>NW_026262669.1:1860000-6660000 GCF_021869535.1 Mytilus californianus | reverse complement strand
TGTTGAGTTATATTTACGAATGATGTCCTCATACCGATGTTACAATCAATGTTTGAGTGTCCGTTAATAGAAATATAAAATCAATCACATTACATCAAGTTCACTTTTCTAATAATCCTACATTTAACCTTGCATTAGACTTTTACGTACTGCAAATCACTATAATCTGTCTGATTAGTCGTAAATCAATTAATTCTAAACTATTCAAAAATGTACAGAAATACTAGTACCTTAAAATATTTTTTAAATTGTACACAATATAAATGGTAAATGTCTATATATTACGCTATATCTATTTGATTAATCCGTTTTTCCCGCTATTAAACTAGTTATCATGCATATTCAAATTCACATTTTATTATATTTTAATACGAAACTATCACACATATTTTACTAATATGTGTATGAATGTTGTTTTGTGTTTTGTTTTATAGAATGTTATGGTTATATTGAACTAAGTATGATGCTTTTTATATCTTGAAATAAAGTTTGCAACTATTTTTACTATGCCTCGCCAACAGGAACATAAGGTATTGTAACCGCTTGACTCCGGTTCGTCAGTCAGTCTGTTCGTCAGTCCGAGAGATCTTGGGACGAAAACGTTCGTCAAACTTTTCATGATTAATGTATATACAGATAAGGATGTGTGGTAAATCACTACAGATACAAGTTACAGTAAATACAAATAAGGATGTGTGATACACTACAGATACACGGTACATTATATACAAATAAGTATGTGTGGTATGCTACAGGTACAATGTACAGTATATACAAATATAGATGTGGTGTACACTACAGGTACAAGGAACAGTATATACAAAAAAGGACGTGTGTCACTACAGATACGAGGTACAGTTTATACAAATAGATCTGTGTGATACACTACATATACAGTATACACACCTAAGTATTTGTGGTACACTATAGATACAAGGCACAGTATATACAAATGAGGATATGTTGTACACTACATATGCAATGTACAGTATATACACATACGAATGTGTGGTACACTACATAATTAATGTACAGTAAATGCAAATAAGGATGTGTGTTACACTACAGAAAAAAAGGTACAGTATATAAAAATAAGGGTAGGTGGTAATACATGCATATACAAAGTACAGATTATACAAATAAGGATGTGTTGTACACTACAGATGCAAGGTACAGTATATACACATAAGGATGTTTGGTATTTAACTTACTTGTACGTCAATAGTAATGATATTTTGATATCATATGGCTTGGTTTAAAGCATTTGTGACATGTTCTCTCTTCCATTGCACCAGTGTTTTTGTTTTGGAATCCTGGTTGGCCAGAATAAAAAAATGCTTCCAATATATTTTCCAATTGGAAAAAACATTTCTTGGAATTGGTTTGTTTTAGAGTCTTGTTAATATTAAGTCTATCTCCTGTTTCACAATTTATCAGCTTGCCATCTATTCGTAACCTTTCTCTAAATAATCGCTGAATATTACATCATTGAAGGGCTCGGTGTTTTTGCCCATCATCCACAGAAAGGAGGATTTCCTTCACCTTTATACACTTTGTGTCCTTTTGCAACGTAGATGAGCTATTAGGGTTTTGTAGGTAAAGGGGTATTTTCCTGTCAGGTAAGTTTACCGTCTGTATCAAAAAAGACAGTCTGTCGCCCTCATTGTGCATTTAAATTCGCCAAATTTGATTCTCTGTACTCCATATGTACACTGTGAAGGGACTTTGGCATCTTTTGATTTTAAGATTTCAACATTTGTTAGCCATTGCACCCAAGGAGACTTTACCGAGCCATACACATCATGATCTTTCAAAATAATTAGCTTTGCGAGATCACTTGGGTCACTTGGTTCATTTTGTTTACTATAGTAGGAGGGTTTTTTCAATGTAAGGTTGTTTAAATTGTGCTTTGTTCCAGTGGCAGTCCAAATTTCTCTGACCTAGACATGCATTTAAGCAAACAACTACCAATCAGTCAGCCTCCCAAAGATATCGCCTTGATATAGTTATGAAAATGCAGATAGTGGCGTAAAACAGTATGTATGATTAATTGTTGGTTGCCTATTGCCCAGTTGGTAGTGATGCTAGTAATTGTTTCTTTGAAAGAAAAAAAAACATTTCGATTGTATGTCAGTTAGTTTTGTTACGTTTAATTTTATTGGATGTCATTTGCGCAGTTTCAATTTTAAAGATTTTTATGCAGGAATTGAATATTTGCTTTAAAATGTCAAACATCATTTCGATAACATTTGCAATGTAATATTCGTCAATTAATGTAGCAACCAGATAAACCGATTCTTTCAGGGTAAATTGAAATCATTGTTTTCATTCCAATTTTTTACATTTTTTTTTTTTTATTAAGGGAAATAAAATGTTTGCTCCAACGGGTGAAACATCATTTAAATACATTTTTTTAAGTTAACATTCATAAATTAGGAGAAACAAGCAAGTAATTTGTTTAGGGTTACTTTAAATTATTTCTTTCATTTCCCTAAATAACTTTTTTTATTAAATCATATACTGGGTCAACAGTGTGCGCTTGCTCAATATTACTTAATATCTGTTCTGAAAGATTCAAAAATACAGGTGGTAGACGCCATATAACTAAAAAATATACGTATCGAATTCGGAAAGACCCACAAGGTTGACTGGAGTACCAACTTTATTTACAAATTCGATTATTTTTATATGAAAAGTCAATTTAACTTTTCAAGTCATCAATGAAGTTATCTTACTATAGCTACTTCATTTGGTGCATAATTATTCAATATTTTTTTTAAATCAAATCCTTATCTGCTTGATTGTTTGTATGATATGTTTTATTTTTAAACACATTTGATGAATTATTCGAACTAATCAATAAGTATAATTTGGAACATAAAAGGGACTGCAAAATACTTGTTATGAAACTAATCACTACGGTTGAATGTAGAACTGGTTTTTGTTTTTTGTTTTTTTTTTCAAATTATATATTCGTGCGTATTTGACAAATATATATACGTTGAAAGATATATTTACATATTCTAAATGACATGCACGATTCGTTTAACTATGTTGTTTCTTTTTTTTTAAAATTGACTTTACCAATTTTAAATCACGCGGTTTATTATTACAAAAAATGTATTTAAATCCATCTTACAGTATGAACCGTCAATTTGTACTGGCGTATCTATCTATGTTGTTGTATTATTAAACAATGAAACAATTTTTTTCTGTAACAACATTATTATATCTGTTTCGTTATATCGGATTGTAAATTGTTAAATTCATACATTATTGTCATGTAACTGTTAACATTTTATTTCATGAATTTTACTATGCGCACTGCTAAATACATAAATCCCATTGAATTCTCCTCGAATCAATGATTCGTTTGGTCTGATAACATCAACATTTAAATTAGATGCATTGAAGTTTAAACATCAAAAGAATAATGAATCACATACTAGTACACAAACCAGCTACGTAAGTCAACGATCCAAATCATCTTCCAAATTGTTTTATTTTTTAAGATATCGAATTTAGTTATTAAGAATTGACGAACGCTTTTTTTTTACATTTTTCTTAACTGTTGAAGAACTGAACAGATGTATAAAGGCTTAACATTATTTCAAAATTTAGCAATGTTGGTCCTACTACAGATTATTAATTACTAGTAATAGGTTGTCGGTTTTTTAATACAACTTGCCTTCTCTTGGCTTCACCATAGCGGTCAATTTGTTTGAGGAGAAAGTAGAATAACCAAAGAGAACCACGAACCTTTGGCAGAAAAACTGACAATCCTTATGATCGAAGTACAATGCACCTTGGCGAAGCGGATTTTGAAATTGCAGCCCCATTATTGCAGACACTTACAGGCTCAAACTTACAACCTCAGTGTTCACTGGAAATGAATATCAAAACCTCTCAGCCACTGAGGCCTCCGATTTTTGAATTATAAAGCAAACATCTTGATTTGTAAGGACAAAACGAAAATGTGAAATAATTTCAATTAAACAACTGTCATACAAGTATATAATACTTATCCACGTACAAATAAAGTTTATAGGATATAAGCTAGCTATAAAACCAGGTTTAACCCGCCATTTCCTTCAGAAAAGGCGTCTTAGGAATATGATTGTTGTTTTCCATTCATTCCGATGTTTGATAACGTTTGATTTTATAAGTTTTATGAACGTCCTTGATTCGGTATTTTTGTTCTACATTTTTGTGTCTAATATTTTCACAATGCCTTCTAAACAACTTCCTCCAGGTAACGACATTATTTCAACATGGAAATTCAGTTCATGCTATGTCACTATAAGTTTTTTTGTGGGATTCGTGTTGCTCAACTGTAAACTGTCTATGCTATAATTTTAGTAATGATTGATTTTTGTTTCGGCTTTTCTTTTTAAATTTTTGATCATGTTGTTGGCGCTACTTTTTTGTTTTGGTCTAGTGACATGTAATTTCACCTTGCTACCTTCCTTTTTATTCAAGTATTCGTGTTACATGTTACACTTATACAAATGTGCTAATTGTGGAGCTAGAATTGTTTAAATATTTCCGGAGTACCCTGTGTGAACTACTTGTTATTTCTTTTTGGCACAACCATCTCGGTGATCTTCCAGCTATGTGCTTACTTCTAGCACGGAAGGTCGAGTTTCAATCCCAAGATGGGACAAATCAAAGACTTTACAATAAGTAGTTGCTGATTCTCCACAACGCAGGCCGCATTATTGAATAAAGCAAAGACTGGTCGGCGTAGAATCAAAATAATATGTCAGTGGTGGGCAGCATGTCTTCTTGCTGAGCTTCGCTTTATGTGCCAGCAAGTTGAAAATTCAGCTTAGCTTGCCATTATAACACAAACATGGTTCCTATATATATGGCACGAACATATTCACGTCCTGAAATAGCATCTATGTACATGTAAGATCGTTTTCTTTTTAAGTGAGAAATAGAAAAGAAAAACGAGGTGAAGTTACAATATTTATACAAGTGCATTGAGGGAGAAACTTATCTTACCTATCTCTATGTTTTATTGATAATTTGTTCTCGTCCTGAACATGCGTCATATGTGTTGCCACAAGACTAGCAACCAACAATCAATCTAACATACTAGATCATAAACTAAAAGTATATACTTCAATCATGATGTTGAACAACAAACAGAGCACACACGATACATATTCAAAATTCTGAGTATAACGACGTGTTACTCGAGTCAAAAAGAAATGCAACTCGCAAAGTTTTTTTTTCACTTTCAGATATATTGACTATGTCATGCCACTCATACAACTTATATTTCAGTAAGTGCCTGCACCTCATACTGTATAGATGGTATCATTCGAGGGTAGTTTCTCGGTTTTGAAGGAGAATGATTAGGACACATTCTGATCTATTTTTATTTTAGCGAATTCTAACTCTGTTATTAATTATTCTGCCCGATGCAGAGCCGTAAATTGTTTGAAAACACTGAAACGTACCTATACATGATCGACCATTTTCTTTTTAGATGAGAGAGAACAAAATACGAACATGGGTTGAATAAATATATTGATACAAGTGCATTGAGGGAGTCAGCAAACATTTAATTGGCAAATATCTAACAATATAAATCACGTTTAATATACGTATCTTACATCAGATTCATTGACCATTTTGACATTGCGTGTATAGTTTATCAATGGAACTACTTGGGTGTGTATTACTGCTGTAAAATAACATAAACAATTGTGACGGTAATTAACTATGAATATGATTTATTTAAGTATTTTATGCTAGACAAACAACTGTATTTAAATTTGACACTGAATGAAATTTGATTACTTATATTTGAATATGTACCGTTTTTGACCTTCTTACTCTTAAATAAAGAGAAAAACTGTTCATAACAGCTCTAGCTATTTAAAAACGATATAAGAATATAGCATACATATTACGATTATCAGCATTCATTTATTCTTTATATATCTAGCAATATAATTTGATTTAAACATACTTATTTAACATCTGATTAATTGACCACCTTAATGTTGTGTGTATAGTTTATCTATTGACTTATCTGGGTTTTTGTCACTAATGTTAAATGACACGCACAATTGTGACGATTTATTATATACGAATATGATTTTTATAATTATATTATGTTTGGCAAACATTTGTATTTAAATTTAACACTGACTGCTATGTGCTTACTAATCCTTGAAGATGTACCATGATATATCTTCCGACTATTAAACAAAGTAACCGTCGATAACTGCTTAAGCTATTGAAAAAATATATCAATACGGTATACACATTTGCGGAATTAATTTTGGCGATTTAGGTTAGTCCACTGAATAAGTGAAATTTCACATCCCGCAAATTTAACACCACAGTGAAGCTGAGATTAAGAATATTATGGAAAGTAGAATGTCTGCATCATATCTTGATCTTGTTTTTGACATTGACTTACACGGGCTACTTTAATCTAAACTATTTGACATAAGTGGTGATTTCAACATATCAATTTTCAACTTCCCGTTTATCAGCAGCAACATACCGTTTCCGTTTTATGGCGTTTACATATCTGAAATCGAATGTTAGGCTCTTGATGCACCCACTATACTGACTTCATTGAAAGTGTTGTGCTGCTGACACAAACATTTCTCCAAAAGAGTTAAAAGAAGAACGACCCAAATTGACATAACATAAGTCTTACAGTCACCATAACGAATAGGTATATTGATATGCTGTATATGTGTTTCAACTCACTCAACCTGCACAGCCAAAGTGGGGCGCTCATTTTGCCTGGTGAATTGTAACACTCCAGATGTTATATTGAATCAACATTGAATTCCAGACACTACTATAAAATAATAAGTGATTATATTAATATTTTTTTTTTATACTGGTGCATATAAATCGATTTTCTTCAATTCTAAAAATGTTTGTTAAATTATCGTGAATTAAAACAACACATATGTTAAAATCTAAATTAGTTATTCTTACAGTGAAATACATGCAAGACAAACCAGACGCATGGAGAACGAACTATTTGAACCAGAGAGGTAAGGCAATATCTTTGAATAATTTAGTGTGTACAATTTAAACCCCTGACAATGAAAACCCTTTATCAAATGTTTATGTAAGTCACACTCTAGGTAAAAATGTCAAAATAGGGGTAAAGCAGTCAACACCGTGTCACAATCTTAATCACAACAAAAACAAACAAATATTTAACAAAGAAGCACAAAAAACATATATCACATCTAGCAACCTCGTTCGTTGCTTACTTATTTTTGTATCTTATTTATGTATGTCAACCCATAAAGGATCGAGGGAAATTCAGCATTGGGACCAAACCGTAATTTTAACATTAACTCTGGCTTAGAATCGCGTGTTTGACGTCAGAATGTAAAACTCGCACAGGTGCATAAGTACAGAGCCACGTCAATTGTATATCACCAAAAACAGACCAAACAGTAAAAGTAATATTAATAAAGAATAATAAAAGAACACTTTAACACGTTATTAAGATGATAAACAGCGTCAGTACGCAGAACCTATACTTCAAGACCATCATGTATTATTTGTGAAGTTGATACGGAATATTTATCAACAAGGTCTTGGTACCTTCCAATGAACTTTTTTAGAAAAAGGACTAGACGTTCTGTGACATACCCCTGGTTCATCAACTTTTTGCTCAGACACTGGTGACGTTTTACAAAGTCTGAGCAGGAGCTGTAAGCTCTTGCATACCGAATATGTTGGGAAACGTATATCCCATATGCAGGTGAAGTTGGTATATGCTACTAAGGTGGGGGAAATTGATAATTTTAAAACCAACATCGTCTCATTTTTCATAGATTCTGATACTAAGATGACTGTGTATTTCATATCAGAGTTATAAGAAGCATGCTACTAAGGTGGGGGAAATTGATAATTTTAAAATCAAAATCGTCTCGTTTGTCATAGATTCTGGTTCTGAGGTGACTGTGTATTTCATATTCGAGGTATAAGTCTAAAAATGAGGCGGAGGAACTCGTGTCTGTTGTTTCTTTAATTTCTAGTTCTGGGGGATATATTAATTGGAACCTAATCAGAAAAATTCGAATTTTTAATGGAAAAAACATCATCAATGTATCTGAAAGTGAAATTAAATAATCAGGCTTCTTTGATCTTCTTGTTTTTGACAAGTGTCTAAAGGGACGCCGATGTATATAAAAATAAGAAGAGGTCGGCAAGGAGAGGCGCACAGTTCGTTCCCAAAGGAATGTCAACAATTTGTTGAAAAAGTCTACCTCCAAATTCACTCTGAAATTATTTAGATTGTTTATTAATTTGTTATGGTCACTTGTGTTTCTAATTTGCCGTATTGCTTCACCTTTAATAAATCCTCGGAATACATGCTGTGAGTTACAGCTATTTCTGTGCAGATAGATATAAGAATTTGTTTCTTTAAAATGCATTTCAAGGTCAAGCATGCCGTGTGTTGTAAATCTTTGACCTTTAATTACATCAACATCTAAGAACGACATTTTATCGTTTGAGATTTCATAGGTGAACTTTAATAAAGGATTATAAGTATTTGCTAGACGAAACAAATTTATAATTTCATCTGATGTTCCATCATATATTATTAATCCATCGTCCCTATATCTGCCATGGTAGAATATTTTGTCTTTATGTTGAAATGCAGAAATAATTTGATTCATTTTTTCTAACATAAGTATGTCACAGATTTCCGGTGAAGGAACTGCACCAATTGCCGTACATAATATTTGTTTATAAATTTTTCCATCAAATTCAAATACATTGTTTTCTAAAATGAGTCTCAATAGATGTATTAATACATTGACTGGCGGAGCATTGACTTTGAAGTTTGATTTGTCAAAATTGTCATAAGCTCGTTCAACAGCACTTAATAAAGCTTCTTGAGGAAGATTAGTGAACATCTGTGTTATATCATACGTAACCAAAAGGCTATTTGCAATAGGTTTAAATTTCTCAATGATATTTATGAACGATGTAGTATCTTTTATATATGTAGACTGATTTTGAACTATTGGTATAAGAAAGTAATTTACGTAATGACCAATAAGTTCAGTTACGGAACCACACTGTGATATAATTGGTCTGCCAGGTGGAATTATATCTAATTCATTTAATCCATCATGTTGTATTTGTTTGAACGTCTCTTTTTCAAGACGGTGAATTTTTGGAAGAATATAAATTCTTCCTAAACATGCATCTCTTAATTTTTGTCCGTTTGTTAAAAATTTTAATGATATGTTGTCGATTATGCCTTGTTCGTATAGTGATTTAACATACTCAATGACCTGGGTTTTCAAGTCTGCCATGTTAAATGAATCTAATTGGCAGTAATGTTGAGAATTTAGTTGTCTTAGACTTCTGTTATGTAGTCTATTCTGTCTAATATAACACTATTTTTATCTGCCTTTTTTATAACTATTGTTTCATCATTTTTCAAATTGCGTAGTGCTATTCTTTCACCCTTAGTTAGATTGTTTTTAACATTTATTTCTATTGGTAGAAAAGATAATTCAAGCTTTGTTAAATCGATATACTTTTTCAACGTATGGCACGTAGAAGAAGGTTTATATCCTGTATTGCTACGAAATGGATGAAGTTCAGTTTTCTCTCGACTGAACACATATCGACATCGTAGTTTTCTAGCAAATTCATTGTAGTCTTTTAGTATAGACATTTTGTTTTTATAAAACACCCATGCAACTACGCATCCCATATTGCATGATAACCCGACACTATTTTAGTGTTTCGGCAGTTAAGCTTGGGATGGTCACCTTAAGATGCATTATTTAAATATAATCAAATACGAAAATTATTCATGTATATATTGATATATTTATATATTGATCACTTGTTCCTCTGTGTTGCATGTTTTACCCTTTTGTTCGCTATTAACAAAATATGCCTTAAATAACATAATATCAAATAACATTTTACTTTGTTTCAAAAATGTAATACGTAAAAACGAAATATTTATTTTTATCGATAACACGAAAGGTTCGATAGCTTTTCGAAACTTATAGTTAGACACTGCATATGATCATGTTTGTTGCAGACATGTTATGTTGTGTCTTTACAATTAATAGTCGATTTGTATTTTTTAACATCCTACGACAAGAGTGTTTATCAATAAATTAGAAATTGAGCTTTAAACTAGCTTCCAGTAATCAGATTAACGATGACAATTATTCTGCACCAGATTGCCATTTCAACATTAAACGTCTCTTCCTTGATACTTGAGGCAAACATATTATAAAATCCACGTAATTTAAAAATGAAGAGCTTATTAAAACAAAAAATGACAAAACGTAAAGCTAAAACCGGGCTAGGAATCAAAGCTTTTCGGGAGGGAGATACATACATTAATTTAGAAGAATTTCCATAAATAAACAAACATTGCATCTTTTTAATATATACTTATTTGTGAATTAAGGTGAACGTAGTGTACCAATGTTCCAATTGTTACAATGCATGTATTAAATTTTGTTATTTTATTACTTTAAAATACTTATGTTATATATCAAAGCAGATAAAAAGAAGACATGCTGGCACTCTAAATTTGATGCAGACAAAATTATGCAATTTTTGTGTTATGATATAGCTATCATTTGTTATATACAATCCATCCTGAGTTCACAAGTTTACTGATTTATGATATAACTATTAAATTGTCATTACTAAGTGCATATATTGTCAGTTTTGGTTGATGCGGTCACATATTTTTGTTATAATAGCAAGCCTGATATATCAAAACTACTGATTTTTGGTGAAGATTAAATAGTTTGAATAAAAAGAGTACACGATTGTACTCTCAATTGATGTCGCACAATTTTGTAGTCTTTGTGTTCCAATATTGCTGTCATCTGTTTTATATAATCCATACGGAGTTAACAAATTTACTGATTTATGATATGCCTTTTTAATTTCTGTAATAAAGTGCAAATATGGTCAGTTTTGATTGATGCGGTTAATATATTTGTTATACGACCCAGTCTGAGATAGGAAAATACTGATTTTAGATGACTATTCAATATTCAAAATAAAACAAAGGCCATGATGGCACTCTAAACTGACGCAGAAAAGAAAACTCAGAAATTTTGGCACTGTGAATAAAAGCCGACATAAATATTATCGACTGTACACCAATATTGCTTTCATTTATCATGATTATTTTATACAATCTATATATTTAGCGCTATTCCCATTGTTAATCGGTTGTATATGATAACAACGTTTTTAAGCTTACTGCTACATTTTAAAACAGATGAGAGAATATAAACGACTTGAAGAATTTGATATTTATTGACATATATATTCAATCAAATTAGTTGTGTAACCAATATCGTTTTCGATTTGTTAAGCAGATCACGGAGAAATTTGTATAACAAAGAAAGTTTGATGCGGATTTTATTTACACATTTATTCAATATGTATGTGATATATCAAGACACACAGACATTCAAAAATGTTTTACAAATCGAGGTAGAGAGGTCCTGGTCACAAGTTAACTTTGTGTTGAGCAAACAGGCCAACAGTTAACTTTAGATCATGTCTGGTTCAACTGGAGTTGTCAAAATTGAAGTTAACTTGTTAAAGGACTGGCTTCGAAATTAACTTTTGTAGCTGACCTGTATAAACTTTTTCGGCACTCATAAAAACAGTCCTAGGACCAAGTCTGCTTTTCAGGTTAACTTGATTGTGGACCTACGACCGAACGGAGCAGTTCTAAATCATGTTGCAGGTTAACTTTTACCAGTCAAACTGACTGGTAGCAAGTTATCTTGCGGTACAGGTTAGAACCGCACCCATCTGTATAAGTGCATTTTGGTTTAAAAAATGTATTCGAGCGTCACTGATGAGTCGTTTGTAGACGAAACACGTGTCTGACTCAAAGTGTTAAGCCTGGTACCTATCATGAGTTTATTTTCTCTATTTTCTTCCCACAAAATCATGTGTTAAGTGATACATACTATCACAACAATTTTTAATGTAATATCTGCTTTTTTAATAAATGTGTTAAATTCAATGAATCATGTAACGGGACAAAAAAAAAGTTTTTATCGACGAAAACTTCAATATTGATTCAAACAAAGTGTAAAAAATTTAAGCATTTAGAATGAATGTCATAAACAAATGCACTGTCAGTAATAAATCAAGCGTTAAAAAATACCGAACTCAATCTTTGAAGTTCAAGTAATAGAGTACACCATCGAGTGTAAAACATCATCAAAGATACCAGGCGTATACTGTTGTACACTAGACGCGCGTGTTGTCTACAAAATACTTATCAGTCGGATTTGAATTAAAAAAATGTCAAAAGGCCAGTTAAAGTACGAAGTTGAATATGAATTAATATAGCCTTTGATGTTAACATTTAAGTGAGTATCAAAAAGTAAAATCACAAAAAAACTGAACTCCGAGGAAAATTCAAAAAGGAAAGTCCCCAATCAAATGGCAAAATCAAAACAACAAACACATCAAACGAATGGATAACAACTGTCATATTCCTGACTTGGTACAGGCATATCTTATGTAGAAAATGGTGGATTGAACCTGGTTTTATAACTAGCTGAACCTCTCACTTGTATGACATTTGCATCAAGTAACACATATAAATGGAAGTGTTTCATTTTTTTTCAATGATAAACGACTAAACAGCCATTTTCATCAAAGGATGTTGGATTTGTCATTTGTACTAGCACTATACTTCTCATTCAATTAATTCCGCTGTTGTTTCTATTATTCATTGATAAATGGTATTCTGTATTCAATGACTTATTTATTTGTTTTTTTTTTAGGATGTAAGTATCTTATATCGAACAAATAAGTATAACTTGCAACTATATATCCAATTTATAACATAACGATATATATACAACAGTATAAGTCCGTAGTTTGGCTGTTGCAACGCAAGATCAATGTATCATATCTAACATGTATACATTTTAATAGAAAAAAGCCTCCTACAAAATTTTCAATTCATATATTTATTGTTTACCAGTAGCAATGCAGTCTACTGTAAAACATTCAACGTACCAGTTTGATAGAGAACTAGCCGATAAATTATCCCAAAAAGGGTTGATAAAACAACATTATCTGAGTTCTTAAAATGACAATGTTTGAAAGATTATCAGAAAAATCACAGCATTTGTATTCTTAAATTATTGTTGTCAGCTGATGAGATCTGTTAGGTCATAGAAGTAAACATAGATTGAGCCATTATGACATAGTTTGGCAGAATGTTGACATTTGTGACACAAGTTTTAATGCCTAAATCATGTTCTTAATCATATTTTACTTCAAAGCATATTCATTCATTTATTTTCATGATCCAACAAAAAGCAATACCGGTGTAATATGCTGCATTGCCATTGTTTTGTAAACATGTTAAGAATAATTTTAAAATTATAAACGTTGTGATGTTCCAATATTATCTGTCTTGCTTTTCAAGTAACAGGCAACTGACAAAGCGAAACAAACCAGACCACTTATTCGAGCTCTGGTCTCATTAGCAATCATACCACATCTTCATATTATATACTAGCTGGTTATATTTTATCTACTATGATTGCTAAATAATATAATGTTGGGAACCGTTGAAACAAATGAAGCCACATCCAGACAGGGAATCAAAGTTTTTTTCATGAAGGAGACATAAATTGAACTTCTGTAATCTAAACCTGAGTGTCTGTTAATTCTAACAATCGTTGAACTATTTGTTCTTAAGGTTATTTCTAGAATAACTGTATCTAACATTAAAATTAAAAACCAAGGATCTCATGATACCAGAGATCGAAAACTTTAAACATCGGTGGTTTTGTAAATGAACATTTTTGTTTTTTTTTCAAATTGAGTTTATTTCAGTCATATTCTAGCGTTGTGTTAAGGCAGAAGCTATCGTAAAAAAAAACAAATTATGTTCATAACAGTGGTGTCTTACAAAAATTTGGAATATTATCTCACTGTTTTCAATCTTATTGGAGCTACACCTAATAAATTCTCTTTTTAAATCGAATATTATCAAACAGCTGGTAGTTGAATTTAAGCACGGTAGTCTTCGAGGAATAGTTTTCATTACATATTGACGGTCAGGTTTTCGTAGTGTCCATAAACATACGTTATAGCTTCGTTGTTAAGCATACAATATGCTCCAACAAAAATACAGAATGAAACATTCCGGTACACACGAAGTTATAACCTAGTTATCATATTGATGTCACTACACACAGAGATGTGACCACATGCACAACGACGAATCCGTTTACAGAAGTGGTAAGTTATGAACGCGTCAATAGATAGAATAGCTAGTTTGGATTAATTGTCAGGATTTTCGTGAACAGTATGAATGTCATATGAACTTTATAACAAAGCATTGTATGTATTTACTATAATTAATGTGTTTTTATAGGTAATAGTCTTTGCAAATTGCAGCAACTCAGTTTTATATACCGATTTGGCAAAAAGGGGTATGATATCCGTAGTAATGAACAAGACATGTATTTACAACTTGTTCAAAGACGTTGAAATCTCAAAAATGTGTCATTTTTAAGTCCAAATAGATTGTGTCCAAATACTAAGTCTGATTTTATGTTTTCATGTCGCACATTTAATACTTTTGGCATGAAGATTGAACTTTTATTATCAACATTGTTCATAACGAAGACAAACTATGTATGTGCCTGTTGTTTTGAACGATTAATACTTAGCTATTTCTATGTAATTCTGAGCAATAGAATTATAAACTAGTAATATATTTCAAGAAATATAATAGGTTATCTTTAAAACAGGAGATTTTAAAATTGCCCGAAATTTGCAAAGATTAATTCATTTGAATTTAGGGAATATCTTTGTGTCCATAACCATGATAACGACAGAAGTTCAATTTTGATATATTATTATGAACGTTATTTGTTTTATCTTTATTATGCTAACTGATGTTTTACCTAGATACAAATAACAAAATCTTTAACATTCATATCATGATTATTTTTTTTTTCTATCGTGTAACACATTATTTGATTTCTTTGGAATTGATGGCTTTCTTTCAAAATAAATAGTGTTCATAATAGGGACCCTCAATGTCTGTGTCTTTTGTTATGAACAATGTTTATTTAGTTTTTCATGTGTAATTCTGAGAGATTAATAAATAAAAAGTGATAAAATATTCAGAACAATTTCTTGTTGTATCTACACAACAGGAGTTGTTTATATTGTCTGAAATCATTACAGATTTAATTTATCGGGGAAAATCTTTGTGTTCATAACGATGGAAGCGCAGTTTTGATATACTGTTGTGAACGTTTATGAGTTCAAATATCATATTTGTCATGTTCAATGATCATTTACCTGGATAACAATAACAAAATCTGAATTTTATTTCATCATAACACACATTAAATTTATTTCTGGCATTTAGGGTAAATTTTCAAAACCAACACTGCTCATAAAGGGGACACAAACTATCTGTGTCAGCTGTTATGAGCAAATGTGATTTAGTTCTTTATTTGTAATTCTGAGCAATGGTTTATAAAATTAGTAATGAAATTCAGGAAAACTTCTTGCATTATTTGAACATCAGGAAAGTTGAAATTGCAAGAAATCTTATGAAAAATTATGAAACCATATTTGTGTTCATAACGATCGACGTGCCGTTTTGATATTCTGTTATGAAGTTTTGTGTTGAGTTAAAACATTTAGTTAAATAATCATTAATCTGGATACATATAAGTCTTTAAATAATTTTAGCTCTCAGTTAAGCAAAGCTTCCAGTTTGATAACGTTGAACTCATTGCCATTTACATTATTCTCTTAGATACAAATTTGATCATAACTGTCGACATCATAACGAGCATCAGTGGTTATGCACAATTAATTACTAGAAACATTGCTGAATTGTTTGTTATCATGGGACATATTTGCAACAAAGAATACTGGTATATCTTAACACTTAAGTTACCTTAGTATTATCGTTGGATCAGTATAGTAGAGAAATGAGAATTAAAACAAACCTAACTTGTTGTTCATAACAAACACATGACATCGGTGTCTAAATGTTATTATGTTCTCCTTCGCTTGCTCATCCGAACATAAAACTTTTCTGATTACTTCAAAGACACTTAAAGACTGATGTGAATTGAGAGATGCACCATAGCAGTTTTAATAAACGCTTTCAACAATATGTTTCATTCATATTCAATATATTAAAGTCCAAATTATATTAAACTATATTGAAGTCCAAATTATCGGCACAATCCTGGAATCACACAATCTACAAATACAAAATATATGAATTAGAACAAGAAAAAAACTTCCATATACAAGCATTGTAATAAATGATATCTAAATATAACTGTAGAACTCGCTTTGGTGTTTTCTCGATAATTAGAAAAAGGCGCCAAAAGAATTATATAAAGGTCTTAAACCGAATTACTTCTAATTACGCAAAGAAAAATAAATACAATTATTTTATTAAATAAGAAATATTATTATGTTCTCCTTCGCTTGCTCATCCGAACAGAAAACTTTTCTGATTACTTCAAAGACAACTAAAGACTGATGTGAATTGAGAGATGCACCAAAGCAGTTCGACAAAACAAAGATAAAAGTATAAATGTGTAGTGTGGATATTGACATTTCATTAATAACTATAAATTCAAACTTTTGGAAACTGACAATCTATTTTTAAGGTTTTCTTTTATGTAACCGTCTTTAGCCAAATCCGTCTTCCAACGACCGTGCGATTTTAATAGTCTTTT
Source organism: Mytilus californianus (assembly GCF_021869535.1). Taxonomy (NCBI): domain Eukaryota; kingdom Metazoa; phylum Mollusca; class Bivalvia; order Mytilida; family Mytilidae; genus Mytilus; species Mytilus californianus. The sequence goes on along the minus strand of NW_026262669.1, from coordinate 6,643,228 downwards.
AGGGATGCGATTATGTGCAGCTTCTGAAACCCCGCCGCTTCTTAAACTGTGAAGACCAAATTGTTCTTTTTTACAACCTACTTCTGACAATGTGCTTAATAACAGCTCTCGAGCTCGTGTGTATGACAATGGTTTGTTAGCTTTACACAAAATATGAATATTCCTGGACTTTAAAAAATAAATAGCTCTAAAGATAAACTCATCTGAAGAAAGGGAAATATTTGCTGCTTTCAAGTATCTTTTTGACATTGCAACTGGACATAAATCAGAGTTAGTTTTTGCTATCACAACTACATTGCCTTGTCTGTAAACGTCGGTTTTACTAGATACTATGGTGATTTCGACATGCGAATCGTAAAATCGTAAATTCGGTGCTTTCAAATGAGAAAGGTCACTGTATCTTAAAAATCCCGCATAACTCAAAAGGACAAAACAGCAAATTCTTAAGTCTACTAAATTAGTAGATAAACCAAAATTGTCTATGACTCTCTTTATTATATCGTGAGTGATAGGTTCTTTCTTGTTAACTGGTTTTGATAAAAGTCTGACTCCACCTTCTAGAACTATTGACAAGAAATCACTTGAAAACACATTACTATACATGTTTAAATCATGTTCCCATTTTATTCCGTAAAAAGCGCCATTTAAAACAGAAGATGAAACTTCGGATTGTATCAAGAATGATAAACAAACTGCAAATATTGTCACTGAAGCTGGCAGTGGACATGAATCGTAATTTGAACACCAAACACTAAATCTTTTAAAAGCATAAGAGTACTTTTCACAGTGTTTTTGCTTTTGCTTGCTTCTGCTATATTAGGGAGTTTACTAGCAAAGTCACGTAATGACGGGTTTTGAATTGTTTGCAAATCTTTCCAATATGCAAATTGAAACGTCTGAAAAGATATTTAAAACATTTTCAACAAAACTTAAGAACAGGATTGATATGAATAAATGTACGAAAAATTAATTAGCCAAAATTCAAATGAACAAATCGATTATCAAATATAAGCAAAAATAAATGTATTTAAAAAATTACAACAAAAACTAAAAGAAAATCCCAATAACATTATAGCTATTAATACGTCTTGCAAACTATAAGTGTCCATAAAGTTAAACCCTATCGCAGGGAAAATACTTATAAATATAGACCCTTTGCGGGATGCAAATAAATTGTTAATCTCAAATATCCCTTCACGGGAAAACCCATAACGGGTAAAATGTATGATTGCAATTTTAATTCCGTCACGGAAAATCCCATCACAGGGTGCAAAACTAACAATACCCATAACGGGTGCATCTGCTGATCACTATTACATTTGTTATAACTGAAACATGTAAGCTAGTAAAATCCAAGTATAATACTAGCACACTAAAAGACAAACGATCTGCGACGAAAATACTTTTAGGATCTGGTCCTTTTTGAAAAAAATCCTCTGGGCTGTTTGTATTCTATGAATCTTTTAACAAATGAATGAAACGAGTTTTCTTTTAAAGACCATATGATTGGCCAAAAAACTGACGATGTCCATTTCGGCGTAATCATTACACCTTTACCTTGACACTTTGACAAATGTAACACTGACCTACTTATCAAATTTATAGGCGGAACAATCCAGCAATTATACAAAGACCAATCGTATGCAAAAGCGTTTACACCTCCCGTTCCGGGGCACCAGTGGGGTGAGAAAAACATAGGTACTTTGTTATTATTAGAATCTGCGAATACATCACAAGTAAAAGGATCCCATTAACTGCTAAAATATTTAAAACGAATATCTGAAATATGCCAATTGTCAAAATCAAAAATTTTAGAATAGAAATCGGCTATTTAGTTTTCTTCTCTTGGAACCCAATCTATTGAAGACTTCTATTGAAATGCTATTTTGCACACATAAATTAAATATTTCTATTGCTAAAAATTCATGCTCCCAGCTGTAATAATCCTGACAACGTTTTGATTGTCTGTATAAATTTTTACCAAACGACTATGAAAATATTTCATTAAAGAGTTTAAAGTTATCAAAACAGCTTTTAGTTCTCTGTAAGTAGAACTCTTTTGTTTTTCTTCATATGTCCACATTTTGTGAACGACTTTCTTAAATGTCTCGACTGTATAATCTGCCGCTGCAAAACTGCTGGCATCAGTGTAAACTATTATCTGGCAAAAAATTATTCGAAACAAGTGTTTAAGATGGTAATAAATAACAATTATTGTGCCAAAAATTAATTTCGGAAATTGCATTCGACGTTGACAAAAATGTGTTCGTCCCAATACCGGCTAGTGGATATTAACATTAGCAAATTTCTGCTCATTATCCTGTAAATATTTCCTAAACTAGGCATAAATGAAATAATTTTACCAGTAATTTTGGCTAGTTGTCTGTCTGTAGGTTAAACAGAATGCAAAGAATTGATATCATTTTTAAAGAGCAGGATTTTTTCCGAGGGTATCTCCAAAGTTTGAGTGTTTAAATCCCATACAAATCCTAACCATATAAGCTTCTTTGTGGGTTGCCAAATACTTTTATCTTTATTTACAAAGAAACCGGAAGATTTCAGATCTTGCTTCATCTTATTAGCCAAATCATTACAAGAATCGAAATCATGTTCTATACCCCAACCGTCGTCCAAATACATAACTACTCTAGAACCGTGTGAACGCCAATGCTTAACCAGAGAACGTAAAACTTTTGAAAAAACGTGAGCAGCTGTGGAAAGGCCAAAGGGTAAAGCGGAAAAAACGAAATATTTTGTAACACCTTGAAATTTCCACCAAAAACCTAAATAAGTTCTGTGGTCCTCGTGTATACTTATATGATGATACCCGGATATGAAATCAAATTTTATCATGAATCCGTCTTTAATTACATAATTCATAGCTTCAGAAACTCCTTCAAATTTAAATTTTCTCTTTTCAAACGAATTGATTGACGTGGCGTTGGTCAAGGATTAATCTCTCTTTTCCTTTTACATTGACTGATACCGTTAATGGGTTAACCACGTGAGGAATACAATGTTTACATTTTATTGCGGCTCCACAATCAAGCAGTTTTTTTATCGCTGTCTCAACAAAACAAGCATACTTAATAGCTGATATATTATTGTTTAAATGAGCTGCAGATGGATTTTTAAAGAAAGGAATTAAATAACCGCTTGAAATAACATTTAAAACGAAGTTATTTGCTTGTAAAGTATCTTTCCAAATTGTTAAATTATGATTAAGACTTCCAACTAAAAAGTACTTGATGAACTGCTTAAATTTTTATATTCATAATCCCGTTCTAGTAAATTAGGTATGGACTTAACTGTTCTAGAACTGCTTCCCAGACTGGAGTCTTGAGGCTTTCTTTGGGCACTGGTAGACAAAGTGTCCTTCTGCGTTGCAATAGAAGCACTTGTCGCTCTTCTTTCCACCGTAGTAATCAGACTGGGAGTAAACATTCTGGGAAGTGTTGGAGGATCTGCCTTTAAGTGATTCTTCTGGATATGATGTGTCAGGCCTACGAAAAAGATCAGCATTACCCTTGTCATTGCCGAACTCGTTACTTCTGCTGTACGAGCTGGTTCTCTGCTTATCACGCGCTTTGTCTCTGCGTTTTGCCTTGGCTCTAGATTCTGATTGACGCAACTTTGTGGCGTCTTCAGAATTGTCTGTAAGAGGGTCGTCCATATACTTCTCAACGACATCCCACTCGTACTTGTTAGCGATCCTTATTACCTTGTTACGCTCTTTCAGGGCCTTTTCCGACTCCCCCAGCAACTTTAAAGCGGCTTCCAAAGAACTCCTCTCGATGAACGATTTTACCTTGAAGATTTCGTCAAGGCGAAGACAATTGAAGGAATGTTGTTTGCTGTTACCTTCAAACTTGAATTTCTGGGTGTGGGTTGCGGGACGGGTGGTGTTTTCTAAGGCTTATGAACTTAGCTTTTGGTCAATTTCGAAAACAATCTCCTTTTTCTGTCTAGATAAGGCTGCATCTAGCTTTGTTGAAAATAATGAAAGCGCGTCCTCCGGAGAAAAGTGCTCGTCAGACCTTGGGACTGCTCGACTAGGCATATCTTGAACGTCAGGTTCATGCGAAAATTCTTCTTCGTCACGCATGGCTGCACTGGTATTTAAATATAACTGTAGAACTCGCTTCGGTGTTTTCTCGATAATTAGGAAAAGGCGCCAAAAAGAATTATATAAAGGTCTTAAACTGAATTACTTCTAATTACGCAAAGAAAAATAAATACAATTATTTTATTAAATAAGAAATATTATGAACAATAGTACTGTTTTGATTACATTAAAAACTTAATGTTTATGATTTGTTATCATGTGTATTCACTTATTCAGTATCATCCTGTAGTTAATGTAGTGATAAATGATACATTTTCCAGTAGGCATAGATGTTAATCACTCAAATGGCACAACTACAAATTTTCCTAACAAGGACCTTTTTCAGAACGTTATCCCTTACTGCAATCCAAATACAGGTAATTCATTGGAGCAATATTCATTCCTCCATCCACCCAATTGTTGCAAACTATTTTCTTTTTTACACTTTTGAGTTTCAAACCTTTAAAAAAATCAATTTCATTTCAGATAGAATCAGTTGGGAAAAGAAGACTTTGCAGATACAATTCCAAGAGAATACGCACCAGAATATAGAGATCGAAAAAAGAGTGACATACAATTTTACAAACTACACAGACAATAAGAACAAAACGTACAAACAAATACATAGAAAAAAGTCAGACAGAGGAGGCAAAGCAAACGAACAGAGAGTTGCAGAGGGTCCGACAGCAAAAATACAGAAAGACACTTAAAGAGATTGGAAAAACCAATCCTACAAAACAAAAAGCAAGGCATACCAAGGAAAGTAAACGGAAATCATGGAGAGGAGATAAACAAAAAACAAAGGCTTTGCATGAGTCCATAAAAAAATGCAATCAATTTTAAACGAAAGGAAAAAAGAGAATAACAACAACCTAAGCACTGCAACTTCACTTTAAGACTCAAAACCAGATGAGGTAATATTAACAACAAATGCATTCAACACAGAAAAGTCGTGACAAAAGAAAGAAATATCTGTATGTGCGAGTGCTTTGCAAAATAACCACAGTTTAAGGGCTGCAGCTATCGAATCAACAATTAATGAACAGTCACCAGGAACGAAAAATTAGATTACATTCTTCAGCATTTTCAAACTGACATTGTTGACCCATATAGTAATACTCTGATCACCGGGTTTCAATGGTAGAGTCAGGCTTCTGGAAACACTCGACGAATAATGAAAGGTAAAGAAAGAGAGTGTGGTGGAGGCGATGTCAGAAAAATTTATTTCAAAAATTCAAACTATTTCACTACATTTGTTCAATATCAAATGGCAATACGATATGTATAAACAATTGATCAGAGAGATCACAGTACAACAGCTGTTTTCTGTATAAATTATACAGAAAATATTACCTGTAATGCTCAAGATGCTCCGCAGGGAATTCATTGTAGCAATATTCATTCCACCATCCACCCAATTGTTGCAAACTATATCTGCAATGAATGTAAAAGAGACCAAGTTCAAGTCATCACTGATTCCGTCATATATATCTCTGATGACTTGACACATAATCTTTATGGTGTCCAACATTTTGTGGGCTTTTTCGTCGAAAAGCTTTAAGAAGAATTGAATGGCACTTTTCAAGCAGTCATGCAGTTCTCAGACGGCGCTCCAACACAATACAAGAACAAAATAAGCTTAACGCATTGTTCCTTTTCCAATGAGGACTTTGGTATAGGTACAGAGAAACACATCTACGGCTAACGACAGGGTAAGAGCCCGTGTGACCGTGCAATAGGTGTTTAAAAAAAAACTGCATCCTTCCCCTAGAGAATTTTATCAATTACTGTAACAGTAAACTGATCCTGACTAGACGAAGGAGTTTTTTTTTTTTTTTAAAGAAAGATTTAAAAAGAAACCTTTCAGAAAGAACAGACTTAAGGCCCTTGAAAGAAATCAGGACGATTCATTATATACGGTCTGTGCAGCCCCATGTTATCAGTACAAGAGATAGAAGCTGTTTCTGTGGGAGCTGCATGGTTATTGTCTGGGAGCCTTATTCATATGAAGAGATAACTGGCAAGTGGTCAGTAGCAAGGTAAGTACCGCTTGCAGAAAACAGACGGAAGCAGACTAAACCTAGAAATAAACCTTAGCCAGTACCAGATAAATGTCAGCCAATACCAGATGAAGGTCAGCTAGTACCAGTCAAAGAAAAACCAGTACCAGTAGAAGAAAAACCAGAACCAGATGAAGTTCAGCCGGTACCATCTTAACAACCAATACCAGATGAAGGTCAGCTAGTACCAGATGAACAACCAGTACCAGACGAACATCAACAGGTAACAGATGAACAACCAGTACCAGATGAAGGCCACCCGATTTTATTTTATTTTTTGTAATATTCTTGTGCTGGCCTGATAATTGATTACTTTGTATACATACAAATGGATTGATTGTCGGAATCAACAAAATGTGCTCTATAAGTCTACGTAACTAATATTTATGTCAATAACGATAAACAATGACACTATTTCTTTTTATTATTAATATTCTTGTACTGGCCTGATAATTAAGTACTTGTAATACCTCAGGATGGATTGTTAAACATAAAAGTGAAGAAATCTAAGTTTAAAATTGCAAAATTGGTTTTTCGAATAAAAGTGATACTATTTTCCATTTTGTTAGAATATTATTCAAAGGCATACAAATTATTTTCTTTTTTGGTCACTGAGGAAGAATAGTGTTACACAAATTGAAAGCCTTATAAATCTTTGATTACTAATATTTATTTCAATAACAATAAAAAGTGACAATATTTCTGGGTTTTTTTTATTGATATTCTTGTACTGGCCCGAAAATTGAATACTGTTTATACCTTAGAATGGATTGTATGACAAAAAGTGAAGAAATTTAAGTTTAAACTGCAAAACTTGTTGTCAGCATCAATATATGGTACCAATCGTTCAGTCTACGGTTACTTATGTGTATATATATACCAATAAAAAGTGCCAATATTTCTTTTCTTTTATAACATTCTTGTACAAACCTAATAATTGAGTACCTTTTACCTCCAGATCGATTTTTTGAAATGAGAGGAAAGGAGTTTAAGTTTAAAATAGAAAAAAAATTTTGTCGTCATCAATATGAGGCGTCAATATTTCACCTTGAGATGAAAATTATGTAACAGCAGTCAAATTATGTTTTTGTAGTACCTCAAGAGGATAATTTTTACTCAAATTGAGTGCTCCTGATGTCTTCGGTTACTTATACATGTATAAAAATTGCCTATATTTCTTTTTTTTTGATATATAATTAAAGATTGTATCATTGTACTGGCGGGATGAATTCTCTTTTTATACCTAAGGATTGGTTGTTAGACATGGAAGGAATTCTTTCGACGATTTTTTTTTAAATAACAATTTCTGGTGTCTCCAGGGATGAACAGGTTAAATAAGATTGACAGTGTAAATTGTACATATAAATGTCGATCAGAAAAATCATGTTTAAACATGTAATATTCAGTAGACCATGAAATACGTCAAATATTTTGAAATTAGTGTTTTGTCTGAAAACAAAAATGTCACAGATCATTTTATGTCCTTTGTTTTATTTCAAGTCTTGTTGTTAACAGATTTATAATTTCCACAAATAGGTAACGGAAAATTAAACGCGTTTTTTCTAAGTGCACGTACCGGTAAATTTGTAAAATATGTAGTAAACGCCCGATAACTACTGACTACACGTACGTTTAGACATTAGAAATTTCCACTTTGACCGCGTGAACTTAATTGCAGTAAACGCGACATTTGGAGTTAACAAATGAAATATGTGCATGCGGCGTTAACGAGCGTTTACTTTATGTTATGCTTTTCTGCACCCAACTGTATATAGTAGTCAGCATGTCAGTTCGTTCGCATTTCAAAAGATATTAGTAAAAAAGTTATTGCTGATGATAAAAATAAATCCTCTATTTGGACTGTAGCTAGAAAGAAGGACTCACGGTGACTTTTAGATGAAGAACAATGAAGGCATTGTCGGCCGGGTATTATACTATGTTTAACTCTAATTTGTTAAGGACTTTGTCTAATGCATATTTATCCATTGTCCTTTCTTTTTGTTTTAGTATCAGGTTTGTAAGTTAAAGCTTTGTCCTGCATCAACTTTCTAATTGCCCATTTTGCCACATTATTTCTAATTAGTTTAATACTTTACTGGAGTAATTTGTCATGATAAGATTAATCACTGGACTCGTTGGGAAAATACAAACCAATCTTTATTCAAATTTATTCTTTTCAGATAAAGCCAATACTGACCCACTTCACCTAGATAATTTGGTTTGTCCAACTACAGGACTATTGAATACAGATATTTTTCTACAAGGTGGAGTTATATTGTTACATGTATATTGCTTCATTTAGATTTTATTAGAAATGTTCAATATTTGATCCACAAGTTGTGTATGTTTACAAATTGTATCACCACTGAGGCAGAAGGCAAAATACGGAATGCTTTATTAAAAAAAGAACAAAAATGGTACAGTCACACCATTTCCCATACAAAATATGGAATGTACTCTTTAGTTTAAAAAAAAAACAACATATTTTCATCATGATAGGTTCTAAAGTCAAAATCGACTTCTCCAGAATCCTTACAATGTCAGGTATCTTAGGTGCAAATGTGCAGACAAAAAAACTTCATTAAGAGGACTTTTTTTAAAAGGCAGTACACTTTTAACTAGAATAATAGTTGTACGTCATATATTTTTTGCAGATGGCGAGTTAATGGATACTGATGACAACTTAAGCCCAGTGTCAACTTCAACAGTTCAACATATTCTTGAACTACTTCCAGAAAGTCCTAATAAGAAACCTGGACCAATGTGACTATGTCTCTCAAGCTCGATGCATATTGTCATTAGTATGAGATAATTCAAATTAAAAATATAGAGTCAATTGAGAAGTGTGCTTTTTGTCATATTTTAACAATGACAGTAATGGTATAACTTTCATTACTCTTGATATATTACATATATTGACTGATAATTTAAGGTTCAATGTTGGAAACTATGTAACTGTTTCTCTATCCATTGGAAAAAAGAAGAAATGATTTTTAGCAGAGGTATTATTGTTCTGTTGATGAAAATTTGTTGTTTCTGTTCTCATCATCTCACCTAGTCATAACCATGATGGCCTTTCGCAATCACTATGTATCAATCCGTCGTTATAAATTTTTCATTTAAAGATCTTCTTCTTGGAAACTACTGGGATAAATATAACCAATAGTCTTTGGATGGTTCCTTTACAAAATTGTGTCTGGTAGGTCCAGGTCAGATCGACGATAGTCATCATTATGGGAACATAGTTTAAAGATGGACCTTGAGGTAAATACATGCAAATATCTTACTCCTCAAAACTACTGGACCAATTAGAACCAAACTTGATCAAGACCGTCCTTGGGTGCTCTCCTTTTAAAATTTGGTCAACAATACCAATTTCAGGTAACATACTAGTTTAATCCCGCTGCAAATATTTGCACCTGTCCTAAGTCAGGAATCTGATTACAGTAGTTGTCTCTGTTTATGTGGTTCATACGTGTTTCTCGTTTCTCGTTTTTATATAGATTAGACTGTTGGTTTTTCCGTTTGAATGGTTTTACACTAGTAATTTCTTGGGGTCCTTTATAGCTTGTTTTTCGGTGTGAGGCAATGCTCCGTGTTGAAGGCCGTAACTTTACCTATAATGGTTTACTTTTATAAATTGTAACTTGGATGGAGAGTTGTCTCATTGGCACTCATACCACATCTTTCTATATCTATATAGAGCATATTGATCTTGTGTGTGGTCTATGGGCTGTGGTCCAGATAGGCGATACAGGCTCCTGGGAGTTTTGTGTTTAAGTACTGTTTTTTTTTATTATTAATTTATATACTTTAGTTATAATTTACAGCAGATGTAACCTGTTTTATTCATTTGTTCTATTGGCATTTTTGTAATATCCTTTATTTCTTTTGTTGTTTAAATAAATGTTTCTGAGTTGCCATATTTTTTTCTTATAAACGATTTTTGCAATTTATTTTAGCTTTTACTGTTTATTTAGATGTTAAAATTATGAATCAAATAAAAAAAAACAGATGTTCATGTTCATCAAAGCAAATATATAATTATATGTATGCCAATCATTTACTGCAAAATTTAATTTATATTTAGGGATTATCATTGTGGTTTTTTCACATGATATTACCAATATGTTACATGTTTTAAAGGCCATCATTTTTTTGTTTCTTAGCTTTTGATGTGTATGAAGAGATTGAGGAATTGTGCCTGAAATACATGAAAGAATGTTCTGATGGACTCTATCAGTGGTCTCAACTGACTTACTGCAGTTGAGAGAGTTTTTCAATCATTATTAAAGTGTTGCCAAAACTAGTGCTCTCGAAAAAAAGCACTAAAATGAGACAGTTATATAAATTCATAGAATAAAACATACTTCGTCTTTCATTGTAATATTGGATGCTTTAAGTGGTATATATTTGAAATAAAAATACTCCTTATAGACAATGAAAATATTTTTCAACTTGTCCATGCTTCTAATTGTCAGAAATATTTTGCACTTTTTAGGATTAAAGATCATAGTTATTATTATTATGATTGCAGAGCTCTTTTTATTTTCTTCAAAATGTCTCGTCCATCAAGCTGGATTATCAAGATGTTCAACTTAACAAGTGCTGAATACTATTCTTTCTACAGTAAAAAAAAGCCTTTAAAAATATTGTGATGAGATATAATCAACCAGTGGTGTCAATCAGATGTAGATTCTTAAAAATTCTAAGGATCTACTGCTAAATCTTGATCACAATCTCTGCAATTTAGCAGCAACATTAAGATTTTTGATTGTTCTATGCTTAACATTACTATTCCCCATTCTCAATTGAAAGATCGACTTTACCATCTCATTAAACAGAACTTATTCTTTAAAAATGGGAACCGTAGATATAAATTTCTTATTTTGGGTTATAATAATTCTTTTTTTGTGGAGAACCACACTTATACTATCAGAAAATACACTGAAGGTGATATTTTCAAAACGTTTGACTTTTTGATCGACAATACATTTGTTGAGTTCGGAGGATTGATTTTTCAACAGACAGTCGGTATTCCAATGGGTACTAATTGTGCACCCCTACTGGCCGATTTGTTTTTGTACTTGTATGAAGCAGAATTCATTCGAAACCTTCTAAAAGATAAAAAGAAAATGCACCTTGCGAAATTCTTTAATCTTACTTTCAGATATATTGATGATGTCCTATCACTGAATAACCCATATTTCAATCAGTACTTACATCTCAGATATCCCAGTGAACTTGAAATTAAGGATACTACTGATACAAGAAGGACAGCTTCATACCTTGATCTTCTCTTCAATATTGACACAGATGGACAACTTCACACTAAAATCTATGACAAACGGGATGATATCAACTTCCCAATTATCATTTTCCCATCTCTCAGCAGTAACATACCCTCTGTCCCATTGTATGGTGTTTACATATCTCAGTTGCTAGGTTATGCTCGTGCATGTTCACACTATACGGACTTTATATACAGGAGTGTGCTCATTACGCAGAAACTGCTCCAACAGAGTTATGAGGGGTACAGATTAAAAATGACACTCGGTAATTTTTATAGACACCATCACGAATTGGTTGATCTATACAATGTGTCCATGTCTAAGCTAACTAACGACATTTTTACCACGTCTCAGATTGTGGTTTCCAATCTACGTCGGCTTGTCTGCTAAGTAGCGAACGTGACCTATTCCCGAATATTACTAAGTGTGAATTCGCACAGCTATACGACTTGTCTCAGTATTTATACATCCAACATTCATGTATATAGTTATGATGTTTCTTTTGTAAGTCTTGTTAGATATTGCGTTATGTCTTATCGTTTGTGGTTTGAATTCTGTATTTTCGGTATATTTCACATATGTCTTCTTAATTGTGTCAGTATAGTCGAGTTACTCGTTGTTCGTCTACAGTGTTTTTGATTTATGTTGTTTGTTTTCAAGTGTGTTTACTGTTTGGTCTTACATGATCTTGCCTTATATTGCCGTTTTTTTTATCATTATTTTCATTTTCTATATGTACGCAAAAAATTAAGATAATTAATCAGCTATTTCATTTTTATGATTTTTAGTTTAAAGCAACTATATGCAAAGGATTTTTTGTTTAAACAAAGTTTTGATTTAAAAAAAAAACCGACATGGTTAGAAAATACAAGTAATTACACCATTAATAACACAATTCTATTGTAATATTCTTGTCTACAATAAAACTAATCTATTTCTTTTTCAGAAATTTACCTGTGATAAAATAAACGTCACAAAAACTACAGCGCTTTTTGTGGCGTTGATACATTCCTGTGACGCACAGTTTATAATTCGTTTGTGGTGTCCTGGTGTCCTGTCGTAAATTCATGGGAGGTGTCTGTTGTTATTCTGTGGTTTATATGTTGTTATGAACTATTATACTATTTATTTATGTATGTCTCTGTCCTGAGTCTTCTTACGTTTATTTGTACTGTATTCCTGTCACCTAATATTGTCTTTTTAGTGGTATTTTTAACATTGCCATATCAGCGGGAGGATTTGGCTAGCCATAAAACCAGGTTCAACCCACCATTTTTTCTTAAAATATTCCGTACCAAGCTAGTGACATGGCATTCGTTGTCAACTAGTCAGTTTCTATATATGTTGGCGTTTGTTTTTGTTGCAGTTTAATGTTTCTGTCGTTCCGTTGTTTTCCCCTAAAAGTTGATGTGTTTTCCTCGGTTTTTTGGTTTGTGACCCGGGTTTGTTTACGCTTAATCGATTTATGACTATTGAACAGAGGTATACTTCTGTTGCCTTTTTTGTCCATCTATTGCATCATCCACACATATAGATTAATATACGTCATCATGCGTTCGTCTGTATGATGTCTACATTTAAGCATTATCCACTAGTATTTTCCAATCAAATTTGCATGAACTCTTGGAACCATTATATGTTGCAGATGTGTACCATGCATTTGATGTGTCTCCATTTTTCACTGTCTAGTACTTTGCCATTTCAGTGTAATACAATCTAAGGAAAGTTTTGTGTTTTTATTGGCTTCTTCTTTTTAACTACTTGATAATTTTTAACATAACTTGAAAGAAATCCTCAATGGAAACCTTTAAAATGTCACTTTCAACGTTGTCGTGTTCTTGTTTGACTCGATAACTTCACCTTTAAAGTGACTGAAATATTTGCTCATTAACACAGGGAATGTAATGATAGATCCCAGAACAACATTTCTGTTTTTAACGGTGTACACACATTTTGTGTTTTTTTTTATTTGTTACTGTTAGCAAAACAATGACAAACTGGATAATTGTTTGTTCAGGTAGTTCTTTTAAATAGTATAAAAACCGATTATTCTATTCAACTTGACTTGGTACTAGTTTTGTGAAGCAGAAAAGGACACTGGTTATGAAAAAAATAATTTTTTGGGACATTGCATTAAAGTCGAGTACAGAAAACAAACAGATTTTCCACAGCTCTATAGTTTTGGAAACAATTACTTCGGATATTAGGCTAAATAAATAGCCCATAATATTGGTGTTTGAAAGAATTTTCCAGTTATTGTGTTACATAATGTGACCTATGATCAGATTCGTGCACTTTTACAATTGTATTTCTAGTTTGCTGATTGAAAGTTTTAAGTTATTTTATGAATAAGAATTGTTGAAAAGTTTTAAAAAAAAAGTAAAATGTCTGTCTTTGACGTTTTCTTCATTTTGGTCTTACATTTTCTTTCAGTAACAAGTTTATGTTAATACATGATACTGAATGTTTTTTTTGCAGAGATCATTGTCAAATGATAACATATTTTGATTGTTGATAACATCATATTCTTTATCAAATTGATCCGACTTTGAATTTGTAGTTATTGCTCCTCAGTCACAAACACAATGTTTGGTAGTGAGAGCAAAAGGTTCCAATCTTGGAGTCAGAAAAGTGTGTCTGAATGGGGCGATGAGGTTTTTAAAGAATGCTACCCTGAGAGCGAACATATTAGTTATCTGACTAGCAGAGTTTGTCTAGTATAGATAAGGTATATTGATATCTCATGAACATATTGTAGTCTTTAATACGGATTAAGCAGCTAAGAATCAACATTCCAATCTGATGATCCTTTGTGAACTAATATTTTGAATTAATGTTTAAAAGCGCAATAATATTTATATTTGACTGAGACATACAAAGGTATATAGGAATAGAATTAACGTACATAGTAACGGTTTGTTCGATTGTCTTTTCAATAGCCATGAAACTTAAATAAATGAAGCATCTCCTTTTCTCACCATACAAAAAACAATGTTGTTTTCATTATATTTTTATTGGAGATAGAACATGGATTTGTCATTTGTGTAATACACTCATTTCCTGGACTGCTGAATTTGCTACTAATTGCTCATAGATTGACATCGAAGTCCATCAGGAATGTTACAATCCCAGATGAACGTAGACCCATTTGGCTTGGTTATATTAAATCGTCAAACTATTGAAACTATTTTTCAATACAACAGGAAAGACAAATAAAAAAAAACCCTGATCAATAGTTTATGTGTGTAGTGTTCTGCATTCAATATGAGTTTGTGTGTGGAATAACACATAACTACATTGTATTGTTGAAACTGTGTTGCTGCGTCATTTACATACAATTGCGGTTTGAGGCAACATTAAATATATGTGACATCATTTAAGCACTTTACATCATGAAGAGATGAAGAAAATATGTCATGACTTCCATTTCGAACAAATGCAATATTTAGCAAGGAGATTAATTCACATATTTATATATCTAATGATTTACCAGGATATGTTTGATTGTCCAATAATTGAAGTTTTAGTTATATTTGAAGTTTTGAAATCTAGTAAAATTGTGTGATTGTTTAGTGTTACATCATTTGCAAAAACCAAAATCATAGATTTCAAACTTAATGGTTAATGTGTCATTATTAGGAAAATATTATAACAAATGAACGAAAGCAATATGTTTTTTTTTTTTTTTTTTTGTTAATAAGATTTCCCAATTTCTCATTCTTTTAAAGACAATAAAAGATTAAAATAATTATTTTAGTTAAAATAACACATATTTCTGCATAACTGTAACTATGCATGCTACAGACTTCGAGTTGAACAGGCCATACATAGTTGCTATATAACTGAACAAATATGTAAATACCCCTGGATTTTCTTTAAAACATTGGTTTCCTGATGATAACCTCATTTCCTTATGAGAAGGAAATTAAAATCAAAATTGCTATGCAAAACGGTATTTACACAAATACCGAACTCTAAGTTAAATTCAAAACGTGTATACGACCTGACAAACTCAAATGTGGACCATATCAACCAACAAAAACGAATGAAATACAACTGTCATATTTTTTACCTGGTACGACATTTTTCGAAGCTAAACCACACACTTGTATGACTTTTATTCATACTTCCTTTCTATTGACAAATTTTGGTGAGCAACCCAAATAGACATAATTAGTTATTGTGACAATAATTAAGATCCAGTAACCACAAAATGTAAACATATATCACAGACACTACTGACTAAAACAAAAACACACATATACAAATAAATCTGACATAGACGCCAACAATAAAGTTATTGCAGTGGCTAGTATTTTTCACAAAGAAGCCAACGAAAAGTTTATGTAGTTGATAATACAAACAGCATATCAAAACATAATGCCGTACAAGTATACACTTTTCCGATAAAGTAAATATTAAGTAAATTAAAAAAACAACTGTAAACAAAATGAAAACACCACTGTAAAAATATCTTGCGGCTGAATCGCACCTCTGAACCTACATGCACCAGGAGCACCCAAAGCAAAAACCTGATAGATGCACAATTATCGTGTCACGTTAAGAGCCAGACGACCAAAAGGAACATAATAACACAATGAAAAATATAGGGAAAACTTTAAAGTAATAAAACAAGATAATACATTAGATCAAGAATGATATACTCTGTAGCTGTGACTAAAGTTTTGAAGTAATATTCTTAGCAGGTGTTCAGATTTAAGATTGTCATAAATTGGGACTTTATATACTGACAAAAACGTCTATTATATTCAAACACAATTCTATAATTGTCAAAGTAAAGAATAGTTTTTTGAATGCTCATTGTGATCTTCATTATAGTGATTATTTTGTGACCCAGGACCCAATAAAGAATAGGAAAAATCGTAGCAGTTTGCAACATTGAAAGGGGCAATTTCAACGTTTACAGTTCAAGTAACATTTCAGATATTTCCAAATGACGAGCCAAAAGGTGGTAACGGTCGTGAATAGTAATTGGATTGAAAATTATTGAAATTTGGAATTGTTTGTTAGAGTATTATCTTTAATTTAGTCTGTATAGCTTGATTATGTTTAGTGGTAGCGTGTAGGCAAACATTTAGATCTATGGTGTTGCTACTTCCTGTTTGCTGATAGTTTGAAATTTAACCACGCTTTGTCCAAGACACATTTTTATCAATTTTTTCCTGGCTTCTATGATAGGACCTCAAACATATGATTTGGGCATCTGCTCAAAGGTCTATTGTCATTTTTTTATCACTTAGCAGATAATGTCCAGTGTATATTTTTGTTCAGTTGCCTGGGCACAAACGCTCAGTATGTTAGTACACCTAAAAGTGTATTGTCTGTAGATTTTTCAAAACTGTTCTCAACTGTAACAAATTTGCCAGTTGAAAGGAAACTTGACCTGCATGCTTTAATGTCTTCTTTTATTTATTTGGACCACAATATAAATTCAACATGGTTGCAAAAATTAAACATAAATCACTAACAGAATAGAAGTCACCCTCACATGAAATTGACATCAATTTTACATACTGAACTAGCTACTTACAGAATCATAATTTACAACAATCTTTGAAATGATAGTTTTACAGTTACATTAACTCCAATCATTATTCGATGGAAAGAGGCTTGTTATAAAATTTATAACACGCCACTTAGAATAGCCGTCAGTTTTAGTTTGAATCATATCTATTTCATCAATTCTGTCAAAATGCTTAAGTGATGTTTCCCATATATTCCAAACGTTAGTAGCCTTGTGAATTTTGAAGGTCTATAGAAATGGATAAATGCTATATCAATACATATAAAATATTAGGTCAATATAATTTTTTTTGTTTATTCAAGCTTATAAACTGGGGAAGATTTAAGTTTACAGACTCCCTCTTCTATGTATATATCAGTAAACTAAACAAGTTTTAATTAGGATACTACTTTACTTTTTAGGATTATTTACATCATAATTATTCAATGATGTATCAAACAGAAGTCCATAAGTACATTATTGGTACGAACTTAGTAGTCATGAAAGTAAAGTCTTGTTTGTAAATGTTCAAATATATCTAAACCATAACTTCAGTTTTAAGTTTCATAGTTTGACACTTTAAATGAACGACATACACATATTATCACAATTGATTTAAATTTAGAATGATATTGTCATTGGATATTGAATACCTTACCTGTGTATTACACATTGCCGACCATTATAGCGATATAATGGCTCAGGCAGCCTCTAATAAATGCGAGATTTGTGTTAGTGCGTTAGGATCACGATACTGCTTAGACTGTGAACAATACTTTTGTAAAAATTGTGAAGCCTTTCATAAAAGGCAGAAACTATTGAAACATCACGAGTTTCAAGCTGCTTCTGACGTTATTCGGAAAGTAAAATCAAAATGTACCGAACACAAAGAAGACTTTAGCTTTCTGTGTAAGTCTTGTAATGTACCAGTATGTAGTACATGCGTAACTGACAAACACGATGGTCATAGATTTATCAAGCTATTGGACAGCATTTTACAGCTAAAAGAAGGGAACGAACAACAGCTACGTAAAAGGGTGAATGAGGCAACAAAAAGAATGAAGAAGTTTGAACAGGGACTAGCATCATTCGATGAAAAGATAGAATTTGTAGTCAAAGCTATAACAGATGAAGGCAGGAAAGTAAAGGATATGGTTGACAAACATATTGACCAGATGATTGCATATGTGAAGGATCAGTCACAAAAAGAAAGGGACAAGTTGACAAAGACAATAGCGAAAAACAAAGATGTTTTGAAGACTGGAGACATCTTAGATAATAGAAGTAAGGATCTTTACAAAACCAGAAACGATGACAAATTGATACATGCTTTGCAGAACGTATCTGATGAAATCGCCAAACTTCAAATAGCGGATATTCCCGAGTTTCCGATTGTTCAGTATACGACTAAATCCACAAAAGACAACGATATCAAACAATTATTTGGTTCATTTACGATAAGGTAAATAACTTAAGAAAAATAATGTGTTTAGCCATACATGCAATCCAGCTTGTATGTATAATCAAACAAATGTTTATCAGTGGTGTGTTTGGTGTGTGTTACAGTGATGAAAAGAACAATTGTACAAAGCTAAATAGTACTGATAAAACCTTAGGAAAATATTTGTAATTTTTTTTCTAAAGGGAACGGAATATGTCAATAAATATTGTTCCATCTTCAGGTTGTCATTACACCACACAATCACTTTTTTGGCAGTTTGCAAATTTTGTATTCTCAATCATTTACGATTGTCTGCTAAACCAACACAAAACAATTTGCTGTTTATGATTTTCTGAACAAACCAACACAAGAAGCCATGTTGAAACAATAATATAGTAGAACTTATTACTTTTTTCATACAAAATGACAACAGTGCATATTGATTTGAAAAATTTCTAAATTTAAAAAAAGAATGACTTTCAAAAACTGATGTAACGCGCGACTGGTTTATCAAATTAAAAACCCGATTTCTTATGAGTTATTTTACACTTTAAATATTTCGAAATAATAATTTTACATCCATTATTGCCTTAACGGGTACAGTTTATTCTCATAATAGTGTCGTCTCTTTTTCCAATCTATCAACTACCTGAAAAATTGGTACTGTACATCTTGTGTTCCTGTTTTGTCTTGCTTATTTGTTTCATTTTTTTGTTTGACTGTGTATACATTTTTTTCTAAATTTTATCATATAAATGACCAAACTTTCGGTACATTATGACTTGTCATTTGTGAAAATATTTCTAAACAATAAAAACATTTAGAGGCACAAATGAAACCAAGAATTAGACAAAACGAATAAGAACAACAATCCATCAAACAAACAAAAAATATATATTGAATACTAATTGAAATTATAGTTTGTGTAAAATAATACTAATAAAAGTACAAACACGGATATATAGAAATATTACATCTGTTTTTTATCATTTTGTACATATTTTGCAGAGAGGTAGACAACAGAAGCAACGAGTTGGAACCAGTAAAGAAGAGGTAAGCAACATCAATGTATATAATATCTATCAAAACTCACACAATTTTGTAACTTATCTGCGAACTTGCCATCGAAAATAATTCAGTGTTGTCATTTATATTGTTGATTTCAACTGTTATTCACCAAATATTGTTTTTTTCCTACATACTATTTTTTCTACGTTTAGTATTTTCCTTCGAATTTAAATAAGGGCATGTTATAATATGCATCTATTAAACTGTTTAGCAATTAAGAAATATATTTCATTTCAGTTGCATATTTTGCTCAAAAGGAGACCATACTTTAATGATATGGTTTGGCCTCGTGCATCACTGAATTGAAATATTTGTTTGAAATTCCCTTATTGTACAGTAAAATTGGTACAATGCATATTGTTCTCCTGTGTTGTCTTGCTTATTTGGTTTAATTTTTTTTATCAATTTAAATATAGTTTAAAAGAATGGCCAACACATTCTGTATATAATGATTTGCCATTACTGAAAGGATTTCGAAAATGAATAGTACAATAAGAGGCAAACATGTCAGCCAAACGGTAAAATAACAAAAATACAGAACTCAAAGGAAAATTCAAAACGGAAAGTCCCTTAACAAATGACAAAATCAAAAGCGCAAACACATCAAACGAATGGAATACAACAAATAACTTTTTCAACAACACAAAATGGCATATAGACAAAGTACATAGCAAAAAAAAAGACAAGAATACAAAAAAAAAAGACCATAGCACAATAACACAATACCGATCCACGCAAAAAGTGTATTACCAAAAAAGACTAAACAGTTAAGGTTAGAAATATACAAAGACAAATAAAAAGAACACCTTAATACGTTATTAAGATGATAAACAAAGTCAGTACCTAAAATCTATACTTCAAGACCATCATGTATTATTTGTGAAGTTGATATGGCATATTTATCAACAAGGTATCGGTATCTTCCGGTGAACCTTTTTAGAAAAAGGACGAGACGTTCTTTGACATATCCCTGGTTCATCAACTTTCTGCCAAGACACTGATGAAGTTTGATAAAGTCTAAGTAGCAGCTGCAAGCTCTTGAATACTGAATGAGTTTGGAAATGTATATCCCATATGCAGGTTAAGTTGGTTTATTGCTTTCAAGGTGGGGGAAATTTATAATTTCAAAATGAAGATCGTCTCATTTGTCATACATTCTGGTACTAAGATGACCGCTTATGTCAAATTCGAGGTATTAGTGTAAAAAAAAAAGAGAGAGGCAGTCGCGTCTGCTGTTTCTTTTAGTTCTAGTTCAGGAGTATATTTTAATGGAACCCAATTAGAAAAGTTTGGATTGTAAATGGAAAGAACATCATCAAAATATCTGAATGTGAAATTAAATGATCTATCTTCTTTGATCTTCTTGTTTTTGACAAGTGTCTGAAGGAACTCCGACTCATATGAAGAGGTCAGCAAGGAGAGGCGCACAGTTCGTTGTATTGGGAATGCCGACAATTTGTTGAAAAAAAGTAAAATAGCAAAAAAGTCTACCTCAATATTCAACAAATATTTTGTCAATAAGAAACTACAGCATACTGATCACTTGTTCATCTCTGTAGCATGTGTAACTTTTTTGTTCACTATTAACAAGATATGCCGTATGGTATTAAAAATCAATAACTTTATAGCGTATGCTACCATTTATTCTGAAAATGGTGGTATACAGGGTTACAAAATCAAACGTTTTGAAAGAATTAATTTCTGAGAAAGATCGAGATTTACAACTATCCAGAAGAGTTTTTTTAGAAACCACATATGGTTAATACCACTACGCAAGTAAATAGTTACACAGTATTTCTGCAGACCTTCTTTCACTGCGGACAGAATGCTTGTCAATTTAATGAACAATTCCTTTGTAGAACATGCAATGTACCGTTGTCTGTACGGTATTTTTTGAAGCTTAGGTATCCAACACAAACAAGGCAAGTCCTCAGATTTGCTGTTCAATATAATGTTTATTGAAGCCATAAAGGACTTGTGATTCGCCAAAATCTCATCCTTGTCAAATGATATTCTCTTGTCATGTATGTGGGATTACCTCAGTGATCATGTATTCCTTATTCTTTTACAAGACACTCGTAGTAGTACAATTTACATACAAAAACAATTTCATTTGAAGCTTTGTCCACAGGAACAACATATGTATCGTGAAGATAAATATAAAGTATTTGAAAGGAGTATACAAAAGAGTATACTTGTATAATGTGAATAGTTGTTGTATGTGTCTAGTTTTGGGGATCTGTGCAGAAACAAAACCAACATTTTTGGTTAACCTAATCCATGTGACGACTGAAATTGGGGCAAAACCACCCGCATCAAATAGTCCAGGTTTACAAAAAGAAAAATTATGTTTGCAAGAAACCACCTACTTCATGAGCTGTTTTTCCTCAAAACAAATTGTCTTATGGAGATGTAAACACACCTGAACTCTAAGGTCCACAAATTATCAAATATTTATCACAAATACCGAAGTACCATGAGCTCTGGTTATATTTTAATATGTGGGACTAGTATACTATAAATATATTATATCCTAGTTCATACTCAGGGAGGGTCACTGTGTTGTTTACGGATTTTGCTGTGAAATCAATTCCAAATGCTTTCAAATGATTGTTTGGGGTTCATGAATCACTGTTTTGAGCACTTGTATTCAATTCATTAGCAGACAATGTATACATGTAAAACTTCTTTTATAGTATTTCCACTTTTGACCACATCCATGTTTCGCATTTTTGCAGGACACTTTCTAGTGTAAGACATGGGTGAAATTGCTTCATACGCTACCAAAATGAAGATTGTTATCTATAATGTTCAATCTGCATTACAGAAATCGATTATTGTGAATTATATTGTCTTTTTCATTTCCTCGACGTCAAAAATTCCAAAACGGAATGAATTTGCAACAATGAAATGTAAAAAATATAATTCATAAAGCGATGAAATTGCAGTTTTCAATTATTCAGCTTTCCCTAAATGTATTTAAAGGAAATTGATTATTTCAATAATCACAATTTATTGAAATGGCTAATTACGACAATAAGCATGACTTACGATATCACTGCGCAACAACCTGCGCAGATGGCGCGAAAATTCAAACCCCGAACTTCCTTAATACGATAAACAACGTCAGTACCTAGAATATATTTTTCAAGACCATCATGTATTATTTGTGAAGTTGATATGGAATATTTATCAACACGGTCTTGGTATCTTCCGATGAACTTGTTAAGAAAAAACCTTCTGCTCAGACACTGGTGCTATTTTATAAGGTCTGCGTATAATTGAAAAATACTACATCTGGTTTTGTATTGATTTGTTTTTGTACACTTTTTGCAGTGAAATAGATACCAGCGTCAAGGTGTCTGAACCAGCAAAGAAGAGGTAAGCAACTTCAATGTAGAGACACACACACGTTCATTTGTATCTATAAAGAAGTCACTCCTAACTACCCTACTACCTGTCGATACATTTATTTTTGGCATTGCACAAGTCATGTCTTCTTTGACTGTTCATGACGTTAAGATACTAAATCCATGGGATGTATTTTAGTTGATTCTTTTTTTTTAATGCATGATTTTTTATTTTTAATTGTTATGGCTTTTAACTAGCTGTCAGTAACTGCGAGTACTCTCAAATCGTACTTTCTTTTTAATTTGACCTGTTGATACTATTTGTAATGCTTTTTTGTTATTTAATGTTAACATGGATTTTGTCTATATACCAGCTTTGATTATTTGGTATTACTACAAATTTTCACTTCTTCGTACTATGAACATCAAAATTATTTCATGTTTCCTTAGATGCTGTTCTTGGACCTGTACAGGAAGTTTTATCTAGCCCTAATTGTATAGTTTTATTGTTGATATTCACCCCATATGTACCAAGTGTTAGATTATTTTTTTTTTATATTACAGTAATTTCTTGGTATTCCTAAATGGAAGATTTTATACACACATAAGAGGAAGTATACCTAACAACAAAATTATTTTCATTTACCTGTGTATAATATGACGCAGGTTTCTTCAAAAGTGATGATTTTTCATTTCACAGTGATATCATACTTTAACTTTGTTTAACCTGTTTATTTACTTTTGACTTTAATTATTTATCCTTTGTAATTTTTCATTAACTGTTTATTTGCATTCAAGTGTCACAGGTCAAATTTATTCGTTCATTGTGTGTTAATTTACGTTTTTTATTAAATTAAGCCTTCCAATTGATATTTTATAGTGTGTTTTCTAATTTGTGATGTTATACTATTGTTTCAGAAAAGGGAGAAGGTTTGGTACCATTAAAACGTTTAATCCCGCTGCAAATGTTTGCACCTGTCATTAGTCAGGAAGTTGATTACAGTATTTGTCGTCTGTTTATGAAGTTCATATGTGTTTCTCGCTTCTCGTTTTTTTATAGATTAGACCGTTGGTTTTTGCGTTTGAATGGTTTTACACTAGTATATTTTGTGGGGCCCTTTTTAGCTTGCTGTTCGGTGTGAGCCAATGCTCCGTGTTGAAGGCCGTACCTTGAACTATAATGGTTTACTTTTATAAATTGTAACTTGGATGGAAAGTTGTCTCATTGGCACTCATACCACATTTTCCTATATCTATATAATATCTATCGAGAAACAACACTTACACAATTATGTATCTTTGTATGTATCTGCGTACTTACAATCAAAACACATTCAGTGTTGCCATTTATACTTTTGAACCGAACTATTCATCACCAAATACTGTTATCTTTTCGTATTAGTATTTTCCTTTGAACTATTAAAAAGGGCATGTTAGAATATGCGTATATTGAATTGTTTAACATTGATCGATGTATTTCATTTCATTTTGAATATGTTATATAAATAAGGAGATGTGGTATGATTGCCAGTGAGACAACTATCCACCAATGTTTAAATGAAGTTAATTTAAGCAATTATGTTGCTTATTTGAGTAAAGTTACTTATTTAATCATTCAATCATTTTAAAAACCGTTAATCAAGGAAAACATGTGTTCAATTGAATATGACATTGCACATGTTAATGTGTAGGATTTTTAAAAGGCTACATTTTATCATCTGCCTCAACAGGTTAAATAAATATGATATACACAAAAATTAAACAGAAAAAAATGGTCTTGGAATTCATTGAAATCGACATCATGCACCTTTTTCTACCAAATGATATGACAATGACTACGCAGACACACATTCAAGAGTTTGGACCAATAATTGAAGTTTTTGAAAGTTAAAGGTATCCTTGCATTTCATATTGCATAAGCAAAATACGATAAAAATAGGCAACAATAGTTTGCCTATGTTCATATCTCATAAATCGTTGTTATCGCATGAATTCCAAAAAAGAACTAGACCAAAAGCGTTGACAGTTTAAGAGTATCCTGCTATTGCATGCATCTCATGTGGGGAGAATCTACACTCAGTCAAAACGTCACAATCGAGAATAGGACACAATCGGTAGAAAATACATATTAGACGATTATTTTGGTATCTTAATAATCTGAAACTGCGAAAACTAGTCGCTTGTGAGATGAGACACTGTTATATCCTATAGGGCAACCGATTTATAATGCTGACTGTTAAACGTGTAATGTACCGATTTCGTTGTTCTTCCTCATAACTTTGTTTGAATTTTGTTTGTGTGAATAGCATATGCATGCTAATAAAGTCTGTATTTTTACAATATATTGGTGTCTGCTTCAAAAACCAACCTCTTTTAAACATCACATCATGTTGTTGTAAAAGGAATTACTAACAAATATTTTTCTTATTTTCAAGAAAACAAATCATGAAAATACCACTTTATAAATCGTCTGTATCCGACGCGCTTTTACACCCTGTTTCACCTACATTTTGTACAGAAGTCCACAAAATTGCAGTATTTGTAACCAAACGCGATTCGTTTAGCCGGGTAAGGTATTTACAAACTTCAAGTTGGTTAAATGACGACTGGATTTTTAAATAGGCAAGAACTTTGGAATACATAGTTTTCGTTTATCATCTGTTGATATGTGTTTCAATAGAGCACTACACTCTTAAATTGTGCCCATTCTTGAAGTGTTCCGCTAATCTGTGTCTATTTCCATTTTAGAAAATCCACAGAAAATTCTTTGTAATTGTTTGTGCTTTTAAACCTGAATATTTGTTTTAATGTAATGAGGTATTGTTTAATTATTAATCTCGATATTTTGATTATTACATAACTCCATGTTCAAAGTAATAATTTATTTGACTTTTCGATATATATAGTAACGCCGGACTTGATGAACAACCCGTAGCGGAAGGAAGATACCTTTTCAGATGTGCCAAATGTGGGTAAGTTTCCTGATCTTATTTTTATAGACTTGTTAAATATTCAAATATCGAAACCTTAATCATGAACATTACATGTGCATATAAAATATAAATATGATTGTAAAAACGTATGTTTAAACATGGACAAAAAAACATTGTATTAAAATTAGAAGATCTGTAATTCCACTGAAGGAGAGAAAAACTCTTCGTTCTCGTGATGTCGTCTATAAAGTTTTTCGAAGGGATAACTTTAACTTCATCACTTATAACTATCTGTTAATTACCTTTCTTGAGAACAATTGCAAGCTAAATTTTGAATTATTTAGTATTAAAACACCATCTGTATCGGTAAATGATAAGTAGAAAAGCATAAATCAACTTCAGATATAGGGATTATTTTGATTTGTTTACAATCATTCACACTATTGTAAAAAGAGTATAAAAATAAGCAGGTCAGCGAATGATGATACTGATATGAAAAGATTGTTATTAAACTTTATATAAACATTATATACCAAACTTCTCACAATTACATTAAGGAAATTATTTTGCAGTAAATACAAGACTTTGTTTAAACAATATGGCACAAAAATTGTTGTTCAGCTTTGAATTTCAAATAAATTCTAACATATTAGGTGTTAACCACGGTGAAGAATCGTATATACAATGTCCTTCGCTTTTACATAATGTTGTTTGTCGTGCGATACAACATTTACTCTTTCGCGGCGGTCTTATTCTAATATTTCAAAATGAGAAATGTTGTATCGCTCTCTATGCAGTGAGTCAATCTATTTGTAGATACTTACGTACACTCGTGTTCTCTTATTTCGTACAGATTTTCAGTAATAGATGTTTACATGAGGTGAACAATAGCAGTTTTTTTGGCACAATTGATACCAAATCAAACGACTGAAACTGGATCAGCATTTGTTTTTGAACTATTCAGTTGTTAAACAATGTGGATAAGGTATGACTTATAAATATGTAACTGACAGTTTTGATATTTTTGATCTTTCAGAACGGAGAAAGGATATCATAAGTAAGTATACTTTCGTATTTTGTTTGTGACAAATCTTTATTGTATGAAAAAATCATCTACTGGAAGGTTTTGAAATGTATGTTTAGCACTTACTTTTTCGGAGAATAGAAATGTGCAATGTCTGAAATAAACGATAAATCAAACAACATCTTCAATGCAACGAACACATTGGAGTATTGTTTTAAACACTTTCAGCATTCTAAATGGACATTTTTCTAAACAAATGAACTATTGTTAATAACAGACAAAACCAAATGCTTCTTGTTTATGCATTGTAATGTTGGGTAAGGTTTCTTGACATTGCAATCGCATATGTGCACTTCTTGTCAAGTAACCGTAAATAAATGGACGCCGAAGTACATGCACATTTAAGAGAGCAAATGATGCCAGTAGGTGTAATACCTTTTGATATTTTATACTGTTTGACTTGTTTTGTATAGAATTGACTTTGTTTTCACTTTGTTTTTTTGTTCCTGAACTCTTTTTTTTTTATTAGGAATTGTTATTCCTATGATCGAGTTAAAAAGGGTGAGAAGTTTTGGGATTTTTGAGATCACGAATCCGCACCATATTTGTGTGGCAGATGTTCAAGTTCATAACCTTAGTTTTTGACTTAATAGTAAAATGTTCAAGTCATTTGAGAAACTGAGTTGATTGGCCTACCTAGTATACCAGTAACTACTAAATGTAATAGGATATTTTCAAGGCTTTAGGCGAGTAAGAGTCTATTATTGCGCTGAAATGTTTAACGTTTATTCAAAGTCATAGAATAATTCACATTTAGCATAAGAATAAATAAGTTTTATATGTTTTATATATCAGAATGGCTATTTTCTTTATCATAAAATACGTGTACATATTTTTGTTTTAAAGGAAATTATTTTTATAGAAATTATATATAGAAATACGGCAATCGCACAGCATTGACAAAATAATCAAACATGGAAAGAAGATAGTATTAACTGATTATGAAACAAAATGTTGAATACACCAGATTAATTACAACTGTTTGACATAAGCAAATGAGAACGCACATTAGAAATCTTCAAAAAATGTGAAAAAAACATCGCTTTATCTTCTCACTTATTTTAACATGATCACCGTACTCAATATCGGTGATTTTTTATCATGGTCAAGGTTGGTAGATGTTCTAAAAACACCCGAAAGTTAATCAACAGTCAAAGTTTTCAATATCACTTGTATATTATTGTATTAATTGTTAATGATTTCTTGTCATGCGTATGCTTGATGCATTTGCCGCTAGACGTTTATCAACAACAATCAATCGTAATCAAATATGAGACGAAATCATTTTTTTATTTGAAAAACTAAATTCAGTATACTTGATATCTATATGTAATCTTATCAACAACAATCAATCGTAATCAAATATTAGAAGAATTCATTTTTTAATTGAAAAACTAAATTTAATATACTTGCTATCTATATGTTATCTTATGTATTTAATACGCAATGATGATAAGATAAACGTATTTCATATATCATGAATTAATTTAAGAAAACAAAAGCCAACAAGCATTTTGAGATAGATGCAACAATTGAGCAATGAACAAGAAAAATATGAAAGTTAATAACATTGACTCACCCTATCAGGACATGCTAGAATCTAATCACCTGGACATTAAACTGAATTTAAGATATCATTTTATTACATTACAACGTCAACAACATAGTATTGGAAATTCATAGAGATTTCGTCTGTATTTGTCATCTCAAGGCCTTGACGAAGCTACGTTGTTAGTAAATATTACGTTACATAAGGTATTTAACAAAGATATCGCTGTTTCACTACTGTGTACTTCTTCAGGAAAAAGGTATTGAGACTACAATCTATTTTTTTGTTGCATCGGATATGTCGTTGTCTTCTTTTGTTTCATCTGATACGTTGTTTTCTCCTCTTGTTTCATTTACTATTTTGTTTTCTCCCTGGCCAGGATTTCTTATCCTGGGTAAATTTTGAATAATATCATAATTACGGTCGTCTTTAAAAACGATTATACAGTTACTATAGATATTAGACATTTGTGTGTGATTATATCACGAAACCAATCGACGAACATCATTGATAAGGTTTACAATATAAAGTACACTGAGGATTAGTGATTGCGATATATGGCCGAAATTCGTCATACATATTTATAAACGGGTAGTTGAATAGTATGAAAATTCCGATAATCTCTTGTTTAAAACGGAATATATAGACATGTAATTTAAACAGTGATAACACATCATTGATCTTTCATCTATTGACAGTAATGATTGATATTTAAATTCAATAAATTCATGCTAGGCCATATGTTAATTATATTGTGGTCAATGTATTTGTCAGAAGAATATAATTTTCAGGAGGTGTATCTGTTGAATTATTTGGTCTTTTATGTGGCTTACCAACGCTTATTTCAATTTCATCATCGGAGTCTACAGTTTGGCCCTGTGCTGCATCTCTTGGTCGGATATTTATTGGTTGAAAGTATAAACGTGATTATATTAGAATCAGAATGTGCAGAAAAGACAGGTTGCAACACGTTCGATCCTTTTCAAATAATCGAGCCAGTCTGAACCCTTTGTAAAATCACGAAAATCAACAGTTCCATCAGACGAATCAAGGTCGCAGTTATTACATTAAATGTCAACTAACTTACTATAGTATGAACCTTTACTCGGGATAGTTGTTGGACAGTGACCGATAAGTACAGTTACTATCCGATTTCTGTCGACACGAAGATTTTCCTTTGATACTTACTGTTTAGGTTCAATTATTTTATATTGTAAGTCTACATTGTAGGACATTGTCATTACTCTACAGTCGGTTATTATAGGATTTCACTCATGAAGTTATTCAAAATCTCGTTGATTTAACCCTGCAGGTTGATATTTTCCTTTTTCTCGTTCTCGTTTCCTCTCCGTTGTTATTCTCGTTTTGACTTGCTATTTTAGAAGTGGTCGTATCATATGATCGAAACCATTCACTGAGAAGCATTTCCCGTGCATTGTTTGCTGAACCTAATATTCATGAAATTTAATTTGTTGCAGTGACCATTCATCGTTAGATCCCTGGCGCTGCGATCCATGTTCCTCTTTTAGACACTTGTTTGTCTCTTTCAAAATTTGGTTTTTATTTCTGAAAAACATGCATAAGGTGATATTACCAAAGATGAGTGAACTGCGGTATTGTAAATACTTTGTAAATCTGAATTTTGTATGCGCTGACTTGAACTGTATATTCATTTGATGATTACATTTTTGCAGAGGCGGGTAACAGCACATTTAAACTCTAAACCTTGGTAACTTTGAATTATGTTGGGGTTTCTAAATTCCGAGTACATATCACTTATCTAAAAACAAGCAACTGTTTTCGAGCTTTAATCAGATATTGAACGAAACGACACAATTTTACTGTAAATATGATTTTTTGACAAAGTATATTTATAAGACACAGCGTCTTTCTCTACTATGATCTTCCGCATTTCCGCAAGCTCTTCTTTGAAATTTGTTTGGCCTCAACGGGAATAAGTGGTGGTCTATTTGAAGCAAAAATATCATTTTTTGTCTCTTTAGACTTTAAATGCTCTCTGATTTCAAAGTATTGTTCTTTTGTTTGATGATATAGTTTTGTTGCCCAATCAGCTTTGCTCATATTGTAGAATATTTCTATTCTCTTATCTTTTTCCTCCCACGTCAGGACAATTTTCCCATTAATTGTAATCCTGTTCATGTGTTTCCCTTGATAGGGATTAATTGCATTTTT
This sequence comes from Mytilus californianus, assembly GCF_021869535.1. Lineage (NCBI taxonomy): Eukaryota > Metazoa > Mollusca > Bivalvia > Mytilida > Mytilidae > Mytilus > Mytilus californianus. The sequence goes on along the minus strand of NW_026262669.1, from coordinate 6,612,630 downwards.
TCTGGACCACTTCTCTCTTTTGTTTTCTTTATTGCGTCCCTCCTTAACAAAAAATTCGTTAAAATTATATATTATAATTAAATTAACTTAACTTAAGAGTCATTCTTCTCTATCCTTGAACATGATTACTATTTATTCATTTTGTTATCGAGAAACAGTCTATGAAGATAAAAAGATTATATAGCAAAGCTAACTATCTATAAAACTAGCAATAAATGTGCCAATGGTTGACGTTATATTTCAATAAATGCAATTATTTTCTTTTTGTTTATTGCAATTTAAAGAAAAACCGGAAAGATTATATTCAAATGAGTATGTACGGCCAAATGAGAATAGCGTACTGCATTATGGTTTAATTATACAGCAAGGAAAGCATCATTATAAAATAAGGCCAATTTCGATTTATGTAAGCATAAATGGTAGTTTATTTTTTGTCTCTGGTTAAAGTTGTCTCATCGGCAATCATGTCACATCTTTTTACACATTCAATTTGAATTGTTCCTTATGACACAATGGTGTTCAGGTTCAAAATTTTAAAACGATGTCGACAATTAAACTGAAATGGTAGTGATTGTTAACAGGCTGCCTGATTCAGAATATCAAAATAGAATTTCAATTATAAGATGTTGCCTAAATTTTGGACCAGTAAAACTGGACTGCTTCATGATAAAATAAAAGTATAATAAATCAAAATCTTAATCATACACAGAAGTCCCTTTTTGATTCTTATATTCTAAAATATGATCGAAACATTGAATTGACTTGTGAATTTACATGCATGTGACCGGTCCGTGTAACACTTAACAATTCAAAATTAAAAAGTTATAAATTTTTATTTTTTTTTTATTTTTGATCAAAGTTTTAGAATATCAACATTCCAAATTTTTGTAATGCTTTGTAATTTTGAAAATTTCACTAAATAATTAAAATTTTAAATTTCTAACATTTGTTTTAAAATTTTATAGTTAAGATATTTGTTCAAACATTAATACTAAACTTGACGTGCAGTTTTGATTATATCACTTTTTTGAAAGTTTGAATTTGATTACGAAATTAAAAATAGAAAAACGGGCGAAAATAGAACATATGTATCATGTATGGCGTTTTGGGAACCTGTGAAGTGCGAAACGAAATAAAAAGGGAACAAAACGAAACAAGAAAAAACGAAATTTGCCTAAACGAAACAAAACGAAATATGACGAAACGTAATGAAATGAAAATAAAATTTTACTTAAAAGTTACTGTACAAAATAGAACAAGAGGTGCACGGATTTAAGCGGAGAAAAATTTAATAAAATTTAAATAGTTGAAAACTTAATTTCTTTAAACAAATTTAATTTGCAAACAAACATTTTTAGGTGATTGATATGTGGTTGGTTTACGTCCAGTAGCTTCATGCATTTTCGGGAAGATAACTAATTAATAAAAACTACAATATGTAGGTCCTGTAATTGGGATGACGGTCTGTTAATAAGAACTGCCAATGGAAAATAGGGGTATATTGGATAGGACCTAAAAGAGTTGTTGCAAGGGTTCTTAACGGACAAAGAGCGTGACACTCAAACGGACGCCCCACTTTGACAAGGGTTTTACTGCCGGTTTAAACAGGACCTAAGTATAAGAATAAGAAGATGTGGTATAAATCCCAATGAGAAAACTCTCCACAAAAGACCAATTGACACAGAAAATAACAATTATAGGACATCGTACGGCCTTCAACAATGAGTAAAACCAATACCGCATAGTCAGCTATGAAAGGGCCCGACATGACAAATGTAAAACAATTTAAACGAGAAAACTAACGGCCTAATTTATGTACAAAATAATGAACGAAAAACAAATAAGTTACCACATTTCTATTCCCAATTCTCCCTTGTCGGTAAACAATTTAAGAAAGATTTGTTATAAATCACCTCAGACTAAAAATACAAGCTAGATATACGAAAATACCTCTATAAAACTAACAATAGTGTGTCCTATCCTAAAAAAAATACTAAATATTCCTTTTTTACAGAAACAGCAGAATTATTTAGCAAATGTGAGGCCCAAGTGGCAAAAATAGAGGAAAATACATAACCCTTGGTCATAAAACAGATAATCGAACCCGTAAAGGCTATAATTTTATTGATATAAAGGTCTTTTGTATAGACATTAATAACCTATCTTTGAAGTTATGCAAAACACAGATTTAAGCAGTCAGTTCTGTGAAATTTTTAATGAATTCATATATCAAATTGGTAACTTCAGACATACAACTTTTGCAGATATGACTTTGTTTAAACACCTCTAGTTCAGATATTGGCCAAATAATGTTATATATATGGTAAGAGATTATATAATTGTGAAAAGATTTCTAAACTGACCATTTGAGGCAGAAATTGTGACTATATAACTGGGTATACAGTAAGATGTGGTGGACTGGAAACACGGGCATGGTTGGATACTTTATGTAATCTTGAACGTTACGTTTATACTATTCTGAAATGCCTTTAATTTGTTATCAGAATAGTTTTATACAGGTTCTTTTTTTTGGAAAGGGGGGGGGGGGGGGGGGGGGGTATATAATATTTATAGATGTTTTGTTTTGTTAACCTACTGGTTCCCAGATATGATATCTATGTTTCATCTCAAAAAGACACAAATGGGGAAAGTTACTAGTAAAAATACAATTCGAAATTCGCTGTTATCTTTTGATTAATTGTGTATAACAAATAGTTCTGAATAAATTATATTAAAAGATTAGCTTCTTTTAATGATTTTTGTATAAGTAATCTGTTTTAAGCAGCTTTTAATAGATTTATAAAATATTTTCTTTTAATAGATGTAAGACCTTAAAAAATTTCAGAATACTGATATCTCGTGTGATGTTAAATTTATTTTAAAAAATACAACCTCTTCTTTAAATTATTTTGTTTTGCAATTAAAAATATTACAATTTGTTTCGTTCATTTTTTTGTTCCTACTTAAGAATGATATAATCAAAAGTGTTTCTGATTTTAAAATTATTCCTACGCTTTAAATAAATTTTATTTTTATTCAATTTTTCTCCGCTTGGATCGGTCTGCTTCTTGTTTTTTTTTCACATTTACTGTTAAGTACAATTTAATGTTCATTTCTTTTCGTTTTGTCATATTTTGTTTGGTTTTTTTTTTTTGTTTCGTTTCGTTTGAACAAATTTCGTTTTGTTTTGTTTCGTTTAATCAGTTTCGCACTGTACAGGTACCCCCAACGGGATAATGATACATATGTTCTCTTTACATTTGTTTTCTAATTCTAATTTCTTCATAAAAAATCAAAAAAATCAAACTTTCAAAAAGCGAAATAATCAAAATTACACATTAAGTTATTTAATTAAATATCTAAATTATCAAATTTTAAAACTAACTTAAGAATTTGTAAATTATAATCGTTTGGCGGAATTTTCCAAATTTCAAAATAATTTAGAAAATTGGAATGTTAAAAAGATAATTCATGGGGGCTTAAATTTATCGTGATTTTACCACGGGTTGGCCCTTAACGCTAAATATTTTATCACGAGCGAAAGCGAGGGGTAATCTTTAGCATAAAGGACCAATCCGTGGTAAAATCAATATAAATCCAAGCCCTAATGAATTATTTCTATTCTAATAGGACAAAGACAGCAATTCTTTTGGATCGTAGCGCTCTATGTGAAAGGAAATGTTTGCTGTTACCGTAATTTAACACACTTTTAATATTGACGTAAACGCCGAAGAAAATTGAATAAGTGACATTCAAAAACGATATACAATAACATACTAAGACAGATTTAGATGAATTTAATTGACTAGCTTACTTTCAGTTAAGAAGATATGGACATTATACAAATTCTTACCATCTTTTGTTTGTGATTTCATGTTTTGACGACTTTCAATCAGTTTCACATTAGTGCATTTTCCCGTTAATCCTAACATTCTTACGTCATCGTTCAATGGCGTCATTTACATCATCTGACGTGAGGTATCTCATTCATAAAAGCATACGACGTGGGAGTAGGATTGGAACGGCCCAAACAAATCATGACGTTGCCTATCAGCTGACATATGAATATATTCGAATTTTACCACAGGTGTGTACTCAAAGCGTTTAAAGAACGTCATATTAGAAAAATATTTTAAAACTTTGATAAAAAATCCAAAGAACTAAAATTTTAAAACTTTTTAAAAATTTGAATTGTTAAGTGTTACACGGACCGTTACCCCATGTTCTGTTTAACTTAAACTTCATTTTGCCTGCAAGATGACATTCACTTTTTTAGGTATCTCATCTTACGTTATCCTTAATTAAACCTAATTGTTCTTGGGTTGCTGTATCATATATATAAATAATTATTTGGCAATCGCCAATGGCAGTCACCAGGATTTAAGAACATCAGTTGTTCGACCTGTTAGTCAAATGCGTTTTGTTAAAATATACTTTTTCACTTTTTTGGTCTTTTGGAAAATGCTGTTTGTGCTGTATTTAGACCCTTCTACAACTCATTTTTTTTTTACATGCACACGTATAAAAATTGCGTTTTGTATCCAATGCAATCATAGGTTTGAACGTAGTTTTCAATTTAGACTTGTTTATATTTTTTCGTTTGGGCTTGTATCATATTTTCCCTCCGGTTTATATGATCCGTTCATCCTATTTTGACTCTTTCAAATTCAAGAGTCTATTGTAAATTCAGGTAAATTATATGGCCTTCCAAATACCGTTTCGATACCTAACATCACTGAAGAGACATTTATTGTTGAAATCCGGATCTGGCGTACAGATATTTGCACCTCATGTTTGTGGCATAACATCTTTGCCGCAAGTTTATTGTTTTTTGTTTAGTATTTAATTAATATTAAGATCCATTTTGTTACATCTTGTGATCAATTTATTTGGCAATCGCCAATGGCAGTCACCAGGATTTAAGGACATCAGTTGGTTGACCTGTTAGTCAAATGCGTTTTGTTAAAATATACTTTTTCACTTTTTTGGTCTTTTGGAAAATGTTGTTTGTGCTGTATTTAGACACTTCTTCAACGATTTTTTTTTAGCATGCACACGTATAAAAAGTGCGGTTTTTATCCAACGCAATCATAGGTTTGAACGTAGTTTTCAATTTAGACTTGTTTATATTTTTTTTGTTTGAGCTTGTATCATATTTTCACTCCGGTTTATATGATCCGTTTATCCTATTTTGACTCTTTAAAATTCGAGTGTCTATCCTAAATTCAGGTAAATTATATGGCCTTCCAAATACCGTTTCGATCCTTCACATCACTGAAGAGACATTTATTGTCGACATCCGGATCTGGCGTACAGATATTTGCACCTCATGTTTGTGGCATAACATCTTTGCCGCAAGTTTATTGTTTTTTGTTTAGTATTTAATTAATATTAAGATCCATTTTGTTACATCTTGTGATCAATTTATTTGGCAATCGCCAATGGCAGTCACCAGGATTTAAGGACATCAGTTGGTTGACCTGTTAGTCAAATGCGTTTTGTTAAAATATACTTTTTCACTTTTTTGGTCTTTTGGAAAATGTTGTTTGTGCTGTATTTAGACACTTCTTCAACGATTTTTTTTTTGCATGCACACGTATAAAAAGTGCGGTTTTTATCCAACGCAATCATAGGTTTGAACGTAGTTTTCAATTTAGAATTGTTTATATTTTTTTCGTTTGGGCTTGTATCATATTTTCACTCCGGTTTATATGATCCGTTCATCCTATTTTGACTCTTTCAAATTCAAGAGTCTATTGTAAATTCAGGTAAATTATATGGCCTTCCAAATACCGTTTCGATCCCTCACATCACTGAAGAGACATTTATTGTCGACATCCGGATCTGGCGTACAAATATTTGCATCTCATGTTTGTGGCATAACATCTTTACCGCAAGTTTATTGTTTTCTGTTTAGTATTTAATTAATATTAAGATCCATTTTGTTACATCTTGTGATCAATTTATTTGGCAATCGCCAATGGCAGTCACCAGGATTTAAGAACATCAGTTGTTCGACCTGTTAGTCAAATGAGTTTTGTTAAAATATACTTTTTTACTTTTTTGGTCTTTTGGAAAATGTTGTTTGTGCTGTATTTAGACCCTTCTACAACACATTTTGTTTTACATGCACACGTATAAAAATTGCGGTTTTTATCCAATGCAATCATAGGTTTGAACGTAATTTTCAATTTAGACTTGTTTATATATATAAATATACATTTGTGCTTAAAACTTCACAAAAAAATATGTTCGCAATATGTATGAAACGACTTTCCGTATTCTATGCATAATGAAAAGGAATTCCTAAAATTAACACTACTTATATGATATGAGAACTATAAAAATAAAGAGTTTCCTTCATCGATCCAAGTATCTCTTCTAAAATAAAGTGGTGAATTACTCTCTTTTTGTAACAGCTGATTTTGTTTGCTTTCCATGTCATTTAAAGAATTAACATCAAAATACGGCGCTGTAGAAAAAACTGATTTTACATTATGCTTACGCGACAGTCTCCATTAATATGAAGGGGGAGTAGGAGTGTCAGACCCTTAGTTTAGACTTATGATATAGATCATATATGAGTTATATCACCTGAGCGCTTTGGTCCTGTACACCATAGGCCACTGCCGTTTATTGTCATCTGGTGTGAACAAATAGTTTGCCTTGGAAACTTTTGAGACACTCTGACAAGTAGGGGATAGAAGTGTCAGACCCTTAGTTTGGACCTTTGATGTAGCCAATCCGCGTGTTGCGCAACTTGAGGTTTTTGGCCAAAATAGTCGGTTTTTCACTAGCTTTTGTTTTCATCTATTATAAACAATAGTTAAGCCGTATGGAATATTTGAGACACTCCGGAAGATAATAATCATTTTGTAAATTCCATGCGGCCGGGGCACTTTTCGGAGATTATACTCAGCAGGTACATTCAAACCAAATCATGTGAAAGCAAGGGATGTGAAAATACTCTTAACCGTTAGGAACTATTTGACAAAAAGGGACCATAACATAATGCTTGAATTTATCTAAGCTCAACTAAAGGTGAAGCTTTGACACTTTATGTAAAGCATTCGTGCGTTGTTCGACCTGAGCCCATTTTGGCTCAGTGGACCTGAGTCGACTAACTTTTATATGTACCTAGTTTGGGCACAAGTTTTGTCGAATTTATAACGAATTAAATTCGTGAAAAAGAATCTGAGGAATCTAAGATATCACATATTTTGATAACAGATAACATTCGGTATCACAATTTTTCGAATTTTTGTGGACCAAAAGGACAGATCATTTATTTTCTGCACTGTTGAAGCATGATTTTTTCATTTTCATTAACACAAGGGACAGCTTATCTATTTTCACAATTATATTTATAATATTTGAAAACATAAAATTTTTAAATTCTTAAATAAAGAACATAGTCAATTAAGTCAATCAGAATTAATCATCATCCTCTGGAAATTGATCTTCTGAATTGCAAACTGAATATATTGCATACCTACGAGGTATTACAGCTGGGCTGTAACTAGCCTCTTTTAAAACTTGTCAAACATTTTAAGCAAAAAAAATCAGCGAAGAGTCTGGGGTTCGCTGAAGGCCCCAAGAAGCTATAGAAAAAATAGCGCAACATCATGCGTAATGCGCGTTTCCCAGACCCTTTTTTAATCTGAAACGCAAGTTCTGTTTTAATTTTTGACAATATTCTGGTTTCAAAGCAAAATATATAGATTCAGTGTAAGACTTTTAGTTTGTAGGGACAACACCAATAGACCAATATGTAGGAAAAAGCAAAAACATGTTTCAGTTTGCAGAAAAACCTTTTATACCTGTCAATTATGTTTTTTTTTTTCAAATTAAGTTAAGAGGGGGCTGTTTATCATTGATATAACTATGTCAAGTCAATTTTTATAACACATTTCAATTACAACTTGATGTAGTTCCTAACTGGGATACAATTTAAAGTAGTTTGTAATAGACAAAAGGTCATTTAGTATAATAAAACTCAAGTTTAAAACATAATTACTAAATTAGAAATAGAATGCAACACTAAGAGAATAGTCATAAAGAAGGGCAATCAATGAACAAAAAACAAACCCGGGAACAGATAAAACACAAAACGACAAACATTATAGACAATCAACACTGAAGAATAAAAATAAATGAGAAACATGGATCTCAAAAAACAGCGGCTACGTCAGAGGGTGAACAGAACTTGCTTCTTGCAAGACACTTGCCGTGAAAACAATTTGATATGAAGACAAGCTTTTGTTTTGAATTTTCCAACATGAGGCATTTGCCTCAATGTAGTTACGGTCCTGTAATAAAAGTGAGGTAAATGTTCACGAGACAATACACCTCAAGTGAAATGAAACCCATTTTCAAACATTTCAAATACATTAATATTTATATTATCAAATGATTTGGGAAGTTTTTCCCGAAAATAATATGAAAAAAGACGAATTTTGGAAGAGTCTGGTGCCATCTCATACTTCAGAATAGCATTTATAAAATGGCTTAAAAGACCTGCCAAGTTATTTTCAATACATTGTAAGTCAGGTTATTTATGTTCAAACTACCACAGAACAAACCATTCATTTTTGTTATTATCTAGGCTAAGTTATTTATTTTCAAAATCCTCCTGCCCCACCGATTAATACGCAATGCAAAATGATCTTGTGAACGGTTTGCAAAACATTTTTTGAATTGGAATTTAGTTTTAACACATAATGGAGTTCCCTTGGAGTTCGGTATTTTTGTTATTTTACTTTTTACAGTAAGTCCGATTACATTTGAAGCTCGTAGTGTTAAAAGTAAAATAAGAAAAATACATAACTCCAAGCAAAATTCAAATGACATAATCAAAATCGTCAACATATCCAACGAATGGGAAGCAACGGTCATATTCCTGACTCGGTACAGACATTTCCTTATGTAGAATGGTGGACTAAAGCTATTTTCATAGCTAGCTAAACCTCTCACTTGTATGACAGTCCCATAGAATTAGTGATATTTAATAATAGCATAGAATTGATATAAGTACATCATATTTCGATGTTGAAGTGGTAACCTGTGGAAGAATATTTGAAACGCGATGCTACATCCCACGGTCATTAACGGCTTTTCTTTCATTTTATTTGTTTAAAGGCTTATGAACAATGACTATAATGTGACAGATTTATTGAGGTTGTAATGGTTTGTTTAGTTGCATATACTGCTTATTTCGAAACATAAGAAAGAAAAAAAAAGAAGGGGGTTAAAAGATATGTGTATTTTATAGTGTAGCTACTATTGTTTTTGTGAACTTTGTTAGGGTATAAAATAATGTTCGTGTTGTTGTACAGAATTTGAAACTGAGCTTTTCCATTACAAAATACTACGAATATGTTATTTTCCAGCAGTGGATAATTTGTATTTTGTAAAAACGAATTATCAAGAGAAAGGTAAAAAAAGAATCACCTAGTGTTCAATTTGTTAATTTCTTTATACACAATCTTCAATCCTACTCCATAAAATTGAGAATGGAAATGGGGAATGTGTCAAAGAGACAACAACCCGACCATAGAGCAGACAACAGCCGAAGGTCACCAATGGGTCTTCAATGCAGCGAGAAACTCCCGCACCCGGAGGCGTCCTTCAGCTGGCCCCTACACAAATATGTATACTAGTTCAGTGATAATGGACGTCATACTAAACTCCAAATTATACACAAGAAACTAAAATTAAAAATGATACAAGACTAACAAAAGCCAGAGGCTCCTGACTTGGGACAGGCGCAAAAATGCGGCGGGGTTAAACATGTTTTTTGAGATCTCAACCCTCCACCTATACCTCCAGCCAATGTAGAAAAAATTCACCTTTTTTTCCCCTCGCTCATGATAATGAAAGTGGGATCATATGTTTAACGTGTTTTTAACATAATTGTTACGATCACCATCTCATGGTTGCCATGTTGTTGTGTTATATCTGTATATACCACAATAATGGTCCGATCTGTATATTTTATTACTGTGTTCTATTTCCGACAGTATGACTGAATGTGTGGCGCGTTTGATGTATGTATGACAGGAAACACTTATCCTTGAATATCGGAAATCTCATATTACCTCTAACAAATATTCTCACTGGGCGCTATTAAAATAATATTGTGAAACTAAGATGATCTTTCTGTATTCTGAAAATATATCTCAAACAAATAATGATTACCAAAAGGGTTAACTTACTTTTTAATGTATTTTGCAAGTACAATTGTATGTCATTGTAACACAACTGTGCAATATTCTAATATTATATTATCTAAACCTGAAGTTTCACAAAGCATATTACATCGATAATCATAAACAAAAAAATTAACTCGACATAATTTCTCACTAAAAATGTACAATTAAGAAAAATGAATCCTGTTATCTTTTGATTAATTGTGTATACCAAATAGTTCTGAATGATTTATGTTAAACGATAAGCTTCTGATAATGATTTTTTTTTATCGTGATTTGCTTACAATAATTCTCAAGATACTAAACTTGTATTTCTGTTATTTTTCAGTCGAATGTAAGTGTTATGTACAAGACAGATAAGTATAGTGTGATTAGTGAACACAAATGTAGAATAAAAAGATGAAAGAGGGTGAATTTTATATATGGTGTCTTTAACATATTTAACATGTTTAATTGGTATAAAAAAAGATTTGACGATTTTAAAAAATAAAAACTAAATGACATGAAAGTAAACAACCAATTCGTATAGAAGAATGTAAAATATCAGGATGAAAAATAAACACGCTATAATATGAGAATTGATGCTATAGTTTTACTTGAAAAAAATAGTTTGCTTTTGGCTGGAAAAGTTAACATTTAGATCTGCTCATTGTAATTTGAACACGCTTTTGCTTATACTCTTAGGTTGAACTTCTGTAAATATAGACAATGCAAAATTCCCAAAAAAACTCATTTTGCGGTTAAAACTGTTCCACTTTTACTATGAAGTTTCGTAAAAAAAATAACTATTCTAGAAAGGAAAGTTTATATGCACTACTATTTTTTCAAAGGTCAAACATAGGGCTGTGCGTCATATTTACAACATCTATATGCCTCGAACTTCTACGAGTTTAACCTTATAATAACATTCTGTACTACCTCTCCCTTTACTTTGGGTCTTCCTCAAACTTGTATTTATACTGGTAACATTCTCAAGTTGTGTCTGTACGAGATGAAGCATAAATATCATTTTTTGGAACCAGTCGGTGAACAAAACAAAATATAAATGAATATTAAATTTCTCCCAAAAGAGGCGTAGTTTGTGACACAGCTGTATTTACAAAGTGCAACGTCTGGGTTATTGTAAAAAGGAGGGCTTCAAATGGTATTGAACACCAATAATCAATCAATACTGTTGAATATTATTTTAACCCTGACAATTTTCTAATACATTCTTACAGATATGCATACTTCTTCGTCGCGCTATTTTAGTAATTTGAGTTTTATTGTGATTAAAACAATGTAAAGAGTTTATAAAATTCAGACATATTTACAAGAGTTAACAGTTATTAAACTACATACCATATGGTAAACAATGTTATATCATGACTTAATAACTGAACTTATAAAGAGAAGTAATATTTAGATGTTATCGTAGTACACGGAAACATTTAATTTTGCTTAATATTGTATTATCTATAAAACTCTATGGGATAGTTAGTCTCAAACAAATGGTAACAACCGTCAATAAAATTGATACACCTAAATATTGAATTAATGTTTACAATTATTTCATTAAATGATTGTAACAATACTCTAGTATACTAGAATATTTAAATGTATCTTTATTTGTACATTTAGCTTCACAAAGTGTATTAGATGGAATGTGTAATTTTTCATAACCGAATGTCTCCCCAAAAAAACATTCAAGAAAATAAATACCACATATTATAGACTTCCTTAACTTATAAAGATATTGACTAATAACCTGTCTGAGTTCAGTGTTGTTCAGACTTATATAACTGGTATCATAATGATAATTGTACAAATTATAAATTGTATTTTGACTTTGTACAAATTGTAATTTGTCCAAAAAGTGCTTGTACAATTTACAATTTGTTCAAATTTTTATTAAAATTCACTTAAAACTTGTAAAATAATTTATATTATATGGATTTGGTGAAACACGCATTGATACACACTGTAAAATTTTTATTTAATAGCCACAAAATAAACCTGATTTACAAAAAACAATTATAATTTGTATTTTGACTTTCTACAAATTGTAATTTGGCCAAAAAGTGCTTGTACAAATTTTTACTGAAATTCACTTAAAACTTGTAAAATAATATAAATTATACACTGTTATATGGATTTGGTTAAACACGCATTGCTACAAACTGTAAACTTTTTATTTATTGACCACACAATAAACCTGATTTACAAAAAACAAAAACAAACATCTGTATCATTTGCTTGAACATGTGAGTGAATTATGTCCTCGTGAATTGCACAACATCTTTTGCTTTTTTCATTTACATCTATAAGTGATGCACCCCTCTTTGCCTTAACACGAAAGAAACCCCTGACCACCAGTTTTTGGAAGCTTTTTAACTGCTCAATATAACGAAAGTTGAAGCTCAGGGACAGTCATGCGAATATACATAAGTCTTTAAAAGCTTCAATTTGATTTCTAGACAAACATCCTGTTCAAATTCCCACAGCTGTTCCAATGCTTTACCTAAAATTTCCAGATTCAACAATTACGCTTAGATATTTGTAGGATTAGTTGGGGCACGATCATACTGAGGAATAGGTATAATGACATAATCCACCACAATATGTTCTGATAATTTCAGTTTTGTTTTCTTAGTAAGATTTCGACTTGGATCTGTCGGCCAGAGAGTGCATGCAGGATACCTTTTAAAATAATTGACCAAGGATAAATGAACAGCTGAAAAGTGTTCATGAAGAGTTGTATACACAAATGTTTCCCTCCAGGCAATTAAAATTTATTAATGTTAAACATATATAAAAGGCCTTCATTTCTATCACGTTAAATCATCATATATCCTTTGTACAAATTAAAAGTGAATTTTAGTCAAATTTTGAACATAATCGTAATTTGTACGTCAAGCGTCAAGCATTTTTTAGACAAATTACAATCTGTACAAAGTTAACATACAGAATATAATTTGTACATTTTTTTTTTGGTACAAATTATAATTTGTACAAAATGATAACTTGTACACATCATATATATTTACTTATAATATAATTATTTCTGTGACTGCATCTTTCTGATGATGGTAAATAGAGAAAAGCGCTTCGGACGCATGAAATTATTAAACGTGTTGTTTTCAATTTTTTACATCACTGGGTCGATACCTCTACTGGTGGACTATCAGTCCCCGAGGGTATCATCAGCTCAGTAGTCAGTACTTCGGTACTGACATGATTTATAACCAACTTTTCTAAAACTTTCCGTTAATACATTTTGAAATTATAAAGAAACTAAGGTTTCAACTCCCTCAGGCAAAGTTGACCTTAGATGGATTTGGCTATTTGTTTTAGGTATTTTTGTCATATAGCTCTTCAACTATTTCGGTACCTATGCATCCCTCGGATTTCAAATGTTTGGCTTTGAGCGTTCCTGATGAAGGTAAATCCAGAAAAGCGCTTCGGACGCATGAAATTATTAAACGTGTTGTTTTCAATTTTTTACATTAACTTGTAGGATCCTTTACAATAGATAATTCAGCTGATCTGTAACAATTCCATCTTCATGCCTTATATATCATGTACTGTGTTACGACGCTAAATAAAAACTGACGAGGAAAGGTAACACCCGGCCACCGAAAGCTTTACTATTATATAGCCTAGGTGGCCGAGTGGTCTAGCTCGTCGGGCATAGTGCAAGGCGATTTGGTGCCACGATATCTCAGTAGCATGACGCTAAATAAAAACTGACGAGGAAAGGTAACACCCGGCCACCGAAAGCTTTACTATTATAGAGCCTAGGTGGCCGAGTGGTCTAGTTCGTCGGGCATAGTGCAAGGCGATTTGGTGCCACGATATCTCAGTAGCATGAGTTCGAATCCCGGCCAGGGAAAAACTAAAAAAAATTGCTTCCGCAAATTTACAGATCTAATATTGTTGGGCTGTTGTTTAGACTAATTATATATATATATATATATATATATATATATATATATACTTCCTTTTAACAGCCGCCACATAAAAAAACAGTTTTAGTTGAAAACAATATCAAACACTTCGAAACAATATTTGGTTCTTATTTGTTCTCTTTATTTTAAATTGATTTTTGAGATGATAATGTGTTGTCTAATGATTGGCTTAAGATATTGCACTTGATATTAAACGTGATTTTTGTTAATTTGCAGTGGACAGTAAGTATTATGTACCAGACAGATAGATAAGTATATCGTAACAAGTGTCCACAAAATGTAGAATGAAAGTAAGATATATGTAGATAGGGAAATAGTGTTGTTATTGTTATTGAAAAAATCTGAAGTTTAAAGTTCCCTCTAATTTGATAATTCTGTTTGCTGTATCGTATATCATCTACAAAACTCCGTTTAAAAGAAATAAAATTAAGAATGGAAACGGCAAATGTGTCAAAGAGTCATCAACCCGACCAAAAAGCAGAAAAAAGCTCAAGGCCAACAATGGGTCAACACAGCGAGAAAATCCCGCAACCGGAGGCGGGCTTCAGCTGGCTCTTAAACAAAAATGTATACTAGTTCAGCGAAAATGGACGTCACACTTAACTCCGAAACATTTAAAAGAACCAACATTTTAAAAAAATTAAGGCTAAAGAAAGTCTCCTACAAATGATTACACATATAAATCACATGAGCTTACTTATTGTATTAAGTTTTTTTGTTACATTGTAACAAAGCTCTAAAATATGTTAATGTACCTTCTTTATACATTAGGCTTCACAAATCATATTGAAGTAAATGTCTTATCGATTTTCACATTTCTGAATTTCTCATCATATCTTATAATCTCTCTTAACGAATAAAATTGTTGACTTATAACCTGTCTTAGGTCTGTGTTGATAAGACTTTTATAACTTAATGTATCTGCTTCTTTGTAAAAGTTAACACATTAAAAAAAACACAGTTTAAAACGGAAACATTTAAAACAATATTTTGATCATATTTTGTAATATGTATAAATTGATGTTTTTTAGATGATTATGATCTGTATTGTGATAAACTTAAAATATTTCCCAAATTAATAAACTTGTATTTCTGTTATTTTTAGTCGAATGTAAGTGTTATGTACAAGACAGATAAGTACAGTGTGATTAGTGAACACAAAATGTAGAATAAAAAGATGAAAATAGTGTCTTTAACATGTTTAATGTATTTGAAAAGAAAATGAAAATTTTAATCAATAAAAACTAATTGACATGGAAGTAAACAGTCAATTATGATAGATGAATGTCAAATTTCAGGCTGAGAGAAAAGCTCGAAATAATACAATAATTATACTTCATAAATAGTAATGTTCGCAACAAGTGCACTTGAACGGAGAAGGTAACATTCAAATATGCTCTCTTTAGTATGCACAGAGTCATTGTATACCTTTAACATTAATTACAAAGAACTCTTTTGAATAGATGCAAATATATAAATATATAAACCACAAAGATATCTATTTACTTATTGACTGTCTTGTTCAAAGTTAGTAAGTACTACTTTTTATTTTGTAACCTAATTTCTAAATATTTCGGTACATAGCTGCAAATAGGCATGAAAACAACTCCTTTATTGTTAAAATATAATAATATCTAATTGTTCATCAATTATACCGTATATTTATTGAATAACTAATCGAAGAATTCAAATTCAAAATAAATATTTAACGAGTGACCGAACAACAAATTGATTCACGTATGCAGTGTTATTCGGTAAGGAGTTGATTTTTTTTTTTAGATATTTTCAATTTTCGATCAGTTATTTATTGATTACATTTATATTGGTCGTGGGTATTCAGATTTAAAAAAGTCGAAAATACAAGGAACTATATCTTTTTCGTCGCATTCCTATTGCGTTTTGATTATACGTTATCGACAATGTCTATACTACACCCATTGAGGTATGATGAGTGAAATTATTAGATTTATTTCACGTTTGAAATGTTCGGCTAATTATGTAAATCACGGCATTACATTGCAACCAATGTAATAATGGAATCTATACAATGACAACAATCAGATAAATCCTTACAATTATTCTTACATAAATTATCATACCATCCTTGCTATTGGTGTTGTATCGTAATGGCAAATATACAAATTTTATTTTTAACAATCTAGACGAAACTACGTTATTAACAACCCATTTGTATTGGTAAATGCAAATATTCAGACAGAACAAATGATAAATATGCTATAAGTATCGATACGATATTTTGACTAAAAACCTGATTTTGAAAGGAGAAGGGCATATTTTTTATACTTCTTATAGCATGTTAAAACTCATTTAGTAGCAAATCTAATACTGGCGATAATGCATATACAACAAACGGTTTCAACTTAATACATGACTGTTCTTTTAAGTATTTTGTTAAACTGCCACTTGTTTTCATAGAAATACAGTTACTTAGACATTTAGCTCCACATAATCATCAGAATCAACGCGTTTATAGTTAAATAATAAAAATGTCTACGCTTTTTTCAACTATGGTGAAGTATAAATCATCCCTTCGTACGGACGCTATCAAGAATTAATTGAACGCTAAGGAATATCTGTTTCACAGTTGACGACGGTTATGTTCCAATTGTCGTCACGACAATCCCATCCCCTTTTCCCCGAATTTGACCTACCGAATTAGACTTATCAACAGGTTTGTACTTACATGACCAACACGACGGATATCACATGTGCAGGAGGATCGGCATACCATGAGGGAGTATCTGCGCTTATCCCCAGTTTTTGATGGAGTTCTAGTTGCTCGGTCTTTAGTTTTGTTTTGTATACTGTTGTTTGTCTGTTGCTCTTTTTTTTCTTTTTTAGCCATGGCGTTGCCAGTTTACTTTCAACTTATAAATGTAAATGTCCCTTACATATCTTCGCCCTTCTTTTAAGGACTGTCATTTATAAATATTGTCTCATAAATTTCATCATAAACTTGCAAATATACTTATATACTTGTGTTCGGGTTGAATTAATTTGTATCGTCGTTTTCAATGTTTATTTCCGCACATGAACACTCTGTATTTGTAATAGACCAAGGAATACAATTTTGTTCTAACGTTGAAGTGACGTAAACAAATGTGTTAAGAAATCTACATACGTTATACACTTTGTGAGTTTTGCACTCGTTTTGACTGCCTTGTGATATTCTATATCGTATATAACATTTGGACAATAATTTGGAAACTAAAAGAAGGGTTAATAACAAGTCCATTTACAGGATTATAGTTTACCAGCAAGTTATCTGAACACGTTTTCTATTCGTACTATCTAGCACAGCAGTCTACCATGTTGTAGTAGTACAATGTAAACACTACAGAAATATTTTTGAGAATGAAACTATCAATGCCTCTACATATAAAGCTGCACGCTCCTGTACGAGAGTCAAACGGTAGACAATCATGCAATTACCACATCTCAGCTTAGAGCTTCATCGGAACGTGTGAAAGTCCATGCTGTGACTTGGCTTCAAAAACTATGCGAATAATCTGTCAAATAAAGTTTCATGTCTGGCTTCAGTTATGTGTTCCACAACTATTTTGGCGTCCTCTTAACAAGTTGTTGGTTTTCATTATAGAATTTTTTTAATGTTGAATTTATTGATTATTGTTGGAGTGTACAAAATTCTTTGTGTATTTTGAAATAACTGCTTGCGATGAAAGTTTTTCTGTTGAGTTAAATCAAAATAGTATTTCGAAAATCTTTAATTCGTAGTTATTTACTGTAAGGCAAAAGAAAAAAATACTAGATATGATTACTAAAACTTCTCAGATACTATCCCAGTTGTACACTTTTTCAATGACAACATGCAACTACGTTTTGACAATTAATTGTTTTCACGGGCTATAGTTGTTCTTATGAGCACAAGTTGTGCCCTTTAAAAGCAAACGTGTATCCGTATTGTTATAAGTCACGTGTTTATGATAAAAACCTGGTAAAGTAAAGGCGACAGTAGTTTATCGAAATTCAAATTTTGTAAATTCATTGGAAAGAGACAAATCAAGGTTACAATACACAAACCGAGGGAATCGCATGAACTCCAAAAGAAGTAAGACGTGGTGCGTCAACAGGATAAGCGTCTTCTGTTATGCATGCATTAAATTATAAAAAAGTCAGTTGAAAAAGAACCGTCTCAATTCCATTTGAAAAAAAGGCTATTCTACTATAACCATGACGATATTTGAATAATCAAGATTTTCTAATCATACTGCGGAAATTTAACCAAAAGGTCTTACTTTCAATAAATTTGATTATAACAGAAATAATGATAAATTTTCTTTATTCGAACGTTTCATTTCCAATCAGGAAACAATATCAAAAGGAGAAGGTCCGGTAAGGGCCGATTTTGGCCTCAAATTTCAGGTTCATCTGATGAAAGATTTTTGACACTTTTTAAACACTTAAGTGTCTACTTCAGTCGACTCAACTAATTTATGTGAAAGATTTGAACTGATGTAGTCATTAAAGACGCTCAAATTCAAGCTTAAGTATGAAAAATCTATCAAATATGCCAAAATATGTCACTTTTCCGATGGTTTTTGTCAAAAATGAAAGTGGCCGCATCCGTGTTCACTCTCAACCTTTATATATGTTATGTATTATCATCAAATACAACTTACATTTAAATATTAAGAATGAACACAAATGCGGCCACTTCCATTTAAGACAGAAACCATCTAAAATTATACTCAAATGCTAAAATTGTGAAGATTTCAGTAATTTAGCATTACTTAATGATGCTAGTACTCGATATATGTGCATTGTATGGTCAAAAACAGCCAATATTTATGTAACAGAAGTATTTTACTTTCCAACAAATAGCTAAAAGTTTACATTTTAACAATTTTGTAAAACTGCTATATTTTGGGGCCAAAAAGGGGTCTTACTGGACCTACTCCTTTACAATATAGAGACATGTTTTCGTTCTCTATTATTAATAAACTTTTTTTGGACGATGATATAAGATAATCACACACTTTGTACTCGGTTCGTGATTTTTTCTATTCCTACAAGTGTCAACCTTAACTGCCGTGATTAAATTTTGCATTTATCTACCTGCGTTCTACGATTTTTAACAAAAAAGCAATACGAATATACAAGTACATAATTCACTGCATTACATGTATCGAGTGAACACACCTTATTAATCTAATGTTCCGTCTTTTTAAGAACTATTCATTGTAACACACATTTCATTGTGTAATTAGAATCCTTCAAAAACAGATTTATGTCTGTAAATGTATTTACAAACTGACTCAAAGTACAATAAAATATAAATAAAATTGTTTATAATAATTCAAAAAACAATTTCTGTTCGGTCCTGGTGAATTTTTATTTGTACGTCAAATAGACTGAAATCATATGATGCTTTGACCCTAAAACAATCTGTAACTAAGGTGACAATATTGTAGATTTTTTATTGCAGTCATATGCAGTCAGTAAAGATACATTAATGCCATTTGTCAAAACAGACTAAACCATAGCTATTAAATGATCGCACTAACATCATTGAAGTGTTATATTTACATACTATACTGTAAACTTAAGAGTCTGATTAATCACCCAATATTCTTCGTTTGAAGTCAGTTGCTTTTCTTTTTATGGATACAGATACATGTTATGTATCACTGACATCATATTCTACTTCAAAGTGAATGTCTTATCTTCTACTGTTTGAGTATACAGTTCTAAAATTGCTTAAACATCGTGTATTCTTTGTGTTATTTAAGATCTGTGTCATCTCATTATCTATTTCAAACTTTTGTTTTTAATTTCAGTCGGTAAGTGTCACGTTCCAACAAGATAAGTATAACGAAGAACTTTGTTACAATTACTTTTTATGGCATATAATGAAATACGACAGTCTTGTTACATTGGTCTCAGAATGAATGACATTATTTAATTATGTTTATGTGTTTAATGTGATACTACAGAAACGAGAATACTTTATTTCGGGTGAAAATTCCATTCATTCATTAATTCAAAAACATATACGACCCTTTGTGCGTGAATATTTATTGGTTCAAATCCCACTCATGGAAGGAACAAACTTTTCAATTGAAAATTTGCAGATCTTACATTATAGGGCTATATATAAGACAAAGTAAATGTAATTTGTAGCGTTAGACCTATCCAATACTTTATCAGCAGATAGAGGATGTCAGTCGTAAAGCTGTAACATTTTAGACGTTTATGATAAAAACGTATTAATGTGACTGCATGGTGAGAATTTACAATTCTAATCGACTGACACAAATAACTGATTTGCAAGGTATTTCATCTGTATGCCACCATACATCATATACTATGTTAAGCTGGAATTTTTTATCGATAGCATATGTGTTGATATTGGTGAATTGATATTTGAACAGAAGTCGGTATTTGAATGGGTAATAATTGTGCACCCCTCTGGTCCGACTTGTTTTTACTCATATGAAGCAGAATTCAAACACAGGCAAAGAGAAAAAAAAATTGCAAACTATTTATTTTCACTATGACAATAAAAAAAAACTGCAAACACCGTTTTGTAGTTTCATACTGGCAATATATGTCATGAATTAATGCCATTAGTTAATAAATAGTGAAATACCTAACTTCAATGGACGGGCTTTACATAATGTATTGGTCGTTAGATTGCTGCGACGTTTTAAGTATACCCTAATTTTCCATTTAATCATTTTACATTTTCTAAAAAAAAAACAACAAAAAAAACAAATAATTTTCAGCTCTATACGTTAATGTTCAGTATAAGTTATTTTAACACCCTGATGTATCCAAGTACACACGGAAGGTATACAGGGTAATGAAAGGTGTTAAAATATCCTTATCTACTCATATTTACGGATATGTACGTAGATAACGAATGTATTCCCGGTCTTAGTCCGAATTAGGTGATTTAAATTGAAATTTGGGCACAACGTATAACGTGAAAACAAGGTTTTTTTTTATTATTTAAAAAAGTTTTATTCAAATTTGGTAATTTTTAATGGGATGTAGGGTACTTACTACCTTTGATAGAACCTTACAGTTAGTCAAACATAAGACGTGTTTAACCTATAGACAGATAAACTAGAATAAATCAAATTTGGCGCGCAATGTCGCAAGTGTTCATGCATAGATAGGGTGACGTTAACGTGGGTCATTTGCATAACTAGGTCAGTAGTCCCGTTTATTGATGACGTAGTAACCAAGTGATGCATGTCCTAAAATTAATGTCAATCATTGGCATTATAGGATAAAATCGTTAGTAGATTACATATTTAAGTACAGACATCGTGGACAATCTACAGAATAATATGTTTCATTATGAACAACCACGGAAATGAGGAAAGCGCGCGTGAAGTTCCCCGGAGTAATGAGTAGCAATGCCCGGGTAAATGGGTTAGCAAAACCCGTGGCTATGTGTATTTTAACGATGGGCAAGAGCCAATCAGGAGCCGATAAATATACTAAGCCGGGGATAATTTGTTTTACAGCTTTATAAAGTAGTAAAATACAATAACTTGTATCCATATTGACTGGTTACTCATTAAATACTTTCTATCAGACATGTCGATCTCTTTATTGGATGTTCATTGTCGAATAGAACAACATTGCCTCTACATCTATTTAATTTAATTTGACTACACCATTTATCTTTTCTTGTTGGTTTTTTTTTTTTTTTTTTAGTTTTAATAACACCAATCATATTAATTGCTGCCGTGTATTAAATAGCTAAAAAATTGAAAACAACACGTTGAATAATGTCATGCGTCCGAAGCGCTTTTCTGGATTTACCTTCATCAGGAACGCTCAAAGCCAAACATATGAAATCCGAGGGATGTATAAACTATACTGAAAGTGCATTCTAAATACAAAAGTATTTACTAGTATAGTTTAAAATTGATGAAAGGTAATGTCAAAGTGAAATGTGTTAATAAAGCCATGTTTTGTGTAAAAAAACTTTTCTCTTAATGAGTTGATACGTTTTAGGTGTACATATTTTTTTATTGTTTCGATACAGAAATGTATGTTACAAATTTTACATAAAAATGTTTTTTTAAAGAAATATAATGTTAAAAAATCAGACACAAATATATCTCTCACATTAGAATACTTCACCATAACATAGTTTCTATACGTCATTGCTTAAGCATATGTTGTATTCTATGATGTATGTATTTGTATTTTCAGCAAGTAAGTGTCAAGTACTAAATAGATAAGTATAGCTTTCAATCATTTACATAATGCATAACAGTTTGTCATATTCCTCCTCAAGTGTTCAAGTATTTATAGATTCTATAACTTACAAATTTTGGGGTAGAATGTTTCCTGTGACGGTAAGTTCAAACAGTTTCTGACACAACATATTTATCAAGGGTTTGATCGTGATTTTTTAATGTACACACATTTTTGTTCAGCCACCCTTAATGATCGGTATTATCACAGTTTTCTTAGTAAATAAGCTCGGCCGACAAGTGGAAATATGATACTTTATTGATTTGTTGAGTCCGAAACGCTTTTCTCAATTGACATTCAATATGAACGCACATGCCAAAATAAAGCGAAGTATGTATTGCTTATTTAACATGTTAATAGTTTTATGACCAAAATGGACAAACGAAACACGAAATATATCTAAGTTCAACTTAAGGGTGTTGGAAAAAATGTCTTTGATAATTTCTCAATTTATAAACGGATAAAAAAAAGTATGTTATAAAACAAAGCAAAGTATACATATCAGTAGAACTTTATTATGACAATACAGATAATACCTATTAAGTCATTTAAAATAATACTTTTTTCCCTCGTACATCCCGTCGAAAAAATAAGCATTCCCCTTATTTAGTGTTGTTTCACGTTCTTATATTGTTGTGTTAAAGCCATACGATACATAAAAGATCCCTCGTTAATTTTTTCGTTAAGATTTTGACACAAAGTCATTTTTCATATGAACTATCGAACTATGCAAGCAATATATACCATCATGATATACTTTTCTAGATAGTTCAGTTTGAAATTTGTATGTTTCATGTTAAAACACAAAATTTTATTTTTTAATACTTTTCCGAAAATATAACACAACTTGTACATGTAAACGGAAAGAGATATTTTCACTCGTTTTTTTGCAACGTGTTCCTTCAATTACAAGACAGTCCGTATAACATGTAGAATGAAAGTTTATGCGTTAAAATGTTTGTAAAATCATACAATTATCGGTAATAAAAAGCTGAAGACACATTTTTTTCTAATACAAATGCATATAGAAAAAGTTGTATTGTTGATTTTTCTTGCAATTTTGATTTAACATTCTTGAAGTAGTACATATTCGATTGCAAACTTAAAAGATGGGAGTTCATGAGCTATTTTCTTTTAGCTAGAAATAGAACTTTACTTTTTTAAATGCTGGAGATTCCATTTCACTTGTTGGCGCTAAATTACGTTACAGTGTATTCTTTATGCAACATAGTCGTGCATTTTTCTCTCGCCGTACATCAAAACGCAATACGAATTACTGGCATATTCATAATGAAAAAACCACGTTTTTAATTATATATGGATTTACCTTCATAAGGAACGCTCACAGACGAATAATTAAAAGACAAGGATGTACAAGAACCGAAACAGTTGAAGAGCATTATAACCAAAAATGACATAAACAATAGCCACATCCATCTAAGGTCAACTTTGACTGAGAATGTTGAAACCTTAGTTTCTTTATAATTTCAAAATCTATAAATGCACAGTTTTAGAAAGGTTTGTTATAAAGCATGTCATACCGAAGTACTGACTACTTAGCTGATGATCCCCTCGGGGACTGATAGTCCACCAGCAGAGGTATCGACACTGTGCTGTACAAAATGAAATAACACATTTTTAATTTCATGCGTCCGAAGCGCTTTTCTGGATTTACCTTCATCAGGAATGCTCACAGCCGAATATTTGAAAGCAAAGAATGTATATGAAGCGAAACAGTTGAAGAGCTATATAACCAAACAAGACCTACAAAAATAACCAAAGCCATCAAAGGTCAACTTTGCCTGAGAATGTTGAAATCTTAGTTTCTTTATAATATCAACATTTATAAACGGACAATTTTAGAAAGGTTTGTTATAAACCATGTCGTACCAAAGTACTGACTACTGAGCTGATGATACCCTCGGGGACTGATAGTCCACCAGCAGAGGTATCAACCCAATGCTGTTAAAGTATTTAGATGTATCGATAATTGAAAAGTAAAATGTCTTCATTTGTATCGAATGTTATGTCCCGCAGTTTATTTCGCATGATTAAAAATACTGCATGTTTAATTTCAAATGCAAATACTTTCATCTTCACATTACCGATTTGATGACGTTAGTGATTTTTTCTGCGAGTTCTGTATGCTTATCATTAGCAACGTTGCAAAAGAAACGCGTTAAATTTGGATACATTATTATCTGCCCTTGCTACTGTATCGTATGCTCGTTACATGTTGGGAAGAGTTCAATCCTTGAAATTTAAGCATTATGATATTTTCATATGCGATTGTTTTGTTCTTACAACACATACCGAACTTTATTATATTTTATAAACTATGATTGTTGGGAAGTGCCATTTCCTGATATCATCGGATATCAAAACATATAATGAAAAAGTCGATGCTTCAATTATATTCAGAATATCTTAAAGATGAGATAAGAATACGGTTTGGATACTCACTAATTATGTTTGATTGAGATACCTATTGTTAAAACTTTTTTAGCTTTATTCACCTTGATCTACTGTGAAGTAAATTTTAGTTTACCGATGTCGTAAATTGATTACACAGTGACAATTCAAGGTAAAACATTCTGTCAAATGTCACAACAGAATTATTGCAATCGGTTGAGACGGCTCAATTGGTATCTAAAGATCTAAGACGAAAAACATGTCGCTTCTGAGTTAAGATACCGACACATCGTATCGGTCACCCAATTTCTGATGGTGACCTTAAAACTGATGCGGTGTCGTTCTCAGTAGTTCTTCCGCATAACTATTTTGGAGCAGTTTTTGTGTAAGAAGCACATCCCTGTTTATGAAATCTGTATAGAGCGAACATGCACGAGCGTAAGGTATTAACTTAGATATGTTAACGCCATACGATTGGGCAGAGGGTGTGTTACTGCTGGGAGAAATTGACAAATAGAAAGTAGTAGTCATCACGTTTGTCATAAATTCCAGTATGAAGATGTCTAGCTATGTCAATATTGAGGCAAAGATCAAGATATGAAGTAGGCCTTCTAGTTAAGATAGCATCCTTTATCATGTTTTATCTCAAGTTCACATGATGAAAACCTACATGTCTGTGTATTCTAAAGACCTTTGACATTGAGGTATTCTGTTGTCTATCTGGGAGTTTTTGGTTATCTAACAATGTTCGATATTGATGTATTCAGTTCAATATTCCTCATTTATCTCACAATCTTCTACATTGACATACCAAGTACACCCCAATGTGCATAGGGACATAAGCAATCTTACAAAGTGACATATACTATTTTATACCCGATCCAATTTTTTTGTACTGATCGTATCTGTTGATTATCCAAATGCCTAGGTCAAATGATGTGTGTTTTGCATATTTTCATTTTCTTACATTCATCTGAAATTTAAGCACACTTCTACATTATTGTTAAATGTTATATATATTTTGTCATGTGTAATATTAAAACCCTCGACTGGGCGTTGTCTGATGTTTATCTGTGCACCTATGATATATAACAATTTTCGACATATTATGCTGTAAACCTGAATGCCTGATTTTTTTTTCAACAGTATGTGCCATTCAAGATCGGTTTCTTTCAATAACGAATGAAATTTAATTCCAATTTATAATAATCGTATGATCTATTACAGTCTGAAGACGTAGTTCTAGAATTCCATCAAAAATTTTCTGTACTTTATAGTATTCAAAATATGATTGTACCATTATCTATTTTGAAATGGCTGTTTTTTTTCAATTTCAGTCGGTAAGTTGCAACGAGTATAACGAATAACTTTGTAGCAATTGTGCTTTTTAGAAATTAGTTAGAAAATAAGTGTACAACTACCTCAGAAAGAGTTGACCTGAGATGGATACATAAAGATAAATGTACAATAATACTTAACTTGGGTTAAACACACTTCCCTTCATTATGTATAACCCAATTACGATTCAAATAACACAATGTTGTATGATTTCCAATGAATAATGTACACAATAAAAAATACAAATATTAAAAACACAAATAAAATACCCTGGATATATACAAATATGCATGCCTGATAGGTTCGATACGTACTTAAATTATTACTTTTATCAGAAGTCCGAACGTTTTTTTAACATGATATAACATATTATCATTTTAGCTGTTCCTGTGGAGGGTAAGTTCTGAAAATAACAGTAATGATTTGGATATCTCTTTTTTGACGATATGCAGTACATAATGTGAATTAGTCCTCAAAAGAAATAAAAGTCTTGCTTTCACAATAATATGTATAATCTATAAACAAAGCTTTACATAAGTGAATATAGATTAACTTTGTTTTATATCTCCAATTAACATTTAGTAGTAAATGTTATCGATTTAAGAGATATACTTGTAATATGATTGTACTTATTACAATATGGTTCGACAAGAACATGCAAACATTTCGCTCTGTAATTTTTTTTAATTGTGTTGTTTACAAGAACTTGGAACAAGTCATAACACAAATAATAAGACAATTTCGACAAATATAGTATGGACATGCAAAACTATGACATTTTTCTTCTGAAGCTTTGACCAGTACCACTGTTGTTCAGTAAATAAATGAAAGTAAACAGCATCAGTCCACACTATAAAAAAAATCCATAAGGTTTCGATCAATATAGTTTATATTATTCAGACCTAAAATTAACCAATCAATTTGCATCTCAAAGGCAGAAACACACATTTCAAATAGCAAATATATTAGGAAAATCAAATAAAGTATTATATAACACATGTATAAGGAATAAACTTATTGAGTAACAAAACATGCATTTCATTAATTTTCAGGACTTTCGGCAATATCGATTAACAGGAACAAGACATGCAGTATCACAAGATGATCGAAACAGATAATATAAAAACGTTTCCTTCTATAAAATGAACAATTTAAAACAACGTGTGAATCTTATAGTGTTTGTTTTCAATTGTCTGAATCAAACGTTGCTTGTTTGAATTGGTGTTATTGTATATTGAAATATGTTACTTCTTATTAAATCCTAACAGAAACTTTGCAAACAGTTTACTACAATGTTTTTTTTTACAAATGTTTTCTTTTTACTTGCATCACGGGTTTTAGTCATACTTTGATATTTTCTTGTATCAGATAAACATAAAAGGCTCTGTGTGTTATATTAATTTCGAATTAACTAATTTACTTCACTGGCATAATGTGCTTCATATTTGACGGATTTATTCAGCAGTAAAACCAAGATAATAAGGTTTACACTATTTATATATTGTGTTGGGTGTATTGGGTACCTTGTTTTGATCACCTTACTTGTGATAGAAAACAAGCTAGGCTTTAACTTTAGAAAATACATAAACAACGTGCTACTTTGTTTTCTAGTCATATATTTGCTGATATATCCAGCCAACGAACGTTTTGTCACTCATCTTATTTACTAAGGTAAACAACATCCAGGACTTATAAAATCATAAAAGTGTCACATAACTAATATCAATATTGAAGTGTCCGTTGTTAGATATATATCATCAATCTTTACAGATGGATTTCACTTTACTAGCAATCCTACAATTAGTTTTACTGTATATTTTTAATAACTGTTAAAT
Organism: Mytilus californianus; assembly: GCF_021869535.1. Lineage (NCBI taxonomy): Eukaryota > Metazoa > Mollusca > Bivalvia > Mytilida > Mytilidae > Mytilus > Mytilus californianus. The sequence continues at coordinate 6,584,631 of NW_026262669.1, read as the reverse complement.
ATTCTTATTTGTCGGCTTAGTCGTACAGCAAGTGACTGTGGTGTTTGCAGAAAATTATTTTTTGAAATAACAGATGCATGTTTAAAGATCTAACAAGCATGATTCAGGCATTTAAAAATTCAAACATCGTTAACAAGATAACTTTATTTGATTTATACGAGTTCTAGGGTCAAAGCTTTTTTTGAACAAATGTTTTGGTTTGTGTCCCTCGACTAGTTGGCAGGTGTGTTTTTTGTAAACACACTGTCTGACACTCTGTCTATCAATCTGCCTGTTCTGCTGTTTTTCTGTCAGCACTTCAATGTCCTATGATAGTCAAGATTGTGTCAACTGATTTTCAAAATGGTTATGCACATTGGTAATACCTTGAAAGAAAGGTCTTTTTATTTTCGTAGAATTATGACAAAAATTTATGTCAAAGATAGTTTTCGCATAAAATTACAAATTTTGTACTTTAGTGGTAGAATTTTGACAAAAACTGACAAAGAAATGAGGAATTCGGTGATGTCTAAGTGTCTGATATGATCAATTACCAGGTTATGGATTTGGTGATGTCTAAAAGTCAAGGAACAGTAAATGTGCTGTTTAAAATATGTTTGTAAAATTTGGATACGACTTTGGCTCGTTGAACTGTAAATGAAAATTGAAAAAAAAAAATAAAGCATTTATCTCTTTTATTTTCTAAAATGTTACTGACTGAATTAAACAGGTGAACAATTGTATAGAAATCACATAAACTCAGCGAAAAGAGTTCTTTAATTTGATTACAATTTTCAAATTTTCAAAGGGGCCTCGGTGGATGAGTGGTCAAAGTAGTTACTACTGTAATCGCTAGCCAGTCAACACTGAGGTTGTGAGTTCGAACCCCGCTCGTGCGGTGCACTCGACTCCAATCTTAATTGACTAGGATTGTCAGTTTTCCTATCGAAGGTCGGTGGTTTTCTCTGGGTACTCCGGCTTTCTCCACCAATAAAAACTGGCCGCCACGAAATAGCCCAAAAACGGTGCTTAAAAGTGGCGTTAAAACACAAAAAATCAAAATCAAATCAAATTTTCAATTTCAAATACATAGATGTTTCTTAAAAAAAACTATATTTTGTCGATACATAATTTTCCGTTGTAATGAAATAGAACAATCATATCGACTTCCTTTTTTGTGTATTAACCAATCTGTTTACAAATTCGTAGTGCACAACGTCACAAATCGACGTTTGGCGACCAACAACACGACGACGTTACGCTTATTTCGACGTTTTGCAGTATGTTTTTTTTCACCTACAACACCACCTAAATAAAAAAAATACCATTAAAACGAAGTCGGTGACCCTATTATTATTTTAAATCATTAAAACTGAAATTTATGTATGAACAATATATACTATTTTCAGAAAAATCTATGTATTTAAAATTGAAGATTTGAGTATTTAAAATCAAATGTAAGAACTGTATGTGCTTTCTATAAAAATGATCGTCGATTTTGACAGAATTCAATTAGCATGATTAGTAATACATTAGAGAATAAAAGAGATAAATGCATTATTTTGTTGTTTTTTTTTTTAGTTTCAGTTATTGTCTAACGAGCCAAAGTTGTATGCAAATGTTACAAACATCTGTGACAGAGCCCATTTACTGTAACTTGACCTTAATGTTCGATAAAAGTGGGACGAAAGATACCAGAGGGACAGTCAAACTCATAGATCGAAAACAAACTGACAACGCCATGGTCAAAAATAAAAAAGACAAACAGACAAATAATAGTACAGATGACACAACATAGAAAACTAAAGACTAAGCAACACGAACCCCACCAAAAACTGGGGGTGATCTCAGTTGCTCCGGAAGGGTAAGCAGATCCTGCTCCACATGTGGCACCCGTCGTGTTTCTTATGTCATTACAAATCCGGTAAATAGTCTAATTCGGTAGGTCACATTCGTGAAAAAGGAAGGGTATTGTAGTTACGACATAAGGAACATATCCGATATGATCTGTGAAACGGTTATTCCATAAGAGTTAATTGCCAATATGCTATTACGTCATTCCAATCACTTTATATAACGTTTCAACATATGTTATTTAGTAACACGACAGGTGTCACATGTGGAACAGGATCTGCTTACGCATCCGGAGCTCCTGATACCATCCCCGGTTTTGATAAGGTTCTGGTTTCTCAATCTTTAGTTTTTATGTCATTTATAGAGTTTTGTATACTGTAGTTTGTCTTCTGACCTTTTTAGGTTTTTGTCATGGAATTGTCAGTTTGTGCATGACTTAAGAGTGTGCATATCGCTTTGGTATCCTTCGACTCTCTTCTATGATATGCTTTTAATATTAATTTATAATGCCAGTGAGTGTGACATTTTCCATTAAAACCTTAATTTCTGTTACAAATTTTAAGATTTTGAGAAACAACTATATGTGCTAGAAATTCAACAAAAATGGACATTTAAGTTATGAAATGCTATTCAAAATTGATTTATAATGACAGCCATTTTTTTCTTTCATGATTTGGATGTACAGTTTTCCATAAAAACTTATTGTGCTATGAAAATTGAAATATAGTTTAAATCAATTATTCAAATCGAATCTAGGTTTCAACATTCTTTTTGAAGGTGGTTACAAGCTACTTCTGTAAAAATATCAAAGAAATTGAGAATTATCTATTTATATAAGAATTGAAATAAAAATGATAAATAAGTATAATATACTAATCAAAGGACAAAATCATGCATATTAGGATGCAGATTTTTAAAATTCCTGGTTTCAAATTTGCAGTTGAATCAAGAGTCGTGGCGAAAACTAATTCTTTTTTTTTTTAAATCACAAATTTTGTTAAAAATGTACTTATTCTTAGATTTCAAAACAGATTGACATGAAGTTATTATTCTCAATGTCAAATACTGGGCAACAAAGTATGTTTTGTGATAGAAACAAACAAATCTAAAATCTAAGAAACATCTGATTTGTGTTTATATTTTAACAAAATAATTATCATATATATAATAGTATGATATGTATTTCAAATTGATTCCTGATGTTAAAATTATAAAAATATATTTCAATTAAAATCAAATATAAATAGTATGTTCTTATTTTCTGCTGGTATACCACTCTCCATAGTAAGGGATGCAAACATGTTCAGTCCGGCACATTATGTATGTGCCTGTTCTAAGTCAGTGGCCTGTAACTAAGTGGTTGTCGTTTAATGTTGTGTATCATATTTTTTTTTGCGTTCATTGTTTTGTATATAAATCAAGCCATTGGTTTTTGCTTTTGAATTGTTTAACATTTGTCATGTAAGGCCCTGTTATACCTTATTATGCTGTATCGCTTTCTGCTCATTGTTACCTATAGTTGCATATTTCCACGTCATTTGATTTGTAATGGAAAGTTGTCTCATTGGCACATATTATACTAGATATTCGTATGTTTATAATGTAGATCTAATTTGACATCAAAATTAGTCCGTGTGTTAAAATCATTGTAGTTACCACTTCCTTAAATGCCCGCTAAAAGACATATTCGTATCCGTCATAGTCCTGACTATGAATGAAATATTTGGAAATGCATATTAAACAACAAATAATCAAAATCTGAATATATACGTTTAGTTATTGATATCAAACCTATTTATATAACTTGTTTATTAAAATGAATATAACAAATATCATATTACTAACATGGTGCATTGTATACTTACATGCATGGTTAATCTAAGACATTGTACAATGATTCTACAAACCCAACGTTCCCTGAGCGCTTCGGTAATCTAACAATCTTCGACAATGATAAACTCGGTTTTAAATAAGATAAGTACTTGCACCTTGGTTTAGGTTAAAGTCTCATTATTGTAGTAATGGGTGAAAGCGGTGCGCAGTATTGACTTCGGACAAATTATATACCTAGATTTGCATAGGTACCGTTTATATTGTGTTGGATTGATCCTGGTCAATGCACACACTGTGACTGATGAGACAGTGATGCGTAAAATTGATCTTCAACAAACCGTCTTTATCATTGGGACTAGGGGTCCAATATTAATTAATGAATTTGGCAAATACTTTACAGATTCAATAATCTAATTACACTTTATCAATTTTTTTTTTTTTTTTTTTTTGACAGACACATTAGGATAGTTGATTGAATTTTATACATATTATTCAACTAATAATCAATCACTCACCAAATCAACATTTTAGCTTTCCTTGATATGTTCGTTTAATCGTCTCAAATGCATTGTTAATGTTACGTTTTTAATTTCCAAGTCCCCTTAATGTTGTGAACAAAATTATTTCCGTGAAATACCTAACAACTTCCTAACATAGTTTATTAACATTGAGCACATGAAAGTTATAATCTGTGTAGTGTTCTTTTAATAAATATATCTCACTTTTAGGTGGAATTATTCACATCCTAAACTGTTAATGTAAGTACTATAAAAAACACTCACAATCAATTACGGTTTTTCGTGGCTTCTTATCACATACTGAACAAAGCCTTAGGAAAAAGGACAAACTATGCTTTATATTCATATTATCGATTACAAGTATAGTTGAGGTCTTTATCGACTTGATTAGTTTATTACCCTTAATTTACAGTTCAACAACATAACGGATGAATGATGGACAACGCTTGACAAGTAGTTGTATGCATGATTGGTTCACACCTTTTGTGATGTTGCTGTTCATTACAAGTAGGTCATTGCTTTCCAATTTTTTTCAATCCAGGGTTAAATACAATTTATTTATTAAGCATAATAAAAAGAATTAAAAACCAATTGTTAAAAGAAAAATTGAAGGTCTTTTCACATAAATTTTCTAAATGATTGATAAGAAGTTACTTTTGGCGTCCAATCTTAGGTTTCTTCATATTGATTCAATAAATATATGGTGTCTATATACTTTTGTCTGAAATACGGAAGATAATTTGCTACATCTGGTTTAGAAAATTACACTTTCAGTCTCATATAATAACTTTATTCACAGATTCTAAAACTATATGGTTTCTATATATTTCTTCTTGAAATAAGGGAGATAATTGCCAACTTCTGGTTTATAAAATGTCACTTCCGATCTCATATGGGAGCTGTATTTACACTGATTCAAAACATATATGGTTTCTTTATGCATTTGTCTGTAATACGGGAGATATTTAGTAATTTCCGGTTAATTGAAGGTCACTTCCGGTCTCAAATGATAGGTTTATGTATGCCTATTCAAAATAGTTATCGTGTCTAGGGTTTATTTTCATGAAATAATTGCAAAAAATTGCTACTTCCGGTTTACTCAAGGTCAATTTCAGTTTACATTTTTCAAGGTCATATGTCATCCAACATTTTACAAAAGACCCTACGGATTTATCATGTACCAAGTTGAAATAATAATCAATTTATCTTAAATTTAATCATTTCAGGGACAATAATTCCTATAAGATGCTATTGGACTGTTTCAGACCTAATGTATCATATCTTCATCACATTGAAGCTATCATTTTGCACTTATTCTTTTGTATAAATATCTTTAAAAGTGTCAGAGGAGATCATACAACCAGGAAAATTCAAAATTAAGAATAAGACCTTGACCTTTGACCTTGACCTCAATTTCATTTTAGTGAATCAAGGAGCTAAAATCCAAATACTTCAGGTCTCTACCACTTACCATTCATGCTATACATTAATATATCCCTTATGTGAAATACAGGAGGGGAAATAACTCTCACATGGAGTCTTCGTGTTGCTATGGTTAAAATTGGACAAAACATCCTGATGAAATAAGCAATCTTGTAACATAAATTTGTCGATTTCTTTTGCGGTTACAGAGGATACGCACTCACAAGGAAACAGTGTCCGTGGAGATAACTCCTACAAAGAACAGTATTCGGTTAAGCAGGGTTAATTTGAAAGGCGCATAAACTGTGCGTTATCATATACTAAACGTCTAATTGACATCCTGCGAAACAAAAATTACAAGCAAGAAAAAAAAATAATAATCAGAACAAGATCAATAGGTCTTTCCACAGAAATTATAAGATCTATTAAATGCACAGAATGCAATTTTACTTTTTGACATTTGACATGTTTACCTATTATACTGACCGACTTTAGAAACGCAACACTAGATTATTTTTTTTAATTCCCATTTTCAAATATGCAAGTTTTATTGAACAAACTTATGAACAGACATTTCATTCATTACTTCATTGTTTAAAAAAATTTGCAGTTCGAAAGATAAATTGATTACGTCATTTTTAGGCTTTAAATCATGTGGTATGCAATGAAACCCTGGTTTTCTCCTTACCAATGGATGTGTCATCGTCGAAAGCAATAACTGCCTGTAACCAACGCCAAAATGATTGTCTGAAAGGTCAGCCAATTCTGTTCTGCATGTTTTGGGTTCTGTTTTGTACTTTCTGATTTTGTCTTTGTTCCACCTATTACAGTGTGTTTTGACAACTATGCGGGTGAAACTTTAAGGCTTTGAATGTTTTTCTGCAGTCGATTCTTTGGCATTTCAGTTTATGGTAAACATGTATGGCATGAATCTGTGTGCAATGACATTCGGCAATTTGATTAGCAGTTGACGTTGCGGCCGTAAACATGTTTCGCAAATGACGTTGCGTAATCAAATTCTATTGACGTGGCATTGTCACAACATGTTGATCTGGTCATTGATAGTCATCAACATATCCCGTTTGCCTGTATCGTTGTCGGAAGGACAGCAAGGCGAGTTTCTGACGTCAAATTGTCTAGTAGCAGCACGTTCACGTTTTCCTGTTTGCAATATTTTTATGAGCTGATTCAGTTTTTTATTCCTCAGTCTTGGCAATATGGAGAGGTAACATGTTTTAACTTATTTAAGTGTAGCCATGGATTGAAAGAACTGTTTCACGAAGAAAAAAACCTGAAAAAAATCTTTTATGGGTTCCAAATTTCGCTTTAAAAATTCGTGCGACTTCAATAATCCGGTATGTTCAATAACCACAGGAAAGTCAGATGTTGATTTTTTTCGAAAAAGGAAGAAGTATGATAAGCATGAATAGTAGTTGTATGAGGATCAACCATGATTTGGTAAAAAATATCAACAAAATGAGCGTTGCGATTTTAAAGTCAGTCAGTATATGTCTCTTTGTTTTGGTCACACATTGTTGTTAATATAATGGAATTTTATGTGACTTTCATACAAGTCAGAGGTTTGGCAAGCTATAAAACCAGGTTAAATCCACCATTTTTTATATAAGGAAATGCCTGTACCAAGTCAGGAATATGACAGTTGTTTTCCATTCGTTTGATGTGTTTGAGCTTTTTATTTTGCCATTTGATAAAAGAATTTCCGATTTGAATTTTCCTTGGAGTTCGGTGTTTTTGTTTTAGTTTTTGCAATTTTCTTCAAACCTGCTGCTTCAAAGATATACAAAATAAGGTTGCTTACAAATGTAACCTAGTTCATTCGTAGAACATTTTTAGTGAAGATCAAATTTTGTTTCAAAAATTAACCAGTTCTATTGGTTTCATAACACTGCAGATAAATACATTTGCACAAATATAGTTTTAATTGGACAAAGATAGCAATAATAATAAGATAATTTAAACATGTGATGAATCTTTTAAATATATTTACAGAAGAGGTATAACAGTAATTAAGCGTTAACAATATAATTTTAGTACACTGCCTATATCCAGGTAGATAAAGCTTTAACAACTATAACTCATATTTAATGTCAATCCAAATGAAACATCGTCAGTATAGAAGAATCATTGAGTATATTCATGACCGAATCAATAACTAAACAAACAGTAAATATCAGTGTAAAGTGTGTAGTCAGAATAAGAAAAGGGTAAAAGAACAAAAAATACCAAACTCCAAGGCAAATTCAAAACGGAAAGTCCTTTATCAAATGGAAAATCAAAAAGCTCAAACACATCAAACGAATGGAAAACAACTGTCGCACTCCCACCTTGGCACAGGCATTTCCCCGTCTAGAAAATGGTAGATCAAACCTGGTCCCACAGCTAGCTAAATCTCTCACCCGTATGTCACTCGCATAGAACTCAATTAAATTTTTGATTTAAAATCTAAAAACAGGGAAATAAGAATCATATGAATCTTTCTTGAGGTACTGGTCCCTCTTCCTGGTTACTCTGATCGTCGGTCGCGGATCTGGAAGAGATGATATATTCTATGATGTCTCGGCAGAAGTTGTAAAATTGTCGTCGATGCTAGTGTAATCCTCTCTACTGGTACCGGTTGGTTACCCGATTCTGCAGAGCAAAGCCAACGGAATGTCGTCGTCTGCTTCGTCTGCTTCGTCGTCTATATCGTCAGCGGTTGTAATGTTGGGTGAATCAAAACGTGCATGGTGAAAGTAGTTGGCTATTGTTGTTTGCGTAACTTTACTCCAGGCATGATTGAGCATACAAATTCCCAAAAAAAAAGCAAAGGATGGTTATTGTAAACTCAATGGCAGTGATTTGCTTTTGAATAACTAATTTACGATAGTGTAGTTTCAAATTTCCAATTACAACTTGGCCCATTGGATGAGTTACACTAGTAGTGTTTGGTGGTAAAAATGCCAATTTAACTGACTTTAAACCAGTAACATGCGGATGAACTGGACAATTGTCCACTATCATGACTATACGTCGCTTTCTTTTAGTCAATTGTTTGTCAACTTATTGAAGCCAATTTGTGAAATTTCACTGTATGAACAACCAAGCGCTTATTAGTATATGATTAAAGCTAATTGGTTATAAACATTGTAAATAAATTTAAAAAGTGTATAACAATGCATCGCAAATTATTTATATCATATGTAAACACTCGTAACAAAAGAATTTCATAAATCAATACAGTGTTCACTGCCCGGAAATTTAATTACAGGTGTACTGTCGGATTTACTCGTCGTGAAATCAATTTAAATCCCCCGAGGTCTTGTTTTGACGTATCTGTATTACTTCGACCTAAACATGTTATTTAAATGCTTTTGTTAACCTTGGGACTGTAAATTTAATTCGATACATCCGAAATTTCGAGACATCCAATTTCGACTCGTCTACTATACATAGATCTAATTTGAAACCCATTCGTAGCAGAGGTTACGTCGATGAGTAGATGTCAGTCCCGCATGTCACACATAATAGACTTCAAGGAGGGGTTCGTTTCCAAGTGCAAATTACAAAAGTGAAAGGTAAGTGTTTAAATTAATTCCATTAGTGAACAGAAATCAGTAAATTAGCCAATTCAAAGTTAATGAAATTAGGCACACAAAGGAAACACTCGCTTATAGTTTGGTGTGTTCATTTCAGCTACAGATTTAAGAAGTGCTGATGCTAGAAAAAGAAACCACGACAGTGGTTTAAATTCAACATTGAGACACCGTTAGATTATCAAGAAAAATGTGGTATTGAATGTTTTGTGTATAATGAAATATGTTAGTTTAGAACTTTCTTATAAAAGGTAATGATAAACTGCACTGTGTTGTATTCCTATTTCTAACTTGATTTATGTACTTAATTCTATGAAGTGATTAATTTTTTATTTGTTCCACAACATCAGTATAGCATCTAAATATAAGGCGTTAATTGTTTACTTTGTTTCGTTGGTGCATCCACCTTTAATCCTACAAACAGTGCACATAAGCTTTTAAGCATTTACAAACAGCGTTTACGCTTGTCATATAAGTCGTACATTTTCGGAAATATTAAGCACATTAACTTATATTTTGGGGAATGCGATCCTTATGTAATTTCTGAATGTACAGAGTGTTCCCCAAAGGCAAGCGCTACTATAAGTAACAACAAAGCAATGACACATTGCTAATTTTAAGAAAAGAACGGACAATTTAAATGTAAGAGACAAAAGACGAAAAAAGACCTCCTGGAAAACGGAAATACATTTGTGGTGAGCTTATATACTATGGAACATGGAAGGAGACCGAAAAAATATATGTCATTCATATTATAATCAGATGACAATAACTGTTCGAAAGTAAATGTGTCATTATTAAATAATTCGTATATGATTTGCATATCTACAAATATCCGAATCGGATTGGTCTGTTAGAATTTTTTCCATTTGTTTACACTTCGATAAACCATGTTACCGAAACGTATTTCGTTACCTTCATCTGATGTTTTCATGCGAGATACACATGTATGGGATTCAGGAGTTCTAAGCAAATTGAGACTGAAAAACAAATAGTGACATAGCTGTTGTTTCTTTTGAAATGCATATCAAAAAGAAATTATACATTTGAGTTTTGAAAATGTAAGATATTAAATAAAAATAAAATTCTGCAAAATATCTTGAATGATCTTGGCGCGTTAATGACATTGTAAACATGACGTAATACAAATAAAAGTATCCAGCTGAAGATTATTCCGTTACTTGTACTCTTCATATTCGGATAAGTTTTTGAGGTAAGTGTTCTTTCATTTTAGATTATATTGCATTTATCGAACCTTTTTGTTTTTTTATTTTCGAAAGTCTATATGGCGGTTAACACCTTTGCTACGACATGTCAAAAAATGAAAACAACACATGCATGACGTTATACAATTCATCGTCTGAAGCGCTTTTCTGAATTTACATTCATCAGGAACGCTCAAAGCGGAATATTTGAAAGCCAATGATGTATAAGGACCGAAACCGTTGACGAGCTTAAACAAAAAGAACCTTAAAAATAGCCAAATCCATTTAAGGCAAATTTTGCCTGAGAGAGTTGAAACCTTAGTTTTTTTTTTATAATTTCAAACTTTGTAAACGGGCAATTCTAGAAAGTTTGTTATACATCATGTCAGTACCGAAGTACTGTGCATTTGACAATAGATAAAAGCAAATGAACGAAAAAATATAATTAGAAATTGCGAATGTTTGGCTTAAGAATTATAAGGACTAAACACATTTTTTCTAGTTATTATTGATGTCTAAACTGGTTCGTTTACCTAAAAACTTAATATAAACGTTCTTTGGGCTTTTATTCAGTTTGTGCGATAATCGCCCCATTTTGCACATCAATACCCTCTAGAAAAAATGTGTTTAATCCTAAAGTGGGTTGTTATACAAGGTTAAGCATAAAAAGGGTTTGAAATGATAGCGATTCCTTTTGTAATTTGCATTCGATACCAGATTTATGAGAGACAAAATATTCTGAATACTCTATCCCCAATACGTTGTCGAACAAGACAATTTAAAAACTGAGTTTTTTTATACCGAAAACAAGATTCATGCTGGCGTAAGAAATGGAAAAAAACACAGAGACTATACAAATATCCCCACACAGAGTCAATCAGAACAGACTACTGACGATATGCATTATCCTGACAAAACTAATGAATGAAACCAAAGGGTATCAAGACAATACATCGATAAGCGACAATCTATTTGTAAACTCACGTGCTACGGAGGAGTTAACATTTCGTACATGTATATGTTGGCTAATTTGTACATATGAATATCACATCAGGACATTACTACGTTGGTGAACAATATTCGGTAGTGGGTAATAATAAGAAGGGCATTTGTACTAGATGAATGCTAAGTAACTGTAACTCACCCTCGATAGCGAGACTATAAAGGACACTTCAATCACTTTCTTATTTATAAGAACAATATTTGTATAATATGTCGCACAACTCAATAAAGAAATCTACAAATAATTGTAGTTTTAAGACAATTATCATTGTCCAAGTTTTGCTACTTTATTACTTATGATAATTCTGTGTGAACGTTATTGATTTTATGATTATAGAAAACAAGGATGACTGCCTTTTACACTGATGGTATGTGATTGTCTCAAAATTAATGTGTGACCATTTTTCATCGATAAGTTCCTTTTTCTTCTCAAATCTGTATCACTATAGACTTCTTGTCATTAAGCATGTTACTATACACGACACAGAATATAATAATATTACTATGATCTTTCTTAGTCTTTGTTAAAAACCGAGCTTTAGCTTTTAAAATTTTTTGTTGTTGCTATGTCGATTGTTTAAATCGCTTAACAGTGTAAACGCTAATGCTATTATAAACAACTACCATACAAGTTGGGGGTTTTGTTTGCTGTACAACCGGGATTCAGCCACCATTATTGTTCAGAAATTACTGTACGAAGTTCCGTTGGTTGATATAGTCGAGCTTCGATTTTTTTCACGTTTTATGGTCATCCCACTTTTTGTATTTACCTTGGAGTTTGTAATTTTTGTAATTTTCATTTCCTATTTTTAACCTATCATAACCCAAACGACGGATAGAAGTTTTTGAGCAGGAACTGCCAATCAGTTGGAAGCACATGCGTTTTACTGAATTCGTGTTGCTTTAGTTAATTTTTCAATATTGTATTGTGTGTTTCTTTTATCTTTTTTATGCTAGTAATGTCTGATTTGTAATGTTCCATTATGACTCGTTTAATTGTTAAAAGGAGGCAAAAAATATAAATAGGGCATACAAACTCATAACTGCATCAGTCGAAAACAAACTGACAACGTTATGGCAATAAACGAAAAACGACAAAAAGACAATCAGTATACAAAACACATATAGAACAGTAAAGATTGGGCAACACGAACCCCACCACAAAAAACCGGGGGTGATCTCAATGTTTTATTGTTCATTTTCACAGTTTGTTTATTATTATGTTAGTGTATCGTTAATGTATACCCTAACATACATATCCTTGTAATAATTATTTCAGTGTCCCACCATATTAGCTAGTTACAATCTTATCTCTTTAACATTTATGATTGGTGAACCATTTCTATTTGCAAAACTAATGTCCCCTACTCTATGTTTTGACTAATTGTGTCATATATGTAAGCACAAATACTAAATAAAAACATATTTACCATCTTTTATAGGTCTAGTTCAAACTGGATATGAAACATAGATATTTCAGATTTAACGTACTATTAATTGATTGATTGTTGGTTGCTTAACGCCAGTGGCAAAAATGTCATGTATGTTCAGGACGAAAACAAAATAGGGGCCATCCGGTTTGCAGGTCTGGATATTCGAACTGCCATTAGACAATGAGGGTATATAAGTTAGGGATAGAAATTTTGGCTTGCAACAGTCCACCTACATACAGACCCCTCAAAGAGTTGTGACAATATTCTTAATGTGCAAATAGTATTGCACTATTTCTAAACGAAGCATCGGATTAAACGTCCACATTCTGACCGGACGTGGATGTGTACTTTTACATCCCGCACAGCTGAATGGACGACTCAATTTAGATTCTTTATAATGGACTTTTCTGACAGAAGTTCTAAAGGGCATACGATACAGTAGAGATCCCTCGTTGATTTTTTCTTGAAATTTTGGTAGAAGGTCAATTTCGATGTGTACTTTTGAAATATGCAAAGAAAAACATACCTTCATGACTTACTTTTTGAGATAATTTGGTTCGAAATTTGCATATTTGAAGGAAAAACCCTGAAATGTCATAAATAAGGACTTTTAAGGAAAGTACCAATACTTTTGAACGAACAGTCATAATTTAACCGGGTTTTTTGTAAAATATTCCCTTGATCCATGGCATCAGCATGCTGTAACAAGTTAACGGTTGAAATAAATAATTATATCCTAAATTCTTTTAATACAAGTGAAATAAAGAAGTTGAAAATATTTTTGCGTCTACACAGAATTGCAGAAAAAAATCTATCGTTGATTTTTTCTTAAAATTTTGGCGGAGCGTTCTTTAAACAAAACTTCATCGATTGTAAAAGAAATAACTGGGGGTCCATGTGCTTGTTTTTTCAATAAAAGCAATAAACCTTAATTTTTATTGGCAAACGCGACGTTTGCCAATAAGGCGCCAAACTACGTTGGAATAAATTTTAATCGCAACAACGTCGTGAAATCTTTCCCGTCGTTCACTACTACGTTGTCAATTTCAGTGGTAGAGCCAAGTTGGTTTTTTTTAAACCAATGATATTAATCATGAAAATTAATAAAGCTGGCTCCTCGTAAAATAGCATCATATTTGCCAAACCTTTATGAATTGTTACGAAACTTGGATAGAAAAAGTATTCTAGTAAATTACTTTTAGAAAAGAAATGTTCGGAAACAAAACAGATATACTAGACTAAGTATATAATAAAAAAAAATAATTTGCATCTCTGTCCGATATTAGTCATACAATTCATGTAGACAACACAGCTTGAACATAGTTTTAATTATTCAAAAGGCCCCGACATGACAAAATGTGCAACAATTATAAAGTAAGGGGGATGATATATAAATAAGGACATTTGGTATGATTGCAAAAGAGACAACTATCAACCATAGTTCAAATGACGAAGATAAACGCTATTAAAGGTCACCCTACGGCCTTCAACACGAAAACACAGAAAAAGAAAAAGCCACACCGTATAGTCAGCTTTAAAAAGCCCCGACATAAAAATGTGAAATAATTCAAACAAGAAAACTAACGACCTACTCTATAGGCATTACATGAACACAAAATCATACCCACATTAAATCGGGTCAGCTTAGTCCATTACAGTGTAGTATAACATTTCATACAGCAGTCGATATTAGAGCATACAATTTAATGATTCTGTATCAATAGATAAGTTACCTAAGCTTGTCTTCATGATATTTTTTTTTTATTACGGTACATATAATCATTGAATTACTTGTCTGTATTATACCTCCAATCTAGGAGTGAGTGCAAACACATTGTTTGTCCGGTCTGAGAAACTACTTTACAAAAAGACTTCGTATTTGGTTAGTAACTTAACATCAACGAGTTGCAACTCTGGTCTGTCAAATACCTAATTCCTGTGTGCCAATTTTTCTCTCTCAATATGTACATAGAGGATATGCTTAGCACATCAACGGGTGCGTTTTTGTTTTTGGTCTATAATACGGGGCTTATAACTGAGTCATTTTAACTGAAAATTCTTCTTCATACACTTATTCCACGGGTTAAATTCTAAAAATGCCGTTAAACTCTTTAATGTACCTTTTAAAAATCAGGAACAGTAAGATGCGCTGTCATTATTTATTACGCTTTTTTGTCATTTTGTTGATAGTCTCTGTTAAATTTATCCGTACAATTCTCATTACGATTTAGAGTTAGCCAAATGGTGAAGTTACTATATAAATAACTTATTGTTTTTTTTTGTGTGTAGTTGGGTTTCTCTCTCATCGACGTCTTATGTTTTTCATATCTCTTATTCATTTCCTATATGAAATAACAGACATACAAAATTAAGAATGTGGATTTGATTTTTTTCCAATTTGAAGTTAATATTGTTGACCTTCTTATTAATGAATAAATAAACAATTCTCGTGATTTGGCCGATTTTCATTGCAGGTACTTTTTTCCAAATTCGCGCAATCGGGATTATGACGTCAGTGGATTTCCGCAAATGTGACTACATTCAAAGCGACGCCGCGAAATGTACTCGTTCTTATTAGAAACATCGCGGAATTACAACGTTCTGATTAACAACGTCGCGAAAACAACACGAAAAGTTTTGAAAACGTTATTATCTGCCCCTGCTACTGTATCGTATGCCCTTAAATGGTATTGTTTTAACCCTGACCTAATCAGATGGATGGAACTACGTACAAAGACATGAAAGGATCTATCTTAAATACTGGTGGGATCTCTAGCCCTTTAAAATCATACAGATATATAAGACAAAATACTAATAAGAAACAAAGTGTTAAAGTGGATACTAATTAAACTTGATTGGAAATATTGTAATTTATGCAAAAATGTATCAGTGCATGTAAAATATGTTACCTATCTGATGACACAAAACTTTTTCTTTATTCCTTTCAGACAAAAAGCATTAAAATAAGCATAATTGAGACATTTTAGAATTTTTCTGGACTTAAACTTTATAATAACCTTGAAAGAGTATGGTGTGGCATTTACAAGGAGCAAAGATAAGAATGGCAATTAAAATTAAAATAAAAAACAAAGTTAATAGAATCGGTATTTATTGTGGCTATAATATTAAAAACTGCCCAATATTTAGTACGGTAAAGGTCTTGTAAAAAATAGCAAAGCTTGCAAACAGGCTATCAAAAAAAAATAACATTGCTTTGGAAAATATTAGTTCTACTAACACTGTCTATGTTATAAATAATATAGTATACAGATTCATTTGGAATGGACGATAAGATGAGAAAAACAGGTTGACAGTAGCTTACAATTTCTTCGAGGAAGATTTAACATGAAAATACTAACAAGTCTGTTCTGCAAAAACTCTACCTAAGTTTTGCAATAATATCGTATCTTAGTCCTTAAGATAAATACAAACAAAACAAAATTTCGTGATCAAGAAATATGGAATAATATACCATTTTTTTATCAAAAATTCTGGTAGAATAACTTATTGTTTTTATTATTATTTAAATTACCAAAGGCTTGTTTAACAATAAATCTAAATATATAGCAAACGTTGTAGAATCCATATAAAGTATACTGACATTATTGAAAAGAATTGACATCGGTTAAAAAAAAAATTTCCGTTAACGTACAAATAGCTTGAGTATTAAGAGATATAATTCATTAGACATTATCAAATAGAACTATTATCATGTATATAACATTAGGTAAAGTAAAATTAACTTAATATTCCTTCTGTATATTTAGTATTGTGCTGTATAGAAACCAGCATTTCCGGCAACAACCAAAATGTTCAAATCTTATAATTGTGCGCTGGATGTTTTATACCTTTATTTGAGTAATTGTAATTGCTAGAAATGTTTTTAATATGTGCGTATAATATTACGGAAATATATACAATATAAAGAGTTGCAGAGTGATTTTGAATATATAACGATATTGAATATGTGGTGTTAGTAGATATAAGAAGATGTGGTGTGAGTGCCAATGGGATTCACCATCCAAGTTAACATTAAACTTGTTTATCGAAACATTTTCTGCTCTGCTAGATGATTAAGATCATGTGATACAAATGGTGTAGTAGAAGCAAAATCCTGTGAGTATGTGAATTATCGACTATCTGATAACCAGAATTGCATACTGATTATACGGGAATGAAAGTATTTTTTATGTTTCCGTGAATCGATATATGCCCCATTCCCGCCTGTTATTTTTCTTCACGTGGTAAATCGTGTTTTGTAATTTTTCTGTCCGTTTCTCTAGGACTTATGAAATTACTTTGACATTTCGTATATTTCGCCTCTTTTTTGTTAACAGATAAAATCAATAAAAATAGCCAAATCCATCTACGGTCAACTTTACCTGAGGGAGTTGAGACCTCAGTTTCTTTATGATTTCAAAATCTTAAACGGACAATTTTAGAAATGTTTGTTTTAAATCATGCCCAGTACCAAACCCAGTACCAAAGTACTGACTACTGTGCTGATAATACCCTCGGGGACTAATACTCCACCAGCAAAGGTATCGACCACGTGTTATAATAATGAAAACAACACGTTATAAATTTATTTCGTCCGAGGCGCTTTCTGGATTAACCTTCAGTAGGAACGCTCAAAGCCGAATATGTGAAAGCCAAGGATGTATAGAACCGAAACAGTTGAAGAGCTATATGACCAAAGTACCTAAAAATAGCTTAATCCATCTTAGGTCAACTTTGCCTGCGGGAGTTGAAACCTCAGTAAGTTAATTTATACCTAACAAACATGATGTTATTTTTTTAATGTTTACAAGAATATCCTTCTCATTCATCATTATCTATCGATTAAACTACTTAATATTTTACAGAGTTATCTCCCTGTAGTGTTAGGTACCACCTTAACATTTGACCAAAAAATCTTCAAACAAATTGATAATTTGAATCATCAAGATTTCTTGATTTGAGTTCATGCTGCAGAATATGTAAAATTGACGCTAGTACATGTAACAACATGGACTTTTATATGTGAGTTTCAGTTAAAATTTAAAGACTTTTGTGAAATGAAAGGGTGAGGAATAATGTATTTCGGATAATTTTCATACAATTATGTTGATCGGGCTGTATTTCTATATAACTGTGATTGACTAGGGCTAAGTATATTTTGTAAATAATATTGCTACAAAATGAATTAATTTTCATTGGTTTCTTGAATTAGTATATCAAACAACAAATTAAAGCAGGACATCTATTAACATATTCATCATCATTCAACGTTTGAGGTTTTTCTTTACGAATAAACATCTCAGTCTGTGTTTCATTGTCAAGTATTAAGTACTTGACTCAAAAGGCTAACAATATACTATTATGATCACACCAAGGGTATTCTCTATCTGATGATGATAAGTCTCCACTTGATAAAATCAACCTGATGACTTTTAAAAAGTCTGTTTCCTGTGGTATTTGCATTTGAAACGTTCAAGTACTATCGTCCTTCAGGATAAAGTATTTTCACATGATTGTTTATTTCTGATTAATTTGGTAGGCGTATTTTAAATATAAAAAGCTGCACAACAATCATTTTATTGTTCATAGTGATCCAGGGTATATTTCACTACAGATACAAGGTACAGTAAAAATACAAATAATGTGGGGTCTAATATACGTAAACAGTAAGATTTTTATGATATTTAAATACTAGTAACAGTTTTGAGACTCAGCAGATAAAATAATTGCAACATCTAGTAGTATTCTTTGATTGAGTTTTGTTTCAGATAAAGTTGTGCTTTTGTAATATGACCGAGTTTTTGTGATTTGATTAAATTTGTTTTTAAATATCTTTTGTTCTTAGCAAATATATTATATTAGAAAAAAAAACTGTTAAGCTCTTTTGCAAAATAAAAGATTGTTACTTGCACTTGGCAAGACCTAGAGCTTTCAAATTGCTAGTCTTTTTAAATTAAAATGTAGGCATTCAAAGTGGAGTAGGACATATATAAGATTTACCTAGCACTGAGGTAGAACTCATTCCTTAATGTCGCTGGTTTTGTTAATATTAGTGCAATAGTATTCAAATTTGAATTTTACTTTATTTTGCATTGATGTCTAGTAAAACAGATTTCAAATCCGACCAATGCTATCCTGTAACAACTATGCATTTGTGTGATGTAGAATGATTGCTATTGAAAAACCTATCCACTTGAGTTTAGGTGATGTAAAATGATTGCTAATGAGAAACCTATCCACTTGAGTTTAGGTGCTGTAAAATCATTGCTAATGAGAAACCTTTCCACTTGAGTTTAGGTGATGCAGAATGATTGCTAATGAGAAACCTATCAACTTGAATTTAAGTGATGTAGAATGAGAAACCTGTCCACTTGCGTTTAGGTGATGTAGAATAATTGCTAATGAGAAATCTATCCACTTGAGTTTAGGTGATGTAGAATGATTGCTCATGAGAAACCTATCCACTGGAGTTTAGGTGATGTAGAATGATTGCTAATGGGAAACCTATCCACTTGAGTTTAGGTGATGTAGAATGATTGCTAATGAGAAACCTATCCACTTGAGTTTAGGTGATGTAGAATGATTGCTAATGAGAAATCTATCCACTTGAGTTTAGGTTATGTAGAATGATTGCTAATCGGAAACCTATCCACTTGAGTTTAGGTGATGTAGAATGATTGCTAATGAGAAACCTATCCACTTGAGTTTAGGTGATGTAGAATGATTGCTAATGAGAAATCTATCCACCTGAGTTTAGGTTATGTAGAATGATTGCTAATGAGAAACCTATCCACTTGAGGACAACGGATGAATATGAAAACAACTATAAACCATCAATGAGCATAACTCAAACCGTATAGTAGGGTATTTAAGGATCCAACATGACAAAATGGGAGACAAATCAGAAGAAAAGACCAACGGCCTTATATATCCTAAATGAAGGAATCCAAAAACAAATATTGCAGGAATCAATGACAATCACTAATTCACAGGCTCCTGACTGTTGACAGACACATACAGAATGTGACAGGAACCAATGGCAATCATTAAATCACGGGTTCATGACTGTTGACAGACACATACAGAATGTGGCGGGTTGTACAACCCATAACCCGAGATAATTGTGTAACATCACAACAAAAAGCTATGAAAATCAGTTCAAAGGGTTGATTAAACAGATCGGCCCTCATTAACACACAACCATTACCCAACAACAACAAAAGACATCGCAAGGCATAGATCTTAAAGTACTCTAGATTACTGAAAAATGTTTCAAAGTCAATTGAAACTCATAAATAAATCGTAATGATACGTATTTAAAGGGCAAATGTCATTAAGACCTTGTAAAATACAAGTAACATACGTATCGTACATGTAGTATAGTCATACATGTTAAGTTGTGTTTTAATTTATTTAAACAAAATATCAATGTAAGTACTGACGAACACAAAAGTAAAAAAACTTACTACATGTACAGTGGTAAATTGATACATTAGTTTTTTCAACGAATTCATAATTATTCATGGATCATATGTTAATTTGCCGAACTTATTTACAGAATCACAATACAAATAAGAATGCAATATTTCGTTTTTAAATAAGGTCTTCACGTTAAGCTAAATTTTAAACCCATTTTTTTCTATCAGAAAGAAAAGGGTTTTAAGCTACTTGTGGTGTCGGAATCCCTGACTTCATGATTAACCAACTATACATGGTTCACGCTAATTGACAACTAAAACGTCACTAGGGAGAATTCTTATCACTTCGAGTAGGGACATTCCTTTTTAAATTTTCCTCGGTGTTTAGTATTTTTGTGATTTTACTTTTCTCGACACTGGTTAAATCGGCACCTGGTCAAATCGGCACATGTGATTGTTATTTCAGCACCTAGTCAAATCAGGCCCTCGTTCATTCGACACCAGGGGTCTGTTGTTCAACTTGGCGTTATACTAATCATATGATTAATTTTAACGAGTCGTTAAAAGTTAATCGCATGACTAGTAAATACAATGATTAAATTGTGTTGTTAAACTGATTGTAATCATTGTATTAGTTAATCACTGTATTAATTTTTAATCATATGATTAATTTTGGCTAATTAGCAAGTGTTTTTCACAATGCATTGTAAATCAGGACCTATGACTTCCTTTTCTGCTTTAAATTATAACCTCATTCTTTTTACCCAGTTTTTGGGTGCCACGTATATATGATTGAATACATATCTTATAACATGTTCATATTTTGTATGGTAATATATACATAGTTTAGATTCATCAAAATTGTCTGTTGGACTTAAAATTAAATGTGCTTGAATGGGAAAATGATTTAACAAATGCAGAAATTAATGCATTCTGTTTAACAAAATGTGCTTTTGGGTACATTTTGCAATAATAAACATCTCCATTCACCCATTACTGATCAAGACTAGGCCCAAAGTTTTTCATTTGTTTGTTCACAGAAGTTGTTATCTGAAATGATGGACCTATGTGATCGTAGAAAAAATCCCAAACAAATTGTATTCATTAAGTAAACTTTTATTTCTATAAAAAGTTTTAATCTTTGTTCAAATTAATTTTACCGTGCAGCAACGGCTGTTCCAACTTGGAAACATTGTCAGTGTTTGTCCTCGGTAGGCTTATCTCTTATTTAAATTGTTACCGTGTTGGTTGTATAAAGTTTATCTTTTAGTTTCACGGAATTTGAGTGTTGATAGCAGATAATTTGAAGTCTTTGTTAAATTTATTTAGCAATATGATGACGATTCCTTCAAAAACCTGTAATTTCTGTTGTTCATTTAGTACAACTCGATACAGATTCCAGGTATTTTGTTTGATAAATGATGAAAATTATTGATGAGATTAATATTACATCCCAGGAATGTAATCTCCGTTGACGCTTTGGTGAAGAGTGCTTTCTTTCACGTCCGCATTTCTATCAAATATGGCATGCCAAGATAACATTTTAGATGATTGTTAAGGATGGTGAAAATAAATTCAGAACTATGAACATTAACATAAATTGTTAATCATACGGCATAGTTTGTTTTTATTAAAATGAATTTACGACTTGTTCGTTACATTTATTAACAAAACCCTGAACAAGTATATTTTTCAGTTACAAAACAATAAAAAAAAAAGATCGAATACAACTATCCGACACTATGATATATATTGGGTATCAGATATTCACGCGGGGTGCGTTAATATAGAAATAAGAAGATATGTTATGATTGCACATGCAGTAAATCTCTATACGTATACCAGAGACCAAATGCTGTAGAAGTTAACAACTATAGGTCACCTTACCGCCTTCAAAAATTAGCAAAACCCAAATATCATAGTCAGCTACAAAAGGCCCTGAAATGACGATTTCATTGTTAAATAGTTCAAAGAGAAAACTAACGCCATGATATATGTACAAAACAATAAACGAAAAACAAATATGATATACAGCAACAAACGACAACCACTAAATTGTAGGCTCCTGACTTGGGACAGACACATACAGAAAGATTAATATATACAAGGAGTGGGGGTTCTCTTCCTATATGCCGATATACACAGACGTCCCGCTGGTATGAGTAACTATTGTTGAAATGTCAAATATATCAATGGTATGTAATTTCACGGAGGTGATATATCAAATTTATTATATGACAATGTTATATGTTTTATTTTTCAAAATCACATTATCAGATAACGACGTCAAAAGAAATAAAATCGACGTTTTATTTTGACTCTTTATTTTGTATCTCAACTTTAACAATCATTACTCACATAACGATAGAATATTATATGTTGAAATGTATATGTTGGATACTATATGCTATTATAATGCGCAATTATTTTGCTGCAATTTATATTTTATCATATTTTTATCGGACCTTGGGCTCTTTACCAGAGATATGGAAGAAGCAGTGTTCAGTTAAAAAAAAACATATATTGGTGATATGAATGATTGGAAAGTGTTTTGCTTCCTGAAGGTACTAGTAATAGGCCTCCTACCCCTCACCTCAAGGGAAGGGGCACTGACTATATAAGAGGGGGCCCGCTATAGTCATGCTTCAGTGATTCCCTTAATAATCAACGGGAGGGGGCGGGACCCCCTCCCTAAATCAGCCTCTGACTTCTTTTGAACTATGACCAGTATATCTGTTCCTGTTTTGAAAAATCCCTGACTGTCTGAACTTAGGTTTTCCAAATTCTGAATAACAGGTGCTTGTTTTTGTATATCGTGTCAACTGTGAAATATAGTGAGACTTTTTATTCACTATATCTGAATATTATACTTAATCACTGACATAAAACACTTACTAGAGCAAATGTTCATCATAGATATTTTTATCCTCGTCAAGCTCATAATTTTTACTAATGAATATAAATAGTGGTATGATAAAATAAAACTACGCAAAAATATTAATACTGTTTGGTCCGAGTTATCTGAGGGCCGAATTTATCCATTTAAATTTACCTGCGCAAGCAGTTAAGTCAAGGGCGCTACTAAATGTGCTAACATTTGAACTATAAAAAAAAACGGGAAAATTAGCAAAGACTTGCTTCGGAAATCAATTATTGCCTTTACATTAATGCTATTGTAACCATTATTATTTATAAAAGCTTGTTCGTCATAATCTGTTGAATGATTCCGCACAATAATGTTGCCCGTCTTTACAATCAACACTGCTCGGTAAGCGGTAACATACAAACGAATAACTGTTGATAAGTGCAAATTCTTTCTGTTATCGGATGACTATTATATGTATCCGTTCCATCCTTCACACTGTCTTGTCTAATCTGTTTCCAATTTATGTTTCAACTCAACTCTTAACACATCTATTGTGTTGTTTTTTTTCAAATCTAAAGCGCTTTCATAGCTGGTCATTGCTAAAATCCCTTTTCAGGGAATACATCTCATTTTTCGAGCACACTAATGTTCGCATTGCTACAGCAGCCATGTTTGATGTTTTAATCATATGATTTAAATTTAATACACCCTCATGAGGTTGATTAAATTTAACGACAGTTTTAGCATGTTTTACACCGCGTTAAAATTAACGAACACAAACTTATCATATGATTAAATTTAATCCAATGATTAAGAAATTTTTACGACTCATTAACACTAACGACAAGTTGAACAACAGACCCCAGTGGTGGTAATTTCAGCACCCAAATTCAACATTATGATTTTCAAGTAAACTATTGAAGACTCCGTACTTTGTACATCGTTTTTTTGTTGTTTTTTTTTTAATACTTTCACTCATGGTGTCAACGTATAATAGTTGTGCGTAACAGAGGTTCCAATGAAAACTTTGTTATACACAATTGGTCCATAATATCTGTCCCTAGTGAAACTTTTATCATAAAGGAATCTTTATTTCATGACAACAGCACATTATCAGAAAACATAGACTACAAGATTAGTGCCAACGTTATTACTTGTATACAAGTAGACAGGAAATGCAGAATAAAAACGAAACAAGATAAAAAAAAAAACTACCTGACAATTATTAAAACAACAAACGGGTTATTGTTGGTAATTGATATAGGTTGATACATTTTAACCAATGAAAACATTTATAATAGAGTATAGTGAAAACGTCAAACAGAAAGCCAACTGATTATTGTTAGTTGTGAACTCTTACTGCTTAATAACATGTGCTGAGTTTTAAACGATGTACGAAATGAACCTCTACAATTTAAAGTTAAATGTTGCCTAAAAATGGCCAAGTCAGGAGCCTGTAATTCAGTGGTTGTCGTTTGTTTATGTGTTACATATTTGTTTTTCGTTCAATTTTTGTACATAAATTAGGTCGTTAGTTTTCTCATTTGAATTGTTTTACATTGTCATTTCGGGGCCTTTTATAGCTGACTGTGCGGTATGGGCTTTGTTCATTGTTTTAGACCGTACGGTGACCTATAGTTGTTAATTTCTGTGTAATTTTGTCTCTTGTGGAGAGTTGTCTCATTGGCAATCATACCACATCTTCTTTTATAAAGAAGTCTTTGAGTCAAAGATGAATTATATTTTAATAGTTGTTATTGCCTTTAAACTAGGGGGCGCCTTCAAGCTAGTTTAATCCCGCCACATTATGTATGTGTCTGTCCCAAGTCAAGAGCCTGTAATTCAGTGTTTGTCATTTCTTGCTATATATTATACATGTTATATTTGTTTTTCGTTCATTATTTTATACATAAATCAGGCCGATAGTGCTTTCGTTTGAATTGTTTTGAATTTATCATTTCGGGGTCTGTTATATCTGACTCTGCAGTATGGGTTTTGATCATTGTTGAAGGCCGGACGATGACCGTTTGATGTTAATTTATATGTCATTTGATCTCTTGTGGAGATTTGTTTCATTGACAATCATACCATATCTTTTAATTTTTATATTTACAAAAATGTACATTTAATGCAAACGCTTAGTTTTCTTTGGGGTCATAACTGATTGCATTGTGACGTCATCAATTATTGTTTCGTTTTACATTTTTTTAATCAAAACAGACATGAAACGAGATCGTATGATACAAGTTCAAGTCCGTTGCAAAGTTATTTTCTTTTTTTTTTCAGTTAAACATCAATATAAAGTCAGTTCTTATACCTGCATGTCTACATTGTCTGACTTAAAGAATATACTGTGTATAATGTGTTGTCAAATAATGTATCAAAATTTTATTTCAGCTTTAAACCTCGTTTTTTATAACATCACTGTACCACCTGCATCACATCACACAGGTCATGGGACTGATAGTTCACATCTTTGCTGCAATATTCGCTTTGAACTTCCTTGGATGTCCCGCCTTGCAGATAGAGCAATCAGTTTTAGATCTATGTCCAGAGTTTACTTAGTTGAAACAGGATATCAAGTCAGAACTAGCATCTATATTATTTTTTTCATATAGCTTCAAACGGTTGTTTCCTTTTTTCACTTTACTTGCTTTCAAATCATTAGGTTTGAGTTAAGACAAATTCAGAGAAGTGCTGCGTACGCAATGAATTTGTAAAGTTTTTTTTTCAATCAGAATAGTGCGTTAATGGCAAAATGTTTAACGATGAATACACATGAAAATTTAGACCCTGAAATTAAATAAGCTTGATGACATTGATTGTCAGTCAACTTAACACATGTGGGTTATACTTCACACATCACAACTTTAATTACCATTTCATACACAGTGTTTGGTAAATTGGTGTAGGAGCTACAATATTATTAACAACATATATCTTACTTAAATCAACATTTTCGTGTATCTAGCAGAATATCAAAATTTCTCCTTTTTTTAACTATAGTTCCCAAATGTAAATTGGAAACCCTAAGCAAATGCGTAGGACACATTTAACACATAGTTACTGATATTTGATAGACAAATTTAACACATAGTTACTGATATTTGATAGACAAATTTAACACATAGTTACTGGTATTTGATAGACAAATTTAACACATAGTTACTGATATTTGATAGACAAATTTAACACATAGTTACTGATATTTGATAGACAAATTTAACACATAGTTACTGCTATTTGATAGACAAATTTAACACATAGTTAGTGATATTTGATAGACAAATTTAACACATAGTTACTGGTATTTGATAGACAAATTTAACACATAGTTACTGATATTTGATAGACAATTTTCCCTTGAATGAATAAGTGCTGATACATGTTTTTTGTAGTTAATCAACGTAAACATAATAAATATTGTTTATTAATTTGTCACATGACATTATGCAACCGCCAATCAATTAAAAATATTTATCATATCAGATGGACAAGATAAGAGAGTATTCCTGTTTTTCGTTTTTTCTAATGTGCTTTGTCTATATTCCTTTTGTTTGTCTTTGTTGACATATTTCCTTTTTTTTGTAATGATTCATTTGACGTGGCTTGGTACTTGTACATCCCGTCATTGTGTTGTTGTGCTATGGTAAATTTGTGTATTCTTGTCTTTCGTTTTTGCTAATTTGCTTTGTCTATATGCCTTTTTGTTTGTCTTTGTTGACATATTTGCTTGTTTTTGTAGTGATTAAGATTATAACACAATGTTGACTGCTGTACCCCTAATTTTGACATTTTTACCTATTATGTCTGTTTGTTTTGTTAACACATCGGTGTCAATATAATGGAATTTTATGCGACTGTCATACAAGTGAGAGATTTAGCTAGCTATAAAACCAGGTTTAATCCACCATTTTCTATGTAAGAAATTGCCTGTACCAAGTCAAGAATATGAGAGTTGTTATCCATTCCTTTGATATGTTTGGGCTTTTGATTTTGCCATTTGCTTACGGACATTCCTTTTTGAATTTTCATCGGAGTTCGTTTTTTTTTTTTATTTTACTTTTTTCATACATTATTACAACAAATGATTGAAGATCTGTTGCCTTCGGTGGTATTTAATTACGTTATCACAAACATTGGAAGAGCTTATAACAATCGAAATGGGCATTTTACCTCTCCTTATGGCGGGGTGTATTTTTTTGTGTCTACATTTCATTCGATGAGATCGAATAGCTATTGTCTACACTTGCAAATGATCAAGAACAACTTACTATGTTTTATCCGAAGCATCAGCTGGCGCAAGTCGTGATGGAAGCTCAATAAATGCAATAGTATATCTAAATCGATGTGATGTTATCAAAATATATATGCATATCATACAACTGTAATATTTGTTTTTTTTAAATATCAACACTGTCTTAAATCCAATCAATGGAGAATGGAAAAATAATTGTTAACCTTAAATAGACAAAATGCATTAAATTGATTCACATGTTATGAATATCTATAGTTATAAATTGATAGAATTGAAATAAATGACCAATAGTAATAAAGTACCCAATCAAGTAGTGCAACACATTAAACGTAATCGCCTACAATACACACAAATTTATACTTCTCATTTTTTGAATTATTTAAGAAAAAACGATATTTTCATCAATAGATGTTGCATTCACATTATAATGGCACAGGCACTAGAAAAATAAAATACCCCTTGTATTTCAGAAAACCTAATAATTTCATAAATTACTGGCTTGACCATTAGCGAATATAATGTTCAATACTCTCCAAAAAAAAAAAAAAAAATTCCAGATCAAAATATTCTACTATCATTTGACCTCTTATTCAAGTAATACCACTGCTGTTTTTATATTTTATTGCTAAATGGTTTGCTCTATTCCATGTTTTTTTTTTATATTTTCAGCGGGTAAGTGTCGAGTATAAAATAGATACGTATAGTTTACAATTTTATACGCAATACATACCCATACAATATTGATACAACGTAGTAAGTATTCCGTTGTTGACCTGTTGTAAGACAAGATTTCTGTACCATATCTAGCATCTGTTCGATATCAATTGAAGTAGCCTCTTTTCAAAATTTCATTCGGCATATTTTGTTGAACATACTTTGAAAATACCACTACCTGCATTTAAAAATAATCATGATTGTGAGATAAAAAAAAAAACTTACTGTATTTTCAATTTATAATCATCGTTGGGAGCTCAAAACATTTGTTGAGTCATTACAATTAAAATAGATCCAACCATCATGCCATCATATGATATAATATCAGACATCTATCAAGCTATTTTGTCTTAATTGTAAGACAGAAAACTGTATTCAATAAACGGATTTGTTTATAAATCCCAACTAAAAACTAGTACCCATATCTTTAAGCATTAACATTGTTTGGGGGTATATTCCGATAGTTTCAGGGGTATCATCGGTTCATTAATCAGTACTTCGATGCTGATAGGATATATATCATTTCTTTTAATTTAATACCCTTTCGGAGAACCTGTGATCATCCCAGGTTTCTGGTGAGTTTTTTTGTCTCAGTTTTGTATATAGATTGTGTGAACTTGTTTGTATTCTGAGGCTATTTGGATTGTTGCCTTCGGATTGTCAGTTTCTCTCGACTTATTAGTGTTGCATTTCCCCTTGGTATATCCCTCTTCTTTTTTCTCGGAAATTTACCGATAAAAAAAAGGGGAAATTCTGAAGAATCTCTAGCGAAGTTGACCTAAGGTGTCTTTGGCTTTTATTTCCAAGTTCTATTTCGTCATGTACCTAATAAAGTAATTAAACATTTAGACATTCTTAACTTTCAAATTTTCTTTAGATTGCACGTTTCTTACGTTTGTATAAAGGTAAATTCAGGAAACTTTTCAAAGCGCCATGTTCGCGACGATTTTTTAAAGTGTTATTTTCGCTGTTGACTTTCCAAAATTCTGGTTCAACCCTACATTACTGTGTTCTTTTACGGTCTTCTAAACCAGTATGTTCTGAATTCCACCAGAACTTCAAGATCATGTCAACACAATAAAAAAAATTAAAAAAACAGAGAATCCTCATATCTAATTATTGAAAAAAAAAATAACAAGGACGTAAAACTTCATTAGCACTTGCATACCTGTATGACTAAAAGGGGTCGAAAAGTATAACCATATTTATCAAAGGTCAACTATGCATGAAGGGGCTGGAACCTTAGTCTTTAAATAAGTTCTTAATGCATCAATAGAAAATTTTATTACAACAGTATGCTATAAATAATACAATGTAAGTTTGTTAGATAACATCAACACTATCAATCTTTATCATGAACATACACATAATACATAGCATGTTACATAAAAACACACATTTATGTACGCTAAAAGAAGCATTCGCCTTGTTGTACCATGTTCTCACAGTGTTTTGTAACGATGTGTAGAGAAGAAATAAGGCGTCATGACTATTAAATTTTAGGCATCTGATTTGCTTTAAAAAGTGATTTGCACAATACAGCCTTACTAGTTATGTTTTATCTTCTATTGTTGTTGGACATTTCAGTACTGAAATCCGTCGACAAAAAAACCCAACAAACAATACAAAAAGTGCATGCTTTCATGATAATCAAAATATCCGACAGTGAAGAAAAGATAAAAAGGTTTGGATAGTCATGTATTAAATAGTTGATGGAGATAGCTATATACAGATATATATTCACTACTTTGCTATTACTGTTTAACTTCTAAAATTCTGTTTACTTAAAACCTGTGAGTGTTTGTGGATTCTTATAATCTTTGACATACGGATGGATACTGTTTTGTATATATGTAGTTGCGTAAGTAATCTAGAAATATTTAACAGTTTGGATAATATGCTGTATATTTGGTTTTTTTAGTTATCTTACCATCTTAAACAATTGGGATACTTTGTTTATTATATATTATGTAATAGAACAATCTTCAACATTTGGGATACTCTGTAATATATATAGTTGCCTAAGTTATCTGATAATCTTAAACATTTGGAGTACTCTTTTGCTTATCTAGTTGCCTTGGTTATCTAACAATGCTAAACATTTAAGATACTCTGTAGTATATATAGTTGCCTTTGTAACCTAACAGTTTTTAACATTTCGGGTGCTCTTTTGCATATCTAGTTGGCTCGGTAATCAAACATTTTTCGACATTTGGATACTCTTATGTATATCTAGATTCCTTGGCAACCTGCAGTCTTGGATATTTGGGGATACTCTGATGTATATATAGTTGCCTTGTTATTTTTTCAATCCTAAACATTGGGATGCTCTGTTGTATATATGATTGCCTTTGTAATCTCACAGTCTTCGACATTTGAATCTGTTGTTTTCCCAGTTGCCTTTGTAATCTAACAATCTTCAAGCATGTATTTGGTTCTATACCTGAGTTCCTCTTTTATAACAATCTTCTCAATCGACATACTATCGTGCAAATCCAGGCTTATATTGAAACTAACAATCTTCAAAAGTGTCATACACTATTGTATATCTGATATGATTCTGATGATATCTGTTGAAAACCCGAACGATTAGGTCAAGCAATCGTCTAAAATGATATGCGTGTTTCTTTTTTATATTTTCGTTTTATAACATTCTTGTACAATGACATACTATGCTGTATACGTGGCTTGAAGATGTGACAAACCTCTGCATTATTATGAAATGTTGTTTAACTGATATCCTGTGTAATTTTACTTACGACTAGGAATGTTATAATGTTGTCTGTGTCTCGTAAATGTAACTATTTCTGTCATTGTTTCAATGGTTAAAATAACAATCGTTGCAACTCGAAGTTTGTTCCTATCATTGACGGATAGAGGAACATATAATGTACGACCACATTTATTTTCAAAGTTAAGAAAATTGTATGACTTGCTACTGTCTTAAACCATAGTTCCTAAATCCGACATGAAAACATGTAATAAAATATTGTCTGTCCTTACTGTTATTTGAAATATGTATCATTATCTTTTTTTTTAATTTCCTTTTTTGTTTTTAAGTTCAGTCGATGAGTGTCGTGTGCCAAATCGATAAATATACTTAATAGCTTTCAAGCAGTTTTTAAGGAAATGTATGACAAATGGCAGTATTGGTATAAAAATAGGAAAATGTATGACAAATGGCAGTATTGGTATAAAAATAGGAAAATATATGACACATGCCAGTATTGGTATAAAAATGGGAAAGTGTATGACAAATGGCAGTATTGGTATACAAATAGGAAAATATGGTAGATATAATGTTGGAACACTGTTTTTAAAATGTATTACACTGCTACATTGTATTACATGAACAAAACTATACAATAATACTTAAGGTGGGTTGAATACGCTTCCATTCATTAATAATGAAACCAATAAAGATAAAAAAATAAAAACAGAACATGTGGTATGATCGTCAGTGAGAAAACAGAGAGTAAATGACTTAGATGATAGTAACCATATGTCATCTTACGACCTTCTTAACTGAGCCAAATCAAAATCGTATAGTACGCTATCAAAGGTCCCGACATGACAAAATGTAAAACAATTCAAACTAGAAAATTCGATTTATGTACAAAACAATAAACGTTAAACTAATATGACATAATAAACAAAATACTTTATAGATATATGTCTAATATGTCGTATTAGTAAAATTTGACTTATGTCGGAAATCTACACGACTTTATTAATTCTTTATAATATATTCTCAATTTAGCTGTGATGCCTGTAACGGCTAAGTACTTAGAATTACACTAACAGTGCATATACTGCCTCTATGGCTTGGTAATACATACCATTAGTAAGTCATAAAACGAAGTACAGTTCTTCCTTTCACAAATATGTGTATCACATATAAATAAAGCATTACATTAGTGAATATAAAATTATTTTAAAATTGTTTGATACTTCCTATTTGAATTCAACAAGTAATTGTTAAATATGTAAACTGTAAAATATCATTCAATTAATTCCACTATTGAACGACAGGAACTTGGTCTTAAAGATATAACGAATGACTTAGCTCACATATATAAGTTGATTCTTATAAAGGACCATATACGTTTAAGATTATGGTTAGCACTGAAATAAATCAGTTATTCTTGTTAACTCTGGTACGTTTATTTACCGAGTACATACTTGTCTAACACAGCATTTTCTCTGTGAACAAAAGATTACAGAAATCCATAAATTAGAATAAAGTTAATATATAACCTGGCCACAAAGGATCGTATACATGTACACCATAGCGGAAATGAAGTTCTTTTTGAATAGTAACACATCGAAAATGTTCGCGATATAACTGATGTTCCAAAGTTGAACAACGTGAGTCCATAACAATGAGTCAAACTAAAAAAAAACTAAACACTCCTTAAGCATGTTAAGGTCATTATCAATATAATTGACATTTTTGTTATTTAAGAAATAAAACAAATAGTAATTGATTTTAAATATCATTAAATATCACAAGACTGCTTTCCTCTGAGCAAAACATGCGTTCACATCTTTGACAAACAATGTTGTAACTTCAAAAGCGCTTCGAAATACTCAAATTACATGCAAATATATGTAGTAGTGACCACAGATATCTACGAAGATAATATGAAAAACAAATGATAACGAATGAACTTAGCAAAACATTAACTTTATTTCCTTCATTTTTTCAGGTATATGGTGCATATACATGGTTTCATATAACACCACAGAAGCAAAGAGATATATGCAACATACACATGATATAAATAACAGCACAGGCGCAACATATAACAAATGTGCCCAGAAAAAGAAAATATAAAAAAGAACTTGTTTCCTGATAGAAATAAATAATTTAAAAGAAAGTCTGAACGTTTCCTTGTTTTATTGAATGTTATCTTGATATTGGAATATGCATAATTATCCTCATGTCGTTTAAACAATTGCGATTGGTTTACTAAAAATGTGTTTTAGTTAAAATTGTTATTACATCACAGGCATCATATTTGCTTACATCAGATAATAATGAAATACGTAATTAGATAATATTTGTATATTATATGAATTTCGGATATGCTACTTTTAACTCACTGCTTCCGTGTTTTTATGTCATGGATTTCATGCATTGTTGTTAATTATGTCATACATTAGTAGATCTACCCATGTTTTACTGTTACTTATTTTATATATTAGTAGATCTATCCATGTAATAGTGTTTATTGTGTCATTCATCAGTAGATTTATCCATGTATTACTGTCAATTATATCATACATTAGTCGATCTATCCATGTAGTATTGTTAATTATGTCATACATTAATAGATTTATTCATGTATTATTGTTAATTATGTCATACATCAGTAGATCTATCCATGTAATATTGTTAATTATTGCATACATTAGTACACCTATCCAGCCAACAAAGAGCATGTATTATTGTTAATTATGTCATACATCAGTAGATCTATCCATGCATTATTGTAAATTATGTCATACATTAGTACATCTATCCAGCTAACAAACAGCATGTATTGCTAGTAATTATGTCATACATCAGTAGATCTATCCATGTATTGCTGTTAATTATGTCATACATTTAAAGATATATCCATGTATTATTGTTTATTATGTCATACATCAGTAGATCTATCCATGTATTATTGTAAATTATGTCATACATTATTAGATCTATCCATGTATTATTGTTAATTATGTCATACATTAGTAGATCTATCCTTGTCTTATTGTTAATTTTGTCATACATTAGTAGATCTATCCAGACAATAAACAGCATGCATTACTGTTAATTATGTCATACATTATTATATCTATCCATGTATTATTGTTTTTATGTCATACATTAATACATCTATCCAGCCAACAAACAGCATGTATTACTGTTAATTATGTCATACATTATTAGATCTATCCATGTATTATTGTTAAATATGTCATACATTAGTAGATCTATCCTTGTCTTATTGTTAATTTTGTCATACATTAGTAGATCTATCCAGCCAATAAACACCATGTATTACTGTTAAATATGTCATACATTATTAGATCTATCCATGTATTATTGTTAATTATGTCATACATTAGTAGATCTATCCATGTATTATTGTTAATTATGTCATACATTAGTAGATATATCCATGGGGGTAGGAAAAGGACAATTTTTCCAATAGTGTATTTTATCACCGTTCAGAAATTCATTATTGATAGGGGAAGGCCAATTTCCCAATAGTGTGCTATATCACCAATCAGGAATGCAATAGGGGGAGGGGAAAGGAACATTTCTGAATAGTGTAATATATCATCGTTCATACTTCATTAAGGGTAGGGGAAAGACTATTTCCCAATAGTGTACTGTATAACCGTTCAGGAATTCATTAGGAATAGGGGAAGGACAATTTTATAATAGTGTGCTTTTTCATCGTTCATAAATGCATTAGTAGTAAACCATTTTCTAATAAGCGTTGTCGAAATGTAAGATTATTTTTTTGCAAACTTCCCTTTGCACTATCCTTAGTTAATTTTGTGTTTGCACTTTATTATAGTAACATGAATCACTTCTAATAGTGTAGTATATCAACGTTCAGGATTTCAATACTGGTAGGGAAATGCCAATTTTTGAATAGTATGCCATATCCCCGTTGAAGAATTCATTAGGGAAAGGAAAAGGACAATTTCTCAATAGTGTGCAATATAATCGTTCATAAATTCATTATGGGTAGTAGCAGGACAATTTCCCAATAATGGGCTATTTCATCGTTCAGATATTCATTAGGGGTAGGGGAATGAACATTATCCAAAAGTGTGCTGTATTTCCGTTAAGGAATTAATTAGCGGTAAGGGAAGGACAATTTCCCAATAGTGAGCTATTGATATCACCGCTCCGACATGCATGAGGAGAAGGGGAGGAACAATTCCCCAATAGTGTACTATATCACCGTTCAGATATTCATTTGGGTTAGGGAAAGTACAATTTCGTTATTGTGTTCTATATCAACGTCTAGAAACTCAATAGAGGCAGGTGAAGGACATGTGAAATATTTATTTCCCAAGATTTGAAATTGTATATTGATTGATATATAATATACTACTAACCTATTGATAATGTTATAAATTATATTCTCAATTGTAATCTACAAAATATTATCTGGATTTTTCTCAATGAACTAGCAACTAAACGATTAGAAAAATTATAAAACAACATCACTATGACATCCAATCTGAAAAAACTACGACTAAGCACTATGTATTTGCAATAAATCAAGCACTGCATCGTTGGTGTTAAAATCAGCTGTGAATGCGCACCATGGCTCATCAAACATTTCATTTAATTTATTATGTGGTAAATCAATGAAACAAACCTCGCAGCAGGTTTATAGTTACAAAATGTATTTCAAAATAGTTGTTTCATAAAATGTGGGAAGAAGATCATTTTTTAAATAATGCCTGTGACAAGCGTTTGAATCCCAATATTAAACTTGAACTTGGATTATAGTTTACATTTAAATGTTAGTACCGTCACAAGAACTTCTCTCTCTCTCTCCTTTGACTGTTGTTTTCAAAAAATGTTAATAGTTTTTGAAACTGTATGATATAGAATGATTTTCCTTCGAGCAAATTCCATCATTCACCTGCTAAACTCGACATTACTGATGTGTAACGTCACAGTACCCAAATTGCACCGAGTACCCAAATTTCTACTAATCTACTAATGTATGACAAAATTAAAAACTATACTATGTATTTTAATGATTTGACATTATGCACGTTTTTCAACATAGCTAAATATATTTAAATATAAACTAACGTCCACAGTATACACCACTAGATGAAGTATTCACAGGAAAAAAGTAAAATCTACGGAAACGTAGCCATGCGACGTTCACTAAAAGTCAACCTTTGAAAAGGGGCAATTAACATTTTTACATTTTTACGGATGTGAATTTAAGCATAGGTGCAATTCGGATACTGCTCATTACAGAATGATGGAACGTTTGGAGGTCGGTTCAAACGCATTTTTCTATGAGCCAATATGGATTAAAAATTAATTTGGTGGAACTATTTAATAAATAAGGATACATCTACAAAATAAAAACGGACTGGAAACTTTTATCTGGGTCAGAAATAAACGTAAGTGATAAAAATGGTCAAAATCTGTGCAATTTGGGTACCCTCACGTTACATGGATACAAAATCTATAGGTTTATATTATGCTGTCTCGATAATGTCGCACTATTCCTTTTTTTTTTACTTGGGTTTGATTTTAAATGAATGATTTGATGCAATTCTGTATACATCAAACAGGTTGTTCCTACCGTACCTACGCGCGGCTTCAACAGTGAACAGTGAACTTAATCATTTTGTGCAAGTGAAACTAAAATACAAAATATTTCATTTACATCATACCGATATGAAGGCGATTATTCTCGCTTATTGTTTTTTTAGGAATTGACAGTTTACCAGCAGCTACTCCTAATATATACAAAATGCCATGATTTTAGGTTGAATTTCAAATCGATCTTTTTTGTGGAACAACAAATTATCAAATAAAAAAAAACCAAAAGGTTTGATGTTGATATTACAATACGGAGATGAGGTATTGTTGACATTGAGACATACATCCTAAATCTAATCAAGAAAAATCAATTAAAACAACATTGGTAACATTGCGCTTTCAATGGCAAGCGAATTTAACATCGTATGGTGAGATAAAAAAAAAACCAACATGATTCTGATACTAAAATGCCCACAAACGGCGTGATTTTTATATTGTACATTTTTTTTCTAAAATGGCTAAGAAATCTCTGAATTGCAGACTCTTGGTTTGGGATAT
The DNA here is from genome assembly GCF_021869535.1 of Mytilus californianus. Taxonomy (NCBI): domain Eukaryota; kingdom Metazoa; phylum Mollusca; class Bivalvia; order Mytilida; family Mytilidae; genus Mytilus; species Mytilus californianus. The sequence continues at coordinate 6,547,673 of NW_026262669.1, read as the reverse complement.
ATACAATATGCAATTTTTAACATTTATTGACAGATTAATCCCTGTCTAACCTGGCACAATGATGTTACAGCACAATATCAAAACAAACAGTTAAAATAAACTGGAAAAGACCCGTTGTTGTGTTTGTTTATCCTGCTCTCCCAGTTTAGTAGTCTCAAAAACATTCATCACATTAACAGATTATAATATGTAGTAAGATATTGTATACGAACTTTTGCATTGGGTATGGTGTATAAAACAATTAAGAGACAACAGGAGTTTACCAATGTTCATATCTCATAAATCAACTAAGAATATACAAATCTAGGTTAGAATACAAAATAATGGAATCGCATGAACTCCAAAAGAAGCGAAACCGGTCAGGCAAAACCACACTAAACCATTGATGAATTTCGAGTTGCTTTTTTTATCACCACTGTATTACTGATCCATTAGTTGTGTGTTGTACATATTGTAACAGAACTCGACGATGAATAATAAACGATTCAAACATGCGATTAAAACAAGTGTGAAAGACCCATATGCTATACACATTTTGGTGTAGTTTCCAAACTTTTTAAGGGATTTAACTTAGATTTATATATCTTCATTTAGCTTTACCTCAGATCCTGTTTGATAAGCCTTTCAAACTTTGTTTTTGATGGACCACCCCTTTTATAATTCATTATTGTTGTTAAACGTGTTTCCATAAAAATATCTGACGTGTTAACAGCAGTACGCAAAAATAATGTTTAGTTAAATTAAAAGTAGTGTTGTCAAATTGAACATTTTTATCTAACCGGTTACTCGGATAATCATTCGACAGAATAACCGGTTAACCGGTATGAATTTAAAGTGCCATTAGGGTGTAAAGTAATATGGTAACTTCTGAGCTACTTCTGACCTGCAATAACAAATTTGAACAAGTGGGGGATCCTTTTGACTGTGTGGGTTGTAAGAATTTGCAGCCACGTCTTGTCAAAACCGGGACATTAAATCCTATACCTCGTGTTGAGAAAGTGTCGCGCTCTTCGCAAGTCATAACCCTTGTATCAGATTTTTGAAGGTCCATGTGTGGCCTGATGTGAGAATAATATTCAATTCATTTTCCAGAAGTTCACAAAATGTCCCTCAATGCCGATCGATACCTCCCCCCAAATTGCAGGACCTGCATATTTAAATAATAATTGTCATTTTGTTCTCGTTCTGAACATGCATAAACTATTCAAGGAAATGTATGCAGTGTAGTGTATTAAAGTGAAGCTTCTTTCCTTCTTCTAAAACATTGTGTATAGTTCATGTCTGTATAGTACTGGAACGACCAGTATACACTAAGTTTTCCAATTTCTCAATTTCTGAATCAGCATTTCGTTTTTCAATATGATAAAGCCTCGGATGTGGATGAATTTCAATTATACATTTACGTTCATTCAATATTAAGTTATAGATAAATGAACAACTTAATCGAAAAATTTAATCAGCTTAAACTGTTCAATGTATGAATTTGTACATAACCTTTACAAAAAGAACATCGCTCAAAAACATGTCACTGTTGTGTTTAGTCATAGATATATTGTATTGAACAACAAATTCGTGATAGTAACCGATTAAACAAAAGAATTATGCAGTGTCGATTTGAGTTGTTCTTCCTCAGAACTCTTTAGGAACAGTTTTTGTTTGTAAGGAGCATATGCGATGGGCCAGATAACATGTAACGGGTGATAAATGGAATATTGAATTATGGAAATTTAAAATCATCACGTGTGTCATAGATTCCAGTTTAATGTTATCAGTCTAAGTAGATATGTTTCTTCCACTGGGACATTTGAGACCCAGGCATTCAAGGAAATGTCGGTCACAACCGATACACTTGCTATCTAAGAATCAATCAAGTTTATTACATGTAATTTCAATCAAATAGAATTCCGTCTGACCTCGAAAAAACGGGAATGACTCACTCGACAAAAACACAATCCAACTGGACGCCATATCTTCGGTGTGTTTTGTCCCTTGAAAATTTAGCCCTCGTTATATCTTATATTTTTGTTAGCAAAACTCAACACGACATCTTGAAAGCCCTAGCTAATACATGAAGAGCACCTGCAACCACCCCCACTTGTTGGTGGGTTCGTGTTGCTTAGTATTTATTTCTATGTTGTGTTTTGTAGCTATATAATGTAGTGTTTGATTTTGGTGGTTTCTTTTCATGTTTTTGTTTGCCATGGCATTTGCAGTTTGTTTTTCGACTGATGACTTTGAATTTCCTTTCTGTATCTTCCACCTCTCTATTTTAATGTTTTTTTTTTACCTTTTTTTTTTTCTTTTACTGACGTATTTATTATTTCTTTCACTCGTCTTGGTTGACGTAAGTAAAACGCGTATTATGTCTGATTGTGTAAATGCATACATAACTAACATGTTTAGTTCATATCCTAACCCAATGTTTAGTTCATATCCTAACCCAATGTTTAGTTCATATCCTAATCCTATTGATTTTGTTAATTACATGTGTTATTCCTTTACACAGAGACAATGAAATGTAACTTTAGGAAACAAGAAAATGAATCAATAAGTTTAGTTTATAAATAATATGCAATGCAAAGAAAATGGTTATTTCTTTAATAAAAAAAACCCAAGTCACAGATGTTTTATGTCGAACTGTGTTTTTTTTTTAAATCTACTTAGTGAGTAAGTGCATAAAAAAAAAAATGTTCGTCGTTCTTGTTTTCGTTATTTTCTTATGGTTTAAAGGATAAGGTATGGTAAGCCCCTGTTTTGGCCCCCTATTTTCTCATTTTTTTGTTTTGGAAAGCTACTTATCCTGTTAAAATATTCCCTGAGGTTTGAAGTTTGTTTGGATGAACTTCAAAATAATCAATTTCAGCAACTGCTACTGGGTAAGGTTAGAGGGGGTGTAAAAGGACATTAAAAACGCCAAAAGTAGAAAAAAAAAACGATTTTTGGGCCTGGGTTTCTTAAAATTTAATGGCGTGTCTACGTGAATCGGAGAAAATTATGACGATTTAGACAGCAAAAATAGTGATAATGACATTGGAATACAAAATTTCCGGGGTCACGTTTGCGCAGGCACTTAAAAACTAAAATTCATTGTACGGAACACCTCCAAGTGAATAATGATTACAATATCTGAAGAATAACGGAAACAGACGGAAAACGTTCCGTGATTATTTTCAACATGAAGAACAGACGACGATTAGTTATGGTGCTGGAAATCATGAGCTGGAAATAATTTAACTTTAATACCGGTAAAAGTTTGTTGTTTTTATTCACACTTAATTTCCCTGTTTGTATATCTGTAAGTAATGGCATTCCAGTCGTGTATTAAAGTCCAGTAATGTAGTATTTAATACCGACCCCTATTTTTCTCGAACAGGCTACGAAGTTTCTATCATAGACGATAGCAATAATTCGAATTCGGTTGATCATATTGAGTTAAAAAATTAAAATGTAGTGACAGACTATTGCAAAAACTCCCTCTAAACATTAATTAACATAATGATAAAAAAAAACGGCAGACGATTTGCGACGAAAATGAAAAAAAAGACGAAGTATGAATTTTGAGAGTATTTCACGGCACGACTTTGGTAAAATATCTTACAGTATTATTATTTATTTAAAGTTTATAATTTGCATTCTTTCTTTGAAAAACATTTCTTCTACTTATAATCTGTACTTAAGTAACAGTGTATATATGTTGTATGTTGAATAAGGGCATTTTTTTTCTTTTAGCGATTTGTTTACTTAGTGTCTTATTAATAGATATTTTGACAATGCAAAATAAATTGATATTGTGGCGTAGCGGTAGCATGTTCGATTTTCGTGTAACTTTTTAACTTCAGGTGAATTATTTTTCTTTTGCATGTGAAAAACGTTATAATAATTGGGCAATTGCTAAGTCAAACTAGTACAAAAATACCCGCAGCAAAGTGAGAAGTATAATTTGTTCCATTCTATAATTGAATTATTTTCTTAAAAGTAATATCAACATTACATGTTGGAGAAGTGCTTGACGGGGATAAGGTGAGATAATGCGAATGAGGGAGGCACAATCTGATTTAAATTCAGACCAATCAAACTTTAATTGTACCTCGTTGGTAGTGAAATCATAAATCTATTTTTTAATCAAATTGAGGGAGTTTATAACCGGAAGAAGTGAAGAATGAGGCGAAATCAGGAGAAGTGATTACAATCTAATTAAAATGAAATCATATAATTGCCCTCGTTGTTTTATCTCTATATTTTTTGTCTGTGTCTTTTGAAATTAGACTAATATGGTTGAATTCATAACTGACATACGGATGCTGTATATGGAAAACATGTTGAAAACTACCGCATTGTTTCCAGATACGTATAATCCAGTTGAAGCCTTTATTGAATTTTTAATATTGATGATTCATATAAAAACTTCCGTCATTGCATAATTACGTAAATGCATAAGTGATGTTCATATTAAGCTCACCTGGACCAAAGGGCCATAAGAGGGTTTTGTAATCACGTTGCATCTGTCGAATTCGCTGGTGGCAGTTTCTGTAAATTTTTCTCATTTTAATCTTCCCCGAAATAGTTTGACAAATTAACAAAAACTTGACAGGATAGTTTAGTGGTTGTTACTTAACAGTTTTGAGTTTTGGTTACTTATCGGAAATTCAACATAGCTGTCATGGTCAAAAATGCGTTCTGATTGGGTGAATTTTCAAACATCTTTTTCTAGGAAACCGCTTGGTAGATTGAAACATGTTGATGTTTTAATTTTGAGTTTTTTATGCGGATCAATAATCAAAGATGACCGCCATAAAGGAACATAATGTAACATAATACCCATGGCAATACAAACACATGAATCATGTATTAAACCAATAAAGAAAACTACATATTTTTCTCATTTATCTTTTTTAGATTGCAAAGAAATGGTTGGATTGGCCAAACAATTAGATGCCAAGAATACGAAACTATAGTTGTGTCATAAGCTTGAAAACATGTGAAAGAAAATAATAGACGACTAGTCATGAACACACAACTAAAAAACTACATCGAGTCTTTGATCAAAATAAATGTATATGAGCATGATATAATATGCTTCAAGTGTCGATCGCGAATCCGAAGAGAACTCCAAACACAAAGATTAGTAGATGTTGCAAGAGATGATGACGAAAATTGTGCACAGGGATTGCCGGGTCCTGCTGAAGTTATTAGCCCGAAAACAATTCAACTTAGCATTTCATCTACCTCGAAATCTCATCGGAGGTGTATTACCTGCAAGAAGGAAAACACTAGGAGACATCGACTAGTGGTTGTTCCAAAAGAAGCAGCCACTCAGGCGCTTATTGATAAAGGAATTTTTATATCGACAAAAAGCAGATGTTGTCCAGACCATCTTATTGGCAAATATTTTAAACAAAATTCATCGAAAACTGTACAACAATCCTCTGCATCATCATATTTTAACCGTACGGACATACCAGAGCTGTTAGAAAGACCTCGGGCAGTCATAACAGATTCTGGCAAGCTTAATTTTGATATTTCGTCCTAACTTTCAGATGATGACTACGTTATTTTGACTGGTCTAACACGAGAACAATTTGATGCAGTCGCTTGCACGTAAAGGACCTACGAAACTCTGAGGTGCGTTCAGTAAGGACATGTCTTGCCATTCTTCTCGTGACGCTTCGCACAGGCTTATCCAATTCTATATTAAGCACTCTCTTCTCCTTAAAATCTCACCAAATACGACGAGCTGTTCATTCAACAAGAGAATCACTGATGCAGAGCTTCGTGCCCTTCTTTTTTAGGCTTTAACCACATTACTCATTAAGAATTTTCTCAAAAGCATACAACACCAACAGCCAAAACCTTATTTGCAAATAACCACGATGATACAGCTATCTTTGTTCTAGATGGTACTCACTTGTATAGACAAAAAAGCTCGTTTCACCAATTTCAAAAGGTGACACATAGCATGCATACAGGAAGACCTTAAGTTAAACCTATGTTAATTGTTGGAACAGATGGCTACATCTTGAATGTCTTGGGTCCTTACTTTGCTGATTATCATAATAATGATGCTTCAATTACAATACATTTATTTGAGACAAATGCTGAGGACATTACAAATTGGGTTCAGGAGAATGATGTTCTTGTGGTGGATAGAGGATTCAGATACGCTCAACAATTCTGAATTTAAAGGTAGAGATGCCTTTTCATATATGAAAAAAAAAGGAATGAAACAACACCCCACTGAGGAAGCAAACGCATCTCGGCTGATAACTAAAGTAAGGTGGGTGGTCAAAAGCGCAAATGGTCGTATCAAGCAATGGCGTTTTTTCGATAAGGTTATTTCTAACCACTATGTACCACACATTGGCGATTTTGTAAGGAAAGTGAGTGCGCTCATCAATTGTGTTCGTGCTCCCTTGATAAACGATTTTGAAAATGACAATCGGTCAACAAATGCTTCAACGATCAAGACAAGTCATGTTCAACAAATTGTGGAAGATAACGATCTAATTCGAAAGAAAGCGTTGTATACCGTAGTAAAAGGTGTTGATGATGTGTTAGACTTTACAAAGTTGACCTTACGTGAAATCAGAAACATTACCATGGGTGTGTATCAGCTGAAGCTTGCTCCACGGTATACGGAGAGGCACATGAACGATGACAATTACACAAATATGCAAAGTCCGATCAAACTTACTCCGTGTTAAGTTATCATCAAGACACTCGTCATCGAAAGCCTACAGTCTATGGATTGAGTACAGCAATGATGATATTACAGGTTGGTACTGTACATGTAAAGTTGGTGCCCGTGTAGTCGGATGCTGTGCCCACATCGCATCAACGATATGGTACCTTGGACATAGTCGTTGGCAATCAGAAACAATTGGGACTTGTAGATATACTGAACATATCGTAAATGATAAATATATTCCTTTGGAAACAGATTCTGGTTCTGACAGTGACAATGTTATTGAGGAAGAGTGACTCGGTTGCTGTTTGTTCTATCAAGTTATAACACATCTATTGATATTCTTTCCATGTGTGTTGAAATTAAAACTGTTGATTGTTTATTTGAATATATTATCTTACTATATTATACATTATGAATAAGTATGAGTTTACCTGAATATTTGAATTAGATTAACGTTCAGTATTTTAATAACTTGCAGTTACTGTTTCATATGTAAACTGACATTCACAATGAAGAATAACACTTTATAAACAATTACATTTTACAAGTAACACTTATTTCTAACACAAACAGTAAACTAGTTTATCAAATACGGAATGTTCAATAGTATTTTTAAACGGTAGGTGTATTTTACATCTGCTAATTTAATCATTGTGTAAGGTGTACTACCATGAGTGCAATTAAAAAGTTTTCCTTTGCAACATAATAAATTGTTGAAGTTGTTAATGTAAAGAAAAACATCACCAATTCTATTTGATGGAATAATACAAGTTTACATGAAAGTGAATGCATGAAAATGTTCATGGCATAGATAAATACCAATGCTTCTATGTACGATCGTATGAATGAAATCGGATGTAAACAAAATGAACACTTTTAATCTAATTCATATTTCAAATCAAAGAAAGCCAATTTGAACCGCTCCTTATCACTAGTTCCCTTGCTAAGTTGTTGATAATTACTAAGCTTACTACTATTAAACTGCATGCTTCTGCTTTTTTTTTTACACAGATCGGACAATCGGACAATCGGATTTGTATGCATGCAATCTATTTTGTCGAGTAATATGTCGTTTTGTATGTGTCCTTAATTTAAACATTTAAAAAAAGCAGTAATCAAAATATGACAAATATTTTTTAAATTGCGAAATTCAAACCTCAGATTATAAAAAGCCCCTTATTTAACCGTTGCTAAGCACTATTTTTGTTACTAAGCTGTTGAGAAACATGAACTAAAATATGAATTGCTTTTATTTCTCACTGATATTTACTATCATTATCATGATCATTCACCACTCTTATTTGCTTTTATTCTTATCTGTACAATAAAATAACAAATACATTCATTTTTGTAGTTGTCTTTAATTTAATTATATTTGGTTGTTGCTCGTCAACATTTGTGTTGCTAAGCTCAATACAAACTTCATAAAAGAAAAATGATGACTACAATATCATATAAGACTGAAATACCATTTATGGAAGCTTAATCTTCAAACAGTTGATGAATGTATACCTCAGATGGCAAAAATAAACAATATTATGTACCGTTGATATGCAATAATTTTGTTGCTAGGTCGTTACTAGGTTGTTGCTAAGCATTTAGTAAACTGAAACTAAAGTGACTTCTCATTCTTAATTTCAAGTTATTCTTACACAATCAATTCAATAAGGAATTGTGTTAACTTGCAGAGATAAAGCCATTTACAAGTGATAAAATAGCTATCTAATGAATCCGTTGCTAGGCAATCATACATTCACCGGTACATAAAAAAATCATTATTTTTTCAAGTTCTATTCAAAGGCTATCAATAATATTAATATAAACTTGTTTGGACAGGAGGCCAAAAATGCCCCTTATCGTACCTTGTCCTTTATAAGCAATACGACAACTGTCTCTGCTGGTTCCGTTGGTTGATACTGTTGTTTCCTTTTGTCAGTTTTTATTGACTTCCCACTTTTTGAATTTATCTTTGAATTGTTTTTATATTTTTTTTTTATATATTTTAATTGAACTGAATATTAACAAACACCGCTGTGTACAATACAACCTACCGTACAGAGTGTTTCGATACATTGTACTTTTTTATGTTGATGTACGATTTAACAAACAATCTGGTTTATGTTTCATTAATGCGACTATTTATGCTGATAAATACACGAATTCCATGTAATGCATCCACATTTTCTTTTTACAGTATTAAAACTTGCAACTTTTCAATTGAATGCATTAACAGTCACACACAAATTAACAATAGTTTACCTAGCAAGTTATAATAAGTGATTTTTAGTTTAAAACCATTTGAACTGATTTCAAAACCTACGTTTTCATATGATTTTATTTAATATGAACTGGACTTGTTACGTTTAAAGAATTAGTTTTTGTTCCGTTATAAATATACACAAATAGAACTGAAAGGGGGTATACAGGCTTAACGATTGTTTTTGTTCTGTTTATATATTCGACTATAGAACTTAAATGAGGTATACAGGTGTAACGAATATTATTTGTTCTGTTTATATATTCTTTTAAAGGACCAAAAGAAGGTATACTGACTTAACACGCTTTTATTTGTTCTGTTTATATATTCAATTATAAAACTGAAAGGAAATATACAGGTTTAAAAATTATTTTTGTCTACAATTATAAATTGACTGAAAGGAGGTATATATGATTAAAGAATTTATGTCTATGGTTATATATACATTAAAAGATTAATAAATTTAATGTATGTTAACATGCTTCAAATAATGTAAGTTAAGTCAAATTTGTCCAAATGTTGATAAAGAAATCAGTGCAAAATGTATTAAAGTATTGCTGGTACAACCTCTGATTGTTTCAAATTTGGCTTCTGTTTAACGCCATATGATCACTCTTGACTATACAATGGTGAAACTGCATTACCTAACGCAAAGAGAACAAGGAAAACTAGCAGCCCTAGTCAACTCATAGAGACGTCGCATTCGTCTTGCCAAAGCGAGTTATCACTGTTTATGAACTTTCTAAACCACTCGGTCAACAATGCACCTTCCAACTTTTAATCTTCAGAGCAAACATTAGAATGATAATTAACTGAATTGGCCTGCATACGCATCTTATATTTGAAAAGAACATTCTTAACAACTTCGACAAGGTTATAATGGTAACACAATACCTGTTAATTTGCCTATGAAGCTTGTGTTGGTACTGGTTGCTTAGTCTTATGTTTGCTATCTACTGTTTTAATATTTTTGTTTTTCTCTTGTTAAACTATTTCTTTGCCATGCCTCAACATCGGAGGTTATAATGACATTACTACCCTGTTCTTCCCTTTTTACACAACCGCATCGCTGGTCACTAGGTATAATATTCGCTTCGAGTACGGAGGTCGTAGGTTCGATTCACAGCCACAACAAGCTAAAAGATTAACAGTTGGCATGTGTTGCTTTTCTGAGTTAAAACAAAATTTAGACTGCTCGGCGTCAAAAGAATGGGTCATCATAGGGTGAAATGTCGTTTAGTTGATTGATATTATGTTACCATCCAAAAATTTCTCAATCACACAGTGATCGTATCAAGATACCGGCATGAACAAAATGTAAAAGCTCTTAATGTGATCTTCAACTTCCTTTTTATTCTTTGCTTAAGATAGGCATGCAGAAAACATTTGAAAAACGCCTTATATATTTCTTTCAAAACGCCAACCTAACATTTTTCAACAGCGACATCAATTCTGTTCCATCGGTTATTGCTTAGATATCACAATGAATATGTTACACGCTTGTATGTTAACATTGATAGACGTCATTTATAATGATGTGATCATTGCACACAAATTACTTAGACAAAAATATGAGGATGAACGACTGAAACCGAATCAATATAAGATTTACGGCCACAATGACAATTTGCTTGACCGATACGTTTTGTATTTGTCTCAACTCATTAGTAAAATATTTTCACGTTCTTTGATCTTTAAACACAGAAGAATGGTCCGTTCTGTAAATTAGCCAATGATGTCCTATTCCCAAATGTAACATTTTGACTTACTGTGTATTTGCATGGCAGCTGATGCATGCTTAGCAGGATATGCCAACTGTGTTGATATACTCCTTATTTTATGATCATGCTTAGCATATATGACAGTCTTTAACACTACTGATAGATGAGTGTGATATTACCCTTTTCTCCTTTTAGATCTGTATCATTATGAATTACTTGGAATTAATAATATAAAACACACAGAACTGGGTCGAAAAAAATGTTTAACTACTATTTTCCACTCAAGAACAACTGATAACACAAATACGAGCAGAACGTACCTATTTTTTCGAAGTACATACGTTCACATCTAGATTTGTTTACTGAATTTTGTATGCTTTTTTATATTCGTCAGTATTGTATTTGGTGCCTTTTGGTTTTGGTCTGCTAGTAGTCTTTCATTCTGTTTCATTGTTTCTATTTGTATTGACATTTTGACATTTTGATTAGTTATTGGTTGGTTTCTAGTTGAGTATGCCTCAACATATGTTTGTACTCAGATTGCAGGTATCGTAACAACTCATAACAACATATTGGCGTATTACCAAAGTCCTTTATTATTCAAAATTAGTAAGTTGTTTTTTGATGTTAAAGTAATGTGTTGTGTGAAATAGTGACGGATCAAGTTTCTTCTTCACGGGATTTCTTTTATATTGTTTGTATTACTAATGACCGTAATTGTACAATACATTACTGAATAGTTAGAGAATATTAAGTTTGAATTAAAGTTGAACAAATCATTTATATAGGTTTTATCTCGGGTTTTTTTCTGTCCTGCCATAAACTGCAGTTATTTTTAAAGGATTTAAATGCCTTCTCCTTTGCTCAATATTCTTTGAAATACCTTGACTAGTTTGGAAAAAAAACATGGACGATATCAATTTTGTTTTTTTATGGGGACCGTGAATGTTATTTTGTGTTTATTTCAGTCGTTCGTCTCATTTATATGTGGAAGGAGTACATATTGGACAATGGAGTCTGTATAATGCGAGTAAGAACGATCATGTTGTAAAGTATCAATAGAAATTTGTAAAAAAAAAAACATACGTTAGAGTAGAGGGTTTGTACTGCCGAGAAATAGGAAGTTCGTAATTGGAAAGTTGAAATCATCACGTTTGTCATAAAGTATTAATTTGTGTCAATATCGAGTTAAACCACAAGACACGAATCAGATCCTTTCATTTGCGTTGATTTGAGTCCATTCACTGAAATGTCAGTCACAAATGATATTATTACGTATTTTAAAAGAGTAAATCGATTCGGTTGCATGTAGTTTCACTCTATGAAGAATGGTCTACACTCGAAAAAGTGAATTGATTCAGTCGACGACTATAATCTGAACCGAACATTATATCTATAGACTATTTTGTTTGCATTTTAAACGTATCCATCGTTACATGTTATATAGTTTTTACCGCTGCATAATAGGATATGCAACTTTTGAAAACCTTGGCTATTAAATAGCAGTTAAGTATTTTTTTTCAATTTTTACATTTGATTCCTCTCGGTACCTTCTTTCGTTACCATTGACATTAATATAGTGCGTATCATGACAGTCTTTGTTATATCACGAATGACTAGTTGACTTTTTTCGTAACTAATATTTTCAGTCGAAATATTTTGTTTATAAATAGTTTTATTTACCAAACAGAAACACCTTGTGAAATAATGGAATGAATCAATAACTATAATTTTGAACATAAAAGGAATGCAGGCTACAAGTTATTCCTTATTATATCTGGTAAAAGTCGAACTGTGTATTTTGTAAATTATTTTGAACTAAATCCATTAGCAGTTTTTTAATTAGATTTGCCATTTAAAAAACGCAAGGTATAACTACAGGTTGTTGTAAATTTTACCTGATAATGTGTGTGTAATAATACATTTTAATGGCGTACTTGATAACGTTGATGTATAATTTAGCAGATGAATTAGTTTATGTTTAAAAACATTATACTGTTTCTGCTGATTCTGCTGATAAACACATTAAGCCTATTTAAATCCTCCAGATTGTATTCCTCCAGTATGATAACATACACTATTGCAATGAAATACATAAAAAATGCACAACGTTTCATCTATTTTAACCTGCAATTTGTGTTTGTAATACAAAACACACTTGAATAGATTTTAAATCTTAAGAAATATTATGATTTAATTTACATGAATAGGACTTTAATGGATGTGTATCTGATCTGTTTTTATTTATATATGAGTTCGAATCCCGATGAGAGAAAAACAAAAATTTGCTTCCGCAAATTAAAAGATCTAACATTGTTGGGCTGTTATTTAGACGAATTATATATACAGAACGTGTTTTCAGCCTTTTATCACCATCACTGGTGATCCGATGGATAACATCTGTCGTAGAGTTGTCACTGGTTCAGACGTACTTATAATATAATTATTTCTGTGACTGTATCCTACATTAATTTGTACGATCCTCTATGATAGATAATTCAGCTGATCTGTAATATTCATTCTTCATGCCTTATTTGTCATGTACTGTGTTACGACGCTAGATAAAAACTGACGAGGAAAGGTAATTCCCGGCCACCGAACACTTGATTTTTATCGAGCCTAAGTGGTCGACTAGTCTAGTGCGCCGGGCAAAGTGCAAGGCGATTTGGTGCCACGCTATCTCCGTAGCATGAGTTCGAATCCCGGTCAGTGAAGAACAAATAATTTTATTTATAGGGGGGGCGTAGCTCCAGCATTCAGGACCTAGTCAATTAAGACAGGCGTCAGACTCGTCTTACCGAAGCGGGTTTCGAGCTAAAACCAACAATGTTGATAGGCTAGTGATAAATGTAGATGAACTACCTAAATTAACCTTCCACTTGTTGACCTTTAAAGCAATCATTAGAATAATAATTAGTTTCCTTTTAGTCTATGAAACAAAACATCAATGTTATGGGTCTACATTTAATATTATAATAATGCCTTCTTTACAACTTCCACCGGAAGTTAATAACTTCAAACTGAGATTGCAATTATAGTAGTATTTCACCTCGGGTGTCTCGTTCGGTTCGTTTTGCTAAATATTTATTGTTCTATATAATGTGCTGTTAGTGATGTTTGTTTATTTGGTCGTTTACCATGTAGTGTTGTCATTGTTTATTGAACTCCTGTTAAATGATTATACTTGTTATCTTCTCCCTATTTTTAAACCATTGATCTTACATGTAGCTTGTATTAAAAGGTGCTAATCGTGTAGCCAGAACTGCTTACCCTCCTGAAACATCTAAAGTGTCACTCTCGACAAGTTATAAACATGCTAGCCGATTAATTCGTTTAATATATTAACTCATTCGTAAATGAGAATCATGGTAAACATTTACTCATAAATACACTATTTTATGATACTTCATATCATGTGTATAGGTACGTTTCAAAGTTTTATGACAATTTTAACTTCAAAATAGTTATTTGGATATTTCGAATCCGTTAAAAATAACTTCAGACTATGCTCATTGTTGTTTGTAAGAAATGTTTGTGACCCTCATATGTATCGTGTTTTTCTCTCACTTTTATATTCGGCTAATATAACAGTAATATCAATCGTGAATCCGTTTCCATTAAAACACATCTTACTTACAATATACTATTTCCCATAGTGTGATATCTATACATACTTCTTTCATTATTAGGATAATGTTATACTTCTTTTTGTTTATCTAAATTATGAATACCAAGTCAATAATTCAGACCAATAACCAATATCATCAATAAAACCGTACCTCAGCCAATAATACAGTAGTCAATAAAATGAAGTCTTATATGTAAAATATTCATAATATATTCAAATTAGAACTTAAGTTTTATGTTTCACAGTTCTACCTTTAAATACACGACATACGTATATACACATTTTTTGATTTAAATGTAAAACGTTGTTGTCATTGGTTTTTACCTTACCTGTGTATTATACATTGAGGACGATACGCAACAAAATGGCACAGGCAGCCTATAAAACATGTGAAATTTGTGTCAGTGCCTATGGATCCCAATACTGCTTAGAGTGTGAACAATTCTTTTGTGAAAATTGTAAAACCTTTCATAAAAGACAGAAAGTAACAAAGAATCACCAGTTTCAGTCTTCCTCGGACATTATCCCGGAAGGTAAATCGAAATGTAAGGAACACAACGAAGACGTCAGTTTTGTATGCAAAACATGTAATTTAGCAGTGTGCAGTAGTTGTGTGACTGGTAGTCACACAGGGCATGCCTTTTCAAAGCTAATGGACATCATAACACAGATGAAGGAGAAGAATACAAAAGACCTGCGTAGTAAGGTACATGAGGCAACTCAAAACATTAAAACGATGGAAGAAGGTTTAAAGGGATTTGATGTGAAGGTTGAAGGAGTAGTCAAAGCTATTACAGAAGAAGGTACAAAGATAAAGGCTATGATTGATACATGTGTCACACAGATGATTGCATTGGTCAAGGATCAATCCAGGAAGGAAAAGGACAAAATGACAAAAATCATAGCAGATACTAAAATAGATTTGAAGGCGGGAAGCGACTTAGAAAAGAAGAAATATGAACTCGACAAGACACAAAACGATGGCAAATTGTTACAGTCGTTACAGAAGCTTACAGATGACATTGCAAAGCTGACGATAGAGCCTATACCCGAATTTCCGAACATACAGTATACTGCTAAGCCTGTAACAGAAAACGACATCAAACAACTTTTTGGCATCTTCAAAATAAGGTAAATCCACTGAAATACCTGAGAAGTGTGTTGTTTTGTAGACTGCATTCTGCAGTCGTAATACATGCCTTTAAAATAACTCTATTATTTGAAAGTGACATGTATTTTTGCATAATTAATATTCTGTTTTTGAATATCAATGTATTTCTGAATTGAATCTCATAACAAACGCAGGGGAGACAATGCATTCAATAAAAAGATGTGGTCATTAACAATGTATAGTTTATAATGGAATAACAATGGACTCTAGTAAATAGACATGTGGTCTATGACAATGCACATTTTAAATTGTATTCACAATGCACTCGACACTACGTAAACTTATGAAGTTATTCAGGAATACTTGTTTTCAAACTGTCACAGAGTATCTGTTTTCCTCATTTTTAAAATGTTTTGTTTTGATATTATACATTTAAGGAATCATATGTAAATACTTCATTTTTATTTTGACAGTGGAGTACGTACACAACATATCGGAAACAGAGAGAAAGAATTACCTAAAACAAAGAGGTAGGGCAATATGTTTGTATATTTTACAGTGTTAAATTTACGCTTAAAACAATGTAAACTTTTCGTCAAATGTTTAAGTGAATTACACATTATCTTCATGTAATCCTTAATTATTTTTTTTACGAAATGAAGCCCCTCTCTCCATGCTTCTGGGTAAATTTGTTTCTTATATTGTGTACACCAGTGCACCGTTTTACTGTTGACACATTTACTAGTTACATGTATGTACTTATCTGCATTACATTGTTCCTAAGTAGCAGTTTTTTTAAGCCGTATTTGCTTAATTTTCTTGATACATATATCACCAACTCACATTTTGTTTTAAGATATTTTGTTTTGCTTGATTTACATCTTCTACAATGTCATTTGTAATGCGTTGCATACGTTAGCAAGCACTAACTCGAGTAGGATTGCGTTTAAGTAATTAATACTGATAATGATGTGCAAACGTATAGCGTAATATATTTTCCATAGCGTTAACATTAGGTTGTATATGATTTTCGTAAATATACTGCTCGTTAAAATGTTTCTGCTTGTCTAGTTAAAGATTTAGAACCTATTGATACTTTAAATTTACGATATAACCATGATATTGAATGTAAAAGGCATTCATCATAATTATCCGCACTAGTAATGAAAATTGTGCATTATATAAGCTAAGGACACTATAGTGTTTTCAAACGACATAATCAAGTCATGTTGCGCAGTCTTCTTTTAATTGTGTATATGTAGTTTTATGTTAACTGTTGTTTGTCCTTTCGTCAATTTCATTATTTGCCATAGTGTTCCCCGTATGTCTTCGACGTATGAGTTTGAATGTCCTCTTTGATATTTTACACCTCTTTTCAAAATATTCTCGATTCACAAGATAATTTAAAATCGACTGTTTGCTGAAGGGTTCAACGACTTCAGCAGTAACATTCACAATCGACTGTTGATAAAGAGGTCAAAGACTTCAGCAGTCACATTCACAATCGACTGTTGATAAATGGGTCTAGACTTCAGCAGTCACATTCAAAATCGACTGTTAATGAAGGGGTGAATGACTTTAGCAGTCACATTCACAATCGACTGTAAAAAAGGGTTCAACGACTTTAGCATTCACATTCACAATTGACTGTTAATAAAGGGGTCAACGACTTCAGTAGTCACATTCACAATCGACTGTTGATAACGAGGCCAACGACATCAGCAGTCACATTCACAATCGACTTTTAATGAAGGGGTCAACGACTTTAGCAGTCACATTCACAATCGACTTTTGATAAAGAGGTCAAAGACTTTAGCAGTCACATTCACAATCGACTGTTGATAAATGGGTCTAGACTTCAGCAGTCACATTCAAAATCGACTGTTAATGAAGGGGTGAATGACTTTAGCAGTCACATTCACAATCGACTGTAAAAAAGGGTTCAACGACTTTAGCATTCATATTCACAATTGACTGTTGATAAAGGGGTCAACGACTTCAGTAGTCACATTCACAATCGACTTTTGATAAAGGGTTCAACGACTTTAGCAGTCACATTTCTAATCGACTGTTGATAAAGGGCTCAACGACGTCAGTAGTCACATTCACAATCGACTGTTGATAAAGGGGTCAACGAATTCAGCAGTCACATTCACAATCGAATCTTGATGAAGTGGTCAACGACTTTAGCAGTCACATTCACAATCGACTGTTGATAAATGGGTCAACGACTTAAGCAGTCACATTCACAATCGACTGTTGATAATGGGGTCAACGACTTTAGTAGTAACATTCACGAATAGCGAAGGAAGTTAGTAAAATTGTTTTGTTTGTATATTATCATTGAATGAACTTAACAGAACACTACCAGTTAATTTTATAATGTTTGGAATAATGGTAAGTAATACAATTCTATATTAATATTCTTGTTATGGTTAGAAAATACATCAAATAACACCATCACTTACTTAATTCCAATTTCATATTGTATTTTTAGAAATTTACCTGTGACTTCACTTGTTGTGGCCTTGATACATTCGTGTGACGCACAGTGCATTATTCTATTGTGCTGTATTTGTGTTCTGTGGTAAATTAATCTTAGATGTTTGTTGTTATTCTGTTGTTTACATGTTAGGATGGGCTATTGTATTGTTTGAATATGTATTTCTCTGTACTGAATGTTCTTGCATGTATTTGTACTGTATTCCTGTCACGTAATGTTGCATTTTAGCGGTATTTTTAACATTGATATATAAGCAGGAGGTTTGGCTAGCCATAAAACCAGGTTCAACCCACCATTTTTTCTTATAATGTCCTGTACCAAGTCAGGAATATGGCAATTGTTATCACATGGTCCGTTTTTATGTATGTTGGCGTTTGTTTTGGTAACAGTTCGGTGTTTCTGTTGTTCCGTTTTGATTCCTCTTATGGTTGATGTGTTTTCCTCAGTTTTGGTTTGCGACCCGGATTTGTTTCGGTTACTTCGTTTTATGACTATTGAACAGCGGTATACTACTATTGCCTTTATATATAGCTTCTTCAATTTAACTGTACTGCATATTGTTAATCTAAAGAATTCATCAGTTCATGCGGTTTTTTGCTGTAAGAAAGACGGGGAAAAGGAGGGAAAAGTATATGCAAAGCTGCAATAGTTCTATAAGGATTGTGGATATAGATAGGAATGTCATTAATTCATTGCTACCTTGTGTTTATATCGTCAACTTAAAAGGCGTTTTATTTTATTTTGATCTATTGTGTTGTTCATTACAGTGATTACGAACAGGTTACGAAACCAAAAGAGAAAGGAAAATTCCTGTTCAGATGTGACGAGTGTGGGTAAGTTTCTAAATATTGTTTTTATGGACATGACGTAAATATGTATATTTATATTATATTAGCAACATACACTACAAAACAGAAAAAATCTGAAATGGCCTATATCTTTAATCAACTGTACTGATTTTTACTCGGCCAGTCTGACTTGGTGTGAAACTTAATTGATATTACTCGAGCGTAGTCTGAATCATACTTTACAGTCTGAACTAATACTCTACCAGTACTAAACCATTTTATATGTGTTTTAACTATTCTCGATCAAGTCTGAACCATGCTCGACCAAGTCTTAACCAACCTATTTCTGTATCTATCTATTGCATTTCATCAACTTAGGAACTTTTTTAACAACAGCTTTTCCCCTTGGCTAGAAATTTGAACAACAATTTGAAATCCAAAATGTATTTAAGATCGCATTGAAACTAAAATTTCACAATAAACATACTATAATCATCAACACCATATTCATCAACACTTATTCATATATATATTTGTGATCTAGAGCGCTGGAAACAGCGCAGGCGGCGTTGTCACGATATCCCAATAGCATGAGTTCGAATCCCGGCGAGGGAAGAACAAAAATTTGCTTCCGGTAATTTGCAGATTTAACAATGTTGTGCTGATATTTGGAGTAATAATGAATTTAATATGTGTTTTCAGCCGTGCATCACTTTCACTGGTGATCCTATAAATGGATCTGTCGTAGAGTTGTCACTTAGTTAGACGTACTTATCAAATATTTTTTTCTGTGACTACATCGTACGATCCTTTACGACAGATAATTTAGCTAATCTGCAATCAATTCAATCTTCATGCCTAATATATCATGTACTGTGTTACAACTCTAGATTCTACAAACGAGGAAAGGTAACACTAGGCCACCGAAAGCTGAATGTTTAGTTCAGTCTAGGTGGCCCTGTGGTCTAGAGCGCTGGACACTGTGCAAGTGGTGTTGTCACGATATCCCAAAAACATGAGTTCGAGTCACGGCGAGGGAAGAATCAACCAGAACGATATAAAGTTTCAATGAAATTTACTTCAAGGCATAACATGATGACCTATATAAGGTCATTATTTTTCTGGTTAAAAAGCAAACTTTAATTTACTTAAACATTAAAATCGTTTGATAGCTATCGTGTGGTATTGCCAATACAGGGTTTACTTTATAATTTTCCATATTTTGTAGGTTTAAGGCAAAAACAATCCTTTATTCCGTTTATTAGACTGACATACCAAAAATCGTCGTTGACGCACATTTTAACTTCCAAAACAAATAATGTGAGGTTTTGTTAATTTATAAGTACAATAAAGGGGCATTATGTGAGATGAATTTTATAATGCAAACATTTCCATAACACTTTAAGTCAAGCCATATTTAACACATTATATGTAGGATTTTGAAAATCTTATTTATTCACATTGTATTGAAAATCATACTGTAACCTATGGATATTCGTTTTTCGTGTTACATATACATGTATCACGATTTCGTGTTCTCTTCATGCCAGTTGTTTTTTACATCTTTATATGCCTTTTATTCTATCTAATCAAATGATCCAACATTCTTATTTTCTATAGAATAACATCCTTGTACTTTAAAATGGATATAATATGTATTCCCCTTTTAAATTGTTGTAAAAAATCTGCATTTCCGCGATAAAAATGTCATGAAAATAGACAAAGAAAAGCATCCCTCTTTTATAAATAAAGCTGATACAATAATTTACTTACAAAGTGACTTTTGTATTATTCATACACCGTAACAATTCAGTTGTGCCTTGCTTCATACCGTTACAGTAATCTTTCTATTCAAACTGGACAATGATTTCTAACGTTTATATATCTAGTTTAATACGTCAGTTTAATACGTCAGTTTAATAACACATTATGAATGAGCTGTAGGCCATATTAAAACTTGATCACATCAGAAAACAATATCTCACTTTCGTGTTGTCGGTAAAATAGGATGTAAATAATGCAAACCTTTGCAGAAAATAATATTTATAGACGGTAAATAAGTCAGATAATGCATATTTTAAGGTTTTCTTGTCGTATAACACACCTAGGGGTGTAAGGATTGCCCAAAGAAAGACCTCCCTACGGTCGGCCTTTCATGTGTTCAAACCTGACACCCCTCGGGGTGTTATACTTCAAGAAACCTTAAAATATGCATTATCACATAAATTAAGATTTCGATTAAATAAATTTGTATATTTATAATGTCATGTTCACATTGCACAATGTACATAAAAAATACTAGAACTTTCAACCATTATTCAAATACATATTGTAAAATGTATTCAAAATTATTTGAATGTTTCAGAAATATTTTATGAATACTGGAAAATTTTCAACACTTACTTAAGCCTGGTATAAATTTTTTGAGTTTAGTTAATAACGCAGTGGAGTTTTTTTTATTGTATATAACGTAACTTAATAAATTTAAAAAATGACACCTATGTTTTGTAAAATGAAGAATTGAATATTATAGAAGTTCCATATCAATCCTTGATAGCCTTTTGAAAAAAGGAATTGTGTTGCAAAGTTGCAGTAACAATTTAGGTTGACTAATTAAGTTTTGTCAAAATTAAAGACATGGCATAAAAGAAGAACTTTAATAAGGTTAAATTAACTCAGTACATGTGTATTTTACAAGTAAAAAGAAACCCCTATTTTCTTAAACTCGTGTATTATTATCTAGTGAATTCAAAAGGCCTTGTGATTTAAGTTGTACAGGATGTTGTTTAATTTTCAATGGACATCATAGGAATGCGATGATGGATGTTATTTAAAATGTATTACTCTTTGACAACGTGTGATCTTTTTAATGAGTGTGCCCCAAGCAGGAGGTATTACTTTATAGTTTATCCCTTTTCAGAAGAACAATTTTAATCATTTTATATATATATATATATCCCAATATTCGCGTCCCATCAGTGATATAAATGGACGTATATTAGTTACTTGGATGCCGAAATTTTCAAAATAACTAAGGTCATAAAAATAAAATACTCATATCTTGGTAAAACATTGCAGTTTTGTTTTGTTGATAATTCCAGAACAACATTGAACAGCTTAACCACAATCCTCAATAATGAACGGCAAATCGTACATACATTAATCATATTTAAACAGTGAACTGTATGTTCTACGATACGACATTTGCCCCTTTTCGACGGTTATGTTACAAATATTTAAAACACTAAACAGCCTCATAATTGATAACAAAATGTTCAATAGAAGCATAATGCATAGCTTTCAATGCAGCGAATACTTATCAATTTAGACATTTTACGTTTGTATTACCAACTAGATACTCATATTTGCTGAGTCAATCATCACTTAAGAGACATTAATTGTCGTAATACACGTCTGATGCAGAAAATGTAATGCCGTTAATGTTATCATTATAATGGTATCTTTGTCCATAACGATTTTGAGTGGTTAACTCACAATATAATTTAACAATAGGTAGTAACATGAAGTATATCAAACACATTTTATTCGTAACCATTTGTTTTACTTTGAAAATGCTATCTGAGTAAACGACAACACATCTATCAGTATATTTGTTTGGGAATCTGTCACTTATACATATGTAACTGACACCATTGATCTGTTTCGTCTTTCAGAAAGGAAATGAGATCTGATTTGTAAGTATTATCTACGTGTATTGTAAGTGACAAATAGTCAAAACAGTCATTTACTACAGACATGGTTTTGAAATATATTGAAACACTATGCTCGTTCGGATAATAGACACCCCGTAACTATAGGCAAGCTATTTAACAATGACATTAAATACAGACATCTTTGATACACAACCTTTATGACAAAGGTATATATTACCATGATTCAGATTTGTTTATGTGTTCCGGTCATTCAATTTAATGTAGAGGTGTTTGACTAGGTTTTGTTAGATTCCATATTCTCTATTATCTTATTTCAACGAGGCATTTAATAACTAAATCATGACTTTCATGATAGAGGGTTACTGATAACACAGAAGACATTGAATCCAAATACTAATGTTAGTGGCATTCCTTAAAGATGTTAAATGGCTTTTCGGACGCGATCATAGTGGCATCCCTGAAATGGCTTTTCGAACGCGATCATAGTTTGGTTGACATATTTGAAATATTTGTATTCCATATAACTATGAATGTGTTTCACTTGTCATAACAACAGTCTTTCCTATTTTACCACAAAAACCTACAATGGATATTTTCATGACCAACACGACGGATGCTAGGTCTTAGTTTTCTTTGTATAGTTTTGTTATTGTTGTATGTCCTTTTATCGTTTATTTTTTTTTACATGGTGTTGTTTGTTTTTGTTGGATTTTCCAGTGCTCCCTTGTAGCTTGTTAAAAATGTCTTTTAAAAAAATGAAGAATTGACATCTAGTATACTTGTAATGAATAGGAATACTAGGATCCCATCTGAATCAGTCGATATAAACCGCATGTTATACGTATTCCAATTTAACTGTCAAACCGATGTTGTTTTTCATTATGTCGTCAACCTGTCTGCAATACATTAAGAAATACTTGATATGAAATTTTAAACATAACGCATTGTTGCCTTGTTTGGAACATTATCAATATTCAAAATTGTCATGTGTCGTCTTAACATTTGCAATAATACATACATATATATCAAATGTTTCCTCTTAACCTGTATAAATATTTGAATTCTACAAAACAGTAACAATCCAGGGAAATAATTACACTAGTGAAGTCCAAGTTTAACGTACATAAAGGCAATAGTAGTATACCGCTGTTCAATAGTCATAAATCGATTAAGCGAAAACAAATCAAGGTCACAAACCAACGCTGAGGGGAACACATCAACTATAAAAAGAAACAAAACGGAACAACAGAAACATTGAACTGCTATAAAAACAAATCCGCTAAAATGACAACATTACGTGACAGGAATAAAGTACAAATAAATGCAAGAACATTCAGGACAGAGAAATACATAAATAAATAATATAATAGTCCATTTCAACATGTAAACCACAGAATAACAACGAACACCTAAAATAATTTATGACAGAACACAAATACAGCACAATAGAGTAATGAACTGTTCGTCACACAAATGTATCAACGCCACAAAAAGTGACGTCACCGTTAAATTTCTAAAAATACAATATGAAATTGGGATTAAGTTTGTAGTGGTGTTATTTGATGTAATTTCTAACCATTACAAGGATATTAATATAGAATTGTGTTAGTTATGGTGTAATTATTAGTATTTAATAACCATGGTTTTTCTTCTAAATCAAACTTTTTTCTTCCAAATCAAACTGTGTAAAAAACAAATGAGTCCTGTGCATATAGTTGCTTTTAACCTAAAAATCATATAAATGAACTAGGTAATGTTCTTTTATTTTATTTTATTCGGGATGGATCATGAGTTCAAAGTTAAGTTGTCCGCTTTTGTTTCTAAAAATTTTTAGCATTTGTTTGCAAAACAATTTAATTGTCAAAAAGCGTTTAAACTAACTTTTTGTTTTTAATCTCTCGGCTGGTATTATTCAATAACAAAACAATCCTGGCTTTTTATACGAATAAAAAAACCCACATATCTAATGAAGCAATCATAAAGTTCGTGACAAAGGTAAAATTGTGAGATGTGTTGCACACATATAAACCTGATTTTACAAGTTGATTATTCATTGTTTAACTGGCTATAGGGAATAAGTTTTCTCATTGTTGATGGCTGTTCAGCGACCTATAATTCTAATCCAAGTCATTTGATTATTTTTTTTTTATTGGCAATCATATTACATCTCTTTGTTTGTATATCAAAAGGTGCTCAAGCACGAAACTTAGAAAAATAAAATAACTACTGTCATTCCGATATTTTGCTTAAATGTCACATGTATTTGTATAACACAGGAGACATTGCAGGATTTGCATCTCCTGTTATGTACGTCTAATCCAACTATAAGCACCTTAGGCATAACTTTATTTTCAAAATAATCTCAAAGACAATGATAAAAAACACCTTGCAAACTAATTTGATTCCACAATCGGAAATATCGACGATGTTTTGTAATTCAATAACCCACATTTCCGCGAGTGCTTACACCTCATACATATGTATATCGAAAGTAGCAGATCTGCCTTTTATTTTGATTTTTTTTCAAAATTGACACAATCAAGAATCTATGACAAACGATTTCAACTTTCAATTTCTCAGCACTAACATACTGATTCGACATTACAGAAGTTCACAGTTACAATCACGGATTGGTTGATCTGTTCGATGGTTCTCAACTTACTTACGACATATTTTGGTTGTCTTAGAGCTTTGTATATAAGAACAGTCGTCTGATCTTTAAATTTACCGATTGTGTCGTATTCCCGATAGTGACGTTTTGACTAAGTATGGACTGGCGAGTGATGCATGCATATCAGGTATCATTTGTCCCATTGACACACGCCGACTAGCTCCTGTTGGAGATCATGCATATCAGGTATCATTTGTCCCATTGACGCACGCGGACTAGCTCCTGTTGGAGATCATGCGAACCCCCGAGTTTTGTTTTTTGCTTGATTTGCCTCTCCTTATTGAACTAATGCAATTTGAGCATCAGTTAAATATGTTTCAATCTAGATATTATTCGCACTGAGTGTTTTGAAAGAGGAAAATACTAAAGAGAAATTTACTCTGTTTTATCAACATTGAATTTGCTATACCTAAGTAACAAGCAAAGGCTTACAACTATTAAACAAATGTAATTATTTAGTTATTGAAGTACTAAATTATGTAAGCTTCAACAGACATATCAAATCAAATGTAACAAAGACTTTAAATGACTTAAATTCTCTGAAATCAGTCTACAACTATAAAAATCGAGCATACCTTGTGGTGTTCCTGTACACATACTATCCTTTCTGAGGTCTGTGTTGATATGATTAATTTAACTGGACAGACATCTGCACTTCTTTTAAAATGTACAGCCGAAATCATTCAATCATTTCACACCAATATGTTAAATATATTTTATAAATTGTATGCATTGATGTTTTTGAGATTATGATATTTTGTATCGTGAGTAGCTTAACATATTTTTCCAGATATTAAACTTGTATTACTGTTATTTTTCAGCAAGTAAGTGTTATGTACAAGACCGATACGTATACTGTGATGCGTGGGTACACAATGTAGAATGGAAGTTGATACATTATATAAATAACGCATAGCTGAGAGGGTTATAGAGCAGATTGTTACCCCGAGAAAACATTGTCAACTGAGACAAAGCCATGGTTGACAATGTCTTTTCGAGGGGTAACAATCTGCTCTATCACCCTCTCAGATATGTGTTATTTAAATTATTATACTGAATGTTCTGTTATTACTGTCTATTAAATTTCAAATTCAAAGTAAAAAACTATGACGTCTTGTACATAACAACCATCCGTATTTAATGAAGCGCACACTTGATCACGCCTCTCCATGAAGAGTAATAGAGTAGGTGCCATAGGATAGAGTAAATTGTCTCCCTCGTATTAACCAATCAAAATCTGGCATTTTGACATGAAGTATAATAAAAGCAATTGATGTGCTATTTTAATTGATAAAGTCTAAAGTTTATCTCTATATTATGATTGTTTTTGCTGTATTGTATGTTTTCCTTGTAACTTCTGAAATATTTCAATGTTTTTTTTTTTATACATTCATAATCATATGTAAACAAATGTGATATTAATTGTTAGATGTATTTAGGTGTAACACTACCATTGACTTTGCCCTATTAGTCTTTCTTAAATTTGTACTATTCAAAACATTGTGCAGAATTTATCTTTGTTTCAAATAAAGAAATACTGGACATGAGTAAAGTTGTATCCTGTTAAATACTACAGACAAAATTTAACATAAATGTTCATTGCATATAAAATAATAACCATCATTGTAAGTTAACCAAACAAATGTCCACCCTTTTCTTTCCTGTTTACAAGCTTTAGTAACCATGTGACCTCAATTTTCCAAAATATTTTATAGAAACACCAAATAAAATAAGGATGGTGCTTTGAAACACCCAAGATATATGTTGATGACTCAGAATTTTTTCACTGCAATGAAATGTAGGATTTATTTACTACAACTATCAAAGTCAAGGGTATATTTTTGTTCGACCCTTTTTCGTATGCACGGGATGTGACGTACTATGATTTGGTGGTATTGCACCTTTATTTCCCCAAAGTTTGATTATAAAATAATGAAAATGAACGATATGTTATTGTCTTCTTTAACAGAAATCTGATTATATTTATTTCTCTTTATTAGCTATCACGTCTAAGCAAATGCAGTTTAAACTTTAAAGCCATAAACACTTCAAAACAATATATTGATCATATTTTTTAAAATTGATGAAGTAGTGTTTTTTTTTATATTCATTTTAACTTGTATGTTTATTTTTATTTTTCAGTCTAGAGTGAGTGTTTGTACCAAACAGATAAGTAGACAGTAAATTTTGTGTTTTTATTAAAATTAGGAAAATATAAAAATTTAAGTAGATAAAGACCAAATTACATAAAAGTAAAAATACAATATATTCGTATATGAGAAGCATAGATAAATTGTCATTCTTAATATAATACATACGCCATGAGTAACAACCCTTTCGATTTAGTTAATGTAATATGCCAGGCAGAACGAATGCCTCATATCATATGCGTATTGATACGGTATTTTGATCAAATCAATACTTTTAAAGGAGAAGGTTTTTAAATATCTTTAGCATTTGTTTGCAAGAAATTTAATTGCCAAAAAGCGTTTTAACTAACTTTTTGTTTTTAACCTCTCGGCTGGTATAATTCAATAACAAAACAATCCTTGCTTTTAATATGAATAAAAAAAACCTACTTATCTAATGAAGCAATTAGAAAGTTCGTGAAAAAAGTAAAAATGTGAGATGTGTTGCACACATACAAACCTGGTTTTACAAGTTGAATATTCATTGTATAACTGGCTATGGGGAATAGGTTTTCTCATTGTTAAAGGCCGTACGGCGACCTATAATTTTAATCCATGTCATTTGAATAGTTTTCTTTTTATTGGAAATCCTATTACATCTCTGTGTCTGTATATCAAAGGGTGCTCGATCACAAAACTTAGGAAAATAAAATAACTTCTATCATTCCGATGTTTTGCTTAAATGTCACATGTATTTGTATAACACAGGAGAATATTGCAGGGTTTGCATCTCCTGCTATGTATGTCTAATCCAACTATAAACACCTTAGGCATAACTTTATTTTCAAAAAAATCTCAAAGACAATGATAAAAAACACCTTGCAAAGTTCTTTGATTCCACAATCGAAAATATCGACGATGTTTTGTAATTCAATAACCCGTATTTCCGCGAGTGCTTACACCTCATATACCGAAAGTAGCAGATCTGCTTTATATCTTGAGTTTTTTTTCAAAATTGACACAATCTAGAATATATGACACACGATTTCAACTTTCAATTTCTCAGCACTAACATACTGATTCGACATTACAGAAGTTCACAGTTACAATTACGGATTGGTTGATCTGTTCGATGGTTCTCAACTAACTAACGACATATTTTGGTTGGCTTAGAGCTTTGTATATAAGAACAGTCGTATGATCTTAAAATTTACCGATTGTGTCGTATTCCCGATAGTGACGTGTTGACTAAGTATGGACTGGCGAGTGATGCATGCATATCAGGTATCATTTGTCCCATTGACACACGCCGACTAGCTCCTGTTGGAGATCATGCAAATCAGGTATCATTTGTCCCATTGACGCACGCGGACTAGCTCCTGTTGGAGATCATGCGAATCCCCGAATTTTGTTTTTTGCTTGATTTGCCTCTCCTTATTGAATTAGTGAAATTTGAGCATCAGTTAAATATGTTTCAATCTAGATATTGTTTGCACTGAGTGATCTTGAAAGAAGACATTGCTAAAAAGAAATTTACTCTGTTTAATCATTATTCAATTTGCTATATCTAAGTATCAAGCTTACAACTTCCTAAAAACTTTTCAACAAATGTAATTATTTAGTTATTGAAGTACTAAAATATGTAAGCTTCAACAAGCATATCAAATCAAATGTAACGACGACTTTAAATGGCTTAATTTCTCTAAAATAAGTTTACAACTATAAAAATCGAGCATACCTTATAGTGTTATTCTACACATACTATCCTTTATAATGTCTGTGTTGATATGATAAATTTAACTGGACAGACATCTGCACTTCCTTTACAACAATACGTTTACTATATTTTATAAATTATATGCATTGATGTTTTTGAGATTATGATGTTTTGTATCGTGAGAAGCTTAACATATTTTTCGAGATATTAAACTTGTATTACTGTTATTTTTCAGCTCGTAAGTGTTATTTACAAGACAGATAAGTATACTGTGATACGTGCGTACACAATGTAAAATGAAAGCATGATACATAAGCAATTGATGTGTTATTTTAATTGATAAAGTCTAAAGTTTAACTCTATATTATGATTGTTTGTTTTCCTTGTAACTTCTGAAATATTTCAATTTCAATTATACATTGGGCTTCATAAATCATATGCAAACAAATGTGATATTAATTGTTAGATGTCTTTATGTGTAATACTACCATTGACTTTCCCTTATTAGTCTTTGTTAAATTTGCACTTTGCAAAAAATTGTGCAGAATTTATCTTTGTTTCAAATAAAGAAATACTTGGCATGACTGAGTAAAGTTTTATCCTGTTCAGTACTACGTACACAATTTCACATAACTTTTCATTGCATATACAATAATAACCATCACTGTAAGTTAACCAATCAAATGTCCACCCTTTTCTTTCCTGTTTACTAGCTTTAGTAATCATGTTACCTCAAGTTTCCAAAATATTTTATAGAAACACAAAATAGAAAAGGATGGTGCTTTGAAACACCCATAATATATGTTGATGACTCAGAATTTTTCACCGCAATGAAATGTAGGATTAATTTCCTACAACTATCAAAGTCAAGGGTATATTTTTAGTCGACCCCTTTTTTGTATGCACGGGATGTGACGTACTATAATTTGGTGGTATTGAACCTTTATTCCCCCAAAGTTTGATTATAAAATAATGCAAATAAACGATATGGTATTGTCTTCTTTAACAATAATCTGAATATATTTATTTCTCTTTATTAGTTTTCACGTCTAAGAAAATGCAGTTTCAACTTTAAAGCCATAAACACTTCAAAACAATATATTGATCATATTTTTTAAAATTGATGAGGTTGTGTTATATTTATATAAACTTGTATTTTTATTTTTATTTTTCAGTTCAATGTAAGTGTTGTGTACCAAACAGATAAGTATACAGTAACTTTTGTATTTTTATTAAAATTAGGAAAATATAAAATTTTCAGTAGATAAAGACGAAATTACATGGAAGTAAAAATACAACCTATTCGTATATGAGAATCATAGAGATATTGTCATTCTTAATATAATACAAACGCCATCAGTAACAACCCTTTCAATGTAGTTAATGTAAAATGTCAGGCAGAACGAATGCCTCATATCATATGCGTATTGGTACGGTATTTTGATCAAATAAATACTTTTAAAAGGAGAAGGTAATATTGAGATCGTATTGTAATTAAAACAGTTTTTTTATACTTTTAAGATTATGTCAAAACGTTTCTATCAAATGTCAAATCAAATACAGATGAACATTCAGATAAATGTATCCACGTAAATAATGAAAAGGTTTTTTTAAGAGTTTTGTTTTTTTAACTTATTTTTCAAATATATCCTAAATTTTAACTTGAAAATTTTCTGATCAACCTTTTCGTATGCTAAACACATACAGCTTATGCACTTTTGTCAGGTTGAATCAATTGGTATCATCGTTTTCAAAGTTTATTTCCACAAGATAAAAGATCTGTATTTGAAATAACCACACGTATTCGGAAAGCGTGGTGTGTTCGTGCTGGCCAGCAAAGCAACCAACAACATTGTATTCGTACGACGTAAACACTACACCAACGTTTTTGAAGAATGCAACATTTTTTTTTGTCTAGATTCAAGGCCTTAGTGTTCATACAGAGTCAACCCGTAGACAATCATACCGTTACCGCATCTCAGCTTTGGCCTTCTTTTGAAAATTTGAATGTCTTACTGTGAGTTCGCCCTCGCATATATAAATAACCATTCAAATGATGATAAATAGAAGACAATGTCCTTACTATAGTTATAGTTGATATAGTTATGTCGTATATAATGCTCATAAATATACAAACGATTCATGTAAACGTATGTTTTTTTCCTGAATAAAAATAATCTTAAAGGTCACCATTTACCTTTGGAATGAATAACATTCATTTTGTTTCAAACATTTTATACGTAACTAAACATCCTCTTCATTTGATCACTAGTGGATTGTTGTCTCTTTGGTAATCATACCAAACCTTGTTATTTATATAGGTATTGTTATCCATAACACGTATGGTCATATATCTTATGGAAATCTATAGTTAAGCACAGTATATGATCATGCTTTTCGTTTCATCACTAGTGGATTGTTGTCTCTTTGGTAATCATACCACACTTTGTTATTTATATAGGTATTGTTATCCATAACACGTATGGTCATATATCTTATCGAAATCTATAGTTAAGCACAGTATATGATCATGCTCTTTATATAGGTATTGTTATCCATAACACGTATGGTCATATATCTTATCGAAATCTATAGTTAACACAGTATATGATCATCCTCTTCATTTGATCTCTAGTAGATTGTTGTCTCTTTGGTAATCATACCATGCTTGTTATTTATATAGGTATTGTTATCCATAACACGTTTGGTCATATATCTTATCGAAATCTAGAGGTAACACAGTATATGCTCATGCTTTTCGCAGACAGTTAATGCCATTTTTACACTTAATAGTCGATTAGTATTTTGTAAACAAATCGCGTGCATGTTTTACCTAATTATAATACAGTTGTCCTGGTGTTTTTACAATAAACTGCTTTATGCGAGTGTGGTGGACATGTCGTTTCTTAAAGTATCACCAGTCCAATAGACAGCACTTTTGTTTTGAAATGAAATATTATTGATACAGTCATTTTATAAATTAACTGTTTATAAAGTGCATTCAAAGCTCTAAAGACTGTTTACTTCGAGGCATAGATGACCTTGGCCGTATACAGTTGGGTGCAGACCAAGCATTACATGTAGACGCACGGAAAAAGTTAACGTGGCGTTTACTCGCGATCACTTTATGTAACGCCGCGTTAACTCTGCGTTAACTCAAAAATTGTAGTAGACATAAAAAGCAAACGGGCGTTTACTTTCGCGTTTACTTCCGCGTTAACGTGAAAAATGTGCGTCTTTAATTTTTTGTAAAAAGTTAACGCACGTTTACTATTGATTGTGGGTTACACTTATGACTGGACCAATGACAGGACCAATATGAAAATGCTAATAACTTGTTCTATTTATAATAGGATTTATCTCAGATTTAAATATAATAAGATTTCATCATTTGATATTTAAATAAAACAAAAAAAAAAAACAAAAAAATATTTGAAAAACTTGCGAAAACGTGACCTGAGAAACGTTAAAAATTACAGGACAAAATGAAAATGCTTATAACTTTTTTATTTCTCAAAGGATTCATCTCAAATTTGAAATATAATAAGCCTGATAATTGAGTATTTTTTTATACCTCAGAATGGATAATTAGACATAAAAGTGATGAAATCTAATTTTAAAATTGCAAAACTTCAGAACATCAGAACATCAGAACAACGATAACAATAAAATGTGGCAATATTTCTTTTTTTTAATTAATATTCTTGTACTGGCCTGATAATTGAGTACTTTTTGTACCTCACGATGGATTGTTAGACATAATAGTGAAAATATTTAAGTCTATAATTGCAAAAATTGTTGTTGCATAAAAAAAAAGTGCTAATATTTTCCATTTTGTTAGAATATTAAACAACACCATTAAAATTCTGTTCTTTTTGTCCCTAAGGATGAATAGTTTTGCACAAATTGAGAGCTCTATAAGTCTACATTTACTAATGTTTCTGTCGATAATAATAAAATGTGATAATATTTCTTTTTTTTTATTAATATTCTAGTACTGGACTGAGAGTTCAGTACTTTATATACCTCAAAATTAATTGTTAGACATAAAAGTGAAGAAATCTAAGTTTAAAATTGAAAAATTTGTTATAAATATTATATAACAACATTAAAAATTCTGTTCTTTTTGTCCCTTAGAATGAATAGTTTTACACAAATTGAGAGCTCTATGAGTCTATGGTTACTAACATTTATGTCGAACAATAAAGAGTGACAATATTTTTTTTTAATTAATATTCTAGTACTGGCCTGATAATTGAGTACTTTTTATACCTCAGAATGCATTGTTAGACATAAAAGAGAAGAAATTTAAGTTTATAATTACATAAAGTGTTGTCGCATAAAACAGAGTGCTAATATTTTCCATTTTGTCAGAATATTAAACAACGGAATAATAATTCTGTTCTTTTTTATAGGTATACGGTTACTAATATTTATGTTGATAACAATTAAAAGTGACAATATTTCTTTTTTTTTATTAATATTCCAGCACTGCCCTTTAAATTGAGTACTTTTTATACCTCAGAATGCATTGTTAAACATCAAAGTGAAGACATTTAAGTTTATGATTGCATAAAGTGGTGTTGCAAAAAAAAGAAGGTGCCAATATTTTCCATTTTGTGAAAATATTATACAACGGCATTAAATTTCTGTTCTTCTTGTCCCTAAGGATGAATAGTTTTACACAAATTGAGAGCTCTATAGGTCTACGGTAAGTATTATTTATGTCAATAACAATAAAAAGTGACAACATTTCTTATTTTTAATACTATTCTTGTAGTGGCCTCGTATTTGAGTACTTTTTTTTTTTTACCTGGATTGTTAGACATAAAAATGAAGAAATTAAATTGAATGTGTTGTTGTATCAATATAAGGTGTCAGTATTATAACCTTGGTAAAACTATTATGTTACAGCATTAAGATTCTGTTCTTTTGGTACCTAATGAGGGACATTTTTACACAAATTGAAAGCTCTTTAAGTGTACGGTTAATTATATGTATAACAATAAAAAATGAAAATTGTCTTTTTATATAATTGTACTGGTGGGATGAATTCTCTTTTTATATCTTTGGATGGATTGTGTGACATAAAAGGGAAGGAATCATTTCAACGATTTTTTTTTATAAAAACAATTCCTTATGTCTGCAGGGATGAACAGGTGTAATAAAATTGACATTATACATCGTATATATAAATGTCGATCAACTAAATAATTCTTAAATTCAGTAAACCATGAACTACAGCAAATATTTTGAAATAAGTGTATTGTCTGAAAACAAAGCTTCATAGATCAATTATGTCGTCTGTTTTGTTTCAAGTCTTGAAACATTACTTAGTTAAATCTACCGTAATGAATATTGTTGTTAACATATAAAACTTTCTTTTTTTTAAGTTTTGCAGAATTTACTTATCCAATAATTTCTGAAAATATTTTTTAACGATATTTTATGTATCTATCATTTACAATATATGAATATTACAATTAGCCAGAAAAAAAGTATATTTATAATTTCCAGAAATAGGTAACGGGAATAGTAAACGCGTGTTTTTCTAAGTGCACGTACAGGTAAAGATGTAAAATCTGTAGAAAACGCGCGTTTACTACTGACTAAACGGACACAGAGTAAACGCAAATTTACTCGAGTAGACATAAGAAATTTCCATTTTGACCGCGATAACGCAATTGCAGTAAACGCGCGTT
This sequence comes from Mytilus californianus, assembly GCF_021869535.1. Classification (NCBI taxonomy): domain Eukaryota; kingdom Metazoa; phylum Mollusca; class Bivalvia; order Mytilida; family Mytilidae; genus Mytilus; species Mytilus californianus. The sequence goes on along the minus strand of NW_026262669.1, from coordinate 6,513,087 downwards.
TACTGGTAAAGCAAAAATTGGAGTTAACAAATGAAATATAAGCACGCGGCGTTAACGTGCGTTTACTTTATGTTTTGCTTGGTCTGCATCCAACTGTAGGTCAAATTTTTTTGTAATATTTGCTTTAAAATGCCCTTCAATTTTGTATGTGAATGGAACTGCAACTAGGATCATGATTTAAACAAAGATTGCGTCTGGCGTACCAAATTATAATCTTTGTATCTCCACTGAATATTTTCATGAGGTATAGGTTTTTGCTCAAAAACATATGGTGAGCTGTAATGTTTCACATTTTTGTGTTTTTGTCTGTAGAATTATCCCGGATATGAACGTTCATTTGTCATATTTGTGATAAATTTAATTACCTGCTTACAGTTTTGTATCATAATCTGAGCAGAAATACATTCCAATGTGTGAATGGAAATGAAATTAAACTTTAAACTTGAATGGTTGAGAACAAACGAGGAAATTTATTTGGTCTCTGTTTGAAAATGTAACTAATCAGAATAATGATTTCTGTTATTTGATGAAAACATCTAAATAATGTATACTATACTTGAAACCTTAGGTGTTACTGTTTGACGTAAACTTGCTATTCGGTGAACAATCGGTGACGCGAACTTGACTTATCAATGACTGATCGTTGATCGATACAATGAAGCTTATTTGACTCATCTCACAGAATTTATCTGGCAGTTATTGTGACAACCGTCATTGATCGATCAGTCAACTAATTGTATGCACGGATCAACGAATACCTATCTCATTTATCTTCTTATGTGAAACGAACTCCGCAGTATTTACAAGCGATAAACACGGACCTCTTAAAAAACACTATTACCTGAAAATGTGTATCCACCTTGTCACAATAACATAAGACAAAATTATATAAATGACTTTAAAGGCGATATTTCTGATTGCTTCATTATTGGTTCTTTTAATTTTCTGCTAAATAAATTACATTATAGCAGAATGATAGCATGCTTAGAATGTTTCTATACTACTTAAAAGAGATAAAATGATGTTATTTGAAATTAGTACCCTATTAAGCAGTCATGCATTTTAATGTCACTAGGTAAATTAGTTTTCACAAAATGTAAATAATATAACAGTAAAGATAATTATTGCCTTGTTTGTGTTGATTAAGAGTCCATTTTTGTCTTTATTTTAATATAAATATGTTATTGGTATCAGTACTTTTGTACAACAGGTTGGGTTCTTTGTCCTAAAATATAATAAATGTAAATGATAAGTTAGTAACATTTTGTTTAAATTGTTTAAAAATTGCCATGTTCAGTTAGTCATTTCAAATGCCTCTATATGAGTTGCTTTTTATTTTGTATAAATTTTGATTAGGCTAAGGATATAGATGCTTACACTTATGTTGGTGTTAAATAAGAGTGCAACAATTTCTGTATTCTAATGAAAACATGAGCTGCCATTGTGTTTTAGTACTTTTTGTACGTCAGGTTTTTCGTAAAATATGATGAATATCAGAAAAACGATACACACATTTTGTTCGCATTGTTCAAACATGTCAATGTTTCTTCTTTTATAGAACAATTATGCACGGTTGTTTGCAATCAGATATTCACAATGCCTCTGGATAATTAATTATTTTTTATAAGATTTGAATACAATAAGGATACAGTTGCCTAAACTTTTGTTTTTTGTGGAATAAGAATGCAATTTTGTTTTGTTTAACTGGAGTTCATGAACAACCATTTGATTTTTGTACTTTTTGTACATCATAATGGGTTGTTGTTCATAAAATATAATGAATATATGCAATACGTTGCAAATATTTGGAACACATTGTTTAACAATGTCAATATTTCTTCTTTTTTATAAAAAAAATGCACTGTTGTTTGCAAGAAGATATTCTTATGCCTCTAGATTGATTTTTTTGTTTGTTTTTTTTTTAATAAACTTAGATTGCAGATGATTAAACTTACGTCTTTATTGAATAAGAGTTAAATTATTTCTTTATTTTGATGAAAATCATGAACCAACATTGGTTTTTAGTACTTCTTTAACATCAAGATAAGTTGTGTTTCGTAAATTATGATGATTATAACGGATAGTAAAATTTTGTTTGTTTTGTTTAAAAATACCCATATTTCTCCTTTTTCATGAAAATAAATGCACTTTTATTCGCAAATCAACATTTCAACCGCCTTTTGATGAGTAATTTTTAAGATGTATGGATACATGAAGAATAAAGATGCATTAACTTGTTTTTTTTATAAATAGCAAAATTTAGAAGATATTTTGCAACTTTAAGAACCAAAATCATGAACCACTATTGTTTTTTTATAAATTATGATGAATAAAACAGATAAGTTAGTAAAATTGTGTTTGCATTGCTTAAAAATACCAATATTTCTTCTTTCTTGTCAAAATCAATGCCCTTTTATAGACAAATGGTCCTTGTATACGCTTTTGATGAGTTATTTTGATAAAATGTGGATATTCAAAGAATAAAAATTCTTTAATTTATGTGTGTCGAATAAGATTGCAATTATTTCTTTATTTCCATTGCATTTTAGTACTGTTTGTACATCAACATGGGTTGTTTTTCTGAAAATAAGAGAAAAGATGCTCATATGTTTTCTTTTGATAAAAATCAAGGCACCTGCATTTGTAATCAGTCGTTTCGAAGGCCTCAGGATAAGCTTTTTTATAAAATATGAATAATCTAATAGGTTTTGGTACTTTCGAATATCAGATTGATTGTTTTTCTCATTGTTTAAAAATCTCAAAATTTCTTCTTATTATAAAAAATAGTGTAATGTAGTTTTAAATGCCTCTGGATAAGTAATTATTTTTATAAAATTTGAATACTTTAAACACGATAAGGATACAGATGCTTACACTTGTGTTTGTATTGAGTAAGAATGCAATCATCGTTTTAATCAAAATTAAAAGGAATTCATGAACAATCGTTTGATTTGTGTGTTTTTTTTTTTACATCAATATGGGTTGTTTTTCATAAAATATAATAGATATGTAATGCGTTGCTAAACTTTTGTTTACATTATTTAAAAATGTCAATATTTCTTCTTTTTATAAAAACATTATGCACTGTTATTTGCAATCAGTTATTCATAATTCCTTTGGCTGGATTATTTCTTTATTTTAATGAAACTAATGAACCTCTATTGAATTTCGTAAATTATGATGAATATAACAAATAAGTTAGTAAAAATTTTCAAATTGTGGTTTTCATAAGATATAATCAATGAAAAGCATAATAAAAATACCAAACATAAAAGCATATTAAAAACGGAAAAATTTATAATGACTGCCAATATCAATCTCTAACAATCAACGGAACAAGTGTAAAACAATTGTTGTATTCCTGACTTGGTACATGCATCTTCCGAAGAAAATGGAGGGTTAAACCTTGATTTAGAGCTAGTTAAACCTTCCACTTGTATGACAGTTGTTTATCTTATCAGAAAAAAGTACTAAAAATGTTGTTCGAATTGTTAAAAAATGCATTTAGTTTTTATCAAAAATAGTGCCTTGTTGTTTGCAATCATTTCTTCAAAATACCTCTGGATACATTATTTTTTTATACTTTGAATAACATAAGGATTAAGATGCTTAAACTTTTGTTTGTGTTGAAAAATAATGCAATTATTTATTTATCTTAATGTAAATCATGACCACCATTGGATTTTAGTACAATTCTGAGTACCATATGAATATGAATACCTTAACATGTTTGTGTTAAATTCAAATAAATTTATTTCTTCATTTTATTATATTGTAATGGAAATCATCAACCATATAATTTTTTTTGCACATCAAGATTGGTTGTTCTTCATAAAAGATGATAAATGTAAGAGAAAACATACTTTATATTTTATTTAGATTTTTTATAGTGTCCCTTTGCATATTTCTTTAATTCATTAAAATCATGCACCGACATTTGCAATACTTGTTTGTTTGATTTTTTAGAGCATTTTGGTAAATTTAGTAGATTTGAACAATCGCAATAAACAACGTTTTTAACACTCATCGTGTTTGATGAAAAATGCCTTTATATTAACTACAATCGCATTATTTTTTATAAACTTGAAATTTTAGTTCTATCAGCATTTTTCACCTCACTATTAACAAACGTAACAATGTAGATGTGATAACTATGCTGAGTGATTTGTTTTAACTTGTCGGGCTTCTAATTTTTTCCGTTTTTATTTGTAAAATTTCATTATGTGACCTAGTAGAGTTCAAAACGTCAGAAAGGTAAATCGGTCCGATCAGTCAAAGATTTTCGCTATTAGTCTGATGGATTGATGACGGGAGTTTAGCTTGAACTTGACTGATCGATGACTGCTGACTGATCGTTGAAATAGTTGCTCCTAAGGCTGTAAGTCCTATAGTTTTGTGTACGTTTGTAAAATTTTATTTCATTTTTTTTTTATATCTAATATGTTCGCAATTGTAAACGTCTCAGCATTAGTAAGTGAGCAAACATTCTACATATTAATAACTTACAATACCAAAATTGAAGGTCTTTGATAAGCTGTATTTTGCAAAACTGTTCAGATTATAAGTCCTCAATGTTCATCAACTTCATACTTTATTTAGTCTTTCAACTTTATTTTATTCGAGCGTCAATTTTTTTAAGAAGAAACACACAGCTGGGGGTTCACAAGTATGCCCATTGTATCTTTAATACATGTGTTTTGCATGAGGTTCTTCACTTTTGATATTGAATGTCACATTTCTAGCATTTTGCATTTTTATTATGTTTGTTTATAAACTAGAACGTAATCGAATGTTGTTCACCACATTCGTTCTTTATGAAAAGAAGGTTTCCAAATACCGTACCAAACGAGATTATAAAGTGATGGAATAAGATGAGTCAAAATAACCTAAAATATTGGTCAATTAAGTATCAGTATTACACTTTTAAAAAAATCTAAGTAATTTAAATTCAAACGGAAACAATTGAACAATACAAATGCATATGGGGTTTTTAAAAGATGTTTGACATCAACCTGTTTCTCTCTTCTATAACACGCATGGTTAAAGTGATAAATTCGATCATTAAAACATTCAATGTAATTTTATTCTTTTTAACAAACCGAAATTCAATGAATAATGTAGTTAAATTAGTATAGACCAAATGCTTCCAAATTGATGCATTCTTTACATAGAATTAAACATGCACTGCCAGTAGTTATATATTATACCACAAAACAATATAAAAAAGATACCAGGATAAAAATTATGTATGCCAAACGCGTATTTCGTCTACAAAAGAGACGGAAGATACCAGAGAGAAAGTCAAACTCAAAGGTAGAAAATAAACTGACCCATGGCTAAAACCTAAACTGAAAAAGAGACACCAAACAGTATACAAAACTCACAAAACCAGATGTGATTGTATGTATTGTTTGTTGATGATTTACCTTCATGGAAAGCGTTCAAACCAGAAATGTTTAAAGCCAAGGATTTGTGATAACCGAAACAGTTGAAGTATGTGACCATAGAGAACCTGTAGTTCAGTAGTTGTCGTTTGTTCAAGTTAGTTATATCTGTTTTTCGTAAATTGTTTTGTCATAAATTAGCAGTTATTTTTTTCAATTGAATTGTTTCATATTGTTCATGTCGGGCTCTTTTATAGCCGACCATACGGTATGGGTTTGTCTCATTGTTGAAGGCTCTACGGTTGCCTATGACTGCTTACATTCACTTCATTTGAACTTTCGTGGATAGCTGTCTCATTGGCAATCATACCACATCTCCTTATTTTTATATAAACAAAACTGGTTAAATCAACCTAAGGTTAACTTTAATTGTATGTGTTGAAATCTAAGTTTTTTAATCATTTCTAAATCTATTAAGCGAAACTTTAAAATCATACAAATATCACATTTCAATATTTGGCATGATTAATGACAATACTTATTCAATAATCTGAAAGAACAAGCTGTCATCTTAACATGTTCACTTTACTACTTATTCAATTAATTTCATTGTCGTTTCTATAATTCATTGCTTAATGGTATGCTGTTTTTAATGAATATTTATTTGAATTTTTCAGCCGGTAAGTGTCAAGTAGCAAACAGATAAGTATAGCGTACAATCATTTATGCAATTCATAATATAACGATATTTATACAATGGTGTTAGTAGAATAGTAAAGTAAAACAATAAACATACCATGAAAATGATGTGTGATAGACGGGCGTTCCGTCTACAAAAAAGGCGAAAATACCAAACAGACATTCAAACTAACTAGTCGACCATAAACTGACAACGCCATGGCATGAACATCAACAGACAAAACGACAAACAACAGTATACAAAAAACCGGGATTGATTGCATGTGCAGTTTTCTAAATTTACCTTAACGGGAAACGCCCAAAGCAGAAATGTTTAAATCATAGAACGTATAATAATCAACATAGTTCAAGTATATGACCAATGAGAACATACATAAACATAATTATATCAACTTAACGTCAACATTACTTGAGGGTGTTAAAAGTTAAGTTTCTTTATAATTTCTAAATTTATAAAGCGACACTTTGAAATCATACAAATATCACATTTCAATAGTTGGCATGACTAATGACTTTACTATTGAATAATCTGACAATTCAAGCTGTCATCTCGAAATGTTCTACTATCACTTTACTTCAAATTCAATTAATTCTATTTTCGTTGTAATAATTCATTGCTCAATGGTATGTTGTATTCTATGAATATTTATTTGAATTTTTCAGCCGGTAAGTGTCAAGTAGCAAACAGATAAGTACAGCGTACAATTATATATGCAATTTATAATATAACAATATTTATATAATGGTGAACGTAGTGTAGTAAAGTAAAACAATACACATACCATTTTTAGAGAGAAATAGTCGAAAACAAGTATTTAAAAATGGGTTGGTAAAACACTATTATCTACTTTTCTTTAAAACAACTCTTTTGGAAAGATTATAAGAAATTGTATTTTTGAATTATTGTTGTCAAGTATTGAAATATGAGAATACATTATGAAATAATATGACTTGATTATGACAGGCGATTAATAGTTTATAAAGCTTGAATCATGTGATTATTTATGCAGCCACTGGATATGCCAATTACGTAAAAATATCCAAATGTTTCCTAGTGTCACATCTTGGTATGTCTTTATTTTTATAGTAAGGAGACAGTAGTTAACCGATGTCCTAATTGTGACTTTATGTTTACACTTGTTTATTCTTTTTAATTATACCTAAAAAATAGAATGTTGTGCTACACACCATGTATATACTCCTGATTACGTAGTAACTACTCATCAATAGGCGATCAGCAAAAGAACATCACATTATCAATATACATTTCAATTTTTTGTTCTACTATGATTTCTATATAATTTACTACTGGACACCATAGAAACAAAACACCTATAGACAAAATTGATGTTATGATGATTTTTATAAACTCTAAAATAGACGATAATGACTTAACAACTATTGTTGGGATATAGGTATTCGTGTCCACCACTTGGTTTGTCATATTTGTTATCTATACTTCGTTTGAATAGCTACCACATTCAAGAAAACACAGTTTCTAGTTAGGAAAACTGAAACACTACAAAACAATATGCTGGACATATTCAGTAAAATTTATAAACTGGTGTTTTTGAGATGAGTATTTGCTGTATCGTGATTGTCTTAAATTATTCCTCAGATTTGAAACTGATTTTTTTTTTCTTATATTTTTCAGTCCAATGTAAAATTATGTACCATAAAATATAGTATATTGCGACTATTTTACAAAAAATGGAGAATGAAAGAACAATAGATAGTGAATTTTGTGTATGGTGTTTTTATTGAAATTGAACAATATAAAAACAGTTCTAATCAATAAAGACGAAATTATATAGAAGTAACAAAACCCATTCGTATATTAGAAGCAATGCGATATTTTGATCAGTATGATTTTAAATGAAATACTAAGTAGTCTAAATTCAACCGTGAACAAACAAACAATACAATTCGTATTGTTGTTTATAAATATCTTTAACAACACCTTGTTTTTCTCTAGTATTATTAAAAAAAAAATATTCCAAGTATTAAATACTTTCGTGAATATATTCAATGTAATATTTGTTATTTTCACAAATCTAAATGTTATAAATGTCTTTAACCCAACGAATAACATATTGAAACAAAAAGATTGATATCTTTATTTAGACAAAATGCTTTCAAATTGATTTAAACGTTGTGTAGGTAAATCATTACGACTAAATAACCTGACAAATACACTGCCAGTAGTAACAAAGTATTCCATAAAACAGTACAGAAACTTATTGAAGAGATCAGGTTTATAATGTTGTACATGTATCTGTAAACGGACAATGTTTAAAAGTTTTATAACCTTTGATATGCACAGTTAACTAATTATCACTCACGTATGGAAGTTTTATATTCTTTAATTGATAAAAGAACAAACCTGTTTTTCAGTTGCATTTGTTATTTGTTATAACAGTAAGACAAAACAGGCAATAGAAGACTGAAGTTAAAGCTTCAGAAAACATTATATGTTTGTTATTATAAAATATTACAAACACATAAGACTGAAGTTTAACCAGTGCTTCAGAAAACATTATATGTTTGTTATTATAAAATATTACAAACACATAAGACTGAAGTTTAACCAGTGCTTCAGAAAACATTATATGTTTGTTATTATAAAATATTACAAACACATAAGACTGAAGTTTAACCAGTGCTTCAGAAATTATTATATGTTTGTTATTATAAAATATTACAAACACATAAGACTGAAGTTTAACCAGTGCTCCAGAAAACATTATATGTTTGTTATTATAAAATATTACAAACACAAAATTTTAATTTTTGTCATGATTATTGACTATAACATTTAACAAAAAGCTGTCAGTTCTACTATCACTTTACTACTTATACAACGGCGGCTTCTATAACTCATTGCTAGATAGTATGATGTATTGTATGATCATTTACTTGATTTTATATTTGTTGCAGTCGGTAAGTGAATAGTTTCAAACAGATAAGTATAGTTTACAATTATCTCGCAATTTATAACATGACGATAGTCTTTAAACTTGAATAATGTTCTTAATTATGCAGGTTGCAATAAGCGGAATGATCTAATTGCGTAACGATATTCCAAGTTCTCGAAATATCGTATATGTTTAGTATGTCAATATTTCTGAAAAAAGGTGTCAATATGTCTAAATTGTAACAATATTTTTTTATCTTGTGACTTCTTTCTCATTATTCCTTTCATGTTATATACCTACATGTCCAAGCAATGTATCAATTCCCTATATGTATATACAATGCTGTAAACCAGAATTCCTGGTTATTTGATTAATCGTCGCCATTCACAGTTGTTTCCGATTAATAATAAATGTATGACGTCATATGTTTTTAAAACATAGTTTTAGAATTACAAAAAAAAAAAAACATGTGTTGTCCATTGTGTTATTTAATATATACATGTATCATACCATTACTATTTCAAATATATGTATTATTTAACTTTAGTCGGTAACTGTAAAGTACCAAATCGAAAACTAAAACTAAAACCATTGAGCATTTGTTGTCATAGGAATCATATGACAAATGGCAGTCTTCTTATAAAAGTGGAAAAAGGTGATAGTTGCAATGTTTGAAAATTGTTATCAAGATGCATAAATAACACTGTTACTTTGCTTATAAAAAAAATCAAATAAACTTGAATATTTTCATTTGATAAATTATGTGTTCAGTCATTAATCTATTAGCCTATAGGATAAACATTACAAAATGTGGTAGAATTGACAATGAGACAGCTACCCAACATAGAGTAAATTATGTTGTTGGTAGTTGCAATGAGTCACATTACGGGCAATAAAGAGTAAATTATGTTGATGGTAGTTACAATAAGTCACATTACGGGCAATATAGAGTAAATTATGTTGATGGTAGTTACAATAAGTCACATTACGGGCAATATAGAGTAAATTATGTTGTTGGTAGTTGCAATGAGTCAAATTACGGGAAATATAGAGTAAATTATGTTGATGGTAGTTACAATAAGTCACATTACCGGCTTTTCCAATAGTGAGAAATACAAATACCGTATATTAAGTAAGCTAAAAAAAATCCCAAATTGACAATATGTGAACCATTTCAAACTATAGAACTTACACTGTTAGGTCCAATAGGTTAATACATTTTGACAAAAGTCCGACGATGATATAATATGTTCTCATTGTAGCTGTACCTGTGGAAAGTAAGTATTGAAGATAAAGCTTACGATTTATATATTTCGTCGATGGCGCGGATGTTCAATATATGCATTAGTCATCAAAAGAAGTACATACAAGGATTATACAAAATTGTATCACTGATAGCTGTACACGTAGTATCACATGTTTATTTTCTATTAATTTGTTTCATAACTAAAATTTACATGAAAAAGTACAATACATCTAATTACTAACTGATCGATAAGGATAAGTACAAAATGGCACTTTTCTGCGGTAGTATCTTTTAAACTTGTTTGAGTAAAGAGATAACGTAATTCATGTTTGCAAGTTGCTTCTTATGAAGGACACTATTTATTTAGTTAAGTGGTATGGTCGTCTCTGACATAAATAGGTTCCATTTGAAAAGATTGGTACTCTTATAGACCGGATACATACTCATCATATACAGATAATTTCAACAAATAAAGTGACTATATATATTTATCAAAATACAGAGCTAGCATGTACTGTTTGTTAATAGAGGATCAATATCACACTTTTATAAAGGGGAGATGCAGTTCTTGTTGAAATGTTAACACGACGTGTATGACTGTTGTTCCTTAAAACTGAACGTAAACAACATCAGTCCACACTATTTATTGCGTCAAATCGTGCCCAAATACAAGATCAAACAAATGAACCAATAACAGTCCTTAAGGTGGCTGTGGTGACTTTCTCCATCTTTGATTTTGAAGCAGCAGATAACAGTTGGTCTAGATCTTTAATGATATGTGCAAATTTCGAGAGTAGTATGTAATTCATGTGTAAGACTTTTCATGTTAGTATAGAAAATTATGTGTTTTATCATATTTACGGCTGTTTTTTTCTAAAAAAAAACATTATTTTTGTTTGATTCATTTTTTTCTTCAACTTTGCCACATAAGGAGAGATAACTCAGATAAAGTAATTTTTATTAAAGAAAGTGTTATGAATTTACCTATTTTAATATGTAGCAAGAAAACAAGTCCGGTGACCCCATTTTTTTCTTTTTCTTATCTGAAAGCATGTGATAAGAGCTATCTTCTCACATTTTATATTACAATTTTATGGTGTAGTTTTCTTTTTATGACACAAAATTGGATTTTCCATGTATAATCTATACAAAATCTGACAATTTTGCACAACCTGTAGCGTGAAAAAAGTTGAGTGCCCATACTTTTTTATTATATTTTGGAAAAAAGCACGAGAAAAATTACATTTTGACAAAATATTGAAATATTTTATGGCTTTTAATTAAGACCACCTTAAGGAGTTGTTCAGTATATTATAAAATTGAGAGTGGAAATGGGGAATTTGTCAAAGAGACAACAACCCGACCAAAGAGCAGAAAACAGCCCAAGGCGACCAATGGGTCTTCAACACAGCGATAGACTAGTTTGTTATCTAAAAACTAAAAATATGGAAGTTAATGTTGTGGACAACAAAACTGCGAACATTTAAGCAAACCTTCACTTACATAGTTGACGAACTAAGTGTTTATTTTCAATGCGTTTTAAGAAGGATAAACAAATTGCATCCAGGAAGCAGATAGCACAAATTTATAACATCACTTGTAAACATGTATGATGTATAATTTTAAGTTAAACAAAAACAACCATTGTATTTATTTCTTCAGAGGGATGAAATTCATAAGATAACAGTGACAGCCAGTAATAAACATTAGCGAAACACAGAAATGATGGAAAACACTTCCTTCCGATGCAAAAACAATATTAAATAATCTGAATATAATGTTTCCTTGTTTTATTTGCATGCACGTTTTATGTTTAGAATAAATATGATTCTGATACATTAAAATAGAAACTTTACAATTGTTTTCCTAAAATCTGTTTTAACCACAAAAGAGTTATGTCGTACGTGTTGCATCAAACGAATTATTTATTCTTTGATATTTTCTTGTGTCAGATAATTATAAAATGCTCTCTCGTGACTGAGCATCATATCAAATTCAAAATAATAAACTACAATTCTTACCAATCAAGTGTTATATAATTACAATTTATATCCTAGTGTCCGTTACTCATTCAAATTGATTTCACTTTTCGATTCATCCTACAAATAATGTTAGTATAGAACTTAACGTATTGAAAAGCATTATAAAGTGTCGGAATAGTCTTTAAGCAATTGATTCGAAACAAATCAAAACTGTAGACTTTTCTAGTACTTCAAGTTATTATTCAAATTGTACACACTATGTCTATAACCCTACAATGTATTTCTTAATGTGAATTCAATTATCATACATATATTTGATTTATACGTTGTTTCTGCCATTAAACTAGTAAACATGTAGATTAAAATTGTATTATATTAAACGCGCGAGACTACTATACATATTTCTGTAATATGTATATGAATGTTATTGTTCTTGTTTTATATAATGTTATGATTATATTTAAATGTGTAGTCTTTCGAAATCATGAAATAGATTTGCAACTAGTTTGACAAGGATGTGTTTTACCTGTTTCGCCCACATCGTCATGCCTTTGATAGACAACTTTCGTCAAAGTTTTCACGGCTTCGTTGAAAGGGAATTATTTCATATTTGGTGTACAATTTGATAATGTTGAGTTTTGGCGACTTTCTGTTTGCCAATAGTTAAAAATATTACAACTCTGATTGTACAAGGAAAATGTTCGTAAAAGTTTACTCGGCTTGATTGAAAGGAATGATTAGTTATGTTTCAGTATACATGTTGTTATGATATTGTTATTATCATGTTTATTTATCTTGGCCTAATTTGTTTTATGTGGCCTTATAACATGTATAATATGCTTACATCATATTTACAAAATAATGTTATAATTGTGCATTTTAGAAATCACTGGAACAATCATAGATATAGATACTGATGGAATGATTAGAACTTTTTGACTGACATAATAATTCTGAAATGATCATAATATACGATGTGTAATTTAAACTTCCATCGTATTCTAGGAGTTTCCCTTCTACAGTGTTCTAGAAGTTTCCCTGACAACTACATATACAGACACCGAAATTAGACTGTTTTAGACATTAATTTACTTGGATTCACAGAAGTTCTCTGAAGTTGTTGTATTGACACTTTATTTACGTTAACTACATCATACTAGATTGGACATATTCCGTACAGTTAAGAGAAGAATTCCGGATAAAGAAAAGACAAAGGATCGGACATATAATTTAACAGTTAAGTTAACATTTCAATTTGTATAATATTTCTTGTAAACTTGTGTATAATAAATCTTGTTAAATTTTTATTATTGATTTGTGTGTTTTGTTGGATACAAGTTAAAGGTGATTTCTGGCCGTAACAGAAATTGGGGGGGGGGGGGGTCATCCGGGAAAACGTTAATATCAGGTTAAAATTTTCTGTATTTATAGAATTAGAATTAGCCAACACAATTCTACAAATTGGCATTTGATGCCGGTAAATTTTTGAAATCGCCAGACATGTAAGAGTTTGATAACTTAAAGAAAGAGGAATTAGTGTTGCTTGCTAAACATCTAAAAATGGATTTTAGAGTATCCATGAAAAAAAAAATTATAAAAAATTTGGTAATAGACAAATTAGTTGACGCAGAAATTTTAGATGAAGAGGCTCTTAAACTTGAGGTAGAAAATGTTGATGCTTTCAAATTAACACAGCTTGCATTAGAACATGAATTTAAATTAAAACAATTGGGAAAAAAAATGGAAAACGAAGATAAAATAAAAAAATTGGATAAAGAAAAAGATGAATTTAAATTAAAACAAGCAGAACTTGAAATGATGGAAAGTTTAGAGATGGAGAAAATAAAAATTGAAATGGTCAAAGTAGAAAGCAACACTAAAGTAGAGTCAAAATCAGAATATTTTGATACAGCAAAAAATATACGTTTGGTTCCCAGATTTTGTGAAAAAAAACAGTTGATAAATATTTTCCACAGTTTGAGAAAATTGCTCAAAATTTGAAATTGCCAAAACCTTATGAGACTACAATGCTGCAAAATGTTTTTGAGGGCAGGGCTGCTAAAATTTACCCAGCACTTTCATCAGAAAAAAGAGTATGACACAGAAGCATATAGACAGAAATATAGGTCTTATAAAAAGTTTGATTCACAAACCTATGTTGAATTTGCTAGGGGAAAAGAAGATCTATTTCATAAATGGCTTACGTCAAAGAAAATAGATAACAATTTTGATAATATAAGACAATTGATGTTATAAGAAGAGTTCAAGCAGTGTGTTCATTAAGACTTAAAAACACATTTAGATGACAAAATTGTTGAGACATTACAAGATGTAGCTGTTATTTTCGATAAGTATACCCTTTCACATACAAGAAGTTTCAAAGGTCAAAATTTTAATACTTCGAATGGAAATTACAAAAATCATAGTACTGAGCGTACTGAAAATAAGCCTGTTGCACAGAAAAAGAGTCAATCCAGTAATAATATGTCTAGTCAAAACTTTTATACTTTTAAGAAGAAGTCACTAACTTGTGCTTATTGTAAGAAACATGGTCATCTGATGGCTGATTGTTTTAGACTCTAGAAGAAGAATGAAAGAGATAATCAACCCAAATCCAGTGCTTGTACCACACCCCTTGTTACCTATAAGTTGGAATGTCCTGCGAGTCAGGCTTTTAAGTCCAGTTTTTGTCATTACATGGAGGATTATAAACCCTTTATGTCTGATGGGTTTGTTTCTATTGTTGATAATACTACTCTTCAGCCCATTAAGATTTTATGGGACACTGGAGCTTCTCAGACTTTGTTATTAGAAGGTGTGCTGCCTTTGTCCGAGGAGACTTCTGTTGGTGCCTCCGTTTTGTTACAGGGTGTGGAGTTAGGTTGTATAGATGTTCCCCTCCATCGTA
Organism: Mytilus californianus; assembly: GCF_021869535.1. NCBI lineage: Eukaryota > Metazoa > Mollusca > Bivalvia > Mytilida > Mytilidae > Mytilus > Mytilus californianus. Next base: position 6,497,953 of record NW_026262669.1, on the reverse strand, counting down.
TTTATCTGAAGTCAGATTTAATTACTGGACCTGTGGGTGTTCGTCATAATCTCCCTTACTGCTAGGAAAGATCTAGCTAGGAACAAAGTGGTTGCTGAACCAATTGTTACCAGTGAACCGGTTGTGGGTGTTAAATCACCTGAGGATGATGCTGAACTGTATTCAGCTTGTGTTGTTACTAGGGCGCTATCAAGAAAACAACAAAATGAGGATTTACAAGAAGACCAGTATGATTGTATGACCTTTCTGACACTTTCCTTGCCGACATTGACGGTTCCTGTAGCTCAGAAAAGGCCATGATAAGACCACCTAGTACTAACAAACATGTAATTATGCAATGGCCAGAAGTGAACAGGCATTCATTAGACAGAAGAAAATGTGCGGAAGAACAAAATAAAGACCATGAGGTTCCTCAGCTTCGCACGAGGGCTCAACCACAGGAGGAAGCAGACAAAGTGGCCGAATGCTTCTACCATCAAGACGGCATTTTAATGAGGAAATGGAGGCCCCTGATGCTATCCCAGAGGAGGAATGGAGAGTATACATTTAGGTATAAGGAAGACTTGCCTTAAGATCTTGCAGCATTTCTACTGACCCAGAGTTAAGGATGATGTCACACAATACTGCAAATCATGCCATATATGCCAGGTTGTTGGCAAGCTTAACCAGAAAATACGACCAGCACAACTTCTGCCAATTCCCGCCTTTGAAGAACCTTTCAGTCGAGTATTGATTAATTGCGTTGGACCTTTACCAAAGACCAAGACTGGAAATGCGTATTTATTGACGATCATGTGTACATCCGTTCGCTTTCCTGAGGCTATTCCGTTAAGGAATATCAAGATACCAACTATTGTGAAAGCTCTTTTAAAATTGTTCACGTTAGTAGGACTTCCTAAGTCTATACAGTTCGACCAGGGTTCAAATTTCATGTCGGGTTTATTTCAGCAGGTCGGTTACCAGTTAGGGATTGATCATTATAGGTCAAGTGCTTATAATCCAGAATCTCAAGGTGCCTTAGAACGTTTTTATCAAACATTGAAGAACATGATTAGAACTTTTTGTCTTCAATTTGACAGAGACTGGGATGATGGTGTTCACTTTTTACTTTTTGCGGTCCGAGAGGCTGTTCTAGAATCCCTTGGTTTTAGTCCCTTTGAGTTAGTATTTTGTCATACTGTAAGGGGACCTTTAAAATTGGTTAAGAAAAATGACTAACTGAACACACTGACTTGAATCTTCTAGACTATGTATCTAGATTTAAAAAAAAATTGTATACTGCTTGTCAAATTGCTCAGAAAAACTTAAAAACTGTTCAAAATAAGATGAAAATATGGTATGATAAAGATGCCAGGGACAGAGGTTTTGAGCCTAGTGATAAGGTACTTGTATGTTTGCCAGTCCATGAATATCCTTTACAGGCTAAATACTGTGGTCTTTATACAATAGAGAGTAAAATCAATGATTTGAATTATATTGTAAGAACTCCAGGTCGGCGCAAACAAAATAGAGTGTGTCATATTAATATGTTAAAACCATATTTTGAGCGTACAACTACATATACAGACACCGACATTAGACTGTTTTAGACATTAATTTACTTGGATTCACGGAAGTTCTCAGGAGTTGTTGGATTGACACATTATTTACGTTAACTACATCATACTAGATTGGACATATTCCGTACAGTTAAGAGAAGAATTCCAGATAAAGAAAAGACAAAGGATATATAATTTAACAGTTGAGTTAACATTTCAATTTGTATAATATTTCTTGTAAACTTGTGTGTAATAAATCTTATTAAATTTTATTATTGATTTGTGTCTTTTGTTGGCTACAAGTTTAAGGTGATTTCTGGCCGTAGCAATGTCATCCTAAATAATTGTATGCAGCGACGCAGTTCCAGACACGGTATCGGCCTTGTATTAAACACAGAAGAGACACTTATGGACTAATCAAGCACATGCATCAGTTGTTTGGATATCAGATAAAAAGTAAACGCTCAATGTTACCCATAATTTCTTAGAAGTAACACACCATCTGCTCCATCGTATGGTGTTTAATATCTTAGTAAACACTTGAAACTCTTCCATGTTCACACTTTAAACACTTCATTAACACGGGTTTGCTCCTTACTGAAAACTTGCTCGAATAAAGTTATATACTACATAAATGTTAAAACTTTATTGACCAATATGGTATGTATGTGTATCAACTCATTAGCGACATGGTTTCGCGGTCATAGTTCTTCTAATGAAATTATAATCGTCAGATTGTTACATTTTATATATTATTTATATTTTTAATCTGAAATTAAAATTTAAACACACACAAATTAATGTGATAGTGCGAGGAAATGCCATGTAACCTTGATTACAGTCGTTTTTATTTGTAAACCAACTAGAACAAATTTGTTTTTCTGCTAGCAACAGCTTAACAATGGTTTTCAATATATTACCAAGACTCCAGTAGATAATGGTAAAAAAGTTTCGGTGGCTTTCAAACTCTTTCTGGCGTTAACACGAACAGGGAACATAAAGGGCAGATATTACATACATGAGTCGGAGAAACTTGATTAGCTGCCGTGTACATATAAATGTATCGTGTTGCTCAGGATGTACAATAAATCGATAATACGTTGTTTTTGTGTCTGAGGAAAATAACTAGAGATTGTACAATAATTGGAACATACGCGTGGTCATCTGTGACACAGATATTCCATAACCGTAAATTATTTCAAGCTGTCGTCAGTGAATCATGAATATTTGAAGATATAATTTCATCGTTTCAAATAGGAACACAATCTGCAAAGGCTTCCTTGCAAGCAGACACTTACAAGTAAATCAATATTTGAAAATCGTATAAACAAGGAATTCAGAAATTAATGATGGCATATTTCATTGTAATTGTTGATTAATAAATATTTTAGGAAATACTATTGTCTAAGTTTAAATGCAATTTTTTTTTATTTTGGCGAACTCTATCCTTTTGTAATATTGGAAATTTACAAAATGTTCCCATAGGCAAGCGCTACAGTATGTAACTACATATTAATGATAAATTGGTAATTTTAAGAGAAGAACTGACAATACAAAGGAAAAAAAAAGACGAAAAAAGGAAAACTTATTGAATTAAACTATATCGACAATTGTGGCGTCCTCATATGCTCTATAACATGGAAGGAGTACGACTTAATATCATATATCATTCATATCATAATTAGATGATAAAAACAACTTCATATGTAAATGGTTTATAATTTAGTAAGTTATACAAGATGAAGCATCAAACAGTTACAAAATGATAACGATGCCATGTGTAATCTTGAATTTTTCCTTGATTTATGAGAGAAAACATCTGCTGAACGTGAAAACTCCATTCCCAAAATACTGTCGAAAATAAAAATTCAAAAAACATATTTTGTTTTTACCGAAAACAAGATTATTACTGGCGTGAGAAATAGAAAAAAAAACACAGAGACTGAACAAATATCCCCACAAAGAGTCAATAAAAGGAGACTACTGATGATATCCAAACAAAACTAATGTAAGAAACCAAGTAGTTATCAAAATAATACATCGATAAAAGATAACCTAGTTGTAAACTCATGTGCTACGGAGGAGTAAACATTTCCAACATGTATAATTTGGCCAATTTGTACATATGCATGTCACATCAGGACATTACTATGCGGGTGTACATTATTCGATATTGGGTATTCATAAGACGGCTAGTTGTACTTGATCAATGCTAAGTAACTGTAACTCACCCTCGATAGCGAGACTTTACCGGACACTTCAATCATTTTCATATAAGGACAATATTTGTATAACAACTCAAAAACGAAATCTGCAGCTAGTTGTATTTTTAAGACAATTATCATTGTCCATGTTTTGCTACTTTATTGATTGATGATTGATTAACTTACGACGCATCAGCACAAACAGGTTATATCGCGTCCAGAGCTATTTTAAATATTATAACGAGACGTTTTTTTTTTAATCAAACAAAAGGTCTTTCAATGTACTAAAACTTTAGTAAGAAGCGAAATTACTTATTCACAAATAAAATTTCATCAATAAGATAACCTGATAAAAACTTTAAATCGTTTTAAACTTATACAACAAATTGGAATATATTCAAATATCTTTTTTAAATGAAACAATTATTTCAACAGGAATATTATTAAATAAATCATACATATAATTTACATTATTTACATAACAATGTTTTTTTTCGGATATCGGAAAGTCAACATTCAATCAAAATATGTTTTATTTTCCGTGGAAAGACCTATTGATTTTGTTCTGATAATTATTATTTGTTTTTTCTTCCGCCACTTTTATTTCTTGCGAGAAGATTTTATTCCGCAAGATGTCTCTTTGGTATTTTTTTATATGATATCGAACAGTTTTTACGCTTTTGAAACTGACACTGTTTAAATGAACACATTTCCTTGTAAGAGTTATCTCCCCGAACACTGTGTTCCTTGTGATTGCTACTCGTAACCGTAAAAGAAACTGCCAAAATTTTTTGACCAAATTACACGTTACATCTTCAGGTTGTCAAAATCAATTTTGACCGAAGCAATGCAGAGAATCCATACGAGAGTTATTTTCTCTTATATATTTGGTATAATTGAAATGTATTTGTAACTGGTAAACCAAAAGTGACAGACACCTAGGGAATTTTGATTTGAGGTCCAGGGTCCACAAAAATGAAAATACGGTGAAGGTTAAAGGTCATGTTCTAAATTTTGATTATGGCTTATTTTGGCTTTTCCTCAGAAACCATAAAAGATATCGACATTATATTTGACGAAATTGTTTTTTGCGACATGTTGCAACACATACATTTTGGTTGAAAGGGTACGTTGATATTTAATAGGAGTTTTCTCTTATATTTAAAATTAGCTGTGATACAAATCATTAACCATATATAGTAGAGACCTAGGGTCTTTTGATTTGAGGTCCTTGTTTAAGATCTTGAAATTTAGTTCAAGGTCAAGGGTAAATATGACGTTCTAGATTTTGACCTTAGCAACAAATTCATTTTTTACATGATAAAGCTATTGGGTATCATGCATTAGGTTGGTAGATATATGACCTTGAAAAGGAAAGGCGGAAGTGACCTTTTGTAAACCGAAAGAAGCCAAATCCTGCACTGGTTTCATTTAAAATTACCTAGAACCATATAATTTTGGAATCAGTGTGTGGTAACCAATCATATGGTACAAGAAGTGATTTTTTTTTAAACCGGAAGTTGCAATTTGTCATCCTTATGTCAAGCAAAAGTAAATATAAACCATATGTTTTTGGAATTAGTGTGACTAAAGCTATCATATGAGACCAATAGTGACATTTTCTAAACCAGAAGTAGCTAAATATCTCTCTTATTTCAGACAATTGTATATAAAAACCAAATGTTTTTAATCAGTATGAAGAAACGTATGATTGGACACCAATAGTAACTCTGAGTAAACTGAAAGTAGCTTCTTATTTTATGTGGAACGACCTTCAATTGTTCTCCAAACAATTGGTTTTTAATAGTATACTTGCAATCGCAAGGTATACATACTGGTTGATTTCATTTTTTAAAAGATATTTGTGTGTATTTCTAGCATGACCAATAGGGCATCTAGAAATAACACACTTATCTTTTCTGCTTATAAATTTGTTTAAAGGTTTTCATAAAGTTGGTTTTATTTCATGCAATTTATTGTCGTTCCTTTTACTCCACGCGTTTTTCCATAAATCTAAAACATATTCTCTTTTATTAGATTTAAAATCATTAAATGTTATTTCACATTTAGATATAGGGTCGGTCAGGGAATTCTTTGCTACCTGATCTACAACTGTGTTTCCGTGAATGCCGGTATGACTTGGCACCCATAGAAATATAATTCTTTATTTCTCAAGTTTCTCATCACGTAAATAATTTTTAGAATTAACGGGTTTTTAATTTTGGTATTTTGTATTGCATGAAGAAATGTTAGCGAAACAGAACATACACTTAACTTTGATTTTTCAAAAGTAGCAATAAACTGCAAGGCCAGAATTATCGCCTTAACTTCTGCAGTAAAGATGCTACTTTATAAATTGTTTTAATTCTGTGTACACCTTATTGATTTTATGATTTTAGAAAACAAGAATGACCGCCTTTTACACTGCTGGTAGATGAGTGTCTCACAATTTAGTTGTGACAGTTTGTCATCAAATAGTCCCTTTTTCTTCTCAAATCTGTATCATTATTGACTTCTTGACATTAAGCCCGTTACTATCAGAACAGGCTACGGACGAACAAAATTAACCTGAAAAAACAAAAGAAAGAAAACAAGGGGCTATTAGTTGGTAAATTTGTACCTGTGCATGTCACATCAGGACATAACCACATTTGTGTACATTAATGATGTTGGGTATAAAAAAAGAAGACTAGTTGTACTCGATAAACAATAAGTAACTGTTGCTCATAATCGATTGCGGAACTATCCCGGACACTTTTTCATATAGCAATTATAACTTTACAACATGTCGTAATTAAGGCAATCTCCATCTAGTATTTTTTATTACAACTATTATTGTCAAAGCTTTATCACCTTATTAGTTGTGATAATTCTTTGTACACCTTATTTTATGATTTTGGAACACAATGATGACCGCCTTTTACGCTGCAGGTGGATGAGTGTCTCGCATTTTTTTATCGATGAATCCCTTTTTTTCTTCACAAATCTCTTTCATTATTGGCTACGTGGCATTATGCGTGTTACTACATACGTAACAGAATGTGATAATATTACTATATTGTAAGCAATTTTATAAAAACAACGCTTTCACTTTCAGTTTGTTTTCAATTGTCTATTATTTTGATTGTTGAACGATGTAATCACAACTACTTTTATAAAAAATTGCCATACAAGCTGGGTTTTTAGCTAGGTATAACATTTAATAATGTTGTTAATAATTTGTCACTATATTTTGCCTATCATAAACAAATCGACTGATGACACCAGTAGAGTATAAACTATCGATTAGTCCGTGCGTTCAATTGTTTCACTGACTTCGTGTTGTTCTAGTTTGATGTTTTAGTATTGAATTGGGCCTTTTTGTATGCTAGTAATGTCTGATTTGTTATGTTTCATTTTTGTGATTCTTAACACTCCTTTTGTTTCTTGTCAAATCAATAATCGTTTATTTTTTTTCTTTCGTTAAATCCTTTTATATTGACATTTTATTATTGTCAGGTTGGCGTTTTAGTGACGTATAATCAAACATATCCTTGGATTAATTATTCCAGTTATCTTTCCAACATATTAGTTAATTACTATTTAACATGTCTAATCTCTTTAAGATTGATAACTTGTGTATATGTCCTTCTTTGCAAAGCTAGTGTCCCCTTCTTTATGAATAGTTATGTCATATATATTAACACAAATACTAAACAAAAACAAAAACACATCTTTACCCTTTTATATAGATTTATATCAAGCTGGATATGAAAAAAAAACCAGATATATTGATTTAATCATAAAATTTAAGTGATCGATTGTTGGTTGCTTCCCATCCAGTGGCAAATATTTTTTTATTGTCCGGTTGATGTTTTATACTTGTAATTGCTAAAAATTTTATTTTGTGCGTAGAATATAACAGGCCTAAATACAATATATGGTGTTAAACTTGTTTATCGAAACCATTTTCTGCTCTATTAGATAAGTAATGTCATGTTGTGAAAATAGAGTAACAGAAGCGAAATTTTGAGCATGAAAATTATCGTCTATCTGATAACATGAATTGCATACTGATTATACGACAAAGACATTTTTTATCTTTCCGTGAATCGATATATGAAATATGCCTCATTCACACCTGTGATTTTTCTTCTCGTCGTTCATCATGTTTTGTCATCTATTTGTCCTTTTCTCAACTACTTATGAAATTTCTTTGTCAATTCGTATCTTCCATCTTTTTTTTTTTGTTAACAGATAAAATTATACCTGAAAAACAGCCAAATTCATCTAAGGTCAACTTAGCCTGAGGGAGTTGAAACCTCCGTTTTTTTTATAATTTAAAATTTATAAATGAACAATTTTAGAAATGTTTGTTTCAAATCATGTGAGTACCGAAGTACTGACTACTGAGCTGGTAATACCATAGGGGACTAATAGTCCACCAGCAAAGGTATCGACCCAGTGCTATAAAGAATGAAAACAACACGTTATAAAATCAATGCGTTCGAAGCGCTTTTCTTGATTAACCTTCATCAGGACAATCAATCCCGAATATTTAAAAGCCAAGGGTGTTTAAGAACCGACACAGTTGAAAAGCTATATGACCAAATGTACCTAAAATAGCCAAATCCATCTGAGGTCAACTTTGCCTGCGGGAGTTGAAACCTCAGTAAGTTAATTTGTACCTAAAAAAAATGATGTTATTTTTTTAATGTTTACAAGAATGTCCTTCTCATTCATCATTATCTATCGATTAAACTACTTAATATTTTACAGAGTTATCTCCCTGAAGTGTTAGGTACCACCTTTATATTTGTCCACAAAATCTTCAAACAAATTGATAATTTGAATCATCAAGATTTCTTGATTTGAGTTCATGCTGCAGAATATGTAAAATTGATGCTAGTACATGTAACAACATTGACTTTTTATATGTGACTTTCAGTTAAAATTTAGAGACTTTTGTGAAACGAAAGGGTGATGAATAATGCATTTCGGATAATTTTCATACAATAATGTTGATCGGGCTGTATTTCTGGATAACTATGATAGACTAGGGCTAAGTATATTTTGTAAATAATATCGTCCTTCAGGATAAAATATTTTCACATACTTGTTTATTTCTGATTAATTTAGTAGGCGTATATCAAATTAAAAAAAAACTGCACAACGATCATTTTATTATTCATAGTGATCCCGGATATATTTCACTACAGATACAAGGTACAGTAAAAATACAAATAAGGATTTGTGGGGTTTAGTATACGTAAACAGTAAGATTGTAATGATATGTAAATACTAGTAACAGTTTTGAGACTCAGCAGATAAAAAATGGATCATCTAGTAGTATTCTTTGATTGAGTTTTATTTCAGATAAAGTTGTGCTTTTGTAATATGACCGCGGTTTTGTGATTTGATTAAATTTGTTTGTAAATATCTTTCGTTCTTAGCAGATATATTATACTAGAAAAAAAAACAAACTTTTAAGCTCTTTTACAAAATAAAAGATTATTACTTGCACTTTGCAAGACCTAGAGCTTTCAAATTGGTAGTCTTTTTTAAAAAAATATAGGCATTCAAAGTGGAGTAGGAAATATATAAGATTTACCTAGCACTGGGGTGGAATTCATTCCTTAATGTCGCTGGTTCTGTCAATGTTAGTTTAATAGTATTCGAATTTGAAATTTACTTTATATTGCATTGATGTCTAGTAAAACAGATTTCAAATCCGACCAATGCTATCCTGTAACAACTATGATTGTATGTGATGTAGAATGATTGCTAATTAGAAACCTATCCACTTGAGTTTAGTTGATGAAAATGATTGCTAATGAGCAACCTATCCACTTGAGTGTAGGTGCTGTAGAATGATTGCTAATGAGAAACCTGTCCACTTGAGTTTAGGTGATGTAGAATGATTGCTAATGAGAAACCTTTCCACTTGAGTTTAGGTGATTTAGAATGATTGCTCATGAGAAACCTGTCCACTTGAGTTTAGGTGATGTAGAATGATTGATAATGAGAAATCTATCCACTTGAATTTAGATGACGTAGAATGATTGCTCATGAGAAACCTGTCCACCTGAGTTTAGGTGATGTAGAATGATTGCTCATGAGAAACATATCCACTTGAGTTTATGTGATGTAGAATGATTGCTAATGAGAAACCTATCCACTTGAGTACAACGGACGAATATGAAAACAACTATAAACCAACAATGAGCATAACGCAAACCGTAAAGTAGGCTATTTAAGGATACAACATGACAAAATGGTAGACAAATCAGAAGAAAAGACCAACGGCCTTATATATCCTAAATGAAGGAATCCAAAAACAAATATTGCAGGAATCAATGACAATCACTAATTCACAGGCTCCTGACTGTTGAAAGACACATACAGAATGTGAAAGGAACCAATGGCAATCATTAAATCACGGGTTCATGACTGTTGGCAGACACATACAGAATGTGGCGGGTTGTACAACCCATAACCCGAAATAATGGTGTAACATCACGACAAAAAGCTATGAAAATCAGTTCAAATGGTTGATTCGGCACTAATTAACACACACAAATTACCCAACAACAACAAATAACAACACAAAGCATAGATCTTAAAGAACTCTAGATTACTGCAAAATGTTTCAAAGTCAATTGAAACTCATAAATAAATCATAATTATATGTATTTAAAGGGCACATGTCATAAGACCTTGTAAAATACAAGTTACATACGTATCGTACATGTAGTATAGTCATACATGTTAAGTTATGTTTTAATTTATTTAAACAAAATATCAATGTAAGTACTGATGAACACAAAAGTCAACAAACTTACTACATGTACAGTGGTAAATTGATAAATAAGTTTTTTTCAACGAATTGATAATTATTCATGGATCATATGTTAATTTGCCGAACTTATTTACAAAATCACAATACAAATAAGAATGTGATATTTCGTTTTAAATAAGGTCTTCACGTTAGGCTAAATTTAAAACCCATTTTTCTATCTGAAAGAAAAAGGTTTTAAGCTACTTGTGGTGTCGGAATACCTGACTTCATGATTTACCAACTATACATGGTTCACGCTAATTGAAAACTAAAACGTCACTAGGGAGAATTCTTATCACTTCGATTAGGGACTTTCCTTTTTGAATTTTCCTCGGAGTTCAGTATTTTTGTGATTTTACTTTTTTCGGCGCTGGTTAAATCGGCACCTGGTCAAATCGGCAAATGTGATTGTTATTTCAGCACCTAGTCAAATCAGACCCTCGTTAATTCTACACCAGGGGTCTGTTGTTCAACTTGGCTTTAAACTAATCATATGAGTAATTTTAACTAGTCGTTAAAAGTTAATCGCATGACTAGTAAATACAATGATTAAATCGTGTTGTTAAACTGATTGTAATCATTGTATTAATTAATCACTGTATTAATTTTTAATCATATGATTAATTTTGGCTAATTAGCAAGTGTTTCCCACAATGCATTGTAAATCAGGACCTATAACATCCTTTTCTGCTTTAAATTATATCCTAATTCTTTTTACCCAGTTTTTGAGTGTCAAATATATATATGATTGAATAAATATCTTATAACATGTTCATATTTTGTATGGTAATATATACATAGTTTAGATTCATCAAAATTGTCTGTTTGAGTTAAAATTAAATGTGCTTGAAGGGGAAAATGATTTAAGAAATGCAGAAATTACTGCATTCTGTTTAACAAAATGTGCTTTTGGGTACATTTTGCAATAATACACATCTCGATTCACCCATTACTGATCATGACTACAATGGATTAGGCCCAAAATGTTTCATTTGTTTGTTCACAGAAGTTGTTATCTGAAATGATGGACCTTGGTTATTGTAGAAAAAACAAACCCAAACAAATTGCATGCATTAAGTAAAATTGTATTTCTATAAAAAGTTTTAAACATCGTTCAAACTAGTTTTACCGTGCAGCAACGGCTGTTCCAACTTGGAAATATTGTCAGTGTTTGTCCTCGGTAGGCTAATCTCTAATTTAAGTTGTTACCGTGTTGGTTGTATAAAGTTTATCTTTTAGTTTCACGGAATTTGAGTGTTGATAGCTGATAATTTGAAGTCTTTGTTAAATTTATTCAGCAATATGATGACGAATTCTTTAAAAACCTGTAATTTCTGTTGTTCATTAAGTACAACTCGATACAGATTCCAGGTATTTTGTTTGATAAATGATGAAATTATCGTAATATTACATCCGTTGAATGTAATCTCCGTTGACGCTTTGGTGAAGAGTGCTTTCTTTCACGTCCGCATTTCTATCAAGTATGGCATGCCAAGATAACATTTTAGATGATTGTTATGGATGGTGAAAATAAATTCAGAACTATGAACAATAACATAAATTGTTAATCATACGGCATAGTTTGTTTTTATCAAAATGAATTTACGACGTGTTCGTTACATTTATTAACAAAAACCTGTACAAGTATTTTATGCAGTTACAAAACAATAAAAAAAAGATAAAATAAAACTATCCGACACTATGATATATCTTTGGTATCAGATATTCACGCGGGGTGCGTAAATATAGAAATAGAAAGATATGGTATGATTGCACATAAAGTAATTCTCTATATGTATACCAGAGACCAAATGATGTAGAAGTTAACAACTATATGTCACCTTACCGCCTTCAAACATGAGCAAAACCCAAACATCATAGTCAGCTACAAAAGGCACCGAAATGACGATTTCATTTGTTAAATAGTTCAAAGAGAAAACTAACGCCATGATAAATGTACAAAACAATAAACGAAAAACAGATATGATATACAGCAACAAACGACAACCGCTAAATTGTTGGCTCCTGACTTGGGACAGGCACATACAGAAAGATTAATATATACAAGGAGTGGGGGTTCTTTTTCCTATATGCAGATATACACAGACGTTCCACAGGTATGGGTTACTTTTTTGAAATGTCAAATATATCAATGGTTTGTAATTTCACGGAGTTAATATATCAAATTTATTATATGTCAACCACATCTTTAACAGAGACATGGGAGAAGCAGTGTTCAGTTTTAAAAAAAATCAAACAAATATTGGTGATATGAATGATTGGAAAGTGTTTTGATTCCTGAAGTTACTAGTAATAGGCCCCCTACCCCTCACCTCACGCGGCATAAGACTTCTAACGGCGGATTTTGAAATTTTCATAAGGGAGGGGGGCACTGACTGCCTAAGAGGGGGCCCGCTCTAGTCATGCTTCAGTAATTCCCTAAATAATCAACGGAGGGGGAGCCCGCCCCCTTCCAAAATCAGTCTCTGACTTCTTTTGAACTAGGACCAGTATAACTGTTCCTGTTTTGAAAAATCCCTGACTCTCTGAACTTAGGTTTTCCAAATTCTGAATAACAGGTGCTTGTTTTTGTATATCGTGTCAACTATGAAATATGGTGAGACTTTTTATTCACTATATCTGAATTTTATACTTAATCACTGACATAAAACACTTACTAGAGCAAATTTTCATTATAAATATTTTTATCCTCGTCAAGCTCATAATTTTTCCTAAATGAAAATAAATAGCGGTGTGATAAAATAAAACTACGCAAAAATATTAATATCGTTTGGTCCGAGCTATCTGAGGGCCGAATTTATCCATTTAAATTTACCTGCGCAAGCAGTTAAGTCAAGAGCGCTACTAAATGTGCTAAAATTTGAACTTAAAAACAAAGACTTGCTTGGGAAATCAATTATGGCCTGTACATTAATGCTATGGTAACCTTTATTATTTATAAAAGCTTGTTCGTCATAATCTGTTGAATGATTCCGCACAATAATGTTGCCCGTCTTTAGCATTTTAAAATCAACACTGCTCGGTAAGCGGTAACATACAAACGAATAACTGTCGATAAGTGCAATTTCTTTCTGTTATCGGATGACTATTATATGTATCCGTTCGATCCTTCACACTGTCTTGTCTAATCTGTTTCCAATTTATGTTTCAACTCAACTCCTAACACATCTATTGTGTTTTTTTTTTTTTTCAAATCTAAAGAGCTTTCATAGCTGGTCATTGCTAAACTCCCTTTTCAGGGGATACATCTCATTTTTCGAGAACACACCAATGTTCGCATTGCTACAGCAGCCATGTTTGATGTTTTAATCATATGATTAAAATTTAATACACCCTCAAATGATTAAGAAAATTTTACGACTCATTAGCACAATCGACAAGTTGAACAACAGACCCCAGTGGTGATAGTTTCGGCACCCAAATTCAACATTATGATCTTCAAGTAAACTATTGAAGACTCCTTACTCCGTACTCCGTTTTTCTTGGGTTTTTTTTTAATACTTTAACTCGTGGTGTCAACGTATATTTGTTGTGCGTAATAGAGGTTCCAATGAAAGCTTTGCTATACACAATTGGGCCATAATATCTGTCCCTAGTGAAACTGTTATCATAAAGGAACCTCTATTTCATGACAACAGCACATTACCAGAAAACATGGGCTACAAGATTTGTGCCAACGTTATTAATTTTATACAAGTAGTCAGGAAATGCAGAATAAAAACAAAACAAGTTAAAAAAAAATACCTGACAATTATTAAAACAACAAACGGGTTATTGTTGGTAATTGATATAGGTTGATACATTTTTAAAATTTAACCAATGTAAACATTATTAATAGAGTATAGTGAAAACGTCAAACAGAAAGCCAACTGATTATTGTTAATTGTGTACTCTTATTGCTTAATAACATGTGCTGAGTTTTAAACGATGTACGAAATGAACCTTTGAAATTTTAAGTTTTCAAAAATATATATATATATATATATATATATATGAGAGAGAGAGAGAAAAAAAACGAAAAACTATATATTTTGCCTAAACATGAAGTCTTTGAGTCTAAGATGAATGATATTTTGTTAGTTGTTATTGGCTTTGAACGAGGGGGCGCCTTCAAACTAGTTTAATCCCGCCACATTATGTATGTGTTTGTCCCAAGTCAAGAGCCTGTAATTCAGTGGTTGTCATTTGTTGCTATATATTATACATGTTATATTTGTTTTTCGTTCATTATTTTATGCATTTATCAGGCCGATAGTGTTTTCGTTTGAATTGTTTTGCATTTATCATTTCTGGGTCTTTTATAGCTGACTATGCAGTATGGATTTTAATCATTGTTGAAGGCCGTACGATGACCTTTTGATGTTAATTTATATGTCATTTGATCTCTTGTGGAGAGTTGTTTCATTGACAATCATGCCATATCTTTTAATTTTTATATTTACAAAAATGTACATTTAATGCAAACGCTTAGTTTTCTTTGGGGTCATAACTGATTGCATTGTGACGTCATCAATAAGTTTTTCGTTTTACATTTTTTTTAATCAAAACAGACATGAAACGAGATCGTATGATACAAGTTCAAGTCCGTTGCAAAGTTATTTTCTTATATTTTTCGAGTTAAACATCAATATAAAATCATTTCTTATACCTGCATGTCTACATTGTCTGACTTAAAGAATATATTGTGTATGATGTGTTGTCAAATAATGTATTAAACGTTTATTTCAGCTTTAAACCTCGTTTTTATAACATCACTGTACAACCTGCATCACCTCACTCCGCAGGTCATGGGACTGATAGTTCACATCTTTGCTGCAATATTCGCTTTGAACTTCCTGGGACGACCCTCCTTGCAGCTAGAGCAATCAGTTCTGGATCTATTTCCAGAGTTTACTAGGTTGAAACAGGATATCAAGTCTGAACTAGCATCTATAAAGTCGAAGCTTCAGAGTAAGAAATGCTCTAGTGTTTTAAGAAAATAAGGTTTTAATTCCTTATGACAAAATTGACCATAGAAGCCATCTGATTATTATTTTAGTTCATATAGCTTCCAACGGTTGTTTCCTTTTTTCACATTACTTGCTTTCAAATCACTAGGTTTGAGTTGAGACAAATTCAGAAAAGCGCTGCGTACGCAATGAATTTGTAAAGTATTTTTTTCAATCAGAATAGTAAGTTAATAGCAAAACTTTTAACGATGAATACACATTAAAATTCAGACCCTGTAATTAAATAAGATTTATGACATTGAATGGTCAGTCAACTAGCATGTGGGTTATACTTCACACATCACAACTTTAATTACCCTTTTATACACAGTGTTTGGTAAATTGGTGTAAGAGCTACGATAGTATTAACAACATATATTTTACTTAAATCAACTTGTTCGTATATCTAGCAGAATAGCAACATTTCTCCTTTTTTGAATTATAGTTCTAATATGCAAATTTGAAAACCTAAGCTGATGCGTAGGACAAATTTAACACGTGTTACTGATATTTGATAGACAAATTTAACACATAGTTACTGATATTTGATAGACACATTTAACACATAGTTATTGATATTTGATAGACACATTTTACACATAGTTACTGATATTTGATAGACAAATTTAACACATTGTTACTGATATTTGATAGACAAGTTTAACACATAGTTACTGATATTTGATAGACAAATTTAACACATAGTTACTGATATTTGATAGACAAATATCCCTTGAATGAATAAATGCTGGTGCATGTTTTTTTTTAGTTAATCAACGTATACATAACAAATACTGTTGATTAATTTGTCACATGAAATTAAGCAACCGCCAATCAATCAATACTGTTTATCTTATCAGGTGGACAAGATAAGAGAGTTGCATTTCATGCAAAACTACAACCAAGGATTGAAGTTATGGAGCCTTCAAAGACAGTGGTATTTGATTACGTTATCACAAACATTGGAAGTGCTTATAACAATCGAAATGGGCATTTTACTGCTCCTTATGATGGAGTGTATTTCTTTATTTCTACATTTCATTCATTGATGATATATAATAGCTATGGTCTACACTTGCAAATGGTCAAAAATAACTATGTTTTATCCGAAGCATCAACTGGCGCAAGTAGTGCTGGAAGCTCAATGAATGCAATAGTATCTCTAAAACGAGGCGATGTTATCAAAATACGGAATAATCCAATTCGTAGAGGAACATTTATAGAAGGTATGACTTTCTTTTCTGGTTATCTTGTGTATTAAAACCTGAACACAAATAATACACGATTTCCATATGGTTAATTATAAATAACTTTGATTTATAGTATTGTAACAGTGTAGATTTGCCATTGTCTTAATAAACTTTTGTGAAACCTGTTTTCAGTTATTGCAATTATGCATTCTCAAACATTACAAGACCTGGTATATAAAGGATATACCTTAGCTAATCATAAACGTCATCAACACAATTGCACAACTTTGACAAACCAGCAAAAACAATTTGCCCCATAACATATATGTTAGTCCAATAAACATGATAGACGCAAATTACATCAATTGTAAAATGAAAGGATCATCACAGTTACAAAAAAACAAACTCAATTACTTACCATGCTAATAAAGGATCCAAACATTTATACAAAACCAAACTCAAAGTACAATGTACATACTCTGCTAATTAACTACTTTTCACATTTACACAAAAAAAAACTCAAAGTACTTACCCTGCTAATTAAAGGATCCTGACAGTCCCACAAACCACACTCAACATGCTCAAAGTACTTACCCTGTTAATTAAATGATTCCCACAGTTATACAAAGATAACTCAAAGTACTTACCCTGCTAATTAGAGGATCATCACAGTTACACAAAACAAAATCAAAGTACTTACCCTGCTAGTTAAAGGTTCCCCACAGTTACACAAACCAAACTCAAAATACTTACCCTGAAAAAAAGAGTCTCCACACTTACACAAACGAAACTAAAAGTACTTACCCTGCTTACTAGGGAATCCTCACAGCTCCACAAAGAAAACGCAAAGTACGTACTCTGCTACTCAAACAATCACCATAGCTACACTCAGCACAATCAAAGTACATTTTATAAAATTAGAAATCTAACTCCGCTACACTTAATATGTGATAATATTAGTTTCAAGGCGGCAACCCTCCCCCTAATATTGTGAATGTGATATTTTGACTGAGTGTTGATCTACATAGTGGGTGATATAACAGGAATTACTCAGTTTCTGTTGTATACCTTGATTTGTATCCTCTTAATAGATTTATGAGAATTGAACATCAGCACACTACTATTGCCTAAATTTGATATCGATCAATACACTTAGTACAAGTATAACATACAGCGATCTAATAAACAGTAAAGGAAGACAATATCTTAAAACACGTCTAGAGAAACCTTTGCAGATAAACAGTTTTGCTTTTACATTGCGACTTTTTTTTTATTGTAAGAACAGACGCAGTGAAAAGTAAAGTAACAAACATACCAAATTGAAAACGGAAAGTTCTTTATAAAATGGCAAAATCAAAAGCTCAAACTCATCTAACGAATGGAAAACAATTATCATATTCCTGTCTTGGAACAGGTATTGCCGTTTTTAGAAAATGGTGGGTTAAACCTGGTTTTATAGCTAGCTAAACCTCTCACTTCTATGACAGTTGCATTGAATTCCATTATATTGACAACCATATGTGAGCAAAACAAATAGACATTATAGGAAAAACCGTAAAAAATTGGGGTCAGTAGTCAACATCTAAATCATTATAAAAACAAATAACTGTTTCAACAAACAAACACAAAAGGGCATGTAGACAAAGTGCATAGAAAAAATAAAAGACATGAACTCAAAATTGACCATAGCACAATTACATAATAGCAGGATGTATAAGTACCCAGCCACGTAATAAGTATATAATCAAAAATAGACTAAACAGTAAAGGTTACAAATATACAAGGACAATAAAAAAGAAAACTTTAACACGTAATTAAGATGATAAACAACGTCAGTACCTATTATATATTCTTCGAGACCATTATGAATTATTTGTGATGGAATATTTATAAACACGGTCTTGGTATCTTTCAAGGAACTTTTTTAGAAAAAGGACGAGACGTTCTTCGACATAACCTTGCCTCATCAACAATCTGCTCAGACACTGATGACGTCTGATAAAGTCTAAGTAGCAGTGGAAAGCTCTTGAATAGCGAATGAGTTTGGAATAGATATCCCATATGTAGGTGCAGTATATTGCTGCCAAGGTTGGGAAAATTTATAATTTCAAAATTAAAATCGTCTCGCTTGTCATAGATTCTGGTATGAAGATGACTGCTTATGTCAAATTCGAGGTATAAGTCTTAAAATGAGGCAGAAGAAGCCGTGTCTGGTGTTTCATTAACTTCTAGTTATGGAGGATATGTTAATGGAACTCAATCAGAAAAATGTGGATTGGTAATATTTAATTATTCTCTTTTTCTTTAATGGTTGAGCTAATTATGTTGTTTTTTTTATATACCAGTGAATACGCTTTTTTTAACTGGTGATCAGGCTTTCTTCATTCGTTTTTATCAGTGACTTCGCTTAGTTAACTGGTGATAAGGCTTTCTGCATCGATGATTATCGTCCGTTAAGATGTCGTTCTTCATATCGTTATTCATTCGGTTAACAACTGTTTATCCTGTGCGGACTTGTATTATCTTTTAACTTTTCATTCATCGTACATCAGGTGGTATCATATAATATGATATTGCAACTTTTCGATTCCAGTTCAACTAGAATCTAGAGTTATCGAATTAAGGACACGATTCAATGTTATATATAGAGAAAAGAACAACAGTCTTCTGCTTGATTTAGAAATAAATATCTACTGGAACAAATGTTTATTTACATTTTGATTTCCGATTACAACATACCACTTGTCTCTGGTATCATATAATATGATATTGCAACTTTTCGATTCCAGTTCAACTAGAATCTAGAGTTATCGAATTAAGGACACGATTCAATGTTATATATAGAGAAAAGAACAACAGTCTTCTGCTTGATTTAGAAGTAAATATCTACTGGAACAAATGTTTATTTACATTTTGATTTCAGATTACAACATACCACTTGTCTCTGGTATGTTTTACTATGTCAAATGTCTGGATTTTTTTACATTTGTATGCGAGTTAGTCTAACGTTTAGTCAAATATTCATCATGAGGAGAAAAACGAAGTAAACCAATTCCTTTTGTATAAAGTGAAATTCTATATTCCAAGTCACACTATTGCTTGTTATGATAATAATATCATGCTGGTTGAACATCGTGCGCTTCGTAAATATTCTAATCAAAACACAGCAGCGACAGAAATCTATTATTTTCAAATGTTTTATTTTATGTTTTTAGGAATGAAGGTTTTGACTTTGAGGGTTTTTCCTTAGACACTTACTAAACTGTGTCCAATATAACGAGCACAATTGACGATGTTATAATGTATATATTACTCTATTTATCGTTATTTCATGTTTTTTATGCGCAAGACGTTTGTAATATTGTTAGTTAATCATTGGTGCGTGACATCATTATTAAACACGTCCTTCAATGTTTGTACGTAGAAAAACCTTAAAAGAAAAAAAGAATGTTTGCATGACTTGCCGAATTGTCATCAATCGATAAGTTCATGACATGAACTATTAGGGACCACAATGTATATATAATTATTCTGAAACTCTTGTTAGCAGTACAAATCTTAGACTGACCAAGCCATGCTGTCAGATTGTAAGGCGGTCGCATGATAACCCAAATGCATTTGTGTCGATTGATCGTATCTTCAGCCTATAAACTAAATTTTAAATATTTTACTTTGCAATACCAATACAAAATGTCATTGTGAATTTAAAGATCGACGAACGAGAGTTGAACTGTTCATCTTTATGACTTTTAGTTGGTGTCGGTTTAAGTTAGGACTTTTATGTTTGTGATCCTTGTGTTTAGCTGTACATGAACACTCGCCGAACAGGAGTTGAATTGTTAATCTTTGTGAATTATAGTTGATGTCCGTTTAGGTTAGGACTTATATGTGTGTAATCCTTTGGTTTAGCTGTACAGGAACACTCGACAAACAAGGGTTGAACTGTTCATCTTTGTGAATTTTAGTTGGTGTCAGTTTAGTATAGGACTTATATGTTTGTGATCCGTTGGTTTAGCTGTACAGGGACACTCGACGAACAAGAGTTGAACTGTTCATCTTTGTGAATTATAGTAGGTGTCGGTTTAGGTTAGGACTTATATGTTTGTGATCCTTTGGTTTAGCTGTACGGGAACACTCGCCCACCTGTAAATGTACCACAAATTCATCTGAATTATTAAATACAAATTTCCTGTTTTCAAAAATATGTTTGGGAGAATATATCTATAATTGATTTGAAAACATGCATGTTTGAATATTTGCAATGAAATCTAAAGTTTAATATTTATGTACTGTACATATTATTTTGGGTTCATAAAGTGTCTGATCATAAACGCCCGTTAGTGTTGTTGAAAGTGTTTTTTTGTAGATTCTATATCATATGTTCAATATGGAGAGTTGGACAAAACATCGTACTGGTATATTAATAAATAACAGCATGGTACACCTAAATAATCAATATCCAATACATAACAGAATATTAAAATTTAAGAGGATTGTTTTGTTTAGATAACAGGATTGAAGTGACATAACCAAAATAAAAACACAAAGACTGAAAAACGTATCCTCACAAGGAAACAAAAAGAGTAGATAACAAATGAAAGAAACCACGTGTGTGATCATAACAATAAATCAATAAAAGACAACCTAGTCGTAACCTCATGCGCAACGAAAGTGAAATAATTTCCAAAATCTACTAGTTGGTCAATCACTATGCATTCATATCAGGAAATAACAACATTGCAGACATAACTCAATTTTTGGTTGGTATAACAGGACTAGTTGTAACCACCTTGACTACCCGGGATGAAACTACTACTAGGAGTTGTTTAACGACATTGATTACCCATAAGGGGGAGACACTACTACTAGGGGGTGTTCAACGACCTTGACTACCCATAGGGGGGATGACACTACTACTAGGGGTTGTTTAACGACCTTGACTACCCATAGGTGGGATGACCCTACTACAAGGGGGTTATTTAACGACCTTGACTACCCATAGGGGGGATGACACTACTAATAGGGGGTTATTTAACGACCTTGACTACCCATAGGGGGAATGACACTACTACTAGGGGGTTATTTAACGACCTTGACTACCCATAGGAGGGATGACACTACTACTAGAGGGTTATTTAACGACCTTGCCTACACATGAGAGCGATGACACTACTACTTGGTTTTGTTTTACTACCTTGACTACCTATGAGGGCGTTGACACAAGTAGAGATGGAACTTCCAATATATCAACAGCATATGTGTTCGCCTCGACATTTTTACAGAATTCGTGTTACTCTAGTTTTAATGTTCAGTATTTTCTTTAGCCTCCAATTAGTTTCTGATTTGTAATTTGTTTTGGAAATATTTGTAGTAGTGATTTTTGACACTCTTTTTGTCTCCTGTTACATTATTTTTTTCATTTTTAATCTCTTTATCCCATGTTAATTGCCAATTTAATTGATGTTTGGTTGTTGTCTTATTGACGTATACCATAACATATCCTGGAATTCATAGTCCTGATATCGCCCTACTTGCAACCCCATTGATAATTTGTAATTCGTGAGTAGTAACAATCTGGGTAAAACTAGTGTAGGCAATTTAAGGTTTTGAATCGTTAAGTCATATGTACCTAACCTTTACTAATACATACGACATTTTTGCAGGTATATATTTTTATTACAGAAGTAAAACTCATTTTCTTTTAGAAATACATGATGAATCAGGTTGTTTTAAATTGTATAGTTTTGATGCCAGAAGCTTATAATAAATGATACAGATCCTGTTAAAAGAATATGTAACATATTAGTATAAGAACAGGCTAATAAAAGCATAACAATGGGAAAATTTAACCTTAGCTATTTGCATTACTACTAGAGGGTCTTTAACGATCGTGATTACCCACGAGGGCGATGACACTACTACTAGAGGGTGTTTAAAAATCCTTCAAAGCGTACAGGAATAAACCAAATAAACTGTCCAAATAGTTGTAAGATCGATGAATGTGTCGTCTGTATAACCAAATACCTTTAGGTATGTGTCAATTGTATGTATCTTTA
This sequence comes from Mytilus californianus, assembly GCF_021869535.1. Classification (NCBI taxonomy): domain Eukaryota; kingdom Metazoa; phylum Mollusca; class Bivalvia; order Mytilida; family Mytilidae; genus Mytilus; species Mytilus californianus. The sequence continues at coordinate 6,475,139 of NW_026262669.1, read as the reverse complement.
GTAAGTCTGTTTACGTTTTACCAAATTCTTGTTTGCAAATCGTTATATTTTCTTCATTGATTAAAAATATCCATTACATTTGTAATATATGAATTGTTATTTTTTTAAAGCTCCTTTCATTGTTTTCTTATTGAATTGCAAAATATTAACATCGATTAAAGGTATCGTTGATTTGTCGAAAATATTAATATCTCTTCTTTTTAAACCACCATTTTCTACATGAGTAAATGTCTGTACCAAGTCAAAACATGACAGTTGTCTTCTATTTGTATAATGTGTTTGAGCTTTTAATTTTTCTATTTGATAAGGGATTTTCCGTTTTGAATTTTCCTTGGAGTTCGAAATTTTTGATATTTTACTTTTTTCATGATTCTTTGTGATGAACCTTTCTGTTTAATTTCGCTTTTGTGAGAAAATTACTTGAGAAAAAAGAGAGATACATAGAAAAATGTACGAATTAATAATAAAACATAGGAGAAATTACATTAGTTTGGAAATAAGTTAACCTTTAAGAAGTATTTTCTTATTTTTTTAACAAAACATATGTGAATATGAAATGACAAATGATCAAACATTGCCTTGATTTACTTTGTCAACGTTCAGACGTTTATAAACACTTCAAATATGCATCAGTAGACACATTTGTATTTTGTTGTTCTATTTTAAAAAGCTAGTCTATCAAAACAGAAACAAAAAAACAACTTGTGATATACGACATATTTCTTTACGTGAATCATGCGTGCCTCTAAAGGGGAAAAATGTTGTGCAATGAACGTATTTGCGATTTCCCGATATCGAACAAGCTGCTTTGTTTTTACAGTTGTTTCTAGTAGTAAGCGAATCAATATGGGATCCTTCTAAGCAGGTACATGCACTTGACATTTAACCTATATGACGCGCTTGCCCGAAAGTTGTGTCGATGCAATATTGGAACCACTTTGCTTGAATAGGTTGGCCACCTTATCATAGGTGAAGTTTATAGTAATGCTTCCAGAGAAAACGTATGCAAATAAGCTTGCCTGAAAAAAAAAAGAATTTTTACAGTCAATTTATGTGTACATAATCGTGAGTAGGAACTTTACTGTTTTTCCTGTGACAATCAGCTATTGAATTGGAATGATTTCATTTATCATATCTTTGATAATTCATAGAAGTTTCGATTTGCATGCCAATACGTTAACAAAATGATGAAATCAAATGAAAAGGTATTATAAGGTCACTGTCATGACTGTTTTAATATTTTGTATTCGAAGTTTGATTTCTGGATTGGCAACATTGTGTTACGTTTGTAGAAAGTGTTTTTCCACAAACAATCGGTATTCTAATAGAAACCAACGGTGCTACTCTGTTTACCGTGATGATCCGTTTATGAGGCATACTTATGCAGGATCTTTTTCGGAAGAATGAAAAGAAGCACCATCATCATTTAGTTTCACGTGCTGCTATATAAGTGGTGTCCTCTTCCTATCTAATGAAAGTTTGGTGACTATGTTGAACTTATTGTTTCTTTGAACTTGAAATAAAGCATACAACAGATATATTTGAATCTGCCTCACATCTCGACCTACATCTAGAAATCGACAATGAGGGTCGGTTGAAAACTAAACTTTACGACGAAATATATGATTTCAGCTTCCCAAATGAGAATTGTCCTGTTCTATGTTGCAACATTACAATTGCGCCCGAATATGCAGTTTTTCGTTAATTGTTTTGATATACATCAGACCGTTAGTTTTCTCAATTGTTTCATAATTTTCATGTCGGGACCTTTTATAGCGGAGTGGGGTTTTTTTATTGGTGAAGGCCCGTACTGTTGCCAATAATTGATTACATCCACTTTATTTGAACTTTGGTGGATAGTTGTTTCATTTTGCAAGCATACCTAATCTCCTTATTTCTATATATATATATCTCCCAGTTGATACGATATTCTAGAGCTACCATTTCCTGTCCTGATTCCTTTGGTATTTGAATGCCAAAAGATGAAATTGAAATCATCCCTTCGAAAATTGTATATACACTACGACTAGTTAGTTGACCACTATGGAATATCTGTTTCGCTGATGACGACGGATATGGTCCGATTGTCGTAACCACAAAAAACCATACTCTTCCTTGTATGTGACTTCCGAATTAAATTGATCGCTGCGTTTGAACATGTATGAGCAACAAAACGGGTACCACAAGTTGATCAGTTTCAGCTTACTCTTCCGGAGACATGATATCACCCCTGGTATTTAGTGGTGTTCTTGTTGGTTGCTCGGTCCGTTGTTTTTAATACTGTTGTTTGTTTTGTGGTGTTGCTTTTCATTGTTTGCCATGTCATTGTCAGTTCGTTTTAGACTTATGAGTTTGACTCCTTTGCCTCTCTTTTCAAATTTCATTATAAAACTATCAAATAACTTCTTTAGCGCAAAACAGTTCAAATTTTCCAAAACAAAATTCTCATTTTGAGCTATTCTTAAATATTAGATTATGCCAAAAGATATGTTGCTTGAATGTATTAAATTAGAATTTAAGTTTGCGTAAACAGCATAACAATTTCAAAAAATTTCAAGAAATTGTTTTGGATTAAAAGAGAGGCGTAAGATACCAAAGGGCCATTCAAACTAATAAGTCAACAATAAACTGACAACGTCATGGTTAAACAAATAAACTGACAACGTCATGGTTAAAAAAATAAAAATAAGACCAACAAACAAACAACAGTACATAACACATAGAAAACTAAAGACTGAGTAACACGAACCCCATCGAAAACTGGGGTTGATCTCAGGTGCTCTGGAAGGATAGGCAAACCCTGCTCCACACGAGGCACCCGTCGTGTTGCGCATATTGGTACACACCAGGTAATAAGTCTTATTCGGTCAGTCACTTCCGTGGAAAAAGTGGACGGGACTGTAGTTACGACATCCCATTTCATCTGTGAAACGGATATTCCATAACGGTAAACCAACTCGTGATTGCGTCCGTTAAACTTACGACGAGATGATTTATACTTCACCACTTGGAACTCATGATTTAATAGCTTCCTTGTGAGCAGCAACTCACTATCATGGAAATTATGATAGGAAATACAAGCCCTGTAACATCGTATCAACTACAAGATATATACTCCGTATGCAGGCGTTGCTGGAATGTTGCTACATATAAATGAAAAGTTCACAATTGGGAAGCTGACATTATCTCTTTTGTCATAAAGTTTTGTTTTCAACCGACCCTCATTGTCAATTTCTAGATGTAAGTCAAGGTATAAGGCAGATTTAACTGTATTTGTTGCATCCTTTATCTCAAGTTCGATGGGATAGATACGTTCGACATAGTCACCAGATTTTGAATTATTCAGTTAGAGCACATCATCTATATAGCGGTTAGTTAAGTTAAAGGATACTTCTAACTTCTTTTCTTTCAATCTAAGAAGTTCCTGTATGAAGTCAGCCTCATTGGATTAGCATATCATATATAACATAATGATCCTCATTTAGCATCAGGTCGGGTATTTAGTGGGAAGTGTGTTGTTTTTTTCAAGAGTTGTCTATGACGTGTTTTGTCGACACTGGGGTTTTTCTTTCGTCGGTTTTTGGAATTATATTTTGGTATGGTCACTAAATATATACACTAATCATCCAAAAGATATCTTTTTGTTGTGTTAGAATTCTAATTGAACTGTCATTTTGGAAAATTCATGCATACAAATTTAACATATGAGATAGTATACACTTTTAACTGAACAAACATATCTTTGATAAACAAACTTTTTGAGTACAATTTAAACATAACGCAACAAATGTTCTCCACCTCCTTTAAATAACAAGTATTTCATGGAAGTGCATTGCTTAAACTTTAGTGTTCATGATTTATCTTTTGTTCACAAAAAGCCATTATCAACAAGTGTTTTTAAGCCGGTTGAGACAACACATCAACTTTTTATCCGATACTTGTTATTATTCTAATTGCACAATACGTAGCGTATGTCTTTAACATTTTGCTGATGTAAGTTCTTTATTCTCTAGTTGATTTAAAATAGTAGAGTTTTTATCATTATCGTTATTCTCTTATTTATTTCTATCATCATTTGGATTATTATTACTACATGGTAGTATTAGTATAAGTAGATGTAGTAGTAGTAGTACTGTTATATCTTTATTTTTGTTAAACGTTCAAAGTTGTTGTTGAATAAGCAATCGGAATATACTGCAACAAACATTCGATAAACAATGTCAATAAAGTATTTTTAAATGTCTGCTGGTTCGTGATAACGCCTTTTTTTAGTTTATATTTCCATTATCAATTATCCAAAATCTGTACCTAAACAATGTGTCACCATTTTTATTGGAAGCTAGTGCGTTTTGCATTTTCACTTTAATGATCTTAAAAGACAGAATAAGAACAGATTGTTTACTTCAGGAGGACTTTTTCATTCGTTTGGGCAATAGTTGAAATTGTTGACTATGATTCGTTTGAATCTAATGATCTTCTTCTCCTCAAATGTTCAACATATTGTTGGTATCTTGGAATGTCTATTTATTTGTTCAATGTACAAAACATGGTTATGTACAAAACAAGGTTAACCCCGCTACATTCTGAATGGGCCTCTCCCAAGTCAGGAGCCTATATATAGGTGGTTGTCTTTGGTTCATGTTTGTCATATTTGTTTTTCGTAAATTGTGTTGTTGTACATATCATACGTCCAATACAAACTGACAACGCAATGGAAAAAAACCGAAAAGCGACCAAAATGCAAGTGCTCCGAAAGCAGATTCTGCTAAATATTTGGCACCTGTTGTGTTTCTCATTTGAATACACGTTCGTTAATAAGAGTAATTCTGGGATGTCACATTCGAGTTAAAAAGGACGATATAGTGATCACGACAATTAGAAAATACATCTATAAAACATAAATTATTTAATGTTTAACAAACTCGTAAAGGCATTCGTAAACTTTTCTTTAGTTCTGATATGAATCAGATAAAAATCTGGATCGTTTTAGCTGATTCATTAAACAATTTTAGAACAAGTTATGAAATCATGGCTCTGACTTTGATTATTCTCAAATGGTCATTCGTTCATTTCTTAGTACAGAAACACGCTAGATACATGCACAAATTACAACAAACAAAAGAAACAGCTCTTTAAATTTCATACATGTAAAACCTTTCATACCTATACACGATGGATCTACAAATTATAAAACATGTTTTATTGTTGTGTACTTATATAAACATCAAAAGCGTTGCGTTGATGATTTGAATAAATGCACATTTTGATGGCAAAAGATTTAAGTAATGCATTATGTTTTTGTAGGCATTGTACCTGTATATCAATTTCCACATCACGAGGTGTTTAACATACGGATACAAAAATAAAACAATCAAACAATTTATAATATATATTTACGAAGGAACAGTAGTTGGTGTATAGAGACTTCATATGCCTCAATAATAATGTTCGACGTATATATAAAAAATCATTCTATATATTTTTATAAACTTATTATCAGCTTCAAATTTGTTATGTGCAATCCCTGTGTCTTTTGCTGTATAACGGGTTGCACTGATTTCTTACTTATAATGACTTAATTAATGTTGATCGCTTGTTGTTATTATTCCTAATTTATACAGAGGTTTCTCTTATATCGGAATATATCTAACGTTTCAAATCAATAAACGACACATATTGATATAATCGTATTCTATCTAAATATAGATTACTGTGTCACGGGTTTTTAAAATTACCTGTGTGATAAGTGGATATGCTTTCCGATAAAATGGCTCAGGCGGCGTCTAAAACATGTGAGATTTGCATAAGTGCTTCAGGATCGCAATACTGCTTAGAGTGTGAGCAATACTTTTGTGAAAATTGTAAAACATTTCATAATAGGCAGAAAATATCAAAAACTCACCAGTTTCAGTCTGCATTAGACATAATCCCGGAAGGTAAATCAAAATGCAAAGACCACAATGAAGACGTAAGTTTTGTGTGTAATACCTGTAACGTAGCAGTTTGCAGCAGTTGTGTGACAGGAAGTCACAAACGGCACGATTTCTCGAAGCTTCATGACAGCATCTCACGGTTGAAAGTGAAGAATAAACAAGAACTGCGTAGAAAGGTACAAGAGGCAACCAAAAACATGAAAAAGATGGAAGAAGGTTTAAGAGCATTTGATATGAAGGTGGCAGTAGTTGTCAAAGCTATTACAGAAGAAGGTACAAATATAAAGGCTATGGTTGATAAATGTATCGCACATATGATTGCATCGGTCAAGGATCAATCCAGGACGGAAAAGGACAAATTGATAGCGATCATATCAGATACTAGAATAGATTTGAAAGTGGGAAGCGACTTAGACAAGAAGATATATGAACTAGACAAGACGCGAAACGATGATAAATTGTTACAATCTTTACAGAAGCTTACAGATGACATCGCAAAGCTGACGATAGAGCCTATAACCGAGTATCCCGACGTACACTATACTGCTCAGTCCACAACCGATCATGACATCACACAGCTGTTTGGCACATTCAATATAAGGTAAATCAACAGGGAAAACACATGATAAGAGTATTGATTGGTCGACTGCTTTTTGCAGTCGTAACATATGCTTTATATGGCTTGATAACTATAATGTGACACTTATTCGTGTAAGTTTGTTCCCGGTGTATATATTTGGTTAATCATAGTTCTGTTTTCAAATATTACTGTATTTCTGAAGTAAATCGCATGAAAGACGGATGGAGACAATTTAATAAAACAAAAGATGTGATTATTTTCAGTTTATTATTTATAATCGATTAACAATGTTCTTTAGTTAAAACAGATGTGGCCAATAATTATGTACATTACGAAATGAAATAACAATGTAGTCCCTATACTTCGTAAAATTAAGAAGTAATTCAGGAATACTAAGTTTTCAAACCGGTACCGAGAAATTTGTTTTCAAAAATTGTTTAAATGTTTTGTTTTGATATTATGCCTTAAAGAAACACTAGCATAAAATCAAATTCATTGGACTATTTTCACAGTAATGTACGTACACTACAAACCGGGCACAGAGAGAAAAAATCACCTAAACCAAAGAGGTAGGGCAATATGTTTGTATATTTTACAGTGTTAAACTTACTCTTATGACAATGTAACCTCTTCGTCAAATTTTAAAGTAAATTATTCATGTATACCTTACAATTTTACGTAATGAAGCCCCTCTATCGACGATTCTGATTGAATTGGTATCGTATATGGTGTAAATCAGAGCACTGTTGAACGGTTGACATTTTTACTAGTTATGTACTTAACTTCATTACATTGTTTCTAAGTAGCTGGTTTTAAAGCCGTATTTGCTTATATTTATTGATACATATTTCACCAACTCATATATTTGTTTTAAATATTTCGTTTTGCTTTGATTTACATCTTCTACAAAGTCATTTGTAATGCGTTGCATACGTAAGCAAGCATTAAATTGAGCACGATTACGATTAAGTGACTAATACTGATAATGCTAATCAAACGTATCTCTTAAATTATTTTCCATAGCGTTAAAATTTAGTTGTATTTAATTTTCGTAAATATATTGCTCGTTAAAATGTGTCTGCTTGTCTAGTTGAAGATTTAAAACCTTGATACTATAAATTTACGATATAACCAAGATACTGAATGTAAAAGAAATTCATCAAAATTATCAGCACTAGTAGGGCAAGTTGTGCATGATATAAACTGAGGACACCATACTGTTTTTCCAACGACATTATCGAGTCATGGTGCGCAGTCTTCTTTTAATTTTGTATAGGTAGTTTTATGTTAACTGTCGTGTGTCCTTTCGTCAATTTTTGTTGTTTGCCATATATTTCCCAATATGTCTTCGACGTATGAGTTTAAATGTCCACTTTGATGTTTTCTATTCTTTGAAATATCCTCGATTCACCAGATTATTTAAAATCGACTGTTGATGAAGGGTTCAAAGACTTCAGCAGTCACATTTACAATCGAATGGTTATCAAAGGTTCAACGACTTCAGCAGTCACATTCACAATCGATTTGAGATGAAGGGGTCAACGACTTCAGCAGTCATATTTACAATCGACTATTGATTAAGAGGTCAACGACTTTAGCAGTCATTATTATAATCGACTGGCGATGAAAGGGTCAATGACTTCAGCAGTCACATTCACAAACGACTATCGAAGGGGTCAACGACTTTAGCAGTCACATTCAAAATCGACTGTTGATGAAGGGGTCAACGATTCCAGTAGTCACATTCACAATATACTGTTGATAAAGGGATGAACGCCTTTAGCAGTCACATTCATAATCTACTGTTGATGAAGAGGTCAACGACTTTAGCAGTCACATTCACGAATAGTGACGAAAGTTAGTAAAGTTGGTTTGATTTTGCCATTTGATTAGGGACTTTCCGTTTTGAATTTTCCTCGGAGTTCGGTATTTTTGTTAATTTACTTGTTTCGTTTGACTGTATACTATCACTGAATGAACTTAACATAACACTACCAGTTATTTTTAAAATGTTTCGAATAATAGTCATGTGAAATTACCAATATGTAGAACAATTAATCTGTTCTGCGTATTGTTAAATCAAAAGACTTCATCAGTTCATGATATGTTTTGCTGTAAGAAAGCCGGGGAAAAGGAGGGAAAGGTATATATAAAACATAAATAATTCTACATGGATTTTGAATATAGATGAGAATGTCGTTAATTCGTTACTACCTTGTCGATACATCAGTTGGTGTACATTCGAATATTGTTTTGGTGTTGTCATCAGGTTTTGTAAAAAAGAGACGATATAGACCAATATGATCATCAACACTAGAATATCCGACACGGACACCATAGGAAATATTTCTAAATTTAGGAAACATATCTTCCTGGTGCAAAGGTTATATCTATGTCTGGGTATGAGTAGATTATAATTTGTTTTTATCTAACTTGAGAATCACTGACTTGGTAAGTGCCTCATGAATATTCAAATGCCGTTTGGTATTTTTACACTGTTTATTTGTGTACCAGTTAGTGATAGCTCAGTGTTTATATAATCTTAAAAAAAAAGATTAATTTTAATTCAATCAATTATGGTGTTCATTATAGCGATTATGAACAGGATGTGAAACCAAAAGAGGAAGGCAAATACTTGTACAGATGTGATAAGTGTGGGTAAGTTCCTTAATATTGTTTCTATGGACATGACGTAAAGATATATATTTATCTTATATGGTGTATCCGATGTTTCAATAAAAAAAAAAGGTTTTAAATGTTTAATTTTCAATGATGTGCGGAATATCTGTTTTTTTTCGAAATATGCAACGTCTTTCAATTGTACTTGGCTAAGTACATCAAGATGATTGCAATGTTTCAGAAATTCACTTAAAGATCATTGATGTAAGAAAAAACAGAAAGAGTTTTCAAGAGTAGAAATCTACCTCATAACTTGTAAATACTTTGAAATTTGAAATAAATAAAACACCTGTATATGCAGGTAACGAGCAACATAGGTCCGGTTGTGCCATCATTGATATGAATGAACGTATAATAGTCACTTGGATACCGAATTTCCCAAAATAACTTAAATGGAAAAAATGTTGTGAGGACAAGTTTGATACGTTAAAAAAAATATTCACTTATATCTTGGTAAAACATTGTAGTTTTGATTCGTTGAAAATTCCAGAACAACATTGAACTTAACCACAATCCTCAATAATGAACGACAAATCGTACATACACTAATTATAGTTTAACATTGAACTTTATCTTCAATGACTCGACATAGGCCTTTTTTCGACGGTTATGTTTCACATATTCAGAACGATAAAAAGACTCATAAATGATAACACAATTGTCAATGGAAGCATAATGTATAGCTCTCAATGCAGCGAATATTTATCAATTTAAACACTTTACGTTTGTATTAAATGTTATATACTTATATTTGGGGATTCAACCATCACCTATGAGACCATTAATTGTCGTAATGCACGTCTGATAAAGAAAATGCAATGCCGTTAATGTTAGCATCATAATGTAATCTTTGTCAATAATGATTTTGGTTGATTAACTCACAAAATAATTCAACAATAGGTGGTAAAATTTTATTCGAAACCATTTGTTTTGCTTTGGAAATGCTATCTGAGTAAACGACAACACATCTATCAGTATATTTGTTTGAGAATCTGTCACTTATACATGTGAAACTGACACCGTTGATCTGTTTCGTCTTTCAGAAAAGAACAGAGAACTGATTTGTAAGTATTATCTACGTCTATTGTAAGTGACAAATAGTCAAAACAGTCATTTACTACAGACATGGTTTTGAAATATATTTAAACACTAGGCTCGTTCGGATAATAGACAACCCGTAACTATAGGCAAAATATTTAACAATGACCATTAAATACAGACATCTTTGATACACAACCTTTATGATAAAAGTATATATTACAATGATTCAGATTTGTTTATGTGTTCCGGTCATTCAATTCAACTGTTGAGGTGTTTAGCTAAAAAAAGATGTGGCATGAGTGCCAATGAGACAACTCTCCATTCAAGTCACAATTTGTAAAAGTAGGTTGACTAGGTTATGTTAGATTCCATTTCCTCTATTATCTTATTTCAACCAGGCATTTTATAACTAAATCGTGACTTTCATGATAGCGGGTTGCTGATAACACAGAAGACATTGAATACAAATAATAAATGTTAGTGGCATCCCTTACATGGCTTTTCGGACGCGATCATAGTTTGGTTGACATATTTGAAATAATTGTATTCCATATAACTATGAATATATTCCACTTATCATAACAACAATCTTTCCTATTTTACCACTAAAGACTTACAATGGATATTTTCATGAGCAACACGACGGATGCTAGGTCTTAGTTTTCTTTGTATAGTGTTGTTATTGTTGTTTGTCCTTTTATGGTTTATTTATTTGCCATGGTGTTGTATGTTTTTGTTGGATTTTCCAGTGCCCCCTTGTATCTTGTTAAAAATGTCTTTTAAAAAAATGAAGAATTGACATCTAGTATACTGGTAATAAACAAGAAAACTAGGTTCCCATCTGAATAAGTAGATATAAACCGCATGGTATACGTATTCCAATTTAATTGTCAGACCGATGTTGTTTTTCATTATGTCGTCAACCTGTCTGCAATACATTAAGAAATACTTTATATGAAATGTAAATAAAAACGCATTGTTGCCTTGTTTGGAACATTATCAATATTCAAAATTGTCATGTATCGTCTTAACATTTGCAATAATACATACATATATATACCAAATGTTTCCTCTTAACCTGTATCAATATTTGAATTCTACAAAAAAGGATCAATCCAGGGAAATAATTACGCTAATGACGTCCAAGTTTAACTTAAATTAAGGCAATAGTAGTATACCGCTGTTCAATGGTCATAAATCGATTAAGCGAAAACAAATCCAAGTCACAAACTAAAACTGAGGGAAACACATTAACTATAAGAGGAGACAAAACGGAACAACAGAAATATTGGACTGCTATAAAAACAAACGCCAACATACATAACAACGGACTATGTGATAATAATTGCCATATTCCTGACTTGGTACAGGACATTTTAAGAAAAAAATAGTGGATTGAACCTGGTTTTATGGCAAGTCAAACCTCCCGCTTATATAGCAATGTTAAAAAATCTTCTAAAATGACAACATTACATGACAGGAATAAAGTACAAATAAATGCAAGAACATTCAGGACATAGAAATACATAGATAAATAGTATAATAGTCCATTTCAACATTTAAACCCACAGAATAACAACGAACACCTAAAATTAATTTACGACAGAACACAAATACAGCACAATAGAATAATGAACCGTGCGTCACACGAATGTATCAACGCCATAAAAAGTGACGTCACAGTTAAATTTCTAAAAATACAATATGAAATTTGCATTAAGTTTGTAATGGTGATATTTGATGTATTTTCTAACTATTACACGAATATTAATATAGAATTTTGTTAGTTATGGTGTAATTATTTGTATTGTATAACCATGTTTGTTCTTCTTAATCAACCTTTTTCTTCTAAATCAAACTGTGAAAAAAACCAAATGAATCCTGTGCATATAGTTGCTTTTAACCTAAAAATCATATAAATGAACAAGGTAGCGTTGTTTTATTTTATTTTATTCGGGATGGATCATGAGTTCAAAGTTAAGTTGTCCGCTTTTGTCTTTAAATATTTTAAGCATTTGTTTGCAAAAAAAATAACTATTTAAACTTCTATTTTTATTTTTATTTTTCAGTTCACTGTAAGTGATTTGTACCAAACAGATAAGTATACAGTAATTTTTGTATTTTTATGAAAATTAGGAAAATATAGAATTTTCAGTAGTAAAGACGCAATTACATATAAGTAAAAATACAACCTATTCGTATTTGAGAATCATAGAGATATTGTCATTCTTAATATAATACATACGCCATAAGTAACAACCTTTTCGATTAAGTAAATGTAAAATGTCAGGCAGAACGAATCCTTCATATCATATGCGTATTGATACGGTATTTTGATCAAATCAATACTTTTAAAAGGAGAAGGTTTCTAAATATTTTTAGCATTTGTTTGCAAAAAATTTAAATGCCAAAAAGCGTTTTAATCAACTTTTTGTTTTTAATCTCTCTGTTGGTATTATTCAATAACAAAACAATCCTTGCTTTTTATATGAAGAAAAAACCCCACATATCTAATGAAGCAATCATAAAGTTCGTGAAAAAAGTAAAGTGTGAGATGTGTTGCACACATACAAACCTGGTTTTACAATTTGAATATTCATTGTACAACTGGCTATGGAGAATAGTTTTTCTCATTGTTAAAGTCCGTATAGCGACCTATAATTTTTATCCATGTCATCTGAATAGTTTTTTTTTATTGGCAATCATATTACATCTATTTGTTTGTATATCAGTGGGTGATCGAGTACAAAACTTAGGAAAATAAAATAACTACTGTCATTCCGATGCTTTCTTTAAATGTCACATGTATTTGTATAACACAGGAGAACATTGCAGGGTTTGCACCTTCTGCTATGTATGTCTAGTCCAACTATAAGCACCTTAGGCATACCTTTATTTTCAAAATCATCTCAAAGAAAATGATAAAAAACACCTTGCAAAGTTCATTGATTCCACAATCGGAAATATCGACGATGTTTTTAATTTAATAACCAACATTTCCGCGATTGCTTACACCTCATATACTGAAAGTAGCAGATCTGCTTTAAATCTTGATTTGTTTCTTCAAAATTGACACAATCTAGAATCTATGACAAACGATTTCAACTTTCAATTTCTCTGCACTAACATACTGATTCGACATTACAGAGGTTTACAGTTACAATCCCGGATTGGTTGATATATCCGAGGGTTCTCAACTACCTAATTAACGACATATTTTGGTTGTCTTAGAGCTTTGTATATAAGATCAGTCGTCTGGTCTATACATTTACCGATTGTGTCGTATTCCCGATAGTGACGTTTTGACTAAGTATGGACTGGTTAGTGATGCATGCATATCAGGTATCATTTGTCCCATTGACGCACGCCGACTAGCTCCTGTTGGAGATCATGCATATCAGGTATCATTTGTCCCATTGACGCACGCCGACTAGCTCCTGTAGGAGATCATGCGTATTAGGTATCATTTGTCCCATTGACGCACGCCAACTAACTCCTGTTGGAGATCATGCATATCAGGTATCATTTGGCCCATTGACGCACGCCGACTAGCTCATGTTGGGGATCATGCGAATCCCCGAGTTTTGTTTTTTGCTTGATTTGCCTCTCCTTATGAAATAAATGAAATTTGAGCATCAGTTAAATATGTTTCAATATAGATATTGTTCGCACTGAGTGATTTTGAAAGAGGAAATTACTAAAAAGAAATTTACTCTGTTTTATCATTATTCAATTTGCTATATCTAAGTATCAAGCTAACAACTTGCTAACAACTATTAAACAAATGTAATTATTTAGTTATTGAAGTATTAAATTATGTAGGCTTCAACAAACATATCAAATCAAATGTAACGACGACTTTTAATGGCTTATTTTCTCTAAAATCATTTTACAACTATAAAAACCGAGCATACCTTATAGTGTTCCTTTACACAAACTATCCTTTCTGAGGTCTGTGTTGATATGATTAATTTAACTGGACAGACATCTGCACTTCTTTTACAACAATATGTTTTCTATATTTTATAAATTGTATGCATTGATGTTTTTGAGATTATGATGTTTTGTATCGTGAGTAGCTTAACATATTTTTCCAGATATTAAACTTGTATTACTGTTATTTTTCAGCCAGTAAGTGTTATTTACAAGACAGATAAGTATACTGTGATACGTGCGTACACAATGTAGAATGAAAGCATGATACATAATCAATTGATGTATTATTTTAAATGATACAGTTAAAATTTTCTCTTTATTATGATTGTTTTCCTGTATTGTATGTTGGGCTTCATAAATCATATGTAAACAAATGTGATATCAATTGTTAAATGTTTTTAGGTGTAATACCACCATTGACGTTCCCCTATTAGTCTTTGTTGAATTTGCACTTTTCAAAAAATTGTGCAGAATTTATCTTTGTTTCAAATATAGAAATATTTGGCATGAGGATAGTTTTACATAACATTTCAGTGCATATAAGATAATAACCATCACTGTAAGTTAACCAATCAAATGTCCACCCTTTTTTTCCTGTTTACAAGCTATAGGTTGCACTTTGTAAATACAGCTGTTTCTCAAACCACGCCTCTTTTGGGGAGATATTTAATATTCATAGGTATGTTAATTTGTTAACGTACTGGTTCCCATTGATGATCTCTGTGTTTCATCTCATAGAGACATCACTTGGGAATGTAACCAGTATAGATAAACATGGTAGCGGCTAAATTTTAATTCTTAGGAGGTCCAAAAATGGAGGTAAGGGTAGTATAGAATTTTAGTATAAGTTTCAACTCTTAGAAGTTCAGGGCATATAAATGTTGAAAATATGCCGCACAGCCCTATATTTTGACCTTTGAATAAAATAGTAGTGCATATAAACTTTCCGTTCTGGGATATTATTTTTCACGAAACTTCATAGTAAAAGTGTCACAGTTTTAGCGGAAAGGGAGTTCCTATGGGAAATTGCATTGTCTGTATTTACAGAATTGCAACCTATATAGGGTTAAAAAATAGAACATACAAAATTTCACAAAATCTGGTTTATCTCAGAGATTTTAAAGAATTTAACTCAAATATGAAGTTTTATAAATATTTCATGAAGATTGAGAAAATTCTGGGCCTTAACTATGATGACTCAGCATAAATTCACAGTTTACAGTATGCATGGTTTACTTAAAGCCCTGAATTCAAAATAAATTCATAATATATGCCTATTTGTAATTTGAATTGTTTAGAAGTGCTTATATTTACTCTTCACAGTAATTGCAACTCATTGATCCTTCCTAAATATTTCTGGTGGGGTTTTTTTGTCCTGTCGATAACCCAAAAGTAAGCCGTAACGCCTAAATGTGCCTTTTTTGTGACTGCGGCATAAACAATTACAAGCTAGAATTACAAAAAGACCTCAGTAAAACTTACAATAGTGTGTTCTATCCTAAATATGTAGTAAATATTTCACATTGCTAGAAACAGGGAAAAAAAATAGGAAATGTGAGGCCCCAGGGGCAAAAAAAACAGAGGAAAATGCCTACCCCTGAGTCATAAAACAGATAATTTAACTTGTAAATGCTATGATTTTTTTTATTTTAAAGGTCTTTTATCAAGTAAACAATAACTGTGCTAGGAAGTTATGAAAAATCAGATGTAAGCAGTCATTTCAATCAAACTTTTAGTGAATTTATGCACCAGACTGATATCTTCATAAATACAACTTTTGCAAATATGCCTTTGTTTAAACACTTCTAGGACATATATTAACTAACTTATGTTAGATATATGGTTAGGGATGATACTGTTGTGACAAGAATTCTAAACAGACCATTTGAGGCAGAAATTTTGAACTTTCATTGACAAATAGGCATACAGTAAGATGTGGACTGGCGACACAGGCAGGATTGGATACTTTGTATAATCTTGAATGTTGGAATGCTTAACTACTAAACAAAACATTTATAGTATTCTAAAATGCTTTCAATTTGTTATCAGAATAGTTTCAAACAGGTTTTAGACAGTTCATGTCAGAAAACATGCACATAGGGTAAGCTGGCAATAATAAGAGTCTTGTTTTCAAAATCTTTAAAAAATTGAAACAGGGGTAGGGGTATAAAATGTACTATAAAAGGAGACTTAGAGTATATGCAGTGATTTCTTTAAGGCTATAATTCTGATAAATAAGTATTGTTGTGAGAAAAAGTGTTTTTAGAGAGTTTTCTATTTGAATAAATGTTTGTATAGGTTGCACTTTGTAAATACAGCTGTTTCTCAAACCACGCCTCTTTTGGGGAGATATTTAATATTCATAGGTATGTTAATTTGTTAACGTACTGGTTCCCATTGATGATCTCTGTGTTTCATCTCATAGAGACATCACTTGGGAATGTAACCAGTATAGATAAACATGGTAGCGGCTAAATTTTAATTCTTAGGAGGTCCAAAAATGAAGGTAAGGGTAGTATAGAATTTTAGTATAAGTTTCAACTCTTAGAAGTTCAGGGCATATAAATGTTGAAAATATGCCGCACAGCCCTATATTTTGACCTTTGAATAAAATAGTAGTGCATATAAACTTTCCGTTCTGGGATATTATTTTCACGAAACTTCATAGTAAAAGTGTCACAGTTTTAGCCGCAAAGGGAGTTCCTATGGGAAATTGCATTGTCTGTATTTACAGAATTGCAACCTATAGTAACCATGTTACCTAAAGTTTCCAAAATATTTATAGAAACACTAAATAAAAAAGGATGGTGCTTTGAAACACCCTAGATATATGTTGATGACTCAGAATTGTTTTACTGCAATGAAATGTAGGATTAATTTACTACAACTGTCAAAGTCAAGGGAATATTTTTGTTTACCCTTTTTCGTATGCACGGGATGTGACGTACTATGATTAGCTGGTATTGCACCTTTATTCCCCCAAAGTTTGATTATAAAATAATGAAAAAAAACGATATGTTATTGTCTCCTTAATAAAAATCTTAATATATTTATTTCTCTTTATTAGCAATTACGTCTAAGTAAATGCAGTTTCAACTTTAAAGCCTTAAACACTTCAAAACAATATATTGATCATATTTTTAAAAAATTCATGAAGTGGTGTTTTTTTTTTATATTTATTTAAACTTGTATTTTTATTTTTATTTTTCAGTCCACTGTAAGTGTTTTGTACCAAACAGATAAGTATACAGTACATTTTATATGTGGTGTTTTATTAAAATTAGGAAAATATAAAATTTTCAGTAGATAAAGACGCAATTCCATAGAAGTGAATATACAACCTATTCGTATATGAGAATCATTGAGATATTGTCATTCTTAATGTAATACATACGCCATCAGTAACAATCCTTTCGATCTCGTTAATGTAAAATGTCAGGCAGAACGAATGCCTCATATCATATGCGTATTGATACCGTATTTTGATCAAAAAAATACTTTTAAAAGGAGAAGGTAATATTAAGATCGTATTGTTATTAAAAAAAAATTTTCACACTTTTAAGATTATTTCAAAACGTTTCTATCAAATGCCTAATCAAATACAGGTGAACATTCAGATAAATGTATCCACGTAAATAATGAATAGATTTTTTGTAACTAATTTTTAAAATATATCCTAAATTATAACTTGAATATTTTCTGATCAACCTTTTCTTATGCTAAACACATGCAGATTATGCACTTTTGTCAGGTTGAATTAATTGGTATCATCGTTTTCAAAGTTTATTTCCACAAGATAAAATATCTGTATTTGAAATAACCACTCGCATTCGGAAAGCGTTTTGTGTTCGTGCTGGTCAGCGAAGCAACCAACGACATTGTATTGGTACGACGTAAACACTACACCAACGTTTTTGAAGAATGAAACTATTGTTTTGGTCTAGATTCAAGACCTTAGTGTCCATACAGAGTCAACCCGTAGACAACCATACCGTTACCGCATCTCATCTTTGGCTCTGTTTTTAAAATTTGAATGCCTTACTGTGAGTTCGCTCTCACATATATAAATTTCCATTCAAATGATGATAAATAGAAGAGAACATCCTTACTATAGTTATAGTTAATATAGTTATGTCGTATATAAAGCTCATAAATAGACAAACGATCCATGTAAACGTATGGTTTTCCTGAATAAAAATAATCTTAAAGGTTATCATTTACCTTTGGAATGAATAACATTCATTTTGTTTCAAACATTTAATACGTTACTAAACATGCTTTTCGTTTCATCACTAGTGGATTGTTGTCTCTTTGGTAATCATACCACATCTTGTTATTTATATAGGTATTGTTATCAATAACACGTATGGACATATATCTTATCGAAATCTATAGTTAAGCACAGTATATGATCATGCTTTTCGCAGACAGTTAATGCCATTTTTACACTTAATAGTCGATTAGAAATTTGGAAACAAAACGCGTGTCTGCTTTACCTAATTATAATACAGGTGTCGTGGTGTTTTTACTTCAAGGCATGTAATGCTTGGCCGTATACAGTTGGGTGCAGACCAAGCATTACATGTAGATGCACCGAAAAAGTTAACGGAGCGTTAACTCGCGTGCACTTTATGTAAACACTGCGTTAACTCTGCATTTACTCAAAAATTGTAGTAGACATAAAAAGCAAACGGGTGTTTACTTTCGCGTTTACCTCCGCGTTAACGCGAAAAAGTCGCATCTTCTAATGTTGTTCGTAGTAAACGGACGTTTACTTCCGCGTTAAAGTGAAAAATGCGAGTCTTCTACTTTTTTGTAAAAATTTAACGCACGTTTACTACTGCATGGTGGGTAACTGGACCAATGACAGGAAAATGACAGGACCAATATAAAAATGCTTATAACTTTTTTTAATTTATGATAGGATTAATCTCAAATTTGAATACAATAAGATGTCATCATTTAATATTTAAATAAAAGAAAAAAAAAACGCAAAATATTTGAAAAACTTGCAAAAACGTGACGTCAAAAACGTTAAATATGACAGGACAAAATGGAAATGCTTATAACTTTCTTTATTTCTCAAAGGATTCATCCCAAATTTGAAATATAATAAGCCTGATAATTGCGTACTTTTATACCTCCGAATGAATAATTAGACAAAAAAGTGATGAAATTTAAGTTTAATATTGCAAAACTTATTGTCACATCAGAAAAACGATACCAATAAAATGTGGCAATATATCTTTTTTTTTATTAATAAGCTTGAACTGGCCTGATAATTGAGGTCCTTTTTGTACATCAGGATGGATTGTTAGACATAAAAGTGAAAACATTTAAGTTTATAATTGCAAGATTTGTTGTTGCATAAACAAAGTGCTAATATTTTCCATTTTGTTAGAATATTAAACAGCACCATTAAAATTCTGTTCTTTTTGTCCCTTAGGATCAATAGTTTTGTACAAATTGAGAGCTCTATAAGTCTACATTTACTATTATTTATGTCGTTAACAATAAAAAGTGATAATATTTCCTTTTTTTTATTAATATTCTAGTACTGGCCTGAGAGTTCAGTACTTTTTATACCTCAGAATTGATTGTTAGACATAAAAGTGAAGAAATCCAAGTTTCAAATTGAAACATTTGTTGTCGCATCAAAAAAAAAGGGTGCCAATATTTTTCATTTTGTTAGAATATTATATAACAACATTAAAATTCTGTTCTGTTTCTCCCTAAGGGTGAATAGTTTTACACAAATTGAGAGCTCTATGAGTCTATGGTTACTAACATTTATGTCGATAACAATAAACAGTGACAATATTTCTTTTTTTATTAATATTCTAGTACTGGCCTGATAAATGAGTACTTTTTATACCTCAGAATAGATTGTTAGACATAAAAATGAAAAACAGTTAAGTTTATAATTGCAAAATGTGTTGTTGCATGAAAAAAAAAAGTGCTAATATTTTCCATTTTGTAAGAATATTATACAACGGCATTAGCATTCAGTTATTTTGTCCCTTAGAATGAATAGTTTTACACAAATTGAAAGCTCTATAGGTATAAGTTTACTCATATTTATGTTGATAACAATAACAAGTGACAATATTTCTTGTTTTTATTAATAATCTAGTACTGGCCTGATAATTGAGTACTTTTTATACCTGAGAATGCATTGTTAGACATAAAAGTGAAACAATTTAAGTTTATATTGCATTATTTGTTGTTGCAACATATTTCTGTTCTTTTTTTCCCTAATGATGAACATTTGTACACAAATAGTTGTGCACAAATTAAGAGCTCTATAAGTCTACGGTTACTAATATGTATGTCAATAACAATAAAAAGTGACAATTTTTCTAATATTTATTAATATTCTTGTAGTGGCTTCATATTTGAGTACCTTTTTTTTTTTTTACCTCAGAATGGATTGTTAGACATAAAAGTGAAGAAATTAAATTGAATTTGTTGTTGCATCAATATAAGGTGTCAGTATTTTAACCTTGGTAAAAATTTTATGTTACAGCATTTACATTCTGTTCTTTTGGTACATCATGAGGATCACTTTTACACAAATTGAAAGCTCTTTAAGTCTACGGTCAATTATATGTATAACGATTAGAATAAAAAAAAATCTTTTTATATAATTGTAATGGTGGGATGAATTATCTTTTTATTCATTTGGATGGATTGTGTGACATAAAAAAGGAAGGAATCATTTCAACGGTTTTTTTTTTATTAAAACAATTCCTTGTGTCTGCAGGGACGAACAGTTTTAATTAAATTGACATTATACATCGTATATATAAATGTCGATCAACTAAATCATTCTTAAATTCAGTAAACCATGAACTACGGCAAATATTTTGAAATAAGTGTATTGTCTGAAAACAAAGTTTCATAGATCAATTATGTCGTCTATTTTATTTCAAGTCTGGAAACATTGTCTAGTTAAATCTACCGTAATGAATATTATTGTTAACATATTAAATTTCCTTTTTTTTTTAAGTTTTGCAGAATTTACTTATCCAACAAATTCTGAAAATATTTTTCAACGATATTTTATTGATCTATCATTTACAATATATGATTATTCCAATAAGCCAGAAAAAAATATATATATAATTTCCACAAATAGGTAACGGGAATAGTAAACGCGTGTTTTAAGTGCACGTACAGGTAAAGATGTTAAATATGTACTACTGACTAAACGAATACATAGTAAACGCACATTTACTCGAGTAGATATAAGACATTTCAATTTTGACGGCGTTAACGCAATTGTGGTAAACGCGGATTACTTGTAAACGCGAAATTTGGAGTTAACAAATGAAATATGTGCATCCGGCGTTAACGTGCGTTCACTTTATGTTATGCCTGGTCTGCATCCAACTGTAGGTCTCATTTTTTTGTAATATTTGTTTTAAAATGCTCTTCAATTTTGTATTTGAATGGCACTCCAACGAGGAGCATGATGTAAACAAAGATTGCGTCTGGCGTACCAAATTATAATCCTTGTCTCTCCACTGAAGATTTTCATAAGGTATAGGTTTTTGCTCAAAACCATATGGTGAGCTGTAATGTTTCACATTTTTGTGTTTTTGTCTGTGGAATTATCCCGGATATGAACGTTCATTTGTCATATTTGCGATACATTTAATTACCTGATTACAGTTTGTATCATAATCTGAGCAGAAATACATTCCAATGTGTGAATGGAAATGTAATTAAACTTCAAACTTGAATGGTTGAGAACAAGCGAGGAAATTTATTTGGTCTCTGTTTGAAAATGTAACTAATCAGATTAATGATTTCTGTTATTTGATGAAAACATCAAAACAATGTATACTATACTTGAAACCTTAGGTGTTACTGTTTTACTTGCTAGTCGGTGAACAATCGATGACGCGAACTTGACTTATCAATGACTGATCGTTGATCGATGCAATAAAGCTTATTTGACTCATCTCACAGATTTTATCTGGCAGTTATCGTGACAACCGTTATCGATCGATCAGTCAATTAATTTTATACCTATCTGATATAACTTCTTATGTGAAACTACCTCCGCAGTATTTACATGCGATAAACACCACTAGTAACCAGAATTTAGCTTAAACGGCCAAATAGGTATTTAGTAAACCATCTTTAAAAAGATTACAGGAATACTGAATCAGATTAACAAATATTAAAAACGGTTTTCTATCTTATTCAATCAATTTTAAACTATTGTAATACTTGTCAAATAGATTCCCTTGCGGTCATTCAAGTTATTTTAAGACCCAGTTAACCTCCGTCAAACTAATAAGCCACGCCCCCGTTAAACTAGTTCAAACTGATGTTAAGTCCTGTTTAATTTTAAAGAGTCCGCCTCCTTGTAAGGTAAATCACTCAAGCAGAAAAGAAACCCCGATAAATATATCTATAATCGTCTGTCCATTCCAAACGTAATTGATTTTTGTTAGATAATATATCTCTATCAAATATTCCCCTTTAAAAATGCGTATCAATAAATTAAGTAAATTATAGTTTTGATACAAGACTTCTTTTAAAATGCTGCAAAAAAAAAAAAGAAAAATTTTGAATAAAATTTAAATATCTAAATAATATAATTTAAATTTGTCCACATGTAGATTAATTATATTAAGTAACTTATAATTGAAAATTTTCAGTATTTTCCAAACAAGTCAGAATTTCTCTCTGTACGTGTCAGTTTAATGTTTAACCTTTCATTTCGGTCGAACAATCAACGCACTAACGTGACTTATGAATCAAATGTTAGACTTGATTTTTATACGATCTGAATATGCTTGATACATATATGAATAATTGCCACTGGACGTTACATTAACATAGATAAATTTAAACGAAGCGCTTTACCAAAACAGGATCTTCCATGTAATTGCAATGAACTAGTTCAAAAAATAATCAGTTTCGAACTTTTAGAATTTCATATCATTGATTTTTTTTTAATTTATAAAGACAAAATCTATATAGCTTTTCACAATCCTAGTATTCATGTTGCCAAGTATAAACTAATTATTTTGCATGAATATCTAAAATTGAGAATGGAAATGGGGAATATGTCAAAGAGACAACAACAGTAAAGCCAAATCATATCGTTTTAATTTATTCATCAAGACATTTCCATGTCAACGCGCAACAGTTAAGATTAAACCGTATCAATTCCTCAAACAGACAATTGTGAATACGTATTTGGATGACCTGTTCTAATACACAGGAACTGGTACGAGTTTATTAAATTAGCAATTTAAAAAGTCATCACACGATAAAACTTCGTACTATGTCAACACATTTGAAGATTCTCAAGCAAACAAACTGCTACACAAAAAAATGAATTTTAATTCATGTATTGATTATCACGTGTTCTCTAATTATCTTTATCAATGAATTTATTGTCTATGCAGCCGGCACTTAAAAACGTTATTTGTTCCAATTGTTCAGGTTTCCAAATTCATGTTTTTCGTATCAACTTTGAAACGTACTGTCTAGACATCTTTTAAACGAAACCGAGATGGATCTTTCAAAACCCCAAAACTCAAAATCCTACATTCATCTATCATGATTCCCGTTTACGATAGCCAAAAAAATTCGCACTTTACACTTCAATATACTACCGAAATCTATTTTGGAAAGTGTGTTAAGAACACGAATCCATTTAAAAACAAAGGTTCCGTTGAACCATTATAGGGGTACATCCAACTTTACCATTTGAAACGAACTTAAATAGAGATTTATAACTTTTACAAAATTATGAGGGCACGTGTCACTGATTACACAACTACTCAGCCGTGAAAAATCCAATCAACAAAATTGATTGGATTATCCTTATTGCTTATGAATGTCATGTTATTAGAACAGTGTAAATTTAATTTAATTATGCAATATTTCAAAGTTCTTTCGGAATTGATTTATGTGAAGTGAATTTTAATAGAATGGAGAAAAAAAATCAAAAGTCCCATTCAATGTATTTTAATATGTAGTTTATGTGTAACGAGGACAGCTAAATTAATTTTGTTATTGTACGTTCTGCAGTTCTCGAGTAAAAGAAATAACAATTTATATTGTTGTTATATAGTTTGCCAATTACAAGTTCGTTTTTGTTGTTCAATGACATCAACTGAATAAACGAATATCAGATTTTATTTTATATAAAGTTTAACATACAAAGGCAAACACGTGTTGTTGTTTTTTTTTTTTTTTTTTGCTAAGTCTAATATCTTGGCAGAGTACGTGCTTTCTTTGGTTTGGCTAACGGGCAAGTTTCTAGTTTTTTTATTTATTCAAAATCTATGCACGAGGTCTTAGTTGTTATAAGAACGGACTGAGTAACATTCAACAGTCTTCGAAATTGTCTTTTTCGCTGTTCTTGAGGCTTGCAAAAACCAACATTGATGTGAAATAATATATTTTCTGTAAGACCAGAAAGTACATAATTTCCCATGAGCTTGATGTAAAACCAAATCTTACTACTTGTAAACGCTCTGAAAAAAGCAAGTAAATCTTATAAAAAAGAACTAAATCGAAGTTATAATGACTTCCTTAACGAATACCGCGAAAGATCTTAGAAAACTGGCTAAATCTGACCCAAAGCGGCTTTGGAAAAACTAAATAGTATAGATAACAACAAATCAAATAAAACTGATGCTGTTCAAATTGAAGATTTATATGAACATTTTCAACGTCTAAGCCAAGATGAAGTAATTGAAGACAACTCAGACATAGTTTTAACAAAGGTACCACCAGAGAACATTAACAGAATTTTAAATCTCCAATCACAGAAGAAGAAATTTTGAATGTCGTCAAAAAACTTAAAAACAATAAGGCTTCCGGATATGATAGTATTGTGAATGAACATATTAAACATACGGTTAAGGAAATGTTGCCCATCTATCACAAGTTATTCAACATTGTTTTAAATACTGAAAAGGTCCCAGATTCATGGACAATGGGAATTATTCAACCTATCTTCAAGAATAAAGGCAATATATATGATCTTAGCTCGTACAAACCAATAACGTTAGTGTCATGTTTAGGGAAAATTTTCACATCGATCTTAAGAGCCATTCTCTGTAAGCATCAAAATATGATGGAAACCAGTGGTCACAAATTTTCATAAAACTTTTTTAAATGAATGCTTAGTGATGTAGAAACATATTGGTCATAATAAAAAAATATGGTAATGTTCATTGCCATGGTAACTATAAAATTCATTTTCCGAAATTTACAGTAGAAACCTTTAAAGTCCAACTTAGTATTTCTTCAAAATGCACCGATAAAATCCCTTGAAATTAACAGAATACAAAGTTATCACATAATAGTTTGTATATGCCAAAAAACAGATATGTGTTATTTCAAATAAGAAAAATAATTCACCTTGGTCATATAGAAATTTGCTATCAGGAATGCAAACTTCTACAAGAGTTATTTCCCTTAGTACAACTCTTTTGTTGTTTATGTTGAAAATGAAAGTAGCTTCAGCAGCAGACACACGAAATGGTTTGCAATTTTAACACAAACTGCACTACAGATGAGTGTTCTGATGATGTAACTGATATCAACACATGTGATTGCAATGACAAAAATATAATTTTAACTGAATCTGGTCTTTTGCCAAAGAATTTTACTGATTTTTATATATGCTCAACCCATTTTAACCAATTATTGAAAAGAAACTCGGATTTGAGAAGGAGAAAAGTATGTCAGCTTCCTACTTTGATAAGTGCTCATCCTACAGTAGCATCACATTCTGTTGTTGGTGTTAAAAAGCCAAAGCCTAGCCGCAATATCACCATCAATGATGTAGAGAAAATTCAGAAGTGTTATGGCCTCACACTTCCTATTGGAACACGTAAGTTAAAAACTTAATTATATGTGACTGTTTATTCTTTTTAATTTCCAATTGCCTGTTTAATATTTTTTTAAATAACACTCTAGAAATACAAAAGAGCCCCTTTTTTGCTACCATTTGAATTTTTAGGGGGGGGGGGGGGGGGGGGTGTGGAGATTTTGTCCTGCACTTCTTTTAGTTGTAATCTGATATTATCTCTGTCTTGTCTTTTTATTTTTCACTCTATCTAGATAATGGGTCCTGTCTTATTATTTTATTAGTTTTATTCTGACTTTTTTTACATTATTTGTCATCCTGCCTTTTTTTTTGACAAAGTTCCTCATCCTGCCTTTTTTTCCTCAAAACTCATGATGCTCCTGTCCTGCCTTTCTTTTTTATTTTATCCTTAACCCCATAAAAATCAAATGGAAGCTTCCTAATGAGGGGAGGATCCTACACTTGAGGTACTTATTTATGTATATTTATAAAACTAAAAGAATACACAGACTTGGCTAGAAGAGCTGCTGATATGGGTTACATTTTGGAATGTCATATATCAGTGGGGTGCAATTTACATTCAATAGGTCATACACATGAACATGTTGATCTTTTCTGTTACATGTAAGTTGTCTGTAAAAACTGTGTTTTGATCTTTTCAATCTCAATATAAACATAACCATTGCTGTAAAGTTTCTATTAACCATATACATGTCCATGTATATATGTAAGTTTTCAGGAATGATCAGACCCATATGAGAAAAAATCCAATATATTTAAACAACCCATATGCCCTTTCAAAAAAAAATTTAAGAAGCACATTTCCAAATGATCAATACAGCCTATGTCAAGTCAATGCTTCTAGCTGCCTTATTAAAATTTCCAAGCAGTCCACAGAGATAGAAGCTGAAAGTCTGGATCAAGGAAAGTGTGAAGATGACCAGGTAAGGCAAACAAAATATTGTTTTAACAATCAGAGTATCTGTGAATTTATTTCCATTTTTGAATTTACATGTACAGCAAGCTGTATAATCATAAATATGGATAAAAAAAATCCAATGAATATCAACCATAACTGCTAAGTAAAATACACTTTATACAAATTCCATATAGGGTCAATGAACTCTTACCTAATTTACTGGAACAAAAAATAATAAAAAAATAGACTCAGACTTTTTACTTTGTAAACCTGTCTGACACCAGTATCAACTTTATGAACAATTTTGTATACAACAGAAACATTGCACCATAATCTGCTAAGATATAAGTCTTTGGCATATATGTTTATGCTTGATTGACTGTGTTTGTTCAATATAAATTCTACATAGAGGATGATGTTGAATGATGAGCAATGAGACAGCTACCCACCAAAGAACACAGATATGAACAAATGCAGGTCACTGTATGGCTTTGCAATGAAAACAATTCTTTTGGTATGGAAAGGCTATCAAGGGCAAGGGCCCCTGGATAATAAAATATAAAGCAGTCCAAAAAAGAAAATAAATGTTGACAGGATGTACCCAAAAACATTGAATAACCAATATGATTCTTTTCAATAGTATAAAAAATATACTGATTTTATATTTGTATTAAACAGATTCAGCAATGCACAAACTTGAATACAGATGATGAAACCTATCTCATGGAGACTGACGAGTTGGATATGTTAACAGAAAAAGAAAATATTTGTGATAATCTTGTAAGCACAGCTAGTGTCTTTTTAGATATAATTGATGTTTGTTTTTTTTTTGTTTTTGTTTTTTTTTTTTTTTTTGGGGGGGGGGGGGTCCCTAAAATATGAGACAATTATAACAAGGTAAAGGATATTTTAGTCATTTGCATTATTCCAACACAAGAACAACATATTTATCATTTTTTGGGCACATTTCATACGAAAACAAGAAGATGTGGTATAATGGTCAATGAGTCAAATCTCCACCAGAGACCAAACGACATCGACGTAAATAGCAAATGGTCATTGTAAGGTCTTCAACAATAAGCAAAACCCATAATCACATAGTCAGCTATAAAAGGCCCCCAAAAGACAAATGTAAAACAATGCAATGACGGTGGTAAAAACTTTCGAAGTTAACACAAGGTTGGAATTTAGTTTAGTGCAAAAATTATATACTGTATACAGACCATAACATTTAAAAAATCTGTACATTTTATTTCTATAGTAATTAATTAAGTTTGAAAACTAAAAATGTGTTAATGCATTTAGCACATTCAGGATTTCAAAAAATGTAAACAAAATACATCATTATTTTTCAGATTGAAATTTCAGCATCTGAATATACAGTTACATCAGAAGAGTCAGGAAGTCAACATTATTTATCCCAGTCACAAGTAAGTAAAATCCTCAAAATAAGTATTCTATCACTTGTCATTGGTTGAAGTTTATATCATTAACACTTAAACATGATCAATGTGACAACTCAAAACAGAAATAAAAGCCGCATTCAAAAGACATGAATCCTGCAGTATATATTTTAGGCACAATTAGCGGAAATTAAAAGGGAACAGAATTAAAAGAAGAACATTCAAAATGTATAAGCATTACTTTGTTCAACGCCAGTTGTTTGTATTTATGCAAGATTGATTATCAACATACACATAATTCTTTACCGTTGCCTGCGTAATGTCTAGTGGCAAGTATTTGATGCATATTTAGAGTGAAAATAAACACTTTAATACAGTTAAATTAATCGTTTACTCAGGAAATTATTTTGTACATGTACTAATAAACTGCTGTGATGCCTTACTATATTAAACATGTATGAGGATAATGCAGGACTGGCTTCTTGCAGAGGTGTTTTCAAATTTTTTTTCAACAGTTCTGACTTTTTTAAAAGCTCTTGAAATCATAAACTTGTTTTCAGGTTCTTTATTATAAATTTGGGGTTTCAAAAATCACTTAAAAACACCCAAACAAGAGACATTACATCCTGTGGCAAATATTTCATGCATTTTTAGGACAACAGCATATAAACAATAAATATTATTGTTAAGTTCTTTAATGAGAGACAGAAGACTTCTTTCTGGGACTTTAGAATTGTAACATTTTTATTACAGGTATTTGGGAATAATTCTTATATGATTTGCATATTAGGGAATACGTTAATATGATTGGTCGAGAGGGCTTCCGGTAGTGGATCTGAAGTTGTTTATTTTTCGATAGACGACGTTGACAGAACTACTTTTATTAACCAATGTAAACAAGATGGCTGCGATAATAACACAAACCGGTTCAATGTTAAAAATATTTATTTTCACTTCGCGTTCATCGTCAAATTAAACTAAACACAAAACATTTATTTGAAAGAAAATAAGATATTCTTTTAGGTTATTTTTTCAGATAACAAATTTCATGGAGTATATTTTTTGGTGTTAACCCAAAAAAAAATATTCATGCGCCAGGTCAATTCAAAATGCCATAAATTTACAATTTATGTGTAATAGAGGTTACGAGTGGAGAAATCAAATTCCTTATCTCTACATTCAAAGAATTATAAGGATTTAATGCATTTTTAAAGGAATTTATTGGTGTATAAACTGGACCAAGTCACTCACAAACATATCATAAAAGTCCTTTGGACTTTTATTTGTTTGTGAGTGAATTGGTCGAGTTTATACACCAATAAATTCCTTTAAAAAGTCGTTTAATCCTATATTGCGCCTAAATTTGTACAGTTATTAGGAATTTACACTAATCAGGACTCAGAACTTAATAATATTTTTTGGGAGCGAAGAAAGACCGCTTTATTTTTACGGGGTTTCAGTATAACAATCTTTTATTCTCCTTTAGTTTGTTTCCATTTAGAAAATTAAACATTAAAATTAAAGTTGGTGAAATTCTAACTGCCACTAAATAACAAGGGTATATGTATAAGGACTAAAATATTGACGGCATCCAAAAAGAGTTGAAAGGATTTTAATGTGCAGATAGTGGGAATAACCAACTTCCATTTGTCTATACAAAAAACAATAACAACGTGTTAGCTTTAAATTTATTTTATGAATGTATTTCAATCATTCATTATCAGTTTATTCGTCTGTTTAAACCATTCAGATTTCATTTTTGTTTTGAAAGGGAAGTAACTCCTTACTAACCCTATATGGTTGCTAACCCTATATGGTAACTAACCATGTATTTTTTAGGACACCCTATATCAAATATATATAGTCACCACGTGTAATTCATTAACCAATCATATCCCCATAAATCTATAGGAGGTAAGATAAAATATATTATTGCCACTACAATTATCTGAAATAGAATTTGTATATTTCTCATTGAGTTTCCATTGACAAAAGCTTCTGTATGAAAATAAGGAAATGTTGTAAAGTTGTGATTAGACAACTATTCACCAAGTTGTGTACCTTTATAATGTTACATGCAAGCAGGGGCATCATCTATGACCCATGGGCCCATTCCTCATTTATTTAATTGTAATCAGTTTTATACTTCTTTGCAGCAATCAGTCAGAAGTTATGAACGTGGCAGCTACTTGGCATCTTTGAATGATTTCCTGTCATCAGTCAGATTGCAGGAATTCTCAGAAAAAGAAAGAAAAACATGGCAGTCCTACACATTTAAAACAAGAAACACCTACAAAGAAAGAATTGATGAGATTATGAAATTGATAATAGGAATTTTATTTCCAAACGATGTTGACGAAGTAATTGAAGATATAAAATGTCCCAAGCAGTTAAATGAAGAAAACAGAACCGATCATACAGAGTACAAAGATATTGTCACTTCATACAGAAAAGCAGAATCCTGGCAACAAGGGAGACAAGTTCTTTCAGTTCTTGCCTCAAGAATGTCCTTCAAGGACTTACTGTCTCTACTACCAGAAGTAACATCCCATCGCTACTATGCTGCTCTCAGTCATTCAAAGAAAATAGGGCCAGCACTTCCAATTCCCGAGAAAAAACTGCATCGACAAAAATTAGATCCTGAAAGATTAGACTCATTCTTAGATTGCATTACATCCAGTCATGTTGTCCGTGATCTACCGTTTGGGGAAAAAAAAACTGAAGTTTTCAGATGGAACAGTCCACAATTTACCTAATGTTGTACGTTGCATGGGTTCAGCAGACATAATACAGCAGTACAAAGCATACTGTCAGGAAAATGAAGCTTTACTTTTAGGTAAGGCCAAATAAAGATATTTATATAGATAAATAGAAAAATTAAAGGATATCATATGGGGTATCCATCCATGACACAAAATCTAAAAAAAAAACACACACAAAAAACAAAAAGCAAAGGAACAGTGCATTTTAATATTGCTGTTCTTTATCTCAAATTCACAATGACACCTTCAACAAGGTGCAGGTTTAAGATGGCTCCTAGCACTTTCTTGGCTGGAATTCTATGCAAAAATAATTTTGATAGACTTTGTAAAATGCAACACCACCTGAAGTAGGCCCGGTTAAAAAACACATACTTGAAAGAAGTACATATTCAAAACAAATTAGTTCCTTCGCATAGGTGTAAATTTAAAATTATGTGTAGAATATATTTAAATAGTAAGGTATCAGATGAAAGGCGAAGGACTGGTTATCCTTGTAGAATACATATTGACTAATAACATTGAATATTGAAAAAATGTATGAATGAATTCTAAAATGGATCAAATCTACCCTATTTGTGCTACTTGGACATAAAACAATAATCAATCAATCTAAACTTGTTGTTACTGTTTTTTAATAGGTGACAGTACGATGTTCAAAATACTTGCTCAGTGTGGTGCTAAAGTCAGAAAAAGCCTTGAAGGACTGGATTATTTTGTAGCAGAAGGAGGACGTGCCTTTATTACTCTTCAAGATGTCTTAGACAAATTGCTGACCTACGACGCTATATCACCTGATGACCACAAAAGTTTTCAGGCACTGTTCTAACAATCAAAGCAGTATTTAAGGACTGACTATAAGGTTTGTTAGAATTTATTTAGGACACAATTAAATGATAAATAAGTCCATGTATGTGATAAATTCGAAATTGCCATATGTTTTTATGTTTTTTACTTTATTCAGTTTTCTAATCGTTGGGGTGCCAGCATAATATAAATTATATTAATAAAGATTTGCATTCATCCATTACAGAAATTTTATTTAGATTAAATAAACCCTTGATTTTTGTGTCGCCTTGAGGTAGTCAAAAAGCGAATCATACGTATGCTGTTGCCAGCATTGGTGGCATAGTTTGTGATGACATCTAGTTTATTTGCAAACCACTAGTATTAGGCCAATAAAATTGGAACAAATGTAGTTCATTTGTTATTTTATATACCTTCACAGTAGTTATACCCCACGCAACAAGTTGCGGATGGTATAATGTTTTTGACCAGTCTGTCTGTCCGTCTGTCCATCCGTCTGTCCGTCTGTCCGTCCGTCAGTCCATCAGTCCTATTTCTTGTCATCGCAACTCCTCTCAAACCACACAACAGAATTTCACGAAACCTTTTTAGATAAAAAGGACATACTATGTAGTTGTGCATATCAACAGGAAATTAAGATTCAATTTTTTTTCTAGGAGTTACACCCCTTTGAACTTATTTGCTTTAATGTACTACTGCAACAGTTTGTCATCGCAACTCCTCTGAAACCACACAACAGAATTTCATGATACTTTGTAGATAATAAGGACATACTATGTAGTTGTGCATATCGACAGGAAATTACGATTCATTTTTTTTTTTCTTAAGTGTTACGCCCCTTTGAACTTATTTGCTTCAATGTACTATTGCAAAAGTTTGTCATTGCAACTCTTCTGAAACCACACAACAGAATTTCATGATACTTTGTAGATAATAAGGACATACTACGTAGATGTGCATATCGACAGGAAATTATGATTCAATTTTTTTTCTAGGAGTTATGCCCCTTTGAACTTATTTGCTTCAATGTACTTTTGCAACAGTTTGTCATCACAACTCCTCTGAAACCACACAACAGAATTTCATGAAACTTTGTAGATAATAAGGACATACTGTGTAGATTTGCATATTGACAGGAAATTATGATTCAATTTTTTTTTCTTATACAATTTTTTTTTCTTGCACTTATTTTATTTCTCCAATGACAATGTGGGGACGTGGGGTATGTGAGCGCGCTCACTAAGGTTCTTTAATTTAAAATATTTTCAGATTCATATTTCAAAGGGAAGAGAAGTAGCAGATCACTGTATGTTGTATGCCCTCAGTGATGAAAAAGATGAGGCATTTATAGAACAATGTTCCCACAATCACCAGATGGTCTGTGAAAGCTGTGAGCAGTTGAAGGAGACCATTGCTGCTTTAGAAAAGATCTTTGTTACTTCCTCAGTAGATGGAAAAGAGGATGAGATGAATGACCTTAATTTTAGGGTAACTAATTATATTATTTATATGAGCACTTTAAATGTAAAAAAAAGTTTCGATTACATTTACATCTGATCCTTCAAGGAAACTCATTACCCTTATCTATTATTGTTACTTATTAGTTTCTTTTGAATATTTCCTCCAACTATATGAATATATCCATTTTTTTTCAAAATACAATGCTATCTTTTTCAATATGTTAGTTTATGATCAATCTTCCTATTTGACTGGCTATCATTCTGCATAAAATTTTCACTACATAATATAACAAAGGTGTACTTGACTAGATGGAAAGAGCAGCTGTATCATATTTAATTATTTTCGTATTAACTTATGAATTAAACAAAAAGAATCAACTAGTTCAGGATATGTTTAATCAGAGAATATTCAATTTTGAAGTGTGAATGAATCTTCACTAGGCTAATTGAATTTGCAACAGTAAAGTCTACGATTTATGTTTACACTGCTTTAAATAATCCCCTCAGAAAACACCAAAGAAAAAGCATACATTTTAGAAAACTGACATCACCTAACTGGTTATACCTAAATTTAGAATAAAAATTAAAAATATGAATTGATCTTCTTTTTTAGGTACAACAAGCAACAAGAAATATTTTCAGCCTGAAAAAGCACATAATAAGATGTAAAAACCAGGACTTAGCAAAAACTCATCTATTTGAAACTATGCCTACAGATGAAGTTTTACTGGTATGTGACTGGGCAATGAAGTTTTTGCCACGAAAGTTTCGTGAAGATCAGTATGATTGGTTCGGAAAGAGAGGAATCCCATGGCATATATCTATAGCCTTTTGTAGGAAAGATGATGGAAGCATTGGTAGCCTTGGATTTGTTCATTTGTTTGCAACGCAAATATCCCAGGTTAGTACAACTTTTAACATGAATAAGCTATAATATTTATGTACAAATAATTATTTTTTACCGTGAAGATAACATATTGAAAAATATATGGTAGGGCAAGTAGGGAATTTGTTGCAAAATTCAGCTATTAAAAAGAAAGAATAGAGGGTAAATGTACATGAGACAACATAGTTTAAATTAGAATAAATCTGAAAGGCACACAATAAAGCAAGCTGAAGATGGTGTAATATACCTAGCAGCCAACTTGTAAAATATTTTTAAAATATGAAAGAGGAACCATACCATGACAATGAGAAGGAATATCACATAAAAGAAAAAAAGCAAAGACACTGGCTAATGAATTGAATCTTGCCATTGGTGTGATTAAATGTGGTCGGTAAACCGATGTGGTTGTGAGATATCTATTATCTCATTTATCATATTCATAATGCAATTTGATACACTAAAAATAAAAGACAAACTAGTGAACATGTATATCATGAATTAATGTTGAATTAAACATTTGCTTGTTAATTTTTTTTTTTATCTTGGGGTTGGTATCATTAATCAAATAGTGTATGTACATGTAGGACTACCCTAAACAAATCTGTTTTTGAATGCCTGTCCATTTACTTGACATGATACCATCTCCTGAAAACAATTTAGTATCTGTGCTCTAACTTCAGTTGTAGTTGATAAATGCTTATGAAATGGATATTTTATAAAGCGGTTTAAAGGTTGTGATTTATTTTGTTTATAATCTTTTAACAGGACAGCCGAGTAACAGCCAGTATTATCCAAGATGTTATGGACAAAATTAGAGAAATCAACACCACTGACATCAAATTTCATGTATGGTCTGACAATGCTGGTTGCTACAAGTCTACAGAGATGCTTTCATTCTTATTCCATTCAGGACTTATCCTGTCATATGACTTCTGCGAATCCCAGAATGGGAAGGGACCATGTGATCGCACTGCCGCAACCATCAAATCTTCTATTAGAAGATATGTAAACCAGGGTCATGATGTACTTACAGCACAATCAATGAAAAAGGTACAGATAGTTTTAAAAAAACAATAAGTTTCATGTCTAAAAAATCTCAAGGTTACAGCTGTAAATGTACTTTGAAATTCAGAAATTATTGCGAGGTTTTTATTAATGGGAATAATTTGACTGGGTGAGTATAGTATTAATAAGAACTCTCATTCTGATATTTTAAATAACGTCTATATGCACCTTTTGCAGAAATGGCAGTAATTTTATCTCGCAATTTCATTCATTCTTCAAAAATTGCAATAACAAATGTACACAATAATTTCTTAGTTTACAGTAATCTAACAATGTCAGCCCCAAGCAAAACAGTAATCAAGGTTTATTATAAAAGATCCAGAAGAGCATGAGTGCAGCTTTATGAAAATATTTAAATCATGTGGAAACCAGTGAGCAACAACAATAACTAATTTGGTTTTATAAAAGCTGAAGGAATTAGACCCAATTATGGGACAGCTGAAGTTACTTTATTACTCTATATAAATATAAAAACAAGAATCAGTATGATTGCCCATGATACAACTCTCCACCGGAGACCAAATGACATAGAATTTATCAATTATAGGTCACTGCAAGGCCTTAAACAATGAACAAAACCCTTACTTCATTGTGAGCTCTTTTTATGCCACATTTATGGGCATTATGTTTTCTGGTCTGTGCGTCCGTCCGACTGTTCAATCGTCCGTTCGTCCAGCTTCAGATTAAAGTTTTTGGTCAAGGTAGTTTTTGATGAAGTTGAAGTCCAATCAACTTGAAACTTAGTAAACATGTTCCCTATGATATAATCTTTCTAATTTTAATGCCAAATTATAAATTTTATCCCATTTTCACGGTCCACTGAACATAGAAAATGATAGTGCGGATGGGGCATCCCTGTATTTGGGACACATTCTTGTTAAGTCTCCCAAACGAAGTTTGTGAAGACTTATTGTTTTATGCTCAGTTCTTCTTCTTCTTCTTCTTCCGCCGCTTTTTAATTTGAACTTGTCCGCACCCGTTCTCCAAAACCGCTTGTCAGATTAACTTAGGGTTTCACAATATGTTAGACTAACATGTCTAGTGGTGCAATCAGGGTTTTGTTTGTGCAATGGGGTTTATAAAGGGGTACTTTGAGGGGCAAAAAGAAAAGAGGGTTTACTATAGAACCCTATGGGATTTTATTTTTTTAAATTTTCAAATGATTATAAATTGAAAACCGTTTGTGATAGACACAATCTTTTTAATTGAAAATGTTCTAAATGATAAAGCCCATTAAATGAAATACAGGGTTAGTCCCCAGGGGTCACCCCCAACCCCTGCCATTTAAGAAAGTTCTAATACCTTGTAAGTGGTCAAGATCCCCACCCCTAAACCATATATATTTTGGTTTGTTATACTAAGATGGTTTGAATGATATACAGGGTTAGTCCCCAGGGGTCACCCCCACCCCCTGCCATTTGAGAAAATTATAATATCTTGTACGTGGTCAAGATCCCCACCCCTAGACCATATATATTCTGGTTTGTCATGCTAAGATGGTTTGAATGATATACAGGGTTAGTCCCCAGGGGTCATCCTGACCCCCTGCCATTTGAGAAAGTTCTAATATCTTGTAAGTGGTCAAGATCCCCACCCCTAAATCATATATATTCTGGTTTGTCATGCTAAGATGGTTTGAATGATATACAGGGTTAGTCCCCAGGGGTCATCCCGACCCCCTGCCATTTGAGAAAGTTCTAATATCTTGTAAATGGTCGAGATCCCCACCCCTAAACCATATATATTCTGGTTTGTCATGATAAAGCACATCAAATGAAATACAGGGTTAGTCCCCAGGGGTCACCCCCACCCCTTGCCATTTAAGGAAGTTCTAATATCTTGTAAGTGGTCAAGATCCCCACCCCTAAACCATATATAT
Source organism: Mytilus californianus (assembly GCF_021869535.1). Classification (NCBI taxonomy): domain Eukaryota; kingdom Metazoa; phylum Mollusca; class Bivalvia; order Mytilida; family Mytilidae; genus Mytilus; species Mytilus californianus. Next base: position 6,437,944 of record NW_026262669.1, on the reverse strand, counting down.
TCTGGTTTGTCATGCTAAGATGGTTTGAATGATATACAGGGTTAGTCCCCAGGGGTCATCCCCACCCCCTTCCATTTGAGAAAGTTCTAATATCTTGTAAATGGTCGAGATCCCCACCCCTCAACCATATATATTCCTATTTGTCATGTCTCGAACATTTGAATGACGTATACGGTCAGTCCCCAGGGGTTCCCCCCACCCCCAATGTTCTAATATCTTGTAAATGGTTGAGATCCCCATCCCTAAACCATATACATTCCTGTTCGTCATGTAATGAACATTTGAATGACGTTTAGGGTCAGTCCCCAGGGGTTCCTCCCCACCCCCAATGTTCTAGTATCTTGTAAATGGTCAAGATCCCCACCCCTAAACCATATATATTCTTGTTTGTCATGCCAAGATGATTTGAATGATATACAAGGTTAGTCCCCATGCATCACTTATGCATATAACTTTACTGGACCAAACCAATTTTCACTGGATGTTGCCCAATGTCAGGCGACCCTGGGAATTACGAATTATGGGAGCTTCGTTTGGGAGACTTCGTAACAGCATCTTGTTACAATTATTTCTTGTTTATTATGATTTTGTATCTATTATGTTATGAGGTTTTTATAATTTAAGTAAAGCTTTACAACCAAAAAAAAAAAAAAAACAACAGTTCTAATCTACTCTAGTTATTTTTCTTCTTATAGGCATTTACAATAATTTCACTTTATTTACAGGCAATAGACAAGTCAGCCAAAAATGTAAAGTACATAGTTCGTGTTATAGAAGGACCTGAGTGTAGGAAAACCAAGTACACTCCTATACCAGCTATATCATCTTACAGTAACTTCACATTTAGCGCACATGGCATTACTGCATGGAAGGCATACCAAGTTGGCACAGGTAAAAAGATAAATATTATTTTCATAATTCCCCTAAACATGAATATAAAAAAAGAAGATGTGGTATGATTGCCAATGAGACAACTATCCACAAAGAGACCAAATGACACAGAAATTAACAACTATAGGTCACTGTACATCCTTCAACAATGAGCAAAGCCCATTTGGAGTCATCATTTTCTTATCTTTTCTTTTTATAATTTCCTAATTATGATCTCAAAACACTGATTTTCTATTGTTAGCTGTAAGCAGTCAATAGACCATAATTTTATATATATGATTCAAGTATTGTCTTTTGCGATTATGTTGAAAACAACCTCACATATTTTAGTTTGCTCCAAGTCAGAATATAGTGTCCAAATATTATTTATGTCTTCCTGCAAACTGTTTCCTTTATGTGGGTTAGCAGGTTTAAGATCCAAATGAACAAGTTTGCTGGCACTATTTAATTCTCTCCCTAACATGGGACAGTGGTGTAACAGTACAACATCAGAACAAACTATAAAAAACAGTTCTGTCTTGTCAGATTGATCAATACAAAGCAAAAAACAACTGACAATATAGACACAGACTAGATGTGGCAGGGATTATATATATCCAGCACAACACAAAAAAGACTCAAAGTAAAGTTATATTCATTTCACACATACATTTCATGTCCATAGCTACAATATATCCAGTTCATGTTGACCAAGTGTAAAACCAAGTGTAAAACAGCAACAATCAATCAATTAATCAATTATTGTTTGAACAGTATTCTCAAATTACAAGTTATATAATTTTATTTTCTACATTTTAGGAAAGCTAATACCTTCATCTAATATTCCAACCGTTGAAAAGTGTATTCTCAATACTTCATGTTCAGAGATAGAGGGTGAAATTGATGTGGTTTTTCACCAACTGCCACTTAAAGCTGAAGAGGAAGAAAACACCATAACATGTGCAAATGAGGGATGCACACTGTCTTTTTCTTCTTTTCATGAGCTGTCAAGCCACTTAATGTTCGGCAAGTGTGAGTTTGAATTTAGGTGCCAGTTTAGTAATGGATGTGACATTACAAAGATGTCTAAGTCTTTTTCAACCAACTTTCAAGTTTCATCAGCAGGACTGACAGTTGGAATTGATGACAACTCAGATTTAGAACTTGGCTGGGCATTGAAAGAAGAAAGGAAGAACAAACGATTCAATGTAAACCAAAAAGAATATCTTACTGAAAAGTTTAATAAAGGTCTAAAAACTGGAAGAAAAGAAGATCCTTTTTTGGTATCAGAGGAAATGCTGACTGAGAGAAAAGAAGATGGAAATAGAAGATTTTCATATGAAGAAATCCTTTCTGTACAGCAAATCACAAGTTTCTTTTCTAGAATGAGCAGGAAGAACAAATCATTTGATGATTCCGTTGATGCATCAAGGGAAGAAACTATAACAACTATCAGGAGAGAACTAACTGCAGATGAACTTAATTAAATTTTGTTTACCAACTTTATGTAGAAAACTAAAAATATTTTATGAACTTATAATATGGTATGATTGTCAATGACACAACTCTCCATAAATGACACAGAAATTAACAACTATAGGTCATTGTACAGTCTTCAACAATGAGCAAAGCCCATACTGCATAGTCAGCTATAAAACGGCCACAAAATGACAAATTTAAATAGGTTAAAGTGAAATTGCAAAAACCATTTGAGCCAATTTGTCTTTCTAAAAAAACACCAATGAGACATCAGATTTCTATTTAGATAGTTATATATATATATGATTCGACTGACTGGCATCAGCAACTTTTCATGCTGCACCTACGATAGAAAGGGGAATTATGTTTTCTGGTCTGTGCATCCGTATGTCCCACTTCAGTTTAAAGTTTTTGGTCAAGGTAACTTTTGATGAAGTTGAAGTCCAATCAACTTGAAACTTCCCTATGGTATGATCTTTCTAATTAAATTGCCAAATTAGATTTTTGACTCCAAACTCACGGTCCATTGAACATAGAAAATGATGGTGAGAGTTTCCGGTATAAGTTTTTGGTAAAAGTTTTTGTTCAAGGTAGTTTTTGGATGAAATTGAACTCCAATCAACTTGAAACTTAGTACACATGTTCACTATGATATGATCTTTCTAATTTAGTATGTCTAAATGCCAATTTAGATTTTTGACCCCAATTTCACAGTCAACTGAACATAGAAAATGATAGTGCGCATGGGGCATCTGTGAAGGATTGACACATTCTTGTTCTTGCTTAAATTAATAGTGAGATTTGGATTTCCTATGATATTTCCAACCAAAGACAGAGAATGACTCTTGTGTTTTGTTTGCACAGTGTTTTAACATCAGTGCAAGGCTGTAGTATATTATTTCAAAGTTTAAGTGAAGTGAGCTGCACCATGTATTCATTTTCACAGGTTCAGACTAAATTTACACTGAAAATTTTCATAATTTTACCACAAAACTGTTATTTACAGCCTCTTGATATTTGACTAGGTCTTTATCTTCACTGACATGGTAACCTTCACAACACCCTTTTGTTTGATATGTGCTTTTTGAAAGGATACCGGAGTAAATCTTTGTATGCAATAGCTATAAAATACATACTTTTGTTTTTTTTTTTTTTTTGCTTAGGGTCATATAAATGGTTACCACAATCTTAAATTGACATTTATCTCTTCAAATAGTGTTAAATCAGTATTTAGATCCAATTGAACTAAATTTTCTTCATTTATAACTTAAAATTTGCAAATTTCACAAAAATGTTTTTTTTTAGATATTTTCATTCATTGCCATGATTGCCATGGCACCGCATTTTTTTTTTTTTTTTAGAGAAATAACACTATTCCAATTTTTTGATATTTTGGACTTTATGCTTTATGCATTATATATGCATTATATTAAGAACATCTGTCGGTGCATTTTTTCACAGTCTATTATTAAAATTGGTAAAAAATACAATTTTCCAGAAATTCAAAAAAAGTCAAAATCAAGGTTTTTGGCAGCATAAAAAAACTGTGATAGCAACTTTTTTTATTATGTTATGTATTGTTATTATATGCCTAGATCATTGTCTTCGTGATGACAAATAAAGAATATGACTTCAGAACAGTATGCTTTATGTTTTACATGCAAAAAAAACGGTAATTTCACTGATTGAAAGACTCTTGTAGAAGCCTTATTTGGTGATGTATGGTAACCATGGCAACCGCAACTCTGTGTATCAATATTATACCAAATTTCGAACAAGGGTGACATATGAGTATTAACTACCAAGTTTCATTGAAATTTGAGGTCCTCACTTTCCCACCCTATATCAGAAATGTTGATGCTTACAGAGAATGGCTCTTAAATGAAAGACTTTAGGAACTTTCAATTGAGATCAATCTGATTTCCGAGCCCAAACAGGATTCAAAAAAGGTTATAGTACATTGGATAACATATTTGTATTACATTCATTAATATCAATTTATCAAGCTCTTGGAAAAAAACTCACTTTTGTTGATTTTTCGAGAGCCTTTCACACAATCTGTCATACATCTTTATGGATAAAATTACAAAAGGCGAATATTTCCGGGAAAATTTTTAAGGTAATATATAGCATGTATAGTGATGTTAAATCGTGCGTTAGGAATGGTAACGAAGTGTCAGCCGATTCTAACTGTAACATTAGAGTGAGACAGGGAGAAAATTTATCTCTCTTTTGATTTGCTGTTAATCTAAACGATCTTGAGTCTTTCTTTGCTGAAAATGATGTTCAGAACTTGCAAGTTATGGAAAATATTTGCCGCAATTATTTGCATATTTAGATAAAACTTTTCGTTCTTTTGTACGCCGACGACACTATAATTATATCTGAAACGACCGAATCAATGCAACACGCCTTAAATGTTTTTGAAAGATACTGTGTCCGATGGAAATTAAACGTTTATTTATCGTATACAAAGGTTGTTGTGTTTTGCAGACGGAAATCAGGAACATTACCAAAATTTCAAATATTTAACCAGTCTATTGGAATTCAAGATTTCTATCCACATTTAGGACTAACTTTAACTACAATGGTTCATTTGAAACAGCGAAGAAACGACTTAGCGAACAAGCACAGAAAGCACTTTTTAGTCTTTATACAAAGATACGTAACCTCTCAATACCTGTCGATTTACAATTACAACTGTTTGTTGCACTTATACTTCCAATTCTGACATATGGGTGTGAAATATGGGGATTCGGAAACAATTACATGCTCGAAAAGATCCAACTACAGTTTTGCCGGAATGTGTTGAAAATTAGATCCTCGACATCACATTTTATGACATATGAAGAATTTGGTCGTACACCAATAGATACCGTAATAAAATGTAGAATGGTGTGTTTTTGGAACAAACTTCTCGCCAATGAAAATAAACTAAGCAGTATAATTATCAAATTATGTTACACTTAAAAGATGATCACATGTTCAAATGGATTGACTACATTACATCGATTTTAGACAATTCCGGACTTAGATATGTTAGGACTCAACAATTACCATTAGATGTAAATCAACTAAAATCATTCTGAAAGAAAATCTTAAAGATGCATTCATTCAACATTGGCATAGTCAAATTGACAACTTATCCAGAGGATAATTTTATGGTCTTTTTAAAACAATGTTTGGCTTAGAAAACTATCTTCTACAATTATCACCAATCGAACGTGAATATATTTCAAAATTAAGATGCTGTAATGTAAAAATTCCAGTAGAGCTGGATAGATGGTACAATGTTCAAAAAGACGAGAGGACATTTAATTTGTGTTTAAATGCTATTGGTAATGAATACCATTATTTATTTGAATGCAATTCTATATTAGTAAAAAGTATCAGAAATCAGCACATTCCAGAATACTTTGTTAAATATCCCAGTGCAGCAAACATTAAAGAACTACTATCATTGGTTAATATTACTGTACTTAAGAATGTATCTTTATTCGTTTCAAAGTTAACGAAAATATTATAAAGTAAAGTTATTATCAATATATTTCATTTCGAAGTTGTTCTATTTATTTCTAAGATTGTATGTGATTGTATTTTGTATGTATACACCTCTTGTTTCACATGTCCATGTGACGGATTGTTTTTAAATAAAGCATATTGAATTGTAGTGTATTGTATTGTATTGTAAAGAACAAATACCACGATCTGATAAATTATGGGCTTTCAATGTACACTAGCATTATTTTAACCCGTTTGGGAAAGGGGTCTTGATAGGGACAGTAAACTGACAGTAAAACGGAGACAAATTCATTTTTCAGTATCTATTTTCATATTGAAATTCGTTCAGGCCCTATTCCAATTCGTTTGAGGAACTTATCACTGGAAAAGAACGAGTGAAAATGGGGGAACACATCTTACTCAATAAAGTTTGAAACTATACACGTAGCGTACGTTTTTTTTACGCAATAAAGATAAAAGCTTAGAAACAAATTATACAGTTTCACTCGTTAAAGAAATGTAGTACTGGACAGGAATGAGTTTAAATGGCGAAATTTGTTTTTCTTTTTTTTTAAATTTGCATACAAAAGCTGTCTATTAATAATATTAACCTATAATACAGGTATGAGGAGTTTAAAGAAATTAAGTACAAAATTTGAAAACGCCAAACAACAGTGTCTTGTAAATATGTCACTTGCAATAGTCAAAACGTTATTTATTTAAATGGATCTTCATTACAAGAAGTTAGAAGAAAACACACACATAATCAAATGATATTTATATACATATATTTCGGTATTTTTTTTATGTATGAGGCGGTCTATTGATGCATTAAAATCCGGGTTTTTTTTTTTACTATCAATGCTGAACTATACCTACGACGTTTTATATTATAGGACTTTCATCGTAGTTGAAACAGGGTTTTTATTCCAAAGGAAGCCACGGTTTGCAATGAAAGAGATATATTTTAACGTTTTCAATTGAAATTAATTGAATGGAAAATTTCCAGATTATTGACAAGACAAGTCATGTGTGTAGATTTCTTAAAATTTTCAACTGGCTTCAACTATTGCAAACAAAACGAACAGTTTATTAAACATTTTAGCTAAAACAATAAATCTTTATTATTTTTGTATTCCCAAGGAAACGTTTTGTTTGTTTGTAAAGCTTACTTGTATGTGGTTATTGCCATCACTAGTCACTTCTAAGTATTAATGATACACGGACATAATCAACATGATAATTTGTATTCAGTATAATCATCGGTCATGCATGACATATCCCAGGAAACAGCGCGTGCCGATTAAAGCTTCAATTACTTCTTAAATATTGAATTGATTGTATTTTGACAACAAATATAAGATAAAAAAATACATTTTCTATCGAATGCATACCCTCAACGCTCACTAAAACATCTATTACATGTCCTGAATGCACTTTGTATGTCCCGAGTGCACTCAGGAGGTCCTTAGCGGTTTTTAAACGTACCGCTTGGTAGCAAGTAGCAAGCCTCTATCAAGAAAATAGAAAAAGAAACCAGAGCCCTATACAATTGTATCGTATAGTATAGAGCATTTTATAGTTTATTTTTTATTTTCGTTTCAAAAACAAAAAGAAAATGATTTCCAATTCTACACATCCATAAAAGAACTAACTATTCTAAGTTTGGTGTAACTGAAATCTAATATATCTGTCACGTGCACTACGTACTGGTGTTGTTAAGGCTTAACATATTCTAAACGTATAACACTAAGTAATTGCCAGTGAAAATGTAAAAATAGGAAGATGCAGTATAATCGCCAATGAGACAACTCCCCACCAGAGACCACATGACATAGAGGTTAACAATTATAGGGCATCGTACGGCCTTCAACAATGCGCAAAACCCATACCACATAGTCAGCTTTTAAAGGACCGAACTGACAAATATTTTTCATTTAACAGTCTGATTTTAGTAAATGATGAACGCAAAAATGAAAAAAAAGTTCATCTAGAAAAAAAAATATTGCTGAGTTACACAAAATGATACTGTATTCGATGAATATGTGATGATAGATTTATACAAGGACGTCATAATTTTAAACCGTCTGGAAGAACTAATACGAATCTCATTTCAGGAACATGAAATCAAACACTAAGATAAATATCATAACCGTATACTATGATACAATAAGTTCTAATAAAACTTTTCCTATGTGATTTTTTTTTTCGAATGTCAGCTTATCACTTGTGTTGCAGTTAATTTCATGAACTTTCAAAAGCCGAAAGTCAGGTTATATATGAACGTTAAATATTGGAACATAGATTCTTTAAATGAAATGGATGGAGACATTCTTTTACTGTATATGAAAATATAAGGAGATGCAAAATGGTTGCCAATGAGATAACGATCACCAGATTTAATGTCGGTCACCTTCCGTGGTCTGCAACAATGAGAAAAACATACCAAATATTCGTAAAAACAAACAGAATAAAGAGATTTATTATTCCAATATCTTATTATATAACTGAATGTTATTATTTGCGAACATTTGCGAAATAACGCAAGCCTTTGCGTTATAACGCAAATCTTTGCGATATAACACACACATTTGCGTTAAAACGCAAACATTTTGATTGCAATTATTCATTAAGTTTTATATTATGTCCTTCTGTCATTAAATTTCGGTTGTGATTTCGTTAATAGAAGAACCATAAGCACAAGGCCAAATCATTACTTATAATTATGCATAAGAATAAGGGAATACTTAAAGTGCAATTATACACAAATTAAGTATCAGACAATTATATAATTTAACAAGAAATAGGCATATTTTAATTGAAAGGACAAAATTTGAAAAACATTGATTAAGTAGATCAAGGCAAAATAATGTCATACAATTTTGAAACTATCAATTCAAATAGACAATTTGATCTTTCTGCTTTAAAATGAATTATTCAATTGTTCAAGTTTGACGTATTTTGTAGAAGGTCAATTGTTGACGGATTTAAGTTATTTGTGTTGTTGAGTTGTTGATGTCTCCTTTGCGTATCTATCACATCTCCTTTTATTCATCAGGTGTATTCGTCTCGATTTTGCCATGATCACAAAACTTGTTATCATCGTTGTTAATTAGATTTTACTGTTGTCACGTGCCCTCAATTTGTGTGCACTCATTTTCAAAAGTATTTGATAATAATTCCTGGACGTTAGAATGGTTGCAACTTCTTTAAGCCAGATTTATATTTTGTTGTATACACATGTCTATTAAAATATTAGCAGTTACAAATATCGATTAACGATATTTATCTGTTTATATTATAATTAAAAACATGAGTATCTGATACCCAGTCGACGAAAAAACTAAACGAAAAACAATTTAATTTTTCCCAAAGTTAAGAGGATTTTATCATACGCACATTCTAGAAATCATATAAGATGCAAACATTTAAAGTAACGGTTTCATGCAGTATTTAGTTTCCATCCTTACCTTAAAATCAAATAGTTGATGGATTGCTGTATTATTGCAGATAATCCATCGAAAGAAATTAAAAGGAACATGATGTTCTGTAACGATGTGTGGCCCTCGTGTGAAGTAAAATTGATTATACATCATCAATTAAAAATATTTTTTTTGTGATATAAGTAAAAATCAACAAAATAATGTTGCAACTAGATAAGCTTTCCAATTACAATGGAACGCTTTCATTATATTGTATATACTGAAGAAGAGATAAGAAATAAACCCAGCAATTCAATGGGATTTGTTACTTTCGTAAGAATGGTTAAGAAAATCAAGTGCATATTTTCGAGTATATAAAACAAAAACAACATTCAAAGCAAAACTTAAAAACAAATTGGAGAAATCTATTTTTCTGTGTATTGCAAATGAATCATACATATAGGATGTAATTTTCAATACGGTGGAATTTTTAATTTGGAAAGAAAGGAACATCATTAAGTACGAACAGATAAAAAAAAATATTAAAGAGTGTACGGAAATATTTCAAATGGCACGCATACACAACTATCATTCTACGAACCTAGATTAAATTTACGTTTAACATGTTTAAGTTCATCATACTCTTTTTATTTTGTATGTACATTGTATATTCAAGGTATAATTTATTTTTTGCTTTGCAATGACTTATTATTTTGGATCGTAATGTTTAAAAGCCCTTCTGTAGGACTGTGTATTAAAAAGGATTTATCGATTAAAAAAAAAACTATTGCATTAATCACACTCGGAAGAGCGTGTAAAACCCATCCTTCCCCCTCTCATGTGTATACTAGTCATCATTTCTACGCCCCTGTTGTAAGTTGCTCTTTCGTTAAAACGACTGTTCAATGCATACATAACCTTTTTAAGAGGCATCTACAACTTGACAAATTTTCTATTGTTGAGGCAAAATGCAATAGTCCCAGAATTGCTATTTCATGTACATTAAGCTCCGGTAAATTGAGTAATTTGCGGGTAACATCGATGTACAGTGCTTATAAGAGGGTTTGATGAGGACTGAATTGCAGCCTTTTCCGCTGCGAATTTTTTTTTTGCACCAGTGATAAATATTACAACTTTAATACAGAGTTAAAAGTAGATACATTTGTTAATTTATTTTAACAAGACTATACTGCTTACGGAAAAAAGTCAACATTTGCACAATCAAAGGTTTCATTAATTTTATTAAAACTTTTAATACATGATATTGTTTTATTTGTTGGTAATTGTAAAAGTTTTTTAGTAACCTTAAGGATACATACTTGTATCGATTTTATTTATGTAAACAATGACTAGTATCTGTTCTCTTTACATGTGTCCCTTTATTGATTATCCGTAAGGAATACACGATAAGAATACAGACGAAGAGAAAAAGTAAATATACGGGAATACGACAAATCAACAGAAATATAAACAATAGTCATCACCATACAGAGTAACAGACTGATAAATTTATTGTATTTAATTTATTTCTACGGGAATACGACAAATTAACAGAAATATAAATAATAGTCATCACCATACAGAATAACAGACTGAAAGATTGATTGTATTTGATTTACTTCTATTTGATACTTCTATTGTCTTTCACAATCCTTGATACCGTTTCTCGTTTTAATGTTTTTTTAGAAATTATTGTTTAGAAACCACAAATACTGAGATAAGTCGATTTTTCATATCAGTTATCAACACTCTTTCATATAAATAGATATTGCATGTGAACATTTAAAATCATATTATTTACCGGAAATTTCTATTTCAACTGGTTCACTTTTCTTGCTGCATTTTAAAAATACATCTTGGATCAATAAATTTAAGTTACTTATTTTCTTATGTCTTTGTCATTAAGTCATTTTAATTGTGAATATTTGTTTAGAAAATCGATAACGTATGGAATGGATTGAAGATACATATATATCTATTTGGGTTGCTTTTCTGCTTGAGTGATTTACCTTATAAGTAGGCGGACACATTAAAGTTTAAAATGACTTAACATCAGGTTGAACTAGTTTAACGGAGGCGTGGCTTATTAGTTTGACAAAAAATGACTTGAATGACCGCAAGGGAATCTATTTGACTGGCATTAAAATAGTTTAAAATAGATTGAATAAGATAGAAAACCGTTTTTAATTTTTCTTAATCTGATTCAATATTCCAGTAATCTTTTTTAAAGATGGTTAATACCTATTTGGCCGTTTAAGTTAAATTCTGGTTACTAGTGCAGGGACCATTTAGAAAACACTATTCCCTGAAAATGTGTATCCAACTTGTCACAATAACATAAGACAAAAATATATAAATTACTTTAAATGCGATATATAACGAATTGCGTCATTATTGGTTCTTTTAGTTTTTTGCTAAATAAATTACATTATAGCAGAATGATAGCATGCTCAAAATGTTTCTATACCACTTAAAAGAGATAAAATGATGTTATTTGAAATCAGTACCCTATTTAGCAGTAACGCATTTTAATGCCACTAGTTTAATTAGTTTTCACAAAATGTAGATGATATAACAGTAAAGATACTTAAAGCTTTGTTTGTGTTGATTAAGCGTTTATATTTTTTTTCTTTATTTTAATATAAATCTGTCATTGTTTTCAGTTTTTTGTCCTAAAATATGATAAGTTAGTAACATTTTGTTTGAATTGTTTACAAATGGCCATATTTCTTCTTTTATATGAAAATAAATGAACTTTTATATTTAATCAGTCATTTCAAATGCCTCTAGATGATTTGCTTTTTTTCATATAAATTGTGATTAGGCTAAGGATATAGATACTTGCACTTATGTTGGTGTTAAATAAGAGTGCAACAATTCTAATGAATACATGAACTGCCATTGTTTTTTAGTACTTTTTTGTAAATCAGGTTAGACGGTTTTTCGTAAAATATGATGAATATCAGAAAAAAGATACACACATTTTGTTCGCATTGTTTAAATATGTAAATGTTTCTTCTTTTAAAAAACAATTATGCACTGTTGTTTGCAATCAGATACTCATAATGCTTCTGAATAATTAATTATTTTTATAAGATGTGAATACTATAAGGATACAGTTGCCTAAACGTTTGTTTTTGTGGAATAAGAATGTAATGTTTGAGTTGTTAATCTGGAATTCATGAACAACCATTTGATTTTTGTACTTTTTGTACATCATAATGGGTTGTTTTTCATACAATATAATGAATATATGCAATACGTTGCAAACATTTTGAACACGCTGTTTAAAAATGTCAATATTTCTTCTTTGTATAAAAAGCAATGCCTCTGTTGTTTGCAATTAGGTATTGTTATGCCTGTAGTTGGGTTATTATTATTTTTTTATTTGAATACACTAAGATTGCAGAAGATTAAACTTACTTAAATATTGAATAAGAACTAAATTATTTCTTTATTTTGATGAAAATCATGAACCACCATTGGATTTAGTACTTTTTGAACATCAAGATAGGTTGTGTTTCGTAAATTATGATGATTATAACTGATAGGTTAGTAAAATTGTGTTTGTATTGTTTATGAAAATAAATGCACTGTTATTGGCAAATCAACATTTCAACCGCCTTTTGTTGAGTAACTTTTATGATGTGTGGATACACGAAGAATACAGATGCATTAACTTGGTTTCTTTTTTTTTTTTTTTTTTTTTATAAATGGCAAAGTTAAGAACATATTTTGCCATTTTAAGAACCAAAATCATGAACCACTATTATTTTTCATAAATTATGATGAATATAACAGATAAGTTACTAAAATTGTGTTTGCATTGCTTAAAAATACCAATATTTCTTCTTTCTTGTCAAAATCAATGGACTTTTATAGACATGGTCATTGTATACGCTTTTGATGTGTTATTTTGATAAAATGTGGATATTGCAAGAATAAAGATTCTTTAACATATGCGTGTCGAATAAGATTGCAATTATTTCTTTATTTCCATTACATTTTATTACTGTTTGTACATCAACATGAGTTGTTTTTCTGAATATAAGAGAAAAGATGCTCATATTTTTTTTCTTTTGATAAAAATCAAGGCACCTGTATTTGTAATCAGTCGTTTCAAAGGCCTCAGGATGAGCTATTTTATAAAATATGAATAATCTAATAGATTTTGGTATTTTCGAACATCAGGATGGATTGTTTTTCATATGATTTGATGAATATAAAAAAAAAAGATACTAACAATTTGTTCTCATTGTTTAAAAATCTCAAAATTTCTTCTTATTATAAAAAATAGTGTAATGTAGTTTTAAATGGCTCTGGATAAATAATTATTTTTATAAAATTTGAAAATTATAAGCATGATAAGGATACAGATGCTTACACTTTTGTTTGTATTGAATAAGAATGCAATTATTGTTTTATTCAAAATTAAAAGGAATTCATGAACAATCGTTTGATTTGTGGTTTATTTTTAACATCAATATGGGTTGTTTTTCATAAAATATAATAATTATGTAATGCGTTGCTAAAATTTTGTTCAAATCATCTAAACATGTCAATATTTCTTCTTTTTATAAAAAAACATTATGTACTGTTGTTTGCAATCAGTTATTCATGATGCCTCTGGCTGGATTATTTCTTTATTTAAATGAAACTAATGAACCTCTATTGTATTTCGTAAATTATGATGAATATAACAAATAAGTTAGTTAAATTTTAAAATTGTGGTTTTCATAAGATATGATCAATATAAAGCATAATAAAAATACCAAACTTAAAAGCATATTCAAACCGGAAAAATCCATAATAACTGCCAAAATCAATCCCTTACAATCAACGGAACAAGTGTAAAACAATTGTTGTATTCCTGACTTGGTACAGGCATCTTCCGAAGAAAATGGTGGTTGAAACCTTGATTTCGAGCTAGTTAAACCTTCCACTTGTATGACTGTTGTTTATCTTATCAGAAAAAAAAACCACTAAAATTGTTGTTCGAATTGTTAAAAAATGCAACAAGTTTTTATCAAAAATAGTGCCCTGTTGTTTGCAATCATTTTTTTTAAAATGCTTCTGGATACGTTATTGTTTATATACTTTGAATAAGATAAGGATTAAGATGCTTAAACTTTTGTTTGTGTTGAAAAAGAATGCAATTATGTCTTTATCTTAATGTAAATCATGATCCACCATTAGATTTTAGTACAAATGTGAGTAGTATATGGATATAGATACTTTAACATGTTTGTGTTAAATTCAAATACAATTATTTCTTCATTTTATTATATTGTAATGGAAATGAATGTAAGAGAAAACATACTTTATATTTTGTTTGCATTTTTTATAGTGTACCCTTTGCATATTTCTTTAATTTCTTTAATTCATTAATATCATGCACCGAAATTTGTTTGTTTGATTTTTTTAGAGCATTTCGGCAAATTTAATACATTTTAGCAATCGCAATAAACAACGTTTTAGCACTCGTCGTGTTTGATGAAAAAATGCCTTTATATAAACTACAATCGCATTTTTTTTTTTTTTTTTTATCAAATTGAAATTTTAGTTCTATCAGCATATTTCACCTCGTTATTAACAAACGTAACATTGTAGATGTGATAACGTTGCTGAGTGATTAGTTTTAACTTGTCGGTATCCTTATTTTCCCGTCTTAATTTGTAAAATTTCATTTTGTGACCTAGTAGACTTCAAAATGTCAGAAAGGTAAATCGGTCCGATCAGTCAAAGATTTTCGCTATTAGTCTGATGGATTGATGACGGGAGTTTAGCTTGAACTTGACTGATCGATGACTGCTGACTGATCGTTGAAATAGTAGCTCCTAAGGCTGTAAGTCCTATAGTTTTGTGTACGTTTGTAAAATTTCATTTCATTTTTTTTTTATATCTAATATGTTCGCAATTGTAAACGTCTCAGCATAAGTAAGCGAGCAAACATTTTACTTATTAATATCGTAATACCAAAATTGAGGGTCTTTGATAAGCTGTTTTTTGTAAAACTGTTCAGATTATAAGTCCTCAATATTCATCAACTTCATACTTTATTTAGTCTTTCAACTTTATTTTATTCGAGCGTCAGTTTTTTTAAAAAGAAACACACAGCTGGGGGTTCACAAGTATGCGCATTGTATCTTTAATACATGTGTTTTGCATGAGGTTCTTCACTTTTTATAATGAATGTCACATTTCTAGCATTTTGCATTTTTATTATGTTTGCTTATCAACTAGAACGTAATCGAATGTTGTTCACTACATTCGTTCTTTATGAAAAGAAGGTTTCCTAATACCATACCAAACGATATGATAAAATGATGGAATAAGATGAGTCAAATTAACCTAAAATATTGGTCATTTAGGTATTAGTATTATACTTTTTAAAAAATCTAGGTTATTTAAATTTAAACGGAAACAATTGAACAATACAAATTCATATGGGGTTTTTCAAAGATGTTTGACATCAACCTGTTTCTCTCTTCTATCCCACGCATGGCCAAAGTGATAAATTCGATCATTAAAACATTCTATGTAATTTTTTTTTTTTAACAAACCGAAACTTAATAAGTGTCCAAATTTCAATGAATAATGTAGTTAGAAAACAAAATCGTTAAATTTGTATAGGCCAAATGCTTCCGAATTGACTCATTCTTTGCATAGAATTAAACATGCACTGTAAGTAGTAATATATTATACCATAAAACTATATAAAAAAGATACCAGGATAAAAATTATGTATGCCAAACGCATAAAAGAGGCGGAAGATACCAGAGAGACAGCCAAACTCTACGGTAGAAAATAAACTGACAACGCCATAGCTAAAACCTAAACTGACAAAAAGACACCAAAAAGTAAACAAAACACACAAAACCGGGTGTGATTTAATGTACTGTTTGTTGATGATTTACTTTCATGGAAAGCGTTCAAACAAGAAATGTTTAAAGCCAAGGATATATGATAACCGAAACAGTTGAAGTATGTGACCATAGAGAACCTGTAGTTCTATAGTTGTCGTTGGTTCATGTCTGTTATATCTGCTTTTCGTAAATTGTTTTGTTATAAATTAGCTGTTAATTTTCTCAATTGAACTATTTCATATTGTTAATGTCGGGCAGTTTTATAGCCGACCATACGGTATGGGTTTTTCTCATTGTTGAAAGCTCTACGGTTGCCTATAATTGCTTACATTCACTTCATTTGATCTTTGGTGGATAGCTGTCTCATTGGGAATTATACCACATCTCTTTATTTTTATATAAACAAAACTAGTTAAATCAACCTAAGGTTAACTTTAATTGTATGTGTTGAAACCTAAGTTTTTTAATGATTTCTAAATCTATTAAGCGAAACTTTGAAATCATACAAATATCACATTTTAATATTTGGCATGATTAATGACAATACTAATTCAATAATCTGAAAGAACAAGCTGTCATCTTAACATGTTCACTTTACTACTTATTCAATTAATATCATTGTCGTTTCTATAATTTATTGCTGAATGGTATGCTGTACTTTATGAATGTCTATTTGATTTTTTCAGCGTGTAAGTGTCAAGTAGCAAACAGATAAGTATAGCGTACAATTATATATGCAATTCATAGTATAACGATGTTAATACAATGGTGTTAGTAGAATAGTAAAATAAAACAATAAACATACCATGAAAATGATGTGTGATAGACGCGCGTTCCGTCTACAAAAGAGGTAGAAATACCAAACAGACATTCAAACTAATTAGTCGAACATAAACTGACAACGTCATAGCATGAACCTAAACAGACAAAACGACAAACAACAGTAAACAAAAAACAAAAAACCGGGATTGATTTCATGTGCTGTTTTCTACATTTACCTTAACCGGAAACGCACAACGCAGAAATGTTTAAATCAAAGGACGTATAATAATTAACATAGTTCAAGTATATGACCATAGAGAACATACACGAAAATAATTGTGTCAACTTAACGTCAACATTACTTGAGGAGGTTAAAACCTAAGTTTCTTTATAATTTATAAATTTATAAAGCGACACTTTGAAATCATACAAATATAACATTTAAATTTTTGGCATGACTAATGACTAGTATTGAATAAACTAACAGACCAAGCTGTCATCTCGAAATGTTCTACTATCACTTTACTTCAAATTCAATTAATTTCATTTTCGTTGTAATAATTCATTGCTAAATGGTATGCTGTTTTCTATGAATATGCATTTGAATTTTTCAACCGGTAAGTCTCAAGTAGCAAACAGATAAGTATAGCGTACAATTATATATGCAATTTATAATATAACAATATTTATATAATGGTGAACGAAGTGTAGTAAAGTACAACAATAAACATACCATTTTAAGAGATAAATAATCGAAAAAAGTATTTAAAAATGGGTTGGTAAAACACTAATATCTGATTTTCTTTAAAACAACCCTTTTGGAAAGATTATAGAAAATTGTATTTTTAAATTATTGTTGTCAAGTATTGAAATATGAGAATACATTATGAAATAATATGACTAGATTATGAAAGTCGATTTAAAGTTTATAAAGCTTGAATCATGTGATTATTTATGCAGCCACTGGATATGCTAATTACCTGAAAATACCCAAATTTTTCCTAGTGTCACATCTTGGTATGTCCTTATGTTTGTATTAGGGAGACAGTAGTTAACCGATGTCCAAATTGTGACTTTATGTTTAATCTTGTTTATTCTGTTTGGTTAAGCCTATTATTTAATTGCTTTTCAAAAAGTAGAAAGTTGTGCTACATACCATGTATATACTCCTGATTATGCAGTAACTACTCATTAATAGGCGATCAGCAAAAGAACATCACATTATCAATATGCTAGTATTTTCATAAATTCCACAGAGTCAACCCGTAGACAATCATACCGTTACCGCATCTCAGCTGTGGCCCTCTTTTGAAAATTTGAATGCCTTATTGTGAGTTCGCCCTCACATATATAAATAACCATTCAAATGATGATAAATAGAAGAGAACATCCTTACTATAGTTATAGTTAATATAGTTATGTCGTATATAATGCACATAAACAGACAAACGATCCATGTAAACGTATGGTTTTACTGAATAAAAAACAATCGTAAAGGTTATCATTTACCTTTGGAATAAATAACATTAATTTTGTTTCAAACATTTAATACGTTACTAAACATCCTCTTCATTTGATCTCTAGTGGATTGTTGTCTGTTTGGTAATCATACCACACCTTGTTATTTATATAGGTATTGTTATCCATAACACGTATGGTCATATATCTTATCGAAATCTATAGTTAAGTACAGTATATGATCATGCTTTTCGCAGACAGTTAATGCCACTTTTACACTTAACAGTCGATTTGTATTTTGTAAACAAAACGCGTGCCTGCTTTACCAAATTATAATACAGGTGTCCTGGTGTTTTTACAATAACTTGTTTTATGCGACTGTGGTGGATATGTCGTTTCTTTAAGTATCACCAGTACAAAAGCCAGCACTTTTGTTTTGAAATAAAATATTATTGATATAGTCATTTTATAAATTGACTGTTTACAAAGTGTATTCTAGCTCTAAAAATTTTACTTCAAGGCATAAATGACCTTGGCCGTATACAGTTGGGTGCAGACCAAGCATTACATGTAGACGCACGGAAAAAGTTAACGCGGCGTTTACTTGCGTGCACTTTATGTAAACGCCGCGTTAACTCTGCGTTAAATCAAAAAATGTAGTAGACATAAAAAGCAAACGGGCGTTTACTTTCTCGTTTATCTCAGCGTTAAAAATGCTAATAACTTTTTTTATTTATAATAGGATTTATCTCAAATTTGAATATAATAAGATTTCATCATTTAATTTTTAAATACAAGAATCAAAAAACAAAAAAATATTTGAAAAACTTTCGAAAACGTGACCTGAGAAACGTTAAAAATGACAGGACAAAATGTAAATGCTTATAGTTTTTATATTTCTCAAATGATTCATCTCAAATTTGAAATTTAATAAACCTGATAATTGAGTACTTTTGATACTTTGTACTTGTTTGGCTTCATAACTATTTTGATCTGAGCGTCACTGATGAGTCTTATGTAGACGAAACGCGCGTCTGGCGTATTAAAATATATAATCCAGGTACCTTTGTTAACTATTTATACCTCTGAATGGATAATTGGACACAAAAGTGATGAAATTTAAGTTTAAAATTGCAAACATTGTTGTCACAATAGAACAGCGATAACAATGAAATGTGGCAATAATTAATATTCTTGTACTGGCCTGATAATTGAGTACTTTTTTGTACCTCAGGGTGGATTGTAAGACAAAAAAGTGAAAACATTAAGTTTATAATTGCAAAATTTGTTGTTGCATAAAAAAAAAGTGCTAATACTTTCCATTTTGTTAGAATATTAAACAACAGCATTAAAATTCTGTTCTTTTTGTCCCTTATGACGAATAGTTTTGTACAAATTGAGAGCTCTATAAGTCTACATTTACTAATATTAGTGTCGATAACAATAAAAAGTGATAATATTTCTTTTTTTTTTTATTAATACTCTATTACTGGCCTGAGAGTTCAGTACTTCATATACCTCAGAATTGATTGTTAGACATAAAAGTGAAAAAATCCAAGTTTAAAATTGAAAAATTTGTTGTCGCATTAAAAAAAAAGATGCCAATATTTTCCATTTTGTTAGAATATTATATACCATTAAAATTCTGTGTCGTTTTGTCCCTAAGGATGAATAGTTTTACACAAATTGAGAGCTCTATGAGTCTATGGTGACTAACATTTATGTCGATAACAATAAAAGGTGACAATATTTCTTTTTGTATTAATATTCTAGTACTGTCCTGATAATTGAGTACTTTTTATACCTCAGGATGGATTGTTAGACATAAAAGTGAAAAAAATTAAGTTTATAATTGCAAAATTTGTTGTCGCATAAAACAAAAGTGCTTATATTTTGTATGTTGTTAGAATATTATACATCGGCGTTAGAATTCTGTTCTTTTTGTCCCTTAGAATGAATGATTTTACACAAATTGAGAGCTCTATAGGTATACGGTTACTAATATTTATGTTGATGACAATAAAAAGTGACAATATTTCTTTTTTAGTAATATTCTAGTACTGGCCTGATAACTGAGTACTTTTTATACCTCAGGATGGATTGTTAGACATAAAAGTGAAAAAAATTAAGTTTATAATTGCAAAATGTGTTGTCGCATACAAAAAAAGTGCTTATATTTTCCATTTTGTTAGAATATTATACATCGGCATTAGAATTCTTTTCTTTTTGTCCCTTAGAATGAATAATTTTACACAAATTGAGAGCTCTATAGGTATACGGTTACTAATATTTATAATGATAACAATAATTTCTGAAAATATTTTTTAACGATATTTTATTTATCTATCATTTACAAAATATGAATATTCCAATAAGCCAGAAAAACGTATATATATAATTTCCACACATAGGTAACGGGAATAGTAAACGCGTGTTTCCTAAGTGCACATACAGGTAAAGATGATAAATCTGGTAAACGCGAAAATTGGAGTTAACAAATGAAATATGTGCACGCGGCGTTAAGGTGCGTTTACTTTATGTTATGCTTGGTCTGCATCCAACTGTAGGTCTCATTTTTTTGTAATATTTGCTTTAAAATGCCCTTCAATTTTGTATTTGAATGCAACTCCAACGAGGAGCATGATGTAAACAACGATTGCGTCTGGCGTACCAAGTTATAATCATTGTATCTCCACTGAAGATTTTCATAAGGTTTAGGTTTTTGCTCAAAACCATATGGTGAACTGTAATGTTTCACATTTTTGTGTTTTTGTCTGTGGAATTATCCCGGATATGAACGTTCATTTGTCATATTTGCGATGAATTTAATAACCTGCTAACAGTTTTGTATCATAAGCTGAGCAGAAATGCATTCCAATGTGTGAATGGAAATGTAATTAAACTTCAAACTTGAATGGTTGAGAACAAACGAGGAAATTTATTTGGTCTCTGTTTGAAAATGTTACTAATCAGAAAAATGATTTCTGTTATTTGATGAAAACATCTAAATATTGTCTACTACAGGCATGGGGCGAATTACATTGAAATGTAATGCATTATAATACAATTACTTTGACAAAACCCTGCATTAGATTACAATAACAATTACATGCGTTTATCAAAGTAATGCATTACATTGAAATTACTTTTGCAAAGTATTGCATTCAA
The DNA here is from genome assembly GCF_021869535.1 of Mytilus californianus. Classification (NCBI taxonomy): domain Eukaryota; kingdom Metazoa; phylum Mollusca; class Bivalvia; order Mytilida; family Mytilidae; genus Mytilus; species Mytilus californianus. The sequence continues at coordinate 6,416,418 of NW_026262669.1, read as the reverse complement.
TTACACATTACATTTGATAATTTTTTTATCAAGTGAAAATAAAAATCGAACATTTTGAAAAACAACATGCAATCACAAAAGATTCTAGCATATGCAGTAACTGTATATTGAATTTAAGTATGTAAAAAGTCTTTTCAATACCACTATTGAATTTTAACATCATAAGGGTTTTGAAGGTTTCATGATGAATGATATTTCTAGCTATCCGACTGTTTCACTAAACCTATCATAGTTGATTGCTCACTATCTTTGGTTTTAATGTTACAATGTATACTATCTGTGTTTTCTCTAAAAACAAATTACAGAGATGAATTTTAATACTTACTATAACGTAATGCTAACTTTACTTTTATAGATATATACAATTGTGTTTTTTTTTTTAATTTCAATCAATACATTTACTCAGAATTTCTTTCCTAAATTAGTCTAATTATATAATAAACATAGAGCTTAATTTATGAACAAGAGTCAAAATGGTGAAAAGATAATTGTAAAATAAACTAATTAGTGTTTTGTGACAATATTCAATTATCTGTTATTTAATTATAACAAGATATCCATTGATATTTTGACAACAATGGCACACTTTTACAATAAAACATTTCAAATATCAGGAAAATGTAAGTAATAAAATGAAATTAAAAAAAAAGAAACTTAATCTGATATACAGTGTTGTGTTATTCATATAGCATTATTATTTGGTCATTCTAGTATTTATACAACTTTTTTTCAAGTTCTATTTCAGGCAAGGCTTAATCTTCAAAGTCCCAAATAAAAGTGATTTATTTAAACTGTGAAAATTAATATTCAAATGTAATTGTAAATTGAAAGTAAATATGCAAATGATAATGTTCTTAGTTAATCAAGAACTCTTAAAATCTGTTTCAGTAAATCTCCAACAATCTGTTTTAGATAAATAGTATGTGAAAAAAGTAATGCAATGTAATGCAATGTAATGCATGAAATTACACAACTTATTGCGAAAGCAATGTATTAAATTACAATTACAAATTTGCATTACCCCATACCTGGTCTACTATACTTGAAACCTTAGGTGTTACTGTTTTACTTGCTAGTCGGTGAACAATCGGTGACGCGAACTTGACTTATCAATGACTGATCGTTGATCGATACAATGAAGCTTATTTGACTCATCTCACAGATTTTATCTGGCAGTTATCGTAACAACCGTCATCGATCGTTCAGTCAACTAATTGTAAACCTATCTGAATTAACTTCTTATGTGAAACGAACTCCGCAGTATTAAATGCGATAAACACGGACCTCTTAAAAAACACTATTCGCTGAAAATGTGTATCCAACTTGTCACAATAACATAAGACAAAAATATATAAATGACTTTAAATGCATTATATAACTAATTGCGTCATTATTGGTTCTTTTAATTTTTCTGCTAAATAAATTACATTATAGCAGAATAATAGCATGCTCAGAATGTTTCTATACCACTTAAAGAGATAAAATGATAATATTTGAAATTAGTACCCTATTTAGCAGTCATGCATTTTAATGCCACTAGTTTAATTAGTTTTCACAAAATGTAAATGATATACCAGTACAGATACTTAAAGCTTTTTTTGTGTTGATTAAGCGTTTATATTTTTTTCTTTATTTTAATATAAATATGTCATTGTTTTCAGTTCTTTGTGATAAATATATCAAATATGATAAGTTAGTAACATTTTGTTTGAATTGTTTACAAATAGCCATATTTCTTCTTGTATATGAAAAGCAATGAACTTTTATATTTAGTCAGTCATTTCAAATGCCTCTAGATGAGTTGCTTTTTTTATATAAATTGTGATTAGGCTAAGGATATAGATACTTTACACTTATGTTGGTGTTAAATAAGGGTGCAACAATTTCTTTCTAATGAATACATGAACTGCCATTGTTTTGTTAGTACTTTTTGTAAATCAGGTTAGACGGTTTTTCGTAAAATATGATGAATATCAGAAAAAAGATACACACATTTTATTCGCATTGTTTAAACATGTCAATGTTACTTCTTTTATAAAACAATTATGCACTGTTGTTTGCAATCAGATATTCATAATGCTTCTGGATAATTAATTATTTTTATAAGATTTGAATACTATAAGGATACAGTTGCCTAAATTTTTATTTTTAGGGGAATAAGAATGCAATGTTTGTGTTGTTAATCTGGAATTCATGAACAACCATTTGATTTTTGTACTTTTTGTACATCATAATGGGTTGTTTTTCATACAATATAATGAATATATGCAATACGTTGCAAACATTTTGAACACGCTGTTTAAAAATGTCAATATTTCTTCTTTTATAAAAAAACAATGCTCTGTTGTTTGCAATTAGGTATTCTTATGCCTCTAGATGGGTTATTATTATTTTTTTTAATACACGAAGATTGCAGAAGATTAAACTTACGTGTGTATTGAATAAGAACTAAATTATTTCTTTATTTTGATGAAAGTCATGAACCACCATTGGTTTTTAGTACTTTTTGAACATCAAGATAGGTTGTGTTTCGTAAATTATGATGATTATAACGGATAAGTTAGTAAAATTGTGTTTGTATTGTTTACAAATACCCATATTTCTTCTTTTTTTCATGAAAATAAATGCACTGTTATTGGCAAATCAACATTTCAACCGCCTTTTGATGAGTAACTTTATGATGAGTGGATAGACGAAGAATAAAGATGCATTAACTTGGTTTTTTTTTTTTTTTTTTTTTTTTATAAATGGCAACATTAAGAACATATTTTGCACTTTTATAGACAAATGGTCATTGTATACGCTTTTGATGAGTTATTTTGATAAAATGTGGATAATGGAAGAATAAAGATTCTTTAACTTATGTGTGTCGAATAAGATTGCAATTATTTCTTTATTTCCATTGCATTTTATTACTGTTTGCACATCAACATGGGTTGTTTTTCTGAATATTAGAGAAAAGATGCTCATATTTTTTGTCTTTCGATAAAAATCAAGGCACCTGTATTTGTAATCAGTCGTCTCAAAGGCCTCAGGATGAGATAGTTTATAAAATATGAATAATCTAATAGAATTTGGTATTTTCGAACATCAGGATGGATTGTTTTTCGTAGGATTTGATGAATATAAAAAAAAGATACTAACAATTTGTTCTCATTGTTTAAAAATCTCAAAATTTCTTCTTATTATAAAAAATAGTGAAATGTAGTTTTAAATGCCTCTCGATAAATAATTATTTTTATAAAAATTTAATACTATAAATGATAAGGATACAGATGCTTACACTTTTGTTTGTATTGAATAAGAATGCAGTTATTGTTTTATTCCAAATTAAAAGGAATTCATGAACAATCATTTGATTTGTGTTTTTTTTAACATCGATATAGGTTGTTTTTCATAAAATATAATAATTATGTAATGCGCTGCTAAAAGTTTGTTTAAATCATCTAAAAATGTCAATATTTCTTCTTTTTATAAAAACATTATGTACTGTTGTTTGCAATCAGTTATTCATGATGCCTCTGGCTGGATTATTTCTTTGTTTTAATGAAACTAATGAACCTCTATTGTATTTCGTAAATTATGATGAATATAACAAATAAGTTAGTAAAAATTTAAAATTGTGGTTTTCATAAGATATGATCAATAAAAAGCATAATAAAAATACCAAACTTAAAAGCATATTCAAAACGGAAAAATCCAAAATCAATCGCTAACAATCAACGGAACAAGTGTAAAACAATTGTTGTATTCCTGACTTGGAACAGGCATCTTCCGAAGAAAATGGTGGGTTAAACCTTGATTTAGAGCTAGTTTAACCTTCCACCTGTATGACTGTTGTTTATCTGATCAGAAAAAAAAATTACTAAAAATGTTGTTCGAATTGTTAAAAAATGCAATTAGTTTTTATCAAAAATAGTGCCTTGTTGTTTGCAATCATTTTTTTAAAATGCTTCTAGATACGTTATTTTTTATATACTTTGAATAACATAAGGATTAAGATGCTTAAATTTATGTTTGTGTTGAAAAAGAATGCAATTATTTCTTTATCTTAATGTAAATCATGACCCACCATTGGATTTTAGTACAAAAATGTGAGTAGTATATGGATATAGATACCTTAACATTTTTGTGTTAAATTCAAATACAATTATTTCTTCATTTTATTATATTGTAATGGAAATCATCAACCATATAATTAGTTTTGCACATCGGGTTTGGTTCTTCATAAAAGATGATTATTGTAGGAGAAAACATACTTTATATTTATTGTACATTTTTTATAGTGTCCCCTTTGCATATTTCTTTAATTCATTAAAATCATGGACCGAAATTTGTTTGTTTGATTTTTTTTTTTTTGCATTTCGGCAAATTTAATAGATTTTAGCAATCGCAATAAACAACGTTTTTAGCACTCTTCGTGTTTGATGAAAAAATGCCTTTATATCAACTACAATCACATTTTTTTTTATATAAAATTGAAATTTTAGTTCTATCAGCATATTTCACCTCACAATTAACAAACGTAACATTGTAGATGTGATAACTTTGCTGAGTGATTAGTTTTAACTTGTCGGTATCCTTATTTTACCGTCTTAATTTGTAAAATTTCATTATGTGACCTAGTAGAGTTCAAAACGTCAGAAAGGTAAATCGGTTTGATCAGTCAAAGATTTTCGCTATTAGTCTGATGGATTGATGACGGAAGTTTAGCGTGATTTTGAATGATCGATGACTGCTGACTGATCGTTGAAACAGTAACTCCTAAGCGTGTAAGTCCTATAGTTTTGGGTACGTTGTTAAAATTGCATTTCATTTTTTTTTATATCTAATATGTTCGCAATTGTAAACATCTCAGCATTAGTAAGTGAGCAAACATTCTACTTATCAATAACGTACAATACCAAAATTGAAGGGCTTTGATAAGCTGTATTTTGCAAAACTGTTCAGATTATAAGTCCTCAATGTTCATCAACTTCATACTTCATTTAGTCTTTCAACTTTATTTTATTCGATCGTCAATTTTTTTAAGAAGAAACACACAGCTGGGGGTTCACAAGTATGCCCATTGTATCTTTAATACATGTGTTTTGCATGAGGTTCTTCACTTTTGATAATGAATGTCAAATTTCTAGCATTTTGCATTTTTATTATGTTTGTTTATCAACTAGAACGTAATCGAATGTTGTTCACTACATTCGTTCTTTATGAAAAGAAGGTCTCCTAATTCCGTACTAAACGAGATGATAAAGTGATGGAATAAGATGAGTCAAAATAACCTAAAATATTGGTCAATTAGGTATCAGTATTATACTTTTAAAAAAATCTTAAGTAATTTAAATTCAAACGGAAACAATTGAACAATACAAATTCATATGGGGTTTTTCAAAGATGTTTGACATCAACCTCTTTCTCTCTTCTATAACACGCATGGTTAAAGTGATAAATTCGATCATAAAAACATTCAATGTAATTTTATTCTTTTTAACAAACCGAAATTCAGTGAATAATGTAGTTAAATTTGTATAGACCAAATGCTTTCGAATTGATTCATTCTTTACATAGAATTAAACATGTACTGCCAGTAGTAATATATTATACCATAAAACAATATAAAAAAGATACCAGGATAAAAATTATGTATGCCAAACGCGCCTTTTGTCTACAAAAGAGGCGGAAGATACCAACGAGACAGTCAAACATAAAGGTAGAAAATAAACTGACAACGCCATGGCTGAAACCTCAACTGACAAAAAGACACCAAACAGTATACAAAACACACAAAACCGGATGTGATTGTCTGTACTGTGTGTTGATGATTTACCTTCATGGAAAGCGTTCAAACCAGAAATGTTTAAAGCCAAGGATTTATGATAACCGAAACAGTTGAAGTATGTGACAACAGAGAACCTGTAGTTCAATAGTTGTCGCTGGTTCATGTCTTTTATATCTGCTTTTCGTAACTTGTTTTGTCATGAATTAGCAGTTAGTTTTTTTCAATTTAATTGTTTTATATTGTTCATGTCGGGCTCTTTTATAGCCGACCATACGGTATGGGTTTTTCTCATTGTTGAAGGCTCTACGGTTGCCTATAATTGCTTACATTCACTTCATTTGAACTTTGGTGGATAGCTGTCTCATTGGCACTAATACCACATCTCCTTATTTTTGTATAAACAAAACTGGTTAAATCAACCTAAGGTTAACTTTAATTGTATGTGTTGAAACCCAAGTTTATAATGATTTCTAAATCTATTAAGCGAAATTGTGAAATCATACAAATATCACATTTCAATATTTGGCATGGTTAATGACAATACTAATTCAATAATCTGAAAGAACAAGCTGTCATCTTAACATAAAATTAAAATTAAAATTGAGAATGGAAATGGGGAATGTGTCAAAGAGACAACAACCCGACCACAGAACAGACAACAGGCATCTTAACATGTTCACTTTACTACTTATTCAATTAATTTCATTGTCGTTTCTATAATTCATTGCTAAATGGTATGCTGAATTCTATGAATATTTATTTGAATTTTTTCAGCTTGTAAGTGTCAAGTAGCAAAGAGATAAGTAAAACGTACAATTATCTATGCAATTCATAATATAACGATATTTATACAATGGTGTTAGTAGAATAGTAAAGTAAACCCATAAACATACCATGACAATGATGTGTGATAGACGCGCGTTCCGTCTACAAAAGAGGCGGAAATACCAAACAGACATTCAAACTAATTAGTCGAACATAAACTGACAACGCCATGGCATAACCTCAACAGACAAAACGACAAACAACAGTATACAAAAAACAAAAAAACCGGGATTGATTTTACGTTCTGTTTTCTAAATTTACCTTAACGGGACACGCTCAAAGCAGAAATGTTTAAATCAAAGGACGTATAAGTATATGACCATAGAGAACATACACCAAAATAATTATATCAACTTAACGTCAACATTACTTGAGGGTGTTAAAACCTAAGTTTCGTTATAATTTCTAAATTTATAAAGCGACACTTTAAAATCATACAAATATCACATTTCAATATTTGGCATGACTAATGACTTTACTATTGAATAATCTGACAGACCAAGCTGTCATCTCGAAATGTTCTACTATCACTTTAGTACAAATTCAATTAATTCCATTTTCGTTGTAATAATTCATTGCTAAATGGTATGCTGTATTCTATGAATATTTATTTGAATTTTTCAGCCGGTAAGTGTCAAATAGCAAACAGATAAGTATAGCGTACAATTATATTTGCAATTTATAATATAACACTATTTATATAATGGTGAACGTAGTGTAGTAAAGTAAAACAATACACATACCATTTTAAGAGAGAAATAGTCGAAAAAAGTATTTAAAAATGGGTTGGTAATACAATATTATCTGCTTTTTCTTTAAAACAACCTGTTTGGAAAGATTATAAGAAATTGTATTTTTGAATTATTGTTGTCAAGTATTGAAATATGAGAATACATTATGAAATTATATGACTTGATTATGAAAGGCGATTAATAGTTTATAAAGCTTGAATCATGTGATTATTTATGCAGCCACTGGATATGCTAATTACGTAAAAAAAATCCAAATTTGTCCTAGTGTCAAATCTTGGAATGTCCTTATGTTTGTATTAGGGAGACGGAAGTTAACCGATGTCCAAATTGTGACGTTATGTTTAGTCTTGTTTATTCTTTTTGACTATACCTATCATTTAATTGCTTTTCAAAAAATAGAATGTTGTGCTACATACCATGTATATACTCCTGATTATGCAGTAACTACTCATCAATAGGCGATCAGCAAAAGAACATCACATTGTCAATATACTAGTATTTTTATAATATACATTTCAATTTTTTTGTTCTACTATGATTTGTATATAATGTACTACTGGATAATATAGATACAAAACACCTATAGAAAACATTGATGCTATCGTGATTTTTATAAACTCTAAAAGAGAAGATAATGACTATTTTTGGGATATAAATATTCGTGTTCACCACTTTGTTTGTCATTTCTGATATCTATACTTCGTTTGAATAGCTACCACAAGAAAACACAGTTTCTAGTTAAGAAAACTAAAACACTTCAAAACAATATGCTGAACATATTCAGTAAAATTTATAAACTGGTGTTTTTGAGATGAGTATTTGCTGTATCGTGATTGTCTTAAATTATTCCTCAGATTTTAAACTTGTATTTTTTTTTTAGTCCGATGTAAGTGTTATGTACTCTAAAATATAGTATACGACTTTTTTACAAAAAAATAGAGAATGCAATAACAATAGATAGTGAATGTTGTGTATGGTGTTTTTATTGAAATTGGACAACATAGAAACAGTTCTAATCAATAAAGACGCTATTATATAGAAGTAACAAAACCCATTCCAATATTAGAAGCATTGCGATATTTTGATCAGTAATATTTTAAATGAAATGCTAGGAAGTCTAATTTCAAACGTAAACAATTAGACAATACAATTAATATTGTTGATTATAAATATCATTAACAACACCTTGTTTTTTCTCTATATCGTGATTGTTTTGAATTATTCCTCAGATTTAAAACTTGTATTTCTATTTATATTTTTCAGTCCACCGTAAGTGTCATGTACCATAAAGATAAGTATATTGTGATGAGTTTACAAAAAAATGAAAGGACATTAGATAGTGCATGTCGTATAAGGTGTTTTTATTGAAATTAGAAAATATAAACAAAAGTTCTAAGCAATAAAGACGCAATTATATAGAAGAAACCCATTCGTACATTAGAAGCAATGCTATATTTTGATCAGTATAAGTTTAAATGAAATGCTAAGTAGTCTAAATTCAAACGTGAACAAATAGACAATACAATCCGTATTGTTATTTTCAAATATCTTTAATAACACCTTGTTTTTTTTTCTAGTATTAGAACAAAAAATATTATCAAATACTTTCGCAAAATATGTTCAATGTAATATTTGGTTTTTTTTACAAATCTAAATGTTATAAATGTCTTGAAAACAACGAATACTATATTGAAACAAAACGTTTGATAACTTTATTTAGACAAAATGCTTCCAAATTGATTTAAACGTTGTGTAGGTAAATCATTACGACTTAATAACCTGACAAATACACTGCCAGTAGTAACAGAGTATTCCGTAAAACATATAGAAACTTATTAAAGAGATCATGTTTTTAATGTTGTACTTGTATCTGTAAACGGACAATGTTTGAAAGTTTTATAACCTTTGATATGCACTGTTAACTAATTACAACTCACGTATGAAAGTTTTATATTTTTTAATTGATAAAAGAACAAACATGTTTTTCCGTCAAACGTAGTTGTATTTGTTATTTGTTATGACAGTAAGACAAAACAGACAATAGAAGACTGAAGTTCAACCAGGCTACAGAAAACATTATATGTTTGTTATTATAAAATATCACAAATTCAATGCTGTATTGCATGATCATTTACTTGAATTTTTTTTTTGCTGTCGGTAAGTGAATAGTTTCAAACAGGTAAGTATAATTTACAATTATATCGCAATTTATAACATGACGATAGTCTTTGAAACTTGAATAATGTACTTAATTATGCAGGTTCCAATAAGCGAAATGATCTAATTGCGTAACGATATTCCAAGTTATCCAAATATTGTATATGTTTAGTATGTCCGTATTTCTAAAAAAGGTTGACTGTATGTCTAAATTGTAACAATATTTTTTATCTTGTGTCTTCTTTCTCATTATTCCTTTCGTGTTATATATCTATATGTCCAAGCATCAATTCTCGATATGTACATATTATGCTGTAAACCAGAATTACTGGTTATTTGATTAATCGTCGCCATTCAAAGTTGTTTCCAATTAATACTAAATGTATGACGTCTGTTTTGAAAAAAAAAATAGTTCTAGAATTACAAAACAAAAAACATGTGTTGTCCTTTGTGTTATTTAATATATATATATATCAAACCATTACTATTTCATATATATGCATTATTAAACATTAGTCGGTAACTGTCAAGTACCAAATCGAAAAATAAAACTAAAAACTTTGAGCATTTGTTGTCATATGAATCATATGACAAATGGCAGTCTTCTTATAAGAGTGGAAAAAAGTGATAGTTGCAATGTTTGAAAATTGTTATCAAGATGCATAGATAACACTGTTACTTTGCTTATAAACAAATCAAATAAACTTGAATATTTTAATTTGATAAATTGTGTGTGCAGTCATTAATCTATGAGGCAATAGACTAAACATTACAAATTGTGGTAGAATTGTCAATGAGACAGCTACCTAATATAGAGTAAATTATGTTGATGGTAGTTGCAATAAGTCACATTACGGGCTTTTCCAATAGTGAGCAATACAAATACCGTATTTTAAGAAAGCTAAAAAAATCCCAAAATGACAATATGTGAACCATTTCAAACTATAGAACTTGCACTGTTAGGTCCGATAAGTAAATTAATTTTGACAAAAATCCGACGATGATATATGTTCTCATTGTAGCTGTACCTGTGGAGGGTAAGTATTGAAGATAATGTTTACGATTTATAGTTTTCTTCGATGGCGCGGATGTACATTATATGCAATAGTCATCAAAAGAAGTACATATAATGATTATACAAAAGTGTATCACTGATAGCTATACACGCAGTATAACATGTTATTTTCAAATAATTCGTTTCATACTTGAAATTTGACATGAAAAAGTACAATACATCTAATTAATAACTGATCAATAAGGATATGCACAAAATGGCATTTTGCTGCGGTAGTCTCTTTTAAACTCTTTTTTTGTAAGAAGATAACGAATTACATAATTTATGTTTGCAAGCTGGTACTTATGAAGGACACTATTCGTTTAGTTAAGTGGTATGGTCGTCTCTGACATAAATCGGTTCCATTTGAAAAGATTGGTACTCTAAGTGACTTATAGACCGGACACATACTCATCACATACAGATAATTTCAATACATCAAGTGACTATATATATTAATCAAAATACAGAACGAGCATGTACTGTTATTAGAGGATCGATAATATCGCTTTTGAAAGGGGAGAAGATGTTCTTGTTGAAATGATAGCACATCGGAAGCTTTGAGTTGTATGACTACTTTTCCATAAAACTGATCGTAAACATCATCAGTCCACACTATTTATTGAGTCAAATCGTGACCAAATACAAGATGATCAACAAACAAACAAATGAACCAATAACAGTCCTTAAGGAGTTGTTAAGTATATCAAACTGGTTTGTTATTTAAAACCTAAAAATACGGAAGGTTATTTTGAGGACATCAAAACTGCTACCATGTATGCAAGCATTCATTCACACCGTTGAAGAACAAAGTTTTAACTTGCATTAGTTTCAAAAAGGGGAAACAAATGGCATTCAAGGAACAGACAGCACACTTTAATAAAATCACGTATATACATTATTGTAGTGAAGCAATTATGATAATTGTTAAATATATATTATAAGTATAACACAAAACATTCTTTTCATATATTCAGGCGAATGAACTACATGAGATAGTCAGCCAGTAGAAAATATTTGCAAGAAACAGGAAGGATAGAAAAACTTCCTTGTGATGATACACCATCGGAAAACAATCTGAATAAAATGTTTCTTGTTTTATTTGTATGTTAATTTTTTAATTGAAATATGTTTGATTGTGATAACATGATAAAACAAACTGTGATAACATGATAAAACAAACTGTGCTAACAATGTACAAACATATAGTTTATCCACAAAAGAACTATGTCGTACATTTTGAATCACACTAATCATTCAAAATGTTATATTTTCTTATAACTGATAATAACTAAATATACTCTCATATATTAGTTTCAAATGAGCTAGTTGTATTTCACTGCTTCGAATCGTTAAACTATTATTATTTGTTTTTTATTAGTGTCCTTTGCTAGAAATATTACATTATGCAATCCTTCAAATTAGTTTACTTTTTCTTAAAATCGTACAATTCATCTGGCTGTAGACCTTTACGTATTGTAGAGCATTACACTCTGAAGGCAATTGATTCCAAAATTTTTTAAATGTACTGTTTACTTGTACCTTTGATTTTCTTGTTGTCTAATCATGCACGATATGAATGTTAAATGTCTATACTTTACACTATACTTTTTCATCTAAAATCGACAATCAGACAAATATTGTAATAATCCATTGTTTCGATTATGTAGCTGATTATCATGTAGATTCAAATTATTTTATATCTTCCACTTGAAACTGCTATACATATTTTAGTATTCTGTATATGTATGTTAATGTTCTTGTTTTATAGAATACTATGCTTATATTTGCATATGAGTTATTCTTGTTTACACCATAATATACACTTTGCAATTCGTTTTACTAGAATGATGTTTTTTTTTTCTCTTTTTTTTTCTGTTTATTAACTCCTTATAGTTAAGGATGGCGAAGAGCTTAAGGAAATTTGCTCCTCTGTTTCGAAATAACACGATTTGTAAAAGACTGATACAAATTGAAATGTTATGAATAAATAAACTAAACAAGCAGAAAATAACGAAGGGTTCATGTGGTTGTTTTCACGATATAAGCCTTTGAAAATTTGGCTGGAAGTGGTTCTCTTTAGATTTTTCATGAATTTAACATAGGCAACTACTTTCGTTCAAAAGTATGAAAAAATAACAAGGATTTTATAAAATTTTTAAATATGGCATTTAAAACTATATGTTATAAAAATATGCAAACAAAATAAGGGGTGTGCGGGCAACATTTTTTAATGGCACTACATGGAAAAACACCAGATAATTCCGAATATCTGGCAAAAAATGTAAAAATCAAAAGGTGCGACACATCTTTTAACAATATTTTCAGGCGAGTATACGTAATTGCACGCTTCTAGCGGAATTTGAGTTAACAAATAGGCATACGTCATTTAGAATGAAATTAAACAATCAACTATATTACAGGCAGAACGCTCCACAGAGAGTCATATAGTAAATAAACATGTCGAAACCACAGCTGAGCTTAAGGCCTCTTCTGAACATTTGAAGGTCCCCAATATGTATTTCTTACATAAACTACCAAAACACCGTCAACTATCGTTTCATCTCGGCCTATAAGTGTTCTACTACTAGAATGTCAGTTCTTTCAACGAATTCTTTTATGACTTTCAAAGAACGGATCATTACTTTTGCTAATAAAACTTATGAAAACAGTGGAATGAACCATTTTTGGATTGCAAAACATTCTCTAGATATTTTAGATAAATCACGTGTTTTGATGATCCTTTTGATTCGGTTGACAGTTTTGACTGTTCCACTCTTAACAGTACAGTTCCTCACAAATTATCAAACAACAGTTTTTCCTTTTTCAAGTAAATGGTTGTTTAGTCATTCTAATTGCACATTTATTTGCAGCAACTCATTAAAAACCCTTTTCTCAAACGGAAAAAAGGTAAATATGCTAGACATACTTACTGATGGAGTGTTGAGATGTTTACAGCCATACATTTTCGTCTTAACAACATTTATGTACGTTTGGGTATAAACTTTATCGACAGATTGTAGGTCTTCCTATAAGCACCAATTGTGCCCCTTTGATAACAGTCGTGTTCCTGTACTGTTATGAATCACAGTGTATGGCCAAACTCAGTATTACCCGTGTAAATTTCAGTTAATTGATCAATTCAACAATACTTACCGTTATCTTGATGATATTTTTTCGTTAGATAATCAATAATTCTCTAAATATGCTGCTGAACTTTACCAACAGCAACTTACTTTAAAAAAATCAAATATTATTAGAAATACGTGTCCTTGTATAGATTTAGATATTTAAGATTTACACCAGAAACTCAACACACAAATGTACGACAAAAGGGATTATTTTTCTTTCCCTATTGTAAATTTTCCCCTTTTGGACAGTGATGTTCCTCTTGCACCACCTTACGGTGTTTATTAAACTCAACTCGTTCGTTATGCCCGTTGCTGTAGTGACGTCTTTGGATTTCAGTTAGCGTAATCTATGATTTATTGGTAAATTTTTAAGTCAGAGATTTCGTTACCACAAATTACTTAAAACCTTTACTAAATTTTTCCATAGATACAAAGATTTGGTTTGCAAGTTTTGCTATTTCAGACGGAATAGCACTTGAATATTTCGGTGATATTGGTTACTGATTCCGGAAATTTATATACGATCCGGGCAAACTTATCAATCTTTTAAAAACTTATTTTAAAAGGTTACCAATTCAACACTGTAATTAGATATTTGAATATTGTTTTTATTGTAATAAATATTGATTTTTTTATCAGAAAATCATACTAAATAGTTTTGTTATACACATATACATTCCAACGATACTACAGTCTGTCGATACCTTTATTTTGGCATTTTTTTCTCTGACTGTTAATGACGTCATTCTAATAAATCCATTGGATGTTGGATGTGTACTGATTGCTCTTATAGTCTTACATAAAAAAAATGTTATAAGTTGTTATTGGATTTGAAATACTTGTCATTAACTGCGATATTCTCAGATATGTAGATCGTGTTCTTTTGGTTGTTAAGGATGAGGGATGGATAAATACCCTGCCACGTCCGGTCTTTCTTTATGTTTGATGTTTCCCTTCTTTGTATCGAGCGTTTTTTAACTAGTTTTTATACTTTATGTTGTGCTGTTACACCACTGTCCCATGTAAGGGTAGGTTTGAGCGCTCACAGACTTGTTTAAACCCGCCACATTCTGTATGTGCCAGTCTTAAATCAGGATCCTGTAGTTCATTGGTTGTCGTTAATTCATGTCTGTCTTATTTGTTTTTCGTTAATGGTCTTGTTATAAATTAGGCCGTTATTTTTCCCAATTGAATTGTTTCTTAATTTTCATGTCGGGGCCTTTTGTAGCCGACCATACGATATGGGTTTTTCTCATTGTCGAAGGCCGTACCGTTGCCTGTAATTGCTTACATCCACTTTATTTAATTTTGCGGCATAGCATTGGCAATCATACATCATCTCCTTATGACTATATACAACCGAGAAACGTATTATACTGAGTCCACACAAGTATGGCTATGCTATTTCAAAACTATTAGACACATCACGGAGGGTACAACATATAATCATTGTGTAAATCATCAGAAAATAAAAGCGTTTCACAACAAAAATATATCCAATTTAACAATTACACCTGTGACAATTTTGCTTTTAATATAAAATTCAAACCAGCAATGACCCTGCAATTTTTTCGAAAGTCATTAGTTTTATATGTAACGCATCAATAGAAACATTGTAGGTGACGAATGACTTAATATGTGGGTGTGTGTGTGTGTGTATGTGTGTGTTAAAGTTCGTTGTAATGTTTGTTTTTATATCGACACAAAGCTGAGTATGAGGTATATGATTGTTTTTTTGGGGAAAGTAAAATCTAAGAATTGCTGAAACTAAAACTTTACGGGTATACGTATGATAACAAACAAAACATGACATTTCTTCTTAATCTTTACCTTCAAATTTTAACTTCGAATGGGTAGCAATAACTGCTTTCATTTATTGTGCTTTTGTGTATCATACAGAAGTAGTGAATGAAAGTAGTTTTTTGTTTAAAGATTATGAGTTTCAAAAAACTAATCTTACAATTGTATATTGAATTGTTAACCCCTTGATGGTAAATGTAAAGTAGTCCATTTGATATTTGATTGAACACGTTGAATGAGATATCAAATGAATTTAAGCTCTTATATTTTTTTAAGATTTTATCTCAATTTAAAAAAAAACAATTTCTTTCAACTTTCATAAACTCTACAAGAAAACTACTAAATTTAGCATACTCTTCGCTATAGACCTAATTAATATAACACTGTTAGAGGTTTAGCATTACTCTTGTATAACATTACTCTTGTATAAACAGTCGCCTTGTATGTACATTACATAAGTTGATCTTAATGTGTTCTATTAGGTGTTCCATTAGGTCTGAGTTTCCCTCTTGAATATATTTAAAATTTGTGTCACGGGAAGTTTAAATATAAACGTACAATCGTTTTTTTTTTTTATGTTAAAGTTTTATTAGAACACACCCGCGACATCGCGGGTCCGTGACTGAATTAAAGTACCTACGCCATTTTTTTGTCTGAATTTTGACTATTCATATTGTCCACTGATAAAGTCGTGCTGATTCTAAGATTCATAGTTTTCTCTGCTTTTAAATTCTTTCTGTATGAACCCGTCCTGTTTTGTTTTTACTGCCATGAAACTACACGTGATATATACTATTGGTATCGGTATCGAATTCGCCACGGAACTTGTTAATTATTGGTAGTATTAATTATGTGGAAAATAAAAGGGCCTGGAATGGTGTTGTTTTTACTAATATTAGTTATAAATAAAGTTGAAATCTTTGATTGCTCGTTTTTACGTCATGACTGTAACAAATTAGACCTCGTTATTTTAGTTGTATAGATTTTCGGATTCTAATTTGACCTTATTACAGCCAAAAAACAAAATTAAAAATAATAATTGATGCAGTTTTTCAAACGTGCATGTGGAACAAAATAAGTCAACTGCAACTCTGGTCATCCATTTTTCTTTTTCGTGTAGCTAAAGAAAAAGAGCAAACAGTCGAGACAGGAAATTTGGTTAAATAAAGATGCTGAGTTGTGTCCCGCGCATGTGTGTGACCCAGTCAAAATTCTGTCAACATGACAAAATCAAACTCTGAACTAAAATCAAATTTCGAACTATGGACTTATACAATAGAATATTTTGATCATGTCAAAATTCTTGTCAAGTTTCAAGATTTTCTCAATATAGTCTACAAAGTTTTGACACTATTTTATTTGCTGGTGTATTTTTACAAGCAGAATCCATATGTGAAATTTAAAAACAAAATGGAGTAGTTATTAACGTTCTCTTCGCTTTATAAACCTCAATTAAAAAGAAAAGCGACAGATACTAAAGGGACATTCAAACTTATAGATCGAAAATAAACTGATAACGGCTTGGCTGACAAAAAAGTCCAACAGACAAACAACAGTAAACAAATAACATCTACAGAATAGGAAAAACACGTGTTAGTTTGTTTACTTGTCACTTAGTGTGATGTGTGTGTTTTTCAGGCTTTGGAACACTAATTATATATATAATTGACACGATTTTTTTTTAAAGAGCAAGGAGCAATTAGTATTTCCCTTTGTATCAATGATCAATATAACGCTCTTTCATTCAAATAGTCATGAAAATCGAACAAAAGATCACGTAAACAAATCAACACGTGTTTTCTATAAGAGTTAGCTGTTCTTGTTTTTAATGATGTCACAACGAGATTCAATATGGCTGAACAAAACAGGCGGATAATGTATACAAAAGGAAATAATTAGATAATAGTGTTAAGGAAATGGATATTAAAACATAAATAGGTGGTCATATGATAGAAAAATATAACGAAACGAACTTTATACATTGACAAGCTACGCAGAGGCGATAAACAATAACTTTTTGGGAAATAACCTGAACCTGGGTCGCAATTCCGAAAATTTTGAAATAGGAAAAATTCGTAGCTCTATGGTCCGCAAATTGTCAAAAAAATATCATAATGACTTATGACCTACGGTGCCGCAGCTACAACCGACCTTGCTTATAGTAGGCATTGGCTGGCCATCTATTCATCTATGGGGAGGCTGTTTATTTCTTGGTAAAACCATTTTGTTCTCCATATATACATATCTCTTGTTGGTTCAACTTCTGTAAATATAGACAATGCAATTTCCTATAGGAACTCATATTACGGCTCAAACTGTGCCACTGCTACTATGAAGTTTCGTAAAATTTTATATCAAAGAATGGAAAGTCCATATGCACTTCTATTTTTCATCTATGGTCAAAAAAGGGATTTGCGGCATATTTTCAACATTTATGTGCCATGAATTTTTAAAAGTTTAAACTTATACTAAAATTATGTACGAAATTCTCCCTTCACTTTGTGTCATCCTCAGAATTGAATTTTTCCGCTATTCATTTGTATTTATACGGGTAACATTCCCAAGTTATGTCTCTATGAGATGAAACCTAGAGATCATATATAGGAACCGGAACGTAAACAAAACAAACTATCAATAAACATTATAGGATAGTATCTTCCCATAAGAGTCGTGGTTTGTAAAACAGCTGTATTTACAAAGTGCAACCTTCTACCAATGTTCAACACAAAATAACCACTATGTTACAATAAAGAGATGTGGTGCGATTGTCAATGATACAACTACCACCCAGTGTTCGAAAAGAGGCTACCACTACCAAAGGGGACATTTAAAACGTATAGGTCAAAGAGAAAGTGACAACGTCATGGTACAAACATACGACTACGAAACGATAAACCACAAAACACTCCATAGAAAATAAAAGACTCAACAACACGAACCCAATAAAAACACTTGGGTTATCTCAGATATGTCGGAGGGTTAACTTGATAATGATCCACTAGTGCTGTTGGTAGTAGAGTTTATCTAAGAAACTACAGATAACCGTTCAGTTTTTAACAACTAGCAACCCCAGTCGCATAGTCAGCTATGATAAAAAAAATGTGAACCAATTCAAGTGAAAATACAACGGCTTGATTTGTAACAAAACTAAAAATAAAAAAGGTCACTAAACGATTGCTGCTGTTTTGATTTTTTTTTTATAGTTTAAACAAGTCATTGCACCAAACTATGACCAAAGAATAAGACACAAGGTTTGTTTTAAAGTTAGAGAGTCTTTATTACGTTCCTTATTCTATACACATAACGCATAATCGAAAAAATATCTTATAATATCATACGTAATATTATCATTTAGACAAGAAATGATAAGAAATTGAAACGACGTGAATTTCTAAAAGTGCAGTTGACCGTAAATGTCTCTATAAATTCTATAAATCATATTTTGGATTTATCAACGGCATGGCATACACGCAGAAGGTCTGAGGACGTGCAAATAGCTTATTGTTCGTACTTATCTACGAAACGATAAACCACAAAACATGAACATGATCCTTCTTTATCTATGAAAGTACGCATCATCGAGAAAATGTATCACCACACAAATAGCCCTGTACTAAGTACTTCTTTCCGAAAAAGATAGAGAAAAATTCTGGATAAGGGAACTAGGTACTGCAATGCCATATGGTTGAACTGAAAATGTCAAATCTGTAGGAAATTTGTGAAGTCCAGCCTGCAGTTATGTTAATGTAATGAGTTTATTTAATGCTACCTTACGAAACCAACGTAGTCATGGGCAAAAACATTATTATCGGCCTAATGTAAAAAAGTCTTCCAAATCTAGATCGCCCTCTGGGAGTTTTGATGACCTTCTTTCTCATCTTCATCATCCGCTAGGGTTGCATTACATTAGAACTATTCTGTTTTCGCTGCCTGTTAATTTTCTACAATGTTTGAGAGATTATACACTTGACAAAGGATGCATATATACATTTTCTCCAATATACAGACTTGTCAGTATAATTTGTGATGTAGCTCTTTTCCGTCTTTTTAAGGCAGTAGGACGGAGCCTTTACACGAGGAAAAGAGGAAATTCCTGTTTACTTTTCCAAATAATATTGTATTTGTGTGTAAATTGTATTACTACGAGTGTCTTGTAAAAGTATTTGGAATAAATGAGCACTCAGGTAATCCCACATACAAAAACATATCATTTGACAAGGATAAATTTTGGCGAATCATAAACTTCACAAAATTCCGTACAAACAACGGTACATTGCCGGCTCATCTGCATGTCTCCCTAAAGAATTGTCCATTAGATTGACAAACATTCTGTCCGCAGTGAACAGGGGCCTTCAGAAATACTGTGAAACTGTTAACTCGCGTAGTGGTTTAAACCATATGTGGATTCTTAAAAAACTCTAAAGAACTTCTGGATAATTTTAAATCTCGGTCTTTTTTCTGAAATTAGTTCTATTAAAACTTTTGATTTTTAACCTTGTATACCACCATTCCCCGTGTGAAATTGAAAAACCGTCTAAAAGAAATAATCCACAATGCTTTTCAACATAAAAATGGTAGCATACGCTGTAAATTTATTACTTTGGGATACCAAAAGGCATATTTTGTTTATAGTGAAGAAAAGGGTAAAACACAGAAGAACAAGTTATCAATATGCTGGAGTTTCTTATTGACAACATATTTGTTGAATTTGGAGGTAGACTTTTTCAACAACTTGTCGGCATTCCTATTGGAACGAACTGTGCGCCTTTCCTTGCCGACCTCTTATTATTTTCATATGAGTTGCAGTTCCTTCAGACACTTGTCAAAAACAAGAAGATCAAAGAAGCCGGGTTATTTAATTTCAATTTCAATTATATTGATAATGTTCTTTCCATTAACAATCAAAAAATTTTCTGATTAGGTTCCATTAATATATCCCCAAGAACTAGAAATTAAAGAAACAACAGACACGGCTTCCTCCGCCTCATTTTTAGACTTATACCTCGAATTTGACATACACAGTCATCTCAGTACTAGAACCTATGACAAACGAGACGATTTTAATTTTGAAATTATCAATTTTTCCCACCTTAGTAGCAATATTCCAACTTCACCTGCATATGGGATATACATTTCCCAACTTATTCGGTATTCAAGAGCTTGCAGCTCCTACTCAGACTTTGTAAAACGTCACCAGTGTCTGAGCATAAAGTTGATGAACCAGGGGTATGTCAAAGAACGTCTCGTCCTTTTTCTAAAAAAGTTCATTGGAAGGTTCCAAAACCTTGTTGATAAATATTCCTTATCAACTTCACAAATAATACACGATGGTCTTGAAGTATAGATTCTGCGTACTGACGTTTTTTATTATCTTAATAACGTGTTATAGTATTCTTTTATTTGTCTTTATTAATATTACTTTTGCAGTTAAATCTGCTTTTTGTGATATCCATTTGACGTAACTTAGTACTCATGTATCCAGCCATACTTTGAACGACAAAATTATTTTATTTTATTAATATTACTTTTACTGTTAAGTCTGCTTTTTGTGATATCCATTTGACGTGACTCTGTACTTATGTATCCTGTCATACTTTGAACGACAAAATTATTGTAGATATACATGTGTGATGTCAAACGCGCGATTTTACGCCAGTACCTACATGTAAAACCTTCTATCCTTTATGGGTGGATTTTACAATGTCAGACCCCCTCCTGAACCATTACTTGAGCGTATAAATAGTTTTTACAGTTTTTGCCATTGTCAGACCCCCTCCTGAACTTTTACTTGAGCTTTGATATAGTTTTTACTCTAATTGCCATTGTCAGATCTGCCTCTGATCCATTAGTTGAATTTAGATATAGTTTTTTCTGGTATTGCCATTGCCAGACCCACTCCTGAACCATTACTTGTTAGACCCCTCCTGAACCATTACTTGTCAGACACCTCCTGAACTATTACTTGTCAGACACCTCCTGAACCATTACTTGTCAGACCCCTTCCTGCACCATTACTTGTCAGACCCCCTCCTGAACCATTACTTGTCAGACCCCCTCTTAAACAATTACTTGTCAGACAACTCCTGAACCATTACTTGTCAGACCCCCTCCTGAACCATAACTTGTCAACACCTCCTGAACCATTACTTGTCAGACACATCCTGAACCATAACTTGTCAGACCCCCTCCTGAACCATTACTTGTCAGACTCCCTCCTGAACCATTACTTGTCAGGCCCCCTCCTGAACCATTACCTGTCAGATCCCCTCCTGAACCATTACTTGTCAAACACCTCCTGAACAATTACTTGTCAGACACCTCCGGAACCATTACTTGTCAGACACCTCCTGAACCATTACTTGTCAGACCCCCTCCTGAATCATTACTTGTCAGATCCCAACCTGAACCATTACTTGTCAGACCTCCTCCTGAACCATTACTTGTCAGACCCCCTCCTGAACCATTACTTGTCAGACAACCTCCTGAACCATAACTTGTCAGACACCCTCCTGAACCATTACTTGTCAGACACCCTCCTGAACCATTACTTTTGAGACCCCCTCCTGAAACCATTACTTGTCAGAGACCTCCTGAACCATTACTTGTCAGACCCCCTCCTGAACCATTACTTGTCAGAGACCTCCTGAACCATTACTTGTCAGACCCCCTCCTGAACCATTACTTGTCAGATCCCCTCCTGAACCATTACTTGTCAGAGACTACCTGAACCGTTACTTGTCAGACCCCCTCCTGAACCATTACTTGTCAGACCTCCTCCTGAACCATTACTTGTCAGACCTCCTCCTGAACCATAACGTGTCAACATCTCCTGAACCATTACTTGTCAGACACATCCTGAACCATAACTTGTCAGAGACCTCCTGAAGCATTACTTGTCAGGCCACCTCCTGAACCATTACTTGTCAGAACCTCCTGAACCATTACTTGTCAGACCCCCTCCTGAATCATTACTTGTCAGATCCCAACCTGAAACATTACTTGTCAGACCTCCTCCTGAACCATTACTTGTCAGACCCCCTCCTGAACCATTACTTGTCAGACACCCTCCTGAACCATTACTTGTCAGACACCCTCCTGAACCATTACTTGTCAGACACCCTCCTGAACCATTACTTTTGAGACACCCTCCTGAAACCATTAATTGTCAGAGACCTCCTGAACCATTACTTGTCAGACCCCCTCCTGAACCATTACTTGTCAGAGACCTCCTGAACCATTACTTGTCAGACCCCCTCCTGAACCATTACTTGTCAGACCCCCTCCTGAACCATTACTTGTCAGACCTCCTCCTGAACCATTACTTGTCAGACCCCATCCTGAACCATTACTTGTCAGACCCCCTCCTGAACCATTACTTGTCAGACCTCCTCCTGAACCATTACTTGTCAGACCTCCTCCTGAACCATTACTTGTCACACCCCCTCCTGAACCATTACTTGTCAGACCCCCTCCTGAACCATTACTTGAACTAAGATATAGAATTGTAGACGATAGAGAAGGAAACGATTTTTTAACGATATTTGTACCTCAAAATTATTCCTTCTATCAAACAAATGGAGAAACACTTTCAGAACCCCTTGTTAACATATTGAAACAAATTGTAAATAATTTTTCTAGCGTAACATGCGTAACACTAGCAGGCCACACACATTTCAATGAAAAATAGAGTAATATTGTGTATGCTTCGGCTAAAATCATATCCGTGTTATTGTATGCTTACATTAATTTTTGATGTAAGCAATACAACAATACATGATGAAATTAACTGTTGTATCCCGTGTTTTACCAACATTTTCATCTTGTACAGTGGCCATCTCTAAATGAACGGAGAGCTAAAGTTTGAAACTGGGAAAATCTTCCAGAATGCAGTGGATGCTACTGACGGTACCTGAACGGAAATTTAAACGGCTACTAAAAGAAAGTCGAAATATGTCAAAGGAACATTCAAACACATAAGTCGAAAATAAACTGACAACACCATGGCTAAAAAAGAAAAAAACAAACAGACAAACAATAGTACACAAATCACAACATAGAAAACTAAAAACAGAACATCACGAACCCCACCAAAATCTGGGGTGATCTCAGGAAGAGTAAGCAGACCCTGCTTCACATGTTGCACCCGTCGTGTTGCTCATGTTATTACAAACCCGGAATTAGTCAAATGTTGAAGGAAAAATGGGACGGGATTATAGTTGCGACATTTGGAACAAATCTGCTATCATCTGTGATACGAATATTCTAAACGGTCAACTAACTCGTTTCGCCGTTTGTAAAGTTTTCGAAGGGATGATTTCAATATCATTTGGAACTCTTGGTTTAATATCTTCCTTGTGAGCATCAACCCTCTGTCAATTAAATCATTATAACACCAGCTATACAGCGGAAGGTAAAGTTGAAGGACATTGTTTACTTCTTGTCTTTCTTTCTAAGAAGTTCCTGTATGAAGTCAGCCTCATATGAATCGAAACAAGTCGGCAAGAAGAGGGGCACAGTTGGTTCCCATGGGAACGCCGATTGTCTGCTGAAAATCACGTAACAAATATGTTGTCAATCAAGAAATAAAGTATCTTGATTATGTCAGTGCTTGATGAAGGTAAATCCAGAAAAGCGCTTCGGACGCATGAAATTTAAAACGTGTTGTTTTCATATTTTACAACACTGAGTGGTTACCTCTGCTGGTGGACTATCAGTCCCCGAGGGTATCCTCAGCTCAGTAGTCAGAACTTCGGTACTGGCATGATCTATAACAAACTTTCTTAAATTGCCCAATTATAAATTTTGAAATCATATAGAAACTAAGGTTTCAACTCCCTCAGGCAAAGTTGGCCTTAGATGGATCTTGCTTTTTTAAGGTCCTTTTTTATCTTAGCTCTTTAACGTCTCGGTCTTTATACATCCTTAGTTTTCAAATTTTCGGCTCTGACCGTTCCTGATCAAGGTAAATCCAGAAAAGCGCTTCGAACGCATAAAATATATAACGTGTTGTTTCCTTTTTTTCAGAGCATATTGTGTTTGAATCAGAGTGATTTTTCAAAACGTACGATGTATCCCTCCCTTAGACATGATACTTGTAACTATGTTGGCTATTCCTTTTTTTATGAACCAAAGCAGGACCAACTCTTTCAGGTCGTTATCGATAATTTAGGCAACATTTGTGATATTGATTCCTGTTTTTTTTTGGGATATCAAAATAAGGTCGATTGGTAGAAATGGTGAGCTTGAATTTCCAGAAGGAATAGTTGTTAATCATCTTAATAACGTGTTAAAGTGCTCTTTTTATTTCTCTTTGTATATAAATTCAACCTTTACTGTGTAACATGTAAGTCCATTTTTTCGTGATATCTTTTTGGCGTGACTCGGTATTTATACAACCCGCCATTGTGTTATTGTATTATGGTAGGTTAGTATTTTTGTACTTCACTTTTGTTTATGTGTTTTGAATAAGAAGAGGTCGGCAAGGAAAGGCGCACATTTCGCACCTACAAATCTTCTTTTTATAAAATTTGATTACATTCTGAAGCCGACAAGAAGTCAGAAAACTTTTATTTTCTTAGAAAAAAATAGTCTCAGAATGAATTATATTGCTCAGCTAAAAATGAGAACTTTTTTCTCTGCCATAAAAAAAAAATATTCCCAACATTGAAAATATTTTTGGCTGAGAATTTTTTTCTCAGCGATGTAAGCGGTAAACAGGATGTTTGAAAACTAAAAAAAAAAAATACTAAACTTCGCAAAAAATGCAGGTTTTACCTCTTTTGCAATAAAATAATGTAAAACACAAAAGGAACCTATGATAGATAAAAATCACAAGCAGCATTTTGTAAGCATCAACACTCTATTAAAGAAATATCACTAAAATACGCATGACATGGACAAAAATAAAGGTTTGGGGCTGTCACATAGA
Organism: Mytilus californianus; assembly: GCF_021869535.1. Lineage (NCBI taxonomy): Eukaryota > Metazoa > Mollusca > Bivalvia > Mytilida > Mytilidae > Mytilus > Mytilus californianus. Next base: position 6,390,995 of record NW_026262669.1, on the reverse strand, counting down.
TATATACCCCACATATATTTTATTCACATATACATGAGTATACTTAAATGCGGAAATGGAAATTTGAGCGAAATGGCAGCATATTTGAGCGATAAAAAAGGGCGTTTGAGCGCTTAAGTATAGGACATTTGAGCACCAAAATTTTAAGACCATTGAGCGAAAATAAAAAAAAGTATAGGACATTTGGGCGAACAAAAATTAAGAATGACGAAGAAGAACCTGTTCCGTGCGCGATCTTATCTGTTACTCCTGCTCACCACGAGGAAGATGAAGTAAGATTTCGAGCAGGATATAGTTAATAAAATGTGAAGTTTAAAACGCACAAAGTTAAAAAACATCTTTTAAGTGTAAAAAAAAAAATTGAAGCACAGTCATAAAACTTGAAACTCGGCAATGGCATTATTTGAAAGTCAGTACGGGCTAGAAATTTATATCCTAGTATTCTGACATAAAAATCTTGCTGGCAATACCGGAATGCAAGTCCATGAGATTCTGATCCATTGTTTGTACGTTTTGACTTCTCCTTTTAGTGTTTTGTACCAATCTATATCGAAAACTGTCACACACAAGACTATTTTTTCTTTTATTAGTCAAGGTCAAAATCTTATCAATTTTAACATGTACATGTATTGCTATTAAGATCTCAAGTGCCAAGGGACATTTCACTTTATAAATATAAGAAATTTAGAACAAAGAAAAATTGAATAGCCAATGAATTATAGTAGAATTGATTGGTAAGTAGAACTTGTCAGAACAAGTCGACATACTCGGGTAATTAAACTATGTTCATTTTAAAAACTTATTTTCTTACTTATTGTCGAGCCTTCGAAATTTATTATGGGAAAGCGAGACATAGCGATCCTAGATACCGTTGGCGTAGGCGTCGTCAACATCTAGGTTCAGTCTGTGCTTAAAGCTTTTTTAGACATCAATCACTTTGTCAAACCTTCATAGAATTTGATGAAATTTGGACAGAAGCTTGTTTAAGACCACAATACAGTATTAAGAGCAAAATTTTGAAAATATTTATTTTCATTTTTCCATATTTTACTGATGTTTTTTGTTACAGTTTACATTCAGATTCAGTCTGAGGCTAAAGTTTTTAAGTCATCAATAACTTTGTCTAACCTTTAGGAATTTTATGAAATTTGGACAGAAGCTTGATCGTGTCTACAGTATCCAGAGCAAAATTTTGAAAATATTCATTTTCATTTGTCCATATTTTGATGATAAATGAACTTAGTTTATTTCACAGTTAATAAGAAGATACAGTCTGGGGTTAAAGTTTGTTACACATCAAATACTTTGCCAAACCTTCGTAGAATGTTATGAAACTCTAACAGAAGCTTTTTTACAATTTGGAGATAGTGTCTGTTGCAAAGTTTTGAAAATATATTTTCATTTTCGGTATTTTTCAGTTTTTTTCACAGTTAACATTTTACAGACAGTCTGGGATTAAATTTTTTTGACAAGATAAGTTTGTAAACCTTCATGGATTGTTATGAAACTTGGACAGAAACTGATCTCACAAAGACCAAGAAATAGCATCTAAAGAAAAAGTTTAAAATTTGTTTTGCCCCACCTACGATAGTAGAAGCGCATTATGTTTTGTGGTCTGTGAGTCCGTTCGTTTGTTCGTCCGTCCGTCCGTCCGTCTGTCCGTCCGTTCGTTCGTATGTCCCGCTTCAGGGTAAAGATTTTGGTCAAGGTAGTTTTTGATGAAGTTGAAGTCCAATCAACTTGAAACTTAGTACACATGTTCCTTATGATATGATACTTCTTATTTTAATGCCAAATTAGAGTTTTGACTCGGCCCCAATTTCACGGTCCACTGAACATAGAAAATGATAGTGCGAGTGGGCATCCGTGTGCTATGGACACTTTCTTGTTTTAAATTCTGTATTTTACTGATAAATAGACTCACTTTTTAAGTCAACATTACACTTTTACATTGACAGCAGCAATCGTAGGCGAGACACAGGGTTTCGCGGAACCCCTTACGAATTTAAAAAAAAATATTTTCTGAATTTATATACAAGTATCACAGAATATTTCGCTCTAACGTGCTATTTGAAAATACAGGTAAGGTTAATATTTCGGCGCTAAAATTACCCTATGTACATTTTTTATTTTCGCTCAAACGTCCTATGCCCACTTACCCTCTTGCTGCCGAGTTTTTTTCTTGCTTTGTCGCGCCAAAAGCATACGTTTCATATCTGTGACGTTGCAAAACTTGCGCCTCTCTGTAGAACAGCGCTTTCCCGCCGTTCATAATTTTTCCCGCGTCAATGTAGCCGTTATTATGAAAAGCGATGTAAAAGTAATTTTATGAAAACTATGGCTCTAAAATTGTTATAAACGATGTTTTTAATACAACATTATTTATAAATACAACTTTTAACCTTGAAATATAGTTTTTTTTTTATCTTTCTTGTCTTTAAAAAGAAATGAAAATAATCATACCCATTGCTACTAGCTTTATAAGCGCTTTTGTTTTATCTTTGTCAAGTGAAATGCATAACTGATTCTTAGCCACCTCTAAAATACTAAAATATATGTATCCTTGTTATCCGAGTAGCTTAGTAAACCTTGTTATAATTGATAAATACCGTAAAAAAATCTCTCAAATAATTATATAAACAAAACAACGGCACCCAATGAAAATAAAAATAAAAACAATGCGTGTACAAATAAAAAGAAATAAAAACTCTGAGCAGCCGATTCTATGAACTACTTCTTGTTGTAAAGTATCAAACGTGTCATGACTAACATTTTCATTCCAAGCCTTGTTTCGGTAGGCGAGGAAATATTTTTTATAGACGTTAATATCCATATTCATTTTGTTTATTCTTTAATCATGTTTATTATTATTTTGTTGACCACTTATTGCTCAAAATTTTAGAGAAATGTTTGAAAATACGAGGGAAGAAATTCTCTTAAATAAATTTCTATTGTCTACAAGTGAACCTGAATCAATAACAATTCTTTTTCATATTCTATGATGAAGTACACACTGTAATTGGCATACACGAAATATATTAAAATCTGTTGATCGATAAATTGTTCTCTTCTCAACGTTCAGGGACAAGTATTTCATGCAATATTAAGGACGTCTGAAATTTAATGTACAATAAATCCGTTGCTCAGTGGGTCCTACAAAGTAAAAGATCTGTGATGAATGGCTGAACATTGAGGTTGCCACTGGGAAAGGATGATGTGTAGGATAGGAAAAGAAATCATTGGGTCACCTACTACATGTACTAATTTAACATCCCCATTTCGAATGAAAATAAATATTTTTAGATTAGTGCTTCGGTGATGAATTGGGTATAAAATGTATTGAAATATCGTATGACAATACAAGTATATCAGGTAACATTTGTGTACTTTTACAAAAAAAAAATCTTCACTGGGAATTCAATCGCGGCATTAGAGCCCTAAAGAAATTTTCAAGTTCTCTTAACAGTTGTAATTTTATTTCAAAATACCTACAATAGCAACATGTAAGAATTTTTTTTATATACATAAGTATGGTTTTGGCTATACTCAAAACTTAAGAATAATCTTAATCTTGAGTAAGAAAAAATCTGAGATAATTTTATGGCGGTGTATATTGCTAAGAATAAAAAAATTGAGAAAATTCTCAGGCTGAGAAAAAAAAATTACTCAGAAAGTGTTTACGCTTGATGCCGGCAGCATACCTATGACGTCACATAGTTTAGGCGCCAAAGATGATACAATCATTTCGCGGAATTTTCGTTTAATGAAAACTTTACCCTGAAATAATGACTAAAATTGAATGATTTGTTTATTTTGCATTAGAATACGCATCGCAAGGTAAACTAACTTTGCGACACTCGGACAGTTAAACTACATATAATATATAAATTTTCAACAGGAAAATTTTTCACAGCAAATAAACTATAAGTAAATATTGTCAATACCATACAAAACCAAAATGTTTCTTTTTTATGCAATGTAATATTGTTTTTTTTACACGCTGGATAGAATATTCACAAAATGATTGTCCACAAGAAAATGTACCATCCCAAGCCGACAAACTTTTCTTACTCTGGACCGACCAATATTAGCTCATCTACATTGTTTTAACCCTTTCGCTGCCAAACAAATTGTAAACAAAACCCCTTCAATGCCAAGGCTTTTTTTTTTATTGTCTTTACGATTACGCAAATAACGTCGACGTCATAGTGCAGGTTTGATAGCGCCAACAGATTTTAACTGAAAATTGGCGGGAATTCAACCTTTTTAATAGTTTATTTTTCATATTACCGACTTTTGACTCCGGAGTTAATAATATTTAGACAGGTTACCTACTCTGTTGTAAGATATTCTGGTCCCCGTTCGAGTAAGAGCAACTAGATAAAGTAAAAAGTTTTCTTTACATGACAAACTAATTTCACTGATTGTAAGCTTGACCATACTTCTATCAGTTGCTCTTACTTGACTAGAGACCAGAAATGTCCTACCACAGAGAAGGTAACCTGTCTAAAAATCATATACTTAAGAGTCAAAAGTCGGTAATATGAAAAAGAACTATTGCAAATTAAGTTATTACTACTTATAAAAGAAAGTTTGTGATTATTCTTTATGAATAATTTAGTTACATGAGCTTGGGATACAAAAGTCAAGATTCATATCATATAAACATTTATCAAGAAAGATTTTTTATTCATCAGCGTTACATCGTCTGCTGTGTTTCTTATAACATGTTTTATGAACAACTTTACGACAGAGAACACATATAGTTATATATGTTTCGACCTTTTCCTGCCACCAGGGACATATCGTACAGAACATACAGAACAATCTCTTTCTTTTCGACCCGGCAATTTTCTCAAATGTTGGTTATTTTTTTCATCATTCAAGACCCCACGAGAGGCACGATTTCTTGTCATATGATCTTCGGAAAATGTCATCAATTAAAAATTGTATAAAATGGAGGCGAGATCTAACATTGTGAGAGTTCTCTTAATATAAAACTTCTATCGTACCTTAATATGAAAAATAATGTGTTCTTAATTCTTGACAGGCATACAATAATTATTCACTGTAATTGTAATTCAAAATTTTATAATTGTTCACAAAGTTCTGAGGATTGTGTGCGCCTTTTTTTTTTTTCTTTCTTTCCTTTTTTTTAAATAAAGACTAGTATGGAGGGATAATACGTTGAGAGAAGGTACAAAATAATAAGTGAGTAAACACATGAACCGATCGAAGTTAGATTATTTGTATCTCTTGTATCCAACCCCTTGATTTATTATTTCTGTTTCACTGTTTGGCCTTTCCTATCGTATGCCGTATATATAAATATAGTCTCAAAAATTTGAACGCAGTAAAGTTTTTTCATTAAAATTTATTCCATGCATAAAAATTCACTGGTGTTTTTTTTTAAAGGAACATGGGCTTAAAACTACCTGTTTGTTTTCAAGACAAACTTCTTCATTTAATGAATTGTTGAAAATCAGCATGAAATATACAATGGGTCTGGCATTTCTCGGCATTCTATAATTGTCTGTGATCCCTAACTTCGGCCGGAGGATAAACTCGAAACCAAGGGTAAGGATAAGCCATAATCCGATGGATGCATTAATGGATGACGTCATTAGCTCAATTACGTCATTAAAGGAGACATGGCACGATTTTCAATTTGTGTTTCAAAATGTTTATTTAAACTTAACTTTCCCCAAAAATACATCGATAGCAATATAAGTGTCAACTATTTAGGAAAACATGTATTTTAATGAGATTTTAATGCAACGATTTATTGACCTGTCAAATATGCATATTTCCATCCCGGAAGTCACTCAGAACGAGGCTACTACGTCAGTGGTTACATTCATTCATATTGACATATGGGTACAGCACAAATTTAGTTTCGATTATTATCCAACAAAAAGCATGACGGTGATAAACAATGATTATGTGTGATGCCGATGGATTCAACGATATATTTAAAAAGAATATTGACATGATATATTCTGTTTTTTTAATGACACGCAGACTTAGAAGGTGTAAAGATGGGACTCTTTAACAAGCCCAAACTACACTTCTTTCCGCCCACTTTCATAAGGAATCCAGAGTTGGGGTCTCGGGTGCCATGCCATGAGTTCATCATAGGTCACAGGTGTACGGTACAGATGATTGAGTTTCGAAATTTCAGGTCTCGTTTGAAGTTGCAAACTTCGGGTGTCACTCCACATGGGAGATTGATAAGACATATAGTGATTACGCAATATTACTTCATAAGCTCTTTGTGTACATCCTGGATGTTGGTTTTGCCGAGGGTACAGGTGAGATTGGAATATATTATTGTTGTGTACAGTAAAACAGGTATAACTACCTGATCATATATGTTTAATGAATACCTGTAGTACGACCATACAATACCCTTTGCACCACCAATTAAGTACCCTAACCCGTGTTGATAATTAATAGACAACCTGTATATAAGTCTTATTTTTATTGCTTTTAAGAATATGCAGATATAAAAAGGTTTATAACAGATGCATTTTTTAATTAACTTCTTGAGATGGAAAAGTAATATTCTTGTATGCTTGCAAGACTATAACTTCCTAAGAAATTGTTAGACAAAAAGCATAAAAAGCAAACAAGGAAATGATACGAGAATGTGAATCATAAGTCTTTTACATTCTTTTTCTGACACATTCCCTATTTCCATTCTCAATTTTATTATATTGAACATCGAATATAATTATTGACAACTATTTAGTTGGTAAAGATTCAGATGATGAAAAACATTTCTTTTTTAAATGGAAACTTTATAATAAATGACCGTACGGCCTCCAATAATGAGAAATCCCCATACCGTATATTCGGCTATAAAAGTTCTCAACGTGAAAATGTGAAACAATTTTAACGAGAAAACTAACGTCTCATCACGATTCACGAGTTGATTTTGTTGTCAATCACGATTCACAGAAAATAAATGTCCATGATCACGGATCACGAAAATATAAAAAGGGTATAAATCTGTAGAAAAACGGATCACGACAGCGAAAATGCGCCGATCACGAAGAACGAACATAACCCATCAGGCCCCTCATTTAAGCCAAGTACAGCTAATACACAACTCATGTTCTTGAAGACTGAAGTATGTGACACGAAAACATTTTCCTGCTCAGTCCGGTTGAAAATCTAACATTTATTCAAATGACCCCTTTTAGAAAAAATATTTTGAAAAATAACATTATTTTCCTGGACTCCTGCGTTTTGCTAGTAGCAATAAACAAATTGATTGCTAGGTGATATTTGGAAGAGAGGGCCCGGGAGGAAATAAGTGAATTTGAATTTACTTTGTGTAATTCCTTAAATTTGAAGTTAGATTTATAAGGGTCTGGATGGAATAGCATCCATTAGAAGTGTAGTATAGCTATATTAATTATTTCAACATAAGATAGTTTTTCTTAGAAATGTTTGATTTTAAAAGGTAAATTACATAGCACGTGACTAAATCACACTACAGGTGCCTTCTTACCTTTCACCTGGTCAAAGTATGCTATAGGCAGCTGATAGGTGTCAACATTTAATCACTAAAACAACAGCCTCCAATAAATGTTTTGTATTGTGTAATTTTATACATTAGGTGAGACGAAAATATTTTATTGAATTGAATTGTTTACACAAAAGGTGGAAAGTAATAAAATTGTTAATTGAATATCCTAATGCAGAAATAGTGTGATAAAGGATTTTTCACTATACAAATCATTTTTGTGATGTATGGTTTCCAACCAAAAAAAATATAAGCATAACTTTTGGTGATAATTTATACCAATTAAAAGTCTCTATGTAATATTAAAAAAACGGACACTTTGCGAACGCCTAATTTGACTTTTACTATCGTTTTTTCTGCTTCTGGCGCACACATAATTATAACATTATCGTAACAGAGAGAAAAAAAAAAGAACAATTTGATCATCAATAATTAGACATGTATATTTTCAATCATGATTAAAAAGCAGTTTTATTTAAATAAAAAAAAATGCAGAAAGCTGTCTATTAAATTTATTCATCAGACAAACCAAATATGTATGGTAACAATCCGATCGGTATTGTCTGAAAAATCGTCGTTTTTGGACTCTTCGCATGAAGAATTTATATCCTTTTCTTGGTTATTTTTCACTCACAATGTCTTTATAGTTTGTCAGTAATCGGGAAAAGTACTGTCAATACCGTCCATAGTGTATCGACATCGTCCAGTTAAGAGACATTTTCCCAGCTTGTAACCACTGACGTAAGCACGATCACGTGATCGTTATCTAATTAAAATTCATTCTTAATGACAAGCGCTGGATTCTTTGACCAGGAAAATGCTGATTTATCTGGTTTTGACCAGCAAAATTGTACAAAACATGTTTAAGACTAATATTTATTAATTTAATAAAAAAAAAAAAAATTTTTAAATCGTGTCATGTCTCCTTTAATGTGTACTGCACTTTTTTGCGTACGTTTCATCTTTTCACGTTTGTGAGGGTTTTTTTTTATTTTTTTTACTTGCGTTTTTTCTCACCCGTTCTTTGTAAAGGTATTTTGTTCTTATTTGAATAATTTCTATCTTCTATATTTTATGTATTTACATTTTTACTTTTATTCTTTTTACTACAATACATTTTTTAAAGTAAACCCTTGGAAATTTCAGGAAAGTAAGCCTAAAATGCATATATAAAATATACTGCAAAAGCGCTGAAAAAAGAGAGTAAATTTGAGACTCTATACTTATAAATATAATAAAATCATTATATCTATTATTTTATAATATTTAAAAAAGAATCCTTACATATTTTATTTTCATAAATTTCATAATCCATATTTTTTAATATTGGTAAAAAAACGCGCGAAAATTACAAGATGGAGGAATTAAATCTAGCGCAAAAACGGCGACGTCATAGTACATTACGTAGTTCATAACATTATTTGAATTGGCCGATGAAACGGCCCTTTGGCACTGACAGGAGTATGACTTTGGGTCGATAATCGGCCCTGTGGCACAGAACTCGTTAAAGAAGCAGTAAAAACCAATGTTCAAGTTTAGTTTTAAACAGTCATGAGAAACCTACAACTTCTCATACGCTACCTCAAAACAATCAAGGCGGTTCTAATGTATATAGTAAAGAAATACAAATGTGATGTCTCTCTACCGTAACAAAATAAATATTTAATCGGCAAGCGTTTATCAACGTCGCTAGAAGTCAAATGCATCGGTCAGTTATTAAATTCAACTGTTTTTCTTTGAAAATATAGATGAATCAAGTAAAAGGAAATGCAGCAATATTATTATTTTTTTTTTTAATCGGGGGCATTCTGGACAAGGACATAATGTTAGCAGTTTATCGAGAAAATTTGAATGAAATTTCATCTCGTCAGATTCCAAGAAAGATGATATATGTGTTAGGGGAAAGTTCTTAGAGGACATTTCCTCATCTGATTTAGAGGCAGCCGCAGCAGAACCACACACATAGAAAAAGAAAGCAACAAAAAAAAAACATATCGACTATAGAATTGGCCGGCCAGGCAAAACCAATTAGTCTATAAAAAAATTATGAATAAGAAGATACCAAAAATAGTAAAGGCTATTGACATTGAGTCAGATAGTAGTGAATCTGACTCTGATTCTGATTTTGGTATTTTTCGCCTCTCTTTTCGGACACGTCTCTATTAACGTATATTATATAATCTTATTTTAGCTGTGATTGTTTTTTGAGGTTAAGTACTTACGATAACAATAACCATGATAACGGTCCATATAACTTATATAGCTTGAGGTCATTATGTAAAATAGTCATCACAAGAAATAAAAATCCACCTTTAACAAAACATTTAATTTATATAAGTGGATATTCAGTAAATATTTAAGACCATTTTTTTTCACACATTTGATTTGTTTCTACATGTAATTCTGTACCTTTTCCGGTAATCGTTGACGTTAGTACAACTCATACTTTGGCTACTCTACTTCAATTAGTGAAAACATTACTATACGATTTAAATCATATCCTCACATGATTAATGTTGTGTTTTGTTTTTGTTATTTACCACTAAAAAAACAGTTGAATACACACTAAGTACAATTTGAAGCATAAAAGGCCCCTTCGAACTTGTAATATTTAAAGTAAACAATACAATAATAATTACTTTCTTCGTTGTTTGTAAGAGCAAAACAACATTGTGGAGGAGTCAATATTAGAAAAATGCCTACTTAATAACTTCCAGTTCAGAACATCAATATGAAATTGTAATTCGTATTGCTCATTTCAAGTTTTTTATTTAATGTGTTGTTAGTGTTGGTACTTTTTCCTATGACTAGTGTGTTTCATATACTTTTATCTCTTATGTTCTAAAGCAGTTGTTAAATGTTTGTCGTAACTCAATGTTTGTATAACAAGCTAAATCTTATCGCAATTGGTTGACCGATTAAGAAAATAAGCATATTGCTACCTATGACTGATACTCGTAAAATATATATCAATGCCAATACCAATCGTTGTTAGAAATGATTCTAATATGACGTTTTTCTTTCGCTTTGTAAACATGGTAAACAACACCGTGATAAAATTCTTGATATATCTATACTTAGCGCAGAATCCGAGAGGAACCAAAAAAATGGCTGTTACAATAAACATTCCACATGTATATCGTAACCTATATGCAAATGCTATGCAGATTTCGCTGTGTTAAAATTACAATTGAAAAACAACTACAGAACCTTTATGCTTATTCTGGGGCATAACAAAAAGAATTAATGCATTAGAGCTCGGAAAAATGCACAAAATCAAAATGAAATAAAATTCCATTAATGGTTTTGATGCATTAAAGTCATTTCAAAACATGACGTCATACGAATGAAAATGCAAAGCTGAAGGTTTTTCCATTTCGTTAACCCTCCAAATTCGAATAATATTGCATTAAAATGTAGTGTTGAGGTAGGCGATGTTTTATTTTATATTCTATTGCATTATTCGCATATTTACTGATTTCAGCAAGTCAACATGGCGGCTCCTTAGTTACAGAATGTCAACAGCGGATTTGACGGTAGCTTACAAGAACAAAAATGTAAATTAAAAAAGGTAAATGTTGGGTTTGAGAATGAAAACACATTTATCTAGCGGTTATTTACAGAATAATTCATGCAAGCTACAGATTAATTAGAATTTTTTAGATTTTTCTAACGGGGGTAAACAGATCAGCCACGCTCAAGATAAAATTCGAATATCACGGCCCAGGCCATGTGTAAATTCCCAACAAATCTATGGCTTCCATGAATTATTTATTAAATTTTACTGCAATTTATTTCTTCATTTTTATTTACATTATGATGAGCGATATATAACACGCACAAGTCAATAAATAATATTTTGAGTACACTAAGTCTATAAAACAGTAGTCAATAAAATTAAAGTCATATGAAACGAGTTTCTTGAAATTTTAGTGTTATCGAAATTATTGAACCAACGCATGCAGATATACTAAACTAAGTCTTGCATGCACGTTTTTTTTTTATATTCATTACACATCTATAACGTATTATCGACAAATAATATTTCATTCAGTGATTGTTGATCGCAAACTAATTAATTTTCGAGGTTGTTGCCGAAGTTTACCGGATCGTGACATTGATAAACAATAAAAACAGGGCACATGGAAAGCGTGACAGATAAGTGAATTGAAAGAGCCATGACATTTGTTTTCATATTTTCCAAGTGTTCACATTTGTTAATTAAACTATTCCTTAACAGTTGTTAAATGATTTGTTGTATTAAATTTGTTCTTTAAGAATCTGTTATTTCTATTTACCTCGAAGAGCACGTGTGTTAACATTCTTTCATCACGTACAGTTTTCCCCTCGCACTTGCGCTGTGCGGTGGCCGAAGTTATAACGAGAGGTCCCGCAGTTAAGGTCATCACTGCATACGGGAAAATATCGGCGAACTACTGTCTGGGAAGTCAATGATTCAATATCGGTACATTTATGAAGATTTTGATAATATACAGGATTTTCTTTACAAAAAAAGTTAACGTTCACATCTTTTAGAGTAAAACTTAGCAAGTAAAACAAGACAAAATAACTTTTATTCTTATTCGGATGCATAATACAAAGAAGTAATTCACAAGAGCTCGAAAAATCAACAAAATAGAAATAAAATATAATTCCGCGAAAGTCTATTAATGGTTTTGGCGCATTTAAGTCATGTCAAATCATGACGTCATACAAATGAAAACGCTAGAGTTGACAGTTTTCTGTTCCGTGAACCATTGAAATTCGTATAATATTTTATTAAAATTGATTTTTGAGGTAGATTTTTTATTTATTTTCTATTCTATTGCATTATTCGCATATTTACTGATTTCAGCAAGTCGACATGGCGGCTCCATATTTACGAAATGTCAACTTTGGATTTGACGGTACCTTATGAGAAAAACATGTAAATTAAAATGGCAAATGTTGGGTTTGGGAATTAAAGAATTAAACAGATTTTTTTTCTAGCGGTAATGCACGAAATTATCCATGCAAGCTACAGATTTACAAGAATATTTGAGCTTTATCTAACAGAGAGTAAAAAAGAACAGCCACACACACAGCATATCCACCCTCGCTTCAGTTTTTTAATGACCGTATTTGTCCTATTAGAATCGAAATAATTCATGGAAGCCATAGATTGTTGGAAATTTACACATTACATTGAAACAAGAATCATAATATACCCCTTACATTAGAGAAAACATGATATTTTCATAAATCACTGGCTTGACTATTAACTAATATAAAGTTTAATAATCTGAGGAAAAAAACCGCCACATCAAAATATACTACCATCAATTGATCTGTGAATCAAGATAAGAGACTGCTGTTCATTTCATTGCTTAATAGTATGCTGTATTCTATGATTTATTTATTTATATTTTTAGCGGGTAAGTGTCGAGTATTATACAGATAAGTATAGTTTACAATTACATACGCAATGCATAACCTTACGATAGTGATATAACTAAGTTAGTAATCCGTTGTCAACCTGTTGCAAGACAATACTATTAACAGCTAAGTATAGATTACAATTACATACATAATGCATAACCTTAGACAATACTTGTGGACGATGTCTAGCTTCTGTTCAACGGAAGAAGCGACTTTCCAAAATTTCAATCGGCATATTTTGTTGAACATACTTGAAAACACCATTACCTTCAAAGAGGGATTTTTGAAAGATAAAAAGACAACTTATCTGCATTTTCAATATAGACTCATCGTTGGCAGCTCAAAACATTTATTATGTCATTAGATTGAAACATGTGAAAGTAGATTTAACCACTGTGCCTTCATATTATACGATAGCAGACATCTATCAAACTATTTTGTCTTCATTTTATGACAGAAAACTGTTTTCAATAATCAGATTTGTTTATAAATCCTAACTAAAAAAAATATTACCAACGTCTTTCAGTATTACCACTGTTTGGGTATATGTGCTAGTAGTCTCTGTGGATATAATCTGTTCTTTTATGCTGATATAATTTATAGCATTCCTGTTAATCTGATACCGTTTCATGCACAGGTTTTTACGTAGATTTTGTGAACTCTTTTGTATTTTGATGAGTTTTTCAAAGGTCAACTTTACGTGAACTAGATTTGAACCTCAGTTTTAAAATAATTTCACAATGCATCAGTTGAGAATGTAATTACAGCAGTATGTTATATATAACAAATGTAAATTTGTGTTAGATTTCATCAACACTATCAAACTGTATCATGAACATACATAAAATACATAGCGTGTTACATACAAACACACATGAGTGACGCTAAAAGAAGCATTCGCCATGTTGACCATGATATAACAGTGCTATGCAACGACTTATTAGGAAGAGTTCATACGTCAGAACTATAAATAAATGTATGTACTTTCCTTGGTTCAGGAAACAACACATAACAACAGTACAATTTTGTTATTCAAATCTTTACAAAAAACAGAACAATGTCAATTGCAAATCCATAATAGGTCGTATAAGTAAACTTTTACCTATGTCGAAGGTCCTCAAGTTGTTGTTATTAAATTAATGACAATATTTTCTCATTTTAGCTGTAATACCTGTAACGGGTAAGTACTTATTACAACAGATAAAAAAAATCATTTAATTAACATAAATTAAAGTCAATAATTATATAACCCTATCACAACGGATATTATTTGCCATAATGGAGATAAAGTTCTCTTTGAAATAGTATCATATCTAACATATTGACGATATAACTGATGTGTCAAAATTGAACAACGTCAAACTCCCAAATCTTAACAACATTCCTTAGGCAGGCTATGGTATCTATCAGTATAATTGTAATTTTTGTTGTAAGAACTAAACAAATACATGTAATGATATATTTTAGATATCACGTAACTGTTTTCTTTCAAGCAAAATATATCACGTGACTCTTTCACTTCGACAGTCTTAAAGTGTTCGGAGATACTCAAACTACATTAAAATAGTATACACCACAAATGGTCACCGAAGATGATATTAAACATGTAAAAGGTAAATGATTATGAATGAAATTAGCAAAACAATGATTTTATTTCCTCTATCTTTCAGGTATATGGCGCACATACATGGTGTAAAATAGCACTAGAGAACGCAGAAACAGGAAGAAAACAAAAATTGATAAAGATGAATAATTTGAATAAAAGTCTTGATGTTTTCTTTGTTATTTTGATATTGACTTATGTATAATTGTAGTTATACATTAACAAAACATGTTCTTGGTTTACAGTAATATTTGTTTAATCGAATTGTGTTTACTTATTCAAGTCATTCCATTAATGTTTAGATATTATTATGAATTTCGAGTATGCTTCCTTAATTTATTGCTTATTTGACGGATTTTTTCGTCCATAGAACATCAGAATACTAAGGCAATTGAACTACTAGAGAAATGATATGGCATCATCAATATGACATATAATATGCTAATCCACACCCAAACAATAAATCAAGCACTGTATCGTTTGAGTTAGAATGAGCTGTGAACAACTCATTCAACATTTGTATATAATTTGTCACGTATTAAATCAATGCAACGAACCTTCTTACAATGGAAGCATTTTGAATGTTACTCATTTATTATATTGGTTTACAATCTTAGTATAAACAAAAGTAGTAAGATGCCAAGTGGATATTCTAAACTAATATGACGAATTAACCCGACAAATAAGAAACACAGCGAAAAAATGGACTGTTTCACAAACTCTACATAGAAAATTAAAAATTGAGAATCACTTAACCAAGGCAATGTGAATAATCTCAAAATGTCAAACAAGATATTAAGATCGTTTTCTAAATTTGACATGGATCGAGTAACACATGTTCGGTATGTTGCAAGACAAATTCTAATATTACCTGTTTTTTTAGCCTTGTATATAACAGCGCTATTATATTCTTGACATATACTAATTATGTTTTCTACTTTTGATTCCACAAATCTCGGTACCTTCTTCAGTTGAATTGCCATTGGTAGAGTGCGTATCATGGTGGTCCTTATTTATCGTAAATGAATCGTTGATTCTTTTTTTTATATTCATATCAACAGTCTAATCTATATAAAAACGAGAAACGAGAAATACTTATGGACCACATCAACCAACGAAAACCACTGAACAACAGTTTACTGACTTAGGACAGGTGCAAACAAATGCAGCGGGTTTAAACTTTTCTATAGGTACATACCATCACCCTTACCTGAAACAAAAGTGTATCATCACAACATGGAAAGACACACTATGAAATATTAAGTACAGCTCCTTGTAAAACCCAGGCAGAGTGTGATTTATGACCCCTTTCAATATGCATGAAAATGGTCCTCATAAGTGGGAGTCATGTAAAAAAAGAAAAAAATGCACATTTTTTTCAAAATTATAAATGGTTGCCATGGTAACTGCCAAGGCAAAATTTCATAAAAAACAAGGCGTTTTTAAGAAAAATCAGCCAACTTTATTCATTATTTTTCAGGCATGTATTTTGCCAACAAAATTAAAACAATTCATTTTCAAGACAATGTGATACACATACAATCAGATTGTAAAAACAATATTGTGACCTCCGTTGTACATTTCGGGTAAATTTAGGTTGAACTTTGAACAAAATCCTCAAATTTCTACTTTTTACAAATTGTGAAGTTTACCATGTATAAATGATTTAATTTCTTTAGTTACCAAGTTTAATATTTCAAATCATGTACTGTACATTATTTATCAAAACATAATAATTTAAATAAAAAATGATTCAAATTTTTGGGATCTATAAGCATTTTTGGTTGCCATGGCAACAAAAATACTACATTTTAGGCTTTTTAAAAAAAAATGCCTAAACTTTAAATTTCAGTATGTTGAAACTCAAGTTATCCTATTATATAGACTTAACTTGAAATTGGTATTTATTATTGGAACAAAAAAAAAATATCAAAATACAAATGTTTATGTGTCAAAAACCTTTTTTTGGGGGGTTGTTATCCAAAATTTATCCATCATTTTCAGAAAAAAGTCAATTTTTAATATTCTTATTTCCCAAAGTTACTAATTTTAAAAGTACTTTAAAAGTTTATTCAAATTAAACAATTTTTCACTGAAAGTGTAAAATAAGTGTTTTAAATTGTAAATAATTATTCAGATAGGCCCCTCGACCCAGCTGGTGGTAGGGTGTAACTATTTATACAGCAAGAAAATATGTCCATAGCACACAGATGCCCCACTCCTCATAGTATCATTTTCCATGAATGTGGGTTAATTACAAATTAACCTTAACCTTAAAAGAAAATTTATAATTCATTTTTTACAAAGTTCTGCTTATTCAAGTTATAAGAAGCCATCCTAAAAGAAAATTTATAATTCATTTTTTTACAAAGTTCTGCTAATTCAAGTTATAAGAAGCCATCTTTAATGATTTTTTATATTCATACTTTTAGAAAGTGTCATGGACAAACAAACTGGATGATGGTCAAATTTTATTGTTGCAACATATATACATTAACCATTTATAACTGTGCATTACTTTCTTTAATAAGAAGCAAAGAAGATCATCCATAATAATAAATTGCTCTACAATGATACAATTTGTTATTTCATTAAGATATTAAACTCCTGAATGATTTTTTTAGATACCTAAGTTTTTTGCCCTAATGAATGGTTCAAAATAAAAGGCACAACATTTATGACAACTGTGCCAAATGTCATTGGCCTCCTTACTTATATACTTATGAAAAAGAGATTTAGAAAATACATAAAAGCATACCATTACTTAAAATAACCATCGTCAAGTGTTGCCGACTTCAATAGTTACCATGGAAACAAATATTATCCATAGCAACATCCATTCAAAAGCTGTATAAATTGAAAATTATGTAAAAAAAATACATATATAGAGGGTGTTTATTTTCGAATTGGAATATGACTGCATGCTTTGCTTCACTCACAGTCTTGTTTGTTTTATTTTCAGAAGGTTCAACAAATGTAATATAGAATGTAACGTTGGGGTTGGAGGGTCGGGAAAAAAGAGGGGGTAGGTTTATTTTTTAAATGTTTCATACATGTAGATCCTTGAAAATATAATTGCGTTTGGTCGGATTTTGTTCAGAGTTCATCATCTGATAATCAATTTATGAAAGTTAACAGATGACGAACTTCATGGGATTGCAATAACCCAACCTGGCTTATGGTAAGGGAAGATAAATATTGTCCCTTACCGATTGTAAGAAAATTCTTAATTTCTTAGGGCATACACAAGTCTGAGATGTTATCCCACCAGCAAAAATTACAAACTTGACCTGTAACATAATAATAAGCTTACAAACCAAAACATAGAATCATTTGGTCAAAGCATTTCTAAACTGAAGTGTGATGGACGGACGGATAGACGGACAGACCAATTAAACACATTTTAAGTCGGTGGGGACTTAAAAAAATGAATAGTCAATTGGAGATCGTTGCTGTCAGAAGTCCAATATAACGGAATCCTCTTAATATATAGCTATAAACATATCATTAATAACTCCTGTGTTGTACTACTTTTCCGCAATTGAAATTCTGGATCTCCGAGATAGACGAATAGGTGCATCTGCTAAGTTGGCATTGTACTAATCCCGGTAAAATAATTATGCTTTTTTCGGCAAAATTATATCAGAACAAAATTATTGTACAAAATAATTGTATTAATTATGAATCATTCCTTACTATGCACCGTACTACATATATCTCATAATTTCATGAATGCGGTAACATTAGATCTTTTTTGCAGGGGGGATGGGGTTTAGTTGAAGCACAAATTTAATCCTTCTGAAATCCCCCTCCTCTCCTTTAGATAGTAAACATGTAAAATTAGTCCGTCCCAAAATTGGTTTCCATTTCCTAACTTTGCCTCAACCAAATGTTATGAAACATATACACAATGCTTATTACAACAAAACAGAGATCCAATTTTGAATTTTGGTGGCGTCACTTTAACTGTTCCCGAGTTATGCCCGTTTTGCTTTACTTTGCTTTGTTTGATACTGTAAAAACGATTAAAACCGAGAACCAGATCAGTTTAGAACTGTAAAGTTTGCCTTAAATGGCCTGGTTAACTGAAGAAATTTCTAAAAGTGACCATGTCATCATAGGAGAACCTTTCTGGAGCCCTTTTTTCCCTCTAATACATACCATATAATATGTTCGACTTTTTATATTCTACATTATTTTAAACTAACCCAGCAAAAGAAATTTTTTTCACCTGTTCTCCTATCATGTCAATTACTGCCCCATTCTGTCAATCACTCTGTATCTATATAGGAGTTCGGGTTAAAGGGTCATCCCGACCGTGTAGAGTAAATGATATATACCGATTCGAATGGCCAATAACTGTTTTAACACATAATAAACGCCACCAATTTACGTGTATGTTTTGGAAATACTGCAATCCACGGCTCCAAGGAAAGTTTCTTGTAGGGAAAAAAGGGGGGAATACGCCTTTGTGTAGTAATAAAAGGTTGATAAGTGTTAAAACTTTTTTTTATGTTTAGGCTTCTTCCTAAATTGTTACATTACTTGAAGAATTGCGATTTAATGGTAGATTTTTTTTATCATTTCTGTTAGATTTATTCTCAATTAAGTCTTTATATAAATTAGTAATGATTAAGAATTTGACATATTGTGTAGACACCAATAAGTACTAGTATTGTTGAAAACTGTATGTTGCCCGCTATATGTCATTAGATGTTTTTGTCGTTTGATTGCTGTGTTATTGACGTATAACCTCCATCTCCTACAGTTTTAGTTCCATTTTGGTGTACTTTCAAATAGGTGTATGAAAAATCATACCTGAAAGCGTTATTGAGTATAGATTAATTGCTTTTCTTTCCCTCAATAATATGCTTAGAGAAAGATGAACCGAGGAGAGATGTACATAAATTTAGAAAGTTAAATAATCAGAAAAAAAGGTTTCACTTTCAAATCTTAAACTCTCCCTCCCCTTGTTTTGACACAGTCACACTTGAATATGATCTTCTTTAAATTCGACCCAAAAATAGTCACTTAATAGGAATAACTATTCAACAAGTCGTAATAAATTCTATTGAGCACAAACACTAATCCAAATCAGATTTCATTTATTTGAATATTCAAAAATGCATTACTTTTTTGGCAGAAATAAGTAAAATAGTTAATATTATCTGGTTTGACTTTGAAGCACTTATTTAAGATTTACACTGTACACAAAATATCAGTCCCTAAGCAAAGCATGCAGTCATATTCCAATTTGAAAATGGACACCCTCTATATATGTATTTGTTTACATAAATTTCCATTCATACATTTTATAATGGATGTTGCTATGCATTATATGTGTTTCCATGGTAACTGTTGAAGTCAGCAACACTTGACGATGGTAATTTAGAGTCAGCGTTTGCGTTTATGTATTTTCTTATCGGTTATGAAACAATTAAGGACATTAAAGTTCTTAAACTGCAATATTCTGCATATAATAACTCCGTTTCCAAGGAAAAAATCGGTTGCTATGGTGATAAAATTAAAAAGAGTCCCACGCATTTTTCTATTTAATTTGCTAAAGTAGTATTCAAACTTAATAACTACAGTGCTAACTATGCTGGACACATTTGCACTTTTCTGAAAAACACACGAGAAAATTTGATAATTTCACAAAAATCTATAATTCAGAAAAGTTGAAAATATGCATTTTTTGGTAAATGTTTTCAAAAAATTTACAAATTTGGTTGACATGCAATCTTAACTAAAATGAAGCTTAAACCAAGTTGTATCAATGTTAAATATGAAAATTTATGAAAAAAGTTTGATGCTATTCATAATCAGGCTCTGAATTGTAGTGATTTAGCTGATTTTTGAAAGATGTTACCACGCTTAACTACCAAAAAATAGAGTGTCCGTTACTATGGCAACCACTCATATTTTCCCACTCAAATTTATTTTTTGAGCAGTATTCAGATACTGCTTCTACCAGGCCATTTATAGATAAAATCTGAAATCCTCATATATTACATGTATATGGTACTCTGCCTGGTTCTTATAAAGAGCTGTACTTAATTGAAAAGGTTTAAGTCAATCAAAAGACATGCTATCACAAGTGAACACACACTGAAAGAATAAATATGATCTGTCAAAATGTAAATACAAAACCAATAGAGGGGCTTTATGTAAAACAATGTCAGAAAGACAAATATAACCTTGAACAAAATGCTGTCAAAAAGAAATTTTGGCAGACGTTCAGGATTATTTTATGTTGTTTTTTTTTTTTTTGGTTCTGTGGCATATAATTTAATTTACTTGAAAGGAATTGACACGACTAAAACTATTCAGATACCAAATATTTTCTTAATTGATGACAAAAGAAATCAGTACATAGTTTATTACAGCATTGCTGACCTAACTCCCTATTGTTTGAAATATTTTTTATGCTTTGCGTCAACATATTACTCTAGGCCATACCTCGTCGGTCAGGTTTTGTTATGATGAAGAAGCTGATGCATCCAAACAGAATCTATTCAATAAAGACCTCAATTGGACTTGGCCTGACGAGGCGGATTTCCAGCTGACATCCAATTATGTGATAAGCCAATAATTACTGTTAATTCACTATATAACTGTTGATTTTTAGCAGGATAACTAATTTCCTTTTACTCTATAAAAAACCATCATTGTTATGACATTTAATATCATAATACTGCCTTCTTCACAACTCATTATTGAAACAGAAAAATTGAAAAAAAAAATGTATTTTTCCTTCAGGTTTCTCGCTAGGTTCGTGTTGATAAATCTTTAGTGTTACGTATAAAAATTGTGATGCTTTCCTTTTTAGCCATGTTGTTGCCATTGTTTATTGAACTAATTATGCTTGATTATACTTTTTATTAAAGCATTGATGTTCACAATCGACTGTCAATGAAGAGTTCAACCTCTCCAGCATTCACATACATAATCGACTATATATGAATGGGTAAACGAATCCAGGAGTCACATTCACAGTCTACTGTTGATGAAGGAGTCAACGACTTCGGTAGTCACATTCACAGTCTACTGTTGATGAAGGGGTCGACGACGTCAGTAGTCACATTCACAATCGACTGTTGATGAAAGGGTAAACGAATTCAGTAGTCCCATTCAAAGTCGACTGTTGATGAAGGGGTCGACGACTTCAGTTGTCACGTTCAAAATCGACTGTTGATGAAGGGGTAAACGAACCCAGTAGTCACATTGACAGTCGACTGTTGATGAAGGGGCGACGACTTCAGTTGTCACATTCAAAATCGACTATTGATGAAGGGGTTAACGAATCCTATAGACACATTCACAATCGACTGTTGGTGACGGGTCAACGACTTTATCAGTCACATTCCCGAAATGCGGATGAATTTAGTACAATGGTTATTTTGTATAGTTTAATTTAGGGAACCACCAGTAATTTCAAAATTATTGGAATAATCGTATATAGTTTTTCAACAAGTTCAAACAAGATTAAAAATACTCCAATCACAAAGATTAATAGATGTTGCAACAGATGATGACGAAAATTGTGCACAGGGATTGCCGGGTCCTGCTGAAGTTATTAGCCCGAAAACAATACAACTTAGCTTTTCATCTACCTCGAAATCTCATCATTTATTACCTGCAAGAAGGAAAACACTAGGAGACATCGACTAGTGGTTGTTCCAAAAGACACAGCCACTCAGGCGCTTATTGATAAGGGCATTTTTATATCGACAAATAGCAGATGTTGTCCAGACCATCTTATTGGCATATTGTAACCGTACGGACATACCAGAGCTGTTGGAAAGAGCTCGGGCAGTCATAACAGATTCTGGCAAGCTTAATTTTGATATTTCGTCCTAACTTTCAGATGATGACTACGTTATTTTGACTGGTCTAACACGAGAACAATTTGATGCAGTCGCTTGCACGTAAAGGACCTACGAAACTCTGAGGTGCGTTCAGTAAGGACATGTCTTGCCATTCTTCTCGTGAAGCTTCCCACAGGCTTATCAAATTCTATATAAAGCACTCTCTTCTCCTTAAAATCTCACCAAATACGACGAACTGTTCATTCAACAAGAGAATCATTGATGCAGAGCTTCGTGCCCTTCTTTTTTAGGCTTTAACCACATTACTCATGAAGAATTTTCTCAAAAGCATACAACACCAGCAGCCAAAACCTTATTTGCAAATGACCACGATGATACAGCTATCCTTGTTCTAGATGGTACTCACTTGTATATACAATCAAGCTCGTTTCACCAATTTCAAAAGGTGACATATAGCATGCATAAAGGAAGACCTTAAGTTAAATATATGTTAATTGTTGGAGCAGATGGCTACATCTTGAATGTCTCGGGTCCTTACTTTGTGGATTATCATAATAACGATGCTTCAATTACAATACATTTATTTGAGACAAATGCTGAGGACATTAAACATTGGGTTCAGGAGAATGATGTTCTTGTGGTGGATAGAGAATTAGAGACGCTAAAAAATTCTTAGAAAAAAGGTAGAGATGCCTTTTTATATATAAAAAAAAGGAATGAAACAACACCCCACTGAGGAAGCAAACGTATCTCGGCTGATAACTAAAGTAAGGTGGGTGGTCAAAAGCGCGAATGGCCGTATCAAGCAATGGCGTTTTTTCGATAAGGTTATCTCTAACCACTATGTACCACACATTGGCGATTTTGTAAGGAAAGTGAGTGCGCTCATCAATTGTGTTCGTGATCCCTTGATAAACGATTGTGGAAATGACAATCGGTCATCAAATGCTTCAACGATCAAGACAAGTCAATCATATTCAACAAATTGTGAAAGATAACAATCTAATTCGAAAGAAAGCGTTGTATACCGTAGTAAATGGTGTTGATGATGTGTTAGACTTTACAAAGTTGACCTTACGTGAAATCAGAGACATTACCATGGGTGTGTATCAGCTGAAGCTTGCTTCACGGTATACGGAGAGTCACATAAACGATGACAATTACACACTTCAAATATGCAAAGACCGACCAAACTTACTCCGTGTTAAGTTATCATCAAGACACTCGTCATCGAAAGCCTACAGTCTATGGATTGAGTACAGCAATGGTGATATTACAGGTTGGTACTGTACATGTAAAGTTGGTGCCCGTGTAGTCGGATGCTGTGCCCACATCGCATCAACGATATGGTACCTTGGACATAGTCGTTGGCAATCAGAAACAATTGGGACTTGTAGATATACTGAACATATGGTAAATGATAAATATATTCCTTTGGAAACAGATTCTGGTTCTGAAAATGACAATGTTATTGAGGAAGAGTGACTCGGTTGCTGTTTGTTCTGTCAAGTTATAACACATCTATTGATATTCTTTCCATATGTGTTGAAATTAAAACTGTTGATTGTTTATTTGAATACATTATCTAACTATATTATACATTATGAATAAGTATGAGTTTACCTGAATATTTGAATTAGATTAACGTTCAGTATTTTAATTACTTGCAGTTACTGTTTCATATGTAAACTGACATTCACAATGAAGGATAACACTTTATAAACAATTACATTTTACAAGTAACACTTATTTCTAACACAAACAGTAAACTAGTTTATCAAAAACGGAATGTTCAATAGTATTTTTAAACGGTATGTGTATTTTACATCTGCTAATTTAATCATTGTGTACGGTGTACTACCATGAGTGCCATTAAAAAGCTTTCCTTTGCAACATAATAAATTGTTGAAGTTGTTAATGTAAAGAAAAACATCAGCAATTCTATTTGATGGAATAATACAAGTTTATATGAAAGTGAATGTATGAAAATGTTCATGGCATAGATAAATACCAATGCTTCCATGTACGATCGTATGAATGAAATCGGATGTAAACAAAATGAACACTTTTAATCAAAATTCATATTTTAAATCAAAGAAAGCCAATTTGAACCGCTCCTTATCACTAGTTCCCTTGCTAAGTTGTTGATAATTACTAAGCTTACTACTATTGAACTGTATGCTTCTGCTATTTTTTTTTACACAGATCGGACAATCGGACTTGTATTCATGCAATCTATTTTGTCGAGTAATATGTCGTTTGTATTTGTCTTTAATTTAAACATGTTGGCAGTCGCTAAGCACCATATGTGTTGCTATGCTTAATTAACTTTGTCAAAAAAAAAGCAGTAATCAAAATATGACAAATATTTTTTAAATTGCGAAATTCAAACCTCAGATTATAAAAAGCCCCTTATTTAACCGTTGCTAAGCACTATTTTTGTTGCTAAGCTGTTGAGAAACATGAACTAAAATATGAATTGCTTTTATTTCTCACTGATATTTATTATCATTATCATGATTATACACCACTCTTATTTGCTTTTATTGTTATCTGTACAATAAAATAACAAATACATTCATTTTTGTAGTTGTCTTTAATTTAATTATATTTGGTTGTTGCTCGTCAACATTTGTGTTGCTAAGCTCAATACGAACTTCATAAAAAAAAATGATGACTACAATATCATATAAGACTGAAATACCATTTATGGAAGCTTAATCTTCAAACAGTTGCTGTATATATACCTCAGATGGCAAAAATAAACAATATTATGTACCGTTGATATGCAATAATTGTGTTGATAGGTCGTTGATAGGTTGTTGCTAAGCATTTAGTAAACTGAAATTAAAGTGACTTCTCATTCTTAATTTCAAGTTATTCTTACACAATCAATTCAATAAGGAATTGTGTTAACTTGCAGAGATAAAGCCATTTACAAGTGATAAAATAGCTATCTAATTAATCCGTTGCTAGGCAATCATCCATTCACCGGTACATAAAAAAAATCATTATTTTTTCAAGTTCTATTCAAAGGCTATCAATAATATAAATATAAACTTATTTGGAGAGGAGGCCAAAAATGCCCCTTATCGTACCTTGTCCTTTATCAGCAATACGACAGCTGCCTCTGCTGGTTCCGTTGGTTGATACTGTCGTTTCGTTTTGTCAGTTTTTATTGACTTCCCACTTTTTGAATTTATCTTGGAATTGTTTTTAAATTTTTTTTTTATATATTTTAATTGAACTGAATATTAACAAACACCGCTGTGTACAAAACATCTTGATTTAAGTCCTACCGTACAGAGTGTTTCGATAAATTGTACTTTTTTATGTTGATGTACGATTTAACAAACAATCTGGTTAATGTTTCATTAGTGCGACTATTTAAGCTGATAAATACACGAACTCCGTGTAATGCATCCACATTTTCTTTTTACAGTATTAAAACTTGCAACTTTACAATGGCATGCATTAACAGTCACACACAAATTAACAGTAGTTTACCTAGTAAGTTATAATAAGTGATTTTTAGTTTAAAACCTTTTGAACTGATTTCAAAACCTACGTTTTCATACGACTTTATTTAATATGAATGGGACTCGTTACGTTTAAAGGATTAGTTTTTGTTCCGTTATAAATATACACAAATAGAACTGAAAGGGGGTATACAGGCTTAACGATTGTTTTTGTTCTGTTTATATATTCGACTATAGAACTTAAATGAGGTATACAGGCGTAACGAATATTATTTGTTCTGTTTATATATGCTATCAAAGGATCAAAAGAAGGTATACTGACTTAACACGCTTTTATTTGTTCTGTTTATATATTCAATTATAAAACTGAAAGGAAATATACAGGTTTTAAAATTATTTTTGTCTACAATTATAAATTGACTGAAAGAAGGTATATATGATTAAAGAATTTATGTCTATGGTTATATATACATTACCAGTTTTTGGTGGGGTTCGTGTTGCTTAGTCTTTAGTTTTCTATGTTGTGTCATCTGTACTATTATTTGTCTGTTTGTCTTTTATTTTTGGCCATGACGTTGTCAGTTTGTTTTCGATCTGTGAGTTTGACTGTTCCTCTGGTATCTTTCGTCCCTATTTTTTAATAGAATTTAATATATGTTAACATGCTTCAAATAATGTAAGTTAAGTCAAATTTGTCCAAATGTTGATAAAGAAATCAGTACAACATGTATAAAAGTATTGCTGGTACAACCTCTGATTGTTTCAAATTTGGCTTCTGTTTAACGCCATATGATCACTCTTGACTATACAACGGTGAAACTGCATTATCTAACGCAAAGAGAACAAGAAAAACTAGCAGCCCTAGTCAACTTAAAGAGACGTCGCATTCGTCTTACCAAAGCGAGTTATCACTGTTTATGAACTTTCTAAACCACTCGGCCAACAATGCACCTTCCAACTTTTAATCTGCAGAGCAAACATTAGAATAATAATTAACTTAATTGGCCTACATAAGCATCTTATATTTGAAAAGAACATTCTTAACAACTTCGACAAGGTTATAATGGTAACACAATACCTGTTAATTTGCCTATGAAGCTTGTTTTGGTACTAGTTGCTTAGTCTTATGTTCGCTATGTACTGTTTTAATATTTTTGTTTTTTCTCTTGTTAAACAATTTCTTTGCCATGCCTCAACACCGGAGGGTATAATGACATTGCTACCCTGTTGTTCCTCGCTGGTCACTAGGTATAATATTCGCTTCGAGTACGGAGGTCGTTGATACGATTCACAGCCACAACAAGCTAAAGATTAACAGTTGGCATGTGTTGCTTTTCTGAGTTAAAACAAAATTTAGACTGCTCGGCGTCAAAAGAATGAGTCATCATAGGGTGAAATGTCGTTTAGTTGATTGATATTATGTTACCATCCAAATATTTCTCAATCACACAGTGATCGTATCAAGATACCGGCATGAACAAAATGTGAAAGCTCTAAATTTGATCTTCAACTTTCTTTGTATTCTTTGCTTAAGATAAGCATGTAGAAAAACATGTAAAAAACGCCCTAAGTTTATTTATTTTGTATTCAAAATTATTTATTTTGTAAAAATATTTCCTTTCTCTATTGGTACTGTACAGGTATACCTAACAACAAAATTATTTTCATTTACCTGTGTTTAAAGTTATTGCAAATGGATGGTATTTTTGTTCGAGCATATTGTTTTTCTTAAATTGTTTAACATTTCTTACCGATATAACATGTTACTTTTATTATTCTTCCCTTAGTTTATTTATTTTGTATTTACATTGTGTCATAGGTCAAATTTATTTGTTCAGTGTATGTTCAATGGTATTAATATGTCCTTTGATTGAGTTAAGCTATTTCAGTTGATATTTTATAGTGTGTATTTCTATGTTGTGATGTTACACTGTTGTTTCAGAAAAAGGGTGAAGGTTTGGTACCATTAAAACGTTTAAACCCGCTGCATTTGTTTGCACCTGTCCTAAGTCAGGAATCTGATGTTCAGTAGTTGTCGTTTGTTGATGTGGTTCATAAGTGTTTCTCGTTTCTCGTTTTTTATATAGATTAGACCGTTGGTTTTCCCGTTTGAATGGTTTTAAACTAGTGATTTTTTGGGGCCCTTTATAGCTTACTGTTCGGTGTGAGCCAAGGCTCCGTGTTGAAGACCGTACTGTGACCTATAATGGTTTACTTTTATAAATTTTGACTTGGATGGAGAGTTGTCTCATTGGCACTCATACCACATCTTCTTATATCTATTATATATTTCTTTCAAAATGCCAACTTAACATTTGTCAGCAGCGACATCAATTCTGTTCCATCGGTTATTGCTTAGATATCACAATGAATATGTTACACGCTTGTATGTTAACATTGATAGACGTCATTTATAATGATGTGATCATTGAACACAAATTACTTAGACAAAGTTATGAGGATGAACGACTGAAACCGAATCAATATAAGATTTACGGCCACAATGACAATTTGATTGACCGATACGTTTTGTATTTGTCTCAACTCATTAGTAACATATTTTCATGTTCTTTGATCTTTAAACACAGAAGAGTGGTCCAATCTGTAAATTAGCCAATGATGTTCTATTCCCAAATGTGACATTTTGACTTACTGTGTATTTGCATGGCAGCTGATGCATGCTTAACAGGATATGCCTACTGTATTGATATACTCCTTATTTTATGATCATGCTTAGCATATATGACAGTCTTTAACACTACTGATAGATGAGTGTTAAATTACCCTTTTCTCCTTTTAGATCTGTATCATTATGAATAACTTGGAATTATTAATATAAAACACACAGAACTGGGTCGAAAAATATGTTTCACTACTATTTTCCACTCATTACAAGAACGACTGATGACACAAATACGAGCAGAACGTTCCTATTTGTTCGAAGTACATACATTCACCTCTTGATTTGTTTACTGAATTTTGTATGCTTTTTTTGTATTTGTCAGTATTGTATTTGGTGCCTTTTGGTTTTGGTCCGCTAGTAGTCTTTCATTCTGTTTTATTGTTTCCATTTGTATTGAATTTTTGACATTTTGATTAGTGTTTGGTTGGTTTCTAGTTGATGTATGCCCTAACATATGTTTGTATTCAGATTGCAGGTACCGTAACAACTCGTAACACCATATTACCGTATAACCAAAGTCCTTGATTATTCAAAATTAGTAAGTCGTTTTTTTATGTTAAAGTAATGTGTTGTGTGAAAGAGTGAAGGATAAGGTTTCTTCTTCACGGGATTTCTTTTATATTATTTGTATTACTAATGACCGTAATTGCACAATACAATACAGAACAGTTAGAGAATATTAAGTTTGAATTAAAGTTGAACAAATCATTTATACAGGTTTGTTCTCGTTTTTTTTTTGTCCTTCCATAAATTGCAGTTATTTCTAAAAGATTTAAATGCCTTCTCCTTTGCTCAATATTCTTTGAAATACCTGGACTAGTTTGGAAAAAAAACATGGACGATATCAATTTTGTTTTTGATGGGGACCGTGAATGTTATTTTGTGTTTATTTCAGTCGTTCGTCTCATTTATATGTGGAAGGAGTACATATCGGCCAATGGAGTCTGCATAATGCGAGTAAGAACGATCACGTTGTAAAGTATCAATAGAAATTTGTAAAAACAAAAAAATACGTTAGAGTAGAGGATTTGTACTGCTGAGAAATAAGAAGTTCGTAATCGGAAAGTTGAAATCATCACGTTTGTCATAAAGTATCAATTTGTGTCAATATCGAGTTAAACATCAAGACACGAATCTGATCATTTCATTTGCGTTAACTTGAGTCCATTCACTGAAATGTCAGTCACAAATGATAGTATTACGTATTTCAAAAGAGTAAATCGATTCGGTTGCATTTAATTTCACTCTATGAAGAATGGTCTACACTCGAAAAAGTGAATTGATTCAGTCGACGACTACAATCCGAGCCGAACATTATATCTATAGACTATTTTGTTTGCATTTTAAACGTATCCATCGTTACGTGTTATATAGTTTTTACCACTATAGGATATGCAACGTTTGAAAACCTTGGCTATTAAATAGCAGTTAAGTAATTTTTTTAATTTCTAAATAATTGTATTTACTATAATTTCTACATTTGATTCCTCAAGTTTCGGTATCTTCTTTCGTTACCATTGACATTAATATAGTGCGTATCATGGCGGTCTTTGTTATATCACAAATGACTAGTTGACTTTTTTCTTAATTCATATCTTTAGTCGAAATATTTTGTTTTTAAATAGTTTTATTTACCAAACAGAAACACCTTGTGAAATAATGGAATGAATCAATAACTATAATTTTGAACATAAAAGGAATGCAGGCTACAAGTTATTTCTGATTATATCTGGTAAACTTCGAACTGTGTATTTTGTAAATTATTTTGAACTAAATCCATTAACGATTTTTTAATTAGATTTGCCATTTAAAAACGCAGGGTATAACTACAGGTTGTTGTAAATTTTACCTGATAATGTGTGTGTTATAATAAATTTTACTGGCGTACTTGATAACGTTAATGTATAATTTAGCAGATGAATTAGTTTATGTTTAAAAACATTATACTGTTTCTGCTGATTCTGCTGATAACACATTAAGCCTATTTAAATCCTCTAGATTGTATTCCTCCAGTATGATAACATACACTATTGCAATGAAATACATAAAAGGTCACAAATCAAATGCACAACGTTTCATCTATTTTAACCTGCAATTTTTGTTTGTAATACAAAGCACACTTGAATAAATTTTAAATCTTAAGATATATTATGATTTTATTTACATGAATAGGACTTAAATGAATTTGTATCTGTTCTGTTAATATGTATATAAATATGAGTTCGAATCCCGGCGAGGGAAGAACAAAAATTTGCTGCCGCAAATTAACAGATTAAACATTGTTGGGATGTTATTTAGATGAATTATATATGCAGAATGTGTTTTCAGCCTTGTATCACCATCACTGGTGATCCGATGGATAAAATCTGTCGTAGAGTTGTCACTGGTTCAGACGTACTTATAATATAATTATTTCTGTGACTGTATCCTACATAAATGTGTACGATCCTTTACGATAGATAATTCAGCTGATCTGTAATATTCCATCTTCATGCCTTATCTATCATGTACTGTGTTACGACGCTAGATTAAATCTGACGAGGAAAGGTAACTCCCGGCCACCGAAGGATTAACTTTATATCGAGCCTAAGTGGTCGAGTGGTCTAGTGCGCCGGGCAAAGTGCAAGGCGATTTGGTGCCACGATATCTCAGTAGCATGAGTTCGAATCCCGGCCAGTAAAGAACAAAATATTTGCTTCCGAAAATTTACAGATCTAACATTGTTGGGCTGTTATTTAGACGAATATATATATAATTATAGACCTGGAAGACTTTTATTTGTTCTGTTGAAATATACAATTATAGAACTTTTAGAAGATGCACAGGTTTTATTTGTTCTGTGTTATATACAATTATTGAATTGAAAGGAGGTGACCAGCATATCACTTCTGGCTTAACCACGGCCGTCAGGTTTTGATGGTTGGGGGGGGGGGGGGGGGGGTGGGGGAAGCTGCAGCATTCAGAGTCAATTAAGACAGGCGTCAAACTTGTCTTACCGAAGCGGGTTTCGAGCTTACATCAACAATGTTGATAGGCTAGTGATAACTGTAGATGAACTATCTTAATAAACCTTCCAACTGTTGACCTTTAAAGCAATCATTAGAATAATAATTAGTTTCCTTTTAGTCTATAAAACAAAACATCAATGTTATGAATCTACATTTAATATTATAATAATGCCTTCTTTACAACTTCCACCGGAAGTGAATAACTTCAAACTGAGATTGCAATTATACTGGTATTTCACCTCGGGTTTCTCGTACGGTTCGTTTTGCTAAATCTTTATTGTTCTATATAATGTGCTGTTAGTGATATTTGTTTATTTGGTCGTTTTCATTGTTTACCATGCAGTGTTGTCATTGTTTATTGAATTACTGTTAAATGATTATACTTGGTATCTTTTCCTTATTTTTAAAGCATTGATCTTACATGTAGCTTGGATTCAAAGGTGCTAACCGTGTAGCCAGAACTGCTAACCCTCCTGAAACATCTAAAGTGTCACTCTCGACAAGTTATAAATAAGCTAGCCAATTAATTCGTTTCAATTATTAACTCATTCGTAAATGATAATTATGGTATACATTTACTCATAAACATGTATGAATATCCACTTTTTTTCATATCATGTGTATAGGTACGTTTCAAAGTTTGATGACAATTTATGGTGGCAACTTCAAAATAGTTATTTGGATATTTCGAATCCGTTAAAAATAACTTCAGACTATGCTCTTTGTTATCTGTAAGAAATGTTTGTGACCCTCAAATGTATCGTGTTTTACTCTCAATTTTATATTTGGCAACGGCTAATATAACGGTAATATCAACCGTAAATCCATTTCCATTAAAACATTTTTTGAGCAGATATGATTTAATTAGACTGTAGAGTTTATTACAAATATAAACAAATAAAAATGAAAACACCTGGACTCACGAATAAAAAAAACTTATGCTATGTAAAGTATATTGATGGACTTAAATCTTTTTAGAATCTCGTACACATCTTACTTACAATATACTATTTCCCATAGTGTAATATCTATACATACTCTTTTCATTATTAGGATAATGTTATACTTCTTTTTTTTATCTAAATTATGAATACCAAGTCAATAATCCAGGTCAAAAACCAATATCATCAATAACACCGTACACTAGACAATAACACAGTAGTCAATCAAATTAAGTCTTATATGTAAAATATTCATAATATATTCAAATTAGAACTTAAGTTTTATGTTTCACAGTTCTACCTTTAAATACACAACATACGTATATAACCATTTTTTGATTTAAATGTAGAACGTTGTTGTCATTGGTTTTTTTACCTTACCTGTGTATTATACATTGAGGACGATACGCGACAAAATGGCACAGGCAGCCTCTAAAACATGTGAAATTTGTGTCAGTGCCTATGGATCCCAATACTGCTTAGAGTGTGAACAATACTTTTGTGAAAATTGTAAAACCTTTCATAAAAGACAGAAAGTAACAAAGAATCACAAGTTTCAGTCTTCCTCGGACATTATCCCGGAAGGTAAATCGAAATGTAAGGAACACAACGAAGACGTAAATTTTGTATGCAAAACATGTAATTTAGTAGTGTGCAGTAGTTGTGTGACTGGCAGTCACACAGAGCATGCCTTTTCAAAGCTTATGGACAACATAACACAGATGAAGGAGAAGAATACAAAAGACCTGCGTAGTAAGGTACATGAGGCAACACAAACATTAAAACGATGGAAGAAGGTTTAAAGGCATTTGATGTGAAGGTTGAAGGAGTAGTCAAAGCTATTACAGAAGAAGGTACAAAGATAAAGGATATGGTTGATACATGTATCACACAGATGATTGCATTGGTCAAGGATCAATCCAGGAAGGAAAAGGACAAATTGACAAACATCATAGCAGATACTAAAATAGATTTGAAGGCGGGAAGCGACTTAGAAAAGAAGAAATATGAACTCGACAAGACACGAAACGATGGCAAATTGTTAAAGTCGTTACAGAAGCTTACAGATGACATTGCAAAGCTGACGATAGAGCCTATACCAAAATTTCCGAACATACAGTATACTGCTAAGCCTGTAACAGATAACGACATCAAACAACTTTTTGGCATCTTCAAAATAAGGTAAATCCACTGAAATACCTGAGAAGAGTGTTGTTTTGTAGACTGCATTCTGCAGTCGTAATACATGCCTTTAAACTAACTCTATTATTTGAAAGTGACATGTATTTTTGCATAATTAATATTCTGTTTTTGAATATCAATGTATTTCTGAATTGAATCTCATGACAAACGCAGGGGAGACAATGCATTCACTAAAAAGATGTGGTCATTAACAATGTATAGTTTAAAATGGAATAACAATGGACTCTAGTAAATAGACATGTGGTCTATGACAATGCACATTTTAAATCAGTTTTCACAATGCACTCGACACTACGTAAACTTATGAAGTTATTCAGGAATACTTGTTTTCAAACTGTCACAGAATATCTGTTTTCCTCATTTTTAAAATGTTTTGTTTTGATATTATACATTTAAGGAATCATATGTAAATAATTCATTTTTATTTTGACAGTGGAGTACGTACACAACATATCGGAAACAGAGAGAAAGAATTACCTAAAACAAAGAGGTAGGGCAATATGTTTGTATATTTTACAGTGTTAAATTTACGCTTAAAACAATGTAAACTTTTCGTCAAATGTTTAAGTGAATTACACATTATCTTCATGTAATCCTTAATTATTTTTTGTAACGAAATGAAGCCCCTCTCTCCATGTTTCTGGGTAAATTTGTTTCTTATATTGTGTACGCCAGTGCACCGTTTTACTGTTGACACATTTACTAGTTACATGTATGTACTTATCGTCATTACATTGTTCCTAAGTAGCAGTTTTTTTAAGCCGTATTTGCTTAATTTTCTTGATACATATATCACCAACTCACATTTTGTTTTAAAATATTTTGTTTTGCTTGATTTACATCTTCTACAATGTCATTTGTAATGCGTTGCATACGTTAGCAAGCACTAACTCGAGTAGGATTGCGTTTAAGTAATTAATACTGATAATGATGTGCAAACGTATAGCGTAATTTATTTTCCATAGCGTTAAAATTAGGTTGTATTTGATTTTCGTAAATATACTGCTTTTTGAAGTCGTAACATATGCTTTATATGGCTTGATAACTATAATGTGACACTTATTCGTGTAAGTTTGTTCCCGGTGTATATATTTGGTTAATCATAATTCTGTTTTCAAATATTACTGTATTTCTGAAGTAAATCGCATGAAAGACGGATGGAGACAATTTAATAAAACAAAAGATGTGATTATTTTCAGTTTATTATTTATAATCGATTAACAATGTTCTTTAGTTAAAACAGATGTGGCCAATAATTATGTACATTACGAAATGAAATAACAATGTAGTCCCAATACTTCGTAAAATTAAGAAGTAATTCAGGAATACTAAGTTTTCAAACCGGTACCGAGAAATTTGTTTTCAAAAATTGTTTAAATGTTTTGTTTTGATATTATGCCTTAAAGAAACACTAGCATAAAATCAAATTCATTGGACTATTTTTACAGTAATGTACGTACACTACAAACCGGGCACAGAGAGAAAAAATCACCTAAACCAAAGAGGTAGGGCAATATGTTTGTATATTTTACAGTGTTAAACTTACTCTTATGACAATGTAACCTCTTCGTCAAATTTTAAAGTAAATTATTCATGTATACCTTATAATTTTACGTAATGAAGCCCCTCTATCGACGATTCTGATTGAATTGGTATCCTATATGGTGTAAATCAGAGCACTGTTGAACTGTTGACATTTTTACTAGTTATGTACTTAACTTCATTACATTGTTTCTAAGTAGCTGGTTTTAAAGCCGTATTTGCTTATATTTATTGATACATATTTCACCAACTCATATATTTGTTTTAAATATTTCGTTTTGCTTTGATTTACATCTTCTACAAAGTCATTTGTAATGCGTTGCATACGTAAGCAAGCATTAAATTGAGCACGATTACGATTAAGTGACTAATACTGATAATGCTAATCAAACGTATCTCTTAAATTATTTTCCATAGCGTTAAAATTTAGTTGTATTTAATTTTCGTAAAAATGTGTCTGCTTGTCTAGTTGAAGATTTAAAACCTTGATACTATAAATTTACGATATAACCAAGATACTGAATGTAAAAGAAATTCATCAAAATTATCAGCACTAGTAAGGCAAGTTGTGCATGATATAAACTGAGGACACCATACTGTTTTTCCAACGACATTATCGAGTCATGGTACGCAGTCTTCTTTTAATTTTGTATAGGTAGTTGTATGTTAACTGTCGTGTGTCCTTTCGTCAATTTTTGTTGTTTGCCATATATTTCCCAATATGTCTTCGACGTATGAGTTTAAATGTCCACTTTGATGTTTTCTATTCTTTGAAATATCCTCGATTCACCAGATTATTTAAAATCGACTGTTGATGAAGGGTTCCAAGACTTCAGCAGTCACATTTACAATCGAATGGTTATCAAAGGTTCAACGACTTCAGCAGTCACATTCACAATCGATTTGAGATGAAGGGGTCAACGACTTCAGCAGTCGCATTTACAATCGATTATTGATGAAGAGGTCAACGACTTTAGCAGTCATAATTATAATCGACTGGTGATGAAAGGGTCAATGACTTCAGCAGTCACATTCACAAACGACTATCGAAGGGGTCAACGACTTTAGCAGTCACATTCAAAATCGACTGTTGATGAAGGGGTCAACGACTCCAGTAGTCACATTCACAATAGACTGTTGATAAAGGGATGAACGCCTTTAGCAGTCACATTCACAATCTACTGTTGATGAAGGGGTCAACGACTCCAGTAGTCACATTCACAATAGACTGTTGACAAAGGGATGAACGCCTTTTGCAGTCACATTCACAATCTACTGTTGATGAAGAGGTCAACGACTTTAGCAGTCACATTCACGAATAGTGACGAAAGTTAGTAAAGTTGGTTTGATTTTGCCATTTGATTAGGGACTTTCCGTTTTGAATTTTCCTCGGAGTTCGGTATTTTTGTTAATTTACTTGTTTCGTTTGACTGTATACTATCACTGAATGAACTTAACATAACACTACCAGTTATTTTTAAAATGTTTCGAATAATAGTCATGTGAAATTACCAATATGTAGAACAATTAATCTGTTCTGCGTATTGTTAAATCAAAAGACTTCATCAGTTCATGATATTTTTTGCTGTAAGAAAGCCGGGGAAAAGGAGGGAAAGGTATATATAAAACATAAATAATTCTACATGGATTTTGAATATAGATGAGAATGTCGTTAATTCGTTACTACCTTGTCGATACATCAGTTGGTGTACATTCGAATATTGTTTTGGTGATGTCATCAGGTTTTGTAAAAAAGAGACGATATAGACCAATATGATCATCAACACTAGAATATCCGACACGGACACCATATGGTGCTAAGGTTATAGCTCTGTATGGGTATGGGTAGATTATAATTTGTTTTTATCTAACTTGAGAATCATTGACTTGGTAAGTGCCTCATGAATATTCAAATGCCGTTTGGTATTTTACACTGTTTATTTGTGTACCAGTTAGTAATAGCTCAGTGTTTATATCATCTTAAAAAAAAAAATAATTTTAATTCAATCAATTGTGGTGTTCATTATAGTGATTATGAACAGGATGTGAAACCAAAAGAGGAAGGCAAATACTTGTACAGATGTGATAAGTGTGGGTAAGTTCCTTAATATTGTTTCTATGGACATGACGTAAAGATATATATTTATCTTATATGGCGTATCCAATGTTTGAATTAAAAAAAAAGGTTTTAAATGTTTAAGTTTCAATGTTGTGCGAAATATCTGTTTTCTTCGAAATATGCAACGTATTTCAATTGTACTTGGCTAAGGACACAAAGATGATTGCAATGTTTCAGAAATCCACTTAAAGATCATTGATGTAAGGAAAAACAGAAAGAGTTTTCCAGAGTAGTTTCTTAGTAGAAATCTACCTCATAACTTGTAAATACTTTGAGATTTGAAATAAATAAAAAATCTGTATATGCTGGTCACGAGCAACATAGGTCCGGTTGTGCCATCATTGATATGAATGGACGTATAACAGTCACTTGGATACCGAATTTCCAAAAATAACTTAAAGGGAACAAAATGTTGTTAGGACAATTTTGATGGACAATTTTGATAAGTTAAAAAAAATATTTACTTGTACCTTGGTAAAACATTCCAGTTTTGATTCGTTGAAAATTCCAGAACAACATTGAACTTAACCACAATCCTCAATAATGAACGACAAATCGTACATACACTAATCATAGTTTAAAATTGAACTGTATCTTCAACGACTCGACATTGTCCCTTTTTCGACGGTTATGTTTCAGATATTTAGAACGCTAAAAAGCCTCATAACTGATAACACAATTGTCAATGGAAGCATAATGTATAGCTCTCAATGCAGCGAATAATTATCAATTTAGACACTTTACGTTTGTATTAAATTTTAGATACTTATATTTGCTGAGTCAATCATCACCTACGTCGTAATGCACGTCTGATAAATAAAATGTAATGCCGTTAATGTTAGCATCATAATGTAATATTTGTCCATAACGATTTTAAGTGGTTAACTCACAATATAATTCAACAATAGGTGGTAAAATGAAGTAAATCAACCACATTTTATTCGAAACCATTTGTTTTGCTTTGTAAATGCTATTTGAGTAAACAACAACACATCTATCAGTATATTTGTTTGGGAATCTGTCACTTATACATGTGAAACTGACACCATTGATCTGTTTCGTCTTTCAGAAAGGAAGAGAGATTTGATATGTAAGTATTATCTACGTGTATTGTAAGTGACAAATAGTCAAAACAGTCACTTACTACAGGCATGATTTTGAAATATATTTAAACACTAGGCTCGTTCGGATAATAGACAGCCCGTAACTATAGGCAAAATATTTCACAATGACCATTAAATATAGACATCTTTGATACACAATCTTTATGATATATATTTCCATGATTCAGATTTGTTTATGTGCTCCGGTCATTCAATTCAATGTTGAAGTGTTTGACTGGGTGTTGTTAGATTCCATTTCCTCTGTTATCTTATTTCAACCAGGCATTTAATAACTACATCATGACTTTCATGATAGAGGGTTACTGATAACACAGAAGACATTGATCCAAATACTAATGTTAGTGGCATCCCTTAAACATGTTAAATGGCTTTTCGGA
The DNA here is from genome assembly GCF_021869535.1 of Mytilus californianus. Taxonomy (NCBI): domain Eukaryota; kingdom Metazoa; phylum Mollusca; class Bivalvia; order Mytilida; family Mytilidae; genus Mytilus; species Mytilus californianus. Next base: position 6,352,138 of record NW_026262669.1, on the reverse strand, counting down.
CGCGATCTTGTATAGTTTTGTTATTGTTGTTTTTCCTTTTATGGTTTATTTATTTGCCATGGTGTTGTATGTTTTTGTTAGATTTTCCAGTGCCCCTTGTATCTTGTCTAGAATGTCTTTTAAAAAAATGAAGAATTGACATCTAGTATACTGGTAATAAACAAGAAAACTAGGTTCCAATCTGAATAAGTAGATATAAACCGCATGGTATACGTATTCCAATTTAATTGTCAGACCGATGTTGTTTTTCATTATGTCGTCAACCTGTCTGCAATACATTAAGAAATACTTTATATGAAATTTAAAAAAAAAACGCATTGTTGCCTTGTTTAGAACATTATCAATATTCAAAATTTTCATGTTTAGTCTTAACATTTGCAATAATACATACATATATATATATCAAATGTTTCCTCTTAATCTGTATCAATATTTGAATTCAACAAAAAAGGAACAATCCAGGGAAATAATTACGCTAATGACGTCCAAGTTTAACTTAAATTAAGGCAATAGTAGTATACCGCTGTTCAATGGTCATAAATCGATTAAGCGAAAACAAATCCAAGTCACAAACCAAAACTGAGGGAAACACATTAACTATAAGAGGAAACAAAACGGAACAACAGAAAACATTGGACTGCTATAAAAACAAACGCCAACATTCATAAAAACGGACTATGTGATAATAATTGCCATATTCCTGACTTGGTACAGGACATTTTAAGAAAACAATAGTGGATTGAACCTGGTTTTAAGGCTAGCCAAACCTCCCGCTTATATAGCAGTGTTAAAAAATCCTCTAAAATAACAACATTACGTGACAGGAATAAAGTACAAATAAATGCAAGAACATTCAGGACATAGAAATACATAAATAAATAGTATAATAGCCCATTTCAACATGTAACCCACAGAATAACAACGAACACCTGAAATTAATTTACGACAGAACACAAATACAGCCCAATAGAATAATGAACTGTACGTCACACGAATGTATCAACGCCATAAAAAGTGACGTCACAGTTAAATTTCTAAAAATACAATATGAAATTTGAATTAAGTTTGTAATGGTGTTATTTGATGTATTTTCTAACTATTACACGAATATCAATATAGAATTTTGTTAGTTATGGTGTAATTATTTGTATTTTGTAACCATGGTTTTTCTTCTAAATCAACCTTTTTCTTCTAAATCAAACTGTGAAAAAAAAACAAATGAATCCTGTGCATATAGTTGCTTTTAACCTAAAAATCATATAAATGAACAAGGTAACGTTGTTTTATTTTATTTTATTCGGGATGGATCATGAGTTCAAAGTTAAGTTGTCCGCTTTTGTCTTTAAATATTTTAAGCATTTGTTTGCAAAAAAAATAATTATTTAAACTTGTATTTTAATTTTTATTTTTCAGTCCATTGTAAGTGTTTTGTACCAAACAGATAAGTATACAGTAATTTTTGTATTTTTATTAAAATATGGAAAATAGAAAATTTTCAGTAGTAAAGACGCAATTACATAGAAGTAAAAATACAACCTATTCGTATATGAGAATCATAGAGATATTGTCATTCTTAATATAATACATACGCCATAAGTAACAACCCTTTCGATTTAGTAAATGTAAAATGTCAGGCAGAACGAATCCCTCATATCATATGCGTATTGATACGGTATTTTGATCAAATCAATACTTTTAAAAGGAGAAGGTTTCTAAATATTTTTAGCATTTATTTGCAAAAAATGTAATTGCCAAAAAGCGTTTTAAATTACCTTTTGTTTTTTAATCTCTCGGCTGGTATTATTCAACAACAAAACAATACTTGCATATAAGTTTTAATGTCTCTCTGTTATCTTTCGCCCCTCTTTTGTTTGATCTACAGGTTGAAAAAGAGAAATATGTTTCTTTTAGGTCTAAACAAAATTTAATACGACCAGATTTCAACACACTTTGATTCTCTAACTAAATGAACAATATACAGAAATTACTTGTCGACTTTGTGATTACTGCTAGTTTTAAATAGCGAAAAAAAAAAAGGAAATGGGATATTCGATTTTTGAAATAAGGAATAGTTCCGTATTTGTTATTTGCACTTTTGTAAGTTATCGTGCGACAATCAACTTCGAGCAAAATAAAAGTACGCAGCTACGTCCAGTCAGAATAGGGCGTGTAAAGAGAGTGCCACGCTCTCAGCACGTTACGAACCGTTACAACAATTCTTTAAGTGGTTCGTTGATTGCAAATATCTGTCCCTATTCAATATACACTCATTTCCAGTGTCTATCTAAATTTGCCGACCTTCATCCTGAACGGACTCTATTACAGGACCTACCTATTGTATTTATTGTTAATTTTGTATCGTCCTGAACATGCATGAACTATTTGCCACTGGCAAACAACAATAAATCATTTAAAATAGGCCGTTTATAAATAAATTATGAAGAAACTCAGGTTTCAACTCCCTCGGGCAAAGTTTCCCTTATTATGGATTTTGCTATTTTTAATGTCCCTTTTGGCCATACACCTCTTCAATTGTTTCGGTTCTTATATTTACTTAGCTTCCTAATATTCAGCTTTGAGCGTTCCGGATGTAGATAAAATACATAAAAGTGCTTCGGACGTATGTAGTCAAGTTTTGTTAAAATTTTGATTGGATATTCCATTCACTTCAAATGTTATTGTCAATGGGAAATAGTACTAGGGCGGATTAAGGTTTTTATTACTGTAATCTAATTTATTGCGGGGAGTTCTCTTTTAGTAGAAAATTATTATTTTTTTTTTTTTTTTTTTCGATTTTTCACTGCTATTCCTAAGTTTTCTTATCCCTATTTCTAAAACTCATGCGTTCGCCTCTGTAATATGTATCAATCATTTTATTATTGACTGTGAATACAAAGTTAGCATGAGATTGAATTGAAAAGACCTATACTCGGTGCTCAAGACCGTTTTCAAAAGTACCCAGAGATTTCTTATATATCGTTATACTGCAAGGTTATTGTAAAATATTTTCAGTACAGAAAGTAAACATTAAATCAAAAACGCTTAAATTTTATCAATATTGAAATATATTTCGTGACTTCATGGGAATATATAATATTGTTCTTCACTATGGATAACAGTTGAAGTCTAGAAAAAAAAGTGTTTATGCAAAGAATGCCTTCTTTCGTATTCACATTTTTTCTTTAAAAAAACCCGATCCATTTCTTAAAAAACTAGAACGTTTTAAAATTTGCTCCGGAAAAAAAACAGGATAATGTAAAACGCTGAATTCTAAGTTAAATTCAAGGACATAGTTTCTGCCTTAAATATTTATAACATTCAGAATAAGATGAATAGTCATAAATAAATCATTATAATTACATAGAAATAGTGGTTAATCGATCTGATTGCATTTAATATCACTCGAAAATTCAATATCTCAGCCGGACACTTTACCTATAATTTTACATGACATAATAAAATAAGATTCTAAAATGTGTATCGGTGATGTGAACTTGTAAAACATTATATCATTTAAATTGCGGTTTTCTTTTTCTTTTTCAAAATATATTAGATTGGACTGGGCAACAGACTAAGTATCTGCGAGCCTCTCTAATAGAGAGAAAACATCACATAAACAAAATTATGACAAAACAAACAAATATTTCATTATTTATAAATATGCATGGTGTTACTCATGTAAATAAAACTAAGTGCACACATTAATCAAAATGCCCACAGCTCATATGGATAGAATGGAGCTTTACGTACAGCGTCAACTATTGCATGAATATTCAGACTGAATTTTTTATGTGATATGAATTCATTTAACGTTCAAAAGACTATCACGCTGAGTGTGATATAAATGGTGTACCTCTTAGCATTATCCTAGCTCCAAGCTTCTAATAATTGGTCAAAATCTTAAAGACAGCATGTATAGCGGACGTGGCTGCATATTTGTATTTTGCTCAAAGTTGATTGTCGCACGATAATTTACAAAAGTGCAAATAACAAATACGGAACTATCCCTTATTTAAACAATCGAATATTCCGTTTCCTTTTATTCGCTATTTAAAACTAGCAGTAATTACAAAGTCGACAAGTAATTTCTGTATATTGTTCATTTAGTTAGAGAATCAAAGTGTGTCGAAATCTGGTCTTACTTATTATTTTTTAGGCCTAAAAGAAACATATTTCACCCTGTAGATCAAACAAAAGAGGGACGAAAGATAACAGAGGGACATTAAAACTCATGTGTCGAAAATAAACAGACAACGCCATAGCTAAAAAAGAAAAATACAAATAGACAAATAATAGTACACAACACACAACATAGAAAACTAAAGACTGAGCAACACGAACCCCACCAAAATCTGGGTGTGATCTCAGGTGATCCGGAAGGGTAAGCAGATTCTAATCCACTTGTGACACCCGTCGTGTTGTTCATGTTATTACAAACCCGGTAATAAGCAATTCGATAGGTTACAAGTTAGCCTCTTGTTTTATAAATTTTATTGAATTAATTTGTCAGAAAATACTGTTTTCGTTTTGATTTGTTTTGGTACATTTCATTTCGTTTCCTTTAATTCTTATTCCGTTTTGCACTTGTAACAGGTGTCCACTTTTTAGTCCTTTCCACCTTTCCTATATTTTAATCTTTTAAAAAGCGAAATGATCAAAATTGTACGTTCAGTTTAGAATTTTTAAAGTTTGCTTAAATATCTTAACTAATAAAATTTAAAACGAAGTTGATAATTTTAAAATTTTAATTATTTGGTGAAATTTTCAAAATTCGAAAAAAAATTAAAAAACATATTTTGATAATTTAAAACTTTGATAAAAAATCCAAAAAAACTAAAATTTGAAAACTTTTTGAAATTTTGAATTGATAAGTGTTACACGGACCACAAAGCTCTAAGACAACCAAAATATGTCGTTATGTCCTATATTTTAATCAAAAATAAAAAAATTCAAACTTTTAAAAAGCGAAATGATCAAAATTGTACGTTCAGTTTAGAATTTTTAAAGTTTGCCTAAATATCTAAACTATCAAAATTTAAAACGAAGTTTATAATTTTAGAATTTTAATTATTTGGTGAAATTTTCAAAATTCTAAAAATAATAAAAAATGTGGAATTTTGATATTTTAGAACTTTGATCAAAAATCCAAAAAACTGAAATTTGAAAACTTTTTGAAATTTTGAATTGATAAGTGTTACACGGACCTTTTGCATATAAGAAATGTCGTCTGATATTTAAATTTACCGATTGTGACGTATTCCCGATAGTGACGTTTTGACTAAGTATGGACTGGTGAGTGATGCATGCATATCAGGTATCATTTGTCCCATTGAAGCACGCCGACTAGCTCCTGTACTTTTCCAAAAATTGTGCAGAATTTATCTTAGTTCCAAATAAAGAAATACTAGGCATGAGTAAAGTTTTATCCTGTCCAGTACTACAGACAAAATTTCACATAATATTTCATTGCATATAAGATAATAACTATCACTGTAAGTTAACCAACCAAATGTCTACCCTTTTCTGTCCTGTTTACAAGCTTAAGAAACCATGTTACCTAAAGTTTCCAAAATAGTTTATAGAAACACCAAATAAAAAAAAGGATGGTGCTTTGAAACACCCAAGATATATGTTGATGACTCAGATTTTTTTTACTGCAATGAAATATAGGATTAATTTCCTACAACTGTCAAAGTCAAGGGAATATTTTATTTCGACCCTTTTTCGTATGCAAAGGATGTGACGTACTATGATTTGGTGGCATTGCACCTTTACTCCCCCCCAAAGTTGGATTATAAATAATGAAAATAAACGATATGTTATTGTCTTCTTGAACAAAAATCTGAATATATGTATGTCTCTTTATTAGCTATCACGTCTACGAAAATGTAGTTTCAACTTTAAAGCCATAAACACTTCAAAACAATATATTGATCATATTTTTTTTTAGATTGATGAAGTGTTGGTTTTTTATATTTATTTAAACTTGTATTTTTATTTTTATTTTTCAGTCAATTGTAAGTGTTTTGTACCAAACAGATAAGTATACAGTAAATTTTGTATGTGGTGTTTTTATTAAAATTAGGAAAAGATAAAATTTTCAGTAGATAAAGACGCAATTACATAGAAGTAAAAATACAACCTATTCGTATATGAGAAGCATAGAGATATTGTCATTATTAATATAATACATACGCCATAAATAACAACCCTTTCGATATAGTTAATTTAAAATGTCAGGCAGAACGAATGCCTCATATCATATTTCGATTGATACGGTAAAAAAAATACTTTTAAAGGAGAAGGTAATATTGAGATCGTATTGTTATTAACACAATTTTTTTTATACTTTTAAGATTATTTCAAATCGTTTCTATCAAATGTCTAATCAAAAACAGGTGAACATTCAGATAAATGTATCCACGTTAATAATGAATAGGTTTTTTGTAACTAAATTTTTAAATATATCCTAAATTATAACTTGAATATTTTCTGATCAACAGTTTTTTATGCTAAACACATGCAGCTTATGCACTTTTGTCAAGTTGAATTAATTGGTATCATCGTTTACAAAGTTTATTTCCACAAGATAAAAGATGTGTATTTGAAATAACCACACGTATTCGGAACGCGTTTTGTGTTCGTGCTGGCCAGCAAAGCAACCAACAACATTGTATTGGTACGACGTAAACACTACACCAACGTGTTTAAAGAATGAAACTACTGTTTAGGTCTAGATTCAAGGCCTTAGTGTCCATACAGAGTCAACCCGTAGACAATCATACCGTTACTGCATCTCAGCTTAGGCCCTCTTTTGAAAATTTGAATGCCTTACTGTGAGTTCGCCCTCACATATATAAATAACCAGTCAAATGATGATAAATAGAAGAGAACATCCTTACTATAGTTATAGTTAATATAGTTATGTCGTATATAATGCTGATAAATAAACGAAACGATCCATGTAAACATATGGTTTTCCTGAATAAAAATAATCTTAAAGGTTATCATTTACCTTTGGAATGAATAACATTCATTTTGTTTCAAACATTTAATACGTTACTAAACATCCTCTTCATTTGATCTCGAATGGATTGTTGTCTCTTTGGTAATCATACCACACCTTGTTATTTATATAGGTATTGTTATCCATAACACGTATGGTCATTTATCCTATCGAAATCTATAGTTAAGCACAGTATATGATCATGCTTTTCGTTTCATCACTAGTGGATTGTTGTCTCTTTGGTAATCATACTACACTTTGTTATTTATATAGGTATTGTTATCCATAACACGTATGGTCATTTCTCTAATTCTTCGTCAATTTATCCCTTTCTGCACCCATTGTATAAAAAAAAATTAATCAACGTGTGGTTCGTTTGATCTCAGTTCTTCATTGGTAAAATCTACAGTTTAACACAGTATATGATCATGTTTTTCGTTCCATCACTAGTGGATTGTTGTCTTTTCGGTAATCATACCACATCTTGTTAGTTATATAGGTATTGTTATCCATAACACGTATGGTCATATATCTTATCGAAATCTATAGTTAACACAGTATATGATCATGCTGTTCGTTTCATCACTAGTGGATTGTTGTCTCTTTGGTAATCATACCACATCTTGTTATTTATATAGATATTGCTATCCATAACACGTATGGTCATATATCTTATCGACATCTATAGTTAGGCACATTATATGATCATGCTTTTCGTTTCATCACTAGTGGATTGTTGTCTCTTTGGTAATCATACCACATCTTGTTATTTATATAGGTATTGTTATCCATAACACGTATGGTCATATATCTTATCGAAATCTATAGTTAGGCACAGTATATGATCATGTATTTCGTTTCATCACTAGTGGATTGTTGTCTCTTTGGTAATCAACCCACATCTTGTTATTTATATAGGTATTGTTATATATAACACGTATGGTCATATATCTTATCGAAATCTATAGTTAAGCACAGTATATGATCATGCTTTTCGCAGAAAGTTAATGCCATTCTTTCACTTAATAGTCGACTTGTATTTTGCAAACAAAAAGCGTGCCTGCTTTACCAAATTATAATACAGGTGTCCTGGTGTTTTTACAATAAATTGTTTTATGCGACTGTGGTGGATATTTCGTTCCTGGAAGTATCACCAGTCCAATAGACAGCACTTTTGTTTTGAATAGAAATATTATTGATACGGTCATTTTATAAATTAACTGTTTACAAAGTGTATTCAAAGCTCTAAAGACTTTTTACTTCAAGGCATAGATGACCTTGGCTGTATACAGTGCACGCAGAGAGTTTATAATCGCGAACACTTACCACCGATTTCGGGGTGTAGCGATGTCACACCGCGAATCACAGATTATACTCCCAATTTCCTCCAAAGATTCTCCCAACACCGCGTGGCTGTTTATTGGTGTATTGCCCATCGGATGTACTAAAAATCAACGACGCGTGACAACATAATCAGATAAGCCAGATTATTTACCTATGAACATTTAATCGATCGTGATAGCACCTGTGTGCTTTAAAACACGGTATTAAAATTTTAACAAATGTTTTCATTTCTTTGAAAGATAAAGATGTGACTTTATCATTCACAATAAGATAATTATTATTATATGTGTTTGCCCCATGTCATTGTCATTTGAAATGAAACGTACGAACGATTAAAAATATGAAGAAAAAACTTGTTATTTTGTATTTCTATTATAGTCCGGTCAGGTCATACTTTGTGTTCTTTCAACAAAGACGGTTTTACCACCAATAAAATCTTTGATGACTTACTCAGTTCGCAATATCCGGTGCATCAATTGTTCATTATATAAAAATCAACTGGTTTAAAACAAAATGTTGTTTTTACGGTAACTCATCCAATCTAAACCACGGAGTTAATTTAGCGGATCAACTTGTAAACTCTGTCATTTTCAATTTATTTTGCAATGTAAAATATTATGTTTCACTACCTCGGTAAATTACTGACTTGAATTATTTGAATTCCGAAAAGAAACTGTAAAGTGACAACTCTGTTGAACAAAGGGAATAAGTTTTGTATGCATGCCCTTTATTCATAAAAACAAACTACTGAGAGAAATTCCCCGCCCAGGCACAACGCAACATTCGCAACTTAATAAATCATATGAAACAAAAATCATGCGTTTATCTCTGTTATTGATCTGTAATTATCTAAATTAAAATTGGAGGATCTCAATCCGTATTTTACTCTTAGTTAAAATTCCTTGGCGAAATGAAAAAAAAAAATATTTCAACAATTACTATAGAAAATAAATCAAATATACATGTATATACGAAAAAAATTAAAATGAAATTATAACGTGTACCCAGATGCTACAAGAAAAAAATATGTGAAAAAAAGTGGACAGACTTTTAACGATCTACACATGTTCACAGAGGATCTCTACCAACGCCCAACTGAACGACATGCATTGTGTTTTCAACAATCATAAATTTATATCGTTGACCATGGACGTATAACTAATGTTCAGGTCTACGTCCTGTTTTGACTGATAAAATATTAAAAATAAAATAATTAAAGAAGACGTGTGTTCGTTTATTCGGAAAAGGATTATATTTTAGATTTCGGTTAATCAATTGTAAAAGTACCTTCTATAGCCTCAATACTAACGCACAAACCTGTCAATCATTAATACAAAGCAACTTTAAAAACCTGAATGAATTTTCCCTTTGCTTGAGCTTTTATTTATTTTTTTTTTTGTAAAATGATGAATCAGACTAGACTTCGTGAACTTTGCCATTTCCCGGTCGTGTATTTAATTTTTATGCGACAATTCTTTACTTATAAAAAAAAAGTAAAATCACAAAAATACTGAACTCCGAGGAAAATTCAATCGGAAAGTCCCTAATCACATGGCAAAATCAAATGACAAAACACATCAAACGAATGGACAACAACTGTCATATTCCTGACTTGGTACAGATATTTTTCGCTCGTATTTACTGTAATATATTATTGATTATGTCGGTCATGTGTTTCGCTACGGTGGAGTTGATCAGTACGTTTGAAACGTCACTCAGTCACTTCGAAATTCAAATTACAGTAACACATTGCTTAGGCGGAGGATGACAATCATGACACCTTCAAAGCGACAAAGGATTGAGCAAGAACGTATTGATTTCTATTTCATATTTCCACTCAACAGAAAGTAATACTCTATTACACTCTCATGAAAAAAAAAGTTCCATGACAATATTATTTACCTACGAAAATATATTTGACCCCACACGCCCCAGGCAATTAATAACATTGCTGAATAATGATCCCCAGTCAGTAAGCTCTAGATATATTTAAAGTCTAAGGTACGGACCATTTGATTTGATAGGGCAGTCTGAGATATTTTAGAGCAAAAATTCTGGCCCTGATTTTTGCCTTAAAAAACAACAATTTTGGCCGTATCTGTAATGAAAACAATTATCGTGTCCCCTTTTTTGCTATAAGAAAAAAAATTCCAACAGAATTAATCAGCATTAAATGAACATGGTGAATAAAAAACGGGCGTTATTTTTTTTGGGGGGAGAGGGGTGGCATGTAAATCCCATATCTGACCGGACTGTCTGTTTCGCCGAACTGATATACTGAATACTTTTTTCAAGGCCAAACTGCAACCTGCCTGCTGGGTGTGGCCTTTATGTCTCTATTTGTCCATCGTCATTCACAACTTCGTTGTCATTTGATTTTCAGACTCATTCGTAGCCGTTGGTTGATTTGGAACCCCTCACTTCCCTTGTTGAGTGAAACATTTCAACCAAACATTTGGATAAAAATTGCTTGTTTGTCTTTGTTCGTGTCGGTCGTATTATAAACTTCATTGAATAGCCGTATATCATGTTTACAACAAGTAATCTGTGAGGTTATGCTAACTAACCATACAACAAACGAGAATTTGCCATGTCCATTTTTTACTGACAAATCCCACATCAAATATATTAGTACATAGCTTTAGATCCATTCAATCATTTTATAATAGACAATTAATGGGGAGAATGCGGCATCAAAAATGTCCAACCCAAGCTTACACTTTAACTATAAAATATACATACCCCACGTAAGGAACCGTCACTAAAAATGTGCATTTTAAATTTATTTTATGTTTTTTAGCCCAAAAAAGGTCCAAAAAAATTTTCGCCTCGCTCCGATCGGCGACTTTAACATACTACGCCCCCCTTTCCAAAATCCTGGATCCGCCCCTGGCATATACAAAACTTTAAGGCACGTAATTTTCTTTAAACTGCTCACATTTATTTAAGGGTAGTTCCCGTTTATTTTTACACAAATATGTCCCTTTTCGTAAATAAAATATTAAGTTACCGGTGAAAAAAAGAGGTCAAAATCAAGTAAAGTTTTCTGATAAAACTTTAGTGCAATTGAAAGAATTAACAATATTTTACTTTTAAATCTTTTATTTGTTTCAAGCAATTAGATATATAACCAGTTACCTGATTATAAATAGACAGGAAATACAACTGTTTAATTACATAAGAAATTTCACATACCTTGACTGTCGCGTGCCGCCATAGATCAGAAGGATTAGGGCAATTTATTACCTGGTGTGACACGGTGTGACACTGTGCTGTGAGAGATGTCGCTAATACAATAAACAAAAGGTAGCGGATTTACGCGGAAGTCGGAGGGAATACTCCCAAATTTCTCCGAGAATTAAGGGAGGGATGTCGGAGTTTCCTGGTGTCACACCGATAATTATCGTGGTGTAGGGAGTTTGGGAACATGTTCGCGTTATTTGTACTGTAGGTTTTTTTTTTCGTTGTAATATTTGCTTTAAAATGCTCTTCAATTTTGAATTTGAATGGAACTCCAACGAGGAACATAATGTAAACAAAGATTGCGTCTGGCGTACCAAATTATAATGCTTGTATATCAACTTAATATTTTCATAAGGTATAGGTTTTTGCTCAAAACCATATGGTGAGCTGTATTGTTTCACATTTTTGAGTTTTTGTCTGTGGAATTATCCCGGATATGAACATTCATTTGTCATATTTGCGATAAATTTAAGTACCTGCTTACAGTTTTGTATCATAAACTGAGCAGAAATAGATTCCAATGTGTGAATGGAAATGTAATTAAACTTAAAACTTAAATGGTTGAGAAAAAACGAGGAAATATATTTGGTCTCTTTTTGAAAATGTAACTAATCAGAATAATGCCTTTGGTTATTTGATGAAAACATCTAAATGATGTATACTATACTTAAACCTTAGGTGTTACTGTTTTACGTAAACTTTGCTAGTCGGTGAACAATCGGTGACGCGAACTTGACTTATCAATGACTGACCGTTGATCGATACAATGAAGCTTATTTGACTCATCTCACAGATTTTATCTGGCAGTTATCGTGACAACCGTCATGGATCGATCAGTCAATTAATTGTATGCATAGATCGGCGAATACATATCTGATTTAACTTCTTATGTGAAACGATATCCGCAGTATTTACATGCGATAAACACGGACCTCTTAGGAAACACTATTCCCTGAAAATGTGTATCCAACTTGTCGCAATAACATAAGACAAAAATATATAAATGACTTTAAATGCGATATATCTGATTGCTTCATTATTGGTTCTTTTAAATTTCTGCTAAATAGATTACATTATAGCAGAATAATAGCATGCTCAGAATGTTTCTACACCACTTAAAAGAGATAAAATTATATCATTTGAAATTAGTACCCTATTTAGGAGTTATGCATTTTAATGCCACTAGTTTAATTAGTTTTCACAGAATGTAAATGATATAACAGTAAACATACATGAAGCTTTGTTTGTGTTGATTAAAAGTGCAAATTTTTTCTTTATTTAAATATAAATCTGTCATTGGTTTCAGTACTTTTGTACAACAGGATGGGTTTTTTTTCATAAATTATGATAAATGTAAGTGATAAGTTAGTAAAATTGTGTTTGCATTTTAAAAAAAAGGCCATATTTCTTCTTTTATATGAAAAGAAACTTTTATTTTCAATCAGTCATTTTATGTGCCACTAAATGAGTTGCTTTTTTTATATAAATTGTGATTAGTCTAAGGATATAGATGCTTACACTTATGTTGGTGTTAAATAAGAGTGCAACAATTTCTGTATTTTAATGAAAACATGAACTGCCATTGTTTTTACTACTTTTTGTACATCAGGTTAGACGGTTTTTCGTAAAATATGATGAACATCAGAAAAAAGATACACACATTGTGTTCGCATTGTTTAAACATGTCAATGTTTCTTCTTTTATAAAACAATTATGCACTGTTGTTTGCAATCAGATATCCATAATGCTTCTGGATAACTAATTATTTTTATAAGATTTGAATACTAAAAGGATACAGTTGCCTAAACCTTTGTTTGTGTGGAATAAGAATGCAATTTTTGTTTTGTTTAACTGGGATTTATGAACAACCATTTGATTTTTGTACTTTTTGTACATCATAATGGGTTGTTTTTCATAAAATATAATGAATATATGCAATACGTTGCAAATATTTTGAACACATTGTAAACACATATAAAAAAATAATGCACTGTTGTTTGCAATTAGGTATTTTTATGCCTCTAGATGTTTTTTTTTAATAAACTAAGATTGCAGATGATCAAACTTACGTGTGTATTGAATAATAGCTAATTATTTTTTTATTGTTTAAAAATACCCATATTTCTTCTTTTTTCATGAAAATAAATGCACTTTTATTCGCAAATCAACATTTCAACCGCCTTTTGATGAGTACCTTTAATGATGAGTGGATACACAAAGAATAAAGATGCATTATCTTTTTTTTTTCATAAATGGCAAAATTAAGAAGATATTGTGCCATTTTAAGAACCAAAAACATGAACCACTACTGTTTATCATAAATTCTGATGAATATAACAGATTAGTTAGTAAAATTGTGTTTGCATTGCTTAGAAATACCAATATTTCTTCTTTCTTGTCAAAATCAATGCACTTTATAGACAAATGGTCATTGTATACGCTTTTGATGAGTTATTTTGATAAAATGTGGATATTCGAAGAATAAAGATTCTTTAACTTATGTGTGTCGAATAAGATTGTAATTATTTTTTTATTTCCATTGCATGTTAGTACTGTTTGTACATCAACATGGGTTGTTTTTCTGAATATTAGAGAAAAGATGCTCATATTTTTTTCTTTTGATACAAATCAAGACACCTGTATTTGTAATGAGTCGTTTCAAAGGCCTCAGGATGAGATAATTTATAAAATATGAATAATCTAATAGTTTTTGGTACTTTCAAACATCAGGATGGATTGTTTTTCGTATGATTTGATGAATATCAAAGAAAAGATACTTACAATTTGTTCTCATTGTTTAAAAATCTCAAAATTTCTTCTTATTATAAAAAATAGTGTTATGTAGTCTGAAATGCCTCTGGATAAGTAATTATCTTGATAAAATTTGAATACTATAATCATGATAAGGATACAGGTGCTTACACTTTTGTTTGCATTGAATAAGAATGCAATTATTGTTTTATTCAAAACTTAAAGGAATTCATGAACAATCATTTGATTTGTGTTTTTGTTAACATCAATATGGGTTGTTTTTCATAAAATATAATAATTATGTAATGCGTTGCTAAATTTTGTTTATATTATTTGAAAATGTCAATATATCTTCTTTTTATAAAAACATTATGCACTGTTGTTTGCAATCAGATATTTATAATGCCTCTGGCTGGGTTATTTCTTTATTTTAATTAAACTAATGAACCTCTATTGTGTTTCGTAAATTATGATGAATACAACAAATAAGTTAGTAAAATTTTAAAATTGTGGTTTTCATAAGATATGATCAATAAAAAGCATAATAAAAATACCAAACTTAAAAGCATATTCAAAACGGAAAAATCCATTATGACTGCCAAACTCATTTGCTAACTATCAACGGAACAAGTGTAAAACAATTGTTGTATTCCTGACTTGGTACAGGCATCTTCCGAAGAAAGTGGTGGGTTAAACCTTGATTTAGAGCTAGCTAAACCTTAACAAATCTTAGTAATTTAAATGCAAACGGAAATAATTGAACAATACATATTCATATGGTTTTTTCAAAGATGTTTGACATCAACCTGTTTCTCTCTTCTATAACATGCATGGTTAAAGTGATAAATTCGATCATAAAAACATTCAATGTAATTTTTTTTTTCAACAAACCGAAACTTAATAAGTGCCCAAAATTCAATGAATAATGTAGTTAAAAAACAAAATTGTTAAATTTGTATAGACCAAATGCTTCCGAATTGATTCATTCTTTGCATAGAATTAAACATGCACTTACAGTAGTAATATATTATACCATAAAACAATATAAAAAAATATACCAGGATAAAAATTATGTATGCCAAACGCGCCTTTCGTGTACAAAAGAGGCGGAAGATACCAAAGAGACAGTCAAACTCAAAGGTAGAAAATAAACTGACAACGCCATGGCTAAAACGTAAACTGACAAAAAGACACCAAACATTATACAAAACACACAAAACCGGATGTGATTTTATGTACTGTTTGTTGATGATTTACCTTCATGGAAAGCGTTCAAACCAGAAATGTTTAAAGCCAAGGATTTATGATAACCGAATGAAGTATGCGACCATAGAGAACCTGTAGTTCAGTAGTTGTCGTTGGTTCATGTCTGTTATATTTGTTTTTCGTGAATTGTTTTGTTACAAATTAGCAGTTAGTTTTCTTAATTGAATTGTTTTATATTGTTCATGTCGGGCTCTTTTATAGCCGACCATACTGTATTGGTTTTTCTCATTGTTGAATGCTGTACGGTTGCCTATAATTACTTACATTCACTTCATTTGAACTTTGATGGATAGCTGTCTCATTGGCAATCATACCACATCTCCTTATTTTTATATATACAAGGTTAACTTTACTTGTATGTGTTGAAACATAAGTTTGTATAATGATTTCTAAATCTATTAAGCGAAACTTTGAAATCATACAAATATCACAATTCAATATTTGGTATGATTAATGACAAGACTAATTCAATAATCTGAAAGAACAAGCTGTCATCTTAACATGTTCACTTTAGTACTTATTCAATTAATTTCATTGTCATTTCTATAATTCATTGTTTAATGGTATGCTGTATTCTATGAATATTTATTTGAATTTTTCAGCTTGTAAGTGTCAAATAGCAAACAGATAAGTATAGCGTACAATTATCTATGTAATTCATAATATAACGATATTTATACAATGGTGTTTGTAGAGTAGTAAAGTAAAACAATAAACATACCATGAAAATGATGTGTGATAGACACGTGTTCCGTCTACAAAAGAGGTGGAAATACCAAACAGACATTCAAACTAATTGGTCGAACATAAACTGACAACGCCATTGCATGAACCTCAACAGACAAAAATGACTTTACTATTGAATAATCTGACAGGCCAAGCTGTCATCTCGAAATGTTCTACTTTCACTTTACTACAAATTCAATTAATTCTACTATCGTTGTAACAATTCATTGCTAAATGGTATGCTGTATTCTATGAATATTTATTTGAATTTTTCAGTTGGTAAGTGTCAAGTAGCAAAAAGATATGTATATCGTACAATTATATATGCAATTTATAATATAACAATATGTATATAATGGTGAACGTAGTGAAGCAAAGTAAAACAATAAACATACCATTTTAAGAGAGAAATAGTCGAAAAAAAGTATTTAAAAATGGGTTAGTAAAACACTTTTATCTGCTTTTCTTTAAAATAAACCTTTTGGAAAGATTATAAGAAATTGTATTTTTAAATTATTGTTGTCAAGTATGAAATATGAGAATACATTATAAAATAATATGACTTGATAATGACAGGCGATTACTAGTTTATAAAGCTTGAACCATGTGATTATTTATGTATGCAGCCACTGAATATGCTAATTACGTGAAAATATTAAAATTTTCCCGAGTGTCACATCTTGGTATATCCTCATCTTTATATTAAGGAGACAGTAGTTAACCGATGTCAAAATTGCGACTTTATGTTTAGTCTTGTTTATTCTTTTTGATTATACCTATCATTTAATTGCTTTTCAAAAAATAAAACGTTGTGCTACATACCATGTATATACTCCTGATTATGCAGTAACCACTCATCAATAGGCGATCAGCAAAAGAACATCACATTATCAATATGCTGGTATTTTCATAATATACATTTCAATTTTTTGTTCTACTATGATTGGTATATAATTTACTACTGGACACCATAGATACAAAATACCTATAGACAAAATTGATGCTATCGTGATTTGTATAAACTCTAAAAGAGAAGATAATGACTTTACAACTATTTTTGGGATATAGGTATTCATGTTCACCACTTGGTTTGTCATTTTTGATATCTATACTTCGTTTGAACAGCTACCACATTCAAGAAAACACAGTTTCTAGCTAAGAAAACTAAAACACTTTAAATAATGTGCTGAACATATTCAGTAAAATTTATAAACTGGTGTTTTTGAGATGAGTATTTGCTGTATCATGATTGTCTTAAATTATTCCTCAGATTTTAAACTTGTATTTTTATTTATATTTTTCAGTGCACAGTAAGTGTTATTTACCATAAAGATAACTATATTGTGATTAGTTTACAAACAATGAAAAATGAAAGGACAATAGATAGTGCATGTTGAGTATGGTGTTTTTATTGAAATTGGAAAATATAAAAAAAGTTCTAACCAATAAAGACGCAATTTTATAGAAGTAACAAAATCCATTCGTATATTAGAAGCAATGCGATATTTGATTAGTATGATTTTAAATGAAATGCTAAGTAGTCTAAATTAAAACGTGAACAAAGAGACAATTCGTATTATTGTTTATAAATATCTTTAACAACACCTTGTTTTTTCTCTAGTATTATAACATGTATAACAAAAAATATTTCAAGTATTAAATACTTTCGTGAATATGTTCAATGTAATATTTGTTATTGTTACAAATCTAAATGTTATAAATGTCTTTAACCGAACGAATAATATATTGAAACAAAAAGATTGATAACTTTATTTAGACAAATTGCTTCCAAATTAATTTACACGTTGTGTAGGTAAATCATTACGACTTAATAACCTGACAAATATACTGCCAGTAATAACAAAGTATTCCATAATAGAGGGACGAAAAATACCAGAGGGACAGTCACACTCTTAGATCGAAAACAAACTGACAACGCCATGGCCAAAAATAAAAAGACAAACATACAAATAATAGTACAGAGGACACAACATAGAAAACTAAAGACTAAGCCACACGAACCCCACCAAAACAGTATAGAAACTTATTAAAGAGATAAGGTTTATAATGTTGTACATGTATCTGTAAACGGACAATGTTTGAAAGTTTTATAACCTTTGATATGCACTGTTAACTAATTATCACACACGTATGAAAGTTTTATATTTTTTAATTGATAAAAGAACAAACATGTTTTCCGTTGCATTTGTTATTTGTTATGACAATAAGACAAAACAGGCAATAGAAGACTGAAGTTCAACCAGTGCTTCAGAAAACATTATATGTTTGTTATTATAAAATATTACAAAAACAAAATATTAATTTTTGACATGATTACTGACTATAACATTTAACAAAAAGCTGTCAGTTCTACTATCACTTTACTACCTATACGACGGTGGCTTCTATAACTCATTGCTAGATGGAATGCTGTATTGTATTATCATTTACTTGATTTATTTTTTTTTGCAGTCGGTAAGTGAATAGTTTCAAAAAGATAAGTATAGTTTACAATTATCTCGCAATTTATAACATGAAGATAGTCTTTGAAACTTGAATAATGTACTTAATTATGAGGGTTGCAATAAGCGGAATGATCTAATTGCGTATCGATATTCCAAGTTATCCAAATATCGTATATGTTTAGTATGTCCGTATTTCTGAAAAAAGGTGACAATATGTCTAAGTTGTAACAGTATGTTTTTTATCTTGTGTTTTCTTTCGCATTATTCCTTCCATGTAATATATCTACATGTATAAGCAATGTATCAATTCATGATATGTATATACTTTGCTGTAAACCAGGATTCCTGGTTATTTGATTAATCGTCGCCATTCAAAGTTGTTTCCGATTAATAAAAAAATTATGACGTCTGTTTTAAAAACATAGTTTTAGAATTACAAAAAAACCATGTGTTGTCCTTTGTGTTATTTAATATCATACCATTACTATTTCAAATATATGCATTATTTAACTTAAGTTGGTAACTGTCAAGTACCAAATCGAAAACTAAAACTAAAACCTTTGAGCATTCGTTGTCATAGGAATCATATGACAAATGGAAGTATTCTTATAAAAGTGGGAAAGCTGATAGTTGCAACGTTTGAAAATTGTTATCAAGATGCATAAATAATACTGTTACTTTGCTTAAAAAAAATCAAATAAACTTGAATATTTTGATTTGATAAATTATGTGTTCAGTCATTAATCTATTAGCCATTAGGATAAACATTACAAAACGTGGTAGAATTGCCATGGAGACAGCTACCCAATATAGAGTTAATTATGTTGATGGTAGTTACAATAAGTCACATTGCCGGCTTTTCGAATATTAAGAAATACAAATACCGTATATATTAAGTAAGCTAAAAAGATCCCAAAATGACAATATGTGAACCATTTTAAACTATAGAACTTACACTGTTAGGTCCGATAGGTGAATAAATGTTGACAAAAGTCCGACGATGATATTATATGTTCTCATTGTAGCTGTACCTGAGGAGAGTAAGTATTGAAGATTAAGCTTACGATTTCTATTTTCTTCGATGGCGCGAATGTATATTATATGCATAATTCATCAAAAGAAGTACATATAATAATTATACAAAATTGTATCACTGATAGCTATACACGTAGTATAACATGTTTATTTTCAATTAATTTGTTTCATACATAACATTTACATGAAAAAGTACAATACATCTAATTACTAACTGACCGATTAGGATATACATAAAATGGCATTTTGCTCTTTAAAACTTGTTTTTTTTTTTGTAAAGAGATAACGAATACCATTATTTATGTTTGCAAGTTAGTTCTAATGAAGGACACAATTCGTTAAGTTAAGTGATATGGTCGTCTCTGACATACATTGTTTCCATTTGAAAAGATTGGTACGATTATAGACCAGATACATACTCATCAGAAATACAGTGACTATATATGATTATCAAAATACAGAGCTAGCATGTACTGTTTGTTAAAAGAGGATCAATAGTACACTTTTTCAAAGGGAGATGTAGTTCTTGTTGAAATGTTAACACGACTTGTATGACTGTTGTTCCAGAAAACTGAACGTAAACAACATCAATCCACACTATTTATTGCGTCAAATCGTGCCCAAATACAAGATCAAACAAACGAACCAATAGCAGTCCTCAAGGAGTTGTTCAGTATATTATAAAATTGAAAATGGAAACAAGGAATTTGTCAAAAAGACAACAACCCGACCAAAGAGCAGAAAACAGCCCAAGGCCACCAATGAGTCTTCAACACAGCGATGGACTAGTTTGTTATCTAAAAACTAAAAATATGGAAGTTAATGTTGTGGACAATAAAACTGCGAACATTTAAGCAAACCTTCATTTACATCTTTGACGAACTAAGTGTTAATTGTCAATGAATTTCAAGAAAGATAAACAAATTGCATCCAGGAAGCAGATAGCACAGATTTATAACATCACTTGTAAACATGTATAACGTATGATTTTAAGTTAAACAAAAACAATCATTGTATTTATTTCTACAGATGGATGAACTTAATATGACAATAGTGACAGCCAGTAACAAACATTAGCGAAACACAGAAATGATGGAAAACACTTCCTTCCGATGCAAAAACAATATTAAACAATCTTGAATATAATGTTTCCTTGTTTTATTTGCATGCACGTTTTATGTTTAAAATATATATGATTCTGATACATCAAAATAGAAACTTTACAATTGTTTTCCTAAAATCTGTTTTAACCACAAAAGAATTATGTCGTTCCATTTGCATCACACGAATCATTCATTCTTTGATATTTTCTTATGTCAGATAATTATTAAATGCTCTCTCATGACTGAGTATTACATCAAATTCAAAATAATTAGCTACACTTCTTACCAATCAAGTGTTATATAACTACAATAATTTATATCCTAGTGTCCGTTATTCATTCAAATTGATTTCACTTGTCTAATTATTCTACAAATAATGTTATTATAAAACTTAACGTATTGAAAAGCATTATAAACTGACGGAATAGTCCTTAGGCAATTGATTCGAAACAAATCAAAAACTGTAGACTTTTCTAGTACTTCAAGTTATCATTCAAATTGTATACAATATGTCTATTACCCTACAATGTATTTCTTTATGTGAATTAAATTATCAGACAAATATTTGATTTATACGTTGTTTCTGCCATTAAACTTATAAACATGTAGATTGAAATTGTATTATTTTTAACGCGCGAGACTACTGTACATATTTCTGTAATATGAATATGACTGTTATTTCTCTTGTTTTATTAAATGTTATGATTATGTTTAAATGTGTAGTTCTATCGAAATCATTGCAAATGGTTTGACTAGAATGTGTTTATCTGTTTCGCCCACATCGTCATGCCTTTGATAGAAAAAAATCGTCAAAGTTTTCACGGCTTCGTTGAAAGGGGATTATTTCAAATTTGTTGTGCAGCTTGATAATATTGAGTTGTGGCGACTTTCTGTTTGCCCGTAGTTTAAAATATTACAACTCTGATTGTACAAGGAAAATGTTCGTAAAAATTTACTTGGCTTGATTGAAAGGAATGATTAGTTATGTTTCAGTATACATGTTGTTATGATATTGTTATTATCGTGTTTATTTATCTTGGTCTAATTTGTTTTGTGTGGCCTTATAATATGTATAATATGCTTACATCATATTTATAGTTGTTTACAAAATAAGGTTATAAATGTGCAGTTTAGAAATCAATTGAACAATCATAGATACTGTTGGAATGATTAGAACTTTCTATTTGACAGACATAGTAATTCTGAAATAATCATAATATACGATGTGTAATTGAAACTTTTACCGTATTCTAGAAGTTTCCGTGCTAAAATGTTCTAGGAGTTTACCTTCTACAGTGTTCTAGAAGTTTCCGTGACAACTTCATATACAGACACCGAAATTAGACTTTTTTAGACATTAATTTACTTGGATTCACAGAAGTTCTATAAAAGTTGTTGGATTGACACTTTATTTACGTTAATTACATCATACCAGATTAGACATACTCCGTACAGTTAAGAGAAGAATTCCGGATAAAGAAAAGACAAAGGATCGGACATATAATTTTACAGTTAGGTTAACATTTCAATTTGTAAAATTTGTAAAATATTTCTTGTAAACTTGTGTATAATAAATCTTAGTACATTTTATGATTGATTTGTGTATTTTGTTGGCTACAAGTTAAAGGTGATTTCTAGCCGTATCAGAAATTGGGGGCTCATCCGGGAAAATGTTAATATCAGATTAATATTTTCTGTATTTATAGAATTAGAATAAGCCAACACAATTCTACAGAATGGCATTTGATGCCGGTAAATTTTTGAAGACGCGAGACATGTAAAGGTTTGATGACTTAAAGAAAGAGGAATTAATGTTGCTTGCTAAACATCTAAAAATTGATTTTAGAGTATCCATGAGAACAAAAATTTGGTAATAGAAAATAAGTTGACGCTGAAATTCTAGATGAAGAGGTTCTTGAACTTGAGGTAGAAAATGTTGATGCTTTTAAATTAAAACAACTTGCATTAGAACATGAATTCAAATTAAAACAATTCGGAAAAAATATGAAAACGAAGTAAAAATACAACAATAGGAAAAAGAAAAAGATGAATTTAAATTAAAACAGGTAGAACTTAAAATGAGGGAACGGTTAGATATGGAGAAAATAAAAATTGAAATGGTCAAAGTAGAAAGCAACACTAATGAAGAGTCAAAATCAGAATATTTTGATGCAGCAAAAAATATACGTTTGGTTCCCAGATTTTGTGAAAAAGAAAACAGTTGATAATTATTGTCCACAGTTTGGGAAAATTGCTCAAAATTTGAAATGGCCAAAGCCTTATTGGACGACAATGCTGCAAAATATTTTTTGAGGGCAAGGCTGCTGAAATTTACTGAGCACTTTCATTAGAAAAACGTTCTGATTATGACACTGTAAAACAGGAAGTTTTGAAAGCTTATAAGCTAGTGCCAGAAGCATATAGACAGAAATTTAGGTTTTATCAAAAGTTTGATTCACAAACCTATGTTGAATTTGCTAGGGAAAAAGAAGATGTATTTGAGAAATGGCTTACGTCAAAGAAAATAGATAACAATTTTGATAATTTAAGACAATTGATGTTATAAGAAGAGTTCAAACAGTGTGTTCATTAAGACTTAACAACACATTTAGATGACAAAACTGTTGAGACATTACAAGATGCAGCTGTTATTTCCGATAATTATACCCTTTCACATACAAGAAGTTTCAAAGGTCAAAATTTTAGTACTTCGAACGGGAATTACAAAAATCATAGTACTGAACGTACTGGTAATAAACCTGTTGCACAGAATAAGGGTCAATCCAGTAATAATATTTCTAGTCCAAAATGTTATACTTTTGAGAAGAATTCACAACTTGTGCTTATTGTAAGAAAAATGATCACTTGATGGCTAATTGTTTTAAACTCTAGAAGAAGAATTAAAGAGATAATAAACCCAAATCCAGTGCGTGTAAGACACCTCTTGTTACCTATAAGTTGGAATGTCCTGCGGGTCAGGCTTTTAAGTCCAGTTTTCGTGATTACATGGAGAATTGTAAATTCTTCATGTCTGATGGGTTTGTTTCTATTGTCAAGTTATACCACTCCTCAGCCCATTAAGATTTTATAATAACACTGGCGCTTCTCAACCTTTGTTATTAGAAGGTGTGCTGCCTTTGTCCGAGGAGACTTCTATTGGTGCCTCCGTTTTGTTACAGGGTGTGGAGTTAGGTTGTATAGATGTTCCCCTCCAACGTATTTATCTGAAGTCAGATTTAATTACTGGACCTGTGGGTGTTCGTCCTAATATCCCTTATTGCTAGGAAAGATCTAGCTAGGAACAAAGTGGTTGCTGAACCAATTTTTACTAGTGAACCGGTTGTTGGTGTTAAATCACCTGTGGATGATGTTGAACTCTATCCAGCTTGTGTTGTTACTAGGACGCTGGCAAGAAAACAACAAAATGAGGATTTGCAAGAAGACCAGTATGATTATATGGACCTTTCTGACACTTTCCTTGCCGATATTGACGGTTCCTGTGGCTCAGAAAAAGGCCATGATAAGACCACCTATTACTAACAAACATGTATTTATGCAATGGCCAGAAGTGAACAGCCATTCATTAGACAGAAGAAAATTTGTGGAAGAACAAAATAAAGACCCTGAGGTTCTTCAGCTCAGCAAGAGGGCTCAACCATAGGAGGAAGCAGACAAAGTGGCCGAATACTTCTACCATCAAGACGGCATTTTAGTGAGGAAATGGAGGCCCCTGATGCTATCCCTGATGAGGAACGGAGAGTGGTATACCAAGTGGAGATGACTAAAGTTTATAGACAAGAAATTATTGGTCTTGCCCATGATACCCCCTTGGCTGGACATTTAGGTATAAGGACGACTTGCCTTAAGATCTCGCAGCATTTCTACTGACCCAGACTCAAGGATGATGTCACACAATACTGCAAATAATGCCACATATGCCTGGTTGTTGGCAAGCTTAACCAGAAAATACCACCAGCACCACTTCTGTCAATTCTAGCCTTTGAAGAACCTTTCAGTCGAGTATTGATTAATTGCGTTGGACCTTTACCAAAGACAAAGACTGGAAATGCGTATTTATTGACGATCATGTGTACATCCACTCGCTTTCCTGAGGCTATTCCGTTAAGGAATATCAAGATACCATCTATTGTGAAAGCTCTTATAAAATTGTTTACTTTAGTAGAACTTCCTAAATCTATACAGTCCGACCAGGGTTAAAATTTCAGCAGGTCGTTTACCAGTTAGAGATTGCTCATTATAGGTCAAGTGCTTATCATCCAGAATCTCAAGGTGCCTTAAAACGTTTTCATCAAACATTGAAGAACATGATTAGAACTTTTTGTCTTCAATTGAGATTGGGATGGTGGTGTTCACTTTCTACTTTTTGCGGTCCGAGAGGCTGTTCAAGAATCCCTTGGTTTTAGTCCCTTTGAGTTGGTATTTTGTCATACTATAATGGGACATTTAAAATTGGTTAAGGAAAAATGGCTTACTGAACACACTGAATTGAATCTTCTAGACTATGTATCTAGATTTAAAGGAAAATTGTATACTGCTTGTCAAATTGCTCAGAAAAACTTAAAAAACTGTTCAAAATAAGATGAAAGCATGGTATGATAAAGATGCCAGGGACAGAGGTTTTGAGCCTGGTGATAAGGTACTTGTTTGTTTGCCAGTCCCTGAATATCCTTTATCGGCTTAATACTGTGGTTCTTATACAATGGAGAGTAAAATCAATGATTTACATTATATTGTAAGGACTCCAGGTTGGCGCAAACAAAATAGAGTGTGTCATATTAATATGTTAAAACCATATTCTGAGCGTACTAATGAAGGTGAGAGTAAACCAGTTAAAGAGGGAGCTGTTATGATATTATTATTATCATGTTTATTTATCTTGGCCTAATTTGTTTTTTGTGGCCTAATACTATGTATAATATGTTTACATCATATGTATAGTTGTTTACAAAATAATGTTATAATTGTGCAGTTTAGAAATCACTGTAACAATCATAAATACTGATGAAATGATTAGAACTTTCTATCTGAAGTAATAATACATACTAATACTAATACATAATCATTCTGGAATGATTATAATATACGATGTGTAATTTAAACTTCTACCATATTCTAGGAGTTTCCATTCTACTGTGTTCTACAAGTTTCCTTGACAACTATATATACAGATACCAAAATTAGACTTGTTAAGACATTCATTTACTTGGATTCACAGACGTTCTCTGGAGTTGTTGGATTGAGACTTTATTTACGTTAACTACATCATACTAGATTGGACATATTCCGTACAGTTAAGAGAAGAATTCCAGAACAAGAAAAGACAAAGGATCGGACATATAATTTAACAGTTAAGTTAACATTTCAATTTGTATAATATTTCTAGTAAGCTGGTGTATAATAAATCTTGTTAAATTTTATTATTGGTTTGTATCTTTTGTTGGCTACAAGTTTAAAGAGATTTCTGGCCGTAACAATGTCATCTCAAATAATTGTATGCAGCGACGCAGTTCCAGACACGGGATTGGCCTTGTATTAAACACGGAAGAGACTCTTATTGACTAATCAAACACATGCATCAGTTGTTCGGATATCAGATTAAAAGTAAACGCTCAATGTTACCCATAATTTCTTTGAAGTAACACACCATCTGCTCCATCGTATGGTGTTTAATATCTTAGTAAACACTTGAAGCTCTTCCATGTTCACACTTTAAACACTTCATTAACACGGGTTTGCTCCTTACTGAAAACTTGATCGAATAGAGTTATATACTACATACATTTCAAGAATGTATTGACAAAATGGTATGTATGTGTATCAACTCTCTAGCGACATGGTTTCGCTGTCTTAGTTCTTCTGATGAAATTATAATCGTCTAATTATGTCAGAACTAGAACAAATTTGTTTTTCTGCTAGCAACAGCTTAACAATGGTTTTCAATATATTACGTAGACTCCAGTAGACAATGGTAGATAAGTTTCAGTGGCTTTCAAACTCTTTCTGTCTTTAACACTAACAGGGAACATGAAGGGTATATATTACATACATGAGTCGGAGGAACATGATTTGCTGCCGTGTACATATAAATGTATCGTGTTGCTCAGGAGGTAAAAAAATCGATAATACGTTGTATTTTGTGTCTGAGGAAAAGAACAAGAGATTGTGGGTACAATAATTGGAACATACGCGTGGTCATCTGTGACAAAGCTATTCCATAACCGTAAAGTATTTCAAGATGGCGTCAGTTAATCTTGAATATTCGAAGATATAATTTCATCGTTTCCAATAGGAACACATTGTTCAATGGTTATCTTGCAAGCAGACACTTACAAGTAGATCAATATTTGAAAATCGTATAAACAAGGAATTCAGAAATTAATGATGGCATATTTCATTGTGATTGTTGATTAATAAACATTTCAGGAAATACTATTGTCTGTGTTTGAACGCCATTTTTTTTATCCTCTATCCTTTTGTAATATTGGAATTTACAAATGTTCCCATAGGCAAGCGCTACTGTATGTAACTATATATATATGATAAATTGGTAATTTTAAGAGAAGAACTGACAATACAAAGGCAAAAGAAAAGACGAAAAAAAAGGAAATCTGATTGAATTGAACTTAATCGACAATTGTGGCGTCCTCATAAGCTCTGTAACATTGAAGGAGTACGACTTAATATCATATATCATTCATATCATAATCAGATGATAAAACCAACTTAATTAGTGAATGGTTTATAATTTAGTAAGTTATACAAGACGAAGCATCAAACAGTAACAACATGATAATGATGCCATGTGTAATCTTGAATTTTTCCTTAATTTATGAGGTTTTACCGTTTTTTTTTCTCGTTAAATCTATTTATATTGACATTTTAATTATTGTCAGGTTGGCGTTTTAGTGACGTATAATCTAACATATCCTTGGATTAATTATTCCAGTTATCTTCCCAACATATTAGCTAATTACTATTTAACATGTCTAATCTCTTTAAGATTGATAACCTGTGTATATGTCCTACTTTGCAAAGCTAGTTTCCCTTTCTTTATGGATAGTTATGTCATATATATTAACACAAATACTAAACAAAAACAAAAACACATCTTTACCCTTACAGATAGGGTTATATCAAACTGGATATGAAAAAAACCCAGATATATTGATTTAAACATAAGATTTAAGTGATCGATTGTTGGTTGCTAAACATCTAGTGGCAACTATTTGTTTTATTGTCCGGTGGATGTTTTATACTTGTACTTGCTAGAATTTTTATTTTGTGCGTATAATATAAAAGGCCCAAATACAATGTATGGTGTTAAACTTGTTTATCGAAACCATTGTCTGCTTTGCTAGATAAGTAATGTCATGTGGTGAAAATAGTGTAACAGAAGCGAAATCGTGAGCAGGAAAATTGTCGTCTATCTGATAACATGAATTGCCTACTGATTACACGACAAAGTCATTTTTTTTTATGTTTCCATGAATTGATATATGCAATATGCTTCATTCACGCCTGTGATTTTTCTTCTCGTCGTTCATCATGTTTTGTCATCTGTTTGCCCTTTTCTCAACTTCTTTTTTTGTCATTTCGTATCTTCCACCTTTTTGTTTTTGTTAACAGATAAAATCATACCTAAAAAATAGCCAAATCCATCTAAGGTCAACTTTGCATGAGGGAGTTGAAACCTCCGTGTTTTTTATAATTTAAAATTTATAAATGAACAATTTTAGAAATGTTTGTTTTAAATCATATGAGTACCGAAGTACTGACTACTGAGCTGGTAATACCATTGGGGACTAATAGTCCATCAGCAAAGGTATCGACTCAGTGCTTTAAAGAATGAAAACAACACGTTATAAAATGTATGCGTCCGAAGCGCTTTTCTGGATTAACCTTCATCAGGACACTCAAAGCCGAATATTTGAAAGCCAAGGTTGTTTAAGAACCGAAACAGTTGAAAAGCTATATGACCAAAAGTACCTACAATAGCCAAATCCATCTGAGGTCAACTTTGCCTGCGGGAGTTGAAACCTGAGTGAGTTAATTTTTACCTAAAAAAAGGATGTTATTTTGTTAATGTTTACAAGAATATCCTTCTCAATCATCATTATCTATCGATTGAACTACTCAATATTTTACAGAGTTATCTCCCTGTAGTGTAAGGTACCACCTTAATATTTGCCCAAAAATCTTCAAACAAATTGATAATTTGAATCATCAAGATTTCTTGATTAGAGTTCATGCTGGAGAATATGTAAAATTGATGCTAGTACATATAACACAATGGACTTTTTATATGTGAGTTTCAGTTAAAATTTAAAGACTTTTGTGAAATGAAAGGGTGATGAATAATGCATTTCGGATAATTTTCATACCGTTATGTTGATCGGGCTGTATTTCTGGATAACTATGATTGACTAGGGCTACGTATATTTTGTAAATGATATTGCTACAAAATTAATTAATTTTCATTGATGTCTTGAATTAGTATATCAAACAACTAATTAAAGAATGACATCTATCAAAATATTTATCATCATTCAACGTTTGAAGTTTTTCTATACGAATAAACATCTCAGTCTATGTTTCATTGTCAAGTATTAAGTACTTGACTCAAAAGGCTAACAATTAATTATGATCACACCAAGGGTATCCTTTATCTGATGATGATAAGTCTCCACTTGATTAAATCAACCTGATGACTTTTAGAAAGTCTGTTTCCTGTGTTATTCGCCTTTGGAACGTACAAGTACTATCGACCTTCAGGATCAAGTATTTTCACATGATTGTTTATTTCTGATTAATTTGGTAGGCGTATATCAAATAAAAAAGCTGCACAACTATCATTCTATTGTTCATAGTGATCCCAGGTATATTTCACTACAGATACAAGGTACAGTAAAAATACAAATAAGGATGTGTGGAGTTTAGCTTACGTAAACAGTAGAATGTTTATGATATTTGAATACTAGTAACAGTTTTGAGACTCAGCAGATACTATAATTTCAACATCTAGTAGTATTCTTTGATTGAGTTTTGTGTCAGATGAAGTTGTGCTTTTGTAAAATGACCGAGTTTTTGTGATTTGACTAACTTTGTGTGTAAATATCTTTCGTTCTTTACTTGGCAAGACCTACAGCTTTTAAATGGCTAGTCTTTTTAAAATAAAATGAAGGCATTCAAAGTGGAGTGTGAAATATATAAGATTACCTAGCAGTGGGGTAGAATTCATTCCTTAATGTCGCTGGTTTTGTCAATGTTAGTTTAATAGTATTCGAATCACTAAATCACGGGCTCCTGACTGTTGACAAACACATACAGAATGTGGCGGGTTGTACAACCAATAACCCGAGATATTGGTGTAACATCACAACAAAAAACTAGGAAAATCAGTTCAAAGGGTGGATTATACAGATCGGCACTAATTAACACACACACATTACCCAACAACAACAAGAGACAACGCAAGGCAGAGATCTTAAAGTACTCTAGATTACTGAAAAATGTTTCAAAGTCAATTGAAACTCATAAATAAATCATAATTATATGTATTTAAAGGGCACATGTCATAAGACCTTGTAAAATGCAAGTAACATACGTGTCATACATGTAGTATACATGTAGTCTTACATATTAAGTTATGTTTGAATTTATTTGAAACAAAATATCAATGTAAGTACTGACGAACTCAAAAGTAAAAAAAACTTACTACATGTACAGTGGTAAATTGATAAATAAGTTTATTCAACAAATTCATAATTATTCATGGATCATATGTTAATTTACCGAACTTATTTACAAAATCACAATAAAAATAAGAATGCGATATTTCGTTTTAAATAAGGTCTTCACGTTAAGCCAATTTTAAAACCCATTTTTTTCTGTTTTAAAGAAAAAGGTTTTAAGCTACGTGTGGTGACGGAATCCCTGACTTCAAGATTTACCAACTATACATGGTTCACGCTAATTAAAAACTAAAACGTCACTAAGGAGAATTCTTATAACTTCGACACTGGTTAAATCGACACCTAGTCAATTCGGCACATGTGATTGTTATTTCGGCACCTAGTCAAATCAGGCCCTCGTTAATTCGACACCAGGTATCTGTTGTTCAACTTGGCGTTAAACTAATCATATGATTATTTTTAACGAGTCGTTAAAAGTTAATCGCATGACTAGTAAATACAATGATTAAATTGTGTTGTTCGACTGATTGTAATCATTGTATTAGTTAATCAATGTAGTAATTATATGATTATTTTTGGCTAATTAGCAAGTGTTTCCTACAATGCATTGTAAATCAGGACCTATAACTTCCTTTTCTGTTTTAAATTATAACCTAATTCTTTTTACCCAGTTTTTGGGTGTCAAATATATATGATTGAATAAATATCGTATAACATGTTTATATTTGTATGGTAATATATACATAGTTTAGATTCATCAAAATTGTCTGTTGGAGTTAAAATTAAATGTGCTTGAAGGGGAGAATGATTTAAGAAATGCAGAAATTAATGCATTCTGTTTAACAAAATGTGCTTTCGGGTACATTTTGCAATAATAAACATCTCCATTCACCCTTTACTGATCATGACTACGATGGATTACCGCTGGTATGGGTAACTATTTTGAAATGTCAAATATATCAATGATTTGTAATTTCACGGAGGTAATATATCAAATTTATTATATGTCAACCACCGGACCCCCCCCCCCCCCCCCTTTCCCCCAGTATATCTGTTCATGTTTTGAAAAATCCCTGACTCTCTGAACTAAGGTTTTCCAAATTCTGAATAACAGGTGCTTGTTTTTGTATATCGTGTCAACTGTGAAATATGGTGAGACTTTTTATTCACTATATCCGAATATTATACTTAATCACTGACATAAAACACTTATATGTAGGTATGTGTCAATTGTATGTATCTTTAGTAAGTCTGTTTACGTTTTACCAAATTCTTGTTTGCAAATCGTTATATTTTCTTCATTGATTAAAAATATCCATTACATTTGTAATATATGAATTGTTTTTTTTAAGCTTCTTTCATTGTTTTTTTATTGAATTACAAAATATCAACATCGATTAAAGGTATCGTTGATTTGTCGAAAATATTAATATCTCTTCCTTTTAAACCACCATTTTCTACATGAGGAAATGTCTGTACCAAGTCAAAACATGACAGTTGTCTTCCATTTGTATAATGTGTTTGAGCTTTTAATTTTGTTATTTGATAAGGGATTTTCCGCTTTGAATTTTCCTTGGAGTTCGAAATTTTTGATATTTTACTTTTTTCATGATTCTTTGTGATACAAATTACTTGAGAAAAAAGAGAGATACATAGAAAAATATACGAATTAATAATAAAACATAGGAGAAATTACATTAGTTTGGAAATAAGTTAACCTTTAAGAAGTATTTTCTTAATTTTTTAACAAAACATATGTGAATATGAAATGACAAATGATCAAATATTTCCTTGATTTACCTTGTCAACGTTCAGACGTTTTATAAACACTTCAAATATGCATCAGTAGACACATTTGTAATTTGTTGTTCTATTTTATAAGCTAGTCTATCAAAACAATAACAAAAAAAAACTTGTGATATAGAACATATTTCTTTACGTGAATCATGCGTGCCTCTAAAGGGGAAACATGTTGTGCAAAGAACGTATTTGAGATTTCCCGATATCGAACAAGCTGCTTTGTTTTTACAGTTGTTTCTAGTAGTAAGCAAATCAATACGGGATCCTTTTAAGCAGGCACATGCACTTGACATTAAATCTATATGACGCGCTTGCCCGAAAGTTGTGTCGATGCAATATTGGAACCACTTTGCTTAAATAGTTTGGCCACCTTATCATAGGTGAAGTTTATAGTAATGCTTCCAGAGAAAACGTATGCAAATAAGCTTGCCTGAAAAAAAAAAGAATGTTTACAGTCAATTTATGTGTACATAATCGTGAGTAGGAACTTTACTGTTTTTTCCTGTGACAATCAAATATTGAATTGGAATGATTTCATTTATCATATCTTTGATAATTCAAAGTAGTTTCGATTTGCATGCCAATACGTTAACAAAATGATGAAATCAAATGAAAAGGTATTATAAGGTCACTGTCATGACTGTTTTAGTCTTTTTAATCGAAGTTTGATTTCTGGATTGGCAACATTGTGTTACGTTTGTAGAAAGTGTTTTTCCACAAACAACCGGTATTCTAATAGAAACCAACGGTGCTACTCTGTTTACCGTGATGTTCCGTTTATGAGGCATACTTATGCCGGATCTTTTTCGGAAGAATGAAAAGAAGCACCATCATCATTTAGTTTCACGTGCTGCTATATAAGTGGTGTCCTATTCCTATCTAATCAAAGTTTGGTGACTATGTTGAACTTATTTTTCTCTTTGAACTTGAAATAAAACATACAGCAGATGTATTTAAATCTGCCTCACATCTTGACCTACATCTAGAAATCGACAATGAGGGTCGGTTGAAAACTAAACTTTACGACGAAATATATGATTTCAGCTTCCCAAATGAGAATTGTCCTTTTCTATGTTGCAACATTACAATTGCGCCCGAATATGCAGTTTTTCGTTAATTGTTTTGTTATAAATCAGGCCGTTAGTTTTCTCAATTGTTTCATAATTTTTATGTCGGGGCCTTTTATAGCGGAGTGGGTTTTTCTCATTGGTGAAGGCCCGTACTGTTGCCAATAATTGATTACATCCACTTTATTTGAACTTTGGTGGATTGTTGTTTCATTTTGCAAGCATACCTAATCTCCTTATTTCTATATATATATCTCCCAGTTGATACGATATTCTAGAGCTACCATTTCTTGTCCTGATTCCTTTGGTATTTGATTGCCAAAAGGTGAAATTGAAATCATCCCTTCAAAAATTGTATATACACTACGACTAGTTAGTTGACCACTATGGAATATCTGTTTCGCTGATGACGACGGATATGGTCCGATTGTCGTAACCACAAAATACCATTCTCTTCCTTGTATGTGACTTCCGAATTAAATTGATCGCTGCGTTTGAACTTGCATGAGCAACAAAACGGGTACCACAAGTTGATCAGTTTCAGCTTACTCTTCCGGAGACATGATATCACCCCTGGTATTTAGTGGTGTTCTTGTTGGTTGCTCAGTGTGTTGTTTTTGATACTGTTGTTTGTTTTGTGGTGTTGCTTTTCATTGTTTGCCATGTCATTGTCAGTTCGTTTTCGACTAATGAGTTTGACTCCTTTGCCTCTCTTTTCAAATTTCATTATAAAACTATCAAATAACTTCTTTCACTTTAAAAAAAACAACATAAGTATTTATACTTTCAATGTTTGTCTCACCGATGCTTCAAACGTTTAATATTTAGCGCAAAACAGTTCAAGTTTTCCAAAACAAAAGTCAATTTTTGAGCTATTCTTAATTATTAGATATTGGCAACATCTTTATGCCAAAAGATATGTTGCTTGAAATGTATTAAATTAGAATTTAAGTTTGCGTAAACAGCATAACAATGTCAAGAAATTTCAAGAAATTGTTTTGGATTAAACGAGAGTCGTAATATACCAAAGGCCCATTCAAACTAATAAGTCAAAAATAAACTGACAACGCCATGGTTAAAAAAATAAAAATAAGACCAACAAACAAACAACAGTACATAACACATAGAAAACTAAAGACTGAGTAACATGAACCCCATCGAAAACTGGGGTTGATTTCAGGTGCTCTGAAAGGGTAGGCAAACCCTGCTCCACACGAGGCACCCGTCGTGTTTCTCATATTGGTACACACCAGGTAATAAGTCTTATTCGGTAAGTCACTTCCGTGGACAAGTGGACGGGATTGTAGTTACGACATCCACTTTCATCTGTGAAACGGATATTCCATAACGGTAAACCAACTCGTGATTGCGTCCGTAAAACTTACGAAGAGATGATTTATACTTCACCACTTGGAACTCATGATTTAATAGCTTCCTTGTGAGCAGCAACTCACTATCATGGAAATTATGATAGGAAATACAAGCCCTGTAACATCGCATCAACTGGAAGATATATACTCCGTATGCAGGCGCTGCTGGAATGTTGCTACATATAAATGAAATGTTCACAATTGGGAAGCTGAAATTATCTCTTTTGTCATAAAGTTTTGTTTTCAACCGACCCTCATTGTCAATGTCTAGATGTAAGTCAAGGTATAAGGCAGACTTAACTATTTGTCGCATCCTTTATCTCAAGTTCAATGGAATAGATGCGTTCGACATAGTCACCAGATTTTGAATGATTTAGTTAGAGAACATCATCTTTATAGCGGATAGTTAAAGTTAAAGGATACTTCTAACTTCTTTTCTTTCCATCCAAGAAGTTCCTGTATGAAGTCAGCCTCACTGGATTAGTTTATTTAGCATATCATATATAACATAATGATCCTCCTTTAGCATCAGGTCGGGTATTTAGTGGGAAGTGTGTTGTTTTTTTCAAGAGTTTTCTATGACGTGTTTTGTCGACACTGGGGTTTTTCTTTTGTCGGTTTTTGGAATTATATTTTGGTATGGTCACTGAATATATACACTAATCATCCAAAAGATATCCTGTTTTTGTGTTAGAATTCTAATTGAACTGTCATTTTGGAAAATTCTTGCATACAAATTTAACATATGAGATAGTATACACTTTTAACTGAACAAACATATCTTTGATAAACAATCCTTTTGAGTACAATTTAAACATAATGCAACAAATGTTCACCACCTCCTTTAAATAACAAGTATTTAATAGAATTACATTGCTTAAACTTTAGTGTTTATGATTTATCTTTTGTTCACAAAAATCCATTATCAACAAGTGTTTTTTGCCGGTTCAAGCCAACACATCAACTTTTTATCCGATACTTGTTATTATATTAATCGCACAATACATAGCGTATGTGCAAGTCTTAACAATGTAGCTGATATATGTTCTGTATTCTCTATTTGATTTATAATAGTAGAGTTTTTATCATTATCATTATTCTCTTATTTATTTCTATTATCATTTGGATTATTATTACTACATGGTAGTATTAGTATAAGTAGAGGTAGTAGTAGTAGTACTGTTATATCTATATTTTTGTTAAACGTTCAAAGTTGGTGTTGAGTAAACAATCGGAATATACTGCAGCAAACATTCGATAAACAATGTCAATAAAGTATTTTTAAATGTCTGCTGGTTCGTGATAACGCCTTTTTTTAGTTTATATTTCCATTATCAATTATCCAAAATCTGTACCTAAACAATATATCACCATTTTTATTGGAAGCTAGTGCGTTTTACATTTTCACTTTAATGATCTTAAAAGACAGAATAAGAACAGATTGTTTACTTCAGGAGGACTTTTTCATTCGTTTGGGCAATAGTTGAAAATTTTGACTATGATTCGTTTGAATCTAATGATCTTCTTCTCCTCAAATGTTCAACATATTGTTAGTATCTTGGAATGTCTTTTTGTTTGTTCAATGTACAAAACATGGTTATGTACAAAACAAGGTTAATCCCGCCACATTCGTATTGGGCCTCTCCCAAGTCAGGAGCCTATATTTAGGTGGTTGTCTTTGGTTCATGTTTGTCATATTTGTTTTTCGTAAATTGTGTTGTTGTACATATCATAAGTCCAATACAAACTGACAACGCAATGGAAAAAAACCGAAAAGCGACCAAAATTCAAGTGCTCCGAAGGGCAGATTCTGCTCAATATTTGGCACCTGTTGTGTTTCTCATTTGAATACACGTTCGTTAATAAGAGTAATTCTTGGATGTCACATTCGAGTTAAAAAGGACGATATAGTGATCACGTCAATTAGAAAATACATCTATAAAACATAAATTATATAATGTTTAACAAACTCGTAAAGGCATTCGTAAAACTTTTCTTTAGTTCTGATATGAATCAGATAAAAATCTGGATCGTTTTAGCTAATTCATTAAACAATTTTAGAATTATTATGAAATCATGGCTCTGGCTTTGATTATTCTGAAATGGTCATTCGTTCATTTCTTAGTACAGAAACACGCTAGATACATGCACAAATTACAACAAACAAAAGAAACAGCTCTTTAAATTTCATACATGTAAAACCTTTCATACCTATACACGATGGATCTACAAATTATGAAACATGTTTTATTGTTGTGTACTTATATAAACATCAAAAGCGTTGCGTTGATGATTTGAATAAATGCACATTTTGATGGCAAAAGATTTAAGTAATGCATTATGTTTTTGTAGGCATTGTACCTGTATATCAATTTCCACAACACGAGGTGTTTAACATACGGATACAAAAATAAAACAATCAAACAATTTATAATATATATTTATGAAGGAACAGTAGTTGGTATATAGAGACTACATATGCCTCAATTATAATGTTCGTCGTATATATAAAAAATCATTCTATATATTTTTATAAACTTATTATCAGCTTCAACTTTGTTATGTGCAATCCCTGTGTCTTTTGCTGTATAACGGGTTGCACTGATTTCTTACTTATAATGACTTAATTAATTTTGATCGCTTGTCGTTATTATTTCTAATTTATACAGAGGTTTCTCTTATATCGGAATATATCTAACGTTTCAAATCAATAAACGACACATATTGATATAATCGTATTCTATCTAAATATAGATTACTGTGTCACGGGTTTTTAAAATTACCAGTGTGATAAGTGGATATGCTTTCCGATGAAATGGCTCAGGCGGCGTCTAAAACATGTGAAATTTGCATAAGTGCTTCAGGATCGCAATACTGCTTAGAGTGTGAGCAATACTTTTGTGAAAATTGTAAAACATTTCATAATAGGCAGAAAATATGAAAAACTCACCAGTTTAAGTCTGCATTAGACATAATCCTGGAAGGTAAATCAAAATGCAAAGACCACAATGAAGACGTAAGTTTTGTGTGTAATACCTGTAACGTAGCAGTTTGCAGCAGGAAGTCACAAACGGCACGATTTCTCGAGGCTTCATGACAGCATCGCACGGTTGAAAGCGAAGAATAAACAAGAACTGCGTAGAAAGGTACAAGAGGCAACCAAAAATATGAAGAATATGGAAGAAGGTTTAAGGGCATTTGATATGAAGGTTGAAGTAGTTGTCAAAGCTATTACAGAAGAAGGTACAAATATAAAGGCTATGGTTGATAAATGTATCGCACATATGATTGCATCGGTCAAGGATCAATCCAGGACGGACAAGGACAAATTGACAACGATCATATCAGATACTAGAATAGATTTGAAAGTGGGAAGCGACTTAGACAAGAAGATATATGAACTAGACAAAACGCGAAACGATGATAAATTGTTACAATCTTTACAGAAGCTTAAAGATGACATTGCAAAGCTGACGATAGAGCCTATAACCGAGTATCCCGACGTACACTATACTTCTAAGTCCACAACCAATCATGACATCACACAGTTGTTTGGCACATTCAATATAAGGTAAACCAATGGGGAAAACACATGATAAGAGTATTGATTAGTCGACTGCTTTTCGCAGTCGTAACATATGTTTTATATGGCTTGATAACTATAATGTGACATTTATTCGTGTAGGGTTTTTCCCGGTCCATATATTTGGTTAATCATAATTCTGTTTTCAAATATTAATGTATTTCTGAAGTAAATCGCACGAAAGTCGAAGTGGATACAATTTAATAAAACAAAATATGTGATTATTTTCAGTTTATTATTTATAATTGATTAACAATGTACTTTAGTTAAAACAGATGTGGCCAATAATTATGTACATTACGAAATGAAATAACAATGTACTCCCGATACTTCGTAAAATTGAGAAGTAATTCAGGAATACTAAGTTTTCAAACCGGTAC
The DNA here is from genome assembly GCF_021869535.1 of Mytilus californianus. Classification (NCBI taxonomy): domain Eukaryota; kingdom Metazoa; phylum Mollusca; class Bivalvia; order Mytilida; family Mytilidae; genus Mytilus; species Mytilus californianus. The sequence goes on along the minus strand of NW_026262669.1, from coordinate 6,313,286 downwards.
CGTGAAATTTGTTTTCAAGAATTGTTAGAATGTTTTGTTTTGATATTAGGCCTTAAAGAAACACATACATAAAATCAAATTCATTGGACTATTTTTACAGTGATGTACGTACACTACAATCCGGGCACAGAGAGATAGAATTACCTAAACCAAAGAGGTAGGGCAATATGTTTGTATATTTTACAGTGTTAAATTTACTCTTATGACAATGTAACCTCTTCGTCAATGATTTAAGTAAATTATTCATGTATACCTTCAAATTTTACGTAATGAAGCCCCTCTATCGACGATTCTGATTGAATTGGTATCCTATATTGTGTAAACCAGAGCACTGTTTAAATGTTGACATTTTTACTAGTTATGTACTTAACTGCATTACATTGTTTCTAAGTAGCTGTTTTTAAAGCCGTATTTGCTTATATTTCTTGATACATATATTTGGTTTTAATATTTGGTTTTGTTTTGATTGACATCTTCTACAAAGTCATTTGTAATAGATTGCATATGTAAGGAAGCACTAAATCTAGCACGATTACGATTAAGTGACTAATACTGATAATGCTATGCAAACTTATCTCGTTAATTATTTTCCATAGCGTTAAAATTTAGTTGCATTTAATTTTCGTAAATATACTGCTCGTTAAAATGTGTCTGCTTGTCTAGTTGAAGATTTAGAATCTTGATACTATAAATTTACGATATAACCAAGATACTGAATGTAAAAAAAAATCATCAAAATTATCAGCACTAGTAAGGCAAGTTGTGCATGATATAAGCTGAGGACACCATACTGTTTTACCAACGACATTATCGAGTCATGGTGCGCAGACTTCTTTTAATTTTGTATCTATTTAGGTAGTTTTATGATAACTGTCGTGTGTCCTTTCGTCAATTTTCGTTGTTTGCCATATCTTTCCCAATTTGTCTTCGACGTATGATTTTGAATCTCCACTTTGATGTTGTCCACTTCTTTTTTGAAATATCCTCGATTCACAAGATTATTTAAAATCGACTGTTGATGGAGGGTTCAAAGACTTCAGCAGTCACATTCACAATCGAGTAGTTATCAAAGGTTCAACGACTTCAGCAGTCACATTCACAATCGACTATTGATGAAGAGGTCAACGATTTTAGCAGTCATAATCATAATCGACTGTTGATGAAAGGGTCAATGACTTCAGCAGTCACATTCGAAACGACTGTTGATGAAGGGGTCAACGACTTTAGCAGTCACATTTAAAATCGACTGTTGATGAAGGGGTCAACGACTCTAGCAGTCACATTCACAATATACTGTTGACGATGGGGTCAACGACTTCAGCAGTAACATTCACAATCGACAGTTGATAAAGGGATGAACGACTTTAGCAGTCACATTCACAATCTGCTGTTGATCAAGAGATCAACGACTTTAGCAATTACATTCACGAATAGCGACAAAAGTTAGTAAAGTTGGTTTGATTTTGCCATTTGATTAGGGATTTTCCGTTTTGAATTTTCCTCGGAGTTTGGTATTTTTGTTAATTTACTTGTTTCGTTTGTTTCGTTTGACTGTATACTATCACTGAATGACCTTAACATAACACTACCAGTTATTTTTAAAATGTTTGGAATAATAGTCATGTGATATTACCAATATGCCGAACAATAAAACTGTTTTGCGTATTGTTAAATCAAAAGACTTCATCAGTTCATGATATTTTTTGCTGTAAGAAAGCCGGGGAAAAGGAAGGGAAAGGTATATATAAAACATAAATAATTCTGTATGGATTTTGAATATAGATGAGAATGTCGTTAATTCGTTATTACATTGTCGATACATCAGTTGGTGTACATTCGAATATTGTTTTGGTGATGTCATCAAGTTTTGTAAAAAAGAGACGATATAGACCAATATGATCATCAACACTAGAATATCCGACACGGACACCATATGGTGCTAAGGTTATATCTCTGTATGGGTATGGGTAGATTATAATTTGTTTTTATCTAACTTGAGAATCATTGACTGTGTAAGTGCCTCATGTATATTCAAATGTCGTTTGGTATTTTTACACTGTTTATTTGTGTACCAGTTAGTAATAGCTCAGTGTTTATATCATCTTAAAAAAAAAGTTTAATTTTAATTCAATCAATTGTGGTGTTCATTATAGTGATTATGAACAGGATGTGAAACCAAAAGAAGAAGGCAAATACTTGTACAGATGTTTTAAGTGTGGGTAAGTTCCTTAATATTGTTTCTATGGACATGACGTAAAGATATATATTTATCTTATATGGCGTATCCAATGTTTGAATTAAAAAAAAAAGGTTTTAAATGTTTAAGTTTCAATGATGTGCGGAATATCTGTCTTCTTCGAACTATGCAACGTCTTTCAATTGTACTTGGCTAAGGACACCAAGATGATTGCAATGTTTTAGAAATCCACTTAAAGATCATTGATGTAAGAAAAAACAGAAAGAGTTTTCAAGAGTAGTTTCTTAGTAGAAATCTACCTCATAACTTGTAAATACTTTGAGATTTGAAATAAATAAAACACCTGTATATGCAGGTCACGAGCAACATAGGACTGTTTGTGTCATCATTGATATGAATGGACGTATAAAAGTCACTTGGATACCGAATTTTCCAGAATAACTTAAAGTGAAAAAATTTTGTAAGGTCAATTTTGATACGTTAATAAAAATATTTACTTATACCTTGGTAAAACATTGTAGTTTTGATTCGTTGGAAATTCCAGAACAACATTGAACTTAACCACAATCCTCAATAATGAACGACAAATCGTACATACACTAATTATAGTTTAACATTGAACTTTATCTTCAAGACTCGACATTGGCCCTTTTTCGACGGTTATGTTTCACATATTCAGAACGATAAAACGACTCATAAATAATAACACGATTGTCAATGGAAGCATACTGTATAGCTCTCAATGCAGCGAATATTTATCAATTTAAACACTTTACGTTTGTATTTATTTTATATTCTTATATTTGCTGATTCAATCATCACCTATGAGACCATTAATTGTCGTAATGCACGTCTGATGAAGAAAATGTAATGCCGTTAATGTTATCATAATAATGTTATCTTTGTTCAAAACGATTGTAAGTGGTTAACTCACAGTATATTTCAACAATAGGTGGTAAAATGAAGTATATCAACCACATTTTATTCGAAACCATTTGTTTTGCTTTGGAAATGCTATCTGAGTAAACGACAACACATCTATCAGTATATTTGTTTGTGAATCTGTCACTTATACATGTGAAACTGACACCATTGATCTGTTTCGTCTTTCAGAAAGGAAGAGAAATCTGATTAGTAAGTATTATCTACGTTTATTGTAAGTGACAAATAGTCAAAACAGTCATTTACTACAGACATGATTTTGAAATATATTTAAACACTAGGCTCGTTTGGATGCTAGACACCCCGTAACTATAGGCTAAATATTTAACAATGACCATTAAATACAGACATCTTTGATACACAACCTCTATGATAAAGGTATATATTTCCATGATTCAGATTTGTTTATGTGCTCCGGTCATTCAATTCAATGTTGAGGTGTTTGACTAGGTTTTGTTAGATTCCATTTCCTCTATTATCTTATTTCAACCAGACATTTAATAACCTAATCATGACTTTCATGATAGAGGGTTTCTGATAACACAGAAGACATTGAATTCAAATACTAATGTTAATGGCATCCCTTAAACATGTTAAATGGCTTTTTGGACGCGATCATTGTGGCATCCCTGAAATGGCTTTGCGGACGCGATCATCGTTTGGTTGACATATTTGAAATATTGTTATTCCATATAACTACGGATATGTTCCATTTGTCACAACAACAATCTTTCCTATTTTACCACAAAAGACTCACAATGGATATTTTCATGAGCAAAACGACGGATGCTAGATCTCAGTTTTCTTTGTATTGTTTTGTTATTGTTGTTTGTCCTTTTATCGTTTATTTTTTTACATGGTGTTGTTTGTTTTTGTTGGATTTTCTAGTGCCCCCTTGTATCTTGTTTAAAATGTCTTTTAAAACAATGAAGAAATGACATCTAGTATACTGGTAGTGAACAAGAAAACTAGGATCCTATCTGAATAAGTCGATATAAACCGCATGTTAAACGCATTACAATTTAACTGTCAGACCGATGTTGTTTTTCATTATGTCGTCCATCTGTCTGCACTACATTAAGAAATACTTTATATAAAATTTTAAACAAAACACATTGTTGCCTTGTTTGGAACATTATCAATATTCAGAATTGTCATGTGTCGTCTTAACATTTGCAATAATGCATACATATATATCAAATGTTTCCTCTTAACCTGTATCAATATTTGAATTCTACAAAAAAGGAACAATCCAGGGAAATAATTACACCAGTGAAGGCAATAGTAGTATACCGCTGTTCAATAGTCATAAATTAATTAAGCGAAAACAAATCCGAGTCACAAACCAAAACTGAGGGAAACACATCAACTATAAGATGAAAGAAAACGGAACAACAGAAACGTTGAACTGCTATAAAAACGGACTATGTGATAACCATTGCCATATTCCTGACTTGGTACAGGACATTTTAAGTAAAAATGGTGGGTTGAACCGGGTTTTATAACTAGCCAAACCTCCTGCTTATATAGCAATGCTAAAACATCCGCTAAAATGACAACATTACGTGACAGGAATAAAGTACAAATAAATGCAAGAACATTCAGGACAGAGAAATACATAAATAAATAATATAATATTCCATTTCAACATTTAAACCACAGAATAACAACGAACACCTAAAATTAATTTACGACAGAAAACAAATACAGCACAATGGAATATTGAACTGTACGTCACACGAATGTATCAACGCCACAAAAAGTGACGTCACAGTTAAATTTCTAAAAATACAATATGAAATTGGGATTAAGTTTGTAATGGTGTTATTTTATGTGTTTTTCTAACCATTACAAGAATATTAATATAGAATTGTGTTAGTTATGGTGTAATTATTTGTATTTTATAACCATGGTTTTTCTTCTAAATCAAGATTTTTCTTCTAAATCAAACTGTGAAAAAAAAACAAATGAATCATGTGCATATAGTTACTTTTAACCTAAATATCATATGAATGAACTAGGTAACGTTGTTTTATTTTATTCTATTCGGGGTGGATCATGAGTTCAAAGTTAAGTTGTCCGCGTTTGTTTCTAAATATTTTTAGCATTTGTTTGCAAAAAAATTAATTGCCAAAAAAGCGTTTTAACAATTTTTTTGTTTTTTATCTCTCGGCTGGTATTATTTAATAACAAAACAATCCTTGCTTTTTATATGAATAAAAAAAAAACACATATTTAATGAAGCAATCATAAAATTCGTGCAAAAAGTAAAATTGTGAGATGTGTTGCACACATACAAACCTGGTTTTACAAGTTGAATATTCATTGTATAACTGCCTATGGGGAATATGAGGTTTTCTCCTTGTTAAAGGCCGTAAAGTGACCTATAATTGTTATCCATGTCATTTGAATATTTTTTTTGTTTTATTGGCCATCATATAACATGTCTTTGTTTGTATATCAAAGGGTGCTCGAGCACAAAACTTAGAAAAATAGAATAACTACTGTCATTCCGATGTTTTGCTTAAATGTCACATGTCTTTGTATAACACAGGAGAACATTGCAGGATTTGCACCTCCTGCTATGTATGTCTAATCCAACTATAAGCACCTTAGGCATAACTTTATTTTAAAAATCATCTCAAAGAAAATGACAAAAAACACCTTGCAAAGTTCTTTGATTCCATAATCGGAAATATCGACGATGTTTTGTAATTCAATAACCGACATTTCCGCGTGTGCTTACAACTCATATACCGAAAGTAGCAAATCTGCTTTATATCTTGATTTTTCTTTCAAAATTGACACAATCTAGAATCAATGACAAACGATTTCAACTTTCAATTTCTCAGCACTAACATACTGATTCGACATTACAGAAGTTCACAGTTACAATCACGGATTGGTTGATCTGTTCGATGGTTCTCAACTAACTAACGACATATTTTGGTTGTCTTAGAGCTTTGTATATTAGAACAATCGTCTGGTCTTTAAATTAACCGATTGTGTCGTATTCCCGATAGTGACGTTTTGACAAAGTATGAACTGGCATTGCGAGTGATGCATGCATGTCAGGTATCATTTGTCCCATTGACGCACGCCGACTAGCTCTTGTTGGAGATCATGCGAATTTCCGAGTTTTGTTTTTTGCTTAATTTGCCTCTCCTTATTGAATTAATGAAATTTGAGCATCAGTTAAATATGTTTCAATCTAGATATTGTTCGCACTGAGTGATTTTGAAAGAAGAAATTACTAAAAAGAAAGAACAGTCGTCTGATCTATAAATTTACCGATTGTGTCGTATTCCCGATAGTGATGTTTTGACTAAGTATGGACTGGTGATTGATGCATGCATATCAGGTATCATTTGTCCCATTGACGCACGCCGACTAGCTCCTGTTGGATATCATGTATATCAGGTATCATTTGTCCCATTGACACACGCCGACTAGCTCCTGTTGGAGATCATGCATATCAGGTATCATTTGTCCCATTGACACACGCCGACTAGCTCCTGTTGGAGATCGTGCATATCAGGTATCATTTGTCCCATTGACGCACGCCGACTAGCTCCTGTTGGAGATCATGCATATCAGGTATCATTTGTCCCATTGACGCACGCCGACTTGCTCCTGTTGGAGATCATGCGAATCCCCGAGTTTTGTTTTTTGCTTGATTTGCCTCTCCTTATTGAATTAATGAAATTTGAGCATCAGTTAAATATGTTTCAATCTAGATATTGTTCGCACTTAGTGATTTTGAAATATCAAATTACTAAAAAGAAATTTACTCTGTTTTATCATTATTCAATTTGCTATATCTAAGTATCAAGCTTACAACTTGCTAACAACTATTAAACAAATGTAATTATTTAGTTATCGAAGTACTACATTATGTAAGCTTCAACAAGCATATTAAATCAAATGTAACGACGACTTTAAATGGCTTAATTTCTCTAAAATCAGTTTACAACTATAAAAATCGAGCATACCTTATAGTGTTCTTTTACACATACTTGATCTTTCTGAGGTCTGTGTTGATATGATAAATTTAACTGGACAGACATCTGCACTTCTTTTTAAATGTACAGCCGAAATCATTCAATCATTTCACAACAATATGTTTACTATATTTTATAAATTGTATGCAGTGATGTTTTTGAGATTCTGATGTTTTGTTTCGTGAGTAGCTTAACATATTTTTCCAGATATTTAACTTGTATAACTGTTATTTTTCAAGACGTAAGTGTTATTTACAAGACAGATACTTTGATACGTGCGTACACAATATAGAATGAAAGCATGATACATAAACAATTAATGTGTTATTTTAATTGGCAAAGTCTAAAGTTTATCTCTATATCATGATTGTTTGTTTTCCTTGTAACTTTTGAAATATTTCAATGTTGTTGTTGTTGTTTTTTTTTATACATTGGGCTTCATAAATCATATGTAAACAAATGTGATATTAATTGTTAGACGTCTTTAGGTGTAATACTACCATTGACTTTCCCCTATTAGTCTTTGTTAAATTTGCACTTTTCAAAAAATTGTGCAGAATTTATCTTTGTTTCGAATAAAGAAATACTTGGCATGAGTAAAGTTTTATCCTGTTCAGTACTACAGACAACACTTCCCTTAACTTTTCATTGCATATAAAGTAATAACCATCACTGTAAGTTAACCAATCAAATGTCAACCCTTTTCTTTTCTGTTTACAAGCTTTAGTAACCATGTTACCTCAAGTTTCCAAAATATTTTATTGAAACACCAAATAAAAAAGGGATGGTGCTTTGAAACACCCAAGATATATGTTGATGACTCAGAATTTTTAATGAAATGTAGGATTAATTTCCTACAACTATTAAAGTCAAGGGTATATTTTTGTTCTACCCTTTTTCATATGCACGGGATGTGACGTACTATGATTTGGTGGTATTGCACCTTTATTTCCCCAAAGTTTGATTATAATATAATGAAAATAAACGATATGTTATTATCTTCTTTAACAAAAATTTGAACATATTTATTTCTGTTTATTAGCTATCACGTCTAAGAAAATGCAGTTTCAACTTTAAAGCCATAAACACTGCAAAACAATATATTTATCATATTTTTTTAAAATTGATGAAGTGGTGTTTTTTTTTATATTTATTTAAACTTGTATTTTTATTTTTATTTTTCAGTCCATAGTAAGTGTGTTGTACCAAACAGATAAGTATACAGTAAATTTTGTATTTTTATTAAAATTTGGAAAATTTAAAAAAAATTTCAGGAGATTAAAGACGCAATTACATAGAAATAAAAATACAACCTATTCGTATATGAGATTCATAGAGATATTGTCATTCTTAATATGATATATACGCCATAAGAAACAACCCTTTCGATTTAGTTAATGTAAAATGTCAGGCAGAACGAATCCCTCATATCATATGCGTATTGATACGGTATTTTGATCAAATAATACATTTAAAAAGAGAAGGTAATATTGAGATCGTATTGTTGTAAAAAAAGTTTTTTTTTTTTTATACTTTAAGATTATTTCAAAACGTTTCTATTAAATGTCAAATCAAATACAGATGAACATTCAGATAAATGTATCCATAATTTTTGTGTAACTAATTTTTCATATATATCCTAAATAATAACGAATATATTCTGATCAACCTTTTCTTATGCTAAACACATACAGCTTATGCACGTTTGTCAGGTTGAATTAATTGGTATCATCGTTTTCAAAGTTTATTTCCACAAGATAAAAGATCTGTATTTGAAATACCCACACGTATTCGGAAAGCGTTTTGTGTTCGTGCTGGCCAGCAAAGCAACCAACAACATTGTATTCGTACGACGTAAACACTACACCAACGTTTTTGAAGAATGAAACAATTTTTTTAGTCTAGATTCAAGGCCTTAGTGTCCATACAGAGTCAACCCGTAGACAATCATACCGTTACCGCATCTCAGTTTTGGCCTTCTTTTAAAAATTTGATTGCCTTACTGTGAGTTCGCCTTCACATATATAAATAACAATTAAAATGACGATAGATAGAAGACAATGTCCTTACTATAGTTATAGTTAATATAGTTATGTCGTATATAATGCTCATAAATAGACAAACGATCCATGTAAACGTATGGTTTTCCTGATTAAAAATAATCTTAAAGGTTATCATTTACCTTTGGAATGATTAACATTAATTTTGTTTGAAACATTTAATACGTAATTAAGCATCCTCTTCATTCGATCTCTAGTGGATTGTTGTCTCTTTTGTAATCATACCACACTTTGTTATTTATATAGGTATTGTTATCCATAACACGTATGGTCATATATCGTATCGAAATCTATAGTTAAGCACTGTATATGATCATGCTGATCGGAGACAGTTAATGCCAATTTTACACGTAATAGTCGATTTGTATTTTGTAAACAATCGCGTGTCTGCTTTACCAAATTATAATACAGGTGTCCTGGTGTTTTTACAATGACTTGTTGTATGCGACTGTGGTGGATATTTCGTTCCTTAAAGTATCACCAGTACTTTTGTTTTGAATTGAAATATTATTGATACGGTCATTTTATAAATTAACTGTTTACAAGGTGTATTCAAAGCTCTAAAGATTGTTTACTTCAAGACATAGATGACATTGGCCGTATATGGTTCAATTTTTTGTAATATTTGCTTTAAAATGTTCTTCAATTTTGTATTTGAATGGAACTCCAACGAGGAGTATGATATAAACAATGATTGCGTCTTGCGTACCAAATTATAATCCTTTTATCTCCACTGAATATTTTCATAAGGTATAGGTTTTAGCTCAAAACCATATGGTGAGCTGTAATGTTTCACATTTTTGTGTTTTTGTCTGTGGAATTATCCCGGATATGAACGTTCATTTGTCATATTTGCGATGAATTTATTTACCTGCTTACAGTTTTGTATCATAAACTGAACAGAAATACATTCCAATGTGTGAATGGAAATGCAATTAAACTTCAAACTTAACTGGTTGAGAACAAACGAGTGAATTTATTTGGTCTCTGTTTGAAAATGTAACTAATCATAATAATGATTTCTGTTATTTGATGAAAACATCTAAATAATGTATACTATACTTGAAACCTTAGGTGTTACTGTTTGACGTACACTTTGCTAGTCGGTGAACAATCGGTGAAACGAACTTGACTTATCAATGACTGATCGTTGATCGATATGAAGCTTATGTAACTCATCTCACAAGTTGTATCTGGCAGTTATCGTGACAACCGTCATCGATCGATTTGTCAATTAATTGTATGCACGGATCGACGAATACATATTATATGATTTAACTTCTTATGTAAAACGAACTTCGCAGTATTTACATGCGATAAACACGGACCTCTTAGAAAACACTATTACCTGAAAATGTGTATCCAACTTGTTGCAATAACATAAGACAAAAATATATAAATGACTTTAAATGCGATATTTCTGATTGCTTCATTATTGCTTTTTTTTTATTTTCTGCTAAATAAACTACATTATAGCAGAATAATAGCTTGCTCAGAATGTTTCTATACCACTTAAAAGAGATACTTACTGTGGAACTGTTTACTCGCGTAGTGGTATTGACCATATGTGGATTCTTAAAAACTCTAAAGAACTTCTGGATAATTTTAAATCTCGGTCTTTTTCGGAAATTAGTTCTATCAAAATTTTTGATTTTTCAACCTTGTATACCACCATTCCCCATGTGAAATTAAAAACCCGTCTAAAAGAAATAATTCACAATGCTTTTCGACATAAAAATGGTAGCATACGCTATAAATTTATTACTTTGGGATACTATAAGGCATATTTTGTTAATAGTGAACAAAAGGGTAAAACATGCTACACAGAGAAACAAGTGATCAGTATGCTGGAGTTTCTTATTGACAACATATTTGTTGAATTTGGAGGTAGACTTTTTCAACAAATTGTCGGCACTCCTATGGGAACAAACTGTGCACCTCTCCTTGCCGACCTCTTCTTATTTTCATATGAATCGGAGTTCCTTCAGACACTTGTCAAAAGCAAGAAGATCAAAGAAGCCAGGTTATTTAATTTCACTTTCAGATATATTGATGATGTTCTTTCCATTAACAATCCGAACTTTTCTGATTGGGTTCCATTAATATATCCACCAGAACTAGAAATTAAAGAAACAACAGACACGGCTTCCTCCGCCTCATTTTTAGACTTATACCTCGAATTTGACATACACAGTCATCTCAGTACCAGAATCTATGACAAACGAGACGATTTTAATTTTGAAATTATCAATTTCCCCCACCTTAGTAGCAATATACCAACTGCACCTGCATATGGGATATACATTTCCAAACTTATTCGGTATTCAAGAGCTTGCAGCTCCTACTTAGACTTTATAAAACGTCACCAGTGTCTGAGCAGAAAGTTGACGAACCAGGGGTATCTCAAAGAACGTCTCGTCGTTTTTCGAAAAAAGTTCATCGGAAGGTACCAAAACCTTGTTGATAAATATTCCGTATCAACTTCACAAATAATACACGATGGTCTTGAAGTATAGATTCTGCGTACTTACGTTGTTTATCATCTTAATAACGTGTTATAGTATTCTTTTATTTGTCTTTATTAATATTACTTTTACTGTTAAGTCTGTTTTTTGAGATATCCATTTGACGTGACTCTGTACTTATGTATCCCATCATACTTCTAACGACAACATTATTTTATTTATTAATATTACTTTTACTGTTAAGTCTGTTTTTTGTAATATCCATTTTACGTGACTCTTTACTTATGTATCCCGTCATACTTTGAACGACAAAATTATTTTATGTCTACCTGTGCGAATTTCAAACGCGCGATTTTACGCCAGTACTTAAAACCTTCCATCCTTTATGGGAGGATTTTACATAGATAAATATAATCGTATAATAATAAAGCAAAATGAGGATGTTAAATTTGATGTATGCCTTTTTTTATGCTTCTTCGTTACATTTGTTTGTTTTTATAGTGATTAAGATGTTAACACAATGTTGACTGCTGTACCCCTATTTTGTTTTGTTCACGCATCGTTGTCAATATAATGCAATTTGATGCGACTGTCATACAAGTGAGAGGTTTAGCTAGCTATAAAACCAGGTTCAATCCACCATTTTCTACATAAGAAAATGCCTGTACCAAGTCAGACATATGACAGTTGTTATCCATTCATTCAATGTGTTTGAGCATTTGATTAGGGACTTTCCTTTTTGAATTTTCCTCGGACTTTTGTACAACAGGTTGGGTTCTTTGACCTAAAATATAATAAATGTAAATGATAAGTTAGAAAAATTTTGTTTGAATTGTTTAAAAATTGCCATATTTCTTCTTTTATATGAAAAATAAATGAACTTTTATAGATGAGTTGCTTTTTTTGTATAAATTGTGATTAGGCTAAGGATATAGATGCTTACACTTATGTCGGTGTTAAATAAAAGGGCAACGATTTCTGTATTCTAGTGAAAACATGAACTGAAATTGTTTCTTAGTACTTTTTGTACATCTGGTTAGACGGTTTTTCGTAAAATATGATGAATATCAGAAAAAAGATAAACACATTTTGTTCGCATTGTTTAAACATGTCAATGTTTCTTCTTTTATAAAACAATTATGCACTGTTGTTTGCAATCATATATTCATAATGCTTCTGGATAATTAATTATTTTTATAAGATTTGAATACTATAAGGATACAATTGCCTAAACTTTTGTTTTTGTGGAATAAGAATGCAATTGTTGTTTTGTTTAATTGGAATTCATGAACAACCATTTGATTTTTGTACTTTTTGTACATCATAATGGGTTGTTTTTCATAAAATATAATGAATATATGCAATACGTTGCAAACATTTTGAACACATTGTTTAACAATGTCAATATTTCTTCATTTATAAAAAAAAAAATGCACTGTTGTTTGCAATTAGGTATTTTCATGCCTCTAGATGGGTTATTTTTTGTTGTTGTATAAACTTATATTGTAGATGATTAAACTTACGTGTGTATTGAATAAGAGCTAACTTATTTCTTTATTTTGATGAAAATCATGAACCACCATTGGTTTTTAGTACTTTTTTAACATTAAGATAGGTTGTGTTTCGTAAATTATAATGATTATAACGGATAAGTTAGTAAAATTGTGTTTGTATTGATTAAAAATACCCATATTTCTCTTTTTCCATGAAAATATATGCACTTTTATTCGCAAATCAACATTTCAACCGCCTTTTGATGAGTAACTTTTATGATGTGTGGATACATGAAGAATATAAATGCATTAACTTTTTTTTTTTATAAATGGCAAAATTAAGAAGATATTTTGCCATTTTAAGAAACCAAAATCATGAATCACTATTGTTTTTCATACATTATGATGAATATAACAGATAAGTTAGTAAAATTGTGTTTGCATTGCTTACAAATTTCTTTTTTCTTGTCAAAATTAATGAAATTTTATAGACAAATGGTCATTGTATACGCTTTTGATGAGTTATTTTTAAAAAATGTGCATATTTGAAGATTCTTTAACTTATGTGTGTCGAATAAGATTGCAATTATTTCTTTATTTCCATTGCATTTTAGTACTGTTTGTACATCAACATGGGTTGTTTTTTCTGAATATAAGAGAAAATATGCTCATATTTGTTCTTTTAATATATATCAAGGCACCTGTATTTGTAGTCAGTCGTTTCAAAGGCCTCAGGATGAGATTTTTTTTTATATAACATGAATAATCTAATAGTTTTTGGTACTTTCGAACATCAGGATGGATTGTTTTTCTCATTGTTTAAAAATTTCAATATTTCCTCTTATTATGAAAATTGTGTAATGTAGTTTTAAATGCCTCTGGATAAGTAATAATTTTTATAAAATTTGAATACTATAAGCATGATAAGGATACAGATGCTTACACTTTGGATTGTTTTGAATAAGAATGCAATTATTGTTTTATTAAAAATTAAAAGGAATTCATTAACAATCATCTGATTTGTGTTTTTTTTTTAACATCAATATGGGTTGTTTTTCATAAAATATAATAAGTATGTAATGCGTTGCTAACATTTTGTTTACATTATTTAAAAATGTCAATATTTCTTCTTTTTATAAAAGCATTATGCACTGTTGTTTGCAATCAGTTATTCATAATGCCTCTGGTTGGATTATTTCTTTATTTTAATGAAACTATTGAACCTCTATTGTATTTCGTAAATTATGATGAATACAACAAATAAGTAAGTAAAATTTTAAATTGTGGTTTTCATAAGATATGATCAATAAAAAGCATAATCATAATACCAAACTTAAAAGCATATTCAAAACGGAAAAATCCATAATGACTGCCAAAATCAATCGCTAACAATCAACGGAACAAGTGTAAAACAATTGTTGTTTTCCTGACTTGGTACAGGCATCTTCTGAAGAAAATGGTGGGTTAAACCTTGATTTAGAGCTAGTTAAACCTTCCACTTGTATGACAGTTGTTTATCTTATCAGAAAAAAAAAAAAAAAATGTTGTTCGAATTGTTAAAAAATGCAATTAGTTTTTATTAAAAATAGTGCCCTGTTGTTTGCATTCATTTCTTTAAAATGCCTCTGGATACGTTATTTTTTATATACTTTGAACAACACAAGGATTAAGATGCTTAAACTTTTGTTTTTTGTTGAAAAAGAATGGAATTATGTCTTTATCGTAATGTAAATCATGACCTACCATTTGATTTTAGTACAAATGTGAGTAGTATATGGATATAAATACCTTAACATTTTTGTGTTAAATCCAAATACAATTAGTTCTTCATTTTATTATATTGTAATGGAAATCATCAACCATATAATTATTTTTGCACATCAGGATTGGTTGTTCTTCATAAAAGATGATGAATGTAAGAGAAAACATACTTTATATTTTGTTTGCATTTTTTATAGTGTCCCCTTTGCATATTTCTTTAATTCATTAAAATCATGCACCGAAATTTGCAATATTTGTTTGTTTGATTTTTGAGAGCATTTCGGAAAATATAGTAGATTTTAGCAATAGCAATAAACAAGGTTTTTAGGACTCGTCGTGTTTGATGAAAAAATGCCATTATATTAACTACAATCGCATTTTTTTTTTAAATTGAAATTTTAGTTCTATCAGCATATTTCACCTCACTATTAACAAACGTAACATGGTAGATGTGAAAACTTTGCTGAGTGATTAGTTTTAACTTGTCGGGCTTCTTATTTTTTTTCCGTTTTAATTTGGAAAATTTCATTATGTGACCTAGTAGAGTTCAAAACGTCAGAAAGGTAAATCGGTCCGATCAGTTAAAGATTTTCGCTATTAGTCTGATGGATTGATGACGAGAGTTTAGCGTGAACTTGACTGATCGATGACTGCTGACTGATTGTTGAAACAGTAACTCATAGGGTTGTAAGTCCTATAGTTTTGTGTACGTTGGTAAAATTTCATTTCATTTTCTTTTTATATCTAATATGTTCGTAATTGTAAACTCAGCATTAGTAAGTGAGCAAACATTCTACTTATCAATAACTTACAATACCAAAATTGAAGGTCTTTGATAAGCTGTATTTTGCAAAACTGTTCAGATTGTAAGTCCTCAATGTTTTCCAACTGTATTTAATCTTTCAACTTTATTTTATTCGAGCGTCAATTTTTTTAAGAAGAAACACACAGCTGAGGTTTCACAAGTATGTGCATTGTATCTTTAATACACGTGTTTTGCATGAGGTTCTTCACTTTTGTTAATGAATGTCACATTTCTAGCATTTTCCATTTTTGTTATGTTTGTTTATCAACTAGAATGTAATCGAATGCTGTTCACCACATTCGTTCTTTATGAAAAGAAGGTTTCCTAATACCGTACCAAACGGGATGATAAAGTGATGGAATAAGATTAGTCAAAATAACGTAAAATATTGGTCAATTAGGTATCAGTATTATACTTTAAAATGATCTAAGTAATTTAAATTCAAACGGAAACAATTGAACAATACAAATTCATATGGGGTTTTTCAAAGATGTTTGCAACATGTTTCTCTCTTCTATAACACGCATGGTTAAAATGATAAATTCAATCATAAAAACATTCAATGTAATTTTTTTTTTTTAACAAACCGAAACTTAATAAGTATCCAAAATTCAATGATTATGTAGTTAGAAAACAAAATCGTTTAATTTGTATAGACTAAATGCTTCCGAATCGATTCATTCTAAATTGAATTAAACATGCACTGCCAGTAGTAATATATTATACCATAAAACAATATAAAAAATATACCAGGATACAAATTATGTATGCCAAACGCACCTTTCGTCTACCAAAGAGGCGGAAGATACCAAAGAGACAGTCAAACTCAAAGGTAGAAAATAAACTGACAAAAAGACACCACACAGTATACAAAACACACAAAAACGGATGTGATTTTATGTACTGTTTGTTGATGATTTACCTTCATTGAAAGCGTTTAAACCAGAAATGTTTCAAGCCAAGGATTTATGATAACCGAAACAGTTGAAGTATGTGACCATAGAGAACCCGTAGTTCAATAGTTGTCGTTGGTTCATGTCTGTTATATTTGTTTATCGTAAATTGTTATGTTATAAATTAGCAGTTAGTTTTCTCAATTAAATTGCTACATATTGTTAATGTCGGGCTCTTTAATAGCCGACCATACGGTATGGGTTTTTCTCGTTTTTGAAGGCTCTACGGTTGCCTATAATTGCTTACATTCATTTCATTTGAACTTAGGTGGATAGCTATCTCATTGGCTATCATACCACATCTCCTTATTTTTTATATAAACAAAACTGGTTAAATCAACATAAGGTTAACTGTATTTGTTAAAACCTAAGTGTTTTATTGATTTCTAAATCTAGTAAGCGAAACTTTGAAATCATACAAATATCACATTTCAATTTGTAGCATGATTAATGACAATACTAATTCAATAACCTGAAAGAACAAGCTGTCATCTTAACATGTTCACTTTACTACTTATTAAATTAATTTCATTGTCGTTTCTATAATTCATTACTTAATAGTATGCTGTATTTTATGAATATTTATTTGATTTTTTCAGCTTGTAAGTGTCAAGTAGCAAACAGATAAGTATAGCGTACAATTATCTATGCAATTCATAATATAACGATATTTACACAATGGTGTTAGTAGAATAGTAAAGTAAACCAATAAAAATACCATGAAAATGATGTGTGATAGAAGCGCGTTCCGTCTACAAAAAAAAGGCGGAAATACCAAACAGACATTCAAATTAATTAGTCGAACATAAACTGACAGCGCCATGGCATAATCTTAACAGACAAAGCGACAAACAATAGTTTACAAAAAACAAAAAAAAAACGGGATTGATTTCATGTGCTGTTTTCTAAATTTACCTTTACGGGAAACGCTCAAAGCAGAACTGTTTAAATCAAAGGACGTATAATAATCAACATAGTTCAAGTATATGACCATAGAGAACATACACGAAAATAATTATATCAACTAAACGTCAACATTACTTGAGGGTGTTAAAACCTAAGTTTCTTTATAATTTCTAAGTTTATAAAGCGACACTTTGAAATCATACAAATATCACATTTCAATATTTAGCATGACTAATGACTTTACTATTGAAAAATCTGACAGACTTTCGTTGTAATAAGTCATTGCTAAATGGTATGCTGTATTCTATGAATATTTATTTGAATTTTTTAGAAAGTAAGTGTCAAGTAGCAAACAGATAAGTATAGCGTACAATTATATATGCAATTTATAATATAACAATATTTATATAATGGTGAACGTAGTGTAGTAAAGTAAAACAATAAACATTCCATTGTAAGAGAGAAATAATCGAAAAAAGTATTTAAATATGGGTTGGTAAAACACTATTATCTGCTTTTCTTTAAAACAACCCTTTTGGAAAGATTATAAGAAATTTTATTTTTAGAATATTGTTTTCAAGTATTGAAATATGAGAGTACATTATGAAATAATATGACTTGATTATGACAGGCGATTAATAGTTTATAAAGCTTGAATCATGTGATTATTCATGCAGCCACTGGATATGCTAATTACGTGAAAATATCCAATTGTTTCCTAGTGTCACATCTTGGTATGTCCTTATGTTTGTATTAGGGAGACAGTAGTTAACCGATGTCCAAATTCTGACTTTATGTTTAGTCTTGTTTATTCTTTTTGATTATACCTATCATTTCTTGCTTTTCAAAAAATAGAATGTTGTGCTACACACCATGTATATACTACTGATTATGCAGTTACTACTCATCAATAGGTGGTCAGCAAAAGAACATCACATTATCATTATGCTAGTATTTTCATAATATACATTTCATTTTTTTTTCTACTATGATTGGTATATAATTTACTACTGGACACCATAGATACAAAACACCTATAGACAAAATTGATGCTATCGTGATTTTTATAAACTCTAAAAGAGAAGATGATGACTTTATAACTATTTTATGGATATAGATATTCGTATTCACCAATTGGTTTGTCATTTTTTATATCTATACTTCGTTTGAATAGCTACCACATTCAAGAAAAACACAGTTTATAGTTAAGAAAACCAAACACTTCAAAACAATAAACTGATGTTTTTGAGATGAGTATTTGCTGTATCGTGAATGTCTTAAATTATTCCTCAGATTTTAAACTTGTATTTTTTTATTTTTTTTTATTTTTCAGTCCAGTGTAAGTGTTATTTACCAAAAAAAATAAGTATATTACGATTATTTTACAAAAAAGAAGAATGAAAGAGCACATGGAGCAATTGATAGTGAATGTTGTGTATGGTGCTTTATTGAAATTGGACAATTCAAAAACAGTTCTAATTAATAAAGACGCAATTATATAGAAGTAACAAAATCCATTCGTATATTCGAAGTAATACGATATTTTAGTCAGTATCATTTTTAACGAAATGCTAAGCAGTCTAAATTCAAACGTGAACAAATTGACAATACAATTCGTATTGTTGTCTATAAATATCTGTAACAACACATTGTTTCTCTCTAGTATCTTTAAAACAAAATATTTCAAGTATTAAATACTTTCTTGATTATGTTCAATATAACATTTGTTACGTTTACAAATCTAAATGTTATAAATGTCTTTAACCCAACGAATAATTTATTGAAACAAAAAGATTGATTACTTTTTTTGGACAAAATGCCTACAAATTGATTTAAACGTTGTGTAGGTAAATCATTACGACTTAATAACCTGATAAATACACTGCCAGTAGTAACAGAGTATTCCATAAAACAGTATAGAAACTTATTAAAGAGATCAGGTTTAAAATGTTGTACATGTATCTGTAAACGGACAATGTTTGAAAGTTTTATAACCTTTGATATGCACAGTTAACTAATTATCACTCACATAATTTTTTGATTGATAAAAGAACAAACCTGTTTTCTAGTTGCATTTGTTATTTGTTATGACAGTAAGACAAGTCAGGCAATAGAAGACTGAAGTTTAACCAGTGCTTCAGAAAACATTATATGTTTGTTATTATAAAATATTATTCACACAAAAATTTAATTTTTGACATGATTACTGACTATAACATTCAACAAAAAGCTGTCAGTTCTACTATCACTTTACTATTTATCCTGAGGTTGCTTCTATAATACTTATACTACGGTGGCTTCTATATGGCTCCAGATAAGTATAGTTTACAATTATATTGCAATTTATAACATGACAATAGTCTTTGACACTTGAATAATGTACTTAACTATGCAGGTTGCAACACGATCTAATTGCGTAACGATATTCCAAGTTCTCCAAATATCGTATATGTTAAGTATGTCCGTATTTCTGCAAAAAGGTGACAATATGTCTAAATTGTAACAATATTTTTTATGTTGTGTCTACTTTCTCATTATTCCTTTCATGTTATATATCTATATGTCCAAGCAATGTATCAATTCCCGATATGTACATACTATGCTGTAAACCAGTGTTCCTGGTTATTTGATTAATTGTCGCCATTCAATGTCGTTTCCGATTAATAATAAATGTATGACGTCATATGTTTTTAAAACATAGTTTTAGAATTACAAAAAAACAACATGTGTTGGCTTTTATGTGATTTAATATATATATATCATACCATTACTGTTTCAAATATATGTATTATTTAACTTTAGTCGGTAACTGTCAAGTACCAAATCCAAAAATAAAACTAAAAATTTTGAGCATTTGTTGTCATAGGAATCATATGACAAATGGCAGTCGTCTTATAAAAGTGGAAAAAGGTGATAGTTGCAATGTTTGAAAATTGTTATCAAGATGCATAAATAACACTCAGTCTGTTATTTTGCTTATAAAAAAATAAAAAAAAAAACTTGAATACTTTCATTTGATAAATTATGTGTTCAGTCATTAATCTATTAGCCAATAGGATTAACATTACAAAATGTGGTAGAATTGCCAATAAGACAGCTACCCAATATAGAGTAAATTATGTTGATGGTAGTTGCAATAAGTCACATTACAGGCTTTTGCAATAGTGAGAAATACAAATACCGTATATTAAGTAAGCTAAACAAAATCCCAAAAAGACAATATGTGAACCGTTTCAAACTATAGAACTTACACTGTTAGGTCCGATAGGTAAATAAATTTTGACAAAAGTCCGACGATGATATAATATGTTCTCATTGTAGCTGTACCTGTGGAAAGTAAGTATTGAAGATACAGCTTACGATTTATATTTTACTTCGATGGCGCGGATGTACATTATATGAATTAGTCATCAAAAGAAGTACATATAATGATAATACAAAAATGTATAATTGATAGCTATACACGTAGTATAACATGTTTATTTTCGATTAATTTGTTTCATACTTAAAATTTACATGAAAAAGTACAATACATCTATTTACTAACTGATCGATAAGGATATGCACAAAATTGCAGTTTTCTGCGGTATTATCTTTTAAACTTGTTTTTGTAAAGAGATAACGTAACTTACGTTTGCAAGTTGCTTCTTATGAAGGACACTATTTATTTAGTTAAGTGGTATGGTCGTCTCTGACATAAATCGGTTCCATTTGAAAAGATTGGTACTCTTATAGACCGGATACATACTCATCATATACAGATAATTTCAACAAATAACGTGACTATATATATTTATCAAAATACAGAGTTAGTATATACTGTTTGTTAATAGAGAATCAATAGTACACTTTTACAAAGGGGAGATGCAGTTCTTGTTGAAATGTTAACACGACTTGTATGACTGTTGTTCCCTAAACTGGACATAAACAACATCAGTTCACACTATTTATTGCGTCAAATCGTGCCTAAATACAAGATAAAAAAAATGAACCAATAACAGTCCTTAAGGAGTTGTTCAGTATATTATAATATTGAGAATTGAGAATGGAAATGGGGAATTTGTCAAAGAGACAACAATCCAACCAAAGAGCAGAAAACAGCCCAAGGACACCAACACAGCGATAGACTAGTTTGTTATCTAAAAACTAAAAATATGGAAGTAAATGTTGTGGACAACAAAACTGCGAACATTTAAGCAAACCTTTACTTATATCGTTTACGAACTAAGTGTGAATTTTCAATGCGTTTTAAGAAGGATAAACAAATTTATAGCATCACTTGTAAACATGTATGCTGTATAATTGTTAGTTAAACAAACACAACCATTGCATTTATTTCTTCAGATTGATGGATTTCATAAGACAAAAGTGACAGCCAGTAATAAACGTTAGCGAAACTACGAAATGATGGAAAACACTTCCTTCCGATGCAAAAACAATATTAAACAATCTGAATATATAGTTTCCTTGTCTTATTTGCATGCACGTTTTATGTTTAAAATATATATGTTTCTGATACATCAAAATAGAAACTTTACATTGTTTTTCCTAAAATCTGTTTCAACCACAAAAGAGTTATGTCGTACGTGTTGCATCACACGAATCATTCATACTTTGATATTGTCTTATGTCAGATAATTATTAAATGCTCTCTCATGACTGAGTATTATATCAAATTCAAAATAATTAGCTACACTTCTAACCAATCAAGTGTAATATAACTACAATTTATATCCTAATGTCCGTTACTCATTCAAATTGATTTCACTTTTCTATTTATCCTACCGATAATGTTATTATAGAACTTAACGTATTGAAAAAGCATTTTATATTGTCGGAATAGTCTTGAAGCAATTGATTAGAGGCAAATCAATATTGTAGACTTTTATAGTACTTCAAGTTGTTATTAAAATTGTACACAATATGTCTATAACCTTACAATGTATTTCTTAATGTGAATTCAATTATCATACATATATTTGATGTATACGTTGTTTCTGTCATTAAACTAGTAAACATGTAGATTGAAATTGTATTATATTTAACGCGCGGGACTACTATAAATATTTATATGTATATGCATGTTAGTTTTCTTGTTTTATAAAATGTAATGATTATTTCTAAATGATTAGTCTTTCGAAATCATGAAATACATTTGCAGCTGGTTTGACTAGAAAGTGTTTTAACGTTTATCTTCAACCGTTTTGGTGCTTGTATATCCCTCGGAGTTCAAATGTTTGGCTTTGAGCGTTCCTGATGAGGGTAAATCCAGAAAAGCGCTTCGGACGCATGACAATATTAAACGTGTTGTTTTCAATGTTTTACATGTTTCGGCCACATCGTCATGCCTTTGATAGAAAACTTTCGTCAAAGTTTTCACGGCTTCGTTGAAAGGAAAGTATTTCATATTTGGTGTGCAGATTGATAATGTTAAGTTGTGGCGACTTTCTGTTTGCCAATAGTTAAAAATATTACAGCTCTGATTGTACAATGAAAATGTTCGTAAAAGTTTACTTGGCTTGATTGAAAGGAATGACTAATTATGTTTCAGTATACATGTTGTTATGACATGTTTATTTATATTGGCCTAATTTGTTTTGTGTGGCCTTATATTACGTATAATATGCTAACATCATATTACTAGTTGTTTACACAATAATGTTATAATTGTGCAGTTTAGAAATCATGAATACTCACGGTATTCTAAAATGATTATAATAAACGATGTGTAACTTGAATTCTACCGTATATCGGTGTTTCCGTTCTAAAGTTTTCTAGGAGTTTCCCTTTTACAGTGTTCTAGAAGATTCCGTGACGACTACATATACAGACACCGAACCTGACTTTTTTAGACATAAATTTACTTGGATTCACGATAGTTCTCTGAAGTTGTTGCATTGGCACTTTATGTACGTTAACTACATCATACTAGAATGGACATATTCCCTACAGATAAGAGAAGAATTCCGGATAAAGTACAGACAAACGATTCGACATATAATTTAACAGTTAACTTAACATTTCAATTTGTATAATATCTCTTGTAAATTTGTGTATACTAAATCTTGCTAAATGTAATTATTGATTTGTGTCATTAGTTGGCTACAAGTTAAAGGTGATTTCTGGCCGTAACAGAAATCGGAGGCTCATACGGGAAAACGTTAATATCAGATTAAAATTTTCTGAATTTATAGAATTAGAATTAGCTAACACAATTCTACAAAATGGCATTTGATGCCGGTAAATTTTTGAAATCGCCAGACATGTAAGGGTTTGATAACTTAAAGAATGAGTAATTAGTGTTGCTTGCTAAACATCTAAAAATTGATTTTAGAGTATCCATGAGAAAACCAATTATGAAAAATTTGGTACTAAACGAATAAGTTGACGCTGAAATTCTAGATACAGAGGCTCTTGAACTTGAAGTAGAAAATGTTTATGTTTTTAAATTTAGACAGCTTGCATTGAACATGAATTTAGATTAAAACAATTGGAAAAAAAGAATGGAAAACGAAGTTAAAATAAAACAATTAGAAGAAAAAAAAAAGATGAATTTAAATTAAAACAGGCAGAACTTAAAATGAGGGAAAGGTTAGATATGGAGAAAATAAAAATTGAAATGGTCAAAGTAGAAAGCAACACTAATGAAGAGTCAAAATCAGAATATTTTGATGCAGCATAAAATGTACGTTTGGTTTCCAGACTTTTTGAAAAAAAACAGTTGATAAATATTTTCCACAGTTTGAGAAAATTGCTCAAAATTTGAAATGGCCAAAGCCTTATTGGACTTCAATGCTGCAAAATGTTTTAGGAGGGCAAGGCTGCTGAAATTTACTCAGCACTTTCATCAGAAAAAAGTTCTGATTATGACACTGTACAACAGGAAGTTTTGAAAGCTTATAAGCTAGTACCAGAAGCATATAGACAGAAATTTAGGTCTTATCAAAAGGTTGATTCAAACGTCAAAGAAATTATATAACAATTTTGATAATATAAGACAATTGATGTTATTAAAAGAGTTCAAGCAGTGTGTTCATTAAGACTTAAAAACACATTTAGATGACAAAACTGTTGAGGCATTCCAAGATGCAGCTGGTATTTCCGATAATTATACCCTTTCACATACAAAAAGTTTCAAAGGTCAAAATTTTAATACTTCGAGCGGAATTTACAAAAATCATAGCACTAAGCGTACTGATAATAAGCCTGTTGCACAGAATAAGAGTCAATCCAGTAATAATATGTCTAGTCCAAAATGTTATACTTTTGAGAAGAAGTCACAACTTGTGCTTATTGTAAGAAAAATGGTCACTTGAAGGCTGATTGTTTTAAACTCTAGAAGAAGAATGAAAGAGATAATAAACCCAAATCCAGTGCTTGTAAGACACCCCTTGTTACCTATAAGTTGGAATGTCCTGCGAGTCAGGCTTTTAAGTCGAGTTTTTGTGATTACATGGAAAATTGTAAACCCTTTATGTCTGATGGGTTTGTTTCTATTGTTGATAATGCTACTCCTCAGCCCATTAAGATTTTATGGAACACTAGAGCTTCTCAGACTTTGTTATTTGAAGGTGTGCTGCCTTTGTCCAAGGAAACGTCTTTTGCTGCCTCCGTTTTGTTACAGCGTGTGGAGTTAAGTTGTATAGATGTTCCCTTCTAACGTACTTATCTGAAGTCAGATTTAATTACTGGTCCTGTGAGTGTTCGTCCTAATCACCCTTATTGCTAGGAAAGATCTATCTAGGAACAAAGTGGTTGCTGAGCCAATTGTTACCAGTGAACCGGTTGTGGGTGTTAAAATCACCTGAGGATGATGCTGAACTGTATCCAGCCTGTGTTGTTACTAGGGCGCTGGCAAGAAAACAACAAAATGAAGATTTGCAAGAAGACCAGTATGATTATATGGACCTTTCTGACACTTTCCTTGCCGACATTGACGGTTCCTTTGGCTCAGAAAAATTCCATGATAAGACCACCTATTACTAACAAACATGTAATTATGCAATGGCCAGAAGTGAACAGCCATTTATAGCCAGAAGAAAATTTGTGGAAGAACAAAATAAAGACCCTTAGGTTCTTCAGCTCAGCAAGAGGGCTCAACCACAGGAGGAAGCATACGAAGTGGCCACATTCTTTTACCACCAGGACGGCATTTTAGTGAGGAAATGGAGGCCCCTGATGCTATCCCATATGAGGAATTAAGAGTGGTATACCAAGTGGAGATGACTAAAGTTTATAGGCAAGAAATTATTGGTCTTACCCATGACACCCTCTTGGCTGGACATTTAGGTTCAAGTTTCATGTCGGGTTTATTTCAGCAGGTCGTTTACCAGTTAGGGATTGCTCATTATAGATCAAGTGCTTGTCATCCAGAATCTCAAGGTGCCTTAAAACGTTTTCATCAAACATTAAAGAACATGATTAAAACTTATGACTTCAATTTGACAGAGACTGTGATGATGGTGTTCACTTTCTACTTTTTGCGGTCCGAGAGACTGTTCAAGAAACCCTTGGTTTTAGTCCCTTTGAGTTGGTATTTTGTCATACTGTAATGGGACCTTTAAATTGGTTCAGGAAAAATGGCTTACTGAACACACTGACTTGAATCTGCTAGACTATGTATCTAGATTTAAAGAAACAGTGTATACTGCTTGTCAAATTGCTCAGAAAAACTTAAAAACTGTTCAAAATAAGATGAAAATATGGTATGATAAAGATGCCAGGGACAGGTTTTGAGCCTGGTGATAAGGTACTTGTATGTTTGCCAGTCCCTGAATATCCTTTATCGGCTAAATACTGTGGTCCTTATACAATAGAGAGTAAAATCAATGATTTACATTATATTGTGAGAACTCAAGGTCGGCGCAAATAAAATAGAGTGTGTCATATTAATATGTTAAAACCATATTCTGAGCGTACTAATGAAGGTGAGAGTAAACCAGTTAAGGAGGGAGGTGTTATGATATTAGTATTATCATGTTTATTCATCTTGGCCTAATTTGTTTTTGTGTGGCTTTGTACTATGTACAATATGTTTACATCATATTTATAGTTGTTTACAAAATAATGTTATAATTGTGCAGTTTAAAAATCACTGTAACAATCATAAATACTGATGGAATGATTAGAACTTTCTATCTGAAGTAATAATACATACTAATACTTATACATAATAATTCTGGAATGCATATAATATACGATGTGTAATTTAAACTTCTACCATATTCCAGAAGTTTCAGTTCTATAATTTTCTAGGTGTTTCCATTCTACAGTGTTCTAGAAGTTTCCTTGACAACTATATATACAGATACCGAAATTAGACTTGTTTAGACATTCATTTACTTGGATTCACATATTTTCTCTGGAGTTATTGGATTGACACTTTATTTACGTTAACTACATCATACTAGATTGGACATATTCCGTACAGTTAAGAGAAGAAATCCAGATAAAGAAAAGACAAAGGATCGGACTTATAATTTAACAGTTAAGTTAACATTTCAAATTGTATAATATTTCTTGTAAACTTGTGTATAATAAATCTTGTTAAACTTTATTTTTGATTTGTGTCTTTTTTTGGCTACAAGTTAAAGGTGATTTCTGGCCGTAACAATGTCATCTCAAATAATTATATGCAGCGACGCAGATCCAGACACGGTATTGGCCTTGTATTAAACACAGAAGAGACACTTGTTAACTTATCAAACACATGCATCAGTTGTTCGGATATCATATAAAAAGTAAACGCTCAATGTTACCCATAATTTCTTAGAAGTAACACACCATCTGCTCCATCGTATGGTGTTTAATATCTAAGTGAACACTTGAAGCTCTTCCATGTTCACACTTTAAACACTTCATTAACACGGGTTTGCTCCTTAATGAAAACTTGCTCGAATAGAGTTATATACTACATACATTTTAAGAATTTATTGACCAATATGGTATGTGTATCAACACACTAGCGACATGGTTTCGCGGTCTTAGTTCTTCTGATGAAATTATAATCGTCTAATTATGTCAGATTGTTACATTTTGACTTAGTGACACATCATCAATTTCTTATATCTACGAATTTTCAAAATAAAATATATATATTATTAATATTTTTAATCTGAAATTAAAATTTAAACACACAAAAATTAATGTGATAGTGCGAGGAAATGCCATGTAACCTTGATTACAGTCGTTTTTATTTGTAAACCAACTAGAACAAATTTGTTTTTCTACTAGCAACAGCTTAAGAATGGTTTCAATATATTACCAAGACTCCAGTAGACAATGGTAGATAAATTTCGGTGGCTTTCAAACTCTTTCTAAATTTAACACTAACAGAGAACATAAAGGGTATATATTACATACATGAGTCGGAGGAACATGATTTGCTGCCGTGTACATATAAATGTATCGTGTTGCTCAGGAGGTTAAAAAATCGATAATACGTTGTATTTTGTGTCTGAGGAAAAGAACAAGTGATTGTGGGTACAATTAGTGGAACATACGCGTGGTCATCTGTGACAAAGCTATTCCATAACCGTAAAGTATTTCAAGATGGCGTCGGTGAATCTTGAATATTTGAAGATATGATTTCATCGTTTCCAATAGGAACACATTGTTCAATGGTAATCTTGCAAGCAGACACTTACAAGTAAATCAATATTTGAAAATCGTATGAACAAGGAATTCAGAAATAAGTGATGGCATATTTCATTGTGATTATTGATTAATAAACATTTCAGGAAATACTATTGTCTAAGTTCAAATGCCATTTTTTTAATTTTGGCGAACTCTATCCTTTTGTAATATTGGAATTTACTAAATGTTCCCATAGGCAATCGCTACTGTATGTAACTACGTATGTATGATAAATTGGTAATTTTAAGAGAAGAACTGACAATACAAAGGCAAAAGACAAAGACGAAAACAAGGAAAACTGATTGAATTAAACTATATCGACAATTGTGACGCCTCCTATGATCTGTAGCATGGAAGGAGTACGACTTAATATCATATATCATTCATATCATAATCAGATGATAAAAACAACTTCATATGTAAATGGTTTATAATTGTCGAAAATAAAAATTTAAAAAACATATTTTTTCTATACCGAAAACAAGATTATAACTGGCGTAAGAAATAGAAATAGAAAAAAGAACCAGGAGACTCAACAAATATCACCACAAATAGTCAATCAAAAGAGACTACTGACGATATCCAAACATAACTAATGTAAGAAACCAATTAGTTATCACGATACATCGATAAAAGATAACCTAGTTGTAAACTCATGTGCTACGGAGGAGTAAACATTTCCAACATGTATAAGTTGGCGAATTTGTACATATGCATGTCACATCAGGACATTACTATGCGGGTGTACATTATTCGATATTGGGTATTCATAAGAAGGCTAGTTGTACTTGATCAATGCTAAGTAACTGTAACTCACCCTCGATAGCGAGACTTTACCGGACACTTCAATCATTTTCATATAAGGACAATATTTGTATAACAACTCAAAAAAGAAATCTGCAACTAGTTGTATTTTTAAGACAATTATCATTGTCCATGTTTTACTACTTTATTGATTGATGATTGATTAACTTACGACGCATCAGCACAAACAGGATATATCGCTTCCAGAGCTATTCTAAATATTATAACAAGACATTTTTTTTTAATCAAACAAAAGGTCTTTCAATGTACTAAAACTTTAGTTAAAAGCGAAATTACTTATTCACAAATAAAATTTCATCAATAAGATAACCTGATGAAAACTTTAAATCGTTTCAAACTAATACAACAATTTGGAATATATTCAAATTTCTTTTTAAAATGAAACAATTATTTCAACAGGAATATTATTAAATAAATCATACATATTATTTACATTATTTATATAACAATGTTTTTTTTTCGGATATCGGAAAAGTCAACATTCAATCAAAATATGTTTAATTTTCCGTTGAAAGACCTATTGATTTTGTTTTGATTATTCTTATTTGTTTTTTCTTCCGCCACTTTTATTTCTTGCGAGACGATTTTATTCCGCAAGATGTCGCTTTGATATTTTTTATTTGATATCGAACAGTTTTTACGCTTTTGAAACTGACACTGTTTAAAAAAACACATTTCCTTGTAAGAGTTATCTCCCCGAACACTGTTTTCCTTGTGATTGCTACTCGTAACCGTAAAAGAACCTGCCAAAATTTTTTGACCAAATTGCACGTTACATCTTCAGGTTGTCAAAATCAATTTTGACCGAGGCAATCTAGAGACTCCATACGAGAGTAATTTTCCCTTATATATTTAATATAATTGAAATGTATTTGTAACTGGTAAATCATAAGTGACAGACACCTAGGGTATTTTGATTTGAGGTCCAGGGTCTACAAAAATGAAAAATACGGTGAAAGTTAAAGGTCATGATTATGGCTTTTTTTGGCTTTTCCTCAGAAACCGTAAAAGATATCGACATTATATTTGACGAAATTGTTTTTTGCGACATGTTGCAACACATACATTTAGGTTGAAAGGGTACGTTGATGTTTAATAGGAGTTTTCTCTTATATTTAAAATTAGCTGTGATATAAATCATTAACCATATACAGTAGAGACCTAGGGTCTTTCGATTTGAGGTCCTTGTTTTATGATCTTGAAATTTAGTTCAAGGTCAAGGGTAAATATGACATTCTAGATTTTGACCTTTGCAACAAATTCATATTTTACATGCTAAAGCTATAAGGTCTTATGCATTAGGTTGGTAAATGTATGACCTTGAAAAGGTCAGTCGGAAGTGACCTTTTGTAAACCGAAAGTAGCCAATTCCTGAACTGGTTTCATTTAGAATTACTTAGAACCATATAATTTTAGAATCAATGTGTGGTAACCTATCATATGGTACAAGAAGTGATGTTTTTTAAACCGAAAGCTGTTATTTATCATCCTTATGTCAAGCAAAAGTATATATTAACCATATATTTTTGGAATCAATGTGACTAAAGCTATCATATGAGACCGATAGTGACATTTTCTAAACCAGAAGTAGCAAAATATCTCTTATTTCAGACAACTGTTTATAAAAACCAAATGTTTTTAATCAGTATGAAGAAACTTATGATTGGACACCAATAGTAACTCTGAGTAAACTGAAAGTAGCTTCTTGTCAATTATTTAGAAATTTTATGTGGAAAGACCTTCACATAAAAGTTTTTAATAGTATACTTGCAATCGCAAGGTATACATACTGGTTGAATTTCATTTTTGTAAAGATATTTCTGTGTATTTCTAGCATGATCAATAGGGCATCTAGAAATAACACACTTATCTTTTCTGTTTATAAATTTGTTTAAAGGTTTTCATAAAGTTGGTTTTATTTCATGCAATTTATTGTCGTTCCTTTTACTCCAAGCGTTTTTCCATACATCTAAAACATATTTTATTAGATTTAAAATCAGTATATGTTATTTCACATTTAGATATAGGGTCGGTCAGGGAATTCTTTGCTACCTGATCTACAACTGTGTTTCCGTGAATGCCAGTATGACTTGGCACCAATAGAAATATAATTCTTTATTACTCAAATGTCTCATCACGTAAAGGATTTTTAGAATTAACGGGTTTTTAATTTTGGTATTTTGTATTGCATGAAGATATGTTAGCGAATCAGAACATATAATAAACTTTGATTTTTCAAAAGTAGCAATAAACTGCAAGGCCAGAATTATCGCCTTAACTTCTGCAGTAAAGATGCTACTTTATAAATTGTTTTAATTCTGTGTACACCTTATTGATTTTATGATTTTAGAAAACAAGGATGACCGCCTTTAACAATGCTGGTAGATGAGTGTCTCACAATTTAGTTGTGACAGTTTTTCATCAAGTAGTCCCTTTTTCTTCTCAAATCTGAAAAATAAAAGAAAGAAAACAAGGGGCCATTAGTTGTAAAATTTGTACCTGTGCAGGTCACATCAGGACATATCAGTCATGTGTGTACATTACTGATTTTGGGTATTAATAAGAAGACTAGTTGTACTCGATAAACAATAAGTAACTGTTACTCATAATCGGTTGCGGAACTATCCCGGACACTTTTTCATATAACAATTATAACTTTACAACATGTCGTAATTAAGGCAATCTCCATCTAGTATTTTTTATTACAACTATTATTGTCAAAGCTTTATCACCTTATTAGTTGTGATAATTCTTTGTACACCTTATTTTATAATTTTGGAACACAATGATGACTGCCTTTTACGCTGCAGGTGGATGAGTGTCTCACATTTTTTTTTATCGATGAGTCCCTTTTTTCTTCACAAATCTCTTTCATTATTGACTACGTGGCATTATGCGTGTTACTACATACGTAACAGAATGCGATAATATTACTATAATGTATGTAATTTTATAAAAACAACGCTTTCACTTTCAGTTTGTTTTCAATTGTCTATTATTTTGATTGTTGAACGATGTAATCACAACTACTTTTATAAACAACTGCCATACAAGCTGGGTTTTTAGCTAGGTATAACATTTAACAATGTTGTTAATAATTTGTCACTATATTTTGCCTATCATAAACAAATCGACGGATGACACCAGTAGAGAATAAAGTATTGATTAGTCCGTGCGTTAAATTGTTTCACTGACTTCGTGTTGTTCTAGTTTGATGTTTTAGTATTGAATTGTGCCTTTTTTGTATGCTAGTAATGTCTGATTTGTTATGTTTCATTTTTGTGATTCTTAACACTCCTTTTGTTTCTTGTCAAATCAATTATCGTTTATTTTTTTCTTTCGTTAAATCCTTTTATATTGACATTTTATTATTGTCAGGTTGGCGTTTTAGTGACGTATAATCTAACATATCCTTGGATTAATTATTCCAGTTATCTTTCCAACATATTAGTTAATAACTATTTAACATGTCTAGTCTCTTTAAGATTGATAATCTGTGTATATGTCCTTCTTTGCAAAGCTAGTGTCCCCTTCTTTATGAATAGTTATGTCATATATATTAACACAAATACTAAACAAAACAAAAACACATCTTTACCATTTTATATAGGTTTATATCAAGCTGGATATGAAAAAAAACCCAGCTATATTAATTTAAACATAAGATTTAAGTGATCGATTGTTGGTTGCTTAACATCCAGTGGCAAATATTTTTGTATTGTCCGGTTGATGTTTTATACTTGTAATTGCTAGAATTTTTAGTTTGTGCGTATAATATAACAGGCCTAAATATAATATATGGTGTTAAACTTGTTTATCGAAACCATGTTCTGCTCTGTTAGATAAGTAATGTCATGTTATGAAAATAGAGTAACAGAAGC
Organism: Mytilus californianus; assembly: GCF_021869535.1. Lineage (NCBI taxonomy): Eukaryota > Metazoa > Mollusca > Bivalvia > Mytilida > Mytilidae > Mytilus > Mytilus californianus. The sequence continues at coordinate 6,280,362 of NW_026262669.1, read as the reverse complement.
GAAATTTTGAGCATGAAAATTATCGTCTATCTGATAACATGAATTGCATACTGAATATACAACAAAGCCATTTTTTTTTTTTTATGTTTCCGTGAATTGATATATGAAATATGATTCATTCACGCCTGTGATTTTTCTTCTCGTCGTTCTTCATGTTTTGTCATCTATTTGTCCTTTTCTCAACTACTTATGAAATTTCTTTGTCATTCCGTATCTTCCACCTTTTTTTTTTGTAAACAGATAAAATTATATTTAAAAAAAACAGCCTAATCCATCTAAGGTCAACTTAGCCTGAGGGAGTTGAAACCTCCTTTTTTTTATAATTTAAAATTTATATACGAACAATTTTAGAAATGTTTGTTTCAAATCATGTGAGTACCGAAGTACTGACTACTGAGCTGGTAATACCATTGGGTACCAGCAAAGGTATCGACCCAGTGCTATAAATAATGAAAACAACACTTTATAAAATCAATGCGTGTGAAGCGCTCTTCTAGATTAACCTTCATCAGGATACTCAAAGCCGAATATTTGAAAGCCAAGGGTGTTTAAAAACCGAAACAGTTGAAGAGCTATATGACCAAAAGAACCTAAAATAGCCAAATCCATCTGAGGTAAACTTTGCCTGCGGGAGTTGAAACCTCAGTGAGTTAATTTTTACCTAAAAAAATGATGTTATTGTTTTAATGTTTACAAGAATATCCTTCTCATTCATGATTATCTATCGATTAAACTACTCAATATTTTACAGAGTTGTCTCCCTGTAGTGTTAGGTACCACCTTAATATCTGCAAAAAAATCTTCAAACAAATTGATAGTTTGAATCATCAAGATTTCTTGATTTGAGTTTATGCTGCAGAATATGTAAAATTGATGCTAGTACATGTAACAACATTGACTTTTTATATGTGAGTTTCAGATAAAATTTAATGACTTTTGTGAAACGAAAGGGTGAGGAATAATGTATTTCGGATAATTCTCATACAATTATGTTGATCGGGCTGTATTTCTGGATAACTATGATTGACTAGTGCTAAGTATATTTTGTAAATAATATTGCTACAAAATGAATTAATTTTCATTGATGTCTTGAATTAGTATATCAAACAACTAATTACAGCAGGACATCTATTAACATATTCATCATCTTTTTTACGTTTGAGGTTTTTCTATACGAATATACATCTCAGTCTGTGTTTCATTGTCAAGTATATAGTACTTGACTCTAAAGGCTAACAATAAACTATTATGATCACACCAAGGGTATTCTTTATCTGATGATGATCAGTCGCTACTTGATAAAATCAACCTGATGACTTTTAGAAAGTCTGTTTCCTGTGTTATTCGCATTTGAAACGTTCAAGTACTATCTTCCTTCAGGATAAAGTATTTTCACATGATTGTTTATTTCTGATTAATTTGGTAGACGTATTTCAAATAAAAAAAAGCTGCACAACGATCATGTTATTGTTCATAGTGATCCAGGGTATATTTCACTACAGATACAAGGTACAGTAAAAATACAAATAAGGATTTGTGGGGTCTAATATACATAAACAGTAAGATTTTTATGATATTTAAATACTAGTTACAGTTTTGAGACTCAGCAGATAAAATAATTGTAACATCTAGTAGTATTCTTTGATTGAGTTTTGTTTCAGATAAAGTTGTGCTTTTGTAATATGACCGAGTTTTTGTGATTTGATTAAATTTGTTTGTAAATATCTTTCGTTCTTAGCAAATATATTATATTAGAAAAAAAAACTGTTTAGCTCTTTTGCAAAATAAAAGATTGTTACTTGAACTTGGCAAGACCTAGAGCTTTTAAATTGCTAGTATTTTTAAATTAAAATGTAGGCATTCAAAGTGGAGTAGAAAATATATAAGATTTACCTAGCACTGGGGTTGAATTCATTCCTTAATGTAGCTGGTTTTGTCAATGTTAGTTTAATAGTATTCGAATTTGAAATTAACTTTATTTTGCATTGATGTCTAGTAAAACAGATTTCAAATCCGACCAATGCTATCCTGTAACAACTATGCATTTATGTGATGTAGAATGATTGCTAATGAGAAACCTATCCACTTGAGTTTAGGTGATGTAAAATGCTTGCTAATGAGAAACCTATCCACTTAAGTTTAGGTGCTGTAGAATGATTGCTAATGGGAAACCTTTCCACTTGAGTTTAAGTGATGTAGAATGATTGCTAATGAGAAACCTATCCACTTGAGTTTAGGTGATGTAGAATGATTGCTCATGAGAAACCGGTCCAATTGAGTTTAGGTGATGTAGAATGATTGCTAATGAGAAATCTATCCACTTGAGTTTAGGTGATGTAGAATGATTGCTCATGAGAAACCTGTCCACTTGAGTTTAGGTGATGTAGAATGATTGTTCATGAGAAACCTATCCACTTGAGTTTAGGTGATGTAGAATGATTGTTCATGACAAACCTATCCACTTGAGTTTAGGTGATGTAGAATAATTGCTAATGAGAAACCTATCCACATCAGTTTAGGTGATGTAAAATGCTTGCTAATGAGAAACCTATGCACTTGAGTTTAGGTGCTGTAGAATGATTGCTAAAGGGAAACCTTTCCACTTGAGTTTAAGTGATGTAGAATGATTGCTAATGAGAAACCTATCCACTTGAGTTTAGGTGATGTAGAATGATTGCTCATGAGAAACCTGTCCACTTGAGTTTAGGTAATGTAGAATGATTGCTAATGAGAAATCTATCCGCTTGAATTTAGGTGATGTAGAATGATTGTTCATGAGAAACCTATCCACTTGAGTTTAGGTGATGTAGAATAATTGCTAATGATAAACCTATCCACTTGAGTTTAAGTGATGTAAAATGCTTGCTAATGAGAAACCTATCCACTTGAGTTTAGGTGCTGTAGAATGATTGCTAATGGGAAACCTTTCCACTTGAGTTTAGGTAATGTAGAATGATTGCTAATGAGAAACCTGTCCACTTGAGTTTAGGTGATGTAGAATGATTGTTAATGGGAAACCTATCCACTTGAATTTAGGTGATGTAGAATGATTGCTAATGGGAAACCTTTCCACTTGAGTTTAAGTGATGTATAATGATTGCTAATGAGAAACCTTTCCACTTGAGAGTAGGTGATGTAGAATGATTGCTAATGAGAAACCTATCCACTTGAGTTTAGGTGATGTAGAATGATTGCTCATGAGAAACCTGTCCACTTGAGTTTAGGTGATGTAGAATGATTGTTCATGAGAAACCTATCCACTTGAGTTTAGGTGATGTAGAATGATTGCTCATGAGAAACCTATCCACTTGAGTTTAGGTGATGTAAAATGCTTGCTAATGAGAAACCTATCCACTTGAGTTTAGGTGCTGTAGAATGATTGCTAATGGGAAACCTTTCCACTTGAGTTTAAGTGATGTAGAATGATTGCTAATGGGAAACCTATCCACTTGAGTTTAGGTGCTGTAAAATAATTGCTAATGGGAAACCTTTCCACTTGAGTTTAAGTGATGTAGAATGATTGCTAATGAGAAACCTTTCCACTTGAGTTTAGGTGATGTAGAATGATTGCTAATGAGAAACCTGTCCACTTGAATTTAGGTGATGTAGAATGATTGCTAATGAGAAATATATCCACTTGAGTTTAGGTGATGTAGAATGATTGTTCATGAAAAACCTATCCACTTCAGTTTAGGTGATGTAGAATGATTGCTAATGAGAAACCTTTCCACTTGAGTTTAGGTGATGTAGAATGATTGCTAATGAGAAACCTATCCACTTGAGTTTAGGTGATGTAGAATGATTGCTCATGAGAAACCTGTCCACTTGAGTTTAGGTGATGTAGAATGATTATTCATGAGAAACCTATCCACTTGAGTTTAGGTGATGTAGAATGATTGCTCATGAGAAACCTATCCACTTGAGTTTAGGTGATGTAAAATGCTTGCTAATGAGAAACCCATCCACTTGAGTTTAGGTGCTGTAGAATGATTGATAATGGGAAACCTTTCCACTTGAGTTTAAGTGATGTAGAATGATTGCTAATGAGAAACCTTTCCACTTGAGTTTAGGTGATGTAGAATGATTGCTCATGAGAAATCTATCCACTTGAGTTTAAATGATGTAGAATGATTGTTCATGAGAAACCTATCCACTTGAGTTTAGGTGATGTAGAATGATTGCTAATGAGAGACCTATCCACTTGAGTTTAGGTGATGTAAAATGCTTGCTAATGAGAAACCTATCCACTTGAGTTTAGGTGCTGTAGAATGATTGCTAATGAGAAACCCATCCACTTGAGTTTAGGTGATGTAGAATGATTGCTCATGAGAAACCTGTCCACTTGAGTTTAGGTGATGTAGAATGATTGCTAATGAGAAACCTATCCACTTGAGTTTAGGTGATGTAAAATGATTGCTAATGAGAAACCTATCCACTTGAGTTTAGGTGATGTAGAATGATTGCTAATGGGAAACCTTTCCACTTGAGTTTAAGTGATGTAGAATGATTGCTAATGAGAAACCTATTTACTTGAGTTTAGGTGATGTAGAATGATTGCTCATGAGAAACCTGTCCACTTGAGTTTAGGTGATGTAGAATGATTGTTCATGAGAAACCTATCCACTTGAGTTTAGGTGATGTAGAATGATTGCTCATGAGAAACCTATCCACTTGAGTTTAGGTGATGTAAAATGCTTGCTAATGAGAAACCTATCCACTTGAGTTTAGGTGCTGTAGAATGATTGCTAATGGGAAACCTTTCCACTTGAGTTTAAGTGATGTAGAATGATTGCTAATGAGAAACCTTTCCACTTGAGTTTAGGTGATGTAGAATGATTGCTAATGAGAAACCTGTCCACTTGAATTTAGGTGGTGTAGAATGATTGCTAATGAGAAATATATCCACTTGAGTTTAGGTGATGTAGAATGATTGTTCATGAGAAACCTATCCACTTGAGTTTAGGTGATGTAGAATGATTGCTAATGAGAAACCTTTCCACTTGAGTTAAGTTGATGTAGAATGATTGCTAATGAGAAACCTATCCACTTGAGTTTAGGTGATGTAGAATGATTGCTCATGAGAAACCTGTCCACTTGAGTTTAGGTGATGTAGAATGATTGTTCATGAGAAACCTATCCACTTGAGTTTAGGTGATGTAGAATGATTGCTCATGAGAAACCTATCCACTTGAGTTTAGGTGATGTAAAATGCTTGCTAATGAGAAACCTATCCACTTGAGTTTAGGTGCTGTAGAATGATTGCTAATGGGAAACCTTTCCACTTGAGTTTAAGTGATGTAGAATGATTGCTAATGAGAAACCTTTCCACTTGAGTTTAGGTGATGTAGAATGATTGCTAATGAGAAACCTGTCCACTTGAATTTAGGTGATGTAGAATGATTGCTTATGAGAAATATATCCACTTGAGTTTAGGTGATGTAGAATGATTGTTCATGAGAAACCTATCCACTTGAGTTTAGGTGATGTAGAATGATTGCTAATGAGAAACCTTTCCACTTGAGTTTAGGTGATGTAGAATGATTGCTAATGAGAAACCTATCCACTTGAGTTTAGGTGATGTAGAATGATTGCTCATGAGAAACCTGTCCACTTGAGTTTAGGTGATGTAGAATGATTGTTCATGAGAAACCTATCCACTTGAGTTTAGGTGATGTAGAATGATTGCTCATGAGAAACCTATCCACTTGAGTTTAGGTGATGTAAAATGCTTGCTAATGAGAAACCCATCCACTTGAGGATTAGGTGCTGTAGAATGATTGCTAATGGGAAACCTTTCCACTTGAGTTTAAGTGATGTAGAATGATTGCTAATGAGAAACCTTTCCACTTGAGTTTAGGTGATGTAGAATGATTGCTAATGAGAAACCTGTCCACTTGAATTTAGGTGATGTAGAATGATTGCTAATGAGAAATATATCCACTTGAGTTTAGGTGATGTAGAATGATTGTTCATGAGAAACCTATCCACTTGAGTTTAGGTGATGTAGAATGATTGCTAATGAGAAACCTTTCCACTTGAGTTTAGGTGATGTAGAATGATTGCTAATGAGAAACCTATCCACTTGAGTTTAGGTGATGTAGAATGATTGTTCATGAGAAACCTATCCACTTGAGTTTAGGTGATGTAGAATGATTGCTAATGAGAAACCTTTCCACTTGAGTTTAGGTGATGTAGAATGATTGCTAATGAGAAACCTATCCACTTGAGTTTAGGTGATGTAGAATGCTTGCTAATGAGAAACCTATCCACTTGAGTTTAGGTGCTGTAGAATGATTGCTAATGGGAAACCTTTCCACTTGAGTTTAAGTGATGTAGAATGATTGCTAATGAGAAACCTATCCACTTGAGTTTAGATGATGTAGAATGATTGCTCATGAGAAACCTGTCCACTTGAGTTTAGGTGATGTAGAATGATTGCTCATGAGAAATCTATCCACTTGAGTTTAGGTGATGTAGAATGATTGTTCATGAGAAACCTATCCACTTGAGTTTAGGTAATGTAGAATGATTGCTAATGAGAGACCTATCCACTTGAGTTTAGGTGATGTAAAATGCTTGCTAATGAGAAACCTATCCACTTGAGTTTAGGTGCTGTAGAATGATTGCTAATGGGAAACCTTTCCACTTGAGTTTAAGTGATGTATAATGATTGCTAATGAGAAACCCATCCACTTGAGTTTAGGTGATGTAGAATGATTGCTCATGAGAAACCTGTCCACTTGAGTTTAGGTGATGTAGAATGATTGCTAATGAGAAACCTATCCACTTGAGTTTAGGTGATGTAAAATGCTTGCTAATGAGAAACCTATCCACTTGAGTTTAGGTGATGTAGAATGATTGCTAATGGGAAACCTTTCCACTTGAGTTTAAGTGATGTAGAATGATTGCTAATGAGAAACCTATCCACTTGAGTTTAGGTGATGTAGAATGATTGCTCATGAGAAACCTGTCCACTTGAGTTTAGGTGATGTAGAATGATTGCTAATGAGAAATATATCCGCTTGAATTTACGTGATGTAGAATGATTGCTAATGAGAAACCTTTCCACTTGAGTTTAGGTGATGTAGAATGATTGCTAATGAGAAACCTTTCCACTTGAGTTTAAGTGATGTAGAATGATTGCTAATGAGAAACCTATCCACTTGAGTTTAGGTGATGTAGAATGATTGCTCATGAGAAACCTGTCCACTTGAGTTTAGGTGATGTAGAATGATTGTTCATGAGAAACCTATCCACTTGAGTTTATGTGATGTAGAATGATTGCTCATGAGAAACCTATCCACTTGAGTTTAGGTGATGTAAAATGCTTGCTAATGAGAAACCTATCCACTTAAGTTTAGGTGCTGTAGAATGATTGCTAATGAGAAACCTATCCACTTGAGTTTAGGTGATGTAGAATGATTGCTCATGAGAAACCTGTCCACTTGAGTTTAGGTGATGTAGAATGATTGTTCATGAGAAACCTATCCACTTGAGTTTAGGTGATGTAGAATGATTGCTCATGAGAAACCTTTCCACTTGAGTTTAGGTGATGTAGAATGATTGCTCATGAGAAACCTGTCCACTTGAGTTTAGGTGATGTAGAATGATTGTTCATGAGAAACCTATCCACTTGAGTTTAGGTGATGTAGAATGATTGCTCATGAGAAACCTATCCACTTGAGTTTAGGTGATGTAAAATGCTTGCTAATGAGAAACCTATCCACTTGAGTTTAGGTGCTGTAGAATGATTGCTAATGGGAAACCTTTCCACTTGAGTTTAAGTGATGTAGAATGATTGCTAATGAGAAACCTTTCCACTTGAGTTTAGGTGATGTAGAATGATTGCTAATGAGAAACCTGTCTACTTGAATTTAGGTGATGTAGAATGATTGCTAATGAGAAATATATCCACTTGAGTTTAGGTGATGTAGAATGATTGTTCATGAGAAACCTATCCACTTGAGTTTAGGTGATGTAGAATTATTGCTAATGAGAAACCTTTCCACTTGAGTTTAGGTGATGTAGAATGATTGCTAATGAGAAACCTATCCACTTGAGTTTAGGTGATGTAGAATGATTGCTCATGAGAAACCTGTCCACTTGAGTTTAGGTGATGTAGAATGATTGTTCATGAGAAACCTATCCACTTGAGTTTAGGTGATGTAGAATGATTGCTCATGAGAAACCTATCCACTTGAGTTTAGGTGATGTAAAATGCTTGCTAATGAGAAACCTATCCACTTGAGTTTAGGTGCTGTAAAATGATTGCTAATGGGAAACCTTTCCACTTGAGTTTAAGTGATGTAGAATGATTGCTAATGAGAAACCTTTCCACTTGAGTTTAGGTGACGTAGAATGATTGCTAATGAGAAACCTGTCCACTTGAATTTAGGTGATGTAGAATGATTGCTAATGAGAAATATACCCACTTGAGTTTAGGTGATGTAGAATGATTGTTCATGAGAAACCTATCCACTTGAGTTTAGGTGATGTAGAATGATTGCTAATGAGAAACCTTTCCACTTGAGTTTAGGTGATGTAGAATGATTGCTAATGAGAAACCTATCCACTTGAGTTTAGGTGATGTAGAATGATTGCTCATGAGAAACCTGTCCACTTGAGTTTAGGTGATGTAGAATGATTGCTAATGGGAAACCTTTCCACTTGAGTTTAGGTGATGTAGAATGATTGCTCATGAGAAATCTATCCACTTGAGTTTAGGTGATGTATAATGATTGTTCATGAGAAACCTATCCACTTGAGTTTAGGTGATGTAGAATGATTGATAATGAGAGACCTATCCACTTGAGTTTAGGTGATGTAAAATGCTTGCTAATGAGAAACCTATCCACTTGAGTTTAGGTGCTGTAGAATGATTGCTAATGGGAAACCTTTCCACTTGAGTTTAAGTGATGTAGAATGATTGCTAATGAGAAACCCATCCACTTGAGTTTAGGTGATGTAGAATGATTGCTCATGAGAAACCTGTCCACTTGAGTTTAGGTGATGTAGAATGATTGCTAATGAGAAATCTATCCGCTTGAATTTAGGTGATGTAGAATGATTGTTCATGAGAAACCTATCCACTTGAGTTTAGGTGATGTAGCATGATTGTTCATGAGAACCTATCCACTTGAGGTAAGGTGATGTAGAATGATTGCTAATGAGAAACCTATCCACTTGAGTTTAGGTGATGTAGAATGCTTGCTAATGAGAAACCTATCCACTTGAGTTTAGGTGCTGTAGAATGATTGCTAATGGGAAACCTTTCCACTTGAGTTTAAGTGATGTAGAATGATTGCTAATGAGAAACCTATCCACTTGAGTTTAGATGATGTAGAATGATTGCTCATGAGAAACCTGTCCACTTGAGTTTAGGTGATGTAGAATGATTGCTCATGAGAAATCTATCCACTTGAGTTTAGGTGATGTAGAATGATTGTTCATGAGAAACCTATCCACTTGAGTTTAGGTGATGTAGAATGATTGCTAATGAGAGACCTATCCACTTGAGTTTAGGTGATGTAAAATGCTTGCTAATGAGAAACCTATCCACTTGAGTTTAGGTGCTGTAGAATGATTGCTAATGGGAAACCTTTCCACTTGAGCTTAAGTGATGTATAATGATTGCTAATGAGAAACCCATCCACTTGAGTTTAGGTGATGTAGAATGATTGCTCATGAGAAACCTGTCCACTTGAGTTTAGGTGATGTAGAATGATTGCTAATGAGAAACCTATCCACTTGAGTTTAGGTGATGTAAAATGCTTGCTAATGAGAAACCTATCCACTTGAGTTTAGGTGATGTAGAATGATTGCTAATGGGAAACCTTTCCACTTGAGTTTAAGTGATGTAGAATGATTGCTAATGAGAAACCTATCCACTTGAGTTTAGGTGATGTAGAATGATTGCTCATGAGAAACCTGTCCACTTGAGTTTAGGTGATGTAGAATGATTGTTCATGAGAAACCTATCCACTTGAGTTTAGGTGATGTAGAATGATTGCTCATGAGAAACCTATCCACTTGAGTTTAGGTGATGTAAAATGCTTGCTAATGAGAAACCTATCCACTTGAGTTTAGGTGCTGTAGAATGATTGCTAATGGGAAACCTTTCCACTTGAGTTTAAGTGATGTAGAATGATTGCTAATGAGAGACCTTTCCACTTGAGTTTAGGTGATGTAGAATGATTGCTAATGAGAAACCTGTCTACTTGAATTTAGGTGATGTAGAATGATTGCTAATGAGAAATATATCCACTTGAGTTTAGGTGATGTAGAATGATTGTTCATGAGAAACCTATCCACTTGAGTTTAGGTGATGTATAATGATTGCTCATGAGAAACCAGTCCACTTGAGTTTAGGTGATGTAGAATGATTGTTAATGGGAAACCTATCCACTTGAATTTAGGTGATGTAGAATGATTGCTAATGGGAAACCTTTCCACTTGAGTTTAAGTGATGTATAATGATTGCTAATGAGAAACCTTTCCACTTGAGTTTAGGTGATGTAGAATGATTGCTAATGAGAAACCTATCCACTTGAGTTTAGGTGATGTAGAATGATTGCTCATGAGAAACCTGTCCACTTGAGTTTAGGTGATGTAGAATGATTGTTCATGAGAAACCTATCCACTTGAGTTTAGGTGATGTAGAATGATTGCTCATGAGAAACCTATCCACTTGAGTTTAGGTGATGTAAAATGCTTGCTAATGAGAAACCTATCCACTTGAGTTTAGGTGCTGTAGAATGATTGCTAATGGGAAACCTTTCCACTTGAGTTTAAGTGATGTAGAATGATTGCTAATGGGAAACCTATCCACTTGAGTTTAGGTGCTGTAAAATAATTGCTAATGGGAAACCTTTCCACTTCAGTTTAAGTGATGTAGAATGATTGCTAATGAGAAACCTTTCCACTTGAGTTTAGGTGATGTAGAATGATTGCTAATGAGAAACCTGTCCACTTGAATTTAGGTGATGTAGAATGATTGCTAATGAGAAATATATCCACTTGAGTTTAGGTGATGTAGAATGATTGTTCATGAGAAACCTATCCACTTCAGTTTAGGTGATGTAGAATGATTGCTAATGAGAAACCTTTCCACTTGAGTTTAGGTGATGTAGAATGATTGCTAATGAGAAACCTATCCACTTGAGTTTAGGTGATGTAGAATGATTGCTCATGAGAAACCTGTCCACTTGAGTTTAGGTGATGTAGAATGATTGTTCATGAGAAACCTATCCACTTGAGTTTAGGTGATGTAGAATGATTGCTCATGAGAAACCTATCCACTTGAGTTTAGGTGATGTAAAATGCTTGCTAATGAGAAACCTATCCACTTGAGTTTAGGTGCTGTAGAATGATTGCTAATGGGAAACCTTTCCACTTGAGTTTAAGTGATGTAGAATGATTGCTAATGAGAAACCTTTCCACTTGAGTTTAGGTGATGTAGAATGATTGCTAATGAGAAACCTGTCTACTTGAATTTAGGTGATGTAGAATGATTGCTAATGAGAAATATATCCACTTGAGTTTAGGTGATGTAGAATGATTGTTCATGAGAAACCTATCCACTTGAGTTTAGGTGATGTAGAATGATTGCTAATGAGAAACCTTTCCACTTGAGTTTAGGTGATGTAGAATGATTGCTAATGAGGAACCTATCCACTTGAGTTTAGGTGATGTAGAATGATTGCTCATGAGAAACCTGTCCACTTGAGTTTAGGTGATGTAGAATGATTGTTCATGAGAAACCTATCCACTTGAGTTTAGGTGATGTAGAATGATTGCTCATGAGAAACCTATCCACTTGAGTTTAGGTGATGTAAAATGCTTGCTAATGAGAAACCTATCCACTTGAGTTTAGGTGCTGTAAAATGATTGCTAATGGGAAACCTTTCCACTTGAGTTTAAAAGATCTAGAATGATTGCTAATGAGAAACCTTTCCACTTGAGTTTAGGTGATGTAGAATGATTGCTAATGAGAAACCTGTCCACTTGAATTTAGGTGATGTAGAATGATTGCTAATGAGAAATATACCCACTTGAGTTTAGGTGATGTAGAATGATTGTTCATGAGAAACCTATCCACTTGAGTTTAGGTGATGTAGAATGATTGCTAATGAGAAACCTTTCCACTTGAGTTTAGGTGATGTAGAATGATTGCTAATGAGAAACCTATCCACTTGAGTTTAGGTGATGTAGAATGATTGCTCATGAGAAACCTGTCCACTTGAGTTTAGGTGATGTAGAATGATTGCTAATGGGAAACATTTCCACTTGAGTTTAGGTGATGTAGAATGATTGCTCATGAGAAATCTATCCACTTGAGTTTAGGTGATGTAGAATGATTGTTCATGAGAAACCTATCCACTTGAGTTTAGGTGATGTAGAATGATTGCTAATGAGAGACCTATCCACTTGAGTTTAGGTGATGTAAAATGCTTGCTAATGAGAAACCTATCCACTTGAGTTTAGGTGCTGTAGAATGATTGCTAATGGGAAACCTTTCCACTTGAGTTTAAGTGATGTAGAATGATTGCTAATGAGAAACCCATCCACTTGAGTTTAGGTGATGTAGAATGATTGCTCATGAGAAACCTGTCCACTTGAGTTTAGGTGATGTAGAATGATTGCTAATGAGAAATCTATCCGCTTGAATTTAGGTGATGTAGAATGATTGTTCATGAGAAACCTATCCACTTGAGTTTAGGTGATGTAGCATGATTGTTCATGAGAACCTATCCACTTGAGGTAAGGTGATGTAGAATGATTGCTAATGAGAAACCTATCCACTTGAGTTTAGGTGATGTAGAATGCTTGCTAATGAGAAACCTATCCACTTGAGTTTAGGTGCTGTAGAATGATTGCTAATGGGAAACCTTTCCACTTGAGTTTAAGTGATGTAGAATGATTGCTAATGAGAAACCTATCCACTTGAGTTTAGATGATGTAGAATGATTGCTCATGAGAAACCTGTCCACTTGAGTTTAGGTGATGTAGAATGATTGCTCATGAGAAATCTATCCACTTGAGTTTAGGTGATGTAGAATGATTGTTCATGAGAAACCTATCCACTTGAGTTTAGGTGATGTAGAATGATTGCTAATCAGAGACCTATCCACTTGAGTTTAGGTGATGTAAAATGCTTGCTAATGAGAAACCTATCCACTTGAGTTTAGGTGCTGTAGAATGATTGCTAATGGGAAACCTTTCCACTTGAGTTTAAGTGATGTATAATGATTGCTAATGAGAAACCCATCCACTTGAGTTTAGGTGATGTAGAATGATTGCTCATGAGAAACCTGTCCACTTGAGTTTAGGTGATGTAGAATGATTGCTAATGAGAAACCTATCCACTTGAGTTTAGGTGATGTAAAATGCTTGCTAATGAGAAACCTATCCACTTGAGTTTAGGTGCTGTAGAATGATTGCTAATGGGAAACCTTTCCACTTGAGTTTAAGTGATGTAGAATGATTGCTAATGAGAGACCTTTCTACTTGAGTTTAGGTGATGTAGAATGATTGCTAATGAGAAACCTGTCTACTTGAATTTAGGTGATGTAGAATGATTGCTAATGAGAAATATATCCACTTGAGTTTAGGTGATGTAGAATGATTGTTCATGAGAAACCTATCCACTTGAGTTTAGGTGATGTATAATGATTGCTCATGAGAAACCTGTCCACTTGAGTTTAGGTGATGTAGAATGATTGTTAATGGGAAACCTATCCACTTGAATTTAGGTGATGTAGAATGATTGCTAATGGGAAACCTTTCCACTTGAGTTTAAGTGATGTATAATGATTGCTAATGAGAAACCTTTCCACTTGAGTTTAGGTGATGTAGAATGATTGCTAATGAGAAACCTATCCACTTGAGTTTAGGTGATGTAGAATGATTGCTCATGAGAAACCTGTCCACTTGAGTTTAGGTGATGTAGAATGATTGTTCATGAGAAACCTATCCACTTGAGTTTAGGTGATGTAGAATGATTGCTCATGAGAAACCTATCCACTTGAGTTTAGGTGATGTAAAATGCTTGCTAATGAGAAACCTATCCACTTGAGTTTAGGTGCTGTAGAATGATTGCTAATGGGAAACCTTTCCACTTGAGTTTAAGTGATGTAGAATGATTGCTAATGGGAAACCTATCCACTTGAGTTTAGGTGCTGTAAAATAATTGCTAATGGGAAACCTTTCCACTTCAGTTTAAGTGATGTAGAATGATTGCTAATGAGAAACCTTTCCACTTGAGTTTAGGTGATGTAGAATGATTGCTAATGAGAAACCTATCCACTTGAGTTTAGGTGCTGTAGAATGATTGCTAATGGGAAACCTTTCCACTTGAGTTTAAGTGATGTAGAATGATTGCTAATGGGAAACCTATCCACTTGAGTTTAGGTGCTGTAAAATAATTGCTAATGAGAAACCCATCCACTTGAGTTTAGGTGATGTAGAATGATTGCTCATGAGAAACCTGTCCACTTGAGTTTAGGTGATGTAGAATGATTGCTAATGAGAAATCTATCCGCTTGAATTTAGGTGATGTAGAATGATTGTTCATGAGAAACCTATCCACTTGAGTTTAGGTGATGTAGCATGATTGTTCATGAGAACCTATCCACTTGAGGTAAGGTGATGTAGAATGATTGCTAATGAGAAACCTATCCACTTGAGTTTAGGTGATGTAGAATGCTTGCTAATGAGAAACCTATCCACTTGAGTTTAGGTGCTGTAGAATGATTGCTAATGGGAAACCTTTCCACTTGAGTTTAAGTGATGTAGAATGATTGCTAATGAGAAACCTATCCACTTGAGTTTAGATGATGTAGAATGATTGCTCATGAGAAACCTGTCCACTTGAGTTTAGGTGATGTAGAATGATTGCTCATGAGAAATCTATCCACTTGAGTTTAGGTGATGTAGAATGATTGTTCATGAGAAACCTATCCACTTGAGTTTAGGTGATGTAGAATGATTGCTAATCAGAGACCTATCCACTTGAGTTTAGGTGATGTAAAATGCTTGCTAATGAGAAACCTATCCACTTGAGTTTAGGTGCTGTAGAATGATTGCTAATGGGAAACCTTTCCACTTGAGTTTAAGTGATGTATAATGATTGCTAATGAGAAACCCATCCACTTGAGTTTAGGTGATGTAGAATGATTGCTCATGAGAAACCTGTCCACTTGAGTTTAGGTGATGTAGAATGATTGCTAATGAGAAACCTATCCACTTGAGTTTAGGTGATGTAAAATGCTTGCTAATGAGAAACCTATCCACTTGAGTTTAGGTGCTGTAGAATGATTGCTAATGGGAAACCTTTCCACTTGAGTTTAAGTGATGTAGAATGATTGCTAATGAGAGACCTTTCTACTTGAGTTTAGGTGATGTAGAATGATTGCTAATGAGAAACCTGTCTACTTGAATTTAGGTGATGTAGAATGATTGCTAATGAGAAATATATCCACTTGAGTTTAGGTGATGTAGAATGATTGTTCATGAGAAACCTATCCACTTGAGTTTAGGTGATGTATAATGATTGCTCATGAGAAACCTGTCCACTTGAGTTTAGGTGATGTAGAATGATTGTTAATGGGAAACCTATCCACTTGAATTTAGGTGATGTAGAATGATTGCTAATGGGAAACCTTTCCACTTGAGTTTAAGTGATGTATAATGATTGCTAATGAGAAACCTTTCCACTTGAGTTTAGGTGATGTAGAATGATTGCTAATGAGAAACCTATCCACTTGAGTTTAGGTGATGTAGAATGATTGCTCATGAGAAACCTGTCCACTTGAGTTTAGGTGATGTAGAATGATTGTTCATGAGAAACCTATCCACTTGAGTTTAGGTGATGTAGAATGATTGCTCATGAGAAACCTATCCACTTGAGTTTAGGTGATGTAAAATGCTTGCTAATGAGAAACCTATCCACTTGAGTTTAGGTGCTGTAGAATGATTGCTAATGGGAAACCTTTCCACTTGAGTTTAAGTGATGTAGAATGATTGCTAATGGGAAACCTATCCACTTGAGTTTAGGTGCTGTAAAATAATTGCTAATGGGAAACCTTTCCACTTCAGTTTAAGTGATGTAGAATGATTGCTAATGAGAAACCTTTCCACTTGAGTTTAGGTGATGTAGAATGATTGCTAATGAGAAACCTGTCCACTTGAATTTAGGTGATGTAGAATGATTGCTAATGAGAAATATATCCACTTGAGTTTAGGTGATGTAGAATGATTGTTCATGAGAAACCTATCCACTTCAGTTTAGGTGATGTAGAATGATTGCTAATGAGAAACCTTTCCACTTGAGTTTAGGTGATGTAGAATGATTGCTAATGAGAAACCTATCCACTTGAGTTTAGGTGATGTAGAATGATTGCTCATGAGAAACCTGTCCACTTGAGTTTAGGTGATGTAGAATGATTTTTCATGAGAAACCTATCCACTTGAGTTTAGGTGATGTAGAATGATTGCTCATGAGAAACCTATCCACTTGAGTTTAGGTGATGTAAAATGCTTGCTAATGAGAAACCTATCCACTTGAGTTTAGGTGCTGTAGAATGATTGCTAATGGGAAACCTTTCCACTTGAGTTTAAGTGATGTAGAATGATTGCTAATGAGAAACCTTTCCACTTGAGTTTAGGTGATGTAGAATGATTGCTAATGAGAAACCTGTCTACTTGAATTTAGGTGATGTAGAATGATTGCTAATGAGAAATATATCCACTTGAGTTTAGGTGATGTAGAATGATTGTTCATGAGAAACCTATCCACTTGAGTTTAGGTGATGTAGAATGATTGCTAATGAGAAACCTTTCCACTTGAGTTTAGGTGATGTAGAATGATTGCTAATGAGAAACCTATCCACTTGAGTTTAGGTGATGTAGAATGATTGCTCATGAGAAACCTGTCCACTTGAGTTTAGGTGATGTAGAATGATTGTTCATGAGAAACCTATCCACTTGAGTTTAGGTGATGTAGAATGATTGCTCATGAGAAACCTATCCACTTGAGTTTAGGTGATGTAAAATGCTTGCTAATGAGAAACCTATCCACTTGAGTTTAGGTGCTGTAAAATGATTGCTAATGGGAAACCTTTCCACTTGAGTTTAAGTGATCTAGAATGATTGCTAATGAGAAACCTTTCCACTTGAGTTTAGGTGATGTAGAATGATTGCTAATGAGAAACCTGTCCACTTGAATTTAGGTGATGTAGAATGATTGCTAATGAGAAATATACCCACTTGAGTTTAGGTGATGTAGAATGATTGTTCATGAGAAACCTATCCACTTGAGTTTAGGTGATGTAGAATGATTGCTAATGAGAAACCTTTCCACTTGAGTTTAGGTGATGTAGAATGATTGCTAATGAGAAACCTATCCACTTGAGTTTAGGTGATGTAGAATGATTGCTCATGAGAAACCTGTCCACTTGAGTTTAGGTGATGTAGAATGATTGCTAATGGGAAACATTTCCACTTGAGTTTAGGTGATGTAGAATGATTGCTCATGAGAAATCTATCCACTTGAGTTTAGGTGATGTAGAATGATTGTTCATGAGAAACCTATCCACTTGAGTTTAGGTGATGTAGAATGATTGCTAATGAGAGACCTATCCACTTGAGTTTAGGTGATGTAAAATGCTTGCTAATGAGAAACCTATCCACTTGAGTTTAGGTGCTGTAGAATGATTGCTAATGGGAAACCTTTCCACTTGAGTTTAAGTGATGTAGAATGATTGCTAATGAGAAACCCATCCACTTGAGTTTAGGTGATGTAGAATGATTGCTCATGAGAAACCTGTCCACTTGAGTTTAGGTGATGTAGAATGATTGCTAATGAGAAATCTATCCGCTTGAATTTAGGTGATGTAGAATGATTGTTCATGAGAAACCTATCCACTTGAGTTTAGGTGATGTAGCATGATTGTTCATGAGAACCTATCCACTTGAGGTAAGGTGATGTAGAATGATTGCTAATGAGAAACCTATCCACTTGAGTTTAGGTGATGTAGAATGCTTGCTAATGAGAAACCTATCCACTTGAGTTTAGGTGCTGTAGAATGATTGCTAATGGGAAACCTTTCCACTTGAGTTTAAGTGATGTAGAATGATTGCTAATGAGAAACCTATCCACTTAAGTTTAGATGATGTAGAATGATTGCTCATGAGAAACCTGTCCACTTGAGTTTAGGTGATGTAGAATGATTGCTCATGAGAAATCTATCCACTTGAGTTTAGGTGATGTAGAATGATTGTTCATGAGAAACCTATCCACTTGAGTTTAGGTGATGTAGAATGATTGCTAATGAGAGACCTATCCACTTGAGTTTAGGTGATGTAAAATGCTTGCTAATGAGAAACCTATCCACTTGAGTTTAGGTGCTGTAGAATGATTGCTAATGGGAAACCTTTCCACTTGAGTTTAAGTGATGTATAATGATTGCTAATGAGAAACCCATCCACTTGAGTTTAGGTGATGTAGAATGATTGCTCATGAGAAACCTGTCCACTTGAGTTTAGGTGATGTAGAATGATTGCTAATGAGAAACCTATCCACTTGAGTTTAGGTGATGTAAAATGCTTGCTAATGAGAAACCTATCCACTTGAGTTTAGGTGATGTAGAATGATTGCTAATGGGAAACCTTTCCACTTGAGTTTAAGTGATGTAGAATGATTGCTAATGAGAAACCTATCCACTTGAGTTTAGGTGATGTAGAATGATTGCTCATGAGAAACCTGTCCACTTGAGTTTAGGTGATGTAGAATGATTGTTCATGAGAAACCTATCCACTTGAGTTTAGGTGATGTAGAATGATTGCTCATGAGAAACCTATCCACTTGAGTTTAGGTGATGTAAAATGCTTGCTAATGAGAAACCTATCCACTTGAGTTTAGGTGCTGTAGAATGATTGCTAATGGGAAACCTTTCCACTTGAGTTTAAGTGATGTAGAATGATTGCTAATGAGAGACCTTTCCACTTGAGTTTAGGTGATGTAGAATGATTGCTAATGAGAAACCTGTCTACTTGAATTTAGGTGATGTAGAATGATTGCTAATGAGAAATATATCCACTTGAGTTTAGGTGATGTAGAATGATTGTTCATGAGAAACCTATCCACTTGAGTTTAGGTGATGTATAATGATTGCTCATGAGAAACCTGTCCACTTGAGTTTAGGTGATGTAGAATGATTGTTAATGGGAAACCTATCCACTTGAATTTAGGTGATGTAGAATGATTGCTAATGGGAAACCTTTCCACTTGAGTTTAAGTGATGTATAATGATTGCTAATGAGAAACCTTTCCACTTGAGTTTAGGTGATGTAGAATGATTGCTAATGAGAAACCTATCCACTTGAGTTTAGGTGATGTAGAATGATTGCTCATGAGAAACCTGTCCACTTGAGTTTAGGTGATGTAGAATGATTGTTCATGAGAAACCTATCCACTTGAGTTTAGGTGATGTAGAATGATTGCTCATGAGAAACCTATCCACTTGAGTTTAGGTGATGTAAAATGCTTGCTAATGAGAAACCTATCCACTTGAGTTTAGGTGCTGTAGAATGATTGCTAATGGGAAACCTTTCCACTTGAGTTTAAGTGATGTAGAATGATTGCTAATGGGAAACCTATCCACTTGAGTTTAGGTGCTGTAAAATAATTGCTAATGGGAAACCTTTCCACTTGAGTTTAAGTGATGTAGAATGATTGCTAATGAGAAACCTTTCCACTTGAGTTTAGGTGATGTAGAATGATTGCTAATGAGAAACCTGTCCACTTGAATTTAGGTGATGTAGAATGATTGCTAATGAGAAATATATCCACTTGAGTTTAGGTGATGTAGAATGATTGTTCATGAGAAACCTATCCACTTCAGTTTAGGTGATGTAGAATGATTGCTAATGAGAAACCTTTCCACTTGAGTTTAGGTGATGTAGAATGATTGCTAATGAGAAACCTATCCACTTGAGTTTAGGTGATGTAGAATGATTGCTCATGAGAAACCTGTCCACTTGAGTTTAGGTGATGTAGAATGATTGTTCATGAGAAACCTATCCACTTGAGTTTAGGTGATGTAGAATGATTGCTCATGAGAAACCTATCCACTTGAGTTTAGGTGATGTAAAATGCTTGCTAATGAGAAACCCATCCACTTGAGTTTAGGTGCTGTAGAATGATTGATAATGGGAAACCTTTCCACTTGAGTTTAAGTGATGTAGAATGATTGCTAATGAGAAACCTTTCCACTTGAGTTTAGGTGATGTAGAATGATTGCTCATGAGAAATCTATCCACTTGAGTTTAGGTGATGTAGAATGATTGTTCATGAGAAACCTATCCACTTGAGTTTAGGTGATGTAGAATGATTGCTAATGAGAGACCTATCCACTTGAGTTTAGGTGATGTAAAATGCTTGCTAATGAGAAACCTATCCACTTGAGTTTAGGTGCTGTAGAATGATTGCTAATGAGAAACCTATCCACTTGAGTTTAGGTGATGTAGAATGATTGCTAATGAGAGACCTATCCACTTGAGTTTAGGTGATGTAAAATGCTTGCTAATGAGAAACCTATCCACTTGAGTTTAGGTGATGTAAAATGATTGCTAATGAGAAACCTATCCACTTGAGTTTAGGTGATGTAGAATGATTGTTAATGGGAAACCTTTCCACTTGAGTTTAAGTGATGTAGAATGATTGCTAATGAGAAACCTATTTACTTGAGTTTAGGTGATGTAGAATGATTGCTCATGAGAAACCTGTCCACTTGAGTTTAGGTGATGTAGAATGATTGTTCATGAGAAACCTATCCACTTGAGTTTAGGTGATGTAGAATGATTGCTCATGAGAAACCTATCCACTTGAGTTTAGGTGATGTAAAATGCTTGCTAATGAGAAACCTATCCACTTGAGTTTAGGTGCTGTAGAATGATTGCTAATGGGAAACCTTTCCACTTGAGTTTAAGTGATGTAGAATGATTGCTAATGAGAAACCTTTCCACTTGAGTTTAGGTGATGTAGAATGATTGCTAATGAGAAACCTGTCCACTTGAATTTAGGTGATGTAGAATGATTGCTAATGAGAAATATATCCACTTGAGTTTAGGTGATGTAGAATGATTGTTCATGAGAAACCTATCCACTTGAGTTTAGGTGATGTAGAATGATTGCTAATGAGAAACCTTTCCACTTGAGTTAAGTTGATGTAGAATGATTGCTAATGAGAAACCTATCCACTTGACTTTAGGTGATGTAGAATGATTGCTCATGAGAAACCTGTCCACTTGAGTTTAGGTGATGTAGAATGATTGTTCATGAGAAACCTATCCACTTGAGTTTAGGTGATGTAGAATGATTGTTCATGAGAAACCTATCCACTTGAGTTTAGGTGATGTAAAATGCTTGCTAATGAGAAACCTATCCACTTGAGTTTAGGTGCTGTAGAATGATTGCTAATGGGAAACCTTTCCACTTGAGTTTAAGTGATGTAGAATGATTGCTAATGAGAAACCTTTCCACTTGAGTTTAGGTGATGTAGAATGATTGCTAATGAGAAACCTGTCCACTTGAATTTAGGTGATGTAGAATGATTGCTTATGAGAAATATATCCACTTGAGTTTAGGTGATGTAGAATGATTGTTCATGAGAAACCTATCCACTTGAGTTTAGGTGATGTAGAATGATTGCTAATGAGAAACCTTTCCACTTGAGTTTAGGTGATGTAGAATGATTGCTAATGAGAAACCTATCCACTTGAGTTTAGGTGATGTAGAATGATTGCTCATGAGAAACCTGTCCACTTGAGTTTAGGTGATGTAGAATGATTGTTCATGAGAAACCTATCCACTTGAGTTTAGGTGATGTAGAATGATTGCTCATGAGAAACCTGTCCACTTGAGTTTAGGTGATGTAAAATGCTTGCTAATGAGAAACCTATCCACTTGAGTTTAGGTGCTGTAGAATGATTGCTAATGGGAAACCTTTCCACTTGAGTTTAAGTGATGTAGAATGATTGCTAATGGGAAACCTATCCACTTGAGTTTAGGTGCTGTAAAATAATTGCTAATGGGAAACCTTTCCACTTGAGTTTAAGTGATGTAGAATGATTGCTAATGAGAAACCTTTCCACTTGAGTTTAGGTGATGTAGAATGATTGCTAATGAGAAACCTGTCCACTTGAATTTAGGTGATGTAGAATGATTGCTAATGAGAAATATATCCACTTGAGTTTAGGTGATGTAGAATGATTGTTCATGAGAAACCTATCCACTTCAGTTTAGGTGATGTAGAATGATTGCTAATGAGAAACCTTTCCACTTGAGTTTAGGTGATGTAGAATGATTGCTCATGAGAAACCTGTCCACTTGAGTTTAGGTGATGTAGAATGATTGTTCATGAGAAACCTATCCACTTGAGTTTAGGTGATGTAGAATGATTGCTCATGAGAAACCTATCCACTTGAGTTTAGGTGATGTAAAATGCTTGCTAATGAGAAACCCATCCACTTGAGTTTAGGTGCTGTAGAATGATTGATAATGGGAAACCTTTCCACTTGAGTTTAAGTGATGTAGAATGATTGCTAATGAGAAATCTATCCACTTGAGTTTAGGTGATGTAGAATGATTGCTCATGAGAAATCTATCCACTTGAGTTTAGGTGATGTAGAATGATTGTTCATGAGAAACCTATCCACTTGAGTTTAGGTGATGTAGAATGATTGCTAATGAGAGACCTATCCACTTGAGTTTAGGTGATGTAAAATGCTTGCTAATGAGAAACCTATCCACTTGAGTTTAGGTGCTGTAGAAAGATTGCTAATGAGAAACCTATCCACTTGAGTTTAGGTGATGTAGAATGATTGCTAATGAGAGACTTATCCACTTGAGTTTAGGTGATGTAAAATGCTTGCTAATGAGAAACCTATCCACTTGAGTTTAGGTGATGTAAAATGATTGCTAATGAGAAACCTATCCACTTGAGTTTAGGTGATGTAGAATGATTGTTAATGGGAAACCTTTCCACTTGAGTTTAAGTGATGTAGAATGATTGCTAATGAGAAACCTATTTACTTGAGTTTAGGTGATGTAGAATGATTGCTCATGAGAAACCTGTCCACTTGAGTTTAGGTGATGTAGAATGATTGTTCATGAGAAACCTATCCACTTGAGTTTAGGTGATGTAGAATGATTGCTCATGAGAAACCTATCCACTTGAGTTTAGGTGATGTAAAATGCTTGCTAATGAGAAACCTATCCACTTGAGTTTAGGTGCTGTAGAATGATTGCTAATGGGAAACCTTTCCACTTGAGTTTAAGTGATGTAGAATGATTGCTAATGAGAAACCTTTCCACTTGAGTTTAGGTGATGTAGAATGATTGCTAATGAGAAACCTGTCCACTTGAATTTAGGTGATGTAGAATGATTGCTAATGAGAAATATATCCACTTGAGTTTAGGTGATGTAGAATGATTGTTCATGAGAAACCTATCCACTTGAGTTTAGGTGATGTAGAATGATTGCTAATGAGAAACCTTTCCACTTGAGTTAAGTTGATGTAGAATGATTGCTAATGAGAAACCTATCCACTTGAGTTTAGGTGATGTAGAATGATTGCTCATGAGAAACCTGTCCACTTGAGTTTAGGTGATGTAGAATGATTGTTCATGAGAAACCTATCCACTTGAGTTTAGGTGATGTAGAATGATTGCTCATGAGAAACCTATCCACTTGAGTTTAGGTGATGTAAAATGCTTGCTAATGAGAAACCTATCCACTTGAGTTTAGGTGCTGTAGAATGATTGCTAATGGGAAACCTTTCCACTTGAGTTTAAGTGATGTAGAATGATTGCTAATATGAAACCTTTCCACTTGAGTTTAGGTGATGTAGAATGATTGCTAATGAGAAACCTGTCCACTTGAATTTAGGTGATGTAGAATGATTGCTTATGAGAAATATATCCACTTGAGTTTAGGTGATGTAGAATGATTGTTCATGAGAAACCTATCCACTTGAGTTTAGGTGATGTAGAATGATTGCTAATGAGAAACCTTTCCACTTGAGTTTAGGTGATGTAGAATGATTGCTAATGAGAAACCTATCCACTTGAGTTTAGGTGATGTAGAATGATTGCTCATGAGAAACCTGTCCACTTGAGTTTAGGTGATGTAGAATGATTGTTCATGAGAAACCTATCCACTTGAGTTTAGGTGATGTAGAATGATTGCTCATGAGAAACCTATCCACTTGAGTTTAGGTGATGTAAAATGCTTGCTAATGAGAAACCCATCCACTTGAGGATTAGGTGCTGTAGAATGATTGCTAATGGGAAACCTTTCCACTTGAGTTTAAGTGATGTAGAATGATTGCTAATGAGAAACCTTTCCACTTGAGTTTAGGTGATGTAGAATGATTGCTAATGAGAAACCTGTCCACTTGAATTTAGGTGATGTAGAATGATTGCTAATGAGAAATATATCCACTTGAGTTTAGGTGATGTAGAATGATTGTTCATGAGAAACCTATCCACTTGAGTTTAGGTGATGTAGAATGATTGCTAATGAGAAACCTTTCCACTTGAGTTTAGGTGATGTAGAATGATTGCTAATGAGAAACCTATCCACTTGAGGACAACGGATGAATATGAAAACAACTATAAACCAACAATGAGCAAAACTCAAACCGTATAGAAGGCTATTTAAGGATCCAACATGACAAAATGGGAGACAAATCAGAAGAAAAGACCAACGGCCTTATATATCCTAAATGAAGGAATCCAAAAACAAATATTGCAGGAATCAATGAAAATCACTAATTCACAGGCTCCTGACTGTTGACAGACACATACAGAATGTGACAGGATCCAATGGCAATCATTAAATCACGGGTTCATGACTGTTGATAGACACATATAGAATGTGGCGGGTTGTACAACCCATAACCCGAGATAATGGTGTAACATCACAACAAAAAGCTATGAAAATCAGTTCAAAAGGTTGATTAAACAGATCGGCACTAATTAACACACACCCATTACCCAACAACAACAAAAAACAACGCAAGGCATATATCTTAAAGTACTCTAGATTACTGAAAAATGTTTCAAAGTCAATTGAAACTCATAAATAAATCATAATTATATGTATTTAAAGGGCACATGTCATTAAGACCTTGTAAAATACAAGTAACATACGTATCGTACATGTAGTATAGTCATACATGTTGTTGGGTGCCAAATATATATGATTAAATAAATATCTTATAACATGTTCATATTTTGTATGGTAATATATACATAGTTTAGATTCATCAAAATTGTCTGTTTGAGTTAAAATTAAATGTGCTTGAAGGGGAAAATGATTTAAGAAATGCAGAAATTAATGCATTCTGTTTAACAAAATGTGCTTTCCGGTACATTTTGCAATAATACACATCTCCATTCATCCATTACTGATCATGACTAGGCCCAAAGTTTTTCATTTGTTTGTTCACAGAAGTTTTTATCTGAAATGATGGACCTAGGTGATCGTAGAAAAAATCCCAAACAAATTGCACTCATTAAGTAAAATTGTATTTCTATAAAAAGATTTAATCATCGTTCAAACTAGTTTTACCGTGCAGCAACGGCTGTTCCAACTTGGAAACATTGTCAGTGTTTGTCCTCGGTAGGCTAATCTCTAATTTACGTTGTTACCGTGTTGGTTGTATAAAGTTTATCTTTTAGTTTCACGGAATTTGAGTGTTGATAGCAGATAATTTGAAGTCTTTGTTAAATTTATTTAGCAATATGATGACGAATCCTTTAAAAACCTGTAATTTTTGTTGTTCATTTAGTACAACTCGATACAGATTCCAGGTATTTTGTTCGATAAATGATGAACTTATCGTAATATTACATCCGTGGAATGCAATCTCCGTTGACGCTTTGGTGAAGAGTGCTTTCTTTCACGTCCGCATTTCTATCAAGCATGGCATGCCAAGATAACATTTTAGATGATTGTTATGGATGGTGAAAATAAATTCAGAACTATGAACAATAACATAAATTGTTAATCATACGGCATAGTTTGTTTTTATCAAAATGAATTTACGACGTACTCGTTATATTCATTAACAAATCCCTGAACAAATATTTTATGCAGTTACAAAACAATAAAAAAAAGATCAAATAAAACTATCCGACACTATGATATATCTTTGGTATCAGATATTCACGCGGGGTGCGTAAATATAGAAATAGAAAGATATGGTATGATTGCACATGAAGTAACTCTCTATATGTATACCAGAGACCAAATGATGTAGAAGTTAACAATTATATGTAACCTTACTGCCTTCAAACATGAGCAAAACCCAAACATCATAGTCAGCTACAAAAGGCCCCGAAATGACGCACTGCACGAAATCCTCTATTTACGTACCTATGCAAATATTTGGTAAACCTGTTTAGGTGTTAAGCTTTGCATATGCTTTACAATTTATTTGCAGGTGTTTGCCATTTCTTTACACATCGTAAATGTTAACATTTATAGTGTTTCCATACTACAGGGCAGTTTTTAGAGACCGCGGTTTACATATCATGCAAACAACTATTCAAAACATAAATAAATTGAAGTAATTCCAATATTTTGTATACATATATAAAGTAACCGAAAATATCAACATTTAAAGGGGTCCATAAAACTTCAGCTTTGCTATGTATTTACACCAAGATAAATTTTGATATTTGTTACGGTCGCAAATAGTTGTAAAGTTTTTGTGGAGAATAACATTCAAATACCATAAGAAAAGAGAAAATGCAAAAATATTTACGTAGAGTGTAAATGTATTTGGGAATAAAGATATTTATTCATTTCGTTTCACGTATGGAAAGAAATGTCATTTCTTAAATTTTACGGAATTTTATAACCTTAACAATTCAAGAACAAACATCAGTCTTTGTGTGGGAATAAAGAGACAACAAATATATGATAAACAATCATTTTTACATTGCTAAACGATGGATATGAAATGCATGTGGAGGTTATTATTTGCAAAGGTTACACCCGATAAAGAATACACAATAAAGACACATTTTTACAAATATTTACTGGTATAGTGCAGCTTTGTAAACATCCAATTTTGCAATATATTTCGCAGGTATGCAATGATTTGTTGCACTGCATTGCTTTGTATACTTCGGGCAGGTATAAATAAATATTATATATATAATTTGTTTTTCTTTAAATGCCGGCTATATGCATAAATAGATGGGGGATATTAATTTATTAATATTTTTCAGTATTGTCTCGCATTTCTTTCTGTCGTTTTGTAAATACTCCTTCTAATTGCCTTTACTAAGACAAATTACCTAGTAGGTTTTGTTCTTCCTGGAAATGTATATCTGAAATGCTGCAGCTGAGTCTATCATGGATTTTTTTTAGTTAGAATAAAATTTTCCGAAAAAAAATATAGAAATAAATTAGTTCAATTGACTATATATTATATTGATATTGTTATACTTAAATGTTTTTTTTTTTTTTTTAATTTTCATTTAATTTGATTTGAAAGATAAACATCAATTGCATTAAATGAAATTCATAAAACAAAAATCAATTTCTTTTGCGCGAAATTCCTAAGATTAGAAATGTACTAAAAGTTCCATTAAAAATATTTATCCAAACTAGAATGAGCATGTCATTGAATAATATCGTTCACAAATGATTGGCTTAAATTCTAACTACACGAGTCGCATCCACTGAAAACTTTAAGAATGCAAGTTTACTACATTTACAGAGTATAGTCCAGTACAGAATGAATGATAACGTTTCAAATATCTATTATACCACATGCAGTGCACAATAGGATACGACGATAATGATAAATGATGTTTAACGTCCAACGGCACTTTTAGTGCATATTCAGGACGAGAACATGCCCATTTGCATGTTTTATGAATATTAATACTGCGTTTTAATAGACCGAAACCCCTTTAACATTATAGAAAAACACTGAATTCAATCCACTTAGTCATTTTGAATAAACGTTGATTTACATAACAAAAAATTGACCAATCATAATATAACTATGTGTTATTAGTGACATACTGATCCACAATTAACAAATCACAATCAACAGCAATATGACAAAATTATCACATTTCAAATTATGCAATAATTTAGTAGAACAAGGAGGTTGAATTTGGACCCCCATGGTTGGATTAGTATGGCTATTGTGTAAAGTCTATGTTATAAATGTTTCATTGTTTAAATAGCACCAAAAGGAAATACTTTGAAGCCTTATGTACGGTTCTAATTTAATTACCATATTTGTGAAAAGTCATGCCCATTTAAAAAATTTAATAATTTGCAAAAAGTCAAGGTTCTTCTGGGTTTATTAATTTATTTTCAAAGCTGCTTTTTAAAAGTTCAGCTGATTCACTTTCATCCTTACAGGATAGCTTTATTATGATCAAAAGTTGTGCATCATTTTAATTATCTTCACACAATATTACAGTGTCGCATATGAATAGAATAGAATAGAATAGAATAGAATAGTTTATTCACCAAATTAGGACCCAGGAGGGCATATAACATACAACAATATGATTACACATTTTGACAAAACTATATAATATGAACAACTGTACATGTAGTGTAAATAAAAGATAGACATTTTAAAATCAACCTTGACCCAAGTGCATCAGGAAGTTGCTGTGACCATTAAAAATAAAATAAAATAAACCTAACTATGCAACTACATTGATTTATTAATATTGGCTCATCTGCAATGGGTACCAAGAGTCGATGCTGAAAGGGGTAATCCCTACTTGTACCCAAAGCAGATCAGTCAAAAACGCATAGAAAGTAGTTTTGAAAGATAATAAATTATAGCAGCATTAAGAAATCTATGATAAACCAAAAATGAGCATCAAGGGACGTTGCCGCAGGATTTAAATCTTCTTATGCTCAGTGCAGGCCTACCAGAGTATAATAGTGTTTAATAATGAAGCAAGTTAAAATCAGTTGCTGCAGATTACGATCTAATTATCTGTATTGTTTATATACTTAAAAAAATGCAGCTAATGTACAGGGGTCTTCAGTATTCATAATCCAAACTAATTTGTTATAAGTATCTAAATGTTGAAAGCTTGGACATGATTTTAATACATTTTGAATTAATTCCTTTCTCTTAAGTAAATGGGTGTCACATTTTATTAGATAATGAACTTCATCTTCAACTTCACCTGAAGTGCACCTGGGACATATTCTGTCTTGTCGAAGAATACCCCGGTATCTACCAAATTCAATGTGTAGTCTATGTGACGATATTCTTAATTTTCTTTGCTCAAAAGGATGTAAAATAGTCAAATAATTTTCAAAACCATCATTGTTCTCGAATATGTATAATGACCGTTTTATTCTATATCCCGTATACATGTATATGCAACAAACCTACAGAAAATTAAGTACTGGAACCAATTACTTGCCAAAGAGTCAAGCTAACAAAGACAACACTTTATGACCTGTACAATGATTGAAAAAAAACCATATTGTTAAGTCCCAAATTCACCCCATTACCATTTTATCGCAAATAAAAGTCGGGTAGACCATGGGGGTACTATACTTACTTGTTACTAAGTTAGTATAGTACCTCAATGGGTAGACCTTGTTAAGTTCAGGCGTATTTGAGTTAACTGTTTTGTCTAAACAAAAGAATTGGTATATCATTACGCTTCAGATTCCATTATTTTCATATATAAAGCCTAATTGTTGATAAAAAAAGCTTTAAAAATGACTTTATTAAAGAATAAATCATATGGGTCAAATGTCATGATTTTGCAATGAGTCATTACGGCATGGTAGGTGTGTTCGAATGATACAAATGAAGACGTTTATCTACCTCAAATAAGCCAATTTTAGTGTTTTGTCATACTGGTATTTTTTTGTTGGTAATAGTTTATCCATTTTTCAACAGTATAGCTAATCATTTTACCCATGCAAATGTACTATAAAGAAAAGTCGGAGACACCGTTTACTTGCACCCCCTTAATTTTCACCAAAAGCCCTTGCAGACTTTGCAAGTGGATAAAAAAAAATACATATCTTCCTTTTTTTCTTATTTTTTGTGTGTTTTGTCTAGGGTTATTGATCTTCAAAGTCTGAACATTTTTAATCTGCCCTTCAAGGGAATAATTAAATATATTTTTTTAGTGTTTTAATGAACTTTCGTAAATCTACGAATCAAATAATCAGACAGTAATACTTAATCGACAAAAACAACCAAAATAAATTATATGATGTGAAATAGAGAGCAGATACATTAATCTGTTTCGCAAATGCTTACCCTTCCTGAGCACCTGCTTTCACTCCCGTTTTTTTCTTATTTATTTTTTCGGTTTTGTAAATGTCTTTTTGTTTTATGAGTCTTGTATTGAATCATTATAATTACTTTTTTAGTAAAAAAAAAAAGAATAGTCTTCCGTAATATATAAATGCCCTTTTTCCTTATAATAAACGTTCAGCCTTTCTTACCGAACTTTAAATCAAGATATAACCATTACCATGCAATGTCACCATTCAGTTAAAAAATTTCTTTGTCAATTGATTGAGTACATGCAGAAAAAGAAGAACTATTAGTACATCGTCCCAAAATAGTATGAAATATTTGCCACTGGGCATTCATTTAGACGTTAATACAAAGAGATCGAAGAAAATGAGTAAAATACAGAGTTTACGCAAATAATTATACAATTTTTGAAAAATTGATTTATTGCAGTAAAATGCACCTAATAAGAAACAGCCTTGGTTATAAGTGGCTTGTCACCAACATCTTATAACATCTTTTTTTCACTGTTACTTTTATGTTTTGTTACTGTTTCACATTTGTATATGAATTTCAATTTCTTGCCTCAAAAAAGGCGATGATTTTTTAAATCTTAATCTATTTCAACTCAGGTACCAAACAGTTTTCATTTCTGCGATCTATTTGTCAATTTTGTTTTGCGTGAACCCACTGATATTGGTGAGTTTTGGCTATGTCTATGGGCCATTCGATATCCTCGTTATGAAGATTCTCGGAACGTCTCGAACATTATCGATCATTTATACAGTAAGGTTTTTGTGAAACTATAACTCGAATAATTCAAGCCCTTTCCGTGTCCGATTTTCTACCACACGTGTGTAGCCTTCGTAGATCAGCGGAATATAACGACTGAATTATTCGGGTTAGTGAAACTAATGCATAAATGAATATGCATCATTAGCATTTTTAGCTGTTATATACAGATAAGATAATGATTATCGATTAATGTCCTATATCATGTTAAGTTAATTAACTTAGAAACGCATACGTTAAGTTTCATGAAATATAAGCTTTCTTCACATAGATGGTTTGAGGTAATTTCAGTTAATTGTAGAGATAACAAAGAGTCCGTCAATGCATAGAAAAGTAACCCGAATAATTCAGCCGTTATATTCCGCTGATCATTAATTTTCTTCAAGGTATTTTTTTCTGTCGTGTATTACATGAATACTCGGACTTCAAATATTGATTTCACAAAAATAACAATGAACTTATATTGTCATTCTTTTTTGCCAGATTCATTAATTTTCTTCAAGGTATTTTTTTTTCTGCCGTGATATTACATGAATACTCGGACTTCAAATGTTGATTTTACAATAATAGCTATGATCTTAGTATTGTCATTCAAGTTTTTAAGATAAAATGACAAACATTTCAACAAAATGACTAAAATGTCTTATACCAATTTTGCCAAACTTTTAAAAACTATTTTTAAAGAGTGCTCAACATAATAGAAATGTGTATCCGGAAAAAGTCTTCTCTGTAATGATAACAAATATATTTGCTGTTTCTGGACATGTCAACTATACATAATACACAACTCTTAACATGGGCGATCTTAAATTAAACAGAATTCTAATTTAATTTAAAAAGTTGTACTATTACACCACTGCTCTTGAGGAGATAGAGCGCTCACAACGTCTTGAACAGCGCCGCCTCATTTTATAGGTCCATATCCAAAATCGGCAACATTTTAAAAATTCTGTGTGTTATATTTTGTTTATTGTTTTTTTCCACAAATCGGAAATGCTGATTTTCTCGTTTTAATTGGTTTACATTTAGTCGTGCCAGTAAAGAGGTATTTGATAACTTACTTTACAGGATGTGCTTTGTTCGTTGTTGAATGCCATCAGGCATACCATGTTTTATTGGTATATAAATCTTTATACCAAACACCAAGACAGCGGTTAAACGTGAAATGATCAAAATTAACATTATAATGGATTTGTAGTCCAAAGTCTCGACAAAACAGTACATTAGCGTTTGATGTAGATGTTTTATTGTACTAAAACTATGAAAATGTCATTTTATGAATTACATTTGTGTTGATTTTGATAAATTAACTTGTAACCGCTGTCTTGGTGTTTGGTATATTATTTTGTCTTTTGATAAAAGTTTTCTCATTTGTAATCATACCAATGATGTTTGCTTTGTTTATACCAGAGACATATGTGTATATATGTCTCTGTTTATACAGACTACACTGCAATTGACTCTGCGATTCCTATTTCCTTTTGTCGTCGTCAGACACGAATATTTATATTACAACAACCCTTCTGTCATCGTTTAGTGAATTATTCCCAAAAAAGGATTAAGAAATTTAGAGTTGAATAAACATAGAAGATTCCACATAAATTCTGATTATATTCAAACCAAATTGATAAAATGTCAAATCCTGTGTCTACTCTTAAAAGGTTTGCTTACAACGATATGACAACACTCCGTTATACTTTCTGTCCTGGTAGTTTTTACATCAGCCAATGAAATTTAAGCTTTCAAATTTTGAAGGTGTGTATCAATCCGACAAAACCAGAAGATTCCAAAAGGTCTTTAAACAGAAAGTAAAATTGAGCGTACAAGGAATCACAATGGTGGTTAATAACTCACTTAAAGAGGCAGCTGCTATTTTGATAGTTATTCTGTTAAAAATACACAAAATGAAAGAATAAACTAAAAATTTGAAAATGGTATAATTCGTCTATTAGGGCAAATAACTGCTTAAAGCAGTTAACGTATAAAAAGGCAACTTATCAATCTATAGTTTTTCTCAATAGACAAAAAGCCAAAATATCTGATGAAAAAAGTCATTAAAGGAAAATTACTCTAAATTGACTACTCCGAAAATTTTGAATTGAAATAATCAAATATTCTAGAAATAAAAACGTTTTCGTTCATTTTTTGTACATTAATAAGGCCGTTAGTTTTCTCGTTAGAATTGTTTTACATTTGTCATTTCGGGGCCTTTTATAGCTGATTATGTGGTATGGGCTTTGCTCATTGTTGAAGGCCGTACGGTGATCTGTAGTTGTTAATTTCTGTGTCATTTGGTCTCTTGTGAATAGTTGTCTCATTGGCAATCACACCACATCTTCATTTTTATAAGCATGTCTATTCCCTGGGAGATTATTTTTTATAATAATACAAAATCAGTATTCCCACTGTGTTCTACATTTTTATACGTTTTTGTTTTTGGCAGAGTTCATCATTTAAGAATCATTTGAGATTTAATACATATGAATGTGAAGATGAGGAACACGAAGACTCTCTAGGTTGACAATATTGCACTTGAAACGTTTAATCATATTTGCAGAAACTGAAAAAAGAAGTAGAAAACGAATTACATTTTTATTGTGACAATTACATCCTTGTGCGAAGGCAATTTTTCATTCATAATATACTGTAATGCTAGAGGACACAGATATTCTATTGTAAAAGCAAAATAAATTATCATTTGAACTAAACTTTATACGAATCATTACCTAAGTTAATATTATATGGATTACGGTGAATCATAAGTTATATATGAAGTATCTTACGTATTACAGTAAACAAAAGTTTAATTCAGTATCTTTAAGAAGTCAAATCAATCAATCTATGAAACCAAAATTAAAGATTTGTTTAGATATTTATATATGCGACTGTGGGTGGTGGTGGTGTCATGTATTGGGGATGATGGTGGTCGTGGAGGGGAGGAGGGGGTCAGGTCTTCATTTCTATATCTTTTCATTATTTGTGGATCCATTTCTTTCCACTCTTTTATTTTCTGCCAATTGGCCTCTATTCTTTATAGTTCATCACACCTTTAATCTGTTTTCTATATTTTTTGGGTACATTTTTTTCTAGTCTTTACTTGTTGACCATAATTCTCTAAACGAAAAACGAATATGATATACAGCAACAAACGACAACCACTAAATTGTAGGCTCCTGACTTGGGACAGACACATACAGAAAGATTAATATATACAAGGAGTAGGGTTTCTCTTCCTATATGCAGATAGATTTTTTGAAATGTCAAATATATCAATGGTTTATATTTTCACGGAGATAAACCACCGGAAAACCTACCCCCCCCTCACCCCACACTCCCCCCCCCCCCCCCCCCCCCCAGGATCATTCGCCACTGCAACCGAGTCGGTGTTTATTTGTCTCATGTCAGAATTATTTGTGAAGACAGTTGTATAATCATGCAGACATGGCTGAATATTTCTTTATTTTCAACTCACAAGAAACACGCATGTTTTTGTGAATTTATTAAGGTTTCAGATTTGTTTTATTTTAAATCACATTATCAGATAACGACGTCAAAGGAAATAAAAACGACGTCTTATTTTGACTCTTTTTTATCTCAACTTAACGATCATTACTCACATAACGATAGAATATTAAATGGTGAAATTTATATGTTGGATACTATATAATATCAGGATGCTCAATGAATTTGCTGCAATTTATATTTTATCATATCTTAATCGGACCTTAGGCTCTTTACCAGAAACATGGGAGAAGCAGTGTTCAGTTTTAAAAAAAATCAAACATATATTGGTGATATGAATGATTGGAAAGTGTTTTGATTCCTGAAGTTACTAGTAATAGGCCCCCATACCCCTCACCTCACGCGGTATAAGACTTCTAATGGCGGATTTTGAAATTTTCATAAGGGAGGGGGCACTGACTGCCTAAGAGGGGGCCCGCTCTAGTCATGCGTCAGTAATTCCCTAAATCAGCCTCTGACTTATTTTGAACTAGGACCAGTATATCTGTTCCTGTTTTGAAAAATCCCTGACTCTTAGGTTTTCCAAATTCTGAAGAACAGGTGCTTGTTTTTGTATATCGTGTCAACTGCTAAATATGGTGAGACTTTTTATTCACTATATCTGAATATTATACTTAATCACTGACATAACACACTTACTAGAGCAAATTTTTATTATAAATATTTTTATCCTCGTCAAGCTCATAATTTTTCCTGAATGAAAATAAATAGTGGTGTGATAAATAAAACTACGCAAAAATATAAATATCGTTTGATCCGAGCTATCTGAGGGCCGAATTTATCCATTTAAATTTACCTACGCAAGCAGTTAAGTCAAGGGCGCTACAAAATGTGCTAAAATTGGATCTTAAAAAAAGCGGGAAAATTAGCAAAGACTTGCTTTGGAAATCAATCATGGCCTGTACATTAATGCTATGGTAACCTTTATTATTTATAAAAGCTTGTTCGTCATAATCTGTTGAATGATTCCGCACAATAATGTTGCCCGTCTTTAGCATTTTAAAATCAACACTGCTCGGTAAGCGGTAACATACAACGAATAACTCTCGATAAGTGCAATTTCATTCTGTTATCGGATGACTATTATATGTATCCGTTCGATCCTTCACACTGTCATGTCTAATCTGTTTCCAATTTATGTACCAACTCAACTCCTAACACATCTAATGTGTTGTTTTTTTTCAAATCTAAAGAGCTTTCATAGCTGGTCATTGATAAACTCCCTTTTCAGGGGATACATCTCATTTTTCGAGCACACACTAATGTTCGCATTGCTACAGCAGCCATGTTTGATGTTTTAATCATATGATTAAAATTTAATACACCCCCATGAGGTTGATTAAACTAAACGACAGTTTTAGCATTTTTTTACAACGCGTTTAAATTAACGAACAACACACTAATCATATGATTAATTCTAATCCAATGATTAAGAACATTTTACGACTCATTAGCACTATCGACAAGTTGAACAACAGACCCCAGTGGTGATAGTTTCGGCAACCAAATTCAACATTATAATCTTCAAGTAAACTATTGAAGACTCCTTACTCCGTACTCCGTTTTTCTTGGTTTTTTTTGTTTTTAATACTTTAACTCGTGGTGTCAACGTATATTTGTTGTGCGTAATAGAGGTTCCAATGAAAGCTTTGTTATACATAATTGGGCCATAATATCTGTCCCTAGTGAAACTTTCATCATAAAGGAACCTCTATTTCATGACAACAGCACATTATCAGAAAACATGGGCTACAAGATTAGTGCCAACGTTATTAATTTTATGCAAGTAGTCAGGAAATGCAGAATAAAAACAAAACAAGTTGAAAAAAATACCAACTTGACAATTATTAAAACAACAAACGGGTTATTGCTGGTAATTGATATAGGTTGATACATTTTTAAAATTTAACCAATGTAAACATTATTAATAGAGTATAGTGAAAACGTCAAACAGAAAGCCAACTGATTATTGAATTGTGTACTCTTATTGCTTAATAACATGTGCTGAGTTTTAAACGATGTACGAAATGAACCTCTGAAATTTTAAGTTTTCAAAAAAAAACGATAAAACTATATATTTTGCCTAAACATGAAGTCTTTGAGTCTAAGATGAATGATATTTTATTAGTTGTTATTGGCTTTGAACTAGGGGGCGCCTTCAAACTAGTTTAATCCCGCCACATTATGTATGTGTCAGTCCCAAGTCAAGAGCCTGTAATTCAGTGATTGTCATTTGTTGCTATATATTATGCATGTTATATTTGTTTTTCGTTCATTATTTTATGCATTTATCAGGCCGATAGTGTTTTCGTTTGAATTGTTTTGCATTTATCATTTCTGTGTCTTTTATATCTGACTATGCAGTATGGGTTTTGATCATTGTTGAAGGCCGCACGATGACCTTTTGATGTTAATTTATATGTCATTTGGTCTCTTGTGGAGAGTTGTTTCATTGACAATCATGCCATATCTTTTAATTTTTATATTTACAAAAATGTACATTTA
Organism: Mytilus californianus; assembly: GCF_021869535.1. NCBI lineage: Eukaryota > Metazoa > Mollusca > Bivalvia > Mytilida > Mytilidae > Mytilus > Mytilus californianus. The sequence continues at coordinate 6,243,219 of NW_026262669.1, read as the reverse complement.
ATGCAAACGCTTATTTTTCTTTGGGGTCATAACTGATTGCATTGTGACGTCATCAATAAGTTTTTCCTTTTACATTTTTTTAATCAAAACAGACATGAAACGAGATCGTATGATACAAGTTCAAGTCCGTTGCAAAGTTATTTTTTTATATTTTTTCAGTTAAACATCAATATAAAATCAGTTCTTATTCCTGCATGTCTACATTGTCTGACTTAGAGAATATATTGTGTATGATGTGTTGTCAAATAATGTATACAACGTTTATTTCAGCTTTAAACCTCGTTTTTATAACATCACTGTACAACCTGCATCACCTCACACCACAGGTCATGAGACTGATAGTTCACATCTTTGCTGCAATATTCGCTTTGAACGTCCTGGGACGACCCTCCTTGCAGCTAGAGCAATCAGTTCTGGATCTATTTCCAGAGTTCACTAGGTTGAAACAGGATATCAAGTCTGAACTAGCATCTATAAAGTCGAAGCTTCAGAGTAAGAAATGCTCTAATGTTTTAAGAAAATAAGGTTCCAATTCCTTATGACAAAATTGACCATAGAAGCCATTTGATTATGTAAGAATAGTAAGTTAATAGCAAAACTTTTAACGATGAATAGCCATTAAAATTCAGACCCTGTAATTAAATAAGATTTATGACATTGAATGGTCAGTCAACTAGCAAATGGGTTATACTTCACAAATCACAACTTTAATTACCCTTTTATACACAGTGTTTGGTAAATTGGTGTAAGAGCTACGATATTATTAACAACATATATTTTACTTAAATCAACTTGTTCGTATATCTAGCAGAATAGCAACATTTCTCCTTTTTTGAATTATAGTTCTAATATGCAAATTTGAAAACCTAAGCTGATGCGTAGGACAAATTTAACACGTGTTACTGATATTTGATAGACAAATTTAACACATAGTTACTGATATTTGATAGACTAATTTAACACATAGTTATTGATATTTGATAGACACATTTAACACATAGTTACTGATATTTGATAGACAAATTTAACACATTGTTACTGATATTTGATAGACAAGTTTAACACATAGTTACTGATATTTGATAGATAAATTTAACACATAGTTACTGATATTTGATAGACAAATGTCCCTTGAATGAAAAAATGCTGGTGCATGTTTTTTTTTTAGTTAATCAACGTATACATAACAAATACTGTTGATTAATTTGTCACATGAAATTAAGCAACCGACAATCAATCAATACTGTTTATCTTATCAGGTGGACAAGATAAGAGAGTTGCATTTCATGCAAAACTACAACCAAGGGTTGAAATTATGGAGCCTTCAAAGACAGTGGTATTTGATTACGTTATCACAAACATTGGAAGCGCTTATAACAATCGAAATCGGCATTTTACTGCTCCTTATGATGAAGTGTATCTCTTTGTTTCTACATTTCATTCGATGATGATATATAATAGCTATGGTCTACACTTGCAAATGGTCAAAAACAACTATGTTTTATCCGAAGCATCAACTGGCGCAAGTAGTGCTGGAAGCTCAATGAATGCAATAGAATCTTTAAAACGAGGTGATGTTATCAAAATACGGAATAATCCAATTCGTAGAGGAACATTTAAAGAAGGTATGACTTTCTTTTCTGGTTATCTTGTGTATTAAAACCTGAACACAAATAATACACGATTTCCATATGGTTAATTCTAAATTACTTTGATTTATAGTATTGTAACAGTGTAAATTTGCCATTGTCTTAATAAACTTTTGTGAAACCTGTTTTCAGTTATTGCAATTATGCATTCTCAAACATTACAAGACCTGGTATATAAAGGATATACCTTAGCTAATCATAAACGTCATCAACACCATTGCATAACTTTGACAAACCAGCAAAAACAATTTGCCCCATAACATATATGTTAGTCCAATAAACATGATAGACGCAAATCACATCAATTGTAAAATGAGTCATTATAATATTCTATTAGTTCAATTTGCAAAATTCTTTCAGCAGACTATTTTCATACTACCGACTTTTGACTCCAAGTATATTTTCATTTCGACAAGACTCCTGACTCTGATTCCGAAGTATATAATTTGTTGACAGGTAAACTACTCTGTGATGGTACATTGTGGTACTCGGTCAAGTGACAGCAAGTAAAAGAAGTAAAATTAAATTTGCGATTGAAGAATTTTTGTGGGAAAAATTAACAGTTATCTTTTTTCCATACTTGATAAAATCATCGGAAAACAGTCATTTTCCCCTAATTGTACTGACTGCAAGTTGACTTTTTTCATGTATTTCCTCTTAATTGACCAAATACCAGAATGACCTACCACATAGTAGTTTACCTGTCAAACAATTATATATACTCCGGAGTCAGAGTTAGTAATATGAACATATGTTATTAACCCTAATGTCGAATGATTCTTTCTAAACAAATAAAATATATGTCATTACAGATGATTGTTCAAGTGTCAAACTATTAGTACTTAACCTGATGATTAAAGGGTCCTCACAGTTCCACAATGCAATCAAATTGATTAACCTGCTAATAAAAGGATCCTCACAGTTACACAAAACGAACTAAATTACTTATCCTGCTAATAAAGGATCCAAACATTTATACAAAACCAAACTCAAAGTACAATGTACATACTCTGCTAATTAACTACTCTTCACATTTACACAAAAAAAACTCAAAGTACTTACCCTGCTAATTAAAGGATCCTCACAGTCCCACAAACCACACTCAATATGCTCAAAGTACTTACCCTGTTAATTAAATGATTCCCACAGTTATACAAAGATAACTCAAAGTACTTACCCTGCTAATTAGAGGATCATCACAGTTACACAAAACAAAATCAAAGTACTTACCCTGCTAGTTAAAGGTTCCCCACAGTTACACAAACCAAACTCAAAATACTTACCCTAAAGAAAAGAGTCTCCACAATTACACAAACGAAACTAAAAGTACTTACCCTGTGTGGATCTACATAGTGGGTGATATAACAGGAATTACTCAGTTTCTGTTGTATACCTTGATTTGTATCCTCTTAATAGATTTATGAGAATTGAACATCAGCACACTACTGTTGCCTAAATTTGATATCGATCAATACACTTAGTACACGTATAACATACAGCGATGTAATAAACAGTAAAGGAAGACAATATCTTAAAATGCGTCTAGAGAAAACTTTGCAGATAAACAGTTTTGCTTTTACATTGCGACTTTTTTTTTATTTTAAGAACAGACGCAGTGAAAAGTAAAGTAACAAACATACTGAATTGAAAATGGAAAGTTCTTTATAAAATGGCAAAATCAAAAGCTCAAACTCATCTAACGAATGGAAAACAATTATCATATTCCTGACTTGGAACAGGTATTGAAAATGGTGGGTTAAACCTGGTTTTATAGCTAGCTAAACCTCTCACTTCTATGACAGTTGCATTGCATTCCATTATATTGACAACCATATGTTAGCAAAACAAATAGACATTATAGGAAAAACCGTAAAAAAATGGGGTACAGTAGTCAACATCTAAAGCATTATAAAAACAAATAACTGTTTCAACAAACAAACACAAAAGGGCATGTAGACAAAGTGCATAGAAGAAATAAAAGACATGAACTCAAAATTGACCATAGCACAATTACAGAATGGCAGGATGTATAAGTACCCAGCCACGTAATAAGTATATAAACAAAAATAGACTAAACAGTAAAGGTTACAAATATACAAGGACAATGAAAAAGAAAACTTTAACACGTAATTAAGATGATAAACAACGTCAGTACCTATAATCTATTCTTCGAGACCATTATGAATTATTTGTGATGGAATATTTATAAACACGGTCTTGGTATCTTTCAAGGAACTCTTTTAGAAAAAGGACGAGACGTTCTTCGACATAACCTTGCCTCATCAACTTTCTGCTCAGACACTGCTGACGTTTGATAAAGTCTAAGTAGCAGTGGCAAGCTCTTGAATAGCGAATGAGTTGGGAATAGATATCCCATATGTAGGTGAAGTATACTGCTGCCAAGGTTGGGAAAATTTATAATTTCAAAATTAAAATCGTCTCGCTTGTCATAGATTCTGGTATGGAGATGACCGTTTATGTCAAATTCGAGGTATAAGTCTTAAAATGAAGCAGAGGAAGCCGTGTCTGATGTTTCATTAATTTCTAGTTATGGAGGATATGTTAATGGAACTCAATCAGAAAAATGTGGATTGTTAATATTTATTAAGTCTTTTTTTCTTTAATGGTTGAGCTAATTATGTTGTTATGCTAAAAATTGTTTTTTATATACCAGTGAATACGCTTTTTTAACTGATGATCAGGCTTTCTTCATTCGTTTTTATCAGTGACTTCGCTTAGTTAACTGGTGATCAGGCTTTCTGCATCGATGATTATCGTCCGTTTAGATGTCGTTCTTCATATCGTTATTCATTCGGTTAACAACTGTTTATCCTGTGCGGACTTGTATTATCTTTTAGCTTTTCATTCATCGTACATCAGGTGGTATCATATAGTATGATATTGCAACTTTTCGATTCCAGTTCAACAAGAATCTAGAGTTATCGAATTAAGGACACGATTCAATGTTATATATAGAGAAAAAGAACAACAGTCTGCTGCTTGATTTGGAAATAAATATCTACTGGAACAAATGTTGATTTACATTTTGATTTCCGATTACAACATACCACTTGTCTCTGGTATCATATAGTATGATATTGCAACTTTTCGATTCCAGTTCAACTATAATCTAGAGTTATCGAATTAAGGACACGATTCAATGTTATATATAAAGAAAAGAACAACAGTCTTCTGCTTGATTTAGAAGTAAATATCTACTGGAACAAATGTTTATTTACATTTTGATTTCCGATTACAACATACCACTTGTCTCTGGTATGTTTTACTATGTCAAATGTCCGGATTTGTTTACATTTGTATGCGAGTTAGTCTAACGTTTAGTCAAATATTCATCATGAGGAGAAAAACGATGTAAACCAATTCCTTTTGTATAAAGTGAAATTCTATATTCCAAGTCACACTATTGCTTGTTATGATAATAATATCATGCTGGTTGAACATCGTGCGCTTCGTAAATATTCTAATCAAAACACAGCAGCGACAGAAATCTATTATTTCCAAATGTTTTATTTTATGTTTTTAGGAATGAAGGTTTTCACTTTGAGGGTTTTTCCTTAGACACTTACTAAAATATGTCCAATATAACGAGCACAATTTACGATGTTATAATGTATATATTACTCTATTTATCGTTATTTCATGTTTTTTATGCGTAAGACGTTTGTAATATTTTTAGTAAATCATTGGTGCGTGACATCATTATTAAACACGTCCTTCAATGTTTGTACGTAGAAAAACCTTAAAAGAAAAATAGAATGTTTGCATGACTTGCCGAATTGTCATCAATCGATAAGTTCATGACATGAACTATTAGGGACCAAAATGTATAGATAATTATTCTGAAACTCTTGTTAGCAGTACAAATCTTAGACTGACCAAGCTATGCGGTCGCATGATAACCCAAATGCATTTGTGTCGACTGATCGTATCTTCAGCCTATAAACTAAATTTTAAATATTTTACTTTGCAATACCAATAAAAAATGTCATAGTGAATTTAAAGATCGACGAACAAGAGTTGAACTGTTCATCTTTATGACTTATAGTTGGTGTCGGTTTAAGTTAGGACTTATATGTTTGTGATCCTTGGGTTAAGCTGTACAGGAACACTCGACGAACAGGAGTTGAACTGTTCATCTTTGTGAATTATAGTTGGTGTCGGTTTAAGTTAGGACTTATATGTTTGTGATCCTTTGGTTTAGCTGTACAGGAACACTCGAAGAACAAGAGTTGAACTGTTCATCTTTGTGAATTATAGTTGGTGTCAGTTTAGTATAGGACTTATATATTTGTGATCCTTTGGTTTAGCTGTACGGGAACACTCGCCCACCTGTAAATGTATCACAGATTCATTTGAATCATTAAATACAAATTTCCTGTTTTCAAAAATATGTTTGAGAGAATATATCTATAATTGATTTGAAAACATGAATATTTGCAATGAAATCTAAAGTTTAATATTCATGTACTGTACATATTATTTTGGGTTCATAAAGTGTCTGATCATACAACGCCCGTTAGTGTCGTTGAAAGTGTTTTTTTTTGTAGATTCTGTATCATATGTACAATATGGAGAGTTGGACAAAACATCGTACAGGTATATTAATAAATAACAGCATGGTACACCTAAATAAGCAATATCCAATAAATAACAGAAGACGAACATTTAAGAAGATTGATTTGTTTAGAAAACAGGATTGCAGTGACGGAACCCAAGGAAAAACACAAAGACTGAAAAACGTATCTCCACAAGGTGTCAAAAATAGTAGTTAACAAATGTTAACAATTACCCTCACAAATGAAAGAACAAATGAAAGAAAACACGTGTGCTATCATAACAATAAATCGATAAAAGACAACCAAGTCGTAAACTCATGTGCCACGAAATGAAATAATTTTCTAAATCTACTAGTTGGTCAATAATTATGCATTCATATCAGTAAATAACAACATGGCAGATATTACATAATTTTAGGTTGTTATAAAATGGATAGTTGTAACAACCTTGACTAACAAGGATGAAACTACTACTGTGGGTAACAACCTTGATTACCCAGGATGAAACTACTACTATGGGTGTTTAACGACCTTGACCACCAATTAGGGCGATGACATTACTATTAGGGGGTTATTTAACGACCTTGGCTACCAATTAGGGTGACGACACTACTACTAGGGGATGTTAAGCGTCCTTGACTACCCATCAGGGCGATGACACTTCTACTAGGGGGTGTTTAACACCTTGACTAGGCTTTGAATCGTTATGCCATATGTACTTAGCCTCACCTAATAAATTAGACATTTTTGCGGATCAATTTTTATTACAGAAGTGGAATTCATTTTCTTTTAGCAATAAATCATACATCAGTTTGTTTTATGATTTTATAGTTACGATGTCAGAGGCTTATAATTAATTGTTCAGATTATGTTTAAAGAATACGTATATGATATTATTATAAGTGTGGGCTAAAATAAACATAAACAATGGGGAAATTTAAGCTTAACTATTTGCACTACATCAAAGCGTACAGGAATAAACTTTCCAAATAGTTGTAGGATCTAAGAATGTGTCAGTTGTTTGCATTTAACCAAATACCTCTATGTATTTGTCAATAGTATGTTTCTTTAGGGAGTCTTTTTACGTTTTACCAAATTCTTGTTTGGAAATCGTAATATTTTCTTCATTGATTGACAATATCAATTGCGCTTCAAATAGTTTTTGTTTTCAAGCTCTTTTATTTTTTCTTACTGAATTACAAAATATGAACATTGCTTAAAGGTATCGTCGATTTGTTGAAAAAAGAAAAATATCTCTCTTTTACTTGATTCTTTGTGATAAAACTTTCTGTTAAATTTCGCTTTTATGAGTAAACCACTTGTCTATCTTGTTCCCATTTATAATCAATAGAGAGTTACATAAAAACAATTTACGAATTAATCATTAAACATAGAAGAAATTACATCAGTTTGGAAATAAATCAACCTTTAGGAATTTTCTTAACTTTTTGACTAAACAAACTGAATATTAAATGATATCAAATTGCCTTGATTTACCTTGTCAACGTTCAGACTTTTTATAAAAACTCTAAAAGTCCATCAGTACATTTTTTTGCATTATGTTTTTTCTATTTTATTAGCTAGTCCATTAAATAGAAGAAAACAAACTTTTGATATAGGACATATTTATATAGTCACGTGAATCATGCGTGCCTCTAAGGTGAAACAGTTGTCGTGCAATGAACGTATTTGATATTTCCTGACGTCGAACAAGTTGTTTTGTTGTTACAGTTGTTTCTAATAGTAAACGAATCAACACGGGATCCTTCTAACCAGGCACACACACATGACGTCTGACCTAGTTGACGTGCTTGCGCGAATAATTGTGTCGATGTAATATTTGAACCACTCTGCCTGCACAGATTGACAGCCTTATTACAGGTGAAGTTTTCAGTAACGCTTCCAAAGAGAGGTATGTTGATAAGTCTGCCTGAAAAACAGAAAACATAATGTTACAATTAATGTATGTTTATATAGTAACGCCATGTTTCCGATTTTGCCGAACATTTAGTGTTTTTGATATAACGTGTTTACAAATTTTGAATGAGTTCATTTATCATAGTCTCAATAAATTTGTTAGAAATTGTTCAGGTTAACAGATTCTGTTTAAAATCAAACTGTTAACAAAATGATCGAATCGAATGATAAGGTTTAGGTTGCCACTTTTGTGTCTCCTTGAATATTTTAAAAAAGTATTATGTACTATGAAATAACATCAGTTACATATTCATAAGACATAAGTATTTTTGAATTCTGATGGCATTAAGGCTTCAAAGTTCATATATTTACTGCATAACAGCAACAACTGCCAAACAAAAGCCTCATTTTGAGATCTTAGCATGAATATTTAGACAGCTCTACCAACAAATATATTTTGTCACAAAATGTATGTTATAAAGATATCTATGTGTGTAAAGGTCGTAACATTTCCAAAATAAATTGCTTATAATTCTGTTATCATACATAAAATAATTAAACCCTTTAAGATGTTTTAGGATCACATTCGGTTTTTAGTAGCGATCGTGTTTCTTAGTCTACGTTTTTCTATGAAGTGTTTTGGACACTGCGGTTTGTATTTTCGTCATTTTTGTTTTTTGTCATCGCTTCCTCAGTTTTTTTTGGACTCAAAGAGTTTTGAATGACCCTTTGGTATCCTTTACTGTTTTGTACTAGAGAAATGCTGCAGGAATTTGAACAATATATTATAGTTTCAAATAACAAAAGAAATTATACTCACCACAAAACAGGCCATTGTAGTAACTCTGGGACCCAACAGGACATGCTTCACATTGTTTTGTCATTTCTGAGTAATACTGTTTGTTCTTAGGACAACACAAATCTCCATTTGATCTCTGTTTGCGTATGCTAGTGGATGTAACGCGTCTTCTGATTGCCTGACGTTGTTTTGTATATCAGCTCATAGACATAATTTTGTCATGTGACAGTGACGTCATCAACGTTTTTTCATGGTTTACTCCGGTTTAAAATGGAATTTAGAATTAAATTATAAGAAATGACTGTAATATTTTTTCTGTCTATTCGAAATAACATAAAAAATGTGGTGCACACTTTAAAATAACCCGCTACGCGGGTTATTCAGTGTGCACCACATTTTTGATGCTATTTCTTCATAGACAGAAAAAATATTACAGTCATTCCTTAAATAGATGCAAGCAAGTGATGAGTAATAAGTTATAGATATAAGCAATTGGTGAGTAATAAGTTATAGATATAAGTATTTAAATAATAATAAGTCATAGGTATAAGTAATTAGTTATACATGTAGATGTAAGCAATTGGTGAGTAATTAGTTATAGATATAAGTATTTGATAAATAATAAGTCATAGGTATAAGCAATATGTTCCCGTCTGTAACACCCTTTTATAGGTCTTGTTTGTTACATTCGTGTGCAATCTTCTTGATTCCCTCCTGCGTTTGGTATTTTACACCTCCTTTTTATCACAATTGTATCGGTATCATGTGCTTGTGGTTCATCCCTACAATTAAAAGCACATTCAATGTCCGTTTTTTGTTCTGTCAAAGATTTATTTCATGAATGACCTTCATTTTGCATATACAATACCAATAATGAGGAAAGCCAAAAATTGTCTTAATTGTAATACCAAATCATCATTCTATCAGGAATTAACAGATTAATCAAAAATATATAGTGTTTAGGGTAAGTTTCATATCAGGTTAATAGGTTAGAAATGCTGAACATATAGCGAAGTAAGTCGTCTGTTATTTTAGAGTAATTGTTAAAAGGTATTTTTATTATGCATGCATTTTACATCATCAGATATATTAACTAGATATAATACATGGACGCTAATACTGTCTATTTTCATTAAATGGAATAATCATCAATACCCAGATTTATTCGGAACACACCTTAAAGTAGTAATCATTTGACATGTTAATATGTTGTTACTTAAGACGTCAAATAATGTAGGGCCCATAATTTAGATCGCCAGGTTTAGTTTTTGGTTTAATTAGTCTCCGAATCGTACATGCATGAACACAGACTCCCGTTCAATCAACAAGGTGTTTCGATCGGCATTGATGTTAACCTGTTTTACACAGAAACACGTGAGACTGTTATTTGTTGACTGAGCCTTGTATTTCGGGATGTTGGGATAATCACGATAACATGTCAGTTAGACATCTCCCGTATCTTTCCTACAGCAACACCAGGATTATTTATACATTATAAACATAGTACCTGTCAACGTTACATTTCCACGGTAATTGGTGGCAAATGTTAGCTGTGCATTATATATACCTTGAGATTTCTCTTTTCTGTCGTTGCAAAGGTCGACATGGATCAACATAGCAGAACTTGATACCAATTTTTAGAGGAACATCTGTGACTGGTTTATCTAGATGAAGTTGTTCATATCCCTCCACTCGTAAATTAAACTTTGAATAAATGGACGGTAGCAGTATACTGTTGTCTTTTTCATCTGTAAAGCAAATATGTTTGTTGAAAGGTTGAGCTATAAGTAAATATACCAGTGTGCATTGTACATGCATAAGGTAAACACATGTTTAATGTAACTTTGCCGTAAAGCGTGCAATAAGTTAAATATGATATACTGGCATACATGTATAAAATGAAAAATGCATTAGAAAAAAAAAACTATAAAGAGTTAACACAATGAAAATGTCTGATGTTATTTGCATAGTGTTTATCGATGACTATTCGGTAATGTCATGATGAGAATAAGGTATGCTGATAACAGTTGCATTGTGTTTACCGATGACGATGCGGTAATGTCATGATAAGAATAAAGTATTCTGATAATAGTTGCATTGTGTTTACCGATGCCGATGCGATAATGTCATGACTCATGATGATAATTGCTTTTTTGCATTGTGCTTATCGATGTTGATGTGGTAATGTCATGATGAGAATTGCTATTTGCATTGTGTTAATCAATGATGATGCGGTAATGTCATGATGAGAATGAGGTATGCTGATAATAGTTGCACTGCGGTAATGTCATGACTCATGATGATAATTGCTTTTTGCATTGTGTTCATCGATGTTGATGTGGTAATGTCATGATGAGAATAAGGTATGCTAATAATAGTTGCATAGTGTTATTCGATGACGATGCGGTAATGTCATGACTCATGATGATAATTGCTTTTTGCATTGTGTTTATCGATGACGATGCGGTAATGTCATGACTCATGATGATAATTGCTTTTTGCATTGTGTTTATCGATGTTGATGTGGTAATCTCATGATGAGAATGAGGTATGATGAAAACACTTTGAACAAGATAAAAAAAATATCTAATTGCAAAATACAAAAAGGATTTCAAATAAGTAACAATATAAGTATTTAATTTCTTGCATTTAATAAGGACAGATAGATTAATGTTTATAATAATGTCCAAAATTGTCTAAACCCAAGGTTGCTGTCTGATTTGCTTGTATCCTATATCTCGGTTTAGTCATTGTAAATCGCAAATGAAAATGCAAATAAAAATTAGAATTACTTATTGAATTAGGGCATATCTTTTGAAAATATGATCGTTCGTTCCTGCCACACACCCGGTATGGATTGGGTATTCTTTGCTGAAGGCAACTGGAACCGTGACCTTCTGTGTATGATATCTTTAGGCGGTTGGTCATTTGTTTGAGCGGTGATATGATGTAATTTGTCTAAGCATCTTGAAACAATTTGTTGTCGAAGTTCTTTGGGGTGACTTGCACAAGTACCTAATAAAGAAAATAATTTAGTAAAGTTGGAAAACATAGTCAAAACAAACTATGACAATCATTCCTATCTAAATAGTTAAGAATTTTACTCAGACACTATTTTCCAATAATGCTGGAAATTTGGATTGATCTTAAATACAATATCCTGTAAACATGTAAACCAGGAAGTAGAACATACTTAATACGTTTTACATGTTTTACCACGAATTGATTGACCGATACGATGTGATTGTATAAAAGGTCAATAAAGACATGATTACACGGATTGATTGAATAGCAGTTGTTGGCTGATATGCAAATTGACCGAGTGTGTCCTATTCACGATTGTGATACTTTGACAGGTGATGAAAACATGAAAGTTAACGGTTATACAGTTGACGCACTCAGGAATTGTCTAGTCGTTAATGAATTTATTGTATGATTACAAATGCGGATGCGATAGATGACACACCTTTCAAATGACCCATTTTTAAGTTGCATATCATCGTGTAACAACGACCCCTATTTGAAAGTCTTGTTTTAAAAGACAAATGAGAATATTAACATCTAAATCATGTAAACTGAAAATGAAGTCAAACAGGTTAAAAAGTAGATGATTTTATTTTTTGTTTGGTTTGCAGATGGATTGACGATTTACGAAATGTTGGTATAATAATATATATAACACATAGTCAAAAAAAATAATGTTATTCATAAATTAGTTTGGTAAGTTTTGTAAATTCAAACACTGTTAATCGTTAATTGCTAATTGTTGAGTAATGTACACAAATGAGAAATTGGTTATTGGGATTTTAGAAAATACTGCATAAAAACAATGTTATCAGCATTTACAATGTAACTTTGTTTCGGAACCTATCCGATTGCAATTTCACAGTGATGAAACAAAGCAAAAATTATTGGATTTATTGTAAGTAATTAAACTATTTACCGGACGAGCGTTTTTGCTAACAATCAGCATATATATTTCAAACCCAGCCAGATAAAAGCTATGACCTCTTTGTGATGGTAAAATTTTAGCATGCTGCATCCACCAGTTCGTTTCTGGACTTGGAATAGAACAGTTTTAGCACGGAATAACATTGAAAGGTCTAACCAAGAATAGTCGCAAGTTTTGTTCGTCCTTTTTGTTGACACTGTTATAAATTTCAATTCAGCATGACATTAACTGTCTCTTGATGCTAATAACTTGTCAATTTCTGTAGCCAATCCGTTAAATAACTATGGCTTTCGTCCCTGCTTATATTCTAAAATGTTACACAGCATTTGAACATTAGTTGTCCGTAAATTATTGTACGACATCGATGAAACTGCCAATAAGGTTGTAATAGTGTCAATGGATAAACCACTTGGATGCTGAGCCTTTGGACTTTCTCCAAGAATTTTAAAGGTTTGTATCTGAGTGAGGCTTCACATTAATTTGCCATTGTTTCAAAAAGGTCAACCTGAAGGTCGTATACTTCTATTTGTGTTGCTACCAATTGTTCGGCCGTTATTTTAGCTTCATGACACCTGCCAGTTGCACCATAATTCCTCTTATTGTGTTTGCAGCTATACTACTTGTGGAAGCAATGCCCTCGCATATTTCTGCGATAAATAGTGCCCAATACGAACTTAGTTTGGCTAGATCATCTTTAGGGGAATAAGAAGTATAGTCTCTCAAAAAAATGAATTGCATAGTTTCATACCCATTGTCATTATCTTGCCAACATTATTTGCAATTTCAGTGCTGTAATCCACAAGCTTATGAAAATTAACTGCATTCCCAATGGCATGAGTTAAACGTCTAGATGCTTCCGCTATTTCTGTCGAAACTCAAAAATATCGTCGGAATTCTCAATATCAGTCAGCCATTTAAATGTATTTGCAGCCATTGCCATTCGCAATGCCATCTTTAATACGACTTTAAGTAAATCTTCCAAGGCACTACCAATGTAAATAACTAGTAACTTTCTTAGTTTTACCTTGAGTTCATCTACATATTTGACAAATCTTTTTTGATAGTCTGCAATTCTACCTTTAAGATAGCCAACGTCCGCATCTAGCTTAGCTTTTTGGTACGAGGCTACTTTCTTGAAGCATGTTCCAAGTTGTTGAAATCGGTGTTGTACATCATTTTTGATATCCATAGCAGCAACTTGTATACTGACTACATTCTTCTCTGCTAGATCTTTTATTTGAATTCCTTTTAAGCTTTTTATATAATCCCGAATTTCAATATCTGAAACCAAAAACTTGCGAGGTAAAACATCAGCGTTACCTGTCCCAAAGGTTTGAAGGTACACACGGAGCTCGTTAAATACCTTGGCGCATGAGTAAATCAACCATTTGAATGATGGGAATAGTATAATGTAATCACATGGTGAATACTGACTTTAAGGAAGTATCTTTAATAGTTTGACAGCTAGCGATCAATTTTGTAAAAATTTACATATAAGATATATTACACTTCTAACTGGATAAAATGCTTTTAAGACACAATCCTATCGAGTTCCATTTAAAAAATTAACGTGACAAATGTAAACCACCAATTTAAAAATAACACGTGTTTCATGAAAGTGCCTTAGAAATGTAAACAATGGACAAAAATGAAATGTGACTGTTGATTGCTTAATGTCCAGTGGCAAATATTTTCTGCATATGTAGAGCAAACATAAAGATTGCAATTAGTTTTGTACAGATAAATGCATTGTACTAATATACTGCAGTGATGCCTAAATATCTTAATAATGTTTCAGGGTATTGCATGGACGGTTTCCTGCAAGAGTAGTTTTTGAGCTTTTAAAGAAAAACTGTTCCATTTTTACAACAAAACAAAAGGAAGGTTCCTGCAATAATATCGATTGGATTTATTCTTAAACCACACGTGATTATTTTATAAATCGCTATTGTATAACGGTGGACACAAATAAGCATTCATAAAAGGGGACGATTTGGCTTCATTTGAAACGTTTGTGCGATTATGAAAAGGACAAGTTGGTGTTCATTGACGTCTTGACATATAGACTAGTCTGGGGGTATGGACATGTGTCTGAGTGTTATATACAATGTACATACATATAATACTCCTTACTTTGGAGCACTCAATGTGCACTTTAAACATACATGTAGTGTATACATAATTATTAATATGAAGAGAAAAAGGAGTACACAAATGCTATATATATATGTATTTTAACAAACATTTCTTCACTACATAGTTTTTTAACAGGTTTGGTAAAATCATATATTCGAAGTATTGCTTCATGCAGACTTATAGCTATAATGGATGATAATGTTGTATTGGCAAAGTTGCATGGACGTATTAGGGTACAATGGACTATTCCAGAAATAGTTCACCCCCATCTTTTTTTTAAGGAAGAGCCTGGAATTACAGATAATTGTGTTTATTCTCTAGCCCTATGGAAGACGCTGGATTTCCAGTACTTTTTGCAAAATGGAATGGTATGGAAAATTCCGACACGGGATTGTTTGTTTACAAATAATAATGTCACGTGATAATGATTATGTAATGATGTCAAATTAATTATTCTAGAACATCGTCCGCCATCCTTTTGGGTGCATACAAAATTTCTCATCATAAGCCACTTATCTTGTATAGACTTGAACAATGTGAATTAAAACATGACATGAAAATATATGTTCAAGGTTACACGTTAAATACAAAGATATAGCAAACACAGATTATTCAGAAATTATGTTGATCAGTGACCCAAAAATTGTTAAGATTCACATTTCATTTTTGTCCATTGTTTACATTTCTAAGAAATGGGATTGTTACTTAAGCAGTCGAAGGTCGACAGAACCCAAATCTGATACAAATCAATTCTAAATAATCCTCACCAAAATTATTGAAAATAGAAAGATTATGTCTAAGAAGATCATTGACATGCCTCATTCATTGATTTATGGATTTATGGCGCGATAGATTCTTACTTACTTTCGATTTGTATAACAAAATTGTATAGAATGTCATTAAACAATATTTCAGTGTTAAAATGTGAACATACATAAGCATAGCATACGTATTATATATATATCTTTGTCAAGGTTAATATTTTACCTCAACAAAGTACTTCACTTAAGAATTATATTTGAGCGGAGTAAATGTATTAATAGCATTTTAATTTGTGAATCTTTTGAATCACAGTACAAGTTGAACCAATCAGCGGAATTTATAATTTTGGGCATACTTATTTTTAATGCAGTTTTTTGCACACTTAAGTAAGAAATATAAAAAATGGAATGCTGATAGTAGATATAACAGGTGGATCGGGGTTCTGTGTATTCAAATTATGTGTACAACTCTCCTTACTCTTTGAATTTCTAAAGATTTTGCGACCTGCATCGTTCACCAAGATTAATATTTTATTATAAAGTATAGTAATTATTCATATCTTATAAGCTAGAGGCTCTAAAGAGCCTGTGTCTCTCACCTTGGTCTATGTGCATATATATCAAACAAAGGACACCCTCCAACATTGTAGACGAGAATAGACTTCATGACGAAAATCTCTATTTTTTTTATCTTGTATGACTGATCTTTTAGTCTGTTTAGTTTCTCTCTATCTTCTTGAGTTTTTGCTCAAAACACAAAAGAGAGTAAAACAATCCTCATGTAAGGGCAATCACTTTTATGAAGAGTGACAGTCTACTAACTATATCGGCAAGATTTGACTTTTTAATGGAGCTTACCTTGCTGATCATTTTTGTGATTAAAAGTGTTTATTAATCTATTAAAACTTAAATCATATAAGGCATAACAGAAAAAAAACATGTTTCTCTCTAAATATCATAGTTAACATGATAATAGGCAAAAATGAAAAAAAATGGTGAAATTTGTTATTTATTGGCTATAACTCCTATAAGAATTTGTCTAATAGTTTTGACGTATATAAACAATTGGTAGAGCTCATAATTATGAACATTTTTGCTCCTTTCAGATTTTCTCTATTTATAACGGTTCAAATAATAATAGACAAACCTTGCATAGTACCCCTATGTCTTATTTTTAGCCATGCCTGCCATCTTGGTTGACAGGCGAGGTAATTGGACACATTTTTTAAACTACCTACCATAATGATGATTGTGGCCAAGTTTGGTTAAATTTGTCTCAGTAGGTTCAGAGGAGAAAATTTTTGTAAAAGATTACAAAAATTTACCAAAAAATTGTAAAAAATTTACTATAAAGGGCAATAACTCCTTAAGGGGTCAATTGACCATTTTGGTCATTTAACTTATTTGTAGATCTTACTTTGCTGAACATTATTGCTGTTACAATTTATCTCTATCTATAATAATATTCAAGATAATAACCAAAAACTGCAAAATTTCCTAAAAATTACCAATTCAGGGACAGCAACCACACAACGGGTTGTCTGATTTGTCTAAAAATTGCAGGGCAGATATATCTAAACCTGATGAACATTTTATCTCATGTCAGATTGCTCTAAATGCTTTAGTTTCAGAGATATCCGCCAAAGTCTGCATTTAACACCTATGTTCTATTTTTAGCCATGTCGGCCATCTTATTTGGCGGGCCAGGTCATCGGACACATTTTTAAAACTAGATACCCTAATATATATTAATATGGTTAAATTTGTTTCAGTAGTTTCAGCGGAGAAGATTTTTGTAAAAGATTATTGCTGTTTACAGTTTATCTCTATCTATAATAATATTCAACCAAAAACTGCAAAATTTCCTTTAATTTCCAATTCAGGGTCAGCAACCCAACTACAGGTTGTCCGATTTGTCTGAAAATTTCAGGGCAGATAGATCTTGACCTGATGAACATTTTTAGTCATGTCAGATTTGCTCTTAATGCTTTGGTTTTAGGGAAATAAGCCAAAATCTACATTTAACCCCTATGTTCTATTTTTAGCCATGGCGGCCATCTTGGTTGGTTGGCCGGTTCATCGGACACATTTTTTAGACTAGATAATTGATGATTGAGGCCTAGTTTGGTTAAATTTGGCAAGGTAGTTTCAGAGGAGAAGATTTTTGTAAAAGTTAACTGACGACGACGACGACGACGGACGACGGACGCCAAGTTATAAGAAAAGCTCACTTGGCCTTTCGGCCAGGTGAGCTAAACAGTAATTATCTTAAGGCATTCATATTGACTGATTGCAAATGACGTTGCATTATTTCTGATCTAAAAGAAGAAATATTGGCATTTTAATCAATGCAAACAAAATTGTAGTATCTTTCCCCTGAAAATCAGCATATTTTATGAAATACAGTCAATCCTGATGTACATGAAGTACTAAAATCAAATGGCGGTTCATGATTTCTATTAAAATAAAGACATAAGTGCATTCTTATTCAACACAAACAAAAGTTTAAGTATTTTCATCCTTATAGCATTACAATTTTATCAATTTTCATTATTTTATGAAATTATAGCAATAAAAAACTTATCCTGAGGCCTTTGAAATAACCAGTTACAAATAACATTGTATTTTTTTCATTAAAAAACCAATTTTGTTAATTTTAAACTACATTTGTATGCGAACAACATTTTAGTATCTTTTCTCTGATATTCATTTAACTTTGTGAAAAACAACCTTTCCTGATGTAGAAAAAGTACAAAACAACAATGACTATCAATAATATATATTCAAATAAAGGAGTGATTGCATTCTTATTCAACAAAAACAAAAGTTTTTGCATATTTATCCTTATATTATTCACATTTAAAAAAAAACAAAAAATACTCACAGGCATTTAAAATGACTTATTGCAATTAACATTGCATTAGTTTGAATATAAAGAAGAAATATTTGCATATTTAAATAATGCGAAAATCATTTTAGTATCTTTTCTCTGATATATATCATAATTTGTAAAAAAAAAATCCTGATGTACAAAGAGTACTACATTCTAATGGCGGTTCATAATTTCTATTACAATAAAGAAATTATTACATTCCCATTCAACACAAACAAAAGTTTAAGTATTTTCATCATAATATCATTACAATTTTATCAAAAAAGAACTTGCACTGAGGCCTTTGATTAAACTAGTTACAAATAACATTGCAATTTGTTGGATATAATAAAAAAAATATTGGTAATTTTAAACAATGCACTGCTAACAACATGTTAGTTTCTTTTCTCTGATATTCATTAAATTTTGTGAAAAACAACATTTTCTAATGTACAAAAAGGACAAAAAAATATTGGCATTTTTAATCAATGCAAACAAAGTTTTAGTATCTTTTCCCCAAAATTTAGCATATTTTATGAAAAACAATCCATCCTGATGAACAAAAAGAACTAAAATCCAATGGCGGTCGATAATTTCCATTAAAATAAAGAAATGGTTGCATTCTTATTTAACAAAAACAAAAGTTTATTTATACTTAAATTCTTCACATTTCATAAAAAAAAAGAATTATTTAGAGGCATTTAGAAAAAGAAGAAATGTTAGCATATTTAAACAATAGAAACACAATTTTAGTATCTTTTCTCTGATATAAATCATTATTTGGTAAAAAAAAAACAACACATCCTGATGTACAAAAAGTAATAAATTTCAATCGTGGTTCATGATTTCCATGTAAATAAAGAAATGAATGCATTCGTAATTTATCCAAACCTAGCTTTAAGTATCTGTACTGTTATATTATTTTCATTTTCATCATCTAGTGACATTAAAATGCATAATTGCTACATACATGATAACATGTTATCTCTTTTTAGTGATACAGAAACATTCTGAGCATGACATTAAAATGCACTTAGGTAATTTATTTGGCTGAAAAAAAAAGAAAACCAATAAAGAAAACAAAATACACATAATGCGTGAAAAGTAATTTACATATTTGTTTATGTGTTATTGTGAGTAAAGGTGTCTTCGAAGAGGTCCGCGTTTATCGCATGTAATTACTTTGGAGTTCGTTTTACATAAGTATTTTAATTATATACGCATTCGGCCGATCCGTGCGATCCGTGCATATAATTAATTTACTGATCGATCGCTGACCGTTGTCACGGTTACTCTCACATAGCTTATTTGACGTATCTGACGGTTTATATGGGTTATCGATCACAGATCATTCATCGATCAGTCAAACATCCGTCACCGATCATTCACCGATCAGTCAAGTTCCCGTCAAATAGTAATGCATAATATTGCAAGTAATGTAGCACATGTAATTCAACTGATGTAAGTTCTTTATTCTCTCTCTCTCTCTCTTAATTATGATATAGTGTTTTTTATATCATGATTACCTTATTTATTTGATTTTATTACTTTCATTATTATTACTATACTGTATCATTATTATAAGTAGACGTTGTAGGAGTAGAACTGTTATATTTTAATGTTTATGAAACGCCCAAAGTTGAAGTGTGGTGAACAATAGGGATATTCCGAAATAACCTTTCGATAAACAATTTCGATAAAATATTTTCAAATGTCTTTTGGTTCTTTATACCGTTTTTTTTTTAAGAATTGCAAATTAACAGTTTAACTTAATCAACAAAATTAATTGTTTTAAACAATTTATTGACTTTGTGAATGCAAATTGTCATTAGTTTTATTAGATATTCGCATGTTCAATTATCCAAAACCTGTACCGAGACAGTATGTCATCGTCCTAATTGGAAGTCAGTGCGTTTGTCTTTGTCACTTTAGTGATCTTAAAAGGAAGAATAAGAGCAAACTGTTTACTTCAATACATATATAAAGTCCTAATTCGAAGTCAATATGTCAGGCTCTTAGTCACAGCGTGTACAAAATTGCTTTTTTTCAGAATATAACTTTTGAGTAGATTTGTGAGAAAATGAGACAGCAAGCCAAAAATAAAATTAACCATTAAACCTCTTTGGTCTGTTGTGCCAGTCACCAGTAAGTTTCATCAACATAAGGTTTCAAGTTTGGTGGCAGTCCCCACCTGTTGTATCATACGCTGGCTTGCACATTTTGTTGTAAACATATTTTTTACGACTTTCCCTTGTAAAGACAGACTTGCTTTGACAATCAATTCAAGCTGACTAATTAAACGCGGTCATAATATGGAAGTTCGAATTAATAACCAAGATGGCAATGTTACAATTCACGTTATTGTTGGCAATCGATCTACCATATAACTGGACACAATATCAGTAAGGAATTAACACAGATAAGTTTTCTTTTGAAAGAGATGCGAAAGATACCAAAAAGATATTCAACCTAATAAGTCGGAGAAAACCTGAAAACGCCATGGCAAAAAAAAAAAAAAACTACTTAAATACAAACAACACAAAATAGAAAAACCAAAGACCGAGTAACCGGGACCCAACTTAAAATTTGGGGTATTATCTAGTGCTGTGAAAGGGTAAAAAGATATTGGTCAACATTTCGTACCTAGTTTGAAACACACATATGTTGATTAGTTGAATTCCACAATGTCCTGTTTGAGACAATGAGTAAGCGATAGTGGTGACGACCATTGGAAGATAACTATCGTTATCTGTGAAACAAAAACAAAAATTATATAATGGTTAGCTAGTAGTTTTCCCAATTTTCTTAACGTTCTGAGATGCATCGATCAAAGGTCTGACACGTTTGAGTTAATGTATTTATAATTTATAAATGTGAAATTATTTCATGGCTCTGACTTTTGTTATCATAAAGGGACCATCGTGTTTTTCTAAATACAGTATCACGCTAGATACCTGTACTTTTATCTACAAACAAAAGAAAAACAGAAAAATCACAAATACTGAACTTCGAGGAAAATTCAAATAGGTAAGTCCCTAATCAAATGGCAAAATCAAAAGACTAAACACATCAAACGAATGGGTTACAACTGTCATATTCCTGACTTGGTACAGGTACAGCTAGCTAAACCTCTCACTTGTATAGTGTCGCATCAAATTCCATTATATTGACAACAATGCGTGAACAAAACAAACAGACACAAGAGGTAAAAATGTCAAAAATAGGGGCACAGCTGCCAACATTGTATTATCATCTTAATCACTATAAAAACAAACACATGTAACAAAGAAGCACAAAAAGGCAAACATCAAATTTAACATTCTCATTTTGCTTTTTTATGATACGATTTTATTTATCTATGTAAAATCCACCAATAAAGGATAGAAGGTTTTAAGTACTGGCGAAGAATTGCGCGTTTGACGTCACACAGATAGATATAAAATACTTTTGTCGTTCAAAGTATGACGATATATCTAAATACAGAGTCACGTCAAATGGATATCACAAACAAACAGACTTAACAGTAAAAGTAATATTAATAAAATAAAAAAAAAAAATAATTTTGTCGTTCAAAGTATGACAGGATACATAAGTACAGAGTCACGTCAAATGGATATCACAAAAAAAGACTTAACAGTAAAGTAATATTAATAAAGACAAATAAAAGAATATTCTAACAGCTCTTTAAATGTCTTACCTGTAAGATTAGCTGTTATACCTGTATATAATATATATCATATAGACAAATTTCTGAAAGATTTTGTAATATTGTGTACTTATATGAGCATTACAAATTGTATGTTGATAATTTAGATAAATGTATATTCTTTTGGCAAAATATATAAGTAATGTACGTGTTTCATTCTGTATAACATGTGTCTTTCTATTTTGTTATGTTACACTATTGTTATAGATAAGGGTGATGGTTTGGTACCATTAAAACGTTTAAACCCGCTGCAATTGTTTGCACCTGTCCTAAGTCAGGAATCCGATGTTCAGTAGTTGTCGTTTATTGATGTGGTTCATAAGTGTTTCTCGTTTCTCGTTTTTTACATAGGTTAGACTGTTGGTTTTCCCCGTTTGAATTGTTTTACACTAGTAATTTTCTGGGGCACTTTATAGCTTGCTGTGTGGTGTGAACCAAGGCTCTGTGTTGAAGGCCGTACTTTGACCTATGATGGTTTAATTTTATAAATTGTGACTTGGATGGAGAGTTGTCTCATTGGCACTCATACCTCATCTTCTTATATCTATATAGTCCCTGTTTATTATTTTGAATACTTCAAGGTTAGACACATACGGATAAAAACATAAAAACATAAATTTGTTGGTAAGACATATTTGTTTAAGGGCCGTATTTGTTATAAAGGCACTTACCCATGCATTAATTTTAATCATTCTATATATGTTATAAACCTATAATAAGTTGTATGTTTTTATTTTTGCATATTTACATGTCTTATGTGCAATCCCCATGGATTTTGCTGTAGTAAGGGTTTCATTGTTTTTCACTTATTATTGCTCATTTAATTTAGACAGCTTGTTCTTTGCTTTTATTATTATACGGAGATTCTTTTCAACCTGAATGTATTTAACGTTGCAAATAAATATACGACACATATTGATATAATCTTATTATATCTAAATATAGATTGTTATGTCACGGGTTATATATCTTACCTGTGTGATAAGTGTATTTGCTTTCCGATAAAATGGCTCAGGCGGCGTCTAAAACATGCGAGATTTGCATAAGTGCTTCAGGATCGCAATACTGCTTAGAATGTGAACAATACTTTTGTGAAAATTGTAAAATATTTCACAAAAGACAGAAAGGCACAATCAATCACCAGTTTCAGTCGTCCTTAGACGTCATTCCGGAAGGTAAATCGAAATGTCCGGACCACAAGGAAGACTTATGTTTTCTATGTAATACCTGTAATGTAGCAGTTTGTAGCAGTTGCGTGACCGGAAGTCACACAGGCCATGCCTTTTCTAAGCTTATGGACAGCATAACAAAGTTGAAGGTGAAGATTAAAAAAGACCTCCACAGAAAGGTACACGAAACAACCCAAAACTTGAAAAAGATAGAAGAAGGTCTAAAGGCATTTGATGTAAACGTAGAAGTAGTAGTAAAAGCTATAACAGAAGAAGGTACAAATATAAAGGCAATGGTTGATAAATGCATCGCAGAGATGATCGCATCGGTCAAGGATCAATCCAAGACGGAAAAGGACAAATTGACAAAGATCATGGCAGATAGCAAAATGGATTTGAAGGCGGGAAGTGACATAAGCAATAAAATATATGAACTCGAAAAGACACGAAACGATGGACAATTGTTACAGTCTTTACAGAAACTTACAAATGACATTGCAAAGCTGACGATAGAGCCTATATCCGAGTTTCCGAACATACAGTATACTGCTAAGCCTGTAACAGATAACGACATCAAACAACTGTTTGGCATCTTCAAAATAAGGTAAATCCACTGAAATACCTGAGAGTATTGTTTTGTAGACTGCATTCTGTAGTCCGAATACATGCTTTAATATAACTATATTATTTGAAAGTGACATGTATTTTTGTATAATCAAAATTCTGTTTTTGAATATCAATGTATTTCTGTATTAAATCTCATGACAGATGCAGGGGAGACAATTCATTCAATAAAAAGATGTGGTCATTAACAATGTATTGTTTATAATGGAATAACAATGGACTCTAGTGAATAGACATGTGGTCTATGACAATGTACATTTTAAATTGTATTCACAATGCACTCGACACTACGTAAACTTATGAATTTATTCAGGAATACTTGTTTTCAAACTGGCACAGAATGTCTGTTTTCCTCATTTTTAAAATGTTTTGCTTTGATATTATGCATTTAAGGAATCATATGTAAATACTTCATTTTTATTTTGACAGTGGAGTACGTACACAACATATCGGAAACAGAGAGAAAGAATTACCTAAACCAAAGAGGTAGGGCAATATGTTTGTATATTGTGTTAATTTTACGCATACAATAATGTAAACTGTTCGTTAAAAGTTTAAGTGAATCACACATTATCTTCGTGTATACCTTAATTTTTTTTTACGAAATGAAGCCCCTCTCTCCATGGTTCTGGGTAAATTTGTTTCTTATATTGTGTAAACCAGTGCACCGTTTTAATGTTGACACATTTACTAGTTACATGTATGTACTTATCTTCATTACATTGTTCCTAAGTAGCAGTTGTTTAAAGCCGTATTTGCTTAATTATCTTGATACATATTTCACCAACTCACATTGTTTTTTAAATATTTTGTTTTACTTTGATTTACATCTTCTACAAATTCATTTATAATGCGTTGCATACGTTAGCAAGCACTAATTCGAGTAGGATTGCGTTTAAGTAATTAATACTGATAATGATGTGCAAACGTATAGCGTAATTTATTTTCCATAGCTTTAAAATTAGGTTGTATTTAATTTTCGTAAATATACTACTCGTTAAAATGTTTCTGCTTGTCTAGTTAAAGATTTGGAACCTATTGATACTTTAAATTTACGATATAACCATGATATTGAATGTAAAAGGCATTCATCATAATTATCCGCACTAGTAAGGCAAATTGTGCATAGTATAAGCTAAGGACACCATACTGTTTTCAAACGACATTATCAGGTCATGTTGCGCAGTCTTCTTTTAGTTGTGTATATGTAGTTTTATGTTAACTGTTGTTTGTCCTTTCGTCAATTTTCATTATTTGCCATAGTGTTACCCATATGTCTTCGATGTATGAGTTTGATTGTCCTCTTAGATATTTTCCATCTCTTTTTAAAATATCCTCGATTCACAAGATTATTTTAAATCGAATGTTTGCTGAAGGGTTCAACGATTCCAGCAGTAACGTTCACAATCGACTGTTGATACAGCGGTCAAAGACTTCAGCAGTCACATTCACAATCGACTGTTGATAAAGCGGTCAACGACTTCAGCAGCCGCATTGAAAATCGACTGTTGATGAAGGGGGGAATGACGTAAGCAGTGACATTCACAATCAACGGTTAAAAAAGGTTCAACGATTTTACATTCAGATTCACAATCAACTGTTGATTAATGGGTCAACGACTTTAGTAGTCACATTCACAATCGACTGTTGATAACGGGGTCAACGACTTCAGCAGTCACATTCTCAATCGACTTTTAATGAAGGGGTCAACGACTTTAGTAGTCACATTCACAATCGACTGTTGATAAAGGGTTCAACGACTTTAGCATTCACATTCACAATCGACTGTTGAAAAAGGGGTCAAAGACTTCAGCAGTCACATTCACAATCGACTGTTGATAAAGCGGTCAACGACTTCAGCAGCCGCATTCAAAATCGACTGTTGATGAAGGGATGAATGACGTTAGCAGTCACATTCACAATCAACGGTTAAAAAGGGTTCAACGATTTTACATTCACATTCACAATCAACTGTTGATTAATGGGTCAACGACTTTAGTAGTCACATTCACAATCGACTGTTGATAACGGGGCAACGACTTCAGCAGTCACATTCTCAATCGACTTTTAATGAAGGGGTCAACGACTTTAGTAGTCACATTCACAATCGACTGTTGATAAAGGGTTCAACGACTTTAGCATTCACATTCATAATCGACTGTTGATAAAGGGGTCAACGACGTCAGTAGTCACATTCACAATCGACTGTTGATAACGGGGTCAACGACTTTAGCAGTAACATTCACGAATAGCGAAGGAAGTTAGTAAAATTGTTTTGTCTGTATATTATCATTGAATGAACATAACAGAACACTACCATTGATTTTGATAATATTTGGAATAATCGTATATAACACAATTCTATATTAATATTCTTGTAATGGTTATAAAATACATCAAATAACACCATTACTAACTTAATCCCAATTTCATTTTGTATTTTTAGAAATTTACCTATGACGTCGTTTTTTTTTTTTTGTGGCGTTGATGCGTTCGTGTTACGAACAGTTCATTATTCTATTGTGCTGTATTTGTGTTCTGTCGTCAATTAATTTTAGGTGTTCGTTGTTATTCTGTGGTTTACATGTTGGGATGGGCTATTGTATTGTTTGTTTATGTATTTCTCTGTCCTGAATGTTCTTGCATTTATTTGTACTTTATTCCTGTCACGTAATGTTGTCATTTTAGCGGTATTTTTAACATTGCTATATAAGCGGGAGGTTTGGCTAGCCATAAACCCAGGTTCAACCCACCATTTTTTCTTAAAATGCCCTGTACCAAGTCAAGAATATGGCAATTGTTATCACAGGGTCCGTTTTTAAGTGTTGGCGTTTGTTTTTGTAACAGTTCAGTGTTTCTGTTGTTCCGTTTTATTTCCTTTCATGGTTTCCCTCAGTTTTGGTTTGTGACCCGGATTTGTTTCAGTTAAATCGATTTATGACTATTGAACAGCGGTATACTACTATTGCCTTTATATATAGCTTCTTCAATTAAACCGTTCTGCATATTGTTAAAGCTAAAGACTTCATCAGTTCATGCGGCTTTTTGCTGTAAGAAGGACGGGGAATAGGAGGGAAAAGTATATGCAAGGCAGAAATAGTTCTATAAGGATTTTGAATATAGATAAGTATGTCATTAATTCATTGCTACCTTGTGTTTATATCGTTAACTTAAAAAGAGTTTAATTTTATTTTAATCAATTGTGATGTTCATTACAGTGATTACGAACAGGATACGAAACCAAAAGAGGAAGGAAAATACCTGTACAGATGTGAATGGTGTGGGTAAGTTCCTTAATATTGTTTTTATGGACATGACGTAAATATGTATATTTATATTATATATGCAACATACACTACAAACCAGAAAAAATCTGAAATGGCCATTATCTTTACTCGACTGTACTGATTTTTACCCGACCAAACTGACTTGGTGTGAAATTTACTTGATATTACTCGAGCGTAGTCTGAACCATACTTAACAGTCTCTACCAGTAATGAACCATTTTATATGTGTCTGAACTATTCTCGATCAAGTCTGAGCCATTCTCAATCAAGTCTGAACCATAATCGACTAGTCTGAACCATACTCTACCAAGTTTTAACCAACCTATTTCTGTATCTATCTATTGTATTTCATCAATTAAGGAACTTTTTTAAAAACAGCTATTCCCCTTGGCTAGAAATTTGAACAACAATTTGAAATCCAAAATGTATTTAATATAGCATTGAAACTAAAATTTCACAATAAACATAATATAATCATCAACACCATATTCATCAACACTTATACATATATATATGTGTGGTCTAGAACGCTGGACACAGCGCAGGCGGTGTTGTCACAATATCCCAATAGCATGAGTTCGGATCCCGGCGAGGGAAGAACAAAAATTTGCTTCCGCAAATTTGCATATTTAACATTGTTGTGCTGATATTTAGAGTAATTATGAATATGATATGTGTTTTCAGTCGTGCATCACCTTCACTGGTGATCTTATAGATGGATCTGTCGTAGAGTTGTCACTTGTTTAGACGTACTGATCAAATAATTATTTCTGTGACTACATCTTACGATCCTCTACGACAGATACTTTAGCTAATCTGCAATCAATTCCATCTCCGTGCTTTATATATCATGTACTGTGTTACAACTCTAGATTCTACTGACGAGGAAAGGTAACACTAGGCCACCGAAAGCTGAATATTTAGTTCAGTCTAGGTGGCCCTGTGATCTAGAGCGCTGGACACAGTGCAGGTGGTGTTGTCACGATATCCCAATAGCATGAGTTCGAATCCCGGCAAGGGAAGAACAAAAATTTGCTTCCGCAAATTTGCAGATTCAACATTATTGTGCTGGTATTTAGAGTAATTATTTATATATATATATACAATGAATATAACCTTTGAAATAAAAATAAAACAAGATGACCAAAGAAAATTATTTCTGGTAGGATTAAAAAAATATCATGTAATAAATTAAGTTTTCGGTTAAATAAATTTGTATATACATAATGTCATGTTCACATTGCACATTGTTCATCAAAAATACTAGAACTTTCAACCATTATTCAAATACATATCTTAAATGGTATTCAAACTTTTTAGAATGTTTGAGATATATTTTATGATTACTGGAAACTTTTCAACACTAATTTAAGCCTGGTATAAGTTTATGGTGTCAGTCGAGTTTAGTTAATAACGCAGTGGACTTTTTTTGTTATTGTATATAACGTAACTTTATAAATTTTAAAAATGACACCTACGTTTTTGTAAAGAATTTAATATTATAGAAGTTCCATAGCAATCCCTGATAGTCTTTTAAAAAAGGAATGGTGTTCCAAAGTTGCAGTAACAATTAGGTTGATTAATTAAGTTTTGTCAAAATTAAAGACATGGCATAAAAGAAGAATTTTAATAAGGTTAAATTACCTCAGTACATGTGTATTTTACAGGTAAAAAGAAAACCCTATTTTCTTAAACTCGTGTATTGTTATCTAGTGAATTCAAAAGGCCTTGCGATTTAAGTTTTACAGGAGGTTGTTCAATTTTCAATGGATGTTATTCAAACTGTATTACTCTCTGACAACGTGTGATATATTTAATGAGTGTGCCCCAAGCAGGAGGCATTACTTTACAGTGTATCCCTTATCAGAAGAACAATTTTAATCATTTTATATATATATCCCAATATTCGCGTGTGCCATCAGTGATATGAATGGATGTATATTAGTTACTTGGATACCAAACTTTCCAAAATAACTAAGGTCATAAAAATAAAATACTCATATCTTGGTAAAACATTGCAGTTTTGTTTTGTTGATAATTCCAGAACAACATTGAACAACTTAACCACAATCCTCAATAATGAACGGCAAATCGTACATACATCAATCATATTTTAACAATGAACTGTATGTTCTACTATACGACATATGCCCATTTTCGATGGTTATGTTTCAGATATTTAGAACACTAAACAGCCTCATAATTGATAACAAAATGTTTAATAGAAGCATTATGCATAGCTCTCAATGCAGCGAATACTTATCAATTTAGACATTTTACGTTTGTATTAAATTTAAGATACTCATAATTGCTGAGTCAATCAACACCATTAATTGTCGTAATACACGTCTGAAAATGTAATGCCGTTAATGTTATCATAATAATGTTATCCTTGTCCATAACGGTTTTGAATGGTCAACTCACAATATAATTCAACAATAGGTGGTATAATGAAGTAAATCAACCACATTTTTTTTATTCGAAACCATTTGTTTTGCTTTGGAAATGCTATCTGAGTAAACGACAACACATCTATCAGTATATTTGTTTGGGAATCTGTCACTTATACATGTGAAACTGACACCATTGATCTGTTTCGTCTTTCAGAAAG
Source organism: Mytilus californianus (assembly GCF_021869535.1). Classification (NCBI taxonomy): domain Eukaryota; kingdom Metazoa; phylum Mollusca; class Bivalvia; order Mytilida; family Mytilidae; genus Mytilus; species Mytilus californianus. The sequence goes on along the minus strand of NW_026262669.1, from coordinate 6,213,159 downwards.
GAAAAGAGATCTAATATGTAAGTATTATCTACGTGTATTGTAAGTAACAAATAGTCAAAACAGTCATTTACTACAGACATGGTTTTGAAAATATATTTAAACACTAGGCTCGTTCTGATAATAGACACGCCGTAACTATAGGCAAAATATTTAACAATGACCATTAAATACAGACATCTTTGATACACAACCTCTATGATAAAGGTATATATTACCATGATTCAGATTTGTTTATGTGCTCCGGTCATTCAAATCAATGTTGAGGTGTTTGACTAGGTTTTGTTAGATTCCATTTCCTCTATTATCTTATTTCAACCAGACATGTAATAACTAAATAATGACTTTCATGATAGAGGGTTACTGATAACACAGAAGACATTGATCCAAATACTAATGTTAGTGGCATCCCTTAAACATGTTTAATGGTGTTACGGACGCGATCATAGTTTGGTTGACATATTTGAAATATTTGTTTTCCATATAACTCTGAATATGTTCCACTTGTCATAACAACAATCTTTCCTATTTTACCACAAAAGACTTACAATGGATGTTTTCATGACCAACACGACGGATGCTAGGTCTTAGTTTTCTTTTTATAGTTTTGTTATTGTTGTTTGTCCTTTTATCGTTTATGTTTTTGAAATGGTGTTGTTTGATTTTGTTGGATTTTCCAGTGCCCCTTGTATCTTGTCTAAAATGTCTTTTAAAAAAATGAAGAATTGACATCTAGTATACTGGTAATGAAAAAGAAAACTAGGATCCCATCAGAATAAATCGATATCAACAGCATGGTGTACGCATTCCAATTTGACTGTCAGACCTATGTTGTTTTTCATTATGTCGTCAACCTGTCTACAATACATTAAGAAATACTTTATATGAAATTTTAAACAAAACGCATTGTTGCCTTGTTTGGAACATTATCAATATTCAAAATTGTCATGTGTCGTCTTAACATTTGCAATAATACATACATATATATCAAATGTTCCCTCTTAACCTGTATCAATAATGAATTCTACAAAAGAGGAACAATCCAGGGAAACAATTACACTAATGAAGTCCAAGTTTAACGTAAATAAAGGCAATAGTAGTATACCTCTGTTCAATAGTCATAAATCGATTAAGCGAACACAAATCCGGGTCACAAATCAAAACTGAGGGAAACACATCAACTATAAGAGGAAACAAAACGTAACAACAGAAAAATTGAACTCCTATAAAAACAAACGCCAACATACATAAAAACGGACTATGTGATAACAATTGCCATATTCCTGACTTGGAACAGAACATTTTAAGAAAAAAATGGTGGCTTGAACATGGTTACATGGCTAGCCAAACCTCCCGCTTATATAGCAATGTTAAAAAATTCGCTAAAATGACAAGGTTACGTGACAGGAATAAAGTACAAATAAATGCAAGAACATTTAGGACAGAGAAATACATAAATAAATGATATAATTGTCCATTTCAACATTTAAACCACAGAAAAACAACGAACACCTAAAATTAATTTACGACAGAACACAAATACAGCACAATCGAAAAATGAACTATGTCACACGAATGTATCAACGCCACAAAAAGTGCCGTCACAGTAAAATTTTTAAAAATACAATATGAAATTGGGATTAAGTTTGTAATAGTGTTATTTGATGTATTTTCTAACCATTACAAGAATATTAATATAGAATTGTGTTAGTTATGGTGTAATTATTTGTATTTTAAAACCATGTTTTTTCTTTTATATCAAACTGTGTCTTTCTAAATCAAACTGTGAAAAAAACAAATGAATCCTGTGCATATAGTTGCTTTTAACCTAACAATCATATAAATGAACTAGGTAACGTTGTTTTATTTTATTTTATTCGGGATGGATCATAAGTTTAAAGTTAAGTTGTCCGCTTTTGTTTCTAAATATTTTTAGCGCATTTGTTTGCAAAAAAAATTAATTGCCAAAAAGCGTTTTAACTAACTTTTTGTTTTTAATATCTCGGCTGGTATTATTTAATAACAAAACAATCCTTGCTTTTTATGCGAATAAAAAAACTCACATATCTAATGAAGCAATCAAGTATGTGAAAAAAGTAAAAATGTGAGATGTGTTGCACTCATACAGACCTGGTTTTACACGTTGAATATTCATTGTATAACTGGCTATGGGAAATAGGTTTTCTCATTGTTAAAGGCCGTTCAGCGACCTATAATTTTTATTTACGTCATTTAAATTTTTTTTTTTTATTGGCAATCATATTACCTCTATTTGTTTGTATATCAAAGGATGCTCGAGCACAAAACTTTGGAAAATAAAATAACTACTGTCATTTGCTTAAATCTCACATGTCTTTGTATAACACAGGAGAACATTGCAGGATTTGCACCTCATGCTATGTATGTCTGATCCAACTATAAGCACCTTAGGCATAACTTTATTTTCAAAATCATCTCAAAGAAAATGATATAAAACACACCTTTAAAAGTTCTTTGATTCCATAATCGGAAATATCGACGATGTTTTGTAATGCAATAACTCACATTTCCGCGAGTGCTTACACCTCATATACCGAAAGTAGCAGATCTGCTTTATATCTTGATTTTTTTTCAAAATTGACAAATGTAGAATCTATGACAACCGATTTCAATTTTCAATTTCTCAGCACTGACATACTGATTCGACACTACAGAGGTTCACAGTTACAATCACGGATTGGTTGATCTATTCAATTGTTCTCAACTCACTAACGACATATTTCAGTTATCTTAGAGCTTTGTGTATGAGACCAGTCGTCTGATCTATAAATTTACCGATTGTGTCGTATTCCTGATAGTGACGTTTTGACTAAGTATGGACTGGCATTGTGAGTGATGCATGAATATCAGGTATCATTTGTCCCATTGACGCACGCCGACTAGCTCCTGTTGGAGATCATGCATATCAGGTATCATTTGTCCCATTGACCCACGCCGACTAGCTCCTGTTGGAGATCATGCATATCAGGTATCATTTGTTCCATTGACCCACGCCGACTAGCTCCTGTTGGAGATCATGCATATCAGGTATCATTTGTCCCATTGACGCACGCCGACTAGCTCCTGTTGGAGATCATGCATATCAGGTATCATTTGTTCCATTGACGTACGCCGACTAGCTCCTGTCCTTTTCCAAAAATTGTGCAGAATTTATCTTTGTTCCAAATAAAGAAATACTAAGCATGAGTAAAGTTGTATCCTGTCCAGTACTACAGACAGAATTTCACATAACATTTCATTGCATATAAGATAATAACCATCACTGTAAGTTAACCAACCAAATGTCCACCCTTTTCTTTCCTGTTTACAAGCTTAAGAAACCATGTTACCTAAAGTTTCCAAAATAGTTTATAGAAACAACAAATAAAAAAAGGATGGTGCTTTGAAACACCCAAGATATATGTTGATGACTCAGTTTTTGTTTACTGCAATGAAATGTAGGAATAATTTCCTACAACTGTCAAAGTCAAGGGAATATTTTATTTCGACCCTTTTTCGTATGCAAGGGATGTGACGTACTATGATTTGGTGGTATTGCACCTTTACTCCCCCCAAAGTTGGATTATAAATAATGAAAATAAACGATATGTTATTGTCTTCTTTAACAAAAATCTGAATATATTTATTTCTCTTTATTAGCTATCACGTCTACGAAAACGCAGTTTCAACTTTAAAGCCATAAACACTTCGAAACAATATATTGATCATATTTGTTTTAAATTGATGAAGTGTTGGTTTTTTATATTTATTTAAACTAGTATTTTAATTTTTATTTTTCTGTCCATTGTAAGTGTTTTGTACCAAACAGATAAGTATACAGTACATTTTGTATGTGCTTTTTTTATTAAAATTAGATAAAGACGCAATTACATAGAAGTAAAAATACAACCTATTCGTACATGAGAAGCAAAGAGAAGCATAGAGATATTGTCATTATTAATATAATACATACGCCATAAGTAACAACCCTTTTCGATATAGTTAATGTAAAATGTCAGGCAGAACGAATGCCTCATATCATATTTCGATTGATACGGTATTTTGTTAAAAAAAAATACTTTTAAAGGAGAAGGTAATATTAAGATCGTATTGTTATTAGAACATTTTTTTTCATACTTTTAAGATTATTTCAAAACGTTTCTATCAAATGCCTAATCAAATACAGGTGAACTTTCAGATAAATGTGTCCACGTAAATAATGAATTGGTTTTTTGTAACTAATTTTTAAAATATATCCTAAATTATAACTTGAATATGTTCTGATCAACCTTTTCTTATGCTTAACACATACAGCTTATGCACTTTTGTCAGATTGAATTAATTGATATTATTGTTTTCAATTTTTATTTCCATAAGATAAAAAATCTGTATTTGAAATAACCACACTTATTCGGAAAGCGTTTTGTGTTCGTGCTGGTCAACAAAGCAACCAACAACATTGTATTAGTACGACGTAAACACTACACCAACGTTTTTGAAGAATGAAACTACTGGTTTGGTCTAGATTCAAGGCCCTAGTGTCCATACAGAGTCAACCTGTAGACAATCATACCGTTACCGCATCTCAGCTTTGGTCCTCTTTTGAAAATTTGAATGCCTTACTGTGAGTTCGCCCTCACATATATAAATAACCATTCAAATGATGATAAATAGAAGAGAACATCCTTACTATAGTTATAGTTAATATAGTTATGTCGTATATAATGCTCATCAATAGACAAACGATCCATGTAAACGTATGGTTAATATAGTTATGTCGTATATAATGCTCATAAATAGACAAACGATCCATGTAAACGTATGGTTTTCCTGAATAAAAAACAATCGTAAAGGTTATCATTTACCTTTGGAATAAATAATATTAATTTTGTTTCAAACATTTAATACGTAACTAAACATCCTCTTCATTTGATCACTAGTGGATTGTTGTTTCTTTGGTAATCATACCACATCTTGTTATTTATATAGGTATTGTAATCCATAACACGTATGGTCATATGCAGGTGTCCTGGTGTTTTTACAATCATTTTTCTTATGCGACTGCGGTGGATATTTCGTTCCTTAAAGTATCACCAGTCCAATAGACAGTACTTTTGTTGTGAATTGAAATATTATTGATACGGTCATTTTATAAATTAACTGTTTACAAGGTGTATTCAAAGCTCTAAAAGACTTTTTACTTCAAGGCATAGATGACCTTGGCCGTATAGGTCTCAATTTTTTTGCAATGATTGCTTAAAAATGCTCTTCAATTTTGTATTTAAATGGAAATCCCACGAGGAGTATGATATAAACAAAGATTGCGTCTGTCGTACCAAATTATAATCCTTGTATTTCCACTGAATATTTTCATAAGGTATAGGTTTTTGCTCAAAACCATATGGTGAGCTGTAATGTTTCACATTTTTGTGTTTTTGTCTGTGGAATTATCCCGGAAATAAACGTTCATTTGTCATATTTGAGATACATTTATTTACCTGCTTACAGATTTGTATCACAAACTGAACAGATATACATTCAAATGTGTGAATGGACATGTAATTATACTTCAAACTTAACTGGGTTGTTACAAACGAGGAAAATTTATTCGGTCTCTGTTTGAAAATGTAACTAATCAGAATAATGATTCTGTTTTTTATCTAAATAATGTATACTATATTTGAAACCTTAGGTGTTACTGTTTGACGTAAACATTGCTAGTCGGTGAATAATCGGTGACGCGAACTTGAATTACCAATGACTGATCATCGATCGATACAATGAAGATTATTTGACTCATCTCGCAGTTATCGTGACAACCGTCATGGATCGATCAGTCAATTATTTCTATGCACGGGTCGGCGAATACCCAATTCATTTAACTTCTTATGTGAAACGAACTCCACAGTATTTACATGCGATAAACACGGACCTGTTAGAGAACACTATTACCTGAAAATGTGTATCAAACTTGTCGCAATAACATAAAACAAAAATATATAAATGACTTTAAATGCGATATTTCTGATTGCTTCATTATCGGTTCTTTTAATTTCCTGCTAAATAAAAAGTAAAATCACAAAAATACTGAACTCCGAGGAAATTCAATCGGAAAGTCCCTAATCACATGGCAAAATCAAATGTAAATTACATTATAGCAGAATAATAGCATGCTCAGAATGTTTCTATACCACTTAAAAGAGATAAAATGATATCATTTGAAATTAGTACCCTATTAAGCAGTAATGCATTTAAATGTCACTATGTTAATTAGTTTTCACAAAATGTTAATGATATAACAGTAAAGATAATTATACCCTTGTTTTTTGTTGATTAGGAGTCCATTTTTGTCTTTATTCTATTATAAATATGTCATTGGTATCAGTACTTTTGTACAACAGGTTGGGTTCTTTGTTCTAAAATATAATAAATGTAAGTTAGTAACATTTTGTTTAAATTGTTTAAAAATTGCCATATTTCTTCTTTTATATGAAAATAAATGAACTTTTATGTTCAGCTAGTCATTTCAAATGCCTCTAGATGATTTGCTTTTTTATTGTATAAATTTTGATTAGGCTAAGGATATAGATGCTTACACTTATGTTGGTGTTAAATAACAGTGCAACAATTTCTGTATTCTAATGAAAACATGAGCTGCCATTTTTGTACGTCAGGTTTTTCGTAAAATATGATGAATATCAGAAAAAAGATACACATATTTTGTTCGCATTGTTTAAGCATGTCAATGTTTCTTCTTTTATAGAACAATTATGCACGGTTGTTTGCAATTAGATATGCATAATGCTTCTGGATAATTAATTATTTTTATAAGATTTGAATACAATAAGGATACAGTTGCCTAAACTTTTGTTTTTTGTGGAATAAGAATGCAATTTTTGTTTTGTTTAACTGGAATTCATGAACAACCAATTGATTTTTGTACTTTTTGTACATCATAATGGGTTGTTGTTCATAAAATATAATGAATATATGCAATACGTTGCAAATATTTTGAACACATTGTTTAACAATGTCAATATTTCTTCTTTTTTATAAAAAAAAAATGCACTGTTGTTTGCAAGAAGGTATTCTTATGCCTCTAGATTGATTGTTTTGTTTGGTTTTTTTTTAATAAACTTAGATTGCAGATGATTAAACTTACGTGTGTATTGAATAAGAGTTAAATTATTTCTTTATTTTGATGACTATCATGAACCACCATTGGTTTTTAGTACTTTTTGAACATCAAGATAGGTTGTGTTTCGTAAATTATGATGATTATAACGGATAGCAAAATGTTGTTTGTTTTGTTTAAAAATACCCATATTTCTCCTTTTTCATGAAAATAAATGCACTTTTATTCGCAAATCAACATTTCAACCGCCTTTTGATGAGTAACTTTTAAGATGTATGGATACATGAAGAATAAAGATGCATTAACTTGTTTTTTTTATAAATAGCAAAATTAAGAAGATATTTTACCACTTTAAGAACCAAAATCATGAACCACTATTGTTTTTGATAAATTATGATGAATAAAACAGATAAGTTAGTAACATTTTGTTTGCATTGCTTAATAACATTGAGAATGGAAATGGGGAATGTGTCAAAGAGACAACAACCCGACCACAGAACAGACAACAGCAGAAGGCCACCAACAGGTCTTCAATGCAGCGAGAAATTCCCGCACCCGGAGGCGTCCTTCAGCTGGCCCCTAAACAAATATATATACTAGTTCAGTGATAATGAACGCCATACTAAACTCCAAATTGTACACAAGAAACTAAAATTAAAAATAATACAAGACTAACAAAGGCTAGAGGCTCCTGACTTGGGACAGGCGCAAAAATGCGGCGGGGTTAAACATGTTTATGAGATCTCAACCCTCCCCCTATACCTCTAGCCAATGTAGAAAAGTAAACGCATAACAAAACGCACATTAAAATTCAGTTCAAGAGAAGTCCCAGTCTGATGTCAGAAGATGTAACCAAAGAAAATTAACAAAATGACAATAATACATAAATAACAACAGACTACTAGCAGTTAACTGACATGCCAGCTCCAGACTTCAATTAAACTGATTGACAGATTATGTCTTCATCATATGAATATCAGCCACAATCCTTCCCGTTAGGCTTAAGAATACCAATATTTCTTCTTTCTTGTCAAAATCAATGCACTTTTATAGACAAATGGTCATTGTATACGCTTTTGATGAGTTATTTTGATAAAATGTGGATATTCGAAGAATAAAGATTCTTTAATTTATGTGTGTCGAATAAGATTGCAATTATTTCTATATTTCCATTGCATTTTAGTACTGTTTGTACATCAACATGGGTTGTTTTTCTGTAAATAAGAGAAAAGATGCTCATATTTTTTCTTTTGATAAAAATCAAGGCACCTGCATTTGTAATCAGTCGTTGCAAAGGCCTCAGGATGAGCTATGTTATAAAATATGAATAATCTAATAGGTTTTGGTACTTTCGAACATCAGGATGGATTGTTTTTTGTATGATTTTATGAATATCAAAGAAAAGATACTAACAATTTGTTCTCATTGTTTAAAAATCTCAAAATGTCTTCTTATTATAAAAAATAGTGTAATGTAGTTTTAAATTCTTCTGGATAAGTAATTATTTTTATGACATTTAAATACTATAAGCAAGATAAGGATACAGAAGCTTACACTTTTGTTTGTATTGAATAAGAATGCAATTATTGTTTTATTCAAAATTAAAAGGAATTCATGAACAATCAGTTGATTTGTGTTTTTTGAACATCAATATGGGTTGTTTTTCATAAAATATAATAATTATGTAATGCGTTGCTAAAATTTTGTCTACATTATTTAAAAATGTCAATATTTCTTCTTTTTATAAAAACATTATGCACTGTTGTTTGCAATCAGTTATTCACAATGCCTCTGGCTGGATTATTTCTTTATTTCAATGAAACTAATGAACCTCTATTGTATTTCGTAAATTATGATGAATATAACAAATAAGTTAGTAAAATTTTAAAATGGTGGTTTTCATTAGATATGATCAATAAAAAAGAATAATAAAAATACCAAACTTCATGGCATATTCAAAACGGAAAAATCCATAATGACTGCCAAAATCAATCGCTTACAATCAACGGAACAAGTGTAAACCTATAGTTGTATTCCTGACTTGGTACAGGCATTTTTCGAAGAAAATTGTGGGTTAAACCATGATTCAGAGCTAGCTAAACCTTCCACTTGTATGACAGTTGTTTATCTTATTAGAAAAAAGATACTAAAAATGTTGTTCGAATTGTTAAAAAATGCAATTAGTTTTTATCAAAAATAGTGCCCTGTTGTTTGCAATCATTTTTTTAAAATGCCTCTGGATACGTTATCAATTTTATACTTTGAATAACATAAGGAATAAGATGCTTATACATTTGTTTGTGTTGAGAAAGAATGCAATTATTTTTTTTATCTTAATGTAAATCATGACCCACCATTGTATTTTAGTACAAATGTGAGTAGCATATGGAATATAGATACCTTATCATTTTTGTGTTAAATTCAAATACAATTATTTCTTCATTTTATTATATTGTTATGGAAATCATCAACCATATAATTCTTTTTGTACATCAGGATTAGTTGTTCTTCATAAAAAATCATGCAACGAAATTTGCAATATTTGTTTATTTGATTTTTTAGAGCATTTCAGCAAATTAAGTTGATTTTAGCAATCGCAATAAACAACGTTTTTAGCACTCGTCGGGTTTGATGAAAAAATGCCTTTATATTAACTACAATCGCATTGTTTTTTTATAAAATTGAAATTTTACTTCTATCAGCATATTTCAACTCACATTTAACAAACGTAAAACTGTAGATATGAAAACTTTGCTGAGTGATTAGTTTTAACTTGTTGGGCTTTTTATTTTTTTCGTTTTAAATTGTAAAATTTCATTATGTGACCTAGTACAGTTCAAAACGTCAGAAAGGTAAATCGGTCCGATCAAAGATTTTCGCTGTTAGTCTGATTGATTTATAACGTGAGTTTAGCGTGAACTTGACTGATCGATGACTGCTGACTGATCGTTGATACAGTAACTCCTAAGGTTGTAAGTCTAAGGTTGTAAGTCCTTTAGTTTTGTGTACTTTGGTAAATTTTCATTTCATTTTTTTTTATATCTAATATGTTTGCAATTGTAAACGTATCAGCATTAGAAAGTGAGCAAACATTCTACTTATAAATAACTTACAATACCAAATTTGAGGGTCTTTGATAAGCTGTAAGTCCTCACTGTTCTTCAACTTCATACTTTATTTAGTCTTTCAACTTTATTTTATTCGAGCGTCCATTTTTTAAAAAGAAACACACAGCTGGGGGTTCACATTCGCATTGTATCTTAAATACATGTGTTTTGCATGAGATTCTTCACTTTTTATAATGAATGTCACATTTCAAGCATTTTGCATTTTTATTATGTTTGTTTATCAACTTGAAGATAATCTAATGTTGTTCACTACATTCGTTCTTTATGAAAAGAAGGTTTCCTAATACCGTACCAAACGAGATGATAAAGCGATGGAATAAGATGAGTCAAAATAACCTAAAATATTGGTCAATTAGGTATCATTATTACACTTTTAAAAAAATCTAAGTAATTTAAATTTAAACGGAAACAATTGAACAATACAAATGCATATGGGGTTTTTAAAAGATGTTTGACATCAACCTGTTTCTCTCTTCTATAACACGCATGGTTAAAGTGATAAATTCGATCATAAAAACATTCAATGTACTTTTATTCTTTTTAACAAACCGAAATTCAATGAATAATGTAGTTAAATTTGTATAGACCAAATGCTTCCAAATTGATTCATTCTTTAAATAGAATTAAACATGCACTGCCAGTAGTTATATATTATACCACAAAACAATATAAAAAAGATACCAGGATAAAAATTATGTATGCCAAACGCGTATTTCGTCTACAAAAGAGACGGAAGATACCAGAAAGAAAGTCAAACTCAAAGGTAGAAAATAAACTGACCCATGGCTAAAACCTAAACTGAAAAAGAGACACCAAACAGTATACAAAACACACAAAACCGGATGTGATTGTATGTATTGTTTGTTGATGATTTACCTTCATGGAAAGCGTTCAAACCAAAAATGGTTAAAGCCAAGGATTTGTGATAACCAAAACAGTTGAAGTATGTGACCATAGAAAACCTGTAGTTCAGTAGTTGTCGTTGGTTCATGTTAGTTATATCTGTTTTTCGTAAATTATTTTGTCATAAATTAGCAGTTAGTTTTTTCAATTGAATTGTTTCATATTGTTCATGTCGGGCTCTTTTATAGCCGACCATACGGTATGGGTTTGTCTCATTGTTGAAGGCTCTACGGTTGCCTATAATTGCTTACATTCACTTCATTTGAACTTTCGTGGATATCTGTCTCATTGGCAATCATACCACATCTCCTTATTTTTATATAAACAAAACTGGTTAAATCAACCTAAGGTTAACTTTAATTGTATGTGTTGAAACCTAAGTTTTTTAATCATTTCTAAATCTATTAAGCGAAACTTTAAAATCATACAAATATCACATTTCAATATTTGGCATGATTAATGACAATACTTATTCAATAATCTGAAAGAACAAGCTGTCATCTTAACATGTTCACTTTACTACTTATTCAATTAATTTCATTGTCGTTTCTATAATTCATTGCTTAATGGTATGCTGTTTTTAATGAATATTTATTTGAATTTTTCAGCCGGTAAGTGTCAAGTAGCAAACAGATAAGTATAGCGTACAATTATCTATGCAATTCATAATATAACGATATTTATACAATGGTGTTAGTAGAGTAGTAAAGTAAAACAATAAACATACCATGAACATGATGTGTGATAGACACGCGTTCCGTCTACAAAAGAGGCGGAAATACCAAACAGACATTCAAACTAATTAGTCGAACATAAACTGACAACGCCATGGCAGAAGCCTCAACAGACAAAACGACAAACAACAGTATACAAAAAACAAATAAACGGGATTGATTTCATGTGCTGTTTTCTAAATTTACCTTAACGGGGAACGCTCAAAGCAGAAATGTTTAAATCAAGGAACGTATAATAATCAACATAGTTCAAATATATGACCATAGAGAACATACACGAACATAATTATATCAACTTAACGTCAACATTACTTGAGGGTATTAAAACCTAAGTTTCTTTATAATTTCTGAATTTATAAAGCGACACTTTGAAATCATACAAATATCACATTTCAATATTTGGCATGACTAATGACTTTACTATTGAATAATCTGACAGACCACGCAATCATCTCGAAATGTTCTACTATCATGTTACTACAAATTTAATTAATTCCATGTTCGTTGTAATAATTCATTGCGAAATGGTATGCTGTATTCTAAGAATATGTATTTGATTTTTTCAGCGGGTAAGTGTCAAGTAGCAAACAGATAAGTATAGCGTACAATTATATATGCAATTTATAATATAACAATATTTATATAATGGTGAACGTAGTGTAGTAAAGTAAAACAATACACATACCATTAAAGAGAGAAATAGTCAAAAAAAGTATTTAAAAATGGGTTGGTAATACACTATTATCTGCTTTTCTTTAAAACAACCCTTTTGGAAAGATTATAAGAAATTGTATTTTTAAATTATTGTTGTCAAGTATTGAAATATAAGAATACATTATGAAATAATATGACTTGATTATGACAGGCGATTAATAGTTTATAAAGCTTGAATCATGTGACTATTTATGCAGCCACTGGATATGCTAATTACGTAAAAAAATCCAAATTTGTCCTAGTGTCAAATCTAGGTATGTCCTTATGTTTGTATTAGGGAGACAGAAGTTAACCGATGTCCAAATAGTGACTTTATGTTTAGTCTTGTTTATTCTGTTTGATTATACCTATCATTTTATTGCTTTTCAAAAAAATAGAATGTTGTGCTAAATACCATGTATATACTCCTGATTATACAGTAGCTACTCATCAATAGACGATCAGCAAAAGAACATCACATTATCAATATGCTAGTATTTTCATAATATACATTTCAATTTTTTGTTCTAATATGATTGCTATATAATTTACTACTGGACACCATAGATACAAAACACCTATAGACAAAATTGATGCTATTGTGATTTTTATAAACTCTAAAAGAGAAGATAATGACTTTAAAACTATTTTTGAGATATAGGTATTCGTGTTCACCACTTGGTTTGTCATTTTTTATATCTATACTTCGTTTGAATAGCTACCACATTCAAGAAAACACAGTTTTTAGTTAAAAAAAACAAACACTTCAAAACAATACGCTGAACATATTCAGTAAAATTTATAAACTGGTGTTTTGAGATGAGTATTTGCTGTATCGTGATTGTCTTAAATTATTCCTCATACTTTAAACTTGTATTTTTTTTTTTATTTTTCAGGACAATGTAAGTATTATATACCATAAAAGATAAGTATATAGCGATTATTTTACAAAAAATGAAGAATGAAAGAACAATAGATAGTGAATGTTGTGTATGGTGTTTTTTATTGAAATTGAACAATAAAAAAACAGTTCTAATCAATAAAGACGCAATTATATAGAAATAACAAAACCCATTCGTATATTAGAAAAATGCTATTTTTTTATTAGTCTGAGTTTAATCGAAATGCTAAGTAGTCTAAATTCAAACGTGAACAAATAGACAACACAATTCGCATTGTTGTTTATAAATATCTTTAACAACACCCTGTTTGTTCTCTAGTATTATAATCTTTCAAGTATTAAATACTTTCGTGAATATGTTCAATGTAATATTTGTTATTTTTACAAATCTTAATGTTATAAATATGTTTAACCCAACGAATAATATATTGAAACAAAAAGATTGATAATTTTATTTAGACAAAATGCTTCAAAATTGATTTAAACGTTGTGTAGGTAAATCATTACGACTTAATAACCTGACAATACACTGCCAGCAGTAACAGAGTATTCCATAAAACAGTATAGAAACTTATTAAAGAGATCAGGTTTATAATGTTGTACATGTATGTGTAAACGGACAATGTTTGAAAGTTTTATAACCTTTGATATCCACAGTTAACTAATTATCACTCACATATGGAAGTTTTATATTTTTTATTTGATAAAAGAACAAACATGTTTTTCAGTTGCATTTGTTATTTGTTATGACAGTAAGACAAAACAGGCAATAGAAGACTGAAGTACAACCAGTGCTTCAGAAAACATTATATGTTTGTTATTATAAAATATTACAAACACAAAATGTAATTTTTGACATGATTACTGACTATAACATTCAACAAAAAGCTGTCAGTTCTTATATCACTTTACTACTTATACTACGGTGGCTTCTATAACTCTTTGCTAGATGGTATGCTGTATTGTATGATCATTTACTTGATTTTTTTTTTTTGCAGTCGGTAAGTGAATAGTTTCAAACAGATAAGTATAGTTTACAATTATATCGCAATGTATAACATGACGATAGTCTTTGAAACTTGTATAATGTACTTAATTATGCAGGTTGCAATAAGGGGAATTATCAAATTGCGTAACGATATTCCAAGTTATCCAAACATCGCATATGTTTAGTATGTCCGTATTTCTGAAAAAAGGTGACAATATGTCTAAATTGTAACAATATTTTTTGATCTTGTGACTTCTTTCTCATTATTCCTTTCATGTAATATATCTATATGTCCAGGCAATGTATCAATTCCCGATATGTACATGATATGCTGTAAACCAGAGTTCCTGGTTATTTGATTAATCGTCGCCATTCAAAGTTGTTTCCGATTAATAATAAATGTTTGACGTCTGTTTTTAAAACATAGTTCTAGAATTACAAAAAAACAACATGTGTTGGCCTTTGTATTATTTAATATATATATATATCAAACCATTACTATTTCAAATATATGCATTATTTAACTTTAGTCGGTAACTTTCAAGTACCAAATCGAAAACTAAAACTAAATACTTTGAGCATTTGTTGTCTTCTTATAAAAGTGGAAAAAGGTAATAGTGGGAATGTCTGAAAATTGTTATCAAGATGCATAAATAACACTCAATCTGTTACTTTGCTTATAAAAAAAATCGAATAAACTTGAATATTTTCATTTGATAAATTATGTGTTCAGTCATTAATCTATTAGCCTATAGGATAAACATTACAAAATGTGGTAGAATTGACAATAAGACAGCTACCCAACATAGAGTAAATTATGTTGATGGTAGTTACAATAAGTCACAATACGGGCTTTTCCAATAGTGAGAAATGCAAATACCGTATATTAAGTAAGCTAAGAAAATCCCAAAATGACAATATGTGAACTATAGAACTTACACTGTTAGGTCCGATAGGTAAATACATTTTGACAAAAGTCATGATATAATATGTTCTCTTTGTAGCTGTACCTGTGGAGAGTAAGTATTGAAGATAAAGCTTACGATTTATATTTTTTTTCGATAGCGCGGATGTACATTATATGCATTAGTCATCAAAAGAAGTACATATAATGATTATACACAATTATATAACTGATAGCTATACGCGTAGTATAACATGTTTCTTTTCAATTAATTTGTTTCATATTTAAAATTTACATGAACAGGTACAATACATCTAATTACTAACTGATCGATAATGATATGCACAAAATAGCATGTTTCTGCGGTAGTATCTTTTAAACTTGTTTTTGTAAAGAGATAACGTAATTTATGTTTGCAAGTTGCTTCTTATGAAGGACACTATTTGTTTAGTTAAGTGGTATGGTCGTCTCTGACATAAATCGGTTTCATTTGAAAAGATTGGTACTCTTATAGACCGGATACATATTCATCAGATACAGATAATTTCAACAAATAAAGTGACTATATATATTTATCAAAATACAGAACTAGCATGTACTGTTATTAGAGGATCTATAATATAACTTTTACAAAGAGGAGACGACGTTCTTGTTAAAATGCTGCAACATCGGAAGCCATGAATTGTATGACTGCTGTTCCATAAAACTGATCGTAAGCAACATCAGTCCACACTATTTATTGAGTCAAATCGTGACCAAATACAAGATCAAACAGATAAACCAATAACAGTCCTTTAGGAATTTGTTCAGTATATCAAACTAGTTAGATATTTCAAAGCTAGATATACGGAAGTTAATGTTGAGGTCAATTAAACTTCTAAGATGTAAGCAAACATTCACTCACACCTATGACGAACAAAGTTTTAACTTGCAATGCGTTTCAAGAATGATGTATATACTAAGGTAAAACACAACACATTCATTTCATTTATTTCTTCAGATTGATGAATCACATAGGGGAGTAAATATACAGCCAGTAACACACATTTGAGAGACACAGAAATGATATAAAACACTTTCTTCTGATAAAACAATAATGGAAAACAAATATAATGTTTCCTTGTTTTATGTATATGTTAGTTTTATGTTGAAATATGTACGATTCTGACAACATAAAAAGACAAACTTTGCAAATAGTTTACTAAAATGGATCACACGAATCATTCATACTTTGATTTTGTCGTATATCAGATAATAATTAAATTTTCTCTCGTGACTTAATATTATATTAATTTCGAAATAATTAGCTACACTTCATAAAAATCAAGTGTTACAAAACTACAATGAATTATTGTCATGTTAGTGTCTGTTGTTAGAAAAATAACCTAAACCATTCGAATTTATTCTACTTTTCTATGTATCCTACAATTAATTTTAGAGTAGAACCTTACGTATTAAAAAGCATTATAACGTGTCGTTTAAGTATTTAAGCAATTGAGGCGAAACAAATTAAAATTGAACATTTTTCTAGTACTTCAAGTTATTGTTCAAGTTAACCACAATATGTCTTTACCCTACATTGTATTTCTAAATGTGAAATCAATCATCAGACATATATATGATTAATCCGTTTTTTCTTCCATTAAACTAGTAACCACGTAGATTGTATTATATATCCATTTAGTATTTTAGTAATATGTATATTTTTTGTGAATGTTAATTTTCTTGTTTTATAGAATTTTATGATTATATTTCAATACGTATTCTTTCTTTTTAATGACACAAACCTTGCAACTGCTTTGACTAGAATTTTTTTTAACTGTTTTGCTAACATCGAAAACAAGTCCAGTAACCCGCTCGACTCCGTTCGTCATTCCGTCCTTTCGTAATTCCTTTCGTACGTCCAAAAGACCTGTGATAGAAATTTTTCGTCAAAGTTTTCGCTGCTTCGTTGAAAGAGAATTATCTTATATTTGGTGTGCAGCTTGATAATGTTGAATTGTAGCGTGTAAAACAATTGTTATATCCGCTGTGCAGCCACTTTCTGTTTGCTGATAGTTCGAAATATTACAACTCTGATTGTACAAGGACAATTTTCGTCAAAGTTTTCTTGGCTTGATTGAATGGAAGTGACAAGGTATGTTTTCGTGTACAAGTCCCTCAATCAATAAACCAGTTTCCAGTTTTTAGCATTTTCGTCAAAATTTTTGGTTTTAGTGAACATCATTCGTGCGTTTAGGGGCATCGTCACTTCCTTCCAATGTTGAGCGAGCGGTTAAAAAATATGATTCTATGTTGCTCTAATCATTCGGCAAATTAAATTCTTAGAATTGATAATCAGCGCAGCTGTCATTAGGGAATTGTGATTAAGTACCTACGGAACAAACATAATTTTTAGATTAGCCTGCATAATGATAATCACGAAGATGCTTGATGAACTTTAATAGTGCAGGGATACAGGCGGTCCCCTCTATCAGGAAAATGACGTCATAAAGGCGCGCATAATTGACAAACTTTTTTTGGTGAAGGACATAACTCGAAAGGTGTCTATTGTATGCTGTGACGCAGATCCAGACACGGTGTTTCTCTTGTTTTAAATACGATAGAGAAAATTGTTAAATAATCTTGCAAACACATGGATCGGTCGTACTTTTATATCTACTGATATCGGATAATGATTACATATCTTAGTTTACACTTTACGCTCGTGCCTGTTAACAATATACATAATTCATTAACACGGGTGTGCTTATTACTGAAAACCTGCTCCACACTGTTTAGAGAAAAAAACGACTGAAATCGCCAATTTATAAATTTTACGAATTGGTTGACCGATATGATATGTTTGTGTCTCAAATCATTAGCTACATGTTTTAAATCGTTTGATAAAGGTGCATGTTTCTGATTCTGTCCGATTGTTACATTCTGTAAGCATTCACTTCTTACGGATTTAAGGAATAAAATTACATAAGTTATTAATAGTTTGAATCTGAAATAAAAGTTTAAACACAAAAAACATAGCTGTGAATATGAACGTAAATGTCATGTAGTGTAAGGAATATGCACTGGAAATTACACAAAAATATCTTGGAGTATATTTAAACCTTCAGGTAGCTTCACTAAAGCAAATGAATATTTATGTAAAAAAGCAAGGAAAGCATCATTTTGAATTTACAAAACACTGCATTCAGACAAACTAAATGTATTACCAAATCTTAAATTATTTGACTCATGTGTAAAACCTATACTGCTTTACTGTAGTGAAATTTTATGTCTATATACTTTGTTGAAAAACAATGCTTCCATGGAGTCTAGATATTTGTTTATATCAACCTGTGAAAGTACAAATTAAATTTGCTAAATACATCTTAAGAGTTAACAAAACTGCATCAAATTTGGCAGTTTTGGGAGAATTGGGTATGATCCCATGTTCTGTTGGTGATTCTAAACTTTGTGTAGGTTACTGGCATCATTTAGTCAATTCAAATCCAGATAGTTTAATAAATAAGATTTATTCATCAAGTGTTAATAATAACTCAGACTGGTATAAAACAAAAATGAAATTGTTATTTGATAAAGATGGATTTAAACATGTCTGGGAAAATCAAAATGCATTTAATAAAAATCGTTTAACTTTTGCTATATATAAAAAACTGAAAAATGAATTCATAAAATTTTGGGACCATTCCATTTCAAAAAGTGTTATTGATAAAAGAGGAAACAAATTAAGAACCTACAAGGATTTGAAGAAGACATTTGATAAGGAGAACTTTTTAAAATTAGATATAGACAGAGCTGATATTCCAACTTTATAAGAAAAAGGATAAGTAATAGTATCCTTATGATTGAAAAAGGCAGACATAAAAAGATTGATTTAGAAAACAGATTATGCCCCTATGTAAATTTGAAGTTGAAGATAAATTACACTTTACCATAAAATGTACCAACTCAATGATTTTAGGAATAAATGTTTTCGGAATATTTTACCATCTTTCAATAATCTTTCAGACATTGAAAAATTCAATTTCATATTTCGAAGTAATGATTATGATGTCAGTAAATGTGGCATAAAAGGTATTAATGAGATGTACAAGTTCAGACGTTCACTGACTTAAGTTGTTTTATGTTATATATTACATAACATGTATTACTAGTATCTAAAACTGTACCTCCTCAGTCAAATAAATAGAAGGGAAAAAAATATATTGAAAAATTTCAAGATTTTATATATATCTCTTTATATATAGATTCTACCACTGCATCGAGAGTGATACGATTTTTATCTACTAAAGACAGTTACATTTTTAAAATTTAACTGTCGAGAGTGGATAAATACCGTATTACACGAGATTTGGTGGTGGAATCTGTTTCTCTAATGATTTTCAAACAATACGCAGGCAAATTTATTCCTTCTTTTCGAATGCTCTGCAAAAAGATGTGTTCTTTCTATGTGACGTCATCAGACATGGTCGCCTTTTTTCATGCCGTCACAATAGGAAATTCAGAGGAAAGCAAGAAAATTCGACTTCATAATCGGATTTTAACCAATGAAGAACTGAGATCAAACGAACCACACGTTGATTACATTTTTTTTTATACAATGGGTGCAGAAAGGGATAAATTGACGAAGAATTAGAGAAATATATATATTTTTTTGTTATGTTCTGTATTGAAATATAATTGATTGTAATGATTTATGTTTGTTCTTTGTTTGTGTGTTGATGACAATCTAATTTTGGATTTTATATCAATAAAATCCTTGACTTTGACTTTGACTTTGTAGTGTCGATTACAGTTCTTCTTATTGATAAACCAACTGGAACATATTTTGTTTGGCAAGGAGTAGTGCAAAAACTCATCAAAGAAATAGATAGTGTAAAAAGTTTAACAAATAGTTAAAATACATTATGAAGACTCCAGTATATAAGTTCCATTGGTTTTCAAACTTTGTCTGGCTTTGACACTTAGAGTGATCGTAAAAGGGTAGATATTACATACATGAGTCGGAAACACATGATTTGCTACCGTACAAATATAAATTGATCGTGTTGCTCGGGATGTTAAACTTTGATGATACTTTGCATTTCGTGGCTAATGGAAAAGAACACGAGATTGAGGGTAAAACATAGGAGCTAACGCGTAGATATCTGTGACACCGCTATTTCATAAGGAATAACTATATCAAGATGGCGTCAGTTAACCTTTAAAGAGATGAGTCCATCTTTAACAATAGGCACACTTTGCTCAGAAGCTTCATTACAAGCAGCAACAATCTATAAGTTGAGTAATGATAGGGAAAACACAAAATCTAGAAAATCATATAGACAATGAATTCAGTTAGAGCTGCCATATTTTATTGAGATTGTCGAATAATGAACATTTCAGGGAATTCTGCATACAAATATCATTATTTAAAGTTGAAATGACAGTTATTATGTTGGCGAATTTTATCCTTTTGTAATTTCTGAATGTACAGTATGTTCCCCATACGCAAGCGCTACTATATGAAACTACATTTAAATGACAAATTGTAAAAGACAAAAGACGAAAAAAGACCCCCTGGAAAACTGATTGAATTAAACACTATCATAAATTGTGGTGGCCTTATACAAATGCTATATGCTCTGAAACATAGATGGAGTACCGAAATAATATCATATGTCATTCAGATAATCAGATGATAAAAAATCTTCAAAAGTAAATGGCTTATAATTCAATAATTCTTATACAATTTGCATATCTACAAGTACTTCAATCGGGTTAGTCTGATATAATTTGTTTCCCTTTGTTAGACCATGCCGAAACGTCTCTCGTAACTGTTCTGCAAATTTAGAATCTATTATTTTCATAAATAACTATTATTCCGTTCAAATCTATTTTATAATGCACGCAATACATTTCCGCGAATATGACATTGGGCTATTCCAACAACTATCCATCCCCCTAAGGAAGACATCAGATGTAAAAAAAAAACCATTTCCATGAAAAATTTTTGTTTCACCATTACCAAAAATTTATTAAAATTTTCTCGAACTCCAGCATTTAAAAGCGTAATATATACTACTTAAATAATGATGCTGTCAATTTGTTTGGAAATTTTAATGTACAGATTAGAAGTAATACCTATGGAAGACATTTTTTTTAATCTTGAATTTATCTATTTCTTTCTTTATATTACAAAAAAAAATGGAATTTTCCTAGTAAGTAACAAATGCAGACAAGCATTTTGTTTTTAGTAATAAAGCACAAACAAATCCTTGATTAGATGAACTGTTATCCAATATGATAAATCACACTGAAAAGCCTTTCATAATAGGCAGTTCAAAGTGGAAACCAGCACTAAAAGTCTAGTTGTTGCTGAAGCAGGGAAGCAAATGGGAACTAAAGGTATAGCAGCAGTGATGTTAACACTTGGAGACTCAAAATTTTTCTGGGATGTATGTATAGCAACAATTGGTGATATTTTACCATCATGGAAAGCGTTCAAACCAGAAATGTTTAAAGCCAAGGATTTATGATAACCGAAACAGTTGAAGTATGTGAACATTGATAACCTGTAGTTCAGTAGTTGTCGTTGGTTCATGTCTGCTATATTTGTTTTTCGTAAATTGTTTTGTAATAAATTGGCAGTTAGTTTTCTCAATTGAATCGTTTCATATTGTTAAATTTAAAGCCGACCATACGGCATGGGTTTTTATCATTGTTGAAGGCTGTACGGTGGCCTATAATTGCTCACATTCACTTCATTTTAACTTTGGTGGATAGCTGTCTCATTGGCAATCATACCACATCTCATTATTTTTATATAAACAAAACTGCTTAAATCAACCTAAGGTTAACTTTAATTGTATGTGTTGAAACCTAAGTTTTTTTAATGATTTCTAAATCTATTAAGCGAAACTTTGAAATCATACAAATATCACATTTCAATATTTGGCATGATTAATGACAATACTAATTCAATAATCTGAAAGAACAAGCTGTCATCTTAACATGTTCACTTTACCACTTATTCAATTAATTTCATTGTCGTTTCTATAATTCATTGCTTAATGGTATGCTGTATTCTATGAATATTTATTTTAATTTTTCAGCTTGTAAGTGTCAAGTAGCAAACAGATAAGTATAACGTACAATTATCTATGCACTTCATAATATAACGATATTTATATAATGGTGTTAGTAGAATAGCAAAATAAAGCAATAAACATACAATCAACCTAAGGTTAACTTTAATTGTATGTGTTGAAACCTATGTGTTTTAATAATTTCTATATCTATTAAGCGAAACTTTGAAATCATACAAATATCACATTTTAATATTTGGCATGATTAATGACAATATGAACTCAATAATATCAATAATCTGAAAGAACAAGCTGTAACTTTAACATGTTCACTTTACAACTTATTCAATTAATTTCATTGTCGTTTCTATAATTCATTGCTTAATGGTATGCTGTATTCTATGAAAATTAATTTTAATTTTTCAGCTTGTAAGTGTCAAGTAGCAAACAGATAAGTATAACGTACAATTATCTATGCAATTCATAATACAACGATATTTATACAATGGTGTTAGTAGAATAGCAAAATAAAGCAATACAAAAACCATGAAAATGATGTGTGATAGATGAGCGTTCCGTCTACAAAAGAGGCAGAAATACCAAGCAGACATTCAAACTAATTAGTTGAACATAAACTGACAACGCCATGGCATGAACCTCAACAGACAAAACGACAAACAACAGTATACAAAAAACAAAAAAACCGGGATTGATTTCATGTGCTGTTTACTAAATTTACCTTAACGGGAAACGCTCAAAGCAGAAATGTTTAAGTCAAAGGACGTTTGCTAATCAACATAGTTCAAGTATATGACCATATAGAACATACACGGAACTAATTATATCAACTTAACGTCAACATTACTTGAGGATGGTAAAAACTTAGTTTCTTTATAATTTCTAAATTTATAAAGCGACACTTTGAAATCATACAAATATCATATTTCAATATTTGGCATGACTAATGACTTTACTATTGAATAATCTGACAGACCAAGCTGTCATCTCGACATGTTCTACTATCACTTTACTACATATTCAATTAATTCCATTTTCGTTGTAATAATTCATTGCTGAATGGTACGATGTATTCTAAGAATATTTATTTGATTTTTTCAGCGGGTAAGTGTCAAGTAGCAAACAGATAAGTATAGCGTACAATTATATATGCAAATTATAATATAACAATATTTATGTAATGGTGAACGTAGTGTAGTAAAGTAAAACAATACACATACCATTTTAAGAGAGAAATAGTCGAAAAAAGTATTTAAAAAAAAAATGGATTCGGTAAAATACTATAATCTGCTTTTCTTTAAAACAACCCTTTTGGAAAGATTATAAGAAATTGTATTTTTAAATTATTGTTGCAAGTATTGAAATATGAGAATACATTTTGAAATAATATGACTTGTATATGACAGGCGATTAATAGTTTATGACGCTTGAATCATGTGATTATGTATGCAGCCACTGGATATGCTAATTATGTGAAAATATCCAAATTGGTATGTCCTTATGTTTGTAATAGGGAGAGAGTAGTTAACCGATGTCCAAATTGTGACTTTATGTTTAGTCTTGTTTATTCTTTTTGATCTATCATTTAATGTCTTTTCAAAAAATAAAAAGTTGTGCTACATACCATGTTTATACTCCTGATTATGCAGTAACTACTCATCAATAGGCGATCAGCAAAAGAACATCACATTATCAATATGCTAGTATGTTCATAATACACATTTCAATGTTTTGTTCTACTATGATTGGTATATAATTTACTACTGGACACCATAGATACAAAACACTTGTCAAAATTAATGCTATCGTGATTTTTATAAACCCTAAAAGAGAAGATAATGATTTTACAACTATTTTAGGGATATCGATATTCGCATTCACCACTTGGTTTGTCATGTTTGATATCTATACTTCGTTTGAAAGCTACCACATTCAAGAAAACACAGTTTTTAGTTAAGAAAACTAAAACACTTCAAAACAATATGCTGAACATATTCAGTAAAGTTTATAAACTGGTGTTTTTGAGATTAGTATTTACTGTATCGTGATTGTCTTAAATTATTCCTTAGATTTAAAACTTGTATATTTTTTTTTATATATTTTTCAGTCCAATGTAAGTGTTATGTACCATAAAATATAAGTATATGGCGACTATTTTACAAAAAAATGAAGAATTAAAGAATAATAGATAGTGCATGTTGTGTATAGTGTTTTTATTGAAATTGGACAATATAAAAACAGTTCTAATCAATAAAGAAGCAATTATATAGAAGTAACAAACCCCATTTGTATATTAGAAGCAATGCTATATTTTGATCAGTATGACTTTAAAAATGAAATGCTAAGTAATCTAAATCAAACGTGAACAAATGGACAACAATTCGTATTGTTGTTTATAAATATCTCTTACAACACCTTGTTTTTTCTCTATATCGTGATTGTTGTAAATTATTCCTCAGATATTAAACTTGTATTCTTATTTATATTTTTCAGTGCATTGTAAGTGTTATGTACTATATAGATAAGTAAATTGTGATTAGTTTACAAAAAATGAAAAATGAAAGGACAATATATAGTGAATGTTGTATATGGTGTTTTTATTGAAATAAGAAAATATAAAAAAAGTCCTAATCAATAAAGACGCAACTGTATAGAAGTAACAAAACCCGTTCGTATATTAGAAGCAATGCGATATTTTGATCAGTATGACTTTAAATGAAATGCTAAGTAGTCTAAATTCAAACGTGAACAAATAGACAATAAAATTCGTATTGATGTTTATAAATATCTTTAACAACTAGTATTATAAAAAAAAATATTCGAGTATTAAATACTTTCGTGAGTATATTCAATGTAATATTTGTTATTTTACAAAACTAAATGTTTTGAATGTCTTTAATCCAACGAATAATATATTGAAACAAAAAAAAATATAATTTTATTTGGACAAAATGCTTCCAAATTGATTTAAACGTTGTATATGAGTACTCCATAAAACAGAATAGAAACTTATTAAACAGATCAGGTTTATAATGTTGTACATGTATCTGCAAACGGACAATGTTTGAAAGTTTTAAAACCTTTGATATGGACAGTTAACTAATTATCACTCACATATGGAAGTTTTATATTCTTTAACATGTTTTTCCTTCAACCGTAGTCGCATTTGTTATTTGTTATGACAGTAAGACAAAACAGGAAATAGAAGACTGAAGTACAACCAGTGCTTCAGAAAACATTATATGTTTGTTATTATAAAATATTACAAACTCAAAATTTTTGACATGATTACTGACTATAACATTCAACAAAAAGCTGTCAGTTCTACTATCACTGTACTACTTATACAACGGTGGCGTCTATAACTCATTGCTAGACGGTATGCTGTATTGCATGATCATTTACTTGATTGTGTTTCTTTTTGCAGTCGGTAAGTGAATAGTTTCAAACAAATAAGTATAGTTTACAATTATATCGCAATTTATAACATGACCATAGTCTTTGAAACTTGAATAATGTACTTTATTATGCAGGTTGCAATAAGCGGAATGATCAAATTGCGTAACGATATTCAAAGTTCTCGAAATATCGTACATGTTTAGTATGTCCGTAATTCTAAAATAAGGCGACAAATTTCTAAACTGTAACAATATTTTTTTATGTTGTGTCTTCTTTCTCATTATTCCTTTCATGTTATATATCTATATGTCCAAGCAATGTATCAATTCCCGATATGTACACACTTTGCTGTTAACCAGAATTCCTGGTTATTTGATTAATCTTCGCCATTTAAAGTTGTTTCCGATTAGTAATAAATGTATGACGTCTGTTTTTAAAACATAGTTCTACAATTACAAAACAAAAAAACATGTGTTGTCCTTTGTGTTATTTAATATATATATATATATCATACCATTACTATTTCAAATATATGTATTATTTAACTTTAGTCTGTAACTGTCAAGTACCAAATCGAAAATTAAAACTACAAACTTTGATCATATTGTCATAGGAATCATATGACAAATGGCAGTCTTCTTATAAAAGTGGAAAAAGGTTATAGTTACAATGTTTGAAAATTGTTATCAAGATGCATACATAACACTGTTACTTTACTTACAAAAAAATCAAATAAACTTGAATATTTTAATTTGATAAATTATGTGTTCAGTCATTAATCTATTGGCCAATAGGATAAACATTACAACATGTGGTAGAATTGACAAAGAGACAGCTACCCAACATAGAGTAAATTATGTTGATGGTAGTTGCAATAAGTCACATTACTGGTTTCTCTAATAGTGAGAAATACAAATACCGTCTATTAAGTAAGCTAAAAAATATTCCCAAAATGACAATATGTGAACCATTTCAAAATATAGAACTTACACTGTTAGGTCCGATAGGTAAATAAATGTTGACAAAAATTCGACGATGATATAATATGTTCTCATTTTAGCTGTAGCTGTGGAGGGTAAGTATTGAAGATAAAGCTTACGATTTATATTTGTATTCGATGGCGCGGATGTACATTATATGCATAAGTCATCAAAAGAAGTACATATAATGATTATTGTATCATTGATAGCTATACACGAAGTATAACATGTTTATTTTCAATTAATTTGTTTCATACTTAAAACTTACATGAAAAAGTACAATACGTAATAGTAAAAGCTAAATGATAAGTTAATATTGATATTAAAATACCTCCGAACAAAAAGGGATGTTGAGATCTCCGAGCCCGAAGGGCGAGGGGATTTGAACAGCCCTTTTTGTGATGAGGTCTTTCGATGTCATAATTAATTAGTCATTGATCTTTTACTAACTTACAAACCGTCAAAAACTTTAGAAAAATACACTAAAAACACTAAAAACACTTGCAGAAATCTATTTCCTCTGAATTGGTCGAGTCTAAATATATTCAACACAAATGATAGATAAACAGTACTCAGACTGATATAGACAAATAGCAGTTACCTAATTGCATTCAAAACGGACCGATTAAATGATCTTTAAAACATCATTTAATTTTTTATTTATTATAATGTTTTAAGCATTTTGATAGGACCATAAGATAGTTTTATGAAATTAAGGGGTAAATTTATATTTTTGAATTCCAAATTTTCAATATAATGATTTTGATTTTATAAATGAGGAAATCAAAAACCCTATACAGACCTCATTTACAACTGACCAATGAATGTTCTGCACCAAAACTTCTTGTTATATATATTTGATGTTTTTAATCTGTCAGTAATCATGAAATAGATTCGTAAAGACACCAAA
Organism: Mytilus californianus; assembly: GCF_021869535.1. Classification (NCBI taxonomy): domain Eukaryota; kingdom Metazoa; phylum Mollusca; class Bivalvia; order Mytilida; family Mytilidae; genus Mytilus; species Mytilus californianus. The sequence continues at coordinate 6,185,384 of NW_026262669.1, read as the reverse complement.
TGAAAACAGTAAGTAAACTCTTCCAACAATAAGCTATTTAAACAGTATGTTTCACAACTTCTATTCAAACATACCTAGATGCATAAGGTCCTTCACTATGTTTCATGCAAATGCAAAATAATAAGTGTTGTCTGTTCAGTCCAATTAATTAATAAATCGTATTTTTAGGCTTGATTTTGCGGTATGGGCTTTGTTCATTGTTGAAAGACGTACGGTGACCTATAGTTGTTAATTTCTGTGATATTTGGTCTTTTGTGGTGTGTTGTCTCAGTAGCAATCATACCTGACTCGATCAAAACGTGTATAGGTGGAATATTTTCGCAAGGTTGATAATCATTCTTAAATTGAAATGCAATATATTATATGAAAACAAACACTTTTATTTTAGTCGTCCGTCATTCCCTTTTCACATCTAAATGTTGTATAAACAACCAACTTGAAAACAGCCTTTTACCTTTATAGGTTTTATAGTCGCCTGACAAAACCTTATATTATAAATCGCAATTAAATCGTAGATAAAGAACCGTAGTAAAAACATTATAAAAGTATAGGTGTTTAGCTATGTAGTAAATTGCAAAACCATAAAAAAAAGTGTACACTATTAATGAGTAATTTAAATGGAAATTTTAAGTAATAACATTTTACAAGATCTTGTCTTCGTGTACTGTGTACATTGAATAATTTATGGAGTTGGTTGATTGTTGTTTGCTTTACCTCCTGGAGAAAATATGTCATGCATGTTCATGACGAGAACACATGAATTTTGAATACAATAGGTAGATATTGCAATAGGATGTAGACATTGAGGTAGGACGTGGAAATTAGAATATCACTGGAAACTGAAGATATATTGAATAAAGACAGAAATTAGCCTTGCAACAGCTGGCCACATCCGAACCCCTTAAATGATTGGTGCAAAAATAGTGAATTTGCAGAGACCGTTAATCCATGAAACCTATTCAGAAGTCATCCATCCATATTTATGTGTAGTTTCTAAAATAATTTAACATTTCTAATTTCTGTTTTATACTTTTATCACCACTTTAGTAACTATGAAATTTTTGTGAAACTGTATTTTATTTGTCTCTGTACATTAGTTTTTGGTATGATATTCTGTACTATCGCTCTCCTTGTTTGTTTCGTGTGAGTGTTTTCCTTCAGATCGGGAGGTCGTGGTTCGAATCTCGACCAGGTCTAACAAAGTCGTAAAAATGGTACATGTAATTGCTGTTTCAACGCTAAACTGACGGTATTTAAAAGTAAGAGCACATACTTGTCGGTTCGGAGCCAGAAATTTTTCGTGTAGGGTGACTGTTCTTCCTGCGAAATGATATCTTCATGCGAACTAAGGCGTAAAAAAACTGGCGGTAAATATGTGGTTTAATTGACTTTTGAAAAACTGATATTGATTTATTCTATGTTCCGAAAGAGAAATATATGTTATAAATAAAAATATATATATATTTATCAAAATACAGAGCTAGCATGTACTGTTTGTTTATCGAGGACCAATAGTACACTTTTACAAAGGTCAGATGCAGTTCTTATTGAAATGTTAACACGACTTGTATGGCCGTTGTTCCTTAAAACTGAACGTAAACAACATCAGTCCACACTATTTGTTGCGTCAAATCGTGCCCAAATACAAGATCAAACAAATGAACCAATAACAGTCCTTAAGGAGTTGTTCAGTATATTATAAAATTGAGAGAGGAAATGGGGAATTTGTCAAAGAGACAACAACCCGACCATCGAGCAGAAAACAGCCCAAGGCCACCAATGGGTCTTCAACACAGCGATAGACTAGTTTGTTATCTAAAAACTAAAAATATGGAAGTTAATGTTGTGGACAACAAAACTACGAACATTTAAGCAAACCTTCATTTACATCGTTGACGAACTAATTGCATCCAGGAAGCAGATAGCACAAATTCATAATATTTACAATATCACTTGTAAACATGTATGATGTATAATTTTAAGTTAAACAAAAACAACCATTGTATTTATTTCTTCAGATGGATGAATCTCATAGGATAACAGTAACAGCCAGTAATAAACATTAGCGAAACACAGAAATGAGGGAAAACACTACCTTCCGATGCATAAACAATATTAAACAATCTGAATGTAATGTGTACTTGTTTTATTTGGATGCACGTTTTATGTTTAAAATAAATATGATTCTGATACATCAAAATAGAAACTTTACAATTGTTTCCCTAAAATCTGTTTTAACCACATAAGAATTATGTCGTACGTGTTGCATCACACGAATCATTTATACTTATATATTTTCTTATGTCAGATAATTATTAAATGCTCTCCCGTAACTGAATATTATATCAAATTCAAAATAATTAGCTATACTTCTTACCAATCAAGTGTTATATAACTACAATCTATATCCTAGTGTCCGTTACTCATTCAAATTGATTTCACTTTTCTATTTATCCTACAAAAAATGTTATTATAAAACTTAACGTATTGAAAAGCATTATACACTGTCGGAATAGTCCTTAGGTAATTGATTCGAAACAAATCAACACTGTAGACTTTTCTAGTACTTCAAGTTATTATTCAAATTGTACACAATATGTCTATGACCCTACAATGTATTTCTTTATGTGGATTCAATTATCATACATATATTTGATTTATACGTTGTTTCTGCATTTAAACTAGTAAACATGTAGATTGAAATTGTATTATATTTAACGCGCGAGACTACTATACATAATTTTGTAATATGTATATGAATGTTATTTCTTTTGTTTTATAAAATGTTATGATTATATTTAAATGTGTAGTCTTTCGAAATCATGAAGTAAATTTGCAACTGGTTTGACTAGAATGTGTTTTACCTGTTTCGCCCACATCGTCATGTCTTTGATAGAAACATTTCGTCAACGTTTTCACGGCTTCGTTGAAAGGGACTTATTTCATATTTGGTGCGCAACTTGATAATGTTGAGTTGTGGCGACTTTCTGTTTGCCAATAGTTCAAAATAACTCTGATTGTACAAGGAGAATGTTCATAAAAGTTTACTTGGCCTGATTGAAAGGAATGATTAGTTATGTTTCAGTATACATGTTGTTATGTTATTTTTATTATCATGTTTATTTATCTTGGCCTAATTTGTTTTGTGTGGCCTTATAATATTTATAATATGCTTACATCATATTTATAGTTGTTTACAAAATAATGTTATAATTGTGCAGTTTAGAAATCACTTGAACAATCATAGATACTGATGGAATGATTAGAACTTTCTATTTGACTGACATATTAATTCTGAAATGATCATAATATACGGTGTGTAATTTAAACTTCCACCATATTCTAGGAGTTTCGCTTCTACAGTGTTCTAGAGGTTTCCGTGACAACTACATATACAGACACCGAAATTATACTTTTTTAGACATTAATTTACTTGGATTCACAGAAGTTCTCTGAAGTTGTTGTATTGATACTTTATTTACGTTAACTACATCATACTAGAATGGACATATTCCGTACAGTTAAGAAAATAATTCCAAATAAAGAAAAGACAAAAGACCGGACATATAACTTAACAGATAAGTTAACATTTCAATTTGTATAATATTTCTTGTAAACTTGTGTATAATAAATCCTGATAAATATTATTATTGATTTGTGTCTTTTGTTGGCTACAAGTTAAAGGTGATTTCTGGCCGTAACAATGTCATCCAAAATGATTGTATGCAGCGACGCAGTTCCAGACATGGTATTAGCCTTGTATTAAACACGGAAAAGACACTTATTGACTAATCAAACACATGCATCAGTTGTTCGGATATCAGATAAAAAGTAAATGCTCAATGTTACCCATAATTTCTTAGAAGTAACACACTATCTGCTCCATCTTATGGTGTTTAATATCTTAGTAAAAACTTGAAGCTCTTCCACACTTTAAACACTTCATTAACACGGGTTTGCTCCTTACTGAAAACTTGCTCGAATAGAGTTATATACTACATACATTTTAAGAATTTATTGACCAATATGGTATGTATGTGTATCAACTCACTAGTGACATGGTTTCGCGGTCTAAGTTCTTCTGATGAAATTGTAATCGTCTAATTATGTCAGATTGTTACATTTTGACTTAGTGACACAGCATCCATTTCTTATATCTACTAATTTTTAAAATTGAAATATATGTATTATTAATATTTTTAATCTGAAATTAAAATTTAAACACACAACAATTAATGTGATAGTGCGAGGAAATGCCATGTAACCTTGATAACAGTCGTTTTTATTTGTAAACCAACTAGAACAAATTTGTTTTTCTGCTAGCAACATTCAAACTCTTTCTGGCTTTAACACTAACAGGGAACATAAAGGGTATATATTACATACATGAGTCGGAGGAACATGATTTGCTGCAGTGTACATATAAATGTATCATGTTGTTCAGGAGGTAAAAAAATCGATAATACGTTGTATTTTGTGTCTGAGGAAAAGAACAAGAGATTGTGGGTACAAAAATTTGAACATACGCGTGGATATCTGTGACAAAGCTATACCATTACCGTAAAGTATTTCAAGATGGCGTCAGTGAATCTTGAGTATTTGAAGATATAATTTCATCGTTTCCAATAGGAACACATTGTTCAATGGTTATCTTGCCAGAAGACACTTACAAGTAAATCAATATTTGAAAATCGTATAAACAAGGAATTCAGAAATTAATGATGGCATATTTCATTGTGATTGTTGATAAATATACATTTCAGGAAATACTATTGTCTAAGTTGAAATGCATTTTATTTTTATTTTGGCGAACTCTATCCTTTTGTAATATTGGAATTTACAAAATGTTCCCATAGGCAAGCGCTACTGTATGTAACTACTTATAAATGATAAATTGGTCATTTTAAGAGAAGAACTGACAATACAAAGGCAAAAGACAAAGACGAAAACAAGGAAAACTGATTGAATTAAACTATATCGACAATTGTGACGCCTCCTATGCTCTGTAGCATGGAAGGAGTACGACTTAATATCATATATCATTTATATCATAATCAGATGATAAAAACAACTTCATATGTAAATGGTTTATAATTTAGTAAGTTATACAAGACGAAGCATCAAACAGTAACAAAATGATAATGATGCCATGTGTAATCTTGAATTTTTCCTTGATTTATGAGAGAAAAAATCTGCTGAACGTGAAAACTCCATTCCCAAAATACTGTCGAAAACAAAAATTTAAAAAACATATTTTTTTTTTATACCCAAAACCAGATTATTACTGGCGTAAGAAATAGAAAAAAAAAAAACAGAGAGACTGAACAAATATCACCACAAAGAGTCAATCAAAAGAGACTACTGACGATATCCAAACAAAACTCATGTAAGAAACCAAGTGGTTATCACGACAATACATCGATAAAAGATAATCTAGTTGTAAACTCATGTGCTACGGAGGAGTAAACAGAAGTAGCAAATTATCTCTCTTATTTTAGACAATTGTATATAGAAACCAATTTTTTTTAATCAGTATGAAGAAACTTGTGATTGGACACCAATAGTAACTCTGAGTAAACTGAAAGTAGCTTCTTGTTAGTTATTTAGAAATTTAATGTGGAAAGACCTTCAAATTTTCTCTGAACAATTGGTTTTTAATAGTATACTTGCAATCGCAAGGTATACATACTGGTTGAATTTCATTTTTTAAAAGATATTTGTGTGTATTTCTAGCATGACCAATAGGGCATCTAGAAATAACACACTTATCTTTTCTGCTTATAAATTTGTTTAAATGCTTTCATAAAGTTGGTTTAATTTCATGAAATTTATTGTCGTTCCTTTTACTCCAAGCGTTTTTCCATACATCTAAAACATATTCTATTTTATTAGATTTAAAATAATTATATGTTATTTCTCATTTGGATATAGGGTCGGTCAGGAAATTCTTTGCTACCTGATCTACAACTGTGTTTCCGTGAATGCCGGTATGACTTGGCACCCATAGAAATATAATCCTTTATTTCTCAAATTTCTCATCACGTAAAGGACTTTTATCATAATTGACTTCTTGACATTAAACCCGTTACTATCAGAACAGACTACGGACGACAAAAACTAAACCTGAAAAAACAAAAGAAAGAAAACAAGGGGCTATTAGTTGGCAAATGTGTACCTGTGCATGTCACATCAGGACATAACCACATTTGTTTACATTACTGATTTTGGGTATAAATAAGAAGACTAGTTGTACTCGATAAACAATACGTAACTGTTACTCATAATCGATTGCGGGACTGTCATACACTTATCCGGGAACAACATTTATGCCGATAATTTACTCTTACGAAATACCCTTATCCTGGAAATTTCAATTTTATGAAGTAAATATGTCTATAAGTATCAATAAGCAGTTCTTTTTTTGAGTTGGTAAATTATATTGATGAATTGCCATTTTTTATGTTTTTTTTTTTAAATTAAGTTATTTTTTCGTTGAAATTATAAAGACATAAGAAAAGTAGCTGTCTAGATATTAAATAATGTCTCCCGTGTAACTGTTACCCCTAAGAAAAATTCAAATAGGAATCAGCTCACATTCGCGGTATTTTTCGAAGTCCGTTTTCAATTTGAAAATAGGAAGGGGGGCATTGATGATAGAACTTTTGTTCAAAATATATACATCGAATAAATTAAATAAAAAAATAAGGAATTGACACTAGACATCACTTGTGGATAAGAGAATATGTTGTGTATACATTTATAACCTTCAAAAAAAGATGAATTAATCAACACGTCTAACACAAGTGATCCTATAATACCTTTCACTCGATGAAATAAAAAATGTTTGGGGCCAGTGATTTTAAATCTTAAATGGACAACCTCAGTTTCAAATACTGTATAACTACACGAACATTATCACAAACCGAATTTAAATGTTACTGATGCAGCAGAAACTCAAAGTTTTCAAATATTTTTGTTTCACCACAGCTCGTAACCCCCTTCTTTGCAGACGAATTCATGTAATGGTAAACTTAAAACATACTAACATTCTGTAAATGCCTTTCCCAAGCCAGGAGCCTGTAATTCAGTGGTTGTCGTTTGTTGCTGTATATCATATTTGTTTTTTAGTTCATTGTTTTGTATATAAATCAGGCCGTTAATTTCTAGTTTGTCATTTCTGGGCCTTTTATAGCTTTGTATTTTGTAAAGGTTTTGCTCATTGTTGAAGACCGTACAGTGACCTATAGTTGTTAATATCTATGTCATTTGGTCTGTGGTGGTAAGTTGTCTCATTTGCAATCATACCACATCTTATTCTTATTATTTTTATATAGATAAGCATAACATTGTTTTATCGTTATTTCTGTTAATTATGTCATATTGATACGATTTGCACAGTTTGAAGGTATATATGAACGGAACAACAGAAACTTTGAACTGCTATAAAAACGGACTATGTGATAACCATTGCCATATTCCTGACTAGGTACAGGACATTTTAGGAAAAAAATGGTGGGTTGAACCTGGTTTTATAACTAGCCAAACCTCCCGCTTATATAGCAATGCTAAAAAATCCGCTAAAATGACAACATTGCGTGACAGGACTAAAGTACAAATAAATGCAAGAACATTTTTGACAGAGAAATACATTAATAAATAATATTATAATAATATTCCATTTCAACATTTAAACCACAGAATAACAACGAACACCTAAAATTAATTTACGACAGAAAACAAATACAGCACTATAGAATAATGAACTATACGTCACACGAATGTATCAACGCCACAAAAAGTGACGTCACAGTTAAATTTCTAAAAATACAATATGAAATTTGGATTCAGTTTGTAATGGTGTTTTTTGATGTATTTTCTAACCATTACAAGAATATTAATATAGAATTGTGTTAGTTATGGTGTAATTATTTGTATTTTATAACCATGGTTTTTCTTCTAAATAAAACTTTTTCTTCTAAATCAAACTGTGAAAAAAACAAATGAATCCTGAGCATATAGTTACTTTTAACCTAAATATCATATAAATGAACTAGGTAACGTTGTTTTATTTTATTTTATTCGAGATGGATCATGAGTTCAAAGTTAAGTTGTCCGCTTTTGTTTCTAAATATTTTTAGCATTTGTTTGCAAAAAAATTGAATGCCAAAAAGCATTTTAACTATTTTATTGTTTTTTTATCTCTCGGCTGGTATTATTCAATAACAAAACAATCCTTGCTTTTTAAATGAATAAAAAAAAAAAAACACATATTTAATGAAGCAATCATAAAGTTCGTGCAAACACACTGTGAGATGTGTTGCACACATACAAACCTTGTTTTACAAGTTGAATATTCATTGTATAACTGGCTATGGGGACTAGGTTTTCTCATTGTTAAAGGCCGTACAGCGAACTACTGTCATTCCGATGTTTTGCTTAAATGTCACATGTCTTTGTATAACACAGGAGAACATTGCAGGATTTGCACCTCCTGCTATGTATGTCTAATCCAACAATAAGCACCTTAGGCATAACTTTATTTTCAAAATCATCTCAAAGAAAATGACAAAAAACACCTTGCAAAGTTCTTTGATTCCATTATCGGAAATATCGACGATGTTTTGTAATTCAATAACCCACATTTCCGCGTGTGCTTACACCTCATATACCGAAAGTAGCAGATCTGCTTTATATCTTGATTTTTTTTTCAAAATTGACACAATCTAGAATCTATGACAAACGATTTCAACTTTCAATTTTTCAGCACTAACATACTGATTCGACATTACAGAAGTTCACAGTTACAATCGATGGTTCTCAACTAACTAGCGACATGTTTTGGTTGTCTTAGAGCTTTGTATATAAGAACAGTCGTCTGATCTATAAATTTACCGATTGTGTCGTATTCCCGATAGTGATGTTTTGACTAAGTATGGACTGGTAAGTGATGCATGCATATCAGGTATCATTTTTCCCATTGACGTACGCCGACTAGCTCCTGTTGGAGATCATGCATATCTGGTATCATTTGTCCCATTGACACACGCCGACTAGCTCCTGTTGGAGATCATGCGAATCCCCGAGTTTTGTTTTTGCATGATTTGCCTCTCCTTATTGAATTAATGAAATTTGAGCATCAGTTGAATATGTTTCAATCTAGATATTGTTCGCACTGAGTGATTTTGAAAGAGGAAATTACTAAAAAGAAATTTACTTTTTTTATCATTGTTCAATTTGCTATATCTAAGTATCAAGCTTACAACTTGCTAACAACTATTAAAAAATGTAATTATGTAGTTATTGCAGTACTGAATTATGTTAGCTTCAACAAGCACATCAAATCAAATGTAACGACGACTTTAAAAGGCTTAATTTCTCTAAAATCAGTTTACAGCTATAAAAATCGAGCATACCTTATAGTGTTCCTTTACAGATACTATCCTCTCTGAGGTCTGTGTTGATATGATTAATTTAACTGGACAGACATCTGCACTTCTTTTACAACATATATGATTACTATATTTTCTAAATTGTATGCATTGATGTTTTTGAGATTATGATGTTTTGTATCGTGAGTAGCTTAACATATTTTTCCAGATATTAAACTTGTATTATTGTTTTTTTCAGCTAGTAAGTGTTATTTACAAGACAGATAAGTATACTGTGATACGTGCGTAAACAATGTAGAATAAAAGATTGATACATAAGCAATTGATGTGTTATTATAATTGATAAAGTCTAAAGTTTGAAATTATCTCTATATTATGATTGTTTTTGCTGTATTGCATGTTTTCCTTGTAACTTCTGAAATATTTCAATGTTTTTTTTTATACATTGGGCTTCATAAATCATATGTAAACAAATGTGATACTAATTGTATCTTTAGGTGTAATACCACCATTTACTTTCCCCTATTAGTCTTTGTTAAATATGCACTTTTCAAAAAATTGGGCAGCATTTATCTTTCTTTCAAATAAAGAAATATTTGGCATTAGTAAAGTTTTATCCTATTGTACTACATAACATTTCATTGCATATAAGATAATAACCATCGCTGTAAGTTAACCAATCAAATGTCCACCCTTTTATTTCCTGTTTACAAGCTTAAGTAATCATGTTACTTAATGTTTCCAAAATATTTTATAGAAACACTAAATAAAAAAGGATGGTGCTTTGAAACACCCAAGATATATGTTGATGACTCAGATTATTTTTTACTGTAATGAAATTAAGGATTAATTTCCTACAACTGTCAAAGTCAAGGGAAAATTTTTTTTCGACCCTTTTTTGTATGCACGGGATGTAACGTACTATGATTTGGTGGTATTCCACCTTTATTCCCCCAAAGTTTGATTATAAAATAATGAAACTAAACGATATGTTATTGTCTTGTTTAAAAAAAATCTGATTATATTTATTTCTCTTTGTTAGCTATCACGTCTAAGAAAATGCTGTTTCAACTTTAGAGCCGTAAACACTTTAAAACAATTTATTGATCAAATTTTTAAAAAATTGATGAAGTGGTGTTTTTTTTTTATATATATATTTATTTAAACTTGTATTTTTTTTTTTTTTTTTCAGTCAATTGTAAGTGTTTTGTTCCAAGCAGATAAGTATACAGTAAATTTTGTATGTGATGTTTTTATTCAAATAAGGAAAATATAAAATGTTCAGTAGATAAAGACGCAATTCCATAGAAGTAAAAATACAACCTATTCGTATATGAGAATCATAGAGATATTGTCATTTTTAATGTAATACATACGCCATAAGTAACAACCCTTTCGATTTAGTTAATGTTAAATGTCAATCAGAACGAATGCCTCATATCATATGCGTATTAATACCTTTGAAAGGAGAAGGTAATATTGAGATCGTATTGTTATTAAAACGTTTTTTTCATACTTTTAAGATTATTTCAAAACGTTTCTATCAAATGTCTAATCAAATACAGGTGAACATTCAGATAAATGTATCCACGTAAATAATGAATAGGTTTTTTGTAACTAATTTTTAAAATATATCCTAAATTATAACTTGAATATTTTCTGATCAACATTTTCTTATGCTAAACACATACAGTGTATGCACTTTTGTCAGGTTGAATTAATTGATATCATCATTTTCAAAGTTTATTTCCACAAGATAAAAGATCTGTATTTGAAATAACCACACGTATTTGGAAAGCGTTTTGTGTTCGTGCTGGTCAGCTAAGCAACCAACAACATTGTATTGTTAGGACGTAAACACTACACCAACGTTTTTGAAGAATGAAACTATTGTTTTGGTCTAGATTCAAGGCCTTAGCGTCTATTCAGAGTCAACCTATAGACAATCATACCGTTATCGCATCTCAGCTTTGACCCTCTTTTAAAAATATGAATGCCTTACTGTGAGTTCGCCCTCACATATACAAATAACCGTTCAAATGAATGTCCTTACTTTACAGTTGAGTGGAGACCAAGCATTACATAAGGTAAACGCACGTTAACGCCGCGTGCACATATTTCGTTATTTCACTTCAATTTTTGCGTTTACTAGTAAACGCGTGTTTACTACAATTATGTTAACGCCGTCAAAATGGAAATTTCTAATGTCAACCCGAGTAAACGCGCGTTTGCTCTGTGTCCGTTCAGTCAGTAGTAAACGGGCGTTTACTTCAGATTTCAAAAGTTTATTTTACGTGCACTTTGTAAAAGTAAACGGGCGTTTACTACAGATTTCACAAGTGTATTTTTACGTGCACGTGAAAGAAAACGCGCGTTTACTTTGCGCGCTAACTGGTTGTATCAATCATTTTATCGTATTTTATAGTCAGTTAAAAGCTCTCAAGAGCTTATGTTTGTATTGTTATATGTAAATCGAATTAAAATAAAACTTTCGTATTCGTATTATGAAATCATAAAGTGCAAATATGGTCAGTTTTGGGTTGATGTAGACAAATAATTTTGTTATACGAGTCAGCCTGATGTATCAAAAGTACTGAAATATGTTAACGATTCAATATTTTGAATAAAAAGAGGAAATGCTGGCACTCTTATCTGATGTGGACAACATTTTGTAGCTATTGTGTTCCAATGTTGCTGTCATTTGTATTATACTATCCATCCTGACATAAAAATATCACTGAATTACTTTGCAACTATAAGATTTACATAATAAAGTGCAAATATGGTCAATTTTGGTTGATGCAGTCAAATTATTCTGTTCTTCGAGTCAGCCTGAGGTATCAAAACTACTGATATTTATTTACGATTCAATATTTTGAATAAAACGAGGACATGCTGGCACTCTAATTTGAAGCGGATTAAATTGTGTAGTCATTGTGTTCCAATCTTACTGTCATTTGTATTATACAATCAATCCTGACATAACAATATTACTAATTTACTATGCGACTATAAGATTGACATAAAAAAGTGCAACTATGGTCAATTTTTGTTGATGTGGACAAATAAGTTTGTTATACAAGTCAGCCTGAGATATAAAAACTACTGAATTTTTTTTACGTTTCAATATTTTGAATAAAAAGAGGACATGCGGGCACTCTAAATTGATGCGCACAAAATTTTGTAGTCATTGTGTTCCAATTTTGCTGTCATTTGTATTATACAAAAAATTCAAATCACAAAATTACTGAACTCCGAGGAAAATTCAATCGGAAAGTCCCTAATCACATGGCAAAATCAAAAGACAAAACAAATCAAACGAATGGACAACAATCAATTCTGACATAAAAATATCAATGATTTACTATGCAACTATAAGATTTACATAATAATGTGCAAATATGGTTAGTTTTGGGTTGATGCAGACAAATAATTTTGTTATATGAGTCATCCTGAGGTATCAAAAATACTGAAACTGTTTTACGTTTCAATATTTAGAATACTAAGGAGGACATGCTGGCACTCTAAATTGATGCGCACAAAATTTTGTAGTCATTGTGTTCCAATCTTGCTGTTATTTGTATTATACAATGTATCCTGACATAAAATTATTACTGATTTTCTATGCAACTATAAGATTTACATAATACAGTGCAAATATGGTCCGTTGGTTGATGCGTCAAATAATTGTGTTATACGAGTCAGCCTGAGTAATCGTAACTACTAATATTTTTTTACGATTCAATATTTTGAATAAAAAGAGGACATGCTGGCACTCTAAATTGATACGGATAAAATTTTGTAGTCATTGTGTTCCAATACTGCTGTTACTTTTATTAGATAATCAATCATGATATAAAAATATTACTAATTAACTATGCGACTATAAGATTTATATAGTAAAGTGTAAATATGGTCAGTTTTGGTTGATGCGGACAAAAACAATTTTGTTATACGAGTCAGCCTGAGGTATCGAAACTTCTTAATTTTTTTTACGTTTCAATATTTTGAATAAAAAGAGGACATGCTGGCACTCTAAAGTGATGCGGACAAACTTTTGTAGTCATTGTATTCCAATATTGCAGCCATCCTCACACAGAAATATTACATATTGACTATAAGGCTATATATATTTTAAAATAAAGTGCAAATATGGTCAATTTTTGTTGATGCGGTCAAATAATTGTGTTATACAAGTCAGCCTGACGTATCGAACCTACTGATATTTTTTTACGATTCAATATTTTGAATAAAAAGAGCACATGCTGGCACTCTAAATTGTTCTCGACAAAACTGTGTAGTCATTGTGTTCCAATATTGCTGTCATTGTTATAATCAGAAGTACATGACTAGACGAAGTGTGCAAGCTGTACTATATATATTAAGGCGATCATGATGTCCGCTTTATCAGTAAAAAGCCCCATAGATGGTATTATACAATCCATCCTGACATAGAAATATTACCGATTTACTATGAGGCTAAATAGATTTACATAATAAAGTGCAAATTGGTTGATTCGATCCAATTATTTGGATAAAAGAAGGACATGCTTGAACTGTTTATTTTCATTTTCAACTAATTGAAGAGGTGTAATATCATTAACTGCATTCGTCAATATGTCAATCAAAAATGACCAGTTGGTCATTTAATTCTGATATAAAGGTCAGTGTATTCAGGATACGATGATAATCTGCGTTAACGCGCGTTTACTACAAATGTACGTGCGTTTACTTTTTACGAATAAAGAAGACGCACCTTTTTTCACGTTAACACCGAAGTGAACGCGAAAGTAAACGCCCGTTTACTCTTAACAAAATTAGAAGACGCGCCATTTTCGCGTTAAGGCGGAGGTAAACGCAAAAGTAAACGCCCGTTTACTTTTTATGTCTACTGAAATTTCGGAGTTAACGCAAAGTTAACGCGGCGTTTACATGAAGTGCACGCAAGTAAACGCCGCGTTAACTTTTTCCGATGGTCTACATGTAATGCTTGGTCTGCACCCAACTGTAGTTATAGTTAATATTGTTATGTCGTATATAATGCTAATAAATAGACAAACGATCCATGTAAACGTATGGTTTTCCAGAATTAAAATAATCTTAAAGGTAAAGTTATTAAAATTCACTTCCTTTTTCACCACGAATGTTACCTACCGAATTAGACTATTTATCGGATTTGTAATAACATGAGCAACACGATGGGTGCCACATGTGGAGCAGGATCTGCTCACCCTTCCGGAGCACCTGAGATCACCCCTAGTTTTTGGTGGGGTTCGTGTTGCTTAGTCTTTAGTTTTCTATGTTTTGTCTTGTGTACTTTTATTTGTCTGTTTGTCTTTTTATTGTTTAGCCCTGGCGTTGTCGGTTTGTTTTCGATCTGTGAGTTTGATCGTCCCTCTGGTATCTTTCGCCTCTCTTTTTATCTTTTATCTTTGGAATGAACACCATTCATTTTGTTTCAAACATTTAATACGTTACTAAACATCCTCTTCATTTGATCTCGAGTGGATTGTTGTCTCAGTGGTAATCTTACCACACCTTGTTATTTATATAAGTATTGTTATCCATAACACGTATGGTCATATATCTTATCGAAATCTATAGTTAGGCGCAGTATATGATCATCCTCTTTATATAGGTATTGTTATCCATAACACGCATTGTCATATATCTTATCGAGACCTATAGTTAAGCACAGTATATGATCATCCTCTTCATATAGGTATTGTTATCCATAACACGTATGGTCATATATCTTATCGAAATCTATAGTTAAGCACAGTAGATGATCATCCTCTTCATATAGGTTTTGTTATCCATAACACGTATGGTCATATATCTTATCGAAATATATAGTTAAGCACAGTATATGATCATCCTCTTCATATAGGTGTTGTTATCCATAACACGTATGGTCATATATCTTATCGAAATATATAGTTAAGCACAGTATATGATCATCCTCTTCATATAGGTATTGTTATCCATAACACGTATGGTCATATATCTTATCGAAATCTATAGTTAAGCACAGTATATGATCATCCTCTTCATATAGATATTGTTATCCATAACACGTATGGTCATATATCTTATCGAAATCTATAGTTAAGCACAGTATATGATCATCCTCTTCATATAGGTATTGTTATCCATAACACGTATGGTCATATATCTTATCGAAGTCCATAGTTAAGCACAGCATATGATCATCCTCTTGATATAAGTGTTGTTATCCAAAACACGTATGGTCATATATGTTATCGACATCTATAGTTAACACAGTATATGATCATCCTCTTGATATAGGTATTGTTATCCATAACACGTATGGTCATATATCTTATCGAAATCTATAGTTCAGCACAGTATATGATCATCCTCTTCATATAGGTATTGTTATCCATAACACGTATGGTCATATATCTTATCGAAATCTATAGTTAAACACAGTATATGCTCATCCTCTTCATATAGGTATTGTTATCCATAACATGTATGGTCATATATCTTATCGAAATCTATAGTTAGGCACAGTATATGATCATCCTCTTCATATAGGTATTGTTATCCATAACACGTATGGTCATATATCTTATCGAAATCTATAGTTAGGCACAGTGTATGATCATCCTCTTCATATAGGTATTGTTATCCATAACACGTATGATCATATATCTTATCGAAATCTATAGTTCAGCACAGTATATGATCATCCTCTTCATATAGGTATTGTTATCCATAACACGTATGGTCATATATCTTATCGAAATCTATAGTCAGGCACAGTATATGATCATCCTCTTCATATAGGTATTGTTATCCTTAACACGTATGGTCATATATCTTATCGAAATCAATAGTTAAGCACAGCAAATGATCATCCTCTTCATATGGGTATTGTTATCCATAACACGTATGGTCATATATCTTATCGAAATCTATAGTTAAGCACAGTGTATGATCATCCTCTTCATATAGGTATTGTTATCCATAACACGTATGGTCATATATCTTATTGAAATCTATAGTTAAGCACAGTATATGATCATGCTTTTTGCAGACAGTTAATGCCATTTTTACATTTAATAGTCGATTTGTATTTTGTAAACAATTGCGTGTCTGCTTAACCATATTATAATACACGTGTCCTGGTGTTTTTACAATAACTTGTTCTATGCGACTGTGGTGGACATTTCGTTCCTTAAAGTATCACCAGTCCAATAGAAAGTACTTTTGTTTTGAAATGAAATATTATTGATACGGTCATTTTATAAATTAACTATTTACAAAATGTATTCAAAGCTCTAAAAGATTTTTTACTTCAAGGCATAGATGACCTTGGCCGTAAAGGTCTCATTTTTTTGTAATATTTGTTTTAAAATGCTCTTCAATTTTGTATTTTTTATATCCTCCAACGAGGAGTATGATATAAACAAAGATTGCGTCTGGCGTACCAAATTATAATACTTGTATCTCCACTGAATATTTTCATAAGGTATAGGTTTTTGCTCAAAACCATGTGGTGAGCTGTAATGTTTCACATTTTTGTGTTTTTGTCTGTGGAAATATCCCGGATATGAACGTTCATTTGTCATATTTGCGATAAATTTAATTACCTATTTACAGTGTTGTATTAGAAATATATTCCAATGTGTGAATGGAAATGTAATTAAACTTCAAACTTAACTGGTAGAGAACAAACGAGGAAATTTATTTGGTCTCTGTTTGAAAATGTAACTAATCAGAATAATGATTTCTGTTATTTGATGAAAACATCAAAATAATGTATACTATACTTGAAACCTTAGGTGTTACTGTTTGACGTAAACTTTTCTAGTCGGTGAACAATCGGTGACGCAAACTTGACTTATCAACGACTGATCGTTGATCGATACAATGAAGCTTATTTGACTCATCTCACAGATTTTATCTGGCAGTTATCGTGACAACCGTCATTGATAGATCAGTCAATTAATTGTATGCACGGATCGGCGAATACATATCTGATTTGACTTCTTATGTAAAACGAACTCCGCACTATTTACATGCGATAAATACGGACCTCTTAGAAAACACGGTTACCTTAAAATATGTATCCAACTTGTCCCAATAACATAAGACAAAAATGTATAAATGACTTTAAATGCGATATATCTGATTGCTTCATTATTGGTTCTTTTAATTTTCTGCTAAATAAAGTACATTATAGCACAATCATAGCATGCTCAGAATGTTTGTATACCACTTAAAAAATATAAAATTATATCATTTGAAATGAGTACCCTATTTAGCAGTCATGCATTTTAATGTCACTAGGTTAATTAGTTTTCACAAAATGTAAATGATATAACAGTAAAGATAATTATAGCCCTGTTTGTGTTGATTAAGAGTCCATTTGTGTCTTTATTTTATTATAAATCTGTCATTGGTATCGGTACATTTGTAAAACAGGTTGGGTTCTTTGTCTCAAAATATGACAAATGTAAATGATAAGTTACTAACATTTTGTTTGAATTGTTTAAAAATTGCCATATTTCTTCTTTTATATGAAAATAAATGAACTTTTATATTCAGTCAGTCATTTCAAGTGCCTCTAGATGAGTTGTATAAATTGTGATTAGGCTAAGGATATTGATGCTTACACTTATGTTGGTGTTAAATAAGAGTGCAACAATTGCTGTATTTTATGAAAATATGAACTGCCATGTTTTAATACTTTTTGTACATCAGGTTAGACGGTTTTTCGTAAAATAAAACGAATATCAGAAAAAAGATACACACATTTTGTTCGCATTGTTTAAACATGTCAATGTTTCTCCTTTTATAAAACAATTATGCGCTGTTGGTTGCAATCAAATAGTTATAATGCTTCTGGATAATTAATTAATTTTATAAGATTTGATACTTTAAGGATACAGTTGCCTAAACTTTTGTTTTTTTTTATTTGGAATAAGAATGTAATTTTTGTTTTGTTTAACTGAAGTTCATGAACAACCATTTGATTTTTGTACTTTTTGTACATCATAATGGGTTTATTTTCATAAAATATAATGAATATATGCAATACGTGGCAAACATTTTAAACACATTGTTTAAAAATGTCAGTATTTCTTCTTTTTATAAAAACATTCATGCACTGTTGTTTGCAATTACCCTCTAGATGGGTTATTTTTTTTTTAATAAACTTAGATTGCAGATGATTAAACTTACTTGTGTATTGAATAAGGGCTAAATTATTTCTTTATTTTGATGAAAATCATGAACCACTATTGGTTTTTAGTACTTTTTGAACATAAATAGGTTGTGTTTCGTAAATTATGATGATTATAACGGATAAGTTAGTAAATTTTGTTTGTATTGTTTAAAAATACCCATATTTCTTCTTTTTTCATGAAAATAAATGCACTTTTATTCGCAAATCAACATTTCAACCGCCTTTTGATGAGTAACGTTTATGATGTATGGATACACGAATAATGCATTAACTTGTTTTTTTTTTATAAATGGCGAAATTAAGAAGATATTTTGCCATTTTAAGAACCAAAATGATGAACCACTAATGTTTTTCATAAATTATGATGAATATAACAGTTAAGTTAGTTAAATTGTGTTTGCATTGCTTAAAAATACCAACATTTCTTCTTTCTTATCAAAATCAATGCACTTTTATAGACAAATGGTCATTGTATACGCTTTTGATGAGTTTTTTTTATAAAATGTGGATATTCGAAGAATAAAGATTCTTTAACTTATGTGTGTAGAATAAGATTGCAATTATTTCTTTAATGCCATTGCATTTTAGTACTATTTGTACCTCAACTTGGGTTGTTTTTCTGAATATTAGAGAAAGATGCTCACATTTTTTTTTTGAAAAAAATCAAGGCACCTGTATTTAAAATCCGTCGTTTCAAAGGCCTCAGGATGAGATATTTTATAAAATATGAATAATCTAATAGTTGTTGGTACTTTCGAGCATCAGGATGGATTGTTTTTTGTATGATTTGATGAATATCAAAGAAAAGATACAAACAATTTGTTCTCATTGTTTAAAAAACTCAAAATGACTTCTTATTATAAAAAATAGAGTAATGTAGTTTTGAATGCCTCTGGATAAGTAATTATTGTTATAAAATTTGAATACTATAAGCATGATAAGGATACAGATGCTTAAACTTTTGTTTGTATTGAATAAAAATTGAATTATTGTTTTATTCAAAATTAAATGGAATTCATGAACAATCCTTTGATTTGTGTTTTTTGAATGAATAATTGACTGCAAACATACATTATTAAAAAATGCCAATTTTTCTTCTTTTTATAAAAACATTATGCACTGTTGTTTGCAATCAATTATTCATAATGCCTCTGGCTGGATTATTTCTTTATTCTAATGAAACTAATGAACCTCGTTTGTGTTTCGTAAATTATGATGAATATAACAAATAAGTTAGTAACATTTTAAAATTGTGGTTTTCATAAGATATGATCATTAAAAAGCATAATAAAAATACCAAACTTAGAAGCATATTCAAAACGTAAAAATGCATAAAGACTTCCAAAATCAATCGCTTACAATCAACGGAACAAGTGTAAAACAATTGTTGTATTCCTGACTTCGTACAGGCATCTTCCGACGAAAATGGTGGGTTAAACCTTGATTAAAAGCTAGTTAAACCTTCAACTTGTATGACAGTTGTTTATCTTATCAGAAAAAAAGATACTAAAAATGTTGTTCGAATTGTTAAAAAATGCAATTAGTTTTTATCAAAAATAGTGCCCTGTTGTTTGTCATCATTTCTTTAAAATGCCTCTGGATACGTTATTTTTCATATACTTATAATAACTTAAGGATTAATATGCTTAAACTTTTGTTTGTGTTGAAAAAGAATGCAATTATTTCTTTATTTTAATGTAAATCATGACCCACCATTGGATTTTAGTACAAATGTGAGTAGTATATGGATATAGATACCTTTACAGTTTTGTGTTAAATTCAAATACAATTATTTCTTCATTTTATTATATTGTAATGGAAATCATCAACCATATAATTATTTTTGCACATCAGGAATAGTTGTTCTACATAAAAGATGATGAATGTAAGAGAAAACATACTTTATATTTTGTTTGCATTTTTTATAGTGTCCCCTTTGCATATTTCTTTAATTCATTAAAATCATGCACCTAAATTTGCAATATTTGTTTGACTGATTTTTAGACCATTTCGGCAAATTTAGTAGATTTTAGCAATCGCAATTAACAACGTTTTAGCACTAGTCGGGTTTGATGAAAAAATGCCTTTATATTAACTACAATCGCATTTTTTTATAAAATTAAAATTTTAGTTCTATCAGCATATTTCACCTCACTATTAACAAACGTAACATTTTAGATGTGATAACTTTGCTTAGTGATTAGTTTTAACTTGTCGGGCTTCTTTTTTTTCCGTTTTAGTTTGTAAAATTTCATTATGTGACCTAGTAGAGTTCAAAACGTCAGAAATTACGGTAAATCGGTCCGATTAGTCAAAGACTTTCGCTATTAGTCTGATTGATTGATGACGGGAGTTTAGCGTGAACTTGACTGATCGATGACTGCTGACTGATCGTTGAAACAGTAACTCCTAAGGTTGTAAGTCCTATAGTTTCGTGTACGTTGGTGAAATTTCATATTCTTTTTTTTATATCTAATATGTTCGCAATTGTAAACGTCTCAGCATTAGTAAAAGAGGGACGAAAGATACCAGAGGGACAGTCAAACTCATAGATCGAAAACAAACTGACAACGCCATGTCCAAAAATAAAAACACAAACAGACAAATAAAAGTACAGATGACACAACATAGAAAACGTAAGAATAAGCAACACAAACCCCACCAAAAAGTAAGTGAGCAAACATTTTACTTATCAATAACTTACAATACCAACATTAAAGGTCTTTGATAAGCTGTATTTTGCAAAACTGTTCAGATTGTAGTTCCTCAATGTTCTTCTTTTTCATACTTTATTTAGTCTTTCAACTTTATTTTATTCGATCGTCATTTTTTTTAAAAAGAAACACAGAGCTGGGGGTTGACAAGTATTCAGATTGTATCTTTAATACATGTTTTTTACATGAGGTTCTTCACTTTTGATAATGAATGTCACATTTCAAGCATTTTGCATTTTTATTATGTTTGTTTATCAACTAGAACGTAATCAAATGTTGTTCACCACATTCGTTCTATATGACAAGAAGGTTTCCTAATACCGTACCAAACGAGATGATAAAGTGATGGAATAAGATGAGTAAAAATAACCTAACAAATTGGTCAATTAGGTATCAGTATTATATTTAAAAAAAAAAATCTAAGTAATTTAAATTCAAACAGAAACAATTGAACAATACACATTCATATGGGGTTTTTCAAAGATGTTTGACATCAACCTGTTTCCCTCTTCTATAACACGTATGGTTAAAGTGATCAATTCGATCATAAAAACATTCAATGTAACTTTATTTTGTTTAACAACCCGAAACTTAATATATGTCCAAATAATGTAGTTAGAAAACAAAATCGTTATATTTGTATAGACCAAATACTTCCGAATTGATTCATTTTTTGCATAGAATTAAACATGCACTGACAGTAGTAATATATTATATCATAAAACAATATAAAAAATATACCAGGATAAAAATTATGTATGCCAAACGCTCGTTTCGTCTAAATAAGAGGCGGAAAATACCAAAGAGACAGTCAAACTTAAAGGTAGAAAATAAACTGACAACGCCATGGCTAAAACCCAAACTGACAAAAAGACACCAAACAGTATACTAAATACACAAAACCGGATATGATTGTATGTACTGTTTGTTGATGATTTACCTTCATGGAAAGCGTTCAAACCAGAACAATTTAAAGCCAAGGATTTATAATAACCGAAACAGTTAAAGTATGTGACCATAATGAACCTGTAGTTCAGTAGTTGTCGTTGGTTCGTGTCTGTTATATTTGTTTTTCGTAAATTGTTTTGTTATAAATTAGCAGTTAGTTTTATCAATCGAATTGTGTCATATTGTTCATGTCGGGCTCTTTTATAGCCGACCATACGGTATGGGTTTTTCTCATTGTTGAAGGATGTACGGTTGCCTATAATTGCTTACATTCACTTCATTTGAACGTTGGTGTATAGCTGTCTCATTGTCAATCATACCACATCTCCTTATTTTTATATAAACAAAACTGGTTGAATCAACCTAAGGTTAACTTTAATTGCATGTGTTGAAACCTAAGTTTTTTTAATGATTGATCAATCTATTAAGCGAAACTTTGAAATCATACAAATATCACATTTCAATATTTGGTATGATTAATGACAATACTAATTCAATAATCTGAAAGAACAAGCTGTCATCTTAACATGTTCACTTTACTACTTATTCAATTAATTTCATTGTCGTTTCTATAATTAATTGCTTAATGGTATACTGTATTCTATGAATATTTATTTGAATATTTCAGCTTGTAAGTGTCAAGTAGCAAACAGATAAGTATAGCGTATACAAGTATCTATGCAATTCATCATATAACGATATTTATACAATGGTGTTAGTAGAGTAGTAAAGTAAAAAAATAAACATACCATGAAAATGATGTGCGATAGACGCGCGTTCCGTCTACAAAATAGGCGGAAATACCAAAACTGACATTCAAACTAATTAGTCGAACATAAACTGACAACGCCATGGCATAACCTCAACAGACAAAACGACAAACAACAATATACAAAAAACAAAATAACCGGGATTGATTTCATGTGCTGTTTTCTAAATTTACCTTAACGGGAAACGCTCAAAGCAGAAATGTTTAAAACCGATGGTTATTTCATTAATCGTCGCCAGGCAAAGTTGTTTCCGATTAATAATAAATGTATGACGTCTGTTTTTAAAACAAATTTCTAGAATTACAAAAAAAAAAAAAAAAAAATATGCGTTGTCTTTTGTGTTATTCAATATATATATATATATAGATTCTACCACTGCATCGAGTGTGATACGATATTTATCCACTCGAGACAGTTAAATTTTCAAATTTAAACGCGAGGCTCGCCGAGCGTTTTAAATATTTAAAATTTAATTGTCGAGAGTGGATAAATATCGTATTACTCGAGATTTGGTGGTGGAATCTGTTTCTCTAATGATTTTCAAACAATACGCAGGCAAATTTATTCCTTCTTTTCGAATGATCTGCAAAAGGATGTGTTCTTTCTATGTGACGTCACAATAGGAAATTCAGAGGAAAGCAAGAAAATTCGACGTCATAATCGGATTTTAGCCAATGAAGAACTGAGATCAAACGAATCACACGTTGATTAAATTTTTTTTATACAATGGGTGCAGAAAGGGATAAAATGACGAAGAATTAGAGAAATATATATATATCATATCACTACTATTTCAAATATATGCATTATTTAACTTTATTCCGTAACTGTCAAAAACCAAATCGAAAACTGATACTAAAAACTTTGAACATTTGTTGTCATATGAATCATATGACAAATGGCAGTCGTCTTATAAAAGTGGATAAAGGTGATAGTTGCAATGTTTGACAATATAAAAACTGTTGCATAAATAACACTGTTACTTTGCTTATAAAAAAATCAAATAAACTTGAATATTTTAATTTGATAAATTATGTGTTCAGTCATTAATCTATTAGCGAATAGGATAAACATTACAAAATGTGGTAGAATTGTCAATGAGACAGCTACCCAACATAGAGTAAATTATGTTGATGTTAGTTGCAATAAGTCACATTACGGGCTTTTCCAATAGTGAGAAATACAAATACCGTATATTAAGTAAGCTAAAAAAATCCTAAAATGACAATATGTGAACCATTTCAAACTATAGAAAAATAGTTAGGTCCGATAGGTAAATAAATTTTGACAAAAGTCATGATATAATATGTTCTCGTTGTAGCTGTACCTGTGGAGAGTAAGTATTGAAGATAAAGCTTACGATTTATAGTTTTCTTCGATGGCGCGGATGTACATTATATGCATTAGTCATCAAAAGAAGTACATATAATGATTATACACAATTGTATAACTGATAGCTATACGCGTAGTATAACATGTTTATTTTTTCAATTAATTTGTTTCATATTTAAAATTTACATGAACAAGTACAATACATCTAATTACTAACTGATCGATAAGGATATGCACAAAATAGCATGTTTCTGCGGTAGTATCTTTTAAAATTGTTTTTGTAAAGAGATAAGGTAATTTATGTTTGCAAGTTGCTTCTTATGAAGGACACTATTTGTTTAGTTAAGTGGTATGGTCGTCTCTGACATAACTCGGTTTCATTTGAAAAGATTGATACTCTTATAGACCGGATACATACTCATCAGATACAGATAATTTCAAAAAATAAAGTGACTATATATATATTAATCAAAATACAGAACTAGCATGTACTGTTATTAGAGGATCTATACTATCACTTTTACAAAGGGGAGACGATGTTCTTGTTAAAATGCTGCAACATCGGAAGACATGAATTGTATGACTGCTGTTCCATAAAACTGATCGTAAGCAACATCAGTCCAAAATATTTATTGAGTCAAATCGTGACCAAATACAAGATCAAACAAATAAACCAATAACAGTCCTTAAGGATTTGTTCAGTATATCAAACTAGTTAGATATTTCAAAACTAGATATACGGAAGTATATGTAATGTTGAGGGCAATAAAACTTCTAAGATGTAAGCAAACATTCACTCACACCTATGACGAACAAAGTTTTAACTTGCAATGCGTTTCAAATATGATGCATATACTAAGGTAAAACACAAAACATTCATTTCATTTATTTTTTCAGATTGATGAAATGTATATGGGAGTAAAGATACAGCAAGTAACAAAACATTTGCGAGACACAGAAATCATATAAAACACTTTCTTCTGATAAAACAATAATGGAAAACAAATATAATGTTTCCTTGTTTTATTTGTATGTTAGTTTTATGTTGTAATATGTGTGATTCTGACAACATAAAAAGACAAACTTTGCAAATAGTTTACTAAAATGGATCACACGAATCATTCATACTTTGATATTTTCGTTTATCAGATAACAATTAAATTTTCTCTTGTGACTTAGTATTATATCAATTTCGAAATAATTAGCTACACTTCATAAAAATCAAGTGTTACAAAACAACAATGAATTATTGACATTTTAGTGTCCGTTGTTAGAAAAAGAACCTAAACCATTCGATTTTTTTTTACTTTTCTATGTATCCTACATTTAATTTTAGTGTAGAACCTTACGTATTAAAAAGCATTATAACGTGTCGTTTAAGTATTTAAGCAATTGATTCGAAACAAATTAAAATTGTACATTTTTCTAGTACTTCAAGTTATTGTTCAAGTTAACCACAATATGTATATATCCTACACTGTATTTCTGAATGTGAATTCAATCATCAGACATATATTTGATTAATCCGTTGTGTCTGCCATTAAAATAGTAACCACGTAGATTGTATTATATTTCTATTTAGTATTTTAGTAATATGTATGATTTTTGTGAATGTTAATTTTCTTGCTTTATAGAATTTTATGATTATATTTCAATACGTTTTCTTTCTTTTTAATGACATAAACCTTGCAACTAGTTTGACTAGAATGTTTTTGTACCTGTTTTGCCAACATCGAGAACAAGTCCAGTAAACACTTGACTGCGTCCGTCATTCCGTTCTTTCGTAATTCCTTTCGTACGTCCGACAGACCTTTGATAGAAAACTTCGTCGAAGTTTTCGCGGCTTCGTTGAAAGAGAATTATATTATATTTGGTGTGCAGCTTGATAATGTTGAATTGTAGCGTGTAAAACAATTGTTACATCTGCTGTACAGCCTCTTTCTGTTTGCCGATAGTTCAAAATATTACAAGGACACTTTTCGTCAAAGTTTTCTTGGCTTGATTGAATGGAAGTGATAAGTTATGTTTTAGTGTACATGTCCCTCAATCAATAGACTAGTTTCCATTTCGTTGCATTTTTGTCCAAATCTTTGGTTTTAGTAAACATCATTCGTGCGTTTAGGGGCATCGTCACTTCCTTCCAATGTTGAGCGAGCGGTTAGAAAATATGATTTTATGTTGCTCGAATCATTCGGCAAATTAAATTCTTATAATTGATAATCAGCGCAGTTGTCATTATGGAATTGTGATTAAGTACCTACGGAACAAACATAATATTTAGATTAGCCTGCATAATGATGATCACGAAGATGCTTGATGAACTTTGATAGTGCAGGGATACAGGCGGTCCCCTCTATCTGAAAAATTACGTCATAAAGGCGCGCATATTTGACAAACTTTTTCGGCGAAGACCATAACTCGAAAGGGGTCTACTGTATGCTGTGACGCAGATCCAGACACGGTGTTTCTCTTGTTTTAAATACGATAGAGAAAATTGTTAAATAATCGTGCAAACACATGGATCGGTCGTACTTTTATATCTAACGATTTCGGATACATATCTTAGTTTACACTTGACGCTCGTGCCTGTTAACAATATACATAATTCATTAACACGGGTATGCGTATTAATGAAAACCTGCTCCAAAGTGTTAAGAGAAAGAACTACTGATATCGCCAATTGATAATTTTTACGAATTGGTTGACCGATATATGTTTGTGTCTCAATTCACTAGCTACATGTTATAAATCATTTGATAAAGATACATTTTTCTGATTCTGTCTGATTGTTACATTCTGTAGGCATTCACTTCTTACGGATTTAAGGAATAAAATTACATAAGGTATTGATAGTTTGAATCTGAAATAAAAGTTTAAACACAAAAAATATATCTGTGAATATGAACGTAAATGTCATGTAGTGTCGATTGCAGTCGTTCTTATTTATAAACCAACCGGAACATATTTTGCTTAGCAAGGAGTAGAGCAAAAACTCATCAAAGAAATAGATAGTGTAAAAAGCTTAACAAATAGTTAAACTCCAGTATATAAGTTCCAATGGTTTTCAAACTTTTTCTGGCTTTGACACTTAGATTGAGCGTAAAAGGGTAGATATTACATACATGAGTCGGACAAACATGATTTGCTTCCGTGAAAATATAAATTGATCGTGTTGCACGGGATGTTAGAATTTGATGATACGTTGCATTTGGTGGCTAATGGAAAAGAACACGAGATTGTGGTTAAAACATAGGAGCATACGCGTAGTTATCTGTGATACAGCTATTTCATAACGAATAACTATATCAAGTTGGCGTCAGTTAACTTTTAAAGAGATGAATCCATCTTTAACAATATGAACACTTTGCTCAGAAGCTTCATCACAAGCAGCAACAATCAATAAAATGAGCAATGATAGGGAAGACACAAAATCTAGAAAATCATATAAATAATGAATGCAGTTAGTGCTGCCATATTTGATTGAGATTGTCGAATAATGAGCATTTCAGGGAATTCTGCATACAAATATTATTATTGGAAGTTGAAATGACAGTTATAATGTTGGCAAATTTTATCCTTTTGTAATTTCTGAATGTACAGTATGTTCCCTATATCCAAGCGCTACTATATGAAACTACATATAAATGATAAATTGTTAATTTTGAGAGAAGAATGGACTATACAAAAGTAAAAGACAAAGGACCAAAAAAGACCCCCTGAAAAACTGATTGAAATAAACCCTATCAAACATTGTGGTGGTCGTATATACCCTGAAATATAGATGGAGTACCGAAATAATATTCCAACCATTATCCACCCCCCTCCCCCCCCTAACGAAGACATCAGATGTAAATAAAAAAAACAATTTTACGGAATTTTTTTTACACCATTACCAAAAATTCACTAAAATATATTCGAAATCAAGCATTTAAAAGCGTAATATGTACTACTTAAATAATGATGCTGTTAATTTGTTTGGAAATTGTAATGTAAAGATTAGAAGTAATACCTATTGAAGACATTTTTTTGAATCTGGAATTTATCTATTTCTTTCTTAATATACCAAAAAAAACTCGAGTTTTCTTAGTTAGTAACAAATGCAGCCACGAGTTTTGTTTTTGGTAGTAAAGCACAAACAAATCCCTGACTAAAAGAACTGTTATCCAATATGAGAAATCACACTGAAAAGCCTTTCAAAACAGGCAGCTCAAAGTGGAAACCAGCACTAACAATCTAGTTGTTGCCGAAGTTGAAAATCAAATGGAAATTAAAGGTATAGCAGCAATGATGATAACTCTTGGAGACTCGAAGTTTTTCTGGGATGTATATGTAGCAACAATTGGTGATGATTTACCTTCATGGAAAGCGTTCAAACCAGAAATGTTTAAAGCCAAGGGTTTATGATAACCGAAAAAATTAAAGTATATGACCATAGAGAACATGTAGTTTAGTAGTTGTCGTTGGTTCGTGTCTGTTATATTTGTTTTTCGTAAATTGTTTTGTTATAAATTAGCAGTTAGTTCTCTCAATTGAATTGTTTCATATTGTTCATGTCGGGCTCTTTTATAGCCGACCATACGGTATGGGTTTTTCTCATTGTTGAAGGCTGTACGGCTTCCTATAATTGCTTACATTCACTTCATTTGAACTTCGGTGTATAGCTATCTCATTGGCAATCATACCACATCTCCTTTTTTTATATAAACAAAACTGATTAAATTAACCTAAGGTTAACTTTAATTGTATGTGTTGAAAACTAAGTTTTTTAATGATTTCTAAATCTATTAAGCAAAACTTTGAAATCATACAAATATCACGTTTCAATATTTGGCATGATTAATGAGAATATTAATGTTATATTCTGAAAGAACAAGCTGTCATCTTAACATGTTCACTTTACTACTTATTGAATTTTTTTCATTGTCGTTTCTTTAGTTCATTGCTTAATGGTATGCTGTATTCTATGAATATTTATTTGAATTTTTCAGCTTGTAAGTGTAAAGTAGCAAACAGATAAGCATAGCGTAAAATTATGTATGCAATTCATAATATAACGATATTTATACAATGGTGTTAGTACAATAGTAAAGTAAAACAATAAACAAACCACGAACATGATGTGTGATAGACACGCGTTCCGTCTACAAAAGAGGCAGAAATACCAAACAGACATTCAAACTAATTAGTCGAACATAAACTGACAACACCATGGCATGAACCTCAATAGACAAAACAACAAACAACAGTATACAAAAAAACAAAAAACCGGAATTGATTTCATTTTCTGTTTTCTAAATTTACCTTAACGGGAAACGCTCAAAGCAGAAATGTTTAAATCAAAGGACGTATAATAATCAGCATAGTTCAAGTATATGACCATAGGGAACATACACGAAAATAATAATACCAACTTAACGTCAACATTGCTTGAGGGTGTTAAAACCTAAGTTTCTTTATAATTTCTGAATTTATTAAGCGACACTTTGAAATCATACAAATATCAAATTTCAATATTTGGCATGACTAATGACTTTACTATTGAATAATCTGACAGACCAAGCTTTCAAATCGAAATGTTCTACTATCACTTTACTACAAATTCAATTAATTCCATTTTCGTTCTAATAATTCATTGCTAAATGGTATGCTGTATTCTATGAATATTTATTTGATTTTTTAAGTAAGTAAGTGTCAAGTAGCAAACAGATAAGTATGGCGTTCAATTATATATTCAATTTATAATATAACAATATTTATATAATGGTGAACGTAGTGTAGTAAAGTAACATAATAAACATACCATTTTAAGAGAGAAATAGTCGAAAAAAGTATTTAAAAATGGGTTGGGAAAACACTATTATCTGCTTTTCTTTGAAACAACCCTTTTGAAAATAAGAAATTGTATTTTTCAAATTATTGTTGTCAAGTATTGAAATATGAGAATACATTATGAAATAATATGACTTGATTATGACAGGCGATTAATAGTTTATAAAGCTTGAATCATGTGATTATTTATGCAGCCACTGGATATGCTAATTACGTGAAAATATCCAAATTTTTCCTAGTGTCACATCTTGGTATATCTTTTTTTTTTATAGTAAGGCAACAGTAGTTAACCGATGTCCAAATTGTGACTATATGTTTAGTCTTGTTTATTCTTTTTGATTATACCTATCATTTAATTGCTTTTCAAAAAATAGAATGTTGTGCTACATACCATGTATATACTCCTGATTATGCAGTAACTACTCATCAATAGGCGATCAGCAAAAGAACATCACATTATCAATATGCTAGTATTTTCATAATATACATTTCATTTTTTTGTTCTACTATGATAGCTATATAATTTACTACTGGACACCATAGATACAAAACACCTACAGACAACATTGATGCTATCGCGATTTTCAAAACAATATGCTGAACACAGTAAAATTTATAAACTGGTGTTTTTGAGATGAGTATTTGCTGTATCGTGATTGTCTAAAATTATTCCTCAGATTTTAAACTTGTATTTTTTTTTTTTTTATTTTTCAGTTAAATGTAAGTGTTTTGTGCCATAAAAGATAAGTATATTTCGATTATTTTACAAAAAATAAAAAAAATGAAAGAACAATAGATAATGAATGTTGTGTATGGTGTTTTTATTGAAATTGGACAATATAAAACAGTTCTAATCAAAAAGACGCAATTATATAGAAGTAACAAAACCCATTCATATATGAGAAGCAATGCGATATTTTGATCAGTATGATTTTAAACGAAATGCTAAGTAGTCTAAATTCAAACGTGAACAAATAGACAATAATTTGCATTGTTGTTTATCAATATATTTAACAACACCCTGCTTCCAAATTGATTTAAACGTTGTGTAGGTAAATCATTACGACGTAATAACCTGCCAAATACACCGCCATTTGTAACAGAGTCTTGCATAAAACAGTATATAAACTTATTTAAGAGATCAGGTTCATAATGTTGTACATGTATCTGTAAACGGACAATGTTTGAAAGTTTTATAACCTTTGATAAATTTTATTTTTTTTAATTGATAAAAGAACAAACATGTTTTTCAGTTGCACATGTATATGTAAACAGACAGTATTTGAAAGTTTTATAACCTTCGATACGCACAGTTAACTAATTATCACTCACATATGGAAGTTTTATATTTTTTAATTTATATAAGAACAAACATGTTTTTTCCGTCAAACGGAGTTGCATTTGCTATTTGTTATGACAGTAAGACAGATCAGGCAATAGAAGACTGAAGTTCAACCAGTGCTTATGTCTAAATTGTAACAATATTTCTTTATCTTGTGTCTTCTTTCTCATTATTCCTTTCATGTTATATATCTATATGTCCAATCAATGTATCAATTGCCGATATGTACAGTCACTAGAAGACCAGTGCTTCAGAAAACATTATATGTTTGTTATTATAAAATATTACAAACACAAAATTTTAATTTTGACATGATTACTGACTATAACATTCAACAAAAAGCTGTCAGTTCTACTATCACTTTACTACGTATCCTAAGGTGGCTTCTATAACTCATTGCTTGATGGTATGCTTTATGCATGATCATTTACTTGATTTTATTTATTTTTTTTTGCAGTCGGTAAGTGAATAGTTTCAAACAGATAAGTATAGTTTACAATTATATTGCAATTTATAACATGACGATAGTCTTTGAAACTTGTATAATGCACTTAATTATGCAGGTTGCAATAAGCGAAATGATCTAATTGCGTAACGATATTCCAAGTTATCCAAACATCGTATATGTTTAGTATGTCCGTATTTCTGAAAAAAAAGGTGACAATATGTCTAGCTTGTAACAATATTTTTTGATCTTGTGACTTCTTTCTCATTATTCCTTTCATGTACTATATCTATATGTCCAAGCAATGTATTAATTCCCTATATGTACATACTATGCTGTAAACCAGAGTTCCTGGTTATTTAATTGATCGTCGTCATTCAAAGTTGTTTCCGATTAATACTAAATGTATGACGTCTGTTTTTAAAACATAGTTCTAGAATTACAAAAAAAACCATCATGTGTTGTCCTTTGTGTTATTTAATATATATATATATATATATCATACCATTACTATTTCAAATATATGCATTATTTAACTTTAGTTGGTAACTGTCAAGTACCAAATCGAAAACTAAAACTACAAACTTTGAACATTTGTTGTCATAGGAATCATATGATAATTGGCAGTCTTCTTATAAAAGTGGAAAAAGGTGATAGTTGCAATGTTTGAAAATTGTTATCAAGATGCATAAATAACACTGTTACTTTGCTTACAAAAAAATCAAACAGACTTGAATATTTTAATTTGATAAATTATGTGTTCAGTCATTAATTTATTAGCCAATAGGATAAACATTACAACATGTGGTAGAATTGTCAATGAGACAGCTACCCAACATAGAGTAAATTATGTTGATGGTAGTTACAATAAGTCACATTACGGGCAATATAGAGTAAATTATGTTGATGGTAGTTACAATAAGTCACATTACGGACAATATAGAGTAAATTATGTTGATGGTAGTTACAATAAGTCACATTACGGACAATATAGAGTAAATTATGTTGATGGTAGTTACAATAAGTCACATTACGGGCAATATAGAGTAAATTATGTTGATGGTAGTTACAATAAGTCACATTACGGACAATATAGAGTAAATTATGTTGATGGTAGTTACAATAAGTCACATTACGGGCAATATAGAGTAAATTATGTTGATGGTAGTTACAATAAGTCACATTACGGACAATATAGAGTAAATTATGTTGATGGTAGTTACAATAAGTCACATTACGGACAATATAGAGTAAATTATGTTGATGGTAGTTACAATAAGTCACATTACGGACAATATAGAGTAAATTATGTTGATGGTAGTTACAATAAGTCACATTACGGGCTGTTCCAATAGTGATAAAAACAAAAACAGTATATTAAGTAAGCTAAACAAATCCCAAAACGACAATGTGCGAACCATTTCAAACTATAGAATTTACACTGTTAGGTCCGATAGGTAAATAAATTTTGACAAAAGTCCGACGATGATATAACATGTTCTCATTGTAGCTGTACCTGGGGAGAGTAAGTATTGTTGATAAAGCTTACGATTTATATTTTTCTTCGATGGCGCGGATTCACATTATATGCATTAGTCATCAAACGAAGTACATATAATGATTATACAAAATTGTATCACTGATACCTATACACGTAGTATAACATGCTTATTTTCAATTAATTTGTTTCATACTTAAAATTTACATGAAAAAGTACAATACATCTAATTACTAACTGATCGATAAGGATATGCACACAAAGGCATTTTTCTGCGGTAGTATCTTTTAAACTTGTTTTTGTGAAGAGATAACGTAATTTGTGTTTGCAAGTTGCTTCTTATGAAGGAAACTATTTATTTAGTTAAGTGGTATGGTCGTCTCTGACATAAATCGGTTCCATTTGAAAAGATTGGTACTCTTATAGACCGGATACATACTCATCATATACAAATATTTTCAACAAATAAAGTGACTATATATATTTATCAAAATACAGAGCTAGCATGTACTGTTTGTTAATAAGGGATCAATAGTACACTGTTACAAAGGGGAGATGCAGTTCTTTTTGAAATGTTAACACGACTTGTATGACTGTTGTTCCTTAAAAATGAACCTAAACAACATCAGTCTACACTATTTATTGTTTCAAATCGTGCCCAAATACAAGATCAAACAAATGAACCAATAACAGTCATTAATGAGTTGTTCAGTATATTATAAAATTGAGAATGGAAATGGGGAATTTGTCAAAGATCATAAAAGACAACAACCCGACCAAAGGGCAGAAAACAGCCCAAGGCCACCAATGGGTCTTCAACACAGCGATAGACTAGTCTGTTATCTTAAACTTAAAAATATGGAAGTTATGTTGTGGACAACAAAACTGCGAACATTTAAGCAAACCTTCACGTATATCGTTGACGAACTAAGTGTTAATTTGCAATGCGTTTTAAGAAGGATAAACAAATTGCATCCAGGAAGCAGATAGCACAAATTTATAACATCACTTGTAAACATGTATGATGATAATTTTAAGTTAAACAAAAACAACCATTGTATTTATTTCTTCAGATGGGTGAAATTCATAACACAACAGTGACAGCCAGTAATAAACATTAGCGAAACACAGAAATGATGGAAAACACTTCCTTCCGATGAAAGAACAATATTAAACAATCTGAATATAATGTTTCCTTGTTTTATTTGCATGCACGTTTTATGTTTAAAATATATATGATTCTGATACATCAAAATAGAAACTTTACAATTTGTTTTCCTAAAATCTGTATTAACCACAAAATGATTATGTCGTACGTGTTGCATCACACGAATCAATCGTACTTTGATATTTTCTTATGTCAGATAATTATTAAATGCTCTCTCGAGACTGAGTATTATATCAAATTCAAAATAATTAGCTACACTTCTTACCAATCAAGTGTAATATAACTACAATGTATAACCTAGTGTCTGTTACTCATTCAAATTGATTTCACTTTTCTATTTATCCTACAAATAACGTTATTATAGAACTTAACGTATTGAAAAGCACTATAAACTGTCGGAATAGTCTTTAAGCAATTGATTCGAAACAAATCAAAATTGTAGACTTTTCTAGTACTTCAAGTTATTATTCAAATTGTACACAATATGTCTATAACACTACAATGTATTTCTTAATGTGAATTCAATTATCAGACATATATTTGATTTATACGTTGTTGCTGCTATTAAACTAGTAAACATGTAGATTGAAATTGTATTATATTTAACGCGCGAGACTAAAATACATATTTACGTAATATGTATATGAATGTTATTTTTCTTGTTTTATAAAATGTTATAATTATATTTAAATAGATATAAGAAGATGCGGTATTAGTGCCAATGAGACAACTCTCCATCCATGTCAAAATGTATAAAAGTAAACCATTATAGGTCACAGTACGGTCTTCAACACGGGGCCTTGGCTCACACCGAACAGTTATTTTGAAAACGACTATAAATATGCTGTAAACATATTATACATATTATAACTTGGCTTGATTGAAAGGAATGATGAGTTATGTTTCAGTATACATGTTGTTATGATATTGTTATTATCATGTTTATTTATCTTGGCCTAATTTGTTTTGTGTGGCCTTATAATATGTATAATATGTTTACATCATATATAGAGTTGTTTTCAAAATAATGTCTAGTCTTTCGATATCATGAAATAAATTTTCAACTGGTTTGACTAGAATGTGTTGTACCTTTTTCTCCCACATCGTCATGCCTTTGATAGAACACTTTCGTCAAAGTATTCACGGTTTTGTTGAAAGGGATTTATTTTATATTTGGTGTGCAGCTTGATAATGTTGAGTTGTGGCAACTTTCTGTTTGCCGATAGTTCAAAATATTACAACTCTGATTCTACAAGGAAAATGTTCGAACAAGCTATGGCTTGATTGAAAGGAATGATTAGTTATGTTTTAGTATACATGTTGTTATGATATTGTTATTATCATGTTTATTTATCTTGGCCTAATTTGTTTTGTGTGGCCTTATAATATGTATAATATGTTTACATCATATTTATAGTTGTTTTCAAAATAATGTTATAATTGTGCAGTTTAGAAATCACTGGAACAATCATAGATACTGATGTAATTTAAACTTCTACCGTATTCTAGAAGTTTCATTTCTAAAGTTTTCAAGGAGTTTCCCTTCTACAGTGTTCTAGATGTTTCCGTGACAACTACATATACAGATACCGAAATTAGACTTGTTTAGACATTCATTTACTTGGATTCACAGAAGTTCTCTGAAGTTGTTGTATTGACACTTTATTTACGTTAACTACATCATACTAGATTGGACATATTCCGTACAGTTAAGAGAATAATTCCGGATAACGAAAAGACAAACGATCGGACATATAATTTAACAGTTAAGTTAACATTTCAATTTGTATAATATTTCTTGAAAACTTGTGTATAATAAATCTTGTTAAATTTTTTTATTGATTTGTGTCTTTTGTTGGCTACAAGTCAAAGGTGATTTCTGGCCGTAACAGCAATTGGGGGCTCATCCGGGAAAACGTTAATATCAGATTAAAATTTTCTGTATTTATAGAATAAGAATTAGCCAAACACAATTCTACAAAATGACATGTGATGCCGGTACATTTTTGAAATCGCCAGACATGTAAGGGTTTGATAATTTAAAGAAAGAGGAATAAGTGTTGCTTGCTTAACATCTAAAAATTGATTTTAGAGTATCCATGAGAAAACAAATTATAAAAAATTTGGTAATAAACAAATAAATTTACGCAGAAATTATAGATGAAGAGGCTCTTGAACTTGAAGTAAAAATGTTGATGCTTTCAAATTAAAACAGCTTGCATTGGAACATGAATTTAAATTAAAACAATTGGAAAAAAAATGGAAAACGAAGTTAAAATAAAACAATTGGAAAAAGAAAAAGATGAATTTAAATTAAAACAGGCAGAACTTGAAATGAGGGAAAGGTTAGAGATGGAGAAAATAAAAATTGAAATGGTCAAAGTAGAAAGCAACACTAATGTAGAGTCAAAATCAGAATATTTTGATGCAGCAAAAAATATACGTTTGGTTCCCAGATGTTGTGAAAAAAACAGTTGATAAATATTTTCCACAGTTTGCGAAAATTGCTCAAAACTTGAAATGGCCAAAGCCTTATTGGACTACAATGCTGCAAAAATGTTTTTGAGGGCAAGGCTGCTGAAATTTTCTCAGCACTTTGGTCAGAAAAAAGTTCTGATTATGACACTGTAAAACAGGAAGTTTTGAAAGCTTATAAGCTAGTGCCAGAAGCATATAGACAGAAATTTAGGTCTTATAAAAAGTTTGATTCACAAACCTATGTTGAATTTGCTAGGGAAAAAGAAGATCTATTTGATAAATGGCTTAAGTCAAAGAAAATAGATAACAAATTTGGTAATATAAGACAATTGATGTTATAAGAAGAGTCCAAACAGTGTGTTCATTAAGACTTAAAAACACATTTAGATGACAAAACTGTTGAGACATTACAAGATGCAGCTGTCATTTCCGATAAGTATACCCTTTCATATACAAGAAGTTTCAAAGGTCAAAATGTTTATACTTCGAGCGGAAATTACAAAAATCATAGTACTGAGCGTACTGATAATAAGCATGTTGCACAGAATAAGAGTCAATCCAGTAATAATATGTCTAATCCAAAATTTTATACTTTTGAGAAGAAGTCACTAACTTGTGCTTATTGTAAGAAAAATGGTCACCTGGTGGCTGATTGTTTTAGACTCTAGAAGAAGAATGAAAGAGATAATAAACCCAAATCCAGTGCTTGTACGACACCCCTTGTTACCTATAAGTTGGAATGTCCTGCGAGTCAGGCTTTTAAGTCCAGTTTTTGTGATTACATGGAGGATTATAAACCCTTTATGTCTGATGGGTTTGTTACTATTGTTGATAATACTACTCCTCAGCCCATTAAGATTTTATGGGACACTGGAGCTTCTCAGACTTTGTTATTAGAAGGTGCGCTGCCTTTGTGCGAGGAGACTTCTGTGGCTGCCTCCGTTTTGGTACAGGGTGTGGAGTTAGGTTGTATAGATGTTCCCTTCCATCGTATTTATCTGAAGTCAGTTTTAATTACTGGACCTGTGGGTGTTCGTCCTAATCTCCCTTATTGATAGGAAAGATCTAGCTAGAAACAAGGTGGTTGCTGAACCAATTGTAACTAGTGAACCGATTGTTGGTGTTAAATCACTTGAGGATGATGCTGAACTGTATCCAGCTTGTGTTGTTACTAGGGCGCTGGCAAGAACACAACAAAATGAGGATTTGCAAGAAGACCAGTATGATTATATGGACCTTTCTGACACTTTCCATTGACGGTTCCTGTGGCTCAGAAAAGGCCATGATAAGACCACCTAGTACTAAAAACATGTAATTATGCAATGGCCAGAAGTGAACAGCCATTCGTTTGACAGAAGAAAATTTGGGGAAGAACAAAATAAAGACAATGAGGTTCTTCAGCTCCGCAAGAGGGCTCAACCACAGGAGGAAGCAGACAAAGTGGCCGAATGCTTCTACCATCAAGACGGCATTTTAATGAGAAAATGCAGGCCCCTGATGCTATCCCAGAGGAGGAATGGAGAGTGGTATACCAAGTAGAGATGCCTAAAGTTTATAGGCAAGCAATTATTGGTCTTGCCCATGAGCCCCCTTTGGCTGGACATTTAGGTATAAGGAAGACTTGCCTTAAGATCTTGCAGCATTTCTATTGACCCAGACTTAAGGATGATGTCACACAATACTGCAAATCATGCCATATATGCCAGGTTGTTGGCAAGCTTAACCAGAAAAATACCACCAACACCATTTATGCCAATTTCAGCCTTTGAAGAACCTTTCAGTCGAGTATTGATTAATTGCGTTGGCCTTTTACCAAAGACCAAGACTGAAAATGCGTATTTATTGACGATCATGTGTACATCCACTCGCTTTCCTGATGCCATTCCGTTAAGGAATATCAAGATACCAACTATTGTGAAAGCTCTTATAATATTTTTCACGTTAATAGGACTTCCTAAGTCTATACAGTCGGACCTGGGTTCAAA
This sequence comes from Mytilus californianus, assembly GCF_021869535.1. Lineage (NCBI taxonomy): Eukaryota > Metazoa > Mollusca > Bivalvia > Mytilida > Mytilidae > Mytilus > Mytilus californianus. Next base: position 6,146,269 of record NW_026262669.1, on the reverse strand, counting down.
TTGTATGTCGGGTTTATTTCAGCAGGTCGTTTACCAGTTAGGGATTGCTCATTATAGGTCAAGTGCTAATCATCCAGAATCTCAAGGTGCCTTAGAACGTTTTCAATAAACATTCAAGAACATGATTAGAACTTTGTGTCTTCAATTTGACATATACTGGGATGATGGTGTTCACTTTCTACTTTTCGCGGTCCAAGAGGCTGTTCAATAATTCCTTGGTTTTAGTCCCTTTGAGTTGGTATTTTGTCATACTGTAAGGGGACCTTTAAAATTGGTTAAGGAAAAATGGCTAACTGAACACCTTGACTTCTAGACTATGTATCCAGATTTAAAGAAAAATTGTATACTGCTTGTCAAATTGCTCAGAAAAACTAAAAAAAACTGTTCAAACTATGATGAAAATATGGTATGATAAAGATGCCAGGGACAGAGGTTTTGAGCCTGGTGATAAGGTACTTGTATGTTTGCCAGTCCCTGAATATCCTTTACAGGCTAAATACTGTGGGCCTTATACAATAGAAAGTAAAATCAATTATTTGAATTATATTGTAAGAACTCCGGGTCGGTGCAAACAAAATAGAGTGTGTCATATTAATATGTTAAAACAATATTTTGAGCGTACTAATGAAGGTGAGAGTAAACCAGTTAAGGGGGAAGGTGTTATGATATTGTTATTATCATGTTTATCTATCTTGGCCTAATTTTTTTTGTGTGGCCTTATAATATGTATACTATTTTTACATCATACTTATAGTTGTTTACAAAACAATGTTATAATTATGCAGTTTAGAAATCACTCTAACAACCATAGATACTGATGGAATGATTAGAACTTTCTATTTGACTTACTTAATAATTCTGGAATGATTATAATATACGATGTGTAATTTAAACTTCTACAGTATTCTAGAAGTTTCCGTTCGAAAGTGTTCTAGGAGTTTCCCTTCTACAGTGTTCTAGACGTATCCTTGACAACTATATATGCAGATATCGAAATTATACTTTTTTAGACATTAATTTACTTGGATTCACAGATTTCTCTGGAATTGTTGGATTGACACTTTATTTACGTTAACTAGATTGGACATATTCCGTACAGTTAAGAGAAGAATTCCAAATAAAGAAAAGACAAAGGACCGGACATATAATTTAACATTTCAATTTGTATAATATTTCTTGTAAACTTGTGTATAATAAATCTTGTTAAATTTTATTATTGATTTGTGTCTTTTGTTGGCTACAAGTTAAAGGTGATTTCTGGCCGTAACAATGTCATCTCAAATATTCGTATGCAGCGACACAGTTCCAGACACGGTATTGGCCTTGTATTAAACACGGAAGAGACACTTATCGACTAATCAAACACGTGCATCAGTTGTTCGGATATCAGATAAAAAGTAAACGCTCAAAGTTACCCATAATTTCTTAGAAGTAACACACCATCTGCTCCATCGTATGGTGTTTAATACCTTAGTAAACACTTGAAGTTCTTCCATGTTCACGCTTTAAACACTTCATTAACACGGGTTTGCTCCTTACTGAATACTTGCTCGAATAGAGTTATATACTACATACATTTTAAGAATGTATTGACCAATATGGTATGTATGTGTATCAACTCACTAGCGACATGGATTCGCGGTCTTAGTTCTTCTGATGAAATTTTAATCGTCTAATTATGTCAGATTGTTACATTTTGACTTAGTGACACATCATCCATTTCTTATATCTACGAATTTTCAAAATTAAAATATATATATTGTTAATATTTTTAATCTGAAATTAAAATTTTAACACACACACATTAATGTGATAGTGCGAGGAAATGCCATGTAACCTTGATTACAGTCGTTTTTATTTGTAAACCAACTAGAACAAATTTGTTTTTCTTCTAGCAACAGCTTAAAAATGGTTTTCAATATATTACCAAGACTCCAGTAGACAATGGTAGATAAGTTTCGGTGGCTTTCAAACTCTTTCTGAATTTAACACTAACAGGGAACATAAAGGGTATATATTACATACATGAGTCGGAGGAACATGATTTGCTGCCGTGTACATATAAATGTATCGTGTTGCTCAGGAGGTAAAAAAATCGATAATACGTTGTATTTTGTGTCTGAGGAAAAGAACAAGAGATTGTGGGTACAATAATTGGAACATATGCGTGGTCATCTGTGACAAAGCTATTCCATAACCGTAAAGTATTTCAAGATGGCGTCAGTGAATCGTGAATATTTGAAGATATAATTTCATCATTTCCAATAGGAACACATTGTCAATGGTTGTCTTGCAAACAGACACTTACAAGTAAATCAATATTTGAAAATCGTATAAACAAGGAATTCAGAAATTAATGATGGCATATCTCATTGTGATTGTTGATTAATAAATATTACAGGAAAAACTATTGTCTAAGTTTAAATGTCATTTTTGTTATTTTGGCGAACTCTATCCTTTTGTAATATTGGAATTTACAAAATGTTCCCATAGGCAAGCGCTACTGTATGTAACTACATATATATGATAAATTGGTAATTTTAAGAGAAGAACTGACAATACAAAGGCAAAAGACAAAGACGAAAAAAAGGGAAACTGATTGAATTAAACTATATTGACAATTGTGACGCCTCCTATGCTCTGTAGTGTAATCTTGAATTTTTTCCTTAATTTATGAGTTTTTACCGTTTTTTTTTTCCCCCCGTTAAATCCTTTTATATTGAAATTTTTATTATTGTCAGGTTGGCCTTTTAGTGACGTATAATCTAACATATCCTTGGATTAATTATTGCAGTTATCTTCTCAACATATTAGCTAATTACTATTTAACATGTCTAATCTCTTTAAGATTGATAACCTGTGTATATGTCCTACTTTGCAAAGCTAGTGTCCCTTTCTTTATGAATAGTTATGTCATATATATTAACACAAACACTTAACAAAAACAAAAACACTTCTTTACCCTTACATATAGGTTTATATCAAACTGGATATGAAAAAAACCCAGATATATTGATTTAAACATAAGATTTAAGTGATCGATTGTTGGTTGCTTAACATCCAGTGACAACTATTTTTTTATTGTCCGGTGGATGTTTTATACTTGTACTTGCTAGAATTTGTATTTTGTGCGTATAATATAACAGGCCCAAATACCATATATGGTGTTAAACTTGTTTATCGAAACCATTGTCTGCTTTGCTAGATAAGTAATGTCATGTTGTGAAAATAGTGTAACAGAAGCGAAATCGTGAGCAGGAAAATCATCGTCTATCTGATAACATGAATTGCATACTGATTATACGACAACGCCATTGCTTTATGTTTCCGTGAATTGATATATGAAATATGCTTCATTCACGCTGTGATTTTTCTTCTCGTCGTTCATCATGTTTTGTCATCTGTTTGCCCTTTTCTCAACTACTTTTTTTGTCATTTCGTATCTTCCACTTTTTTGTTTTTGTTAACAGATACAATTATACCTAAAAAATAGCCAGATCCATCTAAGGTCAACTTTGCCTGAGGGAGTTGAAACCTCCGTTTTTTTATAATTTAAAATTTATAAATGAACAATTTTAGAAATGTTTGTTTTAAATCATGTGAGTACCGAAGTACTGACTACTGAGCTGGTAATGCCATTGGGGACTAATAGTCCACCAGCAAAGGTATCGACCCAGTGCTTTAAAGAATGAAAAAACACGTTATAAAATATATGCGTCCGAAGCGCTTTTCTGGATTAACCTTCATCAAGACACTCAAAGCCGAATATTTGAAAGCCAAGGATGTTTAAGAACCGAAACAGTTGAAGAGCTATATGACCAAAAGTACCTAAAATAGCCAAATCCATCTGAGGTCAACTTTGCCTGCGGGAGTTGAAACCTCAGTGAGTTAATTTGTACCTAAAAAACTGATGTTATTTTTTTTAATGTTTACAAGAATATCCTTCTTATTGATCATTATCTATCGATTAAACTACTTAAAATTTCCCCAAAAATCTTCAAACAAATTGATAATTTGAAACATCGAGATTTCTTGATTTGAGTTCATGCTGCAGAATATGTAAAATTGACGCTAGCATATGTAACAACATGGACTTTTTATATGTGAGTTTCAGTTAAAATTGACTTTGTGAAATGAAAGGGTGAGGAATAATGTATTTCGGATAATTTTCATACAATAATGTTGATCGGGCTGTATTTCTGGATAACTATGATTGACAAGGGCTAAGTATATTTTGTAAATAATATTGCTACAAAATGAATTAATTTTCATTGATGTCTTGAATTAGTACATCAAACAACTAATTAAAGAAGGACATCTATTAAAATATTCATCATCATTCAACGTTTGAGGTTTTTCTATACGAATACACATCTCAGTCTATGTTTCATTGTCAAATATTAAGTACTTGACTCAAAAGGCTAACAGTTAAGTATGATCACACCAAGGGTATCCTTTATCTGATGATGATAAGTCTCCACTTGATTAAATCATCCTGATGACTTTTAGAAAGTCTGTATCCTGTGTTATTCGCCTTTGAAACGTACAAGTACTATCGTCCTTCAGGATAAAGTATTTCCACATGATTGTTTTTTTTCTGATTAATTTAGTAGGCGTATATCAAAAAAAAAAAAAATGCACAATGATCATTGTTTTGTTCATAGTGATCCCGGGTATATTTCACTACAGATACAAGGTACAGTAAAAATACAAATAAGGATTTGTGGAGTTTAGCTTACGTAAACAGTAGAATGTTTTTGATATTTAAATACTAGTAACAGTTTTGAGACTCGGCAGATAAAATGATTGCAACATCTAGTAGTATTCTTTGATTGAGTTTTGTTTCAGATAAAGTTGTGCTTTTGTAATATGACCGAGTTTTTGTGATTTGAATAAATTTGTTTGTAAATATCTTTCGTTCTTAGCAGATATATTATACTAGAAAAAAAAAACTGTTGCACAATAAAAGATTGTTACTTGCACTTGGCAAGACCTAGAGCTTTTAAATTGCCAGTCTTTTTAAAAAAAAAATGTAGGCATTCAAAGTGGTGTAGGAAATATATAAGATTTACCTATCACTGAGGTAGAATTAATTCCTTAATGTCGCTGGTCACTGTTAGTTTAATAATATTCGAATTTGAAATTTATTTTATTTTGCATTGATGTCTAGTAAAACAGATTTCAAATCCGACCAATGCTATCCTGTAACAACCATGAATTTATGTGATTTAGAATGATTGCTAATCAGAAACCTATCCACTTGAGTTTAAGTGATGTAGAATGTTTGCTCATGAGAAACCTGTCCACTTGAATTTAGGTGATGTCGAATGACTGCTAATGAGAAATATATCCACTTGAGTTTAGGTGATGTAGAATGATTGCTCATGAGAAACCTGTCCACTTGAGTTTAGGTGATGTAGAATGATTGCTAATGAGAAATCTATCCACTTGAGTTTAGGTGAAGTAGAATGATTGCTCATGAGAAACCTATCCACTTGAGTTTAGGTGATGTAGAATGATTGCTAATGAGAAACCTTTCCACTTGAGGACAACGGATGAATATGAAAACAACTATAAACCAACAATGAGCAAAACTCAAACCGTATAGTAGGCTATTTAAGGATCAAACATGACAAAATTAGAGACAAATCAGAAGAGAAGACCAAAGGCCTTATACATCCTAAATGAAGGAATCCAAAAACAAATATTGCAGGAATCAATGACAATCACTAATTCACGGGCTCCTGACTGTTGACAGACACATACAGAATGTGACAGGAACAAATAGCAATCATTACATCACGGGTTCTTGACTGTTGACAGACACATACTGAATGTGGCGGGTTGTACAACCCATAACCCGGGATAATGGTTTAACATCACAACAAAAAGCTATGAAAATCAGTTCAAAGGGTTGATTAAACAGATCGGCACTAATTAGCACACACTCATTACCCAGCAACAACAAAAGACAACGCAAGGCATAGATCTTAAAGTACTCTAGATTACTGAAAAATGTTTCAAAGTCAATTGAAACTCATAAATAAATCATAATTATATGTATTTAAAGGGCAAAGTAACATACGTATCGTACATGTAGTATAGTCATACATGTTAAGTTATGTTTTAATTTGTTTAAACAAAATATCAATGTAAGTAATGGCGAAAACAAAAGTCAAAAAACTTACTACATGTACAGTGGTAAATTGGTAAATAAGGTTTTTCAACGAATTCATAATTATTCATGGATCATATGTTAATTTGCCGAACTTATTTACAGAATCACAATAAAAATAAGAATGCGATATTTCGTTTTAAATAAGGTCTTCACGTTAAGCTAGATTTTAAACACATTTTTTTTCTATCAGATAGAAAAATGTTTTAAGTTAGTTGTGGTGTCGGAATCCTTGACATCATGATTTACCACCTATACATGGTTCACGCTAATTGAAAACTAAAACGTCACTAAGGAGAATTCTTATCACTTCGATTAGGTACTTTCCTTTTTGAATTTTCCTCGGTGTTTAGTATTTTTGTGATTTTCTTTTTTCGACACTGGTTAAATCGGCACCTGGTCAAATCGGCACATGTGATTGTTATTTCAGCACCTAGTCAAATCAGGCCCTCGTTAATTCGACACCAGGGGTCTGTTGTTCAACTTGGCGTTAAATTAATCATATGATTAATTTTAACAAGTCGTTAATAGTTAATCGCATGACTAGTAAATACAATGATTAAATTGTGTTGTTAAACTGATTGTAATCATTGTATTAGTTAATCACTGTATTAATTTTTAATCGTATGATTAATTTTGGCTAATTAGCAAGTTTTTCTCACAATGCATTGTAAATCAGGACCTATAACTTCCCTTTCTGCTTTTAATTATAACCTAATTCTTTTTACCCAGTTTTTGGGTGCCAAATATATATGATTGAATAAATATCTTATAACATGTTCATATTTTGTATGGTAATATATACATAGTTTAGATTCATCAAAATTGTCTGTTGGAGTTAAAATTAAATGTGCTTGAAGGGGAAAATGATTTAAGATATGCAGAAATTAATGCATTCTGTTTAACAAAATGTGCTTTCGGGTACATTTTGCAATAATAAACATCTCCATTCACCCTTTACTGATCATGACTACAATGGATTAGGCCCAAAGTTGTTATCTGAAATGATGGACCTAGGTGATCGTAGAAAAAATCCCAAACAAATTGCATTCATTAAGTAAAATTTTATTTCATTCAAAAGTTTTAATCTTTGTTCAAACTAGCTTTACCGTGCAGCAACGGCTGTTTCAACATGGAAACATTGTCAGTGTTTGTAGTTCGTTTCTGTGTGTGTTACATTTTAATGTTGTGTTTTTGTTGTGTCGTTGTTCTCCTCTTATATTTGATGCGTTTCCCTCAGTTTTAGTTTGTAACCCGGATTTGTTTTTATCTCTATCGATTTATGAGTTTTCGAACAGCGGTATACTACTGTTGCCTTTATTTGTCCTCGGTAGGCTAATCTCTTATTTAAGTTGTTACCGTGTTGGTTGTATAAAGTTTATCTTTTAGTATCACGAAATTTGAGTGTTGATAGCAGATAATTTGAAGTCTTTGTTAAACTTATTTAGCAATATGATGACGAGTCCTTCAAAAACCTGTAATTTCTGTTGTTCATTTAGTACAAATTGATACAGATTTCAGGTATTTTGTTTGATAAATGATGAAATTATCATAATATTACATCCAAGGAATGTAATCTTCGTTGACGCTTTAGTGAAGAGTGCTTTCATTCACGTCCGCATTTCTATCAAGTATGGCATGCCAATATAACATTTTACATGATTGTTCAGGATGGCGAAAATAAATTCAGAACTATGAACAATAACATAAATTGTTAATCATACGGCATAGTTTGTTTTTATCAAAATGAATTTACGACTCGTTCGTTACATTTATTAGCAAAACCCTGAACAAGTATTTTTTTTTCAGTTACAAAACAATAAAAAAAAATGATTGAATACAACTATCCGACACTATGATATAAATTGGGTATCAGATATTCACGCGGGGTGCGTAAATATAGAAATAAGAAGATATGTTATGATTGCACTTGAAGTTAACAACTATAGGTCACCTTACCGCCTTCAAAAATTAGCAAAACCCAAATATCATAGTCAGCTACAAAAGGCCATGAAATGACGCTTTCATTGTTAAATTATTCAAAGAGAAAACTAACGCCACGATATATGTACAAAACAATAAACGAAAAACAAATATGATATGCAGCAACAAACGACAACCACTAGATTGTAGGCTCCTGACTTGGGACAGGTACATACAGAAAGAGTAATATATACAAGGAGTGGGGGTTTTCTTCCAATATGCAGATTGACACAGACGCCCCGCTGGTATGAATAACTTTTTTTTGAAATGTCAAATATATCAATGGTATGTAATTTCACGGAGGAAAATGTCAATGTTATATGTTTTATTTTTTCAAAATCACATTATCAGATAACGACGTCAAAGGAAATAAAATCGACGTTTTATTTTGACTCTTTATTTTGTATCTCAACTTTAACGATCATTACTCACATAACGATAGAATATTATATGGTGAAATGTATATGTTGGATACTATATGCTGTCATAATGCTCAATGATTTTGCTGCAATTTATATTTTATCATATCTTAATGGGACCTTGGGCTCGCTACAAGAGACATGGGAGAAGCAGTGTTCAGTTTAAAAAAAAAACATATATTGGTGATATGAATGATTGGAAAGTGTTTTTCTTCCTGAAGGTACTAGTAATAGGCCACCTACCCCTCATCTCACGCGGTATAAAACTTTTAGTGGCGGATTTCATAATTTTCATAAGGGAGGGGGCAATGACTGCCTAAGAGGGGGCCCGCTATAGTCATTCTTTAGTGATTCCTAAATAATCAACGGGGGGGGGGGGGGGGGGTTCCACTCCCCTAAATCAGCCTCTGAATTCTTTTGAACTAGGACCAGTATATCTGTTCCTGTTTTGAAAAATCCCTGGCTGTCTGAACTTAGGTTTTCCAAATTCTGAATAACAGGTGCTTGTTTTTGTATATCGTGTCAACTGTGAAATATAGTGAGACTTTTTATTCACTATATCTGAATATTATACTTAATCACTGACATAAAACACTTACTAGAGCAAATTTTCATCATAGATATTTTTTTCCTCGTCAAGCTCCTAATTTTTACTAATTGAATATATAATAGCGGTATGATAAAATAAAACTACGCAAAAATATTAATATTGTTTGGTCCGAGCTATTAGAGGGCCGAATTTAACCATTTAAGTTTACCTGCGCAGGCAATTAAGTCAAGGGCGCTACTAAATATGCTAACATTTGAACTTTAAAAAAACGGGAAAGTTAGCAAAGATTTGCTTTGGAAATCAACTATGGCCTGTACATTAATGCTATGATAACCTTTATTTTTTATAAAAGCTTGTTCGTCATAATCTGTTGAATGATTCCGCACAATAATGTTGCCCGTCTTTACAATCAACACTGCTCGGTAAGCGGTAACATACACACGAATAACTGTCAATATGTGCAATTTCTTTCTGTTATCGGATGACTATTATATGTATCCGTTCCATCCTTCACACTGTCTTGTCTAATCTGTTTTCAATTTATGTTTCAACTCAACTCCTAACACATCTTATGTGTTGTTTTTTTTCAAATCTAAAGCGCTTTCATAGCTGGTCATTGCCAAAATCCCTTTTCAGGGGATACATCTCATTTTTCGAGCACACTAATGTTTGCATTGCTACAGCAGTGATGTTTGATGTTTTAATCATATGATTAAAATGTAATACTCCCTCATGAGGTTGATTAAATTTAACAACAGTTTTAACATTTTTTTCACCGCGTTAAAATTAACGAACAACACACTTATCATATGATTACTTTCAATCCAATGATTAAGAAATGTTTACGACTCATTAGCACTAACGAACAGTTGAACAACAGACCCCAGTGGTGATAATTTCAGCACCCAAATTCAACATTATGATTTTCAAGTAAACTATTGAAGACTCCGTACTCCGTACATCGTTTTTTTGGTTTTCTTTTTAATACTTTCACTCGTGGTGTCAACGTATATTAGTTGTGCGTAACAGAGGTTCCAATGAAAACTTTGTTATACACAATTGGGCAACAATATCTGTCCCTAGTGAAACTTTTATCATAAAGGAACCTCTATTTCATGACAACAGCATATTACCAAAAACGATGGGCTACAAGATTAGTGCCAACGTTATTAATAGTATACAAATAGACAGGAAATGCATAATAAAAATAAAACAAGATAACAAAAAAAAAAAAACCTGACAATTATAAAAACAACAAACGGGTTATTGCTGGTAATTGATATAGGTTGATACATTTTAACCAATGAAAACATTATTAATAGAGTATAGCGAAAACGCCAAACAGAAAGCCAACTGATTATTGTTAATTGTGTACTCTTATTGCTTACTAAAATGTGCTGAGTTTTAAACGATGTACGAAATGAACATCTAAAATTTTAAGTTAAATTTTGCCTAAACATGGCCAAGTCAGGAGCCTGTAATTCAGTGGTTGTCGTTTGTTTATGTGTTACATATTTGTTTTTCGTTCAATTTTTGTACATAAATTAGGCCGTTAGTTTTCTCGTTTGAATTGTTTTACATTGTCATTTCGGGGCCTTTTATAGCTGACTGTGCGGTATGGGCTTTGCTCATTGTTTTAGGCCGTACGGTGACCAATAGTTGTTAATGTCTGTGCCATTTGGTCTTTTGTGGAGAGTTGTCTCATTGGCAATCATACCACATCTTCTTTTATATATGAAGTCTTTGAGTCTAAGATGAATGATATTTTATTAGTTGTTATTGCCTTTGAACTAGGGTATGTGTCTGTCCCAAGTCAATAGCCTGTAATTCAGTGGTTGTCATTTGTTGCTATATATTATACATGTTATATTTGTTTTTCGTTCATTATTATATACATAAATCAGGCCGATAGTGTTTTCGTTTGAATTGTTTTGAATTTATCCTTTCGGGGTCTGTTATAGCTGACTCTGCAGTATGGATTTTGATCATTGTTTAAGGCCGGAGGATGACCGTTTGATGTTAATGTTTATGTCACTTGGTCTCTTGTGGAGAGTTGTTTCATTGACAATCATACCTTATCTTTTAATTTTTATATTAACAAAAATGTACATTTAATGCAAACGTTTAGTTTTCTTTGGGGTCATAACTGATTGCATTGTGACGTCATCAATAATTGTTTCGTTTAACATTTTTTTAATCAAAACAGACATGAAACGAGATCGTATGATACAAGTTCAAGTCCGTTGCAAAGTTATTTTCTTTTTTTTTTCAGTTAAACATCAATATAAAGTCAGTTCTTATACTTGCATGTTTACATTGTCTGACTTAGAGAATATACTGTGTATAATGTGTTGTCAAATAATGTATAAAACTTTTATTTCAGCTTTAAACCTCGTTTTTATAACATCACTGTACCACCTGCATCACCTCACACCACAGGTCATGGGACTGATAGTTCACATCTTTGCTGCAATGTTCGCTCTGAACTTCCTCGGACGACCATCTTTGTAGCTAGAGCAATCAGTTCTAGATCTATTTCCAGAGTTTACTAGGTTGAAACAGGAATATCAAGTTTGAACTAGCATCTATAAAGTCGAAGCTTCAGAGTAAGAAATGCTCTAAATTTTTAAGAAAATAAGGTTCCAATTCCTTGTGACAAAATTGACCATAGAAGCCATCTGATTAATATTTTAGTTCATATAGCTTCCAACGGTTGTTTCCTTTTTTTCCACATTACTTGCTTTCAAATCATTAGGTTTGAGTTGAGACAAATTCAGAAAAGCGCTGCGTCCGCAATAAATTTGTAAAGTATTTTTTTTCAATCATAATAGTAAGTTAATAGCAAAACTTTTAACGATGAATACACATTAAAATTCAGACCCTGTAATTAAATAAGATTTATGACATTGATTGTCAGTCAACTTAACACATGTGGGTTATACTTCACACATCACAACTTTAATTACCATGTCATACACAGTGTTTGGTAAATTGGTGTAAGAGCTACAATATTATAAACATATATTTTACTTAAATCATTTTTTTTTCGTATATCTAGATGAATAGCAACATTTCTCCTTTTTTTAATTATAGTTCTAATATGCAAATTTGAAACCCTAAGCAGATGCGTAGGACAATTAAACACGTGTTACTGATATTTGATAGACAAATTTAACACATAGTAAATGATTTTTGATAGACAAATTTAACACATAGTTACTGATATTTGATAGACAAGTTTAACACATAGTTACTGATATGTGAAAGACAATTTTAACACATAGTTACCGATATGTGATAGACAAATTTAACACATAGTTACTGATATTCGATAGACAAATGTCCCTTGAATGAATAAATGCTGGTGCATGTTTATTTTTTTAGTTTATCAACGTATACATATTAAATACTGTTTATTAATTTGTCACATGAAATTAAGCAACCGCCAATCAATCAATACTGTTTATATTATCAGGTGGACAATATAAGAGAGTTGCATTTCATGCAAAACTACAACAGGATTGAAGCTATGTTGCCTTCAACGACAGTGGTATTTGATTACGTTATCACAAACATTGGAAGCGCTTATAACAATCGAAATGGGCATTTTACTGCTCTTTATGATGGGGTGTATTCTTTGTTTCTACATTTCATTCGATGCTATATAAAAGCTATGGTCTACATCTACAAATGGTCAAAAATAACTATGTTTTATCAGAAGCATCAGCTGGCGCAAGTAGTGATGGAAGCTCAATGAATGCAATAGTATCTCTAAAACGAGGTGATGTTATCAAAATACGTAATAATCCAATTTATAGAGGAACATTTCAGGAAGGTATGAGTTTCTTTTCTGGTTATCTTGTGTATTGAAACCAGAACACACATAATACACGATTTCCTAACGGCTGATTCTAAATTACTTTGATTTGCATTGTTGTAATAAACTTTTGTGAAACCTGTTTTCAGTTATTACAACTGTGCATTCTCAAACATTACAAAACCAGGTATACAGAGGCTATACATAAACAAATAATTTTCTTCAACGACATCATTGAATAACTTTGACAACCCAACCTAAACAGTTTGAACCTTAACATATATGTTAGTCCAATAGACGCAAATCACATCAATTGTAAAATGAGTCATTACAATATTTTATGATAATAATACAAATAAGTTCAATTTGCACAATTGATTCAATAGACTATTTTCATACTACCGACTTTTGACTCGAATGTATATTTTTATTTTGACAGGTTATCTACTCTGCGGTATGACATTCCGGTACTCGGTCAAGTTAGGGCTAGTAAAAGAAGTAAAATTAAGCTTGCAATTGGTGAAATGTTTTGGGAAAAATTAACAGTTTTAGGTTTTCTATACACGAAAAAATCATCGCAAAACAGTTATTTTTTCCCGAATTGTACTGATTGTAAGCTTAATTTTACTTTATCTACTTGCTTTTAATTGACCAAGTACCAGAATAATCTACCACAGAACAGTTTACCTGTCGAATACCTATATACTCCATATTCAAAGGTCAGTAATATGAAAGTAGTCTAAACAAAATTTTAGGACGGTGATGTTCCTTTGGCACCTTCTTACGGTGTTTATATATGACAACTCGTGTTCTATGCCCGTGTCTGTTGTGACGTTTTGGATTTCAATGAACGTAATATATGTATTAATGGTAAATAATTATGTCAGGGATTCTGTTACCACAGATTACTTAAAACCTTTACTAAATTCTTTAAAATATACAAAGATTTGGTTTAGAAGTTTTGTTCTTCATATATGATCCGGGTAAACCTAACACTGTAATTATATCATGTGTATATCTTTGAATAATGATTTATCGGTATAAATATTGATTTTGTTATCAGTAAATTAAAATTAAACAAAATATTATTTTATATAAATATGCACATTCATGGCTCTACAATCTGTCGATACCTGTATGTTGGCATTGCACAAAGTAATTGTTTCTCTTACTGTTAATGACATATTTACACTAAATCCATTGGATGTTGGATGTGTACTGATTGATGTTTTTGTCTTATATACATGATTTCTTTATTAGTTGTTATTGGTTTTGAAATAGCTGTCAGTAACTCCGAGTACTCTCAGATCTGTACTTAGTGTCTTTTTGTTATGGAGATTTATAAGTACCTGACCACGTCCGGAGTTTGATTTTGTCAGATGTATTTCTGCTTTTTATCGATCTGATTTTTAAGCCCTTTTCAACTGGATTTTATAGTTTGTTCTTATGTGTACTGTTACACCACTGCCCAAGGTGGTTAGCGACAAACTAGTTAAATCCAATGTGCCTGTCCCAAGTCAGGAGCTTGTTATTCAGTGGTTGTCGTTTGTTGCTGTCTATCCTTTTTTGTTTTTCGGTCATTATTTTTAGCATAAATCAGGCCGTTAGTTTTCTTGTTTGAATTGTTTTAGATTTGTCATTTAGGAGCCTTTTATAGTTGGCTATGTGGTATGACTATGGGTTTTGCTCATTGTTGTTGGCCGTACGATGACCTATAGTTGTTTATTTTCATGTCATGTTGGTCTCTTGTGGTGAGTTGTCTCATTTGCAATCATGCCACATAATTTTATTTAAATATTAAGCCTATTGTCAAATGTTTCTATTCGAAAAAAAAAATTATATGTCATAACTGATAAACGTTCAAGTGGCATACTCAATGTACTAAACCTGCAAATAAAGAATCCTCACAGTTATACGAGGCAAACTTAAAGTACATAACCCGTTAATTTAAAGAATCCTCCCAGTTACACATGTTACACAAGGCAAACTTAAAGTACATAACCCACTAATTTAAAGAATCCTCCCAGTTACACAAGGCAAACTTGAAGTACTAAACCTGCTAATTAAAGAATCCTAAAGGTTGCATTTCTGTAAATATTGGCAATGCAATTTTCCATAGGAACTCCTTTTACGGCTAAAACTGTACCACTTTTACTATGAAGTTTTGAACAAAATCTTATCCTAGAATTGAAAGTTCATATGCACTACAATTTTTTTCAAAGGTCAAAATATAGGGCTGTGCGGCATATTTTCAACGTTTATATGCCCTGAACTTTTCAGAGTTTAAACTAACACTAATTTTCTTAACTACCCCTACCTCGAATGAAGGGTTACCACAGATTTCAATGTAAACAATATGCACATGTATATTTACTGGTAACATTCCCAAGTTATGTCTCTATGAGATGAAACACAGAGAGCATAACTGGGAACCAGTATGTAAACAAAATTAATTTTCTATGAATATTCTAAATCTCCCCAAAAGAGGCGTGGTTTGAGAAACAGCTGTATTTACAAAGTGCAACCTATACAAACATTTATTCAAATAGGAAACTCTCTATAATCAGTTTTTCTCACATTAATACTCATTTATCAGAATTATAGCCTGAAAGAAATCACTGTGTATACTCTAAGTTTTTTTTACTGAAAATTTTATACCCCTCCCCTGTTTCAATTTTTAAAAGAATTTGAAAACAAGACTTTAATTATTGCCAGCTTACCCTATTTGCATATTTTCAGATATAAAATGCCTAGAACCTGTTTAAAACTGTTTTGATAACATATTGAAAGCATATCAGAATACTATAAATGTTATGTTTAGCAGTCAATCATTACAACATTCAAGATTATATAAAATATCCAATCCTGCCTCTGTCTCCAGTCCACATCTTACTGTATGCCTATTTGTCAATTAAAGTTCACATTTTCTACCTCAAATGGTCAATTTAGAATTCTTGTCACAACATTATCATCTGTAACCATATATCTGACACAATTTACCTAATAAATATACTAGAAGTGTTCAAACAAAGCCATATTTGCAATAGTTGTATGTATGCAGATACCAGTCTGAGATATAAATTCACTTAAAATGTTATAGAGATGACTGCTAACATCTGATTTTTGCATAACTTCCAAGCATAGTTATTGTTTTCTATATCAAGAACTTAAAAATCATAAAATCATAGCATTTACAGGTTAAATTATCTGTTTTATGACCCAGGGGGTAGGCAATTTTCTATGTTTTTTGCCCCTGGGGTCTCAAATTTCCTAAATTATTCTGCTGTTTCTAGCAATTTGGAATATTTAGTACATATTCAGGATAGAACACACTATTGTAAGTTTTGTTGAGATATTTTTGTATTTCTAGCTTGTATTTTTTATGCCGTGGTGACAAAAAAGCAGATTTAGGTGTTACGGCTTACTTTTGGGTTAATGACAGGACACAAACACCCCATAAATAATATTCAGGAAGGATCGATGAGTTTCAATGACTGCGAAGAGTAAATATAAGCACTTCTGAACAATTAAACTTACAAACATGCAACTATTATGAATTAATTTTGTATTCAGGACTTTAAGTAAACTATGCATACTGTAAACTGTGAATTTATGCTGAGTCATCATATCTAAGGCCCAGGATTATATCAATCTTCATGAAATATTTATAAAACTTCATATTTGAGTTAATTTCTTTAAAATCTGTGAGATAAAGAAAATTTGGTTAAATTCTGAATGTTCTCTTTTTTCACCCTATATAGGTTGCATTTCTGTAAATATTGGCAATGCAATTTTCCATAGGAACTCCTTTTACGGCTAAAACTGTACCACTTTTACTATGAAGTTTTGAACAAAATCTTATCCTAGAATTGAAAGTTCATATGCACTACAATTTTTTTCAAAGGTCAAAATATAGGGCTGTGCGGCATATTTTCAACGTTTATATGCCCTGAACTTTTCAGAGTTTAAACTAACACTAATTTTCTTAACTACCCCTACCTCGAATGAAGGGTTACCACAGATTTCAATGTAAACAATATGCACATGTATATTTACTGGTAACATTCCCAAGTTATGTCTCTATGAGATGAAACACAGAGAGCATAACTGGGAACCAGTATGTAAACAAAATTAATTTTCTATGAATATTCTAAATCTCCCCAAAAGAGGCGTGGTTTGAGAAACAGCTGTATTTACAAAGTGCAACCTATAAGTTACACAAACAAACTTAAAGAACTAAACCAGCTAATTAAAGGATCCTGACAGTTACACAAGGCAAACTTAAAGTACTAAACCTGCTAATTAAAGGATCTTCACAGTTACACAAACAATCTCAAAGTACTAAACCTGCTAATTAAAGGATCCTCACAGTTACACAAACACACTTAAAGTACTAAACCTGCTAATTAAAGGATCCTCACAGTTACACAAACAAACTCAAAGTACCTAACCCGCTACATAAAGAATCTTCACAGTTACACAAACAAACTTAAAGTACCTAACCCGCTAATCAAAGGATCATCACAGTTACACAAACAAACTTAAAGTACTAAACCCGCTAATTAAAGGATCCTGACAGTTACACTAGGCAAAATTAAAGTACTAAACCTGCTAATTAAAGGATCCTCACAGTTACACAAACAATCGCAAAGTACTAAACCTGCTAATTAAAGGATCCTCACAGTTACACAAACAAACTCAAAGTACCTAATCCGCTAATTAAAGAATCCTAACAGTTACACAATCAAACTCAAAGTACCTAACCCGCTACATAAAGAATCCTCACAGTTACACAAACAAACTTAAAGTACTTAACCCGCTAATTAAAGGATCATCACTTTTACACAAACAAACTTAAAGTACTAAACCCGCTTATTAAAGGATCTTCACAGTTACACAAACAAACTTAAAGTACTAAACCCGCTAATTAAATGATCCTCACAGTTACACAAACCAACCTTAAAGTACATAATCCGCTACATAAAGAATCCTAACAGTGACACCAACAAACTCAAAGTACCTAACCCGCTAATTAAAGAATCCTAACAGTTACACAAATAAACGTAAAGTACTAAACCCGTTAATTAAAGAATCCTCACAGTTACACAAACCAACCCCAAAGTACCTAACCCGCTACATAAAGAATCCTCACAGTTACAGAAACAAACTCAAAGTACCTAACCTGCTAATTAAAGAATCCTAACAGTTACACAAATATACGTAAAGTACTGAACCCGTTAATTAAAGAATCCTCACAGTTACACAAACAAACCCAAAGTACCTAACCCGCTAATTAAAGGATCCTCACAGTTACACAAACCAACCTCAAAGTACTAGACCTGCTAATTAAAACATCCCAGTTACACAAGGCAAATATGTCACAAACTGTTTTACACAGTTCTAGGATATCACAGTCAGAAACATTTTACACAGTTCTGAAATACCACTGTCAGAAACTGTTTTACATATTTATAGGATGCCACTGTCAAACTATTGTATGCAGTTCTAGGAAACTACTGTCAGAAACTGTTCTACACAGTTTTATAATACCACTGTCAGAAACTGTTCCTATCTAGAACTGTTAGGTTCAGTTCCATAACAAATTTAGATCAATTCAAGTCGTCGAGGAAGTCAGGAAAAAAACTGGTTATTCCCTGTTAGACATATTTTTGAGTAAAGATTTAATGTTTGAAATGAAAAGAACCTTCACCATTTCTTGTTTTGAAAACAAAAATCCTTGCACTTGAATATATATTTTTACATCGTAAATATCATCTTTTTGATCAAATTAATTTGGTGTATAATAGTAGAGGTAGTTTTTAATGTAGCGAAAGTGGTTTAATACCTTTATTGATTTTCAGGATATTTCACATTTGTATGTACTGATTATGTAATTCAACATGTTTTTGTACTTTTTAAAATAATATAACAACAGGTCATGAAAAAAAAACAAAAACATTGTTTAAAATTTTATCACGAATCTAAAAAAAAAACCAAAAAATAGCACACAAACGATATCAAAGATTATTTTGTTGGAAATAACAAATATAATTTCCAAATGATCATAAAAATACATGAACAAATACAGATTAAGTAGAAATGTAAAAGGTATCTATGTTAAGGCTGTCAAATTAAAATATGTTGTAGGGTAGACCTGTCCAGAACTGTCCTATGGTCGAATAGTTTTTTTTCAGAAATTGGTTAATGTTAAGGTGTCATAAGAACTTCTCTAGATGTCAGCTAAAATTGATCAAAATAAATTCTACTGATAGCCCTCCTATTTTAAAATGCTGGCCTTTTGAATTGTTTTACACTAGTCATTTTAGTCAAAGATTATTTTGTTGGAAATAACAAATATAATTTCTAAATGATCATAAAAATACATGAACAAATACAGATTAAGTAGAAATGTAAAAGGTATCTATGTTAAGGCTGTCAAATTAAAATATGTTGTAGGGTAGACCTGTCCAGAACTGTCCTATGGTCGAATAGTTTTTTTTTCAGAAATTGGTTATTGTTAAGGTGTCATGAGAACTTCTCTAGATGTCAGCTAAAATTGATCAAAATAAATTCTACTGATAGTCCCATTATTTTAAAATGCTGGCCTTTTGAATTGTTTTACACTAGTCATTTTAGGGGCATTTATAGGTTGTTGTTCGGTGTGAGACAAGGCTCCGTGTAACGGCCGTACTTTGACCTACAATTGTTTACTTTTTATACATTGTGACTTGAATAGAAAGTTGTCTCATTGGCACTCATACCACATCTTCTTATTTATAAATAAGCTGGATCATGGTTGCTTTTGCAATCGAAATAACAATTTTAACAAAAAGCTGATAAAACTCGGGATTTTTCCCTAAGACGTTTGATATGTTATCAAAAAACGTACATATGTTTGAAGAAATATTTTGCTAAACGCAAACACAGAATAAATATATATATTTACGGAACAGTAGTTTATCATAAATCATTTAGGAAGATACAAACAAAGGCAGCAAACACACACTGAGGGAATCTAATGAACTCCAACACGAGTGAGACCGGGAGCGTCGACAGGGTGAAATGTCCTGCTACACATGCAATACCCGCCTTCAAATAAAGCAAAAGGTCACAATCAGAAATATGACACAATCGGTTAGAATTACAGAACAGACAACTTTTAAGTTCTCTAAATGTATTAGACCGGGAAAATGGGATGCGCTCATAAATACATATGACAATAAAGTAAAACGTACGCACAAAAATAAATGATTTTTTGTCCGGGTTATCATCCAAGGTAATGACATGTCAAACAACAAGAAACACATCTCTTCTACTGGTACATTCTTATTACACATGTAACAGAACCTTACGCTTGAAAATTGTGTTCTTCGAGAGGTAAAATAATTAATCCAGACTGAATTTAGAACAATTAACAACAGCTTATAGAAATATCAAGCAGGTACATTTCGAATAAGATATTTATTTGTGAATTACTATATTGCAAAGAAGTGACATTTTCACTTCTGGGTTCTTTTAGTAAAGGGGGACAATCAAATAGATCTGTCAATTGGGCGTCAAACAAAACTGAATAAAAATTTGCATTTAATAATATCACAACCACACAGATATTCAGGTTGTTGTAATACTTATTACTTGCAAACTATCTGTTCCATTTAAACTATCAAATGATAACAATACACACAGTATATATTTATCCTCATCTGATATTCAACTTTATATATATGAAATTGTCTCATTTTACTTATCACTCCTTTCTTTTAATGGTCAAAAATACTTCCATAACTCAACAAGTCCCCTGGGAAAGAAACAAATCACAATTTTAAGTAACAGACCGATTTAATCTCGAATAAAACCGTCAAAACATAATTATTTGACAACCATGCACGCCATAATTACAATATGACAAACAAAATTTGATATATCGTGCGAATATTTGAAACAAGAGACATAAGGGCGGGGCATGGTGTGTTTGTGTGACAAAATCTACCTTGGAGTTCTTTATTGTGCTGATGGACAAACTATTAATGAATTCTCCTGAACTGATCATTCGTGATATAATATCTGCCCTGACAATAGTCAAACTCCAATTCCAAGTTCCAGTCAGTTCTCAACATGTGACTTCAACACTGTCCAGGTGTTATACTGACAACACCCTCAAGACTAGTGTTTCTAAATTAACCTGCCTAACCAGTTTTTCACCTTCACATTACCTGTTTGTCAAACTTGATTACTTTTGTTCTATTTATAAATCACTAATATTTAAATCTAGGTAACACTCAAAGAAGAATAACTCAAAAACTTTACAATCCTCCCCACTAAGGAGACAAAATAACATTTGTGTCCAACCCAAATACACACTCATACCCGATACAAAATAACTCACCTGTCTACACCATTTAGACAGAATCTCATAACTGCCAAGAACAACAAGCATAAACATATATACAACTATACACACTACCTGGAGTATTTCAGGGGACTTCTATTCCTCCAACCTGGACAACGCATCTGCCACAATGTTCAACTTACCAGGCACATACGAAATTCTAAATTTTAATTTCTGTAGTGTCAGACTCCAACGTAATAATCGCTGATTACTCATCGTCATTCTCTGAATCCATTGTAATGGTGCATGATCTGTTTCAATAACAAATTCCTTACCTTCTAGATAAACTCATAAAGACTTCACAGCCCATACTATAGCATAGCATTCCTATTCTATAAGCCAATACCTACGCTCAGCATCTGAAAATGTCTTACTCATATAAAGAATCAGATGTCTTCCATCTTTAAACTCTTGTTCAAGTACACATCCAACGCCTGTGTTACAAGCATCAGTACATAAAATAAATGTAAGAGAAAAATCAGGCGCTCTCAACACTGGTTCTGATGCAATCATAGATTTCAACTTGTCAAAGCACTGCTGATGTTCACTAGTCCATTTTACTTTGTTTGGCAAGCCCTTCTTAGTTAGGTCTGTGATTGATGCAGAATACTTGGAAAAGTTTGATATAAATTTCCTATAGAATCCAATAAATCCAATAAAAGATCTTACCTGTTTCTTTGTCGTTGGTGGTTTAAAATCCACAATAGCCTGCGGCTCTTTTCACAAACAAACAATCTTAAGAGTAAAAATACTCGTAAGTCATACACATTTCAGTATAACTTACGATCAATTTTAATCGTAAGATTTTTTGTGAAAAGACTCACAGAATCTTTTCCTGAGTAGGCTGGATTTCACCTCCACCTACTATATGCCAAAGAAATTCTAACTTACTGAATCCGAAACAGCATTGTTTTGGCCTAGCTTCTACATTTGCTTTTCTAAGAGCAAGTAATACTAACCTTTTATGTTTCAGATGATCTTCAAATTTATCACTATAAATTCCAATATCATCTATAAATGAGTCAGCAAAGCCATCACAGTCTTTCAGGACCTTTCTCATCAGACGTACAAAAGACGCACTAGAATTGACTATACCAAAAGGCATTACTGTAAATTGATAGTGACCCATTGGTGTCACAAAAGGACTTTTCCTCTTAGCATCTTCATCTAGACTAAGTTGCCAATATCCCTTGGCAAGGTATATCTTACTTAGAAATTTTGCATTACCTAACTTATTTAGCACAGAATCTATCTGCGGCATCAGTGCTGGATCAAATTCCGTAATTTTATAAATGTCCCGGTAATCGCAACAAAACCGTATTGGTGAATCTTTCTTTTCACCAATACCACTGGAGCTGCATACGGGCTGTCCGAAACTTCAATAATGCCAAGTTTCAACATGTCATCAATTTTTTGTTGAACCTTCTCTCTAAGTGCATACGGAACAGGATATGGCTTCTTATACACAGGCTTATCTGTAATTAATTTAACCTTATGCTGCACAAGATCTGTGCTCTTTGATACATCAGTTAATATGTCTGAGAATTCCCAGATCAGTTCTGAGATTAACCTATGTTGTTCACCTGTTCAATCCTCTGAAATTCTGACGTCATTTACTGTTTCTTTACCTACCAGCTTAGGAGTTACTTTATAGTCTACATCTATGTATTCATCTTCAAACTGATCTTCCGCTACATCTTCTCATTTTTCAGTGCTTCAGGACGCTCATACCATGTCTTCAACATATTCACGTGATAAACTTTCTCTTTACCTCTTACCTTGACTTTATCATCTACTGGGCCAACCTTATCTGTAACAACGCAAGGCCCTTTCCACTGAGCCAGAAGTTTACTTTCACTAGTGGGAAGTAGAACTAATACCTTAGTACCAACCTCAATCTCTCTCGATCTTGCCTTCTTATCGTAATACCTCTTCTGTACCTGTTTTGCATTCATTTCATTCTGGTGTGCTAACTCAGATAACATTTTCAGTCTCTCTCGAGTTTCAATCAAATAGCTAAGTACAGATGATTGGCAATTCTCTGGTTCTTCCCATTGTTCTTTCAAGACAGACAGTGGTCCTCTTTCATTTCGACCATACAATAACTCAAATGGCGAAAAACCTGTAGTATCATTTGGTACCTCCCTATAAGCAAATAATACATATACCAGGTACTTATCGCATGTCTTTGGTTCTAGTGAAGCATGGGCTTTCAACATACGTTTCAAAACACCATTGAGTTTCTCACACATTCCATTCGTCTGCGGATGGTAAACACTAGATACCTTCTTTTCAACTGTTAAAAGTCTGCATACTTCCAATATAAGTAACGACTTAAAATTTAATCCTTGGTTCGAAAGTAACTCTTCAGGGAATCCTACTCTAGAAAATACTTCCATCAATGAGTCAACAACTGTCTCTGCATCTTGGCTTCTCAAGGCAACAGCTTCTGGGTATCGAGTGGCATCTGGGTATCGAGTGGCACAGTCCACAATTACCAAAATATACCTATTTTTTCGTTTTGTAACCGGTAATGGTCCAACAAAGTCAATAGCAATTCGACGAAAAGGTACATCTATTGGTGGAATACTCACTAGCGGTACCTTTGCTGACTTACCTTTTGAACTACTCAAATGGCAAACATGACATGATTTACAATACATAGCCACATCCTCAAACATACCTGGCCAAAAGTTATGATGTAATATTCTATCCCTAGTTTTCTTTATACCAAGATGGGCTGAAAGAGGAATATCGTGAGCAAGTTCCAGTATTATGGCCCTATTTTTCTGTGGTAAAACAACCTGATATATCTCTTCCTCACTGGGTGTCACATAAACTCTGTATAGAATTCCTAACTTCTTTATGAAATAGGATGACTGTTGTCCTGGATTTTCCTGAACTAGGCTCCTTACCTTATTCAAAGATTTGTCGTCAGCTTGAGCTATTTTTAACTCATCTCTGCTATACATCTTACCTACCTGTGGTATTATATTATCTGTTACATGTTCATTTAACTTGTCTATACTGGCTTGTATCTTTTCTTCGTTTTCGTCTTCTTGTTTCTTCTTGGCCCTTGTTTTTACAGCCTGGCATGTGTCTTGATCAACATTCTTACCATTGTTTTCTACTTTTCCAGTGCATACATCTTTAGGAACAGAGGTATTTACATAATTGCATAACCAAGTCTGCAAATAGTATGTCTAAAACCAGTGCCAACACTGAACCAGATATGTATGGTGTAGTAACATTGATCCACACCTCTTCACAGTTTCTGACAGATCCATCTGCTAACCAGATATCTTGCATTTTACCTGTTCTCTCCATCCCTTTTACAAGACTACCATGTACAAAGACTGTGGCTGCCGGTGTCACGTAAAACTGATACTGACTTACCTTCAACTGTACCCTTTACAATTTCTAAACCAGGACCCTTACCTTCATCAAAATTTACATTTACAGCTACTCCTGATAGTTTCACAACTTTACCTTCATCAACATCCTTCCTCTGTACACACTCTAAAACTTTATCTTTATCTACACAAAGTCCAAAGCTACCTTTCTTACCTTTTTTCGTACCTTTCTTTTTAGTGCAATCATAACTCAAATGTCCTTGTTTATGACAAATGTAACAAGTTTTAGGTTTACTGTTACTCTGAGCCCTTAACGGTTTTCTGACATCCTTTCTCTCTCCTAGATCCTTCTGTAAGCCTCTGGTTTGACCACCATTATTACCTGATTGAGGTTTCATCTTGAAAGCACCATCTGATACAAGACTCTCAGTCTTGTGAGCCACTTGATAGGATTCAGCTAAATCAACAACTTCATGAGCAGATTTAGGCTTGTGTTCATTAACCCAAAAGCCTTAAATCATTACTGCAAGTTTGGAGTAATTGCTCACGCAACATCAAATCCAACAGTTTTTCATAATTGTTACCAACACTCTCACGTTAACACCAATGTGCTAAATACCTTTCTAACTTAACCCTGAATTCTCTAAATGACTCGTCTTTTTCCTGAATAGCAGACCGAAAATTTTCCCTGTAGGCTTCTGCAGTTATCTCATACCTTTTTAGAATTGCATCTTTAATCTTGTCATAATTACCACCATCAGCATCATTTAAACGAGACTATGCCGCTAATGCCTTACAACTCAATAATGGCACAATACGAACTGGCCATTCAGACTTTGCCCATTTATGCAAGGCTGCTAGTTTCTCAAAAGACTTCAGAAAAACATATGGGTCTTGACCTTCAATAAATTTTGGTAACTTACTATATTTCAGATCTCCTTTGCTAGTAACAGGTGCTGCAACACCTAGAGCTTGTTGCACCGCTATCTCTTTCTCCTTAATCTCAAGTTCACGCATGCGTATTTCCATCTCTGCACGTTTCAAATCACGCGCTACTGCACGTTCTTCGCGCTCCGTCGCTTGTATTTCCTTCCACAGGGTCAGACAATCTGTAACAGGCCCCCCTTTTTCTACTAACTCGGACATCCACTTAGGCATATCCATGACAAAGTTGAATTTCAGTCAACTAGTATAAACCCTACTGACAGATCCCGTCGAGGATGCCAAATGTAAAGAAGTGAAATTTTCACTTCTGGGTTCTTTTAGTAAGGGGGACAATCAAATAGATATGTCTATTGGGCGTCAAACAAAACTAAATAAAAATGTGCATTTAATAATACCACAACCACACAGATATTCAGGTTGGTGTAAAACTTATTACTTGTAAACTATCTGTTTCATTTAAACTATCAAATGATAACAATACACACAGTATATATTTATCCTCATCTGATAATCAACTTTATATATAGGAAATTGTCTCATTTTACTTATCAATTCTTTCTTTTAATGGTCAAAAATACTTCCATACCTCAACACGTCCCCTGGGAAAGAAACAAAACATCCCGAATAAAACCGCCAAAACATAAGTATTACAACAACCTGAATGCCTGTGAGGTTAAATAGTCCGTCAGTGAATTTGTTTCGGGACAATTACAATTTAAAAGATAGTAGAAACTTGCTTGACAGTTTGTCCCAGAGACTGAAATATTTAACGTTATGTTGTCAAAGTATTGGTTTTTCAACATTTGTCAAGTTGACAGACAGTAAATTGGAGCAGTATAATAATTCGGATCAAATGAGAACAACCTTTGAGATTTCTGGATTGATATAGACTTGTGATTTATGGACTGTGATGGACTAATTTATTTATTTACTTTTAATTTTAACTTTTAGTTATGTGTATTTAGTTCCGTGTATTTGTCATTGTCTATGTGAGATAGAATAGAGGTCGTGGAGAGGTTGTTTCATATGTGTATATTTATGTTTTGTGTTTGTCTTGTGGTTGTGGTATTATTAAGGCAGATCATAGGTAAATGTTTCCCGAGATAAAATTTTCTTATACTTTGCCAAAATGAAAATTTTACTATGCTCTTTTCAAAAATATAATAAAAAGGATGGATCACTGTGCTTTTTTTTTTCAATCTATGAGTCGTTGAAAATTGCCTAAATTTGGTTAGAATGATCATGAAAAAACACATTTTTGTGCATAAAAAGAAATCTATGAGATAGATTTTTTAAATAAATTGTGAGAAGATAGGTTTTATAATATGTTTTAAGAAAATAAAAAGAAAAAATGGTGTCACCGAACTTGTTTTCTTGCTACAAGTAAAAATTAAAAAATTCCCTATCAGTCCAGTATACATTTTTTACTAAAAGAGTTATCTCCCCTAAAATTGCTTAGTTAAAAATATGTATTATAAAACACAATGTTTGGTATTTGTTTAAATATTTTGGATAATGCAATAAATCAGCAAGTTTTCTTCATATACATAAACTGTCTAATCAATAACATTGCACATCTGTCTACAAATTTGCAGATTTGGACAAATAACTAGACTGATAGTGAACAGCGATAGTACAATCCAAGATGGCGATATACAATGAATCTACCTTAAATTCAAATTTGTATTCAGTTTTGTTTGGCGCCCAATTGACAGATCTATTTGATTGTCCCCCTTACTAAAAGAACCCAGAAGTAAAAATTTCACTACTTTACATATATAAGCGAAGTAACATGTATCTAGATGTGTCCAGTTCAGTTAAAGACAAGTAACAATTTTCATTTCCATTATCTAGTATGCGGCAGTTTGACGTCTCCGTTATCTGATGTGTGTTTTTTCTAAATTTTATTTGAAATGTTTGTTATCTGGATTGGCTAATTCATATTTCCGTTATATGGTGTTTGACAGTTTGGCTAATTCATATTTCCGTTATATGGTGTTTGACAGTTTGCTGTATCAGTTTATCTTGAATTTTGCCTTCAATTACTATCCACTGACATCAATGATTAACGGCTAGGATACCATAGTCAGAAACCGTTTTAAACAGTTCCAGGAAAAAATAAGCAATATATATTTTGCGTTTCAAAAGTCCAGTATATAATCCACAGACTGATCAGATTGCAGCTTTTTATATCATGAATCCAGAGAATGTCGAATGATCACGACCATACGCATTCTCCACTCTATTATCTTTCTGGACATAAACTGTATCTCCAGCATTCAATTGCAGGACGGCAGTAAATGGGTAACTATCCCAATGTAATTCGCTTGCATATGGAATCATTATAGGTGTTCCACTTTTCATCAACATCATACTTAGTGGATTAGGGGAGGCAGACATTATTGTACCTCCAAAAAAATGTAGGTACCTTGTTTAGGGGCCTTGAATTTTCCTGTTATTGGACTGTAACCATTCCTTACGTTTGTGACAACATGGTTAAATTTGATGATGTCATTTCTCCTCAAAGTAAACTGTATCTTCTGTCCATATTGCTATGAAGGCTGGGTGCGAATCTGAAAGTAAAACATAAGATTATTGAAATGACAGTTGACATCGTTTCATATACCTTTAAATGACAGCTCACAATAAAGCATCTAGGAACTATCACCTGTTATACCTATATCTGTTTTGTTAAAACTTAAGAAGCACAATCATCCTATTAAATATTTAGCAGTTCAATCTTTAGAAGTAGTAAATAAGCAGCCTGGTGAATCTCATTCAAAGTTTGTACGATCACGGAAAATAATTGAATTAAATTGGATTAAAAAATTACAGACAGTCTACCCTCTCGGTCTTAATGATAATATCATGGGAATTGGTAATATATCAAGAACCGATTCTGTTAACATTTTGGATATAGTTTCTAAAACTGTTCGTAAAAACCGTTCTCATGGTCGTAGAAAAAATCGCAATCAAAGAAAATTTCGGACCAATCATACCAATATTTCGGACCTAATTTCTATTTCAAAAAACAACGGCAGACATTATCTGTTAACAAAGCTCTGTTCATTACCGGTTAATAAGTTAAATAAAATTTTAGAGGATTGCAACACAATTTCATATAGCAGTCCTAAGTATGAAATCGTTCAAATTATAATGGCATATTGTTATTCTAAACTGTTTCCCAAAATTGATCGCCCTGAAGATCATAAAAAACAGTTTATTAAAATAAAGTATGTCAATAAAGGTTTTGATTTTGTAAATATTGCCGGTATTTTTAACGACAATTCTGTTAAAGAACAAATTCCTGGATATTTTGATAATACTGAGCTCCCTCTTATTTGTTATATTTACAAGAAATCTACCCGGAAATTTGTGTTTAATTTTAGCCAAGTGTGTAAAGATGTTAATATCAGTGAAAATACACCTACTTCATGCAATTGCAGTAATTCCGAATACATTTATGGACCCGTTTCCCATGTTATAACAGGAGATCTTAACATCGTTCAAGACCGAGAGTTAAAATCATTCCTCAGTAAAGGACCTAAATATCGTCCTCCGTCAATTATTAATTGGAATGAGTGTCGTAATATCATCCACGACTCACTCCATACTTACTGAAATGGATAAAACGGGAAAAAGCTGACAAAAAAATCTTTGGACTCTTTTTTTAATTCAGTAATGAACATAGTTGATATACGTATTCAAAATTTTAAAGAACATTTTACTCTTAACAATAATCACAATAAACCTATTTCTCGTATCAAACATATCAAACACAAACTAAAAGAACTAGCCAAGGAATTTGTTTTTGTCCCGGCCGATATAGCTGCTAATAATATTATTATTGTTTGACGTAAATTTTACATTGAGGTTCTGAAAAAAGAAATCACCAAAGAAATCACCAATTCACCAACATTCCAACTGACTCCATTTTCAGAAAACGACATCTGTAACAAACATAAACTTTTAGCTACCGCTTTACAAGCAGAACCAAATACAATGAAAGTCCCAACTATGTATTGGCTTCCGAAGCTACACAAAACACCTTACAAATATAGATTTATTTCGTCTTCAAGCCATTGTTCCACTACTAAATTGTCTATTCTTCTTACCAGTACACTTGGTACAATCAAAAACCTGATAATAAATTGTTCAAATAAGGCCTTCGAAAATAGTGGAATTAATTACTTTTGGAGTGTCAAGAACTCGTTGGAAGTACTTGATAAATTACATGCATATATTGATGATTTTGAATCTGTTCAAAGTTTTGATTTTTCTACCCTATATACCACATTGCCTCACATTCTCATTAAGAAAAAATTCACACACCTAATTAAATGGGCATTTAAAAAGTCAGAATGTGAATATATATGTTCAAACTCTTTTAGGTCATTTTTTAGTAGCAATAAACAAAAAAACTATGTCAATTGGACATGCTTTGATACTATATATGCCCTTGAATCTTTACTAGATAACATTTTTGTTCGCTTTGGAGATTCCGTATATCGTCAGGTTATCGGAATTCCAATGGGGACTAACTGTGCACCACTTATTGCAGACCTTTTTTTTGTATTGCTATGAGTTACAATTTATGACAAAAATCAGCAAAGACCCATCGAAACAACATCTGATACACAAATTTAATAATACTTTTAGATATTTGGATGATATTTTGGCTCTCAATAATGAGGACTTCAGTATGTATACTAAAGACATTTATCCTATTGAACTTACTTTAAATAATGCTAATACTAACAATGACCACTGCCCTTTCCTCGATCTTGATATCTATATCATTAATGGAAAGCTTAATACTAAAATATATGATAAAAGAGATGATTTTTCATTTCCTATCGTTAATTATCCATTTTTAGATGGTGACGTTCCCTTGTCACCATCTTACGATGTTTATATATCTCAACGTGTACGATTCGCTCGTGTATGTAACAATGTTTTAGATTTTAACGAGAGAAATTTATGTATTACTGAAAAAATTATTACACCAGGATTTTCGATATCACAAACTAGTGAAAACATTTACTAAATTTTATCATCGGTATAAGGACATCATTCGTAAATATAGCTCAACATGCAGACTTCTTATACGTTCAGGTATTTCACATCCAATTTGTTATGGAAATATTCTTTATAAAGCACACAAATGTCAGTATTCACCTCTGAAGCTAACAAAACCTTTAGATAGACTTATTAAGAAGGGATATAGTTACGATACTGTTGTCAGGTCATTAAAGATTGCATATTTTGGCGTTAATATTGATTCACTTATAGGGTCTTTACATCGGCACTAAACACATTTATTTAAAAACCAGTTGTTGGCATGACACGGGTTATGTTCTTCTCATATATGTTATGATGGTATGATACTAAACCCCTAACGGGAAGGATTGTGCCTGATATTCATATGATGAAGACATAATCTTTCAATCAGTTTAATTGAAGTCTGAAGCTGGCATGTCAGTTAACTGCTAGTAGTCTGTTGTTATTTATGTATTATTGTCATTTTGTTTATTTTCTTTGCTTACATCTTCTGACATCAGACTCGGACTTCTCTTGAACTGAATTTTAATGTGCGTATTGTTATGCGTTTACTTTTCTACATTGGCTAGAGGTATAGGGGGAGGGTTGAGATCTCATAAACATGTTTAACCCCGCCGCATTTTTGCGCCTGTCCCAAGTCAGGAGCCTCTAGCCTTTGTTAGTCTTGTATTATTTTTAATTTTAGTTTCTTGTGTACAATTTGGAGTTTAGTGTGGCGTTCATTATCATTGGGCTAGTATATATATTTGTTTAGGGGCCAGCTGAAGGACGCCTCCGGGTGCGGGAATTTCTCGCTGCGTTGAAGACCTGTTGGTGACCTTCTGCTGTTGTCTGTTTTATGGTCGGGTTGTTGTCTCTTTGACACATTCCCCATTTCCATTCTCAATTTTATTATGTATACAACCACGTGTTAGGCATGCACGAAGTAAATTTGATCTTTATTTTTAAATTGTTATCGTATCAACATATTTTTCTGTTTTAATCGCTGAATTTATTTTTCATATTCTATATGAATTTCGTATATTTCTCACAAATATGAACGGTAACCCATATTTTGGTTCAATACATTTTGACTGTTTTTCTTAAAATGTCCTGTACCAAGTCAGGAATATGGCAGGTGTTATCAAATAGTCCGTTTCTATGTATGTTGGCGTTTGTTTTTGTAGCAGTTCAGTGTTTATTTTGTCCATTGTTTTCCTCTTATAGTTGATGTGTTTCCCTCGGTTTTGGTTGTGACTCTGATTTGTTTCAGTTAAATCGATTTATGACTATTGAACAGCGGTATACTACTGTTGCCTTTATTTGCATTAAATTCAGAAAACATTCCCCAAGATAAAATCACTCTAAAAAGTAATAAAAAGTAGTGCATTTGCATGTGTAATAATACATTATCTTTTTTATCATTTTGTGAAATGGTTCCTCGGGGAACACATAATGAAAATTACCATTTAGGTAAATGTTCCCCTTCAAAGGCTGTAATATTTCTCCGGGGAACATTGTTATGTTCATCTAGGGAACACATTATACAAGTTACTATCAGGTGAAATGGTCCTCTGGTGAGCACACAATTTGATGTGCCTCTGGAAAACACATATCAAGGTTCCCATTTACTGAAATATTCCCCTGGGAAACATTGAACTCTACACTAAGGAACATGTACTGAAAGTTGGATTTAGTGAATTTTTCTTCTGGTGACCACGTATAAACATTATCATTTAGTCAAAAGTTTTAAATGACTAAATGATCAAGATGATATCCCTTCTAGCAGTAAATAGTTCATGAATAAATACTTGTTAATTTCTGAGGACAACACTACAAAAAAGAAATCATTGACTCATTTATAACTTTTGACTAAGTGATAACTTTTATACGTGGTCCTAAGAGAATTATTGCAATGAATACTCGCCAGGGGAACATTTCACTAAATGGAAACTGTTAGTATGTAGAAGTGAGGACCAAAAATCAAAAACACCAGTACGGGTAATTACTCAGGTTATATTTACTAACAGAACAATTATCACTGAACGTTTAATTACTTTATCTATTATGAATTGTGTATTTGAATTTGTCCGGTAACAATTAAAATTAGTTGGATTTATTACCTTCCAAAATTATCTAACGAACTGTAATAGGTGAGAAATAGACAACGTTTTTAATTATTTCTTAAATATTTTTACATAAAGTTCGAATTAAAAATAAGCTATCACATATGAGTTTTGGATTTTAGATCAATTATAGGGTTCAATCGGGCTTTGATATAAACGGTCATGTGTAAAGGACATGGGGTCTGTAAAAAGGTCTGATACTTATTGCCGTCTTGTAACATAGACGAAGCAATCCTTATGACGTTGTTTTTATTAATTACGAATATCAAAAAAGATATTTCTGATATGAAATGTCCCATTTTTGTATTTTACTTTATTAGTATTCTTTTACAGATTTTTACGTTTTGTTATTGTGAACACTAAAGCTACATAAACATGACAAAATTCACGATTTAAAAATGCTTATGTTCAGTTTGTGTAATATATCACTTTCAGGTTTTCACAAAAGAATATTACGAAGCTTTAATCAAGCGGTACATACAAAAAAATATATTTGTTATCCGAAAATTTAAAACTTTTGTCATGTTTTTTTTTTTAACAAGAAAGACATGTAATGATATACGGTATGATTGCGTATTAGAAAAATATTCACCAGAATCCATGACGTAGATTTATTTGTTACTCAATTTTTGGTGTACACATTTTAGACGTTTATATATATATTACCTTAACTGTTGCTGTAAATGTTTATAAAGTGATACATTAGCTTTCTTCATTTTCACCGTTTACATGTCATGTTGTTTTTATTAATCTCTCCTCTGTTTATGTTTCGGTTATGTTTCATTATCTCTTTTGGTTGTATTTTATTTTTTGCTTCAGAATTAGTTATCTCGTTAATTTACCTGTTGTTGTTTCCTCTCTTCTCTCGTTAATACACCAAGTTCTATTTCTGAAATATTACACACACTATCTCTTTCCTATCGTAACCTTAACTGTTGCTTTTGAATGTTTCCGTCTAGCTCCGCTCGTCAAACTACATGTTGCTAGTTCTATAAGTTATACACATTATCTCTTCCGTCATTAACTAACCTTTTTCTGTTCCTTTCACATTATGTTTTATCTCCTCTCGAATTAAAGTCTTTATTTCCTGTTCAAACGATTTTGATAACATCTCAAATAAACTCATCATAGATACCAGGATCAACCTTTTATATTTACGCCAGACGCGCGTTTCGTCTAAAAATCATCAGTGATGCTCGAATAGAAAAATGTTTAAATCGTGGCAGATTCTGGCAGTATAAAATTGCATATCATCATTATTAAGCATAAATATAAGTTTGTATCATCATAAATATTTATAAAATTATCGTTAAAATGACTATCATGATGACTAGCATTTTTTCAAAGGCTGTCAAGTAAATCAGCATTTTGTGGACATTGCAATAATACATGTTTTTCATCTTCAATTGAATTACAATTAAAACACAACATTTTCTCTTGACATATATCTTCATATTTTTCTGTTTCTATTCGAAAAGGTGCGACACCACACCAAAATTAAATCATACCACTCATATATAAAAACAAAATTCTCAACACCATATGCAAATTTAAATGTTCTGTAAGTTCGTAATTTATTGAATCGTTAGACATCAGCTATCTAAACCAAATGTCGCCCTCTTAATCGTCCTTACTTAGAGTATAATTTGTTTTTTAACGGTTATTCACACCAAGACTTATAAACTTGTCATTTATTTTAAATAGCGAATGTTTTATTTTACCTTTCACATAGGAACTATCCTACAAAAAAAAACAACATTTAGATTTTCATCACACATTATTTTCACTCGTGACCAGTTTCTAAACACACAAGACCATTTTTAAATACTACAATGAATCCAGCCTACGTCACCATTTAAAGATAAATCATTTGTACATTTACCGACACCAATACAACAAAATGCGCATTGCTCTATTCTTCACACTATTCATACATAATAAATTCTTTGTACTTAATATTGTCACTTGTTTAGTCTGTGATTGAATATGGTGTTGCTATATGGATAGCAACACCATATTCAATCACACCCTAAACAAGTGAATCAAATAGTTTTGTAAACGTGGAGTACTAAAAATCGCATTTGCTTTACTCTCTGCTATAAACAACATTAAAGATCTTCTAGCGAATTTTGCCATCGATTAAATTAAAGTGGAATATAAATATAAATTTGATATTCCTGGTTTGAAAAATCAGGAACAGCTTCTTTGGTTTTTTTTTGGTTTTTTTTCAAAACGATCAATTGAATTGGTACACTTTAGGTAGTAACAATTCCTTTACATTTTACTTGGGGAATAGGGCTATATTGTCCACGTTCGATGTCATTAGATCTGGTTGTATATTCGTTTATGAAAATTTACATACCAACCCATCAAACAACAAATCAATTAGACAAACTATGTCACTTGCGAACGAACTTTATATACTTGTTCCAATTGTCATATACTTTAAAGTGACTGACTACATTATTATTTCTTTATCAATGATTTCTACGAGTATCAAGCCATGCTGTAACGGGATTTTTTTAAAAATGCGAACGCAATGTTAGTATGTTTTCTCTGATATTTAGCGTACATTATATAGAACAACCTAGTCTAATGTTCAAAAATTACTAAATACCCATGACAGTTTATGGTTTCCATTCGAATAAAGAAATATTTGCACTCTATTTCAACACAGATACAATTTTAAGTATCTTTATCCTAAGATTATTGACATTTTATAAAAAAAAAATAAAAATAGCTCACCCGGAAGCGTTTGAAAATGCTTGATATTGCAAATAAAAGAACATCTATTCTGTAATAAAGATGAAACATTGACTTTTTTAAACGATGAGAACATCATATTAGTAACTTGTCTCTTAAATTCGTCATATTGTATGAAAGAAAAACCAATCCTGATGTACACTTAGTACTAAAAACCAATGACGGTTTCTGATTTGCATTTAAAATTGAAAAAATAATTGCACTCTTATTCACCAAATTAAAAATGACTGATTGCAAATAACAGTGCATACAGCCCTTGGATGGTGTAAACTTCCCAAAAAAAAACGTGTATGGTGTAATGGTGTATGGCATATGGTGCAAAAGTAGAAGGTGTATGGTGCTATGGTGTTTGGTGTAAGGGGAATGGTGTAATGGTGTAACGTGCGATCAAGAATGGTGTGAATGAATGGTTTACGACATTTAAAACTATACAAAATATTGATAAGAACTGATTTTTAATTTTATACATTCATTTACAATATTGTGATCAAAAACTATTTATTTTTTAAATAAAAAAATAATTTTGTAGTCGCACGCTTTCTTTGAAATCATATTGCATTATGAAGTAATGTGTAATGTGTATGGTGCAAAGGTGTAACGTGTATGGTGTAATGGCACAGGGTGTATGGTGTAATGATGTGCGGTGAATGGTGTAATGGTGTATGGTGTTAGTGGGAAGTTTACACCATCCAAGGACTGTACATTTTATCTAAGATAAGAAATATGGTCATGTTGCAACGATGCAAACAAACTGTGATAATCTTTTCTTCCATTTTCATAAACTTTGAATTTTTCGAAATAAGGATATTCTACCTATGAATAGATTACCTTAACTATGTTTAGCAAAACCTTGTGGAATTTTGGGCCGTCAATACTGTTCTACTTCGTATTTCATTTTGCCTTTTTTGGATCTTTTTAATCCAGCAGTTTGTTGTCAAACACTGTTTGTGTAATTCTTAAAACTTCCCCTGATGCTGTGTCCACCAAGCTCTGTAGACAACAAATATCAAATTAAATATTTTTTTTTAGGATGACCAAACTATGGTGAATGAACAAAGTAGTATATCTCATGATATGTTACAACTACATTGAACTAAACACATGTCTCATTGTTTAAAAGAGTCAATGTATCTTCTAAATTTCAAAATAGATGCTCTTTTATTTGCAATCAATCATTTTAAATGAACTTTTTTTTAAAAATGTCAATAATCATAGAATTATTACCTTTGAAATGCAAGACTAGAGAAGCAATAAACAACTATTGGAAAATTAATCGCCAAAGGAACGCCAGTAACAAATCAACACTGAAATTCCTCTGTATCCCTAATCTGGACATTGACAAACTCCATATTATCTGGAACAGTCTACCAGCTAATATCGACGAACTCAGGAAAGCAACAATTAAAGTAAGACTATGTACTGGAACGGAACATATATTTTTGAAACTCACAAAGCTTCAAAAGAGTTTCTCAAATATTAATCTTGCAGCAACGTGTCCAATCTGTCAATTGGAAGAAGATGATATCATACATGTTCTCACTCGTTGCCCAGTTCTAGAATGAATACACAGAGAGTCACTTGGTATTATCAAAAGACTTACCATCTGTAAAATTGGGTTATGAAACTTTCACGAGAGAACAAGAATTGCTCAGCTAATTTTGGATTGTCAACAACTGACTCTTACCAATATACTCCTTCAGGATGAACTTTTTCTGAATACACTAGAGGAACACAGCAGGAACTTATGCTATAGATTACATCTAAAAATAGTTGCCTGTCTTAATGACTAAGATTCACAAGGTTATTTAACTTCATCAGAAATGCTTAAGTCAAACAAAACAAAATGAAATGGAAAAAGGAGATGTTGGACATCCCTCAATGATATGACAATAAACAAACGACCTCTAGATAACATACATTTTTAAGACATCGTTTGTTTAAGGCATTCCAACTATTTCAAATATCACAAAACATCTATTGGGTAATGAACAAATAGAATCATAGTAAATTACATGAAAAATGAAAGCAATACCCGAAAAATGTTATAATATTAGGTTCGATCATCATAATTTAAAATGTCCATAAATATGACTTTAATATGATTAATTCACGATATTTTTTCTTCAAAATTGGAGTTCATTATTTTAACTATTAATTATGTTCTTAGAATTCGCGGTCGACACAATGTAAATAATTTGTTTGAAGTAGTTTTAACGGCACTTTTTTATTCCTTGTTTTCTTTTCCTTGTTAGTGTTGTCATTGTTGGTCGTATTGCAACCCACTTTTTAATAGGAATGTCTGAAACAAAAAAATATTCGTGAATGCCTCAAATTTATAAACCAAATGAAAATTTTGATTTTGTTTTATAAACGGGATTTTCTTTTAATTGATTCACTTCATTTATTTAATGAACTTGTTTTCAATATGGACAAGTTGTCAATAGCAAAACTACAATTGTTGAGCTCCTTAATTGTTTCCTTACTAAATTAAAAAAATATTAACATTGCTTGAAGGTATCGTTGATTTGTTGAAAAATAAAAATATCTCTCCTTTCATTGATTCTTTGTAATAAATCTTTTTGTTGAATTTCGCTTTTGTGAGAAAACTACTTGTCCAAGTTCTTTCCGATAATAATTAAAAGATAGATAAATAGAAAAAAGCATAGGTGAAATTACATTAGTTTTGAAATAATTTAACTTTCAAGCATTTTTAAAATTTTTCGACTAAACAAATGTGAATATGAAAGATCATAATATTCTAAATTGCCTTGCGTTACTTTTTCAACTTTCAGAATTTTTATAACAACTTCAGATGTGCATCAGTACACACATTTTTATTATTTTGTTCTATTTCATAAGCTAGTCTATTCAAAATAAGAAATAAACTTGTGATATAGGACATATTTCTAAACGTGAATAACGTGTGCCTCTAAGGGAACACATTTCTTGTGCAATGAACGTATTTGATATTTCCCGACGTCCAACAAGCTGTTTTGTTTTGACAGTTGTCTCTAGTAGTAAGCAAATCAACACGGGATCCTTCTAACCAGGCACACACACATGACGTTTGACCTAGTTGACGCGCTAGCGCGAACAGTTGTGTCGATGCAATATTGGAACCACTCTACTTGCACAGATTGACCGCCTTATCATAGGTGAAGTTTTCAGTAATGCTTTCATAGAAAGGTATGTTGATAAGTTTGCCTGAAAAAAAGAATACATGATTTTACAGTTAATGTATGTGTATACAACACTGAGGAGGAGTTATTCTGTTTGCTACTGTGACCATATTTATAGTAACGCCATGTTTACGGATTTTGCAAACATTTACGTTTTTTGATATAACATGTTACTTTCAAATTTTGAACTTGAATGACTTCATTTATCATAGTTTCAAAAAATTTGGTAGCAAAAGTTCAGGTAAAAAAATTCTGTTAAAAATCAGTCTGTTAACAAAATGATGGAATCGAATGAGAAGGTTTAAGAATGCCACTCTTTTTGGCTCCTTGAAGATTTCAAAAAGTATTATAAAACTATCAAATAACATCCTTTACATGTTCATAAGACATAAGTATTTATATTTTTGAATTCTGTTGGCATTAAGGCTTCACACTTCATATATTTACTACATGACAGCAACAACTGCCAAAAAGCCTCATTTTGAGATATTATCATGAATATTTAGACAGCTCTACCAACAAATATATTTGGCTCAAAATGTATGTTATAAAGATAGTAATGTGTGTAAAGATCGTAACATTTCCAAAATAAAATAAATTGCTTATAATTCTGTTATTATACATAACATAGTGAACCCCTTTTAGATGTTTGATGATCACATTCGGTTTTTAGTAGGGATCATGTTGCTTAGTCTATATTTTTCTATGAAGTGTTTTAGACACTACGGTTTGTATTTTTGTCGTTTTCGTTTTTTGTCAAGGCTTTCTCAGTTGCTCTTCGACTTAAAGACTTTTGAATGTCTCTTTGATATCTTTCACTGTTTTGTAATAGATGAATGCTGCAGGAACTTGAACAATACATTATAGTTTCAAATAACAAAGGAAATAATACTCACCACAAAACAGGCCAGTGTAGTAACTCTGGGACCCAACAGGACATGCTTCACATTGTTTTGTCATTTCTGAGTAATACTGTTTGTTCTGGGGACAACACAAATCTCAACTTGATCTTTGTTCGCGTATGCTACAATTTATAAGCAATTGATGAGTAATTAGTTATAGATATAAGAAGTTGGTGCATGATAAGTCATAGGTATAAGTAATATGTTCCTGTCTGTAACACCCTTTTATCTGTCTTGTTTGACAAATTCGTGTGTTATCTTCTTGAATCACTCCTGCGTTTGGTATATTACACTTCCTATTTATCACAAGTGTGTCGGTATCTTGTAATTGTGATTCATCCCTACGATAAAAACCACATTGAATGTTCGGTTTTTGTTGCGTCAAAGATTTATTTCGTGAATTACCTTCATTTTGCATATTCAATACCAATAATGAGGAAAGCAAAAAACTGTCTACATTGTAATTAAAAATCATCATTCTTTCAGGACAACAGATTAATCGAAAATATGTAGTGTTTAGGCTAATTTGTTTATCAGGTTAACATTTTGACAAAAAAAAATAATACGTAGAGACTGCACTTCATCTAGACATTGTACATTTTCAGAAGTTACTAGAAATGCTCAACATATAACGGTTTACGTCGTCTGTTAGTTTAGAGTTTTTGTTAAAAGAAATATTTATTATAAAATTGAGAATGGAAATGGGGAATGTGTCAAAGAGACAACAACCCGACCACAGAACAGACAACAGCAGAAGGCCATTATGCATGTATTTTACATCATCAGCCATATTAACTAGATATAACACATGGACGCTAATACTGTCTACTTTCATCAAATGGAATAATCATTAATACCTAGATTTATTAGTAACACACTTAAAAGTGATAAACACTTGACATGTTGATATATTGTTACTTAACACGTCACAATAATGTAGGGCCCATGTTTCAGATCGTCAGGTTTAATTTTTGATTTAATTAGTCTCCGAATCATACCAGCATGAACACAGACTCTCGTTCAATGAACAATGTTTTTCGATCAGCATTGATGTAAATCTGTTTCACAAAGAAACACGTGATACTGTTATTTGTTGACTGAGCCTTGTAGTTGTGCACACTTTGATATCTCCCGTATTTTTTGTTCGGCAATACCAGGATTATTTATACATTATAAACATAGCTCCTGAGAGCGTTACACTTCCACGGTATTTGGTGGACAATGTTAGCTGTGCATTACACATACATTGAGATTTCTCTTTTCTGCCGTTGCAAAGGTCGAGATGGATCAACTGAGCAGAACGTGATACCTATTTTTAGAGGAACATCAATGACTGGTTCATCTAGATGAAGTTGTTCATATCCTTCCACTCGTAAATTGAACTTTGATTAAATGGACGGTAGCAGAATACCATTGTCTTTTTCGCCTGTAAAGCAATCATATTTAGTTAAAAGGTTGAACTATAAGTAGCAATAAATACCAGTGTGCATTGTACATGCATAAGGTGAACAAAAGTTTAATGTAACTTTGCCGTAAAGCGTGCAATAATTTGCAGATGTTATGCTGGCATTCATGTAAACAATGATAGATGCATTAGAAAAAAAAAAACCCATAAAGAGTTAACACAATAAAAAATGTCTGATGCTATTTGCATAGTGTTTATTGATGACGATGCGGTAATGTCATGATGAGAATAAGATATGCTGATGATAGCTGCATTATGTTTATCGATGACGATGCGGTAATGTCATGATGAGAATGTGGTATGATGATAACAAAATAAAAAAAATATCTAATTGCAAGATAAAAAAAGGGTTTCAAATAAGTAACAATATAAGTTTTTAATGTCTTGCATTTAATAAGGACAGATAGATTAATGTTTTTAATAATGTCCAAAAAAGTATAAACCTAAGGTTGCTGTCTGATTTTAGTGTATCCTTTATCTCAGTTTAGTCAATGTAAATCGCAAATGAAACTGCAAATGAAAATTAGTATTACTTATTGAATTAGGGCATATCTGTGGAAAAGATGATTGTTCGTACCTGCCACATACTCGGTGTGGATTGGGTATTCTTTGCTGACGAAAACTGGAACCGTGACCTTCTGTGTATGATATCTTGAGGCGGTTTGTCATCTCTTTGAGCGGTGATATGATGTAATTTGTCTTAGCATCTTGAAACAATTTGTTGTCGACGTTCGTTGGGATGACTTGCACAAGTACGTAATAAAGAAAATAATTTAGTAAAGTAGGAAAAACATAGACCATACTATTTTCTCTTCTATGCTAAAAACGTTTTACATGTTTTATCACGAACTGATTGACCGATACGATGTGATTATTATAAAAGGCCAATAGTGACATGATTACACGGTTTGAATAGCGGTTGATCGCTGATAGGCAAATTGTATCTTATCCCCGATTGTGGCACTTTCACTGAATATAGATTCGCATGATAGGCAATGCAAACATAGACGTAGATGTTTATAAGTTGACATGAAATTTATTACCTGTTGTTTTCATTTTTTAACTGCATTGGATCGATACCTCTGCTGGTGGACTTTCAGTCCCCGAGGGTATCATCAGCTCAGTAGTCAGTACTTCGGTACTGACATGATTTATAACATACCAATCTAAAACTGTCCGTTTATAAATTTATAAATTTTTAGAAACTAAGGTTTCAACTCCCTCAGGCAAAGTTGATCTTAGATAAATTTGGCTTTTTTTCTAGGTTCTTTTGTTCATCTAGCTCTTCACTGTTTAGGTTATTGTACATTCTTGTCTTTAAAATATTCGGCTTTGAACAATCCTGATTAAGGTAAATCCAAACAAAAACGCTTCGGAAGCATGAAATTTATAACATGTTGTTTTCATATTTTATGCTGTTGACACACCCAGGAAATATCTAGTCGTTAATGAATTTATTGTATGGTTACAAATGTGTATGCTTAAGATGACACACCTTTCAAAAGACCCATTTGGAAAGTTGTAAAGCATCGTGTGATAACGATCACTATTTGAAAGTCTTGTTTTAAAAGATAAATGGAAATATTAACATCTAAATTATGTAAACTGAAAATGAAATCAAACAGGATAACAAGGAGATGATTCTATGTTTTTTTTAATTTACAGATAAACTGACGATGTACGAAATGTTGATGAAATAAAACATATAACACATAGTCTAATAAATTGTTGCTATAACTTAGTTTGGTCAGTTTTGTAAATTCAATTGTTAATCGTTGATTTCTAATTGTTGAACAATGTACACAAATGTAAAATTGTTTCCTTGGATTTAATACTGCATAAAAACAATGTTATCATTATTCAAAATGTAACTTTGTTTTCGGAACGTATCCGATTGCAAATTTCACAGTGATTAAACAACGCAAAAATTGATAAATTTACTGTAAGTAATTAAAATATTTACCGGACGAGCGTCATCGCTATCAATCGTCATGTATATTTCCAACCCAGCCAGATAAAAGCTTTGTGATGGTAAAAATTTAGCATGATGCATCCACTAGTTTGTTTCTGGTACTTGGAATGGAACAGTTTTACCACGGAATAACATACAAAGGTCTAACCAAGAATAGTCGCCAGGTTTGTTCGTCCTTTTTGTTGACACTGCTATAAATTTCAGTTCAACGTGACATTCGCTGTCTCTTGATGCTAATAACTTGTCAATATCTGTAACCAATCCGTTACATAACTGTGGCTTTCGTCCCTGCATATATTCCAAAATGTTACACAGCATTTGAACATTAGTTGTCTGTAAAATAGTGTACGACATCGATGACACTGCTACTAAGGTTTTAATAGTGTCAACGGATAAACCATTTGGATGCTGAACCTTTGGACCTTTTCCGAGAATTTTAGAGATTTATATCTGAGTGAAGCTTCGATTAAATTTCGTTATTTTTGTTATTTTAATTTTTGCCATTGATTCAATGTTGTCAAACTGAAGGTCGTATACCTCTTCTTGTGTTACTACCAACTGTTCTGTCGTTATTTTAGCTTCACGACACCTGCCAGTAGCACCAGTTATTCCTCTTATTGCATTTGCAGCTATACTACTTGTGAAAGCAATGCCTTTGCATATTTCTTCGATTAATAGTGCCCAATACGAACCTAATCTGGATAAATCATATTTTGTATCTTGGGGGAAATAGGAAGTAAAGTCTCTCAAAAAATTGAACTGCATTGTTTCATACCCATTTCCACACGACTCTAAAATCTTCGCAGCATTATCTATTATTTTGCAAACATTCTTTATCATCTTCTCATTTTTTGCCGATTTCAGTGCTGTAAACCACAAGCTTATGAAAATTAACTGCACTCCGAATGGCATGACTTAACGTCTAGATGCTTCAGCTATTTCTGTCGCGGACTCCAAAATTTTGTCAGAATTCCCACTATCAGTCAGCTATTTAAATGGATTTGCAGCCATAGCAATTAGCAATGCAAAATGCAATCTTTAATACGGCTTGAAGTAAATCTTCCAAGGCACTACCAATGTAAATAACTAGTAACTTTCTTAGTGTTTTACCTTGAGTTATCTACACATTTGACAAATCATTTTTGAAAGTCTGCAATTCTACCTTTAAGATAGCCAACGTCCGCATCTAGCTTAGCTTTTTGGTACGAGGATACTTTCTTGAAGTATATTCCAAGTTGTTGAAGTCGGTGTTGTACATCATTCTTGATATCCCAAGCATCAACCTGAAGACTGACTGCAGTCTTCTCTGCTGGTTCTTTTATTTGAGTTACTTTTAAGTTTTATATAATCCCGGAAGTCAATATTTGAAACCAAAAACTTGCGAGGTAAAACATCAGCGTTACCCGTCCGATAGGTTTGAAGGTACAAACGGAGCTCGTTAAATACCTTAGCACATGAGCAAATCATCCATTTGAATGATGAGAATGGTGCATGGTAATCACACGGTAAATACTGACTTTTAGGAAGTATCTTTAACAGTTTGACAGCTAGCGATAAGTCCTTGGCTTTAAAATCGTCGTAAAGTTGAAAAAAGTATTCCTGTTTTGACAGTCTCTTCTCCTGTTCTTGTGTCAAACAGGTTAATAACATGTGTCGGCATTTTAACCCTCATTCTATAGAAGTTGATATCCGCTGCACTTTGAAAGAACTTACAGTTTGATAACCTACTTTGAAATTCGGTTATGAGAACAAGGTTGCATAGATTTGCCATTGAAATTACTAAAAGTCTAGAACCGGTTCTAGTCTACAGATAGGCTCTTGTTTCCTATAGTGGCAAATCTTCTTGACGTAATTTTTTTGCAACTGCTGTGTCCA
The DNA here is from genome assembly GCF_021869535.1 of Mytilus californianus. Lineage (NCBI taxonomy): Eukaryota > Metazoa > Mollusca > Bivalvia > Mytilida > Mytilidae > Mytilus > Mytilus californianus. The sequence goes on along the minus strand of NW_026262669.1, from coordinate 6,101,316 downwards.
ACGGTTTTGACCAAGTGCAGAATTTTCGAGAGAGTAAATGTTTACTCCATTTAGCTACATATTTCCAATGAGATGTCGGACGAGGCGAATTTACATTTACTGGGCCACAATTAGGATTTAGAAATACTCGGTCCATGTATCACGTCGAGAGAAGCACTAATACGTGTACCACGAATCTTTGAATCTGGTCCCAATGTTACGTTCTAGTCTTCTTATATCATCAATCATGTGGTTTCCAATAGTTTTGATCCTGAGGTAAGCACATTTTCGGAAGAATTGTCCATGAATGTGCATATCTTTCTAGCTTTTCCAGTCTTTTACTGTGTGGAATGTTTCCGTAGATATTCTTGCCTACTTTTTTGAGTTTGGCATCAAATAGATTCTTGAACTCGTTGATATCGGGATCTTTTTTCTTTCCAGGCAAAATACTCTCTTATCGGGATTTTGTAAAATCGACTGCGAAGCACAAACAAGGACAAGTACTGTCACTATAAACCATGTTACCATCATCTCTGTAATGGTACCGAGATTTAAGTACGAGAACAGGAACATCATTATTTAAAGTATGTTAAAGGAGCAGATAACTTAAATTGAAGATAACTTTTTCTGTCATCACATTTCAATACAGTCAAAGACTGTAATAAAGTCATTAAGTAAGGAACAAATGTAAATCATATCGACATTCAGAGGTCGCTAAATTAAGAATCTAGAAGTAATTTTGAAAGCGTAAAACTGGTAGCCGTGTTAAGATACACAATATCGTTTTTGGTCTTGTGTTTGAGCTTTCGAAATAAAGATATTCGTCTATTTTGTTTTGAGTCCATATTTCGAATACTAGTACCCAGTTTAATACCAAAAACAATTAACGATTGCATTCAAAAATTTTAAGTTTGTCGTTCGAAAATATTTGTGTTATTCCATTGTGTGTTGATTGAGTCAGATAACATGTTCACATAGTTTAAAGTAATAAAAAGCAAAAACCATTTATATCTATAACTTATTACTCATCAACAACTTATATCTATAACTAATTACTCGCTAATTACTTATAACTATGACGTATTACTCACCAACTACCTATATTTTAAGCTAATTACTCGCCAATTACTTATATCTATAACTTATAACCCACCTTTTATTTGAATATTACCGTATTACTCACCTACAGCTTGTACCTTTACATATTACTTACCAATTACTTATACCTATTACATATTACTCGCCTATAACTTATATCTATATCTTAATACTCACCTATTACTTACATATTACTTATTCCTCTTCTTTTACCTATACATATACATTTTTACTCACCTATTACTTATACCGATACCTTATTACTCACCTATTACTTGTACCTATTAATTATTACTCATTTATTATTTATAAATATGGCTTAGTACTTACCTATTACGTATACCTATGACTTATTTATCACCAATTACTTATACATATACCTTAAAACTTACCAACTTCTTATACATATACAGTATTACTTACCAACTATTTATACCTATACCTTATTACTTACCAATTACTTATACCTATAACATATTACTCACCTATTACTTATACCTATCACTTTTTTACTCACCTATTACTTATACATATACTTTAATACTCACCAATTACTTATATTTATAACTTAGTATCCAACAATTACTTATATCTTTGACTTATTGTTCACCGAATATGTATATCATTAACTCATTACTCACTTATTACTTGTAACCTAAGACTTACTACTTACCACTTGTTTTATGTGTATGACGTATAACTTACCAATCACTTAGACCTATAACTAATTACTCACTAATTAATTTTACCTATTACTTAAAAATCACTTATTTCTTATATCTATAATAATTACTCACCAATTATTTATTTACTTGTAGCATACGCAAACAAAGATCAAATGGAGATTGATGTTGTCCTTAGAGCAAACAGTATTACACAAAAATAACAAAACAATGTTAAGCATGTCCAGTTGGGTCCCAAAGTTACTACGTTATCCTTTTATGTGGTTAATATTATTTCCTTTTTTAGTTGAAACTAAAATATATTGTTCCAGCATTTCTCTAGTAGAAAACAATGAAAGATACCAAAGGGACATTTAAAACTCTTTAAGTCGAAAAGCAACTGAGAAAGACATGACAAAAAATGAAAACGATGAAAATACAAACCGCAGTGTCTAAAACACTTCATAGAAAAATATAGACTAAGCAAATCGATCCCTACTAAAAACCAGATGTGATCCTACATCATCTAAAAGGGGTTCATGATGTTATGTTTGATAACAGATTTCTAAGCAATTCATTTTGGAAATGTTACGATGTTTATACACGTTAATATCTTTTAACATACATTTTGTGGCAAAATATTTTTTTAGGCAAAGCTGACTAAACATCTATGAAAGTATCTCAAAATTGGGGGTTTTTTTTTGGCAGTTGTTGCTGTTCTACAGTAAATATAAGAAATTTGAAGCATGGGTGCCAATCGGTGAGACAGCATTCAAATATATAAATAATTATGTCTTATGAACATGTAAAGGAAGTTTGTTATTTGATAGTTTCCTTCTTCATACCTTCAGTGTGTTTGGTATCTTTAAAACTTAGCCCTCGTTACATGTTCTATATTTGTAAGCAAATCTTGAAAACCAAAGCTAACACCTACAGAGCAGTTTTTTGGTGGGATTCTTGTTGCTTAGTATATTTTTTTTATACTGTGTTTTGTAGCTATATAGTCTGGTGTTTGTCTTTGGTCGTTTTTTCATATTGTCTTTTGCTATGGCATGGTCAGTTCGTTTTTGACTGATGCCTTTGAATTTCTTTTCGATTTCTTCTGCTTCTCTTCTTTAAATATTGTTTTAACTTTTTTTTTATTTTACTAATGTATTTATCATTACATTCAATCGTCTTGGTTGACGTTAGTGCAGTGCGTATTATGTCTAATTGTGTTAATGCATACACAACCAATATTTTAGTTCATATCCTTACCCGATTGATTTTGTTGATTAAATGTTTTTGTCTTTTAAACAGAGATAATGGAATGGAATTTTAGAAAAAAAAAGAAAATTAATTAAATAGTTAGATTATAAAATGAAATGAAATACAAATAAAAAGGTTATTTCTATAAAAGATTTTTATGTTTTTTAAGGTTTTATGTCGAACTCTGTTTTTAAACTCCACCTAGTAAGTGTGTACTGTACTAATAAAGTTGTCTTTATCATGTTCGTATGGTTTAAATTCATTATTAATATGACAGTCTGTTCCACTTGTTTCGTTGGTTGATAACGTTGGTCGATGTTGTCAGCTTTTATTGACTTCCCCATTTTTTAATTATCTTGAAGTTTGTTATTTTTGTTATTCTTTTTTAAGTATGTATTTTCCTTGAACTGACTATTTAACAAATGCGGTGTATAATAACATGTTGATGTAAGTTTTAAAGTACAGAGCGTTTCGATAAATTTTACTTGTGGTTTTGTTTATGTTGATGTACGATTTAAGAAACAATGTGGTTTATGTTACAATAATTTTATTATTTTTGCTGACAAAAACACGAAATCCATGTAATTCCTTCAGATATTATTCTGACATTAGTATAACAATTTACATCTCCAAAAGGACATGCATTAACAGTCACAAACAAATTAATAATGATTCACCTAATACGTTCTAATAAGTGATGTTAGTTTACAATCGATTTAAACTGATTTTTAAGACCTACGCTTTCATATGGTTTTATCGAATATAAATAGGACTCGTTACGTTTAAAGAATTTGTTTGTGTTCTGTTGAAATATACAAAAATAGAATTATAAGGGGGTATACAGGCTTGGAGATTATTTTTTGTTCCTTTCATAATTCAATTATATGACTTAAAAGAGGTAAAAGGCGTAACGAATAGTATTTGTACTGTTTATATAGGCAAGTTATTTTAATAACTTATTTTATGCAGATGACGGAAATCTTTAGTTTTATTCTAATTTAATGTTTGCCTTTCCCTTTGGGGAGCCCCTGCACTAGATCTTGTGTTGCAGTATTTACACTACACGTCACAGTTTTACACATTCTTGATATTCAACACGATCGATATTTATGTAAACAAGATTTTATTTGGGATTTTATCAATTTTTTAACAGTTATTTGGACATTTAGACAATTTATATAATTCTTTATTTTTGGAGAACTAACAGGTAATGTTTATAGTTGCAGTCGTTTGAACTTATTATTGTTGTTGATGTAAATGAAATATTGATCAGGGAAGCTGAGCTTCATCGCCATCTTGGAATTTTATTGTGTACGAACATTACATTGCAATCTTATGCATATCAAATGGATTTGAGATTTTTGTATCCGTTAATTGCATAAACTGAATTTCTATTTATTTGAACACTTTCTTATACAGCGTTTATTGTTCACTTCCAATATCTATCAATTTACGGAATTATTACAAACTTTGTTGGAAGTTGTTTTGAGGTGCACCTTCATTGGAGGAAGATTCGTTAAAGTTACAGTTATACTTCGTCGTTCTAAATATTGACATTGTCAAAAGAGTGAAAATGGATATTCAAATTACGCCAGGTCCGAAAGTTTTGATATTAGGACACAGCTTTATTTCCCGTCTAACGCAAGCATTAACATACGACCCGAAGTTATCACCGGACTTTAATTTAGCTCAATGCAGCGTGAGTTGTTATGGTATTAGAGGAGGTACAGTTGACAGACTGCAAAACAATGAAGATTTAAATGCTCACATTCAGAATTTTCAGCCCTCAGTAATTATTTTACAGATAGGAGGAAATGATTTATGTGATCCAGGTTTGAAACCAGAGACATTAGCATGTAAAATTGTGGATTTGATGTCTGATTTTCAATTACATTACAGCTTTGTAAATAAGATTGTTGTATGTGAACTTTTTACGAGGACTCAACCTTGGTACATTACAGCAGAGCAGTATGAGAACAAGAGAAGGATAGTTAATCAGATGTTACCCATCCTGGAAGATGACAAGAAGCTGTTTTGGAAACATTTAAGGCTGGTGAATAGCCCATTGCAAATCTTTGCTTCCGACGGAGTACATTTGTCTGCATTGGGAATGCAAAAATATTATAGAAGTTTACGTCTGGCCATTTTGCATGCTATAGAGTCATAGTGTAGAATAGTTGTTTCTTTTCATCTAATATGCTTGTTGAGGTTAGTTTACTAAGTATTTGCATGAACAGAGAATAATGACAAAAATGATAAGTTGTGAATGTTGTCATACAAACTGTATACGTTGTACTTTAAATGTACTTTCTAAAATATTTTACATCCACGTAAAATTGTGCATGTATATAACTTGTTGAATTTAATAACAGATGCATTTTTAAAATTTTTTTTTTAGGTATCTGTTTATTTAGAAAATCTGTTTTTAAAGAATGAATAATTATAACATGTATTTTTTCATGATATTAATATGTTAATATTTTTCTAGTTTCTATATTTTCAGTTTTTGAGAGTTTTTTATACTACAGTACACGTTTGTATATTGTTTGTAAATATTGTGAAGAAGCTGTCTCACCTTAAATTGTGTCAGGTAAACATTACATTTTAATAATAAGCTTGAATGAACTCGAACATTTAGTAAACAACACTAATCATGCTTATTGGATGAACTCGTTTTAAATACTTGTATAATAAGTCTATCTTTGATTTATACATACTTATATTAAGACCACCAATTAAGTATGTATTTTAGTCATCAGAATATGACATACATGTGTAAAATCATATATTAATTTGTACCTGGACCATATACTTGGTCATTATTGTATGGATGTTGATTATAGACATTAGACTCAATCAATAAATATTATTTATAGACCATGTATTTGGTCGTGACCATGGTTTTGGTCAATAACTGTTTTTCATAGACCATGTAGTTGGTCAATAGAAATTGATTATAGATCATATATATTATTATAGACCATGTATTTGGTCGTGGCCATGGTTTTGGCCAATAACTGTTATTTTTAGACCATGTATTTGGTCATTAGAAATTGATTATAGATCATGTATATTATTATAGACCATGTATTTGGTCGTGACCATGTTTTTGGTCAATAACTGTTATTTTTAGACCACGTATTTGGTCAATAGAAATTGATTATAGATCATGTAAATAATTATAGACCATATATTTGGTCGAGACCATGGTTTTGGTCAATAGCAGTAATTTATAGACCATGAATTTGGTCAGTACAACTTGATTATATAGATCATGGATATGGTCAAATGATTTTAATTATAGGCCATGGATTTGGTCAATAGTAATAGACCATGTAAATTTGGTCAGTGGAAATTGTTGGCCAAATGAGTTTATTAAAACATGGATTTGGTCAAAAGATGTAATTTATGGTACAAGTTTTGGTCATTGAAAATTAATTACAGACCAAGTGTTTGGTCAGTATGGTATTTGCATGGTAATGTTAAACCATGTGATTTATCAAAGACTATGTGTTTCAATAAATCTTTATATAGACAAACACTTTATTTTCATTAAAATTATATAATTATTGAGCTCATTTATATTGATAGTATCTTGTATATTAACAGGATGCCTCCTAAAAGGAAGCCTAGTGAGAGGCAATCTATAAGGCAGAAAAAAGACCACACCCAAACCCCAGAGAATGCAATGACAGAGGCAATCTCGGCAGCTGTGACTGCCAAAGTGCTGGAGAACTTGAAGGAGAATGACATATTGCCGCAATCTCGTCCGACGAGACCCCAACCTGTTGAGATGGATGTCCTCGTACAGGAAGGTGGTTTATCATTACCTTACAGTTCAAGTACAGGTGAACCCACACACAGTTTGTCACACCACACACAAACTTCTAGCTATTCTAGAGAAAACGTGTCTAGTTTTAGCACTCACAATACTCAAAATATGGTTCAAATTCCTGCACAAAGCTAGGTTGCAGGTTTTAATCAGGTTCACCATGGTACAGCAACCTATAAACCAATAGGTAGACCGTTGTATAATAAAATAAATTATAAACTCCAAGAAAAAATTAAAAAAAGGAGTTTATTGATATGTCAGACATCCTAGTTGACCACCATCCTGCTCAACTAGATTTTCATTTAGCTGTTCAGAATAAGAGGGTAGGCCTGACATCTGGAAAAAAAAAGAAATTTGTTAGCATTGAAAGTTGGACAGATGCATTTAGCATTTTCTCTTCCGTACTCAGGAAGTTTAACCCCACTCACCCTACTTTAGCAGAGGATTTAGCCATATATATGGATTTGATTCGACAAATTCAAAAGGATGGTGGCGATTGGTATTTTTACGATGTTAATTTTAGACAATCAATGCAAAATGATGACACCCTTTCTTGGAGTTATGTTGATCAAATTTTACACACGAGGTCCCTTGATAGATTTATTCCTAAAGTTAATAATCCAAACCCGATGAAAAGGACTCACACATACAACAATGCAAAGCCCTTTCCAAACAGCGCCCCTCGTAAAACATGCCACAAATATAATGAGGGGCGAATTTGTGAAGGAACTTGTGGATACTCCCATATCTGCAGTATCTGTTTCAAAGGTCATTCTATGTCCCAAATGCTACAGGAATAAAACAACAAACAGATCAAATGACAATGGGCCATCCAGAAAAAATTTTGAAACCACAGCTCATATACAACGACCTGCAGCTGCCGCCACCAAAACTAAACAAATGTAAATTACCTACTCCTATTAAGAACGATAGATTGAAATTTCATTTGCAAGGTTATGACTCAGAAAAATCACTTTATCTTTTAAACGGTTTTAAATATGGTTTCCGATTGGAATATAATGGGCCTAGATCACAGTTTAATTGCTCTAACCTTAAATCAGCTAAAAGTAATCATTTAATAGTACAAGAAAAAATAAACAAAGAGGTTAATTGTCAAAGAGTTATGGGTCCCTATTTATAAAAACCTTTTTTAAATTTGAGGGTTTCACCATTAGGTTTTGTACCTAAAGAGTCTAAATCAGCTTGGCGATTAATTCATCACTTGTCGTACCCAGACAAAAAATCTAATTCAGTTAATACTGGTATTTCCGACGAATCTGCTGCAGTACATTATGCAGGCATTAATGAAGTCATTAATGAAATTAAACAACTGCGTAGCCGCAATTATCAAGTTTTCCTATCCAAAACCGACGTTAGATCGGCCTTTAGAATCCTTCCAGTTAATCCGACAGATTATGAATTATTAGGTTTTAAATGGAATAATAAGTTCTACTATGATTGTTGCCTCCCAATGGGATGTCGGACAAGTTGTAAAATATTTGAAGAGTTCAGTACTGCTTTAGAATGGATAGCATTGACGAAATTAGGTATCACTTCAATGGTGCATATTTTGTATGATTTTCTGATCATTGAGAAATCAAAAGAGGATGCAATTTCCAAACTCAAGGCGTTCATCAATTTATGTGAAGACTTGGGGGTACCCTTATCAGCAGAAAAGACTGAACTCCCCTCTCAAACTATGGATTTTGTGGGCATAACATTGGACGTAATTAAACAAGAAGCTCGTTTGCCACTGGATAAGATTACAAAATGTCGATATCTTCTGGAAAAGTTCTTACATATGAAATGTTGTACATTAAAAGAACTGCAATCACTTATTGGAGTCTTAAATTTTGCTTGTTCTGTTATTCAACCAGGACGTGCATTTTTGAGAAGGATGATTAATTTAACAATGACTGTATCTGATTCTCAAACTCACGTTTATCTAAATCTGGAGACAAAAGATGACATGATAATATGGCTTCAGTTTTTATATTCTTTTAATGGGAAATCATTGTTTTTAAATAAAAGTTTCATGTCAAGTTATACATTGGAACTTCACACTGACGCTGCACAATCTAAAGGCTATGCAGGCATATACAGGTCAAAATGGTTTTATGGTCCATTCCCAGAAAACTGGAAAAACATCAATATAATGACCTTGGAGTTTTACCCTATCATCTTAGCAATTGAGTTATGGGGGCCATTGTGGAGAAATCACTCTATACTATTATTCACTGACAATGAAGCACTGGTTTCTGTGATTAATAAACAGTCAACATCTGATGGTCAAGCAATGAAAATGGTTAGATACATGGTTTTAAGATGTTTGCAATTTAACATATTATTTAGAGCAAAGCATATACCTGGAAAGAAGAATATTTTTGCAGATTGCCTTTCTCGTTTACAGGTAGAACAGTTTTTGAAAATAGCCCCAGCTGCTCAACCCAAACCGTGCTTAGTTCCACATCAATTCCAGCCACAGAACTTTTGGAGTACGTTACATTCTTAGCAAATGCAGCTCTAGCTCCATCAACTCAAGCTACTTACAGCCGCGCATGGAAAACTTTTGACTCTTTCTGTACAGAAATAATGAACCAAAATCTGCAGCCACCAATATCTGTGGCTACAATTTCATTATTCATTGCCTACATGTTTAAAAAATCATATGCTCCTAGTACAATTTCAACATATCTATCCGCCATAGCCTATGTGCACAAAATGATGTCAATGCCTGACAACACTCGGTCGTTTTTAGTTGAAAAATTAGTTGCAGGCACATATAGATTATCAAAAACATTTGATAGCCGTCTCCCAATTACAATTCCTATTTTAAACAAGTTGTTACACAGTATAACATTAGTTATCAAGTGTACATATGCTCAAGTTTTGTTCAAGGCAATTTTCTTATTTGCTTTTTCAACTTTCTCTAGAGTTGGAGAGTTGGTGACAACAAACAATGCCCCAAATGATAATGTTCTGCTATTGCACGATGTTTCATTGCCTTATGTACAGGGCAAAGCTGCAGAAGTTCAGGTTTGCTTCCGAAAATTTAAGCATAACGTTAGAGGAATGCCAAAGACTTTTTCGTTTTCACATGGTACCGCTATGGAATCAGCAGTCGTAGCTATGGTTGAGTACCTTAAAGTGAGACCCTATTCCGTACCCACAGAACCATTGTTTTGTTCTGTTGATGCCACTCCATTACATCGTCCAGACTTTGACAGAATTTTACATAAATGCCTAGCATCTTGTAGTCTGGATAGTTCGAGATACAAAGGACACAGTTTCCGCATAGGAGCAGCAACTGATGCTGCCGAGAGAGGCTTATCCGATTCACAAATACGCTCTATGGGACGTTGGAAGTATAACGCATTTCAAAAATACATAAGATCCCATTTAAATTGATAGGCATTTTTTGGTACCTGCTTGGGCCGGTACAATTATTTTTATAGGAATATATACAAATTTTTAAGCATCTCTGCGTTACTTGCTTGGGCCGGTAATTGGCAATCAATACGAATTTTATTTTTGGTAAATCTCCAGTTAGTGTGTCATCATATAATAAACATATCACTTTATGCAATAGCAATTATAAAAGATAAAAGGTTTCAACGCATGAAGCTATGTTATTTTAACAATACTTAACTGCTTGGGCCGTTAAGTTTTTAATGCCAATTGCATGCTATATTTATGCATACTTAACTATAATGCATACATTAACATTAATACATAGATGTTTGTTTGTGGCTCTAGTATCTATTTAGTTATGCACGATAGATTGTTGTGGAAGTTTGTATTGTCATTATTTGCTTACAAGGACTTTGTATGTTAACATAACAGTACTTGCTTGGGCCGGTATTGTATTTATACCTGTATGGTTCAATTGGAACTAATTATGATCAGGCATTAAGCTCAAAGCTTTATTTTCTGCCAAGTGCTTGGCCTTTGTGGGGTAGGAAAGATTTATTTTATTGCATCTTTCCTGGTGGCTTAGTTGACCCCTTTTATAGGCCAAGCTATTGTATTATGTAATATGTTATGTTATATGTTATTAGTGTTTTTATGTATTTTCATTCATTATTATCGTGTTGTACAGATGTATATATATTGTGTATTTTGATATGAAAGAATTTTTTACGAATAAGTAAAAATTTTGCAATTTACTTTCTAGTTTCTCCATTCATTTATACATTGCCCATACGATATCAAAAAGAACTTTTCGTCGAATTCTGACACTTACATCATATCAGATGGTTTGTTACGGTTGTAGGAAGATAGCATAAAGGCAAGTTATTTTAATAACTTATTTTATGCAGATGACGGAAATCTTTAGTTTTATTCTAATTTAATTTTTGCCTGTCCCTTTGGGGAGCCCCTGCACTAGATCTTGTGTTGCAGTATTTACACTACACGTCACAGTTTTACACATTCTTGATAATCAACACGATCGATATTTATGTAAACAAGATTTTATTTGGGATTTTATCAATTTTCCCTCCCTCCATCCCCTTTTTTAAACTCCTTTTCTTAACTTAGAATTAGTGTTTTTATGTATTTTCATTCATTATTATCGTGTTGTACAGATGTATATATTGTGTGTATTTTGATATGAAAGATTTTTTTACGAATAAGTAAAAATTTTGCAATTTACTTTCTAGTTTCTCCATTCATTTATACATTGCCCATACGATATCAAAAAGAACTTTTCGTCGAATTCTGACACTTACATCATATCAGATGGTTTGTTACGGTTGTAGGAAGATAGCATAAAATATATTAAAGAACGAAAAGGAGTTAAATGGACTTACAAAATGTATTAGTTCTGATGCATATCCAGTTATAAAACTGAAAGGAAATATACAAGTTGAAAATTGTGTTTTTTTGTTTTAGCTACAATTATATCTTGACTGAAAGGAAGTATATATGGTAAAAGAATTTGTATTTATCCTTATATATACACTAATAGAATTGACTGTATGTTAACATGCTTGATATAATGTAAGTTAAGCCAATTTTTTAAAAATGTTGATAAAGAACTCAGTGCATAATGCATTTAAGTATTGCTAGTACAACTTCTGATTGTTTAAATACGGCTTCTGTTTAACGCCATATGATCTCTCTTGACTATACAACGGTGAAACTGCATTACCCAAAGAGAACAAGGAAAACAAGCAGCCCTAGTCAACTAATAATCAACTTACTTTTTATTCTTTGTTTAAGATAGGCATGTAGAAAACATGTAAACAACACCTTACATATTTCTTTCAAAATGCCAACTTAACATTTGTCAGCAGCGACATCAATTCTTTTCCATCGGTTATTGCTTAGATGTCACAATGAATATGTTACACGCTTGTATGTTAACACTGATAGACTCATTTATAATGATGTGATCATTGCACACAAATTACTTAGACAAAGTTATGAGGATGAACGACTGAAACCGAATCAATATAAGATTTACGGCCACAATGACAATTTGCTTGACCGATACGTTTTGTATTTGTCTCAATTCATTAGTAAAAATTGAAAACAACACGTTTAATAATTTCATGCGTCCGAAGCGCTTTTCTGGATTTACCTTCATCATATTTTCACGTTCTTTAATCTTTAAACACAGAAGAGTGGTCTGATCTGTAAATAAGCCAATGATGTCCTATTCCCAAATGTGACATTTTGACTTACTGTGTATTTGCATGGCAGCTGATGCATGCTTAGCAGGATATGCCAACTGTGTTGATATATCCTTATTTTATGATCATGCTTAGCATATATGACAGGTTTTAACACTACTGATAGATGAGTGTGATATTACCCTTTTCTCCTTTTTAATCTGTATCATTATGAATTACTTGGAATTATTAATATAAAACACACAGAACTGGGTCGAAAAAAATGTTTAACTACTATTTTCCACTCAAGAACAACTGATGACACAAATACGAGCAGAACGTACCTATTTATTCGAAGTACATAGGTTCACATCTAGATTTGTTTACTGAATTTTGTATGCTTTTTTATATTCGTCAGTATTGTATTTGGTGCCTTTTGGTTTTGGTCTGCTAGTAGTCTTTCATTCTGTTTCATTGTTTCTATTTGTATTGACATTTTGACATTTTGATTAGTTATTGGTTGGTTTCTAGTTGAGTATGCCTCAACATATGTCTGTATTCAGATTGCAGGTATCGTAACAACTCATAACAACATATTGGCGTATTACCAAAGTCCTTTATTATTAAAAATTAGTAAGTCGTTTTTTGATGTTAAAGTAATGTGTTGTGTGAAATAGTGAAAAGTAAAATCACAAAAATACTGAACTCCGAGGAAAATTCAATCGGAAAGTCCCTAATCACATGGCAAAATCAAATGACAAAACACATCAAACAAATGGACAACAACTGTCATATTCCTGACTTGGTACAGGTATTTTCAAATGTAGAAAATGGTGGATTGAACCTGGTTTTATAGCGCTAAACCTCTCACTTGTACGACAGTCTTATCAAATTCCGTTATATTTACAACGATGCGTGAACAAAACAGACATTATAAATAAAATAGTCAAAATATGGGTACAGCAGTCATCACTGTGTTACAATATCAAAACAAACAATTATTTACAAAAAAAGCACAAAAGCATCTATCAAATTAAAAACCACATTCATTGCTTCGCGTGTCTGACGTCAGAAAATGTAAACGTCACATAAGAAAAAAGTTTGTCATTCAATGTTTATTCAAAACAATTTTATAATTTCACATGGGGAATATTGGTATACAGGGTTAAAAAGTCAAAAGTTATGTTAGAATTAATTTCAGAAATAGACCGAGATTTAAAATTGTCCAGAAGTTCTTTAGAATTTTAAAGAATCCACATATGGTAAATACCACTACGCGAGTAAAATAAATTTGTCGTTTGTCGTTCAAAGTATTTTCAAATTTATAATAGAACAATAACATAATGACATATAATAGAACAATAACATAATGACGGGATCTTTTAAAGTACAGAGTCACGTTATAAGAACCACGTAAACACAAAAAGTCGCATATACAAAACACACCAGCAAAAATGAAAGATAATACAAACACATTGACGGGATGTATAAGTACCTAGCCGTGTCAAATGGATATCACAGAAAACAAACCAAACAGTAAAAGTAATATTAATAATAGAACAAAGACAAATGAAAAAACAATATTACACGTTGTTAAGATGATAAACAACGTCAGTATGCAGAATCTATACTTCAAGACCATCATGTATTACTTGTGAAGTTGATACGGAATATTTATCAACAAGGTCTTGGTACCTTCCGATGAACTTTTTTAGAAAAAGGACGAGACGTTCTTTGACATACCCCTGGTTCATCAACTTTCTGCTCAGACACTGGTGACGTTTTACAAAGTCTGAGTAGGAGCTGCAAGCTCTTGAATATCGAAAAAGTTGGGAAATGTATATCCCATATGCAGGTGAAGTTGGTATATTGCTACTAAGGTGGGGGAAATTTATAATTTTAAAACTAAAATCGTCTCGTTTGTCATAGATTCTGGTACTGAGATGACTGTGTATGTCAAATTCGAGATATAAGTCTAAAAATGAGGCGAAGGAAGCCGTGTCTGTTGTTTCTTTAATTTCTAGTTCTGGGGGATATATTAATGGAACCCAATCAGAAAAGTTCGGATTGTTAATGGAAAGAACATCATCAATATATCTAAAAGAGAAATTAAATAATCTGGCTTATTTGATCTTCTTGTTTTTGACAAGTGTCTGAATGAACTCCGACTCATATGAAAATAAGAAGAGGTCGGCAAGGAGAGGCGCACAGTTCGTTCCCATAGGAATGCCGACAATTTGTTGAAAAAGTCTACCTCCAAATTCAACAAATATGGTGTCGATAAGAAACTCCAGCATACCGACCACCCGTGTAGTGAAGGATCAAGTTTCTTCTTCACGGGATTTCTTTTATATTGTTTGTATTACTAATGACCGTAATTGTACAATACATTACTGAATAGTTAGAGAATATTAAATTTGAATTAAAGTTGAACAAATCATTTATATAGGTTTTATCTCGGGTTTTTTTTTTTTGTCCTGCCATAAACTGCAGTTATTTTTAAAGGATTTAAATGCCTTCTCCTTTGCTCAATATTCTTTGAATACCTTGACTAGTTTGGAAAAAAAACATGGACGATATCAATTTTGTTTTTTGTGGGGACCGTGAATGTTATTCTGTGTTTATTTCAGTTGTTCGTCTCATTTATATGTGGAAGGAGTACATATCGGCCAATGAAGTCTGTATAATGCGAGTAAGAACGATCACGTTGTAAAGTATCAATAGAAATTTGTACTGCTGAGAAATAGGAAGTTCGTAATCGGAAAGTTGAAATCATCACGTTTGTCATAAAGTATCAATTTGTGTCAATATCGAGTTAAACATCAAGACACAAATCAGATCCTTTCATTTGCGTTAATTCATTGAAATGTCAGTCACAAATGATATTATTACGTATTTTAAAAGAGTAAATCGATTCGGTTGCATGTAATTTAACTCTATGAAGACTGGTCTACACTCGAAAAAGTGAATTGATTCAGTCGACGACTACAATCTGAACCGAACATTATATCTATAGACTATTTTGTTTGCATTTTAAACGTATCCATCGTTACATGTTATATAGTTTTTACCACTGCATAATAGGATATGCAACTTTTGAAGACCTTGGCTATTAAATAGCAGTTAAGTATCTTTTTTTAATTTTCAAATAATTTTATTTACTATAATTTCTACATTTGATTCCTCAAGTCTCGGTACCTTCTTTCGTTACCATTGACATTAATATAGTGCGTATCATGGCTGTCTTTGTTATATCATAAATGACTAGTTGACTTTTTCTTAATTCATATCTTCAGTCGAAATATTTTGTTTATGAATAGTTTTATTCACCCAAAAGAAACACCTTGTGAAATAATGAAATGAATCAATAACTATAATTTTGAACATAAAAGGAATGCAGGCTACAAGTTATTCCTGATTATATCTGGTAAACGTCGAACTGTGTATTTTGTAAATTATTTTGAACTAAATCAATTAGCAGTTTTTTAATTAGATTTGCCATTTAAAAACGCAGGGTTTAACTACAGGTTGTTGTAAATTTTACCTGATAATGTGTGTATAATAATAAATTGTAATGGCGTACTTGATAACGTTGATGTATAATTTAGCACATGAATTATTTTATGTTTAAAAACATTATACTGTTTCTGCTGATTCTGCTGATAAACACATTAAGCCTATTTAAATCCTCCAGATTGTATTCCTCGAGTATGATAAAATACACTATTGCAATGAAATACATAAAAAATGCACAACGTTTCATCTATTTCAACCTGCAATTTGTGTTTGTAATAACATACTTGAATAGATTTTAAATCTTAAGATATATTATGATTTCATTTACATGAATAGGACTTTAATGAATGTGTATCTGATTTGTTTATATTTATATATGAGTTCGAATCCCGGCGAGAGAAGAACAAACATTTGCTTCTGCAAATTAACAGATCTAACATTGGAAAGTTGAAATCATCACGTTTGTCATAAAGTATTGATTTGTGTCAATATCGAGTTAAACATCAAGACACGAATCTGATCATTTCATTTGCGTTAACTTGAGTCCATTCACTGAAATGTCAGTCGTAAATGATATTATTACGTATTTTAAAAGAGTCCATCGATTCGGTTACATTTAATTTCACTCTATGAAACATTGTCTACACTTGGAAAAGTGAATTGATTCAGTCCGAACCGAACATTATATCTATGGACTATTTTGTTTGCATTTTAAACGTATCCATCGTTACATGTTATATAGTTTTTTAGAATTGGTTCTGTCGACGACTACAATCTGAACCGAACATTATATCTATAGACTATTTTGTTTGCATTTTAAACGTATCCATCGTTACATGTTATATAGTTTTTACCACTGCATAATAGGATATGCAACTTTTGAAAACCTTGGCTATTAAATAGCAGTTAAGTATTTTTTTTAATTTCTAAATAGTTTTATTTACTATAATTTCTACATTCGGTATTCCTCCAGTATGATAACTTACACTATTGCAATGAAATACATAAAAGGTCACAAATCAAATGCACAACGTTTCATCTATTTTAACCTGCAATTTGTGTTTGTAAAACAAAGCACACTTGAATAGATTTTAAATCTTAAGATATATCATGATTTCATTTACATGAATAGGACTTAAATGAATTTGTATCTGATATGTTAATATGTATATAAATATGAATCCCGGCGAGGGAAGAACAAAAAATTTGCTTCCGCAAATTAACAGATCTAACATTGTTGGGCTGTTATTTAGACGAATTATATATGCAGAATGTGTTTTCAGCCTTGTATCACCATCACTGGTAATCCGATGGATAAAATCTGTCGTAGAGTTGTCACTGGTTCAGACGTACTTATAATATAATTATTTCTGTGACTGTATCCTACATAAATGTGTACGATCCTTTACGATAGATAATTCAGCTGATCTGTAATATTCCATCTTCATGCCTTATCTATCATGTACTGTGTTACGACGCTAGATAAAATCTGACGAGGAAAGGTAACTCCCGGCCACCGAAAGCTTAACTTTATATCGAGCCTAAGTGGTCGAGTGGCCTAGTGCGCCGGCCAGTGCAAGGCGATTTGGTGCCACGATATCTCAGCAGCATGAATTCGAATCCCAGCCAGTGAAGAACAAAAAATTTGCTTCCACATATTTACAGATTTAACATTGTTTGGCTGTTATTTAGACGAATATATATATATATAGATTCTACCACTGCATCGAGTGTGATACGATATTTATCCACTCGAGACAATTAAATGTTCAAATTTAAAACGCAAGGCTCGCCGTTAAAATTTAACTGTCGAGAGTGGATAAATATCGTATTACACGAGATTTGGTGGTGGAATCTGTTTCTCTAATGATTTTCAAACAATATGCAGGCAAACTTATTCTGCAAAAAGATGTGTTCTTTCTATGTGACGTCATCAGGCATGGTCGCCTTTTTTCATGCCATCACAATAGGAAATTCAGAGGAAAGCAAGAGAATTCAACGTCATAATCGGATTTTAACCAATGAAGAACTGAGATCAAACGAACCACACGTTGATTACATTTTTTTATTCAATGGATGCAGAAAGTGATAAATTGACGAAGAATTAGAGAAATATAATTATAGACCTGGAAGTAGATATACAGCCTTAAAGACTTTTATTTGTTCTGTTGAAATATACAATTATAGAATTGAAAGGAGGTGACCAGGTTCAAACAATTAAGATAAACCATATTTCTCTAAAAGAGGGACGAAAGATACCAGAGGGACAGTCAGTTAAATGTTGACTTAAGAAATCAGAACATAATGTATTACAGTATTTCTGGTCCAACTGACTATTGTTTGAGATACTGTTTGTTCTTAACGCCAACATATCACTTCTGGCTTAACCACGGCTGTCGGGTTTTGATGATGGGGAAAACCGCAGCATTCAGAACCCAGTCAATTAAGACAGGCGTCAGACTCGTCTTACCGAAGCTGGTTTTGAGCTTACATCAACAATGTTGATAGGCTAGTGATAACTGTAGATGAACTATCTCAATTAGCCTTCCAACTGTTGACCTTTAAAGCAATCATTAGAATAATAATTTGTTTCTTTCAGTCTATAAACAAAACATCAATGTTATGAGTCTACATTTAATATTATAATAATGCCTTCTTTACAACTTCCACCGGAAGTAAATAACTTCAAACTGAGATTGCAATTATAGTAGTATTTCACCTCGGGTTTCTCGTATGGTTCGTTTTGCTAAATCTTTATTGTTCTATATAATATGATGTTAGTGATGTTTGTTTATTTGTTCGTTTTCATTGTTTACCATGCAGTGTTGTCATTGTTTATTGAACTACTGTTAAATGATTATACTTGGTAACGTTTCCTTATTTTTAAAGCATTGATCTTACATGTAGCTTGGATTCAAAGGTGCTAACCGTGTAGCCAGAACTGCTTACCCTCCTGAAACATCTAAAGTGTCACTCTCGACAAGTTATAAACAAGCTAGCCAATTAATTCGTTTCATATATTAACTCATTCATAAATGAGAATTATGGTATACATTTACTCATAAACGTGTATTTCATATCATGTGTATAGGTACGTTTCAAAGTTTGATGACAATTTATGGTGGCAACTTCAAAATAGTTATTTGGATATTTCGAATCCGTTAAAATAACTTCAGACTATGCTCTTTGTTATTTGTAAGAAATGTTTGTGACCCTCATATGTATCGTGTTTTTCTCTCACTTTTATATTTGGCAACGGCTAATATAACAGTAATATCAACCGTAAATCCATTTCCATTAAAACATTTTTTGAGCAGATATGATTTAATTAGACTAGAGTTTATTACAGATATAAACAAATAAAAATGAAAAACACCTGGACTGGGGAATAAAAAAAAACTTGTGTAAAGTATGGTGTTGGACTTAAATCTTTTTAGAATCTCGTACACATTTTACTTACAATATACTATTTCCCATAGTGTGATATTTAAACATACTCCTTTTATTATTATGATAATGTTATACTTCTTTTTGTTTATCTAAATTATAAATACCAAGTCAATAATCCAGGTCAATAACCAATATCATCAGTAAAACCGTACACTAGCCAATAATACAGCAGTCAATAAAATGAAGTCTTATATGTAAAATATTCATAATATATTCAAATTAAAATTTAAGTTTTATGTTTCACAGTTCTACCTTTAAATACACGACATACGTATATAACCATTATTTGATTTAAATGTAGAACGTTGTTGTCATTGATTTTTTACCTTACCTGTGTATTATTCATTGAGGACGATACGCGACAAAATGGCACAGGCAGCCTCTAAAACATGTGAAATTTGTGTCAGTGCCTATGGATCCCAATACTGCTTAGAGTGTGAACAATACTTTTGTGAAAATTGTAAAACCTTTCATAAAAGACAGAAAGTAACAAAGAATCACCAGTTTCAGTCTTCCTCGGACGTTATACCGGAAGGTAAATCGAAATGTAAGGAACACAACGAAGACATCAGTTTTGTATGCAAAACATGTAATTTAGTAGTGTGCAGTAGTTGTGTGACTGGCAGTCACACAGGGCATGCCTTTTCAAAGCTTATGGACAACATAACACAGATGAAGGAGAAGAATACAAAAGACCTGCGTAGTAAGGTACATGAGGCAACTCAAAACATTAAAACGATAGAGGAAGGTTTAAAGGCATTTGATGTGAAGGTTGAAGGAGTAGTCAAAGCTATTACAGAAGAAGGTACAAAGATAAAGGCTATGGTTGATACATGTGTCGCACAGATGATTGCATCGGTCAAGGATCAATCCAGGAAGGAAAAGGACAAATTGACAAAAATCATAGCAGATACTAAAATAGATTTGAAGGCGGGAGGCGACTTAGAAAAGAAGAAATGTGAACTCGACAAGACACGAAACGATGGCAAATTGTTACAGTCGTTACAGAAGCTTACAGATGACATTACAAAGCTGACGATAGAGCCTATACCCGAATTTCCGAACATACAGTATACTGCTAAGCCTGTAACAGATAACGACATCAAACAACTGTTTGGCATCTTCAAAATAAGGTAAATCCACTGAAATACCTGAGAAGAGTATTGTTTTGTAGACTACATTCTGTAGTCGTAATACATACTTTAATATATCTATATTATTTGAAAGTGACATGTATTTTTGCATAATCAAAATTCTGTTTTTGAATATCAATGTATTTCTGAATTGAATCCCATGAAAGACGCAGGGGAGACAATGCATTCAATAAAACGAGGTGGTCATTAATAATGTATTGTTTATAATGGAATAACAATGGACTCTAGTAAATAGACATGTGGTCTATGACAATGCACATTTTTAATTGTATTCACAATGCACTCGGCTCTACGTAAACTTATGAAGTTATTCAGGAATACTTGTTTTCAAACTGGCACAGAATATCTGTTTCCCTCATTTTTAAAATGTTTTGTTTTGATATTATGCATTTAAGGAGTCATATGTAAATACTTCATTTTTATTTTGACAGAGGAGTACGTACACAACATATCGGAAACAGAGAGAAAGAATTACCTAAACCAAAAAGGTAATGCAATATGTTTGTATATTTTACAGTGTTAATTTTACGCTTAAAACAATGTAAACTTTTCGTCAAATCTTTAAGTGAATCACACATTATCTTCGTGTATACCTGAATGTCTTTTAAGGAAATGAAGCCCTCTTTCCATGGTTCTGGATAAATTTGTTTCCTATATTGTGTAAACCAGTGCACCGTTTTACTGTTGACACATTTACTAGTTACATGTATGCACTTATCTTCATTACATTGTTCCTAAGTAGCAGTTTTTTTAAAGCCGTATTTGCTTAATTTTCTTGATATATATTTCACCAACTCACATTTTTTTTTTTAATATTTTGTTTTGCTTCGATTTACATCTTCTACAAAGTCATTTGTAATGCGTTGCATACGTTAGCAAGCACTAACTCGAGTAGGATTGCGTTTAAGTAATTAATACTGATAATGATGTGCAAACGTACAGCGTAATTTATTTTCGTAAATATACTGCTCGTTAAAATGTTTCTGCTTGTCTAGTTAAAGATTTAGAACCTATTGATACTTTAAATTTACGATATAACCATGATATTGAATGTAAAAGGCATTCATCATAGTTATCCGCACTAGTAAGGCAAAATATGCATAGTATAAGCTAAGGACACCATACTGTTTTCAAACGACATTATCAAGTCGTGTTGCGCAGTCTTCTTTTAATTGTGTATATGTAGTTTTATGTTAACTTGTGTTTGTCCTTTCGTCAATTTTCAGTATTTGCCATAGTGTTTCCCATATGTCTTCGACGTATGAGTTTGAATGTCCTCTTTGATATTTTCCACCTCTTTTTAAAATATTCTCGATTCACAAGAATATTTAAGATCGACTGTTTGCTTAAGGGTACAACGACTTCAGCAGTAACATTCACAATCGACTGTTGATAAAGCGGTCAACGACTTCAGCAGCCGCATTCAAAATCGACTGTTGATGAAGGGGTGAATGACTTTAGCAATCACATTCACCATCGACTGTTAGAAAGGGTTCAACGACTTTAGCATTCATATTCACAATCGACTGTTGATAAAGTGGTCAACGACTTCAGTAGTCACATTCACAATCGACTGTTGATAAAGGGGTCAACGACTTCAGCAGTCACATTCACAATCGACTGTTGATAAAGGGTTCAACGACTTTAGCAGTCACATTCACAATCGACTGTTCATAAAGGGGTCAACAAATTCAGAAGTCACATTCACAATCGACTGTTGATGAAGGGGTCAACGACTTCAGCAGTCACATTCACAATCGACTGTTGATAAAGGGTTCAACGACTTTAGCAGTCACATTCACAATCGACTGTTCATAAAGGGGTCAACGAATTCAGAAGTCACATTCACAATCGACTGTTGATGAAGGGGTCAACGACTATAGCAGTCACATTCACAATCGACTGTTGATTAAGGGTTCAACGACTTTAGCAGTCACATTCACAATCGACTGTTAATAATGGGTTCAACGACTTTAGCAGTAACATTCACGAATATCGAAGGAAGTTAGTAAAATTGTTTCGTTTGTATATTATCATTGAATGAACTTAACAGAACACTGCCAGTTATTTTTATAATGTTTGGAATAATCGTATATAACACAATTCTATAATAATATTCTTGTAATGGTTAGAAAATACATCAAATAGCACCATCACTAACGTAATCCCAATTTCATATTGTATTTTTAGAAATTTACCTGTGACGTCGCTTGTTGTGGCGTTGATACATTCGTGTGATTCAGAGTTCATTATTCTATTGTGCTGTATTTGTGATCTGTCGTAAATTAATTTTAGGTGTTCGTTGTTATTCTGTGGTTTACATGTTGGGATGGGCTATGGTATAGTTTGTTTATGTATTTCTCTGTCCTGAATTTCTTGCATTTATTGATACTTTATTCCTGTCACGTAATTTTGTCATTTTAGCGGTATTTTTAACATTGCTATATAAGCGGGAGGTTTGGCTAGCCATAAAACCAGGTTCAACCCACCATTTTTTCTTAAAATGGCTTGTACCATTTCAGGAATATGGCAATTGTTATCACATGGTCCGTTGTTATGTATGCTGGCGTTTGTTTTTGTAACAGTTCAGTGTTTCTGTTGTTCCGTTTTGTTTCCTCTTATGGTTGATGTGTTTTCCTCAGTTTTGGTTTGTGACCCGGATTTGTTTCAGTTAAATTGATTTATGACTATTGAACAGCGATATACTACTATTGCCTTTATATATAGCTTCTTCAATTAAACTGTACTGCAAATTGTTAAATCTAAAGACCTCATCAGTTCATGCGGTTTTTTGCTGTAAGAAAGACGGGGGAAAGGAGGGAAAAGTATATGCAAAGCAGAAATAGTTCTATAAGGATTTTACGATATAGATAAGAATGTCATTAATTCATTGCTACCTTGTGTTTATATCGTCACATTAAAAAGAGTTTAATTTTATTTTAATTAATTGTGTTGTTTATTACAGTGATTACGAAAAGGATACGAAACGAAAAGAGGAAGGACAATACCTGTACAGATGTATCGGGTGTGGGTAAGTTCCTTAATATTGTTTTTATGGACATGACGTAATATGTATATTTATATTATATTAGGAACATACTCTACAAACCAGAAAAAATCTGAAATTGCCTATATCTTTACTCGACTGTACTGATTTTTACTCGACCAGTCTGACTTGGTGTGAAACTTACTTGATATTACTCGAGCGAAATCTGAACCATACTTAACAGTCTGAACTTATACTCTACCAGTACTGAACCATTTTATATGTGTCTGAACTATTCTCGATCAAGTCTGAACCATGCTCGACCTGGTCTGAACCATACTCGACCTAGTCTGAACCCTACTCGACCAAGTCTTAACCAACCTATTTCTGTGTCTATCTATTGTATTTCATCAATTTAGGAACTTTTTTAACAACAGCTATTCCCCTTGGTTAGAAATTTAAACAACAATTTGAAATCCACAATGTATTTAATATAGCATTGAAACTAAAATTTCACAATAAACATAATATAATCATCAACACCATATTCATCAACACTTATACATATATATATTTGTGGTCTAGAGCGCTGGACACAGCGCAGGCGGTGTTGTCACGATATCCCAATTGCATGATTTTGAATCCCGGCGAGGGAAGAACAAAAATTTGCTTCCGGAAATTTGCAGATTTAACATTGTTGTGCTGATATTTAGAGCAATTATGAATAAAATATGTGTTTACAGCCGTGCATCACCTTCACTGGTGATCCTGTAGATGGATCTGTCGTAGAGTTGTCACTTGTTTAGATGTACTTATCAAATAATTATTTCTGTGACTACATCTTACGATCCTTTACGACAGATAATTTAGCTAATCTGCAATCAATTCCATCTGCACGCCTAATATATCATGTACTGTGTTACAACTCTAGCTTCTACTGACGAGGAAAGGTTACACTAGGCCACCGAAAGCTGAATGTTTAGTTCAGTCTAGGTGGTCTACAGCGCTGGACACAGTGCAGGTGGTGTTGTCACGATATCCCAATAACATGAGTTCGAATCCCGGCGAGGGAAGAACAAAAAATTGCTTCCGGAAATTTGCAGATTTAACATTATTGTGCTGGTATTTAGAGTAAATATGTATATATATATATATATATATATATATACAATGAATATAACATTTGAAATAAAAATAAAACAAGATGACCAAAGAAAGTTATTTCTGGTAGGATTAAAAAAATATCATGTGTTATATACCTACAAAGGTATACTTTTTGTTGAAGACCGTACTGTGACCTATAATGGTTTACTTTTATAAATTTTGACTTGGATGGAGAGTTGTCTCATTGGCACTCATACCACATCTTCTTATATCTATATAAAGAGTTATTTTCTTCAGAACTATAGGTCATTCTTTTGAAGAATCAACCTGGACGATACCAAGTTTCAATGAAATTTGCTTCAAGGCATAACATATATAAGGTCATTATTTTTTTCTGGTTAAAAAGCAAACTTTAATTTACTTGAACATTAAAATCGTTTGATAGCTATCGTGTGGTGTTGCCAATTGAGGGTTTACTTTTTAATACCATATTTCGTAGGTTTAAGGCAGAAACAATCCTTTATTCCGTTTATTAGACTGACATACCTAAAATCGTCGTTGACGCACATTTTAACTTCCAAAACAAATAATGTGAAGTTTTGTTTATTTATCTATACAATAAAGGGGCATTATGTGAGATGAATTTAATATTGCAAACATTTCCATAACACTTTAAATCAAGCCATATTTAACACATTATGTGTAGGATTTTAAAAATCTTATATTTTCACATTGTATTGGAAATCATACTTTGACCTATGGATATACGTTTTTCGTGTTACATGTACATGTATCACGATTTCGTGCTCTCTTCATGCCAGTTGTTTTCTACATTTGTATATGCCTTTTACTCCATCTAATCAAATGATCCAACATTCTTATTTTCTGTAGAATAACAGCCATGTACTTTAAAATGGGGAGGGGATATAATATGTATTCCTAGTTTTATATAAAAACAAGTTGTATTGCCAAACAAAAGAGAGAAAACAATTACTCTGAATTGTTCGTTTACAACATTGTTGAAAAAATCTGCTTTTCCGCGATAAAAATGTCATGAAAATAGACAAAGAAAAGCATCTTTCTTTTATAAATAAAGTTGATACAATAATTTACTTACGAAGTGACCTTTGTATTTTTCATACACCGTAACAATTCAGTTGTGTCTTGCTTCATGCCGTTACAGTTATATTTCTATTCAAACTGGACAATGATTTCTAACGTTTATATATCTAGTTTAATTAGTGAGTTTCATTACACATTATAAATGAGCCGTAGGGTATATTAAAACTTGACCACATCAGAAAAGAATATCCCACTTTTGTGTTGTCGGTAAAATAGGATGTAAATAATGCAAAACTTTGCAGAAAATAATATTTATAGACGGTATATAAGTCAGATAATGCATATTATAAGGTTTTTCTTGTCGTATAACACACCTCGGGGTGTCAAGATTGCCCAAAGAAAGACCTACGGTCGGTCTTTCATTTGACTAATCCTGACACCCCTCGGTGTGTTATACTTCAAGAAAAACCTTAAAATATGCATGATCTATAACATAAATTAAGTTTTCGGTTAAATAAATTTGTATATACATAATGTCATGTTCACATTGCACAATGCACATCAAAAATACTAGAACTTTCAACCATTATTCAAATACATATCTTAAATTGTATTCAAAATTATTTGAATGTTTCAGATATATTTTATGATTACTAGAAAATTTTCAACACTAACTTAAGCCTGGTATAAATTTATGGTGTCAGTCGAGTTTAGTTAATAACGCAGTGGACTTTTTTTTTATTGTATATAATGTAACTTAATAAATTAAAAAAATGACACCCATGTTTTGTAAAATGAAGAATTTAATATTATAGAAGTTCCAAAGCAATCCCTGATAGCCTTTTAAAAAATGAATTGTGTTCCAAAATTGCAGTAACAATTTAGGTTGATTAATTAAGTTTTGTCAAAATTAAAGACATGGCATAAAAGAAGATCTTTAATAAGGTTAAATTAACTCAGTACATGTGTATTTTACAGGTAAAAAGAAAACCCTATTTTCTTAAACTCTTGTGAATTAACCAGTGAATTCAAAAGCCCTTGTGATTTAAGTTTTACAGGATGTTGTTTAATTTTCAATGGATGTTATTTAAAATGTATTCCTCTCTCACAACGTGTGATCTTTTTAATGAGCGTGCCCCAAGCAAGAGGTATTACTTTATAGTTTATACCTTTTTAGAAGAACATTTTTAATCAATTTATATATATATATATATATCCCAATATTCGCGTGTGCCATCAGTGATATGAATGGACGTATATTAGTTACTTGGATACCGAACTTTCCAAAATAACTAAGGTTATAAAAATAATATACTCATATATTGGTAAAACATTGCAGTTTTGTTTTGTTGATAATTCCAGAACAACATTGAACAACTTAACCACAATCCTCAATAATGAACGGTAAATCGTACATACATTAATCATATTTTAACAGTGAACTGTATGTTCTACGATACGACATTTGCCCTTTTTCGATGGTTATGTTTCAGATTATTTAAAACACTAAACCGCCTCATAATTGATAACAAAATGTTCAATAGAAGCATAATGCATAGCTCTCAATGCAGCGTATACTTATCAATTTAGACATTTTACGTTTGTATTAAATTTTAGATACTCATATTTGCTGAGTCAATCATCAACTAAGAGACATTCATTGTCGTAATACACGTCTGATGCAGAAAATGTAATGCCGTTAATGTTATCATACTAATGTTATCTTTGTCCATAACGATTTTGGAGTGGTTAACTCACAATATAATTCAACAATAGGTGGTAAAATGACGTAAATCAACCACATTTTATTTGAACCCATTTGTTTTGCTTTGGAAATGCTATCTGAGTAAACGACAACACATCTATCAGTATATTTGTTTGGGAATCTGACACCATTGATCTGTTTCGTCTTTCAGAAAGGAAGAGAGATCTGATTAGTAAGTATTATCTACGTTTTTTGTAAGTGACAAATAGTCAAAACAGTCATTTACTACAGACATGATTTTGAAATATATCTAAACACTAGGCTCGTTCGGATAATAGACAACCCGTAACTATAGGCTAAATATTTAACAATGACCATTAAATACATACATCTTTGATACAAAACCTTTATGATAAAGGTATATATTACCATGATTCAGATTTGTTTATGTGCTCCGGTCATTCAATTCAATGTTGAGGTGTTTGACTAGATTTTTTTAGATTCCATTTCCTCCATTATCTTATTTCAACCAGGCATTTAATAACTAAATCATGACTTTCATGATAGAGGGTTACTGATAACACAGAAGACATTGATCCAAATACTAATGTTAGTGGCATCCCTAACAGATGTTAAATGGCTTTTCGGACGCGATCATAGTGGCATCCCTGAAATCGCTTTGTGGACCCGATCATAGCTTGGTTGACATATTTGAAATATTTGTATTTCATATAACTATGAATATGCTTCGCTTGTCATAACAACAATCTTTCCTATTTTACCACAAAAGACTTGCATCCCTGAAATGGCTTTGCGGACCCGATCATAGTTTGGTTGACATATTTGACATATTTGTGTTCCATATAACTATGAATATGTTTCGCTTGTCATAACAACAATCTTTCCTATTTTACCACAAAAGACTTACAATGGAAATTTTCATGACGAACACGACGGATGCTAGGTCTTCTTTGTATAGTTTTGTTATTGTTGTTTGTCCTTTTATCGTTTATTTTGTTGACATGATGTTGTTTGTTTTCGTTGGATTTTCCAGTGCCCCCTTGTATCGTGTCTAAAATGTATTTTAAAACAATGAAGAATTGACATCTAGTATACTGGTAATGAACAAGAAAATTAGGATCCCATCTGAATAAGTCGATATGAACCGCATGTAACACGTATTCCAATTTAACTGTCAGACCGATGTTGTTTTTCATTATGTCGTCAACCTGTCTGCAATACATTAAGAAATACTTTATATGAAATTTTAAACAAAACGCATTGTTGCCTTGTTTGGAACATTATCAATATTCAGAATTGTCATGTGTCGTCTTAACATTTGCAATACTACATACATATATATCAAATGTTTCCTCTTAACCAGTATAAATATTTGAACTCTACAAAATAGGAACAATCCAGGGAAATAATTACACTAGTGAAGTCCAAATACGTTAAATGAAAATGATAAAAAACACCTTGCAAAGTTCTTTGATTCCACAATCGGAAATATCGACAATGTTTTGTAATTCAATAACCCACATTTCCGCGAGTGCTTACACCTCATATACCGAAAGTAGAAGATCTGCTTTATATCTTGTTAATTTTTTTTCAAAATTGACACAATCTAGAATCTATGACAAACGATTTCAACTTTCAATTTCTCAGCACTAACATACTGATTCGACATTACAGAAGTTCACAGTTACAATCACGGATTGGTTGATCTGTTCGGTGGTTCTCAACTAACTAACGACATATTTGGGTTGTCTTAGAGCTTTGTATATAAGAACAGTCATCTGATCTATAAATTTACCGATTGTGTCGTATTCCCGATAGTGACGTTTTGACTAAGTATGGACTGGTGAGTGATGCATGCATATCAGGTATCATTTGTCCCATTGACGCACGCCGACTAGCTCCTGTTGGAGATCATGCATATCAGGTATCATTTGTCCCATTGACGCACGCCGACTAGCTCCTGTTGGAGATCATGCATATCAGGTATCATTTGTCCCATTGGCGCACGCCGACTAGCTCCTGTTGGAGATCATGCATATCAGGTATCATTTGTCCCATTGACGCACGCCGACTAGCTCCTGTTAGAGATCATGCGAATCCCCGAGTTTTGTTTTTTTTTTTGCTTGGTTTCCCTCTTCTTATTGAATTAATGAAATTTGAGCATCAGTTAAATATGTTTCAATCTAGATATTGTTCTCTCTGAGTGAATTTGAAAGAGGAAGTTACTAAAATGAAATTTCCTCTGTTTTATCAATATTCAATTTGCTAGATCTAAGTATCAAGCAAAGTCTAACAACTATTAAACAAATGTAATTATCTAGTTATTGAAGTACTCCATTGTGTAAGCTTCAACAAACATATCAAATCAAATGTAACGACGACTTTAAATGGCTTAATTTCCCTAAAGTCAGTTTACAACTATAAAAATCGAGCATACCTTGTAGTGTTCCTTTACACATACTATCCTTTCTGAGGTCTGTGTTTATATGATTAATTTAACTGGACAGACATCTGCACTTCTTTTTAAATGTACAGCCGAAATCATTCAATCAATTAACTACAATATGTTTACTATATTTTATAAATTGTATACATTGATGTTTTTGAGATTATGATGTTTGTATCGTGAGTAGCTTAACATATTTTTCCAGATATTAAACTCGAAAGCAGGTGTTATTTATTTATTGGGCTTCATAAATCATATGTAAACAAATGTGATATTAATTGTTAGATGTCTTTAGGTGTAATACCACCATTGACTTTCCCTATTAGTCTTTGTTAAGTATGCACTTTTCAAAAAATTGTGCAGAATTTATTGTTGTTTTCAAATAAAGAAATATTGGGCATGAGTAAAGTTTTATCTTGTCCAGTACTACATAACATTTCATTGCATATAAGATAATAACCATCACTGTAAGTTAACCAATCAAATGTCAACCCTTTTCTTTCCTGTTTACAAGCTTAAGTAACCATGTTACTTAAAGTTTCCAAAATATTTTATAGAAACACTAAATAAAAAAAGATGGTGCTTTAAAACACCCAAGATATATGTTGATGACTCGGAATTTGTTTACTGCAATGAAATGTAAGATTAATTTCCTACAACTGTCAAAGTCAAGGGAATATTTTTTTCGACCCTTTTTCGTATGCACGGGATGTGACGTACTATGATTTGGTGGTATTGCACCTTAATTCCCCCCAAAGTTTGATTATAGAATAATGAAAATAAACAATATGTTATTGTCTTCCTTAACAATAATCTGAATATACTTATTTCTCTTTATTAGCAATCACGTATACGAAAATGCAGTTTCAACTTTAGAGCCATAAACACTTTAAAACAATATATTGATCATATTTTTTTTAAAATTGATGAAGTGGTGTTTTTTTATATATATATATATATTTATTCAAACTTGTATTTTTATTTTTTTTTTCAGTGCAATGTAAGTGTCTTGTACCAAACAGATAAGTATACAGTAAATTGTGTATGTAATGTTTTTATTCAAATTAGGAAAATATAAAATTTTCAGTAGATAAAGACGCAATTCCATAGAAGTAAAAATACAACCTATTCGTATATGAGAATCATAGAGATATTGTCATTTTTAATATAAAACATACGCCATAAGTAACAATCCTTTCGATTCAGTTAATGTAAAATGTCAGCAGAACGAATGTCTCATATCATATGCGTAAAAAAAACACCTTTAAAAGGAGAAGGTAATATTGAGATCGTATTGTTATTAAAACTTTTTTTTTCATACTTTTAAGATTATTTCGAAACGTTTCTATCAAATGTCTAATCAAATACAGGTAAACATTTAGATACATGTATTCACGTAAATAATGAATAGATTTTTGGAACTAGTTTTTAAAATATATCCTAAATTATAACTTGAAAATTTTCTGATCAACCTTTTCTTATGCTAAACACATACAGCTTATGCACTTTTGTCAGATTGAATTAATTGATATCATTGTTTTTAATTTTTATTTCCATAAGATAGAAGATCTGTATTTGAAATAACCACACTTATTCGGAAAGCGTTTTGTGTTCGTGCTGGTCAACAAAGCAACCAACAACATTGTATTGGTACGACGTAAACACTACACCAACGTTTTTGAAGAATGAAACTATTGTTTTGGTCTAGATTCAATACCTTAGTGTACATACATATTCAATCCGTAGACAATCATACCGTTACCGCATCTCAACTTTAGCCCTCTTTTGAAAATTTGAATGCCTTACTGTGAGTTCGCCCTCACATATATAAATAACCATTCAAATGATGATAAATAGAAGAGAACATCCTTACTATAGTTATAGTTAATGTAGTTATGTCGTATATGATGCTCATAAATATACAAACAATCCATGTAAACGTATGGTTTTCCTAAATAAAAATAATCTTAAAGGTTATCATTTACTTTTGGAATGAATAACATTAATTTTGTTGCAAACATTTAATACGTAACTAAACATCCTCTTCATTTGATCTCTAGTGGATTGTTGTCTGTTTTGGTAATCATACCACACCTTGTTATTTATATAGGTATTGTTATCCATAACACGTATGGTCCTATATCTTATCGAAATCTATAGTTAAGCACAGTATATGATCATGCTTTTGTTTCATCACTAGTGGATGGTTGTCTCTTTGGTAATCATACCACACCTTGTTATTTATATAGGTATTGTTATCCATAACACGTATGGTCATATATCTTATTGAAATCTATAGTTAAGTACAGTATATGATCATGCTTTTCGCAGACAGTTAATGCCATTTTTACACTTAACAGTCGATTTGTATTTTGTAAACAAAACGCGTGCCTGCTTTACCAAATTATAATACAGGTGTCCTGGTGTTTGTACAATAACTTGTTTTATGCGACTGTGGTGGATATTTCGTTTCTTAAAGTATCACCAGTACAAAAGCCAGCACTTTTGTTTTGAAATGAAATATTATTGATATAGTCATTTTATAAATTAACTGTTTACAAAGTGTATTCTAGCTCTAAAAATTTTACATCAAGGCATAAATGACCTTGACCGTATACAGTTGGGTGCAGACCAAGCATTACATGTAGACGCAAGGAAAAAGTTAACGCGGCGTTTACTCAAAAAATGTAGTAGACATAAAAAGCAAACGGGTGTTTACTTTCGCGTTTACCTCAGCGTTAAAAATGCTAATAACTTTTTTTATTTATAATAGGATTTATCTCAAATTTGAATATAATAAGATTTCATCATTTAATTTTTAAATACAAGAAACAAAAAACGAAAAATATTTGAAAAACTTTCGAAAACGTGACCTGAGAAACGTTAAAAATGACAGGACAAAATGTAAATGCTGATAGCTTTTTTATTTCTCAAATGATTCATCTCAAATTTGAAATATAATAAACCTGATAATTGAGTACTTTTTATACTTTGTACTTGTTTGGCTTTATAACTATTTTGATCTGAGCGTCACTGATGAGTCTTATGTAGACGAAACGCGTCAGTCGTATTAAAATATATAATCCTGGTACCTTTGATAACTATTTATACCTCCGAATGGATAATAGACACAAAAGTGATGAAATTTAAGTTTAAAATTGCAAAACTTGTTGTCACATTAGAACAGCGATAACAATGAAATGTGGCACTAATTAATATTCTTGTACTGGCCTGATAATTGAGTACTTTTTTGTACCTCAGGATGGATTGTTAGACAAAAAAGTGAAAAAGTAAATTTTATAATTGCAAAATTTTTTGTTGCATAAAAAAAAGTGCTAATACTTTCCATTTTGTTAGAATATTAAAAAAAATATTATACAACGGCATTAACATTCTGTTCTGTTTGTCCCTTATGACGAATAGTTTTGTACAAATTGAGAGCTCTATAAGTCTACATTTACTAATATTTGTGTTGATAACAATAAAAAGTGATAATATTTCCTTTTTTTTTTTATTAATATTCTATTACTGGCCTGAGAGTTCAGTACTTCATATACCTCAGAATTGATTGTTAGACATAAAAGTGAAAAAATCCCAGTTTAAAATTGAAAAATTTGTTGTCGCATCAAAAAAAAAAGGTGCCAATATTTTCCATTTTGTTAGAATATTATATACCATTAAAATTCTGTGTCGTTTTGTCCCTAAGAATGAATAGTTTTACACAAATTGAGAGCTCTATGAGTCTATGGTGACTAACATTTATGTCGATAACAATAAAAGGTGACAATATTTCTTTTTGAATTAATATTCTAGTACTGGCCTGATAATTGAGTACTTTTTATACCTCAGGATGGATTGTTAGACATAAAAGTGAAAAAAATTAAGTTTATAATTGCAAAATTTGTTGTCGCATAAAAAAAAAGTGCTTATATTTTCCATTTTGTTAGAATATTATACAACGGCATTATAATTCTGTTCTTTTTGTCCCTTAGAATGAATAGTTTTACACAAATTAAGAGCTCTCTATGTATACGGTTACTAATATTTATGTTGATAACAATAAAAAGTGACAATATTTCTTGTTTTTATTAATATTCTAGTACTGGCCTGATAATTGAGTACTTTTTATACCTCAGAATGCATTGTTAGACATAAATGTGAAGAAATTTAAGTTTATACTTGCATAATTTGTTGTTGCAAAAAAAAAAACCAACGGCAATACATTTCTGTTCTTTTTGTCCCTAAGGATGGATATTTTTACACAATGACATATAGGTTTGCACAAATTGAGAGCTCTATAAGTCTACGGTTACTAATATTTATGTCAATAACAATAAAAAGTGACAACATTTCTTATTTTTATTAATATTCTTGTAGTGGTCTCATATTTGAGTAGTGTTTTTTTTTTTACATCAGAATGGATTGTTAGACATAAAAGTGAAGAAATTGCATCAATATAAGGTGTCAGTATTATAACCTTGGTAAAAATATTATGTTACAGCATTAACATTCTGTTCTTTTGGTACATAATGAGGGGCATTTTTACACACATTGAAAGCTCTTCAAGTCTACTGCCAATTAAATGTATAACGATATAAATAAACAAAAAATCTTTTTATATAATTGTAAAAGGGAAGGAATCATTTCAACGATTTTTGTTTATAAAAACAATTCCTTATGTCTGCAGGGATGAACAGGTTTAATAAAATCGACATGTACATCATATATATAAATGTTGATCAACTAAATCATGCTTAAATTCAGTAAACCATGAACTACGGCGAATATTTTGAAATAAGTGTATTGTCTGAAAACAAAGTTTCATAGATCATTTATGTCGTCTGTTTTATTTCAAGTCTTGAAACATTGCCTAGTTAAATCTACCGTAATGAATATTATTGTTAACACATAAAACTTTCTTTTTTTTTTAAAGTTTTGCAGAATTTACTTATCCAATAATTTCTGAAAATATTTTTTAACGATATTTTATTTATCTATCATTTACAAAATATGGATATTCCAATAAGCCAGAAAAACGTATATATATAATTTCCACACATAGGTAACGGGAATAGTAAACGCGTGTTTCCTAAGTGCACATACAGGTAAAGATGTTAAATCTGGTAAACGCAAACATTGGAGTCAACAAATCTAATATGTGCACGCAGCGTCAAGGTGCGTTTACTTTATGTTTTGCTTGGTCTGCATCCAACTGTAGGTCTCATTTTTTTGTAATATTTGCTTTAAAATGCCCTTCAATTTTGTATTTGAATGCAACTCCAACGAGGAGCATGATGTAAACAAAGATTGCGTCTGGCGTACCAATTTATAATCATTGTATCTCCACTGAAGATTTTCATAAGGTTTAGGTTTTTGCTCAAAACCATATGGTGAGCTGTAATGTTTCACATTTTTGTGTTTTTGTCTGTGGAATTATCCCGGATATGAACGTTCATTTGTCATATTTGCGATGAATTTAATAACCTGCTAACAGTTTTGTATCATAAGCTGAGCAGAAATGCATTCCAATGTGTGAATGAAGATGTAATTAAACTTCAAACTTGAATGGTTGAGAACAAAAGAGGAAATTTATTTGGTCTCTGTTTGAAAATGTTACTAATCAGAAAAAATGATTTCTGTTATTTGATGAAAACATCTAAATATTGTCTACTACAGGCATGGGGCGAATTACATTGAAATGTAATGCATTATAATACAATTACTTTGACAAAACCCTGCATTAAATTACAATTACAATTACATGCGTTTATCAAAGTAATGCATTAAATTACAATTACTTTTGCAAAGTAATGCATTCAATTACACATTACATTTGATAATTTTTTTATCAAGTGAAAACAAAAATCGAACATTTTGAAAAACAACATGAAATCACAAAAGATTCTAGCATATGCAGTAACTGTATATTGAATTTAAGTATGTAAAAAGTCTTTTCAATACCACTATTGAATTTCAACATCATAAGGGTTTTGAAGGTTTCATGATGAATGATATTTCTGGCTATCCGACTGTTTCACTAAACCTATCATAGTTGATTGCTCACTATCTTTGGTTTTAATGTTACAATGTATACTATCTGTGTTTTCTCTAAAAACAAATTACAGAGATGAATTTTAATACTAACTACACAGCCAAATTTTGCTCACGTGAATTTCACGTGAATCTCATTTCACGTGAATTTCACATGAATTTCACATGAATTTCACATGAATTTCACGTTAATTTCACGTGAAGTGATTTCACGTGAAATTCACGTTAAATTTTCACGTGAAATTATTTCACGTGAATTTCACGTAAAACATTTCATGTGAATGTCACGTGAAAAAATATAAATGGTGTCTAAGTTAAAAAAAAATAACCGAAAATCAAACATTTTGTCAACCTCTAATATCTTGTATTATATGTATCATATATTCCATGGAAATCTTAATTTAATTTGAAAAATTCTATTTTCACGTGAAATTCACGTGAATATTTCACGTGAAATTCATGTGAGTATTTCACGTGAGTATTTCACGTGAAATTCACGTGAATATTTCACGTTAAATTCATGTGAATATTTCATGATATATTCACATGAAAAATTTCACGTTAAATTCACGTGAACAATTTCACATGAAATTAACATGAATCAAAACTCATGTGAAAATGTTATGTTTCATTTTATCTGAATTAAACCATGAATTCATAAGAGAAATTTAACTTTATTGAGTTAAATTTTTGTAACATGAGAAACAAATTCACCTGAATTTTGCTATTATTCATTCCAATTTTCTTTTTGCAAAATTGAATCATTTTAAAAACTGTTATTCTTTGTCTCTCAAGATTTACACATTTGGACATACAATCATTGTAAATGATAAATATTTATCTTTTTGTTAAGCATGAATTATCTCCCTTGATAGTGGGTTAGATGCAACTACAAAAACATGTTGGTTTTGAATTATATTTTCTATCACTGTTTATATTTATCTCTAGTAGAGTCATTAGGATGGAATTTTGTATACATGTGTATCTCTTATTTCAAATTCCTAGATGCCTATATTATATTGATGGACTAATTTGATTTACTAGTAATATTTCTATAATTATTAAGTAGTAAATTTAATTACTTTCACACATCTTATGTCTTCTTTACTTTTATACTTTTAAAAAATGTGGGAGGTAACTCCAACTTATGAAATAGATTACTGTTACTGTAATAGATTCTTTACTTCCCATTATTGCAAAGAAAAAAAGGATAATATATATCATATATATATCATAAACTTCCAAACATGAGTTATCTCCCTTTTTTACTGTGCATAAAACTTTTCCTCAAACTTATAAGTCAAGAAAATTTGTGAGCATTGAATCGCACATAAGTTTAACATTAGGACATATATGAATAAAAACTAGTAAGAATACAGAAAAGAATTTTATATGTACTAAAGTTTGTCAATAAATGTAAATTTGAATGTTTATCAATTTTTTAAGTATATTGAAAGTGCAGTATAAAATTTTTTGTATTGCTTTTTATAACATGACATCTATACAAGAAGCAAATTTTGTTTATAATCTTTGAAATTGAAAGATTGCATGATCAATTGTTGCACTGGGACACATTTTAAAATTACAAAACAATTTTACGTCCCTGTATTCTTAGATTAATGTTTTTATTCAGAAAAAATGAATGGTTACATCAAGGAATTGTATATTTAAATATACAATTCCTTGGTTACATTTACACTTTATTATTAAAAAAAACTTACATTCTTTAAGCTTTAATAAATGTGTGGTAAATGATTGCCAATTAGACAAGGCTTGCTCATTGAATTAAGGTTAAACATTTTACTTTTGTATAGATATATATATATATTCTTTTACACAATGAAATCACAGTCATAATTGAAATTATATTTATTATATTTTATCTGGGACTATTATACTAAGTTAGTATAATAGTCCCAGATTTTATAAATATATATATTAAATAGTTGTAAGGGTTTAATTAACTAACAGCTCCATGTGGAGGTGCTCCTATGTAAAGGATGCTTATTAACAAAATAATTTGTTATATGTTCCACGGATTTGTATAGTAGGAATGGGGGAACTAGCAGGTACCTATTTTTCACTTTTCACATGGAGAAATACTTTGAACATCAGATCAGGACAATATCCGTGAATCTCTCGTCCGGAGTCGGGTTTTTTTAAAACGCTTGAAAGATACAGATTATGACGCGTCTTAAAGAGAAGAACGCCGTCAGCCGATTGTCAACAACAGTACTTGTTTCAGTTAATTTAACAAGACAAACAATACCAAGGAGCTATGAATCAATGAATACTCGAGGATGTACTACAGGTAACTCAAACAAATGATTTAATAGTGCAGGAATAAACAGAAATCTGCAATGACTGAATGAGAATGGTTTTCATCTTCGATTTTGGTATCGTTTTCGTTCGCTCCCAAATAATTTTTATACACGTTCGCCCCATAGGACCTAACGCATCTAATTTCAAATTCCTGTTGAATTGTAAGTTATTTTATTATTTGTATACAGTAACGTAGCTTGCATTCTGTTATTCACGAAGTCAAGGGGTCTTAAGCTATCAATTTTTTTTAACAATTTGAACAAACTAAAGTTAAACTACCAACTTATTAGTTCATTACCTGCTTATATTTATAATGTTTCAATGTTCATATGGATACTTAAATCTTTTAAGACGCATTCATGATTTAGTTTCTCATATCGAATTCTTTAAGTGTCGCAACTTCCCAGATAATGGCAGATCAAAAAATATTTATGAATAATGGAGATGGATATGTCAAATTCTGACTGAGTCTTATACAGTATAAATTTGTCACTTCTTTTTTTATTTGTGTATGATTCAAATCATACGTATTACTATCTTATCTATGATTAACTCAAAAGTTATATAGATAACTAACACTTGGCTGACTTGCAGTTATCACTTACATGACACAAGACAATCACTGACAAGTTTCCGGACTTGCTAGCAGTAACTGAAAGCCAGATCAAATACAATGTACCTAATCTGTTGTAAAAAATGTACACTCTAATACTGGTCACGTGGCTGTACCTCACTTTGACATTAGATTTAACGTCATATCAGAAGCAACACAATTGACTTGAATTGTGTCAATTTCTTTTATTCCAGCATATTTAGATTACAGAAAACTACAAATGGTATAAATCAATAATGACAACAAAACGATACAGTATAAAAAAGAAGATGTGGAATGATTGCCAATGAGAATGCTACAGGTCACTGTACAGCATGGCCAACTATTATCCTCAGTGTAAGCCAGTACAAGTTATCGCGCATGATTTTAATTTCTTATCCGTCTGATCAGTCTTTTCTGTGTGTGATATCTTATCAAGACAACATGCTGAGTTTGTAAAGACAATGTTGACACTCGTTAATAATTTGACAACACTAAGTAAACAATATTATAACCATATGACATTGTAGCATGCTAGGTTCCACATGAATACGAGTTGTATAAACTGACTTTATTTCCAAAAGATAAAATTCTATTTTACCGAATATCAAACATACAAAATAAAAAGTCGAAAAAGGACAAATACGAGATTATGATAACCAAACATATATACATGTATATATATCTATCAATAAATCGTTGGCTTGTTACAGTTTATAAAAGCACTTACATAAAATTAAAATTGTTCTTTAACAATTTCAAAAGCAAGAGGGTTGTAATTGTGAGGTTATATTATATTAGATATAATATTCTTGATTTCAGTAACATCATTTTTAGAGAAGTATGCAATGAGTTGACAATCAAAATATGGATAGATGTAATTCATGTAATAACAAAATACATAATCGAAAAATGATTCACTATAGTCATCAATAGAAATGTTCACACGATGTTGTTCGATTTTGATATATCTTAAACCTTTCTTTCGACGTAAATCCGAATATGAGACAACGTAGATTTTTATCTTGTTTTACATAAAGAAAGTCCCACAGAAAAAGTGTATACAATAATGTTCAGAGTATAATATAAAAAAAGGGGGGGGGGGGGGGAGTACCCTGCCCAGATAATAATATAACTGATATGTAAAGGAAAGTTTTAACCACAGATTTGAACTTGACAATTTTATCTGAAATTCACACCAGGTGACCAAATACATGTTGAAATTTGTGAACTTCACACGGATATCTTTAGAAAACATGCTAATCGAAACAACAGGGGTCGCAGGCATCTGTTTTCAAGTATAATTCTGAATTTTAACGATTCCAATTATCTTATTCATTTGATAAATTAAAAATTTCAAATTCTGCAAATACATGTACAAAAAATGTACAATATACATTTTTTTTTTTATAAATTTTGTAAATGTAAGAAGATGTGGTATGAGTGCCAATGAGACAGCTCTCCGTAAACTTTACATTAACAGAAAAATAATTAAAATAAGTTTCCTTTTTAATAAATATTTTACATAAATGTTCAATTGCAAAATTAAAATTTTTTTCATGATAGAATCTTTTGAAAGGACGGAGACAAATTAAAAATAATATTTATTTTGTTCAATGCGATTTATTTTTCTAAAAGTTAAGTGTATAAAAGGAGAATGTGCATCAAACAAGCAATAGACTAGTAAATTCACATGTACATGTATGTATCTAAAATTTTGTTTCTTAAGGTAGATAGGGTGTCTTCCTCCATCTTGAATTTTGAAATACCAGAAAACAATCAGTCTAGATCTTTAATAAAAAGTGCAAATTTTGAGAGTAGTAGGTAATTCATGTGTAAGAATTTTCATTTCAATATAGAAAATGACCTATTTTATCATATTTATGGTTGTATTTTACAAAAAAACAGAATACTTTTGTTTGATTCTATTTTTTCCAACTTTGCCATATAAGGGGAGGCAACTCAAATGTAAGGGCAGATAATTCAGATAAAGTTACTTTTACAATAGAATGTGTTAGGAATTTACCTATTTTATTATGTAGCAAGAAAACGGGTCCCATGACCCCATTTTTTATTTTTCTTATCTGAAAGCATACTATTAGAGCTATCTTCACATATTTTATCTCAAAATTCTATGGTGTAGTTTTCGTTTTATGGCAGAAAATTGGGTTTTCCATGCATAATCATTACAAAATCTGTCAATTTTGCACAACCTGTAGCGTGAAAATAAGGCCCATGTCCCATTCTTTTTATTATTTTTTTTTAAAAAGCATGATATAAACTACATTTTGGCAAATTATCAAAAAAATTCTATGGATTATAATTTAGACACCCCATCTTCCTTAAACTGTTAAAATATTTTAGTTCAATTTATTTCAATTTTAAGCGATTGTCGTTTTGTAATCTTTAAATTAGCATTACTACATACAAATATTTTCGTATATAGTCCACACTGGCACATATGCTGCCCTTGTCTTATTCTTTTAAGACTTTGGCAATTGGTTTATCTTGGAGAATATTTTTTTTTTCTCATTTGAAACTTTTGTGCATTGAAATTTACAATTTATAAAGTAAACTTGAAAAGAAAGAGGCTATTAAACATTGTTAAACCGTCAAAGAAAAAAAAAACACAAACAACTCATGTCTACTGAGAATAACAGAAGTTATCACATTGTCATGTGTTAATTATTTATCCATGAATATTATATTTACCTGGTTTGACTTAGATTATTTCTGGTCAACTTCAAAAAATGATCGCATCTCGATTTTTGAATAAAAAAGGCCCTGATTCAAAAAAAATTGTAAAATATGAAATTTATATCGTTGGATAGATTTAAAACCAGAGAATAAATATACATGCGAATGAAGCTGTTTCTAATAAAGATTTTATGTCAATTCATTAAAGAAAACCCATGTGCACACATTTTTGGTTTCGTATTGTATGAAGTACAATGTAATAGGTCGTGCACCCGGTGTTCTTTAATTGAAAAAGGCCCTAACTTCTGCAATCCTTATCAAAATACAAATTAGATCTGTAGAAAGCTTATAAATTGAACTTTCAAAATTGATGCCAATGAAAAAGAAATTTAATGATATTTACAGACAGCTAATCAAAATTTAAGATTTCCTTTAACAATCTATAGTAAATTTATCGATATCGATTGTGGTCAAATTTGACGCATGCGCAAAGCGGGTGCTGATAATAGTTGCGTATGGCCTTCAACAATGAGCAAAGCCCATACCACAAACCCAGCTATAAAAGGCCCCAAAATCACAAATGTAAAACATTCAAACAAGAAAACTAATGGCATAATTAATGTATAAAAAATGAACGCTAAAAACAAATATATATGTAACAAAGCAACAAAGGACAACCACTGAATTAATATTACAGGCTCCTGACTTGGGA
Source organism: Mytilus californianus (assembly GCF_021869535.1). NCBI lineage: Eukaryota > Metazoa > Mollusca > Bivalvia > Mytilida > Mytilidae > Mytilus > Mytilus californianus. Next base: position 6,059,064 of record NW_026262669.1, on the reverse strand, counting down.
CCGGCACATATATACAGAATGTGGCGGGGTTAAACATGTTAGGGGAATCCAAACCCTCGCCCTTATAAATAGAATAGAATAGAATATTTTTATTCACCAAATTAGGGCCCCAGAAGGGCATATAGCAAACAAACAATATTATTATAAACAATAATATTTAGATATGTATACATTATGACAAGTTCACAGATCAAGTTCAATATATATTCTGTTCAGAAAAAATAACTTAAGTTGTTTTAATTTTGCAGAGCTACATTCACGCAAACAATCAGTTTTTCACTTTCATTTTTATACTACCGCAAAAAATTAAAAAATTTTGCAGTCGTATATTGGTATGAAGTTGGCGTCGTCGTCTTCGTCCGAAGACACATTGGTTTTCGCACAATAACTTTAGTTCAAGTGAATGGATCTCTATGAAATTTTACCATAAGGTTTGATACCACAAAAGGAAGGTTGGGATTTATTTTGGGGGTTATGGTACCAACAGTTAAGGAATTAGGGGCCAAAAATAAGCATTTTTGTAACTTCCAGACAATAACTTGTGTGTTAGTGTATGGATCTCTCTGACATTGTACCACAAGGTTCCATATCACAAAGGGAATGCTGGGATTGATTTTGGGGGTAATTGCCTCAAAATTTTAGGCGAGTCCCCTGGGGTCACCCCCACCCCCTTCTTTTTGAAAACTTGTAAAGGGTCAAGATCTCCGAAACCATATATATTCTTGTATGGGACAATAAAACAAATCAAATGAAATCCATGGGGTATAAGGCGAGTCCCTTTGGGTCACCCCCACCCCCCTCCTGTTTAAGAACTTGTAAACGGTTGAGCTTTTCATTATTAATAAGATAATACCACATTGAGGTCCAAAGGGTCCTAAATTAAACTTTTGTTTAATTTCATCAAAAATTGAATTCTTTGGTTCTTTGATATGCTGATTCTAACAATGTTTGAGTGTTAAATCATATCTAATTTTAGAGAACTTATATTAATTAGTCATCACTGGTTGTTGTTATTATATTATTGATTATAATTTGAAAAAATGCATCATATCTTATTTTAGAGAACTATTTATCCAGTTTGAGTTATTTCCATTTGCACAGAAAATATTATGGATAAAATTAACCAGTGTTTCATTTCAACATAAATTAAATATATATATAGGGTTCTTTCAAATGCTGAATTTAAACTCTATTTAGATATTAGATTTTTAGGCCCAGTTTTCAAGTTGGTCCAAATCAGGGTCCAAAGGGTCCTAGATTAAACTTTTGTCTGATTTCATCAAAAATTGAATTCTTGGGGTTCTTTGATATGCTGATTCTAATATGTACTTAGATTTTGGATATTGGACCATAATAGGTATTTAAATGTCCAATTTCAAATATATCAGTTCTTTGACTACATTCATTTTGTGTCACAAACCTATGATGTGTCAAATATTCAATCACAATCCAAATTCAGAGCTGTTTTAAGTTTAAATGTAGTGTCCATACTTGCTCAACTGTTCAGTGTTCGACCTCTGCAGGAAAATCCGGTTTGCTGTCTCTCTGACAGCCTCTTGTTCAAATTAGTCTACATTAGGGTCCAAAGGGTCCAAAATGAAACTTAGTTTGATTTTAACAAAAATTGAATTCTTGGGGTTCTTTGATATGCTGAATCTTTAAGTTCTTTGACCACATTCATTCTGTGTCAGAACCTATGCTGTGTCAAATATTTAATCACAATCCAAAGCTGTATCAAGCTTGAATGTTGTGTCCATACTTGCTCCAACTGTTCAGGGTTCGAACTCTGCGGTCGTATCAAGCTGCGCCCATCAGAGCATTTTATTGTTATATATGCTTGAAGATATTGATCTGATAATTTTCATGATTATTGTATACATGTAGTTTTACCATGACAAGTTGCATATCAAGTTCAAATTTTGTTTCAGTTCAGATGATTTTTTTTTATAGCAGAAACTGTTTAGGACAAATGTAGGAATTATGGTCCAAAACAAGCATTTTTCATGTTTCATGGCAATAAATTGTGTATAAGTGTAGGATAACTATAAAATTGTACTACTTAATAGGTCATTTGTAGGTTCCATACCTCAAAAGAAGGTTTGGATTTATTTTTGGGGTAACAGACTAAACCATGTAAACCATTTAATAATTTGGGGCCAAAAAAAAAGAAGGATTTTCTGGTTTCAAAACATTTAAGTCTTGAATAATATACATTGTACATCATTTGTATATGTTCATACACCTGAACTAATATATAGGTAAAAGAAGATATGGTATAATTTCCCTTCACCCAAGATTAAATGACATACATGTAGAAGTTAACATAAACTACAGGTCACAGTTCATCCTTCAACAATGAGCAAATCCCATACAGTCTAAGGGGAAATTGTAAACAATCAATTTCAAATGGTTACAACTTGAAAACTAATTTAATAATGACAAGGGGTCTTCAGTTACTGTTGTAAGACTACAATGGGATGACCTGCTTTTAGTTTAAACTACTGGACCAAATTTAATAAAATCATTAAAAGGGTATCCTATACTATTAATTATGATTTTCAAAACAACAGTGGATACAGGTGAGTGACACAGGCTCTTGAGAGCCTCTAGTTGATATTTGATAGTACAATTCTAAGTTTAATATAAATACATATAGCAAGAAATACATGTATATTATAAGCTAATTGTTTGCAAAACTCTTTGAATAGTATTGCCTCCACAAATGTACTGTTTTCTCCCTTTCAGCAGTATTACAAGGTATGGGCAGAGGAGTTGACTATTGATAATGACTGATACTGGAATTAATGAAGTAACCTACATGTAGTGTCCAATCTCTATGTGGAGTTTGCCTATCAGACAGTCCATTTTTACATGTACCAAAAAATGTATGTTGACAGCCAATGCTAAGTATTAATCTTAAACATATATTCAATGATTGTATGTGCATCTCTGATACATATATTTCGCTGTTGTGTGGCTTTATTTCTGATCAGAGACTGATAAAAATCAGATTATCCTTTATTTTAAGTTCAAATATTATGTACTATTAACTACATGTACTCAATGTCTTGCATTCATTTAACTAATAATGATGATGTAGCATCCAACAAAAAGTATATCTTTTTGACCTTCATTTTATGCCTCACTGATTATGTATATGTATGAATTCTGTCAGATTGTGGTACTTAAAAAAAGTTTTGAGTGTTTTGCACATATACTTTGTCATTGAACTTTAAATAAATTTGATTTCTGATAATGGCAGAGTGTTTTGAACATTGCTTCATAGTGATGATCAGATTACCTTTAATCAATATATATACAATGTACATGTACACTGCTACTGTAAAATAAAGTTTCCTAAATATTGCACTAATTTTAAAGTAACAAAATAGTACTGAATATTAAAAGTAGATTTCCAGTACTACATATGTTTGGTACAGAAATAGTACCTATGCAAAAGTAGCTGTGTATATAAATAGAATTTAATTGTTGCAGATTGATAATTTTTAGTAATTTGAAAATAAGGAGATGTGGTAGGATTGCCAATAAGAAAACTATCATGATCAGCCACGGTCAAAATGAAGGGGATGTAAGCAGTTTTAGGCCACTTTAAGACCTTCAACAATGAACAGAACAATACTGTTTACACAGCTGTTAAAGATCCTGACAAAATGCATGCGCAACAGTTCAATCTAGAAATTTAGTACTAGTCATTTTGCTAGTGATGTTCACTTATTGGTTAAAAGAAAAATTAATTGTTTTCTCTCTTGGTGAATATTTTTATGCCCCTGCCGTAACGGTGGGGCATTAAGTTTTACCCTTGTCCGTCTGTACGTACGTCCCAAAATTGTGTGGCTTTATTTCTGATCAGAGACTGATAAAAATCAGATTATCCTTTATTTTAAGTTCAAATATTATGTACTATTAACTACATGTACTCAATGTCTTGCATTCATTTAACTAATAATGATGATGTAGCATCCAACAAAAAGTATATCTTTTTGACCTTCATTTTATATTTATAATAATCACTGGAATTTAAATTTTCAGAATTAGCTCCCCAGATGTAAGTGGAAGTGAAGTTATACATGTTATATGTTTCGATGAAATGAATGACTTGATTAGATATACATGTAGTGGAGACCCTATAGATACAGTACATGTAACTGGTATGTATTTGTTACAGTATTTGCTGTCAAAATTGTATAACAAAAATGCTGAATCCTGTGCAAATTTAAAAAGGAGTCCACGCAAACTGACAAAATAAAAAAACACTATCAATCAACAGATCGAGGGAAAAGTTAATCTGCTATATATACATGTATGGAATAGGCATGTAGTTAGATTTGTTTACCCCTTTTCAGTCCAGGTAAATTTATGAGAATAGAATATTATATTCTGGATTTCCTTAGATTTCAATTCTTATTTCATATTAATATTCCCATGTGTATATATGTTATGCTTGTAGTTTGAGGAAAATTATCAAAATAGCTTGACCAAGATTAAACAATAACTGCTATTATGAATTAGGCCATTTTTGTCTTGTCTGCAACTGATTGTATGGTGTACATGTCTGTCTGGGCAGGGTTCATCTTACCATGACCTGATATTCATAGTTCATTAGTCAATAATAAGTTTCATATTTTGGTCTGTTTGCAGAGGCGGATTTAGGGGGGCAGGGGGCCTCCCCCCTTCCCTGTTCTGGGAAAAATTTGGTTGATTATATAGGGAATCACTGAAGCTTGACCAGAGCGGGCCCCTTCTTAGGCAGTCAGTGGGCCCCCACTTATGAAAATTTCTGGATTTGTCACTGTGTTTGTTGTATACTATACAAGCTATAATCAATTAACAGATCAGCTATATTTGGGGTAGGCAATGATTGTAAGGTGCACATGTCTCTCTGGCTTTGTTTTTCTGACCTTGGCATTATTTGCTTGACAGTATTTTTTTCATGGATCATTGGTTATGTTAAGTTTATATATCATACTTATAGTAAAATTATATCTTTAGCATGTTTAGAACAATCAACATAAAATATATCATGAATAGTAAAACATGCAAGACATTTCAGCGTGTTTACTCGTCTCTTGTGATATCTATTTTATATAAATTTATACTGAGTGCCAATAAAAACACAATTCTGGTCCCCTTACACATGCTACAGCACATGTAGTTATGCCCAGCAACAGTCAAGGGGGAATAATATCAATTTACCCCTGTCCGTCCGGATGAGGATACTGTGTTTGTCTGGCTATCTCCTCCTACAGTTTTGGAGGTACAACTTGTTAACATGGCAAAGTTCAACCATAATGAACCGCCACACCTCCGTTGCAGAGGTAATTAAAAAATGTACAGTCTGCTAGATTATCAATTTTCAGAGCATTTGGAGTTTTGATTTATACCCCTATGGAAGCTAATCACAAATTTCTTAACTGGAAAAGTATCAGGTAACCAGATGTTTCCAGAATGCATAGAGCCATAAACATACTGTGTTAGTATTGTAATTTAAATGGGGCTAAGACATGTAAGAAGGGGGCTTGAAAATGATGAGTTGTGTTTCTATAGGCACTAAGTATACTTATATATACAGGTAATGTGGTTTGTTTTCATAAGTAATTTATTATAAAATTTGACATGGTATGATTGCCAATGAGACAACTATCCACCAGAGTCCAAATGACTGAATATTGACAACTGTAAATGATCATATGTACAGCTTTCAACAATGAGCAAAACTGATACAGCATAGCGAGCTACAAAATGTCCTGAAACAGGGTTGGCAAAAACCTGGGTTTTATGAGTATTGCCCAGCCCAGTGGGAATTACTGGGTTTTACTGGGTAAATCACCATCAAATCACCAATGATCATGTCTGAGCTTAAAATACAAAACAGTTATCTCCTAATTATAAGTTTGGTAATCATTGGAGATTAAATTGGTGTTATCTTTTTTGCTTGACTACAGAAACAAACATGCTGATTTTATTATATTACAGGAACTGTAGGAAGTATTCAAAGAGTCTGATTGCTAAGTATGCATTACAGGATTTTATCATTGGAGCAACATCTTAGGAGGAGAAGTGCAAATGTATGAAGGAATCCTTGGGTACAAATAGCAATTATATGCAGAAGAGGACTCTTAAACATTATTAACAGACATGTAGTCATAGTAGTGGTGTTTTCAAGAAACGTAAACCAACTGGAATTAACAATTGTGTATATTTTTTCAACCACAAGTACTTTCAGAATATAATACAATTCAAATTCAAATTATTGTGTCAACATACAAGTTACAGTAAAAAAATGAAAATGCATGTTTTAAAATGAATTTTATATAAAAAAATGAAATAACAAGAATTTTTAGCTTATTGTGCAGCCAAACTTTGAGATCTTTTAATGGTATATGCCTGTTGTTTGTCAACATTTTGCCTTAACCTTAAGATCAGTGTTAAAATGAGAAAAAAACTATTTTTGCATATATGAAATAAGAAGTAAATGGTTGTAAATTACAGAGAGCCTTTCAATATGGTACATTTGTATATCAGCTATATTTCACAGAACTTTCTATTTTAGTTTATTAGTACAATGAGACATGAGGTATACATCAATCAGCCAGCAATATAACAACAAAAACACCTGAAAGGCATTAAGGTGCTAACATGCAGTCCTCAACAAAAGACAGGTGTCTAAAAGATATGCCATGATCTATTTAATTGACCAGAGGCTATAAAAAAAATTACAATATGAATCAAGAATAGCCATCAACACCAAATTCTCTGAATATTTTTTTTTATTAAGACGAGATTTTTGACAACCACTGAAAAGATTTCTGGCTTTAAGCAGGTACATGAATATGTGGCGAGGTGAACTAGTTTTTTTTCTTCAAAACCTTCTTAAAGAGAATTGGCATCTTTTGCAAGTAAGTCTTTTCCATAATGTGATTGGTTTGTGTCAAAACTGATGACCACACAATATGACTTATACAAACATAATAAAAATCAACTCAAATGAAATATACATCAGTGCAATCAACTTCTATAAATGACCACAGTCCATAAATCATTTACAAAAAAGGATTGAGACTCAACACAACCAAAAAAGTTCTAGGAGTGAACTAAGGTGCCCTGGATATAATTTATATCCTGTGATGCATTTGCTTGCCTTCTTTGTTTAAGACCAAAAAATTTTGGAAACAAAGAAAGTAAAACAGAATGGAAGTATGAACACATGGTCCAGACCAAGAATAATATTTTTCATGTTTATATATATATCAAAACAGAATTTGTATTAGATTAGAATTGACTTACATAAATAAGCTCAAATCCTGTGAAATTAGTGTGATTGAGGCTGAATTCACTTTAATTTCATTAAAAAAAAGAAGCTCGATTCATGTTAATTTCACGTGAAAAGTTCACGTGAATTTCACGTGAAGGCTCAATTCACGTGAATTTCACATGAAAAATTTCACGTGAATTTCACGTGAATCAGTATTTCACGTGAAAATCACGTGAGTTTAACGTGAAATTCACGTGAAATATTTCACGTGAATTACGCGTATAAGCTCGATTAACGTGAAATTCACGTGAATTTTTTCACGTGAAATTCACGTTAATTTCACATTAAATTCACGTGAACAAAATTTGCCTGTGTATAACTTAATGCTAACTTTACTTTTATAGATATATACAATTGTGTTTTTTTTTAAATTTCAATCAATACATTTACTCAGAATTTCTTTCCTAAATTAGTCTAATTATATAATAAACATAGAGCTTAATTTATGAACAAGAGTCAAAATGGTAAAAAGATCATTGTAAAATAAACTAATTAGTGTTTTGTGACAATATTCAATTATCTGTTATTTAATTATAACAAGATATCCATTGATATTTTGACAACAATGGAACACTTTTACAATAAAACTTTTCAAATATCAGGAAAATGTTAGTAATGAAATGAAATTAAAAAAAAAAGAAACTCAGTCTGATATACAGTGTTGTGTTATTCATATAGCATTATTATTTGGTCATTCTAGTATTTATACAACTTTTTTTCAAGTTCTATTTCAGGCAAGGCTTATTCTTCAAATTCCCAAATAAAAGTGATTTATTTAAACTGTGAAAATTAATATTTAAATGTAAATGTAAATTGAAAGTAAATATGCAAATGATAATGTTCTTAGTTAATCAAGAAATCTTAAAATCTCTTTCAGTAAATCTCCAACAATCTGTTTAAGATAAATAATATGTGAAAAAAGTAATGCAATGTAATGCAATGTAATGCATGAAATTACACAACTTATTGCGAAAGTAATGCATTAAATTACAATTACAAATTTGCATTACCCCATACCTGGTCTACTATACTTGAAACCTTAGGTGTTACTGTTTTACTTGCTAGTCGGTGAGCAATCAGTGACGCGAACTTGACTTATCAATGACTGATCGTTGATCGATACAATGAAGCTTATTTGACTCATCTCACAGATTTTATCTGGCAGTTATCGTAACAACCGTCATCGATCGATCAGTCAACTAATTGTAAACCTATCTGAATTAACTTCTTATGTGAAACGAACTCCACAGTATTTACATGCGATAAACACGGACCTCTTAAAAAACACTATTCCCTGAAAATGTGTATCCAACTTGTCACAATAACATAAGACAAAAATATATAAATGACTTTAAATGCGATATATAACTAATTGCGTCATTATTGGTTCTTTTAATTTTTCTGCTAAATAAATTACATTATAGCAGAATAATAGCATGCTCAGAATGTTTCTATACCACTTAAAGAGATAAAATGATATTATTTGAAATTAGTACCCTATTTAGCAGTCATGCATTTTAATGCCACTAGTTTAATTAGTTTTCACAAAATGTAAATGATATAACAGTACAGATACTTAAAGCTTTTTTTGTGTTGATTAAGCGTTTATATTTTTTTCTTTATTTTGATATAAATCTGTCATTGTTTTCAGTTCTTTGTGATAAATATATCAAATATGATAAGTTAGTAACATGTTGTTTGAATTGTTTACAAATAGCCATATTTCTTCTTGTATATGAAAATAAATGAACTTTTATATTTAGTCAGTCATTTCAAATGCCTCTAGATGAGTTGCTTTTTTTCATATACATTGTGATTAGGCTAAGGATATAGATACTTTACACTTATGTTGGTGTTAAATAAGAGTGCAACAATTTCTTTCTAATGAATACATGAACTGCCATTGTTTTTTTAGTACTTTTTGTAAATCAGGTTAGGCGGTTTTTCGTAAAATATGATGAATATCAGAAAAAAGATACACACATTTTATTTGCATAGTTTAAACATGTCAATGTTACTTCTTTTATAAAACAACTATGCACTGTTGTTTGCAATCAGATATTCATAATGCTTCTGGATAATTAATTATTTTTATAAGATTTGAATACTATAAGTTGAATACAGTTGCCTAAAATTTAGTTTTTGGGGAATAAGAATGCAATGTTTGTGTTGTTAATCTGGAATTCATGAACAACCATTTGATTTTTTTACTTTTTGTACATCATAATGGTTTGTTTTTCATACAATATAATGAATATATGCAATGCGTTGCAAACATTTTGAACACGCTGTTTAAAAATGTCAATATTTCTTCTTTTATAAAAAAACAATGCACTGTTGTTTGCAATTTGGTATTCTTATGCCTCTAGATGGGTTATTTTTTTTTTTTAATACACTAAGATTGCAGAAGATTAAACTTACGTGTGTATTGAATAAGAACTAAATTATTTCTTTATTTTGATGAAAATCATGAACCACCATTGGTTTTTAGTACTTTTTGAACATCAAGATAGGTTGTGTTTCTTAAATTATGATTATAACGGATAAGTTAGTAAAATTGTGTTTGTATTGTTTACAAATACCCATATTTCTTCTTTTTTTCATGAAAATAAATGCACTGTTATTGGCAAATCAACATTTCAACCGCCTTTTGATGAGTAACTTTATGATGAGTGGATACACGAAGAATGAAGATGCATTAACTTGGTTTTTTTTTTTTTTTTTTTTTTTTTTGTATAAATGGCAAAATTAAGAACATATTTTGCAATTTTAAGAACCAAAATCATAAACCATTATTATTTTTCATAAATTATGATGAATATAACAGATAAGTTAGTAAAATTGTGTTTGCATTGCTTAAACATACCAATATTTCTTCTTTCTTGTCAAAATCAATGCACTTTTATAGACAAATGGTCATTGTATACGCTTTTGATGAGTTAATTTGATAAAATGTGGATAATGGAAGAATAAAGATTCTTTAACTTATGTGTGTCGAATAAGATTGCAATTATTTCTTTATTTCCATTGCATTTTATTACTGTTTGCACATCAACATGGGTTGTTTTTCTGAATATTAGAGAAAAGATGCTCATATTTTTTTCTTTTGATAAAAAAAATCAAGGCACCTGTATTTGTAATCAGTCGTCTCAAAGGCCTCAGGATGAGATAGTTTATAAAATATGAATAATCTAATAGATTTTGGTATTTTCGAACATCAGGATGGATTGTTTTACGTATGATTTGATGAATATAAAAAAAAAGATACTAATAATTTGTTCTCATTGTTTAAAAATCTCAAAATTTCTTCTTATTAAAAAAAATAGTGAAATGCCTCTGGATAAATAATTATTTTTATAAAATTTGAATACTATAAGCATGATAAGGATACAGATGCTTACACTTTTGTTTGTATTGAATAAGAATGCAGTTATTGTTTTATTCAAAATTAAAAGGAATTCATGAACAATCATTTGATTTGCGTTTTTTTTAACATCAATATAGGTTGTATTTCATAAAATAAAATAACTATGTAATGCGTTTGCTAAAATTTTGTTTAAATCATCTAAAAATGTCAATATTTCTTCTTTTTATAAAAACATTATGTACTGTTGTTTGCAATCAGTTATTCATGATGCCTCTGGCTGGATTATTTCTTTGTTTTAATGAAACTAATGAACCTCTATTGTATGTCGTAAATTATGATGAATATAACAAATAAGTTAGTAAAAATTTAAAATAGTGGTTTTCATAAGATATGATCAATAAAAAGCATAATAAAAATACCAAACCAAAAGCATATTCAAAACGGAAAAATCCAAAATCAATCGCTAACAATCAACGGAACAAGTGTAAAACAATTGTTGTATTCCTGACTTGGTACAGGCATCTTCCGAAGAAAATGGTGGGTTAAACCTTGATTTAGAGCTAGTTAAACCTTCCACTTGTATGACTGTTGTTTATCTTATCAGAAAAAAAAAAACTAAAAATGTTGTTCGAATTGTTAAAAAATGCAATTAGTTTTTATCAAAAATAGTCCCCTGTTGTTCGAAATCATTTTTTTAAAATGCTTATGGATACGTTATTTTTTATATACTTTGAATAACATAAGGATTAAGATGCTTAAATTTATGTTTGTGTTGAAAAAGAATGCAATTATTTCTTTATCTTAATGTAAATCATGACCCACCATTGGATTTTAGTACAAAAATGTGAGTAGTATATGGATATAGATACCTTAACATTTTTGTGTTAAATTCAAGTACAATTATTTCTTCATTATGTTATATTGTAATGGAAATCATCAACCATATAATTAGTTTTGCACATCGGGTTTGGTTCTTCATAAAAGATGATTATTGTAGGAGAAAACATACTTTATATTTATTGTGCATTTTTTATAGTGTCCCCTTTGCATATTTCTTTAATTCATTAAAATCATGCACCGACATTTGTTTGTTTGATTTTTTTTTGCATTTCGGCAAATTTAATAGATTTTAGCAATCGCAATAAACAACGTTTTTAGCACTCGTCGTGTTTGATGAAAAAATGCCTTTATATCAACTACAATCACATTTTTTTTTTCATATAAAATTGAAATTTTAGTTCTATCAGCATATTTCACCTCACAATTAACAAACGTAACATTGTAGATGTGATAACTTTGCTGAGTGATTAGTTTTAACTTGTCGGTATCCTTATTTTACCGTCTTAATTTGTAAAATTTCATTATGTGACCTAGTAGAGTTCAAAACGTCAGAAAGGTAAATCGGTTTGATCAGTCAGATATTTTCGCTATTAGTCTGATGGATTGATGACGGGAGTTTAGCGTGAACTTGAATGATCGATGACTGCTGACTGATCGTTGAAACAGTAACTCCTAAGGGTGTAAGTCCTATAGTTTTGTGTACGTTGTTAAAATTTCATTTCACTTTTTTTTCATATCTAATATGTTCGCAATTGTAAACGTCTCAGCATTAGTAAGTGAGCAAACATTCTACTTATCAAGAACTTACAATACCAAAATTGAAGGTCTTTGATAAGCTGTATTTTGCAAAACTGTTCAGATTGTAATTCCTCAATATTATTCAACTTCATACTTTATTTAGTCTTTCAACTTTATTTTATTCGAGCGTCAATTTTTTTAAGAAGAACCACAAAGCTGGGGGTTCACAAGTATGCGCATTGTATCTTTAATACACGTGTTTTGCATGAGGTTCTTCACTTTTGATATTGAATGTCACATTTCTAGCATTTTGCATTTTTATTATGTTTGTTTATAAACTAGAACGTAATCGAATGTTGTTCACCACATTCGTTCTTTATGAAAAGAAGGTTTCCTAATACCGTACCAAACGAGATGATAAAGTGATGGAATAAGATGAGTCAAAATAACCTAAAATATTGGTCAAATAGGTTTCAGTATTACACTTTTAAAAAAATCTAAGTAATTTAAATTCAAACGGAAACAATTGAACAATACAAATGCATATTTGGTTTTTAAAAGATGTTTGACATCAACCTGTTTCTCTCTTCTATATCACGCATGGTTAAAGTGATAAATTCGATCATAAAAACATTCAATGTAATTTTATTCTTTTTAACAAACCGAAATTCAATGAATAATGTAGTTAAATTTGTATAGACCAAATGCTTCCAAATTGATTCATTCTTTACATAGAATTAAACATGCACTGCCAGTAGTTATATATTATACAACAAAACAATATAAAAAAGATACCAGGATAAAAATTATGTATGCCAAATGCGTATTTCGTCTACAAAAGAGACGGAAGATACCAGAGAGAAAGTCAAAATCAAAGGTAGAAAATAAACTGACCCATGGCTAAAACCTAAACTGAAAAAGAGACACCAAACAGTATACAAAACACACAAAACCGGATGTGATTGTATGTATTGTTTGTTGATGATTTACCTTCATGGAAAGCGTTCAAACCAGAAATGTTTAAAGCCAAGGATTTGTGATAACCGAAACAGTTGAAGTATGTGACCATAGAGAACTTGTAGTTCAGTAGTTGTCGTTGGTTCATGTTAGTTATATCTGTTTTTCGTAAATTGTTTTGTCATAAATTAGCAGTTAGTTTTTTCAATTGAATTGTTTCATATTGTTCATGTCGGGCTCTTTTATAGCCGACCATACGGTATGGGTTTGTCTCATTGTTGAAGGCTCTACGGTTGCCTATAATTGCTTACATTCACTTCATTTGAACTTTCGTGGATAGCTGTCTCATTGGCAATCATACCACATCTCCTTATTTTTATATAAACAAAACTGGTTAAATCAACCTAAGGTTAACTTTAATTGTATGTGTTGAAACCTAAGTTTTTTAATCATTTCTAAATCTATTAAGCGAAACTTTAACATCATACAAATATCACATTACAATATTTGGCATGATTAATGACAATACTTATTCAATAATCTGAAAGAACAAGCTGTCATCTTAACATGTTCACTTTACTACTTATTCAATTAATTTCATTGTCGTTTCTATAATTCATTGCTAAATGGTATGCTGAATGCTATGAATATTTATTTGAATTTTTCAGCTTGTAAGTGTCAAGTAGCAAACAGATAAGTATAGCGTACACTTATCTATCCAATTCATAATATAACGATATTTATACAATGGTGTTAGTAGAATAGTAAAGTAAACCCATAAACATACCATGCAAATGATGTGTGATAGACGCGCGTTCCGTCTACAAAAGAGGCGGAAATACCAAACAGACAGTCCAACTAATTAGTTGAACATCAACTGACAACGCCTTGGTATAATCTCAACAGACAAAACGGCAAACAACAGTATACAAAAAACAAAAAACCGGGATTGATTTTACGTTCTGTTTTCTAAATTTACCTTAACGGGACACGCTCAAAGAAGAAATGTTTAAATCAAAGGACGTATAAGTATATGACCATAGAGAACATACACGAAAATAATTATATCAACTTAACGTCAACATTACTTGAGGGTGTTAAAACCTAAGTTTCGTTATCATTTCTAAATTTATAAAGCGACACTTTGAAATCATACAAATACCACATTTCAATGTTTGGCATGACTAATGACTTTACTATTGAATAATCTGACAGACCAAGCTGTCATCTCGAAATGTTCTACTATCATTTTAGTACAAATTCAATTGATTCCATTTTCGTTGTAATAATTCATTGCTAAATGGTATGCTGTATTCTATGAATATTTATTTGAATTTTTCAGCCGGTAAGTGTCAAATAGCAAACAGATAAGTATAGCGTACAAATATATTTGCAATTTATAATATACCAATATTTATATAATGGTGAACGTAGTGTAGTAAAGTAAAACAATACACATACCATTTTAAGAGAGAAATACTCAAAAAAAGTATTTAGAAATGTGTTGGTAAAACACTATTATCTGCTTTTCTTTAAAACAACCCTTTTGGAAAGATTATAAGAAATTGTATTTTTAGATTATTGTTGTAAAGTATTGAAATATGAGAATACATTATGAAATAATATGGCTTGATTATGACAATTAATAGTTTATAAAACTTGAATCATGCGATTATTTATGTAGCCACTAGATATGCTAATTACGTGAAAATATCCAAATTTTTCCTAGTGTCACATCTTGGTATATCCTTATGTTTGTATTAGGAAGACAGTACTTAACCGATGTCCAAATTGTGACTTTATGTTAAGTCTTGTTTAATCTTTTTGATTAAAACTATCATTTAATAACTTTTCAAAAAATAGAATGTTGTGCTACATACCATGTATATATTCCTTATTATGCAGTTACTACTCATCAATAGGCGATCAGCAAACGAACATCACATTATCAGTATGCTAGTATTTACATAATGTACATTTCAATTTTTTGTTCTACTATGATTGCTATATAATTAACTACTGTACACCATAGATACAAAACACCTACAAACAAAATTGATGCTATCGTGATTTTTATAAACTCTAAAAGAGAAGATAATGAGTTTACAACTATTTTTGGGATATAGGTATTCGTGTTCACCACTTGGTTTGTCATTTTTAATATCTATACTTCGTTTGAATAGATACAACATTCAAGAAAACACATTTTCTAGTTAAGAAAACGAAAACACTTCGAAAACAATATGCTGAACATATTCAGTAAAATTTATAAACTGTTTTTTTAGATGAGTATTTGCTGTATAGTGATTGTCTTAAATTATTCCTCAGATTTTAAACTTGTATTTTTATTTATATTTTTTAGAGCACCGTAAGTGTTATGTACCATAAAGATAAGTATATTGTGATAAGTTTACAAAAAATGAAAAAATGAAACGACAATAGATAGTGAATGTTGTATATAGTGTTATTTTTTTTAAATTGGACAATATAAAAACAGTTCTTATCAATAAAGACGCAATTATATAGAAGAAACAAAACCCATTCGTATATTAGAAGCAATGCGATATTTTGATCAGTGTGATTTAAATGAAATATTAAGTAGTCTGAATTCAAACGTGAACAAATAGAAAATACAATTCGTATTGTTGTTTATAAATATCTTTAACAACACCATGTTGTACATGTATCTGTAAACGGACAATATTTGAAAGTTTTATAACCTTTGATATCCACAGTTAACTAATTATTACTCACGTATGGAATTTTTATATGCTTTAATTGATAAAAGAACAAACATGTTTTTCAGTTGCGTTTGTTATTTGTTATGACAGTAAGACCAAACAGGCAATAGAAGACTGAAGTTCAACCAGTGCTTCAGAAAACATTATATGTTTGTGATTTTAAAATATTACAAACACAAAATTTTAATTTTTGTCATGATTATTGACTATAACATTTAACAAAAAGCTGTCAGTTCTACTATCACTTTACTACTTATACAACGGCGGCTTCTATAACTCATTGGTTAACGATATTCCAAGTTATCCAAATATCGTATAGTTCTAGAATTACAAAAACAAACATGTGTTGTCCTTTGTGTTATTTAATATATATATATCATACCATTACTATTTCAAATATATGTATTATTTAACTTTAGTCGGTAACTGTCAAGTACCAAATCGAAAACTAAAACTAAAAACTTTGAGCATTTGTTGTCATAGGAATCATATGACAAATGGCAGTCTTCTTATAAAAGTGGATACATGTGATAGTTGCAATGTTTGAAAATTGTTATCAAGATGCATAAATAACACTGTTACTTTGCTTATGCAAAAATCAAATAAACTTGAATATTTTAATTTGATAAATTATGTGTTCAGTCATTAATCTATTAGCCAATAGGATAAACATTACAACATGTGGTAGAATTGTCAATGAGACAGCTACCCAACATAGAGTAAATTATGTTGTTGGTAGTTACAATAAGTCACATTACGGGCAATATAGAGTAAATTATGTTGATGGTAGTTACAATAAGTCACATTACGGGCTTTTCCACAAATACCGTATATTAAAGATTCCAAAATGACAATATGTGAACCATTTCAAACTATAGAACTTAAAACTGTTAGGTCCGATAGGTTAATACATTTTGACAAAAGTTCGACAATAATATAATATGTTCTCATTGTAGCTGTTCCTGTGGAGAGTAAGTATTGAAGATAAAGCTTACGATTAATATTTTTCTTCGATGGCGCGGATGTACATTATATGCATAAGTCATCAAAAGAAGTACATATAATGATTATTGTATCATTGATAGCTATACACGAAGTATAACATGTTTATTTTCAATTAATTTGTTTCATGCTTAAAATTTACATGAAAAAGTACAATGCGTAATAGTAAAAGCTAAATGATAAGTTAATATTGATATTAAAATACCTCCGAACAAAAAGGGATGTTGAGATCTCCGAGCCCGAAGGGCGAGGGGATTTGAACAGCCCTTTTTGTGATGAGGTCTTTTGATGTCATAATTAATTAATCATTGATCTTTTACTAACTTACAAACCGTCAAAAACTTTAGAAAAATACACTAAAAACACTAAAAACACTTGCAGAAACCTATTTCCCCTGAATTGGTCGAGTCTAAATATATTCAACACAAATAATAGATAAACAGTACTCAGACTGATATAGACAAATAGCAGTTACCTAATTGCATTCAAAACGGACCGATTAAATGATCTTTAAAACATCATTTAATTTTTTATTTATTATAATGTTTTAAGCATTTTGATAGGACCATAAGATAGTTTTATGAAATTAAGGGGTAAATTTATATTTTTGAATTCCAAATTTTCAATATAATGATTTTGATTTTATAAATAAGGAAATCAAAAACCCTATACAGACCTCATTTACAACTGACCAATGAATGTTCTGCACCAAAACTTCTTGTTATATATATTTGATGTTTTTAATCTGTCAGTAATTATGAAATAGATTCGTAAAGACACCAAATGAAAACAGTAAGTAAACTCTTCCAACATCAGCTATTTAAACAGTATGTTTCACAACTTCTATTCAAACATACCTAGATGCATAAGGTCCTTCACTATGTTTCATGCAAATGCAAAATAATAAGTGTTGTCTGTTCAGTCCAATTAATTAATAAATCGTATTTTTAGGCTTGATTTTGCGGTATGGGCTTTGTTCATTGTTGAAAGACGTACGGTGACCTATAGTTGTTAATTTCTATGATATTTGGTCTTTTGTGGTGTGTTGTCTCAGTAGCAATCATACCTGACTCGATCAAAACGTGTATAGGTGGAATATTTTCGCAAGGTTGATAATCATTCTTAAATTGAAATGCAATATATTATATGAAAACAAACACTTTTATTTTAGTCGTCCGTCATTCCCTTTTCACATCTAAATGTTGTATAAACAAACGACTTGAAAACAGCCTTTTATCTTTATAAGTTTTATAGTCGCCTGACAAAACCTTATATTATAAATCGCAATTAAATCGTAGATAAAGAACCGTAGTAAAAACATTATACAAGTATAGGTGTTTAGCTATGTAGTAAATTGCAAAACCATAAAAAAAAGTTTACACTATTAAAGAGTAATTTAAATGGAAATTTTAAGTAATAACATTTTACAAGATCTTGTCTTCGTGTACTGTGTACATTGAATAATTTATGGAGTTGGTTGATTGTTGTTTGCTTTACCTCCTGGAGAAAATATGTCATGCATGTTCATGACGAGAACACATGAATTTTGAATACAATAGGTATATATTGCAATAGGATGTAGACATTGAGGTAGGACGTGAACATTAGAATATCACTGGAAACTGAAGATATATTGAGTAAAGACAGAAATTAGCCTTGCAACAGCTGGCCACATCCGAACCCCTTAAATGATTGGTGCAAAAATAGTGAATTTGCAGAGACCGTTAATCCATGAAACCTATTCAGAAGTCATCCATCCATATTTATGTGTAGTTTCTAAAATAATTTAACATTTCTAATTTCGGTTTTATACCTTTATCACCACTTTAGTAACTATGAAATTTTTGTGAAACTGTATTTTATTTGTCTCTGTACATTAGTTTTTGGTATGATATTCTGTACTATCGCTCTCCTTGTTTGTTTCATGTGTGTGTTTTCCTTCAGATCGGGAGGTCGTGGTTCGAATCTCGACCAGGTCTAACAAAGTCGTAAAAATGGTACATGTAATTGCTGTTTCAACGCTAAACTAACGGTATTTAAAAGTAAGAGCACATACTTGTCGGTTCGGAGCCAGACATTTTTTCGGGTAGGGTGACTGTTCTTCCTGCGAAATGATATCTTCATGCGAACTAAGGCGTAAAAAAACTGGCGGTAAATATGTGGTTTAATTGACTTTTGAAAAACTGATATTGATTTATTCTATGTTCCGAAAGAGAAAAATATGTTATAAATAAAAAAATATATATATTTATCAAAATACAGAGCTAGCATGTACTGTTTGTTTATCGAGGACCAATAGTACACTTTTATAAAGGTCAGATGCAGTTCTTATTGAAATGTTAACACGACTTGCATGGCCGTTGTTCCTTAAAATTGAACGTAAACAACATCAGTCCACACTATTTGTTGCGTCAAATCGTGCCCAAATACAAGATCAAACAAATGAACCAATAACAGTCCTTAAGGAGTTGTTCAGTATATTATAAAATTGAGAGAGGAAATGGGGAATTTGTCAAAGAGACAACAACCCGATCATCGAGCAGAAAACAGCCCAAGGCCACCAATGGGTCTTCAACACAGCGATAGACTAGTTTGTTATCTAAAAACTAAAAATATGGAAGTTAATGTTGTGGACAACAAAACTACGAACATTTAAGCAAACCTTCATTTACATCGTTGACGAACTAATTGCATCCAGGAAGTAGATAGCACAAATTTATAATATTTACAATATCACTTGTAAACATGTATGATGTATAATTTTAAGTTAAACAAAAACAACCATTGTATTTATTTCTTCAGATGGATGAATCTCATAAGATAACAGTGACAGCCAGTAATAAACATTAGCGAAACACAGAAATGATGGAAAACACTACCTTCCGATGCATAAACAATATTAAACAATCTGAATGTAATGTGTACTTGTTTTATTTGGATGCACGTTTTATGTTTAAAATAAATATGATTCTGATACATCAAAATAGAAACTTTACAATTGTTTCCCTAAAATCTGTTTTAACCACATAAGAATTATGTCGTACGTGTTGCATCACACGAATCATTTATACTTTTATATTTTCTTATGTCAGATAATTATTAAATGCTCTCCCGTAACTGAATATTATATCAAATTCAAAATGATTAGCTATACTTCTTACCAATCAAGTGTTATATAACTACAATCTATATCCTAGTGTCCGTTACTTATTCAAATTGATTTCACTTTTCTATTTATCCTACAAAAAATGTTATTATAAAACTTAACGTATTGAAAAGCATTATACACTGTCGGAATAGTCCTAGGTAATTGATTCGAAACAAATCAACACTGTAGACTTTTCTAGTACTTCAAGTTATTATTCAAATTGTACACAATATGTCTATGACCCTACAATGTATTTCTTTATGTGGATTCAATTATCATACATATATTTGATTTATACGTTCTTTCTGCATTTAAACTAGTAAACATGTAGATTTAAATTGTATTATATTTAACGCGCGAGACTACTATACATAATTTTGTAATATGTATATGAATGTTATTTCTTTTGTTTTATAAAATGTTATGATTATATTTAAATGTGTAGTCTTTCGAAATCATGAAGTAAATTTGCAACTGGTTTGACTAGAATGTGTTTGACCTGTTTCGCCCACATCGTCATGTCTTTGATAGAAACATTTCGTCAACGTTTTCACGGCTTCGTTGAAAGGGAATTATTTCATATTTGGTGCGCAACTTGATAATGTTGAGTTGTGGCGACTTTCTGTTTGCCAATAGTTCAAAATAACTCTGATTGTACAAGGAGAATGTTCATAAAAGTTTACTTGGCCTGATTGAAAGGAATGATTAGTTATGTTTCAGTATACATGTTGTTATGATATTGTTATTATCATGTTTATTTATCTTGGCCTAATTTGTTTTGTGTGGCCTTATAATATTTATAATATGCTTACATCATATTTATAGTTGTTTACAAAATAATGTTATAATTGTGCAGTTTAGAAATCACTTGAACAATCATAGATACTGATGGAATGATTAGAACCTTCTATTTGACTGACATATTAATTCTGAAATGATCATAATATACGATGTGTAATTTAAACTTCCACTATATTCTAGGAGTTTTGCTTCTACAGTGTTCTAGAGGTTTCCGTGACAACTACATATACAGACACCGAAATTATACTTTTTTAGACATTAATTTACTTGGATTCACAGGAGTTCTCTGAAGTTGTTGTATTGATACTTTATTTACGTTAACTACATCATACTAGAATGGACATATTCCGTACAGTTAAGAGAATAATTCCGGATAAAGAAAAGACAAAAGACCGGACATATAACTTAACAGTTAAGTTAACATTTCAATTTGTATAATATTTCTTGTAAACTTGTGTATAATAAATCCTGATAAATATTATTATTGATTTGTGTCTTTTGTTGGCTACAAGTTAAAGGTGATTTCTGGCCGTAACAATGTCATCCAAAATGATTGTATGCAGCGACGCAGTTCCAGACATGATATTGGCCTTGTATTAAACACGGAAAAGACACTTATTGACTAATCAAACACATGCATCAGTTGTTCGGATATCAGATAAAAAGTAAACGCTCAATGTTACCCATAATTTCTTAGAAGTAACACACTATCTGCTCCATCGTATGGTGTTTAATATCTTAGTAAAAACTTGAAGCTCTTCCACACTTTAAACACTTCATTAACACGGGTTTGCTCCTTACTGAAAACTTGCTCGAATAGAGTTATATACTACATACATTTTAAGAATTTATTGACCAATATGGTATGTATGTGTATCAACTCACTAGTGACATGGTTTCGCGGTCTAAGTTCTTTTGATGAAATTATAATCGTCTAATTATGTCAGATTGTTACATTTTGACTTAGTAACACAGCATCCATTTCTTATATCTACTAATTTTTAAAATTGAAATATATGTATTATTAATATTTTTAATCTGAAATTAAAATTTAAACACACAACAATTAATGTGATAGTGCGAGGAAATGCCATGCAATCTTGATAACAGTCGTTTTTATTTGTAAACCAACTAGAACAAATTTGTTTTTCTGCTAGCAACATTCAAACTCTTTCTGGCTTTAACACTAATAGGGAACATACAGGGTATATATTACATACATGAGTCGGAGGAACATGATTTGCTGCCGTGTACATATAAATGTATCATGTTGCTCAGGAGGTAAAAAAATCGATAATACGTTGTATTTTGTGTCTGAGGAAAAGAACAAGAGATTGTGGGTACAAAAATTTGAACATACGCGTGGATATCTGTGACAAAGCTATACCATTACCGTAAAGTATTTCAAGATGGCGTCAGTGAATCTTGAGTATTTGAAGATATAATTTCATCGTTTCCAATAGGAACACATTGTTCAATGGTTATCTTGCCAGCAGACCCTTACAAGACAATCAATATTTGAAAATCGCATAAACAAGGAATTCAGAAATTAATGATGGCATATTTCATTGTGATTGTTGATTAATAAACATTTCAGGAAATGCTATTGTCTAAGTTTAAATGCCATTTTTTTTTTATTTTTGAGAACTCTATCCTTTTCTAATATTGTTCCCATAGGCAAGCGCTACTGTATGTAACTACATATATATGATAAATTGGTAATTTTAAGAGAAGAACTGACAATACAAAGGCAAAAGACAAAGACGAAAAAAAAGGAAAACTGATTGAATTAAACTATATCGACAATTGTGACGCCTCCTATGCTCTGTAGCATGGAAGGAGTACGACTTAATATCATATATCATTCATATCATAATCAGATGATAAAAACAACTTCATATGTAAATGGTTTATAATTTAGTAAGTTATACAAGACGAAGCATCAAACAGTAACAAAATGATAATGATGCCATGTGTAATCTTGAATTTTTCCTTAATTTATTAGTTTGTACCGTTTTTTTTTTTTTTTTTTCGTTAAATCCTTTTATATTGAAATTTTGATTATTGTCAGGTTGGCATTTTAGTGACGTATCATCTAACATAACCTTGGATTAATTATTCCAGTTATCTTCCCAACATATTAGCCAATTACTATTTAACATGTCTAATCTCTTTAAGATTGATAACCTGTGTATATGTTCTACTTTGCAAAGCTAGTGTCCCTTTCTTTATGAATAGTTATGTCATATATATTAACACAAATACAAAACAAAAACACATCTTTACCCTTACATATAGGTTTATATCAAACTGGATATGAAAATAACCCAGATATATTGATTTAAAAATAAGATTTAAGTGATCGATTGTTGGTTGCTTAACATCCAGTGGCAACTATTTCTTTTATTGTCCGGTGGATGTTTTATACTTGTACTTGCTAGAATTTTTATTTTGTGCGTATAATATAACAGGTCCAAATACAATGTATGTTGTTAAACTTGTTTATCGAAACCATTGTCTGCTTTGCTAGATCAGTAATGCCATGTTGTGAAAATAGAGTAACAGAAGCGAAATCGTGAGCAGGAAAATTATCGTCTATCTGATAACATGAATTGTATACTGATTATACGACAAAGCCATTTTTTTAAGTTTCCGTGAATTGATATATGAAATATGCTTCATTCACGCCTGTGATTTTTCTTCTCGTCGTTCATCATGTTTTGTCATCTGTTTGCCCTTTTCTCAACTACTTTTTTTGTCATTTCGTATCTTCCACCTTTTTTTTTTGTTAACAGATAAAATTATACCTAAAAAATAGCCAGATCCATCTAAGGTCAACTTAGCCTGAGGGAGTTGAAACCTCCTTTTTTTATAATTTAAAATTTATATACGAACAATTTTAGAAATGTTTGTTTCAAATCATGTGAGTACCGAAGAACTAAATGCTGAGCTGGTAATACCATTGGGGACTAATAGTCCACCAACAAAGGTATCGACCCAGTGCTATAAAGAATGAAAACAACACGTTATAAAATCAATGCGTTTGAAGCGCTTTTCTTGATTAACCTTCATCAGGACACTCAAAGCTGAATATTTGAAGGCCAATGTTGTTTAAGAACCGAAACAGTTGAAGAGCTATATGACCAAAAGTACCTAAAATAGCCAAATCCATCTGAGGTCAACTTTGCCTGCGGGAGTTGAAACCTCAGTGAGTTAATTTGTACCTAAAAAAAGATGTTATTGTTTTAATGTTAACAAGAATGTCCTTCTCATTCATCATTATCTATCGATTAAACTACTTAATATTTTACAGAGTTATCTCCCTGTAGTGTTAGGTATTAAACTACTTAATATTTGCCCAAAAATCTTCAAACAAATTGATAATTTGAATCATCAAGATTACTTGATTTGAGTTCATGCTGCAGAATATGTAAAATTGATGCTAGTACATGTAACAACATGGACTTTTTATATGTGAGTTTCAGTTAAAATTTAAAGACTTTTGTGAAACGAAAGAGTGAGGAATAATGCATTTCGAATAATTTTCATACAATAATGTTGATCGGGCTGTATTTCTGGATAACTATGATTGACTAGGGCTACGTATATTTTGTAAATAATATTGCTACAAAATGAATTAATTTTCATTGATGTCTTGAATTAGTATATCAAACAACTAATTAAAGAAGGACATCTATTAAAATATTCATCATCATTCAACGTTTGAAGTTTTTCTATACGAATAAATATCTCAGTCTATGTTTCATTGTCAAGTATTAAGTACTTGACCCAAAAGGCTAACAATTAATTATGATCACACCAAGGGTATCCTTTATCTGATGATGATAAGTCTCCACTTGATTAAATCAACCTGATGACTTTTAGAAAGTCTGTTTCCTGTGTTATTCGCCTTTGGAACGTACAAGTACTATCGTCCTTCAGGATAAAGTATTTTCACTTGGCAAGACCTACAGCTTTTAAATTGCTAGTCTTTTTAAAATAAAATGAAGGCATTCAAAGTGTGAAATATATAAGATTACCTAGCACTGGGGTAGAATTCATTCCTTAATGTCGCTGGTTTTGTCAATGTTAGTTTAATAGTATTCGAATCATTAAATCACGGGCTCCTGACTGTTGACAAACACATACAGAAGGTGGCTGGTTGTGCAACCCATAACCCGAGATATTGGTGTAACACACTACAAAAAACTAGGAAAATCAGTTCAAAGGGTTGATTAAACAGATCGGCACTAATTAACACACACACATTACCCAACAACAACAAAAGACAACGCATGGCAGAGATCTTTAAGTACTCTAGATTACTGAAAAATGTTTCAAAGTCAATTGAAACTCATAAATAAATCATAATTATATGTATTTAAAGGGTAAATGTCATAAGACCTTGTAAAATGCAAGTAACATACGTGTCGTACATGTAGTATACATGTAGTCTTACATATTAAGTTATGTTTTAATTTATTTGAAACAAAATATCAATGTAAGTACTGACGAACACAAAAGTAAAAAAAACAGTAAAAGTAAAATGTACAGTGGTAAATTGATAAATAAGTTTATTCAACGAATTCATAATTATTCATGGATCATATGTTAATTTGCCGAACTTTTTTACAAAATCACAATAGAAATAAGAATGCGATATTTCGTTTTAAATAAGGTCTTCACGTTAAGCCAAATTTTAAAACACATTTTTTTCTATTTTAAGGAAAAAGGTTTTAAGCTACGTGTGGTGACGGAATCCCTGACTTCATTATTTACCAACTATACATGGTTCACGCTAATTAAAAACTAAAACGTCACTAGGAAGAATTCTTATAACTTCTACACTGGTTAAATCGGCACCTGGTCAAATCGGCACATGTGATTGTTATTTCGGCACCTAGTCAAATCAGGCTCTCGTTAATTCGACACCAGGGGTCTTTTCTTCAACTTGGCGTTAAACTAATCATATGATTATTTTTAACGAGTCGTTAAAAGTTAATCGCATGAATAGTAAATACAATGATTAAGTTGTGTTGTTCAGCTGATTGTAATCATTGTATTAGTTAATCACTGTATACATTTTTAATCATATGATTAGTTTTGGCTAATTAGCAAGTGTTTCCCACAATACATTGTAAATCAGGACCTATAACTTCCTTTTCTGTTTTAAATTATAACCTACTTCTTTTTACCCAGTTTTTGGGTGCCAAATATATATGATTGAATAAATATCGTATAACATGTTTATATTTGTATGGTAATATTTACATAGTTTAGATTCATCAAAATTGTCTGTTTGAGTTAAAATTAAATGTGCTTGAAGGGAAAAATGATTTAAGAAATGAAGAAATTAATGCATTCTGTTTAACAAAATGTGCTTTCAGGTACATTTTGCAATAATAAACATCTCCATTCACCCATTACTGATCATGATTAGGCCCAAACATTTTCATTTGTTTGTTCACAGAAGTTGTTATCTGAAATGATGGACCTCGTTGATCGTAGAAAAAAAAAAAACCAAACAAATTGCACTCATTAAGTAAAATTGTATTTCTATAAAAAGTTTTAATCATCGTTCAAACTAGTTTTACCGTGCAGCAACGGCTGTTCCAACTTCGAAACATTGTCAGTGTTTGTCCTCGGTAGGCTAATCTCTAATTTAAGTTGTTACCGGGTTGGTTGTATAAAGTTTATCTTTTAGTTTCGCGGAATTTGAGTGTTGATAGCAGATAATTTGAAGTCTTTGTTAAATTTATTTAGCAATATGATGACGAATCCTTTAAAAACCTGTAATTTTTGTTGTTCATTAAGTACAACTCGATACAGATTCCAGGTATTTTGTTTGATAAATGATGAAATTATCGTAATATTACATCCGTGGAATGTAATCTCCGTTGACGCTTTGGTAAAGAGTGCTTTCTTTCACGTCCGCATTTCTATCAAGTATGGCATGCCAAGATAATATTTTAGATGATTGTTATGGATGGTGAAAATAAATTCAGAACTATGAACAATAACATAAATTGTTAATCATACGGCATAGTTTGTTTTTATCAAAATGAATTTACGACGTGTTCATTACATTTATTAACAAAACCCTGTACAAGTATTTTGTGCAGTTACAAAACAATAAAAAAAAGATCAAATAAAACTATCCGACACTATGATATATCTTTGGTATCAGATATTCACGCGGGGTGCGTGAATATAGAAATAGAAAGATATGGTATGATTGCACATGAAGTAACTCTCTATATGCATACCAGAGACAAAATGATGTAGAAGTTAACAACTATATGTCACCTTACCGCCTTCAAACATGAGCAAAACCCAAACATCATAGTAAGCTACAAAAGGCCCCGAAATGACGATTTCATTGTTAAATAGTTCAAAGAGAAAACTAACGCCATGATAAATGTACAAAACAATAAACGAAAAACAAATATGATATACAGCAACAAACGACAACCACTAAATTGTAGGCTCCTGACTTGGGACAGACACATACAGAAAGATTAATATATACAAGGAGTGGGGGTTCTCTTCCTATATACAGATAAACACAGACGTCCCGCTGGTATGGGTAACTTTTTTGAAATGTCAAATATATCAATGGTATATAATTTCACGGAGGTAATATATCAAACTTATTATATGTCAATGTTATATGTTTTATTTTTTTAAAATCACATTATCAGATAACGACGTCAGAGGAAATAAAATCGACGTTTTATTTTGACTCTTTATTTTGTATCTCAATTTTAACAATTTTTACTCACATAACGATAGAATATTATATGGTGAAATGTATATGTTGGATACTATATGCTATTATAATGATCAATGATTTTGCTGCAATTTATATTTTATCATATCTTAATCGGACCTTGGGCTCTTTACCAGAGACATGGGAGAAGCAGTGTTCAGTTTAAAAAAAAACATATATTGGCGATATGAATGATTGGAAAGTGTTTTGCTTCCTGAAGGTACTAGTTATAGGCCCCCTACCTCTCACCTCACGCGGTATAAAACTTCTAGTGGCAGATTTTATAATTTTCATAAGGGAAGGGGGCACTAACTGCCCAAGAGGGGGCCCGCTATAGTCATGCTTCAGTGATTCTTTAAATAAACAACCGGAGGGGGAGGGCCCCCCCCCCCCCCCCCTAAATCAGCCTCTGATTTCTTTTGAACTAGGACCAGTATATCTATTCCTGTTTTGAAAAATCCCTGACTGTCTGTACTTAGGTTTTCCAAATTCTGAATAACAGATGCTTGTTTTTGTATATCGTGTCAACTGTGAAATATAGTGAGACTTTTTATTCACTTTATCTGAATATTATACTTAATCACTGACATAAGACACTTACTAGGGCAAATTTTCATCATAGACATTTTTATCCTCGTCAACCTCATATTTCTTACTAAATGAATATAAATAGCGGTATGATAAAAAAAAACTACGCAAAAATATTAATATTGTTTGGTCCGAGCTATCTGAGGGCCAAATTTATCCATTTAAATATACCTGCGCAAGCAGTGAAGTCAAGGGCGCTTCTAAATGTGCTAACATTTAAACTATAAAAAAACTGGAAAATTAGCAAAGACTTGCTTTGGAAATGAATTATTGCCTGTACATTAATGCTATTATAACTATTATTATTTATAAAAGCTTGTTCGTCATAATCTGTTGAATGATTTCGCACAATAATGTTGCCCGTCTTTACAAACAACACTGCTCGGTAAGCGGTAACATACAAACGAATAACTGTCGATAAGTGCAATTTCTTTCTGTTATCGGATGACTATTATATGTATCCGTTCCATCCTTCACACTGTCTTGTCTCATCTTTTTCCAATTTATGTTTCAACTCAACTCCTTACACATCTATTGTGTTGTTTTTTTTTTCAAATCTAAAGCGCTTTCATAGCTGGTCATTGCTAAAATCCCTTTTCAGGGGATACATCTCATTTTTCGAGCACACTAATGTTCGCATTGCTACAGCAGCCATGTTTGATGTTTTAATAATATGATTTAAATTTAATACTACCTCATGCGGTTGATTAAATTTAACGACAGTTTTAGCATTTTTTACACCGCGTTAAAATTAACGAACAACACACTTATCATATGATTAATTTTAATCCAATGATTAAGAAATGTTTACGACTCATTAGCACTAACGACAAGTTGAACAACAGACCCCAGTGGTTGTAATTTCAGCATTCAAATTCAACATTATGATTTTCAAGTAAACTATTGAAGACCCCATACTCCGTACATCGTTTTTTGGTTTTTTTTTTTTAATACTTTCACTCGTGGTGTCAACGTATATTAGTTGTGCCTAACAGAGGTTCCAATGAAAACTTTATTATACACAATTGGGCCATAATATATGTCCCTAGTGAAACTTTTATCATAAAGGAACCTATATTACATGACAACAGCACATTACCAGAAAACATGGGCTACAAGATTAGTGCCAACGTTATTAATTGTATACAAGTAGACAGGAAATGCAGAATAAAAACAAAACAAGATACAAAAAAACTGCCTGACAATTATTAAAACAACAAACGAGTTATTGTTGGTAATTGATATAGGTTGATACATTTTAACCAATGAAAACATTATTAATAGAGTATAGTGAAAACGCCAAACAGAAAGCCAACTGATTATTGTTAATTGTGTACTCTTACTGCCTAATAGCATGTGCTGAGTTTTAAACGATGTACGAAACGAACCTCTACAATTTTAAGTTAAATTTTGCCAAAACATGGCCAAGTCAGGAGCCTGTAATTCAGTGGTTGTCGTTTCTTTATGTGTTGCATATTTGTTTTTCGTTCAATTTTTGTACATACATTAGGCCGTTAGTTATCTCGTTTGACTTGTTTTACATTGTCATGTCGGGGCCTTTTATAGCTAATTGTGTGGTATGGGCTTTGTTCATTGTTTTAGGCCATTATTTTATACATAAATCAGGCCGATAGTGTTTTCGTTTGAGTTTTTTTGAATTTATCATTTCGGGGTCTGTTATAGCTGACTCTGCAGTATGGGTTTTGATCATTGTTGAAGGCCGGACGATGACCGTTTGATGTTAATTTATATGTCATTTGGTCTCTTGTGGAGAGTTGTTTCATTGACAATCATACCATATCTTTTAATTTTTATATTTAAAAAAATGTACATTACATGCAAACGCTAAGTTTTCTTTGGGGTCATAACTGATTGCATTGTGACTTCATCAATAATTGTTTCGTTTTACATTTTTTTAATCAAAACAGACATGAAACGAGATTGTATGATACAAGTTCAAGTCCGTTGCAAAGTTATTTTCTTATATTTTTTCAGTTAAACATCAATATAAAGTCAGTTCTTATACCTGCATGTCTACATTGTCTGACTTAGAGAATATACTGTGTATAATGTGTTGTCAGATAATGTATAAATCTTTTATTTCAGCTTTGAACCTCGTTTTTATAATATCACTGTACCACCTGCAACACCTCTAACCACAGGTCATGGAACTGATAGTTCACATCTTTGCTGCAATATTCGCTTTGAACTTCCTGGGACGACCCGCCTTGCAGCTAGAGCAATCAGTTATGGATCTATTTCCAGAGTTTACTAGGTTGAAACAGGATATCAAGTCTGAACTATCATCTATAAAGTCGAAGCTTCAGAGTAAAAAATGCTCTAATTTTTTAAGAAAATAAGGTTTCAATTCCTGATGACAAAATTGACCATGGAAGCCATCTGATTATTATTTTAGTTCATATAGCTTCCAACGGTTGTTTCCTTTTTTCACATTACTTGCTTTCAAATCATTAGGTTTGAGTTGAGAAAAATCCAGAAAAGCGCTGCGTACGCAATGAATTTGTAAAGTATTTTTTTTCAATCAGAATAGTCAGTTTATGGCAAAACTTTTAACGATGAATACACATTAAAATTCAGACCCTGAAATTAAATAAGCTTGATGACATTGAATGGTCAGTCAACTAGCACGTGTGGGTTATACTTCACACATTACAACTTCAATTACCATTTCATACACAGTGTTTGGTAAATTTGTGTAAGAGCTACAATATTATTAGCAACACATATTTGACTTAAATCAGCTTTTTCGTATATCTAGCAGAATAGCAACATTTCCTTTTTTTTTAACTATACTCCCAAAAAGTTACTTTTAAAACCCTAAGCAAATGCGTAGGACAAATTTAACACATAGTTACTGATATTTGATGGACAAATTTAACACATAGTTACTTATATTTGATACACAAATTTAACACATAGTTACTGATATTTGATAGACAAATTTAACACATATTTACTGATATTTGATAGACAAATTTAACACATAGTAACTGTTATTTGACAGACAAATTCAACACATAGTTAATGATATTTGATAGACAAATTTAACACATAGTTACTGATATTTGATAGACAAATTTAACACATAGTTACTGATATTTGATAAACAAGTTTAACACATAGTTACTGATATTTGATAGACAAATTTAACACATAGTTACTGATATTTGATAGACAAATTGTTCACATAGTTACTGATATTTGATATACAAATGTCCCTTGAATGAATAAATGCCCTTGTATGTTTTTTTTAATTAATCAACGTATACATAATAAATACTGTTAATTAATTTGTCACATGAAATTAAACAACCGCCAATCAATCAATACTGTTTATCTTATCATGTGGACAAGATAAGAAAGTTGCATTTCATGCAAAACTACAACCAAGGATAAAAGTTATGTTGCCTTCAACGATAGTGGTATTTGATTACGTTATCACAAACATTGAAAACGCTTTTAGCAATCGAAAGCGGCATTTTACTGCTCCTTATGATGGGGTGTATTTCTTTGTTTCTACATTTCATTCGATGATATATAATAGCTATGGTCTACACTTGCAAATGGTCAAAAACAACTATGTTGTTCCGAAGCATCAGCTGGCACAAGTGATGGAAGCTCAATGAATGCAATAATATCTCTAAAACGAGGTGATGTTGTCAAAATACGTAATAATTCAATTCATAGAGGAACATTTCAGGAAGGTATGAGTTTCTTTTCTGGTTATCTTGTGTTTTGAATCCAGAACACAAATAATACACGATTTCCATACGGTGGATTCTAAATTACTTTGATTTGTATTGTTGTAATAAACTTTTGTGAAACCTGTTTTCAGTTATTGCAATTGTGCATTCTCAAACATTACAAGACCAGGTATACAAAGGATATACATAAACAAATCATTTTCTTCAACGACACCATTGAATAACTTTGACAACTCAACCTAAACAGTTTGTACCTTAACATATATGTTAGTCCAATAGACGCAAATCACATCAATTGTAAAATGAGTCATTACAATATTTTATGATAATAATACAAATTAGTTCAATTTGCACAATTGTTTCAAAAGACTATTTTCATACTGCCGACTTTTGACTCGAATGTATATTTTTATTTTGACAGGTAATCTATTCTGAGGTATGACATTCTGGTACTCGGTCAAGTTAGGGCTAGTAAAAGAAGTAAAATTAAGCTTGCAATTGGTAAAATTTTTGGGGGAAATTAGCAGTTTTTTGTTTCCTATACACGACAAAATCATTGCAAAACAGTTATTGTTTTCCCGAATTGTACTGATTGGCAGCTTAATTTTACTCCATTCACTTGCTCTTAGTTGACCAAGTACCAGAATAACGTACCACGGAGCAGTTTACCTGTCGAAAGCTTATATACTCCAGAGTCAAAGGTCAGTAATATGGAAGTAGTCTAGTTTTTTGGGGTTTTTTTTGTGATGTTTCAATGGCACCATCTCACGGTGTTTATACATCATAACTCGTTTTCTATGACCGTGTCAATTGTGACGTTTTGGATTTCAATGAACGTAATTTACGTATTACTAGTAAATAATTAGGTCAGTGATTTTGTTACCACACATTACTTAAAACCTTTTCCAAATTCTTCCATAGATGCACAGATTTGGTTTAGAAGTTTGGTTGTACCTGTGGAAAACTTATTTCAAACGTGATAGCACATCCTAACTATTACGGAGATGTTTTGTCCCGAGCTCGGAAATTCAGATATGATCCGGGTAAACTTATCGATTCTTTTAATAAACCTATTCTCAGAGATTACCCATTCAACACTGTAAATATATCTTTGGATAATATTTTATCGGTATAAATATTGATTGTGTTGTCCATATTTTAAAATTAAAGTAAATATTATGTTATATTTTATGCACATGCATGGCTCTACCATCAGTCGATACCTGTATCTTTGCATTGCACAGGATCATGTTTTGCTCTTACTGTTAATGACATATTTACACTAAATCCATTGGATGTTGGATGTGTACTGATTGATGTTTTAGTCTTAGATACATGATTTTTTTTTATTTGTTATTGACTTTGACCTAGCAGACAGTAACTCCAATAAGTCTCAGATCTGTATTTCGTGTCTTTTTTTGTGGAGATATATAAGTACCCGACCACGTCCGGTGTGTGCTTTTGTCAGATGTATTTCTGCTTTTTGTTGAATTATATTAGAGTTTCTTTCATTATCGTGATTCTCTTATTGATTTCTACTATCATTTGGATAATTATTACTTCATGGTATTAACGTAAATGTAGTAGAAGTAGTACTGTTATATCTTTATTTTTATTAAACTTTCAAAGTTGGTGTTGAGTGAACAATCGGGATGTACTGAATCAAACTTTTGATAAACAATGTCAATATATAGATATAAGAAGATGTGGTATGAGTGCCAATGAGACAACTCTCCATCAAAGTCACAATTTGTAAAAATAAACCATTCTAGGTCAAAATACGGCCTTCAACACGGAGCCTTGGTTCACACCGAAGAGCAAACTACAAAGTGCCAAACAATAGACTAGTGTAAAACAATTGAAACAGGAAAACCAACGGTCTAATCCGTATAAAGAACGAGAAACGAGAAACACTTTTATACCACATCAACGAACCACAACCAATGAACAAAAGGTTCCTGACTTAGGACTGATAACATATTAATAAATGTCTTTTGGTTCGGGATAACGTTTTTTTTTAATTGCACATTTACAATTTAACGAAATTAGAAAGTTACACATATTAAGAATATTTATAGACTCTGCAAATGAGAATTGAAAAGTCCATACATTTAATTGCCTTTCAATTTAGCTTATATTACCATTTTCAATCATTTATAACCTGTACTTAAACAATGTGTCACCAGTTTATTTCAAGTAAGTGCGTTGGTCATTTTCACTTTAATAATCGTAACAGAACGAATCAGAACAGATTGTTTACTTCAGGAGAACTTTTTAGTTCGTTTGGGCAATAGTTGTAATTTATACCTATGATTCGTTTGAATCCAATTATCTTCTACTCCTCAAATGTTCAACATATTTTTGATATATTGGAATGTCTTTTAATACGTCCAATGAGAACAACAAGGTTAACCCCGCCGCATTCGTAATGATCCTCTCCCAAGTCCAGAGCATGTTGTTTAGTGGTTGCCGTTGGTTCATGTCTGTCATATTTGCTTTTTCGTACATTAAGTTGTTATACATCAGGCCGTTCGTTTTTTCAATTTTATTATTTCATATAGTTTATTTCGTGGCTTTTTATAGCCGACAATGGTATTAGTTTTTCTCATTTATGAAGACCGTACCGTGGTTTATAATTTCTAGCATCCACTTCATTTAAACTTGGTGGACACTTGTCTCATACGAAATCATACCATATATCCTTATTTTTTTATAATAATGTTTTTGGAACAAAGGTGACATGTGTTCTATTTAACTGCTACTATTTTTTTAGACCAAATATCCGGAATAACCGAAAACATACATTATAGATACCTTAATATTCTGTTAGGCAACCATATTAAATCCAAATCCTGGTATCTATCATGATAATCTGAAATTTCAGCTGACTCAAGTATAGTTTTTTGTTTAACTGGGTCAAGGTTATTATGTTCTTTGAACACTTATTGCTTACAACGCCATGACATGATCGTTTCGGCTAATGTATTAAACAATTTTAAAATGTGTTATAAAATCATGGCTCTGACTTTGATTTTTATAAAGGGTAGGTAATTCGTTTTTTTCTTAATACAGAAAGACGCTAGATACATGCACAAATTTCAACAAACAAAGACACAGCTCCGCTCTTATACCTATACACGACGGATTGACAAATAAAAAACATCTTTTATTATTGTGTACTTCTATAAATATCAAAATCGTTGTGTTGATAATTTGAATGAATGTACATTTTGTTTGCAAAAGATTTAACTTATGTATTATGTCGTTTTTTTAATACATCGTACCAGTGTATCAATTTCCATAACACGAGGTGATAAACATACGGATACAAAAAAAAACAATTACACAATTTATAATATATACTTATCAAGAGACAGTAGTTGGTATATAGGCACTACCTATGTCTCAATTATTATGTTCGAAGTATCAAGAAATAAAACATTCTATATATTTTATAAACCTATGATCAGTTTTAAATTTGTTATGTGCAATCCCTGTATCTTTTGCTGTATTGGGGGTTGCATTGATTTATTACTTATAATGACTTAATTAATTTTGAAGGCTTGTTATTTTTATTTCTAATTTATACGAAGTTTCTTTAATATCGGAATATATCTGACGTTTCGAATCAATAAACGACACATTTTGATATAATCGTATTCTATCTAAATATAGATTACTGTGTCACGGGTTTTTAAATTTACCTGTGTGAAAATTGTATATGCTTTCCGATAAAATGGCTCAGGCGGCGTCTAAAACATGCGAGATTTGCATAAGTGCCTCGGGATCGCAATACTGCTTAGAATGTGAGCAATACTTTTGTGAAAATTGTAAAACATTTCATAATAGGCAGAAAATATCAAAAACTCACCAGTTTCAGTCTGCATTAGACGTAATCCCGGAAGGTAAATCAAAATGTAAAGACCACAATGAAGACGTAAGTTTTGTATGTAATGCCTGTAACGTAGCAGTTTGCAGCAGTTGTGTGACAGGAAGTCACAAACGCCACGATTTCTCGAAGCTTCATGACAGTATCTCACAGCTGAAAGCGACGAATGAACAAGAACTGTGTAGAAAGGTACAAGAGGCAACCAAAAACATGAAAAGGGTGGAAGAAGGCCTAAACACATTCGATATGAAGGTGGAAGTAGTAGTTAAAGCTATCACAGAAAATGGTTCAAAGATAAAGGCCATGGTTGATACACATATCGCACAGATGATTGCATCTGTCAAGGATCAATCCAGGATGGAAAGGGACAAAATGACAAAGATCATAGCAGATACTAGAATGGATTTGAAGGTAGGAAGCGACTTAGACAAGACGATGTATGAACTATACAAGACGCGACACGATGATAAATTGTTACAGTCTTTACAGAAGCTTACAGATGACATTGCAAAGCTGACGATAGAGCCTATAACCGAGTATCCCGACGTATTCTATACTGCTAAGTCCACAAACGATCATGACATCAAACAGCTGTTTGGCACATTCAAAATAAGGTAAATCAATGGGGAAAACATTTAAGTCGACTGCCTTTTGAAGTCGTAACACATGCTTTAATATGTTTACATTATTTTAATGTGACATTCAAACTTGCAGGGTTTTCCCGGTTCATATATTTGGATAATCAAAATTATGTTTTTTAATATTAATGTATTTCTGAAATGAAGTACATGTAAGACTCAGTAGAGACAATTTAATAAAACTAACGATATGGTCATAAACAGTTGTTTTTTGTTGTTGTTTTTTTTATAATTGATTAACACTGTACTATAGTTAAAACAGATGTGGCTAATAACACATTACATTTCAAATTGAAATAGCAATGCACTCAAGACACTTCGTAAAATTATGAAGTAATTCATGAATACACTTTTTTAAACTGGTACCGATAATTCTGTTTTCCACAATTGTTAGAATGCTTTGTTTTGAAATAATGCATGAAAGAAACATAATTAACGAAAATCAAATAAGATTGAGAATGGAAATGGGGAATAAGTCAAAGAGTCAACAACCCGACCAAAGAACAGACAACAGCGAAAGGCCACCAATGGGTCTTCAACGCAGCGAGAAAATCCCGCACCCAGAGGTGGTCATCAACTGGCCCCTAAATAAAATTGTGTACTAGTTCAGTCAAAATGGACGTCACACTAAACTCAAAAACATATACATGAACTAAAATTAAAAAAACATACAAGACTAACAAAGGCCAGATGTTCCTGACTTGGGACAGGAGCAGAAATACGGCGGAGTTAAACATTTTTTGTGAGATCTCAACCCTCCCCCTATACCTGTAGCCAACGTAGAATAAAGAAACACATAGCAATACGCACAGTTAAACTCAGTTCAAAAGAAGTCCGAGTCCGATGTCAGAATAGGTGACAAAAGAAACTAAGCATAATGACAATGATACACAAATAAACAAAGAACTACTAGCAGTTACTGAATCAATATCAATACCAAAATATGCAATCCTTAATGACTTGACAACAGTATCGTAACTATAAATGCATTGTACTATTTCCAGAGTGATGTACGTACAGGAGAAACGGGGTACAGAGGGAAGGAATTACATAAACCAAACAGGTAGGGCAATATATTTATATTTTACAGTGTTAAGTGTACACGTATGACAATGTGAATCCTTCGTCAAACGTTTTAGAAATCACATCTTATCTTCAAGTATACCTTTATAATTGTAATTAAAACATGTCGTCCATAGTTGACTATGCTTACATTTGTATCCTATGTTGTGTAAATCAGTGAAACCATTTAACTGTTGACACCTTCAATAGTTATGTACTTATCTTCATTACATTGTTTCAAAGAATCAGTGATTATGCTTATTTTGCTAAAAAAATATTTCACCAACTCACATTTGGTTTTTTTAATATTTGTTTTGAACTTATTGATACTTTAGACTTTAAACATTCATCAAAATTCTCTGCACTATTAAGGCAAGTTGTGCATTGTATAAGCTGAGGAAACTATACTATGTTTTCCAACGACATTATCAAGTCATGTTGCCCAGTCTAAAATGTTTATGTGTAGTTTTGTTGTTAACTGTCTGTCCTTTTGTCAATTTTAATTTCTTTGCCATAGCGTTCCCTGTATGTCTTCGACGTATGAGTGTGAATGACTTCTTTTAAAAAATATTCTAGATTCACAAGATTATTCAAAATTGACAGTTGATGAAGGTGCCAACGACTTCAGCAGTCAAATTCACAATCGACTGTTAATAAAGGGGTCAACGATTTTAGCAGTCACATTCACAATCGACTGATGATTAAGGGGTCAACAACTTTAGCAGTTTCAATTACCATCGACTGTTGATGAAGGAGTCAACGACAGTCACATTCACGGAAATTAGTAAAATTGTTCCGTTTTGTATATTTTCATTAAATGAACTTAACATAACACTACCATATTTTTCAAAATGTTTGATATAATCGTATAAAGCTTTTTCGTTGAAATTACAAATGTGCAGAAGTATTAAATTGTTCTACGTATTGTTAAATCAAAAGACGCTATCGATTCATGCGTTGTTTTATTTTTGCTGTAAGACAGACTGGGAAAGGGAGAGAAAAGTATGTGCAACGCAGAAATAGTTTTATAAGGACTTGGCATATAGATAAGAATGTCGGTAATTCAATGCTACCTTGTCTATACATTAGTTAGTGTAGATTCGGATACTATTTTGGTGATGTCATCAAGTTTTGTTTGAAAAAGACGACACATACCAATAGGATCATCAAGACTAAAATGTTGGAAGTAAATGACAACGTCGTGTCAAAAAAAAAAGCAAATAACGTTACGACAAACCTCACAAACAACCGATGGTGAATTTTGGTGCTCTCGAAGGGTAAACAGTTCCTGCTCTACATGGACTTCATAGGTATTTTTTCTTAATTTAAAAA
The DNA here is from genome assembly GCF_021869535.1 of Mytilus californianus. Taxonomy (NCBI): domain Eukaryota; kingdom Metazoa; phylum Mollusca; class Bivalvia; order Mytilida; family Mytilidae; genus Mytilus; species Mytilus californianus. The sequence continues at coordinate 6,020,134 of NW_026262669.1, read as the reverse complement.
AATACATCTTCCTGATGCAAAGTGTGTCTCTTTGTCTGGGTGTGAATAGATGATAGGCTGGTTATTTTTAACTCGAGAAACATGGACTTGGTAAGTGCCTCATGTATATTCAAATGCCGTTCTTTTTACACAGTTAATATGTGTGCCAGTTAGTAAATACTAGCTCATTGTTTACATCGTCAACTTAAGAAGATTTTAATTTTAATTTAATCAAGTGTGTTGTTCATTATAGTGAAAACAAACAAGATATGAAACCAAAAGAGCAAGGGAGATACCTGTACAGATGCGACGGATGTGGGTAAGTTCCTTGATATTGTTACTATAAACGTCATGACGTAAAGATATATATTTATCTGTGCCATCAGTGATCTTAATAGAGTTGTAAAAGTTACTTGGATGCTGAACTTCCAAAATAACTTATAGGGAAAACAACGACAATTTTTATAAGGTCATAAAAATAATATACTCATATCTTGGTAAAACATTGTAGTTTTGTTTCGTTGAAAATCCTAGAACAGCATTAAACAACTTAACCACGAACCTCAATAATGAACGACAAAAAGTACATACAATAATCATATTCAAACACTGTACTGTATCTTCAACGACACGACACGACATTTGCCTTCTTTCGACGATCATGTTTCAGATATTTAGAACGCTAAAAAGCCTTCTAATTGATAGCAAAACATTTAATGAAAGCATAATGAATAGCTCTCAATGCAGTGAATGCTTAACAAATTAGACATTTTATGTTTGTATTACATTTTAGATACTCAAGTTTACTGAGTCATTCATCACAAAACAGACATTACTTGTCGCAATGTACTTTTGGTGCAGAAAACGTGAAACCGTTAATGTTTTCATAATAATGTTATCGTTGCCCATAAAGATTTTGAAAGGTTAACGCACAATACTATTAAACATGAGGCGAATAAAATGAAGTTAACTAAAACGTTTTATTCGAAACTATTTGTTTGTTTCGGAAATGCTTACTAATCAAACGACTTAAAATCTATCAGTATGTTTGTTTAGAAAGCTGTTACGTATGCATGTGTAACAGACAACATTGTTCTCTTTTATATTTCAGAAAGGAAATGAGAACTTACAAGTGAGTATTATCGACTTCAATTGCAAGTGACGAATATTCAAAACAGTCATCTAATACAGATTACTTTTTAAAATATGTTATTCAATCGTTCGGATAATAGACACTTTGTACAAATAGATAGCATATTTCACTCTGACCATTACATATGTGCTAATACTCCAATATTAAAAACACGAGCTTTATGATATCAGCTGGATATGGTTAAAGATTACCATGCTTACGATTTCTACCGGTCATTCCATTTAATTTTTGGGGCGTTTGACTAGGTTTGTTTGTTTCCATCTCCTTTATTATGTAATTTCTACCAGCAACTAATAACTTAATCATGATTTTCAAGATAGCGGGTTAATGATAGCACAGATGACATTGAATCCAAATGATAATGTTGGTGACATCCCTTAAATGGCTTTTCGGACGCGAACAAAGTTTGGTTGACACATTTTAAATATTTGTATTCCATATAACTACGGATATGTTCCACTTGTCATAACAATAATCTTTCCTATTTTACCACAAAAGACTTACAATGGATATTTTCTATGACAAACACGACGGATGCTAGGTCTTAGTTTTCTTTGTATAGTTTTGTTATTGTTGTTTGTCCTTTTATCGCTTATTTTTTTGACATGGTGTTGTTTGTTTTTGTTGGACTAAAGATTTTCCAGTGCCCCCTTGTATCTTGTTTAAAATGTATTTTAAACAAATGAACAATTTACATCTAGTATACTGGTATTGAACAAGAAAAAAAGGGTCTCATCAGAACAAGTCGATATAAACCGCATATAGTACGTATTAAAATTTGACTTTTCTACAGTCAACTTAATATAATTACTTTGAATATAGAAATAGTACTGTTCTACTCATATATAAATTCACTGTCGGACCGATGTTGTTTTTCATTAATTCGTCAACCTGTCTGCAATACGTTTGGAAATACTTTATATGGCATTTTAAACAAAACGTATTGTTGTCTTGTTTGAAGCATTATCAATATTGAATATTAGCATGTGTCTAGACAAATGCTTTAGTACATGCATATCTTTCAAATCTGTCCTCTTAATCTGTATTTATATTTGAATTCTACATAAAAAGAACAATCCAGGGACATAGTAAACTTGTGAAGACCAAGTCTAACTAAACGTTATTTTATTTTATTTTATTCGGGATTGATCATGAGTTCAAAGTTAAGTCGTCCGTTCTTGTTTCTAAATATTTTGAGATTTTGTTTGCCAAAAATTGAATTGCCAAAATGCGTTTTAAAACAATTTTTTTTTTTTAAATCTCTCGGCTGGTATTAATCAACAACAAAACAATCCTTGCTTTGTATATCAAGAAAAAAACCAACATATTTAATGAGGCCATCATAAAGTTCGTGTATTAAAGTAAAATTGTGAGATGTGTTGCACACATAAAAACCTGGTTTTACAAGTTGAATATTCATTGTATAACTGGCTATGGGGAATAGGTTTTCCCATTGTTAATAGCCATACAGCGACCTATAATTTTAACCACGTCGTTTGAATATATTTTGTATTGGCAATCATATTACATGTCCTTATTTGTATACCAAAGGGTGCTCGAATATAAAACAGAGGAACATTATATAAGTGTCATTCCGATGTTTTGCTTAAATTTCACATGTCTTGGTTTAAAACAGGAGAACGTTGCAGGATTTGCACCTCCTGCTATGTATGTTTAATCCAACTATAAGCACCTTAGGCATAACTTTATTTTTAAAACCCTCCCAAAGACAATGGTGAAAAACATCTTGCAAAGTTTTTGATTTCACTTTCGAATATATTGATGATGTTTTGTAATTCAATAACCCACATTTCAACGATTGCGTACACCTCATACATTCCAGTGAACTTGAGATTTAGGATAATACAGAAGGAAGCAGATCTGTGTATATCTTGCCTTTTTCAAAATTGACATAACCTAGAATCTATGACAAACGATTTCAACTTCCCATTTTTCAGCACTAACGTACTGATTCGTCATTATTGGTTGATCTAATCGACGGTTCTCAACTCACCTAGGACATATTTTGGTTTTCTTGGAGCTTCGTATATAAGAACAGTCGTCTGATCTTTAAATTTACCGATTGTGTTGAATACCCGATAGTGACGTTTTTATAACAATGGATTCGCATTGCGAGTGATGCATGCATATCAGGAATCGTTTGTCCCATTGATGCACGCTGAGATAATGCGGTTCCCCAAGCTTTGTGTTTTGCTTGATTTGTCTCTCCTTATTCAATTAATGAGATTTGAGCACCAATCAAATACGTTTCCATTTATATGTTGTTTGCACTGAGTGATTTTGAAAGTGGAAATTACTAAAGAGATGTTTACTTTATTTTATCAAAATATATGAATTGTTCTAGCTAAGTATCAAGCAAATACTAACAACTATTAAACAAATGGACTTATCTAATCATTGAATGGACTAAATTATGTAAGCTTGTGTGCTATTGTAACGAAACTCCAGACTATCTTTTTGCACCTTTATTTGTACATCTAGCTTCAACAAGCATATCAAATCAAATGAAACGACGATTTTAAATGACTTAAGTTCTCTAAAAACAGTTTACAACTATAAACTTCAGCATACCTTATAGTTTTCCTTTACATATAATATCCTTTATGAGGTCTGTGTTGATACGATTAATATAACTGGACATATGCACTGCTTTAAAGTTCACAGCCAAAATCATTCAATGTGTTGATTACATCTTATGAATTGTATAAATTGATGTTTTTGAGATAATTATGTTTTGCATCGTGAAATCGTGAATAGATTTGCATATTTTTCCAGCTATTAAATCTCTTTTATTTTTCTGGAAGTAAGTGTTATTTACCAGACAGATAAGTATACTGTAATAAGTGCGTTAAACTTTCACTTCTTCGTACTATGAATATCAAAATTATTTATTTTGTAAAATATTTCCTTTCTCTGTTTGAACTGTACACGTATACCTAGCAACAAAATTATTTTCATTTACCTGTGTTTAAAGTAATTGCAAATGGCTGATAATTTTGTTCAAGCATATTGTTTTTCTTAAATTGTTTAACATTTCACAGCGGTATAACATGTTACTTTTATTATTCTTTCCTTAGTTTAATTATGTAGCATTTACATTGTATCATAGATCAAATGTATTTGTTCAGTGTATGTTCACTGGTGTTAATATGTCTTTTGATTGAGTTAAGCCATTTCAATTGATATTTTATAGTTAGTCTTTCTATGTTGTGATGTTACACTATTGTTTCAGATAAGGGTGAAGGTTTGAACGTTTAAACCCGCTGCAAGTGTTTGCACCTGTCCTAAATCAGGAATCTGATATTCAGTAGTTGTCGGTTGTTGATGTGGTTCATAAGTGTTTCTCGTTTTTTATATAGATTAGACCGTTGGTTTTCCCATTTGAATGGTTTTACACTAGTAATTTTTGGGGCCCTTTATAGCTTGCTGTTCGGTGTGAGCCAAGGCTCCGTGTTGAAGACCGTACGTTGGTCTATAATGGTTTACTTTTATAAATTGTGACTTGAATGGAGTGTTGTTTCATTGGCATGCATACCACATCTTATTATATCTATAAAATGTAGAATGAAAGCATGATACATAGGAAATTGATGTCTTATTTTAATTAATACCATCTAAGTTTAAGATTATCTCTGTATTATGATTGTTTTTGTTGTATCTTATCTTTTCGTTGTAACAGACTTCTGAAATATTTAACGGTATTTTTATTTATACATTTAGCTTCAGAAAACATATTCTAAAAAAATGTCATATAAATTGTGATATGTCTTTATTCCCCCCAAAGTTTGATTATAAAATAATGAAGATCGACGATATGTTATAGTCTTCTGTAAAACAAATCTTAATATATATGTTTCTTTTAAGTAGCTGCCACATCCATGAAAACGCAGTTTTATCTACAAAAAATCATTAACACTTTAACATAATAACTTGATCATATTTTTTAATTTATAAAGTGATGTTTCTTTATAATTAATTAGAATTGCATTTTTGTTTTTTTTAATTTTTCAGTCAATAGTAAATGTTATGTACCAAACAGATAAGTATATTGTGATTTTTTTACACAAAATGACGAATGAAAGGATAATACACAGTAAATTTTGTATGTAGTGTTTATTGAAATTGTTAAAATATAAAGACGCAATTACATAGAAGTAGAAATAAAACTTGTTCGTTTTTTAAGACTGAAACTATTTTTTAGTCTTGACTCAAGGGCTAACGGTCCATGAAGAATCAAACCGTAGAACATCATCATATCATTACCGCATCTCAACTTTGGCCCTTTTCTGAACATTTGAAGGTCCCTACTGTGAGTTTGAGCCACATATATATAAAAATAACCTTACAAATGTCGTTTCATATAGGTTCATAGCAAATAATTCAGAACTATTGTTTTCCTTTTGACTAGTTTTCTGACTTCCATTAAAGAACTTTTGATAGTTTGTATTCAGGCATATTTCCATAATGCAATTAATTGTCTTTAAAATTGGTTGAATGTGAAATGTTTCAAACAAAATTGTGAATTATTTATTCACCGTAAAGCCTTTTATTTAGAGATACCAAAGTACAATACTTGCAGTTACTATTTTAGCGATCAATCAGTGGTCATCGATCAGTTACCGATCGGTCAAGTTCCCGTCAAACCAATCATGACCAATACGTCAGACTTATAGTAAAACTTTTTGACTGATCGGACGGATCGGACGGATATGACGGATTGACCTTTCTGGCGAATTGAACTCTACTACGTCACCTGTTGATCTCATACAAATTACGTGTCATTTAATTAAATGGCGCCACCGATAAATACGAATCGTTCAAGTACATAAGCTCGACATTTTTATTAATAATTATGCAGCAAAGTTTTAAGAATTAAAAGAAGAAAAATATGCAGATAAAACTTAATCTCATTATTATTAAAGAATTGTGATTGTCGTTTATATTGAGGTATTTTTTTTTTCAAATCGGATGAGTGCTAAAACGGTATTTATTGCGACTGTTGAATAAATTTTCCGAAAATACTCTGAAAAATGTAATGAAATGATCATTTATTGAAAATATCTGTGTATTATTTTCAGTAAAATGAAGAAATATGCTGCTTGGACACTCGATAACAATGCAAACAAAATATGAAATATATTTTACCACAAAATTCATCATGTTTTTGGGGGAGCAACCCAACAAAAATAATTACATCTTAATGAAATGAAAAACGAATTGCACTCTTATTCAGCACAAAGAAGAGTTTAAATATCTTAATAGATATAAGAAGATGTGGTATGAGTGCCAATTAGACAACTCTCTATCCAAGTCACAATTTGTAAAAGTAGAAGCCTCCCCGTGCTTCAGGTTTCTGCCCTTATAATATACTAGATTATGGAGTGTGTGTCCGAGCGAGAACTTCTCTATGTTCATTACTTTAGGAATATTTATCAAAAAGTAGTATTTCACATTCAGCCCCATTCTTCTATTTAGTCAGACGTCAGTCGCTACCCTGAGATACCCTATCTTTTGTTTTATTTTTCGGGTAATTCATGACGGATAGCGTTTGGCGTCTTTAGCCGAACAGTTTTATCATATTCACATAATTCAATTTATTGTGTGCTGGTTCATATTCTGGACGCAAGTCTTTGCTCCTTTCTAATAAAATCCACATAACAAAAAACAAATATGAAGCTTAGAAATGGAAAAATATTAAATACTAAACTCGTTCAAAGGGTATCTACACGTCTCAATCTTCAAAATCGCTTATCTAAAAATACTACCATCGCTAACTTTTTTAACAATAAAAATCGTGGTTACCCTTCTATCGATAAGTATCATGCCAAAAAATGACTCACATGTCCCCGTCTTTCCACCGACAATACGGTAAGGTCTACGTTTAATGGTCGCACATTTTCTTTAAATTTTGAAACTGATATAACTTGAAAAACAAACAGTATTATTTATTTACTCACATGAAACAAACCGGGATGCGGTATTCAGTACGTAGGTGAAACTGGACGATATTTATCTAAACGCACGCAAGAACACCTGAATCGTTTTAAAAGACCCAATACATTCAAAAGTATCATTTATCAACATCTTAAAAAGCACAATAATCCTATTAAATATTTAACAGTTCAACCTTTAGAAGTAGTAAATAAGCAGCCTGGTGAATCTCATTCAAAGTTTGTACGATCACGGAAAATAATTTTATTACATTAGATTAAAAAATTACAGACAGTCTACCCTCTCGGTCTTAATGACAGTATCATGGGAATTGGTAATATATCAAGAACCGATTCTGTTAACGTTTTGAATATAGTTTATAAAACTGTTCGTAAAAACCGTTCAAATGGGCGTAGAAAACATCGCAATCATAGAAAATTTCGAACCAACCATACAAATATTTCGGACCTAATTTCTATTTCAAAAAACAACGGCAGACATTATCTATTAACCAAGCTCTGTTCTTTACCTATAAATAAATAAAATTAAATTTTAGAGGATTGCAACACAATTTCATACTGCAGTCCTAAGTATGAAATCGTTCAAATTATAATGGCATATTGTTATTCTAAACTGTTTCCCAAAATTGATCTCCCTGAAGATCATAAAAAACATTTTATTAAAATAAAGTATGTCAATAAAGGTTTTGATTTTGTAAATATTGCCGGTATTTTTAACGATCAATCTGTTAAAGAACAAATTCCTGGATATTTTGATAATACTGAACTCCCTCTTATTTGTTATATTTTTAAGAAATCTACCCGAAAATTTGTGTTTAATTATAGCCAAGTCTGTAAAGATGTAAATACCAGTGAAAATACACCTCCGTCATGTAATTGTAGTAATTCGTAATACACTTATGGCCCCATTTCCCATGTTATAACAGGAGATCTTAACATCGTTCGCGACCGAGAGTTAAAATCCTTCCTCAGTAAAGGACCTAATATCGCCCCCCGCAAATTATTAATTGGAATGAGTGTCGTAATATCATCCACGACTCACTTCGTGCTTACTGTTTGAAATGGATAAAACGGGAAAAAGCTGACAAAAAATCTTTGGACTCTTTTTTTAATTCAGTAATGAAGATAGTTGATATACGTAAACAACATTTTAAAGAACATTTAACTCTTAACAACAACCATAAAAATCCTATTTCTCGTATCAAACATAAACTAACAGAACTAGCCAAGGAATTTGTTTTTGTCCGGGTTGACAAAGCTGCTAATAATATCACTATAGTTTGACGTAAATTTTACGTTGAGATTCTGCAAAAGGAAATCAAGAATTCACCAACATTCCAACTGGCTTCGTTTTCAGAAAACGATATCTGTAACAAACAAACTATTAGCTACTTCTTTACAAGCAGAACCAACTACAATGAAAGTCCCAACTATGTACTGGCTTCCACAGCTACACAAATCACCTTACGAATATAGATTTATTTCGTCTTCAAGTCATTGTTCCACTACTAAATTGTCTATTCTACTTACTAGTACACTTGGTACAATACAAAACCTGATAATAAATTGTTCAAATAAGGCCTTTGAAAATAGTGGAATTAACTACTTTTGGAGTGTCAAAAACTCGTTGGAAGTACTTGATAAATTGCATGCATATATTGGTGATTTTGAATCTGTTCAAAGTTTTGATTTTTCTACCCTATATACCACTTTGCCTCATATTCTTATTAAGAAAAATTTCACTAACCTAATCAAATGGGCATTTAAAAAGTCGGAATGCGAATATATATGTTAAAATTCTTGTAGGTCATTTTTAGTAGCAACAAACAAAAGAGCTATGTCAATTGGACATGCTTTGATACTATATCTGCCCTTGAATTTTTACTTGATAACATTTGTGTTCGCTTTGGAGATTCCGTATATCGTCAAGTTATCGGAATTCCAATGGGGACTAACTGTGCACCACGTATTGCGGACCTGTTTTTGTATTGTTATGAGTTACAATTTATGACTAAAATCAGCAAAGACCCATCGAAACAACATCTGATACAAAAATTTAACAATACTTTTAGATATTTGGATGATATATTTGCTCTCAATAATGACGACGTCAGTATGTATTCTAAAGAGATTTATCCTGTTAAACTTACTTTAAATAAAGCTAATGCTAGCAATGACCACTGTCCTTTTCCTCGATCTTGATATCTATATCAATAACGGGAAGCTTAATACAACAATTTATGATAAAAGAGATGATTTTTCATTTCCTATCGTTAATTATCCATTTTTAGATGGTGACGTTCCCTTGTCACCATCTTATGGTGTTTATATATCTCAACTTGTACGATTCGTAACAACGTATTAGATTTTAGCGAGATAAATTTATGTATTACTGAAAAATTATTACACCAGGATTTTCGATATCAATTCTAGTCCATGCATTTACTAAATTTTATCATCGGTATAAGGACATCATTCGTAAATATAACTCAAAGTGCAGAAATCTTATACGTTCGGGTATTTCACATCCAATCTTTTATAATAATATTCTTTACAAAGCCCAAAAATGTCAGTATTCACCTCAAAAGCCTTTACACAGACTTATTAAGAAGGGATATAGTTACGATACTGTTGTCAGGTCATTAAAGATTGCATATTTTGGCTTAAATATTGATTCACTTATAGGGTCTTTGCATCGGAATTAAACACATTTATTCTAAAACCAGTTGTTAGCATGATACGGGTTATGTTCTTCTCATATATTTTATGATGGTATGATACTAAACCCCTAACGGGAGGGATTGTACTTGTACTGATATTCATATGATGAAGACATAATCTTTCAATCAGTTTAATCGAGGTCTGGAGCTGGCATGTCAGTAACTGCTAGTAGCCCTTTGTTCATTTATGTATTATTGTCATTTTGTTTATTTTCTTTTGTTTCCTATTCTGACATCGGACTCGGACTTCTCTTAAACTGAGTGTTACTGTGCGTACTGTTGTACGTTTGTTTTTTCTACATTGGCTAGAGGCATAGGGGGAGGGTTAAGATCTCAAAAAACATGTTTAACCCCGCCGCATGTTTGCGCCTGTCCCAAGTCAGGAGCCTCTGGCCTTTGTTAGTCTTGTATAATTTCTCGCTGCATTGAAGACCCATTGGTGGCCTTCGGCTGTTGTCTGCTCTATGGTCGAGTTGCTGTCTGTTTAACACATTCCCCATTTCTATTCTCAATTTCATTATAGGTCAAAGTCCCTATACTATTCAAATTTTATCAAAATTGAACTTATCCAAAGGCAATTAATATAACCGATTGCTAACAGCAGTGCATTATTTTTGATAAAAAGAAGACATATTGGTATTTTTTTTCACAATGAATCCATTGAAATAAAGAAATACTTACATTCTTATTCAACACAAACAAAAGCAATGCGAATAAAATGTTAGTTTCTCTTCCCTGAAATTCAGCATATTTTATGAAAAACAATCAATCCTGATTTACAAAATGTACTAAAATCAATAGGCGGTTCATACTTTCTATTAAAGTCAAAAAATTAGTCCATTCTTGTTCAACATTTTTTTTATCCTTATATTATTAAAATGTTAATCAAAAAAACTTATCTTGAGGCCTTTGAAATAACTAATTACAAAAAAACATTGCATTATTTTTGATAAAAAGACAAAATATTGGTTAGCTTAAACAATCCGAACAAGATTTTAGTATATTTTCTCTGATATTCAATTAATTTTATAAAAAAAACACCAACCCATCCTGATGTACAAAAAGTACTAAAATCCAATGGCGCGTCATGATTTCTATTAAAATAAGAAATAATTGAATTCTTATTCAACACAAACAAAAGATTTAGTATCTTTATCCTTATTTTCTCCATATTTAATCAAAAAATAACTTAGCCTGAGACTTTTAAAATAACCGATTGCTAACAACAGTGCACTATTTTTGATAAAAGGAAGTAATATTGGTATTTTTAAACAAGGCGAACAAAGGAGTAGGGGCAATAAAGCCCTTGTATGGCCCGAATATTATTGCAAATTTAAAAATTATCATACATATTTTATGATTTGTCCCCACTAGACTGAGGTTTCAGGTATTCAGAAAATAAAAACAAATTTCACATTTAACTAGTTACCATGGCATCAAATCATGATGCAATTTATACATTTTGTATAGTTTCTTGATTTTTTCCTTGTTTTTCTTCAAATTTTAACTATATTTTTAATTGGCAAAGTATGTGCGCACCCAAGAAAAAACTTTATATTTGCTGAGATTATGTTAATAATTATAATAAAACTTCTCTTAAATTATTATTTTTTTTTTGTTTCTTGGATGCACACGATGTTTCCAAATGGATGGAAAACTACATAAATTCTGTATTTTTCATCGTTTTTAAAGAAACTAATGAACCTATTGTATTTCGTAAATTATAATGAATATAACAAATAAGTTAGTAAAATTTTGAAATTGTGGTTTTCATAATATATGATCAATAGAAAGCATAATAAAAATGTCGTTCGAATTTTTAAAAAATGCAATTAGTTTTTATCAAAAATAGTGCCCTGATATTTGCAATCATTTCCTTAAAATGCCTGTGGATACGTTATTTTCTATATACTTTGAATAACATCAGGATTAAGATGCTTAAACTTTTGTTTGTGTTGAAAAACGAATGCAATTAATTCTTTATCTTAATGTAAATCATGACCCACCATTGGATTTTAGTACAATTGTGAGTAGTATATGGATATAGATACCTTAACATTTTTGTGTTAAATTCAAATACAATTATTTCTTCATTTTATTATATTGTAATGGAAATTATCAACCATATAATTATTTTTGCACATCAGGATTGGTTGTTCTTCATAAAAGATGATGAATGTAAGAGAAAACATACTTTATATTTTGTTTGCATTTTTCATAGTGTCCCCTTTGCATATTTCGTTAATTCATTAAAATCATGCACCGAAATTTTTCAATATTTGTTTGTTTGATTTTTTAGAGCATTTCGGCAAATTTAGTAGATTTTAGCAATCGCAACCAACAAATGTGACCTAGTAGAGTTCAAAACGTCAGAAAGGAAAATCAGTCCGATCAGTCAAATATTTTCGCTATTAGTCCGATGGATTGATGACGACGGGAGTTTAGCGTGAACTTGACTGATCGATGAACAGTAACTCCTATGGTTGTAAGTCCTATAGTTTTGTGCACGTTGGTAAAACTTCATTTAATTTTTTTTTCTATTTCTAATATGTTCGCAATTGTAAACGTCTCAGCATTAGTAAATGAGCAAACATTCTACTTATCAATAACTTACAATACCAAAATTGAAGGTATTTGATAAGCTGTATTTTGCAAAACTGTTCAGATTATAAGTCCTCAATGCTCATGAACTTCATACTTTATTTAGTCTTTCAACTTTATTTAATTCGAGTGTCAATTTTTTTAAGTAGAAACACACAGCTGGGGGTTCACAAGTATGCCCATTGCATCTTTTATACATGTTTTGCATGAGGTTCTTCACTTTTGATAATGAATGTCACATTTCTAGCATTTTGCATTTTTATTATGTTTGTTTATCAACTAGAACGTAATCAAATGTTGTTCACTACATTAGTTTTTTTATGAAAAGAAGGTTTCCTAACATCGTACCAAACGAGATTATAAAGTGATGGAATAAGATAAGTAAAAATTACCTAAAATATTGGTCAATTAGGTATCAGTATTATACTTTTAAGAAAATCTTAGTGATTTAAATTCAAATGGAAAGAATTGAACAATACAAATTCATATGGGGTTTTTCAAAGATGTTTGATATCAACCTGTTTCTCTCTTCTATAACACGCATGGTTAAAATGATCAATTCAATATTAAAAACATTCTATGTAATTTTATTTTTTTATAACAAACCAAAACTTAATAAGTGTCAAAATTTCAATGAATAATGTAGTTAGAAAACAAAATCGTTAAATTTGTATAGGCCGAATGCTTTCGAATTGATTCATTCTGTGCATAGAATTAAACATGCACTGCCAGTAGTAATATATAATACTATAAAACAATATAAAAAAGATACCAGGACAAAAATTATGTATGCCAAACGCGCCTTTCGTTTACAAAAGAGGCGGAAGATACCAAAGAAACAGTCAAACTCAAAGGTAGAAAATAAACTGACAACGCCATGGCTAAAACCTAAACTGACAAGAAGACACCAAACAGTATACAAAAAAACACAAAACCGGAGGTGATTTTATGTACTGTTTGTTGATGATTTACCTTCATGGAAAGCGTTCAAAGCAGAAATGTTTAAAGCCGAGGATTTATGATAACGGAAACAGTTGAAGTATGTGACCATAGAGAACCTGTAGTTCAGTAGTTGTCGTTGGTTTATGTCTGTTATATCTGATTTCGTAAATTGTTTTGTTATAAATTAGCAGTTAGTTTTCTCAATTGAATTGTTTCATATTGTTCATGTCGGGCTCATTTATAGCCGACCATACGGTATGGGTTTTTCTCATTGTTGAAGGCTGTACGGTTGCTTTTATTCACTTCATTTGAACTTTGGTGGATAGCTGTCTCATTGTCAATCATACCACATCTCCTTATTTTTATGTAAACAAAACTGGTTTAATCAACCTAAGGTTAACTTTAAATGCAAGTGTTGAAACCTAAGTTTTTTAATGATTTCTAAATCTATTAAGCGAAATTTTGAAATCATACAAATATCACATTTCAATATATGGTATGATTAATGACAATACTAATTCTATAATCTGAAAGAACAAGCTGTCATCTTAACATGTTCACTTTACTACGTATTCCATTAATTTCATTGTCGTTTCTATAATTCATTGCTTAATGGTATGCTGTGTTCTATGAATATTTATTTGAATATTTCAGCATGTAAGTGTCAAGTAGCAAACAGATAAGTATAGCGTACAATTATTTATGCAATTCATAATATAACGATATTTATACAATGGTGTTAGTAGAGTAGTAAAGTAAAACAATAAACATACCATGAAAATGATGTGTGATAGACGCGTCTAGAAAAGAGGCGGAAATACCAAACAGACATTCAAACTAATTAGTCGAATATAAACCGACACAGTCATGGCATGAACCTTAACAGACAAAACGACAAACAGCAGTATACAAACAACAAAAAAACCGGGATTGATTTCATGTGCTGTTTTCTAAATTTATCTTAACGGGAAACGCTCGAAGCAGAAATGTTTAAATCAAAGGACGTATAACTATCAACACAGTTCAAGTATATGACCATAAAGAACATACACGAAAATAATTATATCAACTTAACGTCAACATTACTTGAGGGTGTTAAAACTTACGTTTCTTTATAATTTATAAATCTATAAAACGACATTTTGAAATCATATAAATATCACATTTCAATATTTGGCATGGCTAATGACTTTACTATTGAATAATCTGACAGACCAAGCTGTCATCCCGAAATGTTCTACTATCACTTTACTACAAATTCAATTAATTCCATTATCGTTGTAATAATTCATTGCTTAATGGTATGCTGTATTCTAAGAATATTTATTTGAATTTTTCAGCGGGTAAGTGTCAAGTAGCAAACAGATAAGTATAGCGTACAATTATATATGCAATTTATAATATAACAATATTTATATAATGGTAAACGTAGTGTAATAAAGTAAAAAATACACATACCATTTTTTGAGAGAAATAGTCGAAAAAAGTATTTAAAAATGGGTTGGTAAAACACTATTATCTGCTCTTCCTTAAAACAACCCTTTTGAAAAGATTATAAGAAATTGTATTACTAAATTATTATTGTCAATTATTGAAATATGAGAAAACATAATGAAAATAATATGACTTGATTATACCAGGCGATTAATAGTTCATGAAGCTTGAATCATGTGATAATTTATGCAGCCACTGAATATGCTAATTACGTGAAAATATCCAAATTGGTATGTCCTTATGTTTGTATTTGGGAGACAGTAGTTAACCGGTGTCCAAATTGTGACTATATGTTTAGTCTTCTTTATTCTTTTTGATTATACCTATCATTTAATTGTTTTTCAAAATAAAGAATGCTGTGCTATACACCATGTATATGTAAGACTCAGATCGACGTCCGGTTTCTAATCGACGTCCGTTCCTCAATTCGACGTCCAAATCTAACGTCACAGTGAAATAAGATCCAAATCGACGGCCAATTTTATGCCCCTCTAATCGACGTCTTTTTTTTGTTCTCAAACCGACGTCCAATTTTTAGTTTCTCTAATCGTCGTCTGTTTTATGAACTTGCCGCAATAACGTCATAAATATTTTTAACATATTGTGTGCGACAAATGAAATAAGTGATCCTATAAAAAAAATGATTTCTAAAATGTATTGTCGATGTAAACAGGTTGTGATTTAAATTTTAAAATTTAAGAGATAATATAAAGATAAGGAGATGTTTTATGATTGCCAATTGGACAACTATCCATCAGAGTTCAAATAAAGTGGATGTACATGTAAGCAATTATAGGCAACCGTATGGCCTTCAACAAAGATAAAACCCATACCGCAGAGTTGGCTATAAAAGGTCCCGACATGAAAAATGTAAAACAAATCTAACCAGAAAACTGACGGTCTTATTTATCACAAAACAATTCCGAAAAACAAATATGACAGACGTAAACCAACGACAACCACTGAACTACAGGCTCCTACATTAGGACAGGAACATTAACCATGTGACGGGGTTAAACATGTTAGTTGTGAGCGCTTAATCCCTCTCCTTACTTGGAACAGTAGTGTAACAGCACAACATAAAAACATACTGCCCATTTATTTTGTATTTGTTTCACTCCAGGTGTAAAACTCAGACATGTGTTGAATGTATCTTAGAGAGTCAGTCCGAATTATAATACTCTGAAAACATTGTCTGTACTTCATTGTTTCGTCTATTGTTGAAGACTGAATTTTGCCCTCTAGATGTTGTTTGATTTTCTTTGTCGTTGGGTTATTTTCTCATTAACAATATAAAAAAGAAGATTTGGTATGATTGCCAATGAGACAACTCTCCACAAGAGACCAAATGACACAGAAATTAACATGTATAGGTCACCGTACGACCTTCAACAATGACGTATGCTCACATGTCATTTATTAAAAAGAGTATAAAATTGAGAATGGAAATGGGGAATGTGTCAAAGAGACAACAACCCGACCACAGAACAGACAACAGCAGAAGGCCACCAACAGGTCTATGAATGATTATACGACAACGTAGATCGATTGGATTAACTTATATCAAGATAAATATTAAAATGCACGTTTATATTACACCCTCTCCTAACCTGGAACAGTAGTTTATATCATAAGATGTCGATGGTTGTTTTGTTGGCATTTATCGATGTTCTATTTTGTTTTAGTTGATTCTGTGGGAAGAGATGTAACTGAGTGTTTGAAAGTTTTATAATTTTTTATATGCACAGTTAACTAATTATCACTCACATATTGTAGTTTTATATGTTTTAATTGATAAAAGAACAAACATGTTTTTTCCGTCAAACGGAGTTGTATTTGTTATTTGTTATTTGTTATGACAGTAAGACAAAACAGACAATAGAAGACTGAAGTTCCACCAGTGCTTCAGAAAACATTAAATGTTTGTTATTATAAAATATTACAAACTCAAACTTTGATTTTTTGACATGATTACTGACTATAACATTCAACAAAAAGATGTCAGTTCTATTATCACTGTACTACTTATACTAAGGTTGCTTCTATAACTCATTGCTAGATGGTATGCTGTATTGTATGATCATTTACTTGATTTTATTTTGTATTGCAGTCGGTAAGTGAATAGTTTCAAACAGATAAGTATAGTTTACAATTATTTCGCAATTTATAACATGGCGATAGTCTTTGAAACTTGAATAATGTACTTAATTATGCAGGTTGCAATAAGCGGAATGATCTAATTGGTTAACGATATTCCAAGTTATCAAAATATTGTATATGTTTAGTATGTCCGTATTTCTAAAAAAAAGTGACAATATGTCTAAATTGTAACAATATTTTCAATTTTGTGTCTTCTTTTTCCTTATTCCTTTCGTGTTATATATCTGTATGTCCAAGCAATGTATCAATTCCCATATCATGTTGTTATCCAGAATTCCTGGTTATTTGATTAATCGTCACCATCTAAAGTTGTTTTTGATTAATAATTAAGTGCCAGTCTGTCTAAGAATCAGGCAAATTCTAAAAATTTCAAAACATGACATATTTCAAATATTCATCTCATCCACAAAATATGTTACCTTTAGTCAATCTAAATTGAACTGTATAATCAAATTTAAGAAAATCATTTGCAGTATTATGTATTAGCACTTCGAAGTTCTATATGTTTAACTATTATCCTATGTAAATTCAGGCAATTTCAATTCAAAATAATTTTTATTACCAGAACCGTACAATCACAATGATTGCAAATATAAATACTAAGCAAATAGAAATTTCAGGTTTAAGCCTTCGTCTCGTGGGTTTTTTCGTCTGCTAGTCAAAATTCCACTCCAAAGATTCTGTTGCTTTATTCATGAAAGAACACAATTTACAGAGTTACTTCCCCTAGCAGAACTCTTTTGGTGTAAACAACATGTGGCAGACAATGTTGAACTATAGTTTTTCAATCTTATCTGACGATGAATGTGGGATTTCACAGTATTCTAAGGATGAAAAGACATCATGCTTATAAGACAATGTAATAGAATTGTTGAACCACCACCCAAGGATTAAAATATGCAAAAATCAAATCGGAGGGAAAATTGATTTTTTACAATATTGGGATCTTTTCCCACTTACATGACCATTCATACTTTGTTTGTCCAAAACACCAACAAACCCTAGGAATATGCATGAGATTGAGAGAAGGAATGTTGTTTGTACACAACCGTCTCACAAAGGAAGAATCAAAGTCAGTAAGAGCAGTGCCCATCCAGACGAGCAGGGCCTTTTCTAGGTTCTAAACACTAGGTACACTATTTACATATTATTACATTTTTAAAAGATGATTTTGTTCATACACCATTCTGCTCCCCCATTATATATTTTACTGTAAAATTGAAAATGGCTGTGGTTCAACATGAATATAAAAAAAGGGGGGGGGGGGGGGGGGGGGGGTTGGTTATCAGACTCATTTTTTGTTCTTGGCAGATTTTTTTCTGTTAGATTGAAAAGAAGTCAACTGTTTTTTTTTTCTCATAGTTTATAAAGGATGTTTAGAAAAAATGGTGATAATGCCAAAAATATGAGTGTGCATTATGGTTCATAAGAGTTTCTCGTTTCTCGTTTTTTATATAGATTAGACGTTTGGTTTTCCCGTTTGAATGGTTTTACACTAGTAATTTTTTGGGGCCCTTTATAGCTTACGGTTCGGTGTGAGCCAAGGCTCCGTGTTGAAGACCGTACTGTGACCTATAGTGGTTTACTTTATAAATTTTTACTTGGATGGAGAGTTGTCTCATTGGCACTCATACCACATCTTCTTATATCTATGAAGGAGACCCTTGGTCCTGAAAAATGGACCATTGCCCTTCCAAAGGAAGGTTCATGTGTACATGTATTTCTTTAGCAAATGTTTAAGTTTTATACATTATGATGCATTTAGGCCTAAAATGATAGCACCAGTGTTTCGACTTACAGCTGAAAAGAATTAGTTAGATAGGCATTGATAGGTAGGAAAATGATTTTTTTTTTAATTTTTGACTGGTGTAAAAAGGGGAAATAATTTGACACAATATAAATAGGGCTCATTCAAAACTTCCAGAAATGTTTATGCATAGGTACATGTAAGGTTATCCAAGGAACAACTAATTTTTTTTCAAATATAGGCCTTCAACAAATTACGGAAATATTTGTTATTTGATGATTTAACCGTATCTTATTGGCTTAATGGGAGGAATATGTTGTTTTTATCAGTGCTATTAAAAAATGACAAGAAAAAATTTCCGGTGTACTGTAGTTGTTTTTAATCATAAAATATAGGGTCAGTATTTTTAGTACTTTAAACATGTTAAACACACACACATTTTTGGATTGCCTTAGGCCCATTACCTTATTTATATTTTTTAAATCTAACAAATTCGTTAAACCCAAAGAAACTCTAGCTCTCCGGCATGTCAGGGGTATAAAACATATTCTGCATTACTTGAACTTAGGGAAATTATTTTTCTTAGTTAATGTTATTTGCAACTTATTACATTGGTATGAAGTAAGAGCTACAAAGAAACTTGTATTGTATAAATAAATTCATTCCTTCATTTATATTCATATATCTTATGCTATAGGATATACATGTATACATATATATATATATATATATATATATACATGTAACAAGAACTAGGTCAATATGGCCTACATTTTCTCCTGGAGGTACTTGGGTAAAATTTGGACAATGTTAAACAAGAGTTATGCAGAGATCGCCTACAAATGTATTGTCAACAACATCTAGAGTCTTTCTGCTTGTACAAAAATCATGCATTTCCTTTCCCTACTCAAAAACATATTAGTGTTTAAAAAATTTTGAATAGGTATACTAATGGTAAATAAATAATATTTGATATAAAGTTGTATCAGCATTAAATTTGATGCATCTTATATCCATGTAGATTATTTGGCCCTGTGTCCTTGAAAAATGTTGCATGTTTATTACGACATACATTTTAGTCTCACAGTGTCGCAGTATGCCAGACAAAGGCATTACTATCTGACGGTGGCAGGGTCAACTATTATATTTTAGAAGGTAGAAGACCTTGATTCTTAATATAAATAAGAAGAGCTTGTTTGCAGTTACCTTATGTTACAAAGTTTCCGTCTGTCATATGCCCAATGTCCTGGACCTCATTTTCATGGTACACTGACTGTTTGAATATTCTTAGTTTTTCTCATCACTTGGTGTCCGTCGTTGTCTGTCATCCGTTAACTTTTACAAAAATCTTCTCCTCTGAAACTACTAGGCCAAATTTAACCAAACTTGGCTACAATCATCACTAGGGTATCTAGTTTACAAAATGTGACCCCTCCCGCCAACCAAGATGGCCGACATGGCTAAAAATAGAACGTCTGGGTAAAATGCAGTTTTTGGCTTATATCTCTGAAACCAAAGCGTAAAGAGCAAATCAGACATGGGGTAAAAATGATCATCAGGGCCAGATCTATCTGCCCTGAAATTATTAGATAAATTAGACAACCTGTTGTTGGATTGCTACCCCTGAATTGGTAATTTTAAGGAAATTTTGCAGTTTTTTGTTATTATCTTTAATATTATTATAGATAGAGATAAACTGTAAACAGCAAAAATGTTCAGCAAAGTAAGATCTACAAATAAGTTATACATGACCAAAATTGGCAGATTTCCCCTTAAGGAGTTATTGCCCTAAATAGTCAATTTTTAACAATTTGTTCGTAAATTTTTGTAATCTTTAACAAAAATCTTCTCCTGAAACTACCAAGACACATTTATGGGAGAAGACTTCATAAGTTTGATTAACTTGTGTCTCATCCGTTTTGCATATTTAAGCAAATAAAATATGTTTAAACTAACCAAGATGGCTGACATGGCTAAAATAGTACATAGGGATAAAATGCAGTTTTTAGCTCATATCTCTGAAACCAAAGCATTAGGAGCAAAATTTGAAGAGAGTAAAATTGTTCATTAGGTCAAGATCTATTTGATCTAAAAATTTCAGACAAATCAGGCAACCCGTCGTTGGGTTGCTACCCCTAAATTGGTAATTTTAAGAAAATTTTGCAGTTTTTTGTTATTATCTTCAATATTATTGTAGATAGAGATAAACTGTAAACAGCAATAATGTACAGCAAAGTAAGATCTACAAATAAGTCAATATGACTAAAATGGTCAATTGACCCCTTAGGGAGTTATTTTCTCTTTATAGTAAATTTTTAATAATTATGTTTTAATGCACGTTGTTTAACCAAACATAAAGTATTTATGTGCTAAAATGCTCCATCTATTTTGAACATATGTGTACATAATTGAGCACATGCAATTATGTATACTTCAACATTAGCCTTTACTTTCTAAATATAATAGAACAAACACAAGTTTGGATACTGAATGGCGCAGTGACCACCTTAAATTTTATTTTCCTAATACAATATGTATCTGATCTGGTTAAGTCCATCAAACTAAAATAATAAAGTCCATCAAAAACACAAGATACACTGCCTGACAGAATCTTGGACAATATCATGTTCTGCAACAAAATAATCTACAAAATAAATACAACACATTTAAATACTGTTCTATATAAAACTTAAATACAAATATTTTGTATACAAAAAAAAACAAACTTCTACCTATATATATGACGTGCGATTGTGTGGTCACTACCCAGTCCTCGATAACTAAAAAACCCGTGCAATTACCTTTTATACTGACCGCCAAACCGGTTAACGGCAATAGTTATACAACTTATACAAAATCCCCATTATAAAATTAATGCGCAATCTTTCAAATTCATTCCGCATACCGCACATAAATTCATTTATGTTTTAATGCACGTTGTTTAACCAAACATAAAGTATTTATGTGCTAAAATGCTCCATCTATTTTGAACATATGTGTACATAATTGAGCACATGCAATTATGTATACTTCAACATTAGCCTTTACTTTCTAAATATAATAGAACAAACACAAGTTTGGATACTGAATGGCGCAGTGACCACCTCGACGCACAAAGAAAGTAGACAGAAATATACATGTAACTAAATTCCAAGATTCTTAGAAACTGATAAACGCTTTTGTAAATTTTCTAACACATATCCGTCTTTGGCTCTATCTGATTTCCAGCGACCATGAATTTTAAATAATCTATCAGATATGCCATACTGAGCGGCGGCTGTTGCCCCTCCAGCTCTAAAGCTATGTAAACCAAAATCAGATATACTACAGCCAAAATCAGCTAATGCCATAGATACGATTTCTCTAGTTCTAGTGTACGACAAACATACATTTTTCTTTCTTAATGAAAATACATTGCGACTCTTAAAAAACGAGATCGATCTAAAAATATACATATCGGACTTCATATCTATATTCGCTACATCTAAATAATTTGAAAGTAAAGCAACAGGACATTGTGGACTTTCTAGCTTTGATATGAAAACATGGTTGCCTTTTCTATAGCAATCTGTTTTGCTCCTTTCGACAAAAATATCTATATAACCGTCACAAAAACTTATATGTTTGGCTTTAATGTTACATAATTCATTAAAACGTAAAAAACCAGTATAAGCTAAAGAACAGATAGTAAGTAAACGTAAATCTTTGAGTGTGCTATTGGAAGTATTATATCTAGCAAACAATTTAATCATAATATCAGGTGTCACAGGTTCCTTTTTCTTGATAGGTCTAGAAAGTGTTCTTCTTGCTGACTCAACTATTGAAGAAATTAAATCAGAGTCGCAAGGATTTTTTACGCCAGCTAAATTGTGTGCCCATCTGATACTATAAAATGCAGACTCAATTATACTAAAATGATTTGCAGATTCTATTAAATTTTGCAGATAAATACCAACATATATTTCTTTGCATGGTAAAATACAAGTTATTTCACGATACTTTTCTGTCCATTTAGCAAATCTTTTAAAACCACCACTATATTTGTCTACTGTAGATTTAGCTCTAGCATCGGTTACAGTTGTTGGCAAATTATGTAAAAGCAGACGAAGCTCAGGATGTGCCACTTTTTCATTTTCAGACCAGAATCCAGTAGAAAATATTTTCTGTAATCAAATAAACACTCCAATAAAAAATCTATAGTATAATCAATACGTACCGTTATGATTTCTATATGGTCCTGTGACCAACACTACACAATGCAAATACGTAAAACATCTTATAAGATGTACGTCCAGTGACACTTAAACATATGGTCCAGTGACCTCTAAACACATTCACGGTCCAGCAACCTTTAAGGCAGTCCAGCGTAATCATTATATAAAAACACCCAGTGGTGTAACATCTTTATCCACAATCTGTAAATAATAAAAAGCATGTTAATTCATCTGAGAAGCATCCAAACGAACAGCTAATAATAGCCCATTAAATGTCCCATTAGCGAACATAGAATTCTTATTATTGCCTGCAACTAAGATTATGTCAATGTCATGAAATTCTAAAACATCTCTGACAAACCAAGCATATTCTAAATTTTCCTTAAATAAAAGAGGCCAAAACGCAGACGATGGCCATTTCGGAACGATTAATGTTCCTACTGCCTTGCAGTTAACTAAATGATTGATGCATTTGCTAACAAGATTAACAGGGGGGACTAACCAATTATTATCCCCATTCCAATTACAAGTAAAAGCATCAATTGCACTCGTACATGGATTCCAAAATGAAGAATTAAATCTCCCGAGTTTCGCATTGTTCATATTAGCGAACCTATCAACTGTATGTAATCCCCATAATCTATCTATGAAGTTGAAAAATTCAAACGAAATACCCCAATCGTCAATATCGACGATCCTACTCAAAGCATCTGCTTTTTCGTTATCTTCCCTCGGGATCCATTGTGGATATAACGAAATATTAAAAGAAACACAAATACTAAATATTGACAAAGCCAACGTTTGCAATTCTGGCACTTTGCTACCTTTCTGAATAATACCAACAGTATTTTGGTTATCTGTGAAAAACGAAACTAAACTATTCGATAGTAAATGCTTAAAGCTATCTATAGACAGTTCAACAGCTTTCAATTCTCTCCAAGTGGAACTTTTTATAGCTTCATGCTGCAACCACTGCTTATGCATGATATAATCAGAATTAGCTACAAAACCAGCAGCTGCACCATCACTGGCGTCAGTGAATACTTTAAAATCTGAATTTTCTCGCAAGATTGCCACAGGCTTTAAACTTACAATATTTTGTCTCCAAAATAAAATCTCTCGTATAGAACCTGAATAAAAATTCAAATCTACAAATTGATCCCACTCATCTCTACTGTTAATCACTGAAAAAGTGCACCTAGTCATTATCTGAGTGACATTTCCAATAACTGGGGTAAAAGAAATAATTTTACCACAAAATTTCGCAAGCAACCTTATTTTCACTTTGTGAGGCTGTTCTAATATGACTCCTGCTAAATCTACCAGATTTGCCACTTTCTCTGGAAGCAATTGAAATAAACAATGTTTCAAATCCCATATAAATCCAAGCCAGACTAAATTCTGTACAGGCCTCCAAATACACTTATCTTTATTGGGTACAAATCCCGACAAAATCAAGTCCTGTTTCACCCGTATAGCTTGTTGGGCACATACCTGTTCTTCTTCTGCTAATGCCAAGCCATCATCTAAATAAACAGTTATCTTAATCCCATCCTTACGCCAATGTTTTACCAAAGGACGAACTACCTTTGTAAAAATATACCCTGCTGATGAAAGCCCAAAAGGCAAAACAGTAAAAACGTAATATTTTACAGAATTACCCAACTTCCATGAAAATCCCAAATATTTTTGATGATTAGGAAAGATATTTATGTGATGATAACCAGATTTAAGATCAAAAACAAACCCAAAACAATTCGAAGTTAAAAACTGACTAGCTGTTTTCCAGTCCTCGAATTTAACCTTACAATAACGTACCTGTTTGTTTACATGTCTTAAATCTAAAATCAAACGACCTTTACCTGACTGACTTACAGATACTGTTAAAGGATTTACAACAAAAGGTGCGTTCGACTCCTCTCTGATCAAATTAGCATCTAACAAATCCTGTATAGCCTTCCCTACAAAATCTGAATTATCAAATGCAGATTTATTATTTTTGAAAAATACACTTTCAGGTTCTTTGATAAAAGGAATTTTATAACCAGAATTAATTATATCTAGAATAAAATCTGAAGTATTGATGCTTTTCCAAAAAGAAATAGAATGCTTCAGTCTATTATGTACATTAATCAAATATGAACCGGATTCATATTCAAAATAAGTTTGAAAATTGTCTAAGCTTTGTACCTGTAAAATGTCCGAATTTCTTTTATGCAGAAGATCCTCTGGGAGCTGTGAAGTTACTGTTCCCTCCGTTCTTGCATTCTTTGGCCCAATGCCCATACAACCCACACTTGTAGCAGATGTCTCTGGCTTTTGATCTGATGAATCTTGGATTAGGGCCCGATGCCCCGCCAACACGAAAGGGCGGCTGTGAAACAGCTGCAACACCATCAGCTCCACGAGCGACTGAAGACGGGCCACCTGCAGCTTCAGCGGGTCTTTTCTTTACACTCCTGTTACCTGTACTACCCTTTGTTACTTTCATCTTCTTCACGGCTCTGGTCTCTGCAGCTCGTATCTTCTTCTCGTCTACTGAATTGCTAGCTACCTCGTCAGAAAGATATTCGTCAACGGTTTTCCATCCTGCCTCTGACTTGTCCGCTATACGAATCAATTTGTTTCTCTTCTTTAACACCTTTTCCGACTCCTCCAATAAAGAAACGGCCTTGGAATATCTCTTATGATGCAAGTTGTCTAAAGCGCCACTAACATTGTCTAAAATGTCTGAATTTAGATCAAACTGCACCTGATTTCCTTTGTATCGTAAATTATTCTCGGTCTTCTTGACTTTACGGGCTAAATTCTGTGTAGTGTCAGCGAAATTTCTTTCAATCCCCGACAACTTCTTACCAAAGTAGTTTTGCATCAGAGAAAGCAAATCAGCATTGGAAATCTCCTCGTCGGGAACCCCAGCATGTGAAGCAACTTCAGGTTGAATATCATTCAATAAGTTGTCTGGCTCAATATCGGACATGATGGGAAAACAAAAAACAAACTTCTACCTATATATATATGACGTGCGATTGTGTGGTCACTACCCAGTCCTCGATAACTAAAAAACCCGTGCAATTACCTTTTATACTGACCGCCAAACCGGTTAACGGCAATAGTTATACAACTTATACAAAATCCCCATTATAAAATTAATGCGCAATCTTTCAAATTCATTCCGCATACCGCACATAAATTCATTTTTCGTAAAGGAGTAGACCCGGTAAGACCCCTTTTCGGCCCCAAAATATAGCAGTTTTACAAAATTGTTAAAATGTAAATTTTAAGCTATTTATTGGAAAGAAGAATACTTCTGTTAAATAAATTATGGGCTTTTTTTGACAATACAATGTACATGTATCGGGTACTAGCATCATAAAGTCATTCTAAATTACTGAAATCTTCGAAATTTTAGCATTTTGGTTAATTTTTAGACGGTTTCCGTCTGAAAGGGAAGTGGCCGCATTTGTGTTCATTCTTAATATTTAAATGTAAGTTGTATTTGATGATAATACATAACATATATAAAGGTTGAGAATGAACACGGATGCGGCCACTTTCATTTTTGATAAAAACCATCTGAAAAGTGACATATTATGGCATATTTGATAGATTTTTCATATTTAAGCTTGAGTTTGAGCGTCTTTAATGACTAAATCATTTCAAATCTTTCACATAAACTAATTGAATCGACTGAAGTAGACACTTAAGTGTTTAAAAGGTGTCCAAAATCTTTCATCAGATGAACCTGAATTTTGAGGCAAAAATCGGCCCTTACCGGACCTACTCCTTTCGTAAATGTCTGTAGATTTTTTTATTTTCCTCTGAAACTACTGGGCGAAGTTCATTATAGATAGATATAATTGTAAGCAGCAATAATGTTCAGTAAAATAAGATCTACAAACACATCACAAAACCACAATTTTGTCATGAACTCATATGTGTCCTTTGTTTAATATGCACATAGACCAAGGTGAGCGACACAGGCTCTTTAGAGCCTCTAGTTTTGTCATTTGAATATCTCACTTATTATGAATATTTGGCATATGGGTTACTTGCTACGTCTCCATGTCGGTCATACAGGGTTCACCTGCCCTCAACCACATTTCATGGAACAGTGATCAAGGTTAAAGTCACATGCATGAATAGGTTAATTCCTCTTATACTATAAGCCGTAGGTCAACTATCTGTGGTGTATGGAAGGATAGTAAGGGATAGATGTCAGTCTAGATCTGGCAGGTTCCATCTGACCTTGACCCCATTTCCATGGTTCATTAGTCAATGATAAGTTTTTGTGTTTTGGTCTGTTGTTCGAGAACTGTAAGCAATAGGTTAAACTATATTTGGTGTATAGAACAATTGCAAGTTGTATATGTCTATGAAGTTGGTGTTATCTGACCTTGACATCAATTTTATGATTCAAAGGTCAATGTTAAGATTTGTTAGTTCCGGTCATTTCAATTATTAATAGCAATTCAATATTGAAGTATACTTTACTGTTGCTAAGGAGGATTTACGGTTGTTATGCAGATCCCTTGTTTAATATAACAACAATTTAAAAACATGATAGTGTCAGTGACTATAATGATAGATTTCAAACCAATATGAATCTGGTATAAGAAGTAAACTCACACCAAAAATGGGAAACTTTTGAAAATGTCCTCCTTTATAGCTATACATGTATGGGGTAATGAGAACCCATCACAACATTTAAAATGGCTTTTCCTAGATTTTTATTTAAAAACAGCTCTTTAGATATAAAAAGTACATGTTGATAGTATTCTTTTATTATGTTTTTGTATTTTGATTATTGGCATGGAAAGAATCTTTTTTGTTACTAGGAGGTTTAAATTGTTACTAATGAATACTAATGATATTGTTTAAATAAATTATTTTTTATAGAAATTATTGATATCTGACCACTTAATTGTCATTTTTTGCACTGTAGAATATTTTTGTATGAAAAAAAACAAAACAAATTAAGTTTGTTCATTTTGGTTGCTAAGGACATTGTTCGGTTGCTATGTAATACTTTCTTGTCAAAAACGGGATCAATTGACAACACTCGAAGGTGAATAGCTTAAATAAATCTTTTTTGGTCCATTTATATGCATTTAGACTTTAATATTAAATACATATGTTACAATTTGTTTTTTTTTAGCTTTGTTGCTATAGGGTTACCTTTGTTGCTATGGTTACTCAATATTTGGAAAAAACCCACCGAGCTTTTATGAAAAAATTAAAGTATGACTACTACTTGTTCCATATTAAGTACCATCATGTGTGTGCTGTTCTGGTAATAGAAAATATATGAACTTGATTTCTGGCCTTTTTTGGCTTTTTTGGACATTATGGTCCATGGAGACCATCCGTCCCCCACAATTTCTAGAATGAAATAGAATTTCATCAAAACAGCTGTTCTTCCAGAATATTTGATAGTTGAAAAAGTTGCAGAACAATGGAGAAATACTTCATTTTATATAAACAGCAGTTTTCATGAGACTGCAATAGTGAAAAACTGTGAGTTTTATGCTAATCTCAATAACTCATTCTTTGGAAAAATCAAATGGCTCTGTTTCCATAGCAACCATATGTAATTGGTCCGAAAAGTATTTTTTTCTTTATAACTTGTTATTCAGATGATTTGTGCAAGTTTTCATCAAAATCTGAGACTATCATGTTTTGGTCTCTGCCTGATCCTTAGGCAGACTGGCACTTAATGTTTGACGTCTGTTTTTAAAACATAGTTCTAGAATTACAAAAAAAACAACATGTTTTGGCCTTTATGTGATTTAATATATATATATATCATACCATGACTATTTCAAATTTATGCATTATTAAACTTTAGTCGGTAACTGTTAAGTACCAAATCGAAAAATAAAACTAAAAACTTTGAGCATTTGTTGTCATAGGAATCATATGACAAATGGCAGTCTTCTTATAAAAGTGGAAACAGGTGATAGTTGCAATGTTTGAAAATTGTTATCAAGATGCATAAATAACACTCAGTCTGTTACTTTGCTTATAAAAAAATCAAATAAACTTGAATATTTTAATTTGATAAATTATGTGTTCAGTCATTAATCTATTAGCTAATAGTATAAACATTACAACATGTGGTAGAATTACCAATGAGACAGCTACCCAACATAGAGTAGATTATGTTGATAGTAGTTGCAATAAGTCACATTACGGGCTGTTCCAATAGTGATAAATACAAATACAGTATATTAAGTAAGCTAAAAAAAAAATAATCCCAAAATTACAATATGTGAACCATTTCAAACTATAGAACTTACACTGTTAGGTCTGATAGGTAAATAAATTTTGACAAAAGTCCGACGATGATATAACATGTTCTCATTGTAGATGTACCTGTGGAAAGTAAGTATTGAAGATAAAGCTTACGATTTATATTTTTCTTCGATGGCGCGGATGCACATTATATGCATTAGTCATCAAACGAAGTACATATAATGATTATACAAAATTGTATCACTGATACCTATACACGTAGTATAAAATGTTTATTTTCAATTAATTTGTTTCATACTTAAAATTTACATGAAAAAGTACAATACATCTAATTACTAACTGATCGATAAGAATATGCACAAAATGGCATTTTTCTGCGGTAGTATCTTTTAAACTTGTTTTTGTGAAGAGATAACGTAATTTGTGTTTGCAAGTTGCTTCTTATGACGGACACTATTTATTTAGTTAAGTGGTATGGTCGTCTCTGACATAAATCGGTTCAATTTGGAAAGATTGGTACTTTTATAGACCGGATACATACTCATCAGATACAGATAATGTCAACAAATGAAGTGACTATATATATTTATCAAAATACAGAGCAAGCATGTACTGTTTGTTAATAAAGAATCAATAGTACACTTTTACAAAAGGGAGAGGCAGTTCTTGTTTATATGTTAACACAAATTGTACGTAAACAACATCAGTTCCCACTATTTATTGCGTCAAATCGTGCCTAAATACAAGATCAAACAAATGAACCAATAACAGTCCTTAAGGAGTTGTTCAGTAAATTATAAAATTGAGAATGGAAATAGGGAATTTGTCAAAGAGACAACAACCCGACCAAAGAGCAGAAAACAGCAAAGGGCCACCAACACAGCAATAGATTAGTTTGTTTTCTAAAAACTAAAACTATGGAAGTTAATGTTGTGGACAACAAAACTGCGAACATTTAAGCAAACCTTCACTCACATGGTTGACGAACTAAGTATTAATTTTCAATGCGATTTAAGAAGGATAAACAAATTGCATCCAGGAAGCATATAGCACAAATTTATGATGTATCATTTTAAAGTTAAACAAAAACAACCATTGTATTTATTTCTTCAGATGGATGGAATGCATAAGACAAAAGTGACAGCCAGTAACAAACATTAGCGAAACACAGAAATAATTGAAATTACTTCCTTCCGATGCAAAAACAATATTAAACAATCTGAATATAATGTTTCCTTGTTTTATTTGCATGCACGTTTTATGTTTAAAATATATATGATTCTGATACATCAAAATAGAATCTTTGATTTTTCCTAAAATCTGTTTTAACCACAAAAGAATTATGTCGAACGTGTTGCATCACACGAATCATTCATACTTTGATATTTTCTTATGTCAGATAATTATTAAATGCTCTCTTGTGACTGAGTATTATATCAAATTCAAAATAATTAGCTACACTTCTTACCAATCAAGTGTAATAAAACTACAATGTATAACCTAGTGTCCGTAACTCATTCAAATTGATTTCACTTTTCTATTTATCCTACAAATAATGAACTTAACGTATTGAAAAGCAGTATAAACTGTCGGAATAGTCTTAAGCAATTGATTCGAAACAAATAAAAATTGTAGACTTTTCTTGTACTTCAAGTTATTATTCAAATTGTACACAAGATGTCTATAACCCTACAATAGATATAAGAAGATGTGGTATGATTGCCAATGAGACAACTCTCAATCCAAGTCAAAATTTATAAAAGTAATCCATTATAGGTCAAAGTACGGTCCTCCACACGGATCCTTGGCTCACACCGAACAGCAAGCTATAAAGGGCCCCAAAAAATTACTAGTGTAAAACCATTCAAACGGGAAAACCAACGGTCTTTTCTATATAAAAAAACGAGAAACGAGAAACACTTATGAACCACATCAACAAACGACAACTACTGAACATCAGATTTCTGACTTAGGACAGGTGCAAACACTTGCAGCGGATTTAAACGTTTTAATGGTACCAAACCTTCATCCTTATCTGAAACAATAGTGTAACATCACAACATAGATACACACACTATAAAATATCAATTAAAATGGCTTAACTCAATCAAAAGACATATTAACACCAGTGAAAATACACTGACCAAATAAATTTGATCTATGATACAATGTAAATACAAAATAAATAAACTTAGGGAAGAATAATAAAAGTAACATGTTATACCGCTGTGAAATGTTAAACAGTTTAAGAAAAACAATATGCTTGAACAAAAATATCAGCCATTTGTAATTACTATAAACATAACAGGTACATGAAAATAATTTAGTTGTTAGGTTTACGTGTACAGTTCAAATGGAGAAAGGAAATATTTTTACACAATAAATAATTTTGATGTTCATACTACGAAGAAGTGAAAATTTATAGTAATACCAAACACTTATCAAAGCTGGTATATAGAACAGATATAACCCTGAATAACATTAAATAACAAAAAAAAAAATTACAATTATTATCAACAGGTCAAATAAACAAGAAAGTACGATTTGAGTACTCGCATTTACTGACAGCTAGTTAAAAGCCAAAAACAATTAGTAATAAAAATCATGCATCTGAGACTAAAATCAACTAAAACACATCCCAGGGATTTAGTATGTTAGCGTCATGGACAGTCAAAGAAGACATGACTTGTGCAATAGTTAGGAGTTAACCTCTTTAAAGACCAAAATGAACGTGGGTGTGTCTTTATATATCCCGTTTGAAAAGAATACAAATTTAGTTGTTTTAAATTGCTGATGACAAAATCGATATTAGTGCCAATGTAAACTATATTCAAAGATCTAATTTCAACATTGGTAAGATACCCTTTCCTATAAGTTTGTTTAAAGGTTCGACGAGTTTACACGGATCACAGACTGATTTCCGCGCTTTAAGTACAATATAACCGTAAAATTTAGGATGTGAAATACCGTTTTTTAATCATTTTTTTACAGGTACAGCCAAATTTACTAATCAAATCTTTGTATCTATGAAAGAATTTAGTAAAAGTTTTAAGTAATTTATGGTAACGAAATCCCTGACTTAGTAATTAACCAGTGATGCATTGATTACGTTCGTTAAAATCTATGACATCACTACACACACGGGCATAACGAACGAGTTGGGACATATAAACACCGTATGTATTTCTTAATGTGAATTCAATTATCATACATATATTTGATTTATACGTTGTTTCTGCCATTAAACTAGTAAACATGTAGATTGAAATTGTATTATATTTAAAGCGCGAGACTATTATACATATTTCTGTAATATGTATATGAATATTATTTTTCTTGTTTTATAAAATGTTATGATTATATTTAAATGTGTAGTCTTTTGAAATCATTAAATAAATTTGCAACTGGTTTGATTAGAATGTGTTTTACATGTTTTGCCAACATCGTCATGCCTTTGATAGAAAACTCTCGTAAAAGTTTTCACGGCTTCGTTGAAAAGGAATTATTTCATATTTGGTGTGCAGCTTGATAATGTTGAGTTCAAAATATTACAACTCTGATTGTACAAGGAAAATGTTCGTAAATGTTTACTTGGCTTGATTGAAAGGAATGATTAATTATGTTTCAGTATAGATGTTGTTATGATTTTGTTATTATCATGTTTATTTATTTCGGCCTAATTTGTTTTGTGTGGCCTTATAATATGTATAATATGCTGACATCATATCTATAGTTGTTTACAAAATTGTGCAGTTTAGAAATCACTGGAACATACTGATGGAATGATTAGAACTTTCTTTTTGACTGACATAATAATTCTGAAATGATCATAATATACGATGTGTAATTTAAATTTTTACCATATTCTATGAGTTTCCCTTCTACACTGTTCTAGAAGTTTCCGTGACAACTCATATACAGACACCGAAATTAACCTTTTTTAGACATTAATTTACTTGGATTCAGAGAAGTTCTCTGAAGTTGTTGTATTGACACTTTATTTACGTTAACTACATCATACTAGATTGGACATGTTTCGTACAGTTCAGAGAAGAATTCCGGATAAAGAAAAGACAAAGGATTGGACATATAAATTAACAGTTCAGTTAACATTTCAATTTGTATGATATTTCTTGTAAACTTGTGTATAATAAATATTGTTAAATTTTATTATTGATTTGTGTCTTTTGTTGGCTACAAGTTAAAGGTGAATTCTGGCCGTAACAGAAATTTGGAACTCATCCGGGAAAACATTAATATCAGATTAAAATTTTCTGTATTTATAGAATTCTACAAAATGGCATTCAATGCCGGAAAATTTTTGAAGACGCCAGACATGTAAGGGTTTGATGACTTAAAGAAAGACGAATTAATATTGCTTGCTAAACATCTAAACATTGATTTTAGAGTATCTTTGAGAAAAACAAATTATAAAAAATTAGTAATAGACAAATAAGTTGACGCAGACATTTTAGATGAAGAGGCTCTCGAACTTGAGGTAGAAATTGTTGATGCTTTCAAATTAAAACAGTTTGCATCAGAACATGAACTTGAATTAAAACAATGGAAAAAAATGGAAAATGAGGTAATATAAAACAATTGGAAAAAGAAAAAGATTTAAATCAAAACAGGCAAAACTTAAAATGAGGGAAAGGTTAGAGATGGAGAAAATAATGATTGAAATGGTGTAAGTATATAAAACAATTGGAAAAAGAAAAAGATGAATTTAAATCAAAACAGGCAGAACTTAAAATGAGGGAAAGGTTAGAGATGGAGAAAATAATGATTGAAATGGTCAAAGTAGAAAGCAACACTTATGTAGAGTCAAAATCAGAATATTTTGATGCAGCAAAAAACATACGTTTGGTTCCCTGATTTTGTTAAAAAAAAACAGTTGATAATTATTTTCAACAGTTTGAGAAAATTGCTCAAAATTTGAAATGGCCAAAGCCTTTTTTATCTACAATGTTGCAAAATGTTTTTGAGGGCAAGGCTGCTGAAATTTACTCAGTACTTTCGTCAGAAAAAAAGTTCTGATTATGACACTGTAAAACAGGAAGTTTTGAAAGCTAATAAGCTAGTGCCAGAAGCATATAGACAGAAAGTTAGGTCTTATAAAATGCTTGATTAACAAACCTATGTTGAATTTGCTAGGGAAAAAAAAGATCTATTTGATAAATGGCTTACGTCTAAGAAAATAGATAACACATTTGATAATATAAGATAATTGGTGTTATTATAAGAGTTCAAGCAGTGTGTTCATTTAGACTTAAAAACACATTTAGATAACAAAACTGTTGAGACATTACAAGATGCAGCTGTTATTTCCGATAATTATACCCTTTCACATACAAGAAGTTTCGAAGGTCAAATTGTTAAAACTTCGAGCGGAAATTACAAAAATCAAAGTACTGAGCGTACTGATAATAAGAATGTTGCACAGAATAAGAGTCAATCCAGTAATAATATGTCTAGTCCAAAATTTTATACTTTTAGAAGTCACTAACTTGAGGTTATTGTAAGAAAAATGGTCACCTGATGGCTGATTGTTTTAGTCTCTAGAAGAAGAATGAAAGAGATAATAAATCCAAATCCGTGCTTATACGACACCCCTTGTATCCTATACGTTGGAATGTCCTGTGAGTCAGGCTTTTAAGTCCAGTTTTTGTGATTACATGGAGGATTATAAATCCTTTATGTCTGATGGGTTTGTTTCTATTGTTGAACTACTCCTCAGCCCATTCAGATTTTATAGGACACTGGAGCTTCTCAGAGTCTGTTATTAGAAGGTGTGCTGCCTTTGTTCGAGGAGACTTCTGTTGGTGCCTCCGTTTTGTTACAGGGTGTGGAGTTGGGTTGTATAGATGTTCCCCTCCATCGTATTTATCTGAAGTCAGATTTAATTACTGAACCTGTGGGTTTTCGTCCTAATCTCCCTTATTGCTAGGAAAGATCAAGCTAGGAACTATTGGTTGCTGAACCAATTGTTACCAGTGAACCGGTTTTGGGTGTTAAGTCACCTGAAGATGATGCTGAACTGTATCCAGCTTGTGTTGTTACTAGGGCACTGGCAAAAAAACAACAAAATGAGGATTTTCAAGAAGACCAGTATGATTATATGGACCTTTCTGACACTTTCCTTGCTGACATTGACGGTTTTTGTGGCTCAGAAAAAGGCCATGATAAGACCACCTAGTACTAACAAACATGTAATTATACCATGGCCAGAAGTGAACAGCCATTCATTAGACAGAAGAGATTGTGTGGAAGAATACAATAAACCCCATGAGGTTCTACAGCTCCGCAAGAGGGCTCAACCACAGGAGGGAGCAAACAAAGTGGCCGAATACTTCTACCATCAAGACGCCGTTTTAATTAGAAAATGGAGGCCCCTGATGATATCCCAGAAGATGAATGGAGAGTGGTATACCAAGTGGAGATGACCAAAGTTTATAGGCAAGAACTTATTGGTCTTGCCCATGACACCCCTTGGCTGGACATTTAGGTATAAGGAAGACTTGCCTTAAGATCTTGCAGTATTTCTACTGACCCAGACGTAAGGATGATGTCACACAATACTGCAATATATGCCAGGTTGTTGGCGAGCTTAACCAGAAAATACCACCAGCACCACTTCTGCCAATTCCAGCCTTTGAAGAACCGATTTCAGTCGAGTATTGATTAATTGCGTTGGACCTTTACCAAGGACCAAAACTGGAAATGCGTATTTATTGACGATCATGAGTATATTCACTCGCTTTCTTAAGGCTATTCCGTTAAGGAATATCATGATACCAACTATTGTCAAAGCTCTTATAAATTTATTCACGTTAGTAGGACTTTCTAAGTCTATATAGTCCGACCAGGGTTCAAATTTCATGTCGGGTTTATTTCAACAGGTCGTTTACCAGTTACGGATTGCTCATTATAGGTCAGGTGCTTATCATCCAGAATCTCAATATGCCTTTGAACGTTTTTATCAAACATATAAGAACATGATTACAACTGGTTGTCTTCAAATTTGACAGAGACTGGGATGATGGTGTTTACTTTCTACTTTTTGCGGTCCGAGAGACTGTTCAAGAATCCCGTGGTTTTAGTCCCTATGAGTTGGTGTTTTGTCACACTGTAAGAGGCCCTTTAAAATTGTTTAAGGAAAAATGGCTTACTGAACACACTGACTTGAATCTTCTAGACTATGTATCTAGATTTAGAGAAAAATTGTATACTGCTTGTCAAATTACTCAGAAAAACGTAAAAACTGTTCAGAATAAGATGAACATATGGTATGATAAAGATGCCTTGGACAGAGGTTTTGAGCCTAGTGATAAGGTACTTGTATGTTTGCCAGTCACTGGACATCCTTTGCAGGCTAAATACTGTGGTCCTTATACAATAGAGAGTAAAATCTATAATCTCACAGTCTTTGACATTGGAATCTGTTGTTTTCCTAGTTGCCTTCGTAATCTAACAATCTTCAATCTTGTATTCGGTTCTATACCCGATTTCCTCTTTTATTACAATATCCCAAATTGACATACTATTTGTAAATCCAGGTCTATATGAAAATTAACAATCTTCTTTAGCACTATAAAATCAGGTTCAATCCACCATTTTCTACATAAGAAAATGCCTGTACCAAGTCAGGAATATGACAGTTGTTTTCCATTCGTTTGCTGTGTTTGTGCTTTTGATTTTGCCATTTGATTAGGGACTTTCCGTTTTGAATTTTCCTCGGAGTTCAGTATTTTTTTGATTTAACTTTTTATTCAAAACTGTCATACACTATTGTTTTGTCTGATTCGATTCTGATGATATCTGGTGATAACACGAACGCTTAAGTCAAGCAATCGTCTACAATGATATGCGTGTTTTTTTTCTCATATTTCCGTTTTATTAAATTCCTGAACATTGACATTTTATACTGTATGTGTGTGTGGCTTGAAAATGTGACAAACCTCTGCATTATTATGATTTGTTGTTTAACTGAGTTCCTGTATAATTTTACTCTCGACTAGGTATTTTATGTTTTTTGTGTGTGTCTTGTAAATGTGAAATTTTTTGACATTGTTTTAATGGTTAAATTAACAGTCTTTGCATCTTGAAAATTGTTCCTGTCATTGACGGATAGAGGAGCATATAATGTACGACCATTTTTTTTTTCAATGTTAAGAATAATGGTATGACTTACTACTGTCTTAAAGCATAGTTCTTGAATTTGACATGAGAAAATGTAATAAAATATTGTCTGTCCTTACTGAAATATGTATCATGTCATTATCTTTTTTTATTAAATTTCTGTTTTTGTATTTAACTTCAGTCGGTAAGTGTCGTGTGCCAAACCGAAAAATATAATTGATAGCTTTGAAGCAATTGTTATTTTTAAAAATGTATGACACATGACAGTCTTGGTATCAAAATAAGAAAATGTATGACAAATGGCTGTTTTGCTATAAAAATAGGATATAATGTTGGAACACTGTTTTCAAAATGTATTACACTGCTACTTTACAAATAAGACGTGGTATGAGTGCCAATGAGACAACTCTCCATCCAAGTCACAATGTGTAAAACGTAAACAATCATGGGTCAAAGTACGGCGTTAATACTTTGTATGTCATGAACAAAATTATACAACAATACCTAAGGTGGGTTAAATACGCTTTCATACATTAATATTAAAACCAATAAAGACAAAGAAAGAAAGAACATATGGTACATGTATGATCGCCAATGAGACAACAGAGAGTGAATGACATAGATGTTAGTAACCATATGTCACCTTACGATAGTCACTGAGCAAAACCAAAATTGTATGGTAAGCTTTCAAAGTCCCGACATGACAAAATGTAAAACAAGTATGTGTATCACCTATAGACACAGGATTTCATATAGTGCATATAGAAGTACTTTCAAATTGTTTGATACTTCCGCTTTCAATTCAACAAGTAAATGTTGATTAAATATGTATACTGTAAAATTTCATTCAATTAATTCCAATATTGAACGACAAAAACTTGTAGAGAATCTCATTTTCCTGTAGAATTGTCTTTTGAACTTATCGTTTTAAAGATATAACAAATGACTTAGCTCACATATATAAGTTGATTCTTATAACGGACCATATACGTTTAAGGTTATGGTTGGCACTGAAATAAATCAGTTAAAAGTGCCAATTCTTGGAGTACATGCTTATCTAACACAGCATGTTTCTCTCTGTGAACGAAATATTACAGAAACCCATCAATTAAAATAAAGTTAAGATATAACCTGGTCACAAAGGATCTTATATACCATAGCGGAGATGAAGTTCGCTCTGAAGTAACACATCGAAAGTTTTCTCGATACAATTGATGTTCCAAAATTGAACAACGTCAGTCCGTAACAATGGGTAAAAAAAAAAAAAAAAAAAAAAAACAATAAAAAACAACTAAACAACACTCCTTAAGCAAATTACGGCCTCTATCAGTATTCTTAATATGTTTGTTCTTTAAGAACTAAACTATACTCCTTAAGCAAGTTAAGGTCTTTATCAATATAATTGACATTTTTTTTATTTAAGAACTGATTTTAAAAATCACAAGACTGCTTTCCTGAGATCTAAACATGCGTTCACATCGTTTACAAACTATGTTTTAACTTCGAAAACGCTTCGAAATACTCAAATTACATTCAAATACATGTAGTAGGGACCACAAATATCTATGAAAATATGAGGAAAGACAAATGATAATGAATGAACTTATCAAAACAATAATTTGATTTCCCCAATTTTCAGGTTTATAAAATATTGAAAACAACATGTTTAATAATTTAATGCGTCCGAAGCGCTTTGAAGGACAATTTCCCAATAGTGTGTTTTTTCATTGTTCAGAAATTCATTCGGGATGGATAGGGGACGGCCAACTTACCACTATTGCGCTATTTCACTATACTGTTATATATCACAGTTCAGAATTTCATTCAGGGTAGGGAAATGGTAATTTTCAAAAGTGTCATATATAACTGTCCAGGAATTAATTAGGGGTAGGGGAGAGACAATATCCCAATTGTGTGCTATTTCACCGTTCAGAATTTTATTAGGGATAGAGGAAGGACAATATCCTCATAGTGTGCTATATCAACGTTCAGAAATTGTTTAGGGGTAGGGGAAGAATCATTACCCAATAGTGTGCTTTATCATTTTTCAGGCAACCAATAGACGTAGTGGAAGGACAGTATCCCAATAGTGTGTTATATCAACGTTCAGGAATTAATAAGGGGTAGGGGAAGGACAAATTCCAAATAGTGTGCAATATAACTGTTTAGGAATTCGCTAGATGTAGGGGAAAAACAATTTAACAATAGTGTGCTATATCACCGTTCAGACATTCATTAGATGTAGGAGAAGGACAATTTCCAAATAGTGTGCTATATCACCGTTCAGACATCTATTAGGAGTAGGAGAAGGACAGTTTCCCAATAGTGTACTATATCACCGTTCAGACATTCATTAGGAGTAGGGGAAGGACAATTTCCCAATAGTGTGCTATATCACTGTTCTGACATTCATTAGGGGCAGGGGAAGGACAATTTCCCAATAGTGTGCTATATCATCGTTCAGACATTCATTAGAAGCAGGATAAGGACAATTTCCGAAGAGTGTGTTATGTCACCGTTCAGACATTCATTAGGAGTAGGAGAAGGACAATTTCCCAATAGTGTACTATATCACTGTTCAGACATCCACTAAGAGTAGGAGAAGGACAATTTCCCAATAGTGTACTGTATCACCGTTTAGACATTCATTAAATGTAGAAGAAGAACAATTTCTCAATAGTGTACTATATCACTGTTTAGACATCCATTAGGAGTAGGAGAAGGACAATTTCCCAATAGTGTACTATATCACTGTTCAGACATTCAATAGATGTAGAAGAAGAACAATTTTCCAATAGTGTGCTATATCACCGTTCAGACATTTATTAGATGTAGAAGAAGGACAATTTCCCAATAGTGTGCTATATCACTGTTCAGACATCCATTAGGAGTAGGAGAAGGACAATTTCCCAATAGTGTACTATATCAACCTTCAGACATTCATTAGGGGCAGGGGAAGGACAATTTCCCAATAGTGTGCTATATCAATGTTCAGACATTCATTAGGAGTAGGGGATGGACAATTTCTCAAAAGTGTGCTTTATCCCCGTTCAGAAATTCATTAAGGGTAAGGGAAGGACAATTCCCAATATTG
Organism: Mytilus californianus; assembly: GCF_021869535.1. Lineage (NCBI taxonomy): Eukaryota > Metazoa > Mollusca > Bivalvia > Mytilida > Mytilidae > Mytilus > Mytilus californianus. The sequence goes on along the minus strand of NW_026262669.1, from coordinate 5,979,664 downwards.
TACTATTTCACCGTTTAGACATTTATTAGGAGCAGGGAAAGAACAAATATCCAATAGTGTACTGTATCACCGTTCAGAAATTCATTATGGAATGCGGAAGGACAATTTCCTTAAAGTGTTCTACAGGAAATGCCTGTACCAAGTCAGGAATATGACAGTTGTTATCAATTCGTTTGATGTATGTTTGAGCTTTTGATTTTGCCATTTGATAAGGGACTTTCCGATTTCAATTTTCCGCGTAGCTCGGAATTTTAGTTATTTTACTTTCTACATCACCGTTCAGAAATTCAATTGGGGCAGACAAAGGACAATTGAACTATATATTTCACAAGTTCTGAAATTGTCACTATTGATTTTGTCAGCTTATATGGATGTCCCCCTTTTTGAATTTATCATGTAGTATGGTACATGTAATGTTGTTATACTTTTTTTAAAATGTTTGAATTGAACTAAAAAAACACAGTGTATAATTACATCTTGATGTAAGTTTTACCATACAGAACTGATTTTAAAACCTACGCTTTTCATATGATTTTATTAAGCAAGAATTGAACTCGTTTCGTTTAAAACATTTGTTTTTGTTCTGTTTATATATACAATAATAGAACTAAAAGGAGTTATATAGGCGTAACGAGTTTTTATTTGTTACGTTTATATATTAGATTATAGAAATAAAAGAAGAAAAACGGGCTTAAACATTTTTGTTCCTGTTTTTATGTATAATTAAATATAGAATTGAAAGGTGATTTATAATTAAAGAATTTGTACAATATAGTCTGTATAGGACGATTAAATACGATCGTAAAGTATCAATTGAAATCCGTAAAAACCATACGCTGGAGCAGAGTGTATTTAGTGCTGATATATTGGAAGTTTGTAACTATAAAGTTGAAATCATTGCGTTTGTCATAAATTAATCAATTTGTGTCAATATCGAATTAAAAATCAAGGCAAAAGCAGATCATTTCGTTTTCTTTATCTTGAGTCCACTTGGAAATAAGATAGCAACACTCACTAAAATATTAGTTACAAATGATATAACTACGTATTATAAATAAATCGATTCGGCTGCATGTAATTTCACTCAACAAAACTCGGAGTACACTGGGAAAATCGAAGTGATTCATTCGATGAAATACACTCAGAACCGGACACTCGTTTCTATGGTGAATGCCTTTTAACCGTATCCACTGTTATTTGCTATATATTTGTTGCCACTGCATAATGGGACATGCAACTTTTGAAAATCTAGGCTATTAAAAAGCAGTTCCGATTTTTTTTTCTTTTCTACTTTTAAATTATTTTACTAACAATATTTTTTACTTTTGATTCCTCATGTCCCGGTACATTCTATTGTCACTTTTGCTATTAGTACAGCACATATCCTGGTGGTCTTTCTTATAACATAAATTGCTAGTTGATCTTTTTTTAATTCATATCTTTAGTCGATGTGTTTTGTTTATAAATAGTTTTATTCACCAAACAGAAAAACCCTTATGAAAAATGGAATTAATCAATAACTGTAACTATGAACATGAAAGGGAATACAAGTTATGTCTGATTATAACTGGTTAACATCGAACTTTTTTTTTTTAATCGTTTTGGTTTAATCTATCGTGGTTTTTAATCAATTTGCCACTTAAAAAGTTATTTCTACATTTCTACATGTTATTGTAAATGTTACCTGATAATGTGTGTGTGATGTTACATTTTATAAGTGTACTTAAAAACCTTGATGACTGATTTAACACATGAAATGCAGTAAAGGTCATATATTAAATACATAAATATATTGGACTTTAAAGTGCGATTGGGCCGCTGAAACCCGAAGATCACGCTAACATTCCATGGTCCACGCTAAAGTGCGATGGTTTGATAAGCTAAAGTGCGATAGTCTTTGTTCTTCAAAGGAACACGCATAAGTCCGATGCCTCAATACGCTAAAGTACATTTTCCGCTCAAATGCGTATGTTTGCTAAAGTATGGACGTAAGCAACGTAAAACAGCATTATAAAGGTACGAGCAATTTGTAACAACTAAAATGGACCTGCCGGAAAATGTTAGTTCAGATGAAGGTTTTGTATCAGACAAAAAAAAAAAGACCCAAGAGGGGCGGAAGGAGGGCGTGTCATCCCAAATTCCTCCAAGAAAAGTAAAGCATTCTTTCCCGAATCCAGAAAAATAAATACTTAATTCCCGAGTCCCGATAGGTGTAAATCCCGAATTCCCGCGAAAAAAAGACCAATTCTCGAATACAAGCAAAAAAAGGCCCAACTCTGACATCTTGAAAAGGTCCTTCCGCCCTTCGTTACACCTTTTTGACAACTATCATAAATATAAAAAAAGATGTGGTATGATTGTTAATGAGGCAACTATCCACCAAGACCAAATTTCAATGACGTATTCACAATTAGAACTGTAAAACAATCTAAAAGAGAAATACAACTGGCTTGATTTATGAACTTGATGGAACAAAACAATAAATAATCTCAATCTAGCGTTTTATACCAACACACTTTAACTTGTTACCCAACTCATTTAGGCATTCATGGAGGACACCACAAAATCATGAAAAAAACCATGTGTTTACCCAAAGCAATGGACATAATTTTTTAGGCCAACTTCAATCCAATAACAATAAGATATGATCAAGAAAAATCCTCGAGCTTGAAAGACCTTATAAAAAAGCTTATCGCTATATCGCCTGTCATACAAGTCAGACGTTTAGCTAGCTATAAAACCAGGTTCAATCCACCATTTTCTACATTAGAAAATGCCTGTACCAAGTCAGGAATATGACAGTTGTTATCCATTCGTTTGATGTGTTTGAGCTTTTGATGTTGCCATTTGCTTACGGACTTTCCGTTTTGAATTTTCCTCGGAGTTCGGTATTTTTGTAATTTTACTTTTCACCTATGACGTCGTTGACGTTAACATTGACAACGTTTCGTTCACCCTTAGTTTTTGACGATAATTTCCTATCTGAAGCAAATATCATGATATGAAAAATTATCACAAAAAAGATTAAAGGAAAGATACACAAAAATACGATAAAAATAGATATCAAATTTTCTAAAAGACATTTATTTGAAATGGACATAAAACTTCTATAACGTGGACCATTATTCACACCCACACAGTTAAGGCTGATAGAACTCTTTGGAAATAACCGTTATTATGACAAATCACTAGACAAAATTATGGACAGGATTACAACCACCACAACACAGAGATAGAAATTTCGATATCTATATCAACCGCCTCCAAAAGGAAGCAGATTCAACTATGTCTCCTTCTGATGTGGAGTTAAATATTTCGAAACAGGAAATTGAACTTCAAGATCATGACAGCATTATGATCAAAGAAGCTGATAAAACGGCGAAATAGTAATAACGGATGCAAATTATTATAATCTTATAATGATGGGGCAACTTGAAGATACTCAAATATAGTTGAAGGGAAACATAACTGTTGAACAACGGATAATCGTTAAAATACGGAAAATGATAAAAAAAAATATGACGAAAATCTTTCATAAAATGAAGCTGAATATTTGATTAACTTCGAAGTTCAACTAAACAATTTTGACGATTTGCCTATCATTAACTAATCTGAAGGATAAAAATCAACATACAAACAAATGTCTAGATTAAATGATCTTAAATTACGCCCTACAATAGCAAGTCCTTCATCAAATACCTAAAGATTATGCAATCTACTGGACATTATACTCAAGCCGTTATAAATGAAAAAAAGTTTCCAAGTTTGATAAGAGACGATTTAGCCTTTTTAAATACAACACTGAAAGGGTAAATAAAGGAATCTTTCTGGTGATCTATGACTAGCCTGTGCACAAATATTCCCTACAAACTCGGACTAAAGACGGTTTGATTTTGGATCATAACACTGCAACCTTAAATAAGGGAAATTTATTATAAAATGGATTCAACTTGTATTGGAAAAAACAAACTTTATATTCGATGACCAATTATATCTGCAAGTATGCAAATAAAGGGGAAAGCTGTGGGGACAAAGATTGCGCAAACGTATGCAACACTAGTGATTGACTGTTTAGAGAACAGTCTATATACTTCGCCTCAAAATTTCTTTTTAAGAATGCAGTCTATGTATTGAAGGAAACTGGAAACGCTTCCGTGACATATTTTGGACCGGTATCAACGGTTTACACGAATCAATTAAATTCATCATGGAAAGTGATGAGATACAGTTTTCTTTTTCTCAGAATCATGATTATGAAAAAGGCGAGAATATTTTTGGAATTTCAGAATATGCCATATATCACACAGAAATATCCCTTCCAATCTGGCCGGACGCGTATGCACTATAGTAGCCAAGGAATCACAACGAGAAAAAAAAACTTGCATAATTAAAACACTATCTTCTGAAACAAGAATACCCGGAAAATATTGCTGCAATACTCAAAACATAAATTCAAGTCACAAAATTGAGCGTCCGAAGGAAACTATTTCTAATGAAAATTACATATTACTCTCTATCCTAGAAACTACAATATTTTACACACCGCCTATGAATGTCTTCAAATACTACACCAATCTACATGACCAAAAGAACTGATCCTGAAATAAAAAAAAATATTGACACTCGTTTGCCGCTGCTTATCAAAGTTAGATTCACATCGTAAGGCGAAAATGTGAAGAAGCAAAGACTCATAGATTGTGCATGTGGATGCTATTATATAAACGAACGGGACTCTGTGATATTTCAATCTGGAGAGACATTTAAGGTTAATGCAAGAATGAACTGGACAACTCGCAAACTGGTATATTGCGCAATATGCCCAACGTGAAAACAAAATTGCATAGGGGAAACAGGAGGTGACCTCTTTGACAGAGTAAAATTGCATAAACATATAAGGGACAATTCGGCCAGCAATGTCCATACAGTCAACATTTTGACAGATGCGGAATGGCAAAATTCTTTATATTTCCATTTTATCATCAAATACTTAATTTTTTAATGCCATAGATGTAGCACTTCTACTGTTTCGGTGTTGTTTTTCATTTTATAGAGCGCTGTTTGGGGAATATCAATCTCGAGGGCATGTTCAACTCAGTAGTCAGTAATTCAGGACTGACCTTATTTATAACAGACCATTCTGAATTGTTTGTTTATAAATTTATACATTATTAGGAAACTGAAGTTTTAGATCCGTGAAACAAGGTTGGCCTGAGATGGATTTTGGCTATTAGTGTAGGTCCCTTTTGGTCATACATCTCTTCAACTGTTTCGGTTCTTATACATCCTTGGCTGTCATAGTTTCTAATAAAAACCCATATAAGTGCTTCGTACGCATATAATTTAGAAAGTGTTGTTCTCATTTCACTAACCGAAAGTAAAAGTAAATTGTTAACAGCAATAGTGTGCAATACAATATGTTAGTCACGTTAAAAAAGGTAAAATGCTGCTGATGCGAAGTCACAAACCAAATTGTCGATAATTACATAAATATTAACGACCTTAAACTGACTAAAGATCCGATATGACGACTGAAAGAACCGATAGTTATAATCATGTCTTTCATTATTTTTTTAAATTATACATTACTGTAACAAAGAACTTTTTATTTTCAAATATATCACTATTCATCATATATTTAGTAGTAAATACAGTAGTTTTGAATATTTGATAAATAGCCTGCTGTTTAATCCGTATCGCGCAACTTTGATGCGCACCCTTTATCACGCCCCTTTATCACATGTCTACCCTTTATCACACCCCTTTATTGCACCCCTACTCAGATTTCCCGTTCGTATTCTATACGGAGTTTCTCGGACAGTTACGGATCAGCAGATTATATTTATGGAAATCTGCATGAGGAAAAAGAGAATAGTCAGCGACAAACTCAGAAAAACCGGAAATGGATCATTTATGACAGTAGTGATTCCGACTAAATGTACATGAAGTCCGATGTTTGTTAAACATTAAACTTTGCTATTTCAAAAGTGCACGTTTTACTCACCAGTCTCTAAGTAGTCTCTTGTTTTTTACAGTATACTTGTTGTTAAATTGTTGGTTTATTGTTACTATTTTGTTTTATTAACAGGTTTTATTCAGAATCTGTTTTATATAGTACAACATTACTAAAGGAGGATAAAAAGAACTCAATGAAATACCATACAAAACACATACAACCATAACAAAAAATACAAAAAAAAAATATATTTACTAAAACCAGGACCCAAATTGTAAGGTAACCCAGGTGCTTTGGATGAATAAGCAGTTCCTATATATGATAAAGCTTATAAAACATGGCAAAAATAAATCTGAAAGTACAGAGTAACCCAGGTGGTTTGGATCAGTAAGCAGTTTATATATATTGATTGATTGTTGGGTGCTTAACGTCCAGTGGCAAATATTTCAGTTTATATATACTCTTCTGTTTAAATATATAATAAAGCTTATAAAACATGGCAACATCCGTATCACATGTCGTATCACCAGAGACCAATATAATCCCTCGAACCTAAAGCCCTCGGGATGATACGGCATGTGATACGGATTTTGCCATGTATTACTCTCTATATAATGTTGTATTTATATTTAATGTGTTTCCCTCAGTTTTAGTTTGTAACTCGGAATTATTTTTTTCTCAATCGATTTATGAATTTCGAACAGCGGTATACTACCGTTACCTTTATTTGTCTCGAATGTTTGATTTTTTTTTAATTCTAAATAAAGGAATTTTATTAATAAACAGACCACGAAAACAAACTATATAAAAACATGATAATGAAAAGTAATTACATGGTACATAGCCATATAGATAGAACAAAACCCCGATGGTATGTGATTCTATAAATGCAGAGCATATCTCTGTTTCCAGTCGAGCAAATTCAAAATTTGTTTACTTGAAATACACCAGTGTGGTTATATGCTTTGTTGAAACTATCAAGATATTTGCTATATTCGAACATGTAAAAGAAAATGTAGACAGACTATATACATTAGGAAAGAAGTGAAACTTCAATTATTTTGAAGAATCAAATTTATTTTATTGGGTTTATTAGAACAAAGTAAATTATTTTACGATTCAAACGCTGCAATGAGTTCATAATTTTTTTAAAGGGGAGGGGGCTATGTCGTATGCATATGTAGCTGTCAAATTTGGTCTGTTTAATCTTTCAGATGGGAGAAAAGATCTAAGCGGAAAGTAAGTTTTACGTCCTTCGTATGTGACATATACTTACTGTCTTCAATTACTGACAAAGTGTTTTGAAGTATACATTACGCACTAGATAGTTTCGAAAAAATATGTCTTTACAATTTATTCTATAAGCCATCACAAATTTGTCAATACAGAAACACGTTAAACATAAAATTTTAGCTAAAGTTATAATTAACCAAACACTGATATTTAGATTAATTCTTGGAGGTTTGCTTTGATTTATCATCCTTAAAGCATTTTAATGAATGAATTAACACAAGATACAAAAGACCGAGTATACAGCAAATATGAATACTTACCTTGTTTGTATTGGATACCCTAGCTTCACAAAATTTGGTACTCTTCTTATTTTATATGAGTCGGAGTTCCTTCAGACACTTGTCTAAAATACACATTCAGAACTTGATAATGTTATTTCCATTAACAATCCAAATATTTCTGATTGGGTTCCACTAATATATCTTCTGAACTAAAAATAAAGAAAAACAGACACGGCTTCCTCTGTCTCAAATTTAGACTAATACCACGAATTTGACACAATTGATCCTCAGTACAAGAATCTGTGACAAAAGAGACGATTTTAATTTTGAAATTATTATTTTCCAACCTTAGCAGCAATATAACAACTTCGCCTACATATGAAATATACATTTCCAAACTTGTTCGGTATGCAAGTGCTTGCAGCTGCTTATCATGCGTTATAAAACATCACCAGTGTAAGTCATTTGATAGTAATTGTGTGTTGTTGACAATTGAGGGTTTATTGTAAAATTTTCCCATTTTGTAAAAGTTGAAAGACATAAACAATCCTTTCCGCTATTTAGCGTTATCTGCACACAATTTATCTTTTGACACAATTGATTTTAATTTCTTTTAATTTATCACTATAATAAATGGAAATCAAGTGAAAGAAAATTAATAATGTTTAATTGTTTTTAACGCTTTTTAAGACAAGCTAGATTTTAGCACATGCATGTCTAGAGTTATTAAAAATGACTATGAATTCTGTTTGACTCTGACCGTAATGAAAATCGTACTATGACATATTTGTGTCCATTTTTGTCATTGTACATACATAACGATTTTGTGCTGTCTTCGTGCCAGTTCGTGATTTTTTTCATTCATATTTAACAGTATAAAAATTACCAAATTTGTTTATCTGTTTTAGGGAAATAGACACGTAGTTTAATAGCAAAAGAAGAGAGGAACTATAATGTTCTAGCCTGATTTTTTTTTAAGAGAAATTGTTTTGTCAGACAAAAGAAAGAAAATAATTATTCTGAATGCGTTGGTTTTAGATTGTTGAAAAATGTTTCGCTTTCCGCGGTAAAAAATAATATAAAACCAGAGAAAAAAATAGCACCATCTTTTTATAAAGTTAACATAAAAATTACTTACTAAATGACTTATTTTTCATACACTGAAACAATTCATCTTTTTCTTGTTGTATTCAATTACAGTAAAAACAAATTTAACTGAACAATGACAACTAACGTTTATATCTAGATAAGTTAGTTTTATTTCACCTTATAGCTGAGCCGTTGACGTGTTTATATCTAAACGCATAAGAACAGAATATACCAATTTAAAGTGCTCGGTAAAATGGGATAGCATTTCCTGCAAACCATTCCAGTTAATAATATTTGTTTAAGGTTAATAAGTCAGATCATGTATATTTCAGAGGATTTTCTTGTCGCAATACACATATTGAGGTAGGTCTTTCGTTTAATCAATCATGAAACCCCTCGGTGTGTTATATATCAAGTTAAACCTTTAAATATGCGTTATCTTTTAGATCTTCTTAGAGGTATAAAATATTGATGTTTGTACCGAGTCCTTTTTGAAGAATAATATGATGTTCTATACTTTTCTAAAGAATGCTTTTGCTATATATTATATTATCTGCAATGGTTGAAGTAATCTTGTGTCAATGTAATATCACACTACAAATATTTATACAGGTTTATATTTAAATGTTGTTTCATAAAGAATTAAAAAAAATCAAAATTGCATAACAATTTAGAAATGAATTGCTTTAGAAATTTCATTAGATATCAAACGTGTATTTCTTTAATTTTTCAGCAGTATAACCTACCAGATAGAAAAATAAACAACATGTAGACATAGATAAGTTTGTAAATGAGAGAGTATAACTTTTTTAATTAAGAAAGACGCGATAACATTGAAGTTATTGACCAATTTGTATTGATTAATGTGAAATGCAAGGCTTACTGAGATAACAATGTTTGCAAAAAATGCTTTCGTAAGGAGAAAGTAATGTACATTTGGTCTCTGATTTATTATATTTAAACAGGTAGATGCGGTATGATTGCCAATGTGACAACTGTATTATTACAATTGTTGTGTTTTTGATAATCACAATTGTGTTTAATCTTTTAGTATCATTTTTCAGAATCCTTTGGATAGCAAACCAATTACAAATAAAAAACAAAAACACCGTAAATCTATCCACCAAGTTAGTACTGTAGTTGTAGTGTTTTCTTTGTATATTTGTGCCCTGATTTTTGAATATTTAGACATTAAGCTATACCAAAGTTATCAAGCTAATGCTATTAAAGTTGCTTTATATTATGCTATTGACTGTCATTCATATCAATACCATGACAATGTTCTGATAAATCCGTTCATATATCATATACATTTTAAACTCGTTTATCCTATTATCTTAGTAATTGATTATGTATTGCTATTGAAGAAAAGTAGGTGTTTTTTAAATGCAGCTGCAAATTAAATAAATAAACAATCCAATCGTATAGGGAAATGTGAAATGTCCAAATGATCGAAAAACACCACAAATGTAATGCTAGTAGTACCAATGCGAAATTTGTTCCCAATAACTGATTAAAAAGGAGAAGTCAATATTCAGAAACATGTGTTTGCTAAAGTTTGCATTATCTAGAAGACTCAATAGATTGAATGTCTCAAACAAACAAAAAATCACTTGCAAATCAAATGGACTTGGAACGTTTAATTGTTGAATGTTTTGTTTTAAGTAGAAAGAATTGGTATTGTCCTAGCTCGATGATATCATAATGTACCATTCTATTGTATCAAGGCGTGTCAATCAAATTTAATAGCCAGCTTTATGTGACAATATGTCTCTCAAAAACAATTGTAAAAACACCATATCTTATCGACTAATATCCTATATGAGATATGTGTTGATACGACATAACTAACTGAAAATATATACTTCTGTTAAGAAGCTACGTTACTCACGAAAAACTGCTTAAGGCTGTTAAAATGTTAACATTTTGTTAAATTAATTAATTAATTGTTTTGATACGATTATCTATCTTTGAGTGATACGATGTTCCCCCGATATTAAACTTGTGTTTCTGTTATTTTGCAGTGGACGGTAAGAGTTATGTACCAGACAGATAAGTATACGGTGATAAGTGAACACATAACGCGTTAAGTTTGAGAATTTATAAGAAGTAGTGGATTCGGAAGCGATATTATGGTTTACAAATCCCCTACTTTTATATATTTTCTACTCTATAATATGTTAAATTTTTAATAAGTGATAAGGACTGTCATTTATATATGAATTTGCTGATAAATGCTTTCTAATGTATGACAAAAACAGTTTATACTCCTTTTTTGGCTGTTTGATTTGATTTGTGTGATAATTGGTCAGTTCTTTGTATGAATGTATGATTTGTGTAAAAATTCAAATCTGCATACAAGTTATAGGATATCGACAAAAGGGTTACTATTGCATTCATTTGAATGTTTGTCAACCTTCAGGTATTGGGAAAGCGTTTTGTCAATGCACTGACCGACGGAGCAACCAACAATGTGTTAGGGAGTGCACCAATTAATTATAACTATTTAAAAAAAATATCGATTATTCTTCATTCGGGGCCATGAAATGCATGGACGGTAAACAAGAAGACATATCATGCCATTACCAAATATCAGGTGAATACCTCCTCTGAAGGTATAAAGGTCCTCCATCATTATTGGCTACTTAAACTTGAAAATGTGAATATCGAATAATCTGCGCTTGTAGTAGGTGTTCCATAACTAATGTGTTTGTCTTTATAACTATTAATTTAATTGGACACTGTTCACTACCTATGTGTTTGTAAGACGTGGGTTTCAGGGAAAAAAACCCTTAAATAATGCGATTTAAAAGCAATAACAGCATAGTATCTGAGTCAATATAACTCGTATCATGGTTAAAACCATGGTTAAATAGCGGCATTAGTATGATTGAAAACGTAATAAAAGTTATCATAACAGAAACCGGCAAAAAATAAAACAATACAAATCGTTATTGGACTTTTCAAATGTTCATCAAAAACCATTATTTGTCTTTTATTATTAAAAGTCATTGTTAAAGGGATACACCATATCATACAAATGTTAAATGTAATATGTATTTTTAAATATCAAGACTGAAGAAGTGTCTTAAATCCAATCAATGGAGTATTGAAAAATAATTGTTAACCTTGTATAGACAAAATACATTAAATTGATTCACATGTTATAAAGATCTATAAATTAGAATTGATAGAATGGAAATTACATGACCAAAAGTAATAAAGTACCCAATCAAGTAGTGCAACACATTAAACGTAATCGCCTACAATACACACAAATTGATACTTCTCATTTTTTGAATTATGAATGAAAAGTCGATATTTTCATCAATAGATGTTGCATTCACATTATAATGGCACACACACTAGAAAAATGAAATACCCCTTGTATTTCAGAAAACCTAATAATTTCATAAATCACTGGCATGACCATTAGCGAATATAATGTTCAATAATCTGAAAAAAAATATAACTGCCACATCAAAATATTCTACTATCATTTGACCTCTTATTCAAGTAATTCCATTGATGTTTCTTTATTTCATTGCTAAATGGTTTGCTGTATTCCATGGTTTATTTTTTGATATTTTCAGCGGTAAGTGTCGAGTATAAAATAGATAAGTATAGCTTACAATCTTATACGCAATACATACCCTTACAATATTGATGCAACGTAGTAAGTATTCCGTTGTTGACCTGTTGTAAGACAAGATTTCTGTACCATATCTAGCATCTGTTCGATTTCAATTGAAGTAGCCTCTTTTCAAAATTTCAGTCGGCATATTTTGTTGAACATACTTGAAAACATCATTACCTGCATTTAAGAATAATCATGATTGTGAGATAAAAAGAAAACTAACTGCATTTTCAATTTAGAATCATCGTTGGACGCTCAAAATATTTATTGAGTCAATACAATTAAAATAGATCCAACCATTATGCCAACATATGATATAATATCAGACATCTATCAAGCTATTGTGTCTTAATTGTAAGACAGAAAACTGTATTCAATAAACGGATTTGTGTATAAATCCCAACTAAAAACTAGTACCCATATTTTTAAGCATTAACATTGTTGGGGTATATTCCGATATTTTCAGGGGTATCATCAGTTCAATAATCAGTACTGCGATGATGATAGCATATATATCATTTCTTTTAATCTAATACCCTTTCGGAAAACCTGTGATCATCCAAGGTTTCTGGTGAGGTTTTTGTCTCAGTTTTTTATATAGATTTTGTGAACTTGTTTGTATTATGAGGCTATTTGGATTGTTGCCTTGGGATTGTCAGTTTCTCTCGACTTATTAGTGTTACATGTCCCCTTGGTATATCCCTCTTTTTTTTTCTCCGAAATTTACCGTTGAAAAAAATGAGAAATTCTGAAGAATCTCTAGCGAAGTTGACCTAGGGTGTATTTTATTTACATGTTCTATTTCGTCATGTACCTAATAAAGTAATCAAACATTTAGACATTCTTAACTTTCAAATTTTCTTTAGATTGAACGTTTCTTACGTTTGTATAAAGGTAAATTCAGGAAACGCTTCAAAGTTGACTGTCCCTCTGGTATCTTTCGTCCCTCTTTCAAAGCGCCTTGTACGCGACGATTTTTTTAAAGTATTATTTTCGCTGTTAACTTTCCAACATTCTGGTTCAACTCTACATTAGTGTGTTCTCTTACGGTCTTCTGAACCAGTATGTTCTGAATCCCACTAGATATTCAAGATCATGTCATCACAATAAAAAAAAATATGAAAAAACAAACAAGTTTTGGCTGCCGGAGAACCCTCTTATCCAATAATTGAAAAAAAAAATAAATATCAAGGACGTAGAACTTCATTAGCACCTGCATACCTGTATGACTAAAAGGGGTCGAAAAGTATAACCATATTTATCAAAGGTCAACTATGCATGAAGGGGTTGGAACCTTAGTCTTTAAATAACTTCTCAATGCATCAATAGAGAATTTTATTACAACAGTATGCTATAAATAATAAAATGTAAGTTTGTTAGATAACATCAACACTATCAATCTTTATCATGAACATACACATAATAAATAGCATGTTACATAAAAACACACATTTGTGTACGCTAAAAGAAGCATTCGCCTTGTTGTACCATGTTCTAACAGTGTTTTGTAACGATGTGTAGAGAAGAGATTAGGCGTCAGAACTTTTAAATTTTAGGCATTTGATTTGCTTTAAAAAGTGATTTGCACAATCCAGCCTTTCTAGTTATGTTTTATCTTCTATTGTCGTTGGACATTTCATTACTGAAATCCGTCGACAAAAACAACCCCGACAAATAAAGCAAAAAGTGTATGTTTTCATGATAATCCAAATATCCGAAAATGAAGAAAAGATAAAACGGTTTGGATAGTCATGTATTATATTTGATGGAGATAGCTATATACAGATATATATTTACTACTTTGCTATTACTGTTTAACTTCTAAAATTATGTTTACTTAAAACCTGTGAGTGCTTGTGGATTCTTATAATCTTTGACATACGGATGGATACTGTTTTGTATATATATAGTTGCTTAAGTAATCTAGCAATATTTAACAGTTTAGATGATATGTTGTATATCTGGTTTTTTAAGTTATCTTACCATCTTAAACAATTGGGATACTTTGTTTAATTATAGTTGTCTATTATGTAATAGAACAATCTTCAACATTTGGGATACTCTGTAGTATATAAAGTTGCCTAAGTTATCTGATAATTTTAAATATTTGGAGTACTCTTTTGCTTATCTAGTTGCTTTGGTATTTTAACAATGCTAAACATTGAGATGCTCTGTTCGGGTGCGGGTATTTCTCGCTGCATTGAAGACCTGTTGGTGACCTTCTGCTGTTGTCTGTTCTATGGTCGGGTTGTTGTCTCTTTGACACATTCCCCATTTCCATTCTCAATTTTAAGATACTCTGTAGTATATATAGTTGCATTTGTAACCTAACAATTTTTAACATTTCGGGTACTCTTTTGCATATCTAGTTGGCTCGGTAATCTAACAATTTTCGACATTTGGATACTCTTTTGTATATCTAGATTTCTTGGTAATCTGCAGTCTTGGATATTTGGGGATACTCTGATGTATATATAGTTGCCTTGTTATTTTTTCAATCCTAAACATTAGGATGCTCTGTTGTATATCTGATTGCCTTTGTAATCTCACAGTCTTCGACATTGGAATCAGTTGTTTTCCTAGTTGCCTTTGTAACCTAACAATCTTCAAGTTTGTAATCGGTTCTATACCTGAGTTCCTCTTTTATAACAATCTTCTCAATCGACATACTATCGTGCAAATCCAGGCTTATATTGAAACTAACAATCTTCAAAAGTGTCATACACTATTGTATATCTGATTTGATTCTGATGATATCTGTTGAAAACCCAAGTGATTAGGTCAAGCAATCGTCTACAATGATATGCGTGGTTTTTTTTTATATTTTCGTTTTAGAACATTATTGTAAAATTACATATTACACTGTATACGTGGCTTGAAGATGTGACAAACCTCTGCATTATTATGATGTGTTGTTTAACTGATTTCCTGTGTATTTTTACTTTCGACTAGTAATTTTATGATGTTGTCTGTGTCTCGTAAATGTAACTATTTTAGCCATTGTTTCAAACTCGAAGTGTGTTCCTTTCATTGACGGATAGAGGAACATATAATGTACGACCACATTTATTTTTAAAGTTAAGAATAATTGTATGACTTGTTATTGTCTTAAACCATAGTTCTTAAATCCGATATGAAAAAATGTAATAAAATATTGTCTGTCCTTACTGTTATTTGAAATATGTATCATATCGTTATCTTTTTTTTTTAATTTCTGTTTTCGTATTTAAGTTCAGTCGATAAGTGTCGTGTGCCAAATCGATACATATACTTAATAGCTTTGAAGCAGTTTTTAAGAAAATGTATGACACATGCCAGTCTTGGTATAAAAATAGGAAAATGTATGACAAATGGCAGTATTGGTATACAAATAGGAAAATATGGTAGATATAATGTTGGAACACTGTTTTGAAAATGTATTACACTGCTACATTGTATTACATGAACAAAACTATACAATAATACTTAAGCGGGGTTGAATACGCTTCCATTCATTTATAATGAAACCAAAAAAGATAAAAAAAAAAATAAAGACAGAACATGTGGTACGATCGTCAATGAGAAAACAAAAAGTGAATGACATGGATGTTAGTAACCATATGTCACCTTACGACCTTCGTAAATGAGCCAAATCAAAATCGTATAGTAAGCTATCAAAGGTCATGTTAAAAAATTCAAACTAGAAATTCGATTTATGTACAAAATAATAAACGTTATACTAATATGACATAATAAACAAAATACTTTATAGATATATGTCTAATATGTCGTATCAGTAAACTTTGACTTATGTCGGAAGTCTACACGACTTTATTAATTCTTTATAATATATTCTCATTTTAGCTGTGATGCCTGTAACGGGTAAGTACTTATAATTACACTAGTAGTGCATATACTGCCTCTATGGCTTTGTAATACATACCATTAGTAAGTCATAAAACGAAGTACAGTTCTTCCTTTCACAAATATGTGTATCGCATATAAACAAAGCATTACATTAGTGAATATAAAATTACTTTCAAATTGTTTGATATTTCCTATTTGAATTCAACAAGTAAATGTTAAATATGTAAACTGTTAAATATCATTCAATTAATTCCAATATTGAACGACAGGAACTTGGTCTTAAAGATATAACGAATGACTTTGCTCACATATATAAGTTGATTCTTATAAAGGACCATATACGTTTAAGATTATTGTTAGCACTGAAATAAATCAGTTATTCTTGTTAACTCTAATACGTTTATTTACCGAGTACATACTTGTCTAACACAGATTTTTCTCTGTGAACAAAAGATTACAGAAATCCATAAATTAAAATAAAGTTAATATATAACCTGGCCACAACGGATCTTATACATGTAAACCATAGCGGAAATGATGTTCTTTTTGAATAGTAACACATCGAAAATTTTCGCGATATAACTGATGTTCCAAAGTTGAACAACGTCAGTCTATAACAATGAGTCAAACTAAAAAAATCTAAACACTCCTTTAACATGTTAAGGTCTCTAT
Source organism: Mytilus californianus (assembly GCF_021869535.1). NCBI lineage: Eukaryota > Metazoa > Mollusca > Bivalvia > Mytilida > Mytilidae > Mytilus > Mytilus californianus. The sequence continues at coordinate 5,962,953 of NW_026262669.1, read as the reverse complement.
CAGTATAATTGACATTTTTGTTCTTTAAGAACTAAACAATACTCCTTAAGCATGTTAAGGTTTCTATCAATAAAATTGACATTTTTGTTATTTAAGAAATAAAACAAATAGTAATTGCTTTCCTTTGAGCAAAACATGCGTTCACATCGTTGACAAACTATTTTGTAACTTCCAAAGTGCTTCGAAATACTCAAATAACATGCAAATACATGTAGTAGTGACCACAAATATCTACGAAGATAATATGAAAGACAAATGATAAAGAATGAACTTAACAAAGCATTAACTTTATTTCCTTCATTTTTTCAGGTATGTGGTGCATATACATGGTTTCAAATAACACCACAGAAGCAAAGAGGTACATGCAACATACACATGGTATAAATAACAGCACAGACACAACCTATAACAAATGTGCCCAGAAACTGAAAATATAAAAAAAAACGTGTTTCCTGATAGAAATGAATAATTTAAAAGACAGTATGAACGTTTTCCTGTTTGATTGAATGTTATTATGATATCGGAATATTCATAATTATCCTCATATCGTTTAAACAATTGCAATTGGTTTACTAGAAATGTTTTTTAGTTTAAATTGTTTACTTATTGCATCACAGGCATCAAATTTGCTTACATCAGATAATAATGTAGTACGTAAATAGATAATATTTGTATATTATTATGAATTTCGGATATGCTACTTTTAACTCACTGCTTCCATGTTTTTATATGATGGGTTTCGTCGTCTGTATAACATCAAAATAAACAGGTTGAATATATTTATATGTTTGGTTTGTATATTAAAAAGTCTTATTTGTATAGTTTTTTGCGGTAAATAAACACCATGCATTGTTGTTAATTATGTCATACATTAGTAGATCTACCCATGTTTTATTGTTACTTATTTTATTGTTAGTAGATCTATCCATGTAGTATTGTTAATTATGTCATACATCAGTAGATCTATCCATGTATTATTGTTAATTATGGCATACATCAGTGGATCTATCCATGTATTATTGTAAATTATGTCATACATTAGTAGAGATATCCATGTATTATTATTACTTATGTCATACATTAGTACATCTATTCAACCAACAAACAGCATGTATTATTGTTAATTATGTCATACATTAGTAGATCTATCCATGTATTATTGTTAATTATGTCATACATCAGTGGATCTATCTATGTATTATTGTAAATTATGTCATACATTAGTACATCTATCCAGCCAACAAACAACATGTATTACTGTTAATTATGTCATACATTATTAGATCTATCCATGTATTATTGTTAATTATGTCAAACATTAGTAGGTCTATCCATGTATTATTGTTTTTTATGTCATACATTAGTACATCTACCAAGCCAACAAACAGCATGTATTACTGTTAATTATGTCATACATTAGTACATCTATCCAGCCAATAAACAGCATGTATTACTGTTAATTATGTCATACATTAGTAGATATATCTATGTATTGTTGTTAATTATGTCATACATCAGTAGATCTATCCATGTATAATTGTAAATTATGTCATACAATAGTACATCTATCCAGCCAACAAAAAGCATGTATTACTGTTAAGTATGTCATACATTATTAGATCTATTCATGTATTATTGTTAATTATGTCATACATTAGTAGATCTATCCGTGTATTATTGTTAATTTTGTCATACATTAGTAGATCTACCCAGCCAATAAACAGCATGTATTACTGTTAATTATGTCATACATTATTAGATCAATCATGTATTGTTGTTAATTATGTCATACATTAGTAGATTTATCCATGTATTATTGTTAATTATGTCATACATTAGTAGATATATCCATAGGGGTAGGGGAAGGCCAATTTCCCAATAGTGTGCTATATCACCAATCAGGAATGCAATAGGGGTAGGGGAAAGGAACATTTCTCAATAGTGTAATATGTCACCTTTCATACTTCATTAAGGGTAGGGGAAAGACTATTTCCCAATAGTGTACTATATAACCGTTCAGTAATTCATTAGGAATAGGGGAAGGACAATTTTATAATAGTGTGCTTTTTCATCGTTCAAAAATGCATTAGTAGTAAACCATATTCTAATAAGCGTTGTCGCAATGTTAGATTTTTTTTTTCAAACTTCCCTTTGCACTATCCTTAGTAAATTTTGTGTTTGCACTATATTATAGTAACACGAATCACTTTTAATAGTGTAGTATATCAACGTTCAGGATTTCAATACTGGTAGGGAAATGCCAATTTTTGAATAGTATGCCATATCACCGTTGAAGAATTCATTAGGGAAAGGAAAAGGACAATTTCTCAATAGTGTGCTGTATAATCGTTCATAAATTCATTATGGGTAATTGCAGGACAATTTCCCAATAATGGGCTATTTCATCGTTCAGATATTCATTAGGGATAGGGGAAGGACACTTATCCAAAAGTGTGCTGTATTTCCGTTAAGGAATTAATTAGCGGTAAGGGAAGGACAATTTCCCAATAGTGAGCTATTGATATCACCACTCCGACATGCATGAGGAGAAGGGGAGGAACAATTCCCCAATAGTGTAGTATATCACCGTTCAGATATTCATTTGGGTTAGGGAAAGTACAATTTTGTTATTGTGTTCTATATCAACGTCCAGAAACTCAATAGGGGCAGGTGAAGGACATGTGAAATATTTATTTCTCAAGATTTGAAATTGTATATTGATTGATATGTAATATACTACTAACATATTGATAATGTTATAAATTATATGCTCAATTGTAATCTACAAAATAGTATCTTGATTTTTCTCAATGAACTAGCAACTAAACGATTAGAAAAATTATAAAACAACATCACTATGACATCCAATCTGAAAAACTACAACTAAGCACTATTTATTTGCAATAAATCAAGCACTGCATCGTTGGTGTTAAAATCAGCTGTGAATGCGCACCATGGCTCATCAAACATTTCATTTAATTTATTATGTGGTAAATCAATGAAACAAACCTCGCAGCAGGTTTATAGTTACAAAATGTATTTCAAAATAGTTGTTTCATAAAATGTGGGAAGAAGATCATTTTTTAAATAATGCCTGTGACAAGCGTTTGAATCCCAATATTAAACTTGAACTTGGATTATAGTTTACATTTAAATTTTATTACCGTCACAAGAACTTCTCTCTCTCTCCTTTGACTGTTGTTATTAAAAAATGTTCATAGTTTTTGAAACTGTATGATATAGAATGATTTTCCTTCGAGCAAATTCCATCATTCACCTGCTAAGCTCGACATAACTGATGTGTAACGTCACAGTACCCAAATTGCACCGAGTACCCAAATTTCTACTAATCTACTAATGTATGACAAAATTAAAAACTAAACAAATTGTATTTTAATGATTTGACATTATGCACGTTTTTCAACATAGCTAAATATATTTAAATATAAACTAACGTCCACAATACACCACCAGATGAAGTATTCACAGGAAAAAAGTAAAATCTACGGAAACGTAGCCATGCGACGTTCACTAAAAGTCAACCTTTGAAAAGGGGCAATTAAATTTTTTTGCATTTTTACGGATGTGAATTTAAGCATAGGTGCAATTTGGATACTGCTCATTACAGAATGATGGAACATTTGGAGGTCGGTTCAATCGCATTTTTCTATGAGCCAATATGGATTAAAAATTAAATTGGTGGAACTATTTAATAAATAAGGATACATCTACAAAATAAAAACGGACTGGAAACTTTTATCTGGGTCAGAAATAAACGTAGGTGATAAAAATGGTCAAAATCTGTTCAATTTGGGTACCCTAACGTTACATGGATACAAAGTCTATAGGTGTATATTATGCTGTCTCGATAATGTCGCACTATTCCTTTTTTTTACTTGGGTTTGATGTTTAATGAATGATTTGATGCAATTCTGTATACATCAAACAGGTTGTTCTTGAATACCTACGCTCGGCTTCAACAGTGAACAGTGAACTTCATCATTTTGTGCAACTGAAACTAAAATACAAAATATTTCATTTACATCATACCGATATGAAGGCGATTATTCTCGCTTATTGTTTTTTTAGGGATTGACAGTTTACCAGCAGCTACTCCTAATATATACAAAATGCCATGATTTTAGTTTGAATTTCAAATCGATCTTTTTTGTGGAACAACAAATTGTCAAATAAAAAAAAAACAAAAGGTTTGATGTTGATATAACAATACGGAGATGAGGTATTGTTGACAATGAGACATACATCCTAAATATAATCAAGAAAAATCAATTAAAACAACATTGGTAACATTGCGCTTTCAATGGCAAGCGAATTTAACATCGAATGGTGAGATAAAAAAAAAACAACATGATGCTGATACTAAAAGGCCCACAAACGGCGTGATTTTTATATTGTACACTTTTTTTCTAAAATGGCTAAGAAATCTCTGAATTGCAGACTCTTGGTTTGGGACATATACAATATGCAATTTTTAACATTTAGTGACAGATTAATCCATCTCTAACCTGGCACAATGATGTTACAGCACAATATCAAAACAAACTGTTAAAATAAACTGGAAGAGACCCGTTGTTGTGTTTGTTTATCCTGCTCATCCAGTTTAGTAGTCTCAAAAACATTCATCACATTAACAGATTATAATATGTAGTAAGATATTGTATACGAACTTTTGCATTGGGTATGGTGTATAGAACAATTAAGAGACAACAGGAGTTTACCAATGTTCATATCTCATAAATCAACTAAGAATATACAAATCTAGGTTAGAATACAAAATAATGGAATCGCATGAACTCCAAAAGAAGCGAAACCGGTCAGACAAAACCACACTAAACCATTGATGAATTTCGAGTTGCTTTTTTTTATCACCACTGTATTACTGATCCATTAGTTGTGTGTTGTACATATTGTAACAGAACTCGACGATGAATAATAAACGATTCAAACAAGCGATTAAAACAAGTGTGAAAGACCCATATGCTACACACATTTTGGTGTAGTTTTCAACCTTTTTAAGGGATTTAACTTAGAGTTATATATCTTCATTTAGCTTTACTTTAGATCCTGTTTGATAAGCCTTTCAAACTTTGTTTTTGATGGACCACCCCTTTTATAATTCATTATTGTTGTTAAACGTGTTTCCTTAAAAATATCTGACGTGTTAACAGCAGTACGCAAAAATAATGTTTAGTTAAATTTAAAGTAGTGTTGTCAAATTGAACATTTTTATCTAACCGGTTACTCGGATAATCATTCGACAGAATAACCGGTTAACCGGTATGAAATGTAATGTACCATTAGGGTGTAAAGTAATATGGTAACTTCTGAGCTACTTCTGACCTGCAATAACAAATTTGAACAAGTGGGGGATCCTTTTGACTGTGTGGGTTGTAAGAATTTGCAGCCACGTCTTGTCAAAACCGGGACATTAAATCCTATATATACCTCGTGTTGAGAAAGTGTCGCGCTCTTCGCAAGTCATAACCCTTGTATCAGATTTTTGAGAGGTCCTTATGTGGCCTGATGTAAGAATTATATTCAATTCATTTTCCAGAAGTTCACAAAATGTCCCTCCATGCCGATCGATCCCCTCCCCCCAAATTGCAGGACCTGCATATTTAATTAATAATTGTCATTTTGTTCTCGTTCTGAACATGCATAAAATATTCAAAGAAATGTATGCAGTGTAGTGTATTAAAGTGAAGCTTCTCTCCTTCTTGTAAAACATTGTGTATAGTTCATGTCTGTATAGTACTGGAACGACCAGTATACACTAAGTTTTCCAATTTCTCAATTTCTGAATCAGCATTTCGTTTTTCAATATGATAAAGCCTCGGATGTGGATGAATTTCAATTATACATTTACGTTCATTCAATATTAAGTTATAGATAAATGAACAACTTAATCGTAAAATTTAATCAGCTTAAACTGTTCAATGTATGAATTTGTACATAACCTTTACAAAAAGAACATCGCTCAATAACATGTCACTGTTGTGTTTAGACATAGATATATTGTATTGAACAACAATTTCGTGATAGTAACCGATTAAACAAAAGAATTATGCAGTGTCGATTTGAGTTGTTCTTCCTCAGAACTCTTTAGGAACAGTTTTTGTTTGTAAGGAGCATATACGATGGGCCAGATAACATGTAACGGGTGATAAATGGAATATTGAAATATGGAAATTTAAAATCATCACGTGTGTCATAGATTTCAGTTTGATGTTATCAGTCTGAGTAGATATCTTTCTTCCACTGGGACATTTGAGACCCAGGCATTCAAGGAAATGTCGGTCACAACTGATACACTTGCTATCTAAGAGTCAATCAAGTTTATTGCATGTAATTTCAATCAAATAAAATTCCGTCTGACCTCGAAAAAACGAGAATGACTCACTCGACAAAAACACAATCCAACTGGACGCCATATCTTCGGTGTGTTTTGTCCCTTGAAATTTAGCCCTCGTTATATCTTATATTTTTGTTAGCAAAACTCAACACGACATCTTGAAAGCCCTAGCTAATACATGAGGAGCACCTGCAACCACCCCCACTTGTTGGTGGGTTCGTGTTGCTTAGTATTTATTTCTATGTTGTGTTTTGTAGCTACATAATCTAGTGTTTGATGTTGGTGGTTTCTTTTAATGTTTTTGTTTGCCATGGCATTTGTCAGTTTGTTTTTCGACTGATGACTTTGAATTTCCTTTCTGTATCTTCCACCTCTCTTTTTAATGTTTTTTTTTTTACCTTTTTTTTCTTTTACTGACGTATTTATTATTTCCTTCACTCGTCTTGGTAGACGTAAGTAAAACGCGTATTATGTCTGATTGTGTAAATGCATACATAACTAACATGTTTAGTACATATCCTAACCCAATTGATTTTGTTAATTACATGTGTTATTTCTTTAAACAGAGACAATGGAATGCAAATTTAGAAAAAAAGAAAACAAACCAATTAGTTTAGTTTATAAAATAATATGCAATGCAAAGAAAATGGTTATTTCTTTAATAAAAAAAAACCAAGTCACAGATGTTTTATGTCGAACTGTGTATTTTTCAAAATCTACTTAGTGAGTAAGTGCATAAAAAAAAAATGTTCGTCGTTCTTTTTTTCGTTATTTTCTTATGGTTTAAAGGACAAGGTATGGTAAGCCCCTGTTTTGGCCCCCTATTTTCTCATTTTTTTTGTTTTGGAAAGCTACTTATCCTGTTAAAATATTCCCTGAGGTTTGAAGTTTGTTTGGATGAACTTCAAAATAATCAATTTCAGCAACTGCTGCTGGGTAAGGTTAGAGGGGTGTGTAAAAGGACATTAAAAACGCCAAAAGTAGAAAAAAAAAACGATTTTTGGGCCTGGGTTTCTTAAAATTTAATGGCGTGGGTCTACGTGAATCGGAGAAAAGTATGGCGATTTAGACAGCAAAAATAGTGATAATGACATTGGAATACAAAATTTCCGGGGTCACGTTTGCGCAGGCACTTAAAAACTAAAACTCATTGTACGGAACACCTCCAAGTGAATAATGATTACAATATCTGAAGAATAACGGAAACAGACGGAAAACGTTCCGTGATTATTTTCAACATGAAGAACAGACGACGATTAGTTATGGTGCTGGAAATCATGAGCTGGAAATAATTTAACTTTAATACCGGTAAAAGTTTGTTGTTTTTATTCACACTTAATTTTCCTGTTTGTATATCTGTAAGTAATGACATTCCAGTCGTGTATTAAAGTCCAGTAATGTAGTATTTAATACCGACCCCTATTTTTCTCGAACAGGCTACGAAGTTTCTATCATAGACGATAGCAATAATTCGAATTCGGTTGATCATATTGAGTTAAAAAATTAAAATGTAGTGACAGACTATTGCAAAAATTCCCTCTAAACATTAATTAACATAATGATAAAAAAACGGCAGACGATTTGCGACGAAAATGAAAAAAAAGACGAAGTATGAATTTTGAGAGTATTTCACGGCACGACTTTGGTAAAATATCTTACAGTATTATTATTTATTTAAAGTTTATAATTTGCATTCTTTCTTTGAAAAACATTTCTTCTACTTATAATCTGTACTTAAGTAACAGTGTATATATGTTGTATGTTGAATAAGGGCATTTTTTTCTTTTAGCGATTTGTTTACTTAGTGTCTTATTAATAGATATTTTGACAATGCAAAATAAATTGATATTGTGGCGTAGCGGTAGCATGTTCGATTTTCGTGTAACTTTTTAACTTCAGGTGAATTATTTTTCTTTTGCATGTGAAAAACGTTATAATAATTGGGCAATTGCTAAGTCAAACTAGTACAAAAATACCCGCAGCAAAGTGAGAAGTATAATTTGTTCCATTCTATAATTGAATTATTTTCTTAAAAGTATTATCAACATTACATGTTGGAGAAGTGCTTGACGGGGATAAGGTGAGATAATGCGAATGAGGGAGGCACAATCTGATTTAAATTCAGACCAATCAAACTTTAATTGTACCTCGTTGGTAGTGACATCATAAATCTATTTTTTAATCAAATTGAGGGAGTTTATAACCTGAAGAAGTGAAGAATGAGGCGAAATCAGGAGAAGTGATTACAATCTAATTAAAATGAAATCATATAATTGCCCTCGTTGTTTTATCTCTATATTTTTTGTCGGTGTCCTTTGAAATTAGACTAATATGGTTGAATTCATAACTGACATACGGATGCTGTATATGGAAAACATGTTGAAAACTACCGCATTGTTTCCAGATACGTATAATCCAGTTGAAGCCTTTATTGAATTTTTAATATTGATGATTCATATAAAAACTTCCGTCATTACATAATTACGTAAATGCATAAGTGATGTTCATATTAAGCTCACATGGACCAAAGGGTCATAAGAGGGTTTTGTAATCACGTTGCATCTGTCGAATTCGCTGGTGGCAGTTTCTGTAAATTTTTCTTATTTTAATCTTCCCCGAACGCAGTGATGTTAAGGCAATTTCGATTAGATTTGGTCAGGGGGAGGTAACTCCGCAAAGACCTCATTAAATATTCATATATTCATTAATGGCGATGAGCCCGAAAGCTGCGTCTATCGATAAAAATGTATGATTACAAATTACATACATGCATGTGAATTAAAAACGGGTATCAATATGGTGTAATTTATTTACTGAAACGCGAATATTGTATGTTTGTGCCTTTATTATATTGTAAACGGTTGCAATAGCTGTTTTTCCTGCGGAGATTGTCCGCTTGCGGGACCCCGCCTCCCTTTGAGGATCAACCAATCAGAAGACGATCGCCGTCGGAAAGATGCTTGTGGTTTGCAGAATGGAAAGCACCTTGCTGCGGAAAATATTTTCACTTCTACGTGAAAATCTAACAAGAAAAGTAAGTTTAAGACACCAAATTTGTAAAATATATGAAACATACATTGTTTCTTTTGTTAATCATTCCTTTCAGATGGCGAAAAACGGCACTATATAAGAAAAAAACGAGTTCAGTGTTAGCAAGTATGATATACACGTGGTCAAAACGAAAGCAGACTGCAAAAAATATATGAAATTGGAATAATTTATAGAATCTAGTCAGTAAATGAACAGAATATCGGATGAAATAAGTTCTGTACATCTTGCCAAGATCCCATTCTCAACACTCGCCCTGTAATTCGTTTCTAATTTACGTTTTGTATGCATCCTGTCGGGTAAATTTTAACACTGGCTCCACAGTTGCTTCGGAGCCCGGTGCCCACATTGCTTGAGCCGGGATAACTACCCCAAAAGCATGGAGACCGAACACTGGAGCCTTGGGCACACAACCTTGTTCGAATGAACCATGAGCCCCTAATTTGGAGCCTGGGACACAAGAATCCCTTAATACACCTTATCGCTATTCCCGCTTGACCCGAAAATCTGTCCCGCTCGAACTTTTGACGTCATACAACAATCACTTTTCCATTGTGGCGTCAGACATTTTCTATTATGACGTCAAAATTTTACGGGAACTTGTGTGATGTCCAGTAATGGCGGACAAATAGTGATAAGGTGTATTTGGAGCCCACAGACCATGATGTTAACCCCCAACTCCCCCTCTGATAAATGACTGCACCTTGGATAAATTATGATAAAAATAATATTTTTTACATGTACTCAAAGTCATCAATATGACCAGAAGTCCTTTACTAGACGAAGTGTGCAACCCGCTATATAGTTTACAAGGCGCTCACATTGTCCCCGTACTTCCAACTGTGATTGAAAATTGCCAATTTCTTTGACAAGTATTTGCACATGTTTTTAGTAAGCGTTCTTGTTTTGGGAAAATAATGAGACTTCTCTAATCATCAACCTATGACCAAATCATTTCTTAAAACAACAATTATGTTTAGATTGAAGTACACATTGATATTATGTAAATAAAAGAAAGATTTTCTTACCGTGTCAGGTAAAAATCGATCACGCCTGCTTGGTTAGTACCTATATGCGCTGTACCGATGATCGTAAGAATATATGCTACTATTTACCATGTTTACAAATTTCAAGAAATAAGTTTTTTTTAAGTTGCACGGGACTTCTTCGGATATAAACGTTTTTAGCACAATTAACTTAAATTTTGAAAAAAGCAGGGATGGTAATTGTATACCCTTTCTTCAATTTCGACTACTATCTTAAATCCTGTGTTACTGAGATCTTGACTGTAATACTGCCTCAGATGATGGTGTGGACGAACAAATGTTATTATTTTAGTCAGATATTATTACATTTATCCGTTAAAATACATTTAAAAAATGCAGTTCATGATGCGTGCGTTCGACATTAATTTTACAGGTTAAAATTGTAGGAAAAGTTGTGATCACAATCTTTGTAAACAAATGAGTAATAAATATATATTCGTTATATAAGTATACTTCATACTGGGATACGACGAAGACTTAAATTACTTTCAAAAACCTGGCTGTATGAAAATTTGATATACATGTAATTTGTTCAAATACTAAATCAATCTCAAGGGTTGAGTTGGGTAAAAAAACAAAGTAATCCCTGGATTTATCCGGTTCCAACAGTAAACCCCTTTCTTAAATTTTAGTGTGGGGTTGTATTAATTAGTAGCAGCCATGTCATGTCGGAGGAGGGACTTTAAACCCAGTACATCGCTTATTCAGGATTAATGTTAGTTTATACGCTTTCTGCATGTTAAACAACTTTTGCGACAACTCTTTAATGAAAAATGTGTGATATATTTGCCACTGAACGATAAGATAGAAACAAACGATCAATCAAAACTTAAATCTGCATGAAATACAGGTGTCTCCAGTCTTGTGAATATAAAAAATGACAAAAAAGGACCATGACACTTTGCAAAACTGACTCGTGTACGTATATAAATCTTATAATGGCAAACATAATGAAGGATATGTATGTCTCTTGCTTAAAATAGCTAAAAAAAAAAGCAAGAGACTTTTGAAATTCGAAATTGTTTCAAAATCATCTGAAGCAACAAATGGTTGCTTATTTTAGACAAATGTATTTCGGTAGAAGCGAAAAAAATCCCGTCTTTTGCTAATTCATCACTGTATATAGCTTCCCTGGTGCCATAAATAACCGAGACATAATTCTTCAACACAATGTTTTATTTAAATAAAAATAGGCAATTTTGACAAAAACAGCTATCATATATATTGTCTTTTAAACAGACCATACATGATTAGTCCTACACTACAGATTTAATCTATATGATTTTATAGTTTTGCCGTTGCACGATGAAGTTGGTAATATAATGAATTATTTTATAAAATTTTATATCAATTTTTAAATGTTGAAAATGAAGTTAAATAACTGACGATAAGAATCCACCACACCAAGTCGGCTCACTTCATTTTCAACAAACTGGTATCTAATCAAACACTCAAGGAGACTAATTAACAGCTATCTGTTTGATGATAATATTTCTACCCATGATTCCATAGTTGTAAAACGAGATTTGGGAGGACCACATATGACGCTTTCCACTGATTATGGGGACATCGTGATCGCCTTACTATATAGTACAGCTTGCACACTTCGTCTAGTAATGGACTTCTGATATGACCAATAGCAAATTTATATACTTGTTGATTGAAATGACCAATTTAAATGCATAGTCTATATAAAATAATATTATGATTTCTTGAAAGGCAGATTTGTTGATTTTTTTACTGTGAAGCCTTCATTATATGACCATGATAACAGTCCATCTTAGGAAGACATCACAGCAAAAAATTAAAGAAGCCTTTCATGACAAAATATTATTGGACTTATAGATATATTATGTAGTTTGTTAATCATGACTGCCCACCTTGACATGTTCTTTTTATACGCCTGTTTACGGGACGTATTATGGTAAACCGTTGTCTGTCCGTCGTCAAGTACATGTCGGACATTAACACCAAAACACTTTAACCAATTTGCATAAAACTTTGGTGAATTGTTTATATCTATTGAGGTGAGCCCTTTTTTTTTTATTAATTTTAGATTTTACGTTTCCGAGTTATGGGGTTTTATTTATTAAAAAAAGGGGGATTTTCCAGTTTTCGGACAAATTAACTCAAGAATGCTTTCACCAACTTGCAAGAAATTGTGGTGAATTGTTTATATTTATTGACATGAGCTCCCTTTGTTTTTTTATATATTTAAGATTTTATGTTTCTGAGTTACAGGGTTTTATTCATAAAAAAAGGGGGATTTCCCGTTTTCAGACAAAAAATCATAAATGCTTTCAGCAGTTCTTATGAAACTTTGGTGAATTGTTTATATCTATTGATGTAAGCTCTGTTTAGAATTTTATAAATTTTACATCTTACATTTCTGAGTTATGGGGTTTTATTCATTACAAAAAGGGGGATTTTCCAGTTTTCGGACAATAACTCAAAAATGTGAATCAGCATTTTTTATGAAACTTTGGTAAATTGTTTATATCTATTTTTGTAAGCTCCCTTTTGATTTTTATAAATTTTTCGATTTTATATTTCCGAGTTATAAGATTTTATTTGTTTATAGACTGACAACAGATTTACTAAGTATTACGCAACAGCACAGTGTATTGCACAACAGCAAGAAATCTTTCATAAAACCAATTTCAAGTTCTTTGACTACATTTATTCAGAAACCTATAATATCAAATGTTTAATTACAATCCAAATTCAGACCTGTATCAAGCTTGAATATTGTGTCCATTTTTGCCCCAACTGTTCAGGGTTGGACCTCTGTGGGCGTATCCAGCTGTGCTCAGCGAAGCAGTTTATTTATAAATGTTATAGGTGTTTGGGAGATTTTCATAATCTTAGTAAAGGTTAAAGTTGTTCCCTAAAACATACAAATTTCATTGGACACATGAATCGCTACAATCTGTGGGTGTTTTTAATGGCCTGCTACGTAGGCAACGAGGGCATTTAGTGCTGTCTGTCCAGCCAAATTTTAGTTTCCGCAATTACTTTAGTATGTCTCATGCAAATTTTATGAAACTCATACACGATTGCTAAGAACCACAACACTCAGACAGACTTTCGGTTGTGATTCATTTACCGTTCTAGAGTTATCCCCCTTTTTAACTTGGAAAATTGCAAAGCTTGAGTGGGGGCATTCATGTACACTCTTTTATTGTAGAGTGATTTTTGTTCCAAAGTGATCTATCTAGAAATGGTTACAGTGAGTGAGTGTTACCAAATTTTCAAACACTTGATTTTTATACGCTTGTCGAAGACCGGACATATTAACTGTACCAATGTCCATGATGTCCATCTGTCTGTCAACACTTTGTAAGACAAATTAAATTTGATGTAATTTGATCACAACAATATCAAGATTTTATTTTGAAAAAATTTGGCTGTGTCATTCCAGAGTTACAGGACTTTAAGAGGGTAAGAATGGGGTACCCCAAATGGCGAATGATGATAAAATATTTGTGTAAATAACGTTAAAGATAAACATTTTACTCCATTTGATGCCAAGTAGCAACAAAATGAGATATGAGATGAAAAATTAAGGCTCATTTGATGCTAACGGTAGCAAAAACCATAACCCCCTCCCCTGGAAGTTAAATGGTTGCTCCCTTAGGAAATTGTTTATGGTTGCTATGATTTTAAATTAAATATATATTTTAACAAAGGTTGGTGTACATGGTGTAGGGTTTAATTCTTACAAATAGTATTAAAATGCCAGAGTTCTCAAAAAGTGATTGTCTGCAGGTTTTGACTACCAATAATTTTCAAAGGACTGATGCAAGTTTGGTATTTTGCAATAGAAATAAAGTGAGGACTAGCAGATTTTCTTTAAGGACCACCAGGGAAAAAAGATTTCTAGAACTCTTTGTCCAGTTGTCAGTGTCTAAAATTAAACCATGACAGCCATGAAATCAGATTCTGTCAATTCTTAATGAACATGCAAGTTAGTATTTGAAACGGATCAGAAATGTTTAAAATAAAGCCTGCAATCCTTATACATGTATGTCTGTAAAAAAAAGGATCTGTTTATGTATTAAACATGTTAAATAATTACTTTCTCTTATTTTTAGTTGACCTGTCAAATACAAGATACAGAGTGCCAGTCCCACTATGATGAAGTATTAAAAGCTTTAAAATGGTTGGAATTAGGAAAGCTTTATTATTATTGAACAGGTAAATTGATGCATTTTACTTTTTGCTCCTTATTAAAACTGGTTATCATTTGTTTTTGTATATCATATTTTTTTTCATTTATTGTTATTGTACATGTACATAAATCAGGCTGTACAGTGACCTATATGCAAATATGGAGCACTAGATTCATATAACAAATAGTTTAATACATAAGAAAATCTATTATTAAAGATAAGAAGATGTGGCATGACTGCAAATGAGACTACTATGCACCAAATGATGTAGATGTATGCATCTATATATAGGTTGCTTTGCTGTCTTCAATAAGCAAAACCCATACCATATTAAGCTATAAACACCCCCCTTTTTACCCCTAACCTTGGACAGTAGTGTATCATTACAACATACAGTTTTGACATAGGAACAAACTGTAAACAATGGTCAAAGTTGGTGAAAAAGGCTCGACTAAATTGTCGGATCAACATGTAGCACAAACAAAAAGGCACAAAGTACTTGCAGTTACTGAAAGCTAGTTCAAATATAATTACAAGTTATGGTAAAGGCATGTTTGTGATATAAAAAAATCATCAACTCACATCAATAGATTTGGTTTAAATTCAGCCCATAATTAAATATTATTGAACATTTTACTATACAAATACAGATGTACAGATAATCTAAAGAGATAAAGCTATAGTATAGGAATATTTAATCTTCTGGTATCCTGCTTCTGTTGCTTGGAAACAGTTATGTTTAAACAGTCTGTATGCATATTATCATGAAAGAGCTATATTTAATCTTGCACTTTTGTTCTGTTTTCAATGGTCGCAATAATAAACGCATGCAATCATTTCAAAATTTACATGATTATATATCATAAAGGCTCTTGTAATCATGGTAATACTAGTAGATATGCTTAAATCTGGTTTAGGATAATATTTTTTACAGTTATTTGCAATTATCTATAACATTTTTTATTTTAGGAAACAGATATGAATGAATGAAGATTTGGATCCCTCTTCAATTCATCTGAAAACATGGAAAACCTGATGATTGAGCGTTCTTGCAAAAACTTTACCTAAGGAGTCAGATGGGCTAGTGTATTCATTTCCATAATCTGGACTCAGTGACTGTTCAAGGGTAAGTGGTTGTAACAAAAGTTTGATGTTATACTTATTTGTTGTTTAGTAGAGACATCAAAAGAAGAAGACTTTAAAAACATTTTGCCTTTTTCAGGGTCTAATTGAGAACTTTACAGGTCGAATGACATAGCCTGTTTTACCACTACAGTACAGTGCATCAGTGTATTATCTGACACCCTTCTCTTTTTAATATGTCCATCAACTGACAGAAAATGAAAAACAATCGGTAAATCTTGTTAACTTTTAATTTTACCAAATTATAAAGAATTAGGCTTTGCATTAATTTCCACTAATTTCGTTCAAGAGTTATGGGACTTTTAAAATTTCACATAATAAGCAATATTTCAAGTTTTGCACATTAACAATTTATGAAGAATGTTTTTCTTATTTACAATTTTGATTCTGGTGTTCTATAGTTCTGATACTTTCATCTTAAAAAATGTGCCTCTGTATGTTATTTTTTTGTTTTGTTTACTAGGTAGCTATAGCTAGGACAAATGAATATACAGGACTTTTCATTACTGCATTAGGAAAATTACTAGTTCTAATTTTGTGGAAAATTAAAGGAACATCAAAATCCTTATTATATACAAACTATTGATCTGCATATGTATTGTTAAAGAACAAACATCCTGCAAAGTAGTAAAGTTCTAATTTAAAAACTGCAAGTGTGTGCTTGAAAAACCATATACAGGTACCTAGCATGAATAATTTCACCAAATTTAAACAAATGACAAAGTTCAAATTCCTGTAATATGAGGAAAATATAAAGAAAGACAATGAATCCTGATAAAATGCACAACAGTAATATATTTACTTATGCCTTTTATAATGTAAAAAGTTCTAGCCTTAAAAATGAGGACTTGCTCAATGAAAAAACCATTAACCCTATGTAGGGTGGACTAATATTGGAAGAACAATCACTTTCCTCATACTCTTCTTTGAATGGGGCATAACATGCACAGTTTGGGGTTACATTTTGATGCTCTATTGACACATTATTGGTCTATTGCCTAGATTTTTACTTTTATGTTAAAAACTGCTGTCCCTGCATTCTGTTTATTGCTTGTGGGATAATGTTCTGTTTAGTTTATGTGATTAGTAATTTTTGTATTTTTTTCTATTTCAGCTTTACTCAATACTCGAGTGTACATTTCCAGTTACTATTTACAATGATTTATGTGTAACCTAAATTTCATATTGTTACACTTTTTCGTCACTAGTCAGATAGAATTAGACACATCTCTGGAGAAGAAAAAAATCTTTGTAACGTTCAAGACAGAATTAATGAAAAGGATCAAGTAACTAATACAACTATATGCTTGTAGTACAGATGTAAATTTTTTGGAAATGTTTCAAACTGAAGCAACACTTTAAAGCTTTCCGATAATATATTAAACCAGGAGACGTATTAGCTACAATTTGATTTTAAGATGACACTGGACATTCTTAGTTGTTTATTACTCAATGAATAGTTAGTTTATAGCATAAGTTATTGTGACCCTATTCATTTGTTATAATGATTGTTACTTCATTTTTTTTAAAATGCATTGATATTTGTTTATGATCAATGATTCAGAAAAACAAGTGTTTGTTTGTTTGTTTTCTTTAGAAAATTTAATACCAAGAGCGAAGGTCTTTGAAATAGAAATCTATGGATTTTCTTTTCTTTATGGAGTAAAATGGTATTTCATGTATATGTTGTATCAAAAATGTAAATACAAGAAATAAATAACATATCATCAATTACTAACCCCCTTACTTGTATGAACAGTATGATGACTAGACATGTCACATATTATGATCTGCATTCCTTATAAAAATAAGAAAATATGGTATGATTGCCAATGAGACAACTCTCCACAAGAGACAAAAGGACACAGAAATTTAAAAACATCTGCAGGTCACTGTATGGCCTTCAACAATGAGCAAAACCTATACCAATTATTCCTGCTTATAGTATATCCACTTTGTACTTTTTTATTGATATTGGTTGCAATTGGGCATGAAAATCATAAGGTGATATGATTGCCACTGAAAGAATCTCTAAAAAATCTATTATAAGGACAATGGTGTGATTGTTAAGTTGATCAAGGTGCATAATTGCTAAATATACATTGTAGATTAAATATATATATATATACATGGTCTCAAAATAGAATAAAAAGATATTTGACATTTTGTACAAGACATCAACACAGGTATAATTTGAATTCTCGCCTGCCTCATTTCTATCCTGTTTGAGCTGAGTAACAAAACAGATTATGTTTTGTCATCCATACACTGCAAAGACTGAGATGTGTTATCATTGCCATTGACACAACTACCCACTAGAGTTTAAATGAAGTAGATGTACATGTAAGCAAATATACTTAGCCACTGTAAAGCCCTCAAAAATGAGAAAACCCATACTGTAGTATTGGCTATTAAAGGCCCCAGTCTGGTAAATGTGATATAATTCCGTAAGACGGACATTAACCAACGACAACCACTGCACTAAAGGCTTGTCACTTGGAACAGGCATATAAAGAATGTGGTGGGGTTAAACATATTTGTGAGTGCTGACAAACTCTAACCTGGAAGAGTAGTGGAATACAGCATAGAACAATATCATAAATTTCGCTTGAATATTGACCACATGATTTCAGTGTGTTATTGAAATTCTTGAGCAGTGTAAATTTTGCTGGATCAGTGGAGTAGAAAATATAATTAAAAAAACAACTGAACCTGAGTTGTGGAAGTGTTTATAGTACAGTAAACAATTTGTATATTCTGAGAGCCTAGCTCAGTTGAATGATTTTTCCCTATATTCTCTTTTCCATTACCAATTTCTGCCACTTCAAACATTTACCAAAGTACATAATTTTTCACACTGACTTTAAGAGTGGTGTCTGCTGAAAATGTTGTTGTCGAAAAAATGCAGACTATATGAATGCAGGTCAACTGTAATCCATACAAATAAGAATTATGACTGGAATCAGGTAGGTGTTGCACAATTAAAAAAATCAAGAGTTTTTACAAAACTTGGGACATTGCCACAGCCAAATTTTGATTTCTTTTTATATTTCACGAATGCAGAATTATTTTTTACAGTTAATATTAAAATAGTCTCCCACCTTCATAGATTATTCTTTTTTATTAGGCAGATTAGCTCTTTTATTTATATATATGAGATAAAAACTAGCAAAATTATTTTTTTTATATTTAATACCCAATTTTACTGATGAATGGACTTTGTTTTTTCAGTTTACATTTTAATACATGGTGGGAAAGGAGGGTGCTTCATGAAATGTTGTGATTCTTGGACATTTATAGCTTCTTCAAGTTCAAGAAATAGCATTTGTAGAGAACATTTCGATATCTAAATTTTGTATTTTGATAATAGTCATTATGAGAATCTTTGATGGGCTATAAATATTACACTTTACACTGATAACCACCACCCCCCCCCCCCCCCCCCCCCCCCCCACAAAAAAAAACACACTGATGGCAGAAATCACAGGCGTGACTCATAGGAGGGGATTCATGAATCCTTTTTACATTTTTTTCTCACAAATTTGTATAAACCTTAATTTAACACGAACTATATAATAAACTTGAAAAATGCACATCTAAAAGCAAATCTGGGAAAATACTGTTTTAAGGTCTTTTTAACAAATTATTTCTTTTATTCTTACAAGGATAAAAGTTGTAAATATATATATTTAATGAATCATTGAACAAATATATCTCCAATATTAGTTAATACAAATAAAACATTACTTGAAGTCCGTAGTTTAAAATACGCGGCATTTATACTTTTCCGGAGTTTTGTCCGCTATTGAGTACAGCCGATCACGTCATCAAAGCGTTTGTTGATAATGAACGTAAAACAATATTACACGGTACACGATTAAAAAAATAAAAAGTCCAGTGTGTTACTGAAGATGGATTTACTTGATTGGACATGATTTAAAACGACTGATATCTATTTTAAAAGAAAACTGCTATCCAAACACTGGTATGCGATCATATCATTGAGATATCATAGTATCAAATGGGGATTTCGCTAAAATATCACATTTTTCATCGGATTTACATTAATTTTTACCGTAAGACAGTATAGTTCAATCTTTGGATAGCAGTTTTTAGAAAATATACATTCAAACGAATGTATTGATACTTTGTTTCACATTCAAAGATTCCTTTAACACGCTGGACTTTTGAGTTGAATATGTAATGTACGACCTTCAGTTGCGACTCGGGTCACGTGACTACTTTCACTTTCGATATGAAACACCCATGCAATATTAAATATAGGTCTTTATGTTTCATTCTGCGATCTCTGTTTTCCTGGTTTTGTTGCCATTTTCTTATGATATGCACTTCAATATAACATGCAATTTTACGCATTTTTCTTGTAAAGTGCCTTAATATCACTCCGAAATAGTTTGACAAATTAACAAAAACTTGACAGGATAGTTTAGTGGTTGTTACTTAACAGTTTTGAGTTTTGGGTACTTATCGGAAATTCAACATAGCTGTCATGGTCAAAAATGCGTTCTGATTGGGTGAATTTTCAAACATCTTTTTCTAGGAAACCGCTTGGTAGATTGAAACATGTTGATGTTTTAATTTTGAGTTTTTTATGCGGATCAATAATCAAAGATGACCGCCATAAAGGAACATAATGTAACATAATACCCATGGCAATATAAACACATGAATCATGTATTAAACCAATAAAGAAAACTACATATTTTTCTCATTTATCTTTTTTAGATTGCAAAGAAATGGTTGGATTGGCCAAACAATTAGATGCCAAGAATACGAAACTATAGTTGTGTCATAAGCTTGAAAACACATGTGAAAGAAAATAATAGACGACTAGTCATGAACACACAACTAAAAAACTACATCGAGTCTTTGATCAAAATGAATGTATATGAGCATGATATAATATGCTTCAAGTGTCGATCGCGAATCCGAAGAGAACTCCAAACACAAAGATTAGTAGATGTTGCAAGAGATGATGACGAAAATTGTGCACAGGGGTTGCCGGGTCCTGCTGAAGTTATTAGCCCGAAAACAATACAACTTAGCATTTCATCTACCTCGAAATCTCATCGAAGGTGTATTACCTGCAAGAAGGAAAAAACTAGGAGACATCGACTAGTGGTTGTTCCAAAAGAGGCAGCCACTCAGGCGCTTATTGATAAAGGCATTTTTATATCGACAAATAGCAGATGTTGTCCAGACCATCTTATTGGCAAATATTTTAAACAAAATTCATCGAAAACTGTACAACAATCCTCTGCATCATCATATTTTAACCGTACGGACATACCAGAGCTGTTAGAAAGAACTCGGGCAGTCATAACAGATTCTGGCAAGCTTAATTTTGATATTTCGTCCTAACTTTCAGATGATGACCACGTTATTTTGACTGGTCTAACAAATTTGATGCAGTCGCTTGCACGTAAAGGACCTACGAAACTCTGAGGTGCGTTCAGTAAAGACATGTCTTGCCATTCTTCTCGTGAAGCTTCGCACAGGCTTATCCAATTCTATATTAAGCACTCTCTTCTCCTTAAAATCTCACCAAATACGACGAGCTGTTCATTCAACAAGAGAATCACTGATGCAGAGCTTCGTGCCCTTCTTTTTTAGGCTTTAACCACATTACTCATTAAGAATTTTCTCAAAAGCATACAACACCAACAGCCAAAACCTTATTTGCAAATAACCACGATGATACAGCTATCTTTGTTCTAGATGGTACTCACTTGTATATACAAAAAAGCTCGTTTCACCAATTTCAAAAGGTGACACATAGCATGCATACAGGAAGACCTTAAGTTAAACCTATGTTAATTGTTGGAACAGATGGCAACATCTTGAATGTCTTGGGTCCTTACTTTGCTGATTATCATAATAATGATGCTTCAATTACAATACATTTATTTGAGACAAATGCTGAGGACATTACAAATTGGGTTCAGGAGAATAATGTTCTTGTGGTGGATAGAGGATTCAGATACGCTCAACAATTCTGAATTTAAAGGTAGAGATGCTTTTTCATATATGGAAAAAAAAGGAATGAAACAACACTCCACTGAGGAAGCAAACGCATCTCGGCTGATAACTAAAGTAAGGTGGGTGGTCAAAAGCGCAAATGGTCGTATCAAGCAAAGGCGTTTTTTCGATAAGGTTATTTCTAACCACTATGTACCACACATTGGCGATTTTGTAAGGAAAGTGAGTGCGCTCATCAATTGTGTTCGTGCTCTCTTGATAAACGAGTTTGAAAATGACAATCGGTCAACAAATGCTTCAACGATCAAGACAAGTCATGTTCAACAAATTGTGGAAGATAACGATCTAATTCGAAAGAAAGTGTTGTATACCGTAGTAAAAGGTGTTGATGATGTGTTAGACTTTACAAAGTTGACCTTACGTGAAATCAGAAACATTACCATGGGTGTGTATCAGCTGAAGCTTGCTCCACGGTATACGGAGAGTCACATGAACGATGACAATTACACAAATATGCAAAGACCGATCAAACTTACTCCGTGTTAAGTTATCATCAAGACACTCGTCATCGAAAGCCTACAGTCTATGGATTGAGTACAGCAATGATGATATTACAGGTTGGTACTGTACATGTAAAGTTGGTGCCCGTGTAGTCGGATGCTGTGCCCACATCGCATCAACGATATGGTACCTTGGACATAGTCGTTGGCAATCAGAAACAATTGGGACTTGTAGATATACTGAACATATCGTAAATGATAAATATATTCCTTTGGAAACAGATTCTGGTTCTGACAGTGACAATGTTATTGAGGAAGAGTGACTCGGTTGCTGTTTGTTCTATCAAGTTATAACACATCTATTGATATTCTTTCCATGTGTGTTGAAATTAAAACTGTTGATTGTTTATTTGAATATATTATCTAACTATATTATACATTATGAATAAGTATGAGTTTACCTGAATATTTGAATTAGATTAACGTTCAGTATTTTAATTACTTGCAGTTACTGTTTCATATGTAAACTGACATTCACAATGAAGGATAACGCTTTATAAACAATTACATTTTACAAGTAACACTTATTTCTAACACAAACAGTAAACTAGTTTATCAAAAACGGAATGTTCAATAGTATTTTTAAACGGTATGTGTTTTTTACATCTGCTAATTTAATAATTGTGTAAGGTGTACTACCATGAGTGCCATTAAAAAGCTTTCCTTTGCAACATAATAAACTGTTGAAGTTGTTAATGTAAAAAAAAACATCACCAATTCTATTTGATGGAATAATAAAAGTTTATATGAAAGTGAATGTATGAAAATGTTCATGGCATAGATAAATACCAATGCTTCTATGTACGATCGTATGAATGAAATCGGATGTAAACAAAATGAACACTTTTAATCAAACTTCATATTTTAAATCAAAGAAAGCCAATTTGAACCGCTCCTTATCACTAGTTCCCTTGCTAAGTTGTTGATAATTACTAAGCTTACTACTATTGAACTGTATGCTTCTGCTAGTTTTTTTTTACACAGATCGGACAATCGGATTTGTATTCATGCAATCTATTTTGTCGAGTAATATGTCGTTTGTATTTGTCTTTAATTTAAACATGTTGGCAGTCGCTAAGCACCATAGGTGTTGCTATGCTTAATTAACTTTGTCAAAAAAAAGCAGTAATCAAAATATGACAAATATTATTTAAATTGCGAAACTCAAACCTCAGATTATAAAAAGTCCCTTATTTAACCGTTGCTAAGCACCATTTATATTGCTAAGCTGTTGAGAAACATGAACTAAAATATGAATTGCTTTTATTTCTCACTGATATTTATTATCATTATCATGATTATACACCAGTCTTATTTGCTTTTATTCTTATCTGTACAATAAAATAACAAATACATTCATTTTTGTAGTTGTCTTTAATTTAATTATATTTGGTTGTTGCTCGTCAACATTTGTATTGCTAAGCTCAATACGAACTTCATAATAGAAAAATGATGACTACAATATCATATAAGACTGAAATACCATTTATGGAAGCTTAATCTTCAAACAGTTGCTGTATGTATACCTCAGTTGGCAAAAATAAACAATATTATGTACCGTTGATATGCAATAATTTTGTTGCTAGGTCGTTACTAGGTTGTTGCTAAGCATTTAGTAAACTGAAACTAAAGTGACTTATCATTCTTAATTTCAAGTTATTCTTACACAATCAATTCAATAAGGAATTGTGTTAACTTGCACAGATAAAGCCATTTACAAATGATAAAATAGCTATCTAATGAATCCGTTGCTAGGCAATCATTCATTCACCGGTACATGAAAAAATCATTATTTTTTCAAGTTCTATTCAAAGGCTATCAATAATATTAATATAAACTTATTTGGATAGGAGGCCAAAAATGCCCCTTATCGTACCTTGTCCTTTATCAGCAATACGATAGCTGTCTCTGCTGGTTCCGTTGGTTGATACTGTCGTTTCGTTTTGTCAGTTTTTATTGACTTCCCACTTTTTGAATTTATCTCGGAATTGTTTTTATATTTTTTTTTATATATTCTAATTGAACTGAATATTAACAAACACCGCTGTGTACAATACATCTTGATTTAAGTCCTACCTTACAGAGTGTTTCGATAAATTGTACTTGTTTATGTTGATGTACGATTTAACAAACAATCTGGTTTATGTTTCATTAATGCGACTATTTATGCTGATAAATACACGAATTCCGTGTAATGCATTCACATTTTCTTTTTACAGTATTAAAACTTGCAACTTTACAATGACATGCATTAACAGTCACACACAAATTACAATAGTTTACCTAGTAAGTTATAATAAGTGATTTTTAGTTTAAAACCATTTGAACTGATTTCAAAACCTACGTTTTCATATGATTTTATTTAAAATGAATGGGACTAGTTACGTTTAAAGGATTAGTTTTTGTTCCGTTATAAATATACACAAATAGAACTGAAAGGGGGTATACAGGCTTAACGATTGTTTTTTGTTCTGTTTATATATTCGACTATAGAACTTAAATGAGGTATACAGGCGTAACGAATATTATTTGTTCTGTTTATATATTCTATTCAAGGATCAAAAGAAGGTTTACTGACTTAACACGCTTTTATTTGTTCTGTTTATATATTCAATTATAAAACTGAAAGGAAATATACAGGTTTTAAAATTATTTTTGTCTACAATTATAAATTGACTGAAAGGAGGTATATATGATAAAAGAATTTATGTCTATGGTTATATAAACATTAATAGAATTTAATATATGTTAACATGCTTCAAATAATGTAAGTTAAGTCAAATTTGTCCAAATGTTGATAAAGAAATCAGTGCAAAATGTATTAAAGTATTGCTGGTACAACCTCTGATTGTTTCAAATTTGGCTTCTGTTTAACGCCATATGATCACTCTTGACCAAACAACGGTGAAACTGCATTGCAAAGATAACAAGGAAAACTAGCAGCCCTAGTCAACTTATAGAGGCGTCGCATTCGTCTTGCCAAAGCGAGTTATCACTGTTTATGAACTTTCTAAACCACTCGGCCAACAATGCACCTTCCAACTTTTAATCTTCAGAGCAAACATTAGAATAATAATTAACTTAATTGGCCTGCATAAGCATCTTATATTTGAGAAGAACATTCTTAACAACTTCGACAAGGTTATAATGGTAACACAATACCTGTTAATTTGCCTATGAAGCTTGTGTTGGTACTGGTTGCTTAGTCTTATGTTCGCTATGTACTGTTTTAATATTTTTGTTTTTTCTCTTGTTAAACAATGTTTTTGCCATGCCTCAACACCGAAGGGTATAATGACATTACTACCCTGTTGTTCCTTTTTTATACTACCGCCTCGCTGGTCACTTGGTATAATGTTCGCTTCGAGTACGGAGGTCGTTAGTTCGATTCACAGCCACAACAAGCTAAAAGATTAACAATTGGCATGTGTTGCTTTTCTGAGTTAAAACAAAATTTAGACTGCTCGGCGTCAACAGAATGGGTCATCATAGGGTGAAATGTCGTTTAGATGATTGATATAATGTTACCATCCAACAATTTCTCAATCACACAGTGATCGTATCAAGATACCGGCATGGACAAAATGTAAAAGCTCTTAATTTGATCTTCAACTTCCTTTTTATTCCTTGCTTAAAATAGGCATGTAGAAAACATGTAAAAAACGCCTTATATATTTCTTTCAAAATGCCAACTTAACATTTGTCAGCAGCGACATCAATTCTGTTCAATCGGTTATTGCTTAGATATCACAATGAATATGTTATAAACCTGTATGTTGACATTGATAGACGTCATTTATAATGATGTGATCATTGCACACAAATTACTTAGACAAAGTTATGAGGATGAACGACTGAAACCGAATCAATATAAGATTTACAGCCACAATGACAATTTGCTTGACCGATACGTTTTGTATTTGTCTCAATTCATTAGTAAAAAATTGAAAACAACATGTTTAATAATTTCATGCGTCCGAAGCGCTTTTCTGGATTTACCTTCATCATATTTTCACGTTCTTTAATCTTTAAACACAGAAGAGTGGTCCGATCTGTAAATTAGCCAATGATTTCCTATTCCCAAATGTGACATTTTGACTTACTGTGTATTTGCATGGCAGCTGATGCATGCTTAGCAGGATATGCCAACTGTATTGATATACTCCTTATTTTATGATCATGCTTAGCATATATGACAGTTTTTAACACTACTGATAGATGAGTGTGATATTACCCTTTTCTCCTTTTAGACCTGTATCATTATGAATTACTTGGAATTATTAATATAAAACACACAGAACTGGGTCAAAAAAAAATGTTTCACTACTATTTTCTACTCATTACAAGAACGACTGACGATACAAATACGAGCGGAACGTACCTATTTGTTCGAAGTACATAAATTCACCTCTAGATTTGTTATCTGAATTTTGTATGCTTTTTTATATTTGTCAGTATTGTATTTGGTGCCTTTTGGTTTTGGTCCGCTAGTAGTCTTTCATTCTGTTTCATTGTTTCCATTTGTATTGATATTTTGACATTTTGAGTAGTGTTTGGTTGGTTTCTAGTTAACGTATGCCCCAACATATGTTTGTATTCAGATTGCAGGTACCGTAACAACTCGTAACAACATATTGGCGTATTACCAAAGTCCTTTATTATTCAAAATTAGTAAGTCGTTTTTTGATATTAAAGTAATGTGTTGTGTGAAAGAGTGAAGGATCAAGTTTCTTCTTCACGGGATTTCTTTTATATTGTTTGTATTACTAATGACCGTAATTGCACAATACAATACAGAACAGTTAGATAATATTAAAATTGAATTAAAGTTAAACAAATCATTTATATAGTTTTTTTCTTGTTTTTGTTTTCCTTCCATACACTGCAGTTACTTTTAAAGGATTTAAATGCCTTCTCCTTTGTTCAATATTCTTTGAAATACCTGGACTAGTTTGGAAAAAAAGCATGGACGATATCAATTTTGTTTTTGAAGGGGACCGTGAATGTTATTTTGTGTTTATTCAGTCGTTCGTCTCATGTATATGTGGAAGGAGTACATATCGGACAATGGAGTCTGTATAATGCGAGTAAGAACGATCACGTTGTAAAGTATCAATAGAAATTTGTAAAAAAACATACGTTAGAGTAGAGGGTTTGTACTGCCGAGAAATAGGAAGTTCGTAATCGGAAAGTTGAAATCATCACGTTTGTCATAAAGTATTAATTTGTGTCAATATCGAGTTAAACATCAAGACACGAATCAGATCCTTTCATCTGCGTTAATTCACTGAAATGTCAGTCACAAATGATATTATTACGTATTTTAAAAGAGTAAATCGATTCGGTTGCATGTAATTTCACTCTATGAAGAATGGTCTACACTCGAAACAATGAATTGATTCAGTCGACGACTACAATCTGAACCGAACATTATATCTATAGACTATTGTGTTTGCATTTTGAACGTATCCATCGTTACATGTTATATAGTTTTTACCACTGCATAATAGGATATGCAACTTTTGAAAACCTTGGCTATTAAAAAGCAGTTAAGTATTTTTTTTTCAGTTTTTACATTTGATTCCTCAAGTCTCTGTTCCTTCTTTCGTTACCATTGACATTAATATAGTGCGTATTATGGCGGTCTTTGTTATATCATAACTGACTAGTTGACTTTTTCTTAATTCATATCTTCAGTCGAAATATTTTGTTTATAAATAGTTTTATTTACCAAACAGAAACATCTCGCGAAATAATGGAATGAATCAATAACTATAATTTTGAACATAAAAGGAATGCAGGCTACAAGTTATTCCTGATTATATCTGGCAAACGTCGAACTGTGTATTTTGTAAATAATTTTGAACTACCCCTAGCGGTTTTTTAATTAGATTTGCCATTTAAAAAACGCAAGGTATAACTACAGGTTGTTGTAAATTTTACCTGATAATGTGTGTGTAATAATAAATTTTAATGGCGTACTTGATAACGTTGATGTATAATTTAGCACATGAATTATTTTATTTTTAAAAACATTAAACTGTTTCTGCTGTATCTGCTGATAAACACTTTAAGCCTATTTAAATCCTCCAGATTGTTTTCCTCGAGTATGATAACATACACTATTGCAATGAAATACATAAAAAATGCACAACGTTTCATCTATTTTAACCTGCAATTTGTGTTTGTAATAACACACTTGAATAGATTTTAAATCTTAAGATATATTATGATTTCATTTACACGAATAGGGCTTTAAAGAATGTGTATCTGATCTGTTTCTATTTATATATGAGTTCGAATCCCGGCGAGAGAAGAACAAAAATTTGCTTCCGCAAATTAACAGATCTAACATTGTTGGGCTGTTTTTTAGACGAATTATATATACAGAATGTGTTTTCAGCCTTGTATCACCATCATTGGTGATCCGATGGATAAAATCTGTCGTAGAGTTGTCACTGGTTCAGACGTACTTATAATATAATTATTTCTGTGAATGTATCCTATAATAACTTGTACGATCCTCTGCGATAGATAATTCAGCTGATCTGTAATATTCCATCTTCATGCCTTATATGTCATGTACTGTGTTACGACGCTAGATAAAAACTGAGGAGGAAAGGTAACACCCGGCCACCGAAAGCTTGATTTTTTATCGAGCCTAGATGGTCGAGTGGTCTAGCGCACCGGACATAGTGCAAGACGATTTGGTGCCACGATATCTCAGTAGCATGAGTTCGAATCCCGGCCAGGGAAGAACAAAATATTTGCTTCCGCAAATTTACAGATCTAACATTGTTGGGCTGTTATTTAGACGAATATATATATCGTTATAGACCTGGAAGTATATATACAGTCTTAAAGACTTTTATTTGTTCTGTTGAAATATACAATTATAGAACTTTTAGAAGATGCACAGGTTTTTATTTGTTCTGTGTTATATACAATTATTGAATTGAAAGGAGGTGACCAGCATATCACTTCTGGCTTAACCACGGCCGTCAGGTTTTGATGGTTGGGTGGGGGTGGGGGGGGGGGGGGGAGCCGCAGCATTCAGAGTCAATTAATACAGGCGTCAAACTTGTCTTACCGAAGCGGGTTTCGAGCTTACATCAACAATGTTGATAGGCTAGTGATAACTGTAGATGAACTATCTTAATTAACCTTCCAACTGTTGACCTTTAAAGCAATCATTAGAATAATAATTAGTTTCCTTTTAGTCTATAAAACAAAACATCAATGTTATGAATCTACATTTAATATTATAATAATGCCTTCTTTACAACTTCCACCGGAAGTGAATAACTTCAAACTGAGATTGCAATTATACTAGTATTTCACCTCGGGTTTCTCGTACGGTTCGTTTTGCTAAATCTTTATTGTTCTATATAATGTGCTGTTAGTGATATTTGTTTATTTGGTCGTTTTCATTGTTTACCATGCAGTGTTGTCATTGTTTATTGAATTACTGTTAAATGATTATACTTGGAATCTTTTCCTTATTTTTAAAGCATTGATCTTACATGTAGCTTGGATTCAAAGGTGCTAACCGTGTAGCCAGAACTGCTAACCCTCCTGAAACATCTAAAGTGTCACTCTCGACAAGTTGTAAACAAGCTAGCCAATTAATTCGTTTCATATATTAACTCATTCGTAAATGAGAATTATGGTATACATTTACTCATAAACGTGTATGAATATACACTTTTTTTCATATCATGTGTATAGGTACGTTTCAAAGTTTGATGACAATTTATGGTGGCAACTTCAAAATAGTTATTTGGATATTTCGAATCCGTTAAAAATAACTTCAGACTATGCTCTTTGTTATCTGTAAGAAATGTTTGTGACCCTCATATGTATCGTGTTTTTCTCTCAATTTTATATTTGGCAACGGCTAATATAACAGTAATATCGACCGTAAATCCATTTCCATTAAAAAAAATTTTGAGCAAATATTATTTAATTAGACTGTAGAGTTTATTACAAATATAAACAAATAAAAATGAAAACACCTGCACTCACGAATAAAAAAAACTTATGCTATGTAAAGTATGTTGATGGACTTAAATCTTTTTAGAATCTCGTACACATCTTACTTACAATATACTATTTCCCATAGTGTGATATCTAAACATACTCTTTTCATTATTAGGATAATGTTATACTTCTTTTTTTTATCTAAATTTTAAATACCAAGTCAATAATCCAGGTCAATAACCAATATCATCAGTAAAACCGTACACTAGTCAATAAAATGAAGTCTTATATGTAAAATATTCATAATATATTCAAATTAGAACTTAAGTTTTATGTTTCACAGTTCTACCTTTAAATACACGACATACGTATATAACCATTATTTGATTTAAATGTATAACGTTGTTGTCATTGGTTTTTTACCTTACCTGTGTATTATACATTGAAGACGATACGCGACAAAATGGCACAGACAGCCTCTAAAACATGTGAAATTTGTGTCAGTGCCTATGGATCCCAATACTGCTTAGAGTGTGAACAATACTTTTGTGAGAATTGTAAAACCTTTCATAAAAGACAGAAAGTAACAAAGAATCACCAGTTTCAGTCTTCCTCGGACATTATCCCGGAAGGTAAATCGAAATGTAAGGAACACAACGAAGACGTAAGTTTTGTATGTAATACCTGTAATGTAGCAGTGTGCAGTAGTTGTGTGACTGGTAGTCACACAGGACATGCCTTTTCGAAGCTTATGGACAACATAACACAGATGAAGGAGAAGGATACAAAAGACCTGCGTAGTAAGGTACATGAGGCAACTCAAAACATTAAAACGATGGAAGAAGGTTTAAAGGCATTTGATGTGAAGGTTGAAGGAGCTGTCAAAGCTATTACAGAAGAAGGTACAAAGATAAAGGCTATGGTTGATACATGTGTCGCACAGATGATTGCATCGGTCAAAGATCAATCCAGGAAGGAAAAGGACAAATTGACAAAAATCATAGCAGATACTAAAATAGATTTGAAGGCGGGAAACGACTTAGAAAAGAAGAAATATGAACTCGACAAGACACGAAACGATGGAAAATTGTTACAGTCGTTACAAAATCTTACAGATGACATTGCAAAGCTGACGATAGAGCCTATACCCGTATTTCCAAACATACAGTATACTGCTAAGCCTGTAACAGATTACGACATCAAACAACTGTTTGGCATCTTCAAAATAAGGTAAATCCACTGAAATACCTGAGAAGAGAATTGTTTTGTAGACTGCATTCTGTAGTCGTAATACATGCTTTAATATAACTATATTATTTGAAAGTGACATGTATTTTTGCATAATCAAAATTCTGTTTTTGAATATCAATGTATTTCTGAATTGAATCTCATGACAGACGCAGGGGAGACAATTCATTCAATAAAAAGATGTGGTCATTAACAATGTATTGTTTATAATGGAATAACAATGGACTCTAGTAAATAGACGTGTGGTCTATGACAATGTACATTTTAAATTGTATTCACAATGCACTCGACACTACGTAAAGTTATGAAGTTATTCAGGAATACTTGTTTTCAAACTAGCACAGAATATCTGTTTTCCTCATTTTTAAAATGTTTTGTTTTGATATTATACATTTAAGGAATCATGTGTAAATACTTCATTTTTATTTTGACAGTGGAGTACGTACACAGTATATCGGAAACAGAGAGAAAGAATTACTTAAACCAAAGAGGTAGGGCAATATGTTTGTATATTTTACAGTGTTAATTTTAAGCTTTAAACAATGTAAACTTTTCGTCAAATGCTTAAGTGAATCACACATTATCTTCCTTTATACCTTATCTTTTTTTTTTACGAAATGAAGCCCTCTCTCCATGGTTCTGGGTAAATTTGTTTCTTATATTGTGTAAACCAGTGCACCGTTTTACTGTCGACACATTTACTAGTTACATGTATGTACTTATCTTCATAACATTGTTCCTAAGTAGCAGTTTTTTAAGCCGTATTTGCTTAATTTTCTTGATACGTATTTCACCAACTTACATTTTTTTTCCCAAATATTTTGTTTTGCTTTGATTAACATCTTCTACAAAGTCATTTGTAATGCGTTGCATACATTAGCAAGCACTTACTCGAGTAAGACTGCGTTTAAATGATTAATACTGATAATGATGTACACACATATAGCGTAATTTATTTTCCATAGCGTTTAAATTAGGTTGTATTTAATTTTCGTAAATATACTGCTCGTTAAAATATTTCTGCTTGTCTAGTTAAAGATTTAGAACCTATTGATACTTTAAATTGACGATATAACCATGATATTGAACGTAAAAGGCATTCATCATAATTATCCGCACTAGTAAGGAACATTGTGCATAGTATAAGCTAAGGACACCATACTGTTTTCAAACGACATTATCAAGTCATGTTGCGCAGTCTTCTTTTATTTTTTTTATATGTAGTTTTATGTTAACTGTTGTTTGTCCTTTCGTCAATTTTCATTATGTGCCATAGTGTTCTCCATATCTCTTCAACGTATGAGTTTTAATGTCCTCTTTGATATTTTCCACCTTTTTTTGAAATATCCTCGATTCACAAGATTATTTAAAGTCGACTGTTTGCTGAAGGGTTCAACGATTTCAACAGTAACATTCGCAATCGACTGTTGATAAAGGGGTCAACGACGTCAGTAGTCACATTCATAATCAACTGTTGATAAAGGGGTCAACGAATTCAGCAGTCACAATCACAATCGACTGTTGATGAAGTGGTCAACGACTTTATCAGTCACATTCACAATCGACTGTTGATAATGGGGTCAACGACTTTAGCATTCACATTCACAATCGACTGTTGATAAAGGGGTCAACGAATTCAGCAGTCACATTCACAATCGACTGTTGATGAAGTGGTCCACGACTTTAATAGTCACATTCACAATCGACTGTTGATAATGGGGTCAACGACTTTAGCAGTAACATTCACGAATAGCGAAGGAAGTTTGTATATTATCATTGAATGAACTTAACATAACACTACCATTAATTTTTATAATGTTTGGAATAATCGTATATGACACAATTCTATAATCAATATTCTTGTAATGGTTAGAAAATACATCAAATAACACCATCAATAACTTAATCCCAATTTCATATTGTATTTTTAGAAATTTACCTGTGACGTCAATTTTTGTGGCGTTGATACATTCGTGTGACGCACAGTTCATTATTCTATTGTGCTGTATTTATGTTCTGTCGTAAATTAATTTTAGGTGTTCGTTGTTATTCTGTGGTTTACATGTTGGGATGGGCCATTGTATTGTTTGTTTATGTATTTTTCTGTCCTGAATGTACTTGCATTTATTTGTACTTTATTCCTGTCACGTAATGTTGTCATTTTAGCGGTATTTTTAACATTACTATATAAGCGGGAGGTTTATCTAGTCATAAAACCGGGTTCAACACACCATTTTTTCTTATAATGTCCTGTACCAAGTCAGGAATATGGCAATTGTTATCACATGGTCCGTTTTTATGTATGTTGGCGTTTGTTTTGGTAACAGTTCGGTGTTTCTGTTGTTCCGTTTTGTTTCCTCTTATGGTTGATGTGTTTTCCTCAGTTTTGGTTTGCGATCCGGATTTGTTTCGGTTACTTCGATTTATGACTATTGAACAGCGGTATAATACTATTGCCTTTCTATATAGCGTTTTCAATTTAACTGTACTGGATATTGTTAAATCTAAAGAATTCATCAGTTCATGCGGTTTTTTGCTGTAAGAAAGACGGGGAAAAGGAGGGAAAAGTATATGCAAAGCTGCAATAGTTCTATAAGGATTGTGGATATAGATAGGAATGTCATTAATTCATTGATACCTTGTGTTTATATCGTCAACTTAAAAGGTGTTTTATTTTATTTTAATCTATTGTGTTGTTCATTTCAGTGATTACGAACAGGTGACGAAACCAAAAGAGGAAGGAAAATACCTGCTCAGGTGTGACAAGTGTGGGTAAGCTTCTAAATATTGTTTTTATGGACATGACGTAAATATGTATATTTTTATTATATTAGCAACATTCACTACAAAACAGAAAAAATCTGAAATGGCCTATATCTCTAATCAACTGTACTGATTTTTACTCGGCCAGTCTGACTTGGTGTGAAACTTAATTGATATTACTCGAGCGTAGTCTGAACCATACTTTACAGTCTGAACTTATACTCTACCAGTACTGAACCATTTTATATGTGTTTTCACTATTCTCGATCAAGTCTGAACCATGCTCGACCAAGTCTTTACCAACCTATTTCTGTATCTTTCTATTGCATTTCATCAATTTAGGAACTTTTTTAACAACAGCTTTTCCCCTTGGCTAGAAATTTGAACAACAATTTGAAATCCAAAATGTAATTAATATCGCAATGAAACTAAAATTTCACAATAAACATACTATAATCATCAACACCATATTCATCAACACTTATACATATATATATATATATGTGTGTGTGTTCTAGAGCGCTGGACACAGCGCAGGCGGCGTTGTCACGATATCCCAATAGCATGAGTTCGAATCCCGGCGAGGGAAGAACAAAAATTTGCTTCCGGTAATTTGCAGATTTAACATTGTTGTGCTGATATTTAGAGTAATAATGAATATAATATGTGTTTTCAACCGTGCATCACTTTCACTGGTGATCCTATAAATGGATCTGTCGTAGAGTTGTCACTTAGTTAGACGTACTTATCAAATATTTTTTTCTGTGACTACATCGTACGATCCTTTACGACAGATCATTTAGCTAATCTGCAATCAATTCAATCTTCATGCCTAATATATCATGTACTGTGTTACAACTCTAGATTCTACTGACGAGGAAAGGTAACATTAGGTCACCGAAAGTTGAATGTTTAGTTCAGTCTAGGTGGCCCTATGGTCTAGAGCGCTGGACACTGTGCAGGTGGTGTTATCACGATATCCCAATAACATGAGTCCGAGTCCCGGCGAGGGAAGAATCAACCAGAACGATATAAAGTTTCAATGAAATTTGCTTCAAGGCATAACATGATGACCTATATAACGTCATTATTTTTCTGGTTAAAAAGCAAACTTTAATTTACTTAAACATTAAAATCATTTGATAGCTATCGTGTGGTGTTGCGAATTGAGGGTTTACTATATAATTTTCCATATTTTGTAGGTTTAAGGAAAAAACAATCCTTTATTCCGTTTATCAGACTGACATACCAAAAATCGTCGTTGACGCACATTTTAACTTCCAAAACAAATAACGTGAGGTTTTATTAATATATCAATACAATAAAGGGGCATTATGTGAGATGAATTTAATAATGCAAACATTTCCATAACACTTTAAATCAAGCCATATGTAACACATGATATGTAGGATTTTGAAAATCTTATTTATTCACATTGTATTGGAAATCATACTGTGACCTATGGATATTCGTTTTTCGTGTTACATGTACATGTATCACGATTTCGTGCTCTCTTCATGCCAGTTGTTTTTTACATCTTTATATGTCTTTTACTCTATCTAATCAAATGATCCAACATTCTTATTTTCTATAGAATAACAGCCTTGTACTTTAAAATGGGATGGGGATATAATATGTATTCCTAATTCTGAATTTTATATAAAAAAAAATTGTATTGCCAAACAAAAGAGAGAAATCAATTACTCTGTATTGTTCGTTTACTAAATTGTTGAAAAAAATCTGCTTTTCCGCGAAAAAAATGTCATGAAAATAGACAAAGAAAAGCATCCCTCTTTTATAAATAAAGTTGATACAATAATTTACTTACAAAGTGACTGTTGTATTTTTCATACACCGTAACAACTCATTTGTGCCTTGCTTCATACCGTTACAGTAATATTTCTATTCAAACTGAACAATGATTTCTAACGTTTATATATCTAGTTTAATAAGTGAATTTAATAACACATTATGAATGAGCCGTATGGCATATTAAAACTTGATCACATCAGAAAATAATATCTCACTTTCGTGTTGTCGGTAAAATAGGATGTAAATAATGCAAAAAAATATTTATAGACGGTATATAAGTCAGATAATGCATATTTTAAGGTTTTCTTGTCGTATAACACACATAGGGGTGTTATACTTCAAGAAACCTTAAAATATGCATTATCTATCACATAAATTAAGATTTCGGTTAAATAAATTTGTATATACATAATGTCATGTTCACATTGCACAAAAATACTAGAATTTTCAACCATTATTCAAATACATATTGTAAAATGTATTCAAAATTATTTGAATGTTTCAGAAATATTTTATGAGTACTGGAAAATTTTCAACGCTTACTTAAGCCTGGTATACATTTTTTGAGTTTAGTTAATAACGCAGTGGAGTTTTTTTTTTATTGTATATAACGTAACTTAATAAATTTAAAAAATGACACCTATGTTTTGTAAAATGAAGAATTTAATATTATAGAAGTTCCATAGCAATCCTTGATAGCCTTTTGAAAAACAGAATTGTGTTGCAAAGTTGCAGTAACAATTTAGGTTGATTAATTAAGTTTTGTCAAAATTAAAGATATGGCATAAAAGAAGAACTTTAATAAGGTTAAATTAACTCAGTACATGTGTATTTTACAGGTAAAAAGAAACCCCTATTTTCTTAAACTCGTGTATTATTATCTAGTGAATTCAAAAGGCCTTGTGATAACAATTTGGGCAATCATGTAAATGTTTGACAAATGTAACTACTTTTCTGCCAGATATATTTGCGGACCTACTAATGTATATGTAAATGTATTATTCCTTTGGCATTTTTTAGGACGTACTCAAAGATATGCTAAAGATAATTATTTTATTTCCATAGCTTTATTCATATTCCAAAGATATGTAAAGATAGGCCTTAGATTTGTATGCACTTTCCAGGATAGGAAATGTATGCATAAAGTTTGCATAACTGTTTTACAGAGGTGTGGGAAGTTTTGAGAGACTGTGGTTTATAAAACATTTACAACCAATGTAAATGTTGTCAAATATTTGTGTTATATTTGCAAACGTTTGTCGATATCGTTTATGTATGTAAAGAAGTGTATTTTGTTTACTTATACTTTCCATTATCATAAATATTTTGCTAAATATCGATATTTGCAACATATCTTTACAGACGTATGCAAAATTTTGAGAGACCGCGGTTTATAAAACATTAACAACCAATGTAAATGCTGTCAAATGTTTGTGTTATATTTGCAAACGTTTGTCGATATCGTTTATGTATGTAAAAAAGTGTATTTTGTTTACTAATACTTTCTATTATCATAAATATTTTGCTAAATATCGATATTTGCAACATATCTTTACAGACGTATGCAAAGTTTTGAGAGACCGCTGTTTATAAAATATTTACAACCAATGTAAATGCTGTCAAATGTTTGTGTTATATTTGCAAACGTTTGTCGATATAGTTCATGTTTGTAAAGTGATGCATTTTTTTACTAATACTTTCCAGTATTATAGTTATTTTGATAAATATTGATATTTGCAACATATCTTCACACAGGTATGCACAGTTTTGAGAGACCGCGGTTTATAAAACATTAACAACCAAAGTAAATGCTGACAAATATTAAATTTTGCTTATTTTTGCAAACATTTGTAGGATGTATTTATGTACGTAAAGAAATGCATTTTATTTACTTCATAGTTATTATATGAAACATTGATACTGCTAAGTTGTCTTTACACAGGTATAGCTTTGCGAGACTGCAGTTTATATCTCGGATGCACAACAAACGTAAATGAGGGTCGTGATTAGAGCTAAAAGAAGAAAAAACGAAAAAAATTTACTCCCAAAAAATAAAATAAAAAGGGTCTAACATATACAGAATAGAAAATGATCATGACAATGGCCATAAAATATATAAAAAAAAATAGAGAAATGTGACCTAAATTATCATAGAATACAGATATGAAAGACCCCATCCAGACCCTATTAAATGCTGTAAGATCTGTCGATTATTTCGCATTTACAGAAAAAAAAAAATCCATTTATTCTATAGTACTTTTTGCAGCAAAGTTCAAGTATTGATGGTTTTAGAGAGTCACACCGAGCGAATATTTGAATTGAAGTAGATATTGTTCTTCCCGATTTAAAACAGAACTGATTGAAGATATAATTAATGATATTAAAAATATGGCAGGGTGCTTTTTAAATGTCGGACCGATGATATTTTTTTTCTATTTGAATAAATAAGAAAATCTCCAGAACCATGGAAAATATTTAAAACTGTAATGGGGATTTTCTTTTTAAGATCTTGCTTGCATAACAAAACACAAATGCTTTAAAATGTTCATAACTTTCCTTACAGCAGAGTTTACAATTCGATATACTTATATCAGAACGGAATCTTTAAACGAGACGATAAATTGTAACAGTAAACTGATATTTTTTTTTACATCTTAAAGACACATAAAAAATGGGTTGATGGATTGATTTGTGTAAACGTCAAGTTGCAAATACTACATGAATCTCAGGTGTTGGAAGATATGCACTATTATATTAACACTGTACTAAATTTTAAGCGGCTTTACCTTTTGTACTTCAAAATATGAAAACAACGATGTCATTCAGGAATGAACTCGAAACTAGAATAAATAAGACCAAATCGATAAACACGGTACGTTTTCTCAACCCAAGCTTAAGTCTACCAATCTTGGTGTGGACTTGGAAAAAAGTTAGTTCAGCTTCTGCTTATTTATGATCTTTTTTCATTTTAAACAAGAGAATACAAATTAATTATTTCAATATAACTTGAGCCCAGGCGTGTGTTTTGCATGATCCTATAATTTGAAAATACACGAGTATGCACATACATGTATTTTATCAGAATGTTTATGTTTACAATCGAAAATGTCTAATAATACAATAAAGAAAGAGCATTAATCAACTATCCCTAAATAGGTGATAACTGTGTCACTTGTATGTAAATGAAGGGATTGTCCTGACTGTGAAATGATTCATTTTTTAGCACTACATGGTACCTTAAAAGGATAACCGTATGTGTTAATTACCAAAATTGATCTAATAACGCTAATTGTGTATAATAAAATCCAGACGTTGTAAAGAGATTGATAATATACAAATATACCAATTACGCAAGCCAAGAATATGCCAGATTAAGACATCGGTATCATTCTGTAATTAAACATGCAGTTTGTATTCGTGAAAACGTGTTAATACTTTGAAAAACGCAAATAATTTTAAAGTTTACATGCTGGAAAATTAAAGAAGAAATAAGAACAGTTATTGTAACATTGTATCTAAAAATATGTTGAAATTATATACAGTGAAACTGTTTGTAAACAATTATCTTTTGTATATAAAAACATTCTCGTTTACCCACTTCTCATAGCAGATATAATAGATTCCATGAAAAGCAAGTCATTTAATTTTTGAATCAGTTATAATCTCTGCATGTATTTCGTGTTTTAACAAGAATAAAAATGACCAACATTAATGAAAAAAACTACATCAATTTCAATAATCTTTCTGCTCCTGTATCAGTTTTATTCTAATGATATATGCAAGTATTTAATCAATTCAAACTTTTAATAAAAAATCTTGGTGCCCTTTGGTTTCCTGATCTTGACTTCATTATATTTAAAGGTATAATGATATAAAAAAAATCCCAGTACATGTATTTGTTCCAATCGAAGGCTCAAAATTTTTAAAACATTTCTTAATCGTCAATATCGAACTCTACCTCCATTTTGTCATCAGTGACAATATATTAAAATTTGAAAACCTTTGGATGAAAGGTTCATAAGTCATCGCACGGAAACGACTGGAGCAGCCCGCCCGCTCGTCCGCAGTACAACAATTAATCAATAACGGGACTGGAAATCCGGTAATAAAAATACTAAGTCATTAATGAATGTAAAATAAATCCGGTTTACTGTCACATTCTGACATCCTCATGTTTATGTCGTATACTTGTAAACTGGTGTTTGTCTTTGAGTCGCTTTTTGTTTTTCCTCAATGCAATAAGCAGTGTGTCTGCACTGATTTTTAAAACTTGTCAGCAACAAGGCTGATATATACCTGAGATATAAGTTTTATAAAAATCTGGCAAGAATTGTACACGTTAGAGAGCTAACAAAACCGGACGGAAGGACGGACGCCCGGTATTTCTATGTCCCCATCAACGCGTCGCATACATGGAAATGTGGAATATACACAAGTTGGTCTCTTGAATAAGAAAGTTAATAAGTATATTTAGTATAGCAAGTAATAAATCTATCAAATTATAACATCACATGTTCACAACAATAGTCAGATTTAAGTTATAACAGCAACATAGTTCAGTCTCCTAGTACGTATTTGTTAGTCTTGAAAAAACTCAAACCATTATGCCATAAGGAGATGTGATATGATTGCCAATTAAACAACTTTCCATCAAAGATCAAATGACGTACATGTTAGCTTTCTATATTTGAGATCTCCCAATTATCATCTCACTATGAACTGCCTATACAAAAAGATATTTTGTCACCAAATGATTTATAATAATTCATAAAATAGAACATCATTATATATTCTAATATAAATTGTGTTCCCTTTGCTAAACACTGGGATCATATTGTTTCACCAGTGTCCTTTCGACAGTCATACACCAAAGATTCGCATCTTGTCATTTCTTTCTTTTTTTATGACAGGTTGGTAAATTTGGCATTTTGAAATATATTGCGCCGATTTATTTTTGTATCTATATTGAGGGTGCATATATATTCTTAGGATCATCTGTTCCTTAATAATTTTTCACGAACGAAAGAATGTTGAACTTGGTGTATTTGTGTGAAATTTTGCATATAGTTTGCAAGGTTTGTCTGACTAACTACGCACACAACCCACACGTTTACATCATACAGAGTATTCTATAGTTAGATTGTGTATTGTATCAGGACGTTGATTTTCATTTTAATTTTCACAACTAACAGAATGTTTAACCTTTCTTGACTGCTGCTCCAAATGT
Source organism: Mytilus californianus (assembly GCF_021869535.1). Taxonomy (NCBI): domain Eukaryota; kingdom Metazoa; phylum Mollusca; class Bivalvia; order Mytilida; family Mytilidae; genus Mytilus; species Mytilus californianus. Next base: position 5,921,581 of record NW_026262669.1, on the reverse strand, counting down.
GTTTTTCAGACACAACAATTCAAATTGCACTGTATCGTCCTGTAAATGCATGAAATATTTACCACCGGACGTTGAACAACCATCAATCAATTCAATTCAAATTTTACCTCAATATCACTGTTTACCAAATTTCGTTATTCTGTAACGTCACACGTTTTCTGTCAAATTCTAAGCGTATCGGTCAACTTTGAAGCAATGTATATAAAAAACAAGGATGATGACATAGTTATCAAAGGTACCAGGCTTATAATTTGATACGCCAGACGCGCGTTTCGTCTACATAAGAGTCATCAGTGACGCTCAGATCAAAATAGTTAGAAAGCCAAACAAGTATAAAGTTGAAGAGCATTGAGGACCCAAAATTCCAAAACATGTGTTTCTATATATATATATATATATATATATATATATATATATATATATAAAGTCTAAATTGAAAACAACGTTCAAACCTATGATTGCGTTAGATAAAAACCGAAATTTTAATACGTGTGCATGCAAAACAAATTTCTTGGTAGAGGGGTCTAAATACAGCACAAACAACAATTTCCAAAAGACCAAAAAAAAAAGTGAAAACGTCTATTTTAACAAAACGCATTTGACTAACAGGTCGAACAACTGATGTTCTTAAACCCTGCTGACTAGCATTGGCGATTGCCAACTAAATTGATCACCAGATCTAACAAAATGGATCTTAATATTAATTAAATACCAAACAGAAAACAATAAACTTGTGGAAAAGATGGTATACCACAAACATGAGGTGCACAAATTTGTACACCATATCCGGATTTCGACAATAAATGTCTCTTCAGTAATGTAAGGGATCGAAACGGTATTTGGAAGGCCATATGATTTACCTCAATTTAGGATAGACTCTTGAATTTTAAAGAGTCGAAATAGGATGAACGGATCATATAAACCAGAAGGAAAATAAAATACAAGCCCAAACGAAAAAATATAAAAAGTCTAAATTGAAAACAACGTTCAAACCTATGATTGCGTTGGATAAAAACCGCAATTTTTATACGTGTGCATGCAAAACAAATTTCTTGGTAGAGGGGTCTAAATACAGCACAAACAACAATTTCCAAAAGACCAAAAAAAAAAGTGAAAAGGCTATTTTAACAAAACGCATTTGACTAACAGGTCGAACAACTGATGTTCTTAAACCCTGCTGACTGCCATTGGCGATTGCCAAATAAATTGATCACCAGATCTAACAAAATGGATCTTAATATTAATTAAATACCAAACAGAAAACAATAAACTTGTGGAAAAGATGGTATACCACAAACATGAGGTGCAAAAATTTGTACACCATATCCGGATTTCGACAATAAATGTCTCTTCAGTGATGTTAGGGATCGAAACGGTATTTGGAAGGCCATATGATTTACCTCAATTTAGGATAGACTCTTGAATTTTAAAGAGTCGAAATAGGATGAACGGATCATATAAACCCGAAGGAAAATATAATACAAGCCCAAACGAAAAAATATAAAAAGTCTAAATTGAAAACAACGTTCAAACCTATGATTGCGTTGGATAAATATATATATAAAGAGGATGTGGTAAGATTGCCAATGATACAACTCTCCACAAGAGACCAAATGACACTGAAATGTACATCTATAGGTCACTGTACTTCCTTCAACAATGAGCAAAGCCTATACCGCATAATCAGCTATAAAATGCCCCGAAATGACATATGTAAAACAAGTCAAACGAGAAAACTAACGACCTAATTTATGTAAAAATAATGAACGAAAAACAAATATGTTACATAGCAACAAACTGAATTACAGGCTACTTGACTCGGGACAGGAACATACAGAAGATGGCGAGGTTAAACTCGTTAAAAGGCGCCAAACCCCCCCCCCCCCCCCTAACCTGGGACATTAACTGGACCCCTGTTGTGTTCACTTATCGCTACACTAACGGCGCAAAGCTTTAGATGGAATGGCGGACCAATTTAACATGGGACAGTGGTGTAACAGTACAACATAAGAATAAACTGTAGACATCAGTTAAAAAAGGCTTAACTCGTCAGATAGATTCAAATAGAATACATCTAACAAAAACAGAGTGGACGTTGAAGGGTACTTATACATCCCAACAACCAAAAGACTTTAAGTTCAGATCTTAGAGTACTCGCAGTTACTGACAGCTAGTTGAAAGCTAATAACAACTAATACAAAACGCACGGATAAGATGCATGGATTCAGTATACAAGCCTGGATATTATGTTAGTTTTTAGTCTTTCTCAGTATATAAGAACAAAGCCATCTATTGAAAAATCTAAAAAAAAAAGTTAAAACAAGGCATTTTCCCTATGTACATTTGTCGTCAAAATTAACGTTTTCTAATCAAATTTACGAAAAAACAAAAATGGTGACCCCCATTTTTTTTTATTACATATTCCTGTAACTCAATGTAACTCGATTCAAAGTACAAGTGTGCAAAAAAATTTGGGAAATCGGGAGATATGCCATTCGGTATCGTGTTATCTTGATATATAAGTAAACAGTTTTGGATTATGAAGAAAAATTGCCTACTTGCAGGGGAACACAAAACTACATTGAAAATGAAAAAAATCTGGAGCAAAATTAAACATACAAACCTAGGTTAGAAAAAGACACTACTTTTACAAAAGAAATGAAAAAAAATAACATTAAGAGATACAATCATAATAATTTAGTGCAAATTAAAAAGACGTAGATAACTAGAATGACATCTTCTATGAGGGTGTGGATGGAGTTTACAGAATAGATAATAATGGGCTAAAAAAAAATAAGGAATAGAAAAGAAAAGGATAGGCCAAAAATTTAAGAATAGAGAATAGTGGGCTTCTAGAATATAAAGAATAGAGAATAATGGGCAAAATTTATATAGAATAGAAAGAAAATGGTGTAAATAATATTAAGAATTGAAGAACACCCACCTCCCTCCTTTTCCAGACCCTCTTTTATTCTTTGACTGTTAAAAGACAGAAGCGCCGTAATTCATAGGAACAAATAGATTTGAAATATATTATTTTCTCTCATAAAGTCTTTTGTATAGTTGGAAACATTGTCAACTAATTATACTTATTATTAAAAATGAAATTGATATCTATTCGTTATTTCATGAATCACAGAGTTAAGTTTACTAGTGCATTTTAAGAATAAGGGACAAAAAATATGGACAGGAAATCATATGACAAAAAAGTCACGATTTACAATAAAAGTTACGTACATATTAAGTTTGATTATCATTATTTACAATGAACAAGATTTTTATTTGGGTAGTTCATTTTATGACTTTCATTAAACATAGTTCTAGTATTAGGTTATTTTTTTTTACTTTTGTGGACCATTTCGTTCATGGTAATCATCCGCTGGCGTTGTTGCATGTCTCCTCTTTACTCTGACGTCTTGGGTAGCATTTTTCATTTCTGTACTTTTGTCTTCGTGTTGTAAACGTTCACACTTAATTTTTTGTGTAAATGGTTAATGAAACTTGGTTGATAAAATCGAAGCACTCAGTCTGTCATTAAACTTTACAGAAAATTGTAAGAGTGGTCAGGGGCACCCCAATCTTTATCTTAGTTAATGAAAATAGCAACTGCAGTTTTTTCCAGCGCATAACTGTTGTCCTAACAATCTAGAACCTAAGTTCACCAAACTTAACAAGTAGATGCATCACAGGAAAGCAGTATTTCACATACCCCCCCCCCCCCCCCCAAAAAAAAAAAAAACAACAAACAAAACAAAAATACAAACACAAAAAAAAGCAATAAAAAAAAAATCACTGTTGCTAGTACCTGGACTATGCCCTGCGGCCCCAATGCTAGTTAATACGGATGTAACTAGTCCATAAGTTATGTGCATGTGAATGGTTTTACACTAACAATTTTTGGGGCCCTTTATAGCTTGATGTTCGGTATGAGCCAATGCTCCGTGTTGAAGGCCGTACCTTGACCTATAATGGTTTACTTTTATAAATTGTAACTTGGATGGAGAGTTGTCTCATTGGCACTCATACCATATCTTCCTATATCTATTGATTAGTAGATACAATCATGAAATGAGTGTGTGTCTCTTGCCAAAAGCAATTCACTTTAACATATTTTTTTTTACATTTGTGCCACCTGTGATTTTTTTTATTTTTGAAGCATTTTTAACAATGACTATTAATTTATGAACTAACCTCACATTTCGAATAGTCATTTTAATATATAGGCATTTGCATTGATAGATTCTGCCAGATTTGCAACTTGCATAATTAACTAAATACAAATTAATTAAACTATAAAGGTCACGTTTGGTACCCAAAGACCCAAAACTTCAATAGATAAACCTTTAAATTGAAGTTCAACCTGCATAGTTATTACAACATCGTGAACGGAGGAGTTGTATGTAAAATAAAAGATGTCGTATGATAGCCAATGGGACGAATACTTTTATCCGCCAGGGACCAAAAGAATTGATATTAACAGCTTCAACGATAAGCATGATGCAAGTTACAGATTGTTAAATCAGAAATGTGCCTAGATATATATATAAAGACACAGTTTTTGTTTTATTTTTTTAGTGGAAATTATTCTTTGATATTTCAACTTATTTAGAGTTTTAAACACTTATCAATGCAATTTAACAATAACGGTAGTTTATGTATGTTGCCCCTCTTTCCTTATTTTCCGCCTGTGTGGAAAGCAAGTACAATGATACATGTTTTAGACTCGGCTGTTAAAGGACAAATGATACATGAAGTTATTTTAAGACTTTGCGTTAAATATGTATAAGAAAGAAGTGCAAGCTATTCCATTATTCAAACACGAATCATATACATTTCCGCTAAAACTATAAGTCTAGACTTCGTCTTGTTGTACATGGTGCAATTGCCTTATATTTTTTAAAGATATGTTTTCCATGATACGAGCCCCTATCAACATTAGTGTAATATGTATTTGTCGTTTACAAATTTTCTTGAATTATGTTAAAACAAAATAACTTCGTCACATCAATTTTGTGACTTATATAACCTTCAGTCTTGTTTCAATGTTATTTCAATTGAAATGTGTGCAAAGTATATGTTAAATGCAATTATTGCAAACAAACAAAAAACAAAAAAACAAACTTATTTGATCATGATAGAAAGAAAAAAAAAACACGATTCCTGTCAAAGTACATATGAAAGCTGTAAAATGTTAGGATAAAATAGGCGGTAAATGAGATATCGAGTGACTGCCAGTTCGGTAACTTATTTTAGTTTTGCGTATTTAAAAACAACACAATCAAATGACAACGGGAGCATTGTTTTAAGACAATTTATAAATCATAAAGAAATGATAATTATTTGTGCCTTATTATATTGATGGATATTGATACTAGCGGTGGTCTTCTATTGATCTTTTCGGACCAGATCTTTCTGTAAAAGGTGATAATTGTCACACTTAACTGCTGATAAACCCCGTTGATCGGAGGAAGCACTACTGGACGAAAAAACAACTGTCCATACCAGTAACAGTCGTTCTACGACTGTCTTAGTCTGTGGAAGACTGAAGATGACTGTCAAAGAAACTGATACAGTTGATTAATGTCTGTCCCAACACTTTTATGGGTTGTGAAAATCAAAATATGTTATCAACAGTCATTTAAGGACTGTTGCAGTGGTCTACGGGGTTGTCACAGTCAAATACTATTTATTACAGTCTTTCCAAAAGTTGTGGCAGTTGTATAATGTTTGTCCCAACCTTTTAATAGTTGGGACAGTTGAAATTTGTTTGTGTCAACTTTTTAGACGTTGATGCAGTCAAAAAATGTTTGTTACAACGTTTTTAGAGTTGGGACAGTTGTAAAATGTTTGTTAAAACTTTTTAAAGGTTGTTACAGTCATAAAATGTTTATTACAAATTTTAAAAGGTTGCTACAGTCGTTAAATGTTTAAAACAAACATTTCATAGGTTGTTGCAGTCGACAAATATTTTAGCGTCACTGTAGCAACTCAGTGTATAAAAAAAATTTACGTTTCACCCGGCTCTCAAGATTTGATATAGTTGTGAAATAGCCCATAATTTATACTATTATCATCTATTGTGCGGTTGTTGACTTGTTTTGTTTTTTATTTATTTATTTTGCGATCGTTGTTTGTCTTTTGTCGTTTTCCGTTTATTGCCATAGCATTGTCCGTTCATTTTTGACATGTGCGTTTTACTTTCCTTTAGGTATCTTTACTTTTTATTTTATCTATTCAGATTCGTTCATAACTGGTTTTACACACCAGAAGCCTTCGTTTAAAAATGGAGTTTTAATATTATTGCAGAAGATGCTAATGAATTCATTCAAATTTATATTTGAAAAAGTTTTGATAAATTCTGAGGAATAGAAAATGTACCGTCGGTGTACCTGAAGTAAATTTAAAGAATATGACTAAGTTATCAATATTGTACAGCATAATAAAACATTTTTAATTTGAATTACTCTCCATGAGGAATATTTTCCGATGATAAAAAAAATAATTAATTAAATTTGTCAAGTTTCTTTAAAAACGGAAAACAATTCTTCACCGTGGACGATTTACCCTCTTTATTTTCTTGTCGGCAAACTTGACCTGGAGGTCGGCAAACTATATTTTACACAGGAAACTACAGATGTTAGACCACATGTACAATATAAGCGGAGCTGGAAATTACAATCGGTGAGTAGAAATGAATAATATTTTAAAGCATGTCTATCGAATAATCATGGATCCAAGATTTTGAAGGGAAAATGTTCACATAACAAACAATAGAGCACAGCATTTTAATAGAATAACATTTTTTTTTTAAACTAGAGAACAACATTTCCAGACCAAATATATGAATACAGGCGATATTTCTATGCAGAATGTTATAGCTTATATATATCATTCGTCTGCAGATTTATACAGACAGGCTATGAATCGACGATCTATATCACCACACTCGTGCATAGTTGCATGTTCCAAGGCAAAGTTAGGATTTGGGCTTGGAAAAGTTGTGCATCATTGAAATTCATGTTTGACACCATTCCCCCTCCCCTTTTATCATGTGTATGTCATTTAATCCCTTATTTACTTTGCATACATCACCCCAAGGGTGACAAGGTCAAGGGAATAAAAAAAGGTTACTCTTGATCTTCATCGTCTTACTGTTAAACTAACATGTGGGGCATTGGTTAACTTTTGTTGTGTGGGGTGGCCTTTTACAGGACCTTTACATCATGTACATATTGTATGTTAATGTATTGTTAACTCTGGTCTTAAATTTGCATGAAATATTTGTCACTGGACTTCTTATAACCAACAACCACCCAATCTTTACATGTACATATCCATATAATTGTGTTACTAATGCTGGATTACAAGTATTTCCCTGGTTTTGCTTTATCAGCTGATAGTTTTCGTTCTATTAAGAATGCATTGTGACGTCACAATTTCCATTGAAAAAACATGCATAGTACAAATTAATATGACGGTGTATGAAAACATATGATCTGACCATAAAATTTTATGAAAAGTATTAATTTTAGTGACTTATTTAGCAAGTATGCATTTTCATTCAATTTTTAAATAATTCCCAAATCATGGACAACAAAACATGAATATATTTGATAATATAAGGCATTGAAAGTGAATATGTATTAGCATTGATTAGATGGTTCAAAATAACATTAATCATCAAAATAAAACAATATTATTAAATTAATGTTCCTGAAACCATGCACAGATTCAAAACAGTTGCCATTTAAACACAGTTGATTAAACAAAATGTGCTAATTCAATTAGTAATTCTTTCATCATGTACTTAAAGATTCATATTGAACAAGGGTTGTGGAGGTTGTTGCATCTTTTCTCAAAATGAATAATTACAATGAATAAAATATCTATAAATATGTCATCATGTTAATTGCTACATGTACATGATTTTAAGTTAAAAAGAAATAAAAAACATATTAAAAGAGCAAAGTGAGCATCATAATTATATTCTTTTTAGATTTAACATAGAATATTAAATCACTATAAATTTGTAAATACTTTGAACCTAAACTATATATTTTCATGTGAAATTTTTATATAAATTGTGCCCTCTGGTTAGTCAAAATTCATTTATGCCATAAATGTTATCTAGTAGTAACATTCAAGGGTCTTTTTATTTATTCCACCATTAAAATGATTAAAGGACTTTCTATTCATGAGTCAAATTTGTGTGTTAAATTGTGTTTTGGTTACTTTATTGTTGCCTTACTGTTGGGTTGATGCATCATTGATATATAATTATATCCCACATCTCCTTTCATCATGTGCATTCACATCTGACTGCAGATTTTTTGCCTTTTCTACATAATTATTTTATGTTTAACATTCAATATGTGGGGAAAACATAACAAAAATATCTATCTGTAAGCATATTTTTTTTTTATCTAAACATGGTATAAACTTTTTTAAAGTATTTTAGGAAGCTCAAAATATTTTTATAGATATTGTAGTATCAAGTAAGTTGTCATAAAATTTACTGTGTTAACTGCATTGTATGTCCAATAATTTAGTTTAAAAATACCTTTTATTCAAATTCAAAATAAATAATTAAAATTTATGTATTTACTGAACATGAATTCATGACCATGCAAATGTGACATTAAAATAGGTAATTATCAGGATGTTAACATTGAATAGGTAATAATCAGGAATTCTTATATACATGTTATAGCTAATATACAGATTAAGACACACAATAGTTTATTGCCTTGGGGAGGAATTTTAAACTGTCATGGGTATATATTGAAGATGATTTTATAATGATGTTTACAAATTATAAATGTCCTCTTCAAAATTTTGATAAATATTTCAAAATAAATTGTAATTTAAGAAAAATATGAATCAGCAGGATATAATATTATTTTGGATACAAAAAATGCATATTTTAAAAGTTATCTGAGTATTGATTTATCAAAATAAAATTGGGTAAATAACTAAAATAAAATAAAGAAAGTGTTGTCTGAGCTGCAAAGCATTATTTAATACAAGCTGTAATAAGGAAAAAGTATACAGGGTAACACAAAAGATGTAAAATTAAACTCAAGGATTTAAAACATTTACCAGTCAGGGGACTTTTTGAAATAAGTGATTTTTAAGTCACTTATTTAAGTAGCAAATTGGAAGTTTTGTCACAAATTGTGATTTTGTAGTTTTACCAAAATTTTAAACACGTAGGTTTACATAATATCTTTTCATTAGTAAAATTGAAAAAAAATGAACTTTTTGCTTCTTTTAAGCAGCAAGGTTTATGCCTTTGATGCAATCATTTAGCTGCAAATTCTATTTTAGTTGAAAAAATGCTATAAAAATGGCTTTACATAATGAACTGATACTTTCTTAACAGATTTTTCTCAGCAGTGCCACTGTGGGAGTATTTGCCCTGTAAAATTCAAGGTTTCATCTTATAGATTATGTAAAAAAATTCTACTGTTCACGATAAAAATTTCACTGTTCGGGGTGTTGAAATTAGTGGGGGTTATTAAAATAATGATACTTATTAAAAGAAATGATTTTTTGGAAGGAAATTGAGGTATGATACTTAAACAAGTGATTTTTATGTCATTATCCTAGATTTAGTACAAGGTCATCACCTGACATGACCGGGTCATCCTATCAACACTGATGTTGGTTTTGATAAATTTAGCAACATAATTAGCCCCTGGATCAATAGTATTCTATATTTAAAGCTACAATAAAATTAAATCACTTAGGCTAGTGATTAATTTGTACTACATGTACTTAAATAGGTGATTATTAAAGAAAAACAACTCTTACTTCCAACCTTTATGGTCATAATGTTACTTGAATCAGTGATTTAGAAAAGCGCTCATTTAAGTAAGTCCCCTGACTGTTAACAGGGAGGGTTAAGCCTTGGAACAGTATATATATCATCCTGATTAACCTTAGGACAAATATTCTACATTTACATCACAAAGGTTTATTCATTATATGCACTTGACAAAGGGAAAGTCAATAGCATCTATATAGTAACAGTGCATTTATTTATTTAATTATTTTTTTCATTCTTTAAACTTTTCTCTGTAGTATCAATTTATTTCATATTAACATGAACAAAAGCAATAACCTGTTGTGTTTTAGAGAGGAATAACTATGTCCATGATGTCTGACTTTAAAGAATTGATGAAATAAAGTATGGTGTGAGCCTCAATAAGACAGTAACCCTTCAATGAAAGTACACAGTCACACATAAAAAATCATTAATGTAGAAAAAAGACCATACATAGAATTTAGACCCACTAAAAAGATTTATTCTTCTTGTTTAAAATTGGGACTTAAAAATATAATTGTATAAGTCCTAGAAATTTTTTCGTCAATCAAATGAGGATTGCTAGTTTTCATCTAGGTAGATACAGTTATTGTAATTGACTTTCTTCTAAGTACCGTACAATGTATATAGTATTATGTTAGCTAAAATTTTACTGTACTTTAGTCTCAATGTATATTTTTTTTTGTAGATTCATATTGGCTTGAGCATGATTCCCATTTAGAATATGAAGCCTGCTACATGTGCAATTTGATGCATAGGAAATATAGATGTCACTGAGTCACTCTTATAGCTGCAAATTGTGAAACAGTGGATTAATTCATCATTTTGTGCTAGTTATTTATTGTTTTTGGAAATAATGAATAGCACTTGCAGCATTATTCCATGATGATGATGACTTGTGATGTTAGGATTAAATTGGACAAGAAAAAAAATTGTGCATTGTACAAATAGGAAACTTACAAATTGTATTAAAGGAGGACCACAGTACTGGATGACTAAATAACTTGGATAATCATGATAATTATTCATTTGGTATATCAATAATGAATTTGGAATAACAAGATTTCATAGTTTCAGTGCATATTAATAGTGCAATCATACATTGTATCTGAATTCCATGAATACTTTGGATAATTATTCATTTGAAATAGCCATTTGGAATAATGAAAATTCCTAGTTTCAGTGAATATTAATAATAATAGTGCATCATATCTGAATTCATGAATACTTTAGTGGATAATCAGTCATTTTAATATAATAACAATTTGGATATAATGTGAATTTCTAGTTTCAGTGAAATTTACAACACAGTGCATGTATAAATCGCATCCGAAGTTTATGTTGGCATTGCAATTGTTAACTACCACCAGGGTGTGTAAAAAGACCTTAACCACCCATGAGGGTCTCTCGTAGTCGGTCACAGTTGTTAAGTGTCAAATGACTGCTTGCTGTACTTAAAGTCTGAATTAGAATTAAATAAAAATCTAAATTAGTGCCCAAGCATATTAAACAAATAAACCATGTACTTCAAAGTATAATTTTATAGTCCCGCCTACAACAAAAGTTGATGTATGCAAGAAATAGGTATTACAATCTGGCAGCGGCTACAGCCAGTCAGGGGTACTACTTGTACAAGTAATTTTTATTTACTTGAAGAAGTAATATTAATATACTTATATAAGTAAATTTGTAGGATACTTATACAAGTGTATTTTATTTACTTGTATAGGTAAAAAAAAAATTGCCTTAGTTATGTCCCTTAGACATTCAGATTTTTTTACTTATATAAGTGAAAAAGTCATCCTATCTTCTTTTCTTGAATTCTTAGGACTTCTTTGCTCTAATAGAATTTTAAATTGTCTGTCTTTTGCAGATGTCTTAACTAATCATTTAAGTCTAGGTTAGTCTATAAAAAGGTATATACTATGAAATTTAGAGCGAGGGGCTTGCCCCGAGCTCTTAATTTCATAGTATATACCTTTTCATAGACTATCCAATTTAGCACATATTTACAACTCGAGTAATCTTTTAATTGGTCTATTGATAGTTTATTTTGGCTGACTACTTGTATCACAGGTGTTTGTAAAACGGAGCTCATTAACGAAGTTTTGTAAATCTACTCACTAGTATCATTGTAAAATATGTGATTTCAAAAGGCCCTTGACTCTAGAATGAAAAGATAGTAGCTGCTGGTGTAAGTATGTATATTGATATAAAGCGGTGTTTTACTATACATGTTCTTCTTACATGGTAAGATGACCAAATAAATTGACCAAAAGCAGGCAATTATTAAATTGCAGTGGAAGCTTTACATGTTTTGAAAACATTTTTTAATTTCACAGTAAAACTTAAGCTATAATAAATTTGAAACATATTTTTAGATAGTTTGTCCCCATAGATATAGTTTAGCAGATAGGCATTAAAAAGCATCCACAAATAGATCAGAGATTATAGGTTTTGTGTTTTTTTTTTTTTTTTTTTTTTTTTTTTTTTTTATTATTTCAAAGTAAGAAACTAAAAGATTTATCAGAATATGTTTATAAATATATATAATTGGCACATTATCTTCAGACATAATCACAGTTTTTCAATTCATGACATCGTCCTGAACATGCATGAAATATTTGCCACTGGAAATTAAGCAACCGATAATCAATAACTCAATCAATTCATGACGAAATAGATCACCTTCCTTAAGAAAGTTTAAAAAATTATAACCAAGTTGCTTTAATTTCCCTTCACAAGGTTTCATAGTACACACTTTTTTGTGTACAAAGTAATTGCATGGATGATACATTATCATAATTTTAAGATATCGTTGTACTCTAAACAAGGTATAAAGAACCATATGTATTACCCTTTATTTAAATGAAAACAATTTGCAATTGTCAAAAACATTTTTTAGATCCAAAGATTTTAGCAGGATATTTAAAAATCAACGTGAAAACTAATTACAAACTATTTAATTAAATTTGGAACACAGCATTTTATTTCAAAATAGCCAGTGGCAATTTTTGTTTTAAATATCTTGATTACAATACAATGAAATCTTACCCTTGTGGTCATTCATGCGTAGTTACTTAGTACACGGGAAAAGTATGTACTATGAAAATTAGAAGGCAAATATAAGCAATTTGATTGGACGAGAAGTTGTAAATATGTGCTAAGTGTAATTTCATGAACAATGAAAATCTCATTTGTCTGTTATCTTCAGAACACTGCTCATTTACAAGCCCCCAAGGAGCAATTTTTGAAGGACTTGCGCAAATACTTAAGATCTTTGTGCAATCAGTTTCTTTGTTGAATTAATGAGATGAAACATTGAGCTCTAATAAAAAATTATGAGCTATCCTGGGAAAAATCATTAAAGGCATGTTTTTACATCTCAAACTTGAGAATTTTTGTGGGGTTGTAAAAAAAAGTTACTTATACAAGTGAATTTTTGAGAAAATTGAGGGGAGATTATTCAAACATTATAGTTAACTTATATCATGTATAGAAGTATATTTTTTTTACCTCTTCAAGTAAATAAAGATTACTTGTACAAGTAGTATCCCTGACTGACAGCGTAACCTATTTGTATAAAGCTTCACTAGGTACATTTTTGAAGCTTAAAGACCTGGATACTTCTTTATGTTATGAAGTTTCTGTTAGTAACTGGTCCGTTGCACTTTACCTTGTTTTCATGGTTCACTGACTGTTTGAAAAAAAATATTACTGTTTGAACAGTCATACAGTGAAATACTCTCTTACATGTATAACATGTACATGTATAATGAGTAATTGGATACATTTATATGGTATATATATATAGGTATCTTGAAAGGTCTACCTGTCTCATTTTCTGTCAGGCAGGGTTAACCTGACCTTGACTTCATTTCATGGATCAGTGATTAAGGTTATTTCAGTTACTTTGTCAAGTTTGTTTCTCAGAGGAATAATAGGTCAACTATATTTGGTGTATGAAATGATTGTAAGGTGAATATATCTGACTGCAAGACCTGCATCAGACTTTGACCTCAATGAAAATGTCATGGTTCATTGAACAATTTAGTTTTTGTGGTTTGGTCTATTTCCCAATGTTTCTCAGATGCTATAAACTACATGTACATGTACATGCATGACATGTATAGGATCACTATTTTTGGCGTATTGGATATCTTCGTAAGTTGTACAAGTTTGATTGGGAGGTTTTAAATCTGACCATGAATTCATTTTCATGTTTCATTGGGCAATGTTTAGTTTTCATGGTTTGGATGTTAAGTCTATTTCACAGATACTATAAACCACTAAATTTTGGGTATGGAATGTCAGTTTGTAGGGTGTACATCATCTGTTTGGCATGGTTAATTTGACCATGACTTCATTTTCAAAGGTAATTGATAATGGAAAGTTTATGTGATACTTGTACATGTAGTAAAACCTTCATATATACATGTATTACATTTTTTACATTCAACATAAATTCAATTTTACATGTAGGCAAAGCAGACTTGACATTTCAGCGTGTGCACAGTCACTCTTGTTACATCACCATTGATCATGTCTACCATGTTGATTATAGCTGCTTTTTGTTAACAAAAGTCGGACAAGTATTAACAATTGTTATAATTCATTTGATAATATTGAAGTCTTGTATAACATGTACAATAACAAAAATTAAGGAGATGTGGTATGATTTTCAATGAGACAACCATCAACCGTAGACCAAGTGATGTAATTGTTAGTAACTGCACATCCTTCAACAATGAGCAAAATCAGTACCACATAATCATGATAAAGAAAAACCTATAACAGGCCTAGCCGTATTGAATGATGTTACACAATGTAAACAAGTTGAGATGAGAAACCCAAGTTTGATTTATATACAAAAGCAACAAACAATCTGTTGGCGATAAAATTGGGTCAGTTAATAGATATAAGAAGATGTGGTATGATTGCCAATGAGACAACTTTGCATCCAAGTCAAAAATTTTGAAAAAGTAAACCATTATAGGTCAAAGTACAGTCTTCAACACAGAGCCTTGGCTCACACCGAACAGCAAGTTATATAGGGCCTCAAAATTACAGTTAAGCATGTTTAGAATTTGAAAAAATAGTTCCTGGATGATCATTTCTGATGTCTCCCATTTTTATCATGTTTACAGACCCATTGAAACATGAGTGATGACAAATGTATCATGGTTTACCAAAGGCTTATCATGCTTATAGGTGATCCAATATTAACAGGCTTCTGCCCTTATTCATGTTTTTCTACAAATCCATTATATCTGCTTTTGAATAAATGCCTTCTAAATATATATCCCAAGATGTTTAGCAACATTTTCAATAGACACAATAAGCATTACAAAGGCATACATGTATTATGCACTATTGGTGAGCTGTTTGTTATAATTTACATATACATTATACATACATTGACATATATATATATAGCATGGTGTGAAAAGCCTATGCAATACAAACATGACAAATAGACTAAAACATATGATAATAAATTGGTGAAATTGAGTAAACTGCTACTATATGACATCAACCCAACAACAACTAAATAACAATCTAGAGGTCAACATATATCTATACGTCTAAACACGTGAAAACTTTACGACAGATTCATCCATTGGAGAACAAGTGATCATTGATGGTGATACACGGCTGAAATCATAATTGCTCAAAATATCGACACAACAATGTTAAATAGAACTGCATTTTTTTTAATAAGATCATTATTTGATTAATAAAATGATGTGGTACTTGTTTACAAATTAGACAATTTTTCACCTAAAATCCAATGACATAGAAGTTAGCAACTGAATTGGCAAATTTGATATGGTCAGAATATTAATTTCCAACATATAGGCAGCCAGATTATATATTTTCACTCAGACCAGGGCCAGAATACTTATTTTCAGTCCATCCTTCTATTAAAGTGAGTCAAAACAATTTGTGTGATTTAATTAATCAATGATTTTTTTTTTCTAAGGGGCGCCCAAATAAGTTCTGCTGGTAATACATATGTACTGTTTTCATCACTGATTGAAGATGAATATAATTAGAATAATGGACTCATTTGGTTTCTTTACTATTTGAATTATATATCAATATTGGACAAGCATTTATATGATTAAATAAATTGAATTTAAAAAATGGAAATTGGAAAATATTTTAGATAAATGTTAAAATGGTTAGTACGACATCTGATCAACTGAAACCACAAAGGAGAATCCGATGTCAGTCTGTAGAATTTAACAAGACCGGAGTCTAAAGAATACAACAAGTTCTAAACCGTTATGTGAATAAATAAAAGAAGATTTGATTTCCTTGTCTGAAACAATGCGAGTTTTCTTGTTTTGAACATTTCAACTTTCACTGGCGCTAGTTATTTTGTCGGTCTTGTACAGTACGCCCATCTGTTTATAAATACTTTTGGTAAATTGGTTGAGAAAAATCCGGTGAAAATATGAATGATCTCGTGTGATAATATGTTTACCTCAATCAATCATGAATGAATGCCGAAGTGCTATTTATCAAGGACATTTGAACTTCAAATAGACCACTCGTTACAATATACAGTACAAACTCGAGTCAATAATTGAACTATTCAAAAATAAAATACAGTAAAATAAATTAAATTTAGATAGATTTAAGATTATTTTTGTTTTTCCATAGCTGCAAAAGATGCGTTAAATGTTCATCATAGCTTTGATTGTTTTTTTATATGTATAGAAATCAAAATGGTTAATACGGCAATATTTATAATTTTGCAAGAAAAAAAATGTAGCCAGAAATAAAAGCTCAAAATAAGTGTGTGAAATAAACCCTCGGGGGAAAAAATTAAGCAGTTTAATATGGGGATAAGTTTGACAAGGGTGTATATTCGGAGTTCCCCGCTGTGTTTACAGTATATCGTGTATATTGACCGTTATTATGAAGTAATGTGATTCGTAAAACTACGGGTATTGAAGACAACCTTGTATGCATGAATGATTTCACACCTAACTAATTTAAAAAAATTAAAAAGTTTTTATTTAGATAATATTGAAATGAAAATTGTCAACTGTTAATACAGTTAAAGATACATTTGGTTAGTTTTAAATGCGAATAAAACCGTCCTGTGTGAAATAGGTATTTAGTGCTGGTTCCGATCATGTACAAGAATTGTGGACACTTTTGAGGGAGATAACTCAAATTAAGAAATAATTCTTTTGAACTGGGTTTCTAATCTCCTTGACTCATCTGGTGTCCAGTTCGCAAGATAAGACAACTCTCGATATGTGTCGCGATGGTCTATATATGATCATATATGTGTTAATTTTTAATGTAATCAGTGGGAATCCTTTAACATGTTAACTATCAGCAAGGATTTGTATAGTTTTAATTCCTTGCTATCAGCAAGACACTTGGTTTTAAAGAGAAAGAAAAATTATTTTTAAATATGCAATTATTGGGCTGTAGTAGAAAGAATTCACGACTAACTATGTCAAAAGAGTTCATAGTTTAATTTTCATTTGGCATAATTACAAATCTTTCTTTCAAAAGAATCTTCTGTGTCCTTCTTGATTATGTAAAAATAAAATCTGAAAAAAGGTATTTACTATCTGTTTTATACGCCTCTGAAACCGTAAACGATTGACTTTACAATGGTAATTATGAGGTCATAAGTAAAGGTAATTTTTCAGTCCTGAGTTGCAAGTAAATGGCACAAAGTCCCACGCCTGACCTTCACATAATTGATAGGACAAAAATTAATAATTAAATAGTAAAACTGTTTACTATCGTTTGAATATATTGGAGAAACTTAAATTATTGAAGTACTTTCTTTTTATCGCATAAATTCATTATACAGCTGGGGATATTGTTCGTTAGAATTGATAAATGAAGACTTATAAAATTTTATTCATGCAAAGGATATATTTCTTGGTACCATAAAGCCAGTCAAGTAATAACAAATTTTCGCAGCCTATTTTCTAAATAATCACTAGATCATTATGAATTCTTTTACCGTGAATTAATTTTGTTTACAAAGTTGTTTATACTTATAATTATTATTGTTCAAGAAAACACAAACTAGTACTATGAAATAAGTTTTTCACATTGTAAATCAGAGACAAACTATCTCTAACCTGACTTTTTTCTGGTACCATCTTCGTGTCCGGGGCTTTTATGTCCTACATTTGAAATGTATCATCTTAATTCAACAAATGGATATATTGGCTTATCAATAAAAAGTTGTGGTATGATGAAAACTTTCCGTCAATTGAAAGAACAAAATACGAGGATGTTATCAACAGTTACTATAGGACACTGTACGTCATTCAACAATGAGTAAACCCAGTTATACATGTTATAAAAAGTTATGTTATAAAATGCCCCGGTATGAAAAAATGAGAAATCATTTAAAAGAGAAAAACAATGGCCTGATTTATGTTCTAACATAGTTAAAAAAAGAGAGACTAAAATCGCAACTAGTTAAAATAGCGGTGGTTTTTTTTTCTAATCTTAAAAAATCCATTTTTCGATTTTGAGACGCTTTTCAGAAGATTTGGGTAAAAAAGACTAAACCTGTGAATTTTAGAAAGTCGATTTGATAAGTTTTGACAATTTTAAGGCTACAATAATTTAAAAGAGGTAAATTAAAAGGTAATCTCACGTTTTTTCTTCTTTTTTACTAGTGTGAAATACATACAGGTTGGTATAATTCCTATTTTTCGAAATATTTGCCTACTTCGTGTCAATTTTCGCTGTATCTGTATAACCGTTAGATAATGATGTTTATTCTTAACATAAACCCATATTGAAAAGAAAAGATGGGAGTAATATGCAAAAACCAGACACAATACAATTTCATATGAAACTCAGTCATAAATTTCGAAAACATATGCGGTGTGAATCGTAAATTTTTCAATAAAGTATAGAGCTTCATCTTCACATGTGTATCGGGATCGTTTTCCGTCTTCCTCAGGCAAGTTTAAAAAGCAATTCATATTGATGAAGATAACAAATGTTTTCATATATATTAACCTGCAAAATCGCTAAATAAGTTCATGAAAAAGCATTATAGGTCTGCTATATACAACTTTTTATACAGCCATTGTATGAGGGTTCTTTGAATTTTAGACATAAACAAAACATGTCTATCCAAAATAATTTTGCCCTGTAAGCAGAAAGGCAAAATAGATGTTCAAAAATATTTAATATGCACTCATGTGGGACGATCATTTTTATATAGACATCAATAGGAGGCGAATTGGAACTTAGCCGATTAACTGTGAAAAAAAGGCATAGGATAGCAAATTTACGTACCAAATATAAGATGTGTGGCATAAACTTAAACAAACCAGAGTTAAGTTCTTTTCTAGAACTTGTCTGTTTTGTATTTTCTTTTATGCACGTTCTGTTAATCTATACTGAGATTCAAAAGGGGGAGGGTTGAGACCTACAAAAGTAAGTTTAACTCGAACACATTTCCATATACATGTACTAGTACCTGACAAAATTTGGGGACCTCGTAAGTAGTTGTCGTATGTCATATCTTATTTGTTTTCGTTATTTGGAGAATGTTTGTGTTTATAACAGACCTTAAGAAAAATAAGAAGATGTGGTATTATTGTCAATATTAGAAAACAATCCACCAGAGACTGAAAAACGAGGATGTAAGCAAACACCACATAGTTTTTTTTTTTAAATTCACATTGAACGTAAAGACTCTGGGCGATTTAGATCCTGACATTTTTATAAAGGCATGTCTATTGTTGAGTATTTAAGTTGCCCTGTAAGAGCCTGTCTTTTGGAGAAGGCTATATTTTGCTCTCTAGATGTCTAAGTTATTTATGTGCATGGTTGGGTTGCTATCTCATTTACCAGAAGTTCATGACTTCTGCATTTACTTATACCCCACATCTACCTTCATTCATAGAAAAAGTATGGTCTGATAGAAAAGATTACACTGGTATTGAAAGGCAAAGTAATATTATTTTTGAAATTTCAGAAAACCTGTTTCACATATCAAATGATATGTCAAAGAGAGTGCCCAACTGTTTTTGAATTTATTATTATAATTTAACTGTTGAATAAGTATTTTTTTTTTATATCATCGGACATTTGAATGTTCTAGATGCACAATTAACATATTGGATAGAAAATAAAAGGATACGGAGTAAATGTACATGGGACAAAATCGCACACAATACATAGAAAACATAGAAAATTATCAATGAATAGGACTTTTATTCCTGTTCTACATCTTGACAGTTGATGTAGGGTCTTCAACAATGAACGAATCATTCCAATATTTCAACATTCAAAATTTTAGTTAAATCTCTCGTGCACACTAGACATGCTAGACGGGGCTATATATGTTCATGTATAAACATCCCTGAGTACAGAAGTTGACG
This sequence comes from Mytilus californianus, assembly GCF_021869535.1. Lineage (NCBI taxonomy): Eukaryota > Metazoa > Mollusca > Bivalvia > Mytilida > Mytilidae > Mytilus > Mytilus californianus. Next base: position 5,901,361 of record NW_026262669.1, on the reverse strand, counting down.
GAGTTATACGTTAAATGTACATTAAACTTTTAGTACTGTCAAATGATATTCAAAATCAGCATGAATGTCGGTCTACATCTTTCATTAATTGAATAGCTGGCAGATGATAAAACAGCGGGTGGTTATTGTTTAAATTCACACCTTAATATGGTTAGATAAGAACACAATAAACGATACTTGCACATAGCTTTTTCCATCCAATAAATAAAATATGTATTATACATAATAAGTGTTTACGAGAAAGAAAAAACAATTAAATCATTAATGTAACTTTTCCCGAACCCTACAAAACTTAAATAGCAATACACAAATGCTTTGCATTTCAAGTTAATTAATTCATCATCCAACTTTTAGTACAGCATTTCAAATTCACATTGTTTCCTTTGTCATTAGGTGTGTACTGCAAATAAGCTCTTTGTAATTCATTAGCAATTTTCTAATCATACAAAAAGTTCTATCTATATATCTAAATTATCCGGATGATGTTTAAAATTTCAACAATTTTTAATCGGGGCTAAAATTCAATTTAACATTTTCGTCATCATGAATTTATTTTAAACAATAATTGAAAAATGATTAATATTATTTTTTTTTTTAAAGTTTCGACGCTATCTTATATCAAACATTTTCCGTCTTTCCCAATATGGTACATATAGATATCGGTTTCAGTTCTTTACAATATACGTATGCATGAACTGGTTTGATAACGAAATAATCACCATATTCAAACTTCCAGGGACACCATCAAATGCAAACTTAAAATATTTTTTTTTGCACCTTCAGAAAGAAGAATTATACAAAAATAACATGGGACATGGCGAAATAATGTCACTACAATAATGAATTTTATAGGAATTTTTTTACTACCACTCGTCATCATTGAATTTGGTTAAGTTATGTAGGAAAAACGTATCTTTTCATGGGAAATTTTCAAATCATTAGGGACACCACTTTTAAATAACATAAAATAATTTTTTTTACATCAAAATAAAGATAAATCTAATTACTTTTTCACCTGCCATGGTAATAGTTTATGATTGTACAAATAAAATGTTGACAAATCATTTTAAAGCAACTGTCATGTTTTTTCCATATACAACAATGTTAAATTTTATCAGTCCAAAAGTGCTCCCTTGTTATTCACTGATAACGTTACACCCGCTGAGCTGTCCCTGATTCTTGTGTATGTTTGTTCGATGAGATGAGAGGCGAGGGAGTGTTAATAATTATATAAATTTAGCTCATTCACTAAATAAGCGGGGAATACCAAAATGTTCAGTGGCAAATATTTCAAAATATTTTTTTTTTAAATCAATTTCTATCTAAAATTAATGTATTAAATGGGTTTGATAGTTGTGTCTCTTTGTCACAACCTTATATTGCACACGGTAAAATTGTTTTACAAATAATTTAACCTATCCCTGACTGTCAGAAATTTTGTATCCGTGACTTTTAAGTCTTAATGACGATCAATTTTTGGAAGCTGCTACACTTATAAATTAGCTATGACTATGTAATGGTTGTAGCAATCATATTTTTACTGTTACAACCTTTTCAGCGTTTAAACAGTTTATTTATGACTGTTTCAACGTTTTCCGTGTTGGGACAGTTATTAAATAACTGTTACAACTTTCAAATGGTTGCAGCAGTCTTATTATGACTGTGACAACCTTTTAGGCGTTTAATCAGTTTATTTATGACTGTTGAAATAGTTGTATCAGTCCTTTAATGACTGTGACAGTTATTTCTAGAGTTGTTGCAGTCGATTTATGTTTTAGACAAACACTTTTAAAGTTGGGACAGTTACAAAATAACTGCAGCAGTGAAATTTAACAACTGTTACAACTTTAACAAATATTATCAGTCTTAGAACGACTGTTACTGGTATGGACAGTTGTTTTTTTGTCCAGTAGTGAAGGGCGACATCTCGTAGATGGAATGATATTATCTATCGATTTTGTTTGATTTCATTGGTAAATTGTGTGTCAATTATGACACGTGACTCACTAGTTCTTTGTTTGTAATTTTTAACTTTCTTTCTCACACACAAGAAAGTTTTTGCAGAGGACGCTTCATGAAGCACACGGAGTTCAACATCTCGTGACTGGACTTAACGGATAAGGAAAACAAATATTACAAATATTCGTAAATAGATTTAACGTTTATATATGTGTGCAAACTAGCCGATTCTTAAAACAAAAATCTCTCAAGATGTGTTTTGTGTCAAATATTATGTGGCAACTAATCTACCGATGAAAGAATATTTCTAGACTATTACAGAAACTTAGACTTTTTATAAAAACTTGATCAACCGCTGGATAACCTTCCGAATGCTACCGATTTTAAATTTGATACTAAGGACGCATATCTAGTATTGTTTAGGCTTAATTTGTATATTTGTATTATTTCTACCAGTAACCAGCGACATAAATATATATTGTATATATGTCGATGCAGTAACATATAATACATATTGTAGTACATGTCTCTTTTTAAAAAAAATAAATTCTATGTTTTATAAACAGAGTGAATTATGACTCGTGCAATTCCAGAAGTTTCAAAGAGATACTCAAAGGAAACGATCGTTTTATGCTATGCGAATGAACCATCATAACTTCCCGATAATAGAAGATTTTAATGGATAAAGAAATACACGCAGTACATCAAACAGAGAAGAGATCAAGAACCGATTTTTTAGAATCGATTTTTTTTAATTTTATTAACACGAAATTATTGAAATACATGTATAATAAATGATATTACCAATATGCCAAAACCAATCCCAAAACAGCTATATTTGTCATATCTTAACTTGACCAGTAAAGCTATGTCAACATTTGTCCATATAATCTGCACCTTTCAAATATATCAGCAAATTAAAAGCAAATACAACTATTTACCATACATTTCTAGCTGTCTTAAATATCTTTCTTCATAATATCTTTGCATACATATTCAAAATTATATATGCCCAATATATTTAAACATACATTTCAAGCTGTCTGAAATATCTGTATTTATCATTTCTTTGCATATGTATTCAAAGTTACATATGCCCAATATATTTACACATGTCATTGATATTATCATTTGCCCACATTTCTTAATTAAACAAATTGTCTGCAAATCTATGTATTTACCATACATTTAGGAATATGTTCTGATTTGACATACATTTCAGCCGACTATAAAGACTAACAAAAATATTCCTTTACAATACATTTGACAGGTCTCTGCAGATTAAAGGAAATGATGCTTTACACCCCTCTATAAAGTTCTCGTTTTGAATTGGTTTACATACCAGGCAAATGTAGATGTACCTTTCACTTTATAACCCCTATAAAATTATTTGAATGATGATGCTTTGCTACCTAGACAAAGAGCTATGCTACCTAGACAAAGAGCTATGCTACCTAGACAAAGAGCTATGCTACCTAGACAAAGAAACACATTTGCGGATAAATTTGCGTCATAAAAAAAAACTTGACAAAGATTTCCATTTGCATAGGTATACAAATGCATAAGTTTGCAAAAGTTTTGAGATGGTCATAAATATATGCAAATTCTAAACTTTAAAATGGTTTAATTAGGTGTTATTATATTTTATAAACCGCTGTCTCTCATAACCGCCCATAGGAAGGTATAGCACAAGAAATGTTGATATTTACTACATGTAAAGACAAGATTAACTAAATGCAGCGGTTTGTAAATATATTTAAATGTCGGTCTCTGAATACATTTACATAACATTTGTATACCTCTTCAAATCCGGGATTTCGTGTAGTGTATATTAGTTACTTGGATGCCGAACTTTCCAAAATAACTAAGGTTATAAAAGTAATATACTCATATCTTGGTAAAACATTGCAGTTTTGTTTTGTTGATAATTCCAGAACAACATTGAACAGATTAACCACAATCCTCAATAATGAACGGCAAATCGTACATATATTAATCATATTTTAACAGTGAACTGTATTTTCTACGATACGACATTTGCTCATTTTCGATGGTTATGTTTCAGATATTTAGAACACTAAACAGGCTCATAATTGATAACAAAATGTTCAATAGAAGCATTATGCATAGCTCTCAATGCAGCGAATACTTATCAATTTAGACATTTTACGTTTGTATTAAATTTTAGATACTCATATTTGCTGAGTCAATCATTACCTAAGAGACATTAATTGTCGTAATACACGTCTGATGCAGAAAATGTAATGCCGTTAATGTTATCATAATAATGTTATCTTTGTCCATAACGATTTTGAGTGGTTAACTCACAATATAATTTAACAATAGGTAGTAAAATGAAGTATATCAAACACATTTTATTCGTAACCATTTGTTTTGCTTTGGAAATGCTATCTGAGTAAACGACAACACATCTATCAGTATATTTGTTTGTGAATCTGTCACTTATACATGTAAAACTGACACCATTGATCTGTTTCGTCTTTCAGAAAGGAAAAGAGAACTGATATGTAAGTATTATCTACGTGTATTGTAAGTGACAAATAGTCAAAACAGTCATTTCTGACAGACATGATATGTATATTTAAACACTAGGCTCGTTCGGATAATAGACACCCCGTAACTATAGACAAACTATTTAACAATGACCATTAAATACAGACAACTTTGATACACAACATTTATGATAAAGGTATATATTTCCATGAATCAGATTTGTTTATATGCTTCGGACATTCAATTCAACTGTTGAGGTGTTTGACTAGGTTTTGTTAGATTCCATTTCCTCCATTATCTTATTTCAACCAGACATTTAATAACTGAATCATGACTTTCATGATAGAGGGTTAATGATAACACAGAAGACATTGAATCCAAATACTAATGTTAGTGGCATCCCTTAAACATGTTAAATGGCTTTTCGGACGCGATCAAAGTGACATCCCTTAAATGGCTTTGCTGCCGCGATCATAGTTTGGTTGAAATATTTGATATATTTGTTTTCCATATAACTATGAATATGTTCCACTTGTCATTACAACAAGCTTTCCTATTTTAAAAACAAAAGACTTACAATGGATATTTTCATGACCAACACGACGCATGCTAGGTCTTAGTTTTCTTTGTATAGTTTTGTTATTGTTGTTTGTCCTTTTATCGTTTATCTTTTTAACATGGTGTTGTTTGTTTTTGTTGAATTTCCCAGTGCCCCTTGTATCTTGTCTAAAATGTCTTTCAAAAAAATGAAAAACTGACATCTAGTATACTGGTAATGAACAAGAAAACTGGGATCCCATCTGAATAAGTCGATATAAACCGCATGTTATACGTATTCCAATTTAACCGTCAGACCGATGTTGTTTTTCATTATGTCGTCAACCTTTCTGCAATACATTAAGAAATACTTTATATCAAATTTTAAACAAAACGCATTGTTGCCTTGTTTGGAACATTATGAATATTCAAAATTGTCATGTGTCGTCTAAACATTTGCAATAATACATACATATATATCAAATGTTTCCTCTTAACCTGTATCAATATTTGATCCAGGAAAATAATTACACTAGTGAAGTCCAAGCTTAACGTAAATAAAGGCAATAGTAGTATACCGTTGAACAATATTCATAAATCAATTAAACGAAAACAAATCCGGATCACAAACCAAAACTGAGGGAAACACATCAACTATAAGAGGAAACAAAACGGAACAACAGAAACATTGAACTGCTATAAAAACAAACGTCAACATACATAAAAACGGACTATGTGATAACAATTGCCATATTCCTGACTTGGTACAGGACATTTTAAGAACAAATGGTGGGTTGAACCTGGTTTTATGGCTAGCCAAACCTCCCGCTTATATAGCAATGTTAAAAAATCTGTTAAAATGACAACATTACGTGACAGGAATACAGTACAAATAAATGCAAGAACATTCGGGACAGAAAAATACATAAATAAATAATATAATTATCCATTTCAACATTTAAACCACAGAATAACAACGAACACCTAAAATTAATTTACGACAGACCACAAATACAGCACAATAGAATAATGAACTGTTCGTCACACGAATGTATCAACGCCACAAAAATTGATGTCACAGTTAAATTTCTAAAAATACAATATGAAATTGGGATTAAGTTTGTAATGGTGTTATTTGATGTATTTTCTAACCATTACAAGAATATTAATATAGAATTGTGTTAGTTATGGTGTAATTATTTGTATTTCATAACCATGGTTTTTCTTCTACATCCAACTTTTTCTTCTAAATCAAACCATTAAAAAAAATGAATCCTGTGCATATAGTTGCTTTTAACCTAAAAATCATATAAATGAATTAGGTAACGTTGTTTTATTTTATTTTATTCGGGATGGACCATGAGTTCAAAGTTAAGTTGTCCGCTTTTGTTTCTAAATATGTTTAGCGTTTGTTTGCAAAAACTGTAATTGCCAAAAGGCGTTTTAACTAACGTTGTGTTTTAATCTCTCGGCTGGTATTATTCAATAACAAAACAATCCTTGCTTTTTATATGAATAAAAAAACTCACATATCTAATGAAGCAATCATAAAGTTCGTGAAAAAAGTAACATGGTGAGGTGTGTTGCACACATATAAACCTGGTTTTACAAGTTGAATATTCATTGTATAACTGGCTAATGGGAATAGATTTTCTCATTGTTAAAGGCCGTACAGCGACCTATAATTTTTATCCACGTCATTTAAATAGTTTGTTTTTATTGGCAATCATATAACATCTCTTTGTTTGCATATCAAAGGGTGCTCGGGCACAAAACTTAGGAAAATAAAATAATTACGGTCATTCCGATGTTTTGCTTAAATGAAACATGTCTTTGTATAACACAAGAGAACATTGCAGGAATTGCACCTCCTGCTATGAATGTCTAATCTAACTATAAGCACCTTAGGCATAACTTTATTTTCAAAATCATCTCAAAGGCAATGATAAAAAACACCTTGCAAAGTTCTTTGATTCCACAATCGGAAATATCGACGATGTTTTGTAATTCAATAACCAACATTTCCGCGTGTTCTTACACCTCATATACCGAAAGTAGCAGATCTGCTTTATATCCTGATTTTTTTTTTCAAAATTGACACAATCTAGAATCTATGACAAACGATTTCAACGTTCGATAATGACGTTTTGACTAAGTATGGACTGGCGAGTGATGCATGCATATCAGGTATCATTTGTCCCATTGACGCACGCCGACTAGCTCCTGTTCGAGATCATGCATATCAGGTATCATTTGTCCCATTGACGCACGCCGACTAGCTCCTGTTGGAGATCATACGTATCAGGTATCATTTGTCCCATTGACGCACGCCGACTAGCTCCTGTTAGAGATCATGCATATCAGGTATCATTTGTCCCATTGACGCTCGCCGACTAGCTCCTGTTGGAGATCATGCGAATCCCCGAGTTTTGTTTTTTGCTTGATTTGTCTCTCCTTATTGAATTAATGGAATTTGAGCATCAGTTAAATATGTTTCAATCTAGATATTGTTCGCACTGAGTGATTTTGAAAGATGAAATTACTAAAAAAAAATTTGCTCTGTTTTATCATTATTCAAGTACCAAGCTGACATCTTCCTATTAAACAAATGTTATTATTTAGTTATTGAAGTACTAAATTATGTAAGCTTCAACAAGCATATCAAATCAAATGTAACGACGACTTCAAATGGCTTAATTCCTCTAAAATCAGTTTACAACTATAAAAATCGAGCATACCTTATAGTCTTCCTTTACACATACTATCCTTTCCGAGGTCTGTGTTGATATGATTAATTTAACTAGACAGACATCTGCACTTCTTTTACAACAATATATATACTCTATTTTATGCATTGATGTTTTTGAGATTGTGATGTTTTGTATTGTGAGTAGCTTAACATATTTTTTCCAGATATTAAACTTGTATTAATGTTATTTTTTCAGCCGCCAGTAAGTGGTATTTACAAAACAGATAAGTATACTGTGATACGTGAGTACACAATGTAGAATGAAAGCATGATACATAAGCAATTGATGTGTTAATTTAATTGATGAAGTCTAAAGTTTATCTCTATATAATGATTGTTTGTTTTCCTTGTAACTTCTAAAATATTTCAATGTTGTTGTTTTTTATGCATTGGGCTTCATAAATCATATGTAAACAAATGTGATATTAATTGTTAGATGTCTTTAGGTGTTATACTACCATTTACCTTCCCCTATTATTCTTTGTTAAATTTGCACTTTTCAAAAAATTGTGCAGAATTTATCTTTGTTTCAAATAAAGAAATACTTAGCATGAGTAAAGTTTTATCCTATTCAGTACTGCAGACAAAATTTCACATAACTTTTCATTGCCTATAAAATAATAACCATCACTGTAAGTTAACCAATCAAATGTCCACCATTTTCATTTTTGTTTATAAGCTCTAGTAACCATGTTACTTCAAGTTTCCAAAATATTTTAGAAACACCAAATAAGATAAGGATGGTGCTTTGAAACATATATGTTGATGACTCAGAAGTTTTTCACTGCAATGAAATGTAGGATTAATTTCCTAAAATTATAAAAGTCAAGGGTATATTTTTTCGACCCTTTTTCGTATGCACGGGATGTGACGTACTATGATTTGGTGGTATTGCACCTCTATTTTCCCAAAATTACATTATAAAATAATGAAATTAAACGATATATTATTGTCTTCTTTAACACTAATCTGAATATATTTATTTCTCTTTATTAGCTATCACGTCTAAGAAAATGCAGTTTCAATTTTAAAGCCATAAACACTTCAAAACAATATATTGATCATATTTTTTTTTAATTGATGAAGTGGTGTTTTTTTTTTATATTTATTTAAACTATTTTTATTTTTATTTTTCAGTCCATAGTAAGTGTTTTGTACTAAGCAGATAAGTATACAGTAAATTTTGTATTTTTATTAAAATTAGGAAAATATAAAATTTTCAATAGATAAAGACGCAATTACATAGAAGTAAAAATACAACCTATTCGTTAATGAGAATCATAGAGATATTGTCATTCTTAATATAATACATACGCCACCAGTAACAACCCTTTCAATGTAGTTAATGTAAAATGTCAGGCAGAACGAATGCCTCATATCATATGCAAAGGAGAAGGTAATATTGAGATCGTATTGTAATTAAAACAGTTTTTTTTTACACTTTTAAGATTATTTCACACGTTTCTATCAAATGTCAAATCAAATACAGGTGAACATTCAGATAAATGTATCCACGTAAATAATGAAAAGGTTTTCTTAAGAGTTTTGTTTTTTGTAACTTATTTTTCAAATATATCCTAAATTTTAACTTGACAATTGTCTGATCAACCTTTTCTTATGCTAAACACATACAGCTTATGCATTTTTGTCAGGTTGAATCAATTGGTATCATCGTTTTCAAAGTTTATTTCCACAAGATAAAAGATTTGTATTTGAAATAACCACACGTATTCGGAAAGCGTGGTGTGTTCGTGCTGGCCAGCAAAGCAACCAACGACATTGTATTCGTACGACGTAAACACTACACCAACGTTTTTGAAGAATGAAACATTTTTTTATGGTCTAGTTTCAAGGCCTTAGTGTCCATACAGAGTCAACCCGTAGACAATCATACCGTTACCGCATCTTAGCTTTGGCCTTCTTTTGAAAATTTGAATGCCTTACTGTGAGTTTGCCCTCGCATATATAAATAACCATTCAAATGATGATAAATAGAAGACAATGTCCTTACTATAGTTATAGTTGATATATTTATGTCGTATATAATGCTCATAAATATACAAACGATCCATGTAAACGTATGTTTTTTCCCCGAATAAAAATAATCTTAAAGGTCACCATTTACCTTTGGAATAAATAACATTCATTTTGTTTCAAACATTTAATACGTAACTAAACATCCTCTTCATTTGATCACTAGTGGATTGAAATCTCTTTTGTAATCATACCACACCTTGTTATTTATATAGGTATTGTTACCCTTAACACGTATGGTCATATATCTTATCGAAATCTATAGTTAAGCACAGTATATGATCATGCTTTTCGTTTCATCTCTAGTGGATTGTTGTGTGTTTGGTAATCATACCACACCTTGTTATTTATATAGGTATTGTTATCCATAACACGTATGGTCATATATCTTATCGAAATCTATAGTAAAGCACAGTATATGATCATGCTTTTCGTTTCATCACTAGTGGATTGTTGTCTCTTTTGTAATCATACCACACCTTGTTATTTATATAGGTATTGTTATCCATAACACGTATGGTCATATATCTTATCGAAATCTATAGTTAACACAGTATATGATCATCCTCTTCATTTGATCTCTAGTAGATTGTTGTCTCTTTGGTAATCATACCATGCTTGTTATTTATATAGGTATTGTTATCCATAAAACGTATGGTCATATATCTTATCGAAATCTAGAGGTAACACAGTATATGATCATGCTTTTCGCAGACAGTTAATGCCATTTTTACACTTAATTATTAGATTAGTATTTTGTAAACAAATCGCGTGCATGTTTTACCTAATTATAATACAGGTGTCCTGGTGTTTTTGCAATAAACTGCTTTATGCGACTGTGGTGGACATTTCGTTTCTTAAAGTATCACCAGTCCAATATACAGCACTTTTGTTTTGAAAAGAAATATTATTGATACAGTCATTTTATAAATTAACTGTTTACAAAGTGTATTCAAAGCTCTAAAGACTTTTTACTTCGAGGCATAGATGACCTTGGCCGTATACAGTTGGGTGCAGATCAAGCATTACATGTAGACGCACGGAAAAAGTTAACGTGGCGTTTACTCGCGATCACTTTATGTAACGCCGCGTTAACTCTGCGTTAACTCAAAAATTGTAGTAGACATAAAAAGCAAACGGGCGTTTACTTTCGCCTTTACTTCCGCGTTAACGTGACAAATGTGCGTCTTTAATTTTTTGTAAAACGTTAACGCACGTTTACTACTGCATTGTGGGTAACACTTATGACTGGACCAATGACAGGACCAATATGAAAATGCTAATAATCTTTTTTATTTATAATAGGATTTATCTCAAATTTGAATATAATAAGATTTCATCATTTGATATTTAAATAAAAGAAAAAAAAAAAAAATATTTGAAAAAACTTGCGAAAACGTGACCTGAGAAACGTTAAAAATTACAGGACAACATAAAAATGCTTATAACTTTTTTATTTCTCAAAGGATTCATCTCAAATTTGAAATATAATAAGCCTGATAATTGAGTATTTTTTATATCTCAGAATGGATAATTAGACATAAAAGTGATGAAATTTAATTTTAAAATTGTAAAACTTCAGAACATCAGAACATCAGAACAACTTTTTAATTAATATTCTTGTACTAGCCTAATAATTGAGTGCTTTTTGTACCTCAGGATGGATTGTTAGACATAAAAGTGAAAATATTTAAGTTTATAATTGCAAAAATTGTTGTTGCAAAAAAAAAAAGTGCTAATATTTTCCATTTTGTTAGAATATTAAACAACACCATTAAAATTCTGTTCTTTTTGTCCCTAAGGATGAATAGTTTTACACAAATTGAGAACTCTATGAGTCTATGGTTACTAACATTTATGTCGAACAATAAAAAGTGACAATATTTTTTTTTTATTAATATTCTAGTACTGGCCTGACAATTGAGTACTTTTTATACCTCCGGATGGATTGTTAGACATAAAAGTGGAAAAAATTAAGTTTATAATTGCAAAATTTGTCGTCGCATAAAAAAAAGGTGCTAATATTTTCCATTTTGTTAGAATGTTATACAACGGCATTATAATTCTGTTTTTTTTTTGTCCCTTAGAATGAATAGTTTTACACAAATTAAGAGCTCTATAGGTATACGGTTACTAATATTTATGTTGATAACAATAAAAAGTGACAATATTTATTTTTTTTTATTAATATTCTAGTACTGCCCTTTTAATTGAGTACTTTTTATACCTCAGAATGCATTGTAAGACATAAAAGTGAAGACATTTAAGTTTATGATTGCACAAAGTGTTGTTGCAAAAAAAAAAAGAAGGTGCCAATATTTTCCATTTTGTGAAAATATTATACAACGGCATTAAATTTCTGTTCTTCTTGTCCCTAAGGATGAATAGTTTTACACAAATCGAGAGCTCTATAGGTCTACGGTAACTATTATTTATGTCAGTAACAATAAAAAGTGACAACATTTCTTATTTTTAATAATATTCTTGTAGTGGCTTCATATTTGAGTACTTTTTTTTTTTACCTGGATTGTTAGACATAAAAATGAAGAAATTAAATTGAATGTGTTGCTGCATCAATATAAAGTGTCAGTATTATAACCTTGGTAAAACTATTATGTTACAGCATTAACATTCTGTTCTTTTGGTACCTAATGAGGGACATTTTTACACAAATTGAAAGCTCTTTGAGTGTACGGTTAATTATATGTATAACAATAAAAATAAAAATTGTCTTTTTATATAATTGTACTGGTGGGATGAATTCTCTTTTTATATCTTTGGATGGGTTGTGTGACATAAAAGGGAAGGAATCATTGCAACGATTTTTTTTTATAAAATCAATTCCTTATGTCTGCAGGGATGAACAGGTGTAATAAAATTGACATTATACATCGTATATATAAATGTCGATCAACTAAATCATTCTTAAATTCAGTAAACCATGAACTACAGCAAATATTTTTTAAATAAGTGTATTGTCTGAAAACAAAGTTTCATAGATCAATTATGTCGTCTGTTTTATTTCAAGTCTTGAAACATTGCTTAGTTAAATCTACCGTAATGAATATTGTTGTTAACATATAAAACTTTCTTTTTTTTAAGTTTTGCAGAATTTACTTATCCAATAATTTCTGAAAATATTTTTGCACGATATTTTATGTATCTATCATTTACAATATATGAATATTACAATAAGCCAGAAAAAAAGTATATTTATAATTTCCAGAAATAGGTAACGGGAATAGTAAACGCGTGTTTTCTAAGTGCACGTACATGTAAAGATGTAAAAACTGTAGAAAACGCGCGTTTACTACTGACTAAACGGACACAGAGTTAACGCAGATTTACTCGAGTAGACATAAGACATTTCCATTTTGACCGCGTTGACGCAATTGTAATAAACGCGCGTTTACTGGTAAAGCGAAAATTGGAGTTAACACATGAAATATATGCACGCGGCGTTAACGTGTGTTTACTTTATGTTATGCCTGGTCTGCATCCAACTGTAGGTCTAATTTTTTTGTAATATTTACTTCAAAATGCCCTTCAATTTTGTATTTGAATGGAACTGCAACTAGGAGCATGATTTAAACAAAGATTGCGTCTGGCGTACCACATTATAATCCTTGTATCTCCACTGAATATTTTCATAACGTATAGGTTTTTGCTCAAAAACATACGGTGAGCTGTAATGTTTCACATTTTTGTGTTTTTTTCTGTGGAATTATCCCGGATATGAACGTTCATTTGTCATATTTGTGATAAATTTAATTACCTGCTTACAGTTTTGTATCATAATCTGAGCAGAATTTGAAATGAAATTAAACTTTAAACTTGAATGGTTGAGAACAAACGAGGAAATTTATTTGGTCTCTGTTTGAAAATGTAACTAATCAGAATAATGATTTCTGTTATTTGATGAAAACATCTAAATAATGTATACTTTACTTGAAACCTTAGGTGTTACTGTTTGACGTAAACTTACTATTCAGTGAACAATCGGTGACGCGAACTTGACTTATCAATGACTGATCGTTGATCGATACAATGAAGCTTATTTGACTCATCTTACAGAATTTATCTGGCAGTTATTGTGACAACCGTCATTGATCGATCAGTCAACTAATTGTATGCACGGATCGGCGAATACCTATCTCATTTAACTTCTTATGTGAAACGAACTACGCAGTATTTACATGCGATAAACATGGACCTCTTAGAAAACACTATTCCTTGAAAATGTGTATCCAACTTGTCACAATAACATAAGACAAAAATATATAAATGACTTTAAATGCGATATTTCTGATTTCACCATTATTGGTTCTTTTAATTTTCTGCTAAATAAATTACATTATAGCAGAATAATAGCATGCTCAGAATGTGTCTATACTACTTAAAAGAGATAAAATGATTCCATTTGAAATTAGTACCCTATTAAGCAGTCATGCATTTGAATGTCACTATGTTAATTAGTTTTCACAAAATGTAAATGATATAACAGTAAAGATAATTAAAGCTTTGTTTGTGTTGATTAAGCGTTTATATTTTTTCTTTATTTTAATGTAAATCTGTCATTGTTTTCAGTTTTTTGTCTTAAAATATGATAAGTTAGTAACATTTTGTTTGAATTGTTTACAAATGGCCATATTTCTTCTTTTATATGAAAATAAATGAACTTTTATATTTAGTCAGTCATTTCAAATGCCTCTAGATGAGTTGCTTTTTTTCATATAAATTGTGATTAGGCTGAGGATATAGATACTTACACTTATTTTGGTGTTAAATAAGAGTGCAACAATTCTAATGAATACATGAACTGCCATTGTTTTTTTAGTACTTTTTGTAAATCAGGTTAGACGGTTTTTTCGTAAAATATGATGAATATCGGAAAAAAGATACACACATTTTGTTCGCATTGTTTAAACATGTAAATGTTTCTTCTTTTATAAAACAATTATGCACTGTTGTTTGCAATCAGATATTCATAATGCTTCTGAATAATTAATTATTTTTATAAGATGTGAATACTATAAGGATACAGTTGCCTAAACTTTTGTTTTTGTGGAATAAGAATGCAATGTTTGTGTTGTTAATCTGGAATTCATGAACAACCATTTGATTTTTGTACTTTTTGTACGTCATAATGGGTTGTTTTTCATACAATATAATGAATATATGCAATACGTTGCAAACATTTTGAACACGCTGTTTAAAATGTCAATATTTCTTCTTTTTATAAAATAAACAATACCTCTGTTGTTTGCAATTAGGTATTCCTATGCCTCCAGATGGGTTATTATATTTTTATTTGAAAACACTAAGATTGCTAAAGATTGAACTTACGTAAATATTGAATAAGAACTAAATAATTTCTTTATTTTGATGAAAGTCATGAACCACCATTGGTTTTAGTACTTTTTGAACATCAAGATAGGTTGTGTTTCGTAAATTATGATGATTATAACGGATAAGTTAGTAAAATTGTGTTTGTATTGTTTACAAATACCCATATGTCTTCTTTTTTCATGAAAATAAATGCACTGTTATTGGCAAATCAACATTTCAACCGCCTTTTGTTGAGTAACTTTTATGATGTGTGGATACACGAAGAATAAAGATGCATTAACTTGGTTTCTTTTTTTCTTTTCTTTTTTTATAAATGGCAAAATTAAGAACATATTTTGCCATTTTAAGAACCAAAATCATGAACCACTATTATTTTTCATAAATTATGATGAATATAACAGATAAGTTAGTAAAATTGTGTTTGCATTGCTTAAAAATACCAATATTTCGTCTTTCTTGTCAAAATCAATGCACTTTTTATAGACAAATGGTCATGTATACGCTTTTGATGAGTTATTTTGATAAAATGTGGATATTGCAAGAATAAAGATTCTTTTACTTATGCGTGTTGAATAAGATTGCAATTATTTCTTTATTTCCATTGCATTTTATTACTGTGTGTACATCAACATGGGTTGTTTTTCTGAATATTAAAGAAAAGATGCTCATATTTTTTTTCTTTTGATAAAAATCAAGGCACCTGTATTTATAATCAGTCGTTTCAAAGACCTCAGGATGAGATATTTTATAAAATAAGAATAATCTAATAGATTTTGGTATTTTCGAACATCAGGATGGATTGTTTTCCATATGATTTGATGAATATCAAAAAAAAGATACTAACAATTTGTTCTCATTGTTTAAAAATCTCAAAATTTCTTCTTATTAAAAAAATAGTGTAATGTAGTTTTAAATGCCTCTGAATAAATAATTATTTTCATAACATTTTAAAAATATAAGCATGATAAGGATACAGATGCTTACACTTTTGTTTGTATTGAATACGAATGCAATTATTGTTTATTCAAAATTAAAAGGATTTCATGAACAATCATTTGATTTGTGGTTTATTTTTAACATCAATATGGGTTGTTTTTCATAAAATATAATAATTATGTAATGCGTTGCTAACATTTTGTTTAAATCATCTAAACATGTCAATATTTCTTCTTTTTATAAAAAAAAAATTATGTACTGTTGTTTGCAATCAGTTATTCATGATGCCTCTGGCTGGATTATTTCTTTATTTAAATGAAACTTATGAACCTCTATTGTGTTTCGTAAATTATGATGAATATAACAAATAAGTTAGTAAAATTTTAAAATTGTGGTTTTCATAAGATATGATTAATAAAAAGCATAATAAAAATACCAAACTTAAAAGCATATTCAAACCGGAAAAATCCATAATAACTGCCAAAATCAATTGCTAACAATCAACGGAACAAGTGTAAAACAATTGTTGTATTCCTGACTTGGTACAGGCATCTTCCGAAGAAAATGGTGGTTTAAACCTTGATTTAGAGCTGGTTAAACCTTCCACTTGTATGACTGCTGTTTATCTTATCAGAAAAATAACCACTAAAATTGTTGTTCGAATTGTTAAAAAATTCAATTAGTATTTATCAAAAATAGTGCCCAGTTGTTTGCAATCTTTTTTTTTAAAATGCTTCTGAATACGTTATTGTTTATATACTTTGAATAAGATAAGGATTAAGATGCTTAAACTTTTGTTTGTGTTGAAAAAGTATGCAATTATTTCTTTATCTTAATGTAAATCATGATCCACCATTAGATTTAAGTACAAATGTGAGTAGTATATGGATATAGATACCTTAACATTTTTGTGTTAAATTTAAATACAATTATTTCTTCATTTTATTATATTGTAATGGAAATGAATGTAAGAGAAAACATACTTTATATTTTGTTTGCATTTTTTATAGTGTACCCTTTGCATATTTCTTTTAATTTCTTTAATTCATTAACATCATGCACCGAAATTTGTTTGTTTGATTTTTTTTAGAGCATTTCGGCAAATTTAATAGATTTTAGCAATCGCAATAAACAACGTTTTTTGCACTCGTCGTGTTTGATGAAAAAATGCCTTTATATTAACGACAATCGCATTTTTTTTTTATCAAATTGAAATTTGAGTTGTATCAGCATATTTCACCTCGCTATTAACAAACGTAACATTGTAGATGTTATTACTTTGCTTAGTGATTAGTTTTAACTTGTCGGTATCCTTAAGGATTTTCCCATCTTAATTTGTAAAAATTCATTATTTGACCTAGTTGAGTTCAAAATGTCAGAAAGGTAAATCGGTCCGATCAGTTAAAGATTTTCGCTGTAAGTCTGATGGATTAATGACGGGAGTTTAGCGTGAACTTAAATGATCGATGACTGCTGACTGATCGTTGAAACAGTAACTCCTAAGGGTGTTAGTCCTATAGTTTTGGGTACGTTGTTAAAATTGCATTTCATTTTTTTTTATATCTAATATGTTCGCAATTGTAAACGTCTCAGCATTAGTAAGTAAGCAAACATTCTACTTATCAATAACTTACAATACCAAAATTGAAGGTCTGTGATAAGCTGTATTATGCAAAACTGTTCAAATTGTAATTCCTCAATGTTCTTCAACTTCATACTTTATTTAGTCTTTCAACTTTATTTTATTCGATCGTCAATTTCTTTAAAAAGAAACACACAGCTGGGGGTTCACAAGTATGCCCATTGTATCTTTAATACATGTATTTTGCATGAGGTTCTTCACTTTTTATAATGAATATCACATTTCAAGCATTTTGCATTTTTATTATGTTTGTTTATCAACTAGAACGTAATCGAATGTTGTTCACTACATTCGTTCTTTATGAAAAGAAGGTTTCCTAATACCGTACCAAACGAGATGATAAAGTGATGGAATAAGATGAGTCAAAATAACCTAAAATATTGGTCAATTAGGTATCAGTATTATACTTTTAAAAGAATCTTAGTGATTTAAATTCAAATCGAAAGAATTGAACAATACAAATTCATATGGGTTTTTTCAAAGATGTTTGATATCAACCTGTTTCTCTCTTCTATAACACGCATGGTTAAAATGATCAATTCGATATTAAAAACAGTCTATGTAATTTTTTTTTTTATAACAAACCAAAACTTAATAAGTGTCAAAAATTCAATGAATAATGTAGTTAGAAAACAAAATCGTTAAATTTGTATAGGCCGAATGCTTTCGAATTGATTCATTCTTTGCATAGAATTAAACATGCACTGCCAGTAGTAATATATTATACCATAAAACAATATAAAAAAGATACCAGGACAAAAAATATGTATGCCAAACGGGCCTTTCGTTTACAAAAGAGGCGGAAGATACCAAAGAAACAGTCAAACTCAAAGGTAGAAAATAAACTGACAACGCCATGGCTAAAACCTAAACTGACAAGAAGACACCAAACAGTATACAAAAAAACACAAAACCGGAGGTGATTTTATGTACTGTTTGTTGATGATTTACCTTCATGGAAAGCGTTCAAAGCAGAAATGTTTAAAGCCAAGGATTTATGATAACGGAAACAGTTGAAGTATGTGACCATAGAGAACCTGTAGTTCAGTAGTTGTCGTTGGTTTATGTCTGTTATATCTGATTTCGTAAATTGTTTTGTTATAAATTAGCAGTTAGTTTTCTCAATTGAATTGTTTCATATTGTTCATGTCGGGCTCTTTTATAGCCGACCATACGGTATGGGTTTTTCTCATTGTTGAAGGCTGTACGGTTGCCCATAATTGCTTACATTCACTTCATTTGAACTTTGGTGGATAGCTGTCTCATTGTCAATCATACCACATCTCCTTATTTTTATATAAACAAAACTGGTTTAATCAACCTAAGGTTAACTTTAAATGCATGTGTTGAAACCTAAGTTTTTTAATGATTTCTAAATCTATTAAGCGAAACTTTGAAATCATACAAATATCACATTTCAATATTTGGTATGATTAATGACAATACTAATTCTTTAATCTGAAAGAACAAACTGTCATCTTAACATGTTCACTTTACTACTTATTCAATTAATTTCATTGTCGTTTCTATAATTCATTGCTTAATGGTATACTGTGTTCTATGAATATTTATTTGAATTTTTCAGCTAGTAAGTGTCAAGTAGCAAACAGATAAGTATAGCGTACAATTATTTATGCAATTCATAATATAACGATATTTCTACAATGGTGTTAGTAGAGTAGTAAAGTAAAACAATAAACATACCATGAAAATGATGTGTGATAGACGTGCGTTCCGTCTACAAAAGAGGCGGAAATACCAAACAGACATTCAAACTAGTTAGTCGAACATAAACTGACAACGTCATGACATGAACCTCAACAGACAAAACGACAAACAACAGTATACAGAAAAAAAAAACCGGGATTGATTTCATGTGCTGTTTTCTAAATTTGCCTTAGCGGGAAATACTCAAAGCAGAAATGTGTAAATCAAAGGACGTAAAATAATCAACAAAGTTCAAGTATATGACCATAGAGAACATACACGAATATAATTATATCAACTAAACGTTAACATTACTTGAGGGTGTTAAAACCTAAGTTTCTTTATAATTTCTTAATCTATAAAGCGACATTTTGAAATCATACAAATATCACTTTCAATATTTGACATGTCTATGACTTTACTGTTGAATAATCTGACAGACCAAGTTGTCATCTTAAAATGTTCTTCTATCACTTTACTACAAATTCAATTAATTCAATTTTCGTTGTAATAATTCATTGCTAAATGGTATGCTGTATTCTATGAATATTTATTTGAATTTTTCAGCGGGTAAGTGTCAAGTAGCAAACAGATAAGTATAGCGTACAATTATATATGCAATTTATAATATAAAAATATATATATAATGGTGAACGTAGTTAAGCAAAGTAAAACAATAAACATACCATTTTAAGAGAGAAATAGTCGAAAAAAAGTATTTAAAAATGTGTTGGTAAAACAATATTATCTGCTTTTCATTATAACAACCCTTTAGGAAAGATTATAGAAAATTGTATTTTTAAATTATTGTTGTCAAGTATTGAAATATGAGAATACATTATGAAATAATATGACTTGATTATGACAGTCGATTTATAGTTTATAAAGCTTGAATCATGTGGTTATTTATGCAGCCACTGGATATGCTAATTACGTGAAAATATCCAAATTTTTCCTAGTGTCACATCTTGGTATGTCCTTATGTTTGTATTAGGGAGACAGTAGTTAACCGATGTCCAAATTGTGACTTTATGTTTAGTCTTGTTTATTCTTTTTGGTTATACCTATCATTTAATTGCTTTTCAAAAAATAGAATGTTGTGCTACATACCATGTATATACTCCTGATTATGCAGTAACTACTCATTAATAGGCGATCAGCAAAAGAATATCACATTATCAATATGCTAGTATTTTCATAAATTCCACAGAGTCAACCCGTAGACAATCATACCGTTACCGCATCTCAGCTTTGGCCCTCTTTTGAAAATTTGAATGCCTTACTGTGAGTTTGCCCTCACATATATAAATAACCATTCAAATGATGATAAATAGAAGAGAACATCCTTACTATAGTTATAGTTAATATAGTTATGTCGTATATAATGCTCATAAATAGACAAACGATCCATGTAAACGAATGGTTTTCCTGAATAAAAATAATCTTAAAGGTTATCATTTACCTTTGGAATGAATAACATTTATTTTGTTTCAAACATTTAATACGTAACTAAACATCTTCTTCATTTGAACTCTAGTGGATTGTTTTCTGTTTGGTAATCGTACCACATCTTGTTATTTATATAGGTATTGTTATCCATAACACGTATGGTCATATATCTTATCGAGATTTATAGTTAAGCACAGTATGTGATCATGCTTTTCACAGACAGTTATTGCCATTTTTACACTTAATAGTCGATTAGTATTTTGTAAACAAAACGCGTGCCTGCTTTACCTTAATATAATACAAGTGTCCTGGTGTTTTTACAACTTGTTTTATGCGACTGTAGTAAATATTTCGTTTCTTAAAGTATCACCAGTCCAATAGACAGCACTTTTGTTTTGAAATGAAATATTAATGATACAGTCATCTCATAAATTAACTGTTTACAAAGTGTATTCAAAGCTCTTTTTATTTCAAGGCATAGACAACCTTGTCCGTATATAGTTGGGTGCAGACCAGGCAATATATGTAGACGCACGGGAAAAGTTAACGCGGCGTTTACTCGCATGCACTTTATGTAAACACCGCGTTAACTCTGCGTAAACTCAAAAATTGTAGTAGACATAAAAAGCAAACGGGTGTTTACTTTCGCGTTTACCTCCGCGTTAACGCGAAAAAGGCGCGTCTTCTAATGTTGTTCATAGTAAACGGGCGTTTACTTCCGCGTTTACGTGAAAAATGCGCGTCTTCTATTTTTTCGTAAAAAGTTAACGCACGTTTACAACTGCATGGTGGGTTACACTTATGACTGGACAAATGACAGGACCAATATGAAAATGCTAATACCCTTTTCTATTTAAAATAGGATTTATCTCAAATTTGATTATAATAAGATATCATCATTTAATTTTTAAATATAAAGAAAAAAACGAAAAATATTTGAAAAACTTGTGAAAACGTGACCTGAAAAATGTTAAAAATGACAGGACAAAATGAAAATGCTAATAACTTTTTTTATTTCTCAAAGGATTCGTCTCAAATTTGAAATATAATAAGCCTGATAATTGAGTACGTTTTATATCTCAGAATGGATAATAAGACTTAAAAGTGATGACATTTAATTTTAAAATTGCAAAACTTCAGAACATCAGAACATCAGAACAACGATAATAATAAAATGTGGCAATATTTCTTTTTTTTAATTAATATTCTTGTACTGGCCTGATAATTGAGTACTTTTTGTACCTCAGGTGGATTGTTAGACATAAAAGTGAAAATATTTAAGTTCATAATTGCAACATTTGTTGTTGCATAACAAAAAAGTGCTAATATTTTCCATTTTGTCAGAATATTAAACAACGGCATTAGAATTCTGTTCTGTTTGTCTCTTAGGATGAATAGTTTTGCACAAATTGAGAGCTCTATAAGTCTACATTTACTAATATTTATGTCAATAACAATAAAAAGTGATAATATTTCTTTCTTATATTAATATTCTAGTACTGGCCTGAGAGTTCAGTACTTTATTTACCTCAGAATTGATTGTTAAACATTAAGGTGAAGAAATCCAAGTTTAAAATTGAAAAATTTGTTGTCGATCAAAAAACAAGGTGCCAATATTTTCCATTTTGTTAGAATATTATATAACAACATTAAAAATCTGTTCTTTTTGTCCATAAGGATGAATAGTTTTACACAAACTGAGAGCTCTATGAGTCTATGGTTACTAACATTTATGTCGATAATTATAAAAAGTGACAATATTTCTTTTTTTATTAATATTCTAGTACTGGCCTGATGCTTGAGTACTTTTTTATACCTCAGAATGCATTGTTAGACATAAAACTGAAGAAATTTAAGTTTATAATTCCATAAAGTGTTGTCGCATACAAAAAAGTGCTAATATTTTCCATTTTGTTAGAATATTATACAACGGCATCAGAATTCTGTTCTTTTTGTCCCTTAAAATGAATAGTTTTACACAAATTGAGAGCTCTATAGGTATATGGTTACTAACATTTATGTTGATAACAATAAAAAGTGACAATATTTCTTTTTTTTTATTAATATTCTAGTACTGCCCTTTTAATTGAGTATTTTTTATACCTCAGAATGCATTGTTAGACATACAAGTGAAGACATTTAAGTTTATGATTGCATAAAGTGGTGTTGCAAAAAAAAAAGAAGGTGCCAATATTTTCCATTTTGTGAAAATATTATACAACGGATCTAAATTTCTGTTCTTCTTGTCCCTAAGGATGAATAGTTTTACACAAATTGAGAGTTTTGTAAGTCATATAGATCAAAGGTAACTATTATTTATGTCAATAACAATAAAAAGTGACAACATTTCTTATTTTTAATAATATTCTTGTAGTGGCCTCATATTTGAGTACTTTATTTTTACCTGGATTGTTAGACATAAAAATTAAGAAATTAAATTGAATGTGTTGTTGCATCAATATAAGGTGTCAGTATTATAACCTTGGTAAAATTATTATGTTACAGCATTAACATTCTGTTCTTTTGGTACATAATGAGGGACATTTTTACACAAATTGAAAGCTCTTTAAGTCTACGGTCAATCATGTGTATAACGATAAAAATAAAAAAAATTTTTTTTATATAATTGTAATGGTGGGATGAATTCTCTTTTTATACCTTTGGATGGATTGTGTGACAAAAAAGGGAAGGAATCATTTCAACAATTTTTTGTTATAAAAACAATTCCTTATGTCTGCAGGGATGAACAGTTTAATAAAATTGACATTATACATCGTATTATATAAATGTAGATCAACTAAATCATTCTTTAATTCATTAAACCATGAACTACAGCAAATATTTTGAAATAAGTGTATTGTCTGAAAACAAAGTTTCATAGATCAATTACGTCGTCTATTTTATTTCAAGTCTTAAAACATTGCTTAGTTAAAACTACCCTAATGAATATCGTTGTTAACATATTAAAGTTTTGCAGAATTACATTTACAATATATGAATATTCCAATAAGCCAGAAAAAAAGTATAAATATAATTTCCACAAATAGGTAACGGGAATAGTAAACGCGTGTTTCTAAGTGCACGTACAGGTAAAGATGGTAAATCTGAACTACTGACTAAACTGACACAGAGACGGTGAATGTGATGACTATTTTCAACTCTACTCCTCGACGTAGACGCAGTCATGGTCATCGTCATTATACATCACCTACTACTGCATGATGTCTCTATTAATGACTTGCTGCCATTTATACAAAAGCCGTTAGGTATTCATCACATTCGCACGAAATTGTATTCATTACCCCTTTCAAAACTTCATTCTCTGTTCAATTTATGTTTGGAAACCACTGTTACAAACCCTCATTCAAATCAATAAAAACTTACAGCTATTATTGCGGATATTGCTAGTCACAGACTTTTCAAACCAGTTCGCATTGGAAAAGATGAAAACGATCTTTTCTTAAACTTTCCTTTGCCAACAAAGGTCTCGATGGCGTCAACTTAGGCAATATCCTTCATCATAAGTTAGTTCAGTCGAAACTACCTCCTTATTTTAAAGATCAGTCCGTACCAATAATTTCCTATACCTATACCAAACCAATTGCAACTAAAATTTTCAATTACAAACACGTTTTGCAGGATCTCAACATTGACGACTTCAAGTCTAAACCTCCTGATTGCACCTGTGCTAGTTCCCAATTCACATATAATCCGGCTGGCCACGTTATTACCGCAGACCTCAACATTGTCAATAACACTTCCCTGCGAAATTTGTTATCCAAAGGTCCGACATATCGCGATCCTAATTCCATCAATTGGAAATACAACTTCAAAATACTGATGGATTCAGTCGAGGATTATGCCAGGCAATGGGCTAAACGCGAGAAAGAAGACGTAGATAATCTTTCCGAATGGATTAAGGCTGTGAGGTCGTTGATACAAATCCGAATTAAGAAACTAAATAGGCATATCAATACCCACGCTACATCAATTTTTAAAGACCAAAATGTTGCAAAACACTTGTCCTACCTCCATGACAAATAGGTTGTTGTCCCCGCAGATAAAGCCCCAAACAACATCGTTTTTGTATGTAAATAACATTACATAAACTGCTTGATAAATGAATTAGGTATTGAAAATTCACTTGGAAACTCAACATATACCCTCACGACACTTACCAAAGAGGAAATCCTGGATAATCATAGGTCTGTTCTATATTCCTTTGGAATTTCAACCAAAGATGAAGAACTGGATCTTCCATCACTGTATTGGATACCTAAACTACATAAGTGTCCTTACAAACAACGGTATATTGCTGGGTCTTCCAAGTGCTCCACGAAACCTCTTTCCAAATTATTAACATCTATTTTATCAGCAATCAAAGCCGGGCTCCAAAGTTATTGTGAAACTGCCTATTCTAGAGGTGGCGTGAATCAGATGTGGATACTTGTACTAAAAAATTCCAAAGATCTTTTAGAGTACATACAATCTAAGACTCTCTCATCTTGCAATAGTATTAAAACATTTGACTTTTCTACACTTTACACAAGTATTTCCCATTACAAACTAAAAGACAAATTGAAAGAGTTGGTATTACTTTGTTTCATTATAAAGAATGGCGAACGTAGAAACAAGTATCTTGTCTTGGGGAGGGATAAATCCTACTTTGTAAAGAATCACTCTGATTCAAACAAAAAATTCTCTGAAACTGACATTATCAAGATGCTTGATTTCTTGATTGACAACATATTTGTTACGTTTGGAGGACGTGTTTTTCAACAGACTGTCGGAATTCCAATGGGAACCAATTGTGACCCTCTTCTTGCCGACTTGTTTCTTTATTATTATGAGGCTGACTTCATACAGGAACTTCTTAGGAAGAAAGATAAGAAGTTAGCAATATCCTTTAACTCTACGTTCCGCTATATAGATGATGTTCTCTCACTAAATAATACAAAATTTGGTGACTATGTTGAACGAATCTATCCCATCGAACTAGAGATAAAGGATACTACAGATACAGTTAAGTCTGCCTCATATCTTGACTTACATCTAGAAATTGACAATGAGGGTCGGTTGAAAACAGAATTTTAGGACAAAAGAGATGATTTCAGCTTCCCAATAGTGAACTTTCCTTTTCTATGTAGCAACATTCCAGCAGCGCCTGCATACGGAGTATATTTCTCCCAACTGATACGATATTCCCGGGCTTGTGTTTCCTATCATGATTTCCTTGATAGAGGATTGCTGCTCACAAGGAAGCTATTAAACCAAGAGTTCCAAATGGTGAAGTTGAAATCATCCCTTCGTAAATTTTACGGACGCCATCACGAGTTGGTTGACCGTTATGGAATAACCGTTGCACAGATGATATCAGATATGTTCCTTATGTCGTAACTACAATACCCTTCCCTTTTCACGAATGTGACTTACCAAATTAATACTATTTACCGGATTTGTAATAACATAAGCAACACGACGGGTTCCACATGTGGAGTAGGATCTGCTTACCCTTCCGGAGCACCTGAGATCACCCTCAGTTTTTGGTGGGGTTCGTGTTGCTTAGTCTTTAGTTTTCTATGTTGTGTCATCTGTACTATTATTTGTCTGTTTGTCTTTTTATTTTTGGCCATGGCGTTGTCAGTTTGTTTTCGATCTGAGTTTGACTGTCCCTCTGGTATCTTTCGTCCCTCTTTAACTAGAGTAGACATAAGAAATTTCCATTTTGACCGAGTTAACGCAATTGTTGTAAATTTTATGTTATGCTTGGTCTGCTTCCAACTGTAGGTCTAATTTTTTTGCAATTATTTGCTTTAAAATGCTCTTCAATTTTGTATTTGAATGGAACTCCAACGAGGAGCATGATGTAATCAACGATTGCGTCTGGCGTACCAAATTATAATCCTTGTATCTCCACTGAAGATTTTCATAAGGTATAGGTTTTTGCAAAAACCGAATGGTGAGCTGTAATTTCACATTATTTTGTTTTTGTCTGTGAAATTATTCCGGATATGAACGTTCATTTGTCATATTTGCGATAAATTTAATTACCTGCTTACAATGTTGCATCATAAACTGAGCAGGAATACATTCCAATGGGTGAATGGAAATATAATTAAACTTCAAACTTGAATGGTTGAAAACAAGCGAGGAAATGTATTTGGTCTCTGTTTGAAAATGTAACTAATCAGATAAATGATTTCTGTTATTTGATGAAAACATCTAAACAATGTATACTATACTTGAAACCTTAGGTGTTACTGTTTTACTTGCTAGTCGGTGAACAATCGATGACGCGAACTTGACTTATCAATGACTGATCGTTGATCGATACAATGAAGCTTATTTGACTCATCTCACAGATTTTATCTGGCAGTTATCGGGACAACTGTCATCGATCGATCAGTCAATTAATGGTATACCTATCTGATTTTCCTTTTTATGTGGAACGAACTCCGCAGTATTTACATGCGATAAACACGGACCTCTTAGAAAACACTATTACCTGAAAATGTGTATCCAACTTGTCAAAATAATATAAGACAAAAGTATATAAATGACTTTAAATGCGATATATCTAATTGCTTCAATATTGGTTCTTTTAATTTTCTGCTAAATAAATTTCATTATAGCAGAATGGTAGCATACTCAGAATGTTTCTATACCACTTAAAAGAGATAAAATGATATCATTTGAAATTAGTACCCTATTTAGCAGTCATGCATTTTAATGCCACTAGTTTAATTAGTTTTCAGAAAATGTAAATGATATAACAGTAAAGATACTTAAAGCTTTGTTTGTGTTGATTAAGAGTCCATATTTTTTACTTTATTTTAATAATTTAATTGGTTTCAGTTATTTGTCCTAAAACATCATAAGTTAGTAACATTTTGTTTGAATTATTTAAAAATTGCCATATTTCATCTCTTATATGAAAATAAATGAACTTTTATATTCAGTCAGTCATTTCAAAATTTCCTAGATGAGTTGCTTTATTCGTATAAATTGTGATTTAGATAAGGATATAAATGCCTACACTTATGTTGGTGTTAAATAAGAGTGCAACAATTTCTGTATTCTAATGAAAACATGAACTGCCATTGTTTTTTTAGTACTTTTTGTACATCATGTTAGACGGTTTTTTCGTAAAATATGATGAATATCAGAAAAAAAGATATCCACATTTTGTTCGCATTGTGTAAACATGTCAATGTTTCGTCTTTTATAAAACAAGTATGCACTGTTTTTTGCAATCAGATATTCATAATGCTTCTGGATAATTAATTATTTTTAGAAGATTTGAATACTATAAGGATACAGTTTGCTAAACTTTTATTTCGTGGAATAAGAATGCAATTTTTGTTTTGTTGATCTGGAATTCATGAAAAACAATTTGATGTTTGTACTTTTTGTACATCATACAGCCCTTGGATGGTGTAAACTTCCCAAAATAACGTGTATGGTGTAATGGTGTATGGCATATGGTGCAATGGTAGAAGGTGTATGGTGTTATGGTGTATGGTGTAAGGGGAATGGTGTAATGGTGTATGAGGAATGGTGTGATTGTGTAACGTGCGATCGGGAATGGTGTGAATGAATGGTGTACGACATTTCATTGGTTGAAACCGAAGTTCATTTTATTTTAATTTTTCGGATTGTAAACATAAACAATAATAATAATCCTATTGTTCTTTTTTCCCAGTAAAGCAAATTACTTTACTCGTTAGACTCTATGTCATATATATTTAATATACACATATTAAAAAATCTTTTTTTTTCATATTCTTAATTACATTAAACAATGGCTTTAAAATTACACACTTGTGATCACATGCAGTTATCATAAAAGAAAGGATTTTATTTAAACTAGAAGGCGGATAGAAAGGTTATCGACGCATCGGAACAGTATTTTTATACCACGGGTTATCAACATCATTTTTAAAGTTGCTTCGTTCCCCACTTTTGACAGTCTCTTTATAAATATCTTATCGTCATTCACCTATGTTTGCCTTGGATTTACGATTCTGTTTTCCAAAAAATGTTCAAAGGAAAATTGTACAGTGTTATTGCACATAAGGTGTTGTATAATTATGAACAATCTCGTCAATTTCGTTAGATTTGTCTTTACGGATTATAAATGATATCTTGAACGTCCGAAAAAATATACTTATGTGAAACGGAATGAAATATTTGCCACTTGATATTTAGCCACCAACAAAATCAACCAACCGACATAATATACTAACAGTATACTTTTCCTAGAAGAGAACTTCTCATACTTTTCATTATAAAGTACAAATGAAATCTGTCATGTCAGTCACACTGTTGGATGATGAGGTGGAATAGTTTTATTATACAAACCATCCTGAACTACTGAGTTTAAATCATCACACCTCAGCAAGCACGACTAATTTATGCGCAGACCAACCCATCACACAATATCCCAAAAGGAATCTGTGATGTACCCGTCCATATTCAGAAGTCATGGAAGTGGGAAATACAGATACTGATACTGACTTTAGTGACAGTTTTATATAACGAATACAGAGATGAAATGCTGGCACTCTAAATTAAAGGGGACAAGATTTTGTTATCATTGTATTGCAATGTTGCTGTCATTTGTATTATACAATCCATCCTGACATCAAAATATTGCTGATTTACTATGCGGCTGCCGCTATATAGATTTACATAATAAAGTGCAAATATGGTCAGTTTTGTTTGATACTTTAAAATAATTTTGTTATACGAGTCAGCCTGAGGTATCAAAACTACTGAAATTTTCTTGCGAGACAATATTTTTTAATAAAAAGAGGACATGCTGGCTATCTAGATTGATGGGGACAAATTTTTGTTGTCATTGTATTGCAATGTTGCTGTCATTTGTAGTATACAATCCATCCTGACATCAAAATATTGCTGATTTACTATGTGGCTATATAGATATACATAATAATGTGCAAATATGGTCAGTTTTTGTTGATGCGTTTCAATAATTTTGTTATACTAGTCAGCCTTAGGTATCAAAATTACTGAAATTTTGTTGCGAGACAATATTTTGAATAAAAAGAGGACATGCTGGCAATCTAAATTGATGGGGATAATTTTTGATGTCATTGTGTTGCAATGTTGCTGTCATTTGTATTATACAATCCATTCTGACAATAAAATATAGCTGCTTCACTATGTGGCTATATAGATATACATAATATTAAAAGTGCAAATATGGTCAGTTTTGGTTGATGCTGTAAAATAATTTTGTTATACAAGTCAGCCTGAGGTATCAAAACTACTGAAATTTTCTTACGAGACAATATTTTGAATAAAAAGAGGACATGCTGGCTATCTAGATTGATGGGGACAAATTTTTGTTGTCATTGTATTGCAATGTTGCTGTCATTAGTATTATACAATCCATCCTGACAACAAAATATTGCTGATTTACTATGCGGCTATATAGATATACATAATAATAAAATGCAAATATGGTCAGTTTTGGTTGATTCGTTTAAATAATTTTGTTATACGAGTCAGCCTGAGGTATCAAAACTACTGAAATTTTGTTGCGTGACAATATTTTGAATAAAAAGAGGACATGCTGGCTATCTAGATTGATGGGAATAAATTTTTGTTGTCATTGTATTGCAATGTTGCTGTCATTTGTATTATACAATCCATCCTGACATCCAAATATTGCTGATTTACTATGTGGCTATATAGATATACATAATAATGTGCAAATATGGTCAGTTTTTGTTGATGCGTTTAAATAATTTTGTTATACCAGTCAGCCTTAGGTATCAAAATTACTGAAATTTTGTTGCGAGACAATATTTTGAATAAAAAGAGGACATGCTGGCAATCTTAATTGATGGGGATAATTTTTGTTGTCATTGTGTTGCAATGTTGCTGTCATTTGTATAATGCAACCCATTCTGACAATAAAATATAGCTGCTTTACTATGTGGCTATATAGATATACATAATATTAAAAGTGCAAATATGGTCAGTTTTGGTTGATGCTTTAAAATAATTTTGTTATACAAGTCAGCCTGAAGTATCAAAACTACTGAAATTTTCTTACGAGACAATATGTTGAATAAAAAGAGGACATGCTGGCTATCTGGATTGATGGGGACTAATTTTTGTTGCCATTGTATTGCAATGTTGCTGTCATTTGTATTATACAATCCATCCTGACATCAAAATATTGCTGATTTACTATGCGGCTATATAGATATACATAATAAAGTGCAAATATGGTCAGTTTTTGTTGATGCGTTTAAATAATTTTGTTATACTAGTCAGCCTTAGGTATCAAAATTACTGAAAAATTGTTGCGAGACCATATTTTAATTACAAAGAGGACATGCTGGCTATCTAAATTGATGGGTATATTTTTTGTCATCATTGTGTTGCAATGTTGCTGTCATTTGTACTATACAATCCATTCTTACATCAAAATATTGCTGATTTACTATGTGGCTATATAGATTTACATGATAAAGTGCAAATATGGTCAGTTTTGGTTGATGCTTTAAAATAATTTTGTTATACGACTCAGCCTGAGGTATCAAAACTACTGTAATTTTCTTGCGAGACAATATTTTGAATAAAAAGAGGTCATGCTGGCTATCTAGATTGATCAGGACAAATTTATTTTTGTTGTCATTGTATTGCACTGTTGCTGTCATTTGTGTTATACAATCCATCCTGACAACAAGATATTGCTGATTTACTATGTGGCTTTATAGATATACATAATAAAGTGCAAATATGGTCAGTTTTTGTTGATGCGTTAAAATGAGTTTGTTATACGACTCAGCCTGAGGTATCAAAACTACTGTAATTTTCTTGCGAGACAATATTTTGAATTAAAGAGGTCATGCTGGCTATCTAGATTGATCAGGACAAATTTTTGTTGTCATTGTATTGCACTGTTGCTGTCATTTGTGTTATACAATCCATCCTGACAACAAGATATTGCTAAATATTTCCAAAATTTTTAACCCTATATAAATTAACAGATTGACACACTCCCCATTTCCATTCTCAATTTTATAATTATAAGTGCAAATATGGTCAGTTTTGGTTGATGCTTAAAATAATTTTGTTGTACATGTTGTACATGTACCAGTCATCCTGAAGTATTCATTTTTGGCATTGTTTGTCGATTTTATCTGAAAACCAAGTTTATAAGATTTACGATACATGTTAAAACCGATAATAATAGCATTGTAACCAATATCGTTTTTAATTTATAGATAGGCAGATCGCGGATACATTTGCATTACAAGCAAAGTTTTATGCATACTTTATTTACAAATACATGTATATATATTTAATCTGTATTGTTTATATAACCATCATAGGCATGACCACGGAGATTTTAATTTTATACATTAATTTACAATATTGTGATCAAAATTCGTTTTTTAAATCAAATAAATAATTTTGTAGACGCACGCTTTCTTTGAAATTTAATTGCATTATGGGTAATTTCGAATCGTGTAGATAGAATGGGGAATGGTGTATGGTGTAATGTGTAAGGTGTATGGTGCAAAGGTGTAACGTGTATGGTGTAATGGCACAAGGTGTATGGTGTAATGGTGTATGGTGAATGGTGTAATGGTGTATGGTGTGAGTGGGAAGTTTACACCATCCAAGGACTGTAATGGGTTGTTTTTCATTAAATATATTGAATATATGCAATACGTTGCAAACATTTTGAACACATTTTTTAAAACTGTCAATATGTCTTCTTTTTATAAACAAATAATGCACTGTTGTTTGCAATTAGGTATTCTTGTGCCTCTAGATGGGTTATTTTTTTTTTTAATAAACTAAGATTGCAGATGATTTAACTTAGGTGTGTATTGAATAAGAGCTTAATAACTTCTTATTTTGATGAAAAAAATGAACCACCATTTAGTACTTTTTGAACATCAAGATAGGTTTTGTTTCGTAAATTATGATGATCATAACTGATAAGTTATTAAATTTTGTTTGTATTGTTTAAAAATACCAATATTTCTTCTTTTTTCATGAAAATAAATGCACTTTCATTCGCAAATCAACATTTCAACCGCCTCTTGATGAGTAACTTTTATGATGTGAGGATACACAAAAAATAAATATGCATTAACTTGTTTTTTTTTTTTTATAAATGGCAAACTTAAGAAGATATTTTGCCATTTTAAGAACCACAATCATGAACCACTATTGTTTTTCATAAGTTATGATGAATATAACAGATAAGTTAGTAAAATTGTGTTTGCATTGTTTAAAAATACCAATATTTCTTCTTTCTTGTCAAAATCAATGCACTTTTATAGACCAATGGGCATTGAATACGCTTTTGATGAGTTATTTTGATAAAATGTGGATATTCGAGGAATAAAGATTCTTTAACTTATGTGTGTCGAATAAGATTGTAATTATTTCTTTATTGCCACTGCATTTTAGTACTGTTTGTACATCAACATTGGTTGTTTTTCTGAATATTAGTGAAAAAATGCTCATATTTTTTTCTTTTGATAAAAATCAAGGCACCTGTATTTGTAATCAGTTTTTTCAAAGGACTCAGAATGAGATATTTTATAGAATATGAATAATCTAATAGTTTTTGGTACTTTCGAACATCAGGATGGATTGTTTTTTGTATGATTTTATGAATATCAAAGAAAAGATACTAACAATTTGTTCTCATTGTTTAAAAATCTCAAAATGTCTTCTTATTATAAAAAATAGTGTAATGTAGTTTTAAATGCTTCTGGATAAGTAATTATTTTGATGAAATTTGAATACTATAAGCATGATAAGGATACAGAAGCTTACACTTTTGTTTGTATTGAATAAGAATGCAATTATTGTTTTATTCAAAATTAAAAGGAATTCATGAACAATCAGTTGATTTGTGTTTTTTGAACATCAATATGGGTTGTTTTTCATAAAATATAATAATTATGTAATGCGTTGCTAAAATTTTGTCTACATTATTTAAAAATGTCAATATTTCTTCTTTTTATAAAAACATTATGCACTGTTGTTTGCAATCAGTTATTCATAATGCCTCTGGCTGGATTATTTCTTTATTTCAATGAAACTAATGAACCTCTATTGTATTTCGTAAATTATGATGAATATAACAAATAAGTTAGTAAAATTTTAAAATTGTGGTTTTCATTAGATATGATCAATAAAAAAGAAAAATAAAAATACCAAACTTCATGGCATATTCAAAACGGAAAAATCCATAATGACTGCCAAAATGAATCGCTTACAATCAACGGAACAAGTGTAAACCTATAGTTGTATTCCTGACTTGGTACAGGCATTTTTCGAAGAAAATTGTGGGTTAAACCTTGATTCCGAGCTAGCTAAACCTTCCACTTGTATGACAGTTGTTTATCTTATCAGAAAAAAGATACTAAAAATGTTGTTCGAATTGTTAAAAAATGCAATTAGTTTTTATCAAAAATAGTGCCCTGTTGTTTGCAATCATTTTTTTAAAATGCCTCTGGATACGTTATCAATTTTATACTTTGAATAACATAAGGAATAAGATGCTTATACATTTGTTTGTGTTGAGAAAGAATGCAATTATTTTTTTAATCTTAATGTAAATCATGACCCACCATTGTATTTTAGTACACATGTGAGTAGCATATGGAATATAGATACCTTATCATTTTTGTGTTTAATTCAAATACAATTATTTCTTCATTTTATTATATTGTTATGGAAATCATCAACCATATAATTCTTTTTGTACATCAGGATTGGTTGTTCTTCATAAAAAATCATGCAACGAGATTTGCAATATTTGTTTGTTTGATTTTTTACAGCATTTCGGCAAATTAAGTTGATTTTAGCAATCGCAATAAACAACGTTTTTAGCACTCGTCGGGTTTGATGAAAAAATGCCTTTATATTAACAACAATCGCATTGTTTTTTTATAAAATTGAAATTTTAGTTCTATCAGCATATTTCACCTCACATTTAACAAACGTAAAACTGTAGATGTGAAAACTTTGCTGAGTGATTAGTTTTAACTTGTTGGGCTTCTTATTTTTTCCGTTTTAAATTGTAAAATTTCATTATGTGACCTAGTACAGTTCAAAACGTCAGAAAGGTAAGTCGGTCCGATCAGTCAAAGATTTTCGCTGTTAGTCTGATTGATTTATGACGTGAGTTTAGCGTGAACTTGACTGATCGATGACTGCTGACTGATCGATGAAACAGTAACTCCTAAGGTTGTAAGTCTAAGGTTGTAAGTCCTATAGTTTTGTGTTCGTTGGTAAAATTTCATTTCATTTTTTTTTTAAATCTTATATGTTCGCAATTGTAAACGTCTCAGCATTAGTAAGTGAGCAAACATTCTACTTATCAATAACTTACAATACCAAAATTGAAGGTCTTTGATAAGCTGAATTTTGTAAAACTGTTCAGATTATAAGTCCTCAATGTTCATCAACTTCATACTTTATTTAGTCTTTCAACTTTATTTAATTCGAGCGTCAATTTGTTTAAGTAGAAACACACAGCTGGGGGTTCACAAGTATGCGCATTG
Organism: Mytilus californianus; assembly: GCF_021869535.1. Taxonomy (NCBI): domain Eukaryota; kingdom Metazoa; phylum Mollusca; class Bivalvia; order Mytilida; family Mytilidae; genus Mytilus; species Mytilus californianus. The sequence goes on along the minus strand of NW_026262669.1, from coordinate 5,865,912 downwards.
TATCTTAAAAAAATACATGTGTTTTGCATGAGGTTCTTCACTTTTTATAATGAATGTCACATTTCAAGCATTTTGCATTTTTATTATGTTTGTTTATCAACTAGAACGTAATCGAATGTTGTTCACTACATTCGTTCTTTATGAAAAGAAGGTTTCCTAATACCGTACCAAACGAAATAACAAAGTGATGGAATAAGATGAGTCAAAATAACCCAAAATATTGGTCAATTAGGTATCAGTATTATACTTTAAAAAAAATCTAGGTATTTAAATTCAAACGGAAACAATTGAACAATGCAAATTCATAATGAGTTTTTTTAAAGATGTTTGACATCAACCTGCTTCTCTCTTCTATAACACGCATGGCTTAAGTGATAAACTCGATCATAAAAACATTTAATGTAATTTTATTTTTTTTAACAAACCGGAACTTAATAAGTTTCCAAAATTCAATGAATAATGTAGTTAGAAAACAAATTCGTTAAATTGTTTCGGCCAAATGCTTCCGAATTGACTCATTATTTGCATAGAATTAAACATGCACTACCAGTAGTAATATATTATACCATAAAATAATATAATAAAGATACCAGGATAAAATTATGTATGCCAAAAGCGCCTTTCGACTACAAATGAGGCGGAAGATACCAAAGAGACAGTCAAACTAAAAGGTAGAAAATAAACTGACAACGCCAAGGATTTATGATAACCGAAACAGTTGAATTATGTGACCGTAGAGAACCTGTAGTTCAGTAGATGTCGTTGGTGCATGTCTGTTATATCTGCTTTTCGTAAATTGTTTTGTTATAAACTAGCAGTTAGTTTTCTCAATTGAATTGTCTCATATTGTTCATGTCGGGCTCTTTTATAGACGACCATACGGTATGGGTTTTTTCATTGTTGAAGGTTGTACTATAATTGCTTACATTCACTTCATTTGAACTTGGGTGGATAGCTGTCTCATAGGCAATCATACCACATCTCCTTATTTTTATATACAAAAAACTGGTTAAATCGACCTAAGGTTAACTTTAATTGTATGTGTTGAAACCTAAGTTTTTTTAATGATTTCTAAATTCATTCAGCGAAACTTTGAAATCATCAAAAATATCTTATTTCAATATTTGGCATGATTAATGACAATACTTATTCTATTATATGAAAGAATAAGCTGTCATTTTAACACGTTCACTTTACTACTTATTCAATTAATTTCATTGTCGTTTCTATAATTCTTTGCTTAATGGTATGCTGTATTTTATGAATATTTATTTGAATTTTTTAGCTTGTAAGTGTCAAGTAGCAAACAGATAAGTATAGCGTACAATTATCTATGCAATTCATAATATAACGATATTAATACAATGGTGTTAGTAGAATAGTAAAGTAAACCAATGAACATACCATGAAAATGATGTGTGATAGACACGCGCTCCGTCTACAAAAGAGGTGGAAATAACAAACAGACATTCAAACTAATTAGTCGAACATAAACTGACAACGCCATGGCATGAACCTCAACAGACAAAACGACAAACAACAGTATACAAGAAAACAAAAAACCGGGATTGATTTCATGTGCTGTTTTCTAAATTTACCTTAACGGGAAACGCTCAAAGCAGAAATGATTAAATTAAAGGACGTGTAATTAACAACATAGTTCAAGTATATGACCATAGAGAACATACACGAAAATAATTATATCAACTTAACGTCAACATTACTTGAGGGTGTTAAAACCTAAGTTTCTTTATATTTTCTAAATGTATTAAGCGAAACTTTGAAATCATAAAAATGTATAGATCGAAAAATAACCTGACAACGCCGTGATCTCAGGTGCTCCGGAAGGGTAGGCAGAACCTGCTCTTAAATTATTCCTCGGATTTTAAACTTGTATTTATTTTTTTATATTTTTCAGTCCAATGTAAGTGTTATGTACCATACAAGATAAGTATATTGCAATTAATTTACAAACAATGAAGAATAAAAGAACAATAGATAGTGAATGTTGTGTATGGTGCTTTTATTGAAATTGGACAATTTAAAAACAGTTCTAATCAATAAAGACGCAATTATATAGAAGTAACAAAACCCATTCGTATTTTAGAAGCAATGCGATATTTTGATAAGTATGACTTTAAATGAAATGCTAAGTAGTCTTAATTCAAACGTGAACAAATAGACAATACAATTCGTATTGTTGTTTATAAATATCTTTAGCAACACCTTGTTTTTTCTCTAGTATTATAACAAAACATATTATCAAATGCTTTCGTAAATATGTTCAATGTGATATTTGTTTTTGTTTTTGTTTTTTACAAATCTAAATGTTATATTAAACCACGAATAATATATTGAAACAAAAACATATTTCAAGTATTAAATAGTTTCGTGAATATATTCAATGTAATATTTGTTGTCTTTACAAACCTAAATGTTATGAATGCTTTAACCCAACGAATAGTATATTGAAACAAAAAGATGGACAAAATGCTTCCAAATTGATTTAAACGTTGTATAGGTAAATCATTACGACTTAATAGCCTTACAAATAGTAGTGACAGAGTATTCCAAAAACAGTATAGAAACTTATTAAAGAGATCAGGTTTATAATGTTGTACATGTATCTGTAAACGGACAATGTTTGAAAGTTTTATAACCTTTGATATGCACTGTTAACTAATTATAACACGCATAGGGAAGTTTTATATTTTTTAATTGATAAAAGAACAAACATGTTTTTCCGTTGTATTTGTTATTTGTTATGACAGTAAGACAAAACAGGCTATAGAAGACTGAAGTACAACCAGTGCTTTAGAACACATTATATGTTTGTTATTATAAAATATTACAAACACATAAGACTGAAGTACAACCAGTGCTTCAGAAAACATTATATGTTTGTTATTATAAAATATTACAAACACATAAGACTGACGTACAACCAGTGCTTCAGAAAACATTATATGTTTGTTATTATAAAATATTACAAACATATCAGCCTGAAGTTCAGCCAGTGGTTCAGAAAACATCATATGTTTGTTATTATAAAATATAACAAACACAAAATTTGTCAGTCCAATGTAAGTGTTATGTACCATAACATATAAGTATATTGCGACTATTTTACAAAAAAATGAAGAATTAAAGAAATATAGAAAGTGCATGATGTGTATAGTGTTTTTATTGAAATTGGACAATATAAAAACAGTTCTAATCAATAAAGAAGCAATTATATAGAAGTAACAAACCCCATGTGTATATTAGAAGCAATGCTATATTTTGACCAGTATGACTTTAAATGAAATGCTAAGTAATCTAAATCAAACGTGAACAAATGGACAACAATTCGTATTGTTGTTTATAAATATATCTTACACCACCTTGTTTGTTCTCTATATCGTGATTGTTGTAAATTATTCCTTAGATATTAAACTTGTATTCTTATTTATATTTTTCAGTGCATCGTAAGTGTTATGTACCATATAGATAAGTAAATTGTGATTAGTTTACAAAAAATGAAAAATGAAAGGACAATATATAGTGAATGATGTATATTGTGTTTTTATTGAAATTAGAAAAAATATAAAAAAAGTTCTACTCAATAAAGACGCAATTGTATAGAAGTAACAAAACCCGTTCGTATATTAGAAGCAATGCGATATTTTGATCAGTATGACTTTAAATGAAATGCTAAGTAGTCTAAATTCAAACGTGAACAAATAGACAATAACATTCGTATTGTTGTTTATAAACATCTTTAACAACACCTTGTTTTTTAACTAGTATCATAACAAAAAATTATTCGAGTATTAAATACTTTCGTGAGTATATTCAATGTAATATTTGTTATTTTTACAAATCTAAATGTTATTAATGTCTTTAACCCAACGAATAATATATTGAAACAAACAAATTGATAATTTTATTTGGACAAAATGCTTCCAAATTGATTTAAACGTTGTATATGAGTATTCCATTAAACAGTATAGAAACTTATTAAACAGATCAGGTTTATAATGTTGTACATGTATCTGTAAACGGACAATGTTTGAAAGTTTTATAATTTTTGATATGCACAGTTAACTAATTATCACTCACATATTGTAGTTTTATATGTTTTAATTGATAAAAGAACAAACATGTTTTTCCGTCAAACGGAGTTGTATTTGTTATTTGTTATTTGTTATGACAGTAAAACAAAACAGACAATAGAAGACTGAAGTTCCACCAGTGCTTCAGAAAACATTATATGTTTGTTATTATAAAATATTACAAACTCAAACTTTGAATTTTTGACATGATTACTGACTATAACATTCAACAAAAAGCTGTCAGTTCTATTATCACTTTACTACTTATACTAAGGTTGCTTCTATAACTCATTGCTAGATGGTATGCTGTATTGTATGATCATTTACTTGATTTTATTTTGTATTGCAGTCGGTAAGTGAATAGTTTCAAACAGATAAGTATAGTTTACAATTATATCGCAATTTATAACATGGCGATAGTCTTTGAAACTTGAATAATGTACTTAATTATGCAGGTTGCAATAAGCGGAATGATCTAATTGCGTAACGATATTCCAAGTTATCAAAATATCGTATATGTTTAGTATGTCCGTATTTCTAAAAAAAAGTGACAATATGTCTAAATTGTAACAATATTTTCAATTTTGTGTCTTCTTTTTCCTTATTCCTTTCGTGTTATATATCTGTATGTTCAAGCAATGTATCAATTCCAATATCATGCTGTTAACCAGAATTCCTGATTATTTGATTAATCGTCGCCATCTAAAGTTGTTTTTGATTAATAATTAATGTTTGACGTCTGTTTTTAAAACATAGTTCTAGAATTACAAAAAAAAACAACATGTTTTGGCCTTTATGTGATTTAATATATATATATATATCATACCATGACTATTTCAAATTTATGCATTATTAAACTTTAGTCGGTAACTGTTAAGTACCAAATCGAAAAATAAAACTAAAAACTTTGAGCATTTGTTGTCATAGGAATCATATGACAAATGGCAGTCTTCTTATAAAAGTGGAAAAAGGTGATAGTTGCAATGTTTGAAAATTGTTATCAAGATGCATAAATAACACTGTTACTTTGCTTATAAAAAATAAAAAAAACTTGAATATTTTAATTTGATAAATTATATGTTCAGTCATTAATCTATTAGCCTATAGGATAAACATTACAACATGTGGTAGAATTGACAATGAGACAGCTACCCAACATAGAGTAAATTATGTTGATGGTAGTTACAATAAGTCACATTACGGGCAATATAGAGCAAATTATGTTGATGGTAGTTGCAATAAGTCACATTACGGGCAATATAGAGTAAATTATGTTGATGGTAGTTGCAATAAGTCACATTACGGGCTTTTCCAATAGTGAGAAATACAAATACCGTATATTAAGTAAGCTAAAAAAAATCCTAAAAAAGACAATATGTGAACCGTTTCAAACTATAGAACTTACACTGTTAGGTCCGATAGGTAAATAAATTTTGACCAAAGTCCGACGATGATATAATATGTTTTCATTGTAGCTGTACCTGTGGAGAGTAAGTATTGAAGATAAAGCTTACGATTTATATATTTCTTCGATGGCGCGGATTCACATTATATGCATTAGTCATGAAACGAAGTACATATAATGATTATACAAAATTGTATCACTGATACCTATACACGTAGTATTACATGTTTATTTTCAATTAATGTGTTTCATACTTAAAATTTACATGAAAAAGTACAATACATCTATTTACTAACTGATCGATAAGGATATGCACATAATGGCATTTTTCTGCGGTAGTATTTTTTAAACTTGTTTTTGTAGAGAGATAACGTAACTTACGCTTGCAAGTTGCTTCTTATGAAGGACACTATTTATTTAGTTAAGTGGTATGGTCGTCTCTGACATAAATTGGTTCCATTTGAAAAGATTGGTACTCTTATAGACCGGATACATACTCATCATATACAGATAATTTCAACAAATAAAGTGACTATATATATTTATCAAAATACAGAGCTATTATGTACTGTTTGTTAATAGAAAATCAATAGAACACTTTTACAAAGGGGAGATGCAGTTCTTGTTGAAATGTTAACACGACTTGTATGACTGTTGTTCCTTAAACTGAACGTAAACAACATCAGTTTACATTATTTATTGCGTCAAATCGTGCCTAAATACAAGTTCAAACAAATGAACCAATAACAGTCCTTAAGGAGTTGTTCAGTGTATTATAAAATTGAGAATGGAAATGGGGAATTTGTCAAAGAGACAACAACCCGACCAAAAAGCAGAAAACAGCCCAAGGCCACCAACACAGCGATAAACTAGTTTGCTATCTAAAAACTAAAAATATGGAAGTCAATGTTGTGGACAACAAAACTGCGAACATTTAAGCAAACCTCCACTTACATCGTTGACGAACTAAGTGTTAATTTTCAATGCGTTTTAAGAAGGATAAACAAATTGCATCCAGGGAGCAGATAGCACAAATTTATAGCATCACTTGTAAACATGTATGATGTATAATTAGACGTTAAACAAAAACAATCATTGTATTTATTTCTTCAGATGGATGAAACTGATAAGACAATAGTGACAGCCAGTAATAAACATTGGCGAAACACAGAAATGATTGCAAACACTTCCTTCCGATGCAAAAACAATATTAAACAATCTGAATATACTATTTCCTTGTTTTATTTGCATGCACGTTTTATGTTTAAAACATATATGAATCTGATACATCAAAATAAAAACTTTACAATTGTTTCCCTAAACTCTATTTTAACCACAAAATAATTATGTCGTACGTGTTGCATCACACGAATCATTCATACTTTGATATTTTCTTATGTCAGATAATTATTTAATGCTCTCTCGTGAATGAGTATTATATCAAATTCAAAATAATTAGCTACACTTCTTACCAATCAAGTATTATATAACTACAATTTGTATCCTAGTGTCCGTTACTCATTCGAATTTATTTCACTTTTCTATTTATACTACAAAGAACGTTATTATAGAACTTAACGTATTGAAAAGCATTATAAACTGTCGGAATAGTCTTTAAGCAATTGATTCGAAACAAATCAAAACTGTAGACTTTTTCTAGTACTTCAAGTTATTATTCAAATTGTTCACACTATGTCTATAACCCTACAATGTATTTCTTAATGTGAATTCGATTATCATACATACATTTGATTTATACGTTGTTTCTGCCATTAAACTGGTAAACATGTAGATTGAAATTGTATTATATTTAACGCGCGAGACTACTTTACATAATTTTGTAATATGTATATGAATGTTATTTCTTTTGTTTTATAAAAAGTTATGATAATTTTTTAAATGTGTAGTCTTTCGAAATCATGAAATAAATTTGCAACTGGTTTGACTAGAATGTGTTTTACCTGTTTCGCCCACATCGTCATGTCTTTGATAGAAACATTTCGTCAAAGTTTTCACGGCTTCGTTGAAAGGGAATTATTTCATATTTGGTGTGCAACTTGATAATGTTGAGTTGTGGCGACTTTCTGTTTGCCAATAGTTCAAAATAACTCTGATTGTACAAGGAGAATGTTCGTAAAAGTTTACTTGGCTTGATTGAAAGGAATGATTAGTTATGTTTCAGTATACATGTTGTTATGATATTGTTATTATCATGTTTATTTATCTTGGCCTAATTTGTTTTGTGTGGCCTTATAATACTTATAATATGCTTACATCATATTTATAGTTGTTTACAATATAATGTTATAATTGTGCAGTTTAGAAATCACTTGAACAATCATAGATACTGATGGAATGATTAGAACTTTCTATTTGACTGACATATTAATTCTGAAATGATCATAATATACGATGCGTAATTTAAACTTCCACCATATTCTAGGAGTTTCGCTTCTACAGTGTTCTAAAGGTTTCCGTGACAACTACATATACAGACACCGAAATTAGACTTTTTTAGACATTAATTTACTTGGATTCACAGAAGTTCTCTGAAGTTGTTGTATTGATACTTTATTTACGTTAACTACATCATAATAGAATGGACATATTCCGTACAGTTAAGAGAAGAATTCCGGATAAAGAAAAGACAAAAGACCGGACATTTAACTTAACAGTTAAGTTAACATTTCAATTTGTATAATATTTCTTGTAAACTTGTGTATAATAAATCTTGATAAATTTTATTATTGATTTGTGTCTTCTGTTTGCTACAAGTTAAAGGTGATTTCTGGCCGTAACAATGTCATCCAAAATGATTGTATGCAGCGACGCAGTTCCAGACATGGTATTGGCCTTGTATTAAACACGGAAGAGACACTTATTGACTAATCAAACACATGCATCAGTTGTTCGGATATCAGATAAAAAGTAAACGCTCAATGTTACCCATAATTTCTTAGAAGTAACACACTATCTGCTCCATCGTATGGTGTTTAATATCTTAGTAAACACTTGAAGCTCTTCCACACTTTAAACACTTCATTAACACGGGTTTGCTCCTTACTGAAAATTTGCTCGAATAGAGTTATATACTACATAAATTTTAAGAATTTATTGACCAATATGGTATGTATGTGTATCAACTCACTAGTGACATGGTTTCGCGGTCTAAGTTCTTCTGATGAAATTATAATCGTCTAATTATGTCAGATTGATACATTTTGACTTAGTGACACAGCATCCATTTCTTATATCTACTAATTTTTAAAATTGAAATATATGTATTAATAATATTTTTAATCTGACATTAAAATTTAAACACACAACAATTAATGTGATAGTGCGAGGTAATGCCATGTAACCTTGATAACAGTCGTTTTTATTTGTAAACCAACTAGAACAAATTTGTTTTTCTGCTAGCAAAAGTTTAACAATGGTTTTCAATATATTACCAAGACTCCAGTAGACAATGGTAGATAAGTTTCGGTGGCTTTCAAACTCTTTCTGGCTTTAACACTAACAGGGAACATAAAGTGTGTATATTACATACATGAGTCGGAGGAACATGATTTGCTGCCGTGTACATATAAATGTATCGTGTTGCTCAGGAGGTAAATAAATCGACAATACGTTGTATTTTGTGTCTGAGGAAAAGAACAAGAGATTGTTGGTACAAAAATTGGAACATACGCGTGGTCATCTGTGACAAAGCTATACCATTATCGTAAAGTATTTCAAGATGGCGTCAGTGAATCTTGAGTATTTGAAGATATAATTTCATCGTTTCCAATAGGAACACATTGTTCAATGGTTATCTTGCCAGCAGACACTTACAAGTAAATCAATATTTGAAAATCGCATAAACAAGGAATTCAGAAATTAATAATGGCATATTTCATTGTGATTGTTGATTAATAAACATTTCAGCAAATGCTATTGTCTAAGTTTAAATGCCATTTTTTTTTTTTATTTTGGCGAACTCTATCCTTTTGTAATATTGTTCCCATAGGCAAGCGCTACTGTATGTAACTACATATATATGATAAATTAGTAATTCTAAGAGAAGAACTGACAATACAAAGGCAAAAGACAAAGACGGAAAAAAGGAAAACTGATTGAATTAAACTATATCAACAATTGTGACGCCTCCTATGCTCTGTAGCATGGAAGGAGTACGACTTAATATCATATATCATTCATATCATAATCAGATGATAAAAACAACTCCATATGTAAATGGTTTATAATTTAGTAAGTTATACAAGACGAAGCTTCAAACAGTAATAAAATGATAATGATGCCATGTGTAATCTTGAATTTTTCCTTAATTTATGAGTTTGTACCGTTTTTGTTTTCGTTAAATCCTTTTATATTGAAATTTTGATATTGTCAGGTTGGCGTTTTAGTGACGTATAATCTAGCATATCCTTGGATTAATTATTCCAGTTATCTTTCCAATATATTAGCTAATTACTTTTTAACATGTCTAATCTCCTTAAGATTGATAACCTGTGTATATGTCCTACTTTCCAAAGCTAGTGTCCCTTTCTTTATGAATAGTTATGTCATATATATTAACACAAATTCTAAACATGACTAGTAAATACAATGATTAAATTGTGTTGTTCAGCTGATTGTAATCATTGTATTAGTTAATCACTGTATTAATTTTTAATCATATGATTAATTTTGGCTAATTAGCAAGTGTTTCCCACAAAGCATTGTAAATCAGGACCTATTACTTCCTTTTCTGTTTTAAATTATAACCTACTTCTATTTACCCAGTTTGTGGGTGCCAAATATATATGATTGAATAAATATCGTATAACATGTTCATATTTGTATTGTAATATATACATAGTTTAGATTCATCAAAATTGTCTGTTGGAGTTAAAATTAAATGTGCTTGAAGGGGAAAATGATTTAAGAAATGCAGACATTAATGCATTCTGTTTAACAAAATGTGCTTTCGGGTACATTTTGCAATAATAAACATCTCCATTCACCCATTACTGATCATGACTAGGCCCAACATTTTTCATTTGTTTGTTCACAGAAATTGTTATCTGAAATGATGGACCTTGGTGATCGTAGAAAAAATCCAAAACAAATTGTATTCATTAAGTAAAATTTTATTTCTATAAAAAGTTTTATTCTTTATTCAAACTAACTTTACCGTGCATCAACGGCTGTTCCAACTTGGAAACATTGTCAGTGTTTGTCCTCGGTAGGCTAATCTCTTATTTAAGTTGATACCGTGTTGGTTGTATAAAGTGTATCTTTTAGTTTCACGGAATTTGAGTGTTGACAGCAGATAATTTGAAGTCTTTGTTAAATTTATTTAGCAATATGATGACGAGTCCTTCAAAAACCTGTAATTTTTGTTGTTCATTTAGTACAACTCGATACAGATTCCAGGTATTTTGTTTGATTAATGATGAATTATCGTACTATTACATCCCAGGAATGTAATCTCCGTTGACGCTTTGGTGAAGAGTGCTTTCTTTCACGTCCGCATTTCTATCAAGTATGGCATGCCAAGATAACAATCTAGATGATTGTTAAGGATGGTGAAAATAAATTCAGAACTATGAACAATAACATAAATTGTTAATCATACGGCATAGTTTGTTTTTATCAAAATGAATTTACGACTTGTTCGTTACATGTATTAACAAAACCCTGAACAAGTATATTTTTCAGTTACAAAACAATAAAAAAAAAAGATCGAATACAACTATCCGACACTATGATACATATTGGGTATCGGATATTCACGCGGGGTGCGTTAATATAAAAATAAGAAGATATGTTATGATTGCACATGCAGTAACTCTCTATACGTATACCAGAGACCAAATGCTGTAGAAGTTAACAACTATAAGTCACCTTATCGGCTTCAAAAATTAGCAAAACCCAAATATTATAGTCAGCTACAAAAGTCCCTGAAATGACGCTTTCGTTGTTAAATAATTCAAAGAGAAAACTAACGCCATGATAAATGTACCAAACAATAAACGAAAAACAAATATGATATACAGCAACAAACGACAACCACTAAATTGTTGTCTCCTGACTTGGGACAGACACATACAGAAAGATTAATATATACAAGCAGTGGGGGTTCTCTTCCTATATTTAGATATACACAGACGTTCCGCTGGTATGGGTAACTTTTTTTGAAATGTCAAATATATCATTGGTTTGTAATTTAACGGAGGTAATATATCAAATTTATTATATGTCAATGTTATATGTTTTATTTTTCAAAATCACATTTTCAGATAACGACGTCAAAGGAAATAAAATCGACGTTTTATTTTGACTCTTGATTTTGTATCTCAACTTTAACGATCATTACTCACATAACAATAGAATATTATATGGTGAAATGTATATGCTGGATACTATATGCTATTATAATGCTCAATGATGTTTCTGCAATTTATCGGACCTTGGGCTCTTTACCAGAGACATGGGAGAAGCAGTGTTCAGTTTAAAAAAAAAAAAACATATATTGGTGATATGAATGATTGAAAAGTGTTTTGCTTCCTGAAGGTACTAGTAATAGGCCCCCTACCCCTCACCTCACGCGGTATAGAACTTCTAGTAAGGGAGGAAGGCACTGACTGCCTAAGAGGGGGCATGCTATAGTCATGCGTCAGTGATTCCCTTAATAATCAACCGGAAGGGCGGGCTCCCCCCTAAATCAGCCTCTGACTTCTTTTGAACTAGGACCAGTATATCTGTTCCTGTTTTGACAAATCCCTGAATGTCTGAACTTAGGTTTTCCAAATTCTGAATAACAGGTGCTTGTTTTTGTATATCGTGTCAACTGTGAAATATAGTGATACTTTTTATTCACTATATCTGAATATTATACTTAATCACTGACATAACACGCTTACTAGAGCAAATTTTCATCATAGATATTTTTATCCTCGTCAAGCTCATAATTTTTACTAAATGAATATAAATAGCGGTATGATAAAATAAAGCTACGCAAAAATATTAATATTGTTTGGTCCGAGCTATCTGAGGGCCGAATTTGTCCATTTAAATTTACCTGAGCAAGCAGTTAAGTCAAGGGCGCCACTAAATGTGCTAACATTTGAACTATAAAAAAACGGGAAAATTAGCAAAGACTTGCTTTGGAAATCAATTATTGCCTGAACATTAATACTATTGTAACCATTATTATTTATAAAAGCTTGTTCTTCATAATCTGTTGAATGATTCCGCACAATAATGTTGCCCGTCTTTACAATCAACACTGCTCGGTAAGCGGTAACATACAAACGAATAACTGTCGATAAGTGCAATTTCTTTCTGTTATCGGATGACTATTATATGTATCAGTTCCATCCTACACACTGTCTTGTCTAATCTGTTTCCAATTTATGTTTCAACTCAACTCCTAACACATCTATTGTATTGTTTTTGTTTTTAAATCTAATGCGCTTTCATAGCTGGTCATTGCTAAAATCCCTTTTCAGGGGATACATCTAATTTTTCGAGCACACTTATGTTCGCATTGCTACAGCAGCCATGTTTGATGTTTTAATCATATGATTTAAATTTAATACACCCTCATGAGGTTGATTAAATTTAACGACAGTTTTAGCATTTTTTACACCGCGTTAAAATTAACGAACAACACACTTATCATATGATCAATTTTAATCCAATGATTTAGAAATTTTTACGACTCATTAACACTAACGACAAGTTGAACAACAGACCCCAGTGGTCGTAATTTCAGCACCCAAATTCAACATTATGATTTACAAGTAAACTATTGAAGATTCCGTACTCCGTACATCGTTTTTTTTTTTTTTTTTTTTTTAATACTTTCACTCGTGGTGTCAACGTATATTAGTTGTGCGGAACAGAAGTTCCAATGAAAACTTTGTTATACACAATTGGTCCATAATATCTGTCCCTAGTGACACTTTTATCATAAAGGAACCTTTATTTCATGACAACAGCACATTACCAGAAAACATGGGCTACAAGATTAGTGCCAACGTTATTAATTGTATACAAGTAGACAGGAAATGCAGAATAAAAACAAAACAAGATACAAAAAACTACCTGACAATTATTAAAACAACAAACGGGTTATTGTTGGTAATTGATATAGGTTGATACATTTTAACCAATGAAAACATTATTAATAGAGTATAGTGAAAACGCCAAACAGAAAGCCAACTGATTATTGTTAATTGTGTACTCTTATTGCTTAATAACATGTGTTGAGTTTTAAACGATGTACGAAATGAACCTCTACAATTTTAAGTTAAATTTTGCCTAAACATGGCCAAGTTAGGAGCCTGTAATTCAGTGGTTGTCGTTTGTTTATGTGTTACATATTTGTTTTTCGTTCAATTTTTGTACATAAATTAGGCCGTTAGTTTTCTCCTTTGAATTGTTTTACCTTGTCATTTCTGGGCATTTTATAGCTGACTGAGCGGTATGGGCTTTGCTCATTGTTTTAGGCCGTACGATGACCTATTGTTGTTAATTTCTGTGTCATTTTGTCTCTTGTGGAGAGTTGTCTCATTGGCAATCATACCACATCTTCTTTTATATATGAAGTCCTTTAGTCTAAGATGAATGATATTTTATTAGTTGTTATTGCCTTTGAACTAGGGAGCGCCTTCAAACTAGTTTAATCCCGCCACATTATGTATGTGTCTGTCCCAAGTCAAGAGCATGTAATTCAGTGGTTGTCATTTGTTGCTATATATTATACATGTTATATTTGTTTTTCGTTCATTATTTTATACATAAATCAGGCCGATAGTGTTTTCGTTTGAATTGTTTTGAATTTATCATTTCGGGGTCTGTTATAGCTGACTCTGCAGTATGGGTTTTGGTCATTGATGAATGCCGGACGATGACCGTTTGATGCTAATTTATATGTCATTTGGTCTCTTGTGGAGAGTTGTTTTATTGACAATCATACCATATCTTTTAATTTTTATATTTACAAAAATGTACATTTAATGCAAACGCATAGTTTTTTTTGGGGTCATAACTGATTGCATTCTGACGTCATCAATAATTGTTTCGTTTTACATTTTTTTAATCAAAACAGACATGAAACGAGATCGTATGATACAAGTTCAAGTCCGTTGCAAAGTTATTTTCTTATATTTTTCAGTTAAACATTAATATAAAATCAGTTCTTATACCTGCATGTCTACATTGTCTGACTTATAGAATATATTGTGTATGATGTTTTGGCAAATATTGTATAAAACTTTTATTTCAGCTTTAAACCTCGTTTTTATAACATCACTGTACCACCTGCATCACCTCACACCACAGGTCATGGAACTGATAGTTCACATGTTTGCTGCAATATTCGCTTTGAACTTCCTGGGACGACCCGCCTTGCAGCTAGATCAATCAGTTCTGGATCTATTTCCAGAGTTTATTAGGTTGAAACAGGATATCAAGTCTGAACTAGCATCTATGAAGTAGAAGCTTCAGAGTAAGAAATGCTATACGAAAATAAGGTTCCAATTCCTTGTGACAAAATGGACCATGGAAGCCATCTGATTATTATTTTAGTTCATATAGCTTCCAACGGTTGTTTCCTTTTTTTCACATTACTTGCTTTCAAATCATTAGGTTTGAGTTGAGACAAATTCAGAAAAGCGCTACGTACGCAATGAATTTGTAAAGTATTTTTTGCAATCAGAATAGTAAGTTAACGGCAAAACTTTTAACGATGAATACACATTAAAATTCAGACCCTGAAATTAAATAAGCTTGATGATATTGAATGGTCAGTCAACTAGCACGTGTGTGTTATACTTCACACATTACAACTTTAATTACCATTTCATACACAGTGTTTGGTAAATTGGTGTAAGAGCTACAATATTATTAACAACATATATTTTACTTAAATCAGCTTTTTCGTATATCTAGCAGACTAGCAACATTTCTCCTTTTTTGAACTATAGTCCCAAAATGTAAATTTGAAACCCTAAGCAAATGCGTAGGACAACTTTAACACATAGTTACTGATATTTGATGGACAAATTTAACACATAGCTACTGATATTTGATAGACAAATTTAACACATAGTTACTGATATTTGATAGACAAATTTAACACATAGTTACTGATATTTGATAGACAAATTTAACACATAGTAACTGATATTTGACAGACAAATTTAACACATAGTTAATGATATTTGATAGACAAATTTAACACATAGTTACTGATATTTGATAGACAAATTAAACACATAGTTACTAATATTTGATATACAAATGTCCCTTGAATGAATAAATGCCCCTACATGTTTTTTTTTAGTTAATCAACGTTTACATAATAAATACTGTTTATTTGTCACATAAAATTAAGCAACCGCCAATCAATCAATACTGTTTATCTTATCAGGTGGACAAGATAAGAGAGTTGCATGTAATGCAAAACTACAACCAAGGATAAAAGTTATGTTGCCTTCAACGACAGTGGTATTTGATTACGTTATCACAAACTATGAAAACGCTTATAACAATCGAAATGGGCATTTTACTGCTCCTTATGATGGGGTGTATTTCTTTGTTTCTACATTTCATTCGATGATTTATAATAGCTATGGTCTACACTTGCAAATGGTCAAAAACAACTATGTTTTATCCGAAGCATCAGCTGACACAAGTGATAAAAGCTCAATGAATGCAATAGTATCTCTAAAACGAGGTGATGTTGTCAAAATACGTAATAATCCAATTCATAGAGGAACATTTCAGGAAGGTATGAGTTTCATTTCTGGTTATCTTGTGTAATGAATCCAGAACACACATAATACACGATTTCCATACGGTTGATTCTAAATTACTTTGATTTGTATTGTTGTAATAAACTTTTGTGAAACCTGTTTTCAGTTATTGCAATTGTGCATTCTCAAACATTACAAAACCTGGTATACAAAGGATATACATAAACAAATCATTTACTCCAACGACACCATTGAATAACTTTGACAACTCAACCTTAACAGTTTGCACCTTAACATATATATTAGTCCAATAGACTCAAATCACATCAATTGTAAAATGAGTCATTACAATAGTTTATGATAATAATACAAATTAGTTCAATTTGCACAACTGTTTCAATAGACTAATTTCATACAACCAATATTTGACTCAAACGTATATTTTTATTTCGAAATGCTATTTACTCTGTGGTATGACGTTCTGGTACTCGGTCAAGAGCGTGCTAGTACAAGAATTAAAATTAGGCTTGCAATTGGTAAAATTTTGGGGGGAAATTAACAGTTTTATGTTTCCTATACACGACACAATCATTGCAAAACAGTTATTTTTTTCCCAAATTTTACTGATTGACAGCTTATTTTACTCTATCCACTTGCTCTTAGTTGACCAAGTACCAGAGTAACCTACCACGGAGCAGTTTACCTGTCGAAAGCTTATATACTCCAGAGTCAAAGGTCAGTAATATGGAAGTAGTCTAATTTTTATTTTTTTGTTGATGTTTCAATGGCACCATCTTACGGTGTTTATACGTCACAACTCGTTTTCTATGCCAGTGTCAATTGTGACGTTTTGGATTTCAATGAACGTAATTTATGTATTACTGGTAAATAATTAAGTCAGTGATTCTGTTGTCACAAATTACTTAACTAAATTCTTCCATAGATGCAAAGATTTGGTTTAGAAATTCAGATATGATCCGGGTAAACTTATCGATTCTTTTTATAAACCTATTCTCAAAGGTTACCCATTCAACACTGTAAATATATCTTTGAATAATATTTGATCGGTATAAATATTGATTTTGTTATCCATATTTTAAAATTAAAGTACATATTATGTTATATTTTGCACATGCATGGCTCTACCACCAGTCGATACCTATATCTTGGCATTGAACAAGATCATTTTTTTCTCTTACTGTTAATGACAAATTTACACTAAATCCATTGGATGTTGGATGTGAACTGCTTGATGTTTTAGTCTAAGATACATTATTTTTTTTATTAGTTGTTATTTGCTTTGACCTAGCAGTCAGTAACTCCAAGTAGTCTCAGATCTGTATTTAGTGTCTTTTTTGTGGAGATGTATAAGTACTCGACCACGTCCGGTTTGTGCTTTTGTCAGATGTATTTCTGCTTATTGTTGAATTATATTAGAGTATTTATCGTTATCATGATTCTCTTATTTATTTATATTATCATTTGGATAATTATTACTTCATGGTATTAACGAAAATGTAGTAGAAGTAGTACTGTTATATCTTTATTTTTATTAAACATTCAAAGTTGGTGTTCAGTAAACAATCGGGATGTACTGAATCAAACTTTTGATAAACAATGTCGATATATAGATATAAGAAGATGTGGTATGAGTGCCAATGAGACAACTCTCCATCAAAGTCACAATTTGTAAAAAATAAACCATTATAGGTCAAAGTACGGCCTTCAACACGGAACTTTGGTTCACACTGAGAATCAAACTACAAGTGCCCAAAATGACTAGTGTAAAACAATTGAAACAGGAAAACCAACGGTCTAATCCATATAAAGAACGAGAAACGAGAAACACTTATAAACCACATCAACAAATCACAACCAATGAACAAAAGGTTCCTGACTTAGGACATATACCATATTAATAAATGTCTTTTGGTTTGTGATAACGTTTTCTTTTTTATAATTGCAAATTTACAATTTAACAAAACTAAAAAGTTACACATCTTAAGAATATTTATAGACTCTGCAAATGAGAATTGAAAAGTCCATACATTTAATTGCCAATCAATTTAGCTTATATTACCATTTTCAATCATTTATAACCTGTACCTAAACAATGTGTCACCAGTTTATTTCAAGTAAGTGCGTTGGTCATTTTCACTTTAATAATCGTAACAGAACGAATCAGAACAGATTGTTTACTTCAGGAGAACTTCAGTTCGTTTGGGCAATAGTTGTAATTTATGGCTATGATTCGTTTGAATCCAATTATCTTCTACTCCTCAAATGTTCAACATATTTTTGAATATTGGAATGTCTTTTAATAAGTCCAACGAGCACAACAAGGTTAACCCCGACGCATTCTTAATGATCCTCTCTCAAGTCCAGAGCATGTTGTTTAGTGGTTGCCGTTGGTTCATGTCTGTCATATTTGCTTGTTTGTACATGATGGTGTGATACATCAGGCCGTTCGTTTTCTCAATTTTATTATTTCATATATTTTATTTCATGGCTTTTTATAGCCGACAATGTCATTAATTTATCTCATTTATGTACCGTGGTTTATAATTTCTAGCATCCACTTCATTTGAACTGAGTGGACAGTTGTCTCATACGAAATCATACCATATATCCTTATTTTCTTATAATAATGCTTTTGGAACAAAGGTGACATGTTTTCTATTTAACTGCTACTATTTCTTAGACCAAATATCCGGAATAACCGAAAACATACATTAAGGATACCTTAATATTCTGCTAGGCAATCATACTAAATCCAAATCCTGGTATCTATCATGATAATCTGTAATTTCAAGTATAGTTTTTGTTTAACTGGGTCAAGGTTATTGTGTTCTTTGAACACTTTTTGCATTTGGGATATTAAGACTTATAAGTCATATACAAACTGACAACGCCATGACAAAAAACCGAAAAGCGTTCAAAATATCAAGTGTTCCGAAATGCAGATTCTGCTCAATAGTTGGCACCTGCCGTGTTTCTCATTTGAATACAAGTTCGGTAATTAGATTAATTTGGGCATGTCACATTCGAGGTAATGAGGACGATATAGTGATTACGACAATTGGAATACACATCTATATAACATAACTTGTATAATGTTTAACAAACTCGTAATGGCACCCGTCAAATTTTTCTTTAGTTCTGAGTTGCATCAGATAATGGTCTGGATCGTTTCAGCTAATGTATTATTTTTAAAATGTGTTATAAAATCATGGCTCTGACTTTGATTTTCACAAAGGGTAGGTAATTCGTTCTTTTCTTAATACAGAAAGACGCTAGATACATGCACAAATTTATACCAAACAAAGACACAGCTCCGCTCTTATACCTATACACGATGGATTGACAAATGAGGAAAATGAATGTACATTTTGTTTGCAAAATATTTAACTTATGAATTATGATGTTTTGTTGTAGACATCGTACCAGTATATGAATTTCCATAACACGAGGTGACAAACATACGGATACAAAAAGAAAAAAACAATTACACAATTTATAATATATACAGTAGTTGGTATATAGGCACTACCTACTACCTATGTCTCAATTATTATGTTCGTAGTATCCATAAATAAAGCATTCTATATATTTTATAAACCTATAATCAGTTTTAAATTTACAATCCCTGTATGTTTTGCTGTATTGGGGGTTGCATTGACTTATTACTTATAATGACTTAATTAATTTTGAAGGCTTGTTATTTTTATTTCTAATTTATACGAAGTTTCTTTAATATCGGAATATATATGACGTTTCAAATCAATAAACGACACATTTTGATATAATCGTATTCTATTTAAATATAGATTACTGTGTCACGGGTTTTTAAATTTACCTGTGTAAAAAGTGTATATGATTTCCGATAAAATGGCTCAGGCGGCGTCTAAAACATGCGAGATTTGCATAAGTGCCTCGGGATCGCAATACTGCTTAGAATGTGAGCAATACTTTTGTGAAAATTGTAAAACATTTCATAATAGGCAGAAAATATCAAAAACTCACCAGTTTCAGTCTGCATTAGACGTTATCCCGGAAGGTAAATCAAAATGTAAAGACCATAATGAAGACGTAAGTTTTGTGTGTAATACCTGTAACGTAGCAGTTTGCAGCAGTTGTGTGACAGGAAGTCACAAACGGCACGATTTCTCGAAGCTTCAAGACAGTATCTCACGGTTGAAAGCGACGAATGAACAAGAACTGCGTAGAAAGGTACAGGAGGCAACCAAAAACATGGAAAAGATGGAAGAAGGCCTATACATATTCGATATGAAGGTGGAAGTAGTAGTTAAAGCTATCACAGAAAATGGTTCAAAGATAAAGGCCATGGTTGATACACATATCGCACAGATGATTGCATCTGTCAAGGATCAATCCAGGATGGAAAGGGACAAATTGACAAAGATCATAGCAGATACTAGAATGGATTTGAAGGTGGGGAGCGACTTAAACAAGACGATGTATGAACTATACAAGACGCGAAACGATGAAAAATTGTTACAGTCTTTACAGAAGCTTACCGATGACATTGCAAAGCTGGCGATAGAGCCTATAGCCGAGTCTCCCGACGTATTCTATACTGCTAAGTCCACAACTGATCATGACATCAAACACCTGTTTGGCACATTTAAAATAAGGTAAATCAATGAGGAAAACCTTAAAGTCGACTGCCTTTTGCAGTCGTAACACATGCTTTAATATGTTTACATTATTTTAATGTGACACTTAAACTTGCAGGGTTTTTCCGGTTCATACATTTCGATAATCAAAATTATGTTTTTAAATATTAATGTATTTCTGAAATGAAGTTCATGGAAGACTCAGTGGAGACAATTTAATAAAACTAAAAATATGGTCATAAACAGTTGTTTTTTTGTTGTTGTTTTTTTTTTATGATTGATTAACACTGTACTATAGATAAAACAGATGTGGCTAATAACACGTTACATTTCAAATTGAAATAGCAATGCACTCAAGACACTTCGTAAAATTATGAAATAATTCATGAATACACTTTTTTAAACTGATACCGATAATTCTGTTTTCAGCGAGAAAATCCCGCACCCAGAGTTGGTCATCAACTGGCCCCTAAATAAAATTGTGTACTAGTTCAGTGAAAATGGACGTCACACTAAACTCCAAAACATATAAATGAACTAAAATTAAAAAAAAAAAAACATACAAGACAAGGCCAGAGGTTCCTGATTTGGGACAGGCGCAGAAATAAGGCGGGGTTAAACTTTTTTGTGAGATCTCAACCCTCCCCCTATACCTGTAGCCAACGTAGAATAAAGAAACACATAGCAATACGCACAGTAAAACTCAGTTCAAAAGAAGTCCGAGTCCGATGTCAGAATAGGTAACAAAAGAACCTAAGCAAAATGACAATGATACATAAATGAACAAAGAACTACTAGCAGTTACTGACAAGCTAGCTCCAGACCTCAATTAAACTGATTGAAAGATTATGTCTTCATCATATGAAAATCAAATACAATCCCTCGCGTAAGGGGTTTAGTATCATACCATCATAAAATATATGAGAAGAACATAACCCGTATCATGCCAATAACTGGTTTTAGAATAAATGTGTTTATTTCCGATGCAAAGACCTTATGAGTAAATCAATATCAATACCAAAATATGCAATCCTTAATGACTTGACAACAGTATCGTAACTATAAATGCATTGTACTATTTTCACAGTGATGTACGTACAGGACAAACGGGGTACAGAGAGAAGGAATTACATAAACCAAACAGGTAGGGCAATATATTTATATTTTATAGTGTTAAGTGTACACGTATGACAATGTGAATCCTTCGTCAAACGTTTTAGAAATCACACCTTATCTTTGAGTATACCTTTATATTTATAATTAAAACATGTCGTCCATAGATGACTATGCTGACATGTGTATCCTATGTTGTGTTAATCAGTAAAACCACTTAACTGTTGACACTTTTAATAGTTATGTACTTATCTTCATTACATTGTTTCCAAGAATCAGTGTTTAAGCTGTATTTGCTTATTTTTTAAATAGATATTTCACCAACTCACATTTGGTTTTTTTAATATTTGTTTTGAACTTATTGATACTTTAGACTTTAAACATTCATCAAAATTCTCTGCACTATTAAGGCAAGTTGTGCATAGTATAAGCTGAGGAAACTATACTATTTTTTCCAACGACATTATCAAGTCATGTTGCCCAGTCTAAATTTTGCATGTGTAGTTTTTGGTTAACTGTTTGTCCTTTTGTCAATTTTAATATCTTTGCCATAGCGTTCCTTGTATGTCTTCGACGTATGAGTGTGAATGTCTTCTTTTAAAAAAATATTCTCGATTTACAAGATTATTTAAAATTGACAGTTGATGAATGAGCCAACGACTTCAGCAGTCAAATTCACAATCGACTGTTAATAAAGGGGTCAACGATTTTAGCAGTCACATTCACAATCGACTGATGATTAAGGGGTCAACGACTTTAGCAGTTTCAATTACCGTCGACTGCTGATGAAGGGGTCAACGACAGTCACATTCACGAATAGCCGAGGAAATTAGCAAAATTGTTCCGTTTTGTATATTATCATTAAATGAACTTAACATAACACTACCAGATTTTTCAGAATATTTGATACAATCGTACAAAGCTTCTTCGTTGAAATTACTAATGTGCAGAAGTATTAAACTGTTCTACGTATTGTTAAATCAAAAGACGCCATCGATTCATTTTTTTTTTTTTTTGGCTGTAAGACAGACAGGGAAAGGGAGAGAAAAGTATGTGCAACGCAGAAATAGTTTTATAAGGATTTGGCATATAGATAAGAATGTCGGTAATTCAATGCTACCTTGTCTATACATTAGTTAGTGTAGATTCGGATACTATTTTGGTGATGTCATCAAGTTTTGTTTGAAAAAGACGACACATACCAATAGGATCATCAAGACTAAAATGTTGGAAGTAAATGACAACGTCGTGTCAAAAAAACAAGCAAATAACGTTACGACAAACCTCACAAACAACCGATGGTGAATTGTGGTGCTCTCGAAGGGTAAACAGTTCCTGCTCTACATGGACTGCATAGGTATTGTTTCTTAATTTAAAAAAATACATCTTCCTGATGCAAAGTGTGTCTCTCTGTCTGGGTGTGAAAAGATGATAGGCTGGTTAATTTTAACTCGAGAATCATGGACTTGGTAAGTGCCTCATGTATATTCAAATGCCGTTCTTTTTACACAGTTAATATGTGTGCCAGTTAGTAAATACTAGCTCATTGTTTACATCGTCAACTTAAGAAGATTTTAATTTTAATTTAATCAAGTGTGTTGTTCATTATAGTGAATACAAACAAGATATGAAACCAAAAGAGCAAGGGAGAAACCTGTACAGATGCGACGGATGTGGGTAAGTTCCTTGATATTGTTAATATAAACGTCATGACGTAAAGATATATATGTATCTGTGCCATCAGTGATCTTAATGGAGTTGTAAAAGTTACTTGGATGCTGAACTTCCAAAATAACGTATAGGGAAAACAACGACAATTTTTATAAGATCATAAAAATAATATACTCATATCTTGGTAAAACATTGTAGTTTTGTTTCGTTGAAAAGCCTAGAACAACATTAAACAACCTAACCACGATCCTCAATAATGAACGACAACAAGTACATACAATAATCATATTCAAACACTGAACTGTATCTTCAACGACACGACACGACATTTGCCTTCTTTCGACGATCATGTTTCAGATATTTAGAACGCTAAACAGCCTTCTAATTGATAGCAAAATATTTAATGGAAGCATAATGAATAGCTCGCAATGCAGTGAATGCTTAACAAATTAGACATTTTACGTTTGTATTAAATTTTAGATACTCAAGTTTACTGAGTCATTCATCACAAAACAGACATTAATTGTCTTAATGTACTTTTGGTGCAGAAAACGTGAAGCCGTTAATGTTTTCATAATAATGTCATCGTTGCCCATAAAGATATTGAAAGGTTAACGCACAATACTATTAAACATGATGCGAATAAAATGAAGTTAACTAAAAACGTTTTATTCGAAACTATTTTTTTGTTTCGGAAATGCTTACTAATCAAACGACTTCAAATCTATCCGTATGTTTGTTTAGAAAGCTGTCACGTATGCATGTGTAACTGACAGCATTGTTCTGTTTTATATTTCAGAAAGGAAGAGAGAATTAACAGGTGAGTATTATCGACTTCAATTGCAAGTGACGAATATTCAAAACAGTCATCTAATACAGATTAGTTTTTAAAATATGTTATCCAATCGTTCGGATAATAGACACTTTGTACAAATAGATAGCATATTTTACTCTGACCATTACATATGTGTTAATACTCCAATATTGAAAAAGCGAGCTTTATGATATCAGCTGGATATGGTTAAAGATTACCATGCTTACGATTTCTACCGGTTATTCCATTTAATTTTTGAGGCGTTTGACTAGATTTGTTTGTTTCCATCTCCTTTATAATATAATCTCTACCAGGCAACTAATAACTTAATCATGATTTTCAAGATAGCGGGTTAATGATAGCACAGATGACATTGAATCCAAATGATAATGTTGGTGACTTCCCTTAAATGGCTTTTCGAACGCGAACACAGTTTGGTTGACACATTTGAAAAAAAAATGTATTCCATATAACTACGGATATATTCCACTTGTCATAACAACAATCTTTCCTATTTTACCACAAAAGACTTACAATGGATATTTTCTATGACCAACACGACGGATGCTAGGTTTTAGTTTTCTTTGTATAGTTTTGTTATTGTTGCTTTTCCTTTTATCGTTTATTTTTTTGACATGGTGTTGTTTGTTTTTGTTGGACTAAAGATTTCCTTGTATCTTGTTTAAAATGTTTTTTAAACAAATGAACAATGTACATCTAGTATACTGGTATTGAACAAGAAAAAAAAAGGGTCCCATCAGAACAAGTCGATATAAACCGCATATAATACGTTTTACAATTTGACTTTACTACAGCCAACTTAATATAATTACTTTGAATATAGAAATAGTACTGTTCTACACACATATACATTCACTGTCGGACCAATGTTGTTTTTAATTATGTCGTCAACCTGTCTGCAATACATTAGGAAATACTTCATATGAAATTTTAAGCAAAACGCATTTTTGTCTTGTTTAAAACATTATCAATATTAAATATTATCATTAGTACATGCATATCTTTCAATTTTTTCTTCTTAACCTGTATCTATATTTGAATTGTACATAAAAGTAACAATCCAGTGAAATATTACACTTGTGAAGACCAAGTTTAACTTAACGTTGTTTTATTTAATTTTATTCGGTATGAATCATGAGTTCAAAGTAATGTTTTCCGTTCTTGTTCCTTAATATTTTTGGAATTTGTTTGCAAAATATGTAATTGCCAAAAACCGTTTTAAAACTAACGTTTTGTTTAAAATCTCTCTACTGGTATTAATCAACAACAAAACAATCCTTGTTTTGTATATCAAGAAAAAAAACACATATTTAATGAGGCAATCATAAAGTTCGTGTATTAGAGTAAAATGTTGAGATGTGTTGCACACATAAATAAAGGCAACAGTAGTGTACCGGTGTTCAAAAATCATAAATCGATTGAGAGAATACTAAACCGGGTTACAAACCAAAACCGCAGGAAACACATTAACTATAAAACCTGGTTTTACAAGTTGAATATTCATTGTATAACTGGCTATTGGGAATAGGTTTTCCCATTGTTAATAGCCATACAGCGACCTATAATTTTAACCACGTCGTTTGAATAGTTTTTATTGGCAATCATATAATATAGGAGAATTATATAAGTGTCATTCCGATGTTTTGCTTAAATTTCACATGTCTTGGTATAAAACAGGAGAACGTTGCAGGATTTGCACCTCCTGCTATGTATGTCTAATCCAATTATAAGCACCTTAGGCATAACTTTATTTTCAAAACCATCTCAAAGACAATGGTCGAAAACATCTTGCAAAGTCTTTTTTGATTTCGTATTCGAATATATTGATGATGTTTTGTAATCCAATAACCCACATTTCAATGAGTGCTTACACCCTGTATATTCCAGTGAATTTGAAATTAAGGATAATAACGAAAGAAGCAGATCTGTGTATATCGTGCCTTTTTTTCAAAATTGACAAAATCTAGAATCTATGACAAACGATGTCAACTTTCCATTTTTCGGCACTAACATACTGATTCGACATTACATACCTTTACAGTTACAATCACGGATTGGTTGATCTAATCGACGGTTCTCTTCTCACCTACTACATATTTTGGTTGTCTTGGAGCTTCGTTTATAAGAACAGTCGTTTAAATTTACCGATTATGTTGAATACCCGATAGTGACGTTTTTACTAAGTATGGATTCGCATTGCGAGTGATGCATGCATATTAGGAATCTTTTGTCCCATTGGCGTACGACGAGATCATGCGGTTCTCCAAGCTTTGTATTTTGCTTGATTTGCCCCGCCTTATTGAATTAATGAGATTTGAGCGCCAATTAAATACGTTTCCATTTATATGTTGTTTGCACTGAGTGATTTTGAAAGAGGAAATTACTAAAAAGATGTTTACTTTGTTTTATCATAATATATGAATTGTTCTATCTAAGTATCAAGCAAAAACTAACAACTATTAAACAAATGGACTTATCTAATTATTGAATAGACTAAATTATGTAAGCTTTTGTGCCATTGAAACGAAACTCCAGACCATCTTTGTATACCTTTATTTGTACATCTAGCTTCAACAAGCATATCAAATCACATGTAACGACGATTTTAAATGACTAAAGTTCTCTAAAAACAGTTTACAACTATAAACTTCAGCATTCCTTATAATGTTCCTTTACACATACTATCCTTTATGAGGTCTGTCTTGATACGATTAATATGTACTGCCTTAAAGTTCACAGCCGAAATCATTCAATGTGTTGATTAAATCTTATAGATTGTATAAATTGGTGTTTTTTAGATAATAATGTTTTGCATCGTGGGTCGCTTTACATATTTTTCCAGCTATTAAATTTCTGTTATTTTTCAGGAAGTAAGTGTCATTTACCAGACAGATAAGTATACTGTGATAAGTGCGTACACAATGTAGAATGAAAGCATGATACATAGGAAATTGATGTGTTTTTTTTTTAATTATTAACATCTTAAGTTTAAGATGATCTCTGTATTATGATTGTTTTTGTTGTATCTTATCTTTTCGTTATAATAGACTTCTGAAATATTTTACGGTATTTTTATTTATACATTTAGCTTCAGAAAACATATTCTTTAAAAAATGTCATATACTATATATATGTTTCTTTTAAATAGCTGCTACATCCATGAAATCATTAACACTTAAAAATAATAAATTGGTCATATTTTTTTTTATTAAGTGATGTTTTTTTATACATATTTAGAATTGCGTTTTTATTATTTTTTTTTTATTTTTCAGTCCGATGTAAGTGTTATGTACCAAACAGATAAGTATATTGTGATTGTTTACACAAAATGACGAATGAAAAGATAATACACAGTACATTTTGTATGTAGTGTTTATTGAAATTGTTAAAATATAAAGTTTTCAGTAGATAAAGACGCAATTAGAAGTAGAAATAAAACCTGTTCGTTTTTTTAGACTGAAACTATTTTGTAGTCTTGACTCAAGGGCTAACGGTCCATAAAGAATCAAACCGTAGAACATCATCATATCATTACCGCATCACAGCTTTGGCCCTTTTCTGAACATTTGAAGGTCCCTACTGTGAGTTTGAGCCACATATATATAAAAATAACCTTACAAATGTCGTTTCATATAGGTTCATAGCAAAATTATTCAGAACTATTGTTTTCCTTTTGACTAGTTTTCTGACTGCCATTAAAGAACTTAAGATAGTTTGTATTCAGGCATATTTCCATAATGCAATTAATTGTCTTTAAAATTGGTTGAATGTGAAATATTTCAAACAAAATTGTGAATAATTTATTCACCGTAAATCCTTTTATTTAGAGATACCGAAGTACAATACTTGCAATTACTATTTAGCGATCAATCAGTGGTCATCGATCAGTTTCCGATCGGTCAAGTTCTCGTCAAACCAATCATGATCAATTAGTCAGACTTATAGTAAAACTTTTTGACTGATCGGACGGATCGGACGGATATGACGAATTGACCTTTCTGGCGTCACCTGTTGAACTCATACAAATTACGTGTCATTTAATTAAAATGGCGCCACCGATAAATACGAATCGTTCAAGTACATAAGCTCGACATTTTAATAATAATCATGCAGCAAAGTTTTAAGAATTAAAAGAAGAAAAATATGCAGATAAAACTTAATCTCATTATTATTAAAGAATTGTGATTGTCGTTTGTATTGAGGAATTTTTTTTTTTTTTCAAATCGGATGAGTGCTAGAACGGTGTTTATTGCGACTGTTGAATAAATGTTCCGGAAATACTCTGAAAAATGTAATGAAATGATCATTTATTGAAAATATCTGTGTATTATTTTCAGTAAAACGAAGAAATATGCTGGTTGGACACTCGATAACAATGCAAACAAAATATAAAGTATATTTTGCCACAAAATTCATCATATTTTTGGGGGAGCAACCCAACAAAAATAATTACATCTTAATGAAACGAAAAACAAATTGCACTCTCATCCAGCACAAAGAAGAGTTTAAATATCTTAATAGATATAAGAAGATGTGGTATGAGTGCCGATGAGACAACTCTCCATCCAAGTCACAATTTGTAAAAGTAGAAGCCTCCCCGTGCTTCAGGTTTATGCTCTTATAATATACTAGATTATGGAGTGTGTGTCCGAGCGAGAACTTCTCTATGTTCATTACTTTAGGAATATTTATCAAAAAGTAGTATTTCACATTCAGTCCCATTCTTCTATTTAGTCAGACGTCAGTCGCTACCCTGATATACCCTATCTTTTGTTTTATTTTTCGGGTAATTTATGACGGATAGCGTTTGGCCGAACAGTTTTATCATATTCACATAATTCAATATATTGTGTGCTGGTTTATATTCTGGACGCCAGTCTTTGCTAATTTCTAATAAAATCCACATAACAAAAAACAAACATGAAGCTTAGAAATGGAAAAATATTAAATACTACACGTCTCAATCTTCAAAATCGCTTATCTAAAAATACTACCATCGCTAACATTTTTAACAATAAAAATCGTGGTTACCCTTCTATCGATAAGTGTCATGCCAAAAAATGACTTACATGTCCCCGTCTTTCCACCAACAATACGGTAAGGTCTACGTTTAATGGTCGCACATTTTCTTTAAATTTTGAAACTGATATAACTTGAAAAACAAACAGTATTATTTATTTACTCACATGAAACAAACCGGGATGCGGTATTCAGTACGTAGGTGAAACTGGACGATATTTATCTAAACGCACGCAAGAACACCTGTATCGCTTTAAAAGACCCAATAAATTCAAAAGTATCATTTATCAACATCTTAAAAAGTACAATCATCCTATTAAATATTTAACAGTTCAACCTGAAGAAGTAGTGAATAAGCAGCCTGGTGAATCTCATTCAAAGTTTGTACGATCACGGACAATAATTGAATTAAATTGGATTAAAAAATTACAGACAGTCTACCCTCTCGGTCTTAATGATGATATCATGGGAATTGGTAATATATCAAGAACCGATTATGTTAACATTTTGGATATAGTTTCTAAAACTGTTCGTAAAAACCGTTCTCATGGGCGTAGAAAAAATCGCAATCATAGAAATATTCGGACCAACCATACAAATATTTCGGACCTAATTTCTATTTCAAAAAACAACGGCAGACATTATCTATTAACCAAGCTCTGTTCTTTACCTATAAATAAATTAAATAAAATTTTAGAGGATTGCAACACAATTTCATATTGCAGTCCTAAGTATGAAATCGTTCACATTATAATGGCATATTGTTATTCTAAACTGTTTCCCAAAGTTGACCGCCCTGAAGATCATAAAAAACATTTTATTAAAATAAAGTATGTCAATAAAGGTTTTGATTTTGTAAATATTGCCGGTATTTTTAACGACCATTCTGTTAAAGAACAAATTCCTGGATATTTTGATAATACTGAAATCCCTCTTATTTGTTATATTTATAAGAAATCTACCCGAAAATTTGTGTTTAATTATAACCAAGTCTGTAAAGATGTAAATATCAGTGAAAATACACCTCCGTCATGTAATTGTAGTAATTCCGAATACACTTATGGCCCAATTTCCTATGTTATAACAGGAGACCTTAACATCGTTCGCGACCGAGAGTTAACATCCTTCCTCAGTAAAGGACCTAAATATCGTACCCCGTCAATTATTAATTGGAATGAGTGTCGTAATATCATCAACGACTCACTTCGTGCTTACTGTTTGAAATGGATAAAACGGGAAAAAGCTGACAAAAAATCTTTGGACTCTTTTTTTAAATCAATAATGAAGATAGTTGATATACGTATACAACATTTTAAAGAACATTTTACTCTTAACAACAACCATAAAAATCCTATTTCTCGTATCAAACATAAACTAAAAGAACTAGCCAAGGAATTTGTTTTTGTCCCGGCTGATAAAGCTGCTAATAATATCATTATAGTTTGACGTAAATTTTACGTTGAGATTCTGCAAAAGGAAATCACGAATTCACCAACATTCCAACTGACTTCATTTTCAGAAAATGATATCTGTAACAAACATAAACTATTAGCTACCTCTTTACAAGCAGAACCAAATACAAGAAAGTCCCAACTATGTACTGGCTTCCGAAGCTACACAAATCACCTTAAAAATATATATTTATTTCGTCTTCAAGTCATTGTTTTTACTACTAAATTGTCTATTCTACTTACTAGTACACTTGGTACAATAAAAAACTAATAATAAATTGTTCAAATAAGGCCTTTGAAAATAGTGGAATTAACTTCTTTTGGAGTGTCAAAAACTCGTTGGAAGTACTTGATAAATTGCATGCATATATTGGTGATTTTGAATCTGTACAAAGTTTAGATTTTTCTACCCTATATTCAACTTTGCCACATATTCTTATTAAGAAAAAATTCACACACCTAATTAAATTGGCATTTAAAAAGTCGGCATGCGAATACATATGTTCAAACTCTTTTAGGTCATTTTTTAGTAGCAACAAACAAAAGAACTATGTCAATTGGACATGCTTTGATACTATATCTGCCCTTGAATTTTTACTTGAAAACATTTTTGTTCACTTTGGAGATTCCGTATATCATCAAGTTATCGAAAGTCCAATGGAGACTAACTGTGCATCACTTATTGCGGACCTGTTTTGGTATTGTTATGAGTTACAATTTATGACTAAAATCAGCAAAGACGCATCAAAACAACATCTGATACAAAAATTTAACAATACTTTTAGATATTTGGATGATATATTGGCTTTCAATAATGACGACTTCAGTATGAATACTAAAGAAATTTATCCTGTTGAATTTACTTTAAATAAAGATAATACTAACAATGACCACTGTCCTTTCCTCGATCTTGATATCTATATCATTAACGGGAAGCTTAATACAAAAATTTATGATAAAAGAGATAATTTTTCATTTCCTATCGTTAATTATCAATTTTTAGATGGTGACGTTCCCTTGTCACCATCTTATGGTGTTTATATATCTCAACTTGTACGATTCGCTCGTGTATGTAACAACGTATTAGGTTTTAGCGAGAGAAATGTATGTATTACTGAAAAATTATTACACCAGGGTTTTCGATAACATAAACTAGACAATACATTTACTAAATTTTATCATCGGTATAAGGACATCATTCGTAAATATAACTCAATATGCAGAAATCTTATACGTTCGGGTATTTCACATCCAATCTTTTATGGTTATATTCTTTACAAAGCCCAAAAATGTCAGTATTCACCTCAAAAGCTAACAAAACCTTTAAACAGACTTATTAAGAAGGTATACAGTTACGATACTGTTGCCATATCATTAAAAAGATTGCATATGTTGGCTTTAATATTGATTCACTTATAGGGTCTTATATGATGAAGACATAATCTTTCAATCAGTTTAATTGAGGTTTGGAGCTGGCATGTCAGTAACTGCTAGTAGTCCTTTGTTCATTTATGTATTGTTGTCATTTTGTTTATTTTTTTTGTTGTTTCCTATTCTGACATCGGACTCGGACTTTTCTTAAACTGAGATTTACTGTGCGTACTGTTGTACGTTTGTTTTTTTCTACATTGGCTAGAGGTATAGGGGAAGGGTTGAGATCTCAAAAAACATGTTTAACCCCGCCGCATTTTTGCGTCTGTCCCAAATCAGGAGCCTCTGGCCTTTGTTAGTCTTGTATCATTTTTAATTTGAGTTTCTTGTGTATAATTTGGAGTTTAGTATGACGTCCATTATCACTGAAATAGTATACATATTTGTTTAGGGACCAGCTGAAGGACGCCTCCGAGTGCGGGAGTTTCTCGCTGCATTGATGACCCATTGGTGGCCTTCGACTGTTGTCTGCTCTTTGGTCGAGTTGTTGTCTCTTTGACACATTCCCCATTTCCATTCTCAATTTCGTTATAGGTCAAAGTCCCTATATTATTCAAATTTTATCAAAATTGAACTTATCCAAAGGCAATTAAAATAACCGATTGCTAACAGCAGTGCATTATTTTTGATAAAAAGAAGAAATATTGGTATTTTTTTCACAATCAATCCATTGAAATAAAGAAATAATTACATTCTTATTCAACACAAACAAAAGCAATGCGAATAAAATGTTAGTATCTCTTCCCTGAAATTCAGCATATGTTATGAAAAACAACCAATCCTGATTTACAGGCGGTTCATACTTTCTATTTAAGTCAAGAAATTAGTCCATTCTTATTCAACATATTTTTTATCCTTATATTATTAAAATGTTAATACAAAAACACTTATCTTGAGGCCTTTGAAATAACTTATTACAAAAGAACATTGCATTATTTTTGATAAAAAGACAAAATATTGGTTATCTTAAACAATCCGAACAACATTTTAGTATATTTTCTCTGATATTCCATTAATTTTATAAAAAATACCAACCCATCCTGATGTACAAAAAGTACTAAAATCCAATGGCGCCTCATGATTTCTATTAAAATAAGAAATAATTGAATTCGTATTCAACACAAACAAAAGATTTAGTATCTTTATCCTTATTTTCTCCATATTTAATAAAAAAAAATAACCTAGCCTGAGACTTTTAAAATAACTGATTGCTAACAACAGTGCACTATTTTTGATAAAAATAAGAAGTATTGGTATTTTTAAACAAGGCAAACAAAGGAGTAGGGGCAATAAAGCCCTTATATGGCCCTAATATTATTGCAAATTTAAAAATTATCATACATATTTTATGATTTGTCCTAACTAGACTAAGGTATCAGGTACTCAGAAAATAAAAACAAAATTCACATTTAACTAGTTACCATGGCATCATATCATGATGCAATTTAAACATTTTGTAAAGTTTTTTGATTTTTTCCTTGTTTTTTATCAAATTTTAACTATATTTTTAATTGTCAAAGTATGTGCGCACCCAAGAAAAAACTTTACATTTGCTGAGATTATGTCAATAATTATAATAACACTTCTCTCAAATAATTTTTTTTTTTGGTTTCTTGGCTGCGCACGATGTTTCCAAAATGGATGGAAAACTGCATAAATTCTGTATTTTTCATCGTTTTTATAAAAACGGTACATAGTATGACGTAATTGGAACGTCATCGGATAAAAAATATGATGTTTTTCATTTATATTTGTCGCCTCTATGCATTTCTAAAAGTTATGTGCCAATTTGAAATAGTTGTCAAACATTTTACTTTCTAGGGCCAAACCCGAGCCTTGAAGCTCCTACTCCTTTAAGCATATTTTCTCTGATATTCATCATATTTTATGAAAAATAACCTATCCCGATGAAAGAAACTAAAATCTAACGATTGTTCAAGATTTCCATTTAAATAGAAAAAAAATTAAGTATTTTTACCTTATATTATTCAACTTTTATAAAACAAAACTTATCTAGAGATATGTAAAATAAATGATTGCAAAACACAACCCATCCTGATGTACAAACAGTAATAAATTCCGATTGAGGTTCATGATTTCTATTAAAATAAATAAACAATTGCACTCTAAATCAACCCTAGCAAATTTACATATCTTTTTTGTTATATTATTTTCATTTTCATCATCTAGTGACATTAAAATGCATAATTGCTAAATAGTGTTCTTATTTCAACTGATAAGATTGAATCTCTTTTGAGTGATACAGAAACAATCTGAGCATAACATAATTCTGCTCTTATGTACTTTTAGTGGCAGAATAATAAGTGAACCAATAATGATAAAAGTACATATAATGCATGAAAAGTAATTCATATATTTTATTAAGTGTTATTGCGACCAAGTTGATTACAAATTAACGAGTAAAAGTGTCCTCGTACAGATCCGCGTTTATCGCATCCAAATACTGTTGAGTTCGTTTTACATAAGAATTTTAATTATATGCATATTCGACCGATCCGTGCTTACAATTAATTTATTGATCGATGACTGACCGTTGTCACGGTAACTCTCAAACAGCTTATTTGACGTATCTGACGGGCATCTATGGGTTATCGATCACCGATCATTCATCGATCAGTCAGACATCCGTCACCGATCATTCACAGATCAGTCATGTTCCCGTCAAACAGTAACGCATAAGGTTGCAAGTACTCTAACTGAAATGCGATTATTAAAACTGTAAGCTTTTTCTAGAACAACATGTATTTATGTTCGGAAATTCATTTGTCGACCGAATGTTTTGAATGTATTTCTAAGGGAGCCAGCTATATCATAATGATGGGTTGTCCCTTTGATGGCTAATTTGTTGTTGTATTGTCACGAATTATATACAATAACTCAGTAAAGATCAATATAATCACGCTGAAAGATAACAAATTAACGCTAACCGTTACCCTGTCGACATTTTTGGTTTTTTTTATCAATAATTGTCTAACCATACTGCAGAATTATATAAAAAAGAACATGCTTTAATTGATTTGTCATCCCAGATATTTTGATTCTTTTCTAGATTTGAACGTTTACGTTTCACAATGGAAACGGTATCAAAGTATACCAAAATGAGACGATTTTTCGGTTCCTATTATTATTTTCTTCTTATAAGTTGTCTTTTCCCTTACTGGTTTTGTATGCTCCGGCTGTAGTGATGTGTTAGATTATAAAAGGTGTAATATAATAACAATTATCACCAGCCCAGTAGTCAGCACATCTGTGTTGACATGAAGTATCGTAAATATGGTCAAAATGATTAACTAAATGTTTTAACTTTTTCGAAATACTAAGGATTTTGTACCATGGGAATAGATTACCTTTTGGTATGTTGGGTCATCAATGCTCTTCAACTTCCTGCTTTATTTTGCCTTTTCACCTTTTTCATTCGAGCGTCACTGATGAGTCTTTTGTAGACGAAACGCGCGCCTGTCGTACATAATTTTAAACCTGGTATCTATGATGAGTTTATTTTTAAGTCAGATATTTCTTTAACATCAATTGCTTACACATTTACTAAAATATTTCTAAGATGAAATTATTTGGTTAGGAAGCTTGACCGTACAGGGTAAATCTGATGATAAATAGAAGAGCATATCCTTACTTATATGGCTATGTCGTATATAATGATCATAAATAGAGACATGATCTATGTAAATGTATGATTTTCCTGAATAAAAATATTCTCAGAGGGTATCATTTACATTTGAAATGAATAACATTCATTTTGTTTCAAACATTGAATACGTAACTAAACATTTACTTTATCTGAACTCTAGTGGATAGTTGTCACATTTGCAAGCAAACCACATTTCCTTATCTGTATACGTATTGCTATCCATAACACGTATAATCATTTATCTTGTATACTTTTGTAGTTTGACACAGTATATGATCATGTTTTTCGCAAACAGTTAATTCCGTTTTTACACTTAATAGTCGATTTGTATTTATTATTATCTTAGACAACTTGGTTTATTGATAAGTTGAAATTTGGCCTTAAACTAGCTTCCAGTTACTGCGATTACTTTAAAGGCAATACTTTGTGGTTTTTGAGTGTGTGTTAATTGTTGTTGTGCTCTGTATTGATCCATTGAGTCATGTTCTTTCTAATTGATGTTGACAGTTTGTTTTTAAAATGTGCTATTACACCACTGTCCCATGTTCATGATGTGGGATGTTTCACCACACTATGCGTGCACCTGTCCCAAGTCAACAACCTGTAATCTAGTGGTTATAGTATGTTGCCCTATGTCATATTTGTTTTTTTTTTGTGCAATTTTGTAGTATTGGTATGAGTAGTGGTGTTAATTCTTAAATTGTTAAACATTTCTTTAGACCGGGGCTTTACTATCTTACTATATTGTACTTTTTGCTTGATTCGGACTTAAACTGGTTTGATTTGAGTGCCA
This sequence comes from Mytilus californianus, assembly GCF_021869535.1. Lineage (NCBI taxonomy): Eukaryota > Metazoa > Mollusca > Bivalvia > Mytilida > Mytilidae > Mytilus > Mytilus californianus. Next base: position 5,829,048 of record NW_026262669.1, on the reverse strand, counting down.
CTGATGACTCAAATGAAACAAAACGCGTGTCTGCTTTATCTAATTATAATTCAGATATTCTGGTGTTTTTACAATAACTAGTTTTATGCGATTGTGGTGGATATTTCGTTCTTTAAAATATCACTAGTCCAATAGACAGCACTACTGTATTGAATTGAAATATCATTGATACGGTCATTTTATAAAAACTCAATCTATTTGAAAAAGAGAATTTCTATTTTATTCTCTTTTTTTAATGTTTACTATTTGTGTGACCAAAATGTTGAAACAAACGTTATACCGGCATGATTGTAACACAAATATTTGATGATGGCATCAAATAACTCTACAAAAAAAAAATTGTAGAACAATCTCCACAAATGAACACGTTTTACTGTAGTTGTACTAGAAACGTAGAAATTATTTGTTAACAAATATTGGGGAAATTTCCCCACAAAGTTTATAACCAAACGAATATCAATAGACTTTGAACATTTCCCCAATAAGATGATAACCAACAATATAATCAATAGAATGGGGAAATTTCCCCCAAAAGATGATAACCAACAGAAAATAAAAAAACTGGGGCAATCTCCCCATAATGATGATAACCAACAAGAAATCAATAGACTTGGGAAATTTCTCCAAAAGGATCATGATAACCAACAAAAAATCAATAGCACGATATATTTACAGGAAAGGAAAAGAGGACTCCAACTTAAGGCATAATCTATTGATGCTGTATAATGACATCAAATAACGGACAGAGCTTATTTTCTATTTAATCTGTTTGGTTTGAATTATAATATTTGCTGTAAATGTTGAACAGTTAAAATTAAAACCACATTCTGCAAGATTATAAACTCACTTCAAATGTGTCATTTTTTTTTCATGGTCTCCCATAGGGTGTATTATTTTTTCAAACGGGCGGGGAAATTCACCAGATTAAATTGATTGATTGATTGATTTATTGGTGTTTAACGCCACTTTCAACACTATTGTGCTATTTCGTGGCGGTCATTTTGTATTGATGGAGGAAGCCGGATTGCCCGAAGAAAAACCACGAACCTTCGATAGGAAAACTGACAACATGGGCCTAGTCAATTAAGATTGGAGTCGAGCGCACCTTGCACGAGCTAAATTCGAATTCATAATCTCAGCGTTGACTGGCTTGTTATACAGTAGTTGGACTACTTGGAGCACTCGGCCACCGAGCCACGACAGATTAAAACACACGAGTTAATTTATAGCTATACATAAATAAGAGGATCGGGTATGATTGTCAATGAGACAACTATTCCTCAAAGACCATTTAAAGCGGGTTTCATCAATTAACGGCAACCTTACGGCCTTCAACATGAGAAAAAACATTCTGTATAGTCGCCTATTAAAGGCCCCGATATACATGAGTACAGTTTAACAAGAGTTTGTGAGGAAACTAGCCTATTTCGTATACTGTATCATGTCCATTTCTTATGTTTGTTGTTTAATTTATCAGTGTGAATGTTTCCCCAGCCAATGATTCCTTTCAATTGTTTTGTATCTGCTGTGAAAATGTTTCTTCACAGTGACTCTTTTCTATTCTTACAGTATCTGTTAGACGACATATTTACAGCTGTTGTATACAACGGATTATTTTCTTCAAGCCTGTGAACTTATTTCGGTTATTATCTCTATGGGAATAATTCCCAAATCTACTATTTGGTTATAATCTTTGTGAAGAAATGTCCCCATTCTATTGATTTCGGTATCGTTGCCATCTTTTTGGGGAAATTTCTCAGTTTATTGATTTATTGAGAATAAAATAGAAATTCTCTTTTTCAAATAGATTGCGTTTAAATTAACTGTTTACAAAGTCTATTCAAAGCTCTAAAGACCTTTACTTTAATGCATAGATTTTCTTAGCTGTATAGGTCTCATTTCGTTTTAAATTTGCTTTAAAATAATATTCAATCTTGTATTTGAATGGAACTCCAACGATGAGTATGATGTAAACAACGATTGCGTCTTACGTACCTAGTTATAATCCTTATATCTCCGCTGAGTATTTTCCTAAGGTATAGGTTTTTGCTCAAAACCATATGGTGAGCTGTAATGTTTCCCGTGTTTGTGTTTTTGTCTGTGGAATTATCCAGGATATGAACGTTCATTTGTCATATTTTCGATAAATTAAATTAGTACCTGCTTACAGTTTTGTATCATAAACTGAACACAGAAATACATTCCAATGTGCGAATGAAAATGTAATTAAACTTCAAAATTGAATGGTTGAGAACAACTGAGGAAATTCAGTTGGTATCTGTTTGAAAATGTTTAATCAGAATAATGATTTCTGTTACTTGATGAATACATCTACAAAATTTATACTATACTTGAAACCTTTGGTGTAACTGTTTGACGTTAACTTGGCTAACGTCGGTGAATGAACGGTGACGCGATCTTGACTTATCAATGACTGATCGTTGATCGATACAATGAAGCTTATTTGACTCATCTCACAGATTTTATCTGGCAGTTATCCTGACAACCGTCATGGATCCATCAGTCAATTAATTTCATACACGGATCGGCGAATACCTATCTCATTTAACTTCTTATGTGAAACGAACTCCGCAGTATTTTCATGCGATAAACACGGACCTCTTAGAAAACACTATTACCTGAAATTGTGTATCCAACTTGTCGCAATAACATAAGGCAAAATATATAAATTACGTTAAATGCGATATATCTGATTGCTTTATTATTGGTTCTGTTAATTTTCTGCTAAATAGATTACATTATAGCAGAATAATAGCATGCTCAGAATGTTTCTATACCACTTAAAAGAGATAAAATGATATTATTTGAAATTTGTACCCTATTTAACAGTCATGCATTTTAATGCCAGTAGTTTAGTTTTCACAGAATGTAAATGATATAACAGTAAAGATACTTAAAGCTTGGTTTGTGTTGATTAAGAGTGCATCTTTTTTTTCTTTATTTTAATATAAATCTGTCATTGGTGTCAGTACTTTTGTACAACAGGATGGGTTCTTTTTCATAAAATATGATAAATGTAAGCGATAAGTTAGTAACATTGTGTTTGCATTGTTTCAAAATGGCCATATTTCTTCTTTTATATGAAAATCAATGAACTTTTATATTCAATCAGTCATTTGAAATGCCTCTAGATGAGTTGCTATTGCATATAAATTATGATAAGTCTAAGGATGTAGATGCTTACACTTATGTTGGTGTTAAATAAGAGTGCAACATTTTCTGTATTCTAATGAAAACATGAACTGCCATTGCTTTTACTACTTTTTGTACATCAGGTTAGACGGTTTTTCGTAAAATATGATCAATATCAGAAAAAAAGATACACACATTTTGTTTGCATTGTTTAAACATGTCAATGTTTCTTCTTTTATAAAACAATTATGCACTGTTGTTTGCAATCAGACATTCATAATGCTTCTGGATAAGTAATTATTTTATAAGATTTGAATACTATAAGGATACAGTTGCCTAAACTTTTGTTTTTTTGTGGAATAAGAATGCAATTTTTGTTTTGTTAAACTGGAATTCATGAACAACCATTTGATTTTTGTACTTTTTGTACATCACAATGGCTTGTTTTTCAATATATAATGAATATATGCAATACGTTGCAAACATTTTGAACACATTGTTTAAAAATGTCAATATTTCTTCTTTTTATAAAAAAAAATGCACTGTTGTTTGCAATTAGGTATTCTTATGCCTCTAGATGTTTTTTTTTTTTTTTTTTTTTTTTTTTTGTAATAAACTAAGATTGCTTATGATTAAACTTGCGTGTGTATTGAATACGAGCTAAATTATTTCTTTATTTTGATGAAAATCATGACCCACCATTGGTTTTTAGTATTTTTTGAACATCAAGATAGGTTGTGTTTCGTAAATTATGATGATTATTACGGATAAGTTAATATTTCTTCTTTTTTCATGAAAATAACTGCACTTTTATTCGCAAATCAACATTTTAACCGCCTTTTGATGAGTATCTTTAATGATGCGTGGATACACGAAGAATAAAGATGCATTAGTTTGTTTTTTTTTTTTTTTTTATAAATGGCAAAATTAAGAAGATATTTTGCCATTTTAAGAACCAAAAACATGAACCACTACTGTTTTTCATAAATTCTGATGAATATAACAGATTAGTAAGTAAAATTGTGTTTGCATTGCTTAAAAATACCAATATTTCTTCTTTCTTGTCAAAATCAATGCACTTTATAGACAAATGGTCATTGTATACGCGTTTGATGAGTTATTTTGATAAAATGGAGATATTCGAAGAATAAAGATTCTTAAACTGTTGTGTGTTGAATAAGATTGCAAGTATTTCTTTATTTCGATTGCATGTTAGTACTGTTAGTACTGTTTTTACATCAACATGGGTTGTTTTTCTGAATATTAGAGAAAAGATGCTCATATTTTATTCTTTTGATAAAAATCAAGGCACCTGTATTTGTAATCAATCGTTTCAAATGCCTCAGGATGATATATTTTATAAAATATGAATAATCTAATAGTTTTTGGTACTTTCAAACATCAGGATGGATTGTTTTTCGTATGATTTGATGAATAGCAAAGAAAAGATACTAACAATTTGTTCTCAAAATGTCTTCTTATTATAAAAAATAGTGTAATGTAGTTTTAAATGACTCTGGATAAGTAATTATTTATATAAAATTTGAATACTATAAGCATGATAAGGATACAGATGCTTACTCGTTTGTTTGTATTCAATACGAACGCAATTATTGTTTTATTCAAAATTAAAAGGAATTCATGAACAATCATTTGATTTGTGTTTTTTGTGAACATCAATATGGGTTGTTTTTCATAAAACATAATTATTATGTAATGCGTTGCTAAATTTTGTTTACATTATTTGAAATTGTCAATATTTCTTCTTTTTATAAAAACATCCTGCACGGTTATTTGCAATCAGTAATTCATAATGCCTCTGGCTGGATTATTTCTTTATTTTAAAGAAACTAATGAACCTATTGTATTTCGTAAATTATGATAAATATAACAAATAAGTAAGTAACATTTTAAAATTGTGGTTTTCATAATATATGATAAATAAAAAGTATAATACAAATGTTGTTCGAATTGTTAAAAAATGCAATTAGTTTTTATCAAAAATAGTGCACTGTTATTTGCAATCATTTCTTCAAAATGCCTCTGGATACGTTATTTGCTATATACTTTGAATAACATCAGGATTAAGATGCTTAAACTTTTGTTTGTGTTAAAAAAAGAATGCAATTATTTCTTTATCTTAATGTAAATCATGACCCACCATTGGATTTTAGTACAATTGTGAGTAGTACATGGATATAGATACCTTAACATGTTTGTGTTAAATTCAAATACAATTATTTCTTCATTTTATTATATTGCAATGGAAATCATCTACCATATAATTATTTTTGCACATCAGGATTGGTTGTTCTTCATAAAAGATGATGAATGTAAGAGAAAACATACTTTATATTTTGTTTGCATTTTTTATAGTGACCCCTTTGCATATTTCTTTAATTCATTAAAATCATGCACCGAAATTTTCAATATTTGTTTGTTTGATTTTTTAGAGCATTTCGGCAAATTTAGTAGATTTTAGCAATCGCAACCAACAAATGTGACCTAGTAGAGTTCAAAACGTCAGAAAGGTAAATCGGTCCGATCAGTCAACTATGTTCACTATTAGTCCGTTGGATTGATGACGGGAGTTTAGCGTGAACTTGAATGACCGATGACTGTTGACTGATCGTTGAAACAGTAACTCCTATGGTTGTAAGTCCTATAGTTTTGTGCACGTTGGTAAAACTTCATTTAATTTTTGTTTTCTATTTCTAATATGTTCGCAATTGTAAACGTCTCAGCATTAGTAAATGAGCAAACATTCTACTTATCAATAACTTACAATACCAAAATTGAAGGTCTTTGATAAGCTGTATTTTGCAAAACTGTTCAGATTATAAGTCCTCAATGTTCATCAACTTCATACTTTATTTAGTCTTTCAACTTTATTTTATTCGAGCGTCAATTTTTTTAAAAAGAAACACACAGCTGGGGGTTCACAAGTATGCGCATTGTATCTTAAATACATGTGTTTTGCATGAGGTTCTTCACTTTTGATAATGAATGTCACATTTCTAGCATTTTGCATTTGTTGTTATGTCTGTTTATCAGCTAGAACGTAATCGAATGTTGTTTACAACATTCGTTCTTTATGAAAAGAAGGTTTTATAATATCGTTCCAAACGAGATTATAAAGTGATGGTATAAGATGAGTCAAAATTACCTACAATATTGGTCAATTAGGTATCAGTATTACACTTTAAAAAAAAAAATCTAAGTAATTTAAATTCAAACGGAAACAATTAAACAATGCAAATTCATATTGGGTTTTTCAAAGATTTTTTACATCAACCTGTTTCTCTCTTCTATAACACGCATGGTTAAAGTGATAAATTCGAACATAAAAACATTCAATGAATACTGTAGTTAGAAAACACAATCGTTAAATTTGTATAGACCAAATGCTTCCGAATTGATTCATTCTTTGCGTAGAATTAAACATGCACTGCCAGTAGTAATATATTATACCATAAAACAATATAAAAAAGATACCAGGATAAACATTATGTATGCCAAACGCTCGTTTCGTCTAAATAAGAGGCGGAAGATACCAAAGAGACAGTCAAACTCAAAGGTAGAAAAGAAACTGACAACGCCATGGCTAAAACCAAAACTGACAAAAAGACACCAAACAGTATACAAAACACACAAAACCGGATGTTATTTTATGTACTGCTTGTTGATGATTTACCTTCATGGAAAGCGTTGAAAGCAGATACGTTTAAAGCCAAGGATTTATGATAACCGAAACAGTTGAAGTATGTGACCATAGATAACCCGTAGTTCAGTAGTTGTCGTTGGTTTGTGTCTGTTATATTTGTTTTTAGTAAATTGTTTTGTTATAAATTAGCAGTTAGTTTTATCAATTGAATTGTTTCATATTGTTTATGTCGGGCTCTTTTATAGCCGACCATACTGTATGGGGTTTTCTCATTGTTGAATGCTGTACGGTTGCCTATAATAGCTTACATTTACTTCATTTGATGGATGGTGGATAGTTGTCTCATTGGCAATCATACCACATCTCCTTTTTTTTTATATAAACAAAACTGGTTAAATCAACCTAAGGTTAACTTTAATTGTATGTGTTGAAATCTAAGTTTTTTAATGATTTCTAAATCTATTAAGCGAAACTTTGAAATCCTACACATATCACATTTCAATATTTGGCATGATTAATGACAATACTAATTCAATCATCTGAAAGAACAAGCTTTCATCTTAACATGTTCAATTTAATACTTATTCAATAATTTCATTGTCGTTTCTATAATTCATTGCTTAACGGTATGCTGTATCCTATGAATATTTATTTGAATTTGTCAGCTAGTAAGTGTCAAGTAGCAAACAGATAAGTATACCGTACAATTATCTATGCAATTCATAATATAACGATATTTATATAATGGTGTTAGTAGATTAGTAAAATAAAACAATACACATACCATGAAAATGATGTGTGATAGACGCGCGTTCCGTCTACAAAAGATGCGGAAATACAAAACAGACATTCATACTAATTAGTCGAACATAAACTGAAAATGCCATGGCTTGAACCTCAACAGACAAAACGACAAACAACAGTACACAAAAAACAAAAAAAAACCGGGATTGATTGCATGTGCTGTTTTCTAAATTTACCTTAACGGGAAACGCTCAAAGCAGAAATGTTTAAATCAAGGGACGTATAATAATTAACATAGTTCAAGTATATGACCATAGAGAACATACACGAAAATAATTATATCAACTTAACGTCAACATTACTTGAGGGTGTTAAAACCTAAGTTTCTTTATAATTTCTGAATTTATAAAGCGACACTTTGAAATCATACAAATATCACATTTTAATATTTGGCATGACTAATGACTTTACTATTGAATAATCTGACAGACCAAGCTGTCATCTCGAAATGTTCTACAATCACGTTACTACAAATTCAATTAATTCCATTTTCGTTGTAATAATTCATTGCTTAATTGTATGTTGTATTCTATGAATATTTATTTGAATTTTTCAGCCGGTAAGTGTCAAGTAGCAAACAGATAAGTATAGCGTACAACTATCTATGCCATTCATGATATAACGATATTTATATAATGGTAAACGTAATGTAGTAAAGATACAACATTGATGCTATTGTGATTTTCATTAACTCTAAAAGAGAAGATTATGACTTGTAAGTCACCGTAAGTGTTATGTACCATAAAGATAAATATACCGTAAACCAACTTATTTTCGCGGATAATATATTTCGGGTTTTAGCCTTTTTAGTCCACTTCCCGGTTATTTAAATTCGCGATTTTCATAATTACATGATGTATTTTAATAAGGAAAGGTCCAATTTTTACATATTCGCGACGATTTATATTCGCGATAATTTTCTACTCGCGAAAGTCGCGAAAATAAATCGCTCGCGAAAATAAGTTGGTTTACAGTATTGTAATTAGTTTACAAAAAATTAGAAATGAAAGGACAATAAATAGTGAATGTTCTAAATGGTTTTTTTTTTTTTTTTATTGAAATTGGAAAATATAAAATATAGTTCTAATCAATAAAGACGCAGAAGAAGTTACAAAACCCATTCGTATATTAGAAGCAATGCGATATTTCGATCAGTATGATTTTAAATGAAATGCTAAGTAGTCTAAATTCAAACGTGAAAAAACGTATTGTAATTTATAAATATTTTTAACAACACCTTGTTTTTTCTCTGGTATTAAATAAATAAATATTTCAAGTATTACATACTTTCGTAAAAATGTTCAATGTAATATTTGTTATTTTTACAAATCTAAATGTTATAATGTCTTTAACCCAACGAAAAATAAATTGAAACAAATATATTTTTTATTTAGACAAAATGCTTCCAAATTGATTTAAACGTTGTGTAGGTAAATCATTACGACTTAATAACCTGACAAATACACTGCCAGCAGTAACAGAGTATTCCATAAAACAGTATAGAAACTTATTAAAGAGATCAGGTTTATAATGTAATACATGTATCTGTAAACGGACAATGTTTGAAAGTTTTATAACCTTTGATATGCACAGTTAACTAATTATCACTCACATATGGAAGTTTTATATTTTTTAATTGATAAAAGAACAAACATGTTTTTCAGTTGCATTTGTTATTTGTTATGACAGTAAGACAAAACAGGCAATAGAAGACTCAACCAGTGCTTCAGAAAACATTATATGTTTGTTATTATAAAATATTACAAACACATAAGACTGAAGTACTACCAGTGCTTCAGAAAACATTATATGTTTGTTATTATAAAATATTACAAACACATAAGACTGAAGTTTAACCAGTGCTTCAGAAAACATTATATGTTTGTTATTATAAAATATTACAAACACATAAGACTGAAGTTTAACCAGTGCTTCAGAAAACATTATATGTTTGTTATTATAAAATATTACAGACACATAAGACTGAAGTTTAACCAGTGCTTCAGAAAACATTATATGTTTGTTATTATAAAATATTACAAACTCATAAGACTGAAGTTCAACCAGTGCTTCAGAAAACATTATATGTTTGTTATTATAAAATATTACAAACAAACAAACTTTTTTTATTTTTGACATGATTACTGATTATAACATTCAACAAAAAGCTGTCAGTTCTACTATCACTTTACTACTTATACTACGGTTGCTTCTATAACACTTATACTGCGTTGGCTTCTATAACTCATTGCTAGATAGTATTATATATTGTATGATCATTTACTTGATTTTATATTTTTTGCAGTCGGTAAGTGAATAGTTTCAAACATATAAGCATAGTTTATAATTGTATCGCAATTTAGAACATGATAATTGTCTTTGACACTTGAATAATGTACTTAATTATGCAGGTTGCAACACGCGGAACGATCTAATTGCGTAACGATATCCCAAGTTCTGCAAATATTGTATATATTTAATATGTCCGTAGTTCTGCAAAAAGGTGACAATATGTCTAAATTGTAACAATATTTTTTGTATCTTGTGTCTTCTTTCTCATTATTCCTTTCATGTTATATATATATATATGTCCAATCAATGTATCAATTCCCGATATGTTCATATTATGCTGTAAACCAGAATTCCTGGTTATTTGATTAATCGTCGCCATTCAAAGTTGTTTTCGACTTATAATAAATGTATGACGTATGTTTTTAAAACATAGTTCTAGAATTACACAACAAAAACAAACATGTGTTGTCTTTTGTGTTATTTAATATATATATATATCATACCATTACTATTTCAAATATATGTATTATTTAACTTTAGTCGGTAACTGTCAAGTACCAAATCGAAAACTAAAACTAAAAACTTTGAGCATTTGTTGTCATAGGAATCATATGACAAATGGCAGTCTTCTTATAAAAGTGGGAAAAGGTGATAGTTGCAATGTTTGAAAATTGTTATCAAGATGCATAAATAACACTGTCACTTTGCTTATCAAAAAATCAAATAAACTTACATATTTTAATTTGATAAATTATGTGTTTAGTCATTTATCTATTAGCAAAGACGATAAATATTACAAAATGTGAGATAATAGCCAATGAGACAGCTACCAAATATAGAGTTAAATATGTTGATGGTAGTTACAATAAGTCACATTACGGGCAATATAGAGTACATTATGTTGATGGTTGTTACAATAAGTCACATTACGGGCAATAAAGAGTAAATTATGTTGATGGTAGTTACAATAAGTCATATTACGGGCAATATAGAGTAAATTATGCTGATGGTAGTTACAATAAGTCACATTACGGGCTTTTCCAATTGTGAGAAATACAATTATTGTATATAAAGTAAGCTAAAAGATCCCAAAATGACTATATGTGAACCATTTCAAACTATAGAACTTACACTGTTAGGTCCGATAGGTAAATAAAGTTTGACAAAAGTCCGAAGATGATATAACATGTTTTCATTGTAGCTGTACCTGTGGAGGGTAAGTATTGAAGATAAAGCTTATGATTTATAGTGTTCGTCGATGGCGCGGATGTATATTATATGCATTAGTCATCAAAAGAAGTACATACAATGATTATAAAACATTGTATCACTGATATCTATATACGTAGCATAACATGTTTTTTTTTCTTCAAATAATTTGTTTCATACTTAAAATTTAAATGAAAAAGTACAATACATCTAATTTCTAAATGATCGGTAAGGATATGCACAACATGGTATTTTTCTGCGGTAGTATCTCTTAAACTTGTTTTTGTAAAGAGGTAACGGTATTTATGTTTGCAAGTTGCTTCTTATGAAGGACACTATTTATTTAGTTAAGTGGTATGGTCGTCTCTGACATAAATTGGTTCCATTTATAAAGATTGGTACTCTTATAGACCGGATACATACTCATCGTATACAGATAATTCTAACAAATGAAGTGACTATATATATTTATCAAAATACAGAGCTAGCATGTACGGTTTGTAAAAAGCGGATCAATAGTACTCTTTTACAAAGGGGAGATGCAGGTTTTGTTGAAATTTTAACACGACTTGAGTGACTGTTGTTCCTTAACACTGAACGTAAAGAACATCAGTCCATACTATTTATTGCGTCAAATCGTGCCCAAATACAAGATCAAACAAATGAACCCTTAACAATCCTTAAGGAGTTGTTCAGTATATTATAAAATTGAGAATGGAAATGGGGAATATGTCATAGAGACAACAGCCCGACCAAAGAGCATAAAACAGCCCAAAGGCCACCAATTGGTCATCAACACAGCGATAGACTATATTTTTATCTGAAACTAAAAATATGGAAGTTAATATTGTGGACAACAAAACTTCGAACATTTAAGCAAACCTTCGCTTACATCGTTGACGATGTTAATTTTCGATGCGTTTGAAGAAGGATGAACAAATTGCATCCAGGAAGCAGATAGCACAAATTTATAACATCACTTGTAAACATGTATGATGTATAATTTTGAGTTAAACAAAAACAATCATTGTATTCATTTCTTCAGGTGGATGAACTTCAAAAAACAACAGTGACAGCCAGTAATAAACATTAGCAAAACACAGACATGATGAAAAACACTTCCTTCCGATGCAAAAACAATATTAAACAATCTGAATATAATGTGTAGTTGTTTTATTTGCATGCACGTTTTATGTTTAAAATATATATGTTCCTGATACAAAAAAATAGAAACTTTACAATTGTTTTCCTAAAATCTGTTTTAACCACAAAAGAATTATGTCGTACGTGTTGCATCAGACGAATCATTCATACTTTAATATTTTCTTATGTCAGATAATTATTAAATGCTCTATCCTGACTGAGTATTATATCAAATTCAAAATAATTAGCTACACATCTTACCAATCAAGTGTTATATAACTACAATGTATATCCTAGTGTCCGTTACTCATTTAAATTGATTTCACTTTTCTATTTATCCTATAAAGAGCGTTATTATAGAACTTAACGTATTGGAAAGCATTATAAACTGTCGGAATAGTCTTTAAGCAATTGATTCGAAACAAATCAAAATTGTAGACTTTTCTAGTACTTCAAGTTACTATTCAAATTGTACACAATATGTCTATAACCCTACACTGTTTATCTTAATGTGAATTCAATTATCAGACATATATTTGATTTATACATTTTTTCTGCCCTTTAAACTACTAAGCATGTAGATTGAAATTGTATTATATTTAACGCTCGAGACTACTATACATCTTTCTGTAATATGTATATGAATGTTATTTTTCTTGTTTTGTAAAATGTTATGATTATATTTAAATGTGTAGTCTTTCGATATCATGTAATAAATTTGCAACTGGTTTGACTAGAATGTGTTTTACCTGTTTCGCCCACATCGTCATGCCTTTGATAGAAAACTTTCGTCAAAGTTTTCACGGCTTCGTTGAAAGGGAATTATTTTATATTTGATGTTCGTGTGTTTCTTGGTCCTATATGTTCTCCCATTTATTTGTATTGTGGTCCTATCATGTGATGTTGGCGTTTTTGTGTTGTGTTTGACGTTGCCATTAAAGCGGGAGGTTTGGCATGCCACAAAACCAGGTTCAACCCACCATTTGTTTCTTAAAACGTCCTGTACCAAGTCAGGAAAATGGCCATTGCTATATTATAGTTCGTTTCTGTGTGTGTTACATTTTTAATGTTGTGTTTTTGTTGTGTCGTAGTTCTCCTCTTATATTTGATGCGTTTCCCTCAGTTTTAGTTTGTAACCCGGATTTGTTTTTATCTCTATCGATTTATGAGTTTCGAACAGCGGTATACTACTGTTGCCTTTATTTAGAGATGGAGAAAATAAAAATTGAAATGGTCAAAGTAGAACGCAACACTAATGTAGAGTCAAAATCAGAATATTTTGATGCAGCAAAAAATATACGTTTGGTTCCCAGATGTTGTGAAAAAAACAGTTGATAAATATCATCCACAGTTTGAGAAAATTGCTCAACATTTTAAATGACCAAAGCCTTATTGGATTACAATACTCCAAACATGTTTTTGAGGGCAAGGCCGCTGAAATTTACTCAGCACTTTGATCAGAAAAAAAGTTCTGATTATGACACTGTAAAACAGGAAGTTTTGAAAGCTTTTAAGCTAGAACCAGATGCATATAGACAGAAATTCAGGTCTTATAAAAAGTTTGATTCACAAACCTATGTGGGAAAAAGAAGATCTATTTGATAAATGGCTTACGTCAAAGAAAATAGATAACAATTTTGATAATATAAGACAAGTGATGTTATTAGAAGAGTCCAAGCAGTGTGTTCATTAAGACTTAAAAACACATTTAGATGACAAAACTGTTGAGACATTACAAGATGCAGCTGTTATTTCCGATAATTATACCCTTTCACATACAAGAAGTTTCAAAGGTCAAATTTTTTATACTTCGAGCGGAAATTACAAAAATCTTAGTACTGAGCGTACTGATAATAAGCCTGTTGCACAGCATAAGCGTCAATCCAGTAATAATATGTCTAGTCCAAAATTTTATACTTTTGAGAAGAAGTCACTAACTTGTGCTTATTGTAAGAAAAATGGTCACCTGATGGCTGATTGTTTTAGACTCTAGAAGAAGAATGAAAGAGATAATAAACCCAAATCCAGTGCTTGTACGACACCCCTTGTTACCTATAAGTTGGAATGTCCTGCGAGTCAGGCTTTTAAGTCCAGTTTTTGTGATTACATGGAGGATTATAAACTCTTTATGTCTGATGGGTTTGTTTTTATTGTTGATAATACTAATCCGCAGTCCATTAAGATTTTATGGGACACTGGAGCTTCTCAGAATTTGTTATTAGAATGTGTGCTGTCGATTTTGTCCGAGGAGACTTCTGTGACTGCCTCCGTTTTGTTACAGGGTGTGGATCTAGGTTGTATATATGTTCCCTTCCATCGTATTTATCTGAAGTCAGATTTAATTACTGGACCTGTGGGTGTTCGTCCTAATCTCCCTTATTGCTAAGAAAGATCTAGCTAGAAAAAAGTGGTTATCATCCAGAATCTCAAGGTGCCTTAGAACGTTTTTAATAAATATTGAAGAACATGATTAGAACTTTTTGTCATCAATTTGACATATACTGGGATGATGGTGTTCACTTTTTGCGGTCCGAGAGGCTGTTCAAAAATCCCTTGGTTTTAGTCCCTTTGAATTGGTATTTTGTCATACTGTAAAGGGACTTTTAAAATTGGTTAAGGAAAAATGGCTAACTAAACACCCTGACTTGAATCTTCTAGACTATGTATCTAGATTTAAAGAAAAATTGTATACTGCTTGTCAGATTGCTCAGAAAAACTTAAAAAACTATTCAAATTAAGATGAAAATATGGTATGATAAAGATGCCAGGTACAGAGGTTTTGAACCTGGTGATAAGGTACTTGTATGTTTGCCAGTCCCTGGATATCCTTTAAAGGCTAAATAATGTGGTCCTTATACACTAGACAGTAAAATCAATGATTTGAATTATATTGTAAGAACTCCAGGTCGGCGCAAACAAAATAGAGTGTGTCATATTAATATGTTAAAACCATACTTTGAACGTACTAATGAAGGTGAGAGTAAACCAGTTAAGAGAGGAGGTGTTATGATATTGTTATTATCATGTTTATCTATCTTGGCATAATTTGTTTTGTGTGGCCTTATAATATGTATAATATGTTTACATCATATTTATAGTTGTTTACAAAATAATGTTATAATTGTGCAGTTTAGAAATCATTGTAACAACCATAGATACTGATGGAATGATTAGAACTTTCTATTTGACTTATATAATACTTTTGGAATGATTATTATATACGATGTGTAATTTAAACTTCTACCATATTCTAGGAGTTTCCCTTCTACAGTGTTCTAGAAGTTTCCTTGACAACTATATATGTATACAGATACCGAATTTATAGTCTTTTAGACATTAATTTACTTGGATTCACAGAAGTTCTTTGGAGTTGTTGGATTGACACTTTATTTACGTTAACTACATCATACTAGATTGGAAATATTCCGTACAGTTAAGAGAAGAAATCCAGATAATGAAAAGACAAAGGATCGGACTTATAATTTGTTATAACTTATAACAGTCAAGTTAACATTTCAATTTGTATAATATTTCTTGTAAACTTGTGTATAATAAATCTTGTTAAATTTAATTACTGATTTGTGTCTTTTGTTGGCTACAAGTTAAAGGTGATTTCTGGCCGTAACAATGTCATCTCAAATAATTTAATGCAGCGACGTAGATCCAGACACGGTATTGGCCTTGTTTTAAACACGGAAGAGACACTTGTTGACTAATCAAACACATGCATCAGTTGTTCGGATATCAGATAAAAAGTAAACGCACAATCTTACCCATAATTTCGTAGAAGTAACACACCATCTGCTCCATCGTATGGTGTTTGATATCTTAGTAAAGACTTGAAGCTCTTCCATGTTCATACGTTAAACACTTCATTAACACGGGTTTGCTCCTTACTGAACACTTGCTCGAATAGTGTTATATACTATATACATTTTAAGAATGTATTGACCAATATGGTATGTATGTGTATCAACTCACTAGCGACATGGTTTCGCAGTATTAGTTCTTCTGATGAAATTATAATCGTCTAATTATGTCAGATTGTTACATTTTGACTTAGTGACACAGCATACATTTCTTATATCTACGAAATTTCAAAATATATTATTAATATTTTTAATCTGACATTAAAATTTAAACACACAAAAATTAATGTGATAGTGCGAGGAAATGCCATGTAACCTTAATTACAGTCGTTTTTATTTGTAAACCAACTAGAAAAAAATTGTTTTTCTGCTAGCAACAGATTAACAATGGTTTTCAATGTATTACCAAGACTCCAGTAGACAATGGTAGACAAGTTTCAGTGGCTTTCAAACTCTTTCTTGCTTTAAAACTAACAGGGAACATAAAGGGTATATATTACATACATGAGTCGGAGGAACATGATTTGCTGCCGTGTACATATAAATGTATCGTGTTGCTCAGGAGGTTAAAAAATCGATAATACGTTGTATTTTGTGTCTGAGGAAAAGAACAAGAGATTGTGGGTACAATGATTGGAACATACGAGTGGTCATCTGTGACAAAGCTATTCCATAACCGTAAAGTATTTCAAGATGGCGTCAGTAAATCTTGACTATTTCAAGATACAATTTCATCGTTTCCAATAGGAAGACATTGTTCAATGGTTATCTTGCAAGCAGACACTTACAAGTAAATCAATATTTGAAAATCGTATGAACAAGGAATTCAGAAATTAATGATGGCATATTTCATTGTGATTGTTGATTACTAAACATTTCAGGAAATACTATTGTCTAAGTTTAAATGCATTTTTTTTTATTTTGGCGAACTCTATTCTTTTGTAATATTGGAATTTACTAAATGTTTCCATAGGCAAGCGCTACTGTATGTAACTACATATATATGATAAATTGGTAATTTTAAGAGAAGAACTGACAATACAAAGGCAAAAGACAAAGACGAAAACAAGGAAAACTGATTGAATTAAACTATATTGACAATTGTGACGCCTCCTATGCTCTGTAGCATGGAAGGAGTACGACTTAATATCATATATCATTCATATCATAATCAGATGATAAAAACAACTTCATATGTAAATGGTTTATAATTTAGTAAGTTATACAAGACGAAGCATCAAACAGTAACAAAATGATAATGATGCCATGTGTAATCTTGAATTTTTCCTTAATTTATGAGTGTTTACCGTTTTTTTCTCGTTAAATCCTTTGATATTGACATTTTGATTATTGTCAGGTTGGCGTTTTAGTGACGTATAATCTAACATATCCTTGGATTAATTATTCCAGTTATCTTCCCAACATATTAGCTAGTTACTATTTAACATGTCTAATCTCTTTAAGATTGATAACCTGTGTATATGTCGTTCTTTGCAAAGCTAGTGTCCCTTTCTTTATGAATAGTTATGTCATATATATTAACACAAATACTAAACAAAAACAAAAACACATCTTTACCCTTACATATAGGTTTATATCAAACTGGATATGACAAAAACCCAGATATATTGATTTAAACATAAGATTTAAGTGATCGATTGTTGGTTACTTAACATCCAGTGGCAACTATTTGTTTTATTGTCCGGTGGATGTTTTATACTTGTACTTGCTAGAATTTTTATTTTGTGCGTATAATATAACAGGCGCAAAATACAATGTATGGTGTTAAACTTGTTTATCGAAACCATTGTCAGCTTTGCTAGATAAGTAATGACATGTTGTGAAAATAGTGTAACAGAAGCGAAATCGTGAGCAGGAAAGTTATCGTCTATCTGATAACATGAATTGCATACCGATTATACGACAAAGCCATTTTTTTATGTTTCCGTGAATTGATATATGAAATATGCTTCATTCACTCCTGTGATTTTTTCTTCTCGTAGTTTATCATGTTTTGTCATCTGTTTGCCCTTTTCTCAACTACTTTTTTTGTCATTTCGTATCTTCCACCTTTTTGTTTTTGTTAACAGATACAATTATACCTAAAAAATAGCCAGATCCTTCAAGGGTCAACTTTGCCTGAGGGAGTTGAAACCTCCGTTTTTTTATAATTTAAAATTTATAAATGAACAATTTTAGAAATGTTTGTTTTAAATCATGTGAGTACCGAAGTACTGACTACTGAGCTGGTAATACCATTGGGGACTAATAGTCAACCAACAAAGGTATCGACCCAGTGCTATAAAGAATGAAAACAACACGTTATAAAATCAATGCGTCCGAAGCGCTTTTCTGGATTAACCTTCATCAGGACACTCAAAGCCGAATATTTGAAAGCCAAGGGTGTTTAAGAACCGAAACAGTTAAAGAGCTATATGACCAAAAGTACTTAAAATAGCCAAATCCATCTGAAGTCAACTTTGCCTGCGGGAGTTGAAACCTCAGTGAGTTAATTTTTACCTAAAAAAAGGTTGTTATTTTTTTAATGTTTACAAGAATGTCCTTCTCATTCATCATTATCTATCGATTAAACTACTTAATATTTTACAGAGTTATCTCCCTGTAGTGTTAGGTACCACCTTAATATTTGACCAAAATTGCATTGTTAGGGCCCTTGTGTACACTTCTTGCCAGAGTTTTACGAAATTAATATTAAATAGGTTTATATCATCAGAATGATCAGAGCATTTTGATTTTCATCTGTAATGTTTACAAATTCCAGGTTTCATGCGAATTGCAACCATTATTATTTTTAAACCTCCACAACCTCCATAGCAGAGGTTATCAAAAAGTAGTGCAGCAACAAACAACAATTATTAATATTCCGCTTCAGTTAATCCGACACACAATATACATGCATGATTATATACATAGATATAAGAAGATGTGGTATGAGTGCCAATGAGACAACTCTCCATCCAAGTCACAATTTATAAAAATATATATATATATATGTATATGTACCCGGTAAGTTTGGATATTAAATTGATGTTATCATTTTTGCTTGAATGGTAAGGCAATATTTAATTTGATGTATATTTTACAAAATAATATATGCTGGTTTTTTTTATTACAGCAAATGTATTCCAAGAGTTAATGGATGATTATGCAACTACAGGATTTTATCATGGAAGCAACATCTTAGAAGGATAAGTGCAAATGTATGAAGGAAGCCTTGTGTACAAATACATGTATCAATTACATGCAGGAGAGAACACTTAAACATTACTAACATGTAGTCATGATATGGGAGTGGTGCATTCTTGAAATCTAAACACCTGGAATTAAATATTGTGTATATTTTTTTTCAACTACAAGTATTTTCATCATATCATACAATTCTAATTCAAATTATTGTGTCAACATGGCAGTTACTGTCTAAAAATGGAAAACATGCTTGTTTTAAAATGCATTTTATATAAATATATAAATAACAAGAATTTTTAGCTCATTGTGAAGCCAAACTTTGAGATCGTTTAATGGTATATGCCTGTTGTTTGTCAACATTTATTTTCTTTTTGACTTAACCTTAAGATCAGTGGTAAAATGAAAAACTGAAAACCATATATGAAATAAGAAGGAAATGGTTGTAGATAACAGCACGACTTTCCATATGGTATATCAAATATATTTCACGGAGCTTTCTATTTCAGTTTATTAATACAATGAGGTATGAGGTATAAATCAATCAGACAGTAACACAACAACAAAAACACCTGAAAGGCATTAAGGTGCTAACATACAGTCCTCAACAATAGACAGGTGTCTAAGCAATATGTCATGATCTGTTTTAATTGACCAGAGTACATCAGTTTGTGGCAGGGTGAACTACCTTTTTTCTTCAAAACTCTCATAAGAAGAATTGGCAACTTTTGAAAGTAATACTTGTCCATAATGTGATTGGAATGTCTCGAAACTGATGAACACAAAAAGACTTATATATATATATATTAAAAATGAAATATACATCAGTGCATACATCTTCTATAAATAAATCACCTTCCATACATCAAATTAACAAAACTATTGAGACTTGAACCCATCAAAAAATGTTCTAGGAGTGAACTATGGTGCCCTGGATATTTGCTTGCCTTCTTGGTTTTATTGCATTTTATCTGCTGCATTGAAGATATTGTGAGTTGGAGTTGGTGAATAACTATTATTTGTATTGTTTAGCAAGGTTGGCAAAAAAGCGGTCAATACTAGTATTGACCATGCCGGTGGTAAATACCGGGAAATACTGGCAAATACTGGTCAATTGAAATTTTGATTACTGGGTAAATGGACAAATATAGTCACAGGACAGAAAGTCACAATTAATTATTGAAGTTTTTGAATATATAAGGGAAGATCCTTGAAAAAATGTCTAATTATAAGATACATTCATAGTGTAGTTTATGGAATTGTTCATGAACATGGTTAAATGAAGATTTATCAAACATTAATCATACAAAGGACATATTTCTTGGCACCACTAAAAAGAGACTATGACAGCTTGTTTTCTTAACATATGTGTGTTAACTGTAATTTCATCAAGTGTAATAAAAAAACATTCAAAAGTTGTTTTATTTATAATATGTAATAGTTTAAGAAAAAAACAAAAATGGTTTAAAAAATTATTCTTTTCTTAACCAAAGAAAAAGTTCTCTCAAAACTGAATTGTGAATTTCTGTCTTGTGACATGTTGCCTATACAATTACTGTTAGTCATGAAAATATTAAAAAGTTCCAAGTCAATATTAGACTTTTCTTTAATGTTGTCTTTTCTTATATAAATTGAGATTCTGTATGAACACACTATTGAAAGTGATTATCAGAATACAATATTAGTGAAAAGGATAAATGAGGCATATTAAGAGTAAAGACCCTTCAAACCTCTATTTTCTGCATTTAACATGTTTAAAAGATTTTTATCATTCTGTTGAAAAGTCAGGAAATAATTTATTGTTTTAAACTGTCTTCAAAAATAACTTTTATGATTTGTTTCCTATTTTGTCAACATTTATCAGCATGATTAGGGGGCAGTTTTTACAGTAATTAAACTTTTGACACCTGCTAGCATAATAATAGGTAATGCTCTGATAATCCAGTCACCTTTAATTCTATTTACCTGTCAAAATCAAACCTTTTCAAGAAAAAATATCTTGATTTAAAAATGTTGAAATAATTGATATTGGATATAGCAATTTTATATATATCCCTAAAGTACATGTATGTAATATCATCATTACCTATAAGAACTAAATTAGTCATTATTCATGTTAATAGTTAATAAAACATACCAATATCAGTCTTTTTAAAAACTTAATCATGCCAAAGGAATTAAGTTAAAATAATTTTCTCAATCAACCAATATTTTACTAAAAATTGAGTTAAGCCTTTCAAAAGAACCATAAAAATTTCAATTGACCAGTATTGACCACTTGAGGAGTATTGACCGGGGCGGTAAATACCGGTAAATACCACTGGTAAATACCGGGGGCGGTATTTACCGCCCAACCTTGTTGTTTAGGACCAAGAAAAATTAAGATACAAAGAGAACGTAAAATAGAATGGAAGTATGAATACATCGTCAAGACCAAGAAGAATATTTATATATATATCAAAATAGAATGTGTACTAGATAATTATTGACTTATCTAAAATATGCTCAAATACTGTGAAATTTGTGTGATTGAGACTCAATTCACCTTAATTTCATTTAAAAAATATAATGTGAAAGCTCGATTCACATTAATTTCACGTGAAAAAATTAACGTGAATTTCACGTGAAAGCTCGATTCACGTTAATTTCATGTGAAAAATTTCATGTGAATATCACGTGAAAGCTCGATTCACATGAAATTCACGTAAATTTAACGTGAGTTTCACGAGAAAAAATAAATGTTGAAAATATGCCGCACAGCTATGTTTTGACCTTTGAATAAAATAGTGGTGCATATCAACTTTCCATTTTAGGATATATTTTTTTCTGAAACTTCATAGAAAAAGTTTTAACCGTAAAGGTAGCTCCTATCGGAAATTGAATGTCTATATGTACAGAAGTGCTACTTATAGTTTTCTAATACGAATAATATTCTGTATGATTTCTGACGTGCCGTTTTAACTGGATATGTTTACCTCTTCTTAACAGTTTCCACCTCGTGATAAAACACGGGTTGCATTCAAAGAAATTCAAACACTTCACACAATATTCTGATCATAGTTTGAATTACAGATTTTGAAATTATTACTGTCTGTATCGTGATTGGCGTGAATATTAAACTTGAATTTTTGGTTATTTTTCAGTACTTGGTAAGTGTAATATACCATACAGATAAGTATATTTTATTTGTATATGACATGTAGAAGGAAAAGATGATAAATAACGATTTTTGTAAAGGTTGTCTTTATTGAATTGAAAAAAGTAAATAAACACACACTACATTGAACCATTCATATAGATCCATGTAAGATGTTAGCCTGGATCAGTATAAAAACAATAAATGATAAAGGTATCATTGCCATGCTTTCATTGATAAGTTTTATATAGCAAAGTTTTAATCAAGTGCTTTTAAAGAAGATAACATGCAAATATCTATTTCAATTCTATGCACACATTTGGTATATACATTTTCTATTGATTTGTTAAACTCTTTTAGATATCACATAAAACAAAGATGAGTATGCATAACAAATATACCTACATTATTAGTGACTGCATTGCTCTAATAAAGTAAAGACTTTTTTTTTTAATTTAATCTTTTTTGTAAAATATGTACAGAGTTAGCTTTCGAAAGAATAAAATTTTAAATTGAAACACACACACACACGCACACACGCACACATATATACCATGTTGATAACATGCACACGCAGTTATATGAAACAACATACAAGTTTTGAAATATTTATGTAAAATGTTAGACTGAATGAAAAACTACATATGTCAATTCGGTATTTTGATTAAATAACAGTTTTCGAAGGAGAGGGTAATATAAAGACGGTCCTCATTACTTTACATTTGGTATAAACTGTTTGTTAACGTTTACAGTCCACTTGTATTAACATTAATCAAACAAAACATTTTTTATTGAAAAAAAAAAATATATGCTGCCTTTGAAAAATATGTTTCAGTTTAACATTAGCCACGGTATACAATATTAAAAAAATGAAGACCAAATTTCGTCTTCTAGTGTGTTTTTGTGTGTGTGTGTGGGGGGGGGGGGGGGGGGGGGGGGGGTTGCAATGTGAAAAATATTTAAGTCAGAAACCTCAAATTGTGTAAAACGTTTCCTTCATTAATTCATAGATAAAAAGATTTGATTTGAAAGCTTTTCTTTTAACATCTCCCTATATGATTCAATATAACTTAAATCATTGGTCAATAAGGCATCCGTTTAATAAAGTGTGGTTCAAATTAAACCGGTGACAATGCGACAATAATTACAATGTATATATGGGAATTTCAAAATATGTTCAACAATATCATAGTAACGTTCAATGTGATATCGAATCTGAAAGAAGTGTTTATAATCCAATGCATAGGGTATTGCGAAAAAAACCAAACACCTTGTATAGATAACTTGTTTTAAATTGATTCAAACTTGATGAAGGTATAGCAGTGAGAGTTAATGGACTGGAAAACACACTACCAAAAGTAATAGTGTACACAGTAATTCATTTCAATATAACCTTTAATACGCACATATAACTAAATATCACACAACACACACAAAAGGGAGTTTCACATTTTTTTATTATAAAGGACAAATCAATATTGTCAGAAAAAGAAGTTGCATTTGCATTTTGTATAACATGAAGACAACACAGACACTATAAAATAAAATAGTTCTGTTATTTCTGAAACCCTAACACATTGTATGTAAAAACTTCTGGAATGACTAAAAATATATATAATGCTCAATAATCTGACAAACATATGTCTCTCATATTAAAATAGGCTGCTATAATTTTACCATTTATTCAGTTAATTGCACAGTAGTTTCAAAACGTCATTTCCCAATCGTATTTTGTATTCCATTATCTGTATTTTCAGCCCGTGAGTGTCAAGCATCTAACACATAAGTATAACTTATAAATATGTAGACAATGAATGACATAACCATATAACGTTGTTAGAAGAGTTCGATCTTTACATGTTGCAAGACAAAATGTTCGATGTCATATCTGCAGTACCTGCAGCAACCTTAGACGTTACTGTTTGAGGTCACCTGTCTGATTGTTGAATGATCGGTGACATGAACCTGTCTGATCAGTGATTCATCGGTGATCGATACAAGCTTATTTAGCTTAACTGACGGATTCATTTTGATAATTACCGTGACAAAATGAATGCACTGTTTTGCAGTCAGTCATTTTAAATGAATCTGAATGAGTTATTTCTTAAGAAAATGTGAACAATATCAGAAATTCTCCAATAAAGAAACATAAACTTTTGTATGTGCTAACAAAAAGTGCAACTATGACTTCCTTTTAACAGAAATAATGAACTGTATTTATTTCTTATTACTTTTTGTACATCATATCTTTTTTGTACGACTTTGCCCCTAGCAGAGCTATAGAAAAACAGTACATTAACGGGTGTTTCACGGACACTTTTTAGATGATACACGGACACTTTTTAGTTGTTACACGGACACTTTTTATGAATAGAATCAGTCGTGCATGATCAGTGAGTTCATGAGCACTTTAAACTTCAAAATTATATTTGAACTGTTTGTTTCACCGACATATTTCCTGTCTTTTTTATTAAAAATTTACGTTGGAATCAATAACTATTTTTCTTTTCAAACAATTCCAGTATATAACTATTCATATCAATACACTAATTGATTGACCATTTAACTTCGAAATGTGGGGTTATAGTTTTTTCCTAAAAAAATATTCTGATCCCCAATTTTATGAGAAAAAAAATATATTGTGGTCAAGCAGATGACAAAATAATGTTCTGATTCCTGATTTTCCGAAGACCGTATATAATAGTGATAATTTCGAAAAAAAAATATTTGGGTGATAGAGTTGAAAAACGAAATAATTTTCTTACTCAGAAAAAAAACATACTCCCCTTTTGAAGCTAAATGATCTGTTCGTTAATGTATTTTGTTTTCAATATATCGACATGGATAGTATTCTGGACAATGCTGAAAGTAACGAAATGCTGGTGCCAACGTTTATATTTCAATAAAAAAAAACCAGGAAATATATATAAAAAAAAATCAATTCTAATCAAAAGATAAAATCCCTATCAACTCACCAATGCACGATTGATCCTATAGATAAAAAGTGTCCGTGTAATACATGTTCAAATAGATAGCACATTTTGAAGAAAATCATTCAACTTATGTCACCAATTTTGGACGGTAAGCTGCGATTGGATCATATTGTGACACGTGTCTAATCTTGATCAACATTATTAGAGACATATAAAAACCTATAGGCATGAACATTTAATAAACAATCCAAAATATATGCCTATATATATATCTTATAACAAGACAAAATCCATTTTTTCACAACATTTCATTCACTAATTAAATAGGAAATTCATTCTTTTTATACATTTATATTGTTGTTGAATTCATATATATTTAATTCATATATTTGGGAGCAAACGTACGATTTTTTTTTTGTTTTTTAAGGGGGAATGGGGGAATGGAATGGCACATCCTGCATTTTTTCAAAAAAAAAGGATCAAGCCTGTTTAATTTAAATTTATTTTAACCCACTTTTTCCTTTTTCCCAAAATAAAAATCAAATGTTAGCTTGCTTACCTCTGAAATGTTTTTCATACATTACTTACTTGCGAAGTTGCATTTTAAAAAGTCTCAAACGTGTTCGACATTCACCTTTTACTTGACATGGTTCTTTTTCATAACATATTAGATTCTTGAATTTCTTGAGAAAAAACTCTCAGCTGAAGGGAAGTGAAAAAAAAGTGTGTTTGAACTCTCACTTACATTAACTGATATATGGTCATTTAAGTTTCTAATCTGTTTAATTTTGCTACCTCTTCTAAATGCAAAATGTACTACTTCTTTCTTGAAACGTCGTACAAGTCAGATACAAAACAAAGGTAACAAAAAAACAGGCCGGAAACAAACTGCCGTATAGTTCTTCTGCACTTGTAGTCAGGTCAAAGTCCTCGGCTATCGCCTCGGACCTTCAACTGACTACTCGTGCAGAAAAACTATCCGGCGACGGTTGTTATCGGCCTGTTTCTTTGCTACCTTTGTATTGTATCTAATACATATACATATGTCATTTATTGGATCGTCACCTTTTGTGTGATATGATTTCAATCAATGAATCGAACAGAATTGGTAATCAATTGACTATCCTCGAAACTCTTTCATGTTATGTTTAAATGAAAACAATCCATCACACATCGATGGGAAATTAAAATGTATTCAAA
Organism: Mytilus californianus; assembly: GCF_021869535.1. Lineage (NCBI taxonomy): Eukaryota > Metazoa > Mollusca > Bivalvia > Mytilida > Mytilidae > Mytilus > Mytilus californianus. The sequence goes on along the minus strand of NW_026262669.1, from coordinate 5,802,441 downwards.
ACTCCATGGACTAATCAATACGTGAACACACGGGTAATCTACTAATCTTCTAGATTGACACTCCTTTGTTGTTTACCTCAATATTTAGACAATTCTCGATATTTATATACTGCGCTGTAAGGTTGATTGCCTTAAATATCATACGATTCAATTGTCGAAAATAAGCTTCTGCTAAATATCTGAATGCCTTTGTTACCAAACAATAGTCTGTAATGGTATGCATAATGGCATAATGTAGTGTTGTGATATTCTATTACATTGACAAACTATTGTTCACACTTCAACATTTATAGACTTTGATGTTTATTTCTGATTGTCAGTATAAACATAACATGTTACCCTTGAAAATTCATTTTTTATTTGCTAACATAAATGCATGGGTTAACTCTAACTGTCTTTTACCTTTGTACCCAAGTAATGTTATCGTTGTCAACATTGGCACATTGTCCTCTAAGCATAAGTTACTTGATATTTTGTCAATCTTCAACAGTTCAAGTCGGTCCTGTCTTTGATGGATAAAGTAATATATTGTATACGACTGAAATAATCGTCCAATTTAAAGTAGATGTTTGCCGAGCTTCTTGTTAATTTAGGTATTGCTAAAAGCTTTGTAGTGATTATCTTTATACTCAATTCATGACATTTGACAGCCTTAGTAAACGTATAAAGGATTGATAATTTAGTTTTAAACATCTCTGATTCAAAACTCTGTATAAATAAAGTCAATTATTTGTACAAGCACACAATCATATCCTATCACTTGGCGTACCGTATGTAAATTTATGTCTTCTGAGCTATTGGATACTTAGGATAAACAAAACTGGTTTTATCTTTCAGAGACAAACTGTTTAAAATTGATCATAACGTCATGTGGATATAACATATTCAAGTAATAAAATGGAAAATATGCGTAATATATAAGTCATAAAACATAAAATATGCAAATGACATTTACTATTTGATCCATACATTAAGCTTGACTCGTAATAAGAAAACGCTAAGTGTATAGTTGTATACCTTAAAAGTCCTCATGTTTTATTATAAGTTACACATTTATTCAAATTACTGTTATTTTGGCAACATTGACTTCTTTAACAAGTAACTTAATTCTAGTCTGAACAATAAGTTAAGTCTTTAAGTCAATTTTCAGACTTATCAATGGAGATCAATCTAGTATCGTTCAGACAATTAGCAGTCAGTTTAATACTATTCGGTAGCTTTTGAGACAATTCAGTATGTTGTTGATGTGTTCAGATAAATATCATAGACTGAACAGATCTTAATTGACTGCAAGCGAACTGTCTGAACAGTACTGCAGTGATCGCTATGGATAAGTCCGAAAAATAACAAAAAGTCAGAAAATGACTCTATATTATGTTGTTTATAGATATAAGAAGATGTGGTTTGAGTGCCAATGAGACAACTCTCCATCCAAGTCAAAATTTATAAAAGTAAACCATTATAGGTCACAGTACGGTCTTCAACACGGAGCCTTGGCTCACACCGAACAGTAAGCTATAAAGGGCCACAAAAAATTACTAGTGTAAAACCGTTCAAACGGGAAAACCAACGGTCTAATCTATATAAGAAACGAGAAACGAGAAACACTCATGAACCACATCAACAAACGACAACTACTGAACATCAGATTCCTGACTTAGGACAGGTGCAAACAAATGCAACGGGTTTAAACGTTTTAATGGTACCACACCTTCACCTTTTTTCTGAAACAAAAGTGTAATATCATATCATAGAAAGACACACTACAAAATATCAACTGAAATAGCTTAACTCAATCAAAGGTTAGTCTTTTAAGAGCTTTTTAGATCACAATGACCGTTTTATACCATAATTGGTTTACCACTGTTTATGTTCAACAAAGAATCCAAAACCGAAATTATTTCAAGAATACTTCAAATTTCTATATTATCGGAGTAAATTATTATATTTGTATGGCCCTGCCGACTTAAGTCGGGCTATATAGTTTTACCCTTTTCTGTCATTTTGTCATTCTGACATTCCGTCATTCTGTCATTCCGTCGTTCTGTCATTCCGTCATGCCGTCACTCTGTCATTCTGCTATTTTGCTATTCCGTCATTCTGTCATTCTGTCTTTCTGTCATTCCTCAACGAACAGTTATGGGGACTTTTTTTTCTAAACGCCTTCACATATTTAGCTAATTTGTAGTATGTGTGTTTACTATGAAGTGGTATAGATCGAGTTTATGTTTGGTTCTGCCTCGCTGATTTTTGACAAATAACGGGTTTTTGGACTTTGCAATTTTCGTCAAAATAACAGTTATACCGAATTACCTCTTGGTTCGGCTCCGCTGATATTTTCCGAAATTACGGGCTTTGGACTTTGAAAAGTTATAATGCTAAAAATGGCACGCATCTAGTTTGTTCTGTATTTTTTTTATATAAATTATACATGTTATTCAATCGAACATAATGTTTGTTACCATACTATATTCTTCTAAAAGGATCAAAATTACAACTAATTCAATTAACTTGGCTTTAATTTTTTTATACAATAAGTCATTGTTTGTCTTTTGCATTTTGCTACTAGTATTCATATATTGGTTTCCTTTTATTTTCAGCTAGTAAGTGACAAGTATCAAACAGATAAGTACAGCTTACATTTATGTACACAGTTTCATTCATAACGATTAAACTATCTCTGCTTACACACTCTGAAGATTGCTTGTTCGAAGGCAACATTTCAGCCCATCTAACATCTACTGTATTATAAAGGGACATAACCTTCTCCCACAATCTCGATCGACCGATCGTGTAGGACCTATGATTGCATAACAAGCATAATTTGTTATGATCCTGTCTTTATGATAATTTATTTACAAATGGAAATCGGGGCAATCCACAATTGAGAATTCCATACATCTTGTTCGATATCAAACACGATTAAAGATCCTGTTTAAGAGAATTAACATACATCATATTACTACAAAACATTCTGCGTTATATACATGTGCGCACGTGAAGAAATTTTTCAAATTCTGCAATTATACTACATAAAAAACCTAGTATATATCTAGGTACATTGTAAACTTATAAAGTTTCACATTGACAAACTATGGTTTCAATCAGTAAATGAAGTTCACATTGCTATTGGTCAGCAATGAACTGGTCTCATTCTGGCAGTATTTGGGTAAAAGATATGCGTACGATTGGTTTCGAACAATCTGTTTTACACAAACGCCCTATATTTTTTTCGATAGATCTCCGATAATGCACCAATTATGGAAGTGATAAAGTACATAAAGTTTTACAACAATACAGATTATAAAGCTATCAACTACTTTGCGTATGTGATGAAACGTTTGATATCGAACACTTATCTGAGTCAGTTGCGTACCAGTAGACATACATGGTCTATATATGTAGGGCTCATGGGAGTTAACGGTTTAAAAATATTGTTTTGTCCTAAATTCAAATACATATGACTTTCTCATTATCAACATTTGAAAGTAATGTGTAATACTTTTTTTTCTTTTATCTTATTATTTCATTATGAAAATATACAACAAAAAAATATTAAGTGAAGATCAACAACAGTTTCCGTATATGAAGCTTGATTTGTTTTCATAATATTACTTCCCTTTGGAAGTCGCTTTTGCGTTTGTATGCCATGTTGTTCGGGAACACTTGTTCAACAGGTCAACTTCAACCGAGAAGTGCTAGAGTGTAGACATGATGGATTTGCAAGTCCTAGGAATGTATAAAATGCTGAATAACAATATTTTACGAACATCTCATTTTATTTACTTAGTCTTCTTATTCTAAGAGGTGGATAGAAGTTTTACATTACTTTTGTACCTAAGTTGTCTATAGATACTTGAGATAACAATGTTTAGAAAAAAACAACATTGTCATCACGCTATCTCTTTCGAGTTTTCTGTTTTCACTGTTATCAATGGCTTTTAAATGTAACGTGCTTACCACTTGAATATTTTGTGAATGTTTTATCTGAAAATGATAGTTCACATCTTCAACATACTAACAAAGCGACATTCAAGTATTATTTTCTTATTATTTTGAGAATACAACATTAACCTACCCGCGTATCCTAACGATGCTCTCCTCGCTATGTTAAAATTTATATAATTGTGTAGATATCTAGAATGTCCGATCAGAACAGTTAAAGTTGTTTTTGAATATATCAACCAATTACTTATGCCAAATCAATTACATATAACAAAACGACAATTATGATAATATATGTTTTCTAATTTCAGTTGTTTCACCTGTCAAAAGTGAGTAATACTGATATAAAAAGAAGGAGATGTGGTATGATTACAAATGAGACAACTATCCTCCACAGACCAATAAATAATAGCAAATCGTACGGCTTTCAACAACGAAAAAGTAAACAATATGGCCTAGTTTGCACATGCTTTACCGTAGTCATGCGAAAGTAATAGTCATGCTTTCGTATGTATTTGTATTACCAACTGAATTATTATTTAACTCTTTTTTTGTTTGGATTTGCTCATTTTAATACTTAAAAATAAAGTTCAAGGTAAATGTGGGTACAGTCCTTGGATGGTGTAAACTTCCCACTCACACCATACACCATTACACCATTCACCATACACCATTACACCATACACCTTGTGCCATTACACCATACACGTTACACTTTGCACCATACACCTTACACATTACACCATACACCATTCCCCATTCTATCTACACGATCCGAAATTACCCATAATGCAATTAAATTTCAAAGAAAGCGTGCGACTACAAAATTATTTATTTGATTTAAAAAACGAATATTGTAAATTAATGTATAAAATTAAAATCTCCGTGGTCATGCCTATGATGGTTATATAAACAATACAGATTAAATATATATACATGTATTTGTAAATAAAGTATGCATAAAACTTTGCTTGTAATGCAAATTTATCCGCGATCTGCCTATCTATAAATTAAAAACGATATTGGTTACAATGCTATTATTATCGGTTTTAACATGTATCGTAAATCTTATAAACTTGGTTTTCAGATAAAATCGACAAACAATGCCAAAAATGAATACTTCAGGATGACTGGTACATGTACAACATGTACAACAAAATTATTTTAAGCATCAACCAAAACTGACCATATTTGCACTTATAATTATACAATTGAGAATGGAAATGGGGAGTGTGTCAATCTGTTAATTTATATAGGGTTAAAAAAATTGGAAATATTTTTGCCCTCCTTTTATTAAAAATATTGTCTCGCTACAAAATTTCAGTAATTTTGATACCTCAGGCTGACTCATATAACAAAATTATTTAACTCATCAACCAAAACTGACCATAATATTTTCACTTTATTATATAGATCTATATAGCCGCATAGTAAATCAGCAATATTTTGATGTCAGGGTGGAGTGTATAATACAAATGACAGCAACATTGCAAAACAACATGTACAATGACAAAAGTTTGTCCCCATCAATCTAGATTGCCAGCATGTCCTCTTTTTATTCAATATATTGTCTCGCAACAAAATTTCAGTAGTTTTGATACCTCAGGTTGACTCGTATAACAAAATTATTTTAACGCATCAACAAAAACTGACCATATTTGCACTTTATTATGTATATCTATAAAGCCACATAGTAAATCAGCAATATCTTGTTGTCAGGATGGATTGTATAACACAAATGACAGCAACAGTGCAATACAATGACAACAAAAATTTGTCCTGATCAATCTAGATAGCCAGCATGAACTCTTTTATTCAAAATATTGTCTCGCAAGAAAATTACAGTAGTTTTGATACCTCAGGCTGAGTCGTATAACAAAATTATTTTAACGCATCAACAAAAACTGACCATATTTGCACTTTATTATGTATATCTATAAAGCCACATAGTAAATCAGCAATATCTTGTTGTCAGGATGGATTGTATAACACAAATGACAGCAACATTGCAATACAATGACAACAAAAATTTGTCCTGATCAATCTAGATAGCCAGCATGACCTCTTTTATTCAAAATATTGTCTCGCAAGAAAATTACAGTAGTTTTGATACCTCAGGCTGAGTCGTATAACAAAATTATTTTAAAGCATCAACCAAAACTGACCATATTTGCACTTTATCATGTAAATCTATATAGCCACATAGTAAATCAGCAATAATTTGATGTCAGAATGGATTGTATAATACAAATGACAGCAACATTGCAACACAATGATGACAAAAAATATACCCATCAATTTAGATAGCCAGCATGTCCTCTTTTTAATTAAAATATGGTCTCGCAACAATTTTTCAGTAATTTTGATACCTAAGGCTGACTTGTATAACAAAATTATTTAAACGCATCAAGAAAAACTGACCATATTTGCACTTTATTATGTATATCTATATAGCTGCATAGTAAATCAGCAATATTTTGATGTCAGGATGGATTGTATAATACTAATGACAGCAACATTGCAATACAATGACAACAAAAATTTGTCCCCATCAATCTAGATAGCCAGCATGTCCTCTTTTTATTCAAAATATTGTCTGTTAAGAAAATTTCAGTAGTTTTGATACCTCAGGCTGACCTGTATAACAAAATTATTTTACAGCATCAACCAAAACTGACCATATTTGCACTTTTAATATTATGTATATCTATATAGCCACATAGTAAAGCAGCTATATTTTATTGTCAGAATGGATTGTATAATACAAATGACAGCAACATTGCAACACAATGACAACAAAAATTATTCCCATCAATTTAGATTGCCAGCATGTCCTCTTTTTATTCAAAATATTGTCTCGCAACAAAATTTCAGTAATTTTAATACCTAAGGCTGACTAGTATAACAAAATTATTTAAACGCATCAACAAAAACTGACCATATTTGCACATTATTATGTATACCTATATAGCCACATAGTAAATCAGCAATATTTTGATGTCAGGATGGATTGTATAATACAAATGACAGCAACATTGCAATACAATGACAACAACAATTTGTTCCTATCAATCTAGATAGCCAGCATGTCCTCTTTTTATTCAAAATATTGTCTCGCAACAAAATTTCAGTAGTTTTGATACCTCAGGCTGACTCGTATAACAAAATTATTTAAACGAATCAACCAAAACTGACCATATTTTGCACTTTATTATGTAAATCTATATAGCCGCATAGTAAACAACAATATTTTGATGTCAGGATGGATTGTATAATACAAATGACAGCAACATTGCAACACAATGACAACAAAAATTTGTCCTCATCAATCTACATGTAGATATCCAGCATGTCCTCTTTTTATTCAAAATATTGTCTCGCATGAAAATTTTAGTAGTTTTGATACCTCAGGCTGACTTGTATAACAAAATTATTTTAAAGCATCAGCCAAAACTGATCATATTAGCATTTTATTATGTCATGTATGTAAATCTATATACATTGATATAGCCGCATAGTAAATCAGCATATAGCCGCAAAGCAAATCAGCAATATTTTGATGTGAGGGTGGATTGTATAATACAAATGACAGCAACATTGCAATACAATGACAACAAAAATTTGTCCCCATATATCTAGATAGCCAGCATGTCCTCTTTTTATTAAAAATATTGTCTCGCAAGAAAATTTCAGTAGTTTTGATACCTCAGGCTGACTCGTATAACAAAATAATTTTAAAGTATCAAACAAAACTGACCATATTTGCACTTTATTATGTAAATCTATATAGCGGCAGCCGCATAGTAAATCAGCAATATTTTGATGTCAAGATGGATTGTATAATACAAATGACAGCAACATTGCAATACAATGATAACAAAATCTTGTCCGTTTTAATTTAGAGTGTCAGCATTTCATCTCTGTATTCGTTATATAAAACTGTCACTAAAGTCAGTATCAGTATCTGTATTTCCAACTTCCATGACTTCTTAATATGGACGGGTACATCACAGATTCCTTTTGGGCTATTGTGTGATGGGTTGGTCTGCGCATAAATTAGTCGTGCTTGCTGAGGTGTGATGATTTAAACTCAGTAGTTCAGGATGGTTTGTATAATAAAACTATTCCACCTCATCATCCAACAGTGTGACTGACATGACAGATTTCATTTGTACTTTATAATGAAAAGTATGAGAAGTTCTCTTCTAGGAAAAGAATACTGTTAGTATATTATGTCGGTTGGTTGATTTTGTTGGTGGCTAAATATCAAGTGGCAAATATTTCATTCCGTTTCACATAAGTATATTTTTTCGGACGTTCAAGATATCATTTATAATCCGTAAAGACAAATCTAACGAAATTGACGAGATTGTTCATAATTATACAACACCTTATGTGCAATAACACTGTACAATTTTCCTTTGAACATTTTTTGGAAAACAGAATCGTAAATCCAAGGCAAACATAGGTTAATGACGATAAGATATTTATAAAGAGACTGTCAAAAGTGGGGAACGAAGCAACTTTAAAAATGATGTTGATAACCCGTGGTATAAAAATACTGTTCCGATGCGTGGATAACCTTTCTATCCGCCTTCAAGTTTAAATAAAATCCTTTCTTTTATGATAACTGCATGTGATCACAAGTGTGTAATTTTAAAGCCATTGTTTAATGTAAATAAGAATATGAAAAAAAAAGATTTTTTAATATGTGTATATTAAATATATATGACATAGAGTCTAACGAGTAAAGTAATTTGCTTTACTGGGAAAAAAGAACAATAGGATTATTATTATTGTTTATGTTTACAATCCGAAAAATTTAAATAAAATGAACTTCGGTTTCAACCAATGAAATGTCGTACACCATTCATTCACACCATTCCCGATCGCACGTTACACAATCACACCATTCCTCATACACCATTACACCATTCCCCTTACACCATACACCATAGCACCATACACCTTCTACCATTGCACCATATGCCATACACCATTACACCATACACGTTATTTTGGGAAGTTTACACCATCCAAGGGCTGTAATTGTCCCCTCGATATCCAAAATCGAAAAGTTCTCAATTGGTTTCTTCAACAAGATAACGAAGACATTTTTGTATATTCGTAAGTTAATTTATATGTGTATGACAATATATGTTCCAGGTCATGTTTGTTTCTGGATTGTATCCTTTGTATGTGTTACAGAACTCTGGTTACTATCGATACCGAACACATAATCATCGAACAAAGAAAAAATTACAAAAATATAAGATTTTATTGAACATTAAATGTATTCAAAAAGGGTTAAGTGCTGTTGACAATAGGCCTTGCATAGCCTTTATATAAGGGGAGATGTCGTTTTGCTTTCCAATCTAAACCTTTGTTGATGTATTAACCAATACGACTGCTCTTCATTGAACTTTAAAATTACCCGAAGTCAGTCAAAAAGAGTTTATATGTATTAACGTAACCGTCTGATTTAAAAATAGCTTCGTGTTTGTTATCAGAATAGATAAAGGTTATAGTTCAAAATAGAGAACGAAAAAATGGAAATCGATGAGGATTACTGAGAGATTGAATTCCTTCGAGCAATATATGAAATGAAACCATTGACAAAATGAGGTTCACTGTGCGAGTAGAAAAATTCCTTCTAAAAGCAAAGAGCACATAAATATTAGGAAAGTTAGTTATTAAAACCTAGCAGACATTTTATTTGAAACAGGTACATTGTGTACAAATATTCAATGTATGTTTTCAGGTATATGGATCCAATCAACTGAGCCCAGAAAGAGAACAATGACAGACAACGTTTGATTATAAAGTTTACTTATCTAACTGACATTTTGTGTTTATATTGAAATTTATATACTATTTCATCATTGTAATTATCTTTGCACGTAACTGTTTTAATTGAACATTTTCTTAAACACGCATCAAAGATACCTTGGTATTAATTGTGTATACATGATTCGCGTTTTGTCTACCCAAGACTGATCAGTGGTACTCGTATTGAAATACTTGGTACACCAAACTGAATTATTTGTACAGTTTTGGATACCGAAAATCATGCCAAATTTTCACCTTTTTCTAATACTGACCAAGAATATACACACCCAGTTAACTGAAGTACTATCATCATAGCATTTAGAAATAAATGTGAATATGTATATTGCCTGTCTGCTTTTTCCGCTATTTTTGTAACTATCACCCCACTAGTGATATACCGACTTTTATTATGCAGTACATACACAATTATCAAAAATTATCAAAAAATCATTTTTACCTGTATGTAATATTTTTGTTTTTATATTTGTTTACATCTAATTCATCCCTCAGCTTGACAAAAACTGTTCAAATCATGCTGTATTTTGTGTACAATCACAGTGTATATATGCACTGAGAGTGGTTGGTTTAGATAGCTATAATACAAGATTTAAAATCCAACAATTTTACATACGGAAGTGCATGTACCACGTCAGAAATATGACAGTTGTTTTCCATTCGTTTGACGTGTTTGAGCTTTTGATTTCGCAGTTTGAACTTTCCATTTTGCATTGTCCTTGGAGAGAGATATTTTGTTATTATACTTTTGACCTAAGTAGGGTACACACACGAGCAAGCAAGTTCCTTTTAAGTAAATACTACCGTTCGATCGTAATAAAGTCACTACAATCTTTATGCAAGTTATGACGCATTTGATGCGTACATGTATTACTAGACACATATTACAATAAAAAAAATTAGTCTGTACGTTTTTCATTTCAAAAATAAATACACTGTATATCCATACCCCTGCAAGCAGATTTTCATATTTGTTTTTTTCATCTTACCACTTTTACTTAAGGAGAGAACAACAACCAAATACAAATATGTAATGTTTCAGATCAGCAAAGAAGAAATTTGTTGAGGTTCAGGGTGAAGTATTGGATTGCCAACTCTATTAAATCTGACTGAAAGAAACAGTATAAGTATTAAAGCTTTTAAACAGATCATAGTGAAGTCTATTTTACTTTTTACAGCATACCTTACATTGCTTTTCAAAATTTACATGGTATGTAGGTAACCCAACATGAGTCTAAAGTCGGCTTTTTTAATACTGGTCTTGATTTTGTACACTTTTTTGCTCACATTTGCTATCATGTGTAAACTTTTTGACAATGCGTGTTCTAGAATGTATCACTAAGTTGTCTGTTTTTTCATAGCTCATGTATGCATAGAGCTAAACGGTGTCGCCTTATTCAATCAATTTACTTGTTTGTGATTTTCAATTCAGACAGTTAAAGCAATTCATGGCTTTGCATGGAAAACAATATATCTGACAAAAAATGTTTAAAACATGCTTTGGCAAAAAAAAGAAAGAAATTGTTTTAAGTATGTAAATAATCCTAATTTTTATTTCAGTTTAATATGGGGCTGAATAAATAACTAAGACCCATTAACCACATCATGGTCCAAAACAATTAAAAATGCTTCCATTTTATCACAGGATTGCAAATTAATCTTAAAGAAATCTAGTTTTGACATACTTGTGTGAACAAAAAATAATACAATCATTTACTGTTTTTTTAATTACGGTGACAATCATAGTATGTACAGACAACTTAAAAATATCTCGTTTCAAATTCATGTTCAAATTCATGTGTCAGGCACTACGAAAAGTTATAGCGAGCATTCATTAAAAAAAAGTATACCAAGTTACATTAAGATTGTGAAGTTCTTCTTTCAATGTTGACAGTAGTACCCACAGATATGGCAAACATTTTCCCACAGGCGTTGAAATTAAGGACTGTTCTTACTCAAATTGGCCAAGGAAGGTACACAAAAAAGTATTTTAGCTCCCTGAAAGTTAGTATAACTGTTCCGTCGTTTAAAAAAGTCGTTCAAAGGAAAATAAAAACAGTTAAAGAGTGCAAGAAATTTAATACTTGTTTAAAATGATTGCTAATTGACCTACGTTCAAATAATATACTCATCTGATTGATTTTGTTTATTGTTTGTCACCAACAAAATACAGATCAGTGTAATTTATTAAATAATCAGAAAAATCAATGTGTATAATTTGAATCATAAAAGGGAATTCAAAATATATATTATTTTGATAAAAAAAAACAAATCACAATTGTGTACGTCAAATTTTAAAAATCTGACTGAGTGTGCTTTTGACAAATCTTTGAACGTCACTGATAGGTAGATTTATTTCTTTTAGATACTTTGTATCTGTGTTTCTCCAAATTGATACATGTGCATATGGATTGTATAATTGAGTTTACAATTTAATCAGCATGGTGTATTATTACACCTTGTTGTGAAATATAACCGACATTGTGTAACCTTTAATTTTCCAGGTATGACTATTTATGTTATTGTATAATTCGACAACGGAAGTATAGCATATTGTTACAACATTGATACGGCTTTCGTTATGGAAATTGTCAAATGTTCATCAAATACTGTTTTAATTGTCTTTCATTAATTACACAATTTGTCTTATTGAACACTAAAACCAATTATAATTGCTCTAGGAGCAATCGTTATATATAATAACAAACATTATTATACACATTCTGGAATGTATCAACAGTCAATTATTAGATTGTTCACCCACACAAACTTCAAAGGTTTTTTGCGATCCAAAAATAAAGGCAACAGTAGTATACCGCAGTTCAAAAGTCATAAAATAAATTCGAGTTACAAATTAAAATCGATGAAAAGACATCAACTATAAGAGGAAAACATACGGAACAACAGAAACACTGAACTGCAGCAAAAAAAAAAACAAAAAAAAAAAACGCCAACATACACAGAAACGGACTATTTGATAACAACTGTCATATTCCTGATTTGGTACAAGACATTTTAAGAAAAAATGGTGGGTTGAACCTGGTTTTATGGCTAGCCAAACATCCCTCTTATATGGCAATGTTAAACAATACCGCTAAAATAACAACACTACGTGACAGGAATACAGTACAAATAAACGCTCGAATACTCAGCAAAGAGAAATACATAAATACATAATATAATAGTACACTGACGTATTTTTGTGACGTATATATTAATCTTGAAATTCATACAATTATATGGAACGAGATCAAAAAATTCACAATTATTTTCACAAGACTAGTCCAAATAATAATCAATTATTTGGACTAACACAATACTTTATCCATGCAAAAAATGGAATTAATCTCGACTATACTGACAAATAAGACATATGTAAAATTTTCCGAAAATACAGAATTCAAACCACAAACGATAAAAAATAACACAATATCAAACCGTACATACAAAAGAAACATCATCACTAAATACATGAATGTTGGATGTATGAATACCGAGACACGTCGTATACTAATGCGAATTCACACTCGGCAAAACAGTCATATTCGGGAATAAGTCACGTTCGGTACTTAGCAAACCAGACGACGTAGATTGAAAACCACAATCTGAGACGTGGCAAAGATGTCGTTAGTTATTTTAGACACAGAGACATCGTATAGATCAACCAATTCGTGATGGTGTCCATACAATTTTAGGAGTGTCATTTTTAATCTTTCCTCCTCGTAACTCTTTTGGAGCAGTTTCTGCGTAGGAGCACACCCCTGTATATAAAGTCCGTATAGTGTGAACATGCACAAGCATAACGTATTAATCGAGATATTTAAACACCATACGACGGAGCAGAGGGTATGTTACTGCTGAGAAAATGGGAAATTGATGATTGGGAAGTTGAAATCATCCCGTTTGTCATAGATTTTAGTGTGAAGTCGTCCATCTGTGTGAATATTGAGGAAAAGATCAAGGTATGAAACAGTCCTTCTAGTATCAGTAGTATCCTTAATTTCACGTTCACTAGGGTATATGAGATGCAAGTGCTGACTGAAGTATGGGTTATTCAGTGATAGTACATCATCAATATATCTGATTGTAAAATCAAAGAATTTTGAAAGGTGCTTTTTCTTTTTATCTTTTAGACAAACCACTTAAAAATTGATATGAAATCAAGATTAGATATAAAATAAATAAAGTGACTCGCTACAATTTATTCAATTTGTATTTGTTCCATGTTTACATTTTTTTTTGGTAGAACTGAAAGGATGTTTAAAGGTTTAAAATAATATGGAAGAAGCAATATATGTATTAATGGTCTTACATGTAATTGGCTGATATATTATTGATGTTTAACGAATCTTTATATCTCTTTGTTTTATTAGTGGAGATAGCCGTAGTACCCTGTGAAAACCACTGACTTTTAGCAAATAATTTGGCACTACCGGTCAATTAAAATTAAATGATCAGTGATGACACATTTCTTAAACCATTCGGCCACCGAAGACATTCCAACGTTTGACCTTTAAGTAAACCATGAAATAATAACTACTGTCTCCTTTGTTAAGAAATCCAAACAACAAATTCTTAATAACGTTCAACCTGAAGATTATGATTCAATATTGAAATATAGTTCAGGTCATTGCACCTCTGGTTTTTTGTTGAGTTAGTGTTGCTAAATCTTAAGTTTTATCCAATGTGTTGTTTTCGCAGTTGTTTTTTTACCTTGTTGTCGTCTTGGTTTAATGAAGTAACTATATGTAAATAATATCTTCTTCCTTTTTTCTCTGTTAAAACAATAATTTTAAAAGAAGCTATGACACAAAGTTGTAAATTCCGAAGCCAGAACTGCTTACCTTCACCAAACTCCCCGGCAGTTCCAGCTCCGATCCGCATACTACTCTATACTAATCACTGCCTTCGGCTTTTTTCGTAATCCGATCTTCAAGCTGTTTGACCCGGATTGACCTTTCGTTGCTACTGAAGGAAATATGGCTGCACATTGATGAAAGGATATTTTTTACCAACTGTACCATTAAATGTGGACAAACACAATTAAAGTAAGTAAAACAAACTCAATCCAAATAATATTACAACATCAAAGTTTTTGAAATTTCTGTATCGCCACGTCAAAGAAACCATTTCTGGCTTGAAAACTCGATCAACTTTGTCTTTGCAAAATAATCTTCGTCACTTGAAAACCATAAAATCATTTCTGCAATTTGAAAGAAAGTTCTGTCTTGAACTGTTGATAATAATTATGCATCCTTTTAATATACTGGCACCCAATCATCAGCAAATAAAAGTCGTTTGCAGACCACTCACAGTCTCACAGTATTCACAATTTATCAATACCTCAACTTTTCAGGCTCAAGCCAGACGCCTATTTTTATCAAACTGCCTACTGGTGTAAAAATATCAAAAACATATACAAAATGAAAAAAATGTTGTCAGGACTGTCAAATTTTCCAGAGAAGCTACTCCTTATGGAATTAAAGATATTTTATATAAGACAAAATTGGACTCCATGCAGGGTTTTTTTTTTAATTTTTTTTATATAAAAGGGAAGAGTTTCCAAATAAGGGTCCTACTAAAAAGCGCCCGGGTGAAGAAAAGGCGCCCGGGGAAAAGAAAAAGCGCCCGGGGCAAATATATAGATATTGTATTGGCATGAGACAACTTTGTGTCGATGCAATAAGTTATGCACATTGATTTTTTTTAAATTTTAGACAAGTATTTTGCAAATTCAGATAAAAGACAAAGCTGATGTGTATGTGTATTCATCTGACCTGTCATGGGAAAAACACCCTTTGCATGAATAATTCACATTTTTGTCTGTGAGGAACATCTCCAAGTCTGCCAATTCCAGCTCTTCACATCGTAGATGGTACCACGTATCACAATTGTTGCAGCAAATGCTTGCAATTTTACAATTTTTACGGCATATTCCACAAGGCCAGAATATCATACTTGCTTTAGCAGTGGGTTTAACTTTTCTTTTCTTAGTGGCAGGCATGTTGAAACCCTTCCACGATCTTCCACCGTCAATTCAAGTATGCTTAATAAAATACAAAACTTTGAAAAGTGTTCACCTTGCAGTTGCGAATTTTAGACCTCGGGCGCTGATTATTTTTAAATAACGAAATATACGTTTTGATCGAGGATAATATCGTTCATGATTCTTCTATATACTCTTGTTTATATTTACTTACTTACTTATATATAATTTTGAAATCTAAAATGTACAAGTGCAACAACACTATCTACACACTTTAGATGTAGTATCGTACATATCCCTATTTATATTAAGGACAAAACAAGCAATGATTATTTTTTTTTTATTCAGGAAATTATTTATTGTTATAAAATATTATTATTTTATTCTCCCGGGTACTTTTTTTTTCTTTTCTTAGGCGCTTTTTAGTAGGACCACCAAATAATGTCAAATTGACACAAGGCCTCAAACAGGTAATTTTAGCAAAAATTGACAAGTTGAGTTAGGGTTTCCAACTATTATTAAGACTCCTTTTACATACCAATCTGAATTTCTTAAAAACTCACTTCAGGTATAATTTTATGGATTAAAAAGAAATAAAGCACTTGAAAAATAATATAGGTAACACACATACATCATTTGTACATTGTATACTAAAATTGTTATGCATTTTGCCTTTATTATATGTATGAATTTACAATGGTCTGGATTGGAGTTATTTTATTTCTGTATTACAATTTACTACTTTTTTCAAGAATATTTTTTTGTTAATGTATTATCCAGTAAATTTATAACTATACAATTACATGTATAAATGTCCACCCATCCCCTCCCCCTCCCCTAAAAAAAGTACAATCTTTATGTTTTTGAGCCCTTTATAAGTTTCTATCTTTAACATACAACTTCTGGATAATAGGAAAGAGCTTGAACCAATATCTAAATACTCATGTTATATTTAATATTTTGTCCTGTCCTGAGCAAAATTCTAGCACAAAAGAAACTAGACCATTTTTGTTTGTTTGTTATCATGTATTCAATTTTATGTCGTTTTAGAATTTAGATGTAGAATCTACATGTATATAAGCCTGATTATACTGATAAGATACTGCTAAAATAAAATCTTAAATCAAGTTAACGTTCTAATAGCATTTTAATGATTTTTATGCAGCATTAAGCAATTTACTCAAATTGAAATAAAAAATGGTGCATACAGTATTTGATTTTAAAGACTGTTCTTTACTTTTTGAAATTTATGTTTCTGTAACTCTTAAGTTCCATACAGTACTCGCAAGGACATACTGAGAGACATGACCGACACAGTCTTCGACCGATATGGGGTTATCGACACAGTGGCCGACACAGTGCCCGGCATGTCAGGTTAATTAATCTACCTAACACCTGCGGTGTTTGACCTCTTCACACAACTATTCAAAGTCATAAACGACACCTGATTTTACGTTTGGACAGTGATCAGTTCTTATCAGTTATTTTACCTGTAGCTGTATCTCGATAAGATATTTATAGAAATGTATTCATGGTGTATTTTTGATTTGTATTAATTTATTTTTCAGGTTGAATGAAAGATTTTACAATCAGTTTCTTTTTTTGTTGATTACCTTTAAAATTTCGTCATAATTATGAAAAGCATTCGATTACGCTTTTCAAAACAGACGAATTACTATCGTGTAAAACCACGTGTCATGTGATTTAATGGGAATAATATTTAAGTAAATATTTCTTTTCGATTTTAAACTTTTCCCAATTACTTTTTTTTTTTTTTTTAATGAAGATTACGATGTTTTAAAATATAGCTGACCGATGTTTTTCATTGGTGTTTGTTGTTTGGTTTATCGATTATTATAGAGCAATGTTTAGTGCATGTCCGTTTGTTTGATTTACTGTTAATCAATATGCATGTACGTAAAGGCAGCAGACGATTTGTGTACGACCACGTGTCGTGTGATTTTAAAATGGGAAGATATTTCTTGTGTATTTATTTGCCACTAAAGTAGACAGTTCAAGTAGCATATTTGTTGATTTACAAATCTGATTTTATGTGTACACCAAGTTGTTGTAAGAAGGCTACTTTTAAATGACATTTATAACCCGAAAGACAAGATCGTGTGTCTGTTTGGTTTATTATGTAATACACCACAGGTACTCTGGTGGGCAGTTTATATAATTATTTTTATCTTTCTTGTTCATTCGTAAAATAAAAGGTATCACTAAAGTCGATATTTTATTCATTACTAGAAAAAAAAATGCAATTAACTATGACCCCCTTTATAACTATTCATGCCCGTAGATATCTTGAAAACAGATTATTATTGATACCGAAATTAATATTTTAATACAAATGTACATGAAATCCACAAAAAAAAAAACCCAAACAAATACCATTTTCGTGTTCTCATCTAACCCCATTCAAAAGAGGATCAACTTGATAAAGATAAGTGTTTTTTTTTTTGTTATCAAACTTTCAAGATCAGTTTTTACACTCGAAAATAAATATAAATAATATCCGGACAAATTTAATGACAGAAATATTTTATATTTAATTGTACATTGTACATACAATATATTTATCAAGCAGTTTTGTCAATAATCTTCTTTCTATCCTGATTACTTTCGCTGAACCGATCTTCTTAAAAGCTGATTCACTTTAGAGAGCACTCTTTCATTGAAGGCTTTATCACACATGACTTCTGGGAATACTGTAACTACGTATCTCCTGATAAACTCCCTTTTCTGTCTGTTTAGGGGATTCTTATTTAGTTTACCTCCACCGTAAAACGTATACATCGTTCTTAGATTGTCGGACGTAAATAGTTCTGGGAACAGAATTGGCATAATGTGGCATGCACAATTTCCTGGTCCTTTCGAGGAGTGGATAGCTCTTGAGAGATCGTTCTCGGAGATCAAAAATTGTTCTGGAATGTCCGAAAATAAAATGTACGGCACAGTAAGGCTTTGTCTCATCGGCGGGGTTGACATGTTAAATCCAAATGTTGGCGAAAATGTATTTCTTTGCTCAAGTGTTGTAATGTGAGACGTTGTAGGAGTTAAAGGTATATCCGGCAAACGTGATGAATGTGATGGTAACGGAGACGGTACATCACTTTCATTGTCAACAGCATCTATGAGTGACCGACGGGCTGTAGAAATTCTTTGTGTATTTTCCGACTCTTGGGGTTGAAGATGCCTAGTCACAAAAGCAAATAACTTTTTGATGGTCTTCTGCTGTTTAAGTAGCATGCGTTCTAATAGAGATGAACGAGCATTGTTAATTTCCACTTGCTTTAAAATTTCTGCCAAGTCATTGTCTGATGAAAAGGCTGGACTTGTCTTTAGAACTGGGGATTTGTCCTTTCCATTACACTCCGGCTCAGGTTCGGGTTCCACTTCCTCAATTGCCGATGTTGGTGCTATAAAATGAGGAGGAAGCTCAGTGATCTAAATAAATATGGGTCGTTATTCCTATCTCCAATATCTACAAGTGATGCTTCTGGTTTCTGAAAAAAAAAATCAAAATATAAATATATTATATTAAATGACAACTTACGGATGCAGTTAAATGGGGTATAACTAAAACAAATACTACTTCTAGTGTGGTGTCGAAAGTTATTTTGTTACTGTCGTGTGGCAAATATTACAAAACAGATTCTATTAAATACGTTAAAAAAATACATTATATTAACTTTTTTTTAAAGAATAAAAATTGTCAATTACTGAGTGTAGAATGTAAAGTAAACGTTGTTTATTTAAACAAACTAATCAATCGAACTACATGTATTCATAAACAAGTTTTATTTTCTATTTATATTTGATAACATTTGATCATATTAAATATGAAGAAGAGAAACATAATCATATGCAAAATAAACTGAGACTGATTTTAAAATAAAATATTAATATTATAACATGCCAAAGCAATGGGACTTGGTAAAGTGACATCACTGACTGGACTTGAAGGTGGTGTCTCAACTGATTCTGTAGATACGTTTGGCGAGTCCGTTGTTTGCTCTAACTTCTTTTTGCATTCTTGCTCTTTTCTCCTCATGTCAAGCCATTCACCACTTTCTAAAACTGTTGCATCATCTTTGTCTCCATCTTTGTCACCCCAATGAGCAAGATATTTCTCACCAATGCGAATACGTCCATCTATGATAATTTTGAATCTTGGACATACATAAAATCTCAAATTTGCATTTTCATCATCAAACTCGACCAGGAAATGACTTGCTTCTCGAGTATGAAGTCTTGAAGACATTTTTCTTAACTGGCGATGTTGTGCGATGGTATAAGTTTTTTTTAATGCGTATATTTTGACACAAACAATTGTCATGGGAATAACTAAAATATTGAATTGAAACTTCCGTATAATTGTTTGCACCTTATTACAATGTACAAACGTAAATTGCCAAAAGGTTTATTGCCATTTTGATAATCTTGTATCAAAAGCGGAAGGTATTGCATTAGCACTGACACCTTAGGCCATATGTGTGACATCTTCGATGTGAGAAAACAACTAGATTAAGAATACACATAAAAAAAAAATCATCATTTTAATACATTACTCATAATATCTTGGGAGTAAATTAAATAAACCTTAACGAACTTACTATTGCATACAATTGATACATATTTGTCCATAAATAGTTTTTTTATCAGTTTATATTGACCTTAGAATACCTGACCAGCTGTCGTCACGGTCTATGGATGCACTCAGTATTTATCGTGATCATAAATGGGATAAAACGAGGAATTTGCAATTTTATATTTTCTAAGGAAGGTTTAAAAATAGGTTTTTTTTCTGAAAAGTCTAGTGCACTTTTGATATAAATATTAAAAAAAAGTTGCATTTTAAAATTTATAATCAGTAATATGACTTTTAAAATTTATTTATTAGTGTACACATTTGAAGTTTGTTAAATGTCTCCTGTCAGATGATATATTTCCGGTACCCTAAAAATCACACTGACAATAAATTATCACACAATTATGTCATTCAATTTTATTATTTCTATAAAAAACAAATATATTTTTCTAAAAATTAAATCATTCCGAAAATGCCGAAATTCAAACTAACACATCATGACAATATGAAAATGTATACTCTGTACCAACAAGGATGTCCCGTGCATGCCATATTACGAAAGTTGTCCGCTGATGGTATAGATATTTCTTGAGGCGCTGTTAAAAATGTGATTATTAAGTACCAACATGGTCGTGCTGGATATGAACATTTGTCAAGAAAGAAAATCCCGACATTCAAAAGTATTACAGATGCAGATATTGATTTTGTTAAATCTACACTTAATGAAAATCCAACTCAAACATGCAGTGACATTATGCGTCGTTTATCAGACAAGGGAACAATTACAAGTAAATCTACCGTTCGAAAAATGATAGATTCAGCCGGATACACTGCATCAACACCTCGTTATGGACAAATGATTTGTGAAGCAAATAAATTAAAGAGAGTTGAGTTTTGTAAGCAACTTATAGCAGTCAATGAACAATTTGACGATATCATATTCACAGATGAGGCAACCGTTCAACTTCACGATAACAAAGTTGGTATTTACAGAAGAAAGGATTGCGTTGCTCCTGTACTGCCAAAGCCAAAGCATCCACTAAAAGTCCACGTTTAGTGGAGGCATTAGCCGACGTGGTACCACTCAAATTTTGATCTTTGGAGGTATTCTAAAATCTGATTTCTTTGTGAATACTTTACTACGATTTGGACTTTTGCCATTTATTAGACAAACTTATCCAGATCAGCACAGATTTCAACAAGACAATGACCCAAAACATCGTTCTAATCTTAGTAAGAGGTTTATACAGGAAAACCAAATTAACTGGTGAGATATTTGGCCCAGACTTTAATCCAATTGAAATGGTTTGGAGTATGATGAAGCAGCGGTTAAATAAGAAAAAACCTTCAACTAAGAATGATCTAACCAGTGGAATTAAGGATTTTTGGAAAAATGACTTAACTGTTGAACGATGCAACACTTTTATTGACCACAATTTCAAGGTATTACCAGTGGCTGTGTTTATTGGTGGACGTGCAACAGGGGATTTACCGAATAAGATTTTCCCAGAGAGATCAAGTTCGAGGTCATTAAGTTATTTTAATGATCAGTTCGATTTAGAAGAGGCGAAAGAGAGACTTGCAGCAGTGAAATACTGATTTAACAGAAAAACAGTCATAAATAAATAGTCCTTTTAAGGACTACCAAATTATTCCAAAAGAGTCTAAAATGTTGTAGTTTGTATGATGAGTGTCTTTAGATACATATTACTGTAATTAATTATTTAAGTCATTCTTCTCTATTCCATAACTTTCATTTGTCTTTTCTTTATAATTGAACACCTTAAAATATTTTTTTGGCCCATGTTTCAATATTTTTAATTTCCCCATCTAAACCTATATTTTAGTTCACCAATATTCTCTATTCTTTTTTTTTTTGCTAGAACGATTTTCTCTATACTTCATTTTTTTTTTTGCCTATTATTCTATATTCTGAATATGATATACTTAAATGTGAGCACCCTTCTTCTGTAAAACAATATTAGGTAAAAAAACAAATAGAAATAAAAAGAAATAAAATGAATAAAATTAAACTAAAAAAGCATATATCATGTTAAATAGCTCAGTTTCTTTATTGAAATAATTGAATCATTTATTTTCTTCTTCCCCTTTGGATAATATTTTTAAGTACCTGTAAAAGAATTACAATTTGAAATTATTAGCTGATGACATATTTGTAAACAAGGTTTTATAGTTATCATGGTTATGTAATCTAACAGTTTATCATTCATGCTCCTTGATTCAGGTAACCTTAATTACTAAACAGCATGAGATCACACCTGGTTTTTGTGTCTGTCCTTAAGACTGTCATTTCAGAAACAATGTCTCTCAAAGTTATCAATATCAGTATGTCCTTAAGAGTACTGTACATGTCGTGCATATGCATATATGTAACAGCCACTATGTTCCGTCAGTTACTTTGTTCCGGCGGAACTTTTCAAGTATAGTTATTTCGTTCCGATGGAACTTTCCAACTAGTTGTTTTATTCCGAGTGCAGTCGAAAAGTTCCGGGAAAAAGTAGCTAGTTGAAAAGTCCCGGAACAATGTAGCTAGTTGAATAGTTCTGGCGGAACAGAACAACTACTAGTTACATCATTCCGAATATACCATATTTCGTCCTTTTTGTAGAAAGAGGGGTAAGAATGAGTATCAGTATATATGAGAGCAAATCATTAATTTACAAGAATACCCAACGCACTGAAAGGGGTTTCTTTGGGGACAAATATGCAAAAGTTAAATTGTATTTCATAGCTCACATAAAACGGAATAAGTTGCATTATCATGCAAATTTAGTATTCATAGTACCCTCAAGAGAGTGAAGAATACCCCCTCCTCATGTGGTTCTTTGCATCAATTCTCCAAATGGAACTTTGCGACTGGTTGATAAGTTCAGTTGGAACTTTTGGTTAAGTTTGTTAGTTCCGGTTTAGACTTATTTGCCAAAGAGGAACTTTGTGGCTAGTTGATAAGTTCCATTTGACTTTTGTTATCAGTATCTTGGTTTCCCTTTGAAAGGTTCAAATATAATATGTTGCGCTTTTACTTTGCATCAATTCTCCAAATGGAACTTTCTGCCTGGTTGAACTTTTAGGCTAGTTTGTTCGTTCCGGTTTTGACTAATTTGGCAAAAAGGAACTTTCTAACTAGTTGATATGTTCCGTTGGAACTTTTCAACTTGTCACTTTGTTCCGGTGGAACTTTTAAACCAGAAGAAGAACAAAGTAACTAGTTAAAAAGTTCCTCCGGAACTTTTCGGCTAGTTAGTTCTTTCCGCCCGGAACGTTCCAACGTCGAAACAAAAGAGCATTTACATATACATGTAGACAGTTCTTATTACTTCCAACTTCTCTCATAATCAATAGAGAAATATTTTACATGCTATGATGCATATCACTAAAATGTTCACTATACAGGACCCTGAAGATACTAGACTTTCAACAATATCATTTCTACATAATGTATATATTAAGTTACAAAACAATTTACTGAACCAAAATGAGTGAATTTATTCCTGCAAAAAAAATACACTTTTAAAAATTGACTTTAATTCCAGGATGACAATAATCAATTCTAATGTTTTTCTTTTTATCTTACAGATGGTGACACAATAGATAACATCACAGTGCTAAGATTGAATCAGAATGAATAAAACAAAAAGTTTGTATTAGGTATTGGTCTATTTTTATAAATTTTTTATTTGCATGGATTAATTACTTTGTCAAAATATAAGAAAATACTATTTAATTATCTCGTCTCGCTGTCACATGGAATAAAAATGATTACTTTCATTGTTCGTAAAAAAATGTTTGTGAATAAGGTGGCTTCTCATTTTGAATAGTTCAATATGTAATATTAATGCTTGATAATAATGTTTAAATTGTCAAAATGAAAAATGAGTTTGATAAGAAGCCATATTTTTTAACCAAGCAATTCACAATGACAATTTTTTTTATAGTTTCAAATGTATGTGACACTCAATACCTTTCTTTAATTATGATCAATGATGATAGTAAGATATTACAGATCGATGTGTGTGAAAGAATTATAAAAAAGGTTGCATTCAGTTTGTCTTTGTCAATTATACTTCCCTGCCCCCTATTTTTCAAACTTTTTATATGTTAAATTATGCAGGTCCTTGCATTTCAACACAAAGTTGACATTATTATTAGTTATACTCATTTTATTATTTCATTATTACTTTCAGCTACATCAACCAGAAGAACTTTGCACACAATTTTTGATTTAGTTTCCTTGGAGATTTTAACAGTAATTGTTAAAACTTGAAATCAGACAGAATGAAACTTTGAGAAAATTAACATATACAGTGTACATGTAGCTTCAATATGAATCAATTGATAGGTACACCGTAAGTATATTTTCTATGAAAGTTATAAATTGGTTTGTTTACAAAATTAAGTTTTTACTAGGTATATTTGAGTAAATACAGGACCAAATTATATATTAAAACAAATACTCACAAACGTTTTTCTAAACACTACTTATAGTAACTATGGTGATATTAATTATATGACCAGATTGTGAGATATAACTACATGGTTGATGTTATAAACGTTGAACATAAAAAAAGAAGATGATGTATGATTGCCAATTATATGAGACAACTCTTCCAACAAGAGACCAAATGACAGAAATTAACAACTATAGCCTATAGTAAGTCATCGTACGGCCTTAAACAATGAGCAAAGCCCATGCCACATAGAGAGCTATAAAGGACCACGAAATGACAAATGTAAAACAATTCAAACGAGGAATCTAACGGCCTAATTTATGTGTAACATAATGAAAGAAAAACAAATATGTATCACACAAAACGACAACCACTGAATTACAGAATGTGGTGGGTTTAAACATATTTGCTGGCGCCCAACCTGGGACAGTGGTGTAACAGTACAACATAAGAACAAACTATAAAAATCAGTCGAAAAATTCTGTTAAACTCTTCAGATGGATACAAATAGAAATGCATTTAACAAAAACACAGAATGGACATGGCTGGGTACTTGTACATCCAAACAACTAAAAGACACTTAGTACAGATCTGAGAGTATTTACTCTTAGCAAACTCAAGCTTAATATGTGAGAAATTACCCTAAATCTGATAGGTCCCACAACTTTTGAACGACAGACTCCAAAAAATAAAATCAAAAGGGAACTAAATCCAAATGTTGTGTTAAAATTTAATGAGAAATTGTTCAAAGCAAAGGAGAAGGGGCATTATTAAAGGCCTGTTTTTGATCCAAGAAAATTAAATTATTGACAAGTATTCCAAAAAGGCACATGATGTTTGGAAATGCATAGATATAAGAAATATAAAAAATAAACATAAGATTTTTTTATCTGATGACGTCACAATTACGTCATTGTATATACAGTTGTCATGAAAACGAGGACAAATGTAGAATTTATGCAGTTTTCCATTGTTATTTCCATTATTGAAACATCAAGCGCAGTCAATAAACAACAAAATAGTTTAAGAAAACCTTTATTATAACTATTGACATACATGACATAATCTCACTAAATATAAAGTTGCTTCTTGGATTAGCACATACTTTGCCAATCTAAAATATACTTTAACATTTTACGAAAAACAAGGAAATTTTAGAAATTTTACAAAATAAACAAATTTGGTCAAAGTTTGTTGCTATGGTTTCTCGTTAAATGATAAAACAGGAGGCTCTCAAGAGCCTGTGTCGCTCACCTGTATCTACTGTGGTTTTGGAAATCATGTAAAATAAGGTTTAGATCATAATAAATAGTATTAGATATATATCCTAACAATGATTGAGGCCAAGTTTCGATTAATTTGGCCCAGTAGTTAAATTAAAAGCAGGTCATCCAACTAGTAACTAGACTTGCAATAGTTACTGAAGACCCCTTATTATTTAAATAAGTTTTCAATTGTGACCATTTGAAATTTTTTTTTTTACAATTTTCCCTTAGACTTGTATAGTAAATCCCTATGTTCTATTTTAAGCCATGGCGGCCATGTTGGTTGCATGGCAGGGTCATCAGATATATTTTTCAATCAAGATGCCCTATTGAAAATTGTGGCTAAGTTTAATTTTATTTTGCTCAGTAGATTAAGTGTAGACGATTTTTGAAAAAAATTGCAAAAATTTACGAAAAAAATTGTTAAAAATTGACTATAAAGGGCAATAACTCCTTAAGGGGTCAATTGAAAATTTTGGTCATGTTAACTTATTTGTAGATCTTACTTTGCTGAACATTATTGCTGTTTACAGTTTATATCTATCTATAATAATATTCAAGATAATAACCAAAACTGCAAAATTTCCTTAAAATTACCAATTCATGGGCAGCAAACCAACAACAATTTGTCTGATTCGACTAAAAATTTCAGGGTAGATAGATCTTAACATGTTGAACTTTTTTACCCTTTGTCCGATTTGCTCTAAATGCTTTAGTTTTTGAGATATAAGCCAAAAACTGCATTTTACCCCTATGTTCTATTTCAAGCCATGTCAGCCATGTTGGTTGGCAAGCGGGGTCATCGAACACACTTTTTAAACTAGATCCCCTTATGATGATTGCGGCCAAGTTTGGTTTAATTTGGCCCAGTAGTTTCAGGGAAGAAGATTTTTGTAAAAGATTGTTAAAAATTGACTATAAAGGGCAATAACTCCTTAAGGGGTCGATTGACAATTTCGGTCATGTTGACTTATTTGTAGATCTTAGTTTGCTGAACATTATTGCAGTTTACAGTTTATATCTATCTATAATAATATTCAAGATAATAACCAAAACTTCCTTAAAATTACCAAATTAGGGGCAGCAACCCAACAACCGGTTGTTTGATTCGACTAAATATTTTTTAAGGCAGATAGATCTTTACCGGATGAACAGATTAACCCTGTGTCAGATTTGCTCTAAATGCTTTAGTTTCAGAGATATAAGCCAAAAACTGCATTTTACCCCTATGTTCTATTTTTAGCCATGTTGGCCATGTTGGTTGGAAGGCGGGGTCATCAGACACATTTTATAAACGAAATGCCCTAATGATGATTGTGGCCAAGTTTGGCCCAGTAGTTTCAGAGGAGAAGATTTTTGTAAAAGTTAACGACAACGACGGGCGCCAAGTGATGAGAAAAGCTGACTTGGCCCTTTGGGCCAGGTGAGCTAAAAAAGCCAATATTTTCTGAATACCTTGTACCTTAGTCTAGTTTGGACAAATTTGAAATATTTAGGGTAAATTTTTAATTTGAAGTAATATTTGGGCCAAATGAGGACCTTTTAATCCCTACTCCTTTGAGATATTGAACAAAGTGTTGACATTTGAATGGATGGATGGGAAAACAATGGCATACCATATAACGTCCCTTACCTACATCAAAACCAGAAGTTACAAAGTAAAAAAAAATGTGTTATTATATTTTCAGATCACAATGATGTCAACCTGATCATTGGAAGATTATAAAGTTACATGAGAAGCATTGAAAGCCTGTAGATTATATACACAAATGGAATGGACTCGCACAAAAAAAAACTTTCAGACTAAAAAAGTGACTAATGCAATCTCAAACAATGATCATTCATGTTTCAATGAGCGAATTGGAGTGCATACCAGTTGCGCATGAAACTTTGTGTGCATTTTTTAATATTAATTTCCATTTTATTAATTGTTTTGAAAAATTTTTATGTCTTTATAATTTTATCATGAACATATTGTTGTTAATAATTAAAAAAAGAAATAAAGAATAATTTTTTCTCAGTTTTTGCCAAGTAGTATGAACATAAAACTCTAATTTAACTTTTTTCCAAAGATTTAAGCAAATGAATACAAAGAGATGTGGGGTATAGGTCCATTGGACAGCATTCCAACAACACAAAAAACAAGACTTAAGTTACATACAGTTTTTCAAAACAGACAAGTTTTAACTTGCATTTGGCCATTCTTCGAAAAGTGTGAATATATTAAAATTAGCCCAACAAATAAAGATATGTTATCAACATAAAGAAAACAGTAATAAAAGTTATCTTGCAAATGAATTATTATTGTGCAAACAGGATTAACTGGATCTCAAAATGGGTACATCATGTTCGCTTTTAATTAAATAATAGATTTTATTCATAAGATTACCTTTATTGCTACATTGACAATTATTGTATGTCCTGAATTTGATGTTAAAATTAATATGGCATATTTTACCAGATGTGAAATTCAGGCTCCATGTAGCTTCCAGTTTTTTGTTTGCTTACTGAATAAAAATTATGAGATGATTTAGATGCTAGTGAGACAATAATTAAGCAGTGACCAAACAGGCCATTGGACCAGAGTCCTTTTCAACTTGAAATACATGTAGTAGCAATTGATTTACAGTACATATATTCATCACTGGTTTAATGCACACAACTACAATAACAATTATTGTTAATGCCAAGGGTATCAGGACATAATTTGGGTGTAACAGCTACCAAGGTATCTGTTAGCTTAAAACCCAGTCCCCAATCGTGTATATTAAATAATTGATATTGGTTAATTTGCAGTAAAAGTAAAGAGTATATGTAAGACAGAAGGGGTCAAGATAATTTTTTTTGATGAGCAGAAATAAAAAAAAAGTTAATGCAGGAAGGTTCAGAACTTGAAAGAACTAGATATCATTGAGATGGGAACCAGCTCTGTGGGCCCCGCTGTAAAAAAATTGTGGTAAAAAAATATGTGTATCTTTCCTATAGGACATATAGTTTTCAACTGAAACCAGTTTTTGACCTTGACCTTTGACCTAGGAAGTTGAACATATATTATGACACACCCTCTGGTATTTGTTAATATACATGTCAAGTATAAACTTTGAAATCGTATTAAAAGGTTCTCATGATATAGAGCAGACACAATATTTACCATAGGACATGGGGTTGTCAACTGAAATCAAAATGTTTTACCTTGACCTTGACCTAGGAAGTTGTACATACATTACGACACACCCTCTGGTGTTGGTTAATATACATGTCAAGCAAAAACTTTGAAATCAACGGTTCTCAAGATATAGAGCGGACACGATCTTTACCATAGGACATGGGATTATCATTTAAGACCAAAGTTTTTGACCTTGACCTTTGACCTAGGAAGTTGTACAAACATTATGACACACCCTCTGATGTTGGTTAATATACATGTCATGTATAAAGTATGAAATTATAACGGTTTTCTAGATAAAGAGCGGACACAATTTGTTACAGACATACGTACAGACTGATCACTATAAGGCGACCGCCATTCGGCGGGGCCCTAATTATTTCATAGGTGTCTAGGTAAAATGCTTGCACAAGAATAGGCTTCATAATTATTGGGACTGATACCATTACACCTGCCATTCATTGATTAAAAAAAGGGGGGCAGGTCTGTTTTCTCTCTCAGAAGTAACATAAAGTCAAACTGCATTTATAATTTTTTTTATGCAACTGCTAAAAAAATTTTGTGGCTGTATACCGGTAATGGTATGGTGATCATCGACAGATATCATCAGAAGACATTTAGTTTCCAAACAATAACTCAAGTATAAGTGAACGGATCTGTATGACATAGTACCACAAGGTTCCATACCACAAAATGAAGGTTGAGATAGATTTTGGGGGTTATGGTCTTATCTACTAGTACATTTGTATTTAGGAATTAGGTGATGAAAACAGTACTTTTCTAATACCTTTTATAAACATGGTCAATTGACCAATTT
The DNA here is from genome assembly GCF_021869535.1 of Mytilus californianus. Lineage (NCBI taxonomy): Eukaryota > Metazoa > Mollusca > Bivalvia > Mytilida > Mytilidae > Mytilus > Mytilus californianus. Next base: position 5,772,355 of record NW_026262669.1, on the reverse strand, counting down.
CAATGGGGTTTATGTCAGTCTTGAATTTGAATGATTAGTGTTCTATAAATTTCTGAATCTAACTGTGTATTTAGATCTTGGATATTGGGCCCATTTTATAAATTGGTCCACATTGAGGTTCAAAGGGTCCCAAATTAATCTTGGATTGATTTCATCAAACATGTCAAAAATTGAATAATTGGGGTTCTGATATGCCGAATCTTAATGTGTATTTAGAAATTTAATTTTAGGGCGCTTTCAAATGGGTCTACAATATGGTCAAACGGGTCCAAACTTAAAACTTTGTTTGATTTTTTTTTTTAAATTGAATATTTTGGGTTCTTTGTTATGCTGAATCTAACCATGAATTTAGATTTTGGGCCCCTTACGCATTATCAAATTGGTCCACATTGAAGTGTTAAGGGTCCAAAACTAAACTTAGTTGGTTTTCATTAAAAATTAAATTCTTCTGGTTCTTTGATATGCTGAATATCACCATGTATTTATATTTTAGATATTAGACCATATAACATGAACATATGATATTAAAGAAAAATCCAGTTTCAAAATTTAAAGTTCTTAGGCCACATTCATTGTTTCAGAAACCAATGCTGTGTCTAATATATAATCACAATCAAAATTGAGAGAGCATGAAGTGTATCAAGCTTGAATGTTGTGCCAATACTTGTTCAGGGTTCCACCTCAGGGGTCGTATTAAGGTGTGCCCAACAGAGCATTTTATTTTAGAAGGAACAAACTTTGAACAATTCACTATTGAAAAGAAATTGTTATAGATAATGCTTACTTCATGGCTTTTCTTGTTGTATAACACCTGTGTCATGCTTGATGAAATGAAAGACCACCATATTCATACTTGATGATGTCATGAAAAAGTTCAAGCCTGCAATAACTCTTGGATGTGAGGACATTCACAAATAAAATAAAATTGAATAAACGTTATTGTAATTGTAGGTACCCAAACTGGAACTAATGTGAAAATTTGTCATTTTGTAAGGTCTTGACATGACAAAATGACTGAAATTACTAAAATAGATTTGCTCATTGTAGACTGCTGCACATGCAGTTACCTATAGTTGCTTAAATCAATATCATTTGAACTTTGGTGGATAGTCACATTAGCCATGTTAGCAGTCATACCTCAACTCCTTATTTTAGTCATATATTGCAGCACATAATGTGTTAAGAGGTTCTGTTCCAATCATTGTGTAAAAATCAAATTGAAATGGCTAATAAATTATGTGATTAATGAGAGTGCATTACATCACAAGTTAGTGAACATATTGAAGAGAAAGTTAACATTGCAATTTGGTAAATAGAAACAAATGTGTGAAGTTAAAAGACTGCATATTGGTCTCTATGTGTATCACTATATGTCCATGATGCATACTAAGTTTATATATGTAAAGTTGTAGGGTTGCAGTCTAACTGACAACCTCTTTAATTCATACTGAGATTTCATACTGAAATGTCTTGTCATAGTGAAAGTACGAAAGAGTGAAAAGGGAACATATTTGTATTATTTGCAAAAACTTTTCCCACAGAACCATACTTCTATCTAGTATTGTTTTCATGGACATCATTAATTTACTGTATTTATTGAAAACAAGAGGACTTGTCCCTCTTTTAAAAGGTAAAATAATTTCAAATGTAAGGAATTCCCTAACCCCCTTTCAAGTTAAAACGCTAAGTTGTTTTTCTTTTCTACCACAGGCACAGGAAAATAACCCATTTGTCTGAAAGACAATCCGTCAAGAGAAATATGATCCCTCATTCTCTCATTCTGATCAAGGTACATTGTAAACACAGGTCTGGGCTGCTTTTTTTGGAACGTCAAAAAATTGTAAAAGGTCAATTTACTGGAGTAAAAAAACAATTGCAGTGGCGGATCCAGAACGTTTTAAAAGGAGGCACTGACTGACCTAAAAAGAGGGGGGCGCTTGCTACAGTCATGCTTCAGTGATTCCCTACAATGCTACATAACTTAGTCATAATAAACCAAAATTTCCACCCGGGGGGGGGGGGGGGGGGGGGGGGGGGGGGCTGGATCCGCCTATGAATGGGTTAAAGATTTCCATTTATGTTCATAATGTTGTGTGAGAAAAGAAAAGGCTTACAGAACTTAATTGGTACTTCTACTTTGTGATGACCTCCTTCAACACGTTGAAGTTTGTCACTAAGCTTTCTCCGTTGACAACCGCATAATCAATTCAAATCATTTGTTCCTGGTAAAGTAAATGTTGCAGCGTTTGGGCTTGTGTTTCCTTTGGCCTAACAGACATTAAATCTATATATCTGATTCACAATCATTCACTTTTCCCTCCATATTTACTTTCGAAAGGGTTGGGGAGGATAACGTAGATAAGGATACACACATAAAAAAAGTCCTGTCGTTGTGCGTAAATTTAATGCTCATTTTTTATATCTAGGAAGAGTTGTTAACATTTTAGAAAGACATGATAAAATTGACGTTTTTAAAGCCGGTAACTAATGGTTCTGAGAAAATTCATTTGCGTAGATAATCGTTCCAAATTTTGGAACGAATTTCGAAAGCCGGTGGCAGTGATTGATGGAGTAAAGGAAAATAGTTTCGGAACGGAAACGATCATTGTACGGAGTTCGTACCTTCACTACACACCCGAGGTAATTCTAACTTCTCTCCTAGTTCTACCTTTCTGGGTAAGGCCTTGTCGATGGCCCCTTGTAATCGTGATCTCTACAAGCGTGACAGGTTGTGGTTTTTTTCCCAAGGTTGGGACAAACGAAAGACTTTACAATTGGTACTTGGTGCTTGCTACAACGCATGCGACAAAACGTAATGACTTGTGGACTCGATGTTGAAGTGATGTGTTTAGCGTAGGATGACGTGTCTTCTGGCTTATTGTTACCATGTGAGATAGTAATGTGTAACTCCAACGTGTCATCCTGATACAAGCATGGTTCATATTCATATCGCAAGAAGTTTGTGCCTGCATCTAATACTGTATTGTTTTGGTTTTTTTTACAATTTCTGGGTTTGGAATAGAAGAACAATTTTGGATTTGTATATCTTAACGGATTCCAAATCTCCATATAAATGTTTCGATATATCACACCCGTATTTTGCCAGAAAACATTGTAATGTACCCAAATGTATATGATATCAATTAGTGGTGTAACTGTAATCATAAACGTCTATAAATAAATGTTTATCTTAAATTATGATATGTGTTGGTGATGAAAAGTATGTGTGACCCTCATAGACACCCTGTAGTTTTCTCTCGTGGTTTTATATTTAGTAACGGCTGATATCACAGTGATATTACCGCAAATCCATTTCCATTGATACATAGTTTGAGCACAAACGATTTAATTCTAGAATGGCTTAATTCTATTCCACAAGTGTATTAGTGATAAAGATACAAGAATGAACACACTGGGACTCGGGTATCAAATAGAACGTGTGCTATGTAAAGTGTGTTGATGGATTTTATCTTTTTATGATCACAAACAAGAGGGGCGAAAGATACCAGAGGGACATTCACACTCATAAATCGAAAATAAAATGACAACGCCATGGCTAAAAAAGAAAAAGAGAACAGACAAACAATAGTACACAAAACATAACATATAAAACTAAAGACTACGCAACACGAACCCCACCAAAAACTGGGGGTGATCTCAGGTGCACCGGAAGGGTAAGCAGATCCTGCTCCGCATGTGGCACCCGTCGTGTTGCTCATGTTAGTACAAACCCGGTAAATAGTCAAATCTTACTGACAATACAATATACAGTTTCCTTATACAGTATCATATGTATATTTATACATACACCAGTTATTATAACACTATTATCATACATGTACTTTGTTTGGTTTATTTAAATTATAATTACCAAGTCAAAAATCCAGGTCAATACCTAATATCATCAATAAAATCGTATACTAGCCAATAATAAAGTATTCAATAAAACCGAACACTTGCCAATAATACAGTAGTCAATAAAACCGTACACTAGACAATACTACAGTAGTCAATAACATGAAGTCTTATATGTAAAATATTCATAATATATTCAAATTATAACTTAAGTTTTATGTTTCCCATTTCTATATTTAAATACACAGCACACATATATAACCTTTATTGATTTAAATGTAGAACGTTGTTATCATTGATTATTTACCTTACCTGTGCATTGTACAGTGTAGACGATAAGAGACAAAATGGCACAGGCAGCCTTTAAAACATGCGAGATTTGTGTTAGTGCTCCAGGATCACAATACTGCTTAGAGTGTGAACAATACTTTTGTGAAAACTGTAAAACCTTACATAAAAGGCAGAACATGTCGAAAAATCACCAGTTCTTCGGACGTTATCCCGGAAGGTAAATCAAAATGTAAAGACCACCATGAAGACGTAAGTTTTGTATGTAATACCTGTAACGTAGCAGTTTGCAGCAGTTGTGTGACAGGAAGTCACAAATGGCACGATTTCTCAAAGCTTTATGACAGCATCGCACATCTGAAAGCGAAGAATGAAAAAGAACTGCGTAGAAAGGTACAAGAGGCAACCAAAAATATGAAAAATTTCGAAGAAGGTCTAAAGACATTTGATGTAAAGGTGGAAGTAGTAGTTAAAGCTATTACAGAAGAAGGTACACAGATAAAGGCTATGATTGATAAATGTATCGCAGAGATGATTGCATCGGTCAGAGATCAATCCAGGACGGAAAAGGATAAATTGAAAAAGATCATTGCAGATACTAAAATTGATTTGAAGGCAGGAAGCGACTTAGACAAGAAGATATATGAACTGGACAAGACACGAAACGATGAAAAATTGTTACAGTCTCTACAGAAACTTGCGGATGACATTGAGAAGCTGACAATAGAGCCTATATTCGAGTTCCCCAATGTAGATTTTACAGCTAGGTCCGCAACAAATAATGACATCAAACAGCTTTTTGGCACATTCAAGATAAGGTAAATAAATGGATAAAGGCCTTGGATCATTTTTTTGTACAGTTGTGACAAATGCTTTATTATGGCAATTTTAATTTACTGTGACGCGTATTTTTTCAGACGTTTTTTTTTTATTCGGTCCATATATTTCAAAAACAAAAATTCTCTTTTTGTAAATTCATACTGGTTTTCTGTAATGAAATCTGAATTAGTATGCAGTATATACAATTCAATGGTCAATTACAGTGTAATTTATATAATGGATCAAAAATACATTGCAACAGTAAATAAATATGTGGTTAATAACAACTTCCATGTATTGAATTAACAATATACTCCGGAAATTATATTGAATTAACAATGTCTTTCAGATTTCAAATTGAATTAACAATGTACTGCAGATTTTATATTGCACTTGCAATGCACTCCAGATGTTTTATTGAATTTAACAATGAACTCCAGATTTTATACTCAATTAACAATGCACTTAAGATAATGAATTGAATTATCAATGCACTCCAGATTTTAAATTGAATTGACAATGCACTCCAGAATTTAAATTGAATTAACAATGCACTCCAGATTTTATATTGAATTAAGAATACACTTCAAAATGTATAAATTTTCTATTGCATTAGCAATGCACTCCATATTTTATAAATTGAACTAATAATGCACTCCTGGTGTTATATTGAAATGACAATGCACTTAAGATTTGAATTTGCATGAATAATGCACTCCAAATTTTATATTGAATTGACAATGCACTCCAGATTTTGTATTGAATTGACAATGCACTACAGACACTACATAACATTATGAAGTAGTTTTATGAATACTTGTTTTCATACTGGAACAGTATATATCAATCGGTTTTCCCAAATTGTCAGAATGTGTTGTTTTATTATCATGAATAAAAGAATACATATGTCCAAATCTTCATTGTTTTTTTTTTTCTTACAGTGAAATGCGTTCACAACAAAACAGACGCATGACGAAAGAAGTTAAACCAAAGAGGTATGTCAATATCTTTGTATAATGTAGTGTGTTAAATTTATGCTCATTACAATACAACCCTGTATCAAATATTTATTAGAATCACACATTATCTCTATAAATGTTATTTGAATGAAGCCTGTTTATCTATTGTTCCGATAACGTATAAAGTAAAATAACAACAATACCGAACTCCGAGGAAAATTCAAAACGGAATGTCCCTAATCAAATGGCAAAATCAAAAGCTCAAACACATGAAACGAATGGATAACAACTGTCATATTACTGACTTGGTGCAGGCATTTTAAAATGAATAAAATGGTGGATTAAACCTGGTGTAATAGCTAGCTAAACCACTCACTTGTATGACAGTCGCATAAATTCTAGTATATTGACAATAATGTGTGAACAAAACAAACAGACGTAAGAGGTAAAATGTCAAAAATAGGGGTACAGCAGTCAACATTGTGTTATAATCTTAATCATTATAAAAACAAACAAAGATGTCAACAAAGAAAAGCAAAAAGGCATATAGACAAAGCACATACGCAAATACGAAAGACAAGAATACAAACATTTACCATAGCACAATAACACAATGACGGGGTTTATAAGTATCGAGCCTCGTCAAAGGGATATTACCAAAAATAGACAAAACAGTAAAAGAAATAGTTTACAAAGACAAATAAAATAACACTATAACACGTAATTAAGATGATAAACAACGTCAGTACCTAGAATCTATACTGCAAGATCATCGTGTGTTATTTGTGAAGTTGATACAGAATATTTTTCAACAAGGTCTTGGTATCTTCCGATGAATCTTTTTAGAAAAAGGACGAGACATTCTTTGACATCTGGTCCATCAACTTTTTGCTCAGACACTGGTGACGTTTTAAAAAGTCTGAGCAGCAGCTGCAAGCTCTTGAATACCGAATGAGTTTGGAAATGTATATCCCATATGCAGGTGAAGTTGGTATATTGCTATTAAGATGGGGGGAAATTGATAATTTCAAAATTAAAATCGTCTCGTTTGTCATAGATTCTGGTAGTGAGATGACCGTGTCTGTTGTTTCTTTAATTTCTAATTCAGGAGGATATATCAATGGAACCCAATCAGAAAAGTTTGGATTGTTAATGAAAAGAACATCATCAATATATCTGAATGTGAAATTACATGATCTGGCTTATTTGATCTACTTGTTTTTGACAAGTTTCTGAAGGAACTCTAACTCATATAAAACTAAGAAGAGATCGGCAAGGAAAGGCGCACAGTTTGTTCCCATAGGAATGCCGACAATTTGTTGAAAAAGTCTACCTCTAAATTCAACAAATATGGTGTCAATAAGAAACTCCTTATATTGTACATACCAGTGCAACTATTTAATGGTTGAAATATTTACCAAGTTTGTACCTATCTGCATTAAATTGTTTTTGAGATTCCTTTGAACGTATTTGTTGATTTGTTTTTATGAATATATATATTTTTTCCAATTAACATGTGTTTTGTTTTGTTGTTTTGTGGGTTGTTTTTTTTTTTACTTACAACAACAGATCAACATTTTTTTAGCGAAATATCTTTGACATAGAAAAAAAAACATTTATGATGTGTTGCAGACATTAACACTAACTCGAGCAGGATTGCGTTGTACTGAATAAAACTTATAATTATATGCAAACATATGGAGTTTATTTTCAATATCGTTAAATTAAGTTGTACCTAATTTTCGTATATAAATTTCTATTTAAAATGTTTTTTCTTGTTCAGATGGAGATTGTGACGCTTTTAAAGTTATAGCATAATCATGATATTGAATGAAAAAGTAATTCAAGAAAATCATCAACTATTTAGGCAGGATGGTACCATAGAGTTTTCCGAACGCTATTATCATGTTTTCCAGTTCTTATTTTTTCTATATAGTGTTCTTTGAACTGCTGTTTGTCATTTCGTCAATTTTTCTTGTATTCCATATCGTTATCCAATATGTCTTCAACGTATGAATTTGAAAGTCCCTCTATGTATCCTCCACCTCTTTTGAAAATATTATCGATTCACAAGATTATTTAAAATAGACTTTTGATGACGGTGTCAACAACTGCAGTAGTCACATTCATACATAGCAAAGGAAGTTTGTATATTATCATTGAATCAAAATGTTACCAAATATTTTGGTGTGTTTGGAATAACCGGCTTTAGCTGTATCAAGTGAAAATTCAAATGCGCAGAAAACTCTTCTACGTAATGTTAAACCAAAACACAGCGTCAAGTTCTAGTAATGTGTCAATATTCATAAGGTTTATTTTTTGGTTTTTTTTTGTTTGTTTGCTTTTTTTTGTTTCTTTTAAGAAAGACTTAGAAAAGAAAGAAAACGTATATACACACAAGAAATATTTGTATAAGTATTTGGAATATAGATATTAATGTCGTAAATTCATTGCTACCTGCACGTCGATAAATCAGTTCGTGTGAACACGGATTCTGTTTTGCTGATGTCATAAGGTTTGGAAAAAGAGACGGCAGATACAAAAAGGACAGCAAACCCTACCAAAAACCGATGGTGAACTTTTGTGCTATGAAAGGGTAAACAGTTTCTGCTCCACATGTGACACCATATGATATCTGTCTTCATTTAAGATATATATCTTCCTGATGCAAAGTCTGTATCTGTGTCTGGGTTTAGGTATATTATAAAATATGTTTTATTTACCTCGAGAATAACGTGTTTGGTAATTGCCTCAAGTATATTTAAATGTTGTTTGTGTATTGAGAAAAAACTGTTTATTTTTTTACCAGTTAGGGAATTATAACCTTAACCCTAACCCTAACCCTAACCTTAACACTACGTATTATAATAAAAGTTCAATGTTGATATCATCAAAAACAGTTTGTATTTATTTAATCAAATGTGTTGGTCATTACAGTGAGTACGAACACGATATGAAACCCAAAGAGCAAGGAAGATACCTGTACAGATGTCGACATTGTGGGTAAGTTTCTATATATTTCTTCTATAGACATGAGGTAAGGATATATATTTATATCATATGGCGTATCCTATTTTTGAAAAAAAATACAGGTTCTTAATGTAAAAGTGTCAATGCAGTGCAGAATATCTGTTTTTTTTTCTCCGAATTATACAAACTTCTGTCATTTGGACTTGGTTAATACCACAAATATGCTTGCAATCTTTAATAAGACTATTCATGACATAAAACAGAAAGAGTGATCTAGAGCAGTTTTTTTAGTAGAAGTCAACATGAACACTTGTAAATACTCTGATATCTTAATTTAATGTCACACCTGTATTTGCAGGTAACGAGTACAATATGACTACAGTGATATGAATGGCACGTATAATAGTTTCTTAAATACAGAGTTTCCCAAAATAATTTAAAAGGAAATAAATGATGTTCTGAAGAAATGTTAATGGGGTCATAAAAATAATGTACTCATATGTTGGTAATACATGGTAGTTAGATTTCATTGAAAACTGACCACAGTCCTCTGTCTAATAATGAAAGAAAAGCGTTCATATAATTATCATATATTAACAGTATTCTTTGACACATTTCCAATTTTACGACGGTTATGTTTCAGATATTTAAAAACTAAGAAAGCCTCGTGATGTGATTACATATGTGGTCACGTATGCATGTGTAACTGACAGCATTGTTCTGTTTTATCTTTCAGAAAGGAAGAGAGAACTAACAGGTGAGTATTATCGACCTCAATTGCAAGTGACGAACATTCAAAACAGTCATTTACTACAAATTAGTTTTTAAAATATATGTTAAACAATCGTTCGGATAATAAACACTTTGTAAAAATAGATAGCATGTTTAACTCTGACCATTACATATGTGCTAATACCTCAATATTAAAAAAACGAGCTTTATGATATCAGCTGAATATAGTTAAATATTACCATGCTTACGATTTCTACCGGTCATTCCATTTAGTTTTTTGAGGCGTTTGACTAGGTTTGTTTCTTTTCATCTCCTTTATTTTCTAATTTCTACCAGGCAACTAATAACTTAATCATGATTTTCATGATAACGGGTTAATGATAGCACAGATGACATTAAGTACATATGATAATGTTGGTGACTTCCCTTAAATGGCTTTTCGGACGGGCACAAAGTTTGGTTGACACATTTCAAGTATTTGTAATCCATATAACTACGGATATGTTCCAATTGTCACAACAACAATCTTTCCTATTTTAACAGACAGATTACAATGGATTTTCTCTGAGCAACACGACGGTTACTAGGTCTTAGTTTTCTTTGTATTGTTTTGTTATTAATGTTTGTCCTTTTGTCGTTTATTTATTTGCCATGGTGTTGTATGTTTTTGTTGGACTAAAGATTTTCCATTGCCCCCTTGTATCTTGTTGAACATGTCTTTTAAAAAATGAACAATTTACATCTAGTATACTGGTATTGAACAAGAAAAAAAGGGTCCCATCAGAACAAGTCGATATTAACCGCATATAGTATGTATTACAATTTGACTTTACTACAGTCAACTTGATATAATTACTTTGAATATAGAAATAGTACTGTTCTACTCAAATATAAATTCACTGTCTGACCGATGTTGTTTTTCATTCTGTCGTCAACCTGTCTGCAATACATTAGGAAATACTTTACATGAAATTTTAAACAAAACGCATTGTTGTTTTGTTTGAAACATTTTCAATATTGAATATTATCATCTGTCTTGACAAATGCATTAGTACATGCATATCTTTCAAATGTTTCCTCTTAAAAGAGGGACGAAAGATACCAGAGGGACAGTCAAACGCATAGATCGAAAACAAACTGACATCGCCATGGCCAAAAATAAAAAGACAAACAGACAAATAATAGTACAGATGACACAACATAGAAAACTAAAGACTAAGCAACACGAACCCCACCAAAAAACTGGGGGTGATCTCAGGTGCTCCGGAAGGGTAAGGAGATCCTTCTCCACATGTGGCACTAGTCGTGTTGCTTATGTTATTACAAATCCGGTAAATAGTCTAATTCGGTAGGTCACATTCGTTAAAAGGAAAGGGTATTGTAGTTACGACATCAGGAACATATCCGATATCATCTGTGAAACGGTTATTCCATAACGGTCAACCAACTCTTAACCTGTATTAGTATTTGAATTCTACAGAAAAGAAACAATCCAGGGAAATAATTACACTAATGAAGTCCAAGTTTAATGTAACGTTGTTTTATTTTATTTTATTCGGGATGGATCATGAGTTCAAAGTTAAGTTGTCCGCTTTTGTTTCTAAATAATTTTAGCATTTGTTTGCAAAAACTTTAATTGTCAAAAAGCGTTTTAACTAACTTTTTGTTTTTAATCTCTCAGCTGGTATCATTTAATAACAGAACAATCCTTAATTTGTATATGAAGAAAAAAAAAACATATCTAATGAAGCAATCATACAGTTCGTGAAAAAAGTAAAAATATGAGATGTGTTGCTTACATAAAAACCTGGTTTTACAAGTTGAATATTCATTGTATAAGTTGCTATGGGGAATAGGTTTTCTCATTGTTAAAGGACGTACAGCGACCTATAATTTTTATCCACGTCATTTGAATAGTTGTTTTGTTTAATTGGCAATCATATTACATCTCCTTGTTTGTTTATCAAAGGGTGCTCGAGCACAAAACTTAGGAAAATGATATATCAACTGTCATTCCGATGTTTTACTTCAATGTCACATGTCTTTGTATAACACAGGGGAACATTGAAGGATTTGCAATTCCTGCTATGTATGTCTAATCCAACTATTAGCACATAAGGCATAACTTTATTTTCAAAATCATCTCAAAGATAATGATAATAAACACCTTGCAAAGTTCTTTGATTCCACAATCGGACGATGTTTTGTAATTCAAAAACCCACATTTCCGCGAGTGCTTACACCTCATATACCGAAAGTACCAGATCTGCTTTATATCTTGATTTTATTTTAAAAATTGACACAATCTAGAATCTATGACAAACGATTTCAACTTTCAATTTCTCAGCACTAACATACTGATTCGACATTACAGAAGTGCACAGTTACAATCAGGGATTGGTTGATCTGTTCGATGGTTCTCAACTAGCTAACGACCTATTTTGGTTGTCTTAGAGCTTTGTATATAACGAACAGTCGTCTGATCTATAAATTTACCGATTGTGACGTATTCCCGATAGTGACGTTTTGACTAAATATGGACTGGCATTGCAAGTGATGCATACATATCAGGTATCATTTGTCCCATTGACGCACGCCGAATAGCTCCTGTTGGAGATCATGCGAATCACCGAGTTTTGTGTTTTGCTTAATTTGCCTCTCCTTATTGAATTAATGAAATTTGAGCATCAGTTAAATATGTTTCAATCTAGATGATGTTAGCACTGAGTGATTTTGAAAGAGGATATTACTAAAGCGAAATTTACTCTGTTTTATCAATATTCAATTTGCTATATCTAAGTATCAAGCAAAGACTAACAACTATTAAACAAATGTAATTATTTAGTTCATGAAGTACTAAATTATGTAAGCTCCAACAAGCACATCAAATCAAATGTAACGACGACTCTAAATGGCTTAATTTCTCTAAAATCAGTTTACAACTGTAAAAATCGAGCATACCTTATAGTGTTCCTGAACACATACTATCCTTTCTGAGGTCTGTGTTGATATGATTAATTTAACTGGACAGACATCTGCACTTCTTTTACAACAATATGTTTACTATATTCTATAAATTGTATGCATTGATGTTTTTGAGATTATGATGTTTTGTATCGTGAGTAGCTTAACACATTTTTCCAGATATTAAACTTGTATTACTGTTATTGTTCAGCCAGTAAGTGTTATTTACAAGACAGATAAGTATACTGTGGTACGTGCGTACACAATATAGAATGAAAGCCTGATACATAAGCAATTGATGCGTTATTTTAATTGACAAAGTCTAAAGTTTATCTCTATATTATGATTGTGTTTGCTGTATTGTATGTTTTCCTTGTAACTTCTGAAATATTTCAATGTTGTTTTTTTTTTTATACATTGGGCTTCATAAATCATATGTAAACAAATGTGATATTAATTCTTAGATGTCTTTAGGTGTAATACTACCATTGACTTTCCTCTATTAGTCTTTGTTAAATTTGCACTTTTCAAAACATTGTGCAGAATTTATCTTTGTTTCAAATAAAGAAATACTAGGCATGAGTAAAGTTTTATCCTGTCCAGTACTACAGACAAAATTTCACATAACTTTTCATTGCATATAAAATAATAACCATCACTGTAAGTTAACCAAACAAATGTCCACCCTTTCTTTCCTGTTTACAAGCTTTAGTAACCATGCTACCTCAAGTTTCCAAAATATTTTATAGAAACACCAAATAAAAAAAGAATGGTGCTTTGAAACACCAAAGATATATGTTGATGACTCAGAATGTTTTCACTGCTATGAAATGTAGGATTAATTTCCTACAACTATCAACGTCAAGGGTATATTTTTTTGTTTGACCCTTTTTCGTATGCACGGGGTGACGTACTATGATTTGGTGGTATTGCACCTTTATTTCCCCAAAGTTTGATTATACAATAATGAAAATAAACGATATGTTATTGTCTTTTTTAACAAAATTTGAATATATTTATTTCTCTTTATTAGCTATCACGTCTAAGAAAATGCAGTTTCAACTTTAAAGCCATAAACACTTCAAAACAATATTTTTTTAAATTGATGAAGTGTTGTTTTTTTATATATATATATATTTAAACTTGTATTTTTATTTTTATTTTTCAGCCCATTGTAAGTGTTTTGTACCAAATTGATAAGTTTACAGTAAATTTTGTATTTTTATTAAAATTAGGAAAATAAAAAACTTATCAGTAGATAGATAGAGCAATTACATAGAAGTAAACATACAACCTATTCGTATATGAGAATCATAGAGATATTGTCATTCGTAATATAATAAATACGCCATAAGTAACAACCCTTTCGATTCAGTTAATGTAAAATGTCAGGCAGAACGAATGCCTCATATCATATGTGTATTGATACGATATTTTGATCAAATAAATACTTTTAAAAGGAGAAGGTAATATTGAGATCGTATCGCTATTCAAACAGGTTTTTTTTTTATACTTTTAAGATTATTTCAAAACGTTTCTATCAAATGTCAAATCAAATACAGGTGAACATTCAGATAAATGTGTCCACGTAAATAATGAATAGGTTTTTTAAAGAGTTTTGATTTTTGTAACTAATTTTTCAAATATATCCTAAATTATAACTTGAATATTTTCTGATCAACCATTTCTTGTCCTAAACACATACAGCTTATGCACTTTTGTCAGGTTGAATTAATTGGTATCATCGTTTTCAAAGTTTATTTCTACAAGATAAAAGATGCATTTGAAATAACCACACGTATTCGGAAAGCGTTTTGTGTTCATGCTGGCCAGCAAAGCAACCAACAACATTGTATTCGAACGACGTAAACACTACACCAACGTTTTTTTAAGAATGAAACTATTTTTTTTTTGTCTAGAATCAGGGCCTTAGTGTCCATACAGAGTCAACCCGTAGATAATCACACCGTTACCGCATTTCAGCTTTGGTCTTCTTTTGAAAATGTGGATGCCTTACTGAGAGTTTGCCCTCGCATTTATAAATAACCATTCAAATGATGATAAATAGAAGACAATGTCCTTACTATAGTTATAGTTAATATAGTTATGTCGTATATAATGCTCATAAATAGACAAACGATCCATGTAAACGTATGATTTTCCTGAATAAAATTAATCTTAAAGGTCAACATTTACCTTTTGAATGAATAACATTCATTTTGTTTCAAACATTTAATACGTAACTAAACATCCTCTTCATTTCATCACTAGTGGATTGTTGTCTGTTTGGTAATCATACCACACCTTGTTGTTTATATAGGTATTGTTATCCATAACACGTATGGTCATATATCTGATCGAAATCTATAGTTATGCACAGTATAGGATCATGCTTTTCACAGACAGGTAATGCCATTTTCACACTTAATAGTCGATTTGTATTTTGTAAACAGAACGCGTGCCTGCTTTACCTAATTATAATACTGGTGTCCTGATGTTTTTACAATAACTTGTTTTATTCGACTTTGGTGGATATTTCGTTCCTTAAAGTATCACCAGTCCAAAAGACAGCACTTTTGTTTTGTTTTGAAATATTATTGATACAGTCATTTTATAAATTAACTATTTACAAAGTGTATTCAAAGCTCTAAAGACTTTTTACTTCAAGGCATAGATGACCTTGGCCGTATACAGTTGGGTGCAGACCAAGTATTACATGTAGACGCACGGAAAAAGTTAACGTGGCGTTTACTCGCGATCACTTTATGTAACGCCGCGTTAACTCTGCGTTAACTCAAAAATTATAGTAGACACTAAAAGCAAACGGGCGTTAACTTTCGCGTTTACCTCCGCGTTAATGCGAAAAATACGCGTCTTCTAACGTTGTTCATAGAAAACGGGCGTTTATTTCCGCGATTACTTTCGCGTAACGTAAAAAATGCGCATCTTCTATTTTTTGTAAAAAGTTAACGCACGTTTACTACTGCATGGTGGGTTACACTTATGACTGGACCAATGACAGGACAGTGACAGGACCAATATGAAAATGCTAATAACTTTTATTTATAATAGGTTTCATCTCAAATTTGAATATAATAAGATTTCATCATTTGATATTTAAATAAAAGAAAAAAAAAAAGAAAAATATTTAAAAAACTTGCGAAAACGTGACCTGAGAAACGTTAAAAATGACAGGACAAAATGAAAATGTTTATAACTTTCCTATTTCTCAAAGGATTCATCTCAAATTTGAAATATAATAAGCCTGATAATTGAGTACTTTTTATACCTCAGAATGGATAATTAGACATAAAAGTGATGAAATTTAATTTCAAAATTTCAAAACTTCAGAACATCAGAACATCAGAACAGCGATAACAATAAAATGTGGCAATATTTCTTTTTTTTTTTAATTAATATTCTTGTACTGGCCTGATAATTGAGTACTTTTTGTACCTCAGGATGGATTGTTAGATATAAAAGCGAAAATATTTAAGTTTATAATTGCAAAATTTGTTGTTGCATAAAAAAAAGTGCTAATATTTTCCATTTTGTCTGAATATTAAACAACACCATTTAAGTTCTGTTCTTTTTGTCCCTTAGGATGAATAGTTTTGCGCAAATTGAGAGCTCTATAAGTCTACATTTACTAATATTTATGTCGATAACAATAAAAAGTGTTAATATTTCTTTTTTTTTTATATTAATATTCTAGTACTGGACTGAGAGTTCAGTACATTATATACCTCAGAATTGATTGTTAAACATAAAAGTGAACAAATCCAAGTTTAAAATTGAAAATGTGTTTGTCGCATCAAAAAAAAAAGGTGCCAATATTTACCATTTTGTTAGAATATTATATAACAACATTAAAATTCTGTTCTTTTTGTCCCTAAGGATGAAAAGTTTTACACAAATTGAGAGCTCTATGAGTCTATGGTTACTAACATTTATGTCGATAACAATAAAAAGTGACAATATTTCTTTTTTTATTAATATTCTAGTACTGGCCTGATAATTGAGTACTTTTTTATACCTCAGAATGCATTGTTAGTCATAAAAGTGAAGAAATTTAAGTGTATAATTGCATAAAGTGTTGTCGCATAAAAAAAAGTGCTAATATTTTCCATTTTGTTAGAATATTATACAACGGCATCAGAATTCTGTTCTGTTTGTCCCTCAGGATGAATATTTTACACAAATTGAGAGCTCTATAAGTCTACAGTTACTAATATTTATGTCAATAACAATGAAAAGTGACATTTCTTATTTTTATTAATTTTCTTGTAGTGGCCTCATATTTGAGACCTTTTTTTTTTTTACCTCAGAATGGATTGTTAGACATAAAAATGAAAAAAATTAAATTGGATTTATTGTTGCATCAATATAAGGTGTCAGTTATATAACCTTGGAAAAATATTATGTTACAGCATTAACATTCTGTTCTTTTGGTACCTAATGAGGGACATTTTAACACAAATTGAAAGCTCTTTAAGTCTACGGTTAATTATATGTATACCGATAAAAAATAAAAAAAATGTCTTTTTATATAATTGTACTGGTGGGATGAATTCTCTTTGTATATCATTGGATGGATTGTGTGACATAAAAGGGAAGGAATCATTTCAACAATTTTTTTATATAAAAACAATTCTTTATGTCTGCAGGGATAAACAGGTGTAATAAAATTGACATTATACATCGTATATATAAATGTCGATCAAATGAATCATTCTTAAATTCAGTAAACCATGAACTACGGCAAATATTTTGAAATAAGTGTATTGTCTGAAAGCAAAGTTTCATAGATCAATTATGTCGTCTGTTTTATTTCAAGTCTTGAAATATTGCCTAGTTAAATCTACTGTAATGAATATTGTTGTTAACATATAAAACTTTCTTTTTTTTTCAAGTTTTGCAGAATGTACTTATCCAATAATTTCTGAAAATATTTTTTAACGATATTTTATATATCTATCATTTACAATATATGAATATTCCAATAAGCCAAAAAAAAAGTATATTTATAATTTCTACAAATAGGTAACGGGAATAGTAAACGCGTGTTTTCTAAGTGCACGTACAGATAAAGATGTAAAATCTGTAGAAAACGCGCGTTTACTACTGACTAAACGGACACAGAGTAAGCGCACATTTACTCGAGTAGACATAAGAAATTTCCATTTTGACCGCGTTAACGCAATTGTAGTAAACGCGCGTTTACTGGTAAACGCGAAAATTGGAGTTAACAAATGAAATATGTGCACGCGGCGTTAACGTGCGTTTACTTTATGTTATGCTTGGTCTGCATCTAACTGTAGGTCTCATTTTTTTGTAATATTTGCTTTAAAATGCTCTTCAATTTTGTATTTGAATGGAACTCCAACTAGGAGCATAATGTAAACAAAGATTGCGTCTGGTGTACCAAATTATAATCCTTGTATCTCCACTGAATATTTTCATAACGTATAGGTTTTTGCTCAAAACCATATGGTGAGCTGTAATGTTTCACATTTTTTGTGTTTTTGTCTGTGGAATTATCCCGGATATGAACTTTCATTTGTCATATTTGTGATAAATTTAATTACCTGCTTACAGTTTTGTATCATAATCTGAGCAGAAATACATTCCAATGTGTGAATGGAAATGAAATTAAACTTCAAACTTGAATGGTTGAGAAAAAACGAGGAAATTTATTTGATCTCTGTATGAAAATGTAACTAATGTTATTTGATGAAAACATCTAAATAATGTATACTATACTTGGAACCTTAGGTGTTACTGTTTGACGTAAACTTGATATTCGGTGAACAATCGGTGACGCGAACTTGACTTATCAATGACTGATCGTTGATCGATACAATGAAGCGTATTTGACTCATCTCACAGATTTTATCTGGCAGTTATCGTGACAACCGTCATCGATCGATAAGTCAATTAATCGTATGCACGGATCGGCGAATACCTATCTCATTTAACTTCTTATGTGAAACGAACTCCGCAGAATCTACGGACCTCTTAGAAAACACTACTACCTGAAAATGTGTATCCAACTTGTCGCAATAACATAAGACAAAAATATATAAATAACTGTTAATGCGATATCTGATTTCTTCATTATTGTTTCTTTTAATTTTCTGCGAAATAAATTACATTATAGCAGAATAATAGCATGCTCAGGTTGTTTTTATACCACTTAAAAGAGATAAATGATATCATTTGAAATTAGTACTCTATTTAGCAGTCATGCATTTTAATGCCACTAGTTGAATTAGTTTTCACAAAATGTAACTGAAAAAACAGTAAAGATAATTATAGCCTTGTTTGTAAGAGTCCATTTTTATCTTTATTTTAATATAAATCTGCCATTGTTATCAGTACTTGTGTACAACAGGATGGGTTCTTTGTCCTAAAATATGATAAATGTAAATGATAAGTTAGTAACATTTTGTTTGAATTGTTTAAAAATTGACATATTTCGTATTTTATATGAAAATAAATGAACTTTTATATTCAGTCAGTCATTTCAAATGCCTCTAGATGAGTTGCTTTTTTTTTATATAAATTGTGATTAGGCTAAGGGTATAGATACTTACACTTATGTTGATGTTAAATAAGAGTGCAACAATTTTTGTATTCTTATGAAAACATGAACTGCCATTGTTTTTTAGTACTTTTTGTACATCAGGTTAGACGGTTTTTCGTAAAATATGATGAATATCAGAAAAAAGATACACACATTTTGTTCGCATTGTTTAAACATGTCAATGTTTCTTTTTTTTATAAAACAATCATGCACTGTTGTTTGCAATCAGATATTCATAATGCTTCTGGATAATTAATTATTTTTTAAAAGATTTGAATACTATAAGGATACAGTTGCCTAAAGTTTTGTTTTTAGTACTTTTTGAACATCAAGATAGGTTGTGTTTCGTAAATTATGATGATTATAACGGATAATTTAATAAAATTGTGTTTGTATTGTTTAAACTTACCCATATTTCTTCTTTTTTCATGAAAATAAATGCACTTTTATTCGCAAATCAACATTTCAACCGCCTTTTGATGAGTAACTTTTATGATGTGTGGATACACGAAGAATAAAGATGCATTAACTTTTTTTTTTTTTTTATAAATGGCAAAATTACGAAGATATTTTGCCATTTTAAGAACCAAAATCATGAACCACTTTTGTTTTTCCTAAATTATGATGAATATGACAGATAAGTTAGTGAAATTGTGTTTGCATTGCTTAAAAATACCAATATTTCTTCTTTCTTGTCAAAATCAATGCACTTTTAAAGGCAAATGGTCATTGTATACGCTTTTGATGAGTTATTTTGATAAAATGTGGATATTTGAAGAATAAAGATTCTTTAACTTATGTGTGTCGAATAAGATTGCAATTATTTCTTTATTTCCATTGCATTTTAGTACTGTTTGTACAGTAACATGGGTTGTTTTTCTGAATATTAGAGAAAAGATGCTCATATTTTTTTCTTTTGATAACAATCACGGCACCTGTAGTTTTAAATGCCTCTGGATCAGTAATTATTTTTATAAAATTTGAATACTGTAAGCACGATAAGGATACAGATGCTTACACTTGTGTTTGTATTGAGTAAGAATGCAATTATTGTTTTATTCAAAACTAAAAGGAATTCATGAGCAATCAATGATTTGTGTTTTTTTGAACATCAAGATTGGTTGTTTTTCATAAAATATAATAATTATGTAATGCGTTGCTAATATTTTGTTTACATTATTTAAAAATGTCAATATTTTTTCTTTTTATAAAAACATTATGCACTGTTGTTTGCAATCAGTTATTCATAATGGCTATGGCTTGATTATTTCTTTATTTTAATGAAACTAATGAACGTCTATTGTATTTCTTAAATTATGATGAATATAACAAATAAGTTAGTAAAATTTTTAAATTGTGGTTTTCATAAGATATGATCAATAAAAAGCATAATAAAAAAAAAACAAACTTACAAGCATATTCAAAACGGAGAAATCCATAATGACTGCCAAAATCAATCGCTAACAATCAACGGAACAAGTGTAAAACACCTGTTGTATTCCTGACTTGATACAGGCATCTTCCGAAGAAAATGGTGGGTTAAACCTTGATGTATAGCTAGCTAAACCTTCCACTTGTATGATAGTTGTTTATCTTATCAGAAAAAAAGATTCCAAAAATGTTGTTTGAATTGTTAAAAAATGCAATTAGTTTTTATCAAAAATAGTGCCCTGTTGTTCGCAATAATTTCTTTAAAATGACTCTGGATACATTATTTTTATATACTTTGAATAACATAAGGATTAAGATGCTTACACTTTTGTTTGTGTTGAAAAATAATGCAATTATTTTGTTATCTTAATGTAAATCATGACCCACCATTGGATTTTAGTACAAATGTGAGTAGTATATGGGTATAGATACCTTAACATTTTTGTGTTAAATTGAAATACAATTATTTCTTCATTTTATTATATTGTAATGGAGATCATCAACCATATAATTATTTTCTCATCAGGATTGGTTGTTCTTCATAAAAGATGATGAATGTAAAAGAAACCATACTTTATATTTTGTTTGCATTTTTATAGTGTCCCCTTTGCATATGTCTTTAATTCATTAAAATCATGCACCGAAATTTGCAATATTTGTTTGTTTGATTTTTTAGAGCATTTCGGCAAATTAAGTTGATTTTAGCAATCACAATAAACAACGTTGTTAGCACTCGTCGGGTTTGATGAAAAAATGCCTTTATATTAACTACAATCGCATTTTTGTTTTATAAAATTGAAATTTTAGTTCTATTAACATATTTCACCTCACTATTAACAAACGTAACATTGTAGATGTGATAACTTTGCTGCGTGATTAGTTTTAACTCGTCGGGCTTCCTATTTTTTCCGTTTTAATTTGTAAAATTTCATTATGTGACCTGGTAGAGTTCAAAACGTCAGAAAGGTAAATGAGTCCGATCAGTCAAAGATTTTCGCTATTAGTTTGATGGATTGATGACGAGAGTTTAGCGTGAACTTGACTGATCGATGACTGCTGACAGATCGTTGAAACAGTAACTCCTAAGTCTGTAAGTCCTATAGTTTTGTGTACGTTTATAAAATTTCATTTCCTTTTTGTTTTATATCTAATATGTTTGCAATTGTAAACGTCTCAGCATTAGTAAGTGAGCAAACATTCTACTTATCAATAACTTACAATACCAAAATTGAAGGTCTTTGATAAGCTGTATTTTGCAAAACTGTTCAGATTATAATTCCTCAATGTTCATCAACTTCATACTTTATTTAGTCTTTCAACTTTATTTTATTCGAGCATCAATTTTTTTTAAGAAGAACCACACAGCTGGGGGTTCACAAGTATGCGCATTGTATCTTTAATACATGTGTTTTGCATGAGGTTCTTCACTTTTGATAATGAATGTCATATTTCAAGCATTTTGCATTTTTATTATGTTTGTTTATCAACTTGAACATAATCGAATGTTGTTCACTACATTCGTTCTTTATGAAAAGAAGGTTTCCTAATACCGTACCAAACGAGATGATAAAGTGATGGAATAAGATGAGTCAAAATAACCTAAAATTTTGGTCAATTAGGTATCATTATTATATTTAAAAAGAAATCTAAGTAATTTAAATTCAAACGGAAACAATTGAACAATACACATTCATATGGGGTTTTACAAAGATGTTTGACATCAACCTGTTTCCCTCTTCTATAACACGCATGGTTAAAGTGATCAATTCGATCATAAAAACATTCAATGTAACTTTATTTTGTTTAACAACCCGAAACTTAATAAGTGTCCAAAATTCAAAGAATAATGTAGTTAGAAAACAAAATCGTTAAATTTGTATAGACCAAATGCTTCCGAATTGATTCATTCTTTGCATAGAATTTAAAATGCACTGCCAGTAGTGATATATTATACCATAAAACAATATAAAAAAGATACCAGGATAAAAAGTATGTATGCCAAACGCACCTTTCGTCTACAAAAGAGACGGAAGATACCCAAGAGTCAGTCAAACTCAAAGGTAGAAAATAAACTGACAACGCCATGGCTAAAACCTAAACTGACAAAAAGACACCAAACAGTATACTAAACACACAAAACCGGATGTGATTTTATGTACTGTTTGTTGTTGATTTACCTTCATGGAAAGCGTTCAAACCACTAATGTTTAAAGCCAAGGATTTATGATAACAGAAACAGTTGAAGTATGTGACCATAGAGAACCTGTAGTTCAGTAGTTGTCGTTGGTTCGTGACTGTTATATTTGTTTTTCGTAAATTGTTTTGTTATAAATTAGCAGTTAGTTTTATCAATCGAATCGTTTCATATTGTTCATGTCGGGCTCGTTTATAGCCGACCATACTGCATGGGATTTTCTCATTGTTGAAGGCTGTACGGTTGCCTATAATTGCTTACATTCACTTCATTTGAACTTTGGTGGATAGCTGTCTCATTGGCAATCATACCACATCTCCTTATTTTTATATAAACAAAACTGGTTAAATCAACCTAAGGTTAACTTTAATTGTATGTCTTGAAACCTACGTTTTTTAATGATTTCTAAATCTATTAAGCGAAAATTAGAAATCATAAAAACATCACATTTCAATATTTGGCATGATTAATGACAATACTAATTCAATAATCTGAAAAAAACAAGCTGTCATCTTAACATGTTCACTTTACTACTTATTCAATTAATTTCATTGTCGTTTCTATAATGCATTGCTTAATGGTATGCTGTATTCTATGAATATTTATTTGAATTCTTCAGCGGGTAAGTGTCAAGTAGCAAACAGATAAGTATAGCGTACAATTATCTACGCAATTCATAATATAACAATATTTATACAATGGTGTTAGTAGAGTAGTAAAGTAAAACAATAAACATACCATGAAAATGATGTGTGATAGACATGCGTTCCGTCTACAAAAGAGGCGGAAATACCAAACAGACATTCAAACTAATTAGTCGAACATAAACTGACACCGCCATGGCATGAACCTCGACAGACAAAACAGCAAACAACAGTATACAAAAAAAAAACCGGGATTGATTTCATGTGCTGTTTACTAAATTTACCTTAACGGGAAACGCTCAAAGCAGAAATGTTTAAATCAAGGAACGTGTAATAATCAACATAGTTCAAATATATGACCATAGAGAACATACACGAACATAATTATATCAACTTAACGTCAACATTACTTGAGGGTATTAAAACCTAAGTTTCTTTATAATTTCTGAATTTATAAAGCGACACTTTGAAATCATACAAATATCACATTTCAATATTTGGCATGACTAATTACTTTACTATTGAATAATCTGACAGACCAAGCTGTCATCTCGAAATGTTCTACTATCACGTTACTACAAATTTAATTAATTCCATTTTCGTTGTAATAATTCATTGCGAAATGGTATGCTGTACTCTATGAATATTTATTTGAATTTTTCAGCATGTAAGTGTCAAGTAGCAAACAGATAAGTATAGTGTACAATTATATTTGTAGTTTATATTATAATATTATTTATATAATGGTGAACGTAGTGTAGTAAAGTAAAACAATAAACATACCATTTTAAGAGAGAAATAGTCGAAAAAAAGTATTTAAAAATGGGTTGGTAAAACAATATTATCTGCTTTTCTTTAAAACATCCTTTTGCAAAAGATTATAGAAAATTGTGTTTTTAAATTATTGTTGTCAAGTATTGAAATATGAGAATACATAATGAAATAATATGACTTGATTATGACAGTCGATTTATAGTTTATAAAGCTTGAATCATGTGACTATTTATGCAGCCACTGGATATGCTAATTACGTAAAAAAAATCCAAATTTGTCCTAGTGTCACATCTTGGTATGTCCTTATGTTTGTATTAGGGAGACAGTAGTTAACTGATGTCCAAATTGTGACTTTCTGTTTAGTCTTGTTTATTCTTTTTGATTATACCTATCATTAAATTGGTTTTCCAAAAATAGAATGGTGTGCTACATTCTAGTATATTCTCCTGATTATGCAGTAACTACTCATCAATAGGCGATCATCAAAAGAACATCACATTATCAATATGGTAGTATTTTCATAATATACATTTCAATTTTTTGTTCTACTATGATTGCTCTGTAATTTGCTACTGGACACTATAGATACAAAACACAAGTCATAATTGATGCTATCGAGCTTTTTATAAAATTTAAAAGAAGAGATAATGACTTTACAACTATTTTGTGGGATATAGATATTCGTGTTCACCACTTGGTTTGTCATTTTTTATATCTATACTTTGTTTGAATAGCTTCCACATTCAAGAAAACACAGTTTCTAGTTATGAAAACCAAACACTTCAAAACAATATGGTGAACATATTCAGTAAAATTTTAAAAAACTGGTGTTTTTGAGATGAGTATTTGCTGTATCGTGATTGTCTTAAATTATTCCTCAGATTTTAAACTTGTATTTTCTTTTTATATTTTTCAGTCCAATGTAAGTGTAATGTACCATGAAAGATAAGTATATTCGATTATTTTACAAAAAATGAAGAATGAAAGAACAATAGATAGTGAATGTTGTGAATGGTGTTTTTTATTGAAATTGGACAATATAAAAACAGTTCTAATCAATAAAGACGCAAATATATGAAAGTAACAAAACCCATTCGTATATTAGAAGCAATGCGATATTTTAATCACTAGAATTCTAAATGAAATGCTAAGCAGTCTAAATTCACGTAAACAAATAGACACTACAATTCATATTGTTGACTTCAAATATCCTTAACAACACCTTATTTTTTCCCCATATCGTGATTGTTTTAAATTGTTCCTCAGATTTTAAACTTGTATTTCTATTTATATTTTTCAGTGCACCGTAAGTGTTATGTACCATAAAGATAAGTATATTGTGATTAGTTTACAAAAAATAAAAAAAGAAAGGACAATAGATAGTGAATGTTGTATATGGTGTTTTTATTGAAATTGGAAATATAAAAAAGTTCTAATCAATAAAGACGCAATTATATAGAAGTAACAAAATCCATTCGTATATTAGAAGCAATGCGATATTTTGATCAGTATGATTTTAAATGAAATGCTAAGTAGTCTAAATTCAAACGTGAACAAATAGACAATACAATTCGTATTGTTGTTTATAAATATCTTTAACAACATCTTGTTTTCTAACTAGTATTATAAAAAAAAATATTAGAGTATCAAATAATTTCGTGGATATATTCAATGTAATATTTGTTATTTTTACAAATCTAAATGATATGAATGTCTTTAACCCAGTGAATAGTATATTGAAACAAAAACATTGATAACTTTATTTGGACAAAATGCTTCCAAAATTGATTTAAACGTTGTATATGAGTATTCCATAACACAGTATAGAAACTTATTAAACAGATCAGGTTTTTAATGATGTACATGCATCTGTAAACGGACAATGTTTGAAAGTATTATAACCTTTGATATGCACAGATAACTAATTATCACTCACATATGGAAGTTTTATATTTTTTAATTGATAAAAGAACAAACATGTTTTTCCGTCAAACGTAGTTGCATTTGTTATTTGTTATGACAGTAAGACAAAACAGACAATAGAAGCCTGAAGTTCAACCAGTGCTTCAGAAAACATTATATGTTTGTTATTATAAAATATTACAAACACAAAATTTTAATTTTTGACATAATTACTGACTATAACATTCAACAAAAAGCTGTCAGTTCTACTATCACTTTACTACTTATCCTAAGGTGGCTTCTATAACTCATTGATAGATGGTATGCTGTATTGTATGATCTTTTACTTGATTTCATTTTTTTTATCGCAATTTAAAACATGACGATAGTCTTTGAAACTTGAATAATGTACTTAATTATGCAGGTTGCAATAAAAGGAATGATCTCATTGCGTAAAAATATTCCAAGTTATCCAAATATCGTATATATTTAGTATGTCCGTAAACAAAAAAGATGACAATATGTCTAAATTGTAACAATATTTTTTTTTATCTTTTGTCTTCTTTCTCAATATTCCTTTCATGTTATATATCTATATGTTCAAGCAATGTATCAATTCCCGATATGTACATATTATGCTGTAAACCAGAGTTCCTGGTTATTTCGTCGCCATTCAAAGTTGTTTCCGATTAATAATAAATGTATGACGTCTGTTTTTAGAACATAGTTCTAGAATTACAAAAAAAAACAACATGTGTTGTCCTTTGTGTTATTTTAAATATATATTGTTATCAAGATGCATGAATAACACTGTTACTTTGCTTTTAATAAAATCAAATAAACTTGAATATTTTCATTAGATAAATTATGTGTTCAGTCATTAATCTATTAGCCAATAGGATAAACATTACAACATGTGGTAGAATTGACAATGAGACAGCTACCAAACATAGAGTAAATTATGTTGTTGGTAGTTACAATAAGTCACATTACCGGCTTTTCCACAAATACCGTATATTAAAGATTCCAAAATGACAATATGTGAACCATTTCAAACTATAGAACTTACACTGTTAGGTCCGATAGGTTAATAAATTTTGACAAAAGTCCGACAATAATATAATATGTTCTCATTGTAGCTGTTCCTGTGGAAAGTAAGTATTGAAGATAAAGCTTACGATTAATATTTTTCTTCGATGGCGCGGATGTACATTATATGCATAAGTCATCAAAAGAAGTACATATAATGATTATTGTATCATTGATAGCTATACACGACGTATAACATGTTTATTTTCAATTAATTTGTTTCATACTTAAAACTTACATGAAAAAGTACAATACGTAATAGTAAAAGCTAAATGATAAGTTAATATTGATATTAAAATACCTCCGAACAAAAAGGGATGTTAAGATCTCCGAGCCCGAAGGGCGAGGGGATTTGAACAGCCCTTTTTGTGATGAGGTCTTTTGATGTCATAATTAATTAATCATTGATCTTTTACTAACTTACAAACCGTCAAAAACTTTAGAAAAATACACTAAAAACACTAAATACACTTGCAGAAACCTATTTCCCCTGAATTGGTCGAGTCTAAACATATTCAACACAAATGATAGATAAACAGTACTCAGACTGATATAGACAAATAGCAGTTACCTAATTGCATTCAAAACGGACCGATTAAATGATCTTTAAAACATCATTTAATTTTTTATTGATTATAATGTTTTAAGCATTTTGATAGGACCATAAGATAGTTTTATGAAATTAAGGGGTAAATTTATATTTTTGAATTCCAAATTTTCAATATAATGATTTTGATTTTATAAATGAGGAAATCAAAAACCCTATGCAGACCTCATTTACAACTGACCAATGAATGTTCTGCACCAAAACTTCTTGTTATATATATTTGATGTTTTTAATCTGTCAGTAATCATGAAATAGATTCGTAAAGACACCAAATGAAAACAGTAAGTAAACTCTTCCAACAATAAGCTATTTAAACAGTATGTTTCACAACTTCTATTCAAACATACCTAGATGCATAAGGTCCTTCACTATGTTTCATGCAAATGCAAAATAATAAGTGTTGTCTGTTCAGTCCAATTAATTAATAAATCGTATTTTTAGGCTTGGTTTTGCGGTATGGGCTTTGTTCATTGTTGAAAGACGTACGGTGACCTATAGTTGTTAATTTCTGTGATATTTGGTCTTTTGTGGTGTGTTGTCTCAGTAGCAATCATACCTGACTCGATCAAAACGTGTATAGGTGGAATATTTTCGCAAGGTTGATAATCATTCTTAAATTGAAATGCAATATATTATATGAAAACAAACACTTTTATTTTAGTCGTCCGTCATTCCCTTTTCACATCTAAATGTTGTATAAACAAACAACTTGAAAACAGCCTTTTACCTTTATAAGTTTTATAGTCGCCTGACAAAACCTTATATTATAAATCGCAATTAAATCGTAGATAAAGAACCGTAGTAAAAACATTATAAAAGTATAGGTGTTTAGCTATATAGTAAATTGCAAAACCATAAAAAAAAGTTTACACTATTAATGAGTAATTTAAATGGAAATTTTAAGTAATAACATTTTACAAGATCTTGTCTTCGTGTACTGTGTACATTGAATAATTTATGGAGTTGGTTGATTGTTGTTTGCTTTACCTCCTGGAGAAAATATGTCATGCATGTTCATGACGAGAACACATGAATTTTGAATACAATAGGTAGATATTGCAATAGGATGTAGACATTGAGGTTGGACGTGAAAATTAGAATATCACTGGAAACTGAAGATATATTGAATAAAGACAGAAATTAGCCTTGCAACAGCTGGCCACATCCGAACCCCTTAAATGATTGGTGCAAAAATAGTGAATTTGCAGAGACCGTTAATCCATGAAACCTATTCAGAAGTCATCCATCCATATTTATGTGTAGTTTCTAAAATAATTTAACATTTCTAATTTCGGTTTTATACTTTTATCACCACTTTAGTAACTATGAATTTTTTGTGAAACTGTATTTTATTTGTCTCTGTACATTAGTTTTTGGTATGATATTCTGTACTATCGCTCTCCTTGTTTGTTTCGTGTGTGTGTTTTCCTTCAGATCGGGAGGTCGTGGTTCGAATCTCGTCCAGGTCTAACAAAGTCGTAAAAATGGTACATGTAATTGCTGTTTCAACGCTAAACTAACGGTATTTAAAAGTAAGAGCACATACTTGTCGGTTCGAAGCCAGAAATTTTTCGGGTAGGGTGACTGTTCTTCCTGCGAAATAATATCTTCATGCGAACTAAGGCGTAAAAAAACTGGCGGTAAATATGTGGTTTAATTGACTTTTGAAAAACTGATATTGATTTATTCTATGTTCCGAAAGAGAAAAATATGTTATAAATAAAAATATATATATAATTATCAAAATACAGAGCTAGCATGTACTGTTTGTTTATCGAGGACCAATAGTACATTTTTACAAAGGTCAGATGCAGTTCTTATTGAAATGTTAACACGACTTGTATGGCCGTTGTTCCTTAAAACTGAACGTAAACAACATCAGTCCACACTATTTGTTGCGTCAAATCGTGCCCAAATACAAGATCAAACAAATGAACCAATAACAGTCCTTAAGGAGTTGTTCAGTATATTATAAAATTGAGAGAGGAAATGGGGAATTTGTCAAAGAGACAACAACCCGACCATCGAGCAGAAAACAGCCCAAGGCCACCAATGGGTCTTCAACACAGCGATAGACTAGTTTGTTATCTAAAAATTAAACATATGGAAGTTAATGTTGTGGACAACAAAACTACGAACATTTAAGCAAACCTTTATTTACATCGTTGACGATCTAATTGCATCCAGGAAGCAGATAGCACAAATTTATAATATTTACAATATCACTTGTAAACATGTATGATGTATAATTTTAAGTTAAACAAAAACAACCATTGTATTTATTTCTTCAGATGGATGAAACTCATAAGATAACAGTGACAGCCAGTAATAAACATTAGCGAAACACAGAAATAATGGAAAACACTACCTTCCGATGCATAAACAATATTAAACAATCTGAATGTAATGTGTACTTGTTTTATTTGGATGCACGTTTTATGTTTAAAATAAATATGATTCTGATACATCAAAATAGAAACTTTACAATTGTTTCCCTAAAATCTGTTTTAACCACATAAGAAGTATGTCGTACGTGTTGCATCACACGAATCATTTATACTTTTATATTTTCTTATGTCAGATAATTATTAAATGCTCTCCCGTAACTGAATATTATATCAAATTCAAAATAATTAGCTATACTTCTTACCAATCAAGTGTTATATAACTACAATCTATATCCTAGTGTCCGTTACTCATTAAAATTGATTTCACTTTTCTATTTATCCTACAAAAAATGTTATTATAAAACTTAACGTATTGAAAAGCATTATACACTGTCGGAATAGTCCTTAAGTAATTGATTCGAAACAAATCAACACTGTAGACTTTTCTAGTACTTCAAGTTATTATTAAAATTGTACACAATATGTCTATAACCCTACAATGTATTTCTTTATGTGGATTCAATTATCATACATATATTTGATTTATACGTTGTTTCTGCATTTAAACTAGTAAACATGTAGATTGAAATTGTATTATATTTAACGCGCGAGACTACTATACATAATTTTGTAATATGTATATGAATGTTATTTCTTTAGTTTTATAAAATGTTATGATTATATTTAAATGTGTAGTCTTTCGAAATCATGAAGTAAATTTGCAACTGGTTTGACTAGAATGTGTTTTACCTGTTTCGCCCACATCGTCATGTCTTTGATAGAAACATTTCGTCAACGTTTTCACGGCTTCGTTGAAAGGGAATTATTTCATATTTGGTGCGCAACTTGATAATGTTGAGTTGTGGCGACTTTCTGTTTGCAAATAGTTCAAAATAACTCTGATTGTACAAGGAGAATGTTCATAAAAGTTTACTTGGCCTGATTGAAAGGAATGATTAGTTATGTTTCAGTATACATGTTGTTATGATATTGTCATTATCATGTTTATTTATCTTGGCCTAATTTGTTTTGTGTGGCCTTATAATATTTATTATATGCTTACATCATATTTATAGTTGTTTACAAAATAATGTTATAATTGTGCAGTTTAGAAATCACTTGAACAATCATAGATACTGATGGAATGATTAGAACTTTCTATTTGACTGACATATTAATTCTGAAATGATCATAATATACGATGTGTAATTCAAACTTCCACCATATTCTAGGAGTTTCGCTTCTACAGTGTTCTAGAGGTTTCCGTGACAACTACATATACAGACACCGAAATTATACTTTTTTAGACATTAATTTACTTGGATTCACAGAAGTTCTCTGAAGTTGTTGTATTGATACTTTATTTACGTTAACTACATCATACTAGAATGGACATATTCCGTACAGTTAAGAGAATAATTCCGGATAAATAAAAGACAAAAGACCGGACATATAACTTAACAGTTAAGTTAACATTTCAATTTGTATAATATTTCTTGTAAACTTGTGTATAATAAATCCTGATAAATATTATTATTGATTTGTGTCTTTTGTTGGCTACAAGTTAAAGGTGATTTCTGGCCGTAACAATGTCATCCAAAATTATTGTATGCAGCGACGCAGTTCCAGACATGGTATTGGCCTTGTATTAAACACGGAAAAGACATTTATTGACTAATCAAACACATGCATCAGTTGTTCGGATATCAGATAAAAAGTAAACGCTCAATGTTACCCATAATTTCTTAGAAGTAACACACTATCTGCTCCATCGTATGGTGTTTAATATCTTAGTAAAAACTTGAAGCTCTTCCACACTTTAAACACTTCATTAACACGGGTTTGCTCCTTACTGAAAACTTGCTCGAATAGAGTTATATACTACATACATTTTAAGAATTTATTGACCAATATGGTATGTATGTGTATCAACTCACTAGTGACATGGTTTCGCGGTCTAAGTTCTTCTGATGAAATTATAATCGTCTAATTATGTCAGATTGTTACATTTTGACTTAGTGACACAGCATCCATTTCTTATATCTACTAATTTTTAAAATTGAAATATATGTATTATTAATATTTTTAATCTGAAATTAAAATTTAAACACACAACAATTAATGTGATAGTGCGAGGAAATGCCATGTAACCTTGATAACAGTCGTTTTTATTTGTAAACCAACTAGAACAAATTTGTTTTTCTGCTAGCAACATTCAAACTATTTCTGGCTTTAACACTAACAGGGAACATAAAGGGTATATACTACATACATGAGTCGGAGGAACATGCTTTGCTGCCGTGTACATATAAATGTATCATGTTGCTCAGGAGGTAAACAAATCGATAATACGTTGTATTTTGTGTCTGAGGAAAAGAACAAGAGATTGTGGGTACAAAAATTTGAACATACGCGTGGATATCTGTGACAAAGCTATACCATTACCGTAAAGTATTTCAAGATGGCGTCAGTGAATCTTGAGTATTTGAAGATATAATTTCATCGTTTCCAATAGGAACACATTGTTCAATGGTTATCTTGCCAGCAGACACTTACAAGACAATCAATATTTGAAAATCGCATAAACAAGGAATTCAGAAATTAATGATGGCATATTTCATTGTGATTGTTGATTAATAAACATTTCAGGAAATGCTATTGTCTCAGTTTAAATGCCATTTTTTTTTTATTTTGGCGAACTCTATCCTTTTGTAATATTGTTCCCATAGGCAAGCGCTACTGTATGTAACTACATATATATGATAAATTGGTAATTTTAAGAGAAGAACTGACAATACAAAGGCAAAAGACAAAGACGAAAACAAGGAAAACTGATTGAATTAAACTATATCGACAATTGTGACGCCTCCTATGCTCTGTAGCATGGAAGGAGTACGACTTAATATCATATATCATTCATATCATAATCAGATGATAAAAACAACTTCATATGTAAATGGTTTATAATTTAGTAAGTTATACAAAACGAAGCATCAAACAGTAACACAATGATAATGATGCCATGTGTAATCTTGAATTTTTCCTTAATTTATGAGTTTTTACCGTTTTTTTTTTCTTTCGTTAAATCCTTTTATATTGACATTTTGATTATTGTCAGGTTGGCGTTTTAGTGACGTACAATCTGACATATCCTTAGATTAATTATTCCAGTTATCTTCCCAACATATGAGCTAATTACTATTTAACATGTCTAATCTCTTTAAGATTGATAATCTGTGTATATGTCCTACTTTGCAAAGCTAGTGTCCCTTTCTTTATGGATAATTATGTCATATATAATAACACAAATACTAAACAAAAACAAAAACACATCTTTACCCTTACATATAGATTTATATCAAACTGGATATGACACAAACCCAGATATATTGATTTAAACATAAGATATAAGTGATTGATTGTTGGTTGCTTAACATCCAGTGGCAACTATTTTTGTTTATTGTCCGGTGGATGTTTTATACTTGTACTTGCTATAATTTTTATTTTGTGCGTATAATATAACAGGCCCAAATACAATGTATGGTGTTAAACTTGTTTATCGAAACCATTGTCTGCTTTGCTAGATAAGTAATGTCATGTTGTGAAAATAGTGTAACAGAAGCGAAATCGTGAATAGGAAAATTATCGTCTATCTGATAACATGAATTGCATACTGATTATACGACAAAGCCAATTTTTTTATGTTTCCGTGAATTGATATATGAAATATGCTTCATTCACGCCTGTGATTTTTCTTCTCGTCGTTCATCATGTTTTGTCATCTGTTTGCCCTTTTCTCAACTACTTTTTTTGTCATTTCGTATCTTCCACCTTTTTGTTTTTGTTAACAGATACAATTATACCTAAAAAATAGCCAGATCAATCTAAGGTCAACTTTGCCTGAGGGAGTTGAAACCTCCGTTCTTTTTATAATTTAAAACAGTATCGACCCAGTGCTTTAAAGAATGAAAAAAACACGTTATGAAATCTATGCGTCCGTAGCGCTTTTCTGAATTAACCTTCATCAAGACACTCAAAGCCGAATATTTGAAAGCCAAGGGTGTTTAAGAACCGACACAGTTGAAGAGCTATATGACCAAAAGTACCTAAAATAGCCAAACCCATCTGAGGTCAACTTTGCCTGCGGGAGTTGAAACCTCAGTGAGTTAATTTTTACCTAAAAAAATGATGTTATTTGTTTAATGTTTACAAGAATGTCCTTCTCATTCATCAGTATCTATCAATTAAACTACTTAATATTTTACAGAGTTATCTCCCTGTAGTGTTAGGTACCACCTTAATATTTGACCAAAAATCTTCAAACAAATTGATATTTTGAATCATCAAGATTTCTTGATTTGAGTTCATGCTGCAGAATATGTAAAATTGATGCTAGTACATGTTATAACATGGACTTTTTATATGTGAGTTTCAGTTAATATTTAAAGACTTTTGTGAAACGAAAGGGTGGTGAATAATGCATTTTGGATAATTTTCATACACTAATGTTGATCGAGCTGTATTTCTGGATAACTATATTTGACTAGGGCTACGTATATTTTGTATATAATATTGCTACACAATGAATTAATTTTCATTGATGTCACGAATTAGTATATCAAACAACTAGTTAAAGAAAGACATCTATTAAAATATTCATCATCATTCAACGTTTGAAGTTTTTCTATACGAAAAACATGTCAGTCTGTGTTTCATTGTCAAGTATTAAGTACTTGACTCAAAAGGCTTACAATTAATTATGATCACACCAAGGGTATCCTGATGATGATAAGTCTCCACTTGATTAAATCCACCTGATGACTTTTAGAAAGTCTGTTTCCTGTGTTATTCGCCTTTGGAACGTACATGTACTATCGTCCTTCAAGATAAAGTATTGTCACATGATTGTTTATTTCTGATTAATTTGTTAGGCGTATATCAAATAAAAAAGCTGCACAACGATCATTCTATTGTTCAAAGTGATCCCAGGTATATTTCACTACAGATACAAGGTACAGTAAAAATACAAATAAGGATGTGTGGAGTTTAGCTTACGTAAACAGTAGAATGTTTATGATATTTAATACTAGTAACAGTTTTGAGACTCAGCAGATACAATAATTGCAACATTTAGTAGTATTCTTTGATTGAGTTTTGTGTCAGATAATGTTGTGCTTTTGTAATATGACCGAGTTTTTTGTGATTTGACTAACGTTGTTTGTAAATATCTTTCGTTCTTTACTTGGCAAGATCTACAGCTTTAAATTGCTAGTCTTTTTAAAATAAAATGAAGGCATTCAAAGTGTGAAATATATAAGATTACCTAGCACTGGGGTAGAATTCATTCCTTAATGTCGCTGGTTTTGTCAATGTAAGTTTAATAGTATTCGAATCATTAAATCACGGGCTCCTGACTGTTGACAAACACATACAGAAGGTGGCTGGTTGTACAACCCATAACCTGAGATATTGGTGTAACACACAACAAAAAACTAGGAAAATCAGTTCAAAGGGTTGATTAAACAGATCGGCACTAATCAACACACACACATTACCCAACAACAACAAAAGACAACGCAAGGCAGAGATCTTAAAGTACTCTAGATTACTGAAAAATGTTTCAAAGTCAATTGAAACGCATAAATAAATCATAATTATATGTATTTAAAGGGCACATGTCATAAGACTTTGTAAAATGCAAGTAACATACGTGTCGTACATGTAGTATACATGTAGTCTTAAATATATAGTTATGTTTTAATTTATGTGAAACAAAAAATCAATGTAAGTACTGACGATCACCGAAGTAAAAAACTTACTACATGTACAGTGGTAAATTGATAAGTAAGTTTATTCAACGAATTCATAATTATTCATGGATCATATGTTAATTTACCGAACTTTTTTACAAAATCACAATAAAAATAAGAATGCGATATTTCGTTTTAAATAAGGTCTGCACGTTAAACCAAATTGTAAACCTATTTTTTTTCTATTTTAAAGAAAAAGGTTTTAAGCTACGTGTGGTGACGGAATCCCTGACTTCATGATTTACCAACTATACATGGTTCACGCTAATTAAAAACTAAAACGTCACTAGGAAGAATTCTTATAACTTCGACACTGGTTAAATCGGCACCTGGTCAAATCGGCACATGTGATTGTTATTTCGGCACCTAGTCAAATCAGACTCTCGTTAATTCGACACCAGGGGTCTGTTGTTCAACTTGGCGTTAAACTAATCATATGATTATTTTTAACGAGTCGTTAAAAGTTAATCGCATGACTAGTAAATACAATGATGTAATTGGCTAATTAGCAAGTGTTTCTTACGATGCATTGTAAATCAGGACCTATAACTTCCTTTTCTGTTTTAAATTATAACCTACTTCTTTTTACCCAGTTTGTGGGTGTCAAATATATATCATTGAATAAATATCGTATAACATGTTTATATTTGTATGGTAATATATACATAGTTTAGATTCATCAAAATTGTCTGTTGGAGTTAAAATTAAATGTGCTTGAAGGGGAAAATGATTTAAGAAATGCAGAAATTAATGCATTCTGTTTAACAAAATGTGCTTTCGGGTACATTTTGCAATAATAAACATCTCCATTCACCCATTACTGATCATGACTACAATGGATTAGACCCAAAATTTTTCATTTGTTTGTTCACAGAAGTTGTTATCTGAAATGATGGACCTTGGTGATCGTAGAAAAAAAAAAACAAACAAATTGCATTCATTAAGTAAAATTGTATTTCTATAAAAAGTTTTAATCATCGTTCAAACTAGTTTTACCGTGCAGTAACGGCTGTTCCAACTTGGAAACATTGTCAGTGTTTGTCCTCGGTAGGCTAATCTCTAATTTACGTTGTTACCGTGTTGGTTGTATAAAGTTTATCTTTTAGTTTCACGGAATTTGAGTGTTGATAGCAGATAATTTGAAGTCTTTGTTAAATTTATTTAGCAATATGATGACGAATCCTTTAAAAACCTGTAATTTTTGTTGTTCATTTAGTACAACTCGATACAGATTCCAGGTATTTTGTTTGATAAATGATGAACTTATCGTAATATTACATCCGTGGAATGTAATCTCCGTTGACGCTTTGGTGAAGAGTGCTTTCTTTCACGTCCGCATTTCTATCAAGCATGGCATGCCAAGATAACATTTTAGATGATTGTTATGGATGGTGAAAATAAATTCAGAACTATGAACAATAACATAAATTGTTAATCATACGGCATAGTTTGTTTTTATCAAAATGAATTTACGACGTGCTCGTTATATTCATTAACAGATCCCTGAACAAGTATTTTATGCAGTTACAAAACAATAAAAAAAAGATCAAATAAAACTATCCGACACTATGATATATCTTTGGTATCAGATATTCACGCGGGGTGCGTAAATATAGAAATAGAAAGATATGGTATGATTGCACATGAAGTAACTCTCTATATGTATACCAGAGACCAAATGATGTAGAAGTTAACAATTATATGTAACCTTACTGCCTTCAAACATGAGCAAAACCCAAACATCATAGTCAGCTACAAAAGGCCCCGAAATGACGCACTGCACGAAATCCTCTATTTACGTACCTATGCAAATATTTGGTAAACCTGTTTAGGTGTTAAGCTTTGCATATGCTTTACAATTTATTTGCAGGTGTTTGCCATTTCTTTACGCATCGTAAATGTTAACATTTATAGTGTTTCCATACTACAGGGCAGTTTTTAGAGACCGCGGTTTACATATCATGCAAACAACTATTCAAAACATAAATAAATTGAAGTAATTCCAATATTTTGTATACATATATAAAGTAACCGAAAATATCAACATTTAAAGGGGTCCATAAAACTTCAGCTTTGCTATGTATTTACACCAAGATTAATTTTGATATTTGTTACGGTCGCAAATAGTTGTAAAGTTTTTGTGGAGAATAACATTCAAATACCATAAGAAAAGAGAAAATGCAAAAATATTTACGTAGAGTGTAAATGTATTTGGGAATAAAGATATTTATTCAGTTCGTTTCACGTATGGAAAGAAATGTCATTTCTTAAATTTTACGGAATTTTATAACCTTAACAATTCAAGAACAAACATCAGTCTTTGTGTGGGAATAAAGAGACAACAAATATATGATAAACAATCATTTTTACATTGCTAAACGATGGATATGAAATGCATGTGGAGGTTATTATTTGCAAAGGTTACACCCCATAAAGAATACACAATAAAGACACATTTTTACAAATATTTACTGGTATAGTGCAGCTTTGTAAACATCCAATTTTGCAATATATTTCGCAGGTATGCAATGATTTGTTGCACTGCATTGCTTTGTATACTTCGGGCAGGTATAAATAAATATTATATATATAATTTGTTTTTCTTTAAATGCCGGCTATATGCATAAATAGATGGGGGATATTAATTTATTAATATTTTTCAGTATTGTCTCGCATTTCTTTCTGTCGTTTTGTAAATACTCCTTCTAATTGCCTTTACTAAGACAAATTACCTAGTAGGTTTTGTTCTTCCTGGAAATGTATATCTGAAATGCTGCAGCTGAGTCTATCATGGATTTTTTTTAGTTAGAATAAAATTTTCCGAAAAAAAATATAGAAATAAATTAGTTCAATTGACTATATATTATATTGATATTGTTATACTTAAATGTTTTTTTTTTTTTTTTTAATTTTCATTTAATTTGATTTGAAAGATAAACATCAATTGCATTAAATGAAATTCATAAAACAAAAATCAATTTCTTTTGCGCGAAATTCCTAAGACTAGAAATGTACTAAAAGTTCCATTAAAAATATTTATCCAAACTAGAATGAGCATGTCATTGAATAATATCGTTCACAAATGATTGGCTTAAATTCTAACTACACGAGTCGCATCCACTGAAAACTTTAAGAATGCAAGTTTACTACATTTACAGAGTATAGTCCAGTACAGAATGAATGATAACGTTTCAAATATCTATTATACCACATGCAGTGCACAATAGGATACGACGATAATGATAAATGATGTTTAACGTCCAACGGCACTTTTAGTGCATATTCAGGACAAGAACATGCCCATTTGCATGTTTTATGAATATTAATACTGCGTTTTAATAGACCGAAACCCCTTTAACATTATAGAAAAACACTGAATTCAATCCACTTAGTCATTTTGAATAAACGTTGATTTACATAACAAAAAATTGACCAATCATAATATAACTATGTGTTATTAGTGACATACTGATCCACAATTAACAAATCACAATCAACAGCAATATGACAAAATTATCACATTTCAAATTATGCAATAATTTAGTAGAACAAGGAGGTTGAATTTGGACCCCCATGGTTGGATTAGTATGGCTATTGTGTAAAGTCTATGTTATAAATGTTTCATTGTTTAAATAGCACCAAAAGGAAATACTTTGAAGCCTTATGTACGGTTCTAATTTAATTACCATATTTGTGAAAAGTCATGCCCATTTAAAAAATTTAATAATTTGCAAAAAGTCAAGGTTCTTCTGGGTTTATTAATTTATTTTCAAAGCTGCTTTTTAAAAGTTCAGCTGATTCACTTTCATCCTTACAGGATAGCTTTATTATGATTAAAAGTTGTGCATCATTTTAATTATCTTCACACAATATTACAGTGTCGCATATGAATAGAATAGAATAGAATAGAATAGAATAGTTTATTCACCAAATTAGGACCCAGGAGGGCATATAACATACAACAATATGATTACACATTTTGACAAAACTATATAATATGAACAACTGTACATGTAGTGTAAATAAAAGATAGACATTTTAAAATCAACCTTGACCCAAGTGCATCAGGAAGTTGCTGTGACCATTAAAAATAAAATAAAATAAACCTAACTATGCAACTACATTGATTTATTAATATTGGCTCATCTGCAATGGGTACCAAGAGTCGATGCTGAAAGGGGTAATCCCTACTTGTACCCAAAGCAGATCAGTCAAAAACGCATAGAAAGTAGTTTTGAAAGATAATAAATTATAGCAGCATTAAGAAATCTATGATAAACCAAAAATGAGCATCAAGGGACGTTGCCGCAGGATTTAAATCTTCTTATGCTCAGTGCAGGCCTACCAGAGTATAATAGTGTTTAATAATGAAGCAAGTTAAAATCAGTTGCTGCAGATTACGATCTAATTATCTGTATTGTTTATATACTTAAAAAAATGCAGCTAATGTACAGGGGTCTTCAGTATTCATAATCCA
Organism: Mytilus californianus; assembly: GCF_021869535.1. Lineage (NCBI taxonomy): Eukaryota > Metazoa > Mollusca > Bivalvia > Mytilida > Mytilidae > Mytilus > Mytilus californianus. The sequence continues at coordinate 5,731,867 of NW_026262669.1, read as the reverse complement.
AACTAATTTGTTATAAGTATCTAAATGTTGAAAGCTTGGACATGATTTTAATACATTTTGAATTAATTCCTTTCTCTTAAGTAAATGGGTGTCACATTTTATTAGATAATGAACTTCATCTTCAACTTCACCTGAAGTGCACCTGGGACATATTCTGTCTTGTCGAAGAATACCCCGGTATCTACCAAATTCAATGTGTAGTCTATGTGACGATATTCTTAATTTTCTTTGCTCAAAAGGATGTAAAATAGTCAAATAATTTTCAAAACCATCATTGTTCTCGAATATGTATAATGACCGTTTTATTCTATATCCCGTATACATGTATATGCAACAAACCTACAGAAAATTAAGTACTGGAACCAATTACTTGCCAAAGAGTCAAGCTAACAAAGACAACACTTTATGACCTGTACAATGATTGAAAAAAAACCATATTGTTAAGTCCCAAATTCACCCCATTACCATTTTATCGCAAATAAAAGTCGGGTAGACCATGGGGGTACTATACTTACTTGTTACTAAGTTAGTATAGTACCTCAATGGGTAGACCTTGTTAAGTTCAGGCGTATTTGAGTTAACTGTTTTGTCTAAACAAAAGAATTGGTATATCATTACGCTTCAGATTCCATTATTTTCATATATAAAGCCTAATTGTTGATAAAAAAAGCTTTAAAAATGACTTTATTAAAGAATAAATCATATGGGTCAAATGTCATGATTTTGCAATGAGTCATTACGGCATGGTAGGTGTGTTCGAATGATACAAATGAAGACGTTTATCTACCTCAAATAAGCCAATTTTAGTGTTTTGTCATACTGGTATTTTTTTGTTGGTAATAGTTTATCCATTTTTCAACAGTATAGCTAATCATTTTACCCATGCAAATGTACTATAAAGAAAAGTCGGAGACACCGTTTACTTGCACCCCCTTAATTTTCACCAAAAGCCCTTGCAGACTTTGCAAGTGGATAAAAAAAAAATACATATCTTCCTTTTTTTCTTATTTTTTGTGTGTTTTGTCTAGGGTTATTGATCTTCAAAGTCTGAACATTTTTAATCTGCCCTTCAAGGGAATAATTAAATATATTTTTTTAGTGTTTTAATGAAATTTCGTAAATCTACGAATCAAATAATCAGACAGTAATACTTAATCGACAAAAACAACCAAAATAAATTATATGATGTGAAATAGAGAGCAGATACATTAATCTGTTTCGCAAATGCTTACCCTTCCTGAGCACCTGCTTTCACTCCCGTTTTTTTCTTATTTATTTTTTCGGTTTTGTAAATGTCTTTTTGTTTTATGAGTCTTGTATTGAATCATTATAATTACTTTTTTAGTAAAAAAAAAAAGAATAGTCTTCCGTAATATATAAATGCCCTTTTTCCTTATAATAAACGTTCAGCCTTTCTTACCGAAATTTAAATCAAGATATAACCATTACCATGCAATGTCACCATTCAGTTAAAAAATTTCTTTGTCAATTGATTGAGTACATGCAGAAAAAGAAGAACTATTAGTACATCGTCCCAAAATAGTATGAAATATTTGCCACTGGGCATTCATTTAGACGTTAATACAAAGAGATCGAAGAAAATGAGTAAAATACAGAGTTTACGCAAATAATTATACAATTTTTGAAAAATTGATTTATTGCAGTAAAATGCACCTAATAAGAAACAACCTTGGTTATAAGTGGCTTGTCACCAACATCTTATAACATCTTTTTTTCACTGTTACTTTTATGTTTTGTTACTGTTTCACATTTGTATATGAATTTCAATTTCTTGCCTCAAAAAAGGCGATGATTTTTTAAATCTTAATCTATTTCAACTCAGGTACCAAACAGTTTTCATTTCTGCGATCTATTTGTCAATTTTGTTTTGCGTGAACCCACTGATATTGGTGAGTTTTGGCTATGTCTATGGGCCATTCGATATCCTCGTTATGAAGATTCTCGGAACGTCTCGAACATTATCGATCATTTATACAGTAAGCTTTTTGTGAAACTATAACTCGAATAATTCAAGCCCTTTCCGTGTCCGATTTTCTACCACACGTGTGTAGCCTTCGTAGATCAGCGGAATATAACGACTGAATTATTCGGGTTAGTGAAACTAATGCATAAATGAATATGCATCATTAGCATTTTTAGCTGTTATATACAGATAAGATAATGATTATCGATTAATGTCCTATATCATGTTAAGTTAATTAACTTAGAAACGCATACGTTAAGTTTCATGAAATATAAGCTTTCTTCACATAGATGGTTTGAGGTAATTTCAGTTAATTGTAGAGATAACAAAGAGTCCGTCAATGCATAGAAAAGTAACCCGAATAATTCAGCCGTTATATTCCGCTGATCATTAATTTTCTTCAAGGTATTTTTTTCTGTCGTGTATTACATGAATACTCGGACTTCAAATATTGATTTCACAAAAATAACAATGAACTTATATTGTCATTCTTTTTTGCCAGATTCATTAATTTTCTTCAAGGTATTTTTTTTTCTGCCGTGATATTACATGAATACTCGGACTTCAAATGTTGATTTTACAATAATAGCTATGATCTTAGTATTGTCATTCAAGTTTTTAAGATAAAATGACAAACATTTCAACAAAATGACTAAAATGTCTTATACCAATTTTGCCAAACTTTTAAAAACTATTTTTAAAGAGTGCTCAACATAATAGAAATGTGTATCCGGAAAAAGTCTTCTCTGTAATGATAACAAATATATTTGCTGTTTCTGGACATATCAACTATACATAATACACAACTCTTAACATGGGCGATCTTAAATTAAACAGAATTCTAATTTAATTTAAAAAGTTGTACTATTACACCACTGCTCTTGAGGAGATAGAGCGCTCACAACGTCTTGAACAGCGCCGCCTCATTTTATAGGTCCATATCCAAAATCGGCAACATTTTAAAAATTCTGTGTGTTATATTTTGTTTATTGTTTTTTTTTCCACAAATCGGAAATGCTGATTTTCTCGTTTTAATTGGTTTACATTTAGTCGTGCCAGTAAAGTGGTATTTGATATCTTACTTTACGGGATGTGCTATGTTCGTTGTTGAATGCCATCAGGCATACCATGTTTTATTGGTATATAAATCTTTATACCAAACACCAAGACAGCGGTTAAACGTGAAATGATCAAAATTAACATTATAATGGATTTGTAGTCCAAAGTCTCGACAAAACAGTACATTAGCGTTTGATGTAGATGTTTTATTGTACTAAAACTATGAAAATGTCATTTTATGAATTACATTTGTGTTGATTTTGATAAATTAACTTGTAACCGCTGTCTTGGTGTTTGGTATATTATTTTGTCTTTTGATAAAAGTTTTCTCATTTGTAATCATACCAATGATGTTTGCTTTGTTTATACCAGAGACATATGTGTATATATGTCTCTGTTTATACAGACTACACTGCAATTGACTCTGCGATTCCTATTTCCTTTTGTCGTCGTCAGACACGAATATTTATATTACAACAACCCTTCTGTCATCGTTTAGTGAATTATTCCCAAAAAAGGATTAAGAAATTTAGAGTTGAATAAACATAGAAGATTCCACATAAATTCTGATTATATTCAAACCAAATTGATAAAATGTCAAATCCTGTGTCTACTCTTAAAAGGTTTGCTTACAACGATATGACAACACTCCGTTATACTTTCTGTCCTGGTAGTTTTTACATCAGCCAATGAAATTTAAGCTTTCAAATTTTGAAGGTGTGTATCAATCCGACAAAACCAGAAGATTCCAAAAGGTCTTTAAACAGAAAGTAAAATTGAGCGTACAAGGAATCACAATGGTGGTTAATAACTCACTTAAAGAGGCAGCTGCTATTTTGATAGTTATTCTGTTAAAAATACACAAAATGAAAGAATAAACTAAAAAGTTGAAAATGGTATAATTCGTCTATTAGGGCAAATAACTGCTTAAAGCAGTTAACGTATAAAAAGGCAACTTATCAATCTATAGTTTTTCTCAATAGACAAAAAGCCAAAATATCTGATGAAAAAAGTCATTAAAGGAAAATTACTCTAAATTGACTACTCCGAAAATTTTGAATTGAAATAATCAAATATTCTAGAAATAAAAACGTTTTCGTTCATTTTTTGTACATTAATAAGGCCGTTAGTTTTCTCGTTAGAATTGTTTTACATTTGTCATTTCGGGGCCTTTTATAGCTGATTATATGGTATGGGCTTTGCTCATTGTTGAAGGCCGTACGGTGATCTGTAGTTGTTAATTTCTGTGTCATTTGGTCTCTTGTGAATAGTTGTCTCATTGGCAATCACACCACATCTTCATTTTTATAAGCATGTCTATTCCCTGGGAGATTATTTTTTATAATAATACAAAATCAGTATTCCCACTGTGTTCTACATTTTTATACGTTTTTGTTTTTGGCAGAGTTCATCATTTAAGAATCATTTGAGATTTAATACATATGAATGTGAAGATGAGGAACACGAAGACTCTCTAGGTTGACAATATTGCACTTGAAACGTTTAATCATATTTGCAGAAACTGAAAAAAGAAGTAGAAAACGAATTACATTTTTTTTATTTATTGTGACAATTACATCCTTGTGCGAAGGCAATTTTTCATTCATAATATACTGTAATGCTAGAGGACACAGATATTCTATTGTAAAAGCAAAATAAATTATCATTTGAACTAAACTTTATAGGAATCATTACCTAAGTTAATATTATATGGATTACGGTGAATCATAAGTTATATATGAAGTATCTTACGTATTACAGTAAACAAAAGTTTAATTCAGTATCTTTAAGAAGTCAAATCAATCAATCTATGAAACCAAAATTAAAGATTTGTTTAGATATTTATATATGCGACTGTGGGTGGTGGTGGTGTCATGTATTGGGGATGATGGTGGTCGTGGAGGGGAGGAGGGGGTCAGGTCTTCATTTCTATATCTTTTCATTATTTGTGGATCCATTTCTTTCCACTCTTTTATTTTCTGCCAATTGGCCTCTATTCTTTATAGTTCATCACACCTTTAATCTGTTTTCTATATTTTTTGGGTACATTTTTTTCTAGTCTTTACTTGTTGACCATAATTCTCTAAACGAAAAACGAATATGATATACAGCAACAAACGACAACCACTAAATTGTAGGCTCCTGACTTGGGACAGACACATACAGAAAGATTAATATATACAAGGAGTAGGGTTTCTCTTCCTATATGCAGATATACACAGACGTTCCTCTGGTATGGGTAACTTTTTTGAAATGTCAAATATATCAATGGTTTATATTTTCACGGAGATAAACCACCGGAAAACCTACCCCCCCCCCCCCTCACCCCACCCCCCCCCCTCCCCACGATCATTCGCCACTGCAACCGAGTCGGTGTTTATTTGTCTCATGTCAGAATTATTTGTGAAGAAAGTTGTATAATCATGCAGACATGGCTGAATATTTCTTTATTTTCAACTCACAAGAAACACGCATGTTTATGTGAATTTATTAAGGTTTCAGATTTGTTTTATTTTAAATCACATTATCAGATAACGACGTCAAAGGAAATAAAAACGACGTCTTATTTTGACTCTTTTTTATCTCAACTTAACGATCATTACTCACATAACGATAGAATATTAAATGGTGAAATTTATATGTTGGATACTATATAATATCAGGATGCTCAATGAATTTGCTGCAATTTATATTTTATCATATCTTAATCGGACCTTAGGCTCTTTACCAGAAACATGGGAGAAGCAGTGTTCAGTTTTAAAAAAATCAAACATATATTGGTGATATGAATGATTGGAAAGCGTTTTGATTCCTGAAGTTACTAGTAATAGGCCCCCATACCCCTCACCTCACGCGGTATAAGACTTCTAATGGCGGATTTTGAAATTTTCATAAGGGAGGGGGCACTGACTGCCTAAGAGGGGGCCCGCTCTAGTCATGCGTCAGTAATTCCCTAAATCAGCCTCTGACTTATTTTGAACTAGGACCAGTATATCTGTTCCTGTTTTGAAATATCCCTGACTCTTAGGTTTTCCAAATTCTGAAGAACAGGTGCTTGTTTTTGTATATCGTGTCAACTGCTAAATATGGTGAGACTTTTTATTCACTATATCTGAATATTATACTTAATCACTGACATAACACACTTACTAGAGCAAATTTTCATTATAAATATTTTTATCCTCGTCAAGCTCATAATTTTTCCTGAATGAAAATAAATAGTGGTGTGATAAATAAAACTACGCAAAAATATAAATATCGTTTGATCCGAGCTATCTGAGGGCCGAATTTATCCATTTAAATTTACCTACGCAAGCAGTTAAGTCAAGGGCGCTACAAAATGTGCTAAAATTGGATCTTAAAAAAAGCGGGAAAATTAGCAAAGACTTGCTTTGGAAATCAATCATGGCCTGTACATTAATGCTATGGTAACCTTTATTATTTATAAAAGCTTGTTCGTCATAATCTGTTGAATGATTCCGCACAATAATGTTGCCCGTCTTTAGCATTTTAAAATCAACACTGCTCGGTAAGCGGTAACATACAACGAATGACTCTCGATAAGTGCAATTTCATTCTGTTATCGGATGACTATTATATGTATCCGTTCGATCCTTCACACTGTCTTGTCTAATCTGTTTCCAATTTATGTATCAACTCAACTCCTAACACATCTAATGTGTTGTTTTTTTTTCAAATCTAAAGAGCTTTCATAGCTGGTCATTGATAAACTCCCTTTTCAGGGGATACATCTCATTTTTCGAGCACACACTAATGTTCGCATTGCTACAGCAGCCATGTTTGATGTTTTAATCATATGATTAAAATTTAATACACCCTCATGACGTTGATTAAACTAAACGACAGTTTTAGCATTTTTTTACAACGCGTTTAAATTAACGAACAACACACTAATCATATGATTAATTCTAATCCAATGATTAAGAACATTTTACGACTCATTAGCACTATCGACAAGTTTAACAACAGACCCCAGTGGTGATAGTTTCGGCAACCAAATTCAACATTATAATCTTCAAGTAAACTATTGAAGACTCCTTACTCCGTACTCCGTTTTTCTTGGTTTTTTTTGTTTTTAATACTTTAACTCGTGGTGTCAACGTATATTTGTTGTGCGTAATAGAGGTTCCAATGAAAGCTTTGTTATACATAATTGGGCCATAATATCTGTCCCTAGTGAAACTTTCATCATAAAGGAACCTCTATTTCATGACAACAGCACATTATCAGAAAACATGGGTTACAAGATTAGTGCCAACGTTATTAATTTTATGCAAGTAGTCAGGAAATGCAGAATAAAAACAAAACAAGTTGAAAAAAATACCAACTTGACAATTATTAAAACAACAAACGGGTTATTGCTGGTAATTGATATAGGTTGATACATTTTTAAAATTTAACCAATGTAAACATTATTAATAGAGTATAGTGAAAACGTCAAACAGAAAGCCAACTGATTATTGAATTGTGTACTCTTATTGCTTAATAACATGTGCTGAGTTTTAAACGATGTACCAAATGAACCTCTGAAATTTTAAGTTTTCAAAAAAAAACGATAAAACTATATATTTTGCCTAAACATGAAGTCTTTGAGTCTAAGATGAATGATATTTTATTAGTTGTTATTGGCTTTGAACTAGGGGGCGCCTTCAAACTAGTTTAATCCCGCCACATTATGTATGTGTCAGTCCCAAGTCAAGAGCCTGTAATTCAGTGGTTGTCATTTGTTGCTATATATTATGCATGTTATATTTGTTTTTCGTTCATTATTTTATGCATTTATCAGGCCGATAGTGTTTTCGTTTGAATTGTTTTGCATTTATCATTTCTGTGTCTTTTATATCTGACTATGCAGTATGGGTTTTGATCATTGTTGAAGGCCGCACGATGACCTTTTGATGTTAATTTATATGTCAGTTGGTCTCTTGTGGAGAGTTGTTTCATTGACAATCATGCCATATCTTTTAATTTTTATATTTACAAAAATGTACATTTAATGCAAACGCTTATTTTTCTTTGGGGTCATAACTGATTGCATTGTGACGTCATCAATAAGTTTTTCCTTTTACATTTTTTTAATCAAAACAGACATGAAACGAGATCGTATGATACAAGTTCAAGTCCGTTGCAAAGTTATTTTTTTATACTTTTTCAGTTAAACATCAATATAAAATCAGTTCTTATTCCTGCATGTCTACATTGTCTGACTTAGAGAATATATTGTGTATGATGTGTTGTCAAATAATGTATAAAACGTTTATTTCAGCTTTAAACCTCGTTTTTATAACATCACTGTACAACCTGCATCACCTCACACCACAGGTCATGAGACTGATAGTTCACATCTTTGCTGCAATATTCGCTTTGAACGTCCTGGGACGACCCTCCTTGCAGCTAGAGCAATCAGTTCTGGATCTATTTCCAGAGTTCACTAGGTTGAAACAGGATATCAAGTCTGAACTAGCATCTATAAAGTCGAAGCTTCAGAGTAAGAAATGCTCTAATGTTTTAAGAAAATAAGGTTCCAATTCCTTATGAAAAAATTGACCATAGAAGCCATTTGATTATGTAAGAATAGTAAGTTAATAGCAAAACTTTTAACGATGAATAGCCATTAAAATTCAGACCTTGTAATTAAATAAGATTTATGACATTGAATGGTCAGTCAACTAGCAAATGGGTTATACTTCACAAATCACAACTTTAATTACCCTTTTATACACAGTGTTTGGTAAATTGGTTTAAGAGCTACGATATTATTAACAACATATATTTTACTTAAATCAACTTGTTCGTATATCTAGCAGAATAGCAACATTTCTCCTTTTTTGAATTATAGTTCTAATATGCAAATTTGAAAACCTAAGCTGATGCGTAGGACAAATTTAACACGTGTTACTGATATTTGATAGACAAATTTAACACATAGTTACTGATATTTGATAGACTAATTTAACACATAGTTATTGATATTTGATAGACACATTTAACACATAGTTACTGATATTTGATAGACAAATTTAACACATTGTTACTGATATTTGATAGACAAGTTTAACACATAGTTACTGATATTTGATAGATAAATTTAACACATAGTTACTGATATTTGATCGACAAATGTCCCTTGAATGAAAAAATGCTGGTGCATGTTTTTTTTTAGTTAATCAACGTAAACATAACAAATACTGTTGATTAATTTGTCACATGAAATTAAGCAACCGACAATCAATCAATACTGTTTATCTTATCAGGTGGACAAGATAAGAGAGTTGCATTTCATGCAAAACTACAACCAAGGGTTGAAATTATGGAGCCTTCAAAGACAGTGGTATTTGATTACGTTATCACAAACATTGGAAGCGCTTATAACAATCGAAGTCGGCATTTTACTGCTCCTTATGATGGAGTGTATCTCTTTGTTTCTACATTTCATTCGATGATGATATATAATAGCTATGGTCTACACTTGCAAATGGTCAAAAACAACTATGTTTTATCCGAAGAATCAACTGGCGCAAGTAGTGCTGGAAGCTCAATGAATGCAATAGAATCTTTAAAACGAGGTGATGTTATCAAAATACGGAATAATCCAATTCGTAGAGGAACATTTAAAGAAGGTATGACTTTCTTTTCTGGTTATCTTGTGTATTAAAACCTGAACACAAATAATACACGATTTCCATATGGTTAATTCTAAATTACTTTGATTTATAGTATTGTAACAGTGTAAATTTGCCATTGTCTTAATAAACTTTTGTGAAACCTGTTTTCAGTTATTGCAATTATGCATTCTCAAACATTACAAGACCTGGTATATAAAGGATATACCTTAGCTAATCATAAACGTCATCAACACCATTGCATAACTTTGACAAACCAGCAAAAACAATTTGCCCCATAACATATATGTTAGTCCAATAAACATGATAGACGCAAATCACATCAATTGTAAAATGAGTCATTATAATATTCTATTAGTTCAATTTGCAAAATTGTTTCAGTAGACTATTTTCATACTACCGACTTTTGACTCCAAGTATATTTTCATTTCGACAAGACTCCTGACTCTGATTCCGAAGTATATAATTTGTTGACAGGTAAACTACTCTGTGATGGTACATTGTGGTACTCGGTCAAGTGAAAGCAAGTAAAAGAAGTAAAATTAAATTTGCGATTGAAGAATTTTTGTGGGAAAAATTAACAGTTATCTTTTTTCCATACTTGATAAAATCATCGGAAAACAGTAATTTTCCACTAATTGTACTGACTGTAAGTTGACTTTTTTCATGTATTTTCTCTTAATTGACCAAATACCAGAATGACCTACCACATAGTAGTTTACCTGTCAAACAATTATATACTCCGGAGTCAGAGTTAGTAATATGAACATATGTTATTAAACCTAATGTCGAATGATTCTTTCTAAACAAATAAAATATATGTCATTACAGATGATTGTTCAAGTGTCAAACTATAAGTACTTAACTTGATGATTAAAGGGTCCTCACAGTTCCACAATGCAATCAAATTGATTAACCTGCTAATAAAAGGATCCTCACAGTTACACAAAACGAACTAAATTACTTATCCTGCTAATAAAGGATCCAAACATTTATACAAAACCAAACTCAAAGTACAATGTACATACTCTGCTAATTAACTACTCTTCACATTTACACAAAAAAAACTCAAAGTACTTACCCTGCTAATTAAAGGATCCTCACAGTCCCACAAACCACACTCAATATGCTCAAAGTACTTACCCTGTTAATTAAATGATTCCCACAGTTATACAAAGATAACTCAAAGTACTTACCCTGCTAATTAGAGGATCATCACAGTTACACAAAACAAAATCAAAGTACTTACCCTGCTAGTTAAAGGTTCCCCACAGTTACACAAACCAAACTCAAAATACTTACCCTAAAGAAAAGAGTCTCCACAATTACACAAACGAAACTAAAAGTACTTACCCTGTGTGGATCTACATAGTGGGTGATATAACAGGAATTACTCAGTTTCTGTTGTATACCTTGATTTGTATCCTCTTAATAGATTTATGAGAATTGAACATCAGCACACTACTGTTGCCTAAATTTGATATCGATCAATACACTTAGTACACGTATAACATACAGCGATGTAATAAACAGTAAAGGAAGACAATATCTTAAAACGCGTCTAGAGAAAACTTTGCAGATAAACAGTTTTGCTTTTACATTGCGACTTTTTTTTTATTTTAAGAACAGACGCAGTGAAAAGTAAAGTAACAAACATACTGAATTGAAAATGGAAAGTTCTTTATAAAATGGCAAAATCAAAAGCTCAAACTCATCTAACGAATGGAAAACAATTATCATATTCCTGACTTGGAACAGGTATTGAAAATGGTGGGTTAAACCTGGTTTTATAGCTAGCTAAACCTCTCACTTCTATGACAGTTGCATTGCATTCCATTATATTGACAACCATATGTTAGCAAAACAAATAGACATTATAGGAAAAACCGTAAAAAAATGGGGTACAGTAGTCAACATCTAAAGCATTATAAAAACAAATAACTGTTTCAACAAACAAACACAAAAGGGCATGTAGACAAAGTGCATAGAAGAAATAAAAGACATGAACTCAAAATTGACCATAGCACAATTACAGAATGGCAGGATGTATAAGTACCCAGCCACGTAATAAGTATATAATCAAAAATAGACTAAACAGTAAAGGTTACAAATATACAAGGACAATGAAAAAGAAAACTTTAACACGTAATTAAGATGATAAACAACGTCAGTACCTATAATCTATTCTTCGAGACCATTATGAATTATTTGTGATGGAATATTTATAAACACGGTCTTGGTATCTTTCAAGGAACTTTTTTAGAAAAAGGACGAGACGTTCTTCGACATAACCTTGCCTCATCAACTTTCTGCTCAGACACTGCTGACGTTTGATAAAGTCTAAGTAGCAGTGGCAAGCTCTTGAATAGCGAATGAGTTGGGAATAGATATCCCATATGTAGGTGAAGTATACTGCTGCCAAGGTTGGGAAAATTTATAATTTCAAAATTAAAATCGTCTCGCTTGTCATAGATTCTGGTATGGAGATGACCGTTTATGTCAAATTCGAGGTATAAGTCTTAAAATGAAGCAGAGGAAGCCGTGTCTGATGTTTCATTAATTTCTAGTTATGGAGGATATGTTAATGGAACTCAATCAGAAAAATGTGGATTGTTAATATTTATTAAGTCTTTTTTTCTTTAATGGTTGAGCTAATTATGTTGTTATGCTAAAAATTGTTTTTTATATACCAGTGAATACGCTTTTTTAACTGATGATCAGGCTTTCTTCATTCGTTTTTATCAGTGACTTCGCTTAGTTAACTGGTGATCAGGCTTTCTGCATCGATGATTATCGTCCGTTTAGATGTCGTTCTTCATATCGTTATTCATTCGGTTAACAACTGTTTATCCTGTGCGGACTTGTATTATCTTTTAGCTTTTCATTCATCGTACATCAGGTGGTATCATATAGTATGATATTGCAACTTTTCGATTCCAGTTCAACAAGAATCTAGAGTTATCGAATTAAGGACACGATTCAATGTTATATATAGAGAAAAAGAACAACAGTCTGCTGCTTGATTTGGAAATAAATATCTACTGGAACAAATGTTGATTTACATTTTGATTTCCGATTACAACATACCACTTGTCTCTGGTATCATATGATATGATATTGCAACTTTTCGATTCCAGTTCAACTATAATCTAGAGTTATCGAATTAAGGACACGATTCAATGTTATATATAGAGAAAAGAACAACAGTCTTCTGCTTGATTTAGAAGTAAATATCTACTGGAACAAATGTGTATTTACATTTTGATTTCCGATTACAACATACCACTTGTCTCTGGTATGTTTTACTATGTCAAATGTCCGGATTTGTTTACATTTGTATGCGAGTTAGTCTAACGTTTAGTCAAATATTCATCATGAGGAGAAAAACGATGTAAACCAATTCCTTTTGTATAAAGTGAAATTCTATATTCCAAGTCACACTATTGCTTGTTATGATAATAATATCATGCTGGTTGAACATCGTGCGCTTCGTAAATATTCTAATCAAAACACAGCAGCGACAGAAATCTATTATTTCCAAATGTTTTATGTTATGTTTTTAGGAATGAAGGTTTTCACTTTGAGGGTTTTTCCTTAGACACTTACTAAAATATGTCCAATATAACGAGCACAATTTACGATGTTATAATGTATATATTACTCTATTTATCGTTATTTCATGTTTTTTATGCGTAAGACGTTTGTAATATTTTTAGTAAATCATTGGTGCGTGACATCATTATTAAACACGTCCTTCAATGTTTGTACGTAGAAAAACCTTAAAAGAAAAATAGAATGTTTGCATGACTTGCCGAATTGTCATCAATCGATAAGTTCATGACATGAACTATTAGGGACCAAAATGTATAGATAATTATTCTGAAACTCTTGTTAGCAGTACAAATCTTAGACTGACCAAGCTATGCGGTCGCATGATAACCCAAATGCATTTGTGTCGACTGATCGTATCTTCAGCCTATAAACTAAATTTTAAATATTTTACTTTGCAATACCAATAAAAAATGTCATAGTGAATTTAAAGATCGACGAACAAGAGTTGAACTGTTCATCTTTATGACTTATAGTTGGTGTCGGTTTAAGTTAGGACTTATATGTTTGTGATCCTTGGGTTAAGCTGTACAGGAACACTCGACGAACAGGAGTTGAACTGTTCATCTTTGTGAATTATAGTTGGTGTCGGTTTAAGTTAGGACTTATATGTTTGTGATCCTTTGGTTTAGCTGTACGGGAACACTCGAAGAACAAGAGTTGAACTGTTCATCTTTGTGAATTATAGTTGGTGTCAGTTTAGTATAGGACTTATATATTTGTGATCCTTTGGTTTAGCTGTACGGGAACACTCGCCCACCTGTAAATGTATCATAGATTCATTTGAATCATTAAATACAAATTTCCTGTTTTCAAAAATATGTTTGAGAGAATATATCTATAATTGATTTGAAAACATGAATATTTGCAATGAAATCTAAAGTTTAATATTCATGTACTGTACATATTATTTTGGGTTCATAAAGTGTCTGATCATACAACGCCCGTTAGTGTCGTTGAAAGTGTTTTTTTTTGTAGATTCTGTATCATATGTGCAATATGGAGAGTTGGACAAAACATCGTACAGGTATATTAATAAATAACAGCATGGTACACCTAAATAAGCAATATCCAATAAATAACAGAAGACGAACATTTAAGAAGATTGATTTGTTTAGAAAACAGGATTGCAGTGACGGAACCCAAGGAAAAACACAAAGACTGAAAAACGTATCTCCACAAGGTGTCAAAAATAGTAGTTAACAAATGTTAACAATTACCCTCACAAATGAAAGAACAAATGAAAGAAAACACGTGTGCTATCATAACAATAAATCGATAAAAGACAACCAAGTCGTAAACTCATGTGCCACGAAATGAAATAATTTTCTAAATCTACTAGTTGGTCAATAATTATGCATTCATATCAGTAAATAACAACATGGCAGATATTACATAATTTTAGGTTGTTATAAAATGGATAGTTGTAACAACCTTGACTAACAAGGATGAAACTACTACTGTGGGTAACAACCTTGATTACCCAGGATGAAACTACTACTATGGGTGTTTAACGACCTTGACCACCAATTAGGGCGATGACATTACTATTAGGGGGTTATTTAACGACCTTGGCTACCAATTAGGGTGACGACACTACTACTAGGGGATGTTAAGCGTCCTTGACTACCCATCAGTGCGATGACACTTCTACTAGGGGGTGTTTAACACCTTGACTAGGCTTTGAATCGTTATGCCATATGTACTTAGCCTCACCTAATAAATTAGACATTTTTGCGGATCAATTTTTATTACAGAAGTGGAATTCATTTTCTTTTAGCAATAAATCATACATCAGTTTGTTTTATGATTTTATAGTTACGATGTCAGAGGCTTATAATTAATTGTTCAGATTATGTTTAAAGAATACGTATATGATATTATTATAAGTGTGGGCTAAAATAAACATAAACAATGGGGAAATTTAAGCTTAACTATTTGCACTACATCAAAGCGTACAGGAATAAACTTTCCAAATAGTTGTAGGATCTAAGAATGTGTCAGTTGTTTGCATTTAACCAAATACCTCTATGTATTTGTCAATAGTATGTTTCTTTAGGGAGTCTTTTTACGTTTTACCAAATTCTTGTTTGGAAATCGTAATATTTTCTTCATTGATTGACAATATCAATTGCGCTTCAAATAGTTTTTGTTTTCAAGCTCTTTTATTTTTTCTTACTGAATTACAAAATATGAACATTGCTTAAAGGTATCGTCGATTTGTTGAAAAAAGAAAAATATCTCTCTTTTACTTGATTCTTTGTGATAAAACTTTCTGTTAAATTTCGCTTTTATGAGTAAACCACTTGTCTATCTTGTTCCCATTTATAATCAATAGAGAGTTACATAAAAACAATTTACGAATTAATCATTAAACATAGAAGAAATTACATCAGTTTGGAAATAAATCAACCTTTAGGAATTTTCTTAACTTTTTGACTAAACAAACTGAATATTAAATGATATCAAATTGCCTTGATTTACCTTGTCAACGTTCAGACTTTTTATAAAAACTCTAAAAGTCCATCAGTACATTTTTTTGCATTATGTTTTTTCTATTTTATTAGCTAGTCCATTAAATAGAAGAAAACAAACTTTTGATATAGGACATATTTATATAGTCACGTGAATCATGCGTGCCTCTAAGGTGAAACAGTTGTCGTGCAATGAACGCATTTGATATTTCCTGACGTCGAACAAGTTGTTTTGTTGTTACAGTTGTTTCTAATAGTAAACGAATCAACACGGGATCCTTCTAACCAGGCACACACACATGACGTCTGACCTAGTTGACGTGCTTGCGCGAATAATTGTGTCGATGTAATATTTGAACCACTCTGCCTGCACAGATTGACAGCCTTATTACAGGTGAAGTTTTCAGTAACGCTTCCAGAGAGAGGTATGTTGATAAGTCTGCCTGAAAAACAGAAAACATAATGTTACAATTAATGTATGTTTATATAGTAACGCCATGTTTCCGATTTTGCCGAACATTTAGTGTTTTTGATATAACGTGTTTACAAATTTTGAATGAGTTCATTTATCATAGTCTCAATAAATTTGTTAGAAATTGTTCAGGTTAACAGATTCTGTTTAAAATCAAACTGTTAACAAAATGATCGAATCGAATGATAAGGTTTAGGTTGCCACTTTTGTGTCTCCTTGAATATTTTAAAAAAGTATTATGTACTATGAAATAACATCAGTTACATATTCATAAGACATAAGTATTTTTGAATTCTGATGGCATTAAGGCTTCAAAGTTCATATATTTACTGCATAACAGCAACAACTGCCAAACAAAAGCCTCATTTTGAGATCTTAGCATGAATATTTAGACAGCTCTACCAAAAAATATATTTTGTCACAAAATGTATGTTATAAAGATATCTATGTGTGTAAAGGTCGTAACATTTCCAAAATAAATTGCTTATAATTCTGTTATCATACATAAAATAATGAAACCCTTTAAGATGTTTTAGGATCACATTCGGTTTTTAGTAGCGATCGTGTTTCTTAGTCTACGTTTTTCTATGAAGTGTTTTGGACACTGCGGTTTGTATTTTCGTCATTTTTGTTTTTTGTCATCGCTTCCTCAGTTTTTTTTGGACTCAAAGAGTTTTGAATGACCCTTTGGTATCCTTTACTGTTTTGTACTAGAGAAATGCTGCAGGAACTTGAACAATATATTATAGTTTCAAATAACAAAAGAAATTATACTCACCACAAAACAGGCCATTGTAGTAACTCTGGGACCCAACAGGACATGCTTCACATTGTTTTGTCATTTCTGAGTAATACTGTTTGTTCTTAGGACAACACAAATCTCCATTTGATCTCTGTTTGCGTATGCTACTGGATGTAACGCGTCTTCTGATTGCCTGACGTTGTTTTGTATATCAGCTCATAGACATAATTTTGTCATGTGACAGTGACGTCATCAACGTTTTTTCATGGTTTACTCCGGTTTAAAATGGAATTTAGAATTAAATTATAAGAAATGACTGTAATATTTTTTCTGTCTATTCGAAATAACATAAAAAATGTGGTGCACACTTTAAAATAACCCGCTACGCGGGTTATTCAGTGTGCACCACATTTTTGATGCTATTTCTTCATAGACAGAAAAAATATTACAGTCATTCCTTAAATAGATGCAAGCAAGTGATGAGTAATAAGTTATAGATATAAGCAATTGGTGAGTAATAAGTTATAGATATAAGTATTTAAATAATAATAAGTCATAGGTATAAGTAATTAGTTATACATGTAGATGTAAGCAATTGGTGAGTAATTAGTTATAGATATAAGTATTTGATAAATAATAAGTCATTGGTATAAGCAATATGTTCCCGTCTGTAACACCCTTTTATAGGTCTTGTTTGTTACATTCGTGTGCAATCTTCTTGATTCCCTCCTGCGTTTGGTATTTTACACCTCCTTTTTATCACAATTGTATCGGTATCATGTGCTTGTGGTTCATCCCTACAATTAAAAGCACATTCAATGTCCGTTTTTTGTTCTGTCAAAGATTTATTTCATGAATGACCTTCATTTTGCATATACAATACCAATAATGAGGAAAGCCAAAAATTGTCTAAATTGTAATACCAAATCATCATTCTATCAGGAATTAACAGATTAATCAAAAATATATAGTGTTTAGGGTAAGTTTCATATCAGGTTAATAGGTTAGAAATGCTGAACATATAGCGAAGTAAGTCGTCTGTTATTTTAGAGTAATTGTTAAAAGGTATTTTTATTATGCATGCATTTTACATCATCAGATATATTAACTAGATATAATACATGGACGCTAATACTGTCTATTTTCATTAAATGGAATAATCATCAATACCCAGATTTATTCGGAACACACCTTAAAGTAGTAATCATTTGACATGTTAATATGTTGTTACTTAAGACGTCAAATAATGTAGGGCCCATAATTTAGATCGCCAGGTTTAGTTTTTGGTTTAATTAGTCTCCGAATCGTACATGCATGAACACAGACTCCCGTTCAATCAACAAGGTGTTTCGATCGGCATTGATGTTAACCTGTTTTACACAGAAACACGTGAGACTGTTATTTGTTGACTGAGCCTTGTATTTCGGGATGTTGGGATAATCA
Organism: Mytilus californianus; assembly: GCF_021869535.1. Classification (NCBI taxonomy): domain Eukaryota; kingdom Metazoa; phylum Mollusca; class Bivalvia; order Mytilida; family Mytilidae; genus Mytilus; species Mytilus californianus. The sequence continues at coordinate 5,713,440 of NW_026262669.1, read as the reverse complement.
CGATAACATGTCAGTTAGACATCTCCCGTATCTTTCCTACAGCAACACCAGGATTATTTATACATTATAAACATAGTACCTGTCAACGTTACATTTCCACGGTAATTGGTGGCAAATGTTAGCTGTGCATTATATATACCTTGAGATTTCTCTTTTCTGTCGTTGCAAAGGTCGACATGGATCAACATAGCAGAACTTGATACCAATTTTTAGAGGAACATCTGTGACTGGTTTATCTAGATGAAGTTGTTCATATCCCTCCACTCGTAAATTAAACTTTGAATAAATGGACGGTAGCAGTATACTGTTGTCTTTTTCATCTGTAAAGCAAATATGTTTGTTGAAAGGTTGAGCTATAAGTAAATATACCAGTGTGCATTGTACATGCATAAGGTAAACACGTGTTTAATGTAACTTTGCCGTAAAGCGTGCAATAAGTTAAATATGATATACTGGCATACATGTATAAAATGAAAAATGCATTAGAAAAAAAAAAACTATAAAGAGTTAACACAATGAAAATGTCTGATGTTATTTGCATAGTGTTTATCGATGACGATTCGGTAATGTCATGATGAGAATAAGGTATGCTGATAACAGTTGCATTGTGTTTACCGATGACGATGCGGTAATGTCATGATAAGAATAAAGTATTCTGATAATAGTTGCATTGTGTTTACCGATGCCGATGCGATAATGTCATGACTCATGATGATAATTGCTTTTTTGCATTGTGCTTATCGATGTTGATGTGGTAATGTCATGATGAGAATTGCTATTTGCATTGTGTTAATCAATGATGATGCGGTAATGTCATGATGAGAATGAGGTATGCTGATAATAGTTGCACTGCGGTAATGTCATGACTCATGATGATAATTGTTTGTTGCATTGTGTTCATCGATGTTGATGTGGTAATGTCATGATGAGAATAAGGTATGCTAATAATAGTTGCATAGTGTTATTCGATGACGATGCGGTAATGTCATGACTCATGATGATAATTGCTTTTTGCATTGTGTTTATCGATGACGATGCGGTAATGTCATGACTCATGATGATAATTGCTTTTTGCATTGTGTTTATCGATGTTGATGTGGTAATCTCATGATGAGAATGAGGTATGATGATAACACTTTGAACAAGATAAAAAAAATATCTAATTGCAAAATACAAAAAGGATTTCAAATAAGTAACAATATAAGTATTTAATTTCTTGCATTTAATAAGGACAGATAGATTAATGTTTATAATAATGTCCAAAATTGTCTAAACCCAAGGTTGCTGTCTGATTTGCGTGTATCCTATATCTCGGTTTAGTCATTGTAAATCGCAAATGAAAATGCAAATAAAAATTAGAATTACTTATTGAATTAGGGCATATCTTTTGAAAATATGATCGTTCGTTCCTGCCACACACCCGGTATGGATTGGGTATTCTTTGCTGAAGGCAACTGGAACCGTGACCTTCTGTGTATGATATCTTTAGGCGGTTGGTCATTTGTTTGAGCGGTGATATGATGTAATTTGTCTAAGCATCTTGAAACAATTTGTTGTCGAAGTTCTTTGGGGTGACTTGCACAAGTACCTAATAAAGAAAATAATTTAGTAAAGTTGGAAAACATAGTCAAAACAAACTATGACAATCATTCCTATCTAAATAGTTAAGAATTTTACTCAGACACTATTTTCCAATAATGCTGGAAATTTGGATTGATCTTAAATACAATATCCTGTAAACATGTAAACCAGGAAGTAGAACATACTTAATACGTTTTACATGTTTTACCACGAATTGATTGACCGATACGATGTGATTGTATAAAAGGTCAATAAAGACATGATTACACGGATTGATTGAATAGCAGTTGTTGGCTGATATGCAAATTGACCGAGTGTGTCCTATTCACGATTGTGATACTTTGACAGGTGATGAAAACATGAAAGTTAACGGTTATACAGTTGACGCACCCAGGAATTGTCTAGTCGTTAATGAATTTATTGTATGATTACAAATGCGGATGCGATAGATGACACACCTTTCAAATGACCCATTTTTAAGTTGCATATCATCGTGTAACAACGACCCCTATTTGAAAGTCTTGTTTTAAAAGACAAATGAGAATATTAACATCTAAATCATGTAAACTGAAAATGAAGTCAAACAGGTTAAAAAGTAGATGATTTTATTTTTTGTTTGGTTTGCAGATGGATTGACGATTTACGAAATGTTGGTATAATAATATATATAACACATAGTCAAAAAAAATAATGTTATTCATAAATTAGTTTGGTAAGTTTTGTAAATTCAAACACTGTTAATCGTTAATTGCTAATTGTTGAGTAATGTACACAAATGAGAAATTGGTTATTGGGATTTTAGAAAATACTGCATAAAAACAATGTTATCAGCATTTACAATGTAACTTTGTTTCGGAACCTATCCGATTGCAATTTCACAGTGATGAAACAAAGCAAAAATTATTGGATTTATTGTAAGTAATTAAACTATTTACCGGACGAGCGTTTTTGCTAACAATCAGCATATATATTTCAAACCCAGCCAGATAAAAGCTATGACCTCTTTGTGATGGTAAAATTTTAGCATGCTGCATCCACCAGTTCGTTTCTGGACTTGGAATAGAACAGTTTTAGCACGGAATAACATTGAAAGGTCTAACCAAGAATAGTCGCAAGTTTTGTTCGTCCTTTTTGTTGACACTGTTATAAATTTCAATTCAGCATGACATTTACTGTCTCTTGATGCTAATAACTTGTCAATTTCTGTAGCCAATCCGTTAAATAACTATGGCTTTCGTCCCTGCTTATATTCTAAAATGTTACACAGCATTTGAACATTAGTTGTCCGTAAATTATTGTACGACATCGATGAAACTGCCAATAAGGTTGTAATAGTGTCAATGGATAAACCACTTGGATGCTGAGCCTTTGGACTTTCTCCAAGAATTTTAAAGGTTTGTATCTGAGTGAGGCTTCACATTAATTTGCCATTGTTTCAAAAATGTCAACCTGAAGGTCGTATACTTCTATTTGTGTTGCTACCAATTGTTCGGCCGTTATTTTAGCTTCATGACACCTGCCAGTTGCACCATAATTCCTCTTATTGTGTTTGCAGCTATACTACTTGTGGAAGCAATGCCCTCGCATATTTCTGCGATAAATAGTGCCCAATACGAACTTAGTTTGGCTAGATCATCTTTGGGGGAATAAGAAGTATAGTCTCTCAAAAAAATGAATTGCATAGTTTCATACCCATTGTCATTATCTTGCCAACATTATTTGCAATTTCAGTGCTGTAATCCACAAGCTTATGAAAATTAACTGCATTCCCAATGGCATGAGTTAAACGTCTAGATGCTTCCGCTATTTCTGTCGAAACTCAAAAATATCGTCGGAATTCTCAATATCAGTCAGCCATTTAAATGTATTTGCAGCCATTGCCATTCGCAATGCCATCTTTAATACGACTTTAAGTAAATCTTCCAAGGCACTACCAATGTAAATAACTAGTAACTTTCTTAGTTTTACCTTGAGTTCATCTACATATTTGACAAATCTTTTTTGATAGTCTGCAATTCTACCTTTAAGATAGCCAACGTCCGCATCTAGCTTAGCTTTTTGGTACGAGGCTACTTTCTTGAAGCATGTTCCAAGTTGTTGAAATCGGTGTTGTACATCATTTTTGATATCCATAGCAGCAACTTGTATACTGACTACATTCTTCTCTGCTAGATCTTTTATTTGAATTCCTTTTAAGCTTTTTATATAATCCCGAATTTCAATATCTGAAACCAAAAACTTGCGAGGTAAAACATCAGCGTTACCTGTCCCAAAGGTTTGAAGGTACACACGGAGCTCGTTAAATACCTTGGCGCATGAGTAAATCAACCATTTGAATGATGGGAATAGTATAATGTAATCACATGGTGAATACTGACTTTAAGGAAGTATCTTTAATAGTTTGACAGCTAGCGATCAATTTTGTAAAAATTTACATATACGATATATTACACTTCTAACTGGATAAAATGCTTTTAAGACACAATCCTATCGAGTTCCATTTAAAAAATTAACGTGACAAATGTAAACCACCAATTTAAAAATAACACGTGTTTCATGAAAGTGCCTTAGAAATGTAAACAATGGACAAAAATGAAATGTGACTGTTGATTGCTTAATGTCCAGTGGCAAATATTTTCTGCATATGTAGAGCAAACATAAAGATTGCAATTAGTTTTGTACAGATAAATGCATTGTACTAATATACTGCAGTGATGCCTAAATATCTTAATAATGTTTCAGGGTATTGCATGGACGGTTTCCTGCAAGAGTAGTTTTTGAGCTTTTAAAGAAAAACTGTTCCATTTTTACAACAAAACAAAAGGAAGGTTCCTGCAATAATATCGATTGGATTTATTCTTAAACCACACGTGATTATTTTATAAATCGCTATTGTATAACGGTGGACACAAATAAGCATTCATAAAAGGGGACGATTTGGCTTCATTTGAAACGTTTGTGCGATTATGAAAAGGACAAGTTGGTGTTCATTGACGTCTTGACATATGGACTAGTCTGGGGGTATGGACATGTGTCTGAGTGTTATATACAATGTACATACATATAATACTCCTTACTTTGGAGCACTCAATGTGCACTTTAAACATACATGTAGTGTATACATAATTATTAATATGAAGAGAAAAAGGAGTACACAAATGCTATATATATATGTATTTTAACAAACATTTCTTCACTACATAGTTTTTTAACAGGTTTGGTAAAATCATATATTCGAAGTATTGCTTCATGCAGACTTATAGCTATAATGGATGATAATGTTGTATTGGCAAAGTTGCATGGACGTATTAGGGTACAATGGACTATTCCAGAAATAGTTCACCCCCATCTTTTTTTTAAGGAAGAGCCTGGAATTACAGATAATTGTGTTTATTCTCTAGCCCTATGGAAGACGCTGGATTTCCAGTACTTTTTGCAAAATGGAATGGTATGGAAAATTCCGACACGGGATTGTTTGTTTACAAATAATAATGTCACGTGATAATGATTATGTAATGATGTCAAATTAATTATTCTAGAACATCGTCCGCCATCCTTTTGGGTGCATACAAAATTTCTCATCATAAGCCACTTATCTTGTATAGACTTGAACAATGTGAATTAAAACATGACATGAAAATATATGTTCAAGGTTACACGTTAAATACAAAGATATAGCAAACACAGATTATTCAGAAATTATGTTGATCAGTGACCCAAAAATTGTTAAGATTCACATTTCATTTTTGTCCATTGTTTACATTTCTAAGAAATGGGATTGTTACTTAAGCAGTCGAAGGTCGACAGAACCCAAATCTGATACAAATCAATTCTAAATAATCCTCACCAAAATTATTGAAAATAGAAAGATTATGTCTAAGAAGATCATTGACATGCCTCATTCATTGATTTATGGATTTATGGCGCGATAGATTCTTACTTACTTTCGATTTGTATAACAAAATTGTATAGAATGTCATTAAACAATATTTCAGTGTTAAAATGTGAACATACATAAGCATAGCATACGTATTATATATATATCTTTGTCAAGGTTAATATTTTACCTCAACAAAGTACTTCACTTAAGAATTATATTTGAGCGGAGTAAATGTATTAATAGCATTATAATTTGTGAATCTTTTGAATCACAGTACAAGTTGAACCAATCAGCGGAATTTATAATTTTGGGCATACTTATTTTTAATGCAGTTTTTTGCACACTTAAGTAAGAAATATAAAAATGGAATGCTGTTAGTAGATATAACAGGTGGATCGGGGTTCTTTGTGTTCAAATTATGTGTACAACTCTCCTTACTCTTTGAATTTCTAAAGATTTTGCGACCTACATCGTTCACCAAGATTAATATTTTAGTATAAAGTATAGTAATTATTCATATCTTATAAGCCAGAGGCTCTAAAGAGCCTGTGTCTCTCACCTTGGTCTATGTGCATATATATCAAACAAAGGACACTCTCTAACATTGTAGACGAGAATAGACTTCATGACGAAAATCTCTATTTTTTTTTATCTTGTATGACTGATCTTTTAGTCTGTTTAGTTTCTCTCTATCTTCTTGAGTTTTTGCTCAAAACACAAAAGAGAGTAAAACAAGCCTCATTTAAGGGCAATCACTTTTATGAAGAGTGACAGTCTACTAACTATATCGGCAAGATTTGACTGTTTAATGGATCTTACCTTGCTGATCATTTTTGTGATTAAAAGTGTTTATTAATCTATTATAACTTAAATCATATAAGGCATAACAGAAAAAAAAAAACATGTTTCTCTCTAAATATCTTAACATGATAATAGGCAAAAATGAAAAAAAATGGTGAAATTTGTTATTTATGGGCTATAACTCCTATAAGAATTTGTCTAATAGTTTTGACGTATATAAACATTTGGTAGAGCACATAATTCTGAACATTTTTGCTCATTTCAGATTTTCTCTATTTATAACGGTTCAAATAATAATAGACAAACCTTGCATATTACCCCTATGTCTAATTTTTAGCCATGCCTGCCATCTTGGTTGGCAGGCGAGGTCATTGGACACATTTTTTAAACTACCTACCCTTATGATGATTGTGGCCAAGTTTGATTAAATTTGTCTCAGTAGTTTCAGAGGAGAAGATTTTTGTAAAAGATTACAAAAATATACCAAATAATTGTAAAAAAATTATTATAAAGGGCAATAACTCCTCAAGGGGTCAATTGACCATTTTGGTCATTTAACTTATTTGTAGATCTTACTTTGCTGAACATTATTGCTGTTTACAGTTTATCTATATCTATAAAAAATATTCAAGATAATAACCAAAAACTGCAAAATTTCCTAAAAATTACCAATTCAGGGACAGCAACGACACAACGGGTTATCTGATTTGTCTAAAAATTGCAGGGCAGATATATCTAAACCTGATGAACATTTGATCTCATGTCAGATTGCTCTAAATGCTTTAGTTTCAGAGATATCCGCCAAAATCTGCATTTAACACCTATGTTCTATTTTTAGCCATGTCGGCCATCTTATTTGGCGGGCCAGGTCATTGGACACATTTTTAAAACTAGATACCCTAATGATAATTGTACATAGGTTTGGTTAAATTTGTTTCAGTAGTTTCAGAGGAGAAGATTTTTGTAAAAGATTATTGCTGTTTACAGTTTATCTCTATCTATAATAATATTCAACCAAAAACTGCAAAATGTCCTTAAATTTCCAATTCAGGGTCAGCAACCCAACTACAGGTTGTCAGATTTGTCTGAAAATTTCAGGGTAGATAGATCTTGACCTGATGAACATTTTTACCCATGTAAGATTTGCTCTAAATGCTTTGGTTTTAGGGATATAAGCCAAAATCTACATTTAACCCCTATGTTCTATTTTTAGCCATGGCGGCCATCTTGGTTGGTTGGCCGGTTCATCGGCCACATTTTTTAAACTAGATAATTTATGATTGTGGCCTAGTCTGGTTAAATTTGGCATAGTAGTTTCAGAGGAGAAGATTTTTTTAAAAGCTAACTGACGACGACGACAACGAAGGACGACGGACGCCAAGTTATAAGAAAAGCTCACTTGGCCTTTCGGCCAGGTGAGCTAAACAGTAATTATCTAAAGGCATTCATATTGACTGATTGCAAATGACGTTGCATTATTTCTGATCTAAAAGAAGAAATATTGGTATTTTAATCAATGCAAACAAAATTGAAGTATCTTTCCCCTGAAAATCAGCATAGTTTATGAAATACATTCAATCCTGATGTACATGAAGTTCAAAAATCAAATGGCGGTTCATGATTTCTATTAAAATAAAGACATAATTGCATTCTTATTCAACACAAACAAAAGTTTAAGTATTTTCATCCTTATATCATTACAATTTTATCAATTTTCATTATTTTATGAAATTATATCAATAAAAAACTTATCCTGAAGCCTTTGAAATAACCAGCTACAAATAACATTGCATTGTTTTCATAAAAAAAACAATTTTGTTAATTTTAAACTACATTTGTATGCGAACAACATTTTAGTATCTTTTCTCTGATATTCATTTAACTTTGTGAAAAACAACCTTTCCTGATGTAGAAAAAGTACAAAACAACAATGACTATCAATAGTATATATTCAAATAAAGAAGTGATTGCATTCTTATTCAACAAAAACAAAAGTTTTTGCATATTTATCCTTATATTATTCACATTTAAAAAAAAACAAAAAATACTCACAGGCATTTAAAATGACTTATTATGAGTTTGAATATAAAGAAGAAATATTTGCATATTTAAATAATGCAAAAATCATTTTAGTATCTTTTCTCTGATATATATCATAATTTGTAAAAAAAAAAACCTATCCTGATGTACAAAGAGTACTACATTCTAATGGCGGTTCATAATTTCTATCAAAATAAAGAAATTATTACATTCCTATTCAACACAAGCAAAAGTTTAAGTATTTTCATCCTAATATCATTACAATTTTATCAAAAAAGAACTTGCACTGAGGCCTTTGATTAAACTAGTTACAAATAACATTGCTGGATATAAAAAAAAAAAAATATTGGTAATTTTAAACAATGCAATGCTAACAACATGTTAGTTTCTTTTCTCTGATATTCATTACATTTTGTGAAAAACAACCTTTCCTGATGTACAAAAAGGACAAAAAAATATTGGCATTTTTAATCAATGCGAACAAAGTTTTAGTATCTTTTCCCCAAAATTTAGCATATTTTATGAAAAACAATCCATCCTGATGAACAAAAAGAACTAAAATCCAATGGCGGTCGATAATTTCCATTAAAATAAAGAAATGGTTGCATTCTTATTTAACAAAAACAAAAGTTAATCTATACTTAAATTCTTCACATTTCATAAAAAAAAGAATTATTTAGAGGAATTTAGAAAAAGAAGAAATGTTAGCATATTTAAACAATAGAAACACAATTTTAGTATCTTTTCTCTGATATAAATCATTATTTGGTAAAAAACAAACAACACATCCTGATGTACAAAAAGTAATAAATTTCAATCGCGGTTCATGATTTCCATGTAAATAAAGAAATGAATGCACTCGTAATTTATTCAAACCTAGCTTTAAGTATCTGTACTGTTATATTATTTTCATTTTCATCATCTAGTGACATTAAAATGCATAATTGCTACATTCATGATAACATGTTATCTCTTTTTAGTGATACAGAAACATTCTGAGCATGACATTAAAATGCACTTAGGTAATTTATTTGGCTGAAAAAAAAGAGAACCAATAAAGAAAACAAAATACACATAATGCGTGAAAAGTAATTTACATATTTGTTTATGTGTTATTGCGAGTAAAGGTGTCTTCGAAGAGGTCCGCGTTTATCGCATGTAATTACTATGAAGTTCGTTTTACATAAGTATTTTAATTATATACGCATTCGGCCGATCCGTGCGATCCGTGCATATAATTAATTTACTGATCGATCGCTGACCGTTGTCACGGTTACTCTCACATAGCTTATTTGACGTATCTGACGGATTATATGGGTCATCGATCACAAATCATTCATCGATCAGTCAAACATCCGTCACCGATCATTCACCGATCAGTCAAGTTCCCGTCAAATAGTAATGCATAAGATTGCAAGTAATGTAGCACATGTAATTCAACTGATGTAAGTTCTTTATTCTCTCTTTCTCTCTTTTAATTGTGATATAGTGTTTTTTATATCATGATTACCTTATTTATTTGATTTTATTACTTTCATTATTATTTCTATACTGTATCATTATTATAAGTAGACGTTGTAGGAGTAGAACTATTATATTTTATTAAACGCTCAAAGTTGAAGTGTGGTGAACAATAGGGATATTCCGAAATAACCTTTCGATAAACAATTTCGATAAAATATTTTAAAATGTCTTTTGGTTCTTTATAACGTTTTTTTTGACAGTTTAACTTAATCAACAAAATTAATTGTTTTAAAAAATTTATTGACTTTGTTAACGCAAATTGTCATTAGTTTTATTAGATATTCGCATGTTCAATTATCCAAAACCTGTACCGAGACAGTATGTCATCGTCCTAATTGGAAGTAGGTGCGTTTGTCTTTGTCACTTTAGTGATCTTAAAAGGAAGAATAAGAGCGAACTGTTTACTTCAATAAATATATAAAGTCCTAATTCGAAGTCAATATGTCAGGCTCTTAGTCACAGCGTGTACAAAATTTTGTTTTTCAGAATATAGCTTTTGAGTAGATTTGTGAGAAAATGAGACAGCAAACCAAAAATAAAGTTAACCATTAAACCTCTTTGGTCTTTTGTGCCAGTCACCAGTAGGTTTCATCAACATAAGGTTTCAAGTTTGGTGACAGTCCCCACCTGTTGTATCATACGTTGGCTTGCACATTTTTTGTGTACACATATTTTTTACGACTTTCCCAGGTAAAGACAGACTTGCATTGACAATCATTTCAAGCTGACTAATTAAACGCGGTCATAATATGGAAGTTCGAATTAATAACCAAGATGGCAATGTTACAATTCACGTTATTGTTGGCAATCGATCTACCATATCACTGGACACAATATCAGTAAAGAATTAACACAGATAAGTTTTCTTTTGAAAGAGATGCGAAAGATACCAAAAAGATATTCAAACTAATAAGTCGGAGAAAACCTGAAAACGCCATGGCAAAAAAAAAAAAAAAATGTAAAAAAAACTACTAAAATACAAATAACACAAAATAGAAAACCAAAGACCGAGTAACCGGGAGCCAACTTAAAATTTGGGTTATTATCTAGTGCTGTGAAAGGGTAAAAAGATATTGGTCAACATTTCGTACCTAGTTTGAAACACACATATGTTGATTAGTTGAATTCGACAATGTCCTATTTGAGACAATGAGTAAGCGATAGTGGTGACGAATATTGGAAGATAACTATCGTTATCTGTGAAACAAAAATTATATAATGGTTAGCTAGTAGTTTTCCTAATTTTCTAAACGTTCTGAGATGCATCGATTAAAGGTCTGACACGTTTGAGTTAATGTATTTATAATTTATAAATGTGAAATTATTTCATGGCTATGACTTTTGTTATCATATAGAGACCATCGTGTTTTTCTAAATACAGTATCACGCTAGATACCTGTACTTTTATCCACAAACAAAAGAAAAACAGTAAAATCACAAATACTGAACTTCGAGGAAAATTCAAATAGGTAAGTCCCTAATCAAATGGCAAAATCAAAAGACTAAACACATCAAACGAATGGGTAACAACTGTCATATTCCTGACTTGGTACAGGTACAGCTAGCTAAACCTCTCACTTGTATAGTGTCGCATCAAATTCCATTATATTGACAACAATGCGTGAAAAAAACAAACAGACACAAGAGGTAAAAATGTCAAAAATAGGGGCACAGCTGCCAACATTGTGTTATCATCTTAATCACTATAAAAACAAACACACGTAACAAAGAAGCACAAAAATGCATACATCAAATTTAACATCCTCATTTTGCTTTTTTATGATACGATTTTATTTATCTATGTAAAATCCACCAATAAAGGATAGAAGGTTTTAAGTACTGGCGAAGAATTGCGCGTTTGACGTCACACAGATAGATATAAAATACTTTTGTCGTTCAAAGTATGACGATATATCTAAGTACAGAGTCACGTCAAATGGATATCACAAAAAAACAGACTTAACAGTTAAAGTAATATTAATAAAGACAAATAAAAGAATATTCTAACAGCTCTTTAAATGTCTTACCTGTACGATTAGCTGTTATACCTGTATATAATATATATTATATAGACACATTTCTGAAAGATTTTGTAATATTGTGTACTTATATGAGCATTACAAATTGTATGTTGATAATTTAGATAAATGTATATTCTTTTGGCAAAATATATAAGTAATGTACGTGTTTCATTCTGTATAACATGTGTCTTTCTATGTTGTTATGTTACACTATTGTTACAGATAAGGGTGATGGTTTGGTACCATTAAAACGTTTTAACCCGCTGCAATTGTTTTCACCTGTCCTAAGTCAGGAATCCGATGTTCAGTAGTTGTTGTTTGTTGATGTGGTTCATAAGTGTTTCTCGTTTCTCGTTTTTTACATAGGTTAGACCGTTGGTTTTTCCGTTTGAATTGTTTTACACTAGTAATTTTCTGGGGCACTTTATAGCTTGCTGTGTGGTGTGAACCAAGGCTCTGTGTTGAAGGCCGTACTTTGACATATAATGGTTTAATTTTATAAATTGTGACTTGGATGGAGAGTTATCTCATTGGCACTCATACCTCATCTCCTTATATCTATATAGTCCCTGTTTATTATTTCGAATACTTCAAGGTTAAACACATACGGATAAAAACATAAAAAACATAAATTTTAGTTATAAATCATAACTACTCTTGGTAAGACATATTTGTTTAAGGGCCGTATTTGTTATAAAGGCACTTACCAATGCATTAATTTTAATTGTTCTATATATGTAATAAACCTATGATAAGTTGTATGTTTTTATTTTTGCATATTTACATTTCTTATGTGCAATCCCCATGGCTTTTGCTGTAGTCAGGGTTTCATTGTTTCTCACTTATTATTGCTCATTTAATTTAGACAGCTTGTTCTTGGCTTTTATTATTATACGGAGATTCTTTTCAACCTGAATGTATTTAACGTTGCAAATAAATATACGACACATATTGATATAATCTTATTATATCTAAATATGGATTGTTATGTCACGGGTTATATATCTTACCTGTGTGATAAGTGTATTTTCTTTCCGATAAAATGGCTCAGGCGGCGTCTAAAACATGCGAGATTTGCATAAGTGCTTCAGGATTGCAATACTGCTTAGAATGTGAACAATACTTTTGTGAAAATTGTAAAATATTTCATAAAAGACAGAAAGGCACAATCAATCACCAGTTTCAGTCGTCCTCAGACGTCATTCCGGAAGGTAAATCGAAATGTCCGTACCACAAGGAAGACTTATGTTTTCTATGTAATACCTGTAATGTAGCAGTTTGTAGCAGTTGTGTGACCGGAAGTCACACAGGCCATGCCTTTTCTAAGCTTATGGACAGCATAACAAAGCTGAAGGAGAAGATTAAAAAAGACCTCCACAGAAAGGTACACGAAAAAACCCAAAACTTGAAAAAGATAGAAGAAGGTCTAAAGGCATTTGATGTAAACGTGGAAGTAGTAGTAAAAGCTATAACAGAAGAAGGTACAAATATAAAGGCAATGGTTGATAAATGCATCGCAGGGATGATTGCATCGGTCAAGGATCAATCCAAGACGGAAAAGGACAAATTGACAACGATCATGGCAGATAGCAAAATGAATTTGAAGGCGGGAAGTGACATAGGCAATAAAATATATGAACTCGAAAAGACAAGAAACGATGGAAAATTGTTACAGTCGTTACAAAAGCTTACAGATGACATTGCAAAGCTGACGGTAGAGCCTTTATTTGAATTTCCGAACATACAGTATACTGCTAAGCCTGTAACAGATAACGACATCAAACAACTGTTTGGCATCCTCAAAATAAGGTAAATCCACTGAAATACCTGAGAAGAGTATTGTTTTGTAGACTGCATTCTGTAGTCGTAATAAATGCTTTAATATAACTATATTATTTGAAAGTGATATGCATTTTTGTATAATCAAAATTCTGTTTTTGAATATCAATGTATTTCAAAATTGAATCTCATGACAGACGCAGGGAAGACAATTCATTCAATAAAAAGATGTGGTCATTAAGAATGCATTGTTTATAATGGAATAACAATGTACTCTAGTAAATAGACATGTGGTCTATGACAATGTACATTTTTATTTGTATTCACAATGCACTCGACACTACGTAAACTTATGAAGTTATTCAGGAATACTTGTTTTCAAACTGGCACAGAATATCTGTTTTCCTCATTTTTAAAATGTTTTGTTTTGATATTATGCATTTAAGGAATCACTTGTAAATACTTCATATTTATTTTGACAGTGGAGTACGTACACAAGATATCGGAAACAGAGAGAAAGAATTACCTAAACCAAAGAGGTAGGGCAATATGTTCGTATATTTTACAGTGTTAATTTTACGCTTAAAACAATGTAAACTTTTTGTCAAATGTTTAAGTGAATCACACATTATCTTCATGTATACCTTAATTATTGTTTTTAAGGAATGAAGCCCCTCTCTCCATGGTTCTGGATAAATTTGTTTCTTATATTGTGTAAACCAGTGCACCGTTTTACTGTTGACACAGTAACTAGTTACATTATGTAATTATCTTCATTGCATTGTTCCTAAGTAGAAGTTTTTTAAAGCTGTATTTGCTTAATTTTCTTGATACATATTTCACCAACTCACATTTTTATTCAAATGTTCTATTTTGCTTTGATTTACATCTTTAACAAAGGCATTTGTAATGCGTTGCATACGTTAGCAAGCACTAACTCGAGTAGGATTGCGTTTAAGCAATTAATACTGATAATGATGTGCAAGCGTATATCGTAATTTATTTTCCATAGCGTTAAAATTAGGTTGTATTTAATTTTCGTAAATATACTGCTCGTTAAAATGTTTCTGCTTGTCTAGTTAAAGATTTAGAACCTATTGATACTTTAGATTTACGATATAACCATGATATTGAATGTAAAAGGCATTCATCATAAATATCCGCACTAGTAAGCCAAATTGTGCTAAGTATAAGCTAAGGACACCATACTGTTTTCAAACGACATTATCAAGTCATGTTGCGCAGTCTTCTTTTAATTGTGTATATGTAGTTTTATGTTAACTGTTGTTTGTCCTTTCGTCAATTTTCATTATTTGCCATGGTGTTCTCCATATGTCTTCGACGTATGAGTTTGAATGTCCTCTCTGATATTTTCCACCTCTTTTTAAAATATCCTCGATTCACAAGATTTTTTAAAATCGACTCTGTGCTGAAGGGTTCAACGACTTCAGCAGTAACATTCACAATTGACTATTGATGAAGGGGTCAAATACTTCAACAACATTCACAATCGACTGTTGATAAAGCGGACACTGACTTCAGCAGCCGCATTCAAAATCGACTGTTGATGAAGGGGTGAATGACTGTAGCAGTCACATTCACAATCGACTGTTAAAAAGGGTCAAACAACTATACCATTCACATTCACAATCGACAGTTGAAAAGGGGATCAACGACTTCTGTAGTCACATTCACAATCGACTGTTGATAACGGGTTCAACGACTTCAGCAGTCACATTTCACAATCGAATTTTAATGAAGGGGTCAACGACTTTAGCAGTCACATTCACTATCGAGTGTTGATAAAGGGTTCAACGCCTTTAGCAGTCATATTCACAATCGGCTGTTGATAACGGGGTCAACGACGTCAGTAGTCACATTCTCAATCAACTGTGAATAAAGGGGTCAACGAATTCAGCAGTGACATTCACAATCGACTGTTGATGAAGTGGTCAACGACTTTAGCAGTCACATATTCATAATCGACTGTTGATAATGGGGTCAACGACTTAAGCAGTAATATTTACGAATAGCGAAGGAAGTTAGTAAAATTGTTTCGTTTGTATATTATCATTTAATGAACTTAACAGAACACTACAAGTTATTTTTATAATGTTTGGAATAATCGTATGTAACACAATCCTATATCAATTCTTGTAATGGTTAGAAAATACATCAAATAAAACCATCACTAACTTAATTCCAATTTCATATTGTATTTTTAGAAATTTACCTGTGACGTTACTTTTTGTTGCGTTGATACATTCGTGTAACATACAGTTCATTATTCTATTATGTTGTATTTGTGTTTTGTTGTTAATTTATTTTAGGTTGTCGGTGTTATTCTGTGGTTTACACGTTGGGAAGGGCTATTGTATACTGTTTGTTTATGTATGTCACTGTCCTGAATGTTCTTGCACTTACTTGTACTTTATTCATGTCACGTAATTTTGTAATTTTAGCGGTAGTTTTAACATTGCTATATAAGCGGGAGGTTTAGCTAGCCATAAAACCAGGTTCAACCCACCTTTTTTTCTTAAAATGTCCTGTACCAAGTCAGAAATATGGCAATTTATGTATTGTTGGCGTTTGTTTTTGTAACAGTTCAGTGTGTCTGTTGTTCCGTTTTGTTTCCTCTTATGGTTGATGTGTTTTCCTCAGTTTTGGTTTGTAACCCGGATTTGTTTCAGTTAAATCGATTATGACTATTTAACAGCGGTATACTACTATTGCCTTTATATAAAGCTTATGCAATTACACTGTTCTGCATATTGTTAAATCTGAAGACTTCATCAGTTCATGCGGTTTTTTGCTGTAAGAGAGACGGGGATAAGGGGGGCAAAGTATATGCAAAGCAGAAATAGTTCTATAAGGTTTTTGGATATAGATAAGAATGTCATTATTTCATTGCTACCTTGTGTTTATATCTTCAACCTAAAAAGAGTTTAATTTTATTTTAATCAATTGTGTTGCTCATTACAGTGATAACGAACAGGATACGAAACCAAAAGAGGAAGGAAAATACCTGTTCAGATGTAACAAGTGTGGGTAAGTTCCTTAATATTGTTTTTATGGACATGACGTAAATATGTATACGTATATTACATGAGCAACATACACTACAAACCAGAAAAAAATCTGAAATGGCCTATATCTTTACTCGACTGTACTGATTTGTACTCTACCAGTCTGACTTGTTGTGAAACTTCCTTGATATTAATCGAGTGTAGTCTGAACTATACTTAACAGTCTGAACTTATACTCTAGCAGTACTGAACAATTTTGTATGTGTCTGAACTATTCTCGATCAAGTCTGAACCATGCTCGACCTAGTCTGAACAATACTCGACCTAGTCTGAACCATACTCGACCAAGTCTTAAACAACCTATTGTATTTCATTAATTTAGTAACTTTTTTTTTACAACAGCTATTCCCCTTGGCTAGAAATTTGAACAACAATTTGAAATCCAAAATGTATTTAATATTGCATTGAAACTAAAAGTTCACAATAAACATAATATAATCATCAATACCATATTCATCAACACTTATACATATATATATATTTGTGGTCTAGAGCGCTGGACACAGCGCAGGCGGTGATGTCAGGATATCCCAATAGCATGAGTTCGAATCCCGGCGAGGGAAGAACAAACAATTGCTTCTGCAAATTTGCAGATTTAACATTGTTGTGCTGATATTTAGAGCTATTATGAATATAATATGTGTTTTCAGCCGTGTATCACCTTCACTGCTGATCCTTTTGATGGACCTGTCATAGAGTTGTCACTTGTTTAGACGTACTTATCAAATAATTATTTTTATGACTAAATTATACGATCCTTTACGACAGATAATTTAGCTTATCTGCAATCAATTCCATCTTCATGCCTAATATATCATGTTCTGTGGTAACACTAGACCACCGAAAGCTGAATGTTTAGTTCAGTCTAGGTGGCCCTGTGGTTTAGAGCGCTGGACACAGTGCAGGTGGTGTTGTCACGATATCCCAATAACATGAGTTTGAATTCCGGCAAATTTTTGTTCTTTATTAAATATATACATGTATATATACATATAAACAAGTCTAAATTGAAAACAACGTTTAAACCTATGATTGCGTTGGATTAAACCGCATTTTTTATACGTGTGCGTGCAAAACAAATTTTCCAAAAGACCAAAAAAGTGAAAAAGTATATTTTAACATACATATATATGGGTTTAAGAACATCAGTTGTTCGACCTGTTAGTCAAATGCGATTTGTTAAAATATACTTTTCACTTTTTTGGTCTTTTGGTAATGTTGTTTGTGCTGTATTTACACCCCTCTACCAAGAAATTTGTTTTACATGCACACTTATAAAAATTGCGGTTTTTATCCAATGCAATCATAGGTTTGAACGTTGTTTTCAATTTAGACTTGTATATATATATATCAATTTAGACTTGTATATATATATATACAACGGATGTTCTTAAACCCTGCTGACTGCCATTGGCGATTGCCAAATAAATTGACCACCAGTACAAAATGGATCTTAATATTAATTTAATACCAAACAGAAAACAATAAACTTGTGGAAAAGATGGTTTGCCACAAACATGAGGTGCAAAAATTTTAATACACCATATCCGGATTTCGACATTTAATATCTCTTCAGTGATGTTGGGGATCGAAACGGTATTTGGAAGGCCATATAATTTACCTCAATTTAGGATAGACTCTTGAATTTTAAAGAGTCAAAATAGGATGAACGGATCATATAAACCCGACGGAAAATATAATAGAAGCTCAAACGGAAAAATATAAACAAGTCTCAATTGAAAACAACGTTCAAACCTATGATTGCGTTGGATAAAAACCGCAATGTTTATACGTGTGCATGTTAAGCAAATTTCTAGGTAGAGGGGACTAAATACAGCACAAACAACATTTTCCAAAAGACCGAAATAGTGAAAAAGTATATTTTAACAAAACGCATTTGACTAACAGGTCGAACAACGGATGTTCTTAAACCCTGCTGACTGCCATTGGCGATTGCCAAATAAATTGATCACTAGTACAAAATGGATCTTTATATTAATTTAATACCAAACAGAAAACAATAAACTTGTGGAAAAGATGGTTTGCCACAAACATGAGGTGCAAAAATTTTAATACACCATATCCGGATTTCGAAATTTAATGTCTCTTCTGTGATGTTAGGGATCGAAACGGTATTTGGAAGGCCATTTAATTTACCTTAATTTAGGATAGACTCTTGAATTTTAAAGAGTCAAAATAGGATGAACGGATCATATAAACCCGACGGAAAATATAATACAAGCCCAAACGGAAAAATATAAACAAGTCTAAATTGAAATCAACGTTCAAACCTATGATTGCGTTGGATAAAAACCGCAATTTTTATACGTGTGCATGTTAATATACAATGAATATAACCTTTGAAATAAAAATAAAATAAGATGACCAAAGAAAGTTATTTCTTGTAGGATTAAAAAGATATCATGTAATATGCATGACACCTATGTTTTGTAAAATGAAGAATTTAATATTATAGAAGTTCCATGGCAATCCCTGATAGCCTTTTTAAAAAAGGAATTGTGTTCCAAAGTTGCAGTTACAATTTAGGTTGATGAATTAAGTTTTGTCAAAATTAAAAACATGGCATTAAAGAAGAACTTTAATAAGGTTAAATTACCTCAGTACATGTGTATTTTACATGTAAAAAAGAAACCATATTTTCTTAAACTCGTGTATTATTATCTAATGAATTCAAAAGGCCTTGTGATTTAAGTTTTACATGATGTTGTGTAATTTTCAATGAATGTTATTTAAAATGTATTACTCTCTGACAACGTGTGATTTTTTTAATGAGTGTGCCCCAAGCAGGATGTATTACTTTATAGTTTATCCCTTTTCAAAAGAACAATTTTAATTATTTTATATATATATACCCAAATGTTCGCCTGTGCCATCAGTGATATGAATGGACGTATATTAGTTACTTGGATGCCGAACTTTTGAAAATAACTAAGGTCATAAAAATAATATACTCATATCTTGGTAAAACATTGCAGTTTTGTTTTGTTGATAATTCCAGAACAACATTGAACAGATTAACCATAATCCTCAATAATGAACGGCAAATCGTACATACATTAATCATATTTTAACAGTGAATTCTATGTTCTACGATACGACATTTGACCCTTTTCGACAGTTATGTTTCAGATATTCAGAACACTAAACATCCTCATAACTGATAACAAAATGTTCAATAGAAGCATAATGCATAGCTCTCAATGCAGCGAATACTTTTCAATTTAGACATTTTACGTTTGTATTTAATTTTAAATACTCATATTTGCTGAGTCAATCATCACATAAGAGGCATAAGTTGTCGTAATACACGTCTGAAAATGTAATAATAATGTTATCTTTGTCCATAACGATTGTGAGTGGTTAACTCACAATATAATTCAACAATAGGTGGTAAAATGAAGTAAATCAACCACATTTTATTCGAAACCGTTTGTTTTGCTTTGGAAACGACAACACATCTATCAGTATATTTGTTTGTGAATCTGTCACTTATACATGTGAAACTGACACCATTGATCTGTTTCGTCTTTCAGAAAGGAAGAGAGATCTCATATGTAAGTATTATCTACGTTTATTGTAAGTGACAAATAGTCAAAACAGTCATTTCCTACAGACATGATTTTGAAATATATATTGAAACACTATGCTCGTTCGGATAATAGACACCCCCGTAACTATAGGCAAAATATTTAACAATGACCATTTAATACAGACATTTTGATACCAAACCTTTATGATAAAGGTATATATTACCATGATTCAGATTTGTTTATGTGCTCCGGTCATTCAATTCAATGTTGAGGTGTTTGACTAATACTAATGTTAGTGGCATCCCTAACAGATGTTAAATGGCTTTTCTGACGCGATCATTGTTGCATCCCTGAAATGGCTTTGCGGACGCGATAATAGTTTGGTTGACATATTTGAAATATTTGTATTCCATATAACTATGAATATATTCCACTTGTCATAACAACACTCTTTCCTATTTTACCACAAAAGACTTACAATGGATATTTTCATGACCAACACGACGGATGCTAGGTCTTAGTTTTCTTTGTATAGTTTTGTTATTGTTGTATGTCCTTTTATCGTTTTTTTTTTACATGGTGTTGTTTGCTTTTGTTGGATTTTCAAGTGCTCCCTTGTAGCTTGTTTAAAATGTCTTTTAAAAAAATGACGAATTGACATCTAGTACACTGGTAATGAATAGGAAAACTAGGATCCCATCTGAATAAGTCGATATAAACCGCATGTTATACGTATTCCAATTTAACTGTCAAACCGATGTTGTTTTTCATTATGTCGTCAACCTGTCTGCAATACATTAAGAAATACTTTTTATGAAATTTTAAACATAACGCATTGTTGCCTTGTTTCAAACATTATCAATATTCAAAATTGTCATGTGTCGTCTTAACATTTGCAATGATACATACATATATATCAAATGTTTCCTCTTAACCTGTATAAATATTTGAATTCTACAAAACAGTAACAATCCAGGGAAATAATTACACTAGTGAAGTCCAAGTTTAACGTAAATAAAGGCAATAGTAGTATACCGCTGTTTAATAGTATTAAATCGATTAAGCGAAAATAAATCAGGGTCACAAACCAACACTGAGGGGAACACATCAACTATAAGAAGAAACAAAACGGAACAACAGAAACATTGAACTGCTATAAAAACAAATCCGCGAAAATGACAACATTACGTGACAGGAATAAAGTACAAATAAATGCAAGAACATTCAGGACAGAGAAATACATAAATAAATAATATAATAGTCCATTTCAACATGTAAACCACAGAATAACAACGAACACCTAAAATTAATTTATGACAGAACACAAATACAGCACAATAGAATAATGAACAGTACGTCACACAAATGAATAAACGCCACAAAAAGTGACGTCACAGTTAAATTTCTAAAAAATACAATATGAAATTGGGATTAAGTTTGTAATGGTGTTATTTGATGTATTTTCTAACCATTACAAGGATATTAATATAGAATTGTGTTAGTTATGGTGTAATTATTTGTATTTAATAACCATTGTTTTTCTTCTAAATCGAACTTTTTTCTTCCAAATCAAACTGTGTAAAAAACAAATGAGTCCTGTGCATATATTTGTTTTTAACCTAACATTCATATGAATGAACTAGGTAACGTTGTTTTATTTTATTTTATTCGGGATGGATCATGAGTTCAAAGTTAAGTTGTCCGCTTTTGTTTCTAAATATTTTTAGCATTTGTTTGCAAAACAATTTAATTGCCAAAAAGCGTTTCAACTAACTTTTGTTTTTAATCTCTCGGCTGGTATTATTCAATAACAAAACAATCCTGGCTTTTTAAACGAATAAAAAAACCCACATATCTAATGAAGCAATCATAAAGTTCGTGAAAAAAGGTAAAAGTGTGAGATGTGTGGCACACATATAAACCTGATTTTACAAGTTGATTATTCATTGTATAACTGGCTATAGGGAATAGGTTTTCTCATTGTAAATGGCTGTTCAGCAACCTATAATTTTAATCCAAGTCATTTGATTAGTTTTTTTTTATTGGCAATCATATTACATCTCATTGTTTGTATATCAAAGGGTGCTCAAGCAAATTAAAATAACTACTGTCATTCCGATATTTTGCTTAAATGTCACATGTCTTTGTATAACACAGGAGACATTGCAGGATTTGCATCTCCTGCTATGTATGTCTAATCCAACTATAAGCACCTTAGGCATAACTTTATGTTCAAAATCATCTCAAAGACAATGATAAAAACACCTTGCAAACTTATTTGATTCCACAATCGGAAATATCGACGATGTTTTGTAATTCAATAACTCACATTTCCGCGAGTGCTTACACCTCATATACCGAAAGTATCAGATCTGCTTTATTTCAAAATTGACACAATCTAGAATCTATGACAAACGATTTCAACTTTCAATTTCTCAGCACTAACATACTGATTCGACATTACAGAAATTCACAGTTACAATCACGGATTGGTTGATCTGTTCGATGGTTCTCGACTAACTAACGACATATTTTGGTTATCTTAGAGCTTTGTATATAAGAAGAGTCGTCTGGTCTTTACATTTACCGATTGTATCGTATTCCCGATAGTGACGTTTTGACTAAGTATGGACTGGCGAGTGATGCATGCATATCAGGTATCATTTGTCCCATTGACGCACGCCGACTACCTCCTGTTGGAGATCATGCGAATCCCCGAGTCTTGTTTTTTGCTTGATTTGCCTCTCCTTATTGAACTAATGAAATTTTAGCATCAGTTAAATATGTTTCAATCTAGATAGTATTCGCACTGAGTGGTTTTGAAAGAGGAAAATACCAAAGAGAATTTTTACTCTGTTTTATTAACATTCAATTTGCTATACCTAAGTAATAAGCAAAGACTTACAACTATTAGACAAATGTAATTATTTAGTTATTGAAGTACTAAATTATGTAAGCTTCAACAAACATATCAAATCAAATGTAACGACGACTTTAAATGACTTAATTTCTCTGAAATCAGTCTACAACTATAAAAATCTAGCATACTTTGTGGTGTTCCTGTACACATACTATCCTTTCTGAGGTCTGTGTTGATATGATTAATTTAACTGGACAGACATCTGCACTTCTTTTAAAATGTACAGCCGAAATCATTCAATCATTTCACACCAATATGTTTACTATATTTTATAAATTGTATGCATTAATGTTTTTGAGATTATGATATTTTGTATCGTGAGTAGCTTAACATATTTTTCCAGATATTAAACTTGTATTACTGTTATTTTTCAGCAAGTAAGTGTTATTTACAAGACAGATAAGTATACTGTGATACGTGAGTACACAATGTAGAATGAAAGATGATGTGGACAAGTCTGCTTTTGGCCAGTCCTGAGGACAGGTCTGCCCCAGACTAGACATGTGGACAGGTCTGCTCGAGACCAGGCCTGTGGACAGGTATGCTCCTGACCAGACCTGTGGACAAGTCTGCTATTGATCAGACCTGGGAACAGGTCTGCTTATGACAGATTACCGTGTTTAAGGCTTTTGATTTTAATATGTAAACAATAATCGCATTGTTATTTTTTCCAAGTATAGCAAATTTCTTTACTCGTTAGACTCTATCGATATTATACACATTAAAAAAAATCTTTTTTTCATTTCATATTCTTATATACATTAAACAATGGCTATAACATAACACACTTGTGATCACATACAGCTATCATTAAAGAAAGGAAAGTTTTTATTTAATTAGAAGGTGGATAGAAAGGTTATCCAACGCATCGGAACAATATTTGTATGTCATGGGATATCAACATCATTGTGGACATTACTTCGTTCCCCATTTTTTACAGTCTCTTCCTAAATATAACTTTATGCATTACATGGATACTTCATCGTAATTCACCTTGATTGCCTTGGATTTACGATTCTGTTTTCGACAAAATATTCTAACGAAAATTGTACAGTGTCCCGATACATAAGGTGTTGAATAATTATGAACAATCTAGTCAACTTCGTCAGATTTGTCTTTACCGGTTAAACATGATGATATGGGACTTCCAAAAAAAAACAATACTCGTTGTGCACATGGATTAAATAGTTGCCACTTGAGGTTTAGCTACAAACAAAATCAATCAACCGACATAATGTACTTACAGCATACTATTCCCAGAAGAGAACTTCTTATACTTTTCATTATAAAGTAAAAATGAAATCAAACATGTCAGTGTTGGATGATGCTGTCAAATAGTTTTGTTATACACACCATCCTGAACTACTAACTTTAGTGATGGTCTAATATTATGAATACAGAAAATACATGAAATGCTGACAATCTAAATTGATGCGGAAAAGATATTGCATTCATTGTTTTCCAATATAGCTTTAATTTGTATTATAACAATGTATAATACAATACATCCTGACATAAAAAAACTTCTGATTAAATATAATGCAGCCAAATAGATTTACATACTAAAGTACAAAAAGTGCAAATATGGTCAGTTTTAGTTGATACGGCTTTAAATATTTTGCTATACCAGTCAGCCTGAGGTATCAAAAGTACTGAAATTTTGTAACATATCAATATATATATATATTGAACAACAGGAGGACATGCTGGCACTCTAAATTTATGCGAACCAAATGTTGTATTCATTGTTTTCCAATATTACTGTCATTTGTATTATACATTAAATCCTGACATAAAAATAGTTGCTGATTTATAATGCAGCTATATAGATTTACAAAATAAAGTGCAAATATGGTCAGTTTTGGTTGATGCGATCAAATAATTTTGTTATAGGAGTCAGCCTGAGGTATCAAAACTACTGAAATTGTGTTGCGAGACAAAATTGTGATTAAAAAGAGGACATGCTGGCAATCTAGATTTATACAGACAACATTTTGCAATCATATTATGTTCCAATATTGCTGTCATTTGTATTATACAATACATCCGGACATAAAATATTACTGAATTATTATGCAGCTATATAGATTTATATGATAAAGTGAAAATATGGTAACTTTTCGTTGATACGGTCAAATAATGTTGCTATACGAGTCAGCCTGGGGTATCAAAACTACTGAAATGTTGTTACGTATCAATATATTGAACAAAAGGAGGACATGCAGGCACTCTAAATTTATGCGGACAAACATTTGTAGTTGTTGTGTTCCAATATTGCAGTCATTTGTATTATACATTAAATCCTGACATAAAAATAGTTGCTGATTTACTTTACGGCTATATAGATTTGCAAAATAAAGTGCAGATATGGTCAGTTTTAGTTGATGCGGTCAAATAATTTTGTTATAGGAGTCAGCCTGAGGTATCAAAACTACTGAAATTTTGTTGCGAGACAATATTTTGATTAAAAAGAGGACATGCTGGCAATCTAGATTTAAACGGACAAAATTTTGTATTCACATTATGTTCCAATATTGCTGTCATTTGTATAAAACATTCATTTTTGACATAAAATTATTACTGAATTAGTATGCGGCTATATAGATTTACATAATAATGTGCAAATATGGTCAGTTAAAGTTAATTCGGTCAAATATTTTTGCTATACCAGTCAGCCTAGGGTACCAAAACTACTGAAATTTAGTTACGTATCAATATATCATGTATATTGAACAAAAGGAGGACATGCTGGCACTCTAAATTTATGCGGACAAAAATTTGTAGTTGTTGTGTTCCAATATTGCTGTCATTTGTATTATACATTAAATCCTGACATAAAAAAAGTTGCTGATTTACTATGCGGCTATATAGATTTGCAAAATAAAGTGCAAACATGGTCAGTTTTGGTTGATGCGGTCAAATAACTTTGTTATAGGAGTCAGCCTGAGGTATCAAAACTACTAAAATTTTGTTGCGAGACAATATTTTGATTAAAATGAGGACATGCTGGCAATCTAGATTTATACGGTCAAACTTTTGTATTCACATTATGTTCCAATATTGCTGTCATTTGTATAAAACATTCATTCTTGACATAAAATTATTACTGAATTAGTATGCGGCTATATAGATTTACATAATAATGTGCAAATATGGTCAGTTAAAGTTAATGCGGTCAAATATTTTTGCTATACCAGTCAGCCTAGGGTACCAAAACTACTGAAATTTAGTTACGTATCAATATATCATGTATATTGAACAAAAGGAGGACATGCTGGCACTCTAAATTTATGCGGACAAAAATTTGTAGTTGTTGTGACATACAAATATTGCTGATTTACTATGGGGCTATATAGATTTGCAAAATAAAGTGCAAATATGGTCAGTTTAAGTTGATGCGGTCAAATATTTTTACTATACGAGTCAGCCTGGGGTATCAAAACTACTGAAATTTTGTTACGTATCAATATATTGAACAAAAGGAGGACATGGTGGCACTCTAAATTTATGCGGACAAAAATTTGTAGTGATTGTGTTGCAATATTGTTGTCATTTGTATTGTACATTCTATCCCGACATAAAAATATTTCTGATTTACTATGCGGCTATATAGATTTACATTATAAAGTGTAAATATGGTTAATATGATTTATAAAATTTGATATGTATTGGAATATTTATTCAGCTCGTTAGCATTGTAACCATTATCGTTTTTTTAATATATAGAAAGGCAGATCTCGGATACATTTGTATATAAACAAGCAAAGTTTTATGCGTACTTTATTTACAAATAGATAAAAGAAGATGTGGTATGAGTGCCAATGAGACAACTCTCCATCCAGGTCAAAATTTATAAAAGTAAACCATGATAGGTCTTCAACACGGAGCTACATGTATTTAATCGTGTTTATATCTTTTCTATGTTTATACCAAGCAAACAGACATTAAAAAATATTTTTATAAAAATCGATGTAGAGCGGTCCTGGTTACAAGTTAACTTAGTGTTGAGCAGACCAGGCCAAAAGTTAACTTGAGATCAGGCCTGGTTCGATCGGAGTTGTCAAAATCAAAGTTAACTTGTGTTAACTTATGGCAGAACTGGTTTCGAAGTTAACCTATATCAATAGCGGACCTGTTTCCAAGTTAACTTTTTCGGCAGACAGTCCTAGGACCAAGTCCGCTTTTCAAGTTAACTAGACTGTGGTCCTAGGACTGGTCAGGGCAGTCCTAAATCCTGTCACAGGTTAACTTTGACCAGTCCAAATGACTGGTTATCAAGTTAACTTGCTGTACAGGTTAGGACTGCACCCATCTGTAAATTTTCATTGCATATAAAATAATAACCATCACTGTAAGTTAACCAATCAAATGTCCACCCTTGTCTTTCCTGTTTACAAGCTTTAGTAACCATGTAACCTCAGGTTTCCAAAATATTTTATAGAAACACCAAATAAAATAAGGATGGTGCTTTGAAACACCCAAGATATATGTTGATGACTCAAAAAATTTTCACTGCAATGAAATGTAGGATTAATTTACTACAACTATAAAAGTCAAGGGTTTATTTTTTTTTCTACCCTTTTTCGTATGCACGGGATGTGACGTACTATGATTTGGTGGTATTGCACCTTTACTTCCCCAAAGTTTGATTATAAAATAATGAAAATAAACGATATTTTATTGTCTTCTTTAACAGAAATCTGATTATATTTATTTCTCTTTATTAGCTATCACCTCTAAGAAAATGCAGTTTCAACTTTAAAGCCATAAACACTTCAAAACAATATATTGATCATATTTTTTAAATTGATGAAGTAGTGCTTTTTTTTTTTAATATATTCATTTAATCTTGTATTTCTATTTTTAATTTTCAGTCCATTGTACGTGTTTTGTACCAAACAGATAAGTATACAGTAAATTGTGTATTTTTATTAATTTAGGAAAATATCAAATTTTCAGTAGATAAAGACGAAATTACATAGAAGTAAACATACAATCTATTCGTATATGAGAAGCATAGATATATTGTCATTCTTACTATAATACATACGCCATGAGTAACAACCTTTCGATTTAGTTAATGTAAAATGTCAGGCAGAACGAATGCCTCATATCATATGCGTATTGATACGGTATTTTGATCAAATCAATACTTTTCAAGGAGAAGGTTTTTAAATATTTTTAGCATTTGTTTGCAAGAAATTAAATGCCAAAAAGCGTTTAAACTAACTTTTTGTTTTTAACCGCTCAGCTGGTATTATTCAATAACAAAACAATCCTTGCTTTACATATGAATAAAAAAACCACATATCTAATGAAGCAAACATAAAGTTCGTGAAAAAAGTAAAATTGTGAGATGTGTTGCACACATACAAACCTGGTTTTACAAGTTGAATATTCATTGTATCACTGGCTATGAGGAATAGGTTTTCTCATTGTTAAAGGCCGTACAGCGACCTATAATTTTTATCCACGTCATTTGAATAGTTTTTTTTATTGGAAATCATATTACATCTCTTTGTTTGTATATCAAAGGGTGCTCGATCACAAAACTTAGGAAAATAAAATAACTTCTGTCATTCCGATGTTTTGCTTAAATGTTACATGTCTTTGTATAACACAGGAGAACATTGCAGGACTTGCACCTCCTGCTATGTATGTCTAATCCAACTATAAGCACCTTAGGTATAACTTTATTTTTAAAATCATCTCAAGGAAAATGATAAAAAACAACTTGCAAAGTTCTTTGATTACCTAATGGGATATATCGACGATGTTTTGTAATTCAAAAACCTACATTTCCGCGTGTGATTACACCTCATATACCGAAAGTAGCAGATCTGCTTTATATCTTGATTTTTTTTTCAAAATGGACACAATCTAGAATCTATGACAAACGATTTCAACTTTCAATTTCTCAGCACTAACATACTTATCCGACATTACAGAAGTTCACAGTTACAATCACGGATTGGTTGATCTGTTCGATGGTTCTCAACTAGCTAACGACATATTTTGGTTGTCTTAGAGCTTTGTATACAGTTGTCTGATCTTTAAATTTACCGATTGTGTCGTATTCCCGATAGTGATGTTTTGACTAAGTATGGACTGGCGAGTGATGCATGCATACCAAGAATCATTTGTCCCATTCACGCACGCCGACTAGCTCCTGTTGGATATCATGCGAATCCCCGAGTTTTGTTTTTTGCTTGATTTGTCTCTCCTTAGAAAAGTAATGAAATTTGAGCATCAGTTAAATATGTTTCAATCTAGATATCGCACTGAGTGATTTTGAAAGAGGAAATTACTAAAATGAAATTTACTCAGTTTTATCATTATTCAATTTGCTATATCTAAGTATCAAGTTTACAACTTGCTACCAACTATTAAACGAATGTAATTATTTAGTTGTAGAAGTACTAAATTTGATTTTGCCATTTGATAAGGGACTTTCCGTTTTGCATTTTCCTCTGAGTTCAGTATTTTTGTGATTTTACTTTTTATGTAAGCTTCAACAAGCATATCAAATCAAATGTAACGACGACTTTAAATGGCTTAATTTCTCTAAAATAAGTTTACAACTATAAAAATCGAGCATACCTTATAGTGTTCTTTTACACATACTATCCTTTATGATGTCTGTGTTGATATGATAAATTTAACGGGACAGACATCTGTACTTCCTTTACAACAATACGTTTACTATATTTTATAAATTATATGCATTGATGTTTTTGAGATTATGATGTTTTGTATGGTGAGAAGCTTAACATATTTTTAAAGATATTAAACTTGTATTACTGTTATTTTTCAGAAAGTAAGTGTTATTTACAAGACAGATAAGTATACTGTGATACGTGCGTACACAATTTAAAATGAAAGCATGATACATAAGCAATTGATGTGTTATTTTAATTGATAAAGTCTAAAGTTTATCTCTATATTATGATTGTTTGTTTTCCTTGTAACTTCTGAAATATTTCAATGTTTTTTTTTTATACTTTGGGCTTCATAAATCATATGTAAACAAATGTGATATTAATTGTTAGATGTTTTTAAGTGTAATACTACCATCGACTTTCCCCTATTAGTCTTTGTTAAATTTGCACTTTTCAAAAAATTGTGCAGAATTTCTCATTGTTTCAAATAAAGAAATATTTGGCATGAGTAAAGTGTTGTCCTGTTCAGTACTACAGACAAAATTTCACATCACATTTCATTACATATGAAATAATAACCATCACTGTAAGCTAACAATCAAATGTCCACTCTTTTCTTTCCTGTTTACAAGCTTTAGTAACCATGTTACCTCAAGTTTCCAAAATATTTTATAGAAACACCAAATAAAAAAAGGATGGTGCTTTGAAACACCCAAAATATATGTTGATGACTCAGAATTTTTCACTGCAATGAAATGTAGGATTAATTTACTTCAACTATCAAAGTCAAGGGAATATTTTTTGTTGACCCCTTTTTCGTATGCACGGGATGTGACGTACTATGATTTGGTGGTATTGAAAATCTGAATATGTTTATTTCTCTTTATTAGCTATTACTTCTCAGAAAATGAAGTTTCGACTTTAAAGCCATAAACACTTCAAAACAATATATTGATCATATTTTTTTAAATTGATAAAGTGGTGTTTTTTTATATTTATTTAAACATGTATTTTTAATTTTATTTTTCAGTTCATTGTAAGTGTTTTGTACCAAACAGATAAGTATACAGTACATTTTGTATTTTTATTAAAATTAGGAAAATATAGAATTTTCAGTAGATAAAGACGCAATTACATAGAAGTAAAAATACAACCTATTCGTATATTAGAATCATAGAGATATTGTCATTCTTAATATAATACATACGCCATAAGTAACAACCCTTTCGATTTAGTTAATGTAAACTGTCAGGCAGAACGAATGCCTACATCATATGCGTATTGGTACGGTATTTTGATCAAATAAATACTTTTAAAAGGAGAAGGTAATATTGAGATCGTATTGTTATTAAAACAGTTTTTTTTTATACTTTTAAGATTATTTCAAAACGTTTCTATCAAATGTCAAATCAAATACAGGTGAACATTCAGATAAATGTATCCACGTAAATAAGGAAAAGGTTTTTTAAAGAGTTTTGTTTTTTGTAACTAATTTTTCAAATATATCCTAAATTATAACTTGAATATTTTCTGATCAACCTTTTCTTGTGCTAAACACATACAGCTTATGCACTTTTGTCAGGTTGAATTAATCGGTATCATCGTTTTCAAAGTTTATTTCCACAAGATGAAAGATCTGTATTTGAAATAAACACACGTATTCAGTAAGCGTTTTGTGTTCATGCTGGCCAGCAAAGCAACCAACAACATTGCATTCGTACGACGTAAACCCTACACCAACGATTTTGTAAGAATGAAACTTTTTTTTATGTCTAGATTCAAGGCCTTAGTGTCCATACAGAGTCAACCCGTAGACAATCATACCGTTACCGCATCTCAGCTTTGGCCTTCTTTTGAAAATTTGAATGCCTTACTGTGAGTTCGCCCTCGCATATATAAATAACCATTCAAATGATGATTAATAGAAGACAATGTCCTTACTATAGTTATAGTTAGTATAGTTATGTCGTATATAATGTTCATAAATAGACAAGCGATCCATGTAAACGTATGGTTTTCCTGAATAAAAATAATCTTAAAGGTCATCATCTACCTTTTGAATGAATAACATTCATTTTGTCATTTGATCTCTAGTGGATTGCTGTCTCTTTGGTAATCATACAATACCTTGTTATTTATATAGGAATTGTTATCCATAACACTTATGGTCATATATCTTATCGAAATCTATAGTTAAGCACAGTATATGATCATGCTTTTCGCAGACAGTTAATGCCATTTTTACACTTAATAGTCGATTTGTATTTTTAAACAATCGCGTGTCTGCTTTACCAAATTATAATACAGGTGTCCTGGTGTTTTTACAATAACTTGTTTTATGCGACTGTGGTGGATATTTCGTTCCTTAAAGTATATCCAGTCCAATAGACAGTACTTTTGTTTTGAATTGAATTATTATTGATACGGTCATTTTATAAATTAAGCTCTAAAGACTTTTTACTTCAAGGCATAAATGACCTTGGCCGTATAGGTCTCACTTTTTTGTAATATTTGCTTTAAAATGCTCTTCAATTTTGTCTTAAAATGGAACTCCAACGAGGACTATGATATAAACAAAGATTGCGTCTGGCGTACCAAATTATAATCCTTGTATCTGCACTGAATATTTTCATAAGGTATAACTTTTTGCTCAAAACCATATGGTGAGCTGTAATGTTTCACATTTTTGTGTTTTTGTCTGTGGAGTTATCCCAGATATGAACGTTTATTTTATTTTTTTTTTGCGATACATTTAATTACCTGCTTACAGTTTTGTATCATAAACTGAACAGAATTACATTCCAATGTGTGAATGGAAATGTAATTAAACTTCAAACTTAACTGGTTGAGAATAGACGAGGAAATTTAGTTGGTCTCTGTTTGAAAATATAACTAATCAGAATAATGATTTCTGTTATTTGATGAAAACATCTAAATAATGTAGACTATACTTGAAACCTTAGGTGTTACTGTTTGACGTAAACTCTGTTAGTCGGTGAACAATCGGTGACGAGAACTTGACTTATCAATGACTGATCGTTGATCGATACAATGTATCTTATTTGACTCATTTTACAGATTTTATCTGGCAGTTATCGTAACAACCGTGATCGATCTATCAGTCAATTAATTGTATGCGCGGATCGGTGAATACATATCTGATTTAACTTCTTATGTGAAACGAACTCCGCAGTATTTACATGCGATAAACACGGACCTCTTAGAACACACTATTACTCGAAAATGTGTATCCAACTTGTCGCAATAACATAAGACAAAAATATATAAATGACTTTAAATGCGATATATCTGATTGCTTCATTATTGGTTCTTTTAATTTTCTGCTAAAAAAATTCATTATAGCAGAATAATGTCATGCTCAGAATGTTTCTATACCACTTAAAAGAGATAACATGATATCATTTGACATTAGTACCCTATTTAGCAGTCATGCATTTTAATGCCACTAGTTTAATTAGTTTTCACAAAATGTAAATGATATAACAGTACAGTCCTTGGATGGTGTAAACTTCCCACTCACACCATACACCATTACACCATTCACCATACACCAGTACACCATACACCTTGTGCCATTACACCATACACGTTACACCTTTGCACCATACACCTTACACATTACACCATACACCATTCCCCATTCTATCTACACGATCCGAAATTACCCGTAATGCAATTAAATTTCAAAGAAAGCGTGCGACTACAAAATTATTTATTTGATTTAAAAAACGAATTTTGATCACAATATTGTAAATTAATGTATAAAATTAAAATCTCCGTGGTCATGCCTATGATGGTTATATAAACAATACAGATTAAATATATATACATGTATTTGTAAATAAAGTACGCATAAAACTTTGCTTGTAATGCAAATTTATCCGCGATCTGCCTATCTATAAATTAAAAACGATATTGGTTACAATGCTATTATTATCGGTTTTAACATGTATCGTAAATCTTATAAACTTGGTTTTCAGATAAAATCGACAAACAATGCCAAAAATGAATACTTCAGGATGACTGGTACATGTACAACATGTACAACAAAATTATTTTAAGCATCAACCAAAACTGACCATATTTGCACTTATAATTATAAAAT
The DNA here is from genome assembly GCF_021869535.1 of Mytilus californianus. Classification (NCBI taxonomy): domain Eukaryota; kingdom Metazoa; phylum Mollusca; class Bivalvia; order Mytilida; family Mytilidae; genus Mytilus; species Mytilus californianus. The sequence goes on along the minus strand of NW_026262669.1, from coordinate 5,679,472 downwards.
TGAGAATGGAAATGGGGAGTGTGTCAATCTGTTAATTTATATAGGGTTAAAAAATTTGGAAATATTTTTGCCCTCCTTTTATCAAAAATATTGTCTCGCTACAAAATTTCAGTAATTTTGATACCTCAGGCTGACTCATATAACAAAATTATTTAACTCATCAACCAAAACTGACCATTATATTTTCACTTTATTATATAGATCTATATAGCCGCATAGTAAATCAGCAATATTTTGATGTCAGGGTGGATTGTATAACACAAATGACAGCAACAGTGCAATACAATGACAACAAAAATTTGTCCTGATCAATCTAGATAGCCAGCATGACCTCTTTTATTCAAAATATTGTCTCGCAAGAAAATTTCCGTAGTTTTGATACCTCAGGCTGACTCGTATAACAAAATTATTTTAAAGCATCAACCAAAACTGACCATATTTGCACTTTTAATATTATGTATATCTATATAGCCACATAGTAAAGCAGCTATATTTTATTGTCAGAATGGGTTGCATTATACAAATGACAGCAACATTGCAACACAATGACAACAAAAATTATCCCCATCAATTAAGATTGCCAGCATGTCCTCTTTTTATTCAAAATATTGTCTCGCAACAAAATTTCAGTAATTATGATACCTAAGGCTGACTAGTATAACAAAATTATTTAAACGCATCAACAAAAACTGACCATATTTGCACATTATTATGTATATCTATATAGCCACATAGTAAATCAGCAATATTTTGATGTCAGGATGGATTGTATAATACAAATGACAGCAACATTGCAATACAATGACAACATAAATTTATTCCCATCAATTTAGATAGCCAGCATGTCCTCTTTTTATTCAAAATATTGTCACGCAACAAAATTTCAGTAGTTTTGATACCTCAGGCTGACTCGTATAACAAAATTATTTAAACGAATCAACCAAAACTGACCATATTTGCATTTTATTATTATGTAAATCTAAACATGTATAGCCGCATAGTAAATCAGCAATATTTTGTTGTCAGAATGGATTGCATTATACAAATGACAGCAACATTGCAACACAATGACAACAAAAATTTGTCCCCATCAATCTAGATTGCCAGCATGTCCTCTTTTTATTCAAAATATTGTGTCACAAGAACATTTCAGTAGTTTTGATACCTCAGGCTGACTCATATAACAAAACTATTTTAAAGTATCAACCAAAACTGACCATATTTGCACTTTATTATGTAAATCTATATAGCCGCATAGTAAATCAGCAATATTTTGATGTCAGGATGGATTGTATAATACAAATGACAGGAACATTGCAATACAATGACAACAAAAATTTGTCCCCATCAATCTAGATAGCCAGCATGTCCTCTTTTTATTCAAAATATTGTCTCGTAAGAAAATTTCAGTAGTTTTGATACCTCAGGCTGACTTGTATAACAAAATTATCTTACAGCATCAACCAAAACTGACCATATTTGCACTTTTAATATTATGTATATCTATATAGCCACATAGTAAAGCAGCTATATTTTATTGTCAGAATGGATTGTATAATACAAATGACAGAAACATTGCAACACAATGACATCAAAAATTATCCCCATCAATTAAGATTGCCAGCATGTCCTCTTTTTATTCAAAATATTGTCTCGCAACAAAATTTCAGTAATTTTGATACCTAAGGCTGACTAGTATAACAAAATTATTGAAACGCATCAACAAAAACTGACCATATTTGCACATTATTATGTATATCTATATAGCCACATAGTAAATCAGAAATATTTTGATGTCAGGATGGATTGTATAATACAAATGACAGCAACATTGCAATACAATGACAACAAAAATTTATTCCCATCAATCTAGATAGCCAGCATGTCCTCTTTTTATTCAAAATATTGTCACGCAACAAAATTTCAGTAGTTTTGATACCTCAGGCTGACTAGTATAACAAAATTATTGAAACGCATCAACAAAAACTGACCATATTTGCACATTATTATGTATATCTATAGAGCCACATAGTAAATCAGCAATATTTTGATGTCAGGATGGATTGTATAATACAAATGACAGCAACATTGCAATACAATGACAACAAAAATGTATTCCCATCAATCTAGATAGCCAGCATGTCCTCTTTTTATTCAAAATATTGTCTCTTAAGAAAATTTCAGTAGTTTTGATACCTCAGGCTGACTTGTATAACAAAATTATTTTACAGCATCAACCAAAACTGACCATATTTGCACCTTTAATATTATGTATATCTATATAGCCACATAGTAAAGCAGCTATATTTTATTGTCAGAATGGATTGTATAATACAAATGACAGCAACATTGCAACACAATGACAACAAAAATTATCCCCATCAGTTTAGATTGCCAGCATGTCCTCTTTTTATTCAAAATATTGTCTCGCAACAAAATTTCAGTAATTTGTATACCTAAGGCTGAATAGAATAACAAAATTATTTAAACGCATCAACAAAAACTGACCATATTTGCACATTATTATGTATATCTATATAGCCACATAGTAAATCAGCAATATTTTGATGTCAGGATGGATTGTATAATACAAATGACAGCAACACTGCAATACAATGACAACAACAATTTGTTCCCATCAATCTAGATAGCCAGCATGTCCTCTTTTTATTAAAAATATTGTCTCGCAACAAAATTTCAGTAGTTTTGATACCTCAGGCTGACTCGTATAACAAAATTATTTAAACGAATCAACCAAAACTGACCATATTTGCATTTTATTATTATGTAAATCTAAACATGTATAGCCGCATAGTAAATCAGCAATATTTTGTTGTCAGAATGGATTGCATTATACAAATGACAGCAACATTGCAACACAATGACAACAAAAATTTGTCCCCATCAATCTAGATTGCCAGCATGTCCTCTTTTTATTCAAAATATTGTGTCACAAGAACATTTCAGTAGTTTTGATACCTCAGGCTGACTCATATAACAAAACTATTTTAAAGTATCAACCAAAACTGACCATATTTGCACTTTATTATGTAAATCTATATAGCCGCATAGTAAATCAGCAATATTTTGATGTCAGGATGGATTGTATAATACAAATGACAGGAACATTGCAATACAATGACAACAAAAATTTGTCCCCATCAATCTAGATAGCCAGCATGTCCTCTTTTTATTCAAAATATTGTCTCGTAAGAAAATTTCAGTAGTTTTGATACCTCAGGCTGACTTGTATAACAAAATTATCTTACAGCATCAACCAAAACTGACCATATTTGCACTTTTAATATTATGTATATCTATATAGCCACATAGTAAAGCAGCTATATTTTATTGTCAGAATGGATTGTATAATACAAATGACAGAAACATTGCAACACAATGACATCAAAAATTATCCCCATCAATTAAGATTGCCAGCATGTCCTCTTTTTATTCAAAATATTGTCTCGCAACAAAATTTCAGTAATTTTGATACCTAAGGCTGACTAGTATAACAAAATTATTGAAACGCATCAACAAAAACTGACCATATTTGCACATTATTATGTATATCTATATAGCCACATAGTAAATCAGAAATATTTTGATGTCAGGATGGATTGTATAATACAAATGACAGCAACATTGCAATACAATGACAACAAAAATTTATTGAATAAAAAGAGGACATGCTGGCAATCTTAATTAAAGATAAAGAGTAAAAAAAAAAATGTAACAGCTCAAGGAATGAAGTACAAGAAAAAAGGGGAAAAGTATATTACACTAGAGAATAGAAGTAGGATTAAACTTTGATTTCAAGATTTAGTTTAAAACGATGTACAACAAATCTAAGATTCTTTTTGAAATATTTTGGTGGCCCTGAAAAGGGCCGTTGTTAATGTTAGCTGGGTGGCTGTTTAACCTCCGAATCCGTACAAGGTACGTCCTTGGCGTTTCAAAGCGTAGACAACATCCATGGCAGTGACAGTCTTCCTCTTGGCGTGCTCTGTGTATGTGTATTTGTAAAAATCCTTGATTATAGAATGTTCGGCAATAGACGAAAGTAGACAAACATGTATAGCCGCATAGTAAATCAGCAATATTTTGTTGTCAGAATGGATTGCATTATACAAATGACAGCAACATTGCAACACAATGACAACAAAAATTATCCCCATCAATTAAGATTGCCAGCATGTCCTCTTTTTATTCAAAATATTGTCTCGCAACAAAATTTCAGTAATTTTGATACCTAAGGCTGACTAGTATAACAAAATTATTGAAACGCATCAACAAAAACTGACCATATTTGCACATTATTATGTATATCTATATAGCCACATAGTAAATCAGAAATATTTTGATGTCAGGATGGATTGTATAATACAAATGACAGCAACATTGCAATACAATGACAACAAAAATTTATTCCCATCAATCTAGATAGCCAGCATGTCCTCTTTTTATTCAAAATATTGTCACGCAACAAAATTTCAGTAGTTTTGATACCTCAGGCTGACTAGTATAACAAAATTATTGAAACGCATCAACAAAAACTGACCATATTTGCACATTATTATGTATATCTATAGAGCCACATAGTAAATCAGCAATATTTTGATGTCAGGATGGATTGTATAATACAAATGACAGCAACATTGCAATACAATGACAACAAAAATGTATTCCCATCAATCTAGATAGCCAGCATGTCCTCTTTTTATTCAAAATATTGTCTCTTAAGAAAATTTCAGTAGTTTTGATACCTCAGGCTGACTTGTATAACAAAATTATTTTACAGCATCAACCAAAACTGACCATATTTGCACCTTTAATATTATGTATATCTATATAGCCACATAGTAAAGCAGCTATATTTTATTGTCAGAATGGATTGTATAATACAAATGACAGCAACATTGCAACACAATGACAACAAAAATTATCCCCATCAGTTTAGATTGCCAGCATGTCCTCTTTTTATTCAAAATATTGTCTCGCAACAAAATTTCAGTAATTTGTATACCTAAGGCTGACTAGAATAACAAAATTATTTAAACGCATCAACAAAAACTGACCATATTTGCACATTATTATGTATATCTATATAGCCACATAGTAAATCAGCAATATTTTGATGTCAGGATGGATTGTATAATACAAATGACAGCAACACTGCAATACAATGACAACAACAATTTGTTCCCATCAATCTAGATAGCCAGCATGTCCTCTTTTTATTAAAAATATTGTCTCGCAACAAAATTTCAGTAGTTTTGATACCTCAGGCTGACTCGTATAACAAAATTATTTAAACGAATCAACCAAAACTGACCATATTTGCATTTTATTATTATGTAAATCTAAACATGTATAGCCGCATAGTAAATCAGCAATATTTTGTTGTCAGAATGGATTGCATTATACAAATGACAGCAACATTGCAACACAATGACAACAAAAATTTGTCCCCATCAATCTAGATTGCCAGCATGTCCTCTTTTTATTCAAAATATTGTGTCACAAGAACATTTCAGTAGTTTTGATACCTCAGGCTGACTCATATAACAAAACTATTTTAAAGTATCAACCAAAACTGACCATATTTGCACTTTATTATGTAAATCTATATAGCCGCATAGTAAATCAGCAATATTTTGATGTCAGGATGGATTGTATAATACAAATGACAGGAACATTGCAATACAATGACAACAAAAATTTGTCCCCATCAATCTAGATAGCCAGCATGTCCTCTTTTTATTCAAAATATTGTCTCGTAAGAAAATTTCAGTAGTTTTGATACCTCAGGCTGACTTGTATAACAAAATTATCTTACAGCATCAACCAAAACTGACCATATTTGCACTTTTAATATTATGTATATCTATATAGCCACATAGTAAAGCAGCTATATTTTATTGTCAGAATGGATTGTATAATACAAATGACAGAAACATTGCAACACAATGACATCAACAATTATCCCCATCAATTAAGATTGCCAGCATGTCCTCTTTTTATTCAAAATATTGTCTCGCAACAAAATTTCAGTAATTTTGATACCTAAGGCTGACTAGTATAACAAAATTATTGAAACGCATCAACAAAAACTGACCATATTTGCACATTATTATGTATATCTATATAGCCACATAGTAAATCAGAAATATTTTGATGTCAGGATGGATTGTATAATACAAATGACAGCAACATTGCAATACAATGACAACAAAAATTTATTCCCATCAATCTAGATAGCCAGCATGTCCTCTTTTTATTCAAAATATTGTCACGCAACAAAATTTCAGTAGTTTTGATACCTCAGGCTGACTAGTATAACAAAATTATTGAAACGCATCAACAAAAACTGACCATATTTGCACATTATTATGTATATCTATAGAGCCACATAGTAAATCAGCAATATTTTGATGTCAGGATGGATTGTATAATACAAATGACAGCAACATTGCAATACAATGACAACAAAAATGTATTCCCATCAATCTAGATAGCCAGCATGTCCTCTTTTTATTCAAAATATTGTCTCTTAAGAAAATTTCAGTAGTTTTGATACCTCAGGCTGACTTGTATAACAAAATTATTTTACAGCATCAACCAAAACTGACCATATTTGCACCTTTAATATTATGTATATCTATATAGCCACATAGTAAAGCAGCTATATTTTATTGTCAGAATGGATTGTATAATACAAATGACAGCAACATTGCAACACAATGACAACAAAAATTATCCCCATCAGTTTAGATTGCCAGCATGTCCTCTTTTTATTCAAAATATTGTCTCGCAACAAAATTTCAGTAATTTGTATACCTAAGGCTGACTAGAATAACAAAATTATTTAAACGCATCAACAAAAACTGACCATATTTGCACATTATTATGTATATCTATATAGCCACATAGTAAATCAGCAATATTTTGATGTCAGGATGGATTGTATAATACAAATGACAGCAACACTGCAATACAATGACAACAACAATTTGTTCCCATCAATCTAGATAGCCAGCATGTCCTCTTTTTATTAAAAATATTGTCTCGCAACAAAATTTCAGTAGTTTTGATACCTCAGGCTGACTCGTATAACAAAATTATTTAAACGAATCAACCAAAACTGACCATATTTGCATTTTATTATTATGTAAATCTAAACATGTATAGCCGCATAGTAAATCAGCAATATTTTGTTGTCAGAATGGATTGCATTATACAAATGACAGCAACATTGCAACACAATGACAACAAAAATTATCCCCATCAATTAAGATTGCCAGCATGTCCTCTTTTTATTCAAAATATTGTCTCGCAACAAAATTTCAGTAATTTTGATACCTAAGGCTGACTAGTATAACAAAATTATTGAAACGCATCAACAAAAACTGACCATATTTGCACATTATTATGTATATCTATATAGCCACATAGTAAATCAGAAATATTTTGATGTCAGGATGGATTGTATAATACAAATGACAGCAACATTGCAATACAATGACAACAAAAATTTATTCCCATCAATCTAGATAGCCAGCATGTCCTCTTTTTATTCAAAATATTGTCTCTTAAGAAAATTTCAGTAGTTTTGATACCTCAGGCTGACTTGTATAACAAAATTATTTTACAGCATCAACCAAAACTGACCATATTTGCACCTTTAATATTATGTATATCTATATAGCCACATAGTAAAGCAGCTATATTTTATTGTCAGAATGGATTGTATAATACAAATGACAGCAACATTGCAACACAATGACAACAAAAATTATCCCCATCAGTTTAGATTGCCAGCATGTCCTCTTTTTATTCAAAATATTGTCTCGCAACAAAATTTCAGTAATTTGTATACCTAAGGCTGACTAGAATAACAAAATTATTTAAACGCATCAACAAAAACTGACCATATTTGCACATTATTATGTATATCTATATAGCCACATAGTAAATCAGCAATATTTTGATGTCAGGATGGATTGTATAATACAAATGACAGCAACACTGCAATACAATGACAACAACAATTTGTTCCCATCAATCTAGATAGCCAGCATGTCCTCTTTTTATTAAAAATATTGTCTCGCAACAAAATTTCAGTAGTTTTGATACCTCAGGCTGACTCGTATAACAAAATTATTTAAACTAATCAACCAAAACTGACCATATTTGCACTTTATTATGTAAATCTATATAGCTGCATAGTAAAGAACAATATTTTGATGTCAGAATGGATTGCATTATACAAATTAAATGACAGCAACATTGCAACACAATGACAACAAAAATTTGTCCCCATCAATCTTCATGTAGATAGCCAGCATGTCCTCTTTTTATTCAAAATATTGTCTCGCATGAAAATTTTAGTAGTTTTGATACCTCAGGCTGACTTGTATAACAAAATTATTTTAAAGCATCAGCCAAAACTGATCATATTAGCACTTTATTATGTCATGTATGTAAATCTATATAGCCGCATAGTAAATCAGCATATAGCCGCAAAGTAAATCAGCAATATTTTGATGTGAGGATGGATTGTATAATACAAATGACAGCAACATTGCAATACAATGACAACAAAAATTTGTCCCCATCAATCTAGATAGCCAGCATGTCCTCTTTTTATTAAAAATATTGTCTCGCAAGAAAATTTCAGTAGTTTTGATACCTCAGGCTGACTCGTATAACAAAACTATTTTAAAGTATCAAACAAAACTGACCATATTTGCACTTTATTATGTAAATCTATATAGCGGCAGCCGCATAGTAAATCAGCAATATTTTGATGTCAGGATGGATTGTATAATACAAATGACAGCAACATTGCAATACAATGATAACAAAATCTTGTCCGCTTTAATTTAGAGTGCCAGCATTTCATCTCTGTATTCGTTATATAAAACTGTCACTAAAGTCAGTATCAGTATCTGTATTTCCCACTTCCATGACTTCTGAATATGGACGGGTATATCACAGATTCCATTTTGGGCTATTGTGTGATGGGTTGGTCTGCGCATAAATTAGTCGTGCTTGCTGAGGTGTGATGATTTAAACTCAGTAGTTCAGGATGGTTTGTATAATAAAACTATTCCACCTCATCATCCAACAGTGTGACTGACATGACAGATTTCATTTGTACTTTATAATGAAAAGTATGAGAAGTTCTCTTCTAGGAAAAGTATACTGTTAGTATATTATGTCGGTTGGTTGATTTTGTTGGTGGCTAAATATCAAGTGGCAAATATTTCATCCCGTTTCACATAAGTATATTTTTTCGGACGTTCAAGATATCATTTATAATCCGTAAAGACAAATCTAACGAAATTGACGAGATTGTTCATAATTATACAACACCTTATGTGCAATAACACTGTACAATTTTCCTTTGAACATTTTTTGGAAAACAGAATCGTAAATCCAAGGCAAACATAGGTGAATGACGATAAGATATTTATAAAGAGACTGTCAAAAGTGGGGAACGAAGCAACTTTAAAAATGATGTTGATAACCCGTGATATAAAAATACTGTTCCGATGCGTGGATAACCTTTCTATCCGCCTTCTAGTTTAAATAAAATCCTTTCTTTTATGATAACTGCATGTGATCACAAGTGTGTAATTTTAAAGCCATTGTTTAATGTAAATAAGAATAAGAAAAAAAAAGATTTTTTAATATGTGTATATTAAATATATATGACATAGAGTCTAACGAGTAAAGTAATTTGCTTTACTGGGAAAAAAGAACAATAGGATTATTATTATTGTTTATGTTTACAATCCGAAAAATTAAAATAAAATGAACTTCGGTTTCAACCAATGAAATGTCGTACACCATTCATTCACACCATTCCCGATCGCACGTTACACAATCACACCATTCCTCATACACCATTACACCATTCCCCTTACACCATACACCATAGCACCATACACCTTCTACCATTGCACCATATGCCATACACCATTACACCATACACGTTATTTTGGGAAGTTTACACCATCCAAGGGCTGTAAACACACATAAAGCTTTGTTTGTGTTGATTAATAGTGCATATTTTTTCTTTATTTAAATATAAGTCGGTCATTGGTTTCAGTACTTTTGTACAACAGGATGGGTTCTTTTTCATAAAATATGATAAATGTAAGTGATAAGTTAGTAACATTGTGTTTGCATTGTTTAAAAATGGCCATATTTCTTCTTTTATATGAAAACCAATGAACTTATATATTCAATCAGTCATTTCAAATGCCTCTAGAAGAGTTGCTTTTTTATATAAATTGTGATTAGTCTATGGATATAGACGCTTACACTTATGTTGGTGTTAAATAAGAGTGCAACAATTTCTGTATTCTAATGAAAACATGAAATGCCATTGTGTTTTAGTAATTTTGTACATCAAGTTAGACGGTTTTTCGTAAAATATGATGAATATCAGAAAAAAGATACACACATTTTGTTCGCATTGTTTAAACATGTCAATGTTTCTTCTTTTTTAAAGCAAGTATGCACTGTTGTTTGCAATCAGATATGCATAATGCTTCTGGATAACTGATTATTTTCATAAGATTTGAATACTATAAGGATACAGTTGCCTAAACTTTTGTTTTTGTGGAATAAGAATGCAAAAAACTTTCGTGTGTATTGAACATGTTGAATCAGAGCTAAATTATGTCTTTATTTTAATGAAAATCATGAACCACCATTGGTTTTTAGTACGTTTTGAACATCAAGATAGGTTGTGTTTCGTAAATTAAGATGATTATAACGGATAAGTTAGTAAAATTTTGTTTTTATTGTTTACAAATACCCATATTTCTTTTTTTTTTCGTGAAAATAAATGAACTTTTTTTCGCACATCAACATTTCAACCGCCTTTTGATGGGTACCTTTCATGATGTGTGTATACACGAAGATTAAAGATGCATTTTTTTTTTATATAAATGGCAAAATTAAGAAGATATTTTGCCATTTTGAGAACCAAAATCATGAACCACTATTGTTTTTCATAAATAATGATGAACATAACAGATAAGTTAATAAAATTGTGTTTGCATTGCTTAAAAATACCAATATTTCTTCTTTCTTGACAAAATCAATGCACTTTTATAGACAAATGGTCCTTTAATACGCTTTTGATGAGTTATTTTGATAAAATGTGGATATTCGAAGAATAGAGAATCTTTAACTTATGTGTGTCGAATAAGATTGCAATGATTTCTTTATTTTCATTGCATGTTAGCACTGTTTGTACATCAACATGGGTTTTTTTTTCTGAATATTAGAGAAAAAATGCTCAATTTTTTTTCTTTTGATAAAAACCAAGGCACCTGTATTTGTAATTAGTCGTTTCAAAGGCCTCAGGATGAGATATTTTATAAAATATGAATAATCTAATAGTTTTTGGTACTTTCGAACATCAGGATGGATTGTTTTCCATATGATTTGATGAATATAAAAAAAAAAGATACTAACAATTTGTTTTCATTGTTTAGAAATCTCATAATTTCTTCTTATTATAAACAATAGTGTAATGTAGTTTGTAATGGCTCTGGGTAAGTAGTTATTCTTATCAAGTTTGAATACTATATAATAATGAATAATGCGTTACTAAATTGTTTACATTATTTGGTTATTCACAATGCCTCTGGCTGGATTATTTCTTTATTTTAATGAAACTAATGAACTTCTATTGTATTTCGTAAATTATGATGAATATAACAAATAAGTACAATTTTAAAATTGTGGTTTTCATAAGATATGATCAATAAAAAGCATAATAAAAATACAAAACTAAAAAGCATATTCAAAACTGAAAAATCCATTATGACTGCCAAAATCAATCGCTAACAACCAACGGAACAAGTGTAAAACAATTGTTGTATTCCTAACTTGGTACAGGCATCTTCCGAAGAAAATGGTGGGTTAAACCTAGATGTATAGTTAGTTAAACCTTCCACTTGTATGACAGTTGTTTATCTTATCAGAAAAAAAAATACTAAAAATGTTGTTCGAATTGTTAAAAAATGCAATTAGTTTTTATCAAAAATAGTGACCAGTTGTTTGCAATCATTTCTTTAAAATGACTCTGGATACATTATGTTTTATATACTTTGAATAACATAAGGATTAAGATACTTACACTTTTGTTTGTGTTGAAAAATAATGCAATTATTTTTTATCTTAATGTAAATCATAACCCACCAATGGATTTGAGTAGCATATGGATATAGATACCTTAACATGTTTGTGTTAAATTCAAATACAATTATTTCTTCATTTTATTATATTGTAATGGAAATCATCAACCATTTAATTATTTGCAATATTTGTTTGTTTCATTTTTTAGAGCATTTCGGCAAATTTAGTAGATTTTAGCAATCGCAATAAACAACGTTTTTAACATTCGTCGGGTTTGATGAAAAAATGCCTTTATATTAACTACAATCGCATTTTTTTTTTATCAAATTGAAGTTTTAGTTCTATCAGCATACTTCACCTCACTATTAACAACCGTAACATTGTAGATGTGTTAACTTTGCTGAGTGATTAGTTTTAACTTGTCGGGTTTCTTATTTTTTCCGTTTTAATTTGTAAAATTTCATTATGTGACCTAGTAGAGTACAAAACGTCAGAAAGATAAATCAGTCCAATCAGTTAAAGATTTTCGCTATTAGTCTGATGGATTGATGACAATATTCTTCAACTTCATACTTTATTTAGTCTTTCAACTTTATTTTATTCGAGCGTCAATTTGTTTAAGAAGAAACACACAGCTGGGGGATCACAAGTATGCGCATTGTATCTTTAATACACGTGTTTTGCATGAGGTTCTTCACTTTTGATAATGAATGTCACATTTCCAGCATTTTACATTTTTATTATGTTTGTTTATCAACTAGAAAGTAATCGAATGTTGTTCACTCAATCGTTCTTTATGAAAAGAAGGTTTCCTAATACCAAACGAGATGATACAGAGATGGAATAAGATGAGTCAAAATAACCTCAAATATTGGTCAATTAGGTATCAGTTTTATACTTTTAAAAAAAAATCTAAGTAATTTAAATTCAAACGGAAGCAATTGAACAATACAAATTCATACGGGGTTTTTCAAAGATGTTTGACATCAACCTGTTTCTCTCTTCCTTAACACGCATGGTTAAAGTGATAAATTCGATCATAAGAACATTCAAAGTAATTTTATTTTTTTAACAAACCGAAACTTTATAAGTGTCCAAAATTCAATGAATAATGTAGTTATAAAGCAAAATCGTTAAATTTGTATAGACAAAATGCTTCCGAATTGATTCATTTTTTGCGTAGAATTAAACATGCACTGCCAGTAGTAATATATTATACCATAAAACAATATAAAAAAAAATACCAGGATAAAAATTATGTATGCCAAACGCGCCTTTCGTCTACAAAAGAGGCGGAAGATACCAAAGAGACAGTCAAACTCAAAGGTAGAAAATAAACTGAGAACGCCATGTCTAAAACCTAAACTGACAAAAAGACACCAAACAGTATACAAAACACACAAAACCGAATATGATTTTATGTACTGTTTGTTGATGATTTACCTTCATGGAAAGCGTTCAAAGCAGAAATGTTTAAAGCAAAGGATTTGTGATAACCGAAACAGTTGAACTATGTGACCATAGAGAACCGGTAGTTCAGTAGTTGTCGTTGGTTCATGTCTGTTACATTTGTTTTTTTGTAAATTGTTTTGTTATAAATTAGCAGTTATTTTTCTCAATTGAATTGTTTCACATTGTTCATGTCGGGTTCTTTTATAGCCGACCATACGATATGGGTTTTTCTCACTGTTGAAGGCTGTACGGTTGCCTATAATTGCTTACATTCACTTCATTTGAACTTTGGTGGATAGCTGTCTCATTGGCAATCATTCCACATCTCCTTTAAGGTTAACTTTAATTGTATGTGTTGAAATCTAAGTTTTTTAATGATTTCTAAATCTATTAAGCGAAACTTTGAAATCATACAAATATCACATTTCAGTATTTGGCATGATTAATGACAATACTTATTCAATAATCTGAAAGAACCAGCTGTCATCTTAACATGTTCACTTTACTACTTATTCAATTAATTTCATTGTCGTTTCTATAATTTGTTGCTGAATGGTATGCTGTACTTTATGAATGTCTATTTGATTTTTTCAGCCGGTAAGTGTTAAGTAGCAAACAGATAAGTATACTGTACAATTATCTATGCAATTCATAATATAACGATATTTATATAATGGTGTTAGTAGAATAGTAAAGTAAAACAATAAACATACCATGAAAATGATGTGTGATAGACGCGCGTTCCGTCTACAAAAGAGGCGGAAATACCAAACAGACATTCAAACTAATTAGTCGAACATAAACTGACAACGCCATGGCATGAACCTCAACAGACAAAACGACAAACAACAGTACACAAAAAACAAAAAAAAACGGGATTGATTTCATGTGCTGTTTTCTAAATTTACCTTAACCGGAAACGCACAACGCAGAAATGTTTAAATCAAAGGACGTTTAATAATTAACATAGTTCAAGTATAAGACCATAGAGAACAGACAATAATTATATAAACTTAACGTCAACATTACTTAAGTGTGTTAAAACCTAAGTTTCTTTATAATTTTTAAATTTATAAAGCGACACTTTGAAATCATACAAATATTACATTTCAATATTTGGCATCACTAATGACTTTACTATTGAATAATCTGACAGACCAAGCTGTCATCTCGAAATGTTCTGCTATCACTTTACTACAAATTCAAGTAATTCCATTATCGTTGTAATAATTCATTGCTAAATGGTATGCTGTAGTCTAAGGATATTTATTTGAATTTTTCAGCGGGTAAGTGTCAAGTAGCAAATAGATAAGTATAGCGTACAATTATCTATGCAATTTATAATATAACAATATTTATATAATGTTTTTAGTAGAATAGTAAAGTAAACCAATAAACATACCATGAAAATGATGTGTGATAGACACGCGTTCCGTCTACAAAAGAGGCGGAAATACCAAACAGATATTCAAACTAATTAGTCGAACATAAACTGACAACGCCATGGCATGAACCTCAACAGACAAAACGACAAACAACAGTATACAAAAAACCGGGATTGATTTCATGTGCTGTTTTCTAAATTTACCTTAACGGGAAACGCTCAAAGCAGAAATGTTTAAATCATAGAACGTATAATAATCAACATAGTTCAAGTATATGACCAATGAGAACATACACGAAAATAATTATATCAACTTAACGTCAACATTGCTTGAGGGTGTTAAAAGTTAAGTTTCTTTATAATTTCTAAATTTATAAAGCGACACTTTGAAATCATACAAATATCACATTTCAATATTTGGCATGACTAATGACTTTACTATTGAATAATCTGACAGACCAAGCTGTCATCTCGAAATGTTCTACTATCACTTTACCACAAATTCAATTAATTCCGTTTTCGTTGTAATAATTCATTGCTAAATAGTATGCTGTACTCTATTAATATGTAATTGAATTTTTCAGCGGGTAAGTGTCAAGTAGCAAACAAATAAGTATAGCGTACAATTATATATGCAATTTATAATATAACACTATTTATATAATGGTGAACGTAGTGTAGTAAAGTAAAACAATAAACATACCATTTTAAGAGAGAAATAGTCGAAAAAAGTATATAAAAATGGGTTAGTAAAACACTTTTATCTGCTTTTCTTTAAAATAAACCTTTTGGAAAGATTATAAGAAATTGTATTTTTAAATTATTGTTGTCAAGTATGAAATATGAGAATACATTATGAAATAATATGACTTGGTAATGACAGGCGATTACTAGTTTATAAAGCTTGAACCATGTGATTATTTATGTATGCAGCCACTGAATATGCTAATTACGTGAAAATATTAACATTTTCCCGAGTGTCACATCTTGGTATATCCTCATCTTTATATTAAGGAGACAGTAGTTAACCGATGTCAAAATTGCGACTTTATGTTTAGTCTTGTTTATTCTTTTTGATTATACCTATCATTTAATTGCTTTTCAAAAAATAGAATGTTGTGCTACATACCATGTATATACTCCTGATTATGCAGTAACTACTCATCAATAGGCGATCAGCAAAAGAACATCACATTATCAATATGCTAGTATTTTCATAATATACATTTCAATTTTTTGTTCTACTATGATTGGTATATAATTTACTACTGGACACCATAGATACAAAATACCTATAGACAAAATTGATGCTATCGTGATTTGTATAAACTCTAAAAGAGAAGATAATGACTTTACAACTATTTTTGGGATATAGGTATTCATGTTCACCACTTGGTTTGTCATTTTTGATATCTATACTTCGTTTGAATAGCTACCACATTCAAGAAAACACAGTTTCTAGTTAAGAAAACTAAAACACTTTAAACAATGTGCTGAACATATTCAGTAAAATTTATAAACTGGTGTTTTTGAGATGAGTATTTGCTGTATCATGATTGTCTTAAATTATTCCTCAGATTTTAAACTTGTATTTTTATTTATATTTTTCAGTGCACAGTAAGTGTTATTTACCATAAGGATAACTATATTGTGATTAGTTTACAAATAATGAAAAATGAAAGGACAATAGATAGTGCATGTTGAGTATGGTGTTTTTATTGAAATTGGAAAATATAAAAAAAGTTCTAACCAATAAAGACGCAATTATATAGAAGTAACAAAATCCATTCGTATATTAGAAGCAATGCGATATTTTGATTAGTATGATTTTAAATGAAATGCTAAGTAGTCTAAATTCAAACGTGAACAAATAGACAATTCGTATTGTTGTTTATAAATATCTTTAACAACACCTTGTTTTTTCTCTAGTATTATAACATGTATAACAAAAAAATATTTCAAGTATTAAATACTTTCGTGAATATGTTCAATGTAATATTTGTTATTGTTACAAATCTAAATGTTATAAATGTCTTTAACCGAACGAATAATATATTGAAACAAAAAGATTGATAACTTTATTTAGACAAAATGCTTCCAAATTAATTTACACGTTGTGTAGGTAAATCATTACGACTTAATAATCTGACAAATATACTGCCAGTAATAACAAAGTATTCCATAATAGAGGGACGAAAAATACCAGAGGGACAGTCAAACTCTTAGATCGAAAACAAACTGACAACGCCATGGCCAAAAATAAAAAGACAAACATACAAATAATAGTACATAGGACACAACATAGAAAACTAAAGACAAAGCAACACGAACCCCACCAAAAACAGTATAGAAACTTATTAAAGAGATAAGGTTTATAATGTTGTACATGTATCTGTAAACGGACAATGTTTGAAAGTTTTATAACCTTTGATATGGACAGTTGACTAATTATCACACACGTATGAAAGTTTTATATTTTTTAATTGATAAAAGAACAAACATGTTTTTCCGTTGCATTTGTTATTTGTGATGACAATAAGACAAAACAGGCAATAGAAGACTGAAGTTCAACCAGTGCTTCAGAAAACATTATACGTTTGTTATTATAAAATATAACAAACACATAAGACTGAAGTTCAACCAGTGCTTCAGAAAACATTATATGTTTGTTATAATAAAATATTACAAACACAAAATATTAATTTTGACATGATTACTGACTATAACATTCAACAAAAAAATGTCAGTTCTACTATCACTTTACTACTTATACTACGGTGGCTTCTATAACTCATTGCTAGATGGTGTGCTGTATTGTATGATCATTTACTTGATTTTATTATTTTTGCAGTACGTAAGTGAATAGTTTCAAACAGATAAGTATAGTTTACAATTATCTCGCAATTCATAACATGACGATAGTCTTTGAAACTAGAATAATGCTTTTAATTATGCAGGTTGCAATGAGCTGAATGATCTAACTGCGTAACGATATTCCTATTTCTCCAAATATCGTATATGTTTAGTATGTCCGTATTTCTGAAGAAAGGTGACAATATGTCTAAATTGTAACAACATATTATGATCTTGTGACTTCTTTCTCATTATTCCTTTCATTTTATATATCTATATGTCCAATTAATGTATTAATTCTCGATATGTACATATTATGCTGTAAACCAGAATTCCTGGTTATTTGATTAATCGTCGCCATTCAAAGTTGTTCTTGATTAATAATAAATGTATGACGTCTGTTTTTAAAACATAGGTCCAGAATTACAAAAATAAAAACATGTGTTGTCCTTTGTGTTTTTTAATATATATATATCATACCATTACTATTTCAAATATATGTATTATTTAACTTTAGTCGGTAACTGTCAAGTACCAAATCGAAAACGTAAACTAAAAACTTTGAGCATTTGTTGTCATAGGAATCATTTGACAAATGGCAGTCTTCTTATAAAAGTGGAAAAAGGTGATAGTTGCAATGCTTGAAAATTGTTATCAAGATGCATAGATAACACTGTTACTTTGCTCGTTAAAAAATCAATTAAACTTGAATATTTTAATTTGATAAATTATGTGTGCAGTCATTAATTTATGAGCCAATAGACTAAACATTACAAATTGTGGTAGAATTGTCAATGAGACAGCTACCTAATATAGAGTAAATTATGTTGATGGTAGTTGCAATAAGTCACATTAGGGGCTTTTCCAATAGTGAGCAATACAAATACCGTATTTTAAGAAAGCTAAAAAAATCCCAAAATGAAAATATGTGAACCATTTCAAACTATAGAACTTACACTGTTAGGTCCGATAGGTCAATAAATTTTGACAAAAGTCCGACGATGATATATGTTCTCATTGTAGCTGTACCTGTGGAGGGTAAGTATTGAAGATAATGATTACGATTTATATTTTTCTTCGATGGCGCGGATGTACATTATATGCAATAGTCATCAAAAGAAGTACATATAATGATTATACAAAAGTGTACTACTGATAGCTATACACGCAGTATAACATGATATTTTCAAATAATTTGTTTCATACTTGAAATTTGACATGAAAAAGTACAATACATCTAATTAATAACTGATGAATAAGGATATGCACAAAATGGCATTTTGCTGCGGTAGTCTCTTTAAACTCTTTTTTTGTAAGAAGATAACGAATTACATAATTTATGTTTGCAAGCTGGTACTTATGAAGGACACTATTCGTTTAGTTAAGTGGTATGGTCGTCTCTGACATAAATCGGTTTCATTTGAAAAGATTGGTACTCTTATAGACCGGATACATACTCATCAGTTACAGATAATTTCAACACATAAAGTAACTATATATATTAATCAAAGTACAGAACGAGCATGTACTGTTATTAGAGGATCTATAATATCACTTTTGAAAGGGGAGAAGATGTTCTTGTTGAAATGATAGCACATCTGAAGCTTTGAGTTGTATGACTACTTTTCCATAAAACTGATCGTAAGCATCATCAGTCCACACTATTTATTGAGTCAAATCGTGACCAAATACAAGATGATCAACAAACAAACAAATGAACCAATAACAGTCCTTAAGGAGTTGTTAAGTATATCAAACTGGTTTGTTATCTATAACCTAAAAATACAGAAGTTTATGTTGAGGACATCAAAACTGCTACCATGTAAGCAAGCATTCATTCACACCGTTGAAGAAAAATGTTTTAACTTGCAATTCGTTTGAAAAAGGGGAAACAAATGGCATTGAAGGAACATACAACACACTTTAATAAAATCATGTATATACATTATTGTAGTGAAGCAAATATGATAATTGTTAAATATATATTATAAGTAAAACACAAAACATTCTTTTCATCTATTCAGAATGATGTACTAGTCAGCCAGTAAACAACATTTGCAAGAAACAGGAAGGATAAAAAACACTTCCTTGTGATGATACAACAACGGAAAACAATCTGAATATAATGTTTCTTGTTTTATTTGTATGTTAATTTTTTAATTGAAATATGTTTGATTGTGATAACATGATAAGACAAACTGTGCTAACAATGTACAAACACATAGTTTATCCACAAAAGAATTATGTCGTACATTTTGAATCACACTAATCATTCAAAATGTTATATTTTCTTATAACTGATAATAACTAAATATACTCACATATATTAGTTTCAAATGAGCTAGTTGTATTTCACTGCTTAGAATCGTTACACTGTTATTATTTGTTTTTTATTAGTGTCCTTTGCTAGAAATATTACATCATGCAATCCTTCAAATTAGTTTACTTTTTCTTAAAATCTTACAATTCATCTGGCTGTAGACCTTTACGTATTGTAGAGCATTACACTCTGAAGTCAATTGATTCCAAAATTTTTTAAATGTACTGTTTAGTTGTACCTTTGATTTTCTTGTTGTCTAATCATGCGCGATATGAATGTTAAATGTCTATACCTTACACTATACTTTTTCATCTAAAATCGACAATCAGACAAATATTGGAATAATCCATTGTTTCGATTATGTAGCTCATTATCATGTAGATTCAAATTATTTTATATTTCAAACTTGAAACTGCTATACATATTTTAGTATTCTGTATATGTATGTTACTGTTCTTGTTTTATAGAATACTATGCTTATATTTGCATATGAGTTATTCTTGTTTACGCCATAATATACACTTTGCAATTCGTTTTACTAGAATGATGGTTTTTTTCTATTTTTTTCTTCTGTTTATTAACTCCTTATTGTTAAGGATGGCGAAGTGCTTGAGGAAATTCGCTCCTCTGTTTCGAAATAACACGAATTGTAAAAGACTGATACAAATTGAAATGTTATGAATAAATAAACTAAACAAGCAGAAAATAACGAAGGGTTCATGCGGTTGTTTTCACGATATAAGCCTTTGAAAATATGGCTGGAAGTGGTTCTCTTTAGATTTTTCATGAATTTAACACAGGCACCTTCTTTCTTTCAAAAGTATGAAAAAATAACAAGGATTTTATAAAATTTTCAAATATGGCATTTAAAACTATATGTTATAAAAATATGCAAACAAAATAAGGGGTTTGCGGGCAACATTTTTTAATGGCACTACATGGAAAAACACCAGAGAATTCCGAATATCTGGCAAAAAATGTAAAAATCAAAAGGTTCGAACATCCTTTAACAATATTTTCAGGCGAGTATACGTAATTGCACGCTTCTAGCGGAATTTTAGTTAACAAATAGGCATACGTCATTTAGAATGAAATTAAACAATCAACTATATTACAGGCAGAACGCTCCACAGAGAGTCATATAGTAAATAAACATGTCGCAACCACAGCTGAGCTTAAGGCCTCTTCTGAACATTTGAAGGTCCCCAATATGTATTTGTTACATAAACTACCAAAACACCGTCAACTATCGTTTCATCTCGGCCTATAAGTGTTCTACTACTAGAATGTCAGTTCTTTCAACGAGTTCTTTAATTACTATCAAAGAACGGATCATTACTTTTGCTAATAAAACTTATGAAAACAGTGGAATGAACCATTTTTGGATAGCAAAACATTCTCTAGATATTTTCGATAAATCACGTGTTTTGACGATCCTTTTGATTCGGTTGTTAGTTTTGACTGTTCCACTATTTACAGTACACTTCCTCACAAATTATCAAACAACAGTTTTCCTTTTTCAAGTAAATGGTTGTCCAGTCAATCTAATTGCACATTTATTTTTCATTAAAAACCCTTTTCTCAAACGGAAAAATGGTAAATATGCTAGACATACTTACTGGAGGAGTGTTGAGATGTTTACAGCCATACATTTTCGTCTTAACAACATTTATGTACGTTTTGGGTATAAACTTTATCGACAGATTGTAGGTCTTCCTATAAGCACCAATTGTGCCCCTCTGATGACCGTCGTGTTCCTGTACTGTTATGAATCACAGTGTATGGCCAAACTCAGTATGACCCGTGTAAATTCCATTTAATTGATCGATTCAACAATACTTACCGTTATCTTGATGATATTTTTTCGTTAGATAATCAATAATTCTCAAAATATGCTGGTGAACTTTACCAACAGCAACTTACTTTAAATAAATTAAATATTATTAGAAATACGTGTCCTTGTCTAGATTTAGATATTTAAGATTTTTTTTTTTATAATTTATTATTTTTCTTCATGAATTTACAGGTATCAACATATATTTATCTTGTGGTACAATAATCAAGCAAGTGAAATAAATAAGCATGATAAGCATTCTATGGACTAACACTATGAAATCTATGAATGAAGTATAGTAATAACATTTTCATTAATATAGTAATAATAGTAATAGTAGAGCAAGCATATGGTATAACTACCAGTATACAAGTTCTTTCAAATACTCATATATATACACATATGTATATACATTAACCTAATTTAAATTTAATTAATGATCTTAGCCCAGGGGTTCCAGTACAAGTTGTGTTCTTCCATACTTAAATATTTTGAAGAAATATGTTTCTCTAAAATCAAGTTTTCTTTTATGTAATTTTGAAGACCTTTAATATGAGGTTTTATGTCTTGCATCTTACATCTGTAAATGAAATACTTTGTCAGTAAGATAACTTTATTTTTAATAAAATTCAATTTATAATTTTCATAGAGGCCAAAAATGACAATATTCAAATTTAGTGCTATTTCTATATGAACTATATCGAAAATCCAAGAATTTAGATTGTGCCAAATGTCGGCTACAATATGACAACCCCAAAGTAAATGTTCTATAGTTTCAAGCTCTTCCTTGCAAAATGTACACAAATTACAGTTAACAAGTTTCATTTTAAAGAGTAGAGCATTAGTCCCTAAGATATAATGAATAATTCTATATTGAAACCAACATAACCTAGTATTTTTTGAAACCTTGGTAACACACAAGTGTATTTTTTTCCAATTTTCTATAACTTTATTAAGAATACCTTCCCATTTTTTTTCTGCTACAAAATCTATAGGTAAAGTTCCTTGATTTAAAATAGTATACATGTCCTTTGAGCCCTTTTCGGACTTAAAGAAAATATTAATGTTGAAAGGTATAATAGCCTGATGTTTTTTCTCTCTTTCGGTGTTGATTCCAATGGCTTGTAGCCATTTTTTTAGTGCTAATATAAGCCCATAAAACTGTAGAAACATGGGTTTGAAATTATACATAATTTCAAAATTTTCATATGTTAATATATTTCCATGTTCATCTAACAGGTCATTTACAGTCCATACCCCATGATGTGACCAATTTTTATAGTAAACGCTGACGTTATCAATTTTAATATGTTCGTTATGCCATATAGATGTCGAAATGACTTCCTCAAAATGAAATGGATGTCTGAGTTTTGACATAATTTTCCAGGCATGAAAAACTTCATCCCAAAATTTGTTTTTTGATTTTTTAATAATTCCAAAATAAGCCGACTCTGTAAAATTTATATTTTGGGTGGAGGTAAATAATTGGATCCATTTGGATTTTGACTTAAATAATCTTCTAACCCAAGTAAGTTTTAACCCTTGTATAAAATGTCTCAAATTAATCATTTTTAGGCCCCCTCTAAAGTATTCTTGGCATAGAAGATCCCGCTTTATCTTGTCAGGCTTATCATCCCAAATGAATGAATAAATTTTACTATTAAGTTGACGTATCATATTATCATCTGGACCTGGGATGGACAGGAACAGATGATTTAATTTTGATATAATTAGTGACTTTATAATTGTTATTTTACCAAACGGGGTAAGTGACTGTTTTGACCATTTTTGTAATATTTTTTCTATTTCTTGTATTCGAGGAGCATAGTTTAGATTTAACATTCTATCTAAATCAACACAGAAAGTGATACCTAATAATTTGAAGGTACTGAAACCCCATTTCAGTCCCCACTTTACACATATTTTGTCTTGACTATGTCTTTTACTACCTATCCATATAACGTTTGTTTTGTCTAAATTAATTTTCAGTCCTGATATCTCAGCATAGAATTGTAATATACGGAGAGATGCATCCAGTGAGGAAGGCGACCCATCTAAAATAAGTGATGTGTCGTCTGCATATTGAGACAAGATATACTCTGAATCATCTATCGTAATACCCTTTATCTCATCACTACTTCTTACTAAAATGCCTAATATTTCAGCACATAGCAAGAAAAGGTAAGGAGACAAAGGATCCCCCTGTCTACAGCCTCTCTCCACACGGAAAAAGTCTGACAGACAGCAGTTCTGGGTGACAGTAGATGTAATATCATTATAAAATGTTTTTATCCAGTTCATAATAGAGTCTCCAAAATTAAAATACTTCAGTGTTTCAAAGAGAAAGGCCCATGATATAGAGTCAAAGGCCTTCTCAAAATCAATGAGTAATAATATACCAGGGATATCATTTTCTTCTGTAAAGTGTAAAATATCATATATAAGTCTACAGTTCTCCCCAATAAATCTACCCGGGATAAAGCCTGTTTGATCAGAGTCAATAAATCTGTTTAGAACTGACTTTATCCTCTCAGCTATACAACTAGAAGCTAGTTTGTATGTTGAATTCAAAAGTGTAATTGGACGCCAATTTTTTAAGAACTGTTTTGACTTGCCTTCTTTTGGAATACATGTGATAACTCCCTGCCTCTGTGTGACAGACATTTCCCCTATCTGCTATGAATAATTTATTGACCTCAAGACAAACTTTCCAATGTCTATCCAAAATACTTTAAAAAATTCTGCAGTAAAACCATCTGACCCAGGACTTTTATTATTTTTCATCCTTTTCAAAGCTTGTGTTAATTCAGTAAAAGAAATGTTACCTTCTGATGATTCTTTTTCGATATCATTTAATTTAGATGTCAAAGATGGTAATTCCCTTGATAAGTTTACTTTTTTAAGACATTCTTGTCTTTTGTAAAGTTTCTCATAAAATATTTTTGATTGTTTTAAGATTTCTTTTTGATTTTCTACTACAGTATTTTCATCAGTAACTAGTTTTTTAATAGTTTTATTGACAAAGTTTTGTGTTTCTAAATTACAAAAAAAATTAGTGGGCCTCTCTCCTTCTTCAATCCATTGGGTTCTTGACCTAACATATTGACCTTTAACCTTGTTCTGTCTCAAAATTCTAAGTTGACATTTTTTGGCTTCTATTTCATCAAGAGTGTCCTCTGTACTTACCTTATTTTCTAAATTTTGTATCTCCTCAGTCAGTTGGATTTCCTGTTTTGTCCTTTCTCTTTTTATAAATGTTGAATAAGAAATAGTCTCACCTCTAATCTCAAGGAGAAGGGTCTCCAAAAATAATTGGTCATTAATTGAAAATTCAATATCCAAAGTATCAATACCATGTAAAGCATCCACTCTATGCACTGGCATTACATATTGCTCAACTGTGTTAGTAATTTGTTGTTTTATTAGTTTTACATATTCAGGATCTTGAAGGAGAGAGTTATTAAACTTCCAGAGGCCTCTGCCTTTTATAAAGTCATTTATTTTTAAAGTCAAAATCACTGGTGAATGATCTGACCTGTAGCTATTACCAATGTTTACTTCACAAATGTCATCTATAAGGCTTTCAGAAATCAAAAAGAAATCTAATCTAGATTGTTTAAAAGGGTTTTTCCTTCTCCATGTAAATCGTTTAAGATCAGGATATATTTCTCTAAATGGGTCGATGAGATTCTTATATTCTTTAATTTCCAAAATTTTCTCTCTAGATCTTGGATTGTTTATATTTATATAGTGATGGGTATCAAGGTTGAAATTTTGAACAAGATTAAAGTCCCCACAAATAATACAAAGCTGATTTCCGAAGAAATCTATTATTTCTGTTAATTTGTCATAGAAGCAGGGAGTATCAATATTTGGCCCATAAACATTTATCAGAGTAAATCTCTTGTCTTCAATATTAAGATTCAATCCCATCAGATTGCCATCTCCATCTTTTTTAACTTTATGTATTTTATAGTCAAAATCATTTTTAAACAGAATAGCAACTCCTCGTTTATTTGAAGCAAATGAATTAAAAACACAATGGCCTTTCCATTGGTTTTTTATCAAAACTTCATCTTGTTCTACAAAGTGTGTATCCTGGAGACAATATATATTTAAATCTTTTGAATAAAGATAATCAAAAATATCTCCCCGTTTTTCCCTCATGTGAAGTCCTTGACAATTATAGGACATTATTTTAATGTTTTTTCCTTCCATCATGATATTTGTTCTTCAACTGTAAAGTATGATATTTGTAAAAACAAAGGAAAAAATAGTTCATGCGAGACATCAGGACTGATTTCATAATATTTCACTTCCTTAAAAAATATTTCATATATATGCCAAATACCAGAAATCCATGTTTTGTAATAAATATATACATAAAATAAACAAACAAAAAAGAAGATGAAACACATATAAAACATATAATATGAAACTAAGATATTTCTCATCTTAATGCAGATTTACATATGTGTTCTAGGGGAGATAACTCAATTTGTTTTTAGATCAAATTTAGGCCAGACTAAGTTTTGTACTGATCTGCATAATAATATGTACTACATCTCAATATTTAAACACCATTTCTTACAAACTTATAATTAATGAATTAGGTTTATTCATAAAATATTGAAAATAATTATTTAGACAAAAGAGAAGAGATCACACAAGAAGCACCTTACCACAAAATGTCCATTGTTTTGTGCTTCCTTATCTGATCTGGTCAAGTTTGTCTTATGTTTATATCACATCACTACAATATGTGAGGTGTCACTTTGCATCTTAAGATTTAAATAAGCATACACAATTTGTTTATTTACTATAATTGAGATCAAAAACTAAATATTAATTTTTTAAAGCTCACCTTAAGATATTAATTTCTATCCCTTTATGAGTATTGAAGGTACAAAATGTACATGTTTTATTTCAATCTAAATGTTTATTTTGAAGAAATGTAGAGTCTTAAAGGAATAAAAAAGCAACCCGCCCATCCTCCAGTTGTGTATATATACACCTCTTAAGGTGATCTTATAAATTCACATACATTGTGCTATCTATGAAATAGACTAAAGCATGCATTTTCTCTAGAAATATAAACAGCTGAAAACAAAATGCAGAACGAAAAAAGCAAAAAAATTACATTATAACATATAATATCTATATGTAAGCTAAAGCATGCATGCACTTACTCAACATATAAAGAACGCATAACTAAAAAAGCAAAAATAAAGGCATGTAATGCTATATATCAAATCAAGCTAGTCGAACAAAATAGAGCAAAAATAGAGAAGCAGAATAAAATGTAAGCCAAATGAAAAAGCAACGATTCTTTTTTTTTTCTATACATACTACATGTACTATCAATCTAGAAGCCTGTAAATAGAAATCTAACAATACAAATACAAATATTTAAGATTTACTCCAGAAACTCAACACACAAATGTACGACAAAAGGGATTATTTTTCTTTCCCTGTTGTAAATTTTCCCCTTTTGGACAGTGATGTTCCTCTTGCACCACCTTACGGTGTTTATTAAACCCAACTCGTTCGTTATTCCCGTTGCTGTAGTGACGTTTTTGGATTTCAGTTAGCGTAATCTATGATTTATTGGTAAATTTTGAAGTCAGGGATTTCGTTACCACAAATAACTTAAAACCTTTACTACATTTTTCCATAGATACAAAGATTTGGTTTGCAAGTATTGCTATTTCAGACGGAATAGCACTTTATTATTTCGGTGATGTTGGTTACTGATTCCGGAAATTTATATACGATCCGGGTAAACTTATCAATCTTTTAAAAACTTATGTTAAAAGGTTACCAATTCAACACTGTAATTCGATATTTGAATATTGTTTTTATTGTTATAAACATTGATTTTTTTATCAGAAAATCATACTAAATAGTTTTGTTATACACATATACATTTCAACGATACTACAGTCTGTCGATACCTTTATTTTGGCATTTTTTTCTCTGACTGTTAATGACGTCATTCGAATAAATCCATTGGATGTTGGATGTGTACTGATTGCTTTTATAGTCTTACATAAAAAAAAATGTTATAAGTTGTTATTGGATTTGAAATACTTGTCATTAACTGCGATATTCTCAGATATGTAGATCGTGTTCTTTTGGTTGTTAAGGATGAGGGATGGATAAATACCCTGCCACGTCCGGTCTTTGTTTATGTTTGATGTTTCTCTTCTTTGTATCGAGCATTTTTCAACTAGTTTTTATACTTAATGTTGTGCTGTTACACCACTGTCCCATGTAAGGGTAGGTTTGAGCGCTCACAGACTTGTTTAAAACCGCCACATTCTATATGTGCCAGTCTTAAATCAGGAGCCTGTAGTTCATTGGTTGTCGCTAATTCATGTCTGTCTTATTTGTTTTTCGTTAATGGTCTTGTTATAAATTAGGCCGTTATTTTTCTCAATTGAATTGTTTCTTAATTTTCATGTCGGGGCCTTTTGCAGCCGACCATACGATATGGGTTTTTTCTCATTGTCGAAGGCCGTACCGTTGCCTGTAATTGCTTACATCCACTTTATTTAATTTTGCGGCATAGCATTGGCAATCATACATCATCTCCTTATGTCTATATACAACCGAGAAACGTATTATATTGAGTCCACACAAGTATGCCTATGTTATTTCAAAACTATTAGACACACCACGGAGGGTACAACATATAATCTTTGTGTAAATCATCAGAAAATAAAAGCGTTTCACAACAAATATATATCCAATTTAACAATTACACCTGGGACAATTTTGCATTTAATATAAAATTCAAACCAGCAATGACCCTGCAATTTTTTCGAAAGTCATTAGTTTTATATGTAATGCATCAATAGAAACATTGTAGGTGACGAATGACTTAATGTGTGTGTGTGTGTGTGTGTTTGTGTGTGTGTGTTCTGGTACACGTATGTCAATGAGGACATGTGTAAGTATACACACCAGTAAGTGAGGACTTCACTCACAACTAAGGACGTCCTCAGATGTAAATTGTATGATTATCGCTAAATTGCTTTATTTTTCAATCAAACATAAAATAAAAAGAAAAAATAAGCAAGTCTCACTCGCCGTCTATTATGAGGAAGTGTGAACTATGTGTGTACATCGATATTATTAAACGCCATTTTTGTGGTCGTGCTATAACACAATATCACCAGTGCGCATGCTTCAAAATCGGAACAAGATGGCGGCGTCTGGAGGAGCAAGGTACTTGTTTTTTTCAACATTTTATCACGTTTTACTTTTCATTACCATTCATGTTTTTTATTTAGGAAGGGCAATGCCTCTAAAATTTAGCATGAGCTGCCGATCGACCATAACTACAGTCCCAGGCAGGGGCGGATGATGGATTCAGCTTTTTTCAAAGGGGCGTAATTCCATGAATTGCCTATAAAATTGGTAGATTTTCACGCCGAGTGGAGTGATTCAAAACAAATTTGGACGATTTTATGACATGCAAAAAATGATACTGTTTCAGATCAAAAGAGGGGAGGGGAGTATGCCCTCTACCAGAGTTGGTAAATTTACCAGCCTGCCCGAGGATGCACGGCTGGTAACTTTCAAACAGGGCTTGCTATTTTTTCCCAAATTTGTATAGCTATATAAATAGCAGAAATTTTTGTTCAGGATTGGCTTGAAATATGAATGAATTTGCTACCCTTACATAATTTCCCATTCTCAACTCTAGAAGTATGAAAGCGATTTAATGAAAATATGTGGTCAGTCACTGTGGCTCTTTTATTTCAAGAATGCATGGACATCAATAGCCTTCTATTTCCATTTTAATAGTAAAAAGGATTTGTCTGATCACGGAGTATGACCAGTGTTTGATCTATGTTTGAGAAAAGTTTTTTTCATTCAAAGTCCACGATGGATGATTACAATGATAAAAAATGTACATGTAGTTGTAAACAAGGTTTCCAGAAGTAAGCAGCGGGAATGTCTTACGAAATCCATCGCTGAGAATGCTGCATACATTACAAGGCTTAAATATAAGGAACAGGATCCGATTATGCATGCATTGTTTTATGTTTGTAGAAATTTTCTGTCCAATTCAAGTAACAAAGACCAACCCTTGTTTGATGCAGGGCTCAGAAAAGACCATAAATAACTCTTTCATGCACGTTATAATATACGACTATATTGTCTTACATTATATACAGTTCTTTTACTAATTTTGTTTTCACTTTGAGAATATTATTTTATAAATATAACGAAAAAAAAATTCGCTGAACTATTGTACATTATTGTTTAGGGGCCAGCTGAAGCCCGCCTCCAGGTGTGGATTCTCTCACTTGTTGAGACCCATTGGTAGGCTTGCAAGGTTGGGTCACAGGTAAATACACATACCAGAATATAAACCTGGAATGTGTTTCAAAATACAAGTACCTGGGTTTATATTTAAGCTCATCTGGCTCATTTAGTTATGCTCAAAGTGAACTGTACAAGTATCCTTAAAAGCTTATTATCAATTGCGGAAAGATTTTTTATCTCTAAATCCTAACATCAAAACAAGTATTCATGCTTTTGATCACACTGTGAAACCTATTTTATTATATGGTAGTGAAGTATGGGGAATGTTTAATTCTCTTTCCTCTAAATGTAAGAAGGAAGATGTATCTCTTGAAAAATTATATTCATGTTTACCAGATGAGAAACTTCACATTAAATTTAACAAATTTATACTTGGTGTGCACAAAAAAACAACAAATGTTGCGTTAGATTTCCAATTTATTTTAATATAATTAAAGCGATGCTATTGTATTGGTATCGATTAGAGAATTTAGGAAGTAATTTTCCTCTATTAAAAGAGGCATATGAACAATTTAAAACACTTCACCAACTGAATAAAACATCATGGTATGGTTCAATATATGTTATATTGAAGTTACTTGGAATTGATTGTACAAATGCAGTGTGTGAAACCTTTTGTTTTTCTTACTCGCCAAATTGACGAGCAGCTTTTCATTTCAACTCACCAAATTGAAATTCCACTTGCCAGCTTGGAGAGTGACTTACTTTTGGGACTCACCGTCTTTTTCATACATAATTATTAAAAGATATTATTCCAAGTCCACTTACTAAATGTATGTACTTATGTACATTAGTTTTATCCATAACTGGTAACTTGACAATTTAAATTACTATTAACATATAGTAGTCTCAGTTATATAAGGGAGCAGTCAACTTATCTTTTGATTAACTTGGGAGAGGGGTATCAAATAGATTTTTACCACAGCTGACAAGTCAAAAGTTATTTTTATGTCATAACCAGATCTAGACTTCCTTACCTCAATGATTATGGATAAATCTTAGTACAAATGCTGGATTTTGAGCAGCCTCTTCTACTCTAATTGTCACTTTTTTATTTTATAAAAACATGAATATTACACTGTGTGGAAAAGTTCTGCACCAAAGGCTTTTTTATATTCAGTTTCTGGTTTTGCTTTTTTATTTAGTTTCTTTTGTTTTTTTAAATTATTTAGCCTTAAAAACTTTTCCATATTGAAATTACTATTTCATAATTTGCCTCCAGATTGAACTTGTTTAACATTCAGAGAAGTATAAAAAATGGCTTTCAAATCTGGTCAACGAATATCAATGTCCATCCTGTATTTTGCTTAGGCAACAACCATTTTCTTATCTGGGGGGGGGGGGGGGGGGGGCTGGGATTTTTTTGAAAAAAATATTTTGATGGCCTAGCTGACCGAAAAAAAATTTAGATTTTGCACTGTAGCTGAAATTTTTTTTATGGTTTTGTGAAAAACATGATAGGAAAAAAAAATTTTGCTTTCCTTCTCATAAGAAAAAAAATTTTATCGGAGGAAGGTTCTGAAAAAAAAATTATGAACACAATGAAAATCCCAGGCCCCCCCAGATAAGAAAATGGTTGTTGCCTTAAAATAAACATACATGGACCATAGGAAAGTAATAAAATTATAAAATGTTTTATTTGTAACCCACTGATAGTCCCCACTGTATGCAAATTACATTTATTTTAGTCATTTCAAGAAATTAGAATCAGTGAGGTGGGGATCGTATAATAGGTTTTAGCATGCTGATTCAATGAAGTGTCAAGGTCGTCATAATAATGTTTTAGTTTGCCATCACTTCCTGGGTATATGCACAAGGATATGTCTTTTTTACCCTCTTTGCCATGGTATTTGCCTTTTTACCCTTCACACAATGCCTGATCATTTGTGTGTTTTATTAAATACAGTTAGTGAAAGAATTATGGTATATAATCAAATATTTAACTTAATCATCCATATTGATATGCAGTGTAATTAAACAAATAATGCCCCAAGGGTGACTGCATGGGGAATAGAAATATGGTCACTAAAGGTCTTCTTCCAACCGGCAGTAAAACCCTTGCCAAAGTGGGACGGCCATTTGGCTGTGCGGGATGTATCAAGTATGCAGCCACGTCTGGTCAGAAGGGGAGGTTAAATCTGATGCCTCGTGGAGAGAGTGCCACGCTCTCTGCACGTTAAGAACCCTTTTAACAACTCTTTGAGGGGTCCGTAGGTGGCCTGTTGCAAGGCAAAATTTCTGTATCTTTCCAATATACCCTCATTTTCCAGTGGCAGCAGGGGTGTGGAAATGCTATGCCCGACTCGCCCGACTCGTCCATTTGAACAACCGGACAAGTAATTTTTGTTGAGCCTAGCTCGACATAGGGATAGTGATCCGGTGGCGACGTTAGCTAACTTCTTAAATGCTTTATATTTTAGAAGCTAGAAGACCTGGATGCTTCATACTTTGTATATAGATGCCTTATGTTACGAAGTTACTGTCTGTCATACGTCAATTGTCCTTGACCTCATTTTCATGGTTCAGTGACTACTTGAAAAAAAAGTCAACATTTTTTGTAATGTTAATTTCTTTCTTATTATGAGTAATAGGATAACTATATTTAGTATGTGCGTACCTTGCAAGGTCCTCATGCCCGTCAGACAATTTCCATTTGACCTCGACCTCATTTCATGGATCAGTGAACAAGGTTAAGTTTTCGTGGTCAAGTCCATATATCAGATACTATAAGCAGTAGGTCTACTATATTTGGTATATGGAATAATTGTAAGGTGTACATGTCCAACTAGTAGGTGTCATCTGACCTCGACCTCATTTTCATGGTTCAGTGGTCAAAGTTAAGTTTTTGAGTTTTGGTCTTTTTTTCTAATACTATATGCAATAGGTCAACTATATTTGGTGTATGGAAATATTTTATGATGTACATGTCAGTCTCGCAGGTTTTATTTGACCTTGACCTCATTTTCACGGTTCATTTCTCAGTGTTAAGTTTTTGTGTTTTGGTCTGTTTTTCTTCAACTATAAGCAATATATCAACTATATTTGTTGTATGGAAGGATTGTAAGGACTATATGTCTGTCTGGCAGGTATCATCTGACCTTGACCTCATTTTCATGGTTCATTGGTCAATGTTAAGTTTTCATGGTTAAGTTTGTTTCTTAGATACTATAAGCAATAGGTCCACTATATTTAATGCATAAATTGATTGTTAGGTGTACATGTCTGCCTGGCATGGTTCATCTGACCTTGACCTCATTTTCATGGTTCATTGGTCAATGTTAGTTTTCTTGGTTAAGACTGTTTCTTAGAAACTATAAGCAATAGGTCAACTATGTTTGGTTTATTGAATGATTGTAAGGTGTACATGTATTTCTCGTTTGGTTTATCTGACCTTGACCTCATTTTTTTGGATCATGTTAAGTTCATGTGTTACTTGTACTAAAGCTTTATATTTAGGACTATCAACATAAAATCAATGGTTAGTAAAGAAGGCGAGACATTTCAGTGTGTGCACTCTTGTTTTTGTCTGGGTTGCCCGTGGACAAGTAAAAAATTACAGTTGACAAAATTCATTTAATCAAAAATATAGAATTATTTTCATAATTTATTAAGATGTATTATTTTATGTAAAAGAAACCAATGATCAACACGTGAAAAACATATATTTAAATCAAAACATCAATGTTCATGATGACAAGTATTAAAAAAAAAACGGAAATAGATCGATAACCAAAATTAATAAAAATAAGGCCACATTTAAAAATATTTTGGTTTGCCCAAACCCTACCCAAAGGTAGACACAGTGGGTAGGTATGTAGGCATTTTCTTCTTTTTTTTTCTGCAAAGAGAAATTGAAGTGTCAGATGTTTGTTAGTCTTCATGCCTATCTGATTAAAAAAAACTTTTTCACATCAGGACAATAAAAGATTTTGAGTAGGCAGCTATTTTCTGGGTAGGTAGGGTTAGGGCAAACAAACAGATTCTTTTTTATGGCCTAAGTATGCGAACCCGGGTCTCATAAACATTGCGATATCTTTGTCCATTGACCCGGGATCGTCGATTAGGTTTTATTTGCCATCTCACAGAAATGTTATTTTAATTTTGCATGATTGCATGGGTCTTATCGAGATGGATAAATACCTGATAAAAAACACCAAGACCTGGTGATCAAGACAAAAAGAATGAAAATAATAATGACGAGTCGAGTAAAAAACGGAAAACACAGGTGGAGAAAGACAAGGAATATGAAAAAAAAAAAAAAAAACAGAAGCGAGAATTCCAGACCTCGTGGCTCTTCAGTGAGAAACTTCTGAAAATAAATTAAATTTTTGCACAATTTGTAGGAAACGCCTACATCTTGCTGATCAAAAGTCTTACTTATTTGTTGGCAAATTAATAGATAGAAGGGACACCAAAATCAATGTTCTGCAAAACACCAAGCTTGTCTGATGAAAGAAAACAGTAAAATTAAACAGGTGTCTGGGGAAATGGACAAAACATTGCCCTCTAGATGTCTTTTGGTTGTTTTGCTTTTGGGTTTCTATCTGATTGATGTTAACCCCATACCACCTTTTATTTATTCACAAACAATATCACAAACATCATTTATATTGTAATACAAAACAGTTTTACGGTGACCTATAGTTGTTAAATTCTACGTCATGTGGTCTCTGGTAGAGCAGTCAGAGCTCAGACATAAACAAGTCGTTTTTTGTTTTTGAGTTACAGAAGTAAAAAATGTATTTATTATAAAAATGTGTTTTCATTTTCAGACTTATTTAAGTCAGAAAATGACAGACTTGTTTAGGTCTATTTATGTTTATGAAAAGACTTAATTTTAATTGGTGGCCAAAGTGCACCACCTATGACATCATAAACCTGTCTGAGAGTTCACAAGGACCTGAGCTATCTGTATATAATCATGTAATTGAACATTTTTACTTAACATAAGATTATTTCCTCATTTTGTGTGGTTATAGATGGTTGAATTGTAAAGTAAATAAACATTATCTCCGTTTTTTTAGGCTCTCATGCATATTTTTCTTTAGAAGACAAAGCATTGTCTTTCAATGTTGTCATAATTTCATGTAGATGCATGACCTTTTTATAAATATGCTTGGGTCTTGAAGTTGACCAATTTTGGTAACTTATCGACTTGTAGGAATCAATATTTGCAACTTTTTAATTCAGGTCAAATATTTCTTGCTTAACACTAATTGACTTATTGAAGTCATAATTTGTCTTAAATTAAAGGGAGACAAATCTTGAAACCTACAAATATAGACCTCTACGAGTCAAAAGCAGATTTAGACTTATTTATGTCTGAGCTCTGACTGTAGAGAGTTGTCTCATTGCATGCAATCATACCACATCATTCTATTTTTCTAGTAAGAATCATACATGCTCATAGTAAAATACTTCAATATTTATAGTGAAATTCAGGGCAATTAACTTTTTTTCTGGACAAGTAAAATTTACAGTTTAACTTGCCCAGGGACAAGTGCTCACAACAAATATTTCCACACCCCTGGGCAGTCTAAATTTCCCTGACCTTCATCCCGGACGGCCTCTATTACAGGACCTACCTATTATATTTATTGTTAATTAATTTGTTCTCGTCCTGAACATGCATGAAATATTTGCCACTGGACGTTAAGCAACCAACAATCAATCAATTAAACAAGTAAAAAATATGTGAACATGATATATATCTGTTCAATTATATGGTTAGAATTTTATATATGTATTAGATACACCTATGAGCGCGTAAGCCCGATTGGGTGAATCTAATTTACACCAAGATATTATTGTGAATGCAGAATGATAGTTTTCCATAATTTAGGAGGGGGGTCTTTCAGCGATTTGACCATATGTTATAGAAAAGCATGATAAATGCAGGATATCCAATTTCATTTAACGACATATTGGTGTAAATATATATCTATATCTTTTAAACCTACCAATATTGTTTGGTTTCTATTGCAATGACTGTAGGTAAAATAACATTCATTGCTGAAATATATCTAAATTAGAAATGTGAATACATAAGCAACACAACAGGTGCCACTAGTGCCGCAGGAACTGCTTACACTCCCAGAGTACCTGTCCACCCCTACTTTTTTTTATAAAAGGGTTTATGCTGCTCAATCTTAGTTTTCTGTGAAGTGTTTTATTAAGTTGTCTGTATTTCTGTTGCTTTTCTTATTCACTATGGTGTTGTCTGTTTTTTTTTATTGCCCTATGGTATTTATTTTCTCTTTTTAGACCGGTCATTTTTTGTTACATGTATGTATTAGATGTAAGCTTCTCATATCTGAGGGTCGTCAGACCCGAAGATATGAGACGATTACATCTGATTAAAATAGAAGTAATAAATAAATATTTCATCTTTTCTCTTGTTCTAAAAAAGAGCAATTAGTTTTTTTATAAAACAGGAAAAGTGTCATTATCTCAAATTTTCCAGATGCAGTAACACTTTCAGAAGATGTTTTTTTTTTATATGGATTTGGAATGAAATCTTGATTGCGTCTATTTTTCTGTCATCAAATTGATACCTTATCACTGCTTTTGTATGGCAACATGAATCGCTGTACTATCTTGTCTTTTTTCTGGTTTAGTTGCCAAAACCGGAACTTTTTGCTGATAAATGATAACACTTCTATATATAAATACCCTAATAAAAGCTATAATTACCAAAGTCCTCCTTTCCATACATCTTCTCTTTTTTAACTGTGATATACATGTATTTAGTTGATTTTGACAACTCATGTTCACGGATAGCTTGGTGAACTTCCTCCAAGGAATGTACACATAGAACCTCGTATGTATGCAGATGTATTTGGGGTAGTAAGTCAGCAATCAGGCAAAAGTAGGTCACTTGGACCCACATTTCATGCTTCAATGACTGGTTCAGTTTAATGTTCATATCTCAGCAACTATAAGTTGTAGGATCATGTAAACTTTTATGTACAGGGGTAGTAAGTCAGCATCCAGGCAAAGTAAGTCGCTGTGACCTATATTTAACTCTTTATTGACTTTATTGACTTTAGTCAGTATTTCTTAATAAAATTCAATGAAAGTTTCACAGATTATTGTCATGGTGGATAACCTACGTCATTGTCACATGATTTGACGGACAAGGAACCCACGAAAAAGGTAAACAAAGCCCACTTTAAGACACGATATCTCAAGTTCTCCTGAAGCAAATAAAAAACTAATAAATGGCAAGACCCCTTTTTATGCCATATTAATCATTTGGAACAGAAATCAGATTTTGCAAACACTTCGAAAACATGACATAGGTTATCCACCATGATTGTGCACCTTCTATTTTAAATTTTAATTCAAATGAATTTTGGGGTTTCCCATAGCAAAACATCACATAGGGGGGAGCAGGGGGTATCATTTAGTGAGCTTTGCTCACAGTATTTCTGGTTATATTACATATTAAATGCTGTTTTGTTCATAAAAAGACAAAGAGTTAACTTTGAAGAATATCGTACATGTATTAGAATTTGGATTTTAGCATGATACTTATTATATCGTAGGTTGAGGAAAAGGAAGAAAGATATCGATGGACATGGTGGATTGGAATACAGATCAGACCAGACGGCGGACAGTCAAATAGGTATATCATGGTGATTATGGAAGTTGCTGTTTTTGCCTTGTTGCTATTGTAGTCTTGCCCATTTGTGTACAGATCATTGTGTCTTCTATCCATGTAATATTGTATACACAATTTCTAGTGTTATCCCCATGCAGGCCTTTAGGGATTTCGACTCCTTCTTGTTAGAGAACTAATTAACAGAATTTGACCAAACTTGGTAGAGATTATCCCCATGAGGTCCCTTCCAATTTGTGTGACTTTGGTGCTGTTTCGTCTAAAAGCATGTCTGCCAGGACTAATCATGCTAATTGAATTTTCTTATTGGCCGATTTTCTAAGATCTTCTTGAGAACCCATGCTGGATTGAACTGAAATTTGGTAGATATGTTCCCATTGAGATGTCTTAATCAAGTTAATAAGTGTTGTTACTTTAGTAGTTGTTTGAAGATTGTAAATACATATAGCCACCAACCGAGGTCAAAGTTTAACATGTTACCCTGAAATCCTATTGGGAATGACATTTTTGTCTCTCCTGCAACAAAAAGTCTCGGTATGCGAGACATTGGGATTACAATCCAGTAGCAGTGGCAGCGGCGTAAACTATTTGTATTAGGCTTTTATATTTCGGAGGTTAGTTGACCTGGAGGCTTCATACTTTGTATATAGATGCCTTATATTACAAATATTCCGTCGGTCATATGTCCATTGTCCTTGAACTGATTTTCATGGTTCAGCGACTGCTTGAAAAAAAGTAGTTTTTTTGTTACATGAATTTCTTACTTACAAATGTATTATCATGATGATGAGTAAAATGATAACTATATTTGGTATATAGGTTCCTGACAAGGTCTACATGTCTGTCAGACAGGGTTAACCTGACCTCAACCTCATTTTATGGATCAGTGATCAAGGTTAAAGTTACATGATCATGATGATTTAGGTCTGTTTCTTAGATGCGGTAAGCATTAGGTCAACAATATTTGGTGTATGGAATGATTGTAAGGTGTACATGTCAGTCTTGCAGGTTTTATCTGACCTTGACCTCATTTTCACGGTTCATTGGTCAATGCTAAAATTTTGTGTTTTGATCTTTTTTTTTCTAATGCTATAAGTAATAGGTCAACTATAGTTGGTGTATGGAATGATTATAAGGTGTTCATGTCTGTCTGGCAGAGTTCATCTGACCTTGACCTCATTTTCATGGTTCATTGGTCAATGTTAAGTTTTCCTGGTTATGTCTGTTTCTCAGTTACTATAATTTAGCAATAAGGCCAACTATAAGTGATATATGGGATGATTGCAAGATGTACGTGTTTGTCTGGCAGGGTTCATCTGACCTTGACCTCATTTTCATGGTTCATTGATTAATATTAAGTTTTGGTTTGGTATGTTTCTTGTATACTATAAGCAATAGGTTAACTATATTTGGTGTATACATGTAATGATTGTAAGGTGTACATGTCTGTTTAGCTTGGTTTATCTGACCTTAACCTTTACCTTATTTTAATGGATCATTGATAATGTTAAGTTTATGTTATACTTGTTGTAAAACTTTATCTTTAGGACTTACAACATAGAATAAATCATATAAAGCAGGCGAGACATTTCAGCATGTGCACTCTTGTTGTCTTCTGTTTGAGAATTATTAATCAGAATTTGTCATTATTTGACCAAACTTAGTAGAGATCCTTCCTATGAGGTCCTCAACAAATGTTGTTACTTTGGTGCCAATTTGTCAATAAATATAGTTGACAATCATTATCTTAAGTGGGGGAATGCTTTAGTGGGTGGGACATATTATTTTTTTTCGTGACAAATACACTTTTCCGCTTTATTCTATTAGATGGATGGTTGCTTAACGTCCAGTGGCAGGTCAGATGCATATTCAGGACGAGAGCATGATAATGAGAAATGAATACTAACCCTGCTTTGTACTAGACCGACACGCTGAGCCGG
Source organism: Mytilus californianus (assembly GCF_021869535.1). NCBI lineage: Eukaryota > Metazoa > Mollusca > Bivalvia > Mytilida > Mytilidae > Mytilus > Mytilus californianus. Next base: position 5,639,569 of record NW_026262669.1, on the reverse strand, counting down.
ATTTTTTACGTGCTAGCTCACAAGGTAACAGTTCGCAGGAAGACATGTCACCCTACCCGGACACATTATTCTGACTCCGGGCCGACCAGTCTTTGCTCTTACTCCTTAATGCTGCGTGCTTAGCGGAGAAGCAGCAAATACCAATTTTCAAGTCTTTGGTTTGACCCGGCCGCATTTCGAACCTACGACCTCCCGCACTCGAGGCGAGCACGCTAACCGTTACACCACCGAGGCGGTCTATTCTATTAGAAAAAAACAAGTTATTTTTATTACATACTCTAATATCAAAAAAAATATTTATTGGCTCTTCGCGGTTAGAAGTGACAATGCATGCTGGGAATAATTGGTAGCTAATTTCGTACCTAATATAGACTAAATTAAGACATGTGATTGGTTTAATTAAGCACATGGAAACTTTAATAGTTTTGATTAAATAAATAAAAGGTACGAAATGGTCAGGGTACGAAATGGTTTTTGACAAGGTACGAAACTGAGGGTACAAAATAATTAGGGTACGAAATGGTTTTTGACAAGGTACGAAATTGAGGGAACAAAATGATTAGGGTACGAAATGACTATAATTCCAAAATGGGTCACCCATTCACAAGTTAATTTTAACAACTTGAACACTAACGTCTTGGTGAGCAAATATTTTCCTTACAATTCTGAAGTGATATACACATATATTTCTATAAATAGACTGAAAGCTGGTTATCGATCGATTTGAGATCAGAATCTAGTGTCACAAATTACCTCCCTTGCAAGCAAAACATTATTATGTAATCGTCGTCTTGAGTTGATAGATTTGATAGTAATAACTGAATTACAGGCTCCTGACTTTGGACAGGCGCAAAGTAAATCATGTACCCTGTAATCACATCCGGTCCTCAGTTTTTGGTTTGTGACCTTATCTTCTAAATTCGATTTATGATTACCCTTTCAAGTATAACCCCCTCCCCCCCCCCCCTTTTCAACATATAGGCTAACCACACAGATTCACAGTTCTGTCATCAACTGACCAATTCTTATAAGTTTATCCCTTTTCCCACCTTCCATCAAAAATCAAAACCAATTTTGTAAATATTTCTTTTCCTTGAAAATAATCCCATAATTTTTCTGTGCAGATTTAATTCCACATTGTTGCATAAGTAGAAACATTACAAATAACCTATAACCATGGAATGGGGATTGTTCGCCAAACATAACATTTTTGCCCTACAACCATTCGCCCACAGAGTCTGTTAACCCTGGGTTCATTTGCCCTCTTTTTAAATTAATACATTTTTATTAGTAAATACAAGTGATATTTGGTTTTTGAATTCATATATCAGGAACGTGCGGTCAGAAAGGGGATGTTAAATCTGATGCTTCGTGCAGAGAGAGTGCAACAAACTCTACATATTAAAAAAGCATTGCAACAACTGTTTGAGGTTCTGTAGGTTGCCAGTTGCAAGGCTAAATTTCTGTCCCATTTCAAACATTGATCGCTAATTTCTAGTGGCAGTCCAAATCCACACCTCCTTTCCTGGTAGGCCTACCTTGCACAGAATCTTCCTATTGTATTTATTGCTAATTTGTTCTCTCCCTGAGCATGCATGAGGTATTTTCCACTGGACATAAAGCAAACAACAATCGATCAATCATATACATGTATCATTATACCAATACATGTATATATACAACACAACAAAATTAAGGACCATTTTACTTTGGGGAAGGGTTTAATATGGTTTTTTTTCCATTTTGAAAATTTATTATGAAACCATGCAAGCATCAAATTATTTGGGTTTTTTTCATACAAAGTGAGAATTTTTTTAAAGAAACATTTTGAAAATTTAATGATAAATACTCTGAGTATGAAACAGAATTTTTTTTCCCTTCTCCCCTATCAAAATATTTTTTTCTTCGATGTTGGGAATCAGATTATTTTTTCATTACAAAAAAAAAAAGGAGAAAAAAGCCATCGGTCAGAAAGAAATAGTAAATTTTATATGCATGATCCACAAAGTACTAATATAAAAATAAGGAATTGCGGTATGATTGCCTTTTTTCCTTCAAAGATTTTTATAGAGGTTAAAAAGAGGGGGGTGCACTTACTATGTATGGGTTGTAGGGAAACAACTGATGAGTCCCATCGAATATAATAACATTTTAACCAGTGTAAAAGGGACAAAACTCCCAAGGCCAAACAGACGCTAAATCTGTTTATTGCACTTTTGGTATCATATATATGATTACCAAAAATTTTCTCTAATATTCTGATGTATTAAAGTATTGCTTTTTATATCTTGCATTAAAATAAAATTTAAAAAGATTTGATCAGCTTTTATTTTTTACTTAAATCCTTTAAATTTAAGTTTGGCCTTAGGAGTCCAGGCATGATGAAAACAAATACCAAATGCAGAGCCAACTAATGCGTTCCATGACAAATGATTACATTTTTAACAATGTAAATTAGATGAAACTCACAAGGCTAAACAGATGCTAAATTTATTCATTGCATTTTTATTATCATTATCAAACTTTTTCACTGAAATTCTGAAGTATTGACCCTTTTTATCTTGCATTAAATTCATATTTCAAAGTTTCGATCAAATTTTATTTTTATTTAAATCTTTTAAATTTCAGTTTGGTCTTGGGAGTCTAGGCATGACAAAATCAAATATGCAACATATTTGTAGAACCACATCAGTCATAGTAATTTTCAAGTGTTTCTCCTGAGAGTTGTCCTTCATTGTTAATGTTTTGTGACTTCCTGATGTGTCTGCAGTATTACTATTTCAATGTGAAACAGTGTCCACATTCGCCCACCAGACAACACAACAGAATTTTAGATTTTGGAGTGCAAATGCGCCTGCTGGCACCCACAAGAATCCACCCCTGCACAAGTCAATTATCAAAATTCGCCATCAGACAACACAAGTCTGTGTCCACATTTGTAACATATAAGAAGAAATATTTTTGAAACAAGATGTTAAAAGGCCACACCAAATTAATTTCTAGTTCTTCGGACCCCTACTGTAGAATAAGAGGAGTGAACATGAATAATTTTATTTTACTCGCATGACATAATTATTGTTGTTTTGTAGACAGTGACACAGAAGATGACTACATTGATGTTAGAAAAGCAAAGCACAAAATAGGTGAGAACAAAGAATTAATTAAAATATGTTAAAGGCATGAAACTTGAACAGAAGCTTAACAGTATTCAGAGGAAAATTTGAAAAGTATTTATTCTCATTTTCCGTGTTTTATTGATAAATGGACATATTTTTTCTGCATCTAACATTGATATACAGTCTAAGATTAAAGTTTTTCAAACACCAATAACCATTATAAGATTTTACGAAACTTTGACAGATGCTTCTTATGATCAAAAGACAGTATCAAGAACAATATTTTGAAATTATTTTTTTCATTTTCCCTAATAAACATGATAAACTGAATAATAGAAATTTACAAATGGACTTAAAGTCTTGGGTTACATTTTTATGACATCAATAACTTTGTTTATCCTTCATGGAATGTTACGAAACTTAGAAAGTATCTCCATGATTAAGAAATAGCATCTGAAAAAAAACATTAGATTTACAAAAGAAAATTCAGATATAACTGATAAATGGACAAGTTTGGTTGTTGGCAACCTCACACTTTAACATCAACAGCAGCAATAGTAGGCGAGACACATGATTACGCCAAACCCATTAAAAATTTATATTTATCCAACATATACACTTATGTTGAAAAAGACTTATCTGACTTTACGTCAATACTATCTACTGTTCACTAATGTTGAAATTAGAGTTATCTGAGTAAATTTATAATTTTTCAAGTTTTCTTTTTTCTCAAAAAAGGAAAGTTTGTTATATTGTCACTGAATAAAAGATTTGGCATATGTATCAATGAGACTTCGAATCATGTCTTTCCATTTAAGACCAGGCGATATTTAAAAAAAGTCTGTTCCCCAAACCTTGGTCATGGTTTTTAGATAGAATAGACTGGCAAGTATTTTTTTAGAATTGCAAGGCTCTGATATTTCTCCAAACAACTTTATCTTTTATTCTTTTAATTTTAGCCAGGAAACATGAAAAAACATCAAAGGTATTAAAAGACAAGGAGACTGACTTCAATGTTATAAACAGCCTTGTGAGAAAAAATGTTTAAGTACCAGTAACATTCAGACAATACAGACCTGTCAAGCTATGTTGTATAAAAAGACCCATGAGGAACAGTCAGATTTCATTGAGTGAAACATAAGGTATACTCAATATATATATATATGAATAGAATTTATTTGATTGTTTGATATGCAACAATACTTGGATTTATACAATTTCATAATGCTATATAACATGCTATAATTTGGTTGAGAAAACCATATTAAACCACCAAACCAATAACTGGCAAGTACATGTACTTTCACATACTGATATACTGAGTGTACATGCTACCTTCTGCTTATAGCTACCTTAACTTATTAAGAAGTCTAATAGAACTAATTTTAAAGTAAGTTTTATTTAGATATTTTTTTGTTTTGTCTGCAACAAAGATAGCAGACTTCTGGTAGAAAAATAAAAAGATGTGGTATGATTGCCAATGAGACAACTCTCTACCAGAGACCACATGACGTAGAATTTAACAACTATAGGTCACCGTACGGCCTTCAACAATGAGCAAAACCCATACCGCATAGTAAGCTATAAAAGACCCCGAAATGAAAAATGTAAAACAATTCATACGAGATAACTAATGGCCTGATTTATGTACAAAACAATAAACGAAAAACAAATATGATATACAGCAACAAACGACAACCACTGAATTACAGGCTCCTGACTTGGGACAGGCACATACATAATGTGGCGGGGTTAAACATGTTTGAAAGCGCCAACCCTCCCCTAACCTGGGACAATGGTGCAACGACACAACACAAGAACAAACTATGGTGTTTATTTTCTAAAAAATAATATGTCTCATGATACATGCAAATAATGTAGGGATATCCTTTATAAATTTTACTCATTTCTTTCAGATCAGATGAAAACATGTGTTCTTCAGATCTATTTACATTTTTCCAAGTGTTTTTTATTTTTGTACACAGGTGCAATGATGCCAGTTTAGAAGACAAACAGTTGACTTTTGTGCTGACTGGTAGGAGAGTATGTGAATATGCATGAAGGATTGTGTATGGCATAAAAAGAAGGAGGTATACTACCATATTAGTATGAATAAAATAGTTAATAGGCTACACATCCATAAGACAGCAACCCAACATCAAAAGTAGCGATTCAACATTCTGTTGTAGTTTGCCTGGTTAATTTTTAATATATACAACATTTGTATTTAAAAAGGAGATGTGGTATAATTGCCAATGAAACAACTATCCATGATGAGGATGCAAACAACTACATGTCACTGTAAGGCCTTTAACAAAGAAAAACCCATTTTGTATAGTAAGCTATAAAAGCTCACAGAATGTGAATCAATTCAAACAAGAAATCCAACAGCCTAATTTATGCTAAAGCAAACAAAAACAAAATATGACAGACAGCAATCAACAACCATTGATTTACAGGGTCCTGACTTGGGACAGGCACATAAAGAATGTGGCAGGGTTAAACATATTCGAGCTGTCTGAACCCTCCCCCTAGTATGCTCAGTCTGTGGCTCCATTTTTTAGACATAAATAACTTTTGTCAAACACTCATGTAATTTATACCAAGGGTGCCACATGTGGAGCAGGATCTGCTTACCCTTCCGGAGCACCTGAGATCACCCCCGTTTTTGATGGGGTTCGTGTTGCTCAGTCTTTAGTTTTCTATGTTGTGTTTTGTATACTGTTGTTTGTCTTTTGGTCTTTTAGCATTTTTAAGTAAAAGTTAAGGTACAGTCTGGAGGTTTTTTTTTAACAATTTACTTGAACGGTGTTCAATTTCCACAGTTAAAACAATTTGAAAAATGTTTGTTATGACAAAAGACAAAATTTCAATAAAAGGATTGGTCAAATGGATCCCAAATAACCGAAGAAAAAAACACATGAATTAGGAGTGGTATAAGCCCTGTAATATTTTTTACATTTATAACATTCAGGTATTACTACATGAAAAAGAAATGTTTGTCTACTAACGAAGATTTAGACAGTTCTGATAAAAGATGTAGCCAACAATACAAGAGTCGCCAGTACCTTGAAGCAAAGAGTTTTGTGTCTGGTCTATGCAAGAGATATGGTGATGATCAGCCTGACATACTAGAAATACATTTTCCATCATGTCTCTCTATTCTACAAGTTTGGACGGATTATAAATCTTCCTGTGAGAATTTAGAATCCCCTATTTGTCTTACCCAAGGTTCTATGGAATGTGGAGTGAAGAGTTTCCTCATGTTAAAATTCCAAAGGTTTGTATGGAATAATATTCAGAACAAAGGCGTTGGTTTATGAACATGATGAAGGGTCAATAATGGCTCTTAAATTCATTGAAATTCATTTCAAGGTATAATCAGTAAACATTTGATAACAAAATATGCAGATGTCTAAATCATATCTGAAAAATAGGAAATCATCAAGGTCTGACACATCTCAACAGTAATTATGCCAATGCTTTACCTAAAAACATATGCTATCAAATGTATTTTACAAAGATGTTAATGTGTATAAAATATATTTTTGGGTAAAGTCATGACAGACATCAATTTTGTCCAAAAACTATGTGTTAAATGGTCAAATATGTTAATGTCAACATGTTTATGAAAAAAAATTTCCTTTCTGCACTTAAGTATAAAATAAGTAATGTGGTATGATTGCCAATGAGACAACTATCCTATAGAGTCCAAATAACATGGATTTAAGCAACTAAAGGTCACCTTAGGCCTTCAAAAATTAGAATAATTACTATATTTCAACCTTTTTATTTATAAAAAAAAATGAACTTAATGTTGAAAGTCTTGAATAACTTAACTTTTTTTGAAATTTCATTGGCCTGATAAAGGCTATTTATATCATACCTCCTGCTTTATGGCAGATAGTTAACACTTCCGTCATATAAAAAAAATGTCCATTCATGCATAAATTAATAATTGTACATAGAATTAAATAAATGTCCTATTTGTTGAGCCTGCGACATTTATGTCGCGAAAGCGAGACATAGCGATCCTAGATTCCTTCGTCGGCGGCGTCAATATTTAGGTTCAGTCTGTGGTTAAAGTTTTTTTAGACATCAATAATTTTGTCAAACCTTCATGGAATATTAGGAAATTTGGACAGAAGCTTGTTTATGACCAAAAGACAGTATCCAGGGCAAAATTTTGAAAATATTTATTTTCATTTTTCCGTATTTTACTGATAAATGGACTTAGTTTTTTTTACAGTTAACATTCAGATTTAGTCTGAGGTTGAAGTTTTTCAGTCATCAATAACTTTGTCAAACCTTCATGGAATTTTAGGAAATTGGGACAGAAGCTTGTTTATGACCAAAATACAGTATCCAGAGCAAAATTTTGAAAATATTTATTTTCATTTTTCCGTATTTTACTGATAATGGACTTGTGTATTTTACTGATAAATAGACTTAGTTATTTTTACATTTAACAAATAGATACAGACTGGGGTTAAAGTTTGTTACACATCAATTACTTTATCAAACCTTCATAGAATTTTATGAAACTTTGGCAGAAGCTTTTTTATGATTAAGAGATAATGTCTGAAGCAAACTTTTGAAAATATATTTTTTTCATTTTCAGTATTTTTCTGATAGATGGACTTAGTTTTTTACAGTTAACATTTACAGACAGTTTGGGATTCAACTTTTTTGACATGATAAATTTGTAAACCTTCATAGATTGTTATGTAACTTGGACAGAAGCTAATCTTCAAGACCATGAAAAAAACATCTAAAGAAAAAGTTTGATTTTTTTTTTTAAATTCTGTATTTTACTGATAAATGGACTCACTTTTTAAGTCAACATTACACTTTTACACTGACAGCAGCAATAGCAGGCGAGACACAGAGTTCCGCAGAACCTCTTACGAATTTTTTATTTGTAGTATCAGAAGCTCAGCAAATGTAACGAGTGTGTAATCTTTAAAGAGACCATCAGCGAAAAACTGACAAAGATTGATTTGGGGTGCTGAAGGACAAGAGAAGATCTAGAGCACATATGCTTCTTCAATAGTAAGAATTCTTTCCACACTTGAATATGAGTTTCTTGTATTTTTCATGTTTAATGCAGATACATCCCCATTTTTAGCTCACCTGACCCAAAGGGCAAAGTGAGCTTTTCTCATCACTTGTTGTCCGTCGTTTTTCATTAAAATGTTCTCCTCTGAAAGTACTGGGCCAAATTTAACCAAACTTGGCCACAATCATCATTGGGGTATTTAGTATAAAAAAGGTGGTCAATGACCATGCCTGCCTACCAAAATGGCTGACAGGGCTAAAAATAGAACATAGGGGTAAAATGCAAGTTTTGTCTATTATCTTGCAAACTGCTATTAATAGAGATAAATCTGACAGGGCAGAAATGTTCAGAATGTTGTGATCTACCTTCTGTCCATTTACATCAAAACCGTCAGTTGACTCTTTATTGGAGTTATTGGTCTTAAATGGCGATATTTACCAATTTTTAGTGTTTTTGCCTATTATCTTGAAAACTATAAAAGATAGATACACTTTAAAAAGCAAAAATGATTAGCAAGACAAGATCTACAAACAAGTTAAATTTTGCTGAAATCTTTAGTAGACACTTTATATGAGTGATTGCCCTTAAATTACTGTTTTTTTTACCCTTTTTTGTGTTTTGGGCAAAAACTAAAGAAGATGGAGAGAAACTGTCAACAGAAAAATGATCAGCAATACAATATCAACAAAAAAAAGATTATTGTCATAAATTCTATTTTAGTCTACAATGTTGGAGAATGTCCATTGTTGAAGATGCACATAGACCTAGGTGAGCGACACAGGCTCTTTAGTTTAGTCACCCCCATGCATAGGTATAAAGATAGTTTACGCTTCCTAACATAAAAATAAAATTGAGAATGGAAATTGGAAATGTGTCAAAGAGACAACAACCCGACCACAGAACAGACAAAAGCAGAAGGCCACCAACAAGTCTTCAATGCAGCGAGAAATTCCCGCACCCGGAGGCGTCCTTCAGCTGGCCCCTAAACAAATATATATACTAGTTCAGTGATAATGAACGCCATACTAAACTCCAAATTGTACACAAGAAACTAAAATTAAAAATAATACAAGACTAACAAAGGCTAGAGGCTCCTGACTTGGGACAGGCGCAAAAATGCGGCGGGGTTAAACATGTTTATGAGATCTCAACCCTCCCCTATACCTCTAGCCAATGTAGAAAAGTAAACGCATAACAATACGCACATTAAAATTCAGTTCAAGAGAAGTCCGAGTCTGATGTCAGAAGATGTAACCAAAGAAAATAAACAAAATGACAATAATACATAAATAACAACAGACTACTAGCAGTTAACTGACATGCCAGCTCCAGACTTCAATTAAACTGATTGAAAGATTATGTCTTCATCATATGAATATCAGGCACAATCCTTCCCGTTAGGGGTTTAGTATCATACCATCATAACATATATGAGAAGAACATAACCCGTGTCATGCCAACAGCTGGTTTTTAAATAAATGTGTTTAGTGCCGATGCAAAGACCCTATAAGTGAATCAATATTAACGCCAAAATATGCAATCTTTAATGACCTGACAACAGTATCGTAACTATATCCCTTCTTAATAAGTCTATTTAACGGTTTTGTTAGTTTTAGAGGTGAATACTGACATTTTTTGTGCTTTATAAAGAATATTTCCATAAAAAATTGGATGTGAAATACCTGAACGTATAAGAAGTCTGCATGTTGAGCTATATTTACGAATGATGTCCTTATACCGATGATAAAATTTAGTAAATGTTTTGACTAGTTTGTGATATTGAAAACCCTGGTGTAATAATTTTTCAGTAATACATAAATTTCTCTCCTTAAAATCTAAAACATTGTTACATACACGAGCAAATCGTACAAGTTGAGATATATAAACACCGTAAGATGGTGACAAGGGGACGTCACCATCTAAAAATGGATAATTAACGATAGGAAATGAAAAATCATTTCTTTTATCATATATTTTAGTATTAAGCTTTCCGTTAATGATATAGATATCAAGATAGAGGAAACGGCAGTGGTCATTGTTAGTATTAGCTTTATTTAAAGTAAGTTCAACAGGATAAATTTCTGTAGTATACATACTGAAGTCGTCATTATTGAGAGCCAAAATATCATCCAAATATCTAAAAGTATTATTAAATTTGTGTATCAGATGTTGTTTCGATGGGTCTTTACTGATTTTTGCACTACACCTTGATGTTGGGTAATGAAACCTGGCATGATTAATCACCACTTCTAGAAGGTGTGTTGGGTATAAGGAAGTCATGGTCATAGAATTAGCGCAACTTAATCGTGCATCCATGTGCGTATTTATTTTTTTTAGATACATTTTTTTTCTCTTAACTTTAAAACCCGTTTGAGTTTTGGGGTGTATTGATAGTGGTGCATCAGTGAAATTCTGCCATTTGTGTGTATATTGTATATATTTTGATTTTTTTTTCAGTCTCTGCAGAGAAAAATATTTTTAACACATCAAGAAATCCAAAGAACATCCAAGCATGTATACATCTGTTATCATTGACAATATGGATCAGTCCAAAACAAATCTGCCAAGATTTACGTTACATTTTAAGGTGAGTTTATTTTGGAAGTGTGTATAAAATTGCAGAGTCCATTATGTCTATACAACTAGATTTAGGTTATCTGGTCTGACCACTGGGATGATACATCACTACATACTTCTTACATAATACATTTCATGGTAGTTACTTTTATGTAAATTTCTGAAAAGAACATGATATTTCACTGCAATAATCAATTTCAATATTGAAAACGGGTTGACAGTGTTAGATTAATCATATTTGTACTTTATAAAATCACTTTTACAAATATTTGGTATATCATTCGAATGGTCTCTTTTAATTTTGCTACGAATGTCAGGCAAATGTTAGAATTTGTGATAAGGTCACACATGGGAAACCTATCTCTGTGTTGACATTTTATTTAGTACTATATTTACTTGTTATTAAATGATTGATTAACTTAAGGCGAAGCAGCAATCATATGAACTAACTGGATGTGTAGCTAAAATAAACATTCTGACAGGAAAAAAACTTCTAGCAGTATTTATTTTCTTTTAGGCATTTTGTATGAGACAAATATTATACCATTCTAGAAGGGGGGGCTATATTGGTATCACCTTGTCTATCTGTTTGTACAACAAATATTTCGTTAAACTTTTCTAGAAACTACTAAACAGAATGACTTCATATTTGGTCAGCAGCTTGACAGTGATGACTTGTGATATGTGAAGCATCTGAAGATCTGTCAGATACCTACTTCCTGTTTGCTAATACTTTGAATTTTTCAATATTTGAATGAACTTAACCTTTTTTGTCACATTTTTCTCAGAAACTACTGAACACAATGACTTTTTATTTGGTCAGCAGCTCAACAGAGATGAGTTGTTAAGTGTGCACCTTTCAGATATGTCAGATAACTACTTCCTGTTTGCCAATATTTTGAATTGTGAGTGCATTCTGGTTTGAGTTATGAGCACATGTTTTTCAACAAATTTTTTTTCAGAATGAAACAACACTTGAAAAAATGCACCACCATGTCACAGGTGTTTTATGTCACGGATTAAATAAGGCATACACATTTACATGGACAGATCAGTTTTCCTCTGATTGTAATATCACCTTGAATTGTTTGATGTCTGTGTTAGGCGATGTAACAAAAGTAAGTATTAATTATCAAGTTCAAAGTGAAACAATTGACTAAAGTTCACATGCAGGAGAAAAACACATTTTTATTAACTTTACAATTTATGTATCTACAAGAAAGTCAAAGTGTATGGAAGCCACTTTTAGTCCATTAATTTTAAACATCAAAGAACCATCTACAATATAAAAATTAAGAGATGTGGTATGATTGCCAATGAGACAACTATCCAAAGAGTTCACATGATAAAGTCATGAAAAATAACAGATGAGTCCAATCTAGCATATCATATTAAATTGGAAATAATAATTTGACAAGGTTGCTTTAAAACCCTTAAAGTTAGATACATCGATATCACTAACAGTTATAAACTTATATGAACTTTTCATTATTGGACTGTGTGGTGCCAAGTTTGCAACAAGTATGGAAATCAGTATGAAATTTTGGTGGCTTCATTTTCATGACTATGATAAACATCATAAGAGGATAGGCCTATAATTGCTTTTCTTTTATGAATACAATTATAGTATTGTTCTTAACCCTGCTTTGTAGGCTTTTCTCAAAATCAATACTTAAAAGTCATTGACAGATGTGGTGGGTGTAATGTTGCTATATATTTCATATAAAAATAAGGATAGGTATGATTGCCAATGAAACAATTATGCATAAAGACTAACGGACAATGATGTTGACTATTGCAGGTCAAAGTATGGCCTTCTGCAGTGAGCAAAACCCATACCCTATACTTAGCTAAAATGCCATGTGATGACAAAATGGAAAACAAATTCAAAAAAGAAAACCAACAGCATGCTTGTGTCAATTCTGAAAGTCTATTTTGTTTACTTTTGCACTTGAACACTATGTAAATCTCATTTGATGGAGGATTATTTTCACATTCACATTTCTGAATTATATATATATCTAGATGCATGAACATCTATATGCATGAACATTATTAATAATATAGTCTATAAATTTCAATTGCATTTTTATTTTCTGTGGTATTTAATGGTTTTCTTTATACCAAAAATTAAGTAAAATATTATGGAAATATAAGCAAAATTGTTGGCCGGGAAACCGGATTATAGTATGGTGATGATGGGCAGGCAGGCGGGCGGGGAAAAGTGGGTACCTAATTTGTGTAATCAACTCCACCTATAGTTTTCAACCCAGATCCCTGAAACTTCACAGGAAGATTGCACATATGTGAAAGTTGTGCACCTGCTATTATGGAATTGTTTGAGGAATTTTTTCTCATTTTTCCAGACTTGGAAACTTAAGTCATTTTTCAGCAAAATTTATGAAAGAGGGTACAAGTTTTTGTGTAATCAACTCCTACAGTTTTCAACCCAGATACCCATAGACCATTCTCCATTGTTTAAGAAACAATGTGTGCAACCCGGTCATTTTAGTCTTTGATCTATTTTTTTTCGAAGAAATATGATAAATTCACTGAAAAAGTGGAGAACAAATTGCCTATCTCATGATAAGAGGTGAAATGAAACAATTTATTCATGCAGTTTCACCATAAATTAACATTGTTGAAAATACATCTTTTCTTAAAATTCAACTGTGTTACTTTAACTTTGGCATACTTTATATGCTAGGTAATATGTCTTGTTCAGTATTAAAGGATTGGAAAACTTTTTATTGTAAAGATATCATGAATATATAATATGTATAGCTGTTTCACTTTTTTTCTTTTAGGAAAATGGTGGTTTACCTCCTACACTTTATATTCAAACTGATGACAACAAAAATAAATTTGTGATAATGTTCCTAGCAATATTGGTGAAAATGGAAATTGTAAAAAAGGTAATTATTTATTTTATTCTTTTGCATTTTTTTACTGATAGATGGACTAACCATGGTAACAAAATTTGGTATTTGAATATTATTATAGAAGTTCTTTTGCATACATGTATGATTTTTTGTTATCCTTACTTCCAGTTACTGTTAAATTAAGACATTACAGCATGCAAAACATTTTTAGTTCCAATATTCGTTTATTGCAAATTTAAACACTTTATCACTATATCATGTATATGTTTGTCATTACAAAATTTCACAAAATTTCCTATAAAATTATATCATCAAAAGAGAAAATGTTTCACATAACAAAGCAAAAGTGCTAGTCGTATGACCTTATAGTAGGTCAGATGTCACAGAATCTAAAAATCACAATTGATTCAATTGCTTAAAATGTACTGAAATTCTAAAGTTCATTTAAAAACACAGATTAAGAGTTCAACTTGATCATTTGATCAGTGACACTGCCTTGAGCAGCTTGTCAAGTTTGTAAATTGTCAGTAAAATGTATAGATGCCAAAAATTACGATTTTCAGTAATTGGAATTATTTCCCGACCATAGACCATAACGTGCTATAGTCCATATTTTGCTTGTTTTTGTTCTGTTAATTATTTGTGTTGAACAGAACAGTCCCCACTAGATATGGTGGTGATCATATTGAGACTTGATTTTCTGTTATTATCCTGCACCAAAAAAGGGTTGGCATCTATGTAATTTTATTTGAACTATATGAGAATTGGAATTGAAGCATTAGTTACTTATTTCAAATCTATATCTATTTATGTTTTTTTTTGACAGATCAAGCTGACTTTCCTCATGGTTGGTAGAACCGAATATGGAAAAAATTAGTGGTATCATTCTGTTGATGAGAACAGATCTACCAAAATGGGTAAAGAATGGTAAACTAAATAGAGAAGATGAACTTTGGTGGATCAACTACTTATCAGCCTTGGAGAAGAGAAGACAACCTGCGCTAAAGACTCCCTTGCCACAAAATATGGGAAGATACAAGAAACCACAACATCCACAACCAGCTATGGAGGATTATATGTTGGCGGCAATTAACAACCACATACAGACATTTAATAGGAACACCAATGTCAGGATTGTCACACATCGACCACGGGTTTAAGACCTCAAAACTGATTTTTATTACTGAATTGTACTTTTTATATTTTGTCTGTAATGAACCTCATAGGAACATTTGATAGATAAACCATCTTCTAATGAGCACTGTGCTGCCAAATTTGTGTTGCTATTAATGAAATGACTACAGCATGTTTTGTGTCAAGTTTAATGCCCAGAAACTTGTAGCTATGTATAATATTTCACTCTCTTATTAAGTTGCTATACAGCAAAATTTCAGTCACTATCACAAAGTGTTGTTCTTGAGTGACTTTAGAAATATCTGTAGTAATAAATCATTCTACTGCTGCCCTTTTGTAAAGACAGCTCTGCAATATAGAAGTCACAATGATTTGAGTTAAAACTGTAGTGACTTTATCAAATTTTACTTCATGAGTTTATTTTTTAAAGCAAAATGGAATATATATATCAATGAACATGTTAGTAATGTATCATTTTAAACCGTTTTATCTTGGCCAATATCTTAGAAACTAATGTTGTTGAAATGGTATGAATGTATAATTTGACACAAAGGTGAAAAGGCATTTCTAAATTTAAAATCTGAATTGATTGAATGCAAGGCCACCCTTTAAAAATTCTTTGTTACATGTTTTAGACAAGAAAACGACGTTAAAGCAGGAAAAAATCTTTTAAAAAAAAATTGGAAACAGTTTGTGTCATAAAATTTTTCGGGGTAGGTAGGCAACATCAAACAATTTAAATTTTATTTTTGGCCCAATGGATATAAAGTTTTAAAAGCTTTGAAGCTGATACTTAGTTTGGCTTATTGTTGTAATGGATATGTTATGGTGTTATTAGACATTCCAATTAAACATGGAAGGAAGACATACTGACACCACTTCTATGTCTTGACTTCCTTATGAATTGAGGGTTTTAGCAGATGTCTGTATGAAGCAAAATATCATCTGCATTGATGTACTATAGTTTGCCTCTGTTGCATGGAATTCTGTTTTTAACTTTAACACACAAAAAAATCATGATTATTTTGAAAACTAAGTGTTTATGTATAGCAGTGCAATATATATAATGTTCACAATTGTATAAATGTAAATATAAAACAAAATATTTGTAAATAATATTTTAATTGCTTCAGTCAGTGTTTTGACAAATTCATTCTGTGATTATTTTAAAAATGGTGAAATTGCTATTTCTATTCTGAAAGGAGTAGATGTGGTAAGTGCCCTATTATGTCCCAATTTGAAGTAAATTATTTCAGCTGAAAAGCTTTTGAAGATGATGCATAAAAACCTATTGAAATTAGCCTGTTTTAATTGGTAGGAAATGAAAGTTATACTTATTTTTATTTCATGAAAAAAATGCCGATAAATTAATAGATAAAAAAAACAGCATTTCTCCTATCTATTCATTGTTTTAACTATGATGCATTGTAATAAAGGCCATTCAATAATAATTTGTAATTATAGGTAGTAGTAGGGGTCATATTGGGGCTTTATTGAACCTTCTCTTTTGTACAAGATGAGAAATAGAAAGCTTTACTTAGCCTTAAAATTCAAATGTATGCATGTATGATTATTAGACAATAGAACTTACTTTTTTTACTCGTATTTTTTTTATTAGTCAGGCTTTATGCTTTGAAGTATTGACATTTAATGAAAAAGATGTATATCTTAGATAGAATTCACCAGTGTAAAATAACAACTTTCATTTGGAAAGAAATGTGTTGATGTATCAATTTTCCATAGTTCTTTTGTAAATACAAAATAAATATTTTATGTCAGAAATAATTGTCTTTTTTTTTAATTTGTTTGTCTTAATACAATAGTAGAGGTTTTAATTTATAATTTTGTTTGTAAAAGGTTCTGGGTTGTCCTTTCATCAACTTACTGGTCCTTCATTTTCAATTCAAGGCCAAGAAACCTCATTACACTGTAGTTAATGTATTATTCAAGAAAAAAAGAGAATGTGTGAAATATTTGTAAGGTTTCTAAATGTAATCATTTAATGGTCAAAGTACCAGAATCAAAGGCCAAGGCGGGAAACATTTCAAATTTTTAATTATTCTGACAAGTGAAATATTAAAAAAAAAGAAGACTTTTTTGATGGTCATGCAAGCATGAGAAATAGTTTGAATATTCTAGATGTTTATTTGGATTGTCAAAGTAATAAATTGCCATTTATTTCATGAGAAATGTGGTCCTTGCTATTGGATAAGAAAGAATGTTGGGTAGAAAACATTTTCATGAAATATTACGAAACAACTACACATAAAAGTAATTGCACTATCATCAGTGTTCCCAGCTTCACATGTATTTGGTCTTCAAAATGAGCTAATATGTGCACATCCAACTTCAAGACTCTCCTGAGCAGCACCCTTTGAACCTATTCAATGATACAAACAGGTTTTGTCCTGGCTGGACAAAGTAGAAAACGCCAGACTTAAACATGATTTTTTTTCTGGCAGTGTCGGCGTCAACAATGTACTAGTTTGTGATTAGGTTAGTTAAAGGGGCACCACTGGTGGCAGGTCAATGATATTTAGTATGCAGCTGTATTGACATTGGCACATCTCATTTCCATGGATATTGTTAGTCCCTGCCCCCTCAGTCATGGTCTTTTGGTTTTGAAACTTTTGCATAGTCTACATGTTAAAGTTTGTGTTTAGGTCAGTTTTAAGGAAGGGAAACACTTTGTGAAATTTGGTATGCAATTGTATTAGTATTGGCATTTCTCATTTCCAAGATGGTTATTTGTCCCTGCACCTTCAGTTATGGTTCATTGACTTTTATTGTTTTGCACAATTTTAATTTCAAACAATTGCATCATACTATCAAAATTGAATAAAGACGAAATATACCACTGCGTCAACAATTTATTAGATACAAAGCGTAATCTATTGACCACATAAATACTGGTGCAGTCTCTTCGAATTGATTTTTTTGTCATTTCAAGCTTAACTAGTTAGTGTAAATGAAAATGATTTACAGTATCTGTTTCTTGGTATTTTTAAACATTGTTAAATTGCTTCTTTGTGGTAAAACATTTATTTGAAAGGTAAAAATCATTAAGACATTTGTTTTGTTGAGTTGTTTTGTTTTTATTGTCTTGCCTGTGACGAAAGTCGCAGAGTGAGACGGGTATTACTATCCGGTGGCAGCGGCGGTGGCGTAAACTATTTCTATAAAGCTTTATATTTCAGAAGGTAGAAGACCTGGATGCTTCATACTTTGTATGCAGATACCTTATGTTACGAAGTTTCTGTCAGTCTTATGTCCATTGTCCTTGACCTCATTTTCATGGTTCAGCGACTGCTTGAAAAAAAATTATAGTTTTTTTGTTATGTGAATTTCTCACTTATTATGAGTAATAGGATAACTATATTTGGTATATGGGTTCCTTGCAACGTCTACATGTCCGTCAGACAGGGTTCACCTGACCTCACCCTCATTTCCTGGATCAGTGATAAAGGTTAAAGTTACGTGATAAGGTCCGTTTCTCAGATACTATAAGCAGTAGGTCAGATGTGGTATGAGTGCCAATGAGACAACTCTCCATCCAAGTCAAAATTTATAAAAGTAAACCATTATAGGTCACAGTACGGTCTTCAACACGGAGCCTTGGCTCACACCGAACAGTAAGCTATAAAGGGCCCCAAAAAATTACTAGTGTAAAACCATTCAAACGGGAAAACCAACGGTCTAATCTATATAAAAAACGAGAAACGAGAAACACTTATGAACCACATCAACAAACGACAACTACTGAACATCAGATTCCTGACTTAGGACAGGTGCAAACAAATGCAGCGGGTTTAAACGTTTTAATGGTACCAAACCTTCACCCTTTTTCTGAAACAATAGTGTAACATCACAACATAGAAAGACACACTATAAAATATCAACTGAAATAGCTTAACTCAATCAAAGGACATATTAACACCATTGAACATACACTGAACAAATAAATTTGACCTATGACACAATGTAAATACAAAATAAATAAACTAAGGGAAGAATAATAAAAGTAACATGTTATATCGGTAAGAAATGTTTAACAATTAAAGAAAAACAATATGCTCGAACAAAAATACCATCCATTTGCAATAACTTTAAACACAGGTAAATGAAAATAATTTTGTTGTTAGGTATACGTGTACAGTACCAATAGAGAAAGGAAATATTTTTAGAAAATAAATAATTTTGATTCAAAATAAATTAAGGGAAGAATAATAAAAGTAACATGTTATATCGGTAAGAAATGTTAAACAAGTAAAGAAAAACAATATGCTCCAACAAAAATACCATCCATTTGCAATAACTTTAAACACAGGTAAATGAAAATAATTTTGTTGTTAGGTATGCGTGTACAGTACCAATAGAGAAAGGAAATGTGGTGTATGGAATGATTGTAAGGGGTACATGTCAGTCTGGCAGGTTTCATCTGACCTTGACCTCATTTTTACGGTTCATTGGTCTATGTTAAGTTTTTGTGTTTTTGGTCTGTTTTTCTAATACTATAAGCAGTAGGTCATCTATATTTGGTGTATGGAATGATTGTAAGGTGTACATGTCTGTCTGGGAGGTGTCATTTGACCTTGACCTCATTTTCATGGTTCATTGGTCAGTGTTAAGTTTTTGTGTTTTGGTATGTTTTTCTAATACTATAAGCTATAGGTCAACTATATTTGGTGTATGGAATGATTGTAAGTTGTACATGTCTGTCTGGCAGGTGTCATTTGTCCTTGACCTCATTTTCATGGTTCATTGGTCAGTGTTAAGTTTTTGTGTTTTGGTCTGTTTTTTCTAATACTATAAGCCATAGGTCAACTATGTTTGGTGTATGGAATGATTTTAAGGTGTACATGTCTGTCTGGCAGGGTTCATCTGACCTTGACCTCATTTTCATGGTTCATTGGTCAGAGTTAAGTTTTCCTGTTTAAGTCTGCTTCTTAGATACTATAAGCAATAAGGTCAACTATATTTGATGAATGGAATGATTGTAAGGGGTACATGTCTGTCTGGCTTGGTCTATATGACCTTGACCTCATTTTCATGGATCATTGATAATTTTAAGTTTATGTGATTCTTGTAGTAAAACTTTATCTTTAGGACTATCAACATAAAACCAATCATGGTTAGTAAGGCAGGCGAGACATTTCAGCGTGTGCACTCTTGTTCTATTTAAGAAGGACAATTAATCATTGATCCTTTTGCATATTCTGAGGTAAAGTTTACAACTCTGGTTTTGAATTATATAGATCTATGAGACTGTAAGCCAACAATACAAGTTAAATCAAAGTACTGAAGTACTGAACATCGGATGACCGCAAGTTATGTTGGATGATGAATAAATGACAGGCGGTAATATGATACCTGCCAGACAGGGTTCGCCTCTCAATTTCTTTCAAAGCCCGCTCTTGTTGGAATGCGTTTTCGAGATATTCATCCGCAAACACAATTTTTCGGTACGTGTGCATAGATATTATTGATTGTTTTACTTATATATATATGTTTCTCACGACAAAACATTTTCATATTATTTATTTATGTTCTTAAAAATTATTTTCATGGGTATTCATTGAAGAAATGAATTTATAACAAGCGATAAGGAATGTTATTTTGCACTCGATAATATCCGCGTATTTATACGAAATACGTTCGGTTATCAGTCAAAAGCGCAAGGGACGTGTGCAGAATTTCTGCGGCAACATAACACCGGTATGACCTCTCAAGGTCACATCCGATGTAAAAAGTTTTTATTGTCGCAAGGTCTAAATATACCTTTCCTATTGATGTTTGATACTCCATGTTCTGGACCACGCAGACTATTCGCATTGACGAGCATAAAAGTATTGGAATGTTTGAAGTGCATGATGTATTATTTTGAGGTTTTATTTTTAATCAAATATGGAAACACTATACAAACAACACCATAAATATATTGTGTAAAAAAACAGCAAACCTGATAAAACTGTCCTACAGGACAAAATGTACATGTATCCAATAGAAAAAACTCCTACAGGACAAAATTTATCATAAGGGAGAAAGAAAAAAAATCCTACGGGACAAAATTAATCCTAAGGGAGAGAAGAAAATCCTATGGGAGAAAACAAAATCCTATAGGAGAAAAGAAATCCCATAGGACAAATTAAATCCCTTAGGAGAAAAAATAATCCTATGCGACATTTTTAATGGGAAATAGTCTTTCATGATAATCCTGTAGGATAGCCAAGGCGGGAAACATTTCAAATTTTTAATTATTCTGACAAGTGAAATATTAAAAAAAAGAAGACTTTTTTTATGGTCATGCAAGCATGAGAAATAGTTTTGAAGATACAAAGTTCATATAACTTGATAACGTTCATACAAGACTTATATTGTGTTTAACGTTGTGTATATCGTTAAGTGGTTAAATCGGGCAACTATATGGCTAACAATAACAAAGGCGTCTAGCATGTATGGATCTCTATTCAAACTCTAATATCAATACGTCACACTTAGGTGACGTTACAATGAATAGCGGCAGCGATAACGTTATGTTTATGCATTACTTCCAACAGTGTATGACCCTTCGGTAACGTTCATATTAAACTGGTACACAGTTGTTCAAGGCGTGTGACTTTACCAGATAGCATTCATATAGCAGAAATACTAACAATTTAGTTCCAACAGGTCTATGACCCCTGGGTCACGTTCATATAACACTGGTACACAGTTGCTCGAGCAATATCACCACTTGATTTATGGATTATAACATTGAATTTTCCATACCGACAGAGTATCAACTCGAGACTCCTATATATAGCCCGAGAGCTGTGCGCGAGGGCTGATATGGGTCAAGGTGTGATGCGAGGGACGATATGGTCTTTTTCATTTTGCCCTTGTTATCAGCCCTCAACTGATATCGTCCCTCGGACTAAAGCCCTCGGTTCCGAATTCAATGTCTTGGGCTGATAACAAGGGCAATATGAAAAAGGCCATGTATATATGTTTCAAACAGCAAAAATACTTACAATTTAGTTCCAACAGGTCTATGACCCCTGGGTCACGTTCATATAACACTGGTACACAGTTGCTCGAGCAATATCACCACTTGATTTATGGATTATAACATTGAATTTTCCATACCGACAGAGTATCAACTCGAGACTCCCATATATAGCCCGAGATCTGTGCGCAAGGGCTGATATGGGTCAAGGTGTGATGCGAGGCACGATATGGCCTTTTTCATATTGCACTTGTTATCAGCCCTCAACTGATATCGTCCCTCGGCCTAAAGCCCTCGGGACCGAATTCAATGTCTTGGGCTGGTAACAAGGGCAATATGAAAAAGGCCATGTATTAACGTATTAATGCAAAGTCATTACATTTTTATCAAATATTTTCAATGAAAATGCAGTCTCATACGGACTACGTCAAAGCGTTTTTGATTCGAATTCATTCATTTATATACTTTTTTCAGATTTCTAGTAAGAACGTTGCTTTCCTTAACCGACGACATTACAATTGACGATGGGCTGATATCGATAACGTGGCTATTATCGACGGACCGATAACCGGTTATCAACCCGGGGTGATATCGGCATGCAATTTCTGGTCTATAACATGGGCAATACATCCATTTTAAATAAACTGATATAACATGCTGATAAAAACGTTTTTTAACACTGATACTGAGTTCCTATAGACGTATAACCCTTCATAACATTCATATAACACTGGCACTATAATGTTCGACTCACCTGACCCCTAGATAAGGTTTTTATACCTGTTATACGGTGTTTCTCGAGGTGTTTGAACCACAGACATCCTTCATATAAAACTGGTACTGAGACCTTTGTGGTGCCACACTCTAGATAACGTTCATATAACAGAAATATTGTGTTCCTAAAGATGATTGATCCCCCGATAACGTCCATATAAGACAGATAAAGAATGTCTTGAGGCGTATTACCTCAGATGACGATCATATAACAGTGATACGGAGTCTTCGAGGTGATTGACCTCATGACAGCGTTCATACGATTGACACTCGTACTGAGATATTCGAGTTAAAAGACCCCTACATGACGTTCATGAAAGTGACCCTGACCTCCTCGAGGTGTATGACTCTTTGATAACGCACATACAACAGTGGTACTGTGTTCCTTTGGGTCTATGATGTGCAGAAAACGTTCATATTACACTGATAGAATGATGCCCGAGGTTGCAGACCCCTTTTCTACAACATATATACTTAGTTCCTCGAGGTGTATGATCATTTAATAACGTTCGTATAACACTTATACTAAGATGTTTGATCCCTAGATAACGTTCATATAACACTAGGACTGAGTTGTTCGATGTGTACGGGCCCTAGATAAAGTTCTGTAAACAGTTATATGGAGTTACTTAAGGCATTCTACGGTTAGATAACAATATTATAACATTACTACATAGTTATTCGACCCCTTCAGTGTACCATTCACATATATTAACCATGATACTAAAATGTTCGAGAAGTAGGATCCCTAGATATAAACATGTTACGTTCAGCTAACAGTGGCACTGAGGGCAACACGCACATACGGTTAATTGGAGACTTTTTTTTTCAAACTGAGGACATTTTACACACTGAGGACATCGGTCACAATCGGAAAAAAATATACATTGGTTGAGCAAATTTGGTTAGACGACTTGAACGACCCCTGCTTTTTAAGCAATGAAATTTATGGCTCAAATATAGTTCCAATGCACTGACAAAATATGTCATAAAAACCATATCAGTATTCCGAAGGTCCGATAGACACTGTTCATATAACACAGGTACAGATTTCCTCGAGGTGTATGACTCCTAGATAACGTTCATACAAGACTTATATTGTGTTCAAAGTGGTGTATGACCCCTCGGTAACGTATATATTAAACTGCTACACAGTTGTTCAAGGCGTGTGACTTTACCAGATATCTTTCATACAGCAAAAACACTTACAATTTAGTTCCAACAGGTCTATGACCCCTGGGTCACGTTCATATAACACTGGTACACAGTTGCTCGAGCAATGTCACCACTAGATTTATGGATTATAACATTGAATTTTCCATACCGGCCAGAGTATCAACCCGAGACTCCCATATATAGCCCGAGAGCTGTGCGCAAGGGCTGATATGGGTCATGGTGTGATGCGAGGGACGATATGGCCTTTTTCATATTGCCCTTGTTATCAGCCCTCAACTGATATCGTCCCTCGGACTAAAGCCCTCGGGTCCGAATTCAATGTCTTGGGCTGATAACAAGGGCAATATGAAAAAGGCCATGTATTAACGTATTAATGCAGTCATTACTTTTTTATCACATATTTTCAATGAAAATGCAGTCTCATACGGACTACGTCAAAGCGTTTTTGATTCGAATTCATTCATTTATATATACTTTTTTCAGATTTCTAGTAAGAACGTTGCTTTCCTTAACCGATGACATTACAGTTGACGATGGGCTGATATCGATAACGTGGCTATTATCGACGGACCGATAACCGGTTATCAACCCGGGGTGATATCGGCATGCAATTTCTGGTCTATAACATGGGCAATACATCCATTTTAAATAAACTGATATAACATGCTGATAAAAACGTTTTTTAACACTGATACTGAGTTCTTATAGACGTATAACCCTTCATAACATTCATATAACACTGGCACTATAATGTTCGACTCACCTGACCCCTAGATAAGGTTTTTATACCTGTTATACGGTGTTTCTCGAGGTGTTTGAACCACAGACATCCTTCATATAAAACTGGTACTGAGACCTTTGTGGTGCCAGACTCTAGATAACGTTCATATAACAAAAATATTGTGTTCCTAAAGATGATTGATTCTCCGATAACGTCCATATAAGACAGATAAAGAATGTCTTGAGGCGTATTACCTCAAATGACGATCATAAAACAGTGATACGGAGTCTTCGAGGTGATTGACCTCATGACAGCGTTCATACGATCGACACTCGTACTGAGATATTCGAGTTAAAAGACCCTACATGACGTTCATGAAAGTGACCCTGACCTCCTCGAGGTGTATGACTCTTTGATGACGCATATACAACAGTGGTACTGTGTTCCTTTGGGTCTATGATCTGCAGAAAACGTTCATATTACACTGATAGAATGATGCCCGAGGTTGCAGACCCCTTTTCTACAACAGATATACTTAGTTCCTCGAGGTGTATGATCATTTAATAACGTTCGTATAACACTTATACTTAGATGTTTGATCCCTAGATAACGCTCATATAACACTAGGACTGAGTTGTTCGATGTGTACGGGCCCTAGATAAAGTTCTGTAAACAGTTATATGGAGTTACTTAAGGCATTCTACGGTTAGCTAACAATAATATAACATTACTACATAGTTATTCGACCCCTTTAGTGTACCATTCACATATATTAACCATGATACTAAAATGTTCGAGAAGTAGGATCCCTAGATATAAACATGTTACGTTCAGCTAACAGTGGCACTGAGGGCAACACGCACATACGGTTAATTGGAGATTTTTTTTCAAACTGAGGACATTTTACACACTGAGGACATCGGTCACAATCGGAAAAAAATATACATTGGTTGAGAAAATTTGGTTAGACGACTTGAACGACCCCTGCTTTTTAAGCAATGAAATTTATTGCTCAAATATAGGTCCAATGCACTGACAAAATATGTCATAAAAACCATATCAGTATTCCGAAGGTCCGATAGACAATGTTCATATAACACAGGTACAGAGTTCCTAGAGGTGTATGACTCCTAGATAACGTTCATACAAGACTTATATTGTGTTCAAAGTGGTGTATGACCCCTCGGTAACGTATATATTAAACTGCTACACAGTTGTTCAAGGCGTGTGACTTTACCAGATATCTTTCATACAGCAAAAATACTTACAATTTAGTTCCAACAGGTCTATGACCCCTGGGTCACGTTCATATAACATTGGTACACAGTTGCTCGAGCAATGTCACCACTAGATTTATGGATTATAACATTGAATTTTCCATACCGGCCAGAGTATCAACTGGAGACTCCCATATATAGCCCGAGAGCTGTGCGCAAGGGCTGATATGGGTCATGGTGTGATGCGAGGGACGATATGGCCCTTTTCATATTGCCCTTGTTATCAGCCCTCGACTGATATCGTCCCTCGGACTAAAGCCCTCGGGTCCGAATTCAATGTCTTGGGCTGATAACAAGGGCAATATGAAAAAAGCCAAATATTAATCTATTAATGCAGTCATTACTTTTTTTATCACATATTTTCAATGAAAATGCAGTCTCATACGGACTACGTCAAAGCGTTTTTGATTCGAATTCATTCATTTATATACACTTTTTTTCAGATTTCTAGTAAGAACGTTGCTTTCCTTAACCGATGACATTACAATTGACGATGGGCTAATATCGATAACATGGCTATTATCGACGGACCGACAACCGGTTATCAACCCGGGGTGATATCGGCATGCGATTTCTGGTCTATAACATGGGCAATAGATCCATTTTGAATTATACAATTATAGCCTTTGTATGAGTTCGATAAGAGGTTATATCGACGTAAGAGAAGCATATTGACTGAGGACGAATTCCGAGGTCGATATGCTTCTGTAGGTCGATATAACATCGTATTGACCTCAACCAAAGGCTACAATTGTTATATTATTAATCAACAAACAACTATTGCATGAACAATGTAAAATTGGGGATTTCTAGCATGTATTTTTAGTTACATGCTGTATGCCATGTGCAATATACTGTCTTTGACCTACGAAAAGCTAAACACAACAGTATTGGCGTGCAAACTGAGTAAACACAAATGTACATGTGATCAAGTTTTAACGAATCACAAATCCTTAAAAATATTCGATTAATAATATAAACTGATATTACATGCTGATAAAAACGTTTTTTTACACTGATTCTGAGTTCCTAATGACGTATAACCCTTCATAACATTCATATAACACTGGCACTATAATGTTCGACTTGCCTGACCCCTAGATAAGGTTTTTATACCTGTTATACGGTGTTTCTCGAGGTGTTTGAACCACGGACATCCTTCATATAAAACTGGTACTGAGACCTTTGTGGTGCCAGACTCTAGATAACGTTCATATAACAGAAATATTGTGTTCCTGGAGATGATTGATCCCCCGATAACGTCCATATAAGAGAGATAAAGAATGTCTTGAGGCGTACTACCTCAGATTACGATCATATAACAGTGATACGGAGTCTTCGAGGTGATTGACCTCATGACAGCATTCATACGATCGACACTCGTACTGAGATATTCGAGTTAAAAGACCCCTAAATAACGTTCATGTAAATTATCATGACCTCCTCGAGGTGTACGACTCTTTGATAACGCACATACAACAGTGGTACTGTGTTCCTTTGGGTCCATGATCTGCAGAAAACGTTCATATTACACTGATAAAAGGATGCCCGAGGTTGCAGACCCCTTTTCTACAACAGATATACTTAGTTCCTCGAGGTGTATGATCATTTAATAACGCTCATATAACACTTATACTAAGATGTTTGATCCCTAGATAACGTTCATCTAACACTAGGACTGAGTTGTTCGATGTGTACGGCCCTAGATAAAGTTCTATAAACAGTTATATGGAGTTACTTAAGGTATTCGACGGTTAGATAACACTAATATAACATTACTACATAGTTATTCGACCCCTTCAGTGTACCATTCACATATATTAACCATGATACTAAAATGTTCGAGAAGTAGGATCCCTAGATATAAACATGCTACGTTCAGCTAACAGTGGCACTGAGGGCAACAGTCACATACGGGTAAATAGAGACTGTTTTTCAAAATGAGGACATTTTACACACTGAGGACATCGGTCACAATCGGAAAAAAGGATACATTGGTTGAGCAAATTTGGTAAGACTACTCGAACGACCCCTGCATTTTAAGCAATAAAATTTATGGCTCAAATATAGGTCCAATGCACTGACAAAATATGTCATAAAAACCATATCAGTATTCCGAAGGTCTGATAGACAATGTTCATATAACACAGGTACAGAGTTCCTAGAGGTGTATGACCCCTAGATAACGTTCATACAAGACTTATATTGTGTTTAAAATTGTGTATGACTCCTCGGTGACGTTCATATAAAACTGCTACACAGTTGTTCAAGGCGTGTGACTTTACCAGATATCTTTCATACAGCAAAAATACTTACAATTTAGTTCCAACAGGTCTATGACCCCTGGGTCACGTTCATATAACACTGGTACACAGTTGCTCGAGCAATATCACCACTAGATTTATGGATTATAACATTGAATTTTCCATACCGGCCAGAGTATCAACTCGAGACTCCCATATATAGCCCGAGAGTTGTGTGCAAGGGCTGATATGGGTCAAGGTGTGATGCGAGGGACGATATGGCCTTTTTCATATTGCCCTTGTTATCAGCCTTCAACTGATATCGTCCCTCGGACTAAAGCCCTCGGGTCCGAACTCAATGTATTGGGCTGATAACAAGGGCAATATGAAAAAGGCCATGTATCAATCTATTAATGCAAAGTCATTACTTTTTTATGACATGTTTTCAATGAAAATGCAGTCTCATACGGTCAACGTCAAAGCGATTTTGATTCGAATTCATTCATTTATATACATTTTTTTCAGATTTCTAGTAAGAACTTTCCTTAACCGATGACATTATAATTCACGATGGGCTGATATCGATAACGTGACTACTGTAAATTCAGAAATTATTGCGTGCATTTATTTTTGCGATTTTTCAAAAATGGACAAGAATGCGAGTTTAATTATTGCGATTTCAGAAAAATCTACATACAGATCTATGTTTTAGTTATCAAAATGCGAGTTCTTATTATTGCGATACTCACCTAGTCGCATTATTCACATTAATAAAAATCTCGCAATAATTTCTGAATTTACAGTATTATCGACGGACCGATAACCGGTTATCAACCCGGGTTGATATCGGCATGCAATTTCTGGTCTATAACATGGGAAATAGATCCATTTTAAATTATACAATTATAGCCTTTGTATGAGGTCAATACGAGGTTATATCGACGTAAGAGAAGCATATTGACTGAGGACGAAGTCCGAGGTCGATATGCATCTGGAGGTCGATATAACATCGTATTGACCTCAACCAAAGGCTACAATTGTTATATTATTAATCAACAAACAACTATTGCATGAACAATGTAAAATTGGGGATTTCTAGAATGTATGTTTAGTTACATGCTGTATGCCCTGTGCAATATGCTGTTTTTGACCTACGAAAAGCTAAACACAACAGTATTGGCGTGCAAACTGAGTAAACACAACTGTACAAGTGATCAAGTTTAACGAATCACAAATCCTTAAAAATATTCGATTAATAATATAAACTGATATTACATGCTGATAAAAACGTTTTTTAACACTGATACTGAGTTCCTATTGACGTATAACCCTTCATAACATTCATATAACAATGGCACTATAATGTTCGACTCGCCTGACCCCTAGATAACGTTTTTATACCTGTTATACGGTGTTTCTTGAGGTGTTTGAACCACAGACATCCTTCATATAAAACTGGTACTGAGACCTTTGTGGTGCCAGACTCTAGATAACGTTCATATAACAGAAATATTGTGTTCCTGGAGATGATTGATCCCCCGATAACGTCCATATAAGAGAGATAAAGAATGTCTTGAGGCGTACTACCTCAGATGACGATCATATAACAGTGATACGGAGTCTTCGAGGTGATTGACCTCATGACAGCGTTCATACGATTGACACTCGTACTGAGATATTCGAGTTAAAAGACCCCTAGATAACGTTCATGTAAGTTATCCTGACCTCCTCGAGGTGTACGACTCTTTGATAACGCACATACAACAGTGGTACTGTGTTCCTTTGGGTCCATGATCTACAGAAAACGTTCATTTTACACTGATAAAATGATGCCCGAGGTTGCAGACCCCTTTTCTACAACAGATATACTTAGTTCCTCGAGGTGTATGATCATTTAATAGCGTTCACTAAGATGTTTGATCCCTAGATAACGTTCATATAACACTAGGACTGAGTTGTTCGATGTGTACGGCCCCTAGATAAAGTTCTGCAAACAGTTATATGGAGTTACTTAAGGCATTCGACGGTTAGATAACAATAATATAACATTACTACATAGTTATTCGACCCCTTCAGTGTACCATTCACATATATTAACCATGATACTAAAATGTTCGAGAAGTAGGATCCCTAGATATAAACATGTTACGTTCAGCTAACAGTGGCACTGAGGGCAACACGCACAAACGGTTAATTGGAGACTTTGTTTTCAAACTGAGGACATTTTACACACTGAGGACATCGGTCACAATCGGAAAAAAATATACATTGGTTGAGCAAATTTGGTAAGACGACTCGAACGACCCCTGTTTTATAAGCAATGAAATTTATGGCTCAAATATAGGTCCAATGCATTGACAAAATATGTCATAAAAACCATATCAGTATTCCGAAGGTCCGATAGACAATGTTCATATAACACAGGTACAGAGTTCCTCGAGGTGTATGACTCCTAGATAACGTTCATACAAGACTTATATTGTGTTCAAAGTGGTGTATGACCCCTCGGTAACGTATATATTAAACTGCTACACAGTTGTTCAAGGCGTTTGACTTTACCAGATATCTTTCAAACAGCAAAAATACTTACAATTTAGTTCCAACAGGCCTATGACCCCTGGGTCACGTTCATATAACACTGGTACACAGTTGTTGGTCGAGCAATATCACCACTAGATTTATGGAATATAACATTGAATTTTCCATACCGACCAGAGTATCAACTCGAAACTCCCATATATAGCCCGAGAGCTGTGCGCAATGGCTGATATGGGTCATGGTGTGATGCGAGGGACGATATGGCTTTTTTCATATTGCCTTTGTTATCAGCCCCCAACTGATATCGTCCCTCGGACTAAAGCCCTCGGGTCCGAATTCAATGTCTTGGGCTGATAACAAGGGCAATATGAAAAAGGCCATGTGTTAATCTATTAATGCAGTCAGTACTTTTTTTATCACATATTTTCAATGAAAATGCAGTCTCATACGGACTACGTCAAAGCGTTTTTGATTCGAATTCATTCATTTATAT
This sequence comes from Mytilus californianus, assembly GCF_021869535.1. Lineage (NCBI taxonomy): Eukaryota > Metazoa > Mollusca > Bivalvia > Mytilida > Mytilidae > Mytilus > Mytilus californianus. The sequence continues at coordinate 5,608,594 of NW_026262669.1, read as the reverse complement.
ACACTTTTTTCAGATTTCTAGTAAGAACGTTGCTTTCCTTAACCGATTACATTACAATTGACGATGGGCTGATATCGATAACATGGCTATTATCGACGGACCGATAACCGGTTATCAACTCGGGGTGATATCGGCATGCAATTTCTGGTCTATAACATGGGCAATACATCCATTTTAAATAAACTGATATTACATGCTGATAAAAACGTTTTTTAACACTGATACTGAGTTCCTATAGACGCAAAACCCTTCATAACATTCATATAACACTGGCACTATAATGTTCGACTCGCCTGACCCCTAGATAAGGTTTTTATACCTGTTATACGGTGTTTCTCGAGGTGTTTGAACCACAGACATCCTTCATATAAAACTGGTACTGAGACCTTTGTGGTGCCAGACTCTAGATAACGTTCATATAACAGAAATATTGTGTTCCTGAAGATGATTGATCCCCGATAACGTCCATATAAGACTGATAAAGAATGTCTTGAGGCGTATTACCTCAGATGACGATCATATAACAGTGATACGGAGTCTTCGAGGTGATTGACCTCATGACAGCGTTCATACGATCGACAGTCGTACTTAGATATTCGAGTTAAAAGACTCCTAGATAACGTTCATGTAAGTTATCCTGGCCTCCTCGAGGTGTATGACTCTTTGATAACGCACACACAACAGTGGTACTGTATTCCTTTTGGTCTATGATCTGCAGAAAACGTTCATATTACACTGATAGAATGATGCCCGAGGTTGCAGACCCCTTTTCTACAACAGATATACTTAGTTCCTCGAGGTGTATGATCATTTAATAACGTTCATATAACACTTATACTAAGATGTTTGATCCCTAGATAACGTTCATATAACACTAGGACTGAGTTGTTCGATGTGTACGGCCCCTAGATAAAGTTCTGTAAACAGTTATATGGAGTTACTTAAGGCATTCGACAGTTAGATAACAATAATACCGTATAACATTACTACATAGTTATTCGACCCCTTCAGTGTACCATTCACATATATTAACCATGATACTAAAATGTTCGAGAAGTAGGATCCCTAGATATAAGCATGTTACGTTCAGCTAACAGTGGCACTGAGGGCAACACACACATACGGTTAATTGGAGACCTTTTTTTTCAAACTGAGGACATTTTACACACTGAGGACATCGGTCACAATCGGAATGAATATACATTGGTTGAGCAAATTTGGTAAGACGACTCGAACGACCCCTGTTTTATAAGCAATGAAATTTATGGCTCAAATATAGGTCCAATGCACTGAAAAAATATGTCATAAAAACCATATCAGTATTCCGAAGGTCCGATACACAATGTTCATATAACACAGGTACAGAGTTCCTCGAGGTGTATGACTCCTAGATAACTTTCATACAAGACTTATATTGTGTTCAAAGTGGTGTATGACCCCTCGGTAACGTAATTATTAAACTGCTACACAGTTGTTCAAGGCGTGTGACTTTACCAGATATCTTTCATACAGCAAAAATATTTACAATTTAGTTCCAACAGGTCTATGACCCCTGGGTCACGTTCATATAACACTGGTACACAGTTGTTGGTCGAGCAATATCACCACTAGATTTATGGAATATAACATTGAATTTCCCATACCAGCCAGAGTATCAACTCGAGACTTCCATATATAGCCCGAGAGCTGTGCGCAATGGCTGATATGGGTCATGGTGTGATGCGAGGGACGATATGGCTTTTTCATATTGCCCTTGTTATCAGCCTCCAACTGATATTGTCCCTCGGACTAAAGCCCTCGGGTCCGAATTCAATGTCTTGGGCTGATAACAAGGGCAATATGGAAAAGGCCATGTATTAATCTATTAATGCAAAGTCATTACTTTTTTATCACATATTTTCAATGAAAATGCAGTCTCATACGGACTACGTCAAAGCGTTTTTGATTCGAATTCATTCATTTATATACACTTTTTTCAGATTTCTAGTAAGAACGTTGCTTTCCTTAACCGATGACATTACAATTGACGATGGGCTGATATCGATAACATGGCTATTATCGACGGACCGAAAACCGGTTATCAACCCGGGGTGATATCGGCATGCAATTTCTGGTCTATAACATGGGCAATACATCCATTTTAAATAAATTGATATTACATGCTGATCAAAACGTTTTTCAACACTGATACTGAGTTCCTATAGACGTATAACCCTTCATAACATGCATATAACACTGGCACTTTAATGTTCGACTCGCCTGACCCCTAGATAAGATTTTTATACCTGTTATACGGTGTTTCTCGAGGTGTTTGAACTTAAGGCATTCGACAGTTAGATAACAATAATACCGTATAACATTACTACATAGTTATTCGACCCCTTCAGTGTACCATTCACATATATTAACCATGATACTAAAATGTTCGAGAAGTAGGATCCCTAGATATAAACATGTTACGTTCAGCTAACAGTGGCACTGAGGGCAACACGCACATACGGTTAATTGGAGACTTTTTTTTTCAAACTGAGGACATTTTACACACTGAGGACATCGGTCACAATCGGAAAAAAATATACATTGGTTGAGCAAATTTGGAAAGACGACTCGAACGATCCCTGTTTTATAAGCAATGAAATTTATGGCTCAAATTTAGGTCCAATGCACTGACAAAATATGTCATAAAAACCATATCAGTATTCCGAAGGTCCGATACACAATGTTCATATAACACAGGTACAGAGTTCCTCGAGGTGTATGACTCCTAGATAACGTTCATACAAGACTTATATTGTGTTCAAAGTGGTGTATGACCCCTCGGTAACGTATAATACTAAACTGCTACACAGTTGTTCAAGGCGTGTGACTTTACCAGATATCTTTCATACAGCAAAAATACTTACAATTTAGTTCCAACAGGTCTATGACCCCTGGGTCACGTTCATATAACACTGGTACACAGTTGTTGGTCGAGCAATATCACCACTAGATTTATGGAATATAACATTGAATTTTCCATACCGGCCAGAGTATCAACTCGAGACTCCCATATATAGCCCGATAGCTGTGCGCAATGGCTGATATGGGTCATGGTGTGATGCGAGGGACGATATGGCCTTTTTCATATTGCCCTTGTTATCAGCCCCCAACTGATATCGTCCCTCGGACTAAAGCCCTCGGGTCCGAATTCAATGTCTTGGGCTGATAACAAGGGCAATATGAAAAAGGCCATGTATTAATCTATTAATGCAGTCATTACTTTTTTTATCACATATTTTCAATGAAAATGCAGTCTCATACGGACTACGTCAAAGCGTTTTTGATTCGAATTCATTCATTTATATACACTTTTTTTCAGATTTCTAGTAAGAACGTTGCTTTCCTTAACCGATGACATTACAATTGACGATGGGCTAATATCGATAACATGGCTATTATCGACGGACCGACAACCGGTTATCAACCCGGGGTGATATCGGCATGCAATTTCTGGTCTATAACATGGGCAATACATCCATTTTCAATAAACTGATATTACATGCTGATAAAAACGTTTTTTAACACTGATACTGAGTTCCTATAGATGTATAACCCTTCATAACATTCATATAACACTGGCACTATAATGTTCGACTCGCCTGACCCCTAGATAAGATTTTTATACCTGTTATACGGTGTTTCTCGAGGTGTTTGAACAACAGACATCCTTCATATAAAACTGGTACTGAGACATTTGTGGTGCCAGACTCTAGATAACGTTCATATAACAGAAATATTGTGTTCCTGAAGATGATTGATCCCCCGATAACGTCCATATCAGACTGATAAAGAATGTCTTAGATATATTTAGTTCCTCGAGGTGTATGATCATTTAATAACGTTCATATAACACTTATACTAAGATGTTTGATCCCTAGATAACGTTCATATAACACTAGGACTGAGTTGTTTGATGTGTACAGCCCCTAGATAAAGTTCTGTAAACAGTTATATGGAGTTACTTAAGGCATTCGACGGTTAGATAACAATAATACCGTATAACATTACTACATAGTTATTCGACCCCTTCAGTGTACCATTCACATATATTAACCATGATACTAAAATGTTCGAGAAGTAGGATCCCTAGATATAAACATGTTACGTTCAGCTAACAGTGGCACTGAGGGCAACACGCACATACGGTTAATTGGAGACTTTTTTTTTCAAACTGAGGACATTTTACACACTGAGGACATCGGTCACAATCGGAAAAAAATATACATTGGTTGAGCAAATTTGGTAAGACGACTCGAACGATCCCTGTTTTATAAGCAATGAAATTTATGGCTCAAATATAGGTCCAATGCACTGACAAAATATGTCATAAAAACCATATCAGTATTCCGAAGGTCCGATACACAATGTTCATATAACACAGGTACAGAGTTCCTCGAGGTGTATGACTCCTAGATAACTTTCATACAAGACTTATATTGTGTTCAAAGTGGTGTATGACCCCTCGGTAACGTATAATATTAAACTGCTACACAGTTGTTCAAGGCGTGTGACTTTACCAGATATCTTTCATACAGCAAAAATACTTACAATTTAGTTCCAACAGGTCTATGACCCCTGGGTCACGTTCATATAACACTGGTACACAGTTGTTGGTCGAGCAATATCACCACTAGATTTATGGAATATAACATTGAATTTTCCATACCAGCCAGAGTATCAACTCGAGACTCCCATATATAGCCCGAGAGCTGTGCGCAATGGCTGATATGTGTCATGGTGTGATGCGAGGGACGATATGGCCTTTTTCATATTGCCCTTGTTATCAGCCCCCAACTGATATCGTCCCTCGGACTAAAGCCCTCGGGTCCGAATTCAATGTCTTGGGCTGATATCAAGGGCAATATGAAAAAGGCCATGTATTAATCTATTAATGCAGTCATTACTTTTTTTATCACATATTTTCAATGAAAATGCAGTCTCATACGGACTACGTCAAAGCGTTTTTGATTCGAATTCATTCATTTATATACACTTTTTTCAGATTTCTAGTAAGAACGTTGCTTTCCTTAACCGATGACATTACAATTGACGATGGGCTGATATCGATAACATGGCTATTATCGACGGACCGATAACCGGTTATCAACCCGGGGTGATATCGGCATGCAATTTCTGGTCTATAACATGGGCAATACATCCATTTTAAATAAACTGATATTACATGCTGATAAAAACGCTTTTTAACACTGATACTGAGTTCCTATAGACGCATAACCCTTCATAACATTCATATAACACTGGCACTATAATGTTCGACTCGCCTGACCCCTAGATAAGATTTTTATACCTGTTATACGGTGTTTCTCGAGGTGTTTGAACCACAGACATACTTCATATAAAACTGGTACTGAGACCTTTGTGTTGCCAGACTCTAGATAACGTTCATATAACAGAAATATTGTGTTCCTGAAGATGATTGATCCCCCGATAACGTCCATATAAGACTGATAAAGAATGTCTTGAGGCGTATTACCTCAGATGACGATCATATAACAGTGATACGGAGTCTTCGAGGTGATTCACCTCATGACAGCGTTCATACGATCGACAGTCGTATTGAGATATTCGAGTTAAAAGACCCCTAGATAACGTTCATGTAAGTTATCCTGGCCTCCTCGAGGTGTATGACTCTTTGATAACGCACACACAACAGTGGTACTGTGTTCCTTTTGGTCTATGATCTGCAGAAAACGTTCATATTACACTGATAGAATGATGCCCGAGGTTGCAGACCCCTTTTCTACAACAGATATACTTAGTTCCTCGAGGTGTATGATCATTTAATAACGTTCATATAACACTTATACTAAGATGTTTGATCCCTAGATAACGTTCATATAACACTAGGACTGAGTTGTTCGATGTGTACGGCCCCTAGATAAAGTTCTGTAAACAGTTATATGGAGTTACTTAAGGCATTCGACAGTTAGATAACAATAATACCGTATAACATTACTACATAGTTATTCGACCCCTTCAGTGTACCATTCACATATATTAACCATGATACTAAAATGTTCGAGAAGTAGGATCCCTAAATATAAACATGTTACGTTCAGCTAACAGTGGCACTGAGGGCAACACACACATACGGTTAATTGGAGACTTTTTTTTCAAACTGAGGACATTTTACACACTGAGGACATCGGTCACAATCGGAATGAATATACATTGGTTGAGCAAATTTGGTAAGACGACTCGAACGACCGCTGTTTTATAAGCAATGAAATTTATGGCTCAAATATAGGTCCAATGCACTGACAAAATATGTCATAAAAACCATATCAGTATTCCGAAGGTCCGATAGACAATGTTCATATAACACAGGTACAGAGTTCCTCGAGGTGTATGACTCCTAGATAACGTTCATACAAGACTTATATTGTGTTCAAAGTGGTGTATGACCCCTCGGTAACGTATATATTAAACTGCTACACAGTTGTTCAAGGCGTGTGACTTTACCAGATATCTTTCATACAGCAAAAATACTTACAATTTAGTTCCAACAGGTCTATGACCCCTGGGTCACGTTCATATAACACTGGTACACAGTTGTTGGTCGAGCAATATCACCACTAGATTTATGGAATGTAACATTGAATTTTCCATACCGGCCAGAGTATCAACTCGAGACTCCCATATATAGCCCGAGAGCTGTGCGCAATGGCTGATATGGGTCATGGTGTGATGCGAGGGACGATATGGCCTTTTTCATATTGCCCTTGTTATCAGCCCCCAACTGATATCGTCCCTCGGGCTAAAGCCCTCGGGTCCGAATTCAATGTCTTGGGCTGATAACAAGGGCAATATGAAAAAGGCCATGTATTAATCTATTAATGCAGTCATTACTTTTTTTATCACATATTTTCAATGAAAATGCAGTCTCATACGGACTACGTCAAAGCGTTTTTGGCTCGAATTCATTCATTTATATACACTTTTTTCAGATTTCTAGTAAGAACGTTGCTTTCCTTAACCGATGACATTACAATTGACGATGGGCTGATATCGATAACATGGCTATTATCGACGGACCGATAACCGGTTATCAACCCGGGGTGATATCGGCATGCAATTTCTGGTCTATAACATGGGAAATACATCCATTTTAAATAAATTGATATTACATGCTGATCAAAACGTTTTTTAACACTGATACTGAGTTCCTATAGACGTATAACCCTTCATAACATTCATATAACACTGGCACTATAATGTTCGACTCGCCTGACCCCTAGATAAGATTTTTATACCTGTTATACGGTGTTTCTCGAGGTGTTTGAACCACAGACATCCTTCATATAAAACTGGTACTGAGACCTTTGTGTTGCCAGACTCTAGATAACGTTCATATAACAGAAATATTGTGTTCCTGAAGATGATTGATCCCCCGATAACGTCCATATAAGACTGATAAAGAATGTCTTGAGGCGTATTACCTCAGATGACGATCATATAACAGTGATACGGAGTCTTCGAAGTGATTCACCTCATGACAGCGTTCATACGATCGACAGTCGTATTGAGATATTCGAGTTAAAAGACCCCTAGATAACGTTCATGTAAGTTATCCTGGCCTCCTCGAGGTGTATGACTCTTTGATAACGCACACACAACAGTGGTACTGTGTTCCTTTTGGTCTATGATCTGCAGAAAACGTTCATATTACACTGATAGAATGATGCCCGAGGTTGCAGACCCCTTTTCTACAACAGATATACTTAGTTCCTCGAGGTGTATGATCATTTAATAACGTTCATATAACACTTATACTAAGATGTTTGATCCCTAGATAACGTTCATATAACACTAGGACTGAGTTGTTCGATGTGTACGGCCCCTAGATAAAGTTCTGTAAACAGTTATATGGAGTTACTTAAGGCATTCGACAGTTAGATAACAATAATACCGTATAACATTACTACATAGTTATTCGACCCCTTCAGTGTACCATTCACATATATTAACCATGATACTAAAATGTTCGAGAAGTAGGATCCCTAAATATAAACATGTTACGTTCAGCTAACAGTGGCACTGAGGGCAACACACACATACGGTTAATTGGAGACTTTTTTTTCAAACTGAGGACATTTTACACACTGAGGACATCGGTCACAATCGGAATGAATATACATTGGTTGAGCAAATTTGGTAAGACGACTCGAACGACCGCTGTTTTATAAGCAATGAAATTTATGGCTCAAATATAGGTCCAATGCACTGACAAAATATGTCATAAAAACCATATCAGTATTCCGAAGGTCCGATAGACAATGTTCATATAACACAGGTACAGAGTTCCTCGAGGTGTATGACTCCTAGATAACGTTCATACAAGACTTATATTGTGTTCAAAGTGGTGTATGACCCCTCGGTAACGTATAATATTAAACTGCTACACAGTTGTTCAAGGCGTGTGACTTTACCAGATATCTTTCATACAGCAAAAATACTTACAATTTAGTTCCAACAGGTCTATGACCCCTGGGTCACGTTCATATAACACTGGTACACAGTTGTTGGTCGAGCAATATCACCACTAGATTTATGGAATGTAACATTGAATTTTCCATACCGGCCAGAGTATCAACTCGAGACTCCCATATATAGCCCGAGAGCTGTGCGCAATGGCTGATATGGGTCATGGTGTGATGCGAGGGACGATATGGCCTTTTTCATATTGCCCTTGTTATCAGCCCCCAACTGATATCGTCCCTCGGGCTAAAGCCCTCGGGTCCGAATTCAATGTCTTGGGCTGATAACAAGGGCAATATGAAAAAGGCCATGTATTAATCTATTAATGCAGTCATTACTTTTTTATCACATATTTTCAATGAAAATGCAGTCTCATACGGACTACGTCAAAGCGTTTTTGGCTCGAATTCATTCATTTATATACACTTTTTTCAGATTTCTAGTAAGAACGTTGCTTTCCTTAACCGATGACATTACAATTGACGATGGGCTGATATCGATAACATGGCTATTATCGACGGACCGATAACCGGTTATCAACCCGGGGTGATATCGGCATGCAATTTCTGGTCTATAACATGGGAAATACATCCATTTTAAATAAATTGATATTACATGCTGATCAAAACGTTTTTTAACACTGATACTGAGTTCCTATAGACGTATAACCCTTCATAACATTCATATAACACTGGCACCATAATGTTCGACTCGCCTGACCCCTAGATAAGATTTTTATACCTGTTATACGGTGTTTCTCGAGGTGTTTGAACTTAAGGCATTCGACAGTTAGATAACAATAATACCGTATAACATTACTACATAGTTATTCGACCCCTTCAGTGTACCATTCACATATATTAACCATGATACTAAAATGTTCGAGAAGTAGGATCCCTAGATATAAACATGTTACGTTCAGCTAACAGTGGCACTGAGGGTAACACGCACATACGGTTAATTGGAGACTTTTTTTTCAAACTGAGGACATTTTACACACTGAGGACATCGGTCACAATCGGAAAAAATATACATTGGTTGAGCAAATTTGGTAAGACAACTCGAACGACCCCTGTTTTATAAGCAATGAAATTTATAGCTCAAATATAGGGCCAATGCACTGACAAAATATGTCATAAAAACCATATCAGTATTCCGAAGGTCCGATAGACAATGTTCATATAACACAGGTACAGAGTTCCTCGAGGTGTATGACTCCTAGATAACGTTCATACAAGACTTATATTGTGTTCAAAGTGGTGTATGACCCCTCGGTAACGTATATATTAAACTGCTACACAGTTGTTCAAGGCGTGTGACTTTACCAGATATCTTTCATACAGCAAAAATACTTACAATTTAGTTCCAAAAGGTCTATACCCTTGGGTCACGTTCATATAACACTGGTACACAGTTGTTGGTCGAGCAATATCACCACTAGATTTATGGACATTGAATTTTCCATACCGGCCAGAGTATCAACTCGAGACTCCCATATATAGCCCGAGAGCTGTGCGCAATGGCTGATATGGGTCATGGTGTGATGCGAGGGACGATATGGCCTTTTTCATATTGCCCTTGTTATCAGCCCCCAACTGATATCGTCCCTCGGACTAAAGCCCTCGGGTCCGAATTCAATGTCTTGGGCTGATAACAGGGGCAATATGAAAAAGGCCATGTATTAATCTATTAATGCAGTCATTACTTTTTTATCACATATTTTCAATGAAAATGCAGTCTCATACGGACTACGTCAAAGCGTTTTTGAATCGAATTCATTCATTTATATACACTTTTTTCAGATTTCTAGTAAGAACGTTGCTTTCCTTAACCGATGACATTACAATTGACGATGGGCTGATATCGATAACATGGCTATTATCGACGGACCGATAACCGGTTATCAACCCGGGGTGATATCGGCATGCAATTTCTGGTCTATAACATGGGCAATACATCCATTTTAAATAAACTGATATTACATGCTGATAAAAACGTTTTGTAACACTGATACTGAGTTCCTATAGACGTATACCCCTTCATAACATTCATATAACACTGGCACTATAATGTTCGACTCGCCTGACCCCTAGATAAGATTTTTATACCTGTTATACGGTGTTTCTCGAGGTGTTTGAACCACAGACATCCTTCATATAAAACTAGTACTGAGACCTTTGTGTTGCCAGACTCTAGATAACGTTCATATAACAGAAATATTGTGTTCCTGAAGATGATTGATCCCCCGATAACGTCCATATAAGACTGATAAAGAATGTCTTGAGGTGTATTACCTCAGATGACGATCATATAACAGTGATACGGAGTCTTCGAGGTGATTGACCTCATGACAGCGTTCATACGATCGACAGTCGTACTGAGATATTCGAGTTAAAAGACCCCTAGATAACATTCATGTAAGTTATCCTGGCCTCTTCGAGGTGTATGACTCTTTGATAACGCACACACAACATTGGTACTGTGTTCCTTTTGGTCTATGATCTGCAGAAAACGTTCATATTACACTGATAGAATGATGCCCGAGGTTGCAGACCCCTTTTCTACAACAGATATACTTAGTTCCTCGAGGTGTATGATCATTTAATAACGTTCATATAACACTTATACTAAGATGTTTGATCCCTAGATAACGTTCATATAACACTAGGACTGAGTTGTTCGATGTGTACGGCCCCTAGATAAAGTTCTGTAAACAGTTATATGGAGTTACTTAAGGCATTCGACGGTTAGATAACAATAATACCGTATAACATTACTACATAGTTATTCGACTCCTTCAGTGTACCATTCACATATATTAACCATGATACTAAAATGTTCGAGAAGTAGGATCCCTAGATATAAACATGTTACGTTCAGCTAACAGTGGCACTGAGGGCAACACCCACATACGGTTAATTGGAGACTTTTTTTTCAAACTGAGGACATTTTACACACTGAGGACATCGGTCACAATCGGAAAAAAATATACATTGGTTGAGCAAATTTGATAAGACGACTCGAACGAACCCTGTTTTATAAGCAATGAAATTTATGGCTCAAATATAGGTCCAATGCACTGACAAAATATGTCATAAAAACCATATCAGTATTCCGAAGGTCCGATAGACAATGTTCATATAACACAGGTACAGAGTTCCTCGAGGTATATGACTCCTAGATAACGTTCATACAAGACTTATATTGTGTTCAAAGTGGTGTATGACCCCTCGGTAACGTATATATTAAACTGCTACACAGTTGTTCAAGGCGTGTGACTTAACCAGATATCTTTCATACAGCAAAAATACTTACAATTTAGTTCCAACAGGTCTATGACCCCTGGGTCACGTTCATATAACACTGGTACACAGTTGTTGGTCGAGCAATAACACCACTAGATTTATGGAATATAACATTGAATTTTCCATACCGGCCAGAGTATCAACTCGACACTCCCATATATAGCCCGAGAGCTGGGCGCAAGGGCTGATATGGGTCATGGTGTGATGCGAGGGGCGATATGGCCTTTTTCATATTGCCCTTGTTATCAGCCCCCAACTGATATCGTCCCTCGGACTAAAGCCCTCGGGTCCGAATTCAATGTCTTGGGCTGATAACAAGGGCAATATGAAAAAGGCCATGTATTAATCTATTAATGCAGTCATTACTTTTTTATCACATATTTTCAATGAAAATGCAGTCTCATACTGACTACGTCAAAGCGTTTTTGATTCGAATTCATTCATTTATATACACTTTTTCAGATTTCTAGTAAGAACGTTGCTTTCCTTAACCGATGACATTACAATTGACGATGGGCTGATATCGATAACGTGGCTATTATCGACGGATCGATAACCGGTTATCAACCCGGGATGATATCGGCATTCAATTTCTGGTCTATAACATGGGCAATACATCCATTTTAAATAAACTGATATTACATGCTGATAAAAACGTTTTTTGACACTGATACTGAGTTCCTTTAGACGTATAACCCTTCATAACATTCATATAACACTGGCACTATAATGTTCGACTCGCCTGACCCCTAGATAAGATTTTTATACCTGTTATACGGTGTTTCTCGAGGTGTTTGAACCACAGACATCCTTCATATAAAACTAGTACTGAGACCTTTGTGGTGCCAGACTAGATAACGTTCATATAACAGAAATATTGTGTTCCTGAAGATGATTGATCCCCCGATAACGTCCATATAAGACTGATAAAGAATGTCTTGAGGCGTATTACCTCAGATGACGATCATATAACAGTGATACGGAGTCTTCGAGGTGATTCACCTCATGACAGCGTTCATACGATCGACAATCGTACTGAGATATTCGAGTTTAAAGACCCCTAGAAAACGTTCATGTAAGTTATCCTGGCCTCCTCGAGGTGTATGACTCTTTGATAACGCACATACAACAGTGGTACTGTGTTCCTTTGGGTCTATGATCTGCAGAAAACGTTCATATTACACTATAGAATGATGCCCGAGGTTGCAGACCCCTTTTCTACAACAGATATACTTAGTTCCTCGAGGTGTATGATCATTTAATAACGTTCATATAACACTTATACTAAGATGTTTGATCCCTAGATAACGTTCATATAATACTAGGACTGAGTTGTTCGATGTGTACGGCCCCTAGATAAAGTTCTGTAAACAGTTATATGGAGTTACTTAAGGCATTCCACGGTTAGATAACAATAATACCGTATAACATTACTACATAGTTATTCGACCCGTCAGTGTACCATTCACATATATTAACCATGATACTAAAATGTTCGAGAAGTAGGATCCCTAGATATAAACATGTTACGTTCAGCTAACAGTGGCACGGAGGGCAACAGGCACATACGGTTAAATGGAGACTTTTTTTCAAACTGAGGACATTTTACACACTGAGGACATCTGTCACAATCGGAAAAAAATATACATTGGTTGAGCGAATTTTGTAAGACGACTCGAACGACCCCTGCTTTTTAAGCAATGAAATTTATGGCTCAAATATAGGTCCAATGCACTGACAAAATATGTCATAAAAATCATATCAGTATTCCGAAGGTCCGATAGACAATGTTCATATAACACAGGTACATAGTTCCTCGAGGTGTATGACCCCTAGATAACGTTCATACAAGACTTATATTGTGTTCAAAGTGGTGTATGACCCCTCGGTAACGTATATATTAAACTGATCCACAATTGTTCAAGGCGTGTGACTTTACCAGATATCTTTCATACAGCAAAAATACTTACAATTTAATTCCAACAGGTCTATGACCCCTGGGTCACGTTCATATAACACTGGTACACAGTTGGTCGAGCAATATCACTACTAGATTTATGGATTATAACATTGAATTTTCCATACCGGCCAGAGTATCAACTGGAGACTCTAATATATAGCCCGAGAATTGTGCGCGAGGGCTGATATGGGTCAAGGTGTGATGCAAGGGACGATATGGCCTTTTTCATTTTCCATACCGGCCAGGGTATCAACTCGAGACTCCCATATATAGCCCGAGAGCTGTGCGCGAGGGCTGATATGGGTCAAGGTGTGATGCGAGGGACAATATGGCCTTTTTCATATTGCCCTTGTTATCAGCCCTCAACTGATATCGTCCCTCGGACTAAAGCCCTCGGGTCCGAATTCAATGTCTTGGGCTGATAACAAGTGCAATATAAAAAAGGCCATGTATATATCTTTCATACAGCAAAAATATTTACAATTTAGTTCCAACAGGTCTATGACCCCTGGGTCACGTTCATATAACACTGGTACACAGTTGCTCGAGCAATATCGCCACTAGATTTATGGATTATAACATTGAATTTTCCATACCGGCCAGAGTATCAACTCGAGACTCCAATATATAGCCCGAGAGCTGTGCGCGAGGGCTGATATGCGTCAAGGTGTGATGCGAGGGACGATATGGCCTTTTTCATTTTCCATACCGGCCAGGGTATCAACTCGAGACTCCCATATATAGCCCGAGAGCTGTGCGCGAGGGCTGATATGGGTCAAGGTGTGACGCGAGGGACGATATGGCCTTTTTCATATTGCCCTTGTTATCAGCCTTCAACTGATATCGTCCCTCGGACTAAAGCCCTCGGGTCCGAATTCAATGTCTTTGGCTGATAACAAGGGCAATATAAAAAAGGCCATGTATATATCTTTCATACAGCAAAAATATTTACAATTTAGTTCCAACAGGTCTATGACCCCTGGGTCACGTTCATATAACACTGGTACACAGTTGCTCGAGCAATATCACCACTAGACTTATGGATTATAACATTGAATTTTCCATACCGACCAGAGTATCAACTCGAGACTCCCATATATAGCCCGAGAGCTGTGCGCGAGGGCTGATATGGGTCAAAGTGTGATGCGAGGGACGATATGGCCTTTTTCATTTTCCATACCGGCCAGGGTATCAACTCGAGACTCCCATATATAGCCCGAGAGCTGTGCGCGAGGGCTGATATGGGTCAAGGTGTGATGCGAGAGACGATAATGCCTTTTTCATATTGCCCTTGTTATCAGCCCTCAACTGATATCGTCCCTCGGACTAAAGCCCTCGGGTCCGAATTAAATGTCTTGGGCTGATAACAAGGGCAATATGAAAAAGGCCATGTATTAATCTATTAATGCAAAGTCATTACTTTTTTATCACATATTTTCAATTCATTCATTTATATACACTTTTTCAGATTTCTAGTAAGAACGTTGCTTTCCTTAACCGATGACATTACAATTGACGATGGGCTGATATCGATAACGTGGCTATTATCGACGGACCGATAACCGGTTATCAACTCGGGGTGATATCGGCATGCAATTTCTGGTCTATAACCTGGGCAATGCATCCATTTTAAATAAACTGATATTAAATGCTGTTAAAAACGTTTTTGACACTGATAATGAGTTCCTATAGACGTATAACCCTTCATAACATTCATATAACACTGGCACTATAATGTTCGACTCGCCTGATCCCTAGATAAGGTTTTTATACCTGTCATACGGTGTTTCTCGAGGTGTTTGAACCACAGACATCCTTCATATAAAACTGGTACTGAGACCTTTGTGGTGCCAGACTCTATATAACGTTCATATAACAGAAATATTGTGTTCCTGAAGATGATTGATCCCCCGACAACGTCCATATAAGACTGATAAAGAATGTCTTGAGGCGTATTACCTCAGATGACGATCATATAACAGTGAACCGAAGTCTTCGAGGTGATTGACCTCATGACAGCGTTCATACGATCGACACTCGTACTGAGATACTCGAGTTAAAAGACCCCTAGATAACGTTCATGTAAGTTATCCTGACCTCCTCGAGGTGTATGACTCTTTGATAACGCACATACAACAGTGGTACTGTGTTCCTTTGGGTCTATGATCTGCAGAAAACGTTCATATTACACTGATAAAATGATGCCCGAGGTTGCAATTCCTTTTCTACAACAGATATACTTAGTTCCTCGAGGTGTATGATCATTTTATAACGTTCATATAACACTTATACTAAGATTTTTGATCCCTAGATAACGTTCATATAACACTAGGACTGAGTTGTTCGATGTGTACGGCCCCTAGATAAAGTTCTGTAAACAGTTATATGGAGTTACTTAAGGCATTCGACGGTTAGATATCAATAATATAACATTACTACATAGTTATTCGACCCCTTCAGTGTACCATTCACATATATAATCCATGATATTAAAATGTTTGAGAAGTATTGATTGATTGATTGATTGGTGTTTAACACCACTTTCAGCACTGTTGGCTATTTCGTGGCGGCCATTTTTTATTGGTGGAGGAAGCCGGAGTGCCCGGAGAGAACCACCGACCTTCGGTAGGAAAACTGACAATCCTTGTCAATTAAGATTGGAGTCGAACGCACCTGCCACGTGCGGGAATCGAACTCACAACCTCAGTGTTGACAGGCTAGCGATACAGTAGTTGAACTACTTAGTCCACTCAGCCACCGAGGCCCCTTGTTCGAGAAGTAGGATCCCTAGATATAAACATGTTACGTTCAGCTAACAGTGGCACTGAGGGCAACAGGCACATACGGTTAAATGGAGACTTTTTTTCAAACTGAGGACATTTTACACACTGAGGACATCTGTCACAATCGGAAAAAAATATACATTGGTTGAGCGAATTTGGTAAGACGACTCGAACGACCCCTGCTTTTTAAGCAATGAAATTTATGGCTCAAATATAAGTCCAATGCACTGACAAAATATGTCAAAAAAAACCATATCAGTATTCCGAAGGTCCGATAGACAATGTTCATATAACACAGGTACATAGTTCCTCGAGGTGTATGATACCTAGATAACGTTCATACAAGACTTATATTGTGTTCAAAGTGGTGTATGACCCCTCGGCAACGTTCATATTAAACTGCTACACAGTTGTTCAAGGCGTGTGACTTTACCAGATATCTTTCATACAGCAAAAATACTTACAATTTAGTTCCAGCAGGTCTATGACCCCTGGGTCACGTTCATATAACACTGGTACACAGTTGTTGGTCGAGCAATATCACCACTAGATTTATGGAATATAACATTGCATTTTCCATACCGACCAGAGTATCAACTCGAGACTCCAATATATAGCCCGAGAGCTGTGCGCAATGGCTGATATGGGTCATGGTGTGATGCGAGGGACGATATGGCCTTTTTCATATTGCCCTTGTTATCAGCCCCAACTGATATCGTCCCTCGGACTAAAGCCCTCGGGTCCGAATTCAATGTCTTGGGCTGATAACAAGGGCAATATGAAAAAGGCCATGTATTAATCTATTAATGCAGTCATTACTTTTTTTATCACATATTTTCAATGAAAATGCAGTCTCATACGGACTACGTCAAAGCGTTTTTGATTCGAATTCATTCATTTATATACAGTTTTTTTCAGATTTCTAGTAAGAACGTTGCTTTCCTTAACCGATGACATTACAATTGACGATGGGCTGATATCGATAACATGGCTATTATCGACGGACCGATAACCGGTTATCAACCCGGGGTGATATCGGCATGCAATTTCTGGTCTATAACATGGGCAATACATCCATTTTAAATAAACTGATATTACATGCTGATAAAAACGTTTTTTAACACTGATACTGAGTTCCTATAGACGCATAACCCTTCATAACATTCATATAACACTGGCACTATAATGTTCGACTCGCCTGACCCCTAGATAAGATTTGTATACCTGTTATACGGTGTTTCTCGATGTGTTTGAACCACAGACATCCTTCATATAAAACTGGTACTGAGACCTTTGTGTTGCCAGACTCTAGATAACGTTCATATAACAGAAATATTGTGTTCCTGAAGATGATTGATCCCCCGATAACGTCCATATAAGACTGATAAAGAATGTCTTGAGGCGTATTACCTCAGATGACGATCATATAACAGTGATACGGAGTCATCGAGGTGATTCACCTCATGACAGCGTTCATACGATCGACAGTCGTATTGAGATATTCGAGTTAAAAGACCCCTAGATAACGTTCATGTAAGTTATCCTGGCCTCCTCGAGGTGTATGACTCTTTGATAACGCACACACAACAGTGGTACTGTGTTCCTTTTGGTCTATGATCTGCAGAAAACGTTCATATTACACTGATAGAATGATGCCCGAGGTTGCAGACCCCTTTTCTACAACAGATATACTTAGTTCCTCGAGGTGTATGATCATTTAATAACGTTCATATAACACTTATACTAAGATGTTTGATCCCTAGATAACGTTCATATAACACTAGGACTGAGTTGTTCGATGTGTACGGCCCCTAGATAAAGTTCTGTAAACAGTTATATGGAGTTACTTAAGGCATTCGACGGTTAGATAACAATAATACCGTATAACATTACTACATAGTTATTCGACCCCTTCAGTGTACCATTCACATATATTAACCATGATACTAAAATGTTCGAGAAGTAGGATCCCTAGATATAAACATGTTACGTTCAGCTAACAGTGGCACTGTGGGCAACACCCACATACGGTTAATTGGAGACTTTTTTTTCAAACTGAGGACATTTTACACACTGAGGACATCGGTCACAATCGGAAAAAAATATACATTGGTTGAGCAAATTTGGTAAGACGACTCGAACGAACCCTGTTTTATAAGCAATGAAATTTATGGCTCAAATATAGGTCCAATGCACTGACAAAATATGTCATAAAAACCATATCAGTATTCCGAAGGTCCGATAGACAATGTTCATATAACACAGGTACAGAGTTCCTCGAGGTATATGACTCCTAGATAACGTTCATACAAGACTTATATTGTGTTCAAAGTGGTGTATGACCCCTCGGTAACGTATATATTAAACTGCTACACAGTTGTTCAAGGCGTGTGACTTTACCAGATATCTTTCATACAGCAAAAATACTTACAATTTAGTTCCAACAGGTCTATGACCCCTGGGTCACGTTCATATAACACTGGTACACAGTTGTTGGTCGAGCAATATCACCACTAGATTTATGGAATGTAACATTGAATTTTCCATACCGGCCAGAGTATCAACTCGAGACTCCCATATATAGCCCGAGAGCTGTGCGCAATGGCTGATATGGGTCATGGTGTGATGTGAGGGACGATATGGCCTTTTTCATATTGCCCTTGTTATCAGCCCCCAACTGATATCGTCCCTCGGACTAAAGCCCTCGGGTCCGAATTCAATGTCTTGGGCTGATAACAAGGGCAATATGAAAAAGGTCATGTATTAATCTATTAATGCAGTCATTACTTTTTTATCACATATTTTCAATGAAAATGCAGTCTCATAAGGACTACGTAAAAGCCTTTTTGATTCGAATTCATTCATTTATATACACTTTTTTTCAGATTTCTAGTAAGAACGTTGCTTTCCTTAACCGATGACATTACAATTGACGATGGGCTGATATCGATAACATGGCTATTATCGACGGACCGATAACCGGTTATCAACCCTGGGTGATATCGGCATGCAATTTCTGGTCTATAACATGGGCAATACATTCATTTTAAATAAATTGATATTACATGCTGATCAAAACGTTTTTTAACACTGATACTGAGTTCCTATAGACGTATAACCCTTCATAACATTCATATAACACTGGCACTATAATGTTCGACTCGCCTGACCCCTAGATAGGATTTTTATACCTGTTATACGGTGTTTCTCGAGGTGTTTGAACCACAGACATCCTTCATATAAAACTGGTACTGAGACCTTTGTGGTGCCAGACTCTAGATAACGTTCATATAACAGAAATATTGTGTTCCTGAAGATGATTGATCCCCCGATAACGTCCATATAAGACTGATAAAGAATGTCTTGAGGCGTATTACCTCAGATGACGATCATATAACAGTGATACGGAGTCTTCGAGGTGATTGACCTCATGACAGCGTTCATACGATCGACACTCGTACTGAGATATTCGAGTTAAAAGACCCCTAGATAACGTTCATGTAAGTTATCCTGGCCTCTTCGAGGTGTATGACTCTTTGATAACGCACACACAACAGTGGTACTGTGTTCCTTTTGGTCTATGATCTGCAGAAAACGTTCATATTACACTGATAGAATGATGCCCGAGGTTGCAGACCCCTTTTCTACAACAGATATACTTAGTTCCTCGAGGTGTATGATCATTTAATAACGTTCATATAACACTTATACTAAGATGTTTGATCCCTAGATAACGTTCATATAACACTAGGACTGAGTTGTTCGATGTGTACGGCCCCTAGATAAAGTTCTGTAAACAGTTATATGGAGTTACTTAAGGCATTCGACAGTTAGATAACAATAATACCGTATAACATTACTACATAGTTATTCGACCCCTTCAGTGTACCATTCACATATATTAACCATGATACTAAAATGTTCGAGAAGTAGGATCCCTAGATATAAACATGTTACGTTCAGCTAACAGTGGCACTGAGGGTAACACGCACATACGGTTAATTGGAGACTTTTTATTCAAACTGAGGACATTTTACACACTGAGGACATCGGTCACAATCGGAAAAAAATATACATTGGTTGAGCAAATTTGGTAAGACAACTCGAACGACCCCTGTTTTATAAGCAATGAAATTTATAGCTCAATAATAGGGCCAATGCACTGACAAAATATGTCATAAAAACCATATCAGTATTCCGAAGGTCCGATAGACAATGTTCATATAACACAGGTACAGAGTTCCTCGAGGTGTATGACTCCTAGATAACGTTCATACAAGACTTATATTGTGTTCAAAGTGGTGTATGACCCCTCGGTAACGTATATATTAAACTGCTACACAGTTGTTCAAGGCGTGTGACTTTACCAGATATCTTTCATACAGCAAAAATACTTACAATTTAGTTCCAAAAGGTCTATACCCTTGGGTCACGTTCATATAACACTGGTACACAGTTGTTGGTCGAGCAATATCACCACTAGATTTATGGACATTGCATTTTCCATACCGGCCAGAGTATCAACTCGAGACTCCCATATATAGCCCGAGAGCTGTGCGCAATGGCTGATATGGGTCATGGTGTGATGCGAGGGACGATATGGCCTTTTTCATATTGCCCTTGTTAACAGCCCCCAACTGATATCGTCCCTCGGACTAAAGCCCTCGGGTCCGAATTCAATGTCTTCGGCTGATAACAGGGGCAATATGAAAAAGGCCATGTATTAATCTATTAATGCAGTCATTACTTTTTTATCACATATTTTCAATGAAAATGCAGTCTCATACGGACTACGTCAAAGCGTTTTTGATTCGAATTCATTCATTTATATACACTTTTTTCAGATTTCTAGTAAGAACGTTGCTTTCCTTAACCGATGACATTACAATTGACGATGGGCTGATATCGATAACATGGCTATTATCGACGGACCGATAACCGGTTATCAACCCGGGGTGATATCGGCATGCAATTTCTGGTCTATAACATGGGCAATACATCCATTTTAAATAAACTGATATTACATGCTGAAAAAAACGTTTTGTAACACTGATACTGAGTTCCTATAGACGTATAACCCTTCATAACATTCATATAACACTGGCACTATAATCTTCGACTCGCCTGACCCCTAGATAAGATTTTTGTACCTGTTATACGGTGTTTGTCGAGGTGTTTGAACCACAGACATCCTTCATATAAAACTGGTAATGAGACCTTTGTGTTGCCAAACTCTAGATAACGTTCATATAACAGAAATATTGTGTTCCTGAAGATGATTGATCCCCCGATAACGTCCATATAAAACTGATAAAGAATGTCTTGAGGCGTATTACCTCAGATGACGATCATATAACAGTGATACGGAGTCTTCGAGGTGATTGACCTCATGACAGCGTTCATACGATCGACAGTCGTACTGAGATATTCGAGTTAAAAGACCCCTAGATAACATTCATGTAAGTTATCCTGGCCTCTTCGAGGTGTATGACTCTTTGATAACGCACACACAACATTGGTACTGTGTTCCTTTTGGTCTATGATCTGCAGAAAACGTTCATATTACACTGATAGAATGATGCCCGAGGTTGCAGACCCCTTTTCTACAACAGATATACTTAGTTCCTCGAGGTGTATGATCATTTAATAACGTTCATATAACACTTATACTAAGATGTTTGATCCCTAGATAACGTTCATATAACACTAGGACTGAGTTGTTCGATGTGTACGGCCCCTAGATAAAGTTCTGTAAACAGTTATATGGAGTTACTTAAGGCATTCGACGGTTAGATAACAATAATACCGTATAACATTACTACATAGTTATTCGACCCCTTCAGTGTACCATTCACATATATTAACCATGATACTAAAATGTTCGAGAAGTAGGATCCCTAGATATAAACATGTTACGTTCAGCTAACAGTGGCACTGAGGGCAACACCCACATACGGTTAATTGGAGACTTTTTTTTTCAAACTGAGGACATTTTACACACTGAGGACATCGGTCACAATCGGAAAAAAATATACATTGGTTGAGCAAATTTGGTAAGACGACTCGAACGAACCCTGCTTTTTAAGCAATGAAATTTATGGCTCAAATATAGGTCCAATGCACTGACAAATTATGTCATAAAATTCATATCAGTATTCCGAAGGTCCGATAGACAATGTTCATATAACACAGGTACATAGTTCCTCGAGGTGTATGACCCCTAGATAACGTTCATACAAGACTTATATTGTGTTCAAAGTGGTGTATGACCCGTCGGTAACGTTCTTATTAAACTGATCCACAATTGTTCAAGGCGTGTGACTTTACCAGATATCTTTCATACAGCAAAAATACTTACAATTTAATTCCAACAGGTCTATGACCCCTGGGTCACGTTCATATAACACTGGTACACAGTTGCTCGAGCAATATCACTACTAGATTTATGGATTATAACATTGAATTTTCCATACCGGCCAGAGTATCAACTGGAGACTCTAATATATAGCCCGAGAGCTGTGCGCGAGGGCTGATATGGGTCAAGGTGTGATGCAAGGGACGATATGGCCTTTTTCATTTTCCATACCGGCCAGGGTATCAACTCGAGACTCCCATATATAGCCCGAGAGCTGTGCGCGAGGGCTGATATGGGTCAAGGTGTGATGCGAGGGACGATATGGCCTTTTTCATATTGCCCTTGTTATCAGCCCTCAACTGATATCGTCCCTCGGACTAAAGCCCTCGGGTCCGAATTCAATGTCTTGGGCTGATAACAAGTGCAATATAAAAAAGGCCATGTATATATCTTTCATACAGCAAAAATATTTACAATTTAGTTCCAACAGGTCTATGACCCCTGGGTCACGTTCATATAACACTGGTACACAGTTGCTCGAGCAATATCGCCACTAGATTTATGGATTATAACATTGAATTTTCCATACCGGCCAGAGTATCATCTCGAGACTCCAATATATAGCCCGAGAGCTGTGCGCGAGGGCTGATATGGGTCAAGGTGTGATGCGAGGGACGATATGGCCTTTTTCATTTTCCATACCGGCCAGGGTATCAACTCGAGACTCCCCTATATAGCCCGAGAGCTGTGCGCGAGGGCTGATATGGGTCAAGGTGTGACGCGAGGGACGATATGGCCTTTTTCATATTGCCCTTGTTATCAGCCTTCAACTGATATCGTCCCTCGGACTAAAGCCCTCGGGTCCGAATTCAATGTCTTTGGCTGATAACAAGGGCAATATAAAAAAGGCCATGTATATATCTTTCATACAGCAAAAATATTTACAATTTAGTTCCAACAGGTCTATGACCCCTGGGTCACGTTCATATAACACTGGTACACAGTTGCTCGAGCAATATCACCACTAGACTTATGGATTATAACATTGAATTTTCCATACCGACCAGAGTATCAACTCGAGACTCCCATATATAGCCCGAGAGCTGTGCGCGAGGGCTGATATGGGTCAAAGTGTGATGCGAGGGACGATATGGCCTTTTTCATTTTCCATACCGGCCAGGGTATCAACTCGAGATTCCCATATATAGCCCGAGAGCTGTGCGCGAGGGCTGTTATGGGTCAAGGTGTGATGCGAGGGACGATATTGCCTTTTTCATATTGCCCTTTTTATCAGCCCTCAACTGATATCGTCCCTCGGACTAAAGCCCTCGGGTCCGAATTCAATGTCTTGGGCTGATAACAAGGGCAATATGAAAAAGGCCATGTATTAATCTATTAATGCAAAGTCATTACTTTTTTATCACATATTTTCAATTCATTCATTTATATACACTTTTTCAGATTTCTAGTAAGAACGTTGCTTTCCTTAACCGATGACATTACAATTGACGATGGGCTGATATCGATAACGTGGCTATTATCGACGGACCGATAACCAGTTATCGACTCGGGGTGATATCGGCATGTAATTTCTGGTCTATAACATGGGCAATACATCCATTTTAAATAAACTGATATTATATGCTGATAAAAACGTTTTTTAATACTGATACTGAGTTCCTATAGACGTATTACCCTTCATAACATTCATATAACACTGGCACTATAATGTTCGACTCGGCTGATCCCTAGATAAGGTTTTTATACCTGTCATACGGTGTTTCTCGAGGTGTTTGAACCGCAGACATCCTTCATATAAAACTGGTACTGAGACCTTTGTGGTGCCAGACTCTAGATAACGTTCATATAACCGAAATATTGTGTTCCTGAAGATGATTGATCCCCGACAACGTCCATATAAGACTGATAAAGAATGTCTTGAGGCGTATTACCTCAGATGACGATCATATAACAGCGATACGGAGTCTTCGAGGTGATTGACCTCATGACAGCGTTCATACGATCGACACTCGTACTGAGATACTCGAGTTAAAAGACCCCTAGATAACGTCCATGTAAGTTATCCTGACATTCTCGAGGTGTATGACTCTTTGATAACGCACATACAACAGTGGTACTGTGTTCCTTTGGGTCTATGATCTGCAGAAAACGTTCATATTACACTGATAAAATGATGCCTGAGGTTGCAACTCCTTTTCTACAACAGTATATAAATAACACATAGCTGAGAGGGTGATAGAGCAGATTGTTACCCCGAGAAAACATTGTCAACCGAGGCGAAGCCAAGGTTGACAATGTTTTTTGAGGGGTAACAATCTGCTCTATCACCCTCTCAGCTATGTGTTATTTAATTCATTATACTGAATGTTCTGTCATTATTGTCTTTTGAATTATAAATTGAAAGTAATTAACTATGACGTTATGTACTTAAAAACGTAACAGTTATTAGAAAAACAACAAAAGTGAAGCAAGATGTATTTTTTTATTTATGTTGACAGTCGAAACGTAGAACTTGAGCATTGGCTTTAAATTATTGATTTAAATTCAATTCATTGCGACAGGCTTTTAAATTATCGATTTTTGATTGGTCTACACGAGAGGGTGACATTCAAAAAATTGTCTCCAGCTGAGCCATGGGAAAGAGTAAATTGTCTCCCTCGTATTAACCAATCAAAATCTGGCATTTTAACGTGAAGTATAATAAATATACTTAGTTCCTCGAAGTGTATGATCATTTAATAACGTTCATATAACACTTATACTAAGATTTTTTATCCCTAGATAACGTTCATATAACACTAGGACTGAGTTGTTCGATGTGCACGGCCCCTAGATAAAGTTCTGTAAACAGTTATATAGAGTTACTTAAGGCATTCGACGGTTAGATAACAATAATATAACATTACTATATAGTTATTCGACCCCTTCAGTGTACCATTCACATATATAATCCATGATATTAAAATGTTCGAGAAGTAGGATCCCTAGATATAAACATGTTACGTTCAGCTAACAGTGGCACTGAGGGCAACAGGCACATACGGTTAAATGGAGACTTTTTTTCAAACTGAGGACATTTTACACACTGAGGACATCTGTCACAATCGGAAAAAAATATACATTGGTTGAGCAAATTTGGTAAGACGACTCGAACGACCCCTGTTTTTTAAGCAATGAAATTTATGGCTCAAATATAGGTCCAATGCACTGACAAAATATTTAAAAAAAACCATATCAGTATTCCGAAGGTCCGATAGACAATGTTCATATAACACAGGTACATAGTTCCTCGAGGTGTATGACCCCTAGATAACGTTCAAACAAGACTTATATTGTGTTCAAAGTGGTGTATGACCCCTCGGTAACGTTCATATTAACCTGCTACACAGTTGTTCAAGGCGTGTGACTTTACCAGATATCTTTCATACAGCAAAAATACTTACAATTTAGTTCCAACAGGTCTATGACCCCTGGGTCACGTTCATATAATACTGGTACACAGTTGCTCGAGCAATATCACCACTAGATTTATGGATTATAACATTGAATTTTCCATACCGGCCAGAGCATCAACTCGAGACTCCCATATATACCCCGAGAGCTGTGCGCGAGGGCTGATATGGGTCAAGGTGTGATGCGAGGGACGATATGGCCTTTTTCATATTGCCCTTGTTATCAGCCCTCAACTGATATCGTCCCTCGGACTAAAGCCCTCGGGTCCGAAATCAATGTCTTGGGCTGATAACAAGGGCAATATGAAAAAGGCCATGTATTTATCTATTAATGCAAAGTCATTACTTTTTTATCACATATTTTCAATGAAAATGCAGTCTCATACGGACTACGTCAAAGCGTTTTTGATTCGAATTCATTCATTTATATACACTTTTTCAGATTTCTAGTAAGAACGTTGCTTTCCTTAACCGATGACATTACAATTGACGATGGTCTGATATCGATAACGTGGCTATTATCGACGGACCGATAACCGGTTATCAACTCGGGGTGATTTCGGCATGCAATTTCTGGTCTATAACCTGGGCAATGCATCCATTTTAAATAAACTGATATTAAATGCTGATAAAAACGTTTTTGACACTGATAATGAGTTCCTATAGACGTATAACCCTTCACAACATTCATATAACACTGGCACTATAATGTTCGACTCGCCTGATCCCTAGATAAGGTTTTTATACCTGTCATACGGTGTTTCTCGAGGTGTTTGAACCACAGACATACTTCATATAAAACTGGTACTGAGACCTTTGTGGTGCCAGACTCTATATAACGTTCATATAACAGAAATATTGTGTTCCTGAAGATGATTGATCCCCCGACAACGTCCATATAAGACTGATAAAGAATGTCTTGAGGCGTATTACCTCAGATGACGATCATATAACAGTGACACGAAGTCTTCGAGGTGATTGACCTCATGACAGCGTTCATACGATCGACACTCGTACTGAGATACTCGAGTTAAAAGACCCCTAGATAACGTTCATGTAAGTTATCCTGACCTCCTCGAGGTGTATGACTCTTTGATAACGCACATACAACAGTGGTACTGTGTTCCTTTGGGTCTATGATCTGCAGAAAACGTTCATATTACACTGATAAAATGATGCCCGAGGTTGCAACTCCTTTTCTACAACAGATATACTTAGTTCCTCGAGGTGTATGATCATTTTATAACGTTCATATAACACTTATACTAAGATTTTTGATCCCTAGATAACGTTCATATAACACTAGGACTGAGTTGTTCGATGTGTACGGCCCCTAGATAAAGTTCTGTAAACAGTTATATAGAGTTACTTAAGGTATTCGACGGTTAGATAACAATAATATAACATTACTACATAGTTATTCGACCCCTTCAGTGTACCATTCACATATATAATCCATGATATTAAAATGTTTGAGAAGTATTGATTGATTGATTGATTGGTGTTTAACACCACTTTCAGCACTGTTGGCTATTTCGTGGCGGCCAGTTTTTATTGGTGGAGAAAGCCGGAGTGCCCGGAGAGAACCACCGACCTTCGGTAGGAAAACTGACAATCCTTGTCAATTAAGATTGGAGTCGAACGCACCTGCACGTGCGGGAATCGAACTCACAACCTCAGTGTTAACAGGCTAGCGATACAGTAGTTGAACTACTTAGACCACTCAGCCACCGAGGCCCCTTGTTCGAGAAGTAGGATCCCTAGATATAAACATGTTACGTTCAGCTAACAGTGGCACTGAGGGCAACAGGCACATACGGTTAAATGGAGACTTTTTTTCAAACTGAGGACATTTTACACACTGAGGACATCTGTCACAATCGGAAAAAAATATACATTGGTTGAGCGAATTTGGTAAGACGACTCGAACGACCCCTGCTTTTTAAGCAATGAAATTTATGGCTCAAATATAAGTCCAATGCACTGACAAAATATGTCAAAAAAAACCATATCAGTATTCCGAAGGTCCGATAGACAATGTTCATATAACACAGGTACATAGTTCCTCGAGGTGTATGATACCTAGATAACGTTCATACAAGACTTATATTGTGTTCAAAGTGGTGTATGACCCCTCGGCAACGTTCATATTAAACTGCTACACAGTTGTTCAAGGCGTGCGACTTTACCAGATATCTTTCATACAGCAAAAATACTTACAATTTAGTTCCAACAGGTCTATGACCCCTGGGTCACGTTCATATAACACTGGTACACAGTTGCTCGAGCAATATCACCACTAGATTTATGGATTATAACATTGAATTTTCCATACCGGCCAGAGCATCAACTCGAGACTCCCATATATAGCCCGAGAGCTGTGCGCGAGGGCTGATATGGGTCAAGGTGTGATGCGAGGGATGATATGGCCTTTTTCATATTGCCCTTGTTATCAGCCCTCAACTGATATCGTCCCTCGGACTAAAGCCCTCGGGTCCGAATTCAATGTCTTGGGCTGATAACAAGGGCAATATGAAAAAGGCCATGTATAAATCTATTAATGCAAAGTCATTACTTTTTTATCACATATTTTCAATGAAAATGCAGTCTCATACGGACTACGTCAAAGCGTTTTTGATTCGAATTCATTCATTTATATACACTTTTTCAGATTTCTAGTAAGAACGTTGCTTTCCTTAACCGATGACATTACAATTGACGATGGGCTGATATCGATAACGTGGCTATTATCGACGGACCGATAACCGGTTATCAACTCGGGGTGATATCGGCATGCAATTTCTGGTCTATAACCTGGGCAATGCATCCATTTTAAATAAACTGATATTAAATGCTGATAAAAACGTTTTTGACACTGATAATGAGTTCCTATAGACGTATAACCCTTCATAACATTCATATAACACTGGCACTATAATGTTCGACTCGCCTGATCCCTAGATAAGGTTTTTATACCTGTCATACGGTGTTTCTCGAGGTGTTTGAACCACAGACATCCTTCATATAAAACTGGTACTGAGACCTTTGTGGTGCCAGACTCTATATAACGTTCATATAACAGAAATATTGTGTTCCTGAAGATGATTGATCCCCCGACAACGTCCATATAAGACTGATAAAGAATGTCTTGAGGCGTATTACCTCAGATGACGATCATATAACAGTGATACGAAGTCTTCGAGGTGATTGACCTCATGACAGCGTTCATACGATCGACACTCGTACTGAAATACTCGAGTTAAAAGACCCCTAGATAACGTTCATGTAAGTTATCCTGACCTCCTCGAGGTGTATGACTCTTTGATAACGCACATACAACAGTGGTACTGTGTTCCTTTGGGTCTATGATCTGCAGAAAACGTTCATATTACACTGATAAAATGATGCCCGAGGTTGCAACTCCTTTTCTACAACAGATATACTTAGTTCCTCGAGGTGTATGATCATTTTATAACGTTCATATAACACTTATACTAAGATTTTTGATCCCTAGATAACGTTCATATAACACTAGGACTGAGTTGTTCGATGTGTACGCCCCTAGATAAAGTTCTGTAAACAGTTATATAGAGTTACTTAAGGCATTCGACGGTTAGATAACAATAATATAACATTACTACATAGTTATTCGACCCCTTCAGTGTACCATTCACATATATAATCCATGATATTAAAATGTTTGAGAAGTATTGATTGATTGATTGATTGGTGTTTAACACCACTTTCAGCACTGTTGGCTATTTCGTGGCGGCCAGTTTTTATTGGTGGAGGTAGCCGGAGTGCCCGGAGAGAACCACCGACCTTCGGTAGGAAAACTGACAATCCTTGTCAATTAAGATTGGAGTCGAACGCACCTGCCACGTGCGGGAATCGAACTCACAACCTCAGTGTTGACAGGCTAGCGATACAGTAGTTGAACTACTTAGACCACTCAGCCACCGAGGCCCCTTGTTCGAGAAGTAGGATCCCTAGATATAAACATGTTACGTTCAGCTAACAGTGGCACTGAGGGCAACAGGCACATACGGTTAAATGGAGACTTTTTTTCAAACTGAGGACATTTTACACACTGAGGACATCTGTCACAATCGGAAAAAAATATACATTGGTTGAGCGAATTTGGTAAGACGACTCGAACGACCCCTGCTTTTTAAGCAATGAAATTTATAGCTCAAATATAAGTCCAATGCACTGACAAAATATGTCAAAAAAAACCATATCAGTATTCCGAAGGTCCGATAGACAATGTTCATGTAACACAGGTACATAGTTCCTCGAGGTGTATGATACCTAGATAACGTTCATACAAGACTTATATTGTGTTCAAAGTGGTGTATGACCCCTCGGCAACGTTCATATTAAACTGCTACACAGTTGTTCAAGGCGTGTGACTTTACCAGATATCTTTCATACAGCAAAAATACTTACAATTTAGTTCCAACAGGTCTATGACCCCTGGGTCACGTTCATATAACACTGGTACACAGTTGCTCGAGCAATATCACCACTAGATTTATGGATTATAACATTGAATTTTCCATACCGGCCAGAGCATCAACTCGAGACTCCCATATATAGCCCGAGAGCTGTGCGCGAGGGCTGATATGGGTCAAGGTGTGATGCGAGGGACGATATGGCCTTTTTCATTTTCCATACAGGCCAGAGTATCAACTCGAGACTCCCATATATAGCCCGAGAGCTGTGCGCGAGGGCTGATATGGGTCAAGGTGTGATGCGAGGGACGATATGGCCTTTTTCATATTGCCCTTGTTATCAGCCCTCAACTGATATCGTCCCTCGGACTAAAGCCCTCGGGTCCGAATTCAATGTCTTGGGCTGATAACAAGGGCAATATTAAAAAGGCCATGTATTAATGTATTAATGCAAAGTCATTACTTTTTTATCACATATTTTCAATGAAAATGCAGTCTCATACGGACTACGTCAAAGCGTTTTTGATTCGAATTCATTCATTTATATACACTTTTTCAGATTTCTAGTAAGAACGTTGCTTTCCTTAACCGATGACATTACAATTGACGATGGGCTGATATCGATAACGTGGGTATTATCGACGGACCGATAACCGGTTATCAACTCGGGGTGATATCGGCATGCAATTTCTGGTCTATAACATGGGCAATACATCCATTTTAAATAAACTGGTATTACATGCTGATAAAAACGTTTTTTAATACTGATACTGAGTTCCTATAGACGTATAACCCTTCATAACATTCATATAACACAGGCACTATAATGTTCGACTCGCCTGATCCCTAGATAAGGTTTTTATACCTGTTATACGGTGTTTCTCGAGATGTTTAAACCACAGACATCCTTCATATAAAACTGGTACTGAGACCTTTGTGGTGCCAGATCCTAGATAACGTTCATATAACAGTGCTACTGTGTTCCTTTGGGTCTATGATCTGCAGAAAACGTTCATATTACACTGATAAAATGATGCCCGAGGTTGCAGACTCCTTTTCTACAACATATATACTTAGTTCCTCGAGGTGTATGATCATTTAATAACGTTCATTTAACACTTATACTAAGATGTTTGATCCCTAGATAACGTTCATATCACACTAGGACTGAGTTGTTCGATGTGTACGGCCCCTAGATAAAGTTCTGTAAACAGTTATATAGAGTTACTTAAGGCATTCGACGGTTAGATAACAATAATATAACATTACTACATAGTTATTCGACCCCTTCAGTGTACCATTCACATATATAATCCATGATATTAAAATGTTCGAGAAGTAGGATCCCTAGATATAAACATGTTACGTTCAGCTAACAGTGGCACTGTGGGCAACAGGCACATACGGTTAAATGGAGACTCTTTTTTCAAACTGAGGACATTTTACACACTGAGGACATTTTACACACTAAGGACATCTGTCACAATCGGAGAAAAATATACATTGGTTGAGCGAATTTGGTAAGACGACTCGAACGACCCCTGCTTTTTAAGCAATGAAATTTATGGCTCAAATATAGGTCCAATGCACTGACAAAATATCTCATAAAAACCATATCAGTATTCCGAAGGTCCGATAGACAATGTTCATATAACACATGTACATAGTTCCCCGAGGTGTATGACCCCTAGATAACGTTCATAAAGGCGGGGGATTCAACATGGAGTTAAAAAAAATGTTCCAGTATGTTATTGAGAAATTTTTTTTTTTTTTTTATTAAAGTATAGTGAAAAAATTGGTTTGTCCTTCGAAGAAGAATGGTCTGTACCTTTAAAAAAATCGTTCCATTGATTTGGGGAACTTTGGGCGTTCTAAATTATGTCACGATTACGCACGCTAAAGCAGCGTAACAATAAGCGAAAAAAAAGGATTTTGAAAATGATTGATCGATTGATTATTGATTGCTTAACGTCCAGTGGCAAATATTTCATACATGTTCAGGACGAGAACAAATTCACAAATCTAGAAAATTTGGACAGCCATTGGAAAATAAGAGTATGTTAAATAGGGTCAACAATTTGCCTGGCAACAGGCCACCTACGGACCCCTTAAAGAGTTGTTGCAGGAGTTCTTAACGTGACGAGAGCGTGGCACTCTCTCTACACGAGGGATCGGATTTACCGTCCCCAATCTGATCATACGTGGCTGCGTACTTGTACATCCCGCACAGCCAAACAGAGGCCCCGCTTTGACAACGGTTTTACTGCCGATCGGAAGAAGACCTTATTGACCATATTTCTATTACCCAGTCATTCTTGGGGTGATTTTGGAAATGAATTCTAGACTGGTACTTACTGTAAAATATAACCTTGCCCAAGACAAGATGAAAATGAATATTTTGTCCTACAAAATGCAGGACTTTGCAAAAAATTGTTGTGTACAAAAAGCGAAAATACTTTTCGCGCTAAATAAATAAGTCGAACTATCAACAGGTGTAAAAATGAATATTCCATCAGCAAAATATTCCCCCTCCCACTGAAAATCAAATGGTCCACTAAGGCTATTTAAATTCAATCATGTTTTTAACTGATCAATTTTTTTGAGTTTTTGTCATATAAATAGGTAAAACACTTAATTCATAATATTATTATAATCATTTTATTCAATATATGTAACTTCCTTAAATATTCATAATAAAATTCACGTTCTTAATATCTAGTTTTATGTACACTTAACCCACACAAGGCCTACATTGAGTATCGACTGCATGTGGTCAAAATCTGATTTAAACTGCATGTAAACATTGATTTTTATCAATAGGAACGTAATAGAGTTTAGTTTTAGTGTTAGTACACTCACACCACATCGAGTTATCTCAATGTGAACACGGCCTAAGTGCAGTGCAGGTTTAGTCTTCATAAAACAAAACACAAAAGATTACAATAAAGTCAATTTCTTTGATACAAATGATAATTTTTTGAACGGATTAACAAATTTTTTGCAATTTCGGAAGTTTTTAGAACACTTGTTAAGTACCGACCCATATATACCGGGTAAATTCAATAAAAAAGGGGGAACACCCAATATCTTTACAGGAGATTTTACTTCAAAATCATACAACCAGAGGACAATGATAATTTTTTGAACGGATTAACAAATTTTTGCAATTTCGGAAGTTTTTAGAACACTTGTTAAGTACCGACCCATATATACCGGGTAGATTCAATAAAAAAAGGGGGAACACCCAATATCTTTACACGATATTTTACTTCAAAATCATACAACCAGAGGACAATGAATTCCGATTCAAAGCTATTTTGATACTTAGTACGTAATGTAGGATAAAACGAACTTCATAGATTTAGTAAAGTCCTTATCCCTTTAAAGCATTTTCTACATTTTTAGTATGTAAACGTCTTTCGATATAGATTCAAGCCCGTGCCCCGGAATTTTAATTTACTATTTCGCACCCCTTTGTGTCCGGTTCCAGGTTCTGTAACGTTGTGAAACAAGAGCATAGCTAAACTTTTACAAATTTCTACAATTTGTGTTATAAAAGACAATCTGGACAGACATTGTGGCACAGCTTAAAGTAAATCGCGGGATCAACGTATCGAAGCCATAGGGCGCATTGCATTTGTGCACTATTTCTTTTTTTTTTTACATTTGTGCATCGACCGAAATGTCGTTAAACATTAAAGTTTAAAGCTTAATGGTAATTTTCTGGTCTTTGTGCCTAATATATTATGTCAGAATGTAAGAAATTTGCTGATTATTTAGTTACATTACCACCGATTACAAGTTCCCAAGTGAACCATGAGAAAAAAAAAAAGAAAAACAAAACGTAAATATAATGGAAAAGAAGAGTAATGGCATTATATATGAATTTTTATCATTTACCCATATTCAAATATAGTTTATTATTACAAAATTTCAAAATTTTCATTGGATGAAATGCTGACACATGACATTCTGTAACTTCTGATATTGTTTAATTTTAAAAATCATATTGACTACCTTTCACTTTCAAGTTTTCTCTCATCAAAAAATAGAAGAAATGTATCAGATAAATGTGGATTTCATGAGATATAATAGTATTATATCTGCTACATATCAAGCATCAAATTCATTTGTGGGGAAAATCACAAATTAGAACTACCTGTAATTGCATCTGCTATTAAAAGACTTGTAAAAAGTTCAAAAGGATCTAAAGATATGTATTTTGTTTTAAATAAAAATAAAAGTGTTCCCACTTGTCAGTTAAGATGGACTGAAATTTTTGGCTTTGATCAAAATCATTGGGAAAAAAATTATAACACATTCCAATTACATTATGCATGACGTCATAATATCTTGATTTACTTGGTTTCACTTTCATATCAAATTGCTATTTAATAAAACAATTAAATTCTTCTGTATTAGTCAATATGAGTTTTATGGACATTTGAAATCAATATTAACCTCACCCTACTAATTCGGTCAATATCAATTTCTTTGGTCCATAAAATCTCATATTGACTTCTACAAAAGACTATAATTGTATAATATTTGCTCCAAGTTAGGCTACCGGAAGGGATAACATAATTGTTTTCTGTAAAAAAGCCGCAATTGATATGAAAATGAAAGTGCGCAAACGAGAAAAAAAAAAGGAAAAGCTATACGAAAGTGCGCAAATGTTAATTTCCCACGCAATATGAGGTTTGAACTCACATTCTTGCAACAAATAAAAAAAAAAAACACTGACAAGGAATGGGACATCACTTTAACATGCCCGAGGGATTCGGCATTGATCGCGGCTGGTCGTGGCAAAAAGTGGTCGTACTAGCATAGTGATAAGGTCGTAGAAAGATCGTAGTGGCAGCGGCGAATAGCGTAGCAACGTCGTGGTGTCTGCGTGGCATGATTGTCTATTATTTCAGTCAGTTTCTGATTACGCTCGCCCTACGATCATGCCAAGACAGCACAACGACCTGTACGATATTACTACGCTTTTACCTCGTTTGTGTAACGTTTTCACTTCGCCCCCCCCCCCACATTCATACCACGTCCTTACTACGAGTATGACGATCGTGATACAAGTTTTCTTTGACTTTCTGAAAATGCATCAATTTCCCGAAGATAACCTTGGCCTTATCCAAACTATTTAGTGATTCTTTCGTCTACAGTTTCTTCAGCTCGAAAAATAAACAAAAAATTATTGCAACGGCAAGGCCAGTTTTCATTGCATATTATTAGTTTAAAGAAAACTGTATTATTCATTTGTTTCCATAATAAACATAATTTATTTTTTATCTTTTTTATGAGATAAGCAAACTAGATTTTTTTCATAAATGTGACGGGAAAATAGAATGAGGTCGATGTGAACGTGGTACAACCGCGTGGTACACTTAGGAGAAACGTGATGCGTGTGGTTGAGACGTATAGATCGTAGCTGTACCGTTAAAGGCAGACTATGGCAAGCCGTTCTCGTCAAAACTATGTTTAAGCCATTTTTCGAAAAAAATACACACTGAGATTTAAGAAAAACACACTGAGATTTCAAAAATACACAGTGAGATTAAATAAACTGAAAAACACACACTAAGAATTGAAAATTACACACTGAGATTTGTGCGCATAAAATGTGCGCACAAATCTCAGTGTGTAATTTTCAATTCTCAGTGTGTGTTTTTCAATTCTGAGTGTGTAATTTTCAATTCTCAGTGTCTTTTTTTTCAGTTTATTTAATCTCAGTGTGTAATTTTCAATTCTCGGTGTGTAATTTTCAATTCTCAGTGTGTGTTTTTCAGTTTATTCAATCTCAGTGTGTATTTTTGAAATCTCAGTGTGTAATTTTAAATTCTCAGTGTGTAATTTTAAATTCTCAGTGTGTGTTTTTAAGTTTTTTAATCTCATTGTGTTTTTTTAAATCTCAGTGTGTAAATTTTTCCAAAACTGGCTTAAACATAGTTTTGACGAGAACGGCGTGCCATAGCAGACGCGGTAAAATCGTGACATAATCGTGGTAGAAGTGTACTGGTTTTGTGTAAAACGTGGGCAACAGGAGAAAATTAATTGTAATGTAATTATATAGATTCAAAAGTAGACTAGATACATGCTTTATTTAGGGAAGGAAACTGTTACAATGTCTATTACTAATGACTAACTACCACAAAACCAAATTAAACATAATATACAACATCCTCAACATTACTCAACGTTTCAATAGGGTTGTCCATGTTGCTGGTAACTTCCTGTGTTGTAGTTTCAATACCGGAATACACACATTCACCGATGTCCGTGGTTCTATCGTTCAAAACTGAATGATCAAGATTGTCATTGTTTATTTGTTGTCCTGTTGGCCCTAAATGTGGGATTGATACAGTAGTTTCGCGTCCATCAGACAGTCTAACATGAGCATAAGATGGATTGGCTTCCAAAAGATCTACTTCCTCGACGAGTGGACCATACTTAGTCGCACGCACAAGCTTTTTCATTAAAACCGGTCCAGGGTGCGCAAGCCAAGACGGAATGCATTGGCCAGATGATGATCTTCTTGTAAAGTTGATAAACCTGTTATGTGGAGTAGTGTTTATTGAAGTACATTACAAACTTCGAACAGAGTGTAGTGCATCTGGCAATACAATCTCTCACTGACTCTCTTTCAGTCCAAAAGATTCTAACGCTAGAGTAACAGCTTTCCATATGATACCGTTATAGCGTTCACATTGCCCATTGCTCTGTTGGCTATATGGCGTTGTCTTGCTAGTAGCTACTTCATGCGATTGGAGAAAAGTTTTGAGTTCGGCGCTCATGAAAGACTGACCACGGTCCGAGTGAATATAAGCAGGCATACCAAAAAGAGCAAATAACTGTCGTAAACACTGAATAAAAGTTGCGCTTGTTATATCGGTGCAAGGAAAGGCAAATGGGAATCTTGAGTATTCGTCAACAACGGTAAGAATGTACTTCTTCGTACTAACAGACGGCAGTGGTCCTTTAAAATCAATGCTTAAACGTTCAAAAGGTTGTGTAGCTTTCACAAGAGGTGATGCATACTAAGGTTTCACTTTTGCACAAATCTGACATTGTTTGATTGTTCTCGTGACGTCATCAACAGAGTAAGGTAAGTTCTTTGAACGGACGAAGTGAAGAAGTCGGATTGATGCCCGGATGGCAAAGCGCACTGTGCAATTCAGAAAGAGCATCTGAGCTGACGGAGGAGCAGTAGGCTCGAGAGAAGCAATCGGCTGACTCATTGTCTCGTCCAGGACGGTATTTTATATAATAGCTGTAGCAGCTCAATTCAGTTCTCCATCGAATTATTTTGTCTTTTTTCACTTTATCGTGCTTCTTTGAATCAAACATATAAGAAACTGCTTCCTGATCAGTGACAAGAGTGAAGTGTTTCCCACTAAGTAAGTGTCTCCACAGCTTCTACTATTGCACATGCTTCCTTTTCTACAGGTGAGTGTCTTAATTAATGAGCATTTAAAGTTCTCGAAAAGAAAGCAACAGGCCTTCAGCCCTGATTGAGACTTCCGGCTACTGCAGAATCCGAGGCATCGGTTTCTACGACAAAATGAATAGCTTCATCAATTGCACTGGTGCTTGCGTTTTCAAGATTGGATTGCAGATCATCGAATGCTTTCACTGCAATAGAGGCTAACGGAAAAGATTTAGCGTAGCATTAGCCAAAGGGTTGATTTTGCCTGAGATTCTTGGAATCCATTGACTATAATAAGAAAACATTCCTACGGCTCTTTTTACCGATTTAGTACTGTGGGGAACATGGAGTTCCTTTAGCGGCTTCATTCGCTTAATGCTAGTACTTTACGTGATAAAAGATCTGCAGCCGCAGATGATTAGACCCTACCTACAAGCCTGGATGAACGCTCTCAGCAGTTTTTGACTATGCAGAAGTAGCTCTTTGATCATATCCGACCAGAAGGTGACAGGGAGCTTGATGAATTTGTAGAATGGCTTAAGTCAGCACTGCGCAATCTTGAGCTACCCCTCTGGAGGAGATGACAGCGGGAGCTGTCCGACGTTATGTACCGATGTATAATTGATAATGATGCTTTCAGGACAAAGAACAAGCTTCCTTGTCAGTCTTCTGCCGGTCTATTCAGTCAGCCTGGAACCAACAGCTATCCTGGTACGTCTGTGAGTTTTTTTTCCAACCTCAGCATCAAAAACCATGGCAGCCTGTACAGAATCCGACCTCGGTCTGGGGCTCGATGGATTCACCATGGATCCAGCAACAGTTTCCAAGTATGCAATCCATCTGCCAATCAGAAGACCATGAGGCGACCTCACCCATTTTAGTTTTTTATTCTCATACATTATCACCACTGTGACTGTATGGAAAGTGTGAACACTAATCAATCATTTTCTGGTTCACACTTTCCATACAGAGGTCATTGAACCGTTGCAGCAGTAAGGTTTAAATGTATAAAGAATATAGTTAATTTTTCTATGTCCTGTATTCAGATGTGTGATACTAGTAGATGGCAATTACAGAGGGAAAAACTTTTTATCAATCAAACCATTCTGACTTAATTCCCTGGTACTTGTGCAGAACATTTCATTCAAATTATATTTAATTTGGACACATTTAATTCTACTTCTAAAAGAGAGGCGAAAGATACAAAGATACGAATGATGCCTTGTTGACCTTGCAATAGGACAAGGTGTAGTACAACTTGATAGTACATTTTACACGTGCTTTCTTCTATAAAGCAATATGAAAATGAGAGCGGAGATCCACAAACTTCCCATATATATATATATAGTAAACGTCCGCCGATCATGAACGTATGATATCGTAACAATATCGGGCTCGCAGCGTAATTTGTCGTGGATGATCGACGTAAAGAGCATGGCGCAGGCGCAGGAGGACGGCGTTGTAACGCAAAGAAAAATACGGAAAAGCTTATTTGTGCGTAGTAGAAGCGTAGCAGTGTCGTTCTAGTCTTCACACTGATGGTGGTTTCCCAAATTTTTCACGATC
This sequence comes from Mytilus californianus, assembly GCF_021869535.1. Classification (NCBI taxonomy): domain Eukaryota; kingdom Metazoa; phylum Mollusca; class Bivalvia; order Mytilida; family Mytilidae; genus Mytilus; species Mytilus californianus. The sequence goes on along the minus strand of NW_026262669.1, from coordinate 5,568,734 downwards.
CCGCTAGCACTGTTCCGGTCGTGGAGATCGTAGGAAGCGAAATAGAGTTTTCGTCCAGTGTGAAGGGACCTGTATACTCCCGGTATACGTCGGAGCTATACGCTAATGTGTAACAGCGACATAACACAAGGCTGCCGTTTCCCCATCCATCTCTAGACTCGTCATTTGGTTCTGCATCTCTAACCCCCCTTTTTACTACCTAACTCACTATTGCACCCACATTTGTATAAATCCCTATAACGTTTAAATGGTAAATATTCGGCTTCGTTAAGAGTAAATGAAGCAAATTTTATCTTGATAACTCTATCTGTGACTTTTGTTTATTGGAACAGGTCATCATATCGAATGGTGAGTGGCTGATCAATAAATATCCTTTGAGCGTCCCCATTTTGAAATTTTTTCCAATTTTTGTTCCGTTGTGTCAGAAGCCATCGGTGTGACACTGTCCCCGTGCATTTTTTAAATGTGCGTCTTAAGTCCCAGGTGTGAAAATGTCCCCACTGTTAAAATGTTTCAGAAGTCCCCAGTGTGAAACAGTCCCCAATTTTATAAGTGTGTCAGAGGTCCTCGGTGTAACAGCGTCCTCAATTAAGTGCACGATGTCATGTATAAAACTGCTGAAAACGTCAATTTAAACTTCACAATCTTATTTTTTGGATCTGATGCTAAGCGTCTGCAAATTGTCTTTGTCGTAATAGGACGAAAAATGCATGTCCTCAGTTGAATGGTAAATTATAGGTGTCCCCACTCACATTCCAACGCTCGTATGTGTGTGTGTGTGTGTGTGTGTGTGTGTGTGTGTTGAAGTTCGTTGTAATGTTTGTTTTTATATCGACACAAAGCTGAGTATGAGGTATATGATTGTTTTTTTGGGGAAAGTAAAATCTAAAAATTGCTGAAACTAAAACTTTACGGTTATACGTATGATAACAAACAAAACATGACATTTCTTCTTAATCTTTACCTTCAAATTTTAACTTCGAATGGGTAGCAATAACTGCTTTCATTTATTGTGCTTTTGTGTATCATACAGAAGTAGTGAATGAAAGTAGTGTTTTGTTTAAAGATTATGAGTTTCAAAAAACTAATCTTACAATTGTATATTGAATTGTTAACCCCTTGATGGTAAATGTAAAGTAGTCCATTTGATATTTGATTGAACACGTTGAATGAGATATCAAATGAATTTAAGCTCTTACATTTTTTAAGATTTTATCTCAATTTAAAAAAAAAAACAATTTCTTTCAACTTTCATAAACTCTACAAGAAAACTACTAAATTTAGAACACTCTTCGCTATAGACCTAATTAATATAACACTGTTAGAGGTTTAGCATTAATCTTGTATAGCATAACTCTTGTATAAACAGTCGCCTTGTATGTACACTAAATAAGTTGATCTTAATGTGTTCTATTAGGTGTTCCATTGGGCCTCAGTTTCCCTCTTGAATATATTTAAAATTTGTGTCACGGGAAGTTTAATTATAAACGTACAATCGTGTTTTTATGTTAAAGTGTTATTAAACACACCCGCGGGTCCGTGACTGAATTAAAGTACCTACGTCATTTTTTTTGTCTGAATTTTGACTATTCATATTGTCCTCTGATAAAGTCGTGCTGATTATAAGATTCATAGTTTTCTCTGCTTTTAAATTCTTTCTGTATGAACCCGTCCTGTTTTGTTTTTACTGCCATCGGAAACTACATGTGAGATATACTATTGGTATCGGTATCGAATTCGCCACGGAACTTGTTAATTATTGGTAATATTAATTATGTGGAAAATAAAAGGGCCTGGAATGGTGTTGTTTTTACTATATTAGTTATAAATAAAGTTGAAATCTTTGATTCGTCGTTTTTACGTCCTGACTGTAACAAATTAGACCTCGTTATTTTAGTTGTATAGATTTTCGGATTCTAATTGACCTTATTACAGCCAAAAAACAAAATTAAAAATAATAATTGATGCACTTTTTCAAACGTGCATGTGGAACAAAATAAGTCAAATGCAACTCTGGTCATCCATTTTTCTTTTTCGTGTAGCTAAAGAAAAAGAGCAAACAGTCGAGACAGGAAATGTTGTTAAATAAAGATGCTGAGTTGTGTCCCGCGCATGTGTGTGACCCAGTCAAAATTCTGTCAACATGACAAAATCAAACTCTGAACTAAAATCAAATTTTGAACTATGCACTTATAAAATAGAATATTTTGATCATGTCAAAATTCTTGTCAAGTTTCAAGATTTTCTCAATATAGTCTACAAAGTTTTGACACTATTTTATTTTCTGGTGTATTTTTACAAGCAGAATCCGTATGTGAAATTTAAAAACAAAATGGAGTAGTTATTAACGTTCTCTTCGCTTTATAAACCTCAATTAAAAAGAAAAGCGACAGATACTAAAGGGACATTCAAACTTATAGATCGAAAATACACTGATAACAGCTTGGCTGACAAAAAAGTCCAACAGACAAACAACAGTAAACAAATAACATCTACAGAATAGGAAAAACACGTGTTAGTTTGTTTACTTGTCACTTAGTGTGATGTGTGTGTTTTTTCAGGCTTTGGAACACTAATTGACACGATTTTTTTTTAAAGAGCAGGGACAAATTAGTATTTCCCTTTGTATTAATGATCAATATAACGCTCTTTCATTCAAATAGTCATGAAAATCGAATAAAAGATCACGTAAACAAATCAACACGTGTTTTCTATAAGAGTTATCTGTTCATGTTTTTAACGACGTCACGACGAGATTCAATATGGCTGAACATAACAGGCCGATAATGTATACAAAAGGAAATAATTAGATAATAGTGTCAAGGAAATGGATATTAAAACATAAATAGGTAGTCATATGAAAGAAAAATATAACGAAACGAACTATATACATTGACAAGCTACGCAAAGGCGATAAACAATAAATGTTTGGGAAATAAGTGCGACCTGAACCTGGGTCGCAATTCCGAACGTTTTGAAATAGGAAAAAACCGTAGCTCTATGGTCCGCAAATTGTCAAACAAATATCATTATTACTTATTACCTACGGTGCTGCAGCTACAACCGACCTTGCTTATTTTAGGCATTGGCTGGCCATCTATTCATCTATGGGGAGGCTGTTTATTTCTTGGTAAAACCATTTTGTTCTCCATATATACATACCCCTTGTTGGTTCAACTTCTGTAAATATAGACAATGCAATTTCCTATAGGAACTCCTATTACGGCTCAAACTGTGCCACTGTTACTATGAATATTCGTAAAATATTATATCCAAGAATGGAAAGTCCATATGCACTACTATTTTTCATCTATGGTCAAAATATAGAGATTTGCGGCATATTTTCAACATTTATGTGCCATGCATTTTTAAAAGTTTAAACTTATACTAAAATTATGTACGAACCCCTCCCTTCACTTTGTGTCATCCTCAGAATTGAATTTTTCCGCTATTCATTTGCATTTATACGGGTAACATTCCCAAGTTGTGTGTCTATGAGATGAAACCTAGAGATCATATATAGGAACCAGTACGTAAACAAAACAAACTATCAATGAATATTGTATGATAGTATCTTCCCATAAGAGGCATGGTTTGTGAAACAGCTGTATTTACAAAGTGCAACCTTCTACCAATTTTCAACACACAATAGCCATTATGTTACAATAAAGAGATGTGGTGCGATTGTCAATGATACAACTACCAACCAGTGTCCGAAAAGAGGCTACCATTACTAAAGGGGACATTTAAAACGTATAGGTCAAAGAGAAAGTGACAACGTCATGGTATAAACATACGACTACGAAACGATAAACCACAAAACACTCCAAAGAAAATAAAAGACTTAGCAACACGAACCCAATAAAAAAACTGGGGTATTCTCAGATATTCCGGAGGGTTAACTTGATAATGATCCACTAGTGTTGTTGGTAGTAGAGTTTATCTAAGAAACTACAGATAACCGTTCAGTTTTTAACAACGAGCAACCCCAGTCAGCTATGATAAAAAAATGTGAAACAATTCAAGTGAAAATACAACGGCTTGATTTGTAACAAAACTGAAAGTGAAAAAGGTCACTAAAGGATTGCTGTTGTTTTGATTTTTTTTTTTGGATAGTTAAAACATGTCATTGCACCAAACTATGACAAAAGAATAAGACACAAGGTTTTTTTTTCAAGTTAGAAGTCTGTATTTAGTTCCTTATTCTATACACATAACGCATAATCGAAAAAATATCTTATAACATCATACGTAATATTATTATTTAGACAAGAAATGATCCGAAATTGAAACGACGTGGATTTCTAAAAGTGCTGTTGACCGTAAATGTCTCTATACATTCTATAAATCATATTTCGGATTTAACAACGGCATAGCATACACGCAGAAGATCTGAGGAGGTGCAAATGGCTTATTGTTCGTACTTGTAACTTGTACGATAAACCACAAAACATCAACCGGAACATGATCCTTCTGTATCTATGGAAGTACGCATCATCGAGATAATTTATCACCACACAAATAGCCCTGTACTTAGTACTCCTTTCCGAAAAAGATAGAGAACATTTCTGGATAAGGGAACTAGGTACTGCAATGCCATATGGTTGAAATGATAATGGCAAAGCAGTAGGAAATTTGTCAAGTCCAGCCTGCATTTATGTTATTGTAATGAGTTTATTTAATGCTATCTTACAAAACCAACGTAGTCATGGGCAAACACATTATCATCGGCCTAATGTAAAAACGTCTTCCAAATCTAGATCGCCCTCTGGGAACTTGATGACCTTCTTTCTCATCTTCATCATCCCCTAGGGTTACATTACGTTAGAACTATTCTTTTCTCACTGCCTGTTAATTTTCTAAAATGTTTGAGAGATTATGCACTTGACAAAGGATGCATAAATACATTTTCTCCAATATACAGACTTGTCAGTATAATTTGTGATATAGCTCTTTTCCGTCTTTTTAAGGCAGTAAGCTCGGAACCTTTACATTAGGAAAAGAAGAAATTCCTGTTTACGTTACCAATAGAGAAATTGATGCAATCAACATCAGCAAAGTTCTACATCACAATGAGATAACATCTAAAATTTCTATTTATTTTCAATATCAGTCTGTTCCTGATGTATCCTACAGTTACACCAAAACCATTGCACCCAAAATATTTAACTATAAACAAGCATTACAAGACCTTGATTTAGAACAATACCTCAAAAACCCTCTGACATGTGACTGTTCCCACTCGCCTTACAATTACAGCCCCTCTGGCCATGTTATTACTGGGGATCTAACCATAATTCAACATGAAAATCTCCGAAAGGTGATTTCTCATGGTCCTAAGTTTAGAGAACCCCAACACATCAATTGGAACCATAACTTCAACATAATTATGGATTCCATTGAGGACTACGCCAGAGCATGGGCTAAACGAGAAAAAGTTGAACTTGACACTTTGTCGGAATGGGTCAAAACAATTAGGTATCTGATAAAACGTCGTATTCATAAGTTGAAAAAACTGTGTGAATGATCGACCAAAGTCCGTTTTCAAAGACAAAGAGGCTGTGGAATGTCTATCATCTCTTCATGATAAGTATGTTGTTGTTCCTGCGGACAAAGCTTCAAATAATATTGTCTTTGTGTGTAAATCGTATTAGTACGAGTGTCTTGCAAAATAATTAGGAATAAATGAGCACTCAGGTAATCCCATATACAAAAACATATCATTTGACAGGATAAATTTTGGCGAATCATAAGTCCTTCATGGCTTCAATGAACATTGCATCGAACAACAAATCGGAGGACTTACCTTGTTTGTATTGGATACATAAACTTCACAAAATTCCGTACAAAAACGGTACAATGCCGGCTCATCTGCATGTTCCACTAAGGAATTGTCCATTAGATTGACAAAAAATTCTGTCCGCAGTGAACAGGGGCCTTCAGAAATAATGTGAAACTGTTAACTCGCGTAGTGGTTTTAACCATATGTGGATTCTTAAAAACTCTATAGAACGTCTGGATAATTTTAAATCTCGGTCTTTTTCTGAAATTAGTTCTATCAAAACTTTTGATTTTTAACCTTGTATACCACCATTCCCCGTGTGAAATTGAAAAACCGTCTAAAAGAAATAATCCACAATGCTTTTCAACATAAAAATGGTAGCATACGCTATACATTTATTACTTTGGGATACCATAAGGCATATTTTGTTCATAGTGAACAAAAGGGTAAAACACAGAGGTATAAGTTATCAATATGCTGGAGTTTCTTATTGACAACATATTTGTTGAATTTTGAGGTAGACTTTTTCAACAATTTGTCAGTATTCCTATTGGAACGAACTGTGCGCCTCTCCTTGCCGACCTCTTATTATTTTCATATGAATCGGAGTTCCTTCAGACACTTGTCAAAAACAAGAAGATCAAAGAAGCGAGGTTATTTAATTTCAATTTCAATTATATTGATAATGTTCTTTCTATTAACAATCCGAACTTTTCTGATTGGGTTCCATTAATATATCCCCCAGAACTAGAAATTAAAGAAACAACAGACACGGCTTCTTCCGTCTCATTTTTACACGTATACCTCAAATTTGACATACACAGTCATCTCAGTACCAGAACCTATGACAAACGAGACGATTTTAATTTTGAAATTATCAATTTATCCCACCTTAGTAGCAATATACCAACTTCACCTGCATATGGGATATACATTTCCCAACTTATTCGGTATTCAAGAGCTTGCAGCTCCTACTCAGACTTTGTAAAACGTCACCAGTGTCTGAGCAGAAAGTTGATGAACCAGGGGCATGTCAAAGAACGTCTCGTCCTTTTTTCTAAAAAAGTTAATCGGAAGGTTCCAAGACCTTGTTGATAAATATTCCTTATCAACTTCACAAATAATACACGATGGTCTTGAAGTATAGATTCTGCGTACTGACGTTGTTCATCATCTTAATAACGTGTTATAGTATTCTTTTATTTGTCTTTATTAATATTATTTTTACTGTTAACTCTGTACTTATGTAACCTGTCATACTTTGAACGACAAACTTATTTTATATCTACCTGTGTGACGTCAAATGCGCGATTCTACGCCAGTACTTACATGTAAACCTTCCATCCTTTATGGGTTGATTTTACAATGTCAGACCCCCTCCTGAACCATTACTTGAGCGTATAAATAGTTTTTACAGTTATTGCCATTGTCAGACCCTCTCCTGAACTATTACTTAGCTTTGATATAGTTTTTACTCTAATTGCCATTGTCAGATCTCCTCCTGAACCATTCCTTGAACTTAGATATAATTTTTACTGGTATTGCCATTGTCAGACCCCCTCCTGAACCGTTACTTGTCAGACCCTCTTCTGAACCATTACTTGTCAGACCCCCTCCTGAACCGTTACCTGTCAGACCTCCTCCTGAACCATTACTTGTCAGACCCCCTCCTGAACTATTACTTGTCAGACCCCCTCCTGAACTGTTACTTGTCAGACCTCCTCCTGAACCATTACTTGTCATACTCCATCCTGAACCATTACTTGTTAGACCCCCTCCTGAACCGTAACTTGTTAGACCCCCTCCTGAACCATTACTTGTCAGACCTCCTCCTGAACCATTACTTGTCAGACCCCCTCCTGAATCATTACTTGTCAGACCCCCTCTTGAACCGTTACTTGTCAGACCCCCTCCTGACCCATTACTTGTCAGACCCTCCTGAACCATTACTTGTCAGACCCCCTCCTGAACCATTACTTGTCAGACCCCCTCCTGAACCATTACTTGTCAGACCCCCTCCTGAACCATTACTTGTCAGACACCTCCTGAACCATTACTTGAACTAAGATATAGAATTGTAGACAACGATGTAGACAATTGGGAAGGAAACGATTTTTTAAAGATATTTTTACCTCAAATTTAGTCCTTCTATCAAACAAATGGAGAAACACTTTTAGAACCCCTTGTAAACATATTGAAACAAATATTAAATAATTTTTCTAGCGTAACATGCGTAACACTGGTAGGCCACACACATTTCTATGAGAAATAGAGTAATTATGTGTATGCTTCGGCTAAAATCATATCCGTGTTATTATATGCTTACATTCATTTTTGATGTAAGCATTACCACAATACATGATGAAATTAACTGGTGTATCCCGTGTTTAACAACATTTCCATCTTGTACAGTGGCCATCTGTAAATGAACGGAGAGCAAAAGTTTGAAACTGGGAAAATCTTCCAGAATGCAGTGGGTGCTACTGACGTTACCTGAACGGAAATTTAAATGGCCACTAAAAGAGAGTCGAAATATGTCAAAGGAACATTCAAACTCATAAGTCGAAAATAAACTGACAACGCCATAGCTAAAAAAGAAAAAGACAAACAGACAAACAATAGTACACAAATTACAACATAGAAAACTTAAAACTGAACATCACGAACCCCACCAAAATCGGGGGTGATCTCAGGAAGAGTAAGCATACCCTGATTCACATGTTGCACCCGTCGTGTTGCTCATGTTATTACAAACCCGGAAATAAGTCAACTTTTGAAGGACAAATGGGACGGGATTGTAGTTGCGACATTTGGAACATATCTGCTATCATCTGTGATACGAATATTCTAAACGGTCAACTAACTCGTTTTGCCGTTTGTAAAGTTTTCGAAGGGATGATTTCAATATCATTTGGATCTCTTGGTTTAATATCTTCCTTGTGAGCATCAACCCTCTGTCAAGGAAATCATGAGAACACCAGCTATACAGCGGAAGGTAAAGTTAAAGGATATTGTTTACTTCTTGTCTTTCTTTCTTAGGAGTTCCTGTATGAAGTCAGCCTCATATGAATCAAAACAAGTCGGCAAGAAGAGGGGCACAGTTGGTTCCCATGGGAACGCCGATTGTCTGCTGAAAAACACGTAACAAATATGTTGTCAATCAAGAAATAAAGTATATTAATTATGTCAGTGCTTGATGAAGGTAAATCCAGAAAAGCGCTTCGGACGCATGAAATTTAAAACGTGTTGTTTTCATATTTTACAACACTGAGTGGTTACCTCTGCTGGTGGACTATCAGTCCCCGAGGGATTCCTCAGCTCAGTAGTCAGAACTTCGGTACTGGCATGATCTATAACAAACTTTCTTACATTGCCCAATTATAAATTTGGAAATCATATAGAAACTAAGGTTTCAACTCCCTCAGGCAAAGTTGGCCTTAGATGGATCTTGCTTTTTTAAGGTCCTTTTTTTATCTTAGCTCTTTAACGTCTCAGTCCTTATACATCCTTAGTTTTCAAATTTTCGGCTCTGACCGTTCCTGATCAAGGTAAATCCAGAAAAGTGCTTCGAACGCATCAAATATATAACGTGTTGTTTCCTTTTTTTCAGAGAATATTGTGTTTGAATCAGAGTGATTTTTTAAAACGTACGATGTATCCCTCCCTTCGACATGATACTTGTAACTATGTTGGCTATTCCTTTTTTATGAAACAAAGCAGGACCAACTCTATCAGGTCGTTATCGATAATTTAGGCAACATTTGTAATATTGATTCCTGTTTGTTTGGGATATCAAAATAAGGTCGATTGGTAGAAATGGTGAGCTTGAATTTCCAGAAGGAATAGTTGTTAATCATCTTAATAACGTGTTAAAGTGCTCTTCTTATTTGTCTTTGTATATACAACTTTCAACCTTTACTGTGTAACATGTAAGTCAGTTTTTTCGTGATATCTTTTTGGCGTGACTCGGTATTTATACATCCCGCCATTGTGTTATTGTATTATGGTAGTTTAGTATTTGTGTACTTCACTTTTGCTTATGTGTTTTGAATCAGAAGAGGTCGGCAAGGAAAGGCGCACATTTCGCACCTACAAATCTTCTTTTTATAAAATTTGATTACATTCTGAAGCCGACAAGAAGTCAGAAAAGTTTTATTTTCTTAGAAAAAAATAGTCTCAGAATGAATTATATTGCTCAGCTAAAAATGAGAACTTTTTTTCTCTGCCATAAAAAAAAAATATTCCCAACATTGAGAATATTCTCAGCTGAGAATATTTTTCTCAGCGATGTAAGCGGTAAAAAGGATGTTTGAAAACTAAAAAAAAAGATACTAAACTTCGCAAAAAATGCAGGTTTTACCTCTTTTGCAATAAAATAATGTAAAACACAAAAAGGTACCTATGATAGATAAAATCACAAGCAGCATTTTGTAAGCATCAACCCTCTATTAAAGAAATATCACTAAAATACGCAGGACATGGACAAAAATAAAGGTTTGGGGCTGTCAGATAGACATATACCCCACATATCCTTTTGTTCACATGAGTATACTTAAATGCGGAAATGGCATTTGAGCGAAATGGCAGGATATTTGAGCGATAAAAAAGGGCGTTTGAGCGCTTAAGTATAGGACATTTGAGCACCAAAATTTTAAGACCATTGAGCGAAAAGAAAAAAAAGTATAGGACATTTGGGCGAAAAAAAAAAATTAAGAATGACGAAGGAGAACCTCTTCCGTGCTCGATCTTATCTGTTACTCCTGCTCACCACGGGGAAGATGAAGTAGTATTTCGAAGAGAATATAGCTAATAAAATGTGGAGTTTAAAACGCACAAAGTTTAAAACATCTTTTAAGTGTAAAAAAATATCGAAGCACTGTCATAAAACTTGAAACTTGGCAATGGCATTATTTGAAAGTCAGTACGTGCTAGAAATTTATATCCTAGTATTCTGCTGGCAATACCGGAATACAAGTCCATGAGGTTCTAGTCCATTGTTTGTACGTTTTGACTTCTCCTTTAAGTGTTTTGTACCACTATATATCGGAATCTGTCACAAACAAGGCTGTTTTTTTTCCTTTATTAGTCTCGGTCAACATTTTATCAATTTTAACAAGTATATGTATTGATATTAAGATCTCAAGTGCCAAGGGACATTTCACTATATAAATAAAGAAATTTAGAACAAAGAAAAATTGAATTGCCAATGAATTAAAATAGAATTGATTGGTAAGTTGAACTTGTTAGAACCGGTCGAAATACTCGGGTAATTAAACTATGTTCATTTCGTTTTCTTACTTTTTGTCGAGCCTTCGAAATTTATTATGCGAAAGCGATACATAACGATCCTAGATACCGTTGTCGTCGTCAGTGTCGTCAACATTTAGGTTCAGTCTGTGCTAAAAGTTTTTTTTGACATCAATCACTTTGTCAAACCTTCATAGAATTTTATGAAATTTGGACAGAAGCTTGTTAAAGACCACAATACAGTATTAAGAGCAAAATTTCGAAAATATTTATTTTCAAGATCCATATTTTACTGATAAATGGACTTAGTTTATTGTTACAGTTTACATTCAGATTCAGTCTGAGGGTAAAGTTTTTTAGTCATCAATAACTTTGTCAAACCTTCGTGGAATTTTATGTTATTTGGTCAGAAGCTTGTATATGACCAAAATAAAGTATCCAGAGCAAAATTTTGAAAACATTTTTTTTAATTTTCCGTATTTTACTGATACAGAGACTTATTTGTTTTTAGTTATTATTCAGATTCAATCTGAGGTTAAAGTTTTTCTGTCATCAATAACTTTGTCAAACCTTTATGGAATTTTATGAAATTTGAACAGAAGCTTGATCATGTCTACAGTATCCAGAGCAAAATTTTGAAAATATTCATTTTCATTTTTCCATATTTTAATCATAAATGAACTTAGTTTATTTCACAGATAACAAGAAGATACAGTCTGGGGTTAACGTTTGTTACACATCAAATACTTTGCCAAACCTTCGTAGAATTTTATGAAACTTAAGCAGAAGCTTTTTTTATGATTTTGAGATAGTGTCTGATGCAAAGTTTTGAAAATATATTTTTATTGTCGGTATTTTTCTGATAGATGGACTAATCAGTTTTTTTTACAGTAAACATTTTACAGACATTCTGGGATTAAATTTTTTTGACAAGTTTGTAAACCTTCATGGATTGTTATGAAACTTGGACAGAAACTAATCTCACAAAGACCAAGAAAAAGCATCTAAAGAAAAATTTTTAAATTTTGTATACCCCACCTACGATAGTAGAGGGCATTATGTTTTCTGGTCTGTACGTCCGTTTGTTTGTTCGTCCGTATGTCCGTCCGTTCGTCCTTCTGTCCCGCATCAGGTTAGAGTCTTTGGTCAAGGTAGTTTTTGATGAAGTTGAATCAACTTGAATCTTAGTACACATGTTCCATATGATATGATCTTTCTCATTTTAATGCCAAATTAGAGTTTTGACCCCACATTTCACGGTCCACTGAACATAGAAAATGATAGTGCAAATGGGGCATCCGTGTACCATGGACACATTCTTGTTTAAACATCTGTATTTTACTGATAAATAGACTCACTTTTTATGTTCGACTGAGTAAAGATGTGTCTCTTCTTTCGGATACAATTTAATTTGTGTTGATTAGTCACGTTTTTCAATGCATATTTTAACAAAAACACTATTAAAACCCCAGTAATGCCAAAGCGACACATATGTCGTTTCAGTGTTGATGCCAAAGCGACATATAAGTCGTTTTGGGGTTTGATGCCAAGGCGACATATATGTCGTTTCAGCACTATTACAATAAGTATATATTATAAATCAAAACTTTGCAACCTATACTACTCTAAAAAATTAATGCTTTATAACATTGTTGACCATCGGTCATCTAAGTTTATTTTGGAGCAATGACGTAATATCCATGACGTCATTGTGACGTTATAATTATGGCAAAAATAACTTGAGTTTTCTTTCTCTGAAAATAAAACCGTCTTCCAGAGGCAAACGACAACGTTGGTTTTTATATTTGCATGCACGCACATGACACTGGTGCTGACGATTTAAAGATTGACATAAGAGCTGGAAACACAAGATAATTGAACAACAAGACCGGGTCGCCCTTTTTCGGCATTGTAACTTATCAGACTAACATAATATAAAACACTTTATTAACCGCATATCCGACATATTCGTCAGACTGTGTGTTGAAAAATACTTTAGAACGTTCCTCACATTACATATGTTCGAATAGTAATGTTTATGTGTTTACCCTCTCAGTCCGAAACGGAAAATCGGTCCACCCATGACAGAATCATGGCCCAGGAGAACGCACAGTTAGGACTCGGGTAAATATTAAAAGAATATTGAGATTTGGAGTTATGAAAATTTAGAAAAACGCTAATTTTAAACCTGGAATTCAACAGAAATTCCCTAACTTTGTCGATAAAATACACACTGCCAATGCCCACAATTTCTTATCTAAATTGAATTCCTTTTATCCAAATGGTGTTTGACTGATAAGCGACAGATACTTGACTTTAATTTGATAAACAAAATTTCGTATCTATTAGTTTTCGACAATGGAAATTTAACCGTGTTTTTTTACTCCTTTTGATGTTTCAAAGTGTTCTTTATTATTGCTAGCTGAGTTGCTGCCGTGAAGGAGGAAAGGGTTAATTTCATTTTTTACAAACATATATTTCGTGAACTTCGACTGTTTTATTTGTGTGAACACCGCAGAAAAAATGTTTTATAAACATTTTAGAATGAAATCGTGTCATTAAACATTATATGGTGCATTATTGACAGACACTTTCAGTCGGCTTCACAGAGTTGATAGACGAAATATTTAATTTAAATTTTATGTAAAGCTATTTTAAAACTGAATTGACGATTATTTAATTGCATGTCATTTAATTCAGCTACCAATATTTCATACTTATAATATAAAAATAAGGGGATGTGGTATAACTGCCAATGAGACAACAATCAACCAAAGTTGAAAAGAAGTGGATGTCAGTAATATTGCAGGCAACCGTACGGCCTTCAACGATGAGAAAAATAATACCACCAGTCGCCTATAGAAGCCCCTGGAATGAAAAATGTGAAATAATTCGATTGAAAAAATTAATGACCTAATTCATAATACTGTGGATTCATTATTATTCGTTGGATACCAATTTTCGTGCATTTCGTGGTCACAGGGAAACCACGAATTTAAATGTTCAACGAATTACTAATTTTCAATAGGATTGTATACAGACTTTTGCAAAACCACGAAATTAAATATCCACGAAAATGCAAGTTTTCCTCAATCCACGAAAATTGGTACCCACGAAAATAAATGAATCCACAGTTCTATATAAGGTATCATTAAATATAGACTAGACTGTAGTGAAAAACCTCATCTCTAATACTATATTTGGCTTATTTATACTCGTGTACAAGTATAACACATAAGTTTTTAATCATTTATTGAAAAAAAAAGAAAGTTACTGAATTTTAACCTTTAAAGAGATGTTACGGGTTCTGTATTTCTATTTCAAATAGGATTTCAAGGAGATGGTATTACTTGATCATAAACAGGGATTATTCATCAATATTTAGCATCAGCTTAATTAGATTTCATATAGACCTTTTACAGATCTTTTGTTTTGACATTCCGGTTCATGACATTATTTTGGTATTTTTAGCCATGCATACACCATCTGTATCCAGCTTGAAATTTTAAAGCCTGAGGGACCAGTATTTTTTATTTGAAGTCTGACTTTTCCGGATTTAACAGAAGCTAGGGATTTGAATTTCACTAAACAGATACCACAGACCTGGTCATGAAATATTCATAAATAAATTATAGAGAATAAACTGATGAAACAGAATGTTCTCCGAGTGTTCGAAATTTATTTTTGTGATTTAACTTAAAAGGATCTTGTCGATAATAGTATTCTCTATTTCTCCGTGCGATGATTCACATTAAAAAATACAAAATGAACACTCAATGTCTTTGCATTCGTTAGAAGAAAACACGAAAAGATATATAAGAGGAGACACTCTCTACTGGCACAATTTTTTTTAGACAAAACCAGCAGCGGTTATTACGGCCTCTAAAATCTGGAACTATTTTTAACCTTTTGATTCGGTTAATGATGTAAAATATACCATTTAGAAATAATATAAGTTGTTTTGCAGGTGAAGAATACAAGGAGTATGGGTACTAAAACTATTTTCGATAATAGTTACGTGTACAAAAAAATATTCTATAAAGACATTTTCAAAGCATTTTATTATTATTTTTATTCCATATCTTAAATATACCTCATATAGATTTCCACTATAAATAAATATATGAATGATTTTTTTTACATGTATAGTGGATGGGCCAGAACTTATTTTTTTGGAAAAATTTTGCTATCAATTTTATTGGTGTGTAGGAAATTTCTTTTGCAGGCACACAAAACATAAAAGACATGGTCTCAACAAACTGGTAGCTTGGTTAATTCCTGTCAATTTTAAGGATTTAATTAAAGAATACAAAAGCTAGAATTGTCTATTCGGACTAATTTCAGATAGTCACTTTTAAAAGTTTATATAAATTTTCAAAACCACTTGGATTTTCATATCAATTGTATTTTGACCTTATAGAATACAAGGTTGTTTGATAGTTTGGTGTATCGCTGTCAAATTTATGGATTTTATCAATAAGTAAGGTAAAAATCTAAAATTTTCAGTTTAGGCTAAATTCAGATAGTGTAATTTAACTTAAAAGGATCTTGTCGATAATAGTAGTTCTTTCATACTGTTTTCTATTAGCTGTATGACATTGAGGTTCTACAGAAATTTACACAAAAGGAATCTCGTCACCTTCAATACCCCATTGTTCTACAGAAATTTACACAAAAGGAATCTCGTCACCTTCAATACCCCATTGTTCTACAGAAATTTACACAGAAGGAATCTCGTCACCTTCAATACCCCATTGTTCTACAGAAATTTACACAGAAGGAATCTCGTCACCTTCAATACCCCATTGTTCTACAGAAATTTACACAGAAGGAATCTCGTCACCTTCAACACCCCATTGTTCTACAGAAATTTACACAAACGGAATCTCGTCACCTTCAATACCCCATTGTTCTACAGAAATTTACACAGAAGGAATCTCGTCACCTTCAATACCCCATTGTTCTACAGAAATTTACACAGAAGGAATCTCGTCACCTTCAATACCCCATTGTTCTACAGAAATTTACACAAAAGGAATCTCGTCACCTTCAATACCCCATTGTTCTACAGAAATTTACACAAAAGGAATCTCGTCACCTTCAATACCCCATTGTTCTACAGAAATTTACACAGAAGGAATCTCGTCACCTTCAATACCCCATTGTTCTACAGAAATTTACACAAAAGGAATCTCGTCACCTTAATACCCCATTGTTCTACAGAAATGTACACAGAAGGAATCTCGTCACCTTCAATACCCCATTGTTCTACAGAAATTTACACAAAAGGAATCTCGTCACCTTCAATACCCCATTGTTCTACAGAAATTTATACAAAAGGAATCTCGTCACCTTCAATACCCCATTGTTCTATAGAAATTTACACAAAAGGAATCTCGTCACCTTCAATACCCCATTGTTCTACAGAAATTTATACAAAAGGAATCTCGTCACCTTCAATACCCCATTGTTCTATAGAAATTTACACAAAAGGAATCTCGTCACCTTCAATACCCCATTGTTCTACAGAAATTTACACAAAAGGAATCTCGTCACCTTCAATACCCCATTGTTCTACAGAAATTTACACAGAAGGAATCTCGTCACCTTCAATACCCCATTGTTCTACAGAAATTTACACAAAAGGAATCTCGTCACCTTCAATACCCCATTGTTCTACAGAAATTTACACAGAAGGAATCTCGTCACCTTCAATACCCCATTGTTCTATAGAAATTTACACAGAAGGAATCTCGTCACCTTCAATACCCCATTGTTCTACAGAAATTTACACAGAAGGAATCTCGTCACCTTCAATACCCCATTGTTCTACAGAAATTTACACAGAAGGAATCTCGTCACCTTCAATACCCCATTGTTCTACAGAAATTTACACAGAAGGAATCTCGTCACCTTCAATACCCCATTGTTCTACAGAAATTTACACAGAAGGAATCTCGTCACCTTCAATACCCCATTGTTCTACAGAAATTTACACAGAAGGAATCTCGTCACCTTCAATACCCCATTGTTCTACAGAAATTTATACAAAAGGAATCTCGTCACCTTCAATACCCCATTGTTCTACAGAAATGTACACAAAAGGAATCTCGTCACCTTCAATACCCCATTGTTCTACAGAAATTTACACAAAAGGAATCTCGTCACCTTCAATACCCCATTGTTCTACAGAAATTTACATAAAAGGAATCTCGTCACCTTCAATACCCCATTGTTCTACAGAAATTTACACAAAAGGAATCTCGTCACCTTCAATACCCAATTGTTCTACAGAAATTTACACAAAAGGAATCTCGTCACCTTCAATACCCCATTGTTCTACAGAAATTTATACAAAAGGAATCTCGTCACCTTCAATACCCCATTGTTCTACAGAAATGTACACAAAAGGAATCTCGTCACCTTCAATACCCCATTGTTCTACAGAAATTTACACAAAAGGAATCTCGTCACCTTCAATACCCCATTGTTCTACTGAAATTTACACAAAAGGAATCTCGTCACCTTCAATACCCCATTGTTCTACAGAAATTTACACAAAAGGAATCTCGTCACCTTCAATACCCAATTGTTCTACAGAAATTTACACAAAAGGAATCTCGTCACCTTCAATACCCCATTGTTCTACAGAAATGTACACAAAAGGAATCTCGTCACCTTCAATACCCCATTGTTCTACAGAAATTTACACAAAAGGAATCTCGTCACCTTCAATACCCCATTGTTCTACAGAAATTTACATAAAAGGAATCTCGTCACCTTCAATACCCCATTGTTCTACAGAAATTTACACAAAAGGAATCTCGTCACCTTCAATACCCAATTGTTCTACAGAAATTTACACAAAAGGAATCTCGTCACCTTCAATACCCCATTGTTCTACAGAAATTTACACAAAAGGAATCTCGTCACCTTCAATACCCCATTGTTCTACAGAAATGTACACAAAAGGAATCTCGTCACCTTCAATACCCCATTGTTCTACAGAAATTTACACAAAAGGAATCTCGTCACCTTCAATACCCCATTGTTCTACAGAAATTTACACAAAAGGAATCTCGTCACCTTCAATACCCCATTGTTCTACAGAAATTTACACAAAAGGAATCTCGTCACCTTCAATACCCCATTGTTCTACAGAAATTTACACAAAAGGAATCTCGTCACCTTCAATACCCAATTGTTCTACAGAAATTTACACAAAAGGAATCTCGTCACCTTCAATACCCCATTGTTCTACAGAAATTTACACAAAAGGAATCTCGTCACCTTCAATACCCCATTGTTCTACAGAAATGTACACAGAAGGAATCTCGTCACCTTCAATACCCCATTGTTCTACAGAAATTTACACAAAAGGAATCTCGTCACCTTCAATACCCCATTGTTCTACAGAAATTTACACAAAAGGAATCTCGTCACCTTCAATACCCCATTGTTCTACAGAAATGTACACAAAAGGAATCTCGTCACCTTCAATACCCCATTGTTCTACAGAAATGTACACAGAAGGAATCTCGTCACCTTCAATACCCCATTGTTCTACAGAAATTTACACAAAAGGAACCTCGTCACCTTCAATACCCAATTGTTCTACAGAAATTTACACAGAAGGAATCTCGTCACCTTCAATACCCCATTGTTCTACAGAAATGTACACAGAAGGAATCTCGTCACCTTCAATACCCCATTGTTCTACAGACATTTACACAGAAGGAATCTCGTCACCTTCAATACCCCATTGTTCTACAGAAATTTACACAGAAGGAATCTCGTCACCTTCAATACCCCATTGTTCTACAGAAATTTACACAAAAGGAATCTCGTCACCTTCAATACCCCATTGTTCTACAGAAATTTACACAATAGGAATCTCGTCACCTTCAATACCCCATTGTTCTACAGAAATTTACACAAAAGGAATCTCGTCACCTTCAATACCCCATTGTTCTACAGAAATTTATACAAAAGGAATCTCGTCACCTTCAATACCCCATTGTTCTACAGAAATGTACACAGAAGGAATCTCGTTACCTTCAATACCCCATTGTTTTACAGAAATGTACACAGAAGGAATCTCGTCACCTTCAATACCCCATTGTTCTACAAAAATTTATACAAAAGGAATCTCGTCACCTTCAATACCCCATTGTTCTACAGAAATTTACACAGAAGGAATCTCGTCACCTTCAATACCCCATTGTTCTACAGAAATTTACACAGAAGGAATCTCGTCACCTTCAATACCCCATTGTTCTACAGAAATTTACACAGAAGGAATCTCGTCACCTTCAATACCCCATTGTTCTACAGAAATTTACACAGAAGGAATCTCGTCACCTTCAATACCCCATTGTTCTACAGAAATTTACACAGAAGGAATCTCGTCACCTTCAATACCCCATTGTTCTATAGAAATTTACACAGAAGGAATCTCGTCACCTTCAATACCCCATTGTTCTACAGACATTTACACAGAAGGAATCTCGTCACCTTCAATACCCCATTGTTCTACAGAAATTTACACAAAAGGAATCTCGTCACCTTCAATACCCCATTGTTCTACAGAAATTTACACAGAAGGAATCTCGTCACCTTCAATACCCCATTGTTCTACAAAAATTTACACAGAAGGAATCTCGTCACCTTCAATACCCCATTGTTCTACAGAAATTTACATGAATCTCGTCACCTTCAATACCCCATTGTTCTACAGAAATTTACACAGAAGGAATCTCGTCACCTTCAATACCCCATTGTTCTACAGAAATTTACACAAAAGGAATCTCGTCACCTTCAATACCCCATTGTTCTATAGAAATTTACACAGAAGGAATCTCGTCACCTTCAATACCCCATTGTTCTACAGAAATTTACATGAATCTCGTCACCTTCAATACCCCATTGTTCTACAGAAATTTACACAGAAGGAATCTCGTCACCTTCAATACCCCATTGTTCTACAGAAATTTACACAAAAGGAATCTCGTCACCTTCAATACCCCATTGTTCTACAGAAATTTACACAAAAGGAATCTCGTCACCTTCAATACCCCATTGTTCTACAGAAATTTACACAAAAGGAATCTCGTCACCTTCAATACCCCATTGTTCTACAGAAATTTACATAAAAGTAATCTCGTCACCTTCAATACCCCATTGTTCTACAGAAATTTACACAGAAGGAATCTCGTCACCTTCAATACCCCATTGTTCTACAGAAATTTACACAAAAGGAATCTCGTCACCTTCCATACCCCATTGTTCTACAGAAATTTACACAAAAGGAATCTCGTCACCTTCAATACCCCATTGTTCTACAGAAATTTACACAAAAGGAATCTCGTCACCTTCCATACCCCATTGTTCTACAGAAATTTACACAGAAGGAATCTCGTCACCTTCCATACCCCATTGTTCTACAGAAATTTACACAAAAGGAATCTCGTCACCTTCCATACCCCATTGTTCTACAGAAATTTACACAGAAGGAATCTCGTCACCTTCAATACCCCATTGTTCTACAGAAATTTACACAAAAGGAATCTCGTCACCTTCAATACCCCATTGTTCTACAGAAATTTACACAAAAGGAATCTCGTCACCTTCAATACCCCATTGTTCTACAGAAATTTACACAAAAGGAATCTCGTCACCTTCAATACCCCATTGTTCTACAGAAATTTACACAAAAGGAATCTCGTCACCTTCAATACCCCATTGTTCTACAGAAATTTACACAGAAGGAATCTCGTCACCTTCAATACCCCATTGTTCTACAGAAATTTACACAGAAGGAATCTCGTCACCTTCAATACCCCATTGTTCTACAGAAATTTACACAGAAGGAATCTCGTCACCTTCAATACCCCATTGTTCTACAGAAATTTACACAAAAGGAATCTCGTCACCTTCAATACCCCATTGTTCTACAGAAATTTACACAAAAGGAATCTCGTCACCTTCAATACCCCATTGTTCTACAGAAATTTACACAAAAGGAATCTCGTCACCTTCAATACCCCATTGTTCTACAGAAATTTACACAAAAGGAATCTCGTCACCTTCAATACCCCATTGTTCTACAGAAATTTACATAAAAGTAATCTCGTCACCTTCAATACCCCATTGTTCTACAGAAATTTACACAGAAGGAATCTCGTCACCTTCAATACCCCATTGTTCTACAGAAATTTACACAAAAGGAATCTCGTCACCTTCCATACCCCATTGTTCTACAGAAATTTACACAAAAGGAATCTCGTCACCTTCAATACCCCATTGTTCTACAGAAATTTACACAAAAGGAATCTCGTCACCTTCCATACCCCATTGTTCTACAGAAATTTACACAGAAGGAATCTCGTCACCTTCCATACCCCATTGTTCTACAGAAATTTACACAAAAGGAATCTCGTCACCTTCCATACCCCATTGTTCTACAGAAATTTACACAGAAGGAATCTCGTCACCTTCAATACCCCATTGTTCTACAGAAATTTACACAAAAGGAATCTCGTCACCTTCAATACCCCATTGTTCTACAGAAATTTACACAAAAGGAATCTCGTCACCTTCAATACCCCATTGTTCTACAGAAATTTACACAAAAGGAATCTCGTCACCTTCAATACCCCATTGTTCTACAGAAATTTACACAAAAGGAATCTCGTCACCTTCAATACCCCATTGTTCTACAGAAATTTACACAGAAGGAATCTCGTCACCTTCAATACCCCATTGTTCTACAGTAATTTACACAGAAGGAATCTCGTCACCTTCAATACCCCATTGTTCTACAGAAATTTACACAGAAGGAATCTCGTCACCTTCAATACCCCATTGTTCTACAGAAATTTACACAAAAGGAATCTCGTCACCTTCAATACCCCATTGTTCTACAGAAATTTACACAAAAGGAATCTCGTCACCTTCAATACCCCATTGTTCTACAGAAATTTACACAAAAGGAATCTCGTCACCTTCAATACCCCATTGTTCTACAGAAATTTACACAAAAGGAATCTCGTCACCTTCAATACCCCATTGTTCTACAGAAATTTACACAAAAGGAATCTCGTCACCTTCAATACCCCATTGTTCTACAGAAATTTACACAAAAGGAATCTCGTCACCTTCAATACCCCATTGTTCTACAGAAATTTACACAAAAGGAATCTCGTCACCTTCAATACCCCATTGTTCTACAGAAATTTACACAAAAGGAATCTCGTCACCTTCAATACCCCATTGTTCTACAGAAATTTACACATAAGGAATCTCGTCACCTTCAATACCCCATTGTTCTACAGAAATTTACACAGAAGGAATCTCGTCACCTTCAATACCCCTTTGTTCTACAGAAATTTACACAAAAGGAATCTCGTCACCTTCAATACCCCATTGTTCTACAGAAATTTACACAAAAGGAATCTCGTCACCTTCAATACCCCATTGTTCTACAGAAATTTACACAAAAGGAATCTCGTCACCTTCAATACCCCATTGTTCTACAGAAATTTACACAGAAGGAATCTCGTCACCTTCAATACCCCATTGTTCTACAGAAATTTACACAAAAGGAATCTCGTCACCTTCAATACCCCATTGTTCTACAGAAATTTACACAAAAGGAATCTCGTCACCTTTAATACCCCATTGTTCTACAGAAATTTACACAGAAGGAATCTCGTCACCTTCAATATCCCATTGTTCTACAGAAATTTACACAAAAGGAATCTCGTCACCTTCAATACCCCATTGTTCTACAGAAATTTACACAGAAGGAATCTCGTCACCTTCAATACCCCATTGTTCTACAGAAATTTACACAAAAGGAATCTCGTCACCTTCAATACCCCATTGTTCTACAGAAATTTACACAGAAGGAATCTCGTCACCTTCAATACCCCATTGTTCTACAGAAATTTACACAGAAGGAATCCCGTCACCTTCAATACCCCATTGTTCTACAGAAATTTACACAAAAGGAATCTCGTCACCTTCAATACCCCATTGTTCTATAGAAATTTACACAAAAGGAATCTCGTCACCTTCAATACCCCATTGTTCTATAGAAATTTACACAAAAGGAATCTCGTCACCTTCAATACCCCATTGTTCTACAGAAATTTACACAAAAGGAATCTCGTCACCTTCAATACCCCATTGTTCTACAGAAATTTACACAAAAGGAATCTCGTCACCTTCAATACCCCATTGTTCTACAGAAATTTACACAAAAGGAATCTCGTCACCTTCAATACCCCATTGTTCTACAGAAATGTACACAAAAGGAATCTCGTCACCTTCAATACCCCATTGTTCTACAGAAATTTACACAAAAGGAATCTCGTCACCTTCAATACCCCATTGTTCTACAGAAATTTACACAAAAGGAATCTCGTCACCTTCAATACCCCATTGTTCTACAGAAATTTACACAAAAGGAATCTCGTCACCTTCAATACCCCATTGTTCTACAGAAATTTACACAAAAGGAATCTCGTCACCTTCAATACCCAATTGTTCTACAGAAATTTACACAAAAGGAATCTCGTCACCTTCAATACCCCATTGTTCTACAGAAATTTACACAAAAGGAATCTCGTCACCTTCAATACCCCATTGTTCTACAGAAATGTACACAGAAGGAATCTCGTCACCTTCAATACCCCATTGTTCTACAGAAATTTACACAAAAGGAATCTCGTCACCTTCAATACCCCATTGTTCTACAGAAATTTACACAAAAGGAATCTCGTCACCTTCAATACCCCATTGTTCTACAGAAATGTACACAAAAGGAATCTCGTCACCTTCAATACCCCATTGTTCTACAGAAATGTACACAGAAGGAATCTCGTCACCTTCAATACCCCATTGTTCTACAGAAATTTACACAAAAGGAATCTCGTCACCTTCAATACCCAATTGTTCTACAGAAATTTACACAGAAGGAATCTCGTCACCTTCAATACCCCATTGTTCTACAGAAATGTACACAGAAGGAATCTCGTCACCTTCAATACCCCATTGTTCTACAGACATTTACACAGAAGGAATCTCGTCACCTTCAATACCCCATTGTTCTACAGAAATTTACACAGAAGGAATCTCGTCACCTTCAATACCCCATTGTTCTACAGAAATTTACACAAAAGGAATCTCGTCACCTTCAATACCCCATTGTTCTACAGAAATTTACACAATAGGAATCTCGTCACCTTCAATACCCCATTGTTCTACAGAAATTTACACAAAAGGAATCTCGTCACCTTCAATACCCCATTGTTCTACAGAAATTTATACAAAAGGAATCTCGTCACCTTCAATACCCCATTGTTCTACAGAAATGTACACAGAAGGAATCTCGTTACCTTCAATACCCCATTGTTTTACAGAAATGTACACAGAAGGAATCTCGTCACCTTCAATACCCCATTGTTCTACAAAAATTTATACAAAAGGAATCTCGTCACCTTCAATACCCCATTGTTCTACAGAAATTTACACAGAAGGAATCTCGTCACCTTCAATACCCCATTGTTCTACAGAAATTTACACAGAAGGAATCTCGTCACCTTCAATACCCCATTGTTCTACAGAAATTTACACAGAAGGAATCTCGTCACCTTCAATACCCCATTGTTCTACAGAAATTTACACAGAAGGAATCTCGTCACCTTCAATACCCCATTGTTCTACAGAAATTTACACAGAAGGAATCTCGTCACCTTCAATACCCCATTGTTCTATAGAAATTTACACAGAAGGAATCTCGTCACCTTCAATACCCCATTGTTCTACAGACATTTACACAGAAGGAATCTCGTCACCTTCAATACCCCATTGTTCTACAGAAATTTACACAAAAGGAATCTCGTCACCTTCAATACCCCATTGTTCTACAGAAATTTACACAGAAGGAATCTCGTCACCTTCAATACCCCATTGTTCTACAGAAATTTACACAGAAGGAATCTCGTCACCTTCAATACCCCATTGTTCTACAGAAATTTACATGAATCTCGTCACCTTCAATACCCCATTGTTCTACAGAAATTTACACAGAAGGAATCTCGTCACCTTCAATACCCCATTGTTCTACAGAAATTTACACAAAAGGAATCTCGTCACCTTCAATACCCCATTGTTCTATAGAAATTTACACAAAAGGAATCTCGTCACCTTCAATACCCCATTGTTCTACAGAAATTTACATGAATCTCGTCACCTTCAATACCCCATTGTTCTACAGAAATTTACACAGAAGGAATCTCGTCACCTTCAATACCCCATTGTTCTACAGAAATTTACACAAAAGGAATCTCGTCACCTTCAATACCCCATTGTTCTACAGAAATTTACACAAAAGGAATCTCGTCACCTTCAATACCCCATTGTTCTACAGAAATTTACACAAAAGGAATCTCGTCACCTTCAATACCCCATTGTTCTACAGAAATTTACATAAAAGTAATCTCGTCACCTTCAATACCCCATTGTTCTACAGAAATTTACACAGAAGGAATCTCGTCACCTTCAATACCCCATTGTTTTACAGAAATTTACACAAAAGGAATCTCGTCACCTTCCATACCCCATTGTTCTACAGAAATTTACACAAAAGGAATCTCGTCACCTTCAATACCCCATTGTTCTACAGAAATTTACACAAAAGGAATCTCGTCACCTTCCATACCCCATTGTTCTACAGAAATTTACACAGAAGGAATCTCGTCACCTTCCATACCCCATTGTTCTACAGAAATTTACACAAAAGGAATCTCGTCACCTTCCATACCCCATTGTTCTACAGAAATTTACACAGAAGGAATCTCGTCACCTTCAATACCCCATTGTTCTACAGAAATTTACACAAAAGGAATCTCGTCACCTTCAATACCCCATTGTTCTACAGAAATTTACACAAAAGGAATCTCGTCACCTTCAATACCCCATTGTTCTACAGAAATTTACACAAAAGGAATCTCGTCACCTTCAATACCCCATTGTTCTACAGAAATTTACACAAAAGGAATCTCGTCACCTTCAATACCCCATTGTTCTACAGAAATTTACACAGAAGGAATCTCGTCACCTTCAATACCCCATTGTTCTACAGAAATTTACACAGAAGGAATCTCGTCACCTTCAATACCCCATTGTTCTACAGAAATTTACACAGAAGGAATCTCGTCACCTTCAATACCCCATTGTTCTACAGAAATTTACACAAAAGGAATCTCGTCACCTTCAATACCCCATTGTTCTACAGAAATTTACACAAAAGGAATCTCGTCACCTTCAATACCCCATTGTTCTACAGAAATTTACACAAAAGGAATCTCGTCACCTTCAATACCCCATTGTTCTACAGAAATTTACACAAAAGGAATCTCGTCACCTTCAATACCCCATTGTTCTACAGAAATTTACACAAAAGGAATCTCGTCACCTTCAATACCCCATTGTTCTACAGAAATTTACACAAAAGGAATCTCGTCACCTTCAATACCCCATTGTTCTACAGAAATTTACACAAAAGGAATCTCGTCACCTTCAATACCCCATTGTTCTACAGAAATTTACACAAAAGGAATCTCGTCACCTTCAATACCCCATTGTTCTACAGAAATTTACACATAAGGAATCTCGTCACCTTCAATACCCCATTGTTCTACAGAAATTTACACAGAAGGAATCTCGTCACCTTCAATACCCCTTTGTTCTACAGAAATTTACACAAAAGGAATCTCGTCACCTTCAATACCCCATTGTTCTACAGAAATTTACACAAAAGGAATCTCGTCACCTTCAATACCCCATTGTTCTACAGAAATTTACACAAAAGGAATCTCGTCACCTTCAATACCCCATTGTTCTACAGAAATTTACACAGAAGGAATCTCGTCACCTTCAATACCCCATTGTTCTACAGAAATTTACACAAAAGGAATCTCGTCACCTTCAATACCCCATTGTTCTACAGAAATTTACACAAAAGGAATCTCGTCACCTTTAATACCCCATTGTTCTACAGAAATTTACACAGAAGGAATCTCGTCACCTTCAATATCCCATTGTTCTACAGAAATTTACACAAAAGGAATCTCGTCACCTTCAATACCCCATTGTTCTACAGAAATTTACACAGAAGGAATCTCGTCACCTTCAATACCCCATTGTTCTACAGAAATTTACACAAAAGGAATCTCGTCACCTTCAATACCCCATTGTTCTACAGAAATTTACACAGAAGGAATCTCGTCACCTTCAATACCCCATTGTTCTACAGAAATTTACACAGAAGGAATCCCGTCACCTTCAATACCCCATTGTTCTACAGAAATTTACACAAAAGGAATCTCGTCACCTTCAATACCCCATTGTTCTATAGAAATTTACACAAAAGGAATCTCGTCACCTTCAATACCCCATTGTTCTATAGAAATTTACACAAAAGGAATCTCGTCACCTTCAATACCCCATTGTTCTACAGAAATTTACACAAAAGGAATCTCGTCACCTTCAATACCCCATTGTTCTACAGAAATTTACACAAAAGGAATCTCGTCACCTTCAATACCCCATTGTTCTACAGAAATTTACACAAAAGGAATCTCGTCACCTTCAATAACCCATCTTCAAGATAAAAAAAAGTGGTATGGGCCTACATCAAAAGACACAATAATTTAAAAAAAATCATGACAGAGGTTGACAAACATTCAATACGCAATCACATCTACATGTATATAACTTTACATATTAAATAGTCCCGTGTCGAGACAAGTTAAGATAAATTTAAGTCCGTTATGATATGAAAATATATAGCCAAAATTGTAGGTGGCAAATACATAATACTTTACAATATTCCCTTGCAATTAAAAAAAGAACTTTTGATAATCGGTCTAGCGTTTTGGAGAATTATATAAGTCGAAAATTTAAATGAGGGGGGGTCGGAGGGGTCTTGATCCCGAAATCCCGGGCTTAAAAACATGAAATCCCGAGGTCCCGAATTTTAAAAAATTTAAATCCCGACATCTTTTTTGAACAATTATACATGAATTTTTTTTAAACTGTTTCCCTTTCATTAAGTTTAGATTATTTTTAACGTTATTACATTTGGCATCCATCGTAAACCAGTCAATAAACTAGTATTATCTGTGGTACGCATTCTGAATCTCCAGCAGAATTGCTCTTGCTACAGATGTACAATGTATAATTATGTAAATTTTAAACTTTTACATTCAAGCTGTTCATAGCCGTGATCGTCTAGTCGTTTGTACCGAAAAACATAACTGTGACATTAACAGTGCCAAGTTAAAACCTTGTACCCGAATTGAAATTTTTTCATTGTAATTTTTTTCTCAACAAAAATATTGTTTTAATCATAGAGGTATTATATACTTCATTTTCATTTAAAGGCGATGATTTTGTTTCTGGTTTTACAATCAAAGAAGTAGTTTTACGGTCGTAGCTTATATATCACACTTTATTCAAGTTAGAGTCCATTCAATGTTGACGTGATGTATATTTGGACCATTTATAATCAAACAAAGAAAAAAATATTGATAGTACGATATCATTATAAGACTAAAACCATAAGTAAGTATTTGCTATGATAAAAAGGAAAAGTCCTTGTACGTTAAAAGTGACAAGTGTAATGTGTTTATTTTATCAAGGAATTGCACTAATATATACAATTCCTTGATTCTCTAGTGTTTAGAACTAGTGTGTAATAGCCACAATCGTATAAAGACCCATCGGTTCATTATAACGATGTTGAAAATCGACCAAATTTTCAAACCTGACATCGTGAATAAACTCTGTTTTAAGATATTTCCATACTGCTATATAACTATAATCAATAACGTTCAAATGTAGAACATAATCTTCCTTAAAAAATAACGTCCAAAATAAAACAATTTAAATAAATTTGAAAAGAACATGAACAAATCCAGACATAGTATATATATTTTATTAGATAACAAAAGCGAATTATCTCTGAGACAGACATACAGTTTATTGACATGTATTGACAGTTGTGCGCTTTATGAGTGTTATTTAAATATTGATTTATGTCCGCACTCGTGGTATAGTGGTATCATACATAGACTGAAGACTCTACTGATTATGAAGAAAATACGCGCGAGTTCGAACCCTTCATATGCCACTCGTTTTTGAGAGGATAAAAAATCGTAAGTTAAAAGTTTAAAGTTATAAAATAAGTTATCTTAAGTTAACGAAGTGGTCAGTGGATTCTTGAAAAATAATCTACTGTAAGAACAATAGACTGACGTCAGAGAAATGGGTTAAACAATTTTAAACAGAGATGCGGACTCGATGTAAATGAGACTTTAACTCCAGGACACAAACAACTAACAAAGATATATAGTGGTCAAATTACTGTCTTAAAAGATAGTCGGACATTATACAATATTTCAAACACTAAAAGGATATAGTATACATAGTCTGTAAATAAATTATCAGAGACTACTAAAATTTACTATCGGCATTCATTTCCTAAAAAACAACATAGCAGTCGGATATTAACGAACACAGCCTCTTGGACAATAAAAGAAAACACTCAAATATTAACGAAAACAACGACTTGGACAATAAATCAACTCTGACATGAGTGAAAACATCCGCCGTTGACTGACACAGATACATGGTGCCGGGTTGAAACAATCCTCATATCCCATACCTTGTACAACGATAAAGTTAGAAAGAAGAATGCACTTGTGTGAAGAATAGACGATTTTTGACGACCCTTTATTTTTCAGTTGAAAAATTTGAAATAAAACTCTTTTTACAAGAATGAGGATTTTCGAATTACATGAATTAATCAACCCTTTCTTGTATGTTCTTAAAACTGAAAAAAATGCTTTGTTATATGCAATATTCAGGTTCCACCATAAGGAAAGCTTTTGGCATAAAATTTAAAAATAAACTATTGGACTAGATGATCACGATGAGGACGTGGTGCAGCAAATGTTCGCTCCCTCGAGATTTGGACTTTTGTAAGTCAAACGGACACATTTCTTACAACACTATGGTCTCGGAATTACAAGAAAGGCCCCATTATATTTTGTATACTTGTATCTCTTTTCCTTAGCTCTATTGATAATATCTTGATCTTTTTCATAGTATAGTCATACGTAGTAGTTAAACTAGAGTCTTTACTACTTACAAAACAAAAAACAAAAACAAAAAAAGATTCAAAATGCTGACAATAGTCAAGGAATTGTATATAAATATACAATTCCTTGCAATAGTTTTATAGTTTTAATGGATCGGATGGACTGAAACAATCTACAAGCTGTTAATAACTTCTGTATAAAAAAAGCTTGTATATCAATTTTGTGTGTTGGATTTGAATTTTCAGTACTAGTATTAGCTTAACTTTTGCATAGAATCATGCACTGCCGGTCGTGTTTATATATTGTTTTTCTTTAGCTACTGTTAAACAAGTTTGGTTGTGAAAGTAAACAATTCATAATTTTCTTTTGGTATCAGTATTATTTTGAAAAAGTCCGTTATGATATGAAAGTCATGATATTAGGTATGGTTACAAATGAGACACTTATAGCCACCAAAGACATCAGTTCAAGGCTATAAACTACGGGTCGTCGTACTACCTTCAACAACAGTTTTGTATATATGATCTCCCCCAGTTTTTGGTTGGGTTCGTTTTCTCAGTCTCTAGTATTCTATTGTGTGTGTGTACTGTTAATTGTCTTTTGGTCAGTTTTCGTGTTTTGCCATGGCATTGTCAGTGTGTTTTCGACTTGTGAGTTTGACTATCCCTTTGGTATCTTTCGTCTCTCTTTTATGTATGCAAGACTGTCCCTCATGTAATTCAATGTGAAACAATTAGAATGAGAAAGTTCATGACATGTTAAGCTTGAGCATTGAAGGATCGAAAAACAAACAAAGGGTTATAACGACAACCACTTGGCCAAAGGCATCTTCCTGGCTTTGGAAAAGTTCAGTATATTTTTGTAGGCGCTGATCCCCTCTTCTAACCTTGAACTGTCGGTGTCGTGTACCAGTATAACATTAGAATAAATAGCAAAAAATATTTGAAAAAAGTTTGACTTGTCAGTATTGGACCAAGCACAAAAAAAACCTAACACAATGACAAAAGACAAAAAGTAAATTTAAAAAATAAAGGATATGTTATTTTAGCATCTTAACTAAAAATAGAACATGTTTTCAAACATTGAATTGACAACAAAGTAGGACGCATGAACAATTAAGGCGGAGTATGCAAATTGTATGCCATGATCAAGTATTAGAATGATAAATAAAAAATTCAGGGTATGATGTGGCTTTTCTTTTTTAAAAGACATTGTCGAAATTATTAATAACTTTAATATTTAGGTATTTTTAATACTAATGAAGTCAACATATGTTTACACCAACAGCTAATGATCAAGTTTCTTCTCAAGAAATATGTTGGGTAAAATAGTGCATTCAAAACCAGATATTCCAGAATTCGACCGACTTTATCTGCCGAGCTAGCCTCCTAAATTTGAACAAACAGTTTTTATTGAATATTTTACAGAAATCAAACTGTGATACCAATTATCGAACGATTTGCAATCTGTAACACTTCCCATTGTGAAAATCAGTAAAAATACAATGGTTTTACTGCAAAACGTTACCAGTAATTTCAAGTACCTGCCACTTTTATACGCACAAATCGTCACACACAGCACCAATTTTGATGACTTCATTGGGATAAACGTTACAGTTTAAAGATAAAATATTAACTGGTTTGTTTTTACTGTCAACCATGTGAACTAATTTCACTAAGTTAATTTAATAAATAAAGGCATACAAAGTTTATAATTGGATTATAACTTGTGTAAAAATTTGTACGTTACCTCTAAAAAAATTTGTATTCAACCAGGAAAATTCAATATATATTTGTGACTTTTAGGATTATTCTTGTATAACAGAACAAAGTCATTTATTCTTCTTCAAACTTATTATGATTTCGGCAGTAAAATGATGTTTTTTATATACATTTTTAATGGTTTGTGGGTTCTGCAGCCACAGCAGAACCACAATCCTAGAAAAAGAAAGCTAAAAAAAGAAAAAACAATTAGTCCATAAAAAATTTATGAATAAGAAGGTACCAAAAATTGACAATATTTACTTATAGTTTATTTGCTGTGAAAAATTTGGTTTTGGCGCATTAAAGTCATTTCAAAACATGACGTCATACGAATGAAAATGCAAAGCTGAAGGTTTTTCCATTGCGTTAATCCTCCAAATTCGAATACTATTGTATTAAAATGTAGTTTTGAGGTAGGTGTTGTTTTATTTTATATTCTATTGCATTATTCGCACATTTACTGATTTCAGCAAGTCAACATAGCGGCTCCTTAATTACAGAATGTCAACAGTGGATTTGACGGTAGCTTACAAGAACACAAATGTAAATAAAAAAGGTAAATGTTGGGTTTGAGAATGAAAACACATTTATCTAGCGTTTTTTTAAGTAATAATTAATGCAAGCTACAGATTAATTAGAATTTTTTAGATTTATCTAACAGGGGGTAAACAGAACAGCCACGCTCAAGATAAAATTCGAATATCACGGCCCAGGCCATGTGTAAATTCCAAACAAATCTATGACTTCTATGAATTATTTCGAATCTAATAGGACAAACACGGCCATTACGAAACTGAAGCGAGGGTGGGTATGCTAACGCGCAGGATAAAATTCGAATATCACGGCCCAGGCCATGTGTAAATTTCCAACAAAACTATGGCTTCCATGAATTATTTATTAAATTGTACTGCAATTTATTTCTTCATTTTTATTTACCTTATGATGAGCGATATGTAACACGCACAAGTCAATAAATAATATTTTGAGTACACTAAGTCTATAAAACAGTAGTCAATAAAATTAAAGTCATATGAAACGAGTTTTT
This sequence comes from Mytilus californianus, assembly GCF_021869535.1. Taxonomy (NCBI): domain Eukaryota; kingdom Metazoa; phylum Mollusca; class Bivalvia; order Mytilida; family Mytilidae; genus Mytilus; species Mytilus californianus. The sequence continues at coordinate 5,535,728 of NW_026262669.1, read as the reverse complement.
TTAAATTTTAGTGTTATCGAAATTATTGAACCAATGCATGCAGATATACTAAACAAAGTCTTGCATGCACGTTTTTTTTTTTATATTCATTACACATCTATAACGTATTATCGACAAATAATATTTCATTCAGTGAGTGTTGATCGCAAACTAATTAACTTTTGAGGTTGTTGCCGAAGTTTACCGGATCGTTACATTGATAAACAATAAAAACAGGGCATGGAAAGCGTGACAGATAAGTGAATTAAAAGAACCATGACATTTGTTTTTATATTTTCCAAGTGTTCCCATTTGTTAATTAAACTATTCCTTAACAGTTGTTAAATGATTTGTTGTATTAAATTTGTTCTCTAAGAATCTGTTATTTCTAATTACCTCGAAGAGCACGTGTGTTAACATCCTTTCATCACGTACAGTTTTCCCCTCGCAATTGCGCTGTGCGGTGGCCGAAGTTATAACGAGAGGTCTCGTAGTAAAGGTCACTGCATACGGGAAAATATCGGCGAAATACTGTCTGGGAAGTCAATAATTCAATATCGGTACATTTATGATGATTTTGATAATATACAGGATTTTCTTTACAAAAAAAGTTAACGTTCACATCTTTTAGAATAAAACTTAACCATTCAAGTATATAAAACATGTTCAACTTTTTTTTAAATTTGAAGTTTCATATGAATTTAAGACTTGTGTGTAAAGAGTTTAACATTTAAAATACACGGCATTATAACCATTATTGATTTGATTTAAAGTTTAAATTTAGAATGTTGTTGTCATTGGTTTTTTTCTTTACCTGTGTATAATCCATTGTCAGCCATCAAAGCGATATAATGGCTCAGGCAGCCGTTAAAATATGTGAAATTTGTGTAAGTGCTTCAGTAACACAATACTGCTTAGAGTGTGAACAATACTTTTGTGAAAATTGTAAAATCTTTCATAAAAGATAAAAAGTAACAAAAAATCACCAGTTTCAGTCTTCCATGGATGTTATTCCGGAAGTTAAATCGAAATGTAAGGACCATAATGAGGACGTAAGTTTTGTATGTAATACCTGTAGCGTAGTAGTGTGCAGCGATTGTGTGACCGGAAGTCATAAAGGACATGAATTTTCCAACCTGATGGACAGCATGTCACAGCTGAAAGAGAATGAAAAAGACCTGCAAAGAAAGGTAAATGAGGCAACCCAAAACATTAAAAAGATAGAAGACGGTTCAAAGGCATTTGATGGAATGGTTGAAGTAGTAGTCAAAGCTATTATAAAAGATGGTACAAAGATCAAAGCTATGGTTGATAAACAGATAGCCAAGATGGTTGCGTCAGTCAAAGATCAATCCAAGAATGAAAAAGAAAAAATTGCAAAAAGCATAGCCGACAATAAATCAGTGTTTAAGGTTGGAAGTGACTTACTTAAGAAAATATATGAACTTGAAAAAAGCAGAAACGACCGGAAACTGTTACAATCTTTACAGAAGCTTTCAGATGACGTAAAAAAGCTGTCAGATGACGTAGCAAAGCTTACGATAGAGCCTCATTCTGAGTATCCCAGCAAGCATTATACTACTACAATAGCAACAGATAACGACATCAAACAGATATTGGGCAAATTCACGATAAGGTAAAGTACGCGGGAAAAAAAATTTCTTTCTTTTCTGTTTTCGTCACCTGGTTTTGTCCTTAATTTTTTGTTTGTGTTGATATATATAGTACTATCAATTCTTCTTTTAAATTAATTCACGTACACTAAATATTATATCCTCCCCTTCCCCCGGTGTGATTCTATATACAATAATGTTATTTGTCCATTTGATCATTATATATAGTAAAAGGTCTATAAATATGTAATATCAAAAAAGAACTGGCATGAAAAGACAGCAAAATAATGATGCATGTACATGTAACACGAAACACGAGTATCCATAGGTCAAAGTATGTTTTCCAATTTAATGTGAATAAATAGGATTTCAACGATCCTACAAACGAATGTGATAAATCTGGCTGAATTATGAAAAGTTTTGCCTTAGTTATTAAATTCTTCTCAAATATTATTCCCTTCATTGTTGCAATAAATTAACTGATAAGACCTCATATTATTTGTTTTGAAAGTTAAAATGTTCATCAACGGTCATTTTTGGTATTTCAGTCAAATAAACGAAGGAAAAGATTGTTTCTGCCTTAAACCTGCGAAATATGGATAATTGAAATAAGTAAACCATAAATTGGCAACAACACACGAGAGCTATCAAACCCATTAAATGTTTAAGTAAATTTTAAGTTTGCATTTTAATCAAGAAAATAATGACCTTATACAGGTAATTATTTTATGCATTGAAGACTTAAAAACTTGGTATCATACTGGTTAATTCTTCGAAAGAATGACTCGTCGTTCTGAAAGAAAATAACTCCATGTAGGTATATAAGAACGATTATTGGAAAGAAATGATGTTTATTTTCACAGTAGTGCTTGTTTTATAAAATAAAAATTGCAAACTCTTGGTATCGTGTGAAAATCAATGTTTTATTTCAATTTACAGGTCGAGTTATCATTGTTAATATATTGTTTAACTTATTTGTCTAATACGATTTTGATACTGTTTAGATTAGTATTTCATTTTAATTTGTAATATAATGATTTAAAAGAAAATCAAACCATTATTTTTTAGTAATCAATTGAAAGATATAGGAAAATATCTCTACAGATGTCAACGATGTGGGTACGTTACTAAATACTTTTTTGTTTTAGTTTAAACATATTTATGTATAGTGGATTGGGAAACAAGTTTTGCATCTTATATTAATCCTTTTCAACTTTGCGGGTGATAGTGTTGCCTTGTAGCGGCATTAGACTGCTCTTTTTCGAAATCTACAAGGGTGTTTTTATCGTGCAAGAGATATGGCTCTCTCTTAACACGGGTCAGCCATTTATCGTCCCCTTCTGATGGACTATCATTGTTTCCTCAAGACCATACTCGCAAATGGCGTCAAGGGAGAGCCGAACATTCAGTCCCTGAAATTTTCATCGCGAAACGGGAATCGAACCAAGAACCTTTGTGTTAGTAGTCCGATGCACTAACCACTACACCACGGCTCTCAGATACTTTTTTGTTCTGACGTGGTGTAAAGTTGTGTATTTATATGTAGATAAATATTAATATAGGACTTTAAAATTCGATAGGGACGCTGAAACCCGATGGATCTGCTAATATTCGATTGTCTACGTTAAAGTGCAATGGTTTGATAAGCTAAAGTACGATGGGCATTGCTATTCAAAGGAACACGTTTAAGTCCGAGGCTTCAATGCGCTAAAGTAAATTTTCCGCGCAAGTGCGTTTGTTCGCTAATGTATGGATGTTAGCAAAGTAAAAAAGCATTATGACGTTACTTAGTATGTACCAACTAACATGGACATGCCTGACATTGAGAATGTAAGTTCAGATTAAGGTTTTGTATGAAACTAGAAATAGAAAGGAAGGGTGGAAGGCGGGCGTTCCCATTCTGTGTTTATTTTGTAGATGTATCATTATTCTCTATATGGTTCCATTTTGAATCTATACTGAATCGTAAAACAATGGGTTTGAATAGACCTTCAGAAGGTCCATTATTCTGAAATAAGATGTACTCAAATTGCATCCATGCTTACATTCGCAGCTTTACAAATCGAATTACGGATAACTTGTTTTATTTCTTCAAACATTTAGAACAATTGGACAAACCTGTGCTTACAATTCATTTCTTAAAAAATTCAGGCTTGTACGTTGTGATGTTACACTATTGTTTCAGAAAAAGGGTGAAGGTTTGGTACCATTAAAATGTTTAAACCCGCTGCATTTGTTTGCACCTGTCCTAATTCAGGAATCTGATGTTCAGTAGTTGTCGTTTGTTGATGTGGTTCATAAGTGTTTCTCGTTTCTCGTTTTTTATATAGATTAGACCGTTGGTTTTCCCGTTTGAATGGTTTTACACTAGTAATTTTTTGGGGCCCTTTATAGCTTACTGTTCGGTGTGAGCCAAGGCTCCGTGTTGAAGACCGTACTGTGACCTATAATGGTTTACTTTTTTAAATTTTGACTTGGATGGAGAGTTGTCTCATTGGCACTCTTACCACATCTTCTTATATCTATTTGTAACATATTTCATTTGCTTATTTATAAAAGATACCTTTTGTGGAAGTCTCATGGCGACGTTTCTAGGTGTAATACCACCATTGATTTTCCCCTATTAGTCTTTGTTAAATTTGCACTTTTCAAAAAATTGTGCAGAACTTATCTTTGTTTCAAATAAAGAGATACTTGGCATGAGTGAAGTTTTATCCTGTCCAGTACTATAGAAAAAATGTCACATAAAATTTTATTGCATATAAGAAAATATCCATCACTGGAAGTTAACCAATCAAATTTCTCCCCTTATTTAACCTGTGTACAAGATTTAGTAACCATGTAACCTCAAGTTTACAAAATATTCTATAGAAACCCCAAATAAAAAAATAATGGTGCTTTGAAATACCCAAGGCATATGTTTATGACACAGAAATGTTTTACTGCAAAAAAACGAAGGATTAATTACCTACAGCTGTCAAATTCAAGGGAATATTTTTTTCGACCTATTTCCGTATACAACCGGATGTGACGTGCCATGATTTGGTGGTATTACAACTAAAGAAGACATTATGTTTAATAAACTAAATGTGACTTTTTTCCTTTGTAAAACTTGTTATTTCAAGCATTCCTGCCAAGTTTTGTCATAATCAGTTCAATAGTTTGAGAAAAATCTAGTATAATGAAAAAAGACATCTACAGCGATTCGAGCAAAATTTCTTCGACAAATCCAAACCAAGCCGCATCAAGATAGAATATAGTGTGGATCAATAAATGATCAAATATTTATCTCATCTGCCTACAAACAGTTGAATATGATACACAAGATGATTTAAGGAAGATAAATACCACTAATTGACCTCTTTGTCTTCTTTATAATGTCTCTTTTGGTCAATTTATACCTCTCATTTCCTCAGAATTTCAACTTTTCAGGCCAATAAATAAAAATAATGGGGTAACTTTCACTCATTCATCATAGAAATGTTATAAAATATGAGTAATTGAAGTATTCAAGCAGAATGAACAATCCATATACAAGTTTACTGTCTCCAATGAGGTTTCAATAAGTCCTTACGTAAAAATAAAATTTACGCTGCGTTCCAGAGAGGGACATAAAAGGCTTCTCTTTTAGTGAACAATTTGTTCTTACAGCATTAAAAATAATTTCATTTAGTTATAAATATATATATTTTAAAGTAATTCCTAGGAAAATGTTCTATCATAGCAGACTATAAGAAATAAGGTGAAAACAACTCCCCAAAACACTAAGTATGGCTTGTTCTGTCAACTGAATATTCATGGTAGAGTCCTATTTCAATTACATTTCCTCATAAAATGTGTTTTGGAGACTCAATCCACTCAGAATATTTAATTTTTTGTAATATTTCACTTAAATAGCAAGAAATTTTAACACATGAGAGTACTCACAAGGTCAAAGGTGCATTTACAGCTTTCCATATTAGGTGTTATACCACCATCGATTTTCCCCTATTAGTCTTTGTTAAGTTTGCACTTTTCAAAAATTTGTGCAGAACTTATCTTTGTTTCAAATAAAGAAATAATTGGCATGAGTGAAGTTTTATTCTGTCCAGTACTATAGACGGATTTATTCAATTATCGGCCTTTGATAAGATAACTGCCGCTTGCGCGTCACGATAGCAGTCCGCCATTGCACTAGTGAAAGAAATTGTAAACAAAGCGAATCAGTGCGTAAAAATTGTTGGATTATTACCTGTATTATGACTACTCAGATGAAAAGATCAATGCCCTCAGAATTAAATAACGTAACGGAGTGGATTGACGACATGAGAAAGTGGCCAAACATCATGTACGGGGACATTTTTAATTATGTGATATCGTCAAAAGCCGTGGATGGTGCAGAAATGAAAAACTTTAAAAGTCTCCAAAGCTACAACTATTTTCAGAGCGGCAATGTTGACAAAGTTTTGCATAACATTCTCTCGGATGGCAGAATGTATTTGAAAGCAGACGTTCGTGCTTTCCAGAAAGTAAGTAGGGTGAACCAAGCCTATGTAATTTGCTCTATGGACGGAACCGTTGAACAAGGATGGTGTACTTGTATGGCAGGAAAAGGACTATCCTGTAGCCATGTAGGTGAAGTGCTTTGGAAGGTTGAACATGCAGTCAGGAATAACATGACTGGTGCTAGCTGTACAGATGACAATGACATGTGGAACAGAGGTACCAAGAGAAACATTGAGCCAAGGCCTTTGTCAAACATAGTGTTCAAAAAACCAAAACAGGGTGAAAATTTACTAGAAGATTTCAATGTAAATGCTCCAGATGTTTGTGACACACCAATGTATTGTTCTTCCCAAGAACTTAGAACAGCTGTAGAACAGTCTCCCATTCTCCCCTTGTTCAAACTAAAAGGAACAACAATTAATAAAAGTTTCGTCAGCAAACCAGCCGTTAAGGAGAACATTCCTAAAGACCATGGTGAACATGACTCATTAAGTTCTTGTCAAAGGTGCTCATCCTTTTATTCTAAATATCTTGCTGTAAAATTACAAACTGACACTATTAACCAGAGAAAGAGTGTTCTATGGAAAGACGCAAGAAAAATTAGAATAACTACAAGCAGCGCAAGCAAAGTTCCGATTAAGGAAACTACAGACTGTACTAACTTTATTCGTGAACATCTTCATCCAAAGTTTGTAGGTAATGAATTTACAAAGCACGGCCAAGAAGGTGAAATTGCAGCTAAGGAGTATTTATTGACAAATGGATACCATGTCGTTGAAAAGGGAAGGTATGTATCATCAGAAGAGAACTGGTTATCTGCAAGTCCGGATGGCATTTTAAATGACGACACATTGCTGGAAATTAAAAGCCCTGTACCTTCTGTCAAGTGGACACCTTTGAATGAACTATTCACAGGTCAAAAATATGATGTTCATATGAATAACAATGGTATTTTAGTTTTAAAAGTGAAAGGGAATCGATGATTTTTTATGCAAATTCAGTTAACTATGTTTTGCACTGGACTAAGAAAATGTAAACTTTTAATTTGGCTAAATCCTGATGAATTTAAGTTCATTGAAGTATCATATGATGAACAATATGTATGTGAGCATGTTGCTAGACTGCGTACATTTTATTTCAAGAAAATGATGAATATTATTGTTGATGAAATTGAAGATGATAGATTAGTTTTCAGCAAAGCTTTTAAAAGATTTATGCGACTGTGATATCATACATATTTCATTAGGATTTTAATATTTAAAGTCATTTAGTATTTTCATTATGTTTACTAATCAAGTAGAACATTAATACCAAGTTCTTTTCTATATTTTGATTGAATATACATGTAAATGTATAATGTAGATACAACATTCATATTTATTTACATGTATAATTGTTAATTATTTCAATGAAAAGATCTGCTGATATTGAAAATCCTCAGAATTAAAAAAAAATATATGAACCCCCTCAAAGTGTTCTTGTTTCTAATCAGGAAAATCATTTAATACTGTAAATTCAGAAATAAATTAGTGCATTCATTCTTGTCATGTCAAATTTCAATATTAAATATACATGTATATGTATCTTAAAATTGCATCACTTAATAAATAATATTTTTTAAATAAATAAAAACATTAATTAATATCTGATTTTACAGTAGTCAAGTTTCTAATGTGAACTGCCCCCAGTTAACACAACTAAAGATACCAATCAAGCTATCGTCCTGAATATGCACGAAATATTTGCCACTGGACGTTAAGCAACCAACAATCAATCAATCAAATAAACACTTGTTTATTCATTGTATCTTAAATTCTTGAGCAATGCAAAATTTGCATCTTCTTAGTGAATATATGCCTATATTCTTCCATTTGTCTTCATACAAGTTGCAATTTTAAAATCATGGCATTTTGTTTTTCCATTGATAATTGAGTAATTTAGTATGTAAGAATATACATGTAGATCAATAATGTTTATCTTGGAGATCAAATGGTACACAATATTTACACATTGTTGATATTTATCATGGGGTGATGAAGTATTAGTTTTACAAGTAACATTTTATTATGTCATGTTATGTCATAAATATCTAAGATCTAAGGTGTATTGTGGTGAGAATATTGTAGTTGACATTTTATCTTTTGGTAATTGGCTCATCATTATTATCCACACAGTGGTTGTTTTATTTGGTACATATTACACACAGGTATGCATCTTTTAAGAAATGTTTGGTACACTAGTCTTTTGTAGTACATGTATATGATGTGCAAGTACCGAATAGTTTTTAAAACAGCTATATCTATACACAAAAAACAAAACAATACAATCAATTGGACGAAGTCATATTTGCTAGAAAATTATATACGGTACAACATTGGTTTTTATATAATTTATTCAGTGTCCTCCTTTGTAAATGTATCTCTAATGAGATCAGATTGTAAATTCACAAGTGCAGAACAAACAATAAGAATGTCGTCAAAAAGTTTTAGTGAAGACACAGGTACTGTACCACTCAAGATTTTAAACACTTTCAGTCGCCTGATTGCTCTTTCTACATGGATTCTAACACGTGTAATCCTTCGTGTAGAAGTAACGTCCTCAGCACTCAATTGTGGCTTACCCTTAGTAAAGGACGGAATATTAAGTTTAACCCTCGGGGGAAAAGTAAATCCTCTATTGTAAAGCCTCTATCGGCCATTATTTCATCACCAGGTAACAGATAATTAAGGAAACCACTTTTTTCAACAATAAATTTGTCACTTGCACGTCCACCAAACGCTTTTGATATGAACATAATTTGTCCATGAAGAGATATCCCTACCATGTACTTAGCCGTATTGTGCGATTTATAGTTGCTATATGTCTCGCATCGACTTTTCAAATTAGTAGGTTTTTGGATAAATGTTTCAGCACAATCTATTATGCACGTTGTTCGAGGGTAGTTTTCTCTGAAAGATTCTGGGCAGCAGTCTCTTAATATTTCCCTTGGAAGCCAAATTATAAGAGCTTGCAACAATGGGATCCAGGAGTTGAACATTTTGCATGCAAGGCTATCAGAAATTCAAAACCTACGGCCTATATCTTGAAATATCAAGTTAAGTTTAAACTCATTAAAACTAACATTATTTGATCGGCAATATCGAGTTGAAAGCTGAAAGTGTTAAACTAGGACATGCACTCGACCAAAGTGAAAAAAACTTCCTTTGTCACACCAGTATAAAGTAAGGAGTCACTATCAGTCACAATATGTCGGGTAGCTGACATTGTACCTCAATCTAATTTTATTTGCACTCCTTTCTCCTCAGTTAATGTAAGGGTTGTTGGAGCAAATTTATCCTATAAGTCAGTCCATGCGTGTGCATATGAATGGTCGTTGTGGAGTAAAAAGTCAGTTTCTTCATATTGGGTTGACGCACATGTAGTTATTGGGTTGACAACGTTAAAACTACAGACGGTTTCGGGTAAAGATTGGTCAGTTACTTCAAGACTTAAATCAAGTTCTTCAAAATCTGAATTGTCACCATCACAGTCAATCAATTTACGTTTTTTAACATCTGATTCATGTTTACGAATTTTGCGCCGGCCAGGTGTTACTTTCGTTTCATAACCCATTTTAAATTTTGGAAACGGATTTCTTTCCGTCGGCAATCCATCTAGAAAATGTTCCGAGCAAACGAAAACTGTTTTCGGCAAAGTTTTTCTATTGATTGCCTTCGTCCATTCTGCTCTAATTGGACCATCCGACGGCATTAGATGAAATTTATATGGAATTAAACACGCACAGTCTTCGTGAAATTGTCCGTGTATTTCACACATTGATTCTTTCCATACATTTAATTTTCGACGGTTATTAGAGCAACCATTGACTGCACAAGAACTTCCACCACCTTTTTTTATATTTTTTCCCACTATCCATTAATTAATTAAATAAAAAACGTATAGAATATAAATGTAAACAAAAGATCGATAAAGTTGTTATTGATGCTCGTGCGTTATCTTTCACTTCTGCTATGGTCGACGTACCACGTGACGCCTTAATGGCAGCGCACATGTTTTTGAGGTCAGATCTTGATAAATGTGTCTATAGAAAAAATTTCACATGACATTTCATTGCGTATAAGAAAATAATCATTTCTTGAAGTTAACCAATCAAATTTCTCCCCTTATTTAACCTGTGTACAAGATTTAGTAACCATGTAACCTCAAGTTTACAAAATATTCTATAGAAACGCCAAATAAAAAAATAATGGTGCTTTGAAATACCCAAGACATATGTTTATGACACAGAAATGTTTTTATACTGCAATAAAATGTAGGATTAATTACCTACAACTGTCAAATTCAAGGGAATATTTTTTTTCGACCTATTTTCGTATACAACATGATATGACGTACCATGATTTGGTGGTATAACACATCTATACATTTTACCTTTTTCAGTTATACTTCATCTGTTGATGATACTGTTAAGTTTTGTGCATCTTTAAATATACATGTATTTACTTATGTTCAAAGACGTGCATACTGTCAAATAATAAAAATACTAATTATTTCATCTCTAAGAAGATATGCAAGATTACCGCTGCTAATTTTACTAATAGGTGCAGTTTGGGTACTCGGTGCAATTTAGGTACCGTTACTTTACATCTATTGTTTATATGTGTGTAATAGTAACTTAATTATGGTTTATTCATGTAGTTTTTGTTAGTCTTGTTTATTTTTTAATTTTAGTTTCTTGTGTACAATTCGGAGTTTAGTATGACTGTAACGCTTCCTTAACACATTTTGGACCGGTATCAGCGGTTTGCTGGAATCAATGAAATTAGCCATGAAAATTGATAAGAAACAGTTTTCTTTTCTCAAAATCCTGATTATAATAACATGAATAAAGGGTCGAATATTTTAACAGAACTTAAATTGTTAAATTACAAGCATTTATCAATATTGGAATTTCAGAATATGCCATCTATCACACAGAAATATCCCTTTCAATCTGACCAGACGCGTATGTACTATAGTAGCCAATAAAATTATTGGAAAAAAGGACTTTCATTATTAAAACATTATTCTCTGAAACAAGATTATCCGGTAAATTCGACGCAGTGAGCATTCAAGTCACAAAATCGAGACGTCAGAAGGAAACTTATTCTTATGAAAATGATATATAACTGTCAATCCTAGAACTACAATATTTTAAACAACGCTTTTGAATTTCTTCCAATTTTACAACAATATAATGACCAAAGGAACTGATCTTGAAGTTAAAAACAAATATAACCTCTTTTTAACCACTGCTTTTCAAAGTTAGATTCACATCGTTTGGCAAAAATGTGTAGAGAGAAAGACTGTGATTGTAGATGTGGCTAGACTATATTAACAAACGGGACTCTGTGACATTTTAATCTGGAGAGACATTTAAAGTTAATGCAAGAATGAACTGGCCAACTCGCAAACTGGTATATTGCGCAATATTGATAAATGCTTGTAATGTTGTCTCCAATGTTTACTTTTTTTATTTCTAAATAAAGGAGTTTTATTATAGACAGACCACGAACACATTATACAAATAAAAAAAAAATAAACAAATCCCCGATGATATGTGATTCTATAAATGCAGAGCAAATCTCTTTTTCCAGTCGAGAAAAATCTTTTTTTTTAATTGAAATACACAAGTGTGGTTTTATGCTTAGTTGAAACTATCAACATATTTACTATATTTAAACATGTAGGTTTGGCTAGCCACAAAATCGGGTTCAACCCACAATGTTTTCTTAAAATGTCCTGTACCAAGTCAGGAAAATGGTAGATAGTTATCTTGTAGTTCGTATCTAGATCTGTTTGTGTGTGTTACATTGTCGTTTGGTTTTTTGTTGCACTTTGGTGTTTATGTCGTTTCGTTGCTTTCCTATGATAGTTGATGTGTATCCATCTGTTTTAGTTTGTTACCCGGATTTGTTTTCTCACAATCGATTTATGACTTTCGAAAGCGGTATACTACTGTTGCCTTTATGTAAAAGCTATTATGAAGAATCAAATTTATTTTATTGTGTTTATAAACACATAGTTAATTACTTTACAATTCCAACGATGCAACGAGTTCATAATTGTAGTGTTTCTATAAAGAATATAGGGGATATGTCGTATGTATATGTACCTGTCTAATCTGGTCTGTTTTATCTTTCAGATGGGAGAAAAGATCTAAACGGTAAGTATTTGTAATGACATAAGCAACACGACGGGTGGCACATGTGGAGCAGGATTTGCTTACCCTTCCGGAGCACCTGAGATCACCCACAGTATTTGGTGGGGTTCGTATTGCTTAGTCTTTAGTTTTCTAAGTTGTGTCTTCTGTACTATTTTTGTCTGTTTGTCTTTTTGTTTTTGGCCATGGCGTTGTCAATTTGTTTTCAATGGTCTTCAATCTATGAGTTTGACTGTCCCTCTTGTATCTTTCGTCCCTCTTTTTTTAAATCCTTTGTATGTAACATATACTTTCTGTTTTTAATAACAGACAAAATTTTGAAGTATACATTATGCAGTAGATAGTTTCGTTCGTAGATGTCTATTCAATATATTCTATAAGCCATCACAAATTATTCAATACAGAAACACTTAAAACATAACATTTTGGTTAAAGTCATTTATAACCACACGCTGCATATTTTAAGGGTTTATCGTGTCGCATTACACATATTAATGTCGGTCGTTTGATCAATCCTGACACACCTTGGTGTGTTGACCCTTTAAATATGCGTTATCCTTGATATCTTCTAAACAAGGCATCAACTATTGATGTTTTCAATATTGATGTTTTCAACGAGAGCGTTTTAAAGACGAATATGATGTTCTTTCCTATTACAAAAACAGCTATCTTTTATATTATCTGCAATGATTTAAGTAATCTTGTGTCAATATAGAATCAAGCTGCAATACATTAATATACATGTATTTAAACAGGTTTATTTATGAATATCGAATAACATAATACATAATTCTTCCAAAAAATAATGGCTTAATATATTTCTTCAGAAATTAAACGTGTATTTTTCTTTTTTTTCAGCAAATAGTAAGTGTTACATACCATATATATATACAAGTGTTACATACCATATAGAAAACAAAATTCATAAGTGTAAACAAAAAGAAGACATGGATAATTGTGTAAATGAGGTTTTATTATTGATTAACTTGAAATAATAGGCTTACTGAGATAGCAATGCTTGCAACACATGCTTTCTGAAAGAGAAGGGTTTATTTTGCATTTGGCCTTTTTTTTTATGATATCAAAATAAGGAGATGTGGTATAATTGCCAATGAGACAACTACCCACCAGTTGTTGAAGAAATAAAAAGGATAGTTATTGTCCTAGCTCTATGATATCATAGTGTACCATTCCATTATCCCAAGGCTTGTCAATCAAATTCCATAGCGAACTGGATATGACAGAGGGTCTCTGAAAAAACAATTGTAAAAACACTATATCTTATCGATTAATATCTTATATGAGGTATGTGTTGATACGACATAAAACACTATATCTTATCGACTAATATCTTATGTGAGGTATGTGTTGATACGACATAAAAACACTATATCTTATCGACTAATATCTTGTATGAGGTATGTGTTGATACGACATAACAACACTATATCTTATCGACTAGTATCTTATATAATGTATATGTGGATACGACATAAATAACTGTACATATATACTTCTTTTTAGAAGCTACGTTAATCACGAAATACTGTTTAGAGTTTTGATAATGTAAATATTTTGTTGAATTAATGAGATGATTAATTACTTTAGTTATAAGATGTTCCCATTAACTAAACTTATATCTTTGTTACTTTGTAGTGGACGGTAAGTGTTATGTACCAGACAGATAAGTTTACTGTAATAAGTATACACACACTGCGTTAAGTTTGAGAATCTCGAAGAAGTAGTGGACTTGAAAACGATGTTATGGTTGAGGAATCCTCTACTTTCAAATCTTTTCTACTCTACATTTGTACATTATTTAATTTTTCAATACGTGATAAGAACTGTCATTTATACCCGACTTTAATAAATAAGTAAATTTAAAGCAGTATACAAGTAAGGATATCGATTAAAGGGTAACTTAAACATTTAACTGAACGTTTGTCAACCTTCAGGTATTAGGGAAGCGTTTTGTAAATGTACTGACCGACAGAGCAACCAACAATGTGTTAGTGGGTATATCAATTACTTTGAACTATATAAAAAAAATATCGATTATTCTTCATTCGGGCCAATGCGATGCATGACTTGGAAACAAGTACACATATCATGTCATTACCAAATCACAGGTGAATACCTCATCTGAAGGTATAAAGTACAAATATCATGCCATTACAAAATATCAGGTGAATACCTCCTCTGCAGGTATAACGTAGTCATATCATATCATTACCAAATATCAGGTGAATACCTTCTCTGCAGGTATAAAGAGTCATATCATACCATTACCAAATCGCAGGTGAATACCTCTTCCGAAGGTATAAAGTACACATATCATACCATTACAAAATCACAGGTGAATACCTCCTCTGGAGGTATAAAGTACACATATCATACTTTACCAAATCACAGGTGAATACCTCCTCTGGAGGTATAAAGTAGACATATCATACCATTACCAAATCGCAGGTGAATACCTCCTCTGAAGGTATAAAGTAGACATATCATAACATTACAAAATATCAGGTAAATACCTCCTCTGCAGGTATAAAGTAGTCATATCATATCATTACCAAATATCAGGTGAATACCTTCTCTGCAGGTATAAAGAGTCATATCATACCATTATTAAATCGCAGGTGAATACCTCCTCTGAATGTATAAAGTAGACATATCATACAATTACCAAATCACAGGTGAATACCTCCTCTGGAGGTATAAAGTAGACATATCATACCATTACCAAATCGCAGGTGAATACCTCCTCTGAAGGTATAAAGTAGACATATCATAACATTACCAAGTCACAGGTGAATACCTCCTCTGAATGTATAAAGTAGACATATCATACCATTACCAAATCGCAGGTGAATACCTCCACTGAAGTTATAAAGTAGATATATCATACCATTACCAAATCGCAGGTGAATACCTCCTCTGAAGGTATAAAGTAGACATATCATAACATTACCAAATCACAGGTGAATACCTCCTCTGGAGCTATAAAGTATACATATAATACCATTACCAAATCGCAGGTGAATACCTCCTCTGAAGGTATAAAGTACACATATCATACCATTACAAAATATCAGGTGAATACCTCCTCTGAAGGTATAACGTAGACGTATCATGTCATTACAAAATATCAGGTGAATACCCCCTCTGAAGTTATAAAGTAGACATATCATACCATTACCAAATCGCAGGTGAATACCTCCTCTTAAGGTATATAGATCGTCACTCAGTATTGGGTTCTCAGTCCGACCGGACAAGGGCTGTATATCTTGTCAATGTTCCTGAAATAGCTGCTTGTAGTAGGTGTTCTATAACTGATGTCTTTGTCTTTTTATCAAATTATTGATTGTACCTTTGTGTTTGTAAGACGTAGGTTTCACAAAAAAAACCCACTTAAATAAAGCAATTTTAAAGCAATAAAATCATTGTTTGTGAGTCGATATAACTTAAACCATGGTTAAATGGGGGCATTTGTAATGATTGAAAACGTAATAAAAATTCTAATATGACGTGCTTCTTTCGCTTTGTAAACAACACCGTGATAAAATTCTCGATATATCTATATTTAGCGCAGACTCAGAGATATACATCATAATGGCTGTAACAATATACTTCCTATGCCACGGTAAATCCACATGTATTTGAACCTATTTGCAAACCCTTTGTCGATTGTATTGTTTTAAAAATTGCAATTAAAAAAAGACAAAATAACTTTTATTCTTATTCTGATGCAGAATAAAAAGAAGTAATGCACAAGAGCTCGGAAAAATCAACAAAATAAAAATAAAATAAAATTCCGCGAGTCTATTATTGGTTTTGGCGCATCTTAGTCATTTCAAAACATGACGTCATACAAATGAAAACGCTAGAGTTGACAGTTTTCTGTTCCGTGAATTCGTATAATATTGTATTAAAATTTATTTTTGAGGTACCTTTCGCATATTTACTGATTTCAGCAAGTCGACATGGCGGCTCCATATTTACGAAATGTCAACTTTGGATTTGACGGTACCTTATGAGAAAAACATGTAAATTAAAAATGGCAAATGTTGGGTTTGGGTATTAAAGAATTAAACAGATTTTTTTTCTAGCGGTAATGCACGAAATTATCCATGCAAACTACAGATTTATTAGAATATTTCTGTTCCGTGAATTCGTATAATATTGTATTAAAATTGATTTTTGAGGTAGGTTTTGTTTAATTTTCTATTCTATTGCATTATTCGCATATTTGCTGATTTCAGCAAGTCGACATGGCGGCTCAGTATAAAATTCGAATATCACGGCCCAGGCCATGTGTAAATTTCCAACAATCTATGGCTTCCATGAATTATTTCTTAATTAGCATATAAGAAACTGGCAAAAAATAAGACAATCCACATCTTAATTGGACTTTTCAAATATTCATCAATAACCATTATGTGTGTTTTATTATAAATGTCATTGTTAACGGTATACGTCATATCATACAAATGTTCAATGTACTATTTGTGTTATATCAACACTGAAGCAGTGTCTAAAACTCCAATTAATGGAGTATTGACAAATAATTGTAAACCTTGTATATTAAAATTCATTGAATTGATTTACATGTTATGAAGATCTAGAAATTGAAGTTGACATAATGGAAAATACATGACCAATAGTACCCGATCAAATAGTGCAACACATTAAACGTCATCGCACACAACACACACACATTGATGTTTCTTCAATAGATGTTGCATTAACATTAAAATGGCAGGGACACAAGAATCATAATATACCCCTTACATTAGAGAAAACATGATATTTTCATAAATCACTGGCTTGACCATTAACGAATATAAAGTTAAATAATCGGAAGAAAAAAACCGCCACATCAAGATATACTACCATCAGCGGATCTGTGAATCAAGATATACCACTGTTGTTCATTTCATTGCTAAATAGTATTCTGTATTCTATGATTTATTTATTTATATTTTCAGCGGGTAAGTGTCGAGTATTATACAGATAAGTATAGTTTACAATTACATACGCAATGCATAACCTTACGATAGTGATATAACTAAGTTAGTACTCCGTTGTCAACCTGTTGCAAGACGATACTATACACAGCTAAGTAAAGCTTACAATTACATACGCAATGCATAACCTTACGATAGTCCTATACCTAAGTTAGTATTCCGTTGTCAACCTGTTGCAAGACAATACTTGTGGACGAAGACTAGCTTCTGTTCAACGGAAGAAGCGACTTTCCAAAATTTCAATCGGCATATTTTGTTGAACATACTTGAAAACACCATTACCTTCAAAGAGGGATTTTTGAAAGATAAAAAGACAACTTACTGCATTTTCAATATAGACTCATCGTTGGCAGCTCAAAACATTTATTATGTCATTAGATTGAAACATGTGGAAGTAGATTTAACCACTGTGCCTTCATATTATACGATAGCAGACATCTATCAAACTATTTTGTCTTCATTTTATGACAGAAAACTGTTTTCAATAATCGGATTTGTTTATAAATCCTAACTAAAAAAAATTAATACGTCTTTCAGTATTACCACTGTTGGGGTATATTTGCTAGTAATCTCTGTGGGTATAATCTGTTCTTTTATGCTGATATGATTTATAGCATTTCTGTTAATCTGATACCGTTTCGGAGAAACTGTGATCATCATGCACAGGTTTGTACGTAGATTTTGTGAACTCGATGGGTTTTTTGTTGGCATTGTATTGTCATTTCTTTCCACTTAAGAGTAGTGCATGTCCCTTAGTATATCCCACCTCATTTTTAGGTCAATTCGGAAAACGCTTCAAAGCGCCTATTACGCGATGATTTGTTATTTAAATGTTAATTTCACTGTTGACTTTCAAACATTTTGGTCCCTACATAACAGTGTTCCAATACAGTCTTCTAAACCAGTATACTCTGAAACCGACCAGTTATTCATGTTGATGTCAACATAATAATAAAATATGAAAAAAAACAAGTTTTGGCGTCTGAATAACCCTCATAATCATAACTGAAAAAACAGGGACGTAAAACTACATTAGCACCGTCACACTTATATGACTAGAACGCGTCGAAACGTAAAACAATATTTATCAAAGGTCAACTTTGCGTGAACGAGATTTGAACCTCAGTCTTAAAATAATTTCACAATGCATCAGTTGAGAATGTAATTACAGCAGTATGTTATAAATAACAAATGTAAATTTGTGTAAGATTTCATCAACACTATCAAACTTTATCATGAACATACATAAAATACATAGCATGTTACATAAAAACACACATGAGTGACGCTAAAAGAAGCATTCGCCATGTTGAACCATGTTATAACAGTGCTATACAACGACTCATTAGGAAGAGTTCATGCGTCAGAGTATAAATAAATGTATGTACTTTCCTTGGTTCAAGAAACAACACATAACATAACAACAGTACAATTTTATTATTCAAATCTTTACAAAAACAGAACAATGTCAATTGCAAATCCATAATAGGTCGTATAAGTAAACTTTTACTCATGTCGAAGGTCCTCAAGTTGTTATTATTTAATTAATTACAATATTTTCTCATTTTAGCTGTAATACCTGTAACGGGTAAGTACTTATTACAAAAGATAAAAAAAATCATTTAATTAACATAAATTAAAGTCAATAATTATATAACCCTGTCATATTATATGCCATAATGGAGATGAAGTTCTCTTTGAAATAGGATCATATCTAACATATTGACGATATAACTGATGTGTCAAAATTGAACAACGTCAAACTCCAAAATCTTAACAACATTCCTTAGGCAGGCTATGGTCTCTATCAGTATAATTGAAATTTTTGTTGTAAGAACTTTACAAATACATGTAATGATATATTTTAGATATCACGTAACTGTTTTCGTTCAAGCAAAATATATCACGTGACTCCTTCACTTCGACAGTCTTAAAGTGTTCGGAGATACTCAAACTACATTAAAATAGTATACACCACAAATGGTCACCGAAGATGATATTAAACATGTAAAAGGTTATGAATGAAATTAGCAAAACAATGATTTTATTTCCTCTATCTTTCAGGTAAATGGCGCACATACATGGTGTAAAATAGCACTAGAGAACGCAGAAACAGGAAGAAAACAAATATTGATAAAGATGAATAATTTGAATAAAAGTCTTGATGTTTTCTTTGTTATTTCGATATTGACTTATGTATAATTGTAGTTATACATTAACAAAACATGTACTTGGTTTACAGTAATATTTTTTAAATCGAATTGTGTTTACTTATTCAAGTTATTCCATTAAATGCATCATATTTGCTTACATCAGTAAATGAACAATGTTTAGATATTATTATGAATTTCGAGTATGCTTCTTTAATTTATTGCTTATTTGACGGATTTTATCGTCCATAGAACATCAGAATACTAAGGCAATTGAAAAACTAGAGAAATGATATGGCATCATCAATATGACATATAATATGCCAATCCACACCCAAACAATAAATAAAGCACTGTATCGTTTGAGTTAAAATGAGCTGTGAACAACTCATTCAACATTTGTATATAATTTGTCACGTATTAAATCAATGCAACGAACCTTCTTACAATGGAAGCATTTTGAATGTTACTCATTTATTATATTGGTTTACAATTAGTATAAACAAAAGTAGTAAGATGCCAAGTGGATATTCTAAACTAATATGACAAATGAACCCGACAAATAAGAAACACAGCGAAAAAATGGACTGTTTCACAAACTCTACATAGAAAATTAAAAATTGAGAATCACTTAACCAAGGCAATGTGAATAATCTCAAAATGTCAAACAAGATATTAAGATCGTTTTCTAAATTTGACATGGATCGAGTAACACATGTTCGGTATGTTGCAAGACAAATTATAATATTACCTGTTTTTTTAGCCTTGTATATAACATCGTTATAATATTCTTGACATATACTAATTATGTTTTCTACTTTTGATTCCACAAATCTCAGTACCTTCTTCAGTTGCATTGCCATTGGTATAGTGCGTATCATGGTGGTCCTTATTTATCATAAATGAATCGTTGATTCTTTTTTTGAATTCATATCAACAGTCTAATCTATATAAAAACGAGAAACGAGAAACACTTATGGACCACATCAACCAACGAAAATCACTGAACAACAGTTTACTGACTTAGGACAGGTGCAAACAAATGCAGCTGGTTTAAACGTTTCTATAGGTACATACCATCACCCTTACCTGAAACAATAGTGCATCATCACAACATGGAAAGACATACTATGAAATATTAATTGAAATGGTTTAAGTCAATCAAAAGACATACTATTACAAGTGAACACACACTGAATGAATTAATATGATCTGCCAAAATGTAAATACAAAATCAATAGAGGGGTTATATGTAAAACAAGGTCAGAAAGACAAATATAACCTTGAACAAAATGCTGCCAAAAAGAAATTTTGGCAGACGTTCAGGATTGTTTTATGTTTTTTTTTTTTTGTTCTGTGGCATATAATTTAATTAACTTGAACGGAATTGACACGACTAAAACAATTCAGATACCAAATATTTCTCTTAATTGATGACAAAAGAAATCAGTTCATAATTTATTACAGCATTGCTGACCTAACTCCCTATTGTTTGAGATATTTGTTATGCTTTGCGTCAATATATTACTCTAGGCCATACCTCGGCGGTCAGGTTTTGTTATGATGAGGAAGCTGATGCATCCAAACAGAATCTATTCAATACAGACCTCAATTGGACTTGGCCTGACGAGGCGGATTTCCAGCTGACATCCAATTATGTGAATAGCCAATAATTACTGTTAATTCACTATATAACTGTTGATTTTTAGCAGGATAACTAATTTCCTTTTACTCTATAAAAAACCTTCATTGTTATTACATTTAATATCATAATACTGCCTTCTTCACAACTCATTATTGAAACAGAAAAATTGAAAAAAAAAAAATGTTTTTTTACTTCAGGTTTCTCGCTAGGTTCGTGTTGATAAATCTGTAGTGTTATGTATAATACATTGTGATGCTTCCCTTTTTAGCCATGTTGTTGCCATTGTTTATTGAACTAATTATGCTTGATTAGACTTTTTATTAAAGCATTGATGTTCACAATCGACTGTCAATGAAGAGTTCAACCTCTCCAGCATTCACATTCATAATCGACTGTATATGAATGGGTAAACGAATCCAGTAGTCACATTCACAGTCGACTGTTGATGAAGGGGTCGACGACGTCAGTAGTCACATTCACAATCGACTGTTGATGAGAGGGTAAACGAATCCAGTAGTCCCATTCAAAGTCGATTGTTGATGAAGGGGTCGACGACTTCAGTTGTCACGTTCAAAATCGACTGTTGATGAAGGGGTAAACGAACCCAGTAGTCACATTGACAGTCGACTGTTGATGAAGGGGCGACGACTTCAGTTGTCACATTCAAAATCGACTATGGATGAAGGGGTTAACGAATCCTATAGACACATTCACAATCGACTGTTGGTGACGGGTCAATGACTTTATCAGTCACATTCCCGAAATGCAGATGAATTTAGTACAATGGTTTCGTTTGTATAGTTTAATTTAGTGAACCACCAGTAATTTCTAAATTTTTGGAATAATCGTATATAGTTTTTCAACAAGTTCAAACGAGATTAAAAATACTCCATTCACAAAGATTAACAGATGTTGCAACAGATGATGACGAACATTGTGCACAGGGATTGCCGGGTCCTGCTGAAGTTATTAGCCCGAAAACAATACAACTTAGCATTTCATCTACTTCGAAATCTCATTAGAGGTGTATTACCTGCAAGAAGGAAAACACTAGGAGACATCGCCTAGTGGTTGTTCCAAAAGAAGCAGCCACTCAGGCGCTTATTGATAAGGCCATTTTTATATCGACAAATAGCAGATGTTGTCCAGACCATCTTATTGGCAAATATTTTAAACAAAATTCATAGAAAACAGTACAACAATCCTCTTGATCATCATATTTTAACCGTACGGACATACCAGAGCTGTTGGAAAGAACTCGGGCAGTCATAACAGATTCTGGCAAGCTCGTTGCTAGGTTGTTGCTAAGCATTTAGTAAACTGAAACTAAAGTGACTTCTCATTCTTAATTTCAAGTTATTCTTACACAATCAATTCAATAACGAATTGTGTTAACTTGCAGAGATACAGCCATTTACAAGTGATAACATAGCTATCTAGTGAATCCGTTGCTAGGCAATCATCCATTGAACGGTACATAAAAATATCATTATTTTTTCAAGTTCTATTCAAAGGCTATCAATAATATTAATATAAATTTATTTGGAGAGGAGGCTAAAAATGCCCCTTATCGTACCTTGTCCTTTATCAGCAATACGACAGCTGTCTCTGCTGGTTCCGTTACAGTTGAACGGCAAACGATTTAATGGCGTCTAAGTTCAAGACATTGGTCACGTGATAAAAGGTCAGAGTTTACCGTTTTCTTGTGAACGTGTACACCTCTTGGTTTTTTACCTCGTATCGTCTAATTGTAACTCGTACATAAATAAAACTTGTAGGGTCCAAATTTTGAGTGAATAAGCTTCATTATTATGTATACTTATTTATGGAAGGTGTTAAAAAAGTATTCTAAAACAACGATGGAAGTTGAAATTTTTTTTGGAAAATTTGCGTAGGTCTACGGAAAATCCCAAATTATTTCTTAAATGGGTTTGGTAACGTATGGAGGGGTATAAAATATGAAGTAAAACCATTTTCTGGATCTTATATATTAATTATAGATCATAAATTCCCCGGATACGCAATTGTGTCAGCATATTCGTGGCGAAGCGGAGATCAACGGGAGATAACTCCGTACACGCGTCGTAGGAAACTGCAAGTTCACAACAGTAAATTCGAGTAAAATTAATGATTGTAGTTATATTTCGACACTTTTTTGAATAACCATTCAATATTTAATGTTCCTCTACTCTTGTAACATTAAAATAGTCATGGAATGTTTGAATATGGCATTTTTTCAAGTACCCTAAAACAGGTTTTTGAAAACTTCCAAAGAAGAAAATTATAGATAACTGACTTTTCTCTGAAACTTGGACTTATTTGTATATTCTCAAACACCCTTTTGGTAGATGGAATGATACAAGTCTTTGTTTTACTTTCTTTGTATCAATATTCTTAGAAAGGATATGAAAATAAACTCAGTGTTTGTACATGTTGGTTGTTTAGAACAGTTTGTTTAAATATATTAAAATTTCACTCTAAAATTAGACTTGAATTTTTATATTTAAATAAGTATCTAACATAGAAAGTTGTTAATCTGGTGCACTGAAAATGTTCCATCAGAAATGAGATTTAACAAAGTTATTTAGACTGAAGAACTTGTCACTTTTTATGCTGATCATATGGGGAAAAAAGAGTGATATTATAAATTCTAACACAGCATCAATTGTGAAACAATAGTTCTTTCCTACGGACATTTTATTTTTCAAGATGCGAGGCTTGCCGATCAATTTACATATTTGAGATTTCACTGTTAAGAGTGGAAAAATAACTTATTGACAGAGATTCTGTATGGGAATGTTTCTCTTGATATTTTTAAATACATTTATGTTACCAACTACATTGTATCTTTGTTTTTCTACTATGATCTGCAAAGAGATGGGTTCTTTATGTGTGACCTCAATGATCGTCAAGCATGATTATTGGTAGCCTTTATTCCTGATGTAACAATGGAAAATTCTCAGAAAAGCAAGAACTTTTAAGCAGATCCAGGTCTTTTATAAAGAGAGGGTGGATTATTCCTAATTTCCATATACAGAAAAAACATATTTCATTTCATGCCAAATAATTACATACAAGAGGGGTTTATCAGCCATTTGTCAGCAGAACTTGTGTTGTAATAGAATTTAACATTGCATTACATTAAAATACAATATGGAAAAAAAGAAAATATAGACAATACATGCCTCCTCCTCTTTGAAAATTGGCTTGATCCACCCCCGAGATAAGAAACTATATAAGATGTACAAGTTCCGTTGCTCGCTCTTACTCAAGAGAAAAAATCTGAACATCCAAAAAGCCAGAAAGGGATTTAAAACATTATAATCAACACAAAGAAAACTGAACAAAAAGCTGTATTACAATCTGATATCATGCAGTTCTCATAATTCCTATTACATGTATTACTTCAAGTTTTGATTTTTTTTCCTTATATTTGAATTCATAAGTCCTACAAACAACTGTTGAGATCCTTTAATTAAATTATTGATTGAATAATGAATGATTAGCTAAGCTGGGCTGTAAATAAAGTCTAAAAATGCTTTGTTTAAATAAAAGAGTGTTATTATGTCATAAAATATACAGAATCAACTTCAAATTTAATCCAAATTCATATTTAACTGCTCTAAAATGCATAGTCAATTGAACTACAAAACAAAAACCTGAGACTACTATAACAATTAACATAGAGATTGGTCACTTCTTATGCTATAGTAGTCTCAGACAAAAAAAAAACTGACTTAAATACATGTACAGTATGTTCAGAAATTTTTTGAAGAATGGACAACAATGAGATATTTATTTTTCTGATATCAGAAAAAATCTCATAGTATCAAATCAGAATGAGAGTTCTTTTTATTGAGATAATCAATTTAATCGCATTATTTACTTTAATAAAAACCTCATGATAATATCTGAATTTACAGTCATGACTTAGCTTGTCAACCTCTACACTTAAAAATTTAAGGTTCCTAGGCCTAAATGTGGTTGAAATACAGACAATTTTGGTAACTTTTACAAAAAATCTCTTTTTTATGACATACCTTACAATTTCAGAATAAGCTGCATTAAGTTATATATGTATCACATATAAGAATGCTAGTTTGTATTTTAATATCATGATTATCATGATTATTGCAATAAGTTGTTATTATTCAATTAATTAAAAAAAAACATCAATTATTTTTGAATTGATAGATCTGGAACTAGTACATACATTTGTTTTTTCAAACATCTATATACTATTCATTAGGGAACCTATTCAAATATTTTTTGTACAAGACAGTCATGGCAGTTCACAATTACAGTGGTCATCATAAACATAATGACACAATTTATACAACCAAATTTTACTGTTGATATATGTAAACTGAAATCATTGCAGAATTTTTCTTTCAAATGATTTAATGTTTGTTAGTCACTTACTTTAAATACTTAACCTGTACTAAAATAAAGAGATGTGGTATGATTGCCAATGAGATAACAGTATAGAAACTATCCACCAGAGTCCAAATGTCTGTTAGCAGTTAAATTATAAGTCACTTTACAGACATCAACAATGAATACATTTCATTGTTATCAGGCAGATGAGGAAAAAGAGCAATGATAGCTTTTTAGCTTACTACATGTACAAGAGAATATAAGAAATATAATAATATAAATAAGGAAACAATAGAGACAAAAAAGACAGGACTTAGCCACTGGACTATATGTAAAGTGTTCCCTTACTATCCTTAAAGGAGCTGCTGTATACTTAGAAAAAAGGATGTTGAGGACTTGGCCACATCAATCAGCATTTTTAGACACTACATTATGGTCAATTGCAATCAGCCCTATATTGCAATCAGCCCTATTTGCTCCAACCTCTAATGAGTATTAACATTAATACCTAGGGTGGGAATTAAACCCATGTATGTTCATTTACTCTATTGTTCTCTATGTACATACATGTACATGTATATGAAATATATCAAATGCAAAAAAATGCTGGAATGCAAATATGGTAATTTACATCATGTACATTATTACAGCCTCTTTTTTAAAGGACCTAGTAAAGGAGGTCCCTGGACCTAGCTAGACATATTTCTTAGGCAAGGTGTATTATATAACTCTTGAAAGTAGTAAATGCAATTGTAAATTTAATTTTATCTGCTGTTAAACAATAATAACACGATAATGGTTATTTCTAAGTATTTAGTAACAACAGCGTGCAATTTAGGTAAACAAACATCAATAATCTACCACGTGTTTGTCTGCTGTGCTTGAATATTCAAAACGACCCATCGGGTTTATTTACACGAATTTTTGCTAAAGCAGACAGTTAAACATGTCTGTTTACCTAATAAGTTCTATAAAAAATGCATTTGCTGTTATGACTTGTGTATGCATGGAAATATAATGAACATAACATTGATTATTTACCGTAAATATTGAATACACATCATTCCTGAGCTATACACACAAAACACATGGCACTTTTGTAACGATGGATGGTAACGTATAGCCACTTTATAACAGTAAATCCCATTGGATAAGCTACCCTACACAGTACATAATATGCAAATTAATGATTGGATACGAATTTGTGTCAGCTCTCAAATCGATGGAAAAATGTAAACATTGGAATCCGCCATTTTGACATAGGAAACAAACTAATTTTGAATCTTGGATTAAAGGACATTGCGCACATTGCCAGCGTATCATGCACAACCAGTCATGTGCAAATATATCTTTTAATTAGTTTTATACACTTACTTTTCTATGTTTTACTTAATTTAATGTTTTAATTTACTACAGAACGGAACATCGTTCTCAAAGACGCCGTAGAAAAAATTATAGGTGGCGCTGTTTGTGGGCGTAAACATTTTACATACGGGTACTTTTTTTGTCGACAAATTGACCTCTATCTGTCAGATTCAGGCGTTTGCCGTTCAACTGTTAGTTGATACTGTCGTTTCGTTCTGTCAGTTTTTATTGACTTCCCACTTTTTGAATTTATCTTGGAATTGTTTTTATATATTTTTTTTTATATATTTTAATTGAACTGAATATTAACAAAAAGCGCTGTGTACAATACATCTTGATGTAAGTCCTACCGTACAGAGTGTTTCGATAAATTGTACTTTTTATGGTGATGTACGATTTAACAAACAATCTGGTTTATGTTTCATTAATGCTGATAAATACACGAATTCCATGTAATGCATCCACATTTTCTTTTTACAGTTTAAACTTGCAACTTTGCAATTGCATGCATTAACAGTCACACACAAATTAACAATAGTTTACCTAGCAAGTTATAATAAGTGATTTTTAGTTTAAAACCATTTGAACTGATTTCAAAACCTACGTTTTCATATGATTTTATTTAATATGAATGGGACTTGTTACGTTTAAAGAATTAGTTTTTGTTCCGTTATAAATATACACAAATAGAACTGAAAGGGTGTATACAGGCTTAACGATTGTTTTTGTTCTGTTTATATATTCGACTATAGAACTTAAATGAGGTATACAGGCGTAACGAATATTATTTGTTCTGTTTATATATTCTATTAAAGGACCAAAAGAAGGTATACTGACTTAACACGCTTTTATTTGTTCTGTTTATATATTCAATTATAAAACAGAAAGGAAATATACAGGTTTAAAAATTATTTTTGTCTACAATTATAAATTGACTGACAGGAGGTATATATGATTAAAGAATTTATGTCTATGGTTATATATACATTAATAGATTAATAAATGTAATGTATGTTAACATGCTTCAAATAATGTAAGTTAAGTCAAATTTGTCCAAATGTTGATAAAGAAATCAGTGCAAAATGTATTAAAGTATTGCTGGTACAACCTCTGATTGTTTCAAATTTGGCTTCTGTTTAACGCCATATGATCACTCTTGACTAAACAATGGCGAAACTGCATTGCCTAACGCAAAGAGAACAAGGAAAACTAGCAGCCCTAGTCAACTTAAAGAGGCGTCGCATTCGTCTTGCCAAAGCGAGTTATCACTGTTTATGAAGTTTCTAAACCAGTCGGCCAACAATGCACCTTCCAACTTTTAATCTTCAGAGCAAACATTAGAATAATAATTAACTAAATTGGCCTGCATAAGCATCTTATATTTGAAAAGAACATTCTTAACAACTTCGACAAGGTTATAATGGTAACACAATACCTGTTAATTTGTCTATGAAGCTTGTGTTGGTACTGGTTGCTTAGTCTTATGTTCGCTATGTACTGTTTTAATATTTTTGTTTTTTTCTGTTGTTAAACAATTTCTTTGCCATGCCTCAACACCGGAGGGTATAATGACATTACTACCCTGTTGTTCCTTTTTACACTACCGCCTCGCTGGTCACTAGGTATAATATTCGCTTCGAGTACGGAGGTCGTTGGTTCGATTCACAGCCACAACAAGCTAAAAGATTAACAGTTGGCATGTGTTGCTTTTCTGAGTTAAAACAAAATTTAGACTGCTCGGCGTCAAAAGAATGGGTCATCATAGGATGAAATGTCGTTTAGTTGATTGATATTATGTCACCATCCAAAAGTTTCTCAATCACACAGTAATCGTATCAAGATACCGGCATGAACAAAATCTAAAAGCTCTTAATTTGATCTTCAAATTCCTTTTTATTCTTTGCTTAAGATAGGCATGTAGAAAACATGTAAAAAACGCCTTACATATTTCTTTCAAAATGCCAACTTAACATTTTTCAGCAGCGACATCAATTTTGTTCCATCGGTTATTGCTTAGATATCACAATGAATATGTTACACGCTTGTATGTTAACATTGATAGACGTCATTTATAATGATGTGATCATTGCACACAAATTAGTTAGACAAAGTTATGAGGATGGACGACTGAAACCGAAACAATATAAGATTTACGGCCACAATGACAATTTGATTGACCGATACGTTTTGTATTTGTCTCAATTCATTAGTAAACATTGAAAACAACACGATTAATAATTTCATGCGTCCGAAGCGCTTTTCTGGATTTACCTTCATCATATTTTCACGTTCTTTAATCTTTAAACACAGAAGAGTGGTCCGATCTGTAAATTAGCCAATGATGTCCTATTCCCAAATGTAACATTTTGACTTACTGTGTATTTGCATGGCAGCATATTGCGAGTAAGAACGATCACGTTGTAAAGTATCAATAGAAATTTGTAAAAAAAAAAGAACATACGTTAGAGTAGAGGGTTTGTACTGCTGAGAAATAGGAAGTTCGTAATCGGAAAGTTGAAATCATCACGTTTGTCATAAAGTATCAATTTGTGTCAATATCGAGTTTAACATCAAGACACGAATCAGATCCTTTCATTTGCGTTAATTTACTGAAATGTCAGTCACAAATGATAGTATTACGTATTTTAAAAGAGTAAATCGATTCGGTTGCATGTAATTTCACTCTATGAAGAATGGTCTACACTCGAAAAAGTGAATTGATTCAGTCGACGACTACAATCTGAACCGAACATTATATCTATAGACTATTTTGTTTGCATTTTAAACGTATCCATCGTTACATGTTATATAGTTTTTACCACTGCATAATAGGATATGCAACTTTTGAAAACCTTGGCTATTAAATAGCAGTTAAGTATCTTTTTTTAATTTTCAAATAATTTTATTTACTATAATTTCTACATTTGATTCCTCAAGTCTCGGTATCTTCTTTCGTTACCATTGACATTAATATAGTGCATATCATGGCGGTCTTTGTTATATCATAAATGACTAGTTGACTTTTTCTTAATTCATATCTTCAGTCGAAATATTTTGTTAATTAATAGTTTTATTTACTAAACAGAAACACCTTGTGAAATAATGGAATGAATCAATAACTATAATTTTGAACATAAAGGGAATGCAGGCTACAAGTTATTCCTGATTATATCTGGTAAACGTCGAACTGTGTATTTTGTAAATTATTTTGACCTAAATCCATTAGCGGTTTTTTAATTAGATTTGCCATTTAAAAAACGCAAGGTATAACTACAGGTTGTTGTAAATTTTACCTGATAATGTGTGTGTAATAACAAATTTTAATGGCGTACTAGATAACGTTGATGTATAATTTAGCACATGAATTATTCTATGTTTAAAAACATTATACTGTTTCTGCTGATTCTGCTGATACACACATTAAGCCTCTTTAAATCCTCCAGATTGTATTCCTCCAGTATGATAACATACACTATTGCAATAAAATACATAAAAAAATGCACAACGTTTCATCTATTTTAGCCTGCAATTTGTGTTTGTAATAACACACTTGAATAGATTTTAAATCTTAAGATATATTATGATTTCATTTACATGAATAGGACTTTAATGAATGTGTATCTGATTTGTTAATATTTATATATGAGTTCGAATCCCGGCGAGAGAAGAACAAAAATTTGCTTCCGCAAATTAACAGATCTAACATTGTTGGGCTGTTTTTTAAACGAATTATATATACATAATGTGTTTTCAGCCTTGTATCACCATCACTGGTGATCCGATGGATACAATCTGTCGTAGAGTTGTCACTGTTTCAGACGTACTTATAATATAGTTATTTTTGTGACTGAATCCGTCATTAATTTGTAAGGTCCTCTAAGATAGATAATTCAGCTGATCTGTAATATTCCATCTTTTTGCCTATATATCATGTACTGTGTTACGACGCTAGATAAAAAAACTGAGGAGGAAAGGTAACACCCGGCCACCGAAAGCTTGATTTTTTATTGAGCCTAGATGGTCGAGTGGTCTAGCGCGCCGGACATAGTGCAAGACGATTTGGTGCCACGATATCTCAGTAGCATGAGTTTGAATCCCGGCCAGTAAAGAACAAAATATTTGCTTCCGCAAATTTACAGATCTAACATTGTTGGGCTGTTATTTAGACGAATATATATATAATTATAGACCTGGAAGACTTTTATTTGTTTTAGAAGATGCACAGGTTTTTATTTGTTCTGTGTTATATACAATTATTGAATTGAAAGGAGGTGATCAGCATATCACTTCTGGCTTAACCACGGCCGTCAGGTTTTGATGGTTGGGTGGGTGGGGAGCCGCAGCATTCAGAGTCAATTAAGACAGGCGTCAAACTTGTCTTACCGAAGCGGGTTTCGAGCTTACATCAACAATGTTGATAGGCTAGTGATAACTGTAGATGAACTATCTTAATTAACCTTCCAACTGTTGACCTTTAAAGCAATCATTAGAATAATAATTAGTTTCCTTTTAGTCTATAAAACAAAACATCAATGTTATGAATCTACATTTAATATTATAATAATGCCTTCTTTACAACTTCCACCGGAAGTGAATAACTTCAAACTGAGATTGCAATTATACTAGTATTTCACCTCGGGTTTCTCGTACGGTTCGTTTTGCTAAATCTTTATTGTTCTATATAATGTGCTGTTAGTGATATTTGTTTATTTGGTCGTTTTCATTGTTTACCATGCAGTGTTGTCATTGTTTATTGAATTACTGTTAAATGATTATACTTGGTATCTTTTCCTTATTTTTAAAGCATTGATCTTACATGTAGCTTGGATTCAAAGGTGCTAACCGTGTAGCCAGAACTGCTAACCCTCCTGAAACATCTAAAGTGTCACTCTCGACAAGTTATAAATAAGCTAGCCAATTAATTCGTTTCATATATTAACTCATTCGTAAATGAGAATTATGGTATACATTTACTCATAAACGTGTATGAATATCCACTTTTTTTCATATCATGTGTATAGGTACGTTTCAAAGTTTGATGACAATTTATGGTGGCAACTTCAAAATAGTTATTTGGATATTTCGAATCCGTTAAAAATAACTCCAGACTATGCTCTTTGTTATCTGTAAGAAGTGTTTGTGACCCTCATATGTATCGTGTTTTTCTCTCAATTTTATATTTGGCAACGGCTAATATAACAGTAATATCAACCGTAAATCCATTTCAATTAATCATTTTTTGAGCAGATATGATTTAATTAGACTGTAGAGTTTATTACAAATATAAACAAATAAAAATGAAAACACCTGGACTCACGAACAAAAAAAACTTATGCTATGTAAAGTATGTTGATGGACCTAAATCTTTTTAGAATCTCGTACACATCTTACTTACAATATACTATTTCCCATAGTGTGATATCTAAACATACTCTTTTCATTATTAGGATAATGTTATACTTCTTTTTTTTTTTATCTAAATTATAAATACCAAGTCAATAATCCAGGTCAATAACCAATATCATCAGTAAAACCGTACACTAGCCAATTATACAGTAGTCAATAAAATGAAGTCTTATATGTAAAATATTCATAATATATTCAAATTAGAACTTAAGTTTTATGTTTTACAGTTCTACCTTTAAATGCACGACATACGTATATAACCATTATTTGATTTAAATGTAGAACGTTGTTGTCATTGGTTTTTTACCTTACCTGTGTATTATACATTGAGGACGATACGCGACAAAATGGCACAGGCAGCCTCTAAAACTTGTGAAATTTGTGTCAGTGCCTATGGATCCCAATATTGCTTAGAGTGTGAACAATACTTTTGTGAAAATTGTAGAACCTTTCATAAAAGACAGAAAGTAACAAAGAATCACCAGTTTCAGTCTTCCTCGGACATTATCCCGGAAGGTAAATCGAAATGTAAGGAACACAACGAAGACGTAAGTTTTGTATGCAAAACATGTAATTTAGTAGTGTGCAGTAGTTGTGTGACTGGCAGTCACACAGGGCATGCCTTTTCAAAGCTTATGGACAACATAACACAGATGAAGGAGAAGAATACAAAAGACCTGCGTAGTAAGGTACATGAGGCAACTCAAAACATTAAAACGATGGAAGAAGGTTTAAAGGCATTTGATGTGAAGGTTGAAGGAGTAGTCAAAGCTATTACAGAAGAAGGTACAAAGATAAAGGCTATGATTGATACATGTATCACACAGATGATTGCATTGGTCAAGGATCAATCCAGGAAGGAAAAGGACAAATTGACAAACATCATAGCAGATACTAAAATAGATTTGAAGGCGGGAAGCGACTTAGAAAAGAAGAAATATGAACTCGACAAGACACGAAACGATGGCAAATTGTTACAGTCGTTACAGAAGCTTACAGATGACATTGCAAAGCTGACAATAGAGCCTATACCCGAATTTCCGAACATACAGTATACTGCTAAGCCTGTAACAGATAACGACATCAAACAACTGTTTGGCATCTTCAAAATAAGGTAAATCCACTGAAATACCTGAGAAGAGTGTTGTTTTGTAGACTGCATTCTGCAGTCGTAATACATGCTTTAAAATAACTCCATTATTTGAAAGTGACATGTATTTTTGCATAATTAATATTCGTTTTTGAATATCAATGTATTTCTGAATTGAATCTCATGACAGACGCAGGGGAGACAATTCATTCAATAAAAAGATGTGGTCATTAACAATGTATAGTTTATAATGGAATAACAATGGACTCTAGTAAATAGACATGTGGTCTATGACAATGCACATTTTAAATTGTATAAACAATGCACTCGACACTACGTAAACGTATGAAGTTATTCAGGAATACTTGTTTTCAAACTGTCACAGAATATCTGTTTTCCTCATTTTTAAAATGTTTTGTTTTGATATTATGCATTTAAGGAATCATATGTAAATACTTCATTTTTATTTTGACAGTGGAGTACGTACACAACATATCGGAAACAGAGAGAAAGAAGTACCTAAAACAAAGAGGTAGGGCAATATGTTGGATATTTTACAGTGTTAAATTTACGCTTTAAACAATGTAAACTTTTCGTCAAATGTTTAAGTGAATTACACATTATCTTCATGTAATCCTTAATTATTTTTTTTTACGAAATGAAGCCCCTCTCTCCATGATTCTGGGTAAATTTGTTTCTTATATTGTGCACCGTTTTACTGTTGACACATTTACTAGTTACATGTATGTACTTATCTTCATTACATTGTTCCTAAGTAGCAGTTTTTTTAAGCCGTATTTGCTTAATTTTCTTGATACATATATCACCAACTCACACTTTGTTTTAAGATATTTTGTTTTGCTTGATTTACATCTTCTACAATGTCATTTGTAATGCGTTGCATACGTTAGCAAGCACTAACTCGAGTAGGATTGCGTTTAAGTAATTAATACAGATAATGATGTGCAAACGTATATCGTAATTTATTTTCCATAGCTTTAAAATTAGGTTGTATTTGATTTTCGTAAATATACTGCTCGTTAAAATGTTTCTGCTTGTCTAGTTAAAGATTTAGAACCTATTGATACTTTAAATTTACGATATAACCATGATATTGAATGTAACAGGCATTCATCATAATTATCCGCACTAGTAAGGCAATTGTGCATTATATAAGCTAAGGACACTATACTGTTTTCAAAAGACATTATCAAGTCATGTTACGCAGTCTTCTTTAAATTGTGTATATGTAGTTTTATGTTAACTGTTGTTTGTCCTTTCGTCAATTTTCATTATTTGCCATAGTGTTCCCCGTATGTCTTCGACGTATGAGTTTGAATGTCCTCTTTGATATTTTCCACCTCTTTTTAAAATATTCTCGATTCACAAGATAATTTAAAATCGACTGTTTGCTGAAGGGTTCAACGACTTCAGCAGTAACATTCACAATCGACTGTTGATAAAGAGGTCAAAGACTTCAGCAGTCACATTCACAATCGACTGTTGATAAATGTGTCTAGACTTCAGCAGTCACATTCAAAATCGACTGTTAATGAAGGGGTGAATGACTTTAGCAGTCACATTCACAATCGACTGTAAAAAAGGGTTCAACGACTTTAGCATTCACATTCACAATCGACTGTTGATAAAGTGGTCAACGACTTTAGCAGTCACATTCACAATCGACTGTTGATAATGGGGTCAACGACTTTAGCAGTAACATTCACGAATAGCGAAGGAAGTTAGTAAAATTGTTTTGTTTGTATATTATCATTGAATGAACTTAACAGACCACTACCAGTTAATTTTATAATGTTTGGAATAATCGTAATTAATACATTTTGATATTAATATTCTTGTGATGGTTAGTAAATACATCAAATAACACCATCACTAACTTAATCCCAATTTCATATTGTATTTTTAGAAATTTACCTGTGACGTCACTTGTTGTGGCCTTGATACATTCGTGTGACGCACAGTGCATTATTCTATTGTGCTGTATTTGTGTTCTGTGGTAAATTAATCTTAGATGTTTGTTGTTATTCTGTTGTGTACATGTTGGGATGGGCTATTGTATTGTTTGAATATGCATTTTTCTGTACTGAATGTTCTTGCATGTATTTGTACTGTATTCCTGTCACGTAATGTTGCATTTTAGCGGTATTTTTAACATTGATATATAAGCAGGAGGTTTGGCTACCCATAAAACCAGGTTCAACCCTTCATTTTTTCTTAAAATGTCCTGTACCAAGTCAGGAATAAGGCAATTGGTATCACATGGTCCGTTTTTATGTATGTTGGCGTTTGTTTTTGTGACAGTTCAGTGTTTCTGTTGTTCCGTTTTGTTTCCTCTTATGGTTGATGTGTATTCCTCAGTATTGGTTTGTGATCCGGATTTGTTTCAGTTAAATCGATTTATGACTATTGAGTAGCGGTATACTACTATTGCATTTATATATAGCTTCTTCAATTAAACTGTTCTGCATATTGTTTAATCTAAAGACTTCATCAGTTCATGCGGTTTTTTGCTGTAAGAAAGACGGGGAAAAGGAGGGAAAAGTATATGCAAAGCAGAAATAGGTCTATAAGGATTTTGGATATAGATAAGAATGTCATTAATTCATTGCTACCTTGTATTTATATCGTCAACTTTAAAAGAGTTTAATTTTATTTTAATTAATTGTGTTGTTTTTTACAGTGATTACGTACAGGATACGAAACCAAAAGAGGAAGGAAAATACCTGTACAGATGTGATGGGTGTGGGTAAGTTCCTTAATATTTTGTATATGGACATGACGTAAATATGTATATCTATAGTATATTAGCAACATACACTACAAACCAGAAAAAATCTGAAATGGCCTATAGCTTTACTCGACTGTACTGATTTTTACTCGACCAGTCTGACTTGGTGTGAAACTTACTTGATATTACTCGAGCGTAGTCTGAACTATTCTCGATCAAGTCTGAACAATGCTCGACCTAGTCTGAACAATACTCGACCTAGTCTGAACCATACTCGACCAAGTCTTAACCAACATATGTCTGTATCTATCTATTGTATTTTATCAATTTAGGAACTTTTTTAACAACAGCTATTCCCCTTTGCTAGAAATTTGAACAACAATTTTGAAATCCAAAATGTATTTAATATAGCATTGAAACTGAAATTTCACAATAAACATAATATAATCATCAACACCATATTCATCAACACTTATACATATATATATATTTGTGGTCTAGAGCACTGGACACAGCTCAGGCGGTGTTGTCACGATATCCCAATAGCATGAGTTCGAATCCCGGCGAGGGAAGAACAAAAATTTGCCTTCGCAAATTTGCTGATTTAACATTGTTGTGTTGATATTTAGAGTAATTATGAATATGATATGTGTTTTCAGCCGTGCAGCTCCTTCACTGGTATAGATGGATCTGTTATAAAGTTGTTACTTCTTTAGACGTTCTTACCAAATAATTATTTCTGTGACTACATCTTACGATCCTTTACGACAGATAATTTAGCTAATCTGCAATCAATTCCATCTTCATGCCTAATATATCATGTACTGTGTTACAACTCTAAATTCTACTGACGAGGAAATGTAACACTAGGCCACCGAAAGCTGAATGTTTAGTTCAGTCTAGGTGGCCCTGTAGTCTAGAACGCTGGACACAGTGCAGGTGGTGTTGTCACGATATCCCATTAACATGAGTTCGAATTCCGGCGAGGGAAGAACAAAAATGTTGCTTCCGCAAATTTGCAGATTTAACATTGTTGTGCTGGTATTTAGAGTAATTATGTATATATATATATATATATAAAGTCTAAATTGAAAACAACGTTCAAACCTATGATTGCGTTGGATAAAAACCGCAATTTTTATACGTGTGCATGTAAAACAAATTTCTTGGTAGAGGGGTCTAAATACAGCAAAAACAACAATTTCCAAAAGATCGAAAAAAGTGAAAAAGTATATTTTAACAAAACGCATTAGACTAACAGGTCGAACAACTGATGTTCTTAACCCCTGCTGACTGCCATTGGCGATTGCCAAATAAATTGATCACCAGATCTTAAACAAAATGGATCTTAATATTAATTTAATACCAAACAGAAAACAATGAACTTGTAGAAAAGATGGTATACAACAAATATGAGGTGCAAAAAATTGTACACCATATCCGGATTTTGACAATAAATGTCTCTTCAGTGATGTTAGGGATCGAAACGGTATTTGGAAAGTCATAAAATTTACCTCAATTATGGATAGACTCTTGAAATTTGAGGAGTCAAAATAGGATGAACGGATCTTATAAACCCAAAGGCAAATATAATACAAGCCCAAACGAAAAAATATAAACAAGTCAAAATTGAAAACAACGTTCAAACCTATGATTGCGTTGGATAAAAACCGCAATTTTTATACGTGTGCATGCAATACAAAAGTCTTGTTAGAGGGGTCTAAATACAGGACAAACAACATTTTCCAAAAGACCAAAAAAGTGAAAAGTATATTTTAACAAAACGCATTTGACTAACAGATCGGACAACAAATGTTATTAAACCCTGCTTACTGGCATTTGCGATTGCCAAATAAACGGATCACCGATGTAATAAATGGATCTTAATTATAAATTAAATACTAAACAGAAAACAATAAACTTGCGAAAAAGATGGTATACCGCAAACAAAGGTGCAAAGGTTTTTGTACACCATATCCGGATTTCGACAATTAATGTCTCTTCAGTGATGTTAAGAATCGAAACGGTATTTGGAAAATCATACGATTTACCCTAATTTAGGATAGACTCTAGAATTTTGAGGAGTCAAAATAGGATGAACGGATCATATAAACCCAAAGGCAAATATAATACAAGCCCAAACGAAAAAATATAAACAAGTCTAAATTGAAAACAACGTTCAAACCTATGATTTCGTTGGATAAAAACCGCATTTTTTATACGTGTGCATGCAAAACAAAATTCTTGTTAGAGGGGTCTAAATACAGCACAAACAACAATTTCGAAAAAACCAAGAAATTGATAAAGTATATTTTAACAAAACGAACAAATGTTCTTAAACCCTGCTTACTGCCATTGGCGATTGCCAAATAAACGGATCACCGATGTAATAAATGGATCTTAATTATAAATTAAATACTAATTTCTCTTCAATGATGTTATGAATAGAAACGGTGTTTGGAAAGTCATACTATTTGCCTCAATTTATGATAGACTCTTGAATTCTGAGGAGTCAAAATAGAATGAACAGATCATATAAACCCAAAGGCAAATATAATACAAGCCCAAACGAAAAAATATAAACAAGTCTATAATTGAAAACAACGTTCAAACCTATGATTGCGTTGGATAAAAACCGCAATTTTTATACGTGTGCATGCAAAACAAAATTCTTGTTTGATGCAGAAAATGTAATGCCGTTAATGTTATCATAATAATGTTATCTTTGTCCATAACGATTTTGAGTGGTCAACTCACAATATAATTCAACAATAGGTGGTATACTGAAGTATATCAACCACATTTGTATTCGAAACCATCTGTTTTGCTTTGGAAATGCTATCTGAGTAAACGACAACACATCTATCAGTATATTTGTTTGGGAATCTGTCACTTATACATGTGAAACTGACACCATTGATCTGTTTCGTCTTTCAGAAAGGAAAAGAGATCTGCTGTGTAAGTATTATTTACGTTTATTGTAAGTGACAAATAGTCAAAACAGTCATTTACTACAGACATGGTTTTGAAATATATTTAAACACTATGCTCGTTCGGATAATAGAAACCCCGTTACTATAGGCAAAATATTTAACAATGACCATTAAATACATACATCTTTGATACAAAACCTTTATGATAAAGGTATATATTATCATGATTCAGATTTGTTTATGTGCTCCGGTCATTCAATTCAATGTTGAGGTGTTTGACTAGGTTTTGTTAGATTCCGTTCCCTCTGTTATCTTATTTCAACCAGGCATTTACTAACTAAATCATGACTTTCATGATAGAGGGTTACTGATAACACAGAAAACATTGAATCTAAATACTAATGTTAGTGGCATCCCTTAAACATGTTAAATGACTTTTCGTACGCGATCATTGTTGCATGCCTTAAATGGCTTTGTGGACGCGATCATAGTTTGGTTGACATGTTTGAAATATTTGTATTCCATATAACTCTGAATATGTTCCACTTGTCATAACAACAATATTTCCTATTTTACCACAAAAGACTTACAATGGACCAACAAGACGGATGCTAGGTCTTAGTTTTCTTTGTATAGTTTTGTTATTGTTGTTTGTCGTTTTATCGTATATTTTTTTTAAAAGGTGTTGTTTGTTTTTGTTGCATTTTCCAGTGCCCCCTTGTATCTTGTATAAAATGTCTTTTAAAAAAAATGAAGAATTGACATCTAGTATACTGGTAATGAACAAGAAAACTAGGATCGCATCTGAATAAGTCGATATAAACCGCATGTTATACGTTTTCCAATTTAATTGTCAGACCGATGTTGTTTTTCATCATGTCGTCAACATGTCTGCAATACATTCAGAAATACTTGATATGAAATTTTAAACAAAACGCAGTGTTGCCTTGTTTGGAACATTATCAATATTCTAAATTGTCATGTGTCGTCTTAACATTTGCAATAATACATACATATATATCAAATGTTTCCTCTTCACCTGTATCAATATTTTAATTCTACAAAAAAGGAACAATCAAGGGAAATAATTACACTAGTGAAGTCCAAGTTTACCGTAAATAAAGGCAATAGTAGTATACCGCTGTTTAATAGTCATAAATCGATTAAGCGAAAACAAATCCGGATCACAAACCAAAAGTCAGGGAAACACATCGACTATAAGAGGAAAAAAAAAAACAACAGAAACTTTGAACTGCTATAAAAACAAACGCCAACATACATAAAAACGGACTATGTGCACCTGTTCTAAGTCAGGAATCTGATGTTCAGAAGTTGTCGCTTGTTGGTGTGGTTCGTAAGTGTTTCTCGTTTCTCGTTTTTTATATAGATTAGACCGTTGGTTTTCCCGTTTGAATGGTTTTACACTAGTAATTTGTTGGGGCCCTTTATAGCTTACTGTTCGGTGTGAGCCAAGGCTCCGTGTTGAAGACCGTACTGTGACCTATAATAGTTTACTTTTATAAATTTTCACTTGGATGGAGAGTTGTCTCATTGGCACTCATACCACATCTTCTTATATCTATGTGACTTGGTACAGGAAATTTTAAGAAAAAATGGTGGGTTGAACCTGGTTTTATGGCTAGCTAAACATCCCGCTTATAAAGTAATGTTAAGAAATCCGCTAAAATGACAAGTGACAGGAATAAAGTACAAATAAATGCAAGAACATTCAGGACAGAAAAATACATAAATAATAATATAATAGTCCATTTCATCATGTAAACCACAGAATAACAACGAACACCTAAAATTTATTTACGACAGAACACAAATACAGCACAATAGAATAATGAACTGTGCTTCACACTGAAGTGTCAACGCCACAAAAAGTGACGTCACAGTTAAATTTCTAAAAATACAATATGAAATTGGTATTAAGTTTGTAATGGTGTTATTTGATGTATTTTCTAACCATTACAAGAATATTAATATAGAATTGTGTTAGCTATGGTGTAATTATTTGTATTTCATAACCATGGTTTTTCTTCTAAATCAAACTTTTTCTTCTCAATCAAACCGTGAAAAAAACCAAATATATAGTTGTTTTTAACCTAAAAATCATATAAATGAACTAGGTAACGTTGTTTTATTTTATTTTATTAGGGATGGATCATGAGTTCAAGTTTAAGTTGTCCGCTTTTGTTTCTAAATTTTTTTAGCATTTGTTTGCCAAAAAAATAATTGACAAAAAGCGTTTTTAACTAACTTTTTGTTTTTAATCTCTCGGCTGGTATTATTCAATAACAAAACAATCCTTGCTTTTTATATGAATAAAAAAACCCACATATCTAATGAAGCAATCATAAAGTTCGTGAAAAAAGTAAAATTGTGAGATGTGTTGCACACGTATAAACCTGGTTTTACAAGTTGAATATTCATTGTATAACTGGCTATGGGGAATAGGTTTTATCATTGTTAAAGGCCTTACAGCGACCTATATTTTTTATCCACGTCATTTAAATAGTTTGTTTTTATTGGCAATCATATGACATCTCTTTGTTTGTATATCAGATGGTGCTCGAGCACAAAACTTAGGAAAATAAAATAACTACGGTCATTCCGTTGTTTTGCTTAAATGTCACATGTCTTTGTAAAACACAGGAGAACATTGCAGGATTTGCACCTCTTGCTGTGTATGTCTAATCCAACTATAAGCACCTTAGGCATAACTTTATTTTCAAAATCATCTAAAAAGACAATGATAAAAAACACCTTGCAAAGTTCTTTCATTCCACAATCGGAAATATCGACGATGTTTTGTAATTCAATAACCCACATTTCTGCGAGTGCTTACACCTCATTTACCGAAAGTAGCAGATCTGCTTTATATCTTGATTTTATTTTTCAAAATTGACACAATCTAGAATCTGTGACAAACAATTTCAACTTTCAATTTCTCAGCACTAACATACTGATTCGACATTACAGAAGTTCACAGTTACAATCACGATGGTTCTAAACTAACTAACGACATATTTTGGTTGTCTTAGAGCTTTGTATATAAGAACAGTTGTCTGGTCTTTACATTTACCGATTGTGTCGTATTCCCGATAGTGACGTTTTGACTAAGTATGGACTGGCATTGCAAGTGATGCATGCATGTCAGGTATCATTTGTCCCATTGACGCACGCCGACTAGCTCCTGTTGGAGATCATGCGAATTCCCGAGTTGTGTTTTTTGCTTGATTTGCCTCTCCTTATTGAATTAATGAAATTTGAGCATCAGTTAAATATGTTTCAATCTAGATATTGTTCACATTGAGTGATTTTGAAAGTGGAAATTACTAAAACGAAATTTACTCTGTTTTATCACAATTCAATTTGCTATCTCTAAGTATCAAGCTTACAACTTGCTAACAACTATTAAACAAATGTAATTATTTAGATATTGAAGTACAAAATTCTGTAAGCTTCAACAAGCATATCAAATCAAATGTAACGACGACTTTAAATGGCTTAATTTCTCTGAAATCAGTTTACAACTATAAAAATCGAGCATACCTTATAGTGTTCCTGAACACATACTACCCTTTCTGAGTTCTGCGTTGATATGATCAATTTAACTGGACAGACATCTGCACTTCTTTTACAACAATATTTTTACTATATTTTATAAATTGTATGCATTTGATGTTTTTGATATTATGATGTTTTGTATCGTGAGTAGCTTAACATATTTTTTCCAGATATTAAACTTGTATTACTATTATTTTTCAGGAAGTAAGTGTTATTTACAAAACAGATAAGTATACTGTGATACGTGCG
This sequence comes from Mytilus californianus, assembly GCF_021869535.1. NCBI lineage: Eukaryota > Metazoa > Mollusca > Bivalvia > Mytilida > Mytilidae > Mytilus > Mytilus californianus. The sequence continues at coordinate 5,492,882 of NW_026262669.1, read as the reverse complement.
TACAAAATGTGGAATGAAAGCATGATACATAAGCAATTGATGTGTTATTTTAATTGATAAAGTCTAAAGTTTGCCTCTCCTTATTGAATTAATGAAATTTGAGCATCAGTTTAATATTTTTCAATCTAGATATTGTTCGCATTGAGTGATTTTGGAAGAGGAAAGTTACTAAAATAAAATTTACTCTTTTTTATCATTATTCAATTTGCTATATCTAAGTATCAAGCTTACAACTTGCTAACAACTAATAAACAAATGTAATTATTTAGTTATTGAAGTACTGAATTATGTAAGCTTCAACAAGCATATCAAATCAAATGTAACGACGACTTTAAATGACTTAATTTCTCTAAAATCAGGAAACAACTTTAAAACTCGAGCATACCTTATACTCTTCCTTTACACATACTATCCTTTCCGAGGTCTGTGTTGATATGATTAATTTAACTAGACAGACATCTGCACTTCTTTTACAACAATATATATACTCTATTTTATGCATTGATGTTTTTGAGATTGTGATGTTTTGTATTGTGAGTAGCTTAACATATTTTTTCCAGATATTAAACTTGTATTAATGTTATTTTTTCAGCCGCCAGTAAGTGTTATTTACAAAACAGATAAGTATACTGTGATACGTGCGTACACAATGTAGAATGAAAGCATGATACATAAGCAATTGATGTGTTAATTTAATTGATAAAGTCTAAAGTTTATCTCTATATAATGATTGTTTGTTTTCCTTGTAACTTCTAAAATATTTCAATGTTGTTGTTTTTTATGCATTGGGCTTCATAAATCATATGTAAACAAATGCGATATTAATTGTTAGATGTCTTTAGGTGTAATACTACCATTTACCTTCCCCTATTATTCTTTGTTAAATTTGCACTTTTCAAAAAATTGTGCAGAATTTATCTTTGTTTCAAATAAAGAAATACTTAGCATGAGTAAAGTTTTATCCTATTCAGTACTGCAGACAAAATTTCACATAACTTTTCATTGCCTATAAAATAATAACCATCACTGTAAGTTAACCAATCAAATGTCTACCATTTTCTTTTTTGTTTATAAGCTCTAGTAACCATGTTACTTCAAGTTTCCAAAATATTTTAGAAACACCAAATAAAATAAGGATGGTGCTTTGAAACATATATATTGATGACTCAGAAGTTTTTCACTGCAATGAAATGTAGGATTAATTTCCTAAAATTATAAAAGTCAAGGGTATATTTTTTCGACCCTTTTTCGTATGCACGGGATATGACGTACTATGATTTGGTGGTATTGCACCTCTATTTTTCCAAAATTACATTATAAAATAATGAAATTAAACGATATATTATTGTCTTCTTTAACACTAATCTGAATATATTTATTTCTCTTTATTAGCTATCACGTCTAAGAAAATGCAGTTTCAATTTTAAAGCCATAAACACTTCAAAACAATATATTGATCATATTTTTTTTTAATTGATGAAGTGGTGTTTTTTTTTTTATATTTATTTAAACTATTTTTATTTTTATTTTTCAGTCCATAGTAAGTGTTTTGTACTAAACAGATAAGTATACAGTAAATTTTGTATTTTTATTAAAATTAGGAAAATATAAAATTTTCAATAGATAAAGACGCAATTACATAGAAGTAAAAATACAACCTTTTCGTTAATGAGAATCATAGAGATATTGTCATTCTTAACATAATACATACGCCATAAGTAACAACCCTTTCGATTTAGTCAATGTAAAATGTCAGGCAGAACGAATGCCTCACATCATATGCGTATTGATCAAATAAATACTTTTAAAAGGAGAAGGTAATATTGAGATCGTATTGTAATTAAAACAGTTTTTTTTACACTTTTAAGATTATTTCACACGTTTCTATCAAATGTCAAATCAAATACAGGTGAACATTCAGATAAATGTATCCACGTAAATAATGAAAAGGTTTTCTTAAGAGTTTTGTTTTTTGTAACTTATTTTTCAAATATATCCTAAATTTTAACTTGACAATTGTCTGATCAACCTTTTCTTATGCTAAACACATACAGCTTATGCATTTTTGTCATGTTGAATCAATTGGTATTATCGTTTTCAAAGTTTATTTCCACAAGATAAAATATTTGTATTTGAAATAACCACACGTATTCGGAAAGCGTGGTGTGTTCGTGCTGGCCAGCAAAGCAACCAACGACATTGTATTCGTACGACGTAAACACTACACCAACGTTTTTGAAGAATGAAACATTTTTTTATGGTCTAGTTTCAAGGCCTTAGTGTCCATACAGAGTCAACCCGTAGACAATCATACCGTTACCGCATCTTAGCTTTGGCCTTCTTTTGAAAATTTGAATGCCTTACTGTGAGTTTGCCCTCGCATATATAAATAACCATTCAAATGATGATAAATAGAAGACAATGTCCTTACTATAGTTATAGTTGATATAGTTATGTCGTATATAATGCTCATAAATATACAAACGATCCATGTAAACGTATGTTTTTTCCTGAATAAAAATAATCTTAAAGGTCACCATTTACCTTTGGAATGAATAACATTCATTTTGTTTCAAACATTTAATACGTAACTAAACATCCTCTTCATTTGATCACTAGTGGATTGAAATCTCTTTTGTAATCATACCACACCTTGTTATTTATATAGGTATTGTTACCCTTAACACGTATGGTCATATATCTTATCGAAATCTATAGTTAAGCACAGTATATGATCATGCTTTTCGTTTCATCTCTAGTGGATTGTTGTGTGTTTGGTAATCATACCACACCTTGTTATTTATATAGGTATTGTTATCCATAACACGTATGGTCATATATCTTATCGAAATCTATAGTAAAGCACAGTATATGATCATGCTTTTCGTTTCATCACTAGTGGATTGTTGTCTCTTTTGTAATCATACCACACCTTGTTATTTATATAGGTATTGTTATCCATAACACGTATGGTCATATATCTTATCGAAATCTATAGTTAACACAGTATATGATCATCCTCTTCATTTGATCTGTAGTAGATTGTTGTCTCTTTGGTAATCATACCATGCTTGTTATTTATATAGGTATTGTTATCCATAACACGTATGGTCATATATCTTATCGAAATCTAGAGGTAACACAGTATATGATCATGCTTTTCGCAGACATTTAATGCCATTTTTACACTTAATAGTCGATTAGTATTTTGTAAACAAATCGCGTGCATGTTTTACCTAATTATAATACAGGTGTCCTGGTGTTTTTGCAATAAACTGCTTTATGCGACTGTGGTGGACATTTCGTTTCTTAAAGTATCACCAGTCCAATAGACAGCACTTTTGTTTTGAAAAGAAATATTATTGATACAGTCATTTTATAAATTAACTGTTTACAAAGTGTATTCAAAGCTCTGAAGACTTTTTACATCGAGGCATAGATGACCTTGGCCGTATACAGTTGGGTGCAGACCAAGCATTACATGTAGACGCACGGAAAAAGTTAACGTGGCGTTTACTCGCGATCACTTTATGTAACGCCGCGTTAACTCTGCGTTAACTCAAAAATTGTAGTAGACATAAAAAGCAAACGGGCGTTTACTTTCGCCTTTACTTCCGCGTTAACGTGAAAAATGTGCGTCTTTAATTTTTTGTAAAACGTTAACGCACGTTTACTACTGCATTGTGGGTAACATTTATGACTGGACCAATGACAGGACCAATATGAAAATGCTAATAATCTTTTTTATTTATAATAGGATTTATCTCAAATTTGAATATAATAAGATTTCATCATTTGATATTTAAATAAAAGAAAAAAAAAAAAAAATATTTGAAAAACTTGCGAAAACGTGACCTGAGAAACGTTAAAAATTATAGGACAAAATAAAAATGCTTATAACTTTTTTATTTCTCAAAGGATTCATCTCAAATTTGAAATATAATAAGCCTGATAATTGAGTATTTTTTATATCTCAGAATGGATAATTAGACATGAAAGTGATGAAATTTAATTTTAAAATTGTAAAACTTCAGAACATCAGAACATCAGAACAACTTTTTAATTAATATTCTTGTACTAGCCTAATAATTGAGTGCTTTTTGTACCTCAGTATGGATTGTTAGACATAAAAGTGAAAATATTTAAGTTTATAATTGCAAAAATTGTTGTTGCATAAAAAAAAAGTGCTAATATTTTCCATTTTGTTAGAATATTAAACAACACCATTAAAATTCTGTTCTTTTTGTCCCTAAGGATGAACAGTTTTACACAAATTGAGAACTCTATGAGTCTATGGTTACTAACATTTATGTCGAACAATAAAAAGTGAAAATATTTTTTTTTTATTAATATTCTAGTACTGGCCTGACAATTGAGTACTTTTTATACCTCAGGATGGATTGTTAGACATAAAAGTGGAAAAAATTAAGTTTATAATTGCAAAATTTGTCGTCGCATAAAAAAAAAGTGCTAATATTTTCCATTTTGTTAGAATGTTATACAACGGCATTATAATTCTGTTTTTTTTTGTCCCTTAGAATGAATAGTTTTACACAAATTAAGAGCTCTATAGGTATACGGTTACTAATATTTATGTTGATAACAATAAAAAGTGACAATATTTATTTTTTTTTATTAATATTCTAGTACTGCCCTTTTAATTGAGTACTTTTTATACCTCAGAATGCATTGTAAGACATAAAAGTGAAGACATTTAAGTTTATGATTGCACAAAGTGTTGTTGCAAAAATAAAAGAAGGTGCCAATATTTTCCATTTTGTGAAAATATTATACAACGGCATTAAATTTCTGTTCTTCTTGTCCCTAAGGATGAATAGTTTTACACAAATCGAGAGCTCTATAGGTCTACGGTAACTATTATTTATGTCAGTAACAATAAAAAGTGACAACATTTCTTATTTTTAATAATATTCTTGTAGTGGCCTCATATTTGAGTACTTTTTTTTTTTTACCTGGATTGTTAGACATAAAAATGAAGAAATTAAATTGAATGTGTTGTTGCATCAATATAAAGTGTCAGTATTATAACCTTGGTAAAACTATTATGTTACAGCATGAACATTCTGTTCTTTTGGTACCTAATGAGGGACATTTTTACACAAATTGAAAGCTCTTTGAGTGTACGGTTAATTATATGTATAACAATAAAAATAAAAATTGTCTTTTTATATAATTGTACTGGTGGGATGAATTCTCTTTTTATATCTTTGGATGGGTTGTGTGACATAAAAGGGAAGGAATCATTGCAACGATTTTTTTTTTATAAAAACAATTCCTTATGTCTGCAGGGATGAACAGGTGTAATAAAATTGACATTATACATCGTATATATAAATGTCGATCAACTAAATCATTCTTAAATTCAGTAAACCATGAACTACAGCAAATATTTTTTAAATAAGTGTATTGTCTGAAAACAAAGTTTCATAGATCAATTATGTCGTCTGTTTTATTTCAAGTCTTGAAACATTGCTTAGTTAAATCTACCGTAATGAATATTGTTGTTAACATATAAAACTTTCTTTTTTTTAAGTTTTGCAGAATTTACTTATCCAATAATTTCTGAAAATATTTTTTAACGATATTTTATGTATCTATCATTTACAATAAATGAATATTACAATAAGCCAGAAAAAAAGTATATTTATAATTTCCAGAAATAGGTAACGGGAATAGTAAACGCGTGTTTTCTAAGTGCACGTACATGTAAAGATGTAAAATCTGTAGAAAACGCGTGTTTACTACATACTAAACGGACACAGAGTTAACGCAGATTTACTCGAGTAGACATAAGACATTTCCATTTTGACCGCGTTGACGCAATTGTAATAAACGCGCGTTTACTGGTAAAGCGAAAATTGGAGTTAACACATGAAATATATGCACGCGGCGTTAACGTGTGTTTACTTTATGTTATGCCTGGTCTGCATCCAACTGTAGGTCTAATTTTTTTGTAATATTTACTTCAAAATGCCCTTCAATTTTGTATTTGAATGGAACTGCAACTAGGAGCATGATTTAAACAAAGATTGCGTCTGGCGTACCACATTATAATCCTTGTATCTCCACTGAATATTTTCATAAGGTATAGGTTTTTGCTCAAAAACATACGGTGAGCTGTAATGTTTCACATTTTTGTGTTTTTTTCTGTGGAATTATCCCGGATATGAACGTTCATTTGTCATATTTGTGATAAATTTAATTACCTGCTTACAGTTTTGTATCATAATCTGAGCAGAATTGGAAATGAAATTAAACTTTAAACTTGAATGGTTGAGAACAAACGAGGAAATTTATTTGGTCTCTGTTTGAAAATGTAACTAATCAGAATAATGATTTCTGTTATTTGATGAAAACATCTAAATAATGTATACTTTACTTGAAACCTTAGGTGTTACTGTTTGACGTAAACTTACTATTCGGTGAACAATCGGTGACGCGAACTTGACTTATCAATGACTGATCGTTGATCGATACAATGAAGCTTATTTGACTCATCTCACAGAATTTATCTGGTAGTTATTGTGACAACCGTCATTGATCGATCAGTCAACTAATTGTATGCACGGATCGGCGAATACCTATCTCATTTAACTTCTTATGTGAAACGAACTACGCAGTATTTACATGCGATAAACATGGACCTCTTAGAAAACCCTATTCCCTGAAAATGTGTATCCAACTTGTCACAATAACATAAGACACAAATATATAAATGACTTTTAATGCGATATTTCTGATTTCACCATCATTGGTTCTTTTAATTTTCTGCTAAATAAATTACATTATAGCAGAATAATAGCATGCTCAGAATGTTTCTATACCACTTAAAAGAGATAAACTGATATCATTTGAAATTAGTACCCTATTAAGCAGTCATGCATTTTAATGTCACTAGGTAAATTAGTTTCACAAAATGTAAATGATATAACAGTAAAGATAATTAAAGCTTTGTTTGTGTTGATTAAGCGTTTATATTTTTTTCTTTATTTTAATGTAAATCTGTCATTGTTTTCAGTTTTTTGTCCTAAAATATGATAAGTTAGTAACATTTTGTTTGAATTGTTTACAAATGGCCATATTTCTTCCTTTATATGAAAATAAATGAACTTTTATATTTAGTCAGTCATTTCAAATGCCTCTAGATGAGTTGCTTTTTTTCATATAAATTGTGATTAGGCTAAGGATATAGATACTTACACTTATTTTGGTGTTAAATAAGAGTGCAACAATTCTAATGAATACATGAACTGCCATTGTTTTTTTAGTACTTTTTGTAAATCAGGTTAGACGGTTTTTCGTAAAATATGATGAATATCAGAAAAAAGATACACACATTTTGTTCGCATTGTTTAAACATGTAAATGTTTCTTCTTTTATAAAACAATTAAGCACTGTTGTTTGCAATCAGATATTCATAATGCTTCTGAATAATTAATTATTTTTATAAGATGTGAATACTATAAGGATACAGTTGCCTAAACTTTTGTTTTTGTGGAATAAGAATGCAATGTTTGTGTTGTTAATCTGGAATTCATAAACAACCATTTGATTTTTGTACTTTTTGTACGTCATAATGGGTTGTTTTTCATACAATATAATGAATATATGCAATACGTTGCAAACATTTTGAACACGCTGTTTAAAATGTCAATATTTCTTCTTTTTATAAAAAAAACAATACCTCTGTTGTTTGCAATTAGGTATTCCTATGCCTCCAGATGGGTTATTATATTTTTATTTGAATACACTAAGATTGCAAAAGATTGAACTTACGTAAATATTGAATAAGAACTAAATTATTTCTTTATTTTGATGAAAGTCATGAACCACCATTGGTTTTAGTACTTTTTGAACATCAAGATAGGTTGTGTTTCGTAAATTATGATGATTATAACGGATAAGTTAGTAAAATTGTGTTTGTATTGTTTACAAATACCCATATTTCTTCTTTTTTCATGAAAAAAAATGCAATGTTATTGGCAAATCAACATTTCAACCGCCTTTTGATGAGTAACTTTATGATGAGTGGATACACGAAGAATAAAGATGCATTAACTTGGTTTTTTTTTGTTTTTTTTTTTGTATAAATGGCAAAATTAAGAACATATTTTGCAATTTTAAGAACCAAAATCATAAACCATTATTATTTTTCATAAATTATGATGAATATAACAGATAAGTTAGTAAAATTGTGTTTGCATTGCTTAAACATACCAATATTTCTTCTTTCTTGTCAAAATCAATGCACTTTTATAGACAAATGGTCATTGTATACGCTTTTGATGAGTTAATTTGATAAAATGTGGATAATGGAAGAATAAAGATTCTTTAACTTATGTGTGTCGAATAAGATTGCAATTATTTCTTTATTTCCATTGCATCTTATTACTGTTTGCACATCAACATGGGTTGTTTTTCTGAATATTAGAGAAAAGATGCTCATATTTTTTTCTTTTGATAAAAAAAATCAAGGCACCTGTATTTGTAATCAGTCGTCTCAAAGGCCTCAGGATGAATATGAATAATCTAATAGATTTTGGTATTTTCGAACATCAGGATGGATTGTTTTACGTATGATTTGATGAATATAAAAAAAAAGATACTAATAATTTGTTCTCATTGTTTAAAAATCTCAAAATTTCTTCTTATTATAAAAAATAGTGAAATGTAGTTTTAAATGCCTCTGGATCAATAATTATTTTTATAAAATTTGAATACTATAAGCATGATAAGGATACAGATGCTTACACTTTTGTTTGTATTGAATAAGAATGCAGTTATTGTTTTATTCAAAATTAAAAGGAATTCATGAACAATCATTTGATTTGCGTTTTTTTAATATCAATATAGGTTGTATTTCATAAAATATAATAATTATGTAATGCGTTGCTAAAATTTTGTTTAAATCATCTAAAAATGTCAATATTTCTTCTTTTTATAAAAACATTATGTACTGTTGTTTGCAATCAGTTATTCATGATGCCTCTGGCTGGATTATTTCTTTGTTTTAATGAAACTAATGAACCTCTATTGTATGTCGTAAATTATGATGAATATAACAAATAAGTAAGTAAAAATTTAAAATAGTGGTTTTCATAAGATATGATCAATAAAAAGCATAATAAAAATACCAAACTTAAAAGCATATTCAAAACGGAAAAATCCAAAATCAATCGCTAACAATCAACGGAACAAGTGTAAAACAATTGTTGTATTCCTGACTTGGTACAGGCATCTTCCGAAGAAAATGGTGGGTTAAACCTTGATTTAGAGCTAGTTAAACCTTCCACTTGTATGACTGTTGTTTATCTTATCAGAAAAAACAATACTAAAAATGTTGTTCGAATTGTTAAAAAATGCAATTAGTTTTTATCAAAAATAGTGCCCTGTTGTTTGCAATCATTTTTTTAAAATGCTTCTGGATACGTTATTTTTTATATACTTTGAATAACATCAGGATTAAGATGCTTAAATTTATGTTTGTGTTGAAAAAGAATGCAATTATTTTTTTATCTTAATGTAAATCATTACCCACCATTGGATTTTAGTACAAAAATGTGAGTAGTATATGGATATAGATACCTTAACATTTTTGTGTTAAATTCAAGTACAATTATTTCTTCATTATGTTATATTGTAATGGAAATCATCAACCATATAATTAGTTTTGCACATCGGGTTTGGTTCTTCATAAAAGATGATTATTGTAGGAGAAAACATCCTTTTTATTTATTGTGCATTTTTTATAGTGTCCCCTTTGCATATTTCTTTAATTCATTAAAATCATGCACCGAAATTTGTTTGTTTGATTTTTTTTTTGCATTTCGGCAAATTTAATAGATTTTAGCAATCGCAATAAACAACGTTTTTAGCACTCGTCGTGTTTGATGAAAAAATGCCTTTATATCAACTACAATCACATTTTTTTTCTCATATAAAATTGAAATTTTAGTTCTATCAGCATATTTCACCTCACAATTAACAAACGTAACATTGTAGATGTGATAACTTTGCTGAGTGATTATTTTTAACTTGTCGGTATCCTTATTTTACCGTCTTAATTTGTAAAATTTCATTATGTGACCTAGTAGAGTTCAAAACGTCAGAAAGGTAAATCGGTTTGATCAGTCAAATATTTTTGCTATTAGTCTGATGGATTGATGACGGGAGTTTAGCGTGAACTTGAATGATCGATGACTGCTGACTGATCGTTTAAACAGTAACTCCTAAGGGTGTAAGTCCTATAGTTTTGGGTACGTTGTTAAAATTTCATTTCACTTTTTTTTCATATCTAATATGTTCGCAATTGTAAACGTCTCAGCATTAGTAAGTAAGCAAACATTCTACTTATCAATAACTTACAATACCAAAATTGAAGGTCTTTGATAAGCTGTATTTTGCAAAACTGTTCAGATTGTAATTCCTCAATGTTCTTCAACTTCATACTTTATTTAATCTTTCAACTTTATTTTATTCGAGCGTCAATTTTTTTAAGAAGAAACACACAGCTGTGGGTTCACAAGTATGCCCATTGTATCTTTAATACATGTGTTTTGCATGAGGTTCTTCACTTTTGATATTGAATGTCACATTTCTAGCATTTTGCATTTTTATTATGTTGTTTATAAACTAGAACGTAATCAAATGTTGTTCACCACATTCGTTCTTTATGAAAAGAAGGTTTCCTAATTCCGTACCAAACGAGATGATAAAGTGATGGAATAAGATGAGTCAAAATATTGGTCAATTAGGTATCAGTATTACACTTTTAAAAAAATCTAAGTAATTTAAATTTAAACGGAAACAATTGCATATGGGGTTTTGAAAAGATGTTTGACATCAACCTGTTTCTCTCTTCTATAACACGCATGGTTAAAGTGATAAATTCGATCATAAAAACATTCAATGTAATTTTATTCTTTTTAACAAACCGAATTTCAATGAATAATGTAGTTAAATTTGTATAGACCAAATGCTTCCAAATTGATTCATTCTTTACATAGATTTAAACATGCACTGCCAGTAGTTATATATTATTCCACAAAACAATATAAAAAAGATACCAGGATAAAAATTATGTATGCCAAACGCGTATTTCGTCTACAAAAGAGACGGAATATACCAGAGAGAAAGTCAAACTCAAAGGTAGAAAATAAACTGACCCATGGCTAAAACCTAAACTGAAAAAGAGACACCAAACAGTATACAAAACACACAAAACCGGATGTGATTGTATGTATTGTTTGTTGATGATTTACCTTCATGGAAAGCGTTCAAACCAGAAATGTTTAAAGCCAAGGATTTGTGATAACCGAAACAGTTGACGTATGTGACCATAGAGAACCTGTAGTTCAGAAGTTGTCGTTGATTCATGTTAGTTATATCTGTTTTTCGTAAATTGTTTTGTCATAAATTAGCAGTTAGTTTTTTCAATTGAATTGTTTCATATTGTTCATGTCGGGCTCTTTTATAGCCGACCATACGGTATGGGTTTGTCTCATTGTTGAAGGCTCTACGGTTGCCTATAATTGCTTACATTCACTTCATTTGAACTTTCGTGGATATCTGTCTCATTGGCAATCATACCACATCTCCTTATTTTTATATAAACAAAACTGGTTAAATCAACCTAAGGTTAACTTTAATTGTATGTGTTGAAACCTAAGTTTTTTAATCATTTCTAAATCTATTAAGCGAAACTTTAAAATCATACAAATATCACATTTCAATATTTGGCATGATTAATGACAATACTTATTCAATAATCTGAAAGAACAAGCTGTCATCTTAACATGTTCACTTTACTACTTATTAAATTAATTTCATTGTCGTTTCTATAATTCATTGCTTAACGGTATGCTGTATTCTATGAATATTTATTTGATTTTTTTCAGCTAGTAAGTGTCAAGTAGCAAACAGATAAGTATAGCGTACAATTATCTATGCAATTCATAATATAACGATATTTATATAATGGTGTTAGTAGAGTAGTAAAGTAAAACAATAAACATACCATGAAAATGATGTGTGATAGACACGCGTTCCATCTACAAAAGAGGCGGAAATACCAGTCAGCCATCCAAACTAATTAGTCGAACATAAACTGAAAACGCCATGGCATGAACCTCACTAGACAAAACGACAAACAACAGTATAAAAACAACAAAAAACCTGGATTGATTTCATGTGCTGTTTTCTAAATTTACCTTAACGGGAAACGCTCAAAGCAGAAATGTTTAAATCAAAGGTCGTATAATAAACAACATTGTTCAAGTATATGACCATAGAGAACATACACGAAAATAATTATATCAACTTAACGTCAACATTACTTGAGGGTGTTCAAACCTAAGTTTCTTTATAATTTCTAAATTTATAAAGCGACACTTTAAAATCATACAAATATCACATTTCAATATTTGGCATGACTAATGACTTTACTATTGAATAATCTGACAGACCGAGCTGTCATCTCGAAATGTTCTATCACTTTAGTACAAATTCAATTAATTCCATTTTCGTTGTAATAATTCATTGCTGAATGATATGCTGTATTCTACGAATATTTATTTGAATTTTTCAGCCGGTAAGTGTCATGTAGCAAACAGATAAGTATAGCGTACAATTATATATGCAATTTATGATATAACAATATTTATACAATTGTGAACGTAGTGTAGTAAAGTAAAACAATAAACATACCATTTTAAGAGAGAAATAGTCGAAAAAAGTATTTAAAAATGGGTTGGTAATACAATATTATTTGCTTTTCTTTAAAACAACCCTTTTGGAAAGATTATAAGAAATTGTACTTTTGAATTATTGTTGTCAAGTATTGAAATATGAGAATACATTATAAAATAATATGACTTGATTATGACAGGCGATTAACAGTTTATAAAGCTTGAATCATGTGATTATTTATGCAGCCACTGGATATGCTAATTACGTAAAAATATCCAAATTGGTATGTCCTTATGTTTGTATTAGGGAGACAGTAGTTAACCGATGTCCACATTGTGACTTTATATTTAATCTTGTTTATTTGTTTTGATTATACCTCTCATTTAATTGCTTTTCAAAAAAATAGAATGTTGTCCTGCATACCATGTGTATACTCCTGATTATGCTGTAACTTCTTATCAATAGGCGATCATCAAAAGAACATCACATTATCAATATGCTAGTATTTTCATAATATACATTTCCAATTTTTTGTTCTACTATGATTGCTATATAATTTACTACTGGACACCATAGATACAAAACACCTACAGACCAAATTGATGCTATCGTGATTTTTATAAACTCTAAGAGGGAAGATAATGACTTTACAACTATTTTTGGGATATATTCGTGTTCACCACTTGGTTTGTCATTTTTGATATCTATACTTCGTTTGAATAGCTACCACATTCATGAAATCACAGTTTCCAGTTAAGAAAACCAAACACTTCAAAACAATATGCTGAACATATTCAGTAAAATGTATAACCTGGTGTTTTTGAGATGAGTATTTACTGTATCGTGATTGTCTTAAAAGAGGGGCGAAAGATACCAGAGGGACAGTCAAACTCATAGATTGAAAATAAACTGACAACGCCATGGCTAAAAAATAAAAAAGACAAACAGACAAATGAAAGTACACAAGACACAACAAAGAAAACTTAAGACTAAGCAACACGAACCCCACCAAAAACCGGGGGTGATCTCAGGTGCTCCGGAAGGGTAAGCAGATCCTGCTCTTAAATTATTCCTCAGATTTTAAACTTGTATTTTTTTATATATATATTTTTCAGTCCAATGTTAGTGTTATGTACCATAAAAGATAGGTATATTGCAATTATTTTACAAAGAATGAAGAATGAAAGAACAATAGATAGTGAATGTTGCGTATGGTGCTTTTATTGAAATTGGACAATTTTAAATCAGTTCTAATCAATAAAAACGAAATTATATAGAAGTAACAAAACCCATTCGTATATTAGAAGCAATGCGATATTTTGATCAGTATGATTTTAAATGAAATGCTAAGTAGTCTAAATACAAACGTGAACAAATAGACAATACAATTCGTACTGTTGTTTATAAATATCTTTAACAACACCTTGTTTTTTCTCTAGTATTATAAAAAAAAAATATTTCAAGTATTAAATACTTTCGTGAATATATTCAATGTAATATTTGTTTTTTTTTTACAAATCTAAATGTTATGAATGTCTTTAACCCAACGAATAATATATTGAAACAAAAAGATGGACAAAATGCTTCAAAATTGATTTAAACGTTGTATAGGTAAATCATTACGACTTAATAAACTGACAGACACACTGCCAGTAGTAACAGAGTATTCCGTAAAACATATAAAAACTTATTAAACAGATCAGGTTTATAATGTTATACATGTATCTGTAAACGGACAATGTTTGAAAGTTTTATAACCTTTGATATCCACAGTTAACTAATTATCACTCACATATGGAAGTTTTATATTCTTTAATTGATAAAAGAACAAACCTGTTTTTCAGTTGTATTTGTTATTTGTTATGACAGTAAGACAAAACAGGCAATAGAAGACTGAAGTACAACCAGTGCTGTAGAAAACATTATATGTTTGTTATTATAAAATATTACAAACACAAAATGTAATTTTTGACATGATTACTGACTATAACATTCAACAAAAAGCTGTCAGTTCTAATATCACTTTACTACTTATACTACGGTGGCTTCTATAACTCTTTGCTAGATGGTATGCTGTATTGCATGATCATTTACTTGATTTTTTTTTGTTTGCAGTCGGTAAGTGAATAGTTTCAAACAGATAAGTATAGTTTACAATTATATCGCAATTTATAACATGATGATAGTCTTTGAAACTTGTATAATGTACTTAATTGTGCAGGTTGCAATAAGGGGAATTATCTAATTGCGTAACGATATTCCAAGTTATCCAAATATCGTATATGTTTAGTATGTCCGTATTTCTGAAAAAAGGTGACAATATGTCTAAATTGTAACAATATTTTTTTATCTTGTGTTTTCTTTCTCATTATTCCTTTCATGTTCTATATCTATATGTCCAAGCAATGTATCAATTCCCGATATGTACATACTATGCTGCAAAACAAGAGTGCCTGGTTATTTGATTAATCGTTGCCATTCAAAGCTGTTTCTGATTAATAATAAATGTATGACGTCATATGTTTTTAAAACATAGTTCTAGAATTACAAGAAAAAACATGTGTTGTCCTTTGTGTTATTTAATATATATATATCATACCATTACTATTTCAAATATATGCATTATTTAACTTTAGTCAGTAACTGTCAAGTACCAAATCGAAAACTAAAACTAAACACTTAGAACATTTGTTGTCATAGGAATCATATGACAAATGGAAGTCTTCTTATAAAAGTGGCAAAAGGTGATAGTTGCAATGTTTGAAAATTGTTATCAAGATGCATAAATAACACTGTTACTTTGCTTATAAAAAAATCAAATAAACTTGAATATTTTAATTTGATAAATTATGTGTTCAGTCATTAATCTATTGGCCAATAGGATAAGCATTACAACATGTGATAGAATTGACAATGAGACAGCTACCCAACATAGAGTAAATTGTGTTGATGGTAGTTACAATAAGTCACATTACGGACAATATAGAGTAAATTATGTTGATGGTAGTTACAATAAGTCACATTACGGGCAATATAGAGTAAATTATGTTGATGGTAGTTGCAATAATTCACATTACCGGCTTTTCCAATAGTGAGAAATACAAATACCGTATATAAAATAAGCTAAAAAAATCCCAAAATTACAATATGTGAACCATTTCAAAATATAGAACTTACACTGTTAGGTCCGATAGGTAAATAAATTTTGACAAAAGTCCGACGATGATATAATATGTTCTCATTGTAGCTGTACCTGTGGAGAGTAAGTATTGACGATAAAGCTTGCGATTTATATTTTTCTTCGATGGTGCGGTTGTACATTATATGCATTAGTCATCACAAGAAGTACATATAATGATTATACAAAATTGTATCACTGATAGCTATACACGTAGTATAACATGTTTATTTTCAGTTAGTTTCCTTCATTCTTAAAATTTACACGAAAAAGTACAACACATCTAACTACTAACTGATCGATAAGGATATGCACAACATAGCATTTTACTGCGGTAGTATCTTTTAAACTTGTTTTTGTAAAGAAATAACGTAATTTATGTTTGCAAGTTGCTTCTTATGAAGGACACTATGTATTTAGTTAAGTAGTATTGTCGTCTCTGACATAAATCGCTTCCATTTGAAAAGATTGGTGCTCTTATAGACTGGATACATACTCATCAGATACAGATAATTCAACAAATAAAGTGACTATATATATGTTTCAAAATACAGAACTAGCATGTACTCTTATTAGAGGATCTATACTATCAATGTTACAAAGGGGAGACAACGTTCTTGTTGAAATGATAGCACATCGGCAGCTTTGACTGTATGACTGCTGTTCCATGAAACTGATCGTAAGCAACATCAGTCCACACTATTATTGAGTCAAATCGTGACCAAATACAAGATCAAACAAATAAACCAATAACAGTCCTTAAGGATGTATTCAGTATATCAAACTAGTTAGATATTTCTAAAAACTAAATATACGGAAGTTAATGTTGAGGACAATAAAACTGCTAAGATGTAAGCAAACATTCACTCACACCTATGACGAACAAAGTTTTAACTTGCAATGCGTTTCAAGATTGATGTATATACTAAGGTAAAACACAAAACATTCATTTTATTTATTTTTTCAGAAAAATGAAACGCATATGGGAGTAAATATACAGCCAGTAAAAAACATTTGCGAGACACAGAACTGATACAAAACACTTTCTTCTGCTAAAACATTAATGGAAAATGATTTCAATAGAACGTTTCCTTGTTTAATTTGTATATTAACTTTATGTTGAAATATGTACGATTCTGACAACATAAAAAGACAAACTTTGCAAATAGTTTACTTAAATCGATCACACGAATCATTCATACTTTGATATTTTCGTATATCAGATAATAATTCAGTTTTCTCTCGTGACTAAGTATAATATCAATTTCGAAATAATTAGCTACACTTCATAAAAATCAAGTGTTACAAAACTACAATGAATTATTGACATTTTAGTGTCCGTTGTTAAAAAATTACCTAAACCATTCTAAGTTTTTACTTTTCTATGTATCCTACTATTAATTTTAGTGTAGCACCTTACGTATTGACAAGCATTATAACGTGTCGGATTAGTATTTAAGCAATTGATTCGAAACAAATTAAAATTGTACATGTTTCTAGTACTTCAAGTTATTGTTCAAGTTAACCTCAATATGTCGATACCCTACTCTGTGTTTCTGAATGTGAATTTAATCAACAAAGATATATTTGATTAATCCGTTGTTCCTGCCATTAAACTAGTAACCACGTAGATTGTATTATATTTCCATTTAGTATTTTAGTAATATGTATAATTTTTGTGAATGTTAATTTTCTTGTTTTATAGAATTTTATGATTATATTTCAATACGTATTCTTTCTTTTTAATGACATAAACCTTGCAGCTGGTTTGACTAGAATGTTTTTAACCTGTTTTGCCAACATCGAAAACAAGTCCAGTAACCCGCTTGACTCCGTCCATCAGTCCGTCCTTTCGTAATTCCTTTCGTACGTCCGAAAGACCTTTGATAGAAAACCTTCGTCGAAGTTTTCGCGGCTTCGTTGAAAGAGAATTATCTTATATTTGGTGTGCAGCTTGATAATGTTGAATTGTAGCGTGTGAAACAATTGTTACATCTGCTGTTCAGCCACTTTTTGTTTGCCGATAGTTCAAAATATTACAAGGACACTTTTCGTCAAAGTTTTCTTGGCTTGATTGGATGGAAGTGATAAGTTATGTTTTAGTGTACAAGTTCCTCAATCAATAGACTAGTTTCCATTTCGTTGCATTTTTGTCCAAATCTTTGGTTTTAGTAAACATCACTCGTGCGTTTAGGGGCATCGTCACTTCTTTCCAATGTTGAGCAAGCGGTTAAAAAATATGATTCTATGTTGCCCGAATCATTCGGCAAATTAAATTCTTATAATTGATAATCAGCGCAGTTGTCATTAGGGAATTGTGATTAAGTACCTACGGAACAAACATAATGTTTAGATTAGCCTGCATAATGACGATCTAGAACATGCTTGATGAACTTTGATAGTGCAGGGATACAGGCGGTCCCCTCTATCTGAAAAATGACGTCATAAAGGCGCGCATATTTGACAAACTTTTCCGGCGAAGAACATAACTCGAAAGGGGTCTACATTATGCTGTGACGCAGATCCAGACACGGTGTTTCTCTTGTTTTAAATATGATAGAGAAAATTGTTAAATAATCGTACAAACACATGGATCGGTCGTACTTTTATATCTACTGATATCGGATAATGATTACATATCTTAGTTTACACTTTACGCTCGTGCCTGTTAACAATATACATAATTCATTAACACGGGTGTGCTTATTACTTAAAACCTGATCCACACTGTTAAGAGGACAACGACTGAAATCGCCAATTGATAAATTTTACGAATTGGTTGACCGATATGATATGTTTGTGTCTCAATTCATTAGCTACATGTTTTTGCGGTCTAAAATCGTTTTTCTGATTCTGTCCGATTGTTACATAAGTCGTAGTAGCACAGCATTCACTTCTTACGGATTTAAGGAATAAAATTACATAAATTATTAATAGTTTGAATCTGAAATAAAAGTTTAAACACAAAAAACATAGCTGTGAATATGAACGTAAATGTCATGTAGTGTAAGGAATATGCACTTGAAATTACACAAAAATATCTTGGAGTATATTTAAACCTTCAGATAGCTTTACTAAAGCA
Source organism: Mytilus californianus (assembly GCF_021869535.1). Classification (NCBI taxonomy): domain Eukaryota; kingdom Metazoa; phylum Mollusca; class Bivalvia; order Mytilida; family Mytilidae; genus Mytilus; species Mytilus californianus. The sequence continues at coordinate 5,473,914 of NW_026262669.1, read as the reverse complement.
AATGAATATTTATGTAAAAAAGCAAGGAAAGCATCATTTTGAATTTACAAAACACTGCATTCAGACAAACTAAATGTATTACCAAATCTTAAATTATTTGACTCATGTGTAAAACCTATACTTCTTTACTGTAGTGAAATTTTATGTCTAGATACTTTGTTGAAAAACAATGCTTGCATTGTTTTAATTACACTTTACCATAAAATGTACCAAACTCAATGATTTTAGGAATAAATTTTTTCAGAATATTTAACCATCTTTCAATAATCTTTCAGACATTGAAAAATTTAATTTCATATTTCGAAGTAATGATTATGATGTCAGTAAATGTTGCATAAAAGGTATTAATGAGATGTACAAGTTTAGACGTTCATTAACTTAAGTTGTTTTATGTTATATATTATATAATATGTATTACTAGTATCTAAAACTGTATCCCCTCAGTCAAATAGATAGAAGGGAAACAAAATATATTGAAAAATTTCAAGATTTTATATATATCTCTTTATATATATATATATTTTTTGTTATGTTCTGTATTGATATATAATTGATTGTAATGATTTATGTTTGTTCTTTGTTTGTGTGTTGATTACAATCCAGATTTTTGATTTTATATCAATAAAATCTTTGACTTTGACTTTGTAATGTCGATTTCAGTCGTTCTTATTGATAAACCAACTGGAACATATTTTGTTTGGCAAGGAGTAGTGCAAAAACTCATCAAAGAAATAGATAGTGTAAAAAGCTTAACAAATAGTTAAAATACATTATGAAGACTCTAGTATATAAGTTCCAATGGTTTTCAAACTTTTTCTGGCTTTGACACTTAGAGTCAGCGTAAAAGGGTAGATATTACAGACATGAGTCGGAAAAACATGATTTGCTTCCGTGAAAATATAAATTGATCGTGTTGCTCGGGATGTTAAAATTTGATGATACGCTGCGTTTGGTGGCTAATGGAAAAGAACACGAGATTGTGGGTAAAACATAGGAGCATACCGCTGTTTCATAACGAATAACTATATCAAGATGGTATCAGTTAACCTTTAAAGAGATGAGTCCATTTTTAACAATATGAACACTTTGCTCAGAAGCTTCATTACAAGCAGCAACAATCTATAAATTGAGTAATGATAGGGAAAACACAAAATCTAGAAAATCATATGAATTTAGTTAGTGCTGCCATATTTGATTGAGATTGTCGAATAACGAGCATTTCAGGGAATTCTGCATATAATCATTATTATTTAAAGTTGAAATGACAGTTATTATGTTGGCGAATTTTATCCTTTAGTAATTTCTGAATGTACAGTATGTTCCCAATACGCAAGCGCTACTATAAGAAACTACATATAAATGACAAATTGTAAAAGACAAAAAACGAAAAAAGACCCCCCTGGAAAACTGATTGAATTAAACCCTATCATAAATTATGGTGGCCTTATATGCTCTGAAACATACATGGATTACCGAAATAATATCATATGTCATTCAGATAATCAGATGATAAAAAATCTTCAAAAGTAAATGGCTTATAATTAAATGATTTCTTATACGATTTGCATATCTACAAATACTTCAAACGGGTTAGTCTGATATAATTTGTTTCCCTTTGTTAGACCATGCAGAAACGTCTTTCGTAATTGTTCTGCAAAATTAGAATCTATTATTTTCATAAATAAGAATTATTGCGTTCAATTCTATTTTATAATTCACGCAATACATTTCCGCGAATATGACATTGGGCTTTTCCAGCAATTATCCATCCCCCTAAGGAAGACATCAGATGTAAAAAAAACAAACAATTCCATGGAAATTTGTGTTTCACCATTACCAAAAATTTACTAAAATTTTCTCGAACTCCAGCATTTAAAAGCTAATATGTACTACTTAAATATTGATGCTGTCAATTTGTTTGGAAATTTTAATGTAAAGAATAGAAGTAATACCTATGGAAGACATGTTTTTGAATCTGGAATTTTTCTATTTCTTTCTTTATATGCCAGAAAAAAACTGGAATTTTCCTAGTAACAAATGCAGCCAAGCATTTTGTTTTTAGTAATAAAGCACAAACAAATCCCTGATTAGATGAACTGTTAGCCAATATGATAAATCACACTGAAAAGCCTTTCAAAACAGGCAGCTCAAAGTGGAAACCAGCACTAAAAATCTAGTTTTGCCGAAGCAGGGAAGCAAATGGGAACTAAAGGTATAGCAGCAGTGATGTTAACTCTTGGAGACTCAAAGTTTTTCTGGGATGTATGTGTAGCAACAATTGGTGATGATTTACCTTCATCGAAAGCGTTCAAACCAGAAATGTTTATAGCCAAGGATTTATGATAACCGAAACAGTTGAAGTATGTGACCATGATTAGAATTGATGACCAATATTCTGCCAATATTACACGAACATTCAGGACGATAATCTGTTTTGCTTATTAAGATCGTTTGATTGAACAAAAAATTTCCGCAAGTTCACAATTCAAATCGGGGATCAGCATAAAATCCAAATTTTAAATTCAAGCAAATTATTGAAGCTCACGTCTTAATTGATAGGCATAACAATAAAATGAAAACGTATGATTACCAATGACAATCGACAGGAGACATAAAATGTTGGTATAGGCAACTAGTATGAGGGTATAGATAGGAGGTCCTTCATTTCTGTATTCTTTAATGTTTTTGGCCATTTTTCTCTGATCATTATACTTTTTGTCAATTATTCACTACTTTTTATATGTTAACACCTCATTATTCTCGTTTCTTTATTTTTTGCCCATTATTCTCTATTCCGTAAATCCATCCACACCCTCTAGTATAGGTCACCATATGGCCTTCACAAATGAGCAAAACTCATCCAATAAGCCCGGAATGGCAAAATGATTAAATGCTAATCCCCAATTTGAATTGTGAACGTGCAGAAATTTGTTTTTCAATCAAACGATCTTAATAAGCAAAACAGATTTTCGTCCTGAATGTTCCTGTTATATTGACAGAAGGACCTTGGTCATCAATTCTAATCATCTTAGATTACCAACCTTTCAAAAGTTAAAAGTAAAGACCATGCATCCTTATTGTTTAGATTGATAAAGTCTTTTCCATTCGTCGACATTATCTCCGATTTAAATACTATTGATCAGATAACCGCTGTGCATACGACAGGGCTAGTTTTCTTAACAGATAAGTAGTAACCTCCCTTGTTAATGTGATGTTTGTAATCAATCTTTTTATTTTTACCATCTTTATATAATATTTCATTGTATTATTTAAATTTGTGATTCATTTAATATTTAAATATAAAAATTTAATTTTTTATTAATTATAAAGCAAGGAAATTTGAAAGTCTTTAATTCATTAATCACCTTAGTTGAATTCATAAGTCGGTCGATCTATTTTGTGTACATTAGGTAGTAAGAACACCGAGGTAATACCATGGATGTAAACGGACTACGTTGGCATATTAATGGCTATGAACAAAGAAAGGAAACAAAGAAAGGAAACATAGTACAATGTAAAACATTTTCGTTTTTCGTTTTTTGTTTTTGATATCTCAAAACGAAAAACGTATGGACGCAAATAAACACTGACCAATTAGACAATACAATCCATTTGTGTTTTAAAATATTTTTAACAACACCTTGTTTTCTCTCTGGTATGATAAAAAGTATGGTTTCGTAAATATGTTCACTGTAATATTTGTTATTTTTTCAACCCCAATCGTTATAAGTGTTTTAAATCTACCGAATAATATATTAAAACAAAAAGGTTGGTAGCTATGTATAGGCAAAATGCTTCCAAATTGATTCAAATGTTGCATAGGTAAAGCATTTAGACTTAATGAAATGGCAAATACACTGCTAATAGTAACAGTGTATTCCAGTGAAAAGTAAAATTACAAAAATACTGAACTCCGAGGAAAATTCAAAACGGAAAGTCCCTAATCAAATGGCAAAATCAAATGATAAAACACATCAAACGAATGGACAACAACTGTCATATTCCTGACTTGGTACAGGCATTTTCAAATGTAGAAAATGGTGGATTGAACCTGATTTTATAGCGCTAAACCTCTCACTTGTATGACAGCCGCATCAAATTCCGTTATATGTACAACGATGCGTGAACAAAACAGACATAATAGGTAAGATAGTCACAATATGGGTACAGCAGTCATCACTGTGTCACAATCTCAAAACAAACAAATATTTAACAAAAAAGCACAGAAAAGTAAAATCACAAAATAACTTAACTACGAGGAAAATTCAAAACGGAAAGTCCCTAATCAAACAGCAAAATCAAATGATAAAACACATCAAACGAATGGACAACAACATGGTTAAGCATCTATAGAATTTATAAACCACATTCATTGCTTCGCGTGTCTGACGTCAGAAAATGTAAACGTCACATAGGAAGAAATTTTGTCGTTCAAAGTATTTTAAAAAAAAATGTATAATTTCACATGGGGAATGGTGGTATACAGGGTTAAAAATTCAAAAGTTATGTAAGAACTAATTTCAGAAACAGACAGAGATTTAAAATTATCCAGAAGTTCTTTAGAATTTTTAAGAATACACATATAGTTTATACCACTACGCAAGTAGAATAATTTTGTCGTTTGTCGTTCAAAGTATTTTCAAATTTATAATAGAACAATAACAAAATGACATATAATAGAACAATAACATAATGACGGGATCTTTAAAAGTACAGAGTCACGTCATATGAATCAAAGAAACACAAAAAGTCGCACACACACACCAGCAAAAATGAAAGATAAAACAAACACATTGACGGGATGTATAAGTACCGAGCCACGTCAAATGGATATCACAGAAAACAGACCAAACAGTAAAAGTAATATTAATAATTGAACAAAGACAAATAAAACAACAATATAACACGTTGTTAAGATGATAAACAACGTCAGTACACATAATCTATACATAGACCATCATGTACTATTTGTGAAGTTGATACGGAATATTTATCAACAAGGTCTTGGTACCTTCCGATGAACTCTTTTAGAAAAAGGACGAGACGTTCTTTGACATACCCTTGGTTCATCAACTTTCTGCTCAGACTCTGGTGACGTTTTACAAAGTCTGAGTAGAAGCTGCAAGCTCTTGAATATCGAATAAGTTGGGAAATGTATATCCCATATGCAGGTGAAGTAGGTATATAGCTACTAAGGTGGGGGAAATTTATAATTTTAAAATTAAAATCGTCTCGTTTGTCATAGATTCTAGTACTGAGATGACTGTGTATGTCAAATTCGAGATATAAGTCTAAAAGAGTTTAAAAAAACTCATTAAAGATACCAGGTTTATAATGACGTACATGTATCTGTATACGGACAATTTTTGAAAGTTTTATAGCCTTTTGATATGCACAGTGAACTAATTGTCACACACGTATGGAAGTTTTATATTTATTTATTTATAAAAGAACAAACATCTATTTCCGTCAAACGGAGTTGTATTCGTTATTTGTTATGACAGTAAGACAATACAGTCAATAGAATACTGAAGTTCTACCAGTGCTCCAGAAAACATTATATGTTCGTTATTATAAATTTTACAAACACAATATTTTGATTTTTGGCATGATTAATGACTATAACAAAAAATTTGTCAGTTCTACTATCACGTTATTACTTATACTACGGTGGCTTCTATAACTCATTGATAAATAATATGCTGTACTGTATGATTATTTACTTGAATTTTTCAGTCTGTAAAATTACAAGTTTCAAACAGAGAAGTATAGCTTACAATTATACCGCAATTTATAACATGACGATATTTACACAACAGTTATAGTAAAGTACGTAAATGAGCTGTTGCAACGCAAGAAATATGTATCATATGTCACATCTATTAAATATTAACAGAAGAAACCCCCAAATTGCGAAATAGTCGGAAAAGTATTTTTTTTTCAAAATGGGTTGGTTAAACACTGTTAACTACGTTTTGTAAATAACCATTGTTAAAAAATAATAAGAAATACCAAAACATGTATATTCTTACATTAATTTCATCAGACATTGAAATTCGAGAATAGATCTGTTCATTATGACAAAATATGAGGTGATTTAGATATATTAGACACAGTCTTCAAAACTTGAATAATGTACTTAATCATGCTGGTTGCTATAAGCGGAATGATCAAATTATGTAAAGATATTCCAAGTTTTCCAAGTATCGCATATGTTAAGTATGTCGGTATTTCTAAGATAAGGGGACAGTAGTTTACCTATTTCTAAATTGTAACAGTATTTTTCACTTGTTGACTGCTTTCCAAGTTAACTTGAGAAATTTTAAGCAGCCAAGCAAGTTAACTTCGTCGTTGGTAGACCAGACCTAAGGTCTTCTTTTTTAGGACTGATGCAGACCTATTGACAAGTCTGCTCCAGACCAGACCTGTGGACAAGTCTGCTTTTGACCAGTCCTGGGGACAGATCTGCCCCAGACCAGACCTGTGGACAGGTCTGCTTATGACAGATTATCGTGTTTAAAACTTTTCATGTGGGACCTTTTATTATAAACAATAATCGCATTGCTCTTGTTTCCCAGTATAGCAAATTTCCGTTTACTCGTTAGACTCTATAGATATTATACACATTAAAACAAATATTTTTTTTTCATTTCATATTCTTATATATACATTAAACAATGGCTATTAAATAACACATTTGTGATCACATACAGCAATCATAAAAGAAAGGATTTTTTTGTAATTAGAAAGCGGATAGAACAGTTATCCAACGCATCGGAACAGTATTTTCATAGAATGGGATAGCCTTACCTTACCTCTGTATCTTTAACCTCCTGTATAAAAGAACCGTACCAGTGTCTTCAGAGGCACCAGTATGTTTAACAGTAGCATCCTCCACCTGTGTGCTATATATATATACAGTGCAGTATGCAGCCCATTACCAGTGAATTTTGTTCTATATATAATTATATACACAGTGTTCAGTTTCAGTATCATAGTTGTTTGGTTATTACACCTTTACGTTTTTCTTGTCCTTTTTCCATCCTTTTGACAAGAAACTATATCTGGTGGTGTGCAACAAAAAGAGAAGGCGGCGGCTACAATATTAAATTTTGGCCATTAATTTTGTGTCCAGTTTCAGATTTTCCCGGAGAATCGTAATGTCCAGAAGAATTTGCATCTTTACTTTTGAGGTTTTCTCGTGAAAGTCTACATTTGTTGAACCCTTCAGAATTTATTTCATCCGTAATTGGAATCCTGATGTCGGATAGACCTTTGCATTCTAGGATGAAATGTTCGAGCGTTTCGTCCCCTTGGTGGCATATAAGACACATCGGGTCTGTTTCATTTTCATACATTTTGATTCTGTGTGACTGCAGAATGTATGTGCCGGTTATCATTTTTAGTTTTTGAGGATTTCTTCCTATAACTCTAGCTGATTTGATTTTTCGCAAAGGATGAAGCTTCCCTTGGTAAAATTCCATGTTGTTTAAATGCCGTAGGCCTTTGTAGTAGGGAACGATCCTTGTTTTTGAGTCGCTACTTTTACTGTCTAGGGACTTTACCCCAATTTGCCTTTGCGCCAGTTGTTTTTCCGTGCTGCTTTCATGTTGGTTACAGATGTTATTCAATAACCCAAGTGCTCTTTTGTCAATTTGCGCTTCAACGGGTAGTATTCATGATAGTATGTACACCGCCGGGTCTGGTGTTGCTGTTGGGTGCGAAAGCAGTTGTTTCAGTATTCGTTTCTGGAAATTTTCTAGTTCAAGTAGCATGGCAGTTTTTGGTAGTAAATAGTTCCATTCCGTAGAGTAGCACGGGGCTAATGTATGTTTTCAACAGGTGTACCACTGTTTCCGTATCTAGTTCATTGTGTCAATGGAATCCACCACCAAATAGGCCGTATGCGCATCTTCTAGCTTTCCTGATATTTTCCTCAACATTCATAGCACTGTTTTCATTCATTGAGGTTGTCCGTGTTATTTCCAGGTGTAATGCCTGTTTGACTGTTGGCATATCAGTATTTCCAATATTGAATACTAGTATGCACTCGTTGGTATTGTTCTTTGTATGAGATTTTGACAGCAGGTTTAACGCCACACTTTACTTTGGTTGTAGCTCATAGCCTTCCATGTACGCAAAATCGTGCGCCATATTTATCAGCACTTGTGTATCATCTTCTTTTGTACTAATTAGGGCTATATCATCTGCACAGGCGCTGGCATTGCATATTATATTACCAATTCTTATACCAAAATTTGAATTTTCCATACTGTCTAGGGGTGGATATCTTCAAGTTTATATAGGTCTGAGTATTCCGCCTTGACGTACACCTAGTGAAACTTGGAAGCAGTCAGACATATGTCCTCCCAATTTAATCGTACTTTTGGTATATGAGTATGTATCACTTTGTCGAACGCTGATTTTGCATATAGCAATATTATTTGGGCCTCTGATTCACCGTCATGTGTTTCACGGTACACTTCTTCAACTGGTAGTGCTGAGTTCATTGGTCCCGAGCCACTTGGGATTCCACGTTGGTATTTATGTTGCACGGTTTTTACTGATGGTTGTGGTCTATGTTTTCAGCACTGTTATTCCTCTGTAATTTCCTGTATTATTCTTACTTCCTTTATTTTTGAAAATTGGTGTGAGGAGTCCAATTTCTAGGAGATCTGGAACATATCCTTGTTGGAATATTTCATTTATGATAATTTGGAGCAAAATTACCATATTTTCTCTAGCGTTAACGATATGTTCAATTGTGATGCCATAATAGTCAGCAGATTTAACCTTGTTTATATTTTTGATTGCGTTTGAAATTTCTTCTTTCGACGCTTCGGGAATGTCCCTGCCTATGATCAGCTCATGTATTATGTAAATTTCATGTTCGACATTTTGGTGGTAGTCATGGTCAATGTTAATGTTTTCATCGTATGTTGCCAGTGTGCGGAAATGTTCCTTGAAACCAGCTAGTATATTTTCGTCTCCTGTATAGCAGTGTCCATTCACATTCAAGTCCATTATAATTTCTTCGCCTTTTTTACGGGTATTTCTGACTAGTCTATGGAATAGTTTCATGTTTCTGGTTCTAGTTTCCATGATCAGATCTTTTTCGTCCTCTTTTCTTTTTGCAATTTCTACCTGGACTGTTTTTCGGAATTGTTGTTTTGTATGTCGTTTTTCCAAGAAAATGACATCGTCTAGATCTTCGGGTTTTCCAGAATTTAACAACGCATTGTAATTTTTCCGCATCTCTTTAAGAGCGCCCTGTATTGCAGGTGTCCATACCTTGAGCTTCGGTTTTGCATTGTACGAGGATTTGATGCTAGAACAGTTAATGGCTGAATTAGCCATTACCTCACATGCCGTCTGAATAGATTCTTTCAGTCCTATCTGAGTATTGGATAGTTTTTCAACTATCACCTTTGTTGATGTATCGACCATTGCTTTATATAGGTCAATGTCTATTTTGTCCCATTTTATTCTAGGGGTGATGTTGCTACTCTTCCTTTGCTTTAGAGTGACATTGCTGAAATCGAGCACGAACGTCATTTGTACTGGATGGTGATCTGATACGTTCACGTTTAATGAATGTAGAACCGTTTTGTTTGTGAATAGCTTCTGGTCTTTGAAAGTGTGTAGGAAATAATCAAGTTCTGAACATTCTACTCCACATGCCTTGATGAAGGTTTTTCCTGCATAATTAAAGGACAAGCTACACTCTGAAATAAAGTTTCTCAGATATCGGTTTCTTTTGCTTGTCGTCGCAGTGTCGTTTAAGTCCTCATTTAGGTCTCCTGCAATTATTATGTTGTGTGTTCCATAATATTGTTGATACAGTTCGTAAAGTTGGTTAATACATTCCAGAAATTCTTCAATATGGTCTCGACTTCCTTTGGACGGTAGTTAGACTGACACCAGTAACAAGTTGTGTGCACCTTTGCTCATTATTTCTATGCATTATATCTTTTCTGATCTTTCGGATAGTGGTTTTATTATATGATCTATACTTTTTTGCCATTTGATAGCAACACCGCCATAGCCTCTTGGCATATACATTGGAAGTAAAGGGTTATTAATGTCGACGCATTTTCCTGCCAAGTTGATTTTTTAGTGCAGATCGCTTAACATATTAATTTGTGATTGAAAAAGCCAGTGTTCTTGTAATAGGATTAAGTGATTTGATTTTATCAGTTCATCAATTGCATAACCACAGGTTCTGATGTTTTTACAGTAATAGGAGGATATTGTCAGATGTTCCATCCCTTTGTTGCTATCGAAATGTGTTCCTGCTATATGTAGTGTTTCTTTAGGCCTGGTCTGTCTAAAAAATGGGCATTTGTTGATTGTATTATTTTCTCTGTGGTTGCAGTGTTTACCATATGTTGGTTGGCTTTGCCTTGTTTTTGGTTGAACAGCACCCCTGCTTGGTCAATAGGTTGCTGCGAACTATATTTTTGCTGTCCTCTGTATACAAGCGGTTGACCTGTTAGGCTTTTGGCTAGGTTCCATTTGCTAACAACACTACTTGGTTCCATATGTAGTTGTGCGTTGTTGAGTAAGGGTTGCCCCAATTGGGGAGCATTTTCTACTGTGTCCTTGATGGTAATCGGTGTTTAGTCCTGTTTTGGTTGTAACGTGGTAGTTCTGTCAACATTATTAATTTGAGGATTTATTTGCTCCATTTCTTTCGTATCTACCATGCTAATTTTGTCCAGTTGTTTGTCAATTTGAGTGAAGACTATGTTAGTTAGCTTTTCGTGTAGGGCCAGAACCTTTTTGTTTAGCTGGGTTTGCATTGTATTGAACATATTATTCAGTACTGGCTTGCATGTTTGCAAAGGGTGCTTCTCGTTTGTATGAACTGGTTCATTTCGACTAGTTTCCTCTGACAAGTTGCTCATTTCAATGCTTTTCGTTAAGCTTTCTACAGTTTGTTCTAATTCATAGTTCCTTGCCTCCAGTCTCTGGCATCGTGTTTCTAGTTGTATTCTCTCTTTTTTTGTATTCATTAACCACCTTTTCCCTAAGTTTCAGTTGCTCTTCAATTTTTCTAAGTTTTAACACTTTTTCTCTGAGTTCACTATGTTTGAGTTGAAGTTCTTCTTGACTTTGCAGGGAAGCTTTTGTTATCCTTTCTGGTAATACAATCTTTTTCAAAACACTTTTTTTTTGGTTGAGGACTGTTACCAAGTATAACATTTTTTGGAGTTGTCTCATCAGTGCTTGTATTTTCCTCGGATATGTCCCCTATTGGCTCGATCAAGTTCTGTTGGTTGGTGGAGCGTATTTCTTTTAATTTTTGGATACTTGCAGAGTATTTGGGATTGCCAGTTTCTGGGAGTCTTGAATACAGAATGTACATGTGTAGGTGTTGTTTTCACATGTTTCAGCCTGTTATGTCCTCCAGTGTTAGCTTTTGGCATTTGTAATGTACCCAATGATTACCTGTCGAGCAATATGTTCTTCTTGTCCTACATTTTTTCTTGCATTTGATACAGGAGATGTTTTCAGACTCTTGATCATGGGTATTTTGGCTTTTTACTTCTGCATACATCATTTGATTTGCCACTAGTATGTTAGTTAGCTGTTCACGCAACATATGGTTAAATTCATCAATATAAAGTTTGGTGTTGTTGCTTGTACTAGCAGAAATAGTATTGTGGATATACTGCAAGTCTCTATCAATAAAGTCAGACGCATTTCTACCATTCACCAATAGTCTGCTTGTGGTATAGTATATATTTGTATTCAACATGTTGCAGACGTTTCGTGGCTTCGAGTTTTTTCTTCAGGGTTTTATGTACATTAAGAGTGTAGTCACTTATTATAAGCTCCGTCACCTTTTTCTGTGAGTCTGTTATTTTTGCTTTCTGTACAAGGGAACTTGCCATTCTCGTTTTTGATATTGGAAGTTATCGAAGAAGTTCAGACACTTCTATACACAGCAAACAGTGTGGCATGGTCATTCCATGCCTCCTATTTGTGTGATAGTTCTTCAGTTGTTAGTTATGTTAATGGACAGTTCAGTTTATGATTAATTATGTTGATATTTATTACTTGAAGGTGTCAGTGTGGCTTGGTCATTCCATGCCTCCTGTTCTTCAAGCTTTAATATAAGTGTCACTAACTTATGCCCAACAGTCTTTCTGGACTTGTTCAACTATTTCTGCTACCCAGGATTTAGCAAGCAGCTGCTTTGGGTGAATACCCTCCTTGTACAATTTGAAGTTATAATACTTTTTGCAAGGCTTGTGTTTCCCTCTTGGCCTTGGTTTCCGAGCACGAAAATGGTGGTTGAGTAATGGAGACTAACTGTCAAGTTCCCGTTTTGTTGTGTGGATCCATTCGTTTGTGGTTTCAATTTGTTTTTGCAAATGGTTATCTTGGTCTTTAAAAGCTTCATGGTTTTTATGCTTTTTGTACCTGTTCCATTCTGTGATAGAGTAGACTGGGATTTCTAGTAGTAAGTTTTGGTGATGGATATTTTTGATCAATGTGACAAATTGGCCAAGTTTGTTAATTATTTCTTCTGTGAAGTGTTCCTGTTGCGATGTAACGGCAATTTCACCTTTTTTTTGTTCTTGGAAGTAAGGTTACATGTGCCAAGGAATATGTATACACTGAGGTTGCCAAGTTGTTCAATTTGTTTACCGATGTTTGACTTCAACCAATATTATCGGTCATCAATGGTCGCTCCTCCGCTACACCACCAGATTATGTCTCTGTCAAAATTATTGACTGCCTGGTCCCTGAGGTATGACCCCTTGCTGTCGGAAAGGATTGCTTGGGTAAGTTGTTGGGTACCCGAAAGGGGTTTCTTTGCTGTTTGCAGAAATTTCACGAGTCTTGTCTATAATGTTATGGACGTAAAAAAAGGTACACTTGGGATCGATAGTTTGTGTTTTGGTTCCTTTATGTTTATGGAAACAACTATGTTTATAATATTGTAGTTGTAGAATAAACGCACTTTATTTTTTCAATCGGCCATATTGTATTGGTGGCCTTGGTCTTCTGGCCGGGATTGAAGAAAAAATCAGTATTGAGTGTGTTGTTTAATAACCAGAATACCTTTTGAATATGACACTAATGATGTTATTTACGCTTCGTTCAGGCAATGATGCACAGAAAGTCTTGTTCCAACAATATGTACAGCTAAAACAATAAAGTTTTTACAGAGCACAATAAAAACACCGCCACCATTATTCTTGACCATCATTGTCGACGTTGCTTCGTTCCCCATTTTTTACAGTCTCTTCCTAAATTTAATTCTATGCATTACATAGATAATTCATCGCAATTCACCTTGTTTGCCTTGGATATACGATTCTGTTTTCGACAAAATATTATAACGAGAGATGTACAGTGTCCGGATACGTAAGGTGTTGTATAAATATGAACAATCTGGTCAATTTCGTCAGATTTGTCTTTACCGATTATAAAAGATATATGGGACGTCCGAAACATGAATGAAATAGTTGCCACTTGACGTTTAGCTACAAACAAAATCAATCAACCGACATAATATACTAACAGTATACTATTCCCAGAAAAGAACTTCTTATACTTTTCATTATAAACATGATAAAGTACAAATGATGAAATCAGACATGTCAGTGTTGGATGATGCTGTCAAATAGTTTTGTTATACACACCATCCTGAACTACTAACTTTAATGATGGTTCAATATTATGAAAACAGAGATTAAATGCTGGCACTCTAATTTGATGCGGACAAGAATTTGCATTCATTGTTTTCCAATATTGCTTTCATTTGTATTATACAATCCATCCTGACATAAACAAAAACTTCTGATTTATACTGCAGCCATAAAGCTTTACATATCAAAGTGCAAAGATGTTTAGTTTTGGTCGATACGGTCAAATAATTTTGCTATACGAGTCAGCCTGAGGTATCAAAAGTACTGAAAATTTGTTACGTATCACTATATTGAAAAAAAGAAGACATGCTGGCACTCAAAATTGATGCGGGCAAAATGTTGAACTCATTGTGTTCCAATATTGCTGTCATGCTGTCATTTGTATTATACATTCAATCCTGACATAAAAATATTGCTGATATACTATGCGGCTATATGGATTAACATAATAAAGTGCAAATATGGTCAGTTTTGGTTGGTGCGGTCAAATAACTTTTCTATATGAGTCAGCCTGAGGTATCAAAACTACTGAAATTGTGTTACGCATCAATATATTGAACAAAAGGAGTACATGCTGGCACTCTAAATTTATGCGGACAAAATTTTGTAGTTATTGTGTTCCAATATTGCAGTCATTTGTATTATACATTCAATCCTGACATGAAAATATTGCTGATTTACTAGGCGGCTATATAGATTTACATAATAAAGTGCAAATATGGTCAGTTTTGGTTGATACGGTCAAATAATTTTTTACGTATCAAATATTGAACAAAAAGAGGACATGCTGGCAATCTAAATTAGTGCAGACACAATTTTGTAGTCATTGTGTTCCAATATTGCTGTCATTTGTATTATAGAATCTATCCTGACATAAAACATATTTCTGAATTTATTAGGCGGCTATATACATGATATAAATATGCATAATAAAGTGCAAATATGGTCATTTTTGTTGACACGGTCAAATAATTTTGCTATACGAGTCAGCCTGAGCTATCAAAACTACAGAAATGTTGTTACGTATCAATATATTTAATAAAAGGAGGACATGGCACTTTAAATTTATGCGGACACAATGTTGTTGTCATTGTGTTCCAATATTGCTGGCATTTGTTTTATATAATCTATCCTGACATAAAAATATTTCTGAATTTAGTAGGCGGCTATATACATGATATAAATAAACATTATAAAAAGCAAATATGGACATTTTTGTTGATAATGTCAAATAATTCTGCAATACAAGTCAGCCTGAGGTATCAAAACTAGTGAAATTTTGTTACGTATGAATATATTGAACAAAAGGAGGACATGCTGGCACTCTAAATTAATGCGGACAAACTTTTGTAGAATTTGCTTTCCAATATTGCTGTCATTTGTATTATACAATACATCCTGACATAAAATATTACTTAATCATTATGCAGCTATATAGATTTACATTATGAAGTGTAAATATGGTCATTTTTGTTGATGCAGTCAAATAATTTTGCTATACGAGTCAGCCTGAGGTATCAAAACTACTGAAATTTTGTTACGTATCAATATATTGAAAAAAAAGAAGACATGCTGGCACTCTAAATTGATGCGGACAAAATTGTGTAGTCATTGTGTTCCAATATTGCTGTCATTTGTATTAAACATTCAATCCTGACATGAAAATATTGCTGATTTACTAGGCGGCTATATAGATTTACATAATAAAGTGCAAATATGGTCAGTTTTGGTTGATACGGTCAAATATTTTTTTACGTATCAAATATTGAACAAAAAGAGGACATGCTGGCAATCTTAATTGGTGCAGACACAATTTTGTAGTCATTATGTTCTAATATTACTAAAATTTATAGAATTTAAACTACTTTTAGGCAGATCACGGATAAATTTGTGTAACAAGCAAAGTTTTATGCGTACTTTATTTACAAATACATGTATTTAATCTGGTTTGTTTATATCACGGAAGTATTATATTGACTTTAATTTTCTCTGTTTGTATACCAGGAAACAAAGACATTAAAACATATTTTCCAAAAATCGTATAGAGCGGTCCTGGTACCAAGTAAACGTAGTGTTAAGCAGACCAGCCAAAAGTTAACTTGAGATCAGGTCTGGTTCGATCGGAGTTGTCAAAATCAAAGTTAACTTATGTTTACTTATGTTAACTTATAGCAGGACTGGTTTCAAAGTTAACTTATATCAGTAGCGGACCTGTTTCCAAGTTAACTTTTACGGCAATTTCAAGTTAACTTGATTGTGGTCCTAGAACTGGTCAGATCAGTCCTAAATCCTGTCACAGGTTAACTTTGACCATTCCAAATGACTGGTTATCAAGTTAACTTGCTGTACAGGTTAGGACTGCACCCATCTATATGTCCAAGCAATGTATCAATTCCAAATATGAACATACTATGCTGTAAACCAGAGTTCCTTGTTATTTAATTGATCTTCGCCATTCAAAGTCGTTTCCGACTAATAATAAATGTATGACGTCAGTTTTAAAACATATACAATTGCACAACACATGTGTTGTCCTTTGTGTTATTTAATATATGTACCGTCCGATAGGTGAACAAACTTTGACAAATGTGCGACGGCTTTTATTTATGTTATAATATGTTCTCTTTGTAGCTGTACCTGTGGAGAGTAAGTATTGAAGATAAGGCTTACGATCCATATTCATCTTTTATGGCGCTATAGTACGTACTATGTGTTAGTCATGAAAAAAAGTAAATATCGTGATAATACAAAAACTTGTATCACATATATCTCTACACGATGTATAATATGTTTATTTCAATTTATTTGTTTCATACTTAAAATTTACATTTAAAAGTATAATATATCTCATTACAAAATGGATCGACAAGCATATGCAGAAACTGGCATTTTGCTCCAGTAGTCTCTTTTAAACTTGATTTTGTGAACAGATAACGAATTACATACTGTATGTTTGCAAGCTGGTTCGTATGAAGGACACTATTTATCTAGTTAAGTGTTGTGGTCGTCTCTGACATAAATTGTTTCCAATTGAAAAGATTGGTACGCTTATAGACCGGAGGTATACTCTTCAGATACAGATAATTTCAACACATAAAATGCATGTATATATTTATCAAAATACAGAGCTAGCATGTACTGTAAAAAAAGGATCAATAGTACACTGTTACTTTTTTTTCTGCAAAGAGGAGATGCAGTTCTTGTTAAAATGCTACAACATCGGAAGCTTTGACTTGTATGACTGCTGTTCCATACAACTGATCGTAAGCAACATCAGTTCACATTTGTTATTAGTCAAATAGTGACCAAATACAAAATCAATCGAATGATTTGATTTGATTTTGGGTATTTTAACGCCACTTTAAAGCACCGCTTTTGGACTATTTCGTGGCGGCCAGTTTTTATTGGTGGAAGGAAGCCGGAGTTCCTGGAAAAAACCACCGACCTTCGATAGGAAAACTGACAATCCTAGTCAATTAAGATAGGAGTCGAGTGCACCCGCACGAGCAAGGTTCGAACTCACAACCTCAGAGTTGACTGGCTAGTGATTACAGTAGTTACTATTTAGACCACTCGGCCGAGGCCCCTTCAATCAAATGAACCAATAAAAGTCCTTAAAGAGTTGTTCAGTGTATTATAAAATTTAGAAGGAAAATGAGGAATGTGTCAAAGAAACAACAACCCGACCAAACAGCAGAAAACAGCCCAAGGCCACCAATGGGTCTTTAACGCATATAGACTAGTTTGTTATCTAAACATTAAAAATATGGAAGTTCATGTTGTGTTCAACAAAACTTCTTACATGTCACCAAAACTTAATTTACATCATTGACGAAATAATTGTTAATTGTCAATGTGTTTCAAGAAGGACAAACAAATTGCATCCAGGAAGCAAAAAGCACAAATTTACAACATCACTTGTAAACATGTATGATGTTTAATTTTCAGTAAAACAAAAAAACAAACATTGTTTTTATTTCTTCAGACTGGTGGACTTCATAGGACGACAGTGACAACCAGTAACAAACATTTTCGAGACACAGAAATGGTAGAAAACACTTCCTTCTGATGAAACAATAATAGAAAACAAGAGCACTGTAACGTGTCCTTGTTTAATGTTGATGTCAGTTTTATATTGCAACATAAATGATCCTGATGCATCAAAATAAAAAAAAACACAATTATTTCATAAAATCTGTTTTAACCACAAACGAATTATATCGTACGTGTTGCATCACATGGTCCATTCATAGTTTGATATTTTCTTATATCAGAAAATAATTAAATGCTCTCTCGTGACTGAGTTTTATATCAATTTCGAAATAATGAGTACCGCGTCATACCATTCAAGTGTTACAAAACAACAATTGATATTTAAGGGTTCGTTTATAGAAAGAAAACCTAAATCATTTAAATTGATTTCACTGTTCTATTAATCCTACAATCAATTTTAATGTAAAACTTCGCGTATTGAAAAGCATTAGTATCTGTCGGATTAGTCTTTAAGCAATTGATTCGAAATAAATTAAAATTGTACACTTTTCTAGTACTTCTAAATATTATTCAAATTGTACACCATATGTCTTTAACCTTACACTGTATTTATTAATGTAAATTCAATTATCAGACATTTATTTGATTAATCTGTTGTTTCTGCCATTGAACTAGTAAACATGTAGATTGAAATTGTATCATATTTCACGCGTGAAACTACTATACATATTTCAGTTATATGTATATGAATGTTATTTGTCTTGTTTTATACAATATTATGATATTTTATGGGTAAATTTGGCATACATAAATAAAATACAAGAATAAGTAAGCAATGAATGAGGTTGTTAAATGTAATAAATGCTTTTTTGTGCTTCTTTGTTAAATATTTGTTTGTTTTTGTTGTGATTAAGATTGTGACACGGTGTTGACTGCTGTACCCCTATTTTGACATGTTTACCTATTATGTCTGTTTCTATGTATGTTGGCGTTTGTTTTTGTTGCAGTTCAGTACTTCTGTTGTTTTCCTTTTGTATGTGTCCACAGATCAGCAACACGTCGACTTTGTATAGAAGTTGGTTTAGGTATAAGTTATAATGTTTTTTGTTAAATTTACTTTAAAATGAGAAAATGTTGTCATAAATGAAATTCCTAACATTACATCGGATTTGTTTCCGTAATTAAGTGCCTGGGATTTTTTCACAATTCACGTTTGTGTTTAGACATCTGTTGTTAACGGGATATCGTATTCTAAAGGTTGTCTAACTTCGTCCCTTTTCACAGGTAACAACTGTCTCATATTACAAGATAAGCATCATACAGTACTGAAATGATAGCGGTTTCTTGCCCAATTATATTTCATTAGCAGATGTATGAAAGAGAAAATATACTGAAGGGGAATACTCTATCCACAAAACATGATCGAATATGAAAATTTAAAACCAGTTTATTTATTCAGAAATAAGATTAGTAAAGGTGTAAATTAAAAAAAAAAACAGAAAGACTGAACAAAATATCTCCACAAAGAGTGACGCAGAACATACTACAGACGATATGAATTATCCTCACAAAAGTAATGACAGAAACCAGGGAGGCTATCAAAAACAATACATGAATGAACGACCACATAGATGTAAACTCGTATGGTACAGGACGGTAAATATTTTCACATGTATAAATTAGCTATAAAACAAGGTTTAATATACCATTTTCTTCATTAAGGAAATGCCTGTACAAAGAAAGGAATCTGACAGTTGTTTTCTTTTCGTTTGATGTGTTTGGGCTTTTGATTTTACCTTTCGATAAAGGACTTTCCTTTAAGAATTTTCCATGGAGTTCGGTATTCTTTTTGTTTTTTTTTTTTATTTTGATTTTTTTGTATAACTTGGAACATTACTTGTGAATGTTAAAGGTATATTAATTGTGATTAGAAAACAAAGCACATCTATTCTGTGCCGGTTTGTGTATTTACGTGCTAATCTGCTAAGAATATGGCAGTGGCGAAAACATTTCAAACAAAAATCCGCTCAACTTTACATTAATTTAAGTTCAGAATGTATAATGGTGCACGAATTTTAAATTTGTTTCCTTTTCCAGTTCTGATATTTCAAGATATTATTTGTTTGAAATGCACTAGAAAAGAACAACTAAAGGGAGAAACCTCAGTAATTTTCTATTACTCTAACCAAAAGTTATCTATATATTTTTCTCGATATTACCAGACACGCAAAAACGAAAGATCTCAGAATGAGGATAATTACAAAAAAAGGATGGTTAGGTCAGCGGGTTTTTGTTTCGGCTTTGTTTTGATATTTTTCTAAATTGCATAATTTTTACAAAACTGGCACTTGAATCTACCTGGGCGTGTATTTATAAAACCTAATGTTGTCGTTACACGATTTATTTGTAAATTTTAAATAATTTGCACTTGCTTCAATTTGTTAATGTGTTGTTTTAAACTATCAGTCTAATCAGTGTGTGTTCTATAACATCTTATTATAACATCTACTTCAAAGGTTATAAAGTTCAATCTTATTCATTAATGTCGTTGTATGATTTAACAATTAAACTAGTTCATTTTAACAAAATTGATAAATTGGCGTCGTCATGTGGAACTATCAAATGTTCATACATTACTGTTGAAGTTATTAATTAATAAATCATATATACAAATACTCTTAAATCATCCATTCGGTCAGTGGATAACAAACAACATACTGGGATACAATAAACATGATAAATGCATTTTTTCAAAGTTTCAAGCATAATGGAATGTACTAAAGTTCAAAATTCGAAAAATAATTAACATACACAATTCAACAATTTAAGTTTGCGACCAAAATCACCTTCAAATGGATTTAAAATCCGACGATATATAGATATTAAAATTGTTTTATTTAGCATAGAAAACCTATTGAATTTATTGTTCTTTTCATTGATATGATGTACACTATTATACAACTAAAAGGAGATATGGTTAACCCCGTTTATTATGACGTTCATTTTCACTAAACTAGTACACATTTTTAATTAGGGGCCAGATGAAGCCCGCCTCTGGGTGCGGGATTTTCTCGCTGTGTTGAAGACCCATTGGTGGCCTTCGGCTGTTTTCTGCTCTATAGTCGGGTTGTTGTCTCTTTGACACATTCCCCATTTCCATTCTCAATTTTATATAGGTTAATGTTATTTGAAATAAGCAATATGTGCATTTTTGGTTGAACTTCTGATTGCTTGATAAATTGGTGGTGTTTAACATTGTTTCATATCTCTTTGGCTTTACCATGTAGGTCTGTTTTATTAGGGGTAAAAGGTCTAAGTACCTAGAGAAAACAATCGACCTTAAGTACAAAAACTGACAATTAGGATTGGGGTCAAACGAACAATCTCGAACTGACAACTTCGGCGTTGACAAGCACTTATAGGCTCGAACTTACAACGGCAAACAATATTGTAGATACACTACATAAACCAACTGGCCACCTTGATTAACTACTGCAAAAGAGGTGAAAGATACCAAAGGTGAGTCGGAACAGAATACACAACACCATGGCAAAAAACAAAAAACGACCAAAGACAAACAACAGTACGCAGAACACAACAACATAAAACAAACTAAAAACATAGAAAAACAAACCCCACCAATTACCGTGAGTGATATATCTTGTTATCATATACTTAGAGTAAATAACTTATAATTTTTACTGTATGATAAAAGCATAAACTTAATTGAATTACATATTTTCCGAAATGGTGCTTAATGGGTTGATTTGAATAATATATCAACTGCTTCAGGCTCTTATCGCATGCCTTTCCGTAACGTTATCGCATGGCATTCCGACGTTACTCGGCAAATTACACCTCAATGGTACGTTTTTAGTGAAAAACATAACAAGTACTGTACATTGCAAATATTAGAAAACAGGAAAATAATTTATGTAAAATGCAAAACAAATGATACAATAAACATGATAAATGCATTTTTCAAAGTTTCCAGCATAATTCCTAGCAAGTTACTTTACAAATGTTGACTTTTTAAAACAGTGTTCATTATGTTTTGTTGGTTTGTTTTTATCGTCAATATAAAAATATATTATACTGTTCTTTTTCTCCTCTGTTTAGGCATATGATAGAAAGATTTCATATCGGATGTATTACATTTGGCGTCCGTAGTCCGTAAACTTTTAACTTTTTTAACTTCTACTTCAGAACCACTTACAGGGATCAATGTATTAAACTGTTATTTTTCTTCATTGTTGAAGCATACAATAAAACGATCAGTACATGTCATGTTTCATATCAGATGTATTATCAGCCCTCGGCCAATATAAGCCCTCGCACCTTCGGCTCTTGGGCTGATATAGAACATTGGGCTGATAATACATCAGATATGAAAAATGACATGTAATAACCTAATACTTCTGAAGGGTAAGCATATCCTGATCCACTTTTGGCATCCGTCGTGGTGTTCATGCAAGTACAAACCAGTGATAAGTCTTATTTGGTAGTGCACATTTGAGGAAATGAGAACAGGGTGGTGGTTACGATCATTGGAACACGTCCGTGTTCATCTGTAAAACAGATCCTCCAAAAACAGTCAACCAGCTTGTGATTGCATTCGTACATTCTTACAATGGATGATTTCAACTTCGACACTTTGAAATCTTAGCTTAATTGCTTCGTTATTATTCCTATGTTGTAAAACAGGCCCTTAGTCACTAGGTTATCCGTCGACTTGTATGCGGGAATTTGTTGGTTCAATTCAAATCCGGTACACACCAACACTTTGTACGTGCTGTTTTTCGCGCCGGAACGGCATTAAGAAGTTAGAGGAAAGATTCGTCGACTCAAAGTCACAATAATGTAAGGTGACACATCTTCCAGTTAAATGTTATCTTGGGAGCTATTGTGGCATTAAAATCCAAACAGTGTTCACATTAATATGACATGAACAAAACATAAGGAGATGTGGTATGATTCCAAACGACGTAGATGTTAGCAACAATATGTCGCCATACGGCAATTAACAACGAACTCAACACATATAACAAAGCAAGCTGTAAAAGGCTCGAACATAACAAAATTGAAATATAATTCAAATAAGAAAACTTAATGCCTGGTAAATGTTCAAAACCACAGACGAACAACGAGCATAATATACAAAAAAAAAACGACAACAGGGATTCGAACAGGGATGCAACAGCACAATATATGACACATTTGTGAACAAACTACAGACATCAGTTGAAAAGGACTTGTATGAACAGATTGATACAAAGCAAAACAAACAACTGACATAAACGTTAAAGACATGACGTACCGATCTAATAATACCCACAGTGACTGCAATCTAGTTCCATGCCAAAGACAAATCATACAAAAATCATGTATCCAAGACAAAATAATCAATCAGTACACAATCAAATGATCTATTGTAAAGACATCGTAAACAGTATTGGAGAACATGACCTTGTGCAAAACCAAACTATAGGTACCGACAGGATTTAAACAACTGAATAGCAATATACATATTAGTTATGTTTTAATTTATTGATAAGCAAATGTATGTTAGTACCGACGAAAATATGCAAAGATCTAATCATAATGGTTAATTGATAACCTTTTAAAATTAGTTTACTATAAGGATAAGTAAGCTTAAATGAATCGCAAGGGTTTAATATGCCAACCAACCATCATCCTTTTTTGCAGATATGTTATCTATCCTTTTAAAAATGTTAACTGACTTTAATTTGTTTTTTTCTGTTTTTAAAACGAACGTTATTTTTATATCTTAGACCAAGACATGTTATCAACTGAGGCCATTCTGAAGACATTCTAGTGTAAATCAAACGACAGATGAACTGTGTTGTATTCAGTGAGAACGATTGAAATCGACTAAACATAAGTTAAACGGTTACCATCACGAATTGGTTGACCTTAACGATATGTCTGTGCGAATCATTTTTGCTTGTTTCGATATTAAGATACCAATAATAATCTATAATCTTACCGATTGTAACATTTTGACTGAATGTGGATTTACATCGTGGTTGATGCTACATTGTCGGAGACACCTTCCCTATTGGCGCACCTGGTCTCGCTCTTTTCGGACTGAAATATTTAAAATAGATACAAAGAATATGATGATAAACACCTTTCGTAGCACAAACGAATAATACTCCACCTTCTCATTATTTAGTAGTGTTGCTCAAGAAAATGGGATAGGCATATGTTAAAACACTTTAATTATACTGACGATGTCTTTTCACTCCGTGCCAATATTTCTGTGAGTGCTTGCATCTTATATATCCAAGTGAACTGAAGATAAATTATCTTTTTAGAAACTACATGATCTGCTCCAAATCTCCAAAGTGTCATTGATAATATCACTAATGAACGTCTTCAACTGTCAAATTGTCAACTTTCCATTTCTCAGCAATACTAAAACCTTTGCCCCATTTGTTTTTAGGTTGAATGTTTCAATTTATACTAAGCGCTAGTGAATGTTTGCACTATACAGAATACAAAAAACAGGAATCTGCTTGAAAAGAGTTATACCGACGACCGACTGAAATTAATATAACATATGTTTTACGATTACCATCACGAATTGTTTTACCAGTACGCTGTTTCTGTGTCTCAACTCACAATCGATATGGTTACGACTTAGATCGTTTAATACCAGAATAATTTTCTTATCATTAAATCTATCAATTGCGTCCTTTTCCCGATTAGAAACATTTTGACGGACTGTGAATTTGTTTGGCGGGTGATGTATGCATTACAATCCCCTTAATTGGTTTTGCTTCAGTTTTAGTTTTTACCATATTTTGATTTGTTTAGTTTTGATGTAATGTGCACATCGGTACATTGATGTTACCTCTGACTGATATTCTATATTTATCAAATAATAGTGTTGGGTATTGCCCCTCTCCATGAATAACATATCCATTGAACAATGATATCAAATGTTACCATTGAAATATTAAAGTATAACATAATATTAATTTCGGAAAAAAATTGAATATAAGGAATTAAATCAGTCATTCTTTCACATAATGACTTGTCTTTAAACAAATTGTATCTTGAAATATAGTACTTGGTGTTGGCGATGTCTAATACCCACATAGACGTTCTCCGATTAATACCAACTAGATATCTCGCAAGGTTTTATGGTGATGAAGACTGATATGCATTTTAGCAAAATGATGACTTCTATGCGATTGAATAAAAACCTTATTTTTGAATGTACAAGGTTATTAGAGAATAAGAGATAATAATGAAAATACTAGTCTGAATTCCTAATACTGAAAACTTTCAAAAACCTTTCAAGATATTCTAAACCGCTTACTATCATGGTTCAGATGTTTGCAATATATTTGTGTTTGTATACATATACAGTTTGTATAAGAAAATGTTTAACATGTTCTTATATATCAAATAATAATTAACCATAGCCAGTCATTTAAACCAATTCTTAAGAAAACAGTAGTAGTATACAGAACAATAGTAAATACATCAAGTATTGTATTTAAACTGTGTGCTTATTATATCCAAAATTTAAAATAAGTTTTATGATTCACAGTTAACACTTTAAATGCAAGACATACACTATATAAAATTGAATTGAATTTCAATGGCTTTTGTCATTGGTTATTTACCTCACCTTAGTGTTAAACATTTTAACCGATAAGTGACGAAATGGCACAGGCAGCTTGTAAAACATGTGAGATTTGTGAAAATGCTCCAGGATCCCACTACTGCTTAGAGTGTGAACAATACTTTTGTGAAAAGTGTAAAATATTTCATAAAAAACAGAACATTTCGAAGGGTCATGTGTTTCAGTCTGCTTTGGACGTTATTCCGGCAGGTAAATCGAAATGTAAAGAACACAAAGAAGACTTTAGCTTCCTTTGTAAAACGTGTAATGTTCCAGTATGCAGCTCATGTGTAACTGACATACACAATGGTTATAAGTTGTCAAAGATTTTGGACAGCTATTCAGAGCTAAAAGAAAAGAATGATCAAGAACTACGTCAAAAGATAAAGGATGCATCTTCAAGCATGGAAAAGGTTGAGCAGGGATTATCATCATTTGACGAGAAGGTCGATATTGTAATCAAAGCTATTACAGACGAAGAGGGAAACTTAAAGCTATGATTGATAAACATATTAGTCAGATGATCGAATCTTTAAAGGATCAATCCAAGAAAGATAGAGACAAATTGACAACGATAATAGCACAAAACAAGGATGTTTTAAAGGCAGCACTAATTTTCAATAACAGAAGCAAGGAACTTTTCAAAACTAAAAACGATGAAAAAAAGAGACAGGCTTTGAAGAACTTAACCGATGAAATTGTAAAACTTAAAATCGAGGCTATTCCTGAGTTTCCAACCGTGAAGTACGAGGCTAAATCTTCAACAGACAACGACATCAGACAATTGTTTGGATCATTTAAGATAAGGTTAATTAATTCAGAAAGACTACTTTCACCTATACATGCAATCTTACAATAAAACATAATTACATTTATGTTTAACAAATATTTATCAGTTGTATATTTGCTATATATAGTATCCAAATAACAGCTTTCAGTTCATATTTACTTGCACTCTGCAAGAAAGAACGAAAATACAAAGCTGAACAGTTATCACTAAAACTGTGGAATACCTAGGTTAAATATTGTATCTTTCACAAAAATATAATTAGTCGAAATATTTGTTTTGTTCTTAGTTTGTCAATAAACCATCAACAAATAATCTGACAGTTTGGGAATGTTTTGTTTTTCATCGTGTAAGATTTTCTGCTGCTTAACAAAATGCATGTTGCTGTTTATGTAACTTCTAGAGCATATAGGTAAGGTTCGAGCCAGCTTAACGTTAACTGGACAATTTATCTGAAGGGATTAAAGCTGTTTGTTCATGCATTCCGAAGCACAGTTAAAATTTAAAATAAACAATGATCACAGGAATTTTTAACCCTTTTAAAAGCATGAGGTTGTGTATGTTTTAACCTCTCTTAATATCAAATGTGTTGAATATCTAGCAGACAAAGCCTTCCACGATATTGTTTCTTATATACAAACATCAAACCTTGAAATATCACCTTTACCTCTACAACATTCTCGAATTAGGCGCGTTTAGACAATCATAATTTCGTTCTTCTGTCCATTGATACTTACAAAAAAGGATGATAACAATTATATAATTGAATCATAAACACAGTAGTATTTGGCCTTCAGAAATGTTGCGATAAGATGTATTTTGACCAGGGGTGTCGTTCACATGTAGATACTTAACTCCTAAAAGTTCTTACAATTTATTTTGCAGTAATATCACAACTTTTGATTTTTCGACGGTTTAGACAACAACAATTGTCTCACTTACGAAATTTTAGGTAACGAAATCTTAGTTTATGAAGTACCATACTGGTTTGAACAACACGTACACAAAGGTTGATATCATCAGTGAATTTGGTGGATTAATATTTCAACAGGAAGTAAAAGAAAAGAAAAAGATACCAAAGGGACATTCAAACTCATAAGTAAAAAATAAACTGACAACCCCGAGGCTGAAAAAAAAGACAAACAGACAAACAACAGTGCACAAAACACAACATAGAAAACCAGAGACTGGGCAACACGAACCCCACCAAAACTTGGGATGGACTCAGGTGCTCCGGAAGGGAAAGCTGATCCTGCTCCACATGTGGCACCTGTCGTGTTCTCATGTTAGTACACATCCGAATTCTAATAAGGGGACGGGATTGTAGTTGCGACAATTGACGCATATTCGTTTTCATCATCTGTCAAAAGGATATTCCATAACCGTCAATCAACTCATGATGGTGTCCGTAAATTCTACGAAGAAATAATTTCAATTTCGACTCATGGTTTAATAGCTTTCTTTGAGAGCAGCAACCCTCTATCAAGAAAAGTATGAAAGAGATTACCAGCCTTGGAATATTATATCAACTAGGAGATATATACTCATTTTACACGTGCTGGTGGAATGTTGCTACATAGTAATGGGGCTTTAGTGTGGTTGGTAAAATAGGATGCTAAATTCTGCAAATCTTTATAAAAAATAAAAATTTGTTGACGGTATATAAGTCAGATAATGCATATTTTAAGGTTTTTCTTGTCGTAGAACACACCTCGGGTGTCAGGATTGCCCAAAGAAAGACCTCACTACGGTCGGTCTTTCATTTGATCAATCCTGACACCCCTCGGTGTGTTCTACGACAATAAAAACCTTTAAATATGCATTATCTTTAACACACATTACACAATTCATTGTAAGCAACACAATTAATTTATATTTTGGTAAGAATTTCGGTACTTTTTATGATTAAAAACCGTGATAATACAGTTCTAAAAAAATATTTTCATTCATTACAATTCACATTCAACTTTGATTTAAACAAAGTATATTTCTTTTAAAAGATGTTAGCTGTTGAATGGGTGACTGTTGATTAATATTGGTCTATCTACGTACAGCTTGAAAAATATAAGAAAATGTTGATGTTGATAAATTTGACAATCCATATTCAATATTAATATTTTCAATCACGCCTTGCGTTTTGCATTACTGTTAATGATTTTTTTCATCAAGAGTAGGATGTTCTTGTGCCAGTATTGTCTAAACATTTCATTATGTTCACGAATTAATTTTGTACATCCTGTCACCAAGGTACCCCGACATAGGCTTATTGATTGGCTCCGTTGTATTTTCAAATTCTCAATACATTGTCTAATCTTTAGACTATCAATATGTTTCTGTTCCAGTTTGGAAATACTGCATAACCCCTTCTAAGACTTCGTAATACGTTTATTTTGATGTTTGACGGTCGATTATATATAATTACAGAGGTCAGATGCGACGCGTATGAGGGAAAGGAGAAAGGCACTGAAATAAAGTAACTAGTTTTATTGCCATTTTTCATCCTTTTTTTAATTTTAATTATTTAAAGTTGTGACGTAATATTCCGATCTGTCGAATGTACAGATTCATCATCCGACAGCAGAAAAGATTTTCACTCCTAGGTGATCTTTGGCTGATCGGTGACTAATCGGTAATGGCTGACAGTAGCTAATCCAGTTACAGCTACAAGTACATTTATTCCAGAACAGTATATTCAGGCAAATTTAATTCCCATAAAAACTAGGGAAAAATTGAAGGGCATGTATAGTAAAGTAATGATTAGTTTATTAAAGACTTTGGTAGAAAGACGAAGATGAATATAGTAAAGTCTTTGATGTAATCATTTGTTGTTTGCACCATATAGAACAAACAACACACTGAACTGTTGTGTGTTCTGAAAAGTTTGCCCCTGATCTGTGGTATACTAAATATATATAAAAAAATCAAAACAAATGTTCCAGGTAATATTAAATTACGTATTATCAAAATATAGGTATCATAATAATAATTCAACTACAGATTATTTTGTTTTCACCTTTTTATCACTATAGAGCAACAAGACAGCATACACAACCCATAGAGCAAGGTAGATACCTTTATAGATGTAAAAAATGTCGGTAAGTTATTAAATATTATTCATATTGACATGGTGTAAATATATATATAAACATATATAACGTCTAGATATTAGTCAACGATCTTTCTTACGAGGGTGTTGGATTGTTACGAGTATGTGTCGATGTCGCAAGCAGTATGTTGGCAAGACAGAACAGTCATTCAACAAACGCACGAATGGTCATCGGAGTGACTACAACTGCAAGCCCGACTTCCCCATAAGTCGTCATTTGAGATCACCTTGGCACGCCAAAGCTGAACTCAAAAACCTTACCATCACTATTATAGACCATAACGAGGGTTGGTCAAGGGTTGACAGACTTATTTGGGAAAGTTTATGGATAAGAAAGTTTAGACAGTTTCCTCGGAGGGCATTAATGAAAAAAAAACATAGAATGAGTCCCTACCATCACTTGTTTCCTCTAACTTAGTCTTCAGTACAGGACTTTCATAGTTTTAAGGAATTTATTTCTCCTCCTGACCATCAATATTGAAAACAATTACCAGCGTATTGATTTGTGATAATTTGTATGACGATCAAAATTATTATTTCAGCTCGACTACCTCATGTCAAGATAAGAATCATTTAACAACTTACTGATAAAGAATCTTAGTTATCAGACATTTCTATATGATTTTACTATTCTTTTGGTGCCGTTGTACCCTTTTAGACTTGTTTAGTATATATATATATTTATTTTGGCAATCGCCAATGGCAGTCAGCAGGGTTTAAGAACATCAGTTGTTCGACCTGCTAGTCAAATGCGTTTTGTTAAAATATACTTTTTCACTAATTTAGGTCTTTTGGAAAATGTTTTTTGTGCTGTATTTAGACCCCTCTACCAGGAAATTTGTTTTGCATGCAAACGTATAAAAATTGCGGGTTTTATCCAACGCAATCATAGGTTTGAACGTTTATATTTTTTCGTTTGGACTTGTATTATATTTGCCTTCGGATTTATATGATCTGTTCATTCTATTTTGGCTCTTTCAAATTTCACGAATCTATCCTAAATTGAGGTAAATTATATGGCCTTCCAAATACCGTTTCGATTCTTAACATCACTAAAGAGACATTAATTGTCGAAATCCGGATATAGTGTACACATTTTTGCACCTCGTGTTTGCGGTATACCATCTTTTCCGCAAGTTAATTGTTTTCTGTTTGGTAATAAATAATTAAAAGATGTATTTTGTTACATCTTGTGATCCGTTTATTTATCAATCGCCAATGGCAGTCAGCAGGGTTTAAGAACATCAGTTGTTCGACCTGCTAGTCAAATGCGTTTTGTTAAAATATACTTTTTCATTCATTTTGGTCTTTTGGAAAATGTTGTTTGTTCTGTATTTAGACCCCTCTACCAAGAAATTTGTTTTGCATGCACACGTATAAAAATTGCGGGTTTTATCCAACGCAATCATAGGTTTGAACGTTGTTTTCAATTTAGACTTGTTTATATTTTTTCGTTTGGGCTTGTATTATTTTTGCTTTGTGGTTTATATGATCCGTTCATACTATTTTGACTCTTTAAAAATTCAAGAGTCTATCCTAAATTGAGGTAAATTATATGGCCTTCCAAATATCGTTTCGATTCCTATCATCACTGAAGAGACATTAATTGTCGAAATCCGGATATGGTGTACACATTTTTGCACCTCGTGTTTGAGGTATACCATTTTTTCCGCAAGTTTATTGTTTTCTGTTTGGTAATAAATAATTAAAAGATCTATTTTGTTACATCTTGTGATCCGTTTATTTGTCAATCGCCAATGGCAGTCAGCAGGGTTTAAGAACATCAGTTGTTCGACCTGCTAGTCAAATGCGTTTTGTTAAAATATACTTTTTCACTAATTTTGGTCTTTTGGAAAATGTTGTTTGTGCTGTATTTAGACCCCTCTACCAAGAAATTTGTTTTGCATGCACACGTATAAAAAATGCACAACTAAAATATAAACATGATAATGACGACAAATAAGGTTTAAGGTGAGGTTAAAAAAAAAAAACAAACAAACAAACAAACAAAACCTGAAATATGAGTCCATAATATGAGGAACATATCAATTATATCATGCAAAATCTGAACATGTACACAAAGAAGACTCAAATGATCAGTTAAAACCAGAAAATAATTTACAATGTTTAAATGTCTTGAAAACAAACCATGGAGTTAAGAAAATAAAAAGTAACTGTTTATGTCAAGTTCTAAGCAGAAACATTCAAAATCCACTGACAATTTTGTTTGTTAACAAGATGTATAAATGTAACACCAGTGTATACAGATAACACGGTGGCCGACTGGTTTAAGTTGTCAAACTACTGAATCACTTGCCTGTCAACATTGAGGTTGTGAATTCGAATCCCGCACCTGGCAGGTCACGCTCGACGTCCATCTTAATTGATTAGGATTGTCAGTTTTCCTAAAAAAGATCGGTGGTTCTCTTCAGGCACTCTGGTTTCCACCACAAAAACAAAAACTGGCCGCCACTGAAAAGCATAACATTAACGATATCAATCATTTTGCACTAAATGCGCAGTTCGACAATAAAAGACTTCAGTGTAAAACACCAATCAATAAATCATTGAATACACTGAAAATGTTTTGGAACAGCATATGAATTTGCATTTAAATAGATATAGGAAGATGTGGTATGAGTGCCAATGAGACAACTCTCCATCCAAGTTACAATTTATAAAAGTAAACCATTATAGGTCAAGGTACGGCCTTCAACACGGAGCATTGGCTCACACCGAACAGCAAGCTATAAAGGGCCCCAACAAATTACAAGTGCAAAACCATTCAAACGGAAAACCCAACGGTCTAATCTATATAAAAACGAAAAACGAGAAACACGTATGAACTACATAAACAGACGACAACTACTGTAATCTGATTCCTGACTTAGGACAGGTTCAAACATTTGCAGCGGGATTAAACGTTTTAATGGTACCAAACCTTCTCCCTTTTCTGAAACAATAGTATATCAAACCATGGATACCAATCTTTTTACGACATATTTCACGCATTGGTTGTGTTCTATTAAAAACTATTTATCAACAACTTGTGACAAACATTATTGTCAAGCTTTGAAAATCATTAAAAGTTCTGAATACTATTTACAATTACAAAAAAACTTTCTTTCCAGAAATCAAAGACAAAGCGAAAATACATAAAACTTTAGTGTTGCATTATATTTCATCACTAGCCTTTAGATTATTTTGAACGCTTTGAAAGCATTTTATTATCATAATTAATTTCTAATTAGCTCTCCATATAGTGAGGCAATCAACATTTAAACACTTCGAAAAATGGTTAAGGCACATTACAATTCATAAATAGATATTTAACTTCAGAAAACAATTTGTTTTTTGTATACTTTTATATTTGTATAAAATGCTAACAAATTAAACGATTGAATTCAATCAGCTCTTTGCGTAACTGACAATTTGATA
This sequence comes from Mytilus californianus, assembly GCF_021869535.1. NCBI lineage: Eukaryota > Metazoa > Mollusca > Bivalvia > Mytilida > Mytilidae > Mytilus > Mytilus californianus. The sequence goes on along the minus strand of NW_026262669.1, from coordinate 5,441,269 downwards.
ATCTCAATCTTTCAGGAAGGAGAAAAGATCAGATGTGTGAGTAAATGTTATATATGTGTTATATGAAAAATCCGTACAGTCTTCAACAACATGCAAAGTTTTAAAGTATATATTAATAACTGAATCCTTTTGAAAATATACATTAACTAATGAGAGTGGTTAATGGTTACCATAGACCATCAGATTTGTATTGATACAGAAAACCTTAAACAACAGCTCCATTGGTATAAGGTTGCTGCTAACATGGAAGTTAGTACACGAAGGATTAAAAGTGGTGAACATGATGAAGTTGAAGTCAAACCATTAATAAATGAACGGACGCCATAAAGAGTTCGTTGAACGTTTCGAAATATCTTTTTCATATATGACTGGTTATATGTTCAAAATGTCATAACCACAATCCCGTTCTCTTTCATCGAATGTGAAATCAATGAAATAAACTTTTCATCGAATTAGTATTTGCATTAGCAATAATACGGGTTCCACATGCAAAACAAGATATATTTGCTTTCCGGAGCACACGGGATCACCCCCGTTGTTTTGTGGAGTTGTTTGACAGTCTTAACTTTCTATGCTGTGTTTTGTAGACTGTTGTTTGTCTTTTGGTCGTTTTGTTTCTATTTTTACCCTTCCAGAGCACCTGAGATCACCCCCAGTTTTTGGTGGGGTTCGTGTTGCTTAGTCTTTAGTTTTCTATGTTGTGTCATCTGTACTATTATTTGTCTGTTTGTCTTTTTATTTTTGGCCATGACGTTGTCAGTTTGTTTTCGATCTATGAGTTTGACTGTCCCTCTGGTATCTTTCGTCCCTCTTTTGTCACGGCGTTGTCAGTTTGTCTCCGACTAATGTGTTTGTATCTTCCGCACCTTTGTACAATACAGTCATATATAATCTCGCACGATGTACTTAACAATCAATTCAACATAGTTTTAATTGAATTTTGTTAGCACAAATTTCTAACCCTTGTTAACATTTCAATTAGTAAATAAACAATGACAGAACATAATGTGTTATATACATGTAGATAATAATTTAGGGACTTGACCAAACGTAAAGGAGCCATAATTTTATTGTATGATCCATGGTTTGCATAAAAAAGAGGTATACCTTTCAAAGATTAAATATTTAGTATCAATGATTATTGTTCTGTTTGTATTATATTATGCCGCTAGCATAGACTTATATATGAAAGAAGATGTGGTATGAGTGCCAATGAGACACCTCTCCATCCAAGTCAAAATTTATAAAAGTAAACCATTATAGGTTAACTGTTTTGATCTGGTTTTTTTGTTTTTTTTTTTTTTTTTGTAATCGTTATTCTATTTTCGTCATTTCGTCATTCCGTTTACTGAATTCAAATGCCAAGATACAACAGTCTTCTGAGATCTTATACCCAACAACATGCTTTTGTGTATGTTTCAATTCGAAAACTTTATATTTAATTTCAAAGTTTCTGTTTCTTGGCATTTGTGCATTTTTTTCTTCAAATGGAAGAAACAGATGTTTTTTTGTAGGTATACATTTAAAAATGTTTCGTCCGTAGACTTTCTTTTCGAAGAAACAGTCTTAAAAAGGACGGCTTCAGTGTCTGAATCAAAACATTAGAGTACAACACATTTAAGTCATTTCTAATCATATTGTAATTTTAACAGCTCCGCTACTTTGTATCGCAAGTTGTATTACAAGGCATTTACTGCTACTACATTTTGTACTTATTTCACCGATGATCATCAACAGATTGGTGTAGACACGTCACAAATTAGAACTGAATGTGCATTTATCATTTTTGTGTTGCTTAGTCTTTAGTTTTCTATGTTGTGTTTTGTTTTCTATTGTTTGTCTGTTTGTCTTTTTCTTTCTTAGCCATGGCGTTGTCAGTTTATTTTCGATTTATGAGTTTGAATGTCCCTCTGATATCTTTCGCCCCTCTTTTATCAGTCATGTGGTCACATGACTGATAAATCATATTCATTGCTAATCGACCGCAATTGAGGCAAACAAATCAGAAATAACAATGTCATCCTCTCACGATTATATGACAATTAATTTAACTGATGAATATATTCCTGCGGCAAAAATACATTTAAACGATTTTGAAAGCTGTGGAAATGTCCAACTAAAGAAATAGTTACAGTACCGTAGTATGACAGCTTCTAGAAAACGAAGGTGGGTGACCTGTTACGAAACGCTTATTCATTTTGTTGACATTTTCCACCTGACGAACAAATAGTCGATATAAATATTGGAAGGTGCTGTTTGACAGTTGACTTTTCAATGACTCATCTTTCTTATTGACATAGTTACACTTTTAAAAATTTAATATAAACAGACAAGTCTTCTCTTGTTTTCAATTTTGGACTCACGTGGTATTTCAATAACTTCTACTTCTTTTTAGGTTAAATTAAAGGAAATATTGTTTTTCTCTAAAATAAATACATTAATAATATAAAATTACAAAAATAAGGGAAGAAAGTACCCTCAATTGTTAGAGAAAAGTATTAAATACTCTTATTTATTACAGATGAACAGATGTTTTAACCGGCGATAAAGCAGTCCATAATGATTTCAGCGTCAACAGGGATAAAACCAAATATAAGACAGTGAAAAAGGAAAGTTCTGCTGAGAAAAAATAAGAACCTAACACTAGCCCTGTTTTAGGCTTGTAATAATTTCCTATCAATCCGATTCAACAAAACTTAGACTTTGGTCATATATATACCACCACCTTCTAGACAGTTTAATTCGGTTAAAAGAAGATTAAAAAACCTGACACTGATTTTTAAAATATGACTTCCAGATCTTTAATCAAAGGGGAGCAGTATGTCAAAAGTGCCAGTGTCACCAATGTCATGGACACAATTAAAAGTGGTACATGTTACTAATCTGTGCGAACTTAAGTTGATGCAGCAATGAAAAAAAAAAAAAAAACAGCACATGACTGTTCATGTATCTTTTTCGAATGTCAGTGGAGGTGTTCATGGTGAAAACTGTAGTTATCCTACATCAGTATTTGGTGAAAGATACCCAACGCACAAATATGCATTTGTTTTTAAAAAACAAATTTTGTAAATTTATAAAATTATAATTACAAATTAATAAAGATAACAGAGTATTTATCTGAATACTAAAATGTTCAATTACTGATTAGATCATTGTTGTTTACCTGTTCATCTTTTGTTACAAGGATGTCTTGTGCAAGGACTTTTTTCCGGTAGTCAGTTTTTGCCCCTGAAATGTTTGCTACAGATATATGTAGATCATTTTATTTTGCTTAATTTGAAATGATTATCAGGGCATCCACGTTCTCTTATCTCTTTTGTCACAAGTTTTTCTTCTGGATAATGGCGTTTGGGGAAGGTATGAAAAGTCGGCTAAAAGTAATTCATTATCAAAATGATATTGATTCTAACATAAACAAATTAGTGCATGTCGTTATGTACAATTAACATATCTAAAAGTCTTATTAGTTGTGCCTTGTGTAAAAAAATCAAGAAAAGATGTAAGCCATGCATTTCTTTATCTTTATGAGATATGTCATGATAAGACATAATATCTCGATATATTAGCTCCCATTAACTATTTGCAAGAAAATACAGTTTACATATAACAAATGGAAACAATTCAAATCGATAATTTTGTGAATTACTGTAAAATGGTTATTTTTGAAATCTCAAGAATAGATTTTATATGAATTTATACTGTTAAATATACTTACCATGACATTACATTTATATTATATAGAATATGTTTGCTTTCACAACATGTTCTCATCGCAATTAACTATGTGATTAAAAATACATCCATAAGATGTACTCACCTACGTCATAATTTACCCGTGTACATACAGTAACTTCAGTTTTAATTTGTCGTTTAATTGAATAATTACAATTGTGTGAACAAAAACTGAATTTATTATAGGGGTGGTTTCGGATTGTGGTAAGTATATTTAACCCTACAAATTCATATAAAATATTTCTTGAGATTTCAAAAATAACTATTTTATATGAATTTGGTTAAATATACTTACCATGAAATTACATTTATATTAAATATAATATTCGCTGATTAGCAAGCAGTGTCTCATTTTGGTGGAGGATAAATTATCTCAGACATATACAAATTTAAACATATAAAAACTATGTCAAAATTGTTAGAAAATAACTCCACGAAATTTTGTAAATACTGAAATTAGACGAAATCAAAACTACAAAATTTACATTTATTACACAATAAAGCTAAGTTGTTTAACTATATCTATCAACCAAACTTTATGGCAAAACTTTGCAGATTGTAAAAAATAAAACTTTGCAAATATAGACTTGGATAAATAATCTGAAGGCCAGTATAGAAATTATTTTATCAAAGCTCCTTCATTATGAGCTAAATGTGTTGTAATATTATTGCAACAGTAAATGTGCATTTAATTTTAATTTGGCATGTGCATAGGTTGTTCTAATTGCTTGTACAAATTAACAAGAACTAATTAAACCTTAGTATTTGATTTTGAAGCACCTTGCCTTTATCATGTACTTTTCAACTTTGAAATATTAGTTTTTCTAAACTTTAGTTTACTTGACAACATTTAGCTTTTCTCTATCTTTGCTTTGTTTTCTCTATGGTTTTAATATAAAAACAGAGAATATATGATTGGTGATCATATTTTGATAACCTGATCATTATCAATATCTCTCAAAATAAATTCTTTTCTGCTGAATTGTCAAAGAATTATAATAAATTAAAATATACTTTTTAAATCACTTTCCTAAACAGTACTAACAAAACAATGTAATAAAGACTCAACCAAAAGTTGTTTCGTGATTATGCTAAATATGGATCAATTTATAAACTTTTAGAAATTATAGTCTCCTTGAGTACTTATTCTTCTAGATATACTACTCTTGTTAATATCTAATAGATTTAGAATGAAAATAGAGATGCCAAGAGAAGTATTGCATTATAGGAATGACATGACAATTTTCCTACCCGACTAAATTTTAAAATCTGATAGAAATTTCTATAAGATTGGTAGAAACTTTGAATACCATGTCTACCAGTTCACCAATGAACAAACATTATCTTTCTTTTCGTACTAGAATACTAGTGTAAAAATAAAGAAATGGACAAATCAGTGGAAATGTTTAAATATACATGTTTTCCAATGCCGAATGGTATCATAATGCTTCTACAGAGCATTTGGATGTTGAGCAAGCCAAAACTGTTGTCCTAATAAGCCAAAAAGAATACTGACAAATGAATTTCCCAAACTATGAAAAATCTGTGTCAATGTTGTTTTTACATTTCTAATTAATATCTCACAATGGTATTCTGTCTAAAATGTGAACCTTTAGGCAACGACTAATTTTGAATTATAAACTGCCATGCACAGTATCAAATTTAAAGAAACAAAAGTTTGACATATTGAACAACTCTTGAACTGTTGCTCTTGACAATTGTTTTTATTTGTTTCAGAAATTATTTCACAATCAAAAATACTAACATGCAACTTGTCAAATATAGTTCTATATTTATAGAAAACACTTGTACTAACTTGCTTTTGTGTTCTTCAGAAATGTTTCAGAAATGGATTCACAATCAGAAATACTCATTTCATTTCTCTCTCAGTTCACCGTATCTGAATTCCATATATTCTGATATGGTTCCCTATATACCCACCAAAAACACTTTTAGTAGTAATTTTGTGACTTCAAACCAGTCATTTGGTTAAACTAAAAGTCACTCATTTGCATTTGTCCAAATTGACAAAAGATCTGACAAAACAAAGTAAATGGGATGTATATCAATATACAAAACAATATTGAATCAAAATTCAAACTACTGTTAATAAACACATTTCAATTTTGTCTAGTATATTCTTGCATAAGATACTAACTCTATGATAGATATTTAATATTGTTCATGCAACTGCATACAAAGATTTAAGAAATTTTGTTGGATAATTCTCTGGTCATTATGAAAATTGAATAGTGAATATCCTCAATTTTGGGGATAAATCACATCCAATCTATTTGAAAACTCTCCTACATGTAGATAGTCACACGACTAGGATTTGTGTACTCTTTGTTAATAATGAACAAAAATAGAAATAAACAGTGACATTTTTGAATTTAGATATTTACAAATGTCTTGCACTAATTAATTCTAGTGACAAAAGTGGTCTACGCTCCCATATAGGACGATATCCACATTAAAATAATCAAATCTGGTCAAAAATACCTATTCTGATTGTAATATATAGTGTTGTGTTTACTCCGTCTCGTGTAAACAATCAACTCTTCCGAACTTTCCACTTGACTCTTACGTAGGTTGCTCTAAACAGCTTAAATTCGGTCAGCGTGGAAGAAAAATTTTAACATCCGTTTCTTTTTAAAAACGGAGTACTCATGTAACATGTTCGATTTTGACATACATGTTCTGCCTTTCCTCGCACCAGACTAAGTGTTCGAAAATTGCGGCTAAACAAAGGTTAGTTCCTAGGTCGTCGTTGTTACAGACTTGTAATGTTGACGAAACGCTCAAATAAAAAACTTGATAAAAGCGCTGTGTAAATCAATTTAATCGTAAAACGATATTCCTAAAACAAATAATATTTGTATAAAACATAAGGATTTTCAATAGAAGACTGTTAAAAATCCTTGTCGACGAGAAACATGCGTTCACTTGAACGCAAAAATTAAAACTGAAGTTACTGTATGTACACAGGTAAATTATGACGTAGGTGAGTACATCTTATGGATGTATTTTTAATCACCTAGTTAATTGCGATGAGAATATGTTGTGAAAGCAAACATATTCTATATAACATAAATGTAATTTCATGGTAAGTATTTTTAACCAAATTCATATAAGATAAGTTCACTTTTATCTTAGGTATTATATTGAACATTTTTTCCTTGTGATGTTGATGTTTTTATTTTTATTTTTCAGTCAGTAGTAAGTGTCATGTACCAGCCAGATAAGTATATTGTGACTCGTACATTAGAATGCTTGCTGATGTGTATTCCGTTTTCAAAAATTAAAAGTCAAGACAAGCATAATAACAGAATCATCTCCATTACATAACAGCATAAGGGTATCATTTCGTACTCTGTAGTAAGTGTAATTATTTGTAAAAGAACAAAGAACAGTAAATGTTTGAAAATACAAAACATAAGAAAAAGCAACTCCTACTTATTAACTTGTCAGGCTACATTACAAACTATATCTTTTATCTTGTGAAATAAAAAAAGAATCAATACATGTAATATTGTGACAAAACTCATTTTCGCACCGTACGCTTTTTAAAGATGTTATGTCTTTATTAGGAAACACTTTGTTTCGCTATATATCATCACTCTACAACATCATATTGGTTGATAGATCTTGAACAAATACTAGCAGGTAAACAATCAAATGCACTTATTTATTTATTGAATGCTGTGTTTACAGTAAATTTTTTTTTCATTGTAACATAACTTTTCTAACAGTCGAAGTACCATTAATACATAAAGCTCTACAAAGAAAGTTTAATCAAATTTCATAATGATATCACATAACTTACTTTCTCCCATAAAAAATTGCCAATTAAGAAAAAAATGCAGAATCATGTAGTCATTTTCTATGAAAACAGTTTTCAATAAAGAGAAAAAAAACATCTACATAATATTTAAATTATTGTAATCGTAATTTGTAAAATATAGGAATCTGTTTTAATTGAAAACAATTTTTAATAGAGATTAAAAAAAAAAAAAAACATTTACACAATCATAATGAAATATTTTTATCATAATTTGTAAAATTTATGAATTGATGTTTTTGAGATAATTTTTTTTTGGTGTCGTGATTTGTTTAATAAGATATTGAGAAAGGGTATTTCTGTTATTTTTCAGTGCAAAGTAAGTGTAATTAACCAGACAGTATAAAGTGATGAGTGTCATTGTAATTGAGAAAATATCAATCATTGATTAATAAAGACGACTTTTCTAAGAGGTGAAAAACCGATTCGAAATGATTGATGTGAAATATTATGAATGGGAAACTACAAATGATGACAATCATTGCGATACTCGTACTTGATAACAAGGCACGACAGCAACAATTAATTTTGGAAGGAGAATGTAACACAGTTTGCTTTGTGAAGCAAAACATGCTAAATGTGCAAAAAAAAAAAAAAAAATCATTAACATTTTTTTAGTTTTATTATAATGACAACACATATACTGTAAAACTACTATATGCAATAGGTAAGTGAGTCCATGGGATTTATATTTGGTATCATTTGTTTGAGACTTGCAATCCAAAAGGATTTTTTAATATATTACAAATGATAATACTTAAAACCCTTAATTAATGACTGTGTTGTTCTGAGCAATTTTTAAATAACACATTGTTTCTGTTAGCCTCATTTCTAAATATTTAGAAATGTAGCTGCAAACACGCACAGACACAATTAATTGACAGTTACAATATAGTAACGTCTAATTCTACACCAATAATGTGTTGACTGTTATTTGTATTATAACAAGTTACTTATACATCCTTACATATATTCAAATCTCATTTTTTTTTGGTCAATGTAAAATATCAGACTACATATGCTAAAATTATCAATTATTTTGGAATGAATTTAATTGATTTGCTGAAACATTTTGTGTTGCTTTATTTTATATTTTAATATACATTTTTTTCTAATTGCTAGTCTCAAGTAAAAGATAGCAAATATAAATCCAATGGAATTACTAACCCTCTGTATTTTGTATTTTTATGGTATATTTGTTGTCATTTATATATAACTCTAAGAAAAATAATGTATTTTATTTGCACATTAGCATGATAAGCCTCACAAAGCAAACTTCATCAAATGTATAGCGATTTTGACACGATTGAATTTCTTCACCCCAAAGAGTGTGCAATTAACCAACATATCTTGTAGGTTGCACTTTGTAAAAAGTAAATTATCAAACATACCGAACTCCGAGTAAAATTCTAAACGAAAGGTCCCTAAGCAAATGGCAAAATCAAAAGCTCATACACATCAAACGAATGGATAACAACTGTCATATTCCTGATTTAATACAGCTGTTTCACAAACCACGCCTATTTTGGGGAGATATATAATATTCTAAGATATTTTGTTTTGTTTACGTACTGGTTCCCAGATATGATCTCTATGTTTCATCTCATAGAGACATAACTTGGGAATATAAATATACATGGTAGCGGCGAAAAATGATGTCTGAGGAAGACCCAAAGTGAAGGGAGGGGTAGTTCAGAATTTTAGTACAAGTTTAAACTCTTAGAAGTTCGGGGCATATAAATGTTGAAAATATGCCGCACAGCCATATGTTTTGAACTTTGAATGAAATAGTAGTGCATATCAACTTTCCATTTTAGGATATATTTCTGAAACTTCATAGAAAAAGTGGCACAATTTATCCGAAAAGGGAGTTCCTATCGGAGTTTGAATGTCTATATGTACATAAGTGCTACTTATAGTTTTCGCATACGAATAATATTCTGTATGATTTCTGACGTGCCGTTTTAACTGGATATATTTACCTCTTCTTAACAGTTTCCACCTCGTAAAAAAACACGGGTTGCATTCAAAGAAATTCAAGCACTCCAAACAATATTCTGATTATAGTTTGAATTACAGATTTTCAAATTATTACTTTCTGTATCGTGATTGGCGTGAATATTAATCTTGAATTTTTGGTTATTTTTCAGTACTTGGTAAGTGTTATGTACCATACAGATAAGTAAATTTTATTTGTATATGAAATGTAGAAGGAAAAGATGATAAATAACGATTTTTGTAAAGGTTGTCTTTATTGTATTGAAAAAAATGATACAATTCTAAGTAAATAAACACACAACTACATTGAACCATTCGTGTAGATCCATGTAAGATGTTAGCCTGGATCAGTAAAAAAACTATAAATGATATAGGTATCATTGCCATGCTTTCATTGATAAGTTTTATATAGCAAAGTTTTAATCAAGTGCTTTTAAAGAAGATATCATACAATTATCTATCTCAATTCTATGCACACATTTGGTTTATACATTTTCTATTGTTTGTTAAACTCTTTTAGATATTACATAAAAAAAAGATGATTATGCATAACAAATATACCTACATTATTAGTGACTGCATTGTTCTAATTAAGTAAAGACTATTTTTTTAATTTAATCTTTTTTGTAAAATATGTACAGAGTTAGCTTTAAAAAGAAAAAAAAATTAAATTGAAACACACAGACACATGCACACACGCACACATATATACCATGTTAATAACATGCACACGCAATTATATGAAACAACATACAAGTTTTGAAATATTTATGTAAAATGTCAGACTGAATGAAAAACTACATATGTCAATTCGGTATTTTAATTAAATAACAGTTTTTGAAGGAGAGGGTAATATAAAGACGGTCGTCATTACTATACATTTAGTGTACACTGTTTTTTAACGTTTACAGTCATTTTGTATCAACATTAATCAAACAAAACATTTTTTATTGAAACAAAATGTAATGCCTTTGAAAAATATGTTTCAGTTTCACATTAGCCACGGTATACAATATTAAAAAAATTGAAGACTAATTTTTTTATAATGTGTTTTTGTGTGTGTGTGGTGGTGGGGGGGGGGGGGGGGGGGGGGGGGGTGCAATGTGAACAATGTTTAAGTCAGAAACCTCAAATTGTGTAAAACGTTTCCTTCATTAATTCATAGATAAAAAGATTTGATTTGAAAGCTTTTCATTTAACATCTCACTATATGAGTCAATATAACTTAAATCATTGGTCAATAAGGCATGAGTTTAATAAAGTGTGGTTCAAATTAAACCGGTGACAATTCGACAATAATTAAAATGTATATATGGGAATTTCAAAATATGTTCAACAACAACCTTTTGTCTATTATTATTGAAAACAGTGGAAAAAGGGACAAAACATATCATAGTAACGTTCAATGCGATATCGAATCTGAAAGAAATGTTTAGAATCCAATGCATAGGGTATTGCGCAAAACCCAAACACCTTGTATAGATAACATGTTTTAAATTGATTCAAACTTGATGAAGGTATAGCAGTGAGAGTTAATTGACTGGAAAACACACTTTAATACGCACATATAACTAAATATCACACAACACACACAAAAGGGAGTTTCACATTTTTTATTATAAAGGACAAATCAATATTGTCAGAAAAAGAAGTTGCATTTGCATTTTATATAACATGAAGACAGCACAGACACTATAAAAATTGAATAGTTCTGTTATTTCAGAAACCCTAACACATTGTATATAAAAACTTCTGGAATGACTAAAAATATATATAATGCTCCATAATCTGACAAACATATGTCTCTCATATTAAAATAGTCTGCTATAATTTAACCATTTATTCAATCAATTGCACAGTAGTTTCAAAACGTCATTTCCCAATCGTATTTTGAATTCCATTGTCTGCATTTTCAGCCCGTAAGTGTCAAGCATCTAACAGATAAGTATAACTTATAAATATGTAGACAATGAATGACATAACCATATAACGTTGTTAGTAGAGTTCGATCTTTACATGTTGCAAGACAAAATGTTCGATGTCATATCTGCAGTACCTGCAGCAACCTTAGACGTTACTGTTTGACGTTACCTGTCTGATTGTTGAATGATCGGTGACATGAACCTGTCTGATCAGTGATTCATCGTTGATCGATACAAGCTTATTTAGCTTAACTGACTGATTCATTTTGATAATTACCGTGACAAAATGAATGCACTGTTTTGCAGTCAGTCATTTTAAATGAATTTGAATGAGTTATTTCTTAAGAAAATGTGAACAATATCAGAAATTCTCCAATAAAGAAACATAAACTTTTGTATGTGCTAACAACAAGTGCAACTATGACTTCCTTTTAACAGAAATAATGAACTGTATTTATTTCTTATTACTTTTTGTACATCATATCTTTTTTGTACGACTTTGGCCCCAGCAGAGCTATAGAAAAACAGTACATTAACGGGTGTTACACGGACACTTTTTAGATGATACACGGACACTTTTTAGTTGTTACACGGACACCTTTTATGAATAGAATCACTCGTGCATGATCAGTGAGTTCATGAGCACTTTAAACTTCAAAATTATATTTGAACTGTTTGTTTCACCGACATATTTCCTGTCTTTTTTATTAAAAATTTACGTTGGAATCAATAACTATATTTTTTTCAAACAATTCCAGTATATAACTATTCATATCAGTACACTAATTGATTGACCATTTAACTTCGAAATGTGGGGTTATAGTTTTTTCCTAAAAACATATTCTGATCCCCAATTTTATGAGAAAAAAATATATTGTGGTCAAGCAGATGACAAAATAATGTTCTGATTCCTGATTTTCCGAAGACCGTATATAATAGTGATAATTTCGAAAAAAAAATATTTGGGTGATAGAATTGAAAAACGAAATAATTTTCTTACTCAGAAAAAAAAAAACATACAACCCTTTTGAAGCTAAATGATCTGTTCGTTAATGTATTTTGTTTTCAATATATGGACATGGATAGTATTCTGGACAATGCTGAAAGTAAAGAAATGCTGGTGCCAACGTTTATATTTCAATAAAAAAACCAGGAAATATATATAAAAAAAAAAATCAAATCTAATCAAAAGATAAAATCCCTATCAACTCACTAATGCACGATTGATCCTATAAATAAAAAGTGTCCGTGTAATACATGTTCAAATAGATAGCACATTTTGAAGAAAATCATTCAACTTATGTCACCAATTTTGGACGGTAAGCTGCGATTGGATCATATTGTGACACGTGTCTAATCTTGATCAACACTATTAGAGACATATAAAAACCTATAGGCATGAACATTTAATAAACAATCCAAAATATATGCCTATATATATATATATATCTTATAACAAGACAACATCCATTTTTTCATAACATTTCATTCACTAATTAAATAGGAAATTCATTCTTTTTATACATTTATATTGTTGTTGAATTCATATATATTTAATTCATATATATTGAATTCATATATTTGGGAGCAAACGTACGACTTTTTTTTGTTTTTTAAGGGGGAATGGGGGAATGGCATGGCACATCCTGCATTTTTTCAACAAAAAAAGGATCAAGCCTGTTTAATTTAAGTTTATTTTAACCCACTTTTTCCTTTTTCCCCAAATAAAAATCAAATGTTAGCTTGCTTACCTCTGAAATGTTTTTCATACATTACTTACTTGCGAAGTTGCATTTTAAAAAGTCTCAAACGTGTTCGACATTCACCTTTTACTTGACATGGTTCTTTTTTATAACACATTAGATTCTTGAATTTCTTGAGAAAAAACTCTCAGCTGAAGGGAAGTGAAAAAAAAGTGTGTTTAAACTCTAACTTACATTAATTGATATATGGTCATTTAAATTTCTAATCTGTTTAATTTTGCTACCTCTTCTAAATGCAAAATGTACTACTTCTTTCTTGAAACGTCGTACAATTCAGATACAAAACAAAGGTAACAAAAAAAAAAACAGGCCGGAAACAAACTGCCGTATAGTTCTTCTGCACTTGTAGTCAGGTCATAGTCCTCGTCTATCGCCTCGGACCTTCAACTGACTACTCGTGCAGAAAAACTATCCGGCAACGGTTGTTACCGGCCTGTTTCTTTGCTACCTTTGTATTGTATCTAATACATATACATATGTCATTTATTGGATCGTCACCTTTTGTGTGATATGATTTCAATCAATGCATCGAACAGAATTGGTAATCAATTGACTATCCTCGAAACTCTTTCATGTTATGTTAAATGAAAACAATCCATCACACATCGATGGGAAATTAAAATGTATTAAAAACTCCATGGACTAATCAATACGTGAACACACGGGTAATCTACTAATCTTCTAGATTGACGCTCCTTTGTTGTTTACCTCAATATTTAGACAATTCTCGATATTTATATTCTGCGCTGTAAGGTTGATTGCCTTAAATATCATGCGATTCAATTGTCGAAAATAAGCTTCTGTTAAAACTCTGAATGCCTTTGTTACCAAACAATAGTCTGTAATGGTATGCATAATGGCATAATGTAGTGTTGGGATATTCTATTACATTGACAAACTATTGTACACTCTTCAACATTTATAGACTTTGATGTTTATTTCTGATTGTCAGTATAAACATAGCATGTTATCCTTGAATATTCATTTTTTTTTTGCTAACATAAATGCATGGGTAAACTCTAACTGTCTTTTACCTTTGTACCCAAGTAATGGTATCGTTGTCAACATTGGCATATTGTCCTCTAAGCATAAGTTACTTGATATTTTGTCAATCTTCAACAGTTCAAGTCGGTCCTGTCTTTGATGGATAAAGTAATATGTTGTATACGACTGAAATAATCGTCCAATTTAAAGTAATTGATTGCCGAACTTCTTGTTTATTTAGGTATTGCTAAAAGCTTTGTAGTGATTATCTTTATACTCAATACATGACATTTGACAGCCTTAGTACACGTATAAAGGATTGATAGTTTAGTTTTAAACATCTCTGATTCAAAACTCTGTATAAATAAAGTCAATTATTTGTACAAGCACACAATCATATCCTATCACTTGGCGTACCGTATGTTAATTAATGTCTTCTGAGCTATTGGATACTTAGGATAAAAAAAACTGGTTTTATCTTTCAGAGACAAACTATTTAAAATTGATCATAACGTCATGTGGATATAACATATTCAAATAATAACATGGAAAATATGCGTAAAATATAAGTCATAAAACATAAACTATGTAAATGACATTTACTTTTTGATCCATACATTAAGCTTGACTCGTAATAAGAAAACGCAAAGTGTATAGTTGTAAACCCTAAAAGTCCTCATGTTTTATTATAAGTTACACATTTATTCGAATTACTGTTATTTTGGCAACATTGACTTCTTTAACTAGTAACTTAATTCTAGTCTGAACAATAAGTTAAGTCTTTAAGTCAATTTTCAGACTAATCAATGGAGATAAATCTAGTATCGTTCAGACAATTAGCAGTCAGTTTAGTACTATTCGGTAGCTTTTGAGACAATTCAGTATGTTGTTGATGTGTTCAGATAAATATCATAGACTGAACAGATCTTAATTGACTGCAAGCAAACTGTCTGAACAGTACTGCAGTGATCGCTATAGATAAGTCCGAAAAATAACAGAAAGTCAGAAAATGACTCTATATTATGTTGTTTATAGATATAAGAAGATGTGGTATGAGTGCCAATGAGACAACTCTCCATCCAAGTCAAACCATTATAGGTCACAGTACGGTCTTCAACACGGAGCCTTGGCTCACACCGAACAGTAAGCTATAAAGGGCCCCAAAAATTACTAGTGTAAAACCATTCAAACGGGAAAACAAACGGTCTAATCTATATAAAAAACGAGAAACGAGAAACACTTATGAACCACATCAACAAACGACAACTACTGAACATCAGATTCCTGACTTAGGACAGGTGCAAACAAATGCAGCGGGTTTAAACGTTTTAATGGTACCAATCTGAAACAAAAGTGTAATATCACAACATAGAATGATACACTAAAAAATATCAACTGAAATAGCTTAACTCAATCAAAGGTTAGTCTTTTAAGAGCTTTTTAGATCATAATGACTGTTTTAGACCATAATTGGTTTACCATTGTTTCTATTAACAAAGAATTAAAAACCAAAATTATTTCAAGAATACTTCAAATTTCTATATTATCGGGAGTAAATTATTATATTTGTATGGCCCTGCCTACTTAAGTCGGCCCATATAGTTTTACCCTTTTCTGTCATTCTGTCATTCTGTCATTCCGTCATTCTGTCATTCTGTCATTCCGTCATGCCGTCACTCTGTCATTCTGCTATTTTGCTATTCCGCCATTCTGTCATTATGTCTTTCTGTCATTCCTCAACGAACAGTTATGGGGACTTTTTTCTAAACGCCTTCACATATTTAGCTAATTTGTAGTATGTGTGTTTACTATGAAGTGTTATAGATCGAATTTATGTTTGGTTCTGCCTCGCTGATTTTTGACAAATAGCGGGTTTTTGGACTTTGCAATTTTCGTCAAAATAACAGTTATACCGAATTACCTTTAGGTTCGGCTCCGCTGATATTTTCCGAAATTACGGGCTTTGGACTTTGAAAAGTTCTAATGCTAAAAATGGCACGCATCTAGTTTGTTCTGTATTTTTGTTATAAATTATACATGTTATTCAATCGAACATAACGTTTGTTACCATACTATATTCTTCTAAAAGGATTAAAATTACAACTAATTCAATTAACTTGGCTATAATTTCTTTATACAATAAGTCATTGTTTGTCTTTTGCATTTTGCTACTAGTATTCATTTATTGGTTTCCTTTTTTTTCAGCTAGTAAGTGACAAGTATCAAACAGATAAGTACAGCTTACATTTATGTACACAGTTTCATTCATAACGATTAAACTATCTCTGCTTACACACTCTGAAGATTGCTTGTTCGAAGGCAACATTTCAGCCCATCTAACATCTATTGAATTATCAAGGGACATAACTTTCTCCCACAATCTCGATCGACCGATCTTGTAGGACCTATGCTTGCAGAACAAGCATAATTTGTTATGATCCTGTCTTTATGATAATTTATTTACAAATGGATATCGGGGCAATCCACAATTGAGAATTCCATACATCTTGTTCGATATCAAACACGATTAAAGATCCTTTTTAAGAGAATTAACATACATCATATTACTACAAAACATTCTGCGTTATATACATGTGCGCACGTGAAGAAATTTTCCAAATTCTGCAATTATACTACATACAAAACCTAGTATATATCTAGGTACTTTGTAAACTTATAAAATTTCACATTGACAAACTATGGTTTCAATCAGTAAATGAAGTTCACATTGACATTGGTCAGCGATGAACTAGTCTCATTCTGGCAGTATTAGGTAAAAGATATGCGTACAATTGGTTTCGAACAATCTGTTTACACAAACGCCCTATATTTTTTACGATAGATCTCCGTTAATGCACCAATTATGGAAGTGATAAAGTACATAAAGTTTTACAACAATAAAGATTATAAAGCTATCAACTACTTTGCGTATGTGATGAAACATTTGATATCGAACACTTATCTGAGTCAGTTGCGTACCAGTAGACATTCATGGTCTATATATGTAGGGCTAACGGGAGTTAACGGTTTAAAAATATTGTTTTGTCCTAAATTCAAATACATATGACTTTCTCATTATCAACATATGAAAGTAATGTTTAATACTTTTTTTCTTTTATCTTATCATTTCATTATGAAAAAATACAACAACAAAAATACTAAGTGAAGATCAACAACAGTTCCCCGTTTATGAAGTTTGATTTGTTTTCATAATATTACTTCCCTTTAAAAGTCGCTTTTGCGTTTGTATGCCATGTTGTTCGGGAACACTTGTTCAACAGGTCAACTTCAACCGAGAAGTGCTAGAGTGTAGACATGATGGATTTGCAAGTCCTAGGAATGTATAAAATGCTGAATAACAATATTTTACGAACATCTTAGTTTATTTACTTAGTCTTCTTATTCTAAGAGGCGGATAGACGTTTACATTACTTTTGTACCTAAGTTATCTATAGATACATGAGATAACAATGTTTAGAAAAAACAACACTGTCATCACGCTATCTCTTTCGAGTTTTCTGTTTTCACTGTTATCAATAGCTTTTAAATGTAACGTGCTTACCACTTGATTATTTTGTGAATGTTCTATCTGAAAATGATAGTTCACATCTTCAACATACTAACAAAGCGACATTTAAGTATTTTGAGAATACAACATTAACCTACCCGCGTATCCTACCGATGCTCTCCTCGCTATGTTACAATTTATATAACTGTGTAGATATCTAGAATGTCCGATCAGAACAGTTAAAGTTGTTTTTGAATATATCAACCAATTACTTATGCCAAATCAATTACATATAAAAAAAACGACAATTATGATAATATATGTTTTCTAATTTCAGTTGTTTCACCTGTCAAAAGTGAGTAATACTGATATAAAAAGAAGGAGATGTGGTATGATTACAAATGAGACAACTATCCTCCACAGACCAATAAATAATAGCAAATCGTACGGCTTTCAACTACGAAAAAATAAACAATATGGCCTAGTTTGCACATGCTTTACCGTAGTCATGCGAAAGGAATAGTCATGCTTTCGTATGTATTTGTATTACCAACTGAATTATTATTTAACTCTTTTTTGTTTGGATTTGCTCATTTTAATACTTAAAAATAAAGTTCAAGGTAAATGAGGGTAATTGTGCCCTCGATCCAAAATCGAAAAGTTCTCAATTGGTTTCTTCAACAAGATAACGAAGACATTTTTTTATATTCGCAAGTTAATTTATATGCGTATGACAATATATGTTGCAGGTCATGTTTGTTTCTGGATTGTATTCCTTCGAGCAATATACGAAATGAAACCATTGACAAAATAAGGTTCACTGTGCGAGTAGAAAAATTCCTTCTAAAAGCAAAGAGCACAGACATATATTAGGAAAGTTAGTTATTAAAACCTAGAAGACATTTTATTTGAAACAGGTACATTGTGTACAAACTTTCAATGCATGTTTTCAGGTATATGGATCCAATTAACTGAGCCCACAAAAAGAACAATGACAGACAACGTTTGATTATAAAGTTTACTTATCTTAATGACATTTTGTGTTTATATTGAAATTTGTTTAATATTTCGTCATTGTAAAGTCTTTGCACGTACCTGTGTTAATTGAATATTTTATTAAACACGCATCAAATATACCTTGGTATTAATTTTGTATACATGATTCGCGTTTTGTCTACCCAAGACTGATAAGTGGTACTCGTATTGAAATACTTGGTACACCAAACCGAATTATTTGTAGTTTTGGATACCGAAAATTATCCCAAATTTTCACTTTTTTTTAACACTGACCAAGAATATAATCACCCAGTTAACTAAAGTACTATCATCATAGCATTCAGAAATAAATGTGAATATGTATATAGCCTGTCTGCTTTTTCCGCTATTTTTGTAACTATAACCCTACTAGTGATATGCCGACTTTTATTATGCAGTAAATACAAAATTATCAAAAATTATCAAAAAATCATTTTCACCTGTATGTAATTTTTTTTTTATATTTGTTTACATCTAATTCATCCCTCAGCTTGACAAAAACTGTTCAAATCATACTGTATTTTGTGTACAATCACAGTGTTTATATGCACTGAGAGTGGTAGGTTTAGATAGCTGTAATACAAGATTTAAAATCCACCAATTTTACATACGGAAGTGCATGTACCACGTCAGAAATTTGACAGTTGTTTTCCATTCGTTTGATGTGTTTGAGCTTTTGATTTCGCAGTTTGAACTTTCCATTTTGCATTGTCCTTGGAGAGAGGTATTTTTTATTATACTGTTGACCTAAGTAGGGTACACACACGAGCAAGCAAGTTCCTTTTAAGTAAATATTACCGTTTGACCTTAATAAAGACACTATAAACTTTTAACAAGTAATGACGCATATGATGCGTACATGTATTACTAGACACATATTACAATACAAAATATTAATCTGTACGTTGTTTCATCTCAAACATAAATACATTGTGTATCCATACCCCTGCAAGCAGATTTTCGTATTTGTTTTTTCATCTCACCACTTTTACTTAAGGAGAGAACAACAACCAAATACAAATATGTAATGTTTCAGATCAGCAAAGAAGAAATTTTTTGTGGTTCAGCATGTTCAGGGTGAAGTATTGGATTGCCAAATATAGTTAATCTGACTGAAAGAAACCGTATAAGTATTAAAGCTTTTAAACAGATCATAGTGAAGTCTATTTTACATTTTACAGCATGCCTCACATTGCTTTTCAAAATTTGCAGGGTATGTAGGTAACCTAACATGAATCTAAAGTAGGCTTTTTTAATACTGGTGTTGATTTTGTACTCTTTTTTGCTCACATTTGCTATCATTTGTAAACTTTTTGACAATGCATGTACTAGAATTATTCACTAAGATGTCTGTATTTTCATTTCTCATCTATGCATAGAGCTAAACTGTGTCGCCTTATACAATCAATTTACTTGTTTTTGATTTCCAGGGTCAGAGAGTTAAAGCCATTCATGGCTTTGCATGGAAAAAAATAACTATCTAATAAATTTGACAAAAAATGTTTAATACATTCTTTGACAAAAAAAAAAGAAATTGTTTTAAGTATGTGAATAATCCGAATTTTTATTTCAGCCTAATATGGGCTGAATAAATAACTAAGACCCCTTAAACACATAATGGTCCAAAACAATTCAAAATGCTTCCATGTTATCACAGGATGGCAAAAAAATCTTGAAGAAATCTAGTTTTGATATACTTGTGTGAAAAAAAAAATAATTCAATCATATACTGTGTTTTTATTACGGTGACAATCACAGTATGTACAGACAACTTACAAATCTTTCGTTTCAAATTCATGTTCATATTCATGTGTCAGACACTACGAAAAGTTAAAGCGAGCATTCATTAAAAAAAAATTATCCAAGTTACATTAAGATTGTGACGTTCTTCTTTCAATGTTGACAGAAGTACCCACAGATATGGCAAATATTTTCCCACAGGGGCTGAAATTAAGGACTGTTCTTACTCAAATTGGCAAAGTAAGGTACACAAAAAAATATTTTAGTTCCCTGAAAGTAAATATAACTATCTTTAAGAAAAGTCGTTCAAAGAAAAATGAAAACAGACAAAGAGTGCAAGAAATTTAATATTTGTTGAAAATGATTGCTAATTGATCTACGTTCAAACGATATCCTTATCTGATTGATTTTGTTTGTTATTTGTCACCAACAAAATACAGATCAGTATAATTTATCAAATAATCAGAAAAATCAATGTGTATAGTTTGAATCATAAAAGGGAATTCAAAATATATATCATTTTGATAAAAAAAAAAAAAAGATCACAATTGTGTACATCAAATTTTCAAAATCTGACTAAGTGTGCTTTTGACAAATCTTTGAACGTCACTGATAGGTAGATTTACTTCTTTTAGATACTTTGTATCTGTGTTTCTCCAAATTGATCCATGTGCATATGGATTTTATAATTGAGTTTACAATTCAATCAACATGATGCATTATTACACCTTGTTGTGAAATCTAACCGACATTGTGTAATCTTTAATTTTCTAGGTAGACTATTTATGTTATTGTATAATTTGACAACGGAATTATAGCATATTGTAACAACATTCTCATATTGCTTTCGTTATGAGGAATTATCACATGTTCATCAAATACTGTTTTAATTGTCTTTCATACATTACACAACTTGTCTTATTGAACACTAGAACCCAATATAATTGCTCTAGAAGCATTCGTTATACACATTATATATAATAACAAGCATTATTATACATATATTGGAATGTATTAACAGTCAATTATTAGATGATTCACATACACAAACTTGAAAGGTTTTTTGCGATCCAAAAATAAAGGCAACAGTAGTATACCGCAGTTCAAAAGTCATAAATCGATTAAGAGAAAATAAATTAGAGTTACAAATTAAAACCGATGAAACACATCAACTATGAGAGGAAAACAACGGAACAACAGAAACACTGAACTGTAACAAAAACAAAAACAAACGCCAACAAACATAGAAACGGACTATTTGATAACAACTGTCACATTTCTGACTTGGTACAGGACATTTTAAGAAAAAATGGTGGGCTGAACCTGGTTTTATGGATAGCCAAACCTCCCGCTTATATGGCAATTTTTAAAAAATACCGCTAAAATGACAACACTACGTGACAGGAATACAGTACAAATAAACGCAAGAATACTCATCACAGAGAAATACATAAATACATAATATAATAGTACATTACAACATATTAAGCGCAGAATAAAAACGGACCCAAAAATTAACGACAGCATAGGACACCACAAACTGCGCGTCACAAGAATGGATCAACGCCACAAAAAGTGACGTTTTTTTGTGACTTATATTTTAATTTTGAAATTCATACAATTATTTGGAACAAGATTCAAAATATACACAATTATTTTCACAAGACAAGTCCAAATAATTATCAATTATTTGAAAGGCTGTTTTAGATTAATGCTGTGACGACGTCATAATTATTTGCACTAACACAATACTTTAGCCATGGAAAATGGAAATTAACTCGACTATACTGACAAATAAGATATATGTGAAATTTACCGAAAATATAGAATTCAAACCACAAACGATAAAACATAACACAATATCAAACCGTACATACAAAAGAAACATCATCACTAAATACATGAATATTGGATGTATAAATACCGAGACACTTCGTATACCAATGCGAGTTCACACTCAGCAAAATAGTCATACTCAGGAAAAGGTCACGTTCGGTACTTAGCAGACCAGACGATGTAGATTGAAAACCACAATCTTAGACGTGGCAAAAATGTTAGTTTGGACACAGAGACATCGTACAGATCAATCAATTCGTGATGGTGTCCATAAAATTTACGGAGTGTCATTTTTAATCTTTCCTTCTCATAACTCTGTTTGAGCAGTTTCTGCGTAGGAGCACACTCCTGTATATGAAGTCCGTATAGTGTGAACATGCACAAGCATAACGTATTAATCGAGATATTTAAACACCATACGACGAAGCAGAGGGTATGTTACTGCTGAGAAATGGGAAATTCAATTGGGAAGTTAAAATCATCCCGTTTGTCATAGATTTTAGTGTGAAGTCGTCCATCTGTGTCAATATTGAGGAAAAGATCAAGGTATGAAACAGTCCTTTTAGCATCAGTAGTATCCTTAATTTCACGTTCACTAGGGTATATGAGATGCAAGTGCTGACTGAAGTATGGGTTATTCAGTAATAGTACGTCATCAATATATCTGAAAGTAAAATTAAAGAATTTCGAAAAGTGCTTTTTCTTTTTGTATTTTAAACAAACCACATTAGAAATTGACATGAAATCAAGATTAGATATAAAATAAAGTTACTCGCTACAGTTTATCCAATTTGTATTTGTTCAATGTTTATATGTTTTTTTTTGTAGAACTGAAAGAATGTTTAAAGGTTTAAAATAATATGGAAGACGCAATATATGTATTAATTGTCTTACATGTGATCGGGTGATATATTTTTGATGTTTAACGAATCTTTACATCTCTTTGTTTTATTAGTGGAGATAGCAGTTGCCCTGTGAAAACCACTGACCTTTGGCAAATAATTTGGCACTACCGGTCAATAAAGATTAAATGATCAGTGATGACACATTACTTAAACCATTCGGCCACAGAAGACATTCCAACGTTTGACCTTTAAGTAAACCATGAAATAATAATGTCTTCCTTGTTTGTAAAGACCAAACAACAACTTACACGTCTCTCCATTTAATATTGTGGCAATGCCTTCTTAATAACGTTCAACCGGAAGATTATGATTCAATATTGAAATATAGTTCAGGTCATTGCACCTCTAATTTTTTGTTGAGTTAGAGTTGCTAAATCTTAAGTGTTATCCAATGTGTTGTTTTCGCAGTTGTTTTTTACTTTGTTGTCGTCTTGGTTTATTGAAGTAACGATATGTAAATAATATCTTCTTCCTTTTTTTCTCTTTTGAAACATTAATTTTACATGTAGCTATGACACGAAGTTGTAAATTCCGAAGCAAGAACTGCTGACTTTCACTACACACCTGAGGTGATTCTAACTTCTCTCCTAGTTCTACCTATCTAAGTAAGGCCTCTTCGATGGCCCCTTGTTATCGTGATCTCCACGAGCGTGACAAGTTGTGGTTCTTTCCCAAGGTTGGGACAAACGAAAGACTTTACAATTGGTTCTTGCTGCTTGCTACAATGCATGCGACAAAATGTAAAGTCTGTTGGACTCGAAGTTGAAGTAATGTGTTTAGCGTAGGGTGACGTGTCTTCTTGCTTATTGTTACCATGTGAGATAGTAATGTGTAACTCCAACGTGTCATCCTGATACAAGCATGGTTCATATTCATATCGCAAGAAAATGTTCCCTTTCCTTAATACTCATTACAAGTTTTCCACTGGACGCTCAATAATCATTCATAATCGTCATCAGTCATTTTTCTACAACTTTTCTTCCTTGATCCACATAAGATAAAGTGAACCAGTTCTGAAGACTGTGTGTATCAATTTGACTGAACGACTGAAAATAACACAATGTTTATAGGTCAATGATTTTCGAGTGAACACGCGAATAATATTCCATCATCTAAGTATTTACGCATGATACTGAAAACAAACCGAACATACATCTTGTTTATTTTTTTTTATTTTATTTTTTTTTTATCTTCACTTCAGAGAGATTGCCGATCTCACCCAATAACCCACATCTCAGTGAGTGCCTGCATCTCATACCGTATATTTTTTTTGTATACAATTTATGGGTTTGGAATACAAGAACAAATTTGGATTTTTCTATTTTAACGGATTCCAAATCTCCATATATATGTTTCGATATACCACACCCGTATTTTGTCAGAAAACATTCAGACGTACTGAAATGTATATGTTAATAATTAGTGGTGTTACTGTAACCATAAATGTCTATAAATAAATGTTTATCTTAAATTATGATATGTGTTGGTGATGAAAATTATATGTGACCCTCATCGACACCCTGTAGTTTTCTCTCGTGGTTTTGTATTTAGTAACGGCTGATATCACAGTGACATTACCGCAAATCCGTTTCCATTGATACATAGTTTGAGCACAAACGATTTAACTCTAGAATGACTTAATTCTAAACCACAAGTGTATTAGTGATAAAGATACTAGAATGGACACACTGGGACTCGGGTATCAAATATAACGTGTGCTATGTAAAGTCTGTTGATGGATTTTATCTTTTTATGATCACAAACAAGAGGGGCGAAAGATACCAGAGGGACATTCACACTCATAAATCGAAAATAAACTGACAACGCCATGGCTAAAAAAGAAACAGAGAACAGACAAACAATAGTCGCAAAACACAACATAGAAAACTAAAGACTACGCAGTGATGTTAAGGCAATTTCGATTAGTATTGGTCAGGGGCAGATAACCCCGCAGGAACCTCATTATGTATTCATATATTCATTAATGGCGGAGAGTACCTAAGCTGCGTCTATCGATAAAACTGTATGAAATCAAATTACATACATGCCTGTTAATTAAAAGTAGGTATCCATATGGTGTAATTTGTTTACTGAAACACGAATATTGTATGTTTGTGCTTTAATTATTATGGTAAACGGTTGCAATAGCTGTTTTTTGTGCCGAGATTGTCGGCTTGTGGACACCGCCTCCTTTTGCGGATCAACCAATCAGTAGACGATCGCTGTCGACCAGATGTTTGTAGTTTGCAGAATGGAAAGCACCTTGCAGCGGAAATTATTTTCACTTCTACGTGAAAATCTAGCCAGAAAAGTAAGTGTAAGCCACCAAATATGTAAAATTTATGAAACATACGTTGCTTGTTTTGTTAATCATTCGATTCAGAAGGCGAAAAACGGCACAGTATTAGATAAAACGAGTTCAGTGTTGGCAAGCATGTTATATACACGTGGTCAAAACGAAACTAGACTGCAAAAAATATCTGAAATTTGAATAATTTATCGAGTCCTGTCAGTAAATGAACAGAATATCGAATGAAACAAGTTCCCTGCATTATACCAAGAGCCCATTCTCAACATTTACCCTGAAATTCATTTCTAATTTACGTTTTGCAGCTATCCTGTTTGGGTACATCTGTAAATTATAACAAAGTTTGCTCCACCGTTCACTTCCGTCCGGAGCCCACGTTGCTGGAGCCATGATCCCTACCTTCAAATCATGAAGCCGTTAATTTGAAGCTTAGGGCACAAAAACTTGCTCAAAGGAACCCTGAACACGTAATTTGGAGATCGGTCACATATGGTGTAACAACCCCCCCCCCCCCAAACCAATTAAAATGTGAAGTCCATAGTATAATATTTCTGCCGAGTGCTGACGGTATATTTCAACTTTGAGTTTTATAGATCCCTACTTGGAAGTTTACAACGCCACCCCCCCCCCCCCCCCCCCCCCCGTTATCGAAAACATTAAAAACAGCCTATTATTTGGACTTATCGTGGACCATGCGTCTTTCTCTGGAAAATGCCTGCACCTTGAATAAATTATTTTTGAACCAGTATTTTTAAAATCCAGAACCAAGTCAGCAATATGACCAATTGAAAGTTTATATACTTGTTGGTTATAAAATACATGTAGAACAATTTTGAACACATAGTCCAAATGATATTATTTTTCTTGAAAGGCTTTGTAAATGATTTACTGTGACGCTTTCCTATGACCGTCATTCTAAGGAAGGAATCCCAGCAAAAAATTAAGGAAGCCTCTCATGACACAATAATGTTAAGACTTATTAATATCATGACTGCCCACGTTGACATATTCTTTTTAGATATGGTTATCATCAGTATTTAAATGAAAGAGAGCACTGCATGCATGCTGATGATGTCTTACGTCACAGTACCCAAATTGCACCTATTTAGCAAAAATAGCATGGAAAATCTTACAAGTTTTCTAAGGCACTAAACAATTTGTATTTTTTTAAATTATTTGACATTATGCACATCTTTCTAATACATGTAGGTAAATATATTTAAATATTCACAAAAGGTTTACAGTATATATCAACAGATGAAGCATTCACTGGAAAAGTAAAATCTACGGAAACGTCAGAATGCGACGTCCACAAAAAGTCATCTTTTAGAAATGAGCAAATAGAATGTGTTACGTCATACGAGTATTAATTTCTTAAAAATTGAATAGCAAGCATGGACTAATGTCAAATTGTTCTAAATATTTTAAGAAATAAAACAAAACATCTGTTATTTGATTTTTAAGGATATGAATTAATGCATGGATGCAATTTGGGTACTCCTCATTACAGAATCATGGATCGTTTGGAGGTCGGTTTAAACCCATTTTTCTATGATTCAATATGGATTCAAAATTAAATTGGTGGAACTAAATAGTAAATAAGGATACATCTACAAAATAAACACAGAATGGAAACTTTTGTCTGGATCTTAAATAAATGTATGTGAAAAAACTGTCAAAATAGGTGCAATTTGGGTACCCTCACAGTATATACAGTTACAACAGACATTGACAAGGCAGTAAATTATTGTACTGTAAATTCAGAAGAATTGCGATTAATCTGATGAGTATCGCAATTATAATTAACCTCACATTTTTGTCCCTACTTTCAAAAATCACAATAATATTAAATGCACACAATGATTTAGAAATGTTCAAAATATAGCCTGCAGTCATTATACACCTGCCTTTAATGGGGCATTAGCTACAAGATATAAAAAAAAAATTGAAATATGATTATTTTGTTTTTCAATCATCAATGAAAGTGCAATAATGAAATAATTCACATTGAGCACCCAGTTTGGTTCAATTTTGTCAAAATAAGCTAAGATCATCGCTGGTGAATCATTCAGTCAATAACTCAAAAATGCTTTGACCAATTTTCATGAAAATTTGGTGAATTGTTTATATTTATTGACAAAAGTTTCCTTTCCATTTTTTAGCTCACCTGACCTGAAAGGTCAAGTGAGCTTTTCTCATCACTTTGCGTCCGTCGTCCGTAAACTTTTACAAAAATCTTCTCCTCTGAAACTACTGGGCCAAATTTGACCAAACTTGGCCACAATCATCATTGGGGTATTTAGTTTAAAAAATGTGTCCGGTGACCCGACCAACCAACCAAGATGGCCGCCATGGCTAAAAATAGAACATAGGGGTAAAATGTAGATTTTGGCATATATCTCTGAAACCAAAGCATTTAGAGCAAATCTGACAATGGGTAAAATTGTTTATCAGGTCAAGATCTATCTGCCCTGAAATTTTCAGATGAATCGGACAACCCGTTGTTGGGTTGCTGCCCCTGAATTGGTAATTTTAAGGAAATTTTGCCGTTTTTGGTTATTATCTTGAATATTATTATAGATAGAGATAAACTGTAAACAGCAATAATGTTCAGCAAAGTAAGATCTACAAATAAGTCAACATGACCAAAATGGTCAGTTGACCCCTTAAGGAGTTATTGCCCTTTATAGTCAATTTTTAACCATTTTTCGTAAATTTTTGTAATCTTTTACAAAAATCTTCTCCTCTGAAACTACTAAGACAAATTTAACCAAACTTGTCCACAATCATCATTAGGGTATCTAGTTTGAAAAAATATGTCCGATGACTGCCCGCAAACCAAGATGGCCGACATGGCTAAAAAATAGTACATAGGGTAAAATGCAGTTTTTGGCTCATATCTCTGAAACCAAAGCATTTAGAGCAAATCTGATGAGGATAAAATTGTTCATTAGGTCAAGATCTATCTGCCCTGAAATTTTCAGACCAATCAGGCAACACGTTGTTGGGTTGCTGCCCCTGAATTGGTAATTTTAAGGAATTTTTGCCGTTTTTGGTTATTATCTTGAATATTATTATAGATAGAGATAAACTGTAAACAGCAATAATGTTCAGCAAAGTAAGATCTACAAATAAGTCAACATGACCAAAATGGTCAGTTGACCCCTTAAGAAGTTATTGCCCTTTATAGTCAATTTTTAACCATTTTTCGTAAATTTTTGTAATTTTTTACAAAAATCTTCTCCTCTGAAACTACTAAGACAAATTTAACCAAACTTGTCCACAATCATCATTAGGGTATCTAGTTTAAAAAATGTGTCCGATGACCCCGCTCGCGAACCAAGATGGCTGACATGGCTAAAAAATAGTACATAGGGTAAAATGCAGTTTTTGGCTCATATCTCTGAAACCAAAGCATTTAGAGCAAATCTGATGAGGAATAAATTGTTCGTTAGGTCAAGATCTATCTGCCCTGAAATTTTCAGACCAATCAGGCAACACGTTGTTGGGTTGCTGCCCCTGAATTGGTAATTTTAAGAAAATTTTGCAGCTTTTGGTTATTATCTTGAATATTATTATAGATAGAGATAAACTGTAAACAGCAATAATGTACAGCAAAGTTAGATCTACAAATAAGGCAACATGACCAAAATTGTCAATTGACCCCTTAAGGAGTTATTGCCCTTTATAGTCAATTTTTTACAATTTTCATAAATTTTGTAAATTTTTGTAAATTTTTACAAAGTATTTTCCACTGTAATTACCGGGCCAAGTTCATTATAGATAGAGATAGTAGTAAGGAGCAAGAATGTTCAGTAAAGTAAGATCTCCAAACACATCACCATCACCATCACCAAAACACAATTTTGTCATGAATCCATCTGTGTCCTTTGTTTAATATGCACATAGACCAAGGTGAGCGACACAGGCTCTTTAGAGCCTCATGTTTTAAATTTTTGATTTCTCGCTTTTGAGTATTGGGACTTTATTCATAAAAAAGGGTGTTTTTTTTTCCAGTTTTCGGACAATGACTCAAAAATGCTTTAACAAATTTTCATGAAACTTGGGTGAAATGTAACATAAGCTCCCATACAATTTTTATATATTTAAGATTTTACTTTTTCGAGTTATGGGATTTTATTCTTAAAAATTATTCATGATTTGTGCCTCTGTGTGTGCATGTTTTTTTGTGTGTTTTTTTCTTTCTTTTTTTGGTGGGGGGGGGGGGGGGGGGGGGGGGCTATTTTGAGCAGTATTTCTAGTTAATCATAAAATAATTTAAGGCATAAAGACGAGCTAAAGGACAACAGGCGTATCATGTGCTCATGGTGCAGCAGTGACGTGCAGCTCTTTATTTTAAATATGATGAAGCAATTCTTCTAGAAATCAAAGAAAAAATGGGCATTATTTCTATGAAGGAAATCCAGATATCAATTCAGGGTTGGGTGGCAGATGTAATTTCTTTATTTGATATGTTATATTTATTTATGTATCGTGTATGATTCATTGTAATTAATCTGCTCCTTATTTTAAAAAAAGTATCTGTATTTGTATTAAAAAAATTACTTTCTCTCATTTTTAGCTGACCTGTCAAATATAAGAAACAGAGTCACTCAGAGTGCTATTCCAGCTTTGATGAACTATAAAGTACATGGTTTGAATTTGGAAAGCTTTATTATTAGACAGGTAAATTGTTGTATTTTTTCTTTTTGCTCGCTATTAAAACTGTCTATCCCTTGTTTTTGTATATCAAATCAATCTGCACCAAAATCTTTTCCTACTACTAGTTAGAAGACCAAATCTATTAATATAAAGATAAGAAGATGTGGTATGACTGCAATGAGAAAACTATCCAACAGAGACCAAATGATGTAGATGAAAGCATCTATATATACATGATATAGGTTGCTTTGCTGTCTTCAACAACAGTGGTGTCACAGTACAACATGAGAACACACTGTAAAAGTTATTGAACTAGGCTTGACATTTAACTTGTCAGATCAACACATACATGTTGCACAAAAAAAAGGCACAAAGTACTTGCAGTTACTGAAAGCTAGTTCAACGCTAATTACAACTTATAGAAGGGGCAAGTTTCTAAGACAAAAAGAATCAGTACACATTAATAATCCCATGATTAAATATTACTGACCATTTTACTATACAAATACAGGTGTTCAGATAATCTGACTGAAGCCATAAAGCTATATTATATATATAGTAATATATATATTCTACTGGTATCCTGCTTCTGTTGCTTGGAATTGGAAACAGTTATGTCATCAAATTACTAAAAAAATCTATTTTACAGCTCAATTTTGTGTCCTCTTTACAGTCCACATTAAAGCAAATGTTACGAACAAAATGACGAACAGGAGAAAAGCTATGCAAGCCTTGCTTTTCTTCCTCTTTTATAATTTGTGCAAATAAATTTCTGTTGTCGTACATTGTAAGAATATTGTATGGTGTAAATTCAGAAATTATTGCAATGTTTTTATAAGGCAACTTTGTGAGTATCGCAATAATAAGAAGTCACATTCTGATATCCAATACATATAACTGTACAATGTATGCAGATTTTTCTGAAATCACAATAATTAATCTCGCATTTTTGTCCATTCTTCAAAAATTGCAATAATAAATGCACACAATAATTTCTGAATTAAATAACGTATCTTTACCAGCAATAAACTTTAGTAGGGCCCCGCCGAATGGCGGGTCGCCCTATAGTGATCAGTCTGTCCGTCCGTCCGTCCATCCATCCGTCCGTCTGTCCATCCATCTGTAACAAATTGTGTCCGCTCTATATCTAGAGAACCGTTATGATTTCAAACGTTATACTTGACATGTATATTAACCAACACAGAGGGTGTGTCATAATGTTTGTACAACTTCCTAGGTCAAAGGTCAAGGTCAAAAACTTTGGTTTCAGCTGACAACCCCATGTCCTATGGTAAAGATACAAATTTTTACCACACGTTATTCACAGCGGGGCCCACAGAGATGGCTCTCATCTCATTGATGTCTAGTTTACACAGATATTATTAAAAAATGTACTAAGCTTGATTGCTAAAAGTTCTTAGCTATGGTTTTTATAGTGCATTACTGATATTGATATTGCAGTATAGCACCCTGCCTTATTCATGTCATAGTTTACATTTGGGAAAGGAGATACAAAACAATGTAGTTAAACAATTAATACATTATTTTTATGCCCCACCTAGGGGCATTATGTTTTTCGGTCTGTGCGTCCGTTCTTTCGTCCGTCAGTCTGTCACGCTTCAGGTTTAAGTTTTTGGTTAAAGTTTTTGGTCAAGGTAGTTTTTGCTGAAGTTGAAGTCCAATCAACTTGAAACTTTGTACACATGTTCCCTATGATATGATCTTTCTAATTTTAATGCCAAATTAAAGTTTTGACACTAATTTCACGAACATAGAAAATAATAGTGCGAGTGAGGCATCCATGTACTATGGACACATTCTTGTTTAATTTATTACATAATACATCTTATAGGCTGCCTATAAGATGTATTATGTGTTAAATTGTAAAATTAAATAAAAGTAGTGCACCTTATTAAAATGTGTATGACTAATGAGGAAATTAAATACTTGTTCAAATGTTGAATGAAGACATTATTAAATTTAGGACATGTAGGACAGGGGAATTATTTTGTTAGCATTTTCACAGTAACTTGTTGAAGTTGAATTTTTGATCACTTTTCGCATGCTGAAAATTTCATTTAATATAATTATTATATATATGAATTTTCATATTTCAGGGATGATGACCTGCAGTGAGACAGCAGTAGAAAGTTACATATAACTCATCATGACCATTATGGAAGATCAGATCAGATGAAAATTCTGTTTAGAAAGCCACCAAATATGTCCATGAAATGTAGAAAAAAGACAGCAATTCTATGTAAAGTACTTAGCAGAAGCATTGGCTGTTTCAATACCAATATCAGAGTTGGAATTTAGTGTTTTGATGCTGAGAGATAGAGGAACATAAACTGGACAATTTAGCTTCTTTTTCATGTGTCATTGAAGTTGATGTTTACCATCTTAAAAAACTTTTACCTGAGTTAAAATGAATTCTAAATACAGGCAGTTTGGAGATTTGTGAATTTTCTTACGATTGGAGTTTCAAAATGGATTTCATTTAAAAAAAATATTTATTTCACGGATGAAATTTGTCGTCTCTTTCATGAAATTTTGAAAAATCAGCAATATATTTTTAGCAATACCTTATCAAATGAGAGATCTACAGATAGACATATAAATTTCAGTTGAACTGTGAAGAAGGAAATATTCATTTATAAGACTTATATAAGTGTTTTGTTATTTTTATGGCAATTACAGGGAAAAGATGAAGCAATTCGATTTAAACATGACTCATACCTACAAATATACATGAGATATAGGCATACAATTTACCGATGCACCACTAATGGATATACATGTAATTATAAAACTAAGAAGATGTGGTACGATTGCCAATAAGACAACTCTCCACCAGATAACAAATAGTCATATTTTATAACGACTTACATTTCAATTTCATTTCATAACACAGCATACAGGTATTAAAAAAGTTCAAAAGCATAGAAAAAGTGTTTTTATTGCAATTGTTGTTGTTCATCTTATAGTCACATTGAGGTGGGCCTTCAATACTGAGCAAGACCACTGGAACAGCCACAGAATGTTTGAAAAAGGAAATCTGGAAATTTTCTTTGCTTGTATATATATCATGTGCTGCCATTATGTACATGTTAGGTTGTCTATATACTTGGAAATCATTTATTTAAATGTTGGTATTATTTGTATCCAGCATAATGCCATTTTCTGAAACTGCAATAATTAATCTCGCATTTCTTGTCCTGGCATTGTTCAATGATTATAATTATCTTGATAATAAATTTACGCAAAAATTTCTGAGTTTACAATAGTTATCAGGTTATATCTTTTTGAAGGATACCTAACTTTGAAACGTGATGGAATATTTTCATAGTATTAGAGATTCTTATATCTAGTCTGTTTAGCAAAATTAGGTTTACATGTATGGCCATTAGACAACATCCCCAACACTGACAGAAATTGTTTTTTTCTAACTTTGAAATTGCGTACATGTTTGGTAATACAGCTAGAATTTAATATAAAATAAGAAGATGTGGTATAATTGCCAATGAAATTTTGATTAACAATTACATGAATTAAGTCATTTTACTTTTTGTGATTGAGTCAGGTTAAGATTACCCACTGATTGTACCCTTGTCAATGATATTTGTAGGCAGTACTAGTATGTAGTTTTATTAGCATTTACATATTTTCATTTCCATGCTGACTATTTTGCCCTGTCACCTATGTCATGATTCAGTCACTTGAAACTTTTGGATTGTTTACATGTATATGTAAAAATTGTGATTCAGTCAGTCATTTCTGTATATTTATATTTTATTATATATATATATATACCGGTACATAGAATGTATTAGTCCCCTACCGCACTCTGTTGTCCATCCGTCAGTCCGGCAAATCAGTTTTCCACACTTTTTTTCTTCATGCTTTCTGATATTGATTTGATATTTGGTATATTGTTTTATCATGACAAGTTACAGATCAATTTCGAATTTTTAATATTACTTGTTACACTTACCTGATATCCTTACATTATGGATTATCTTTCCGGTATTTGGTCACATCTCCCTCAAAACGCTTGACTGATCAAGAATTCAAACCTCTCGGTGAATCAGTCCAAGCGTGAGAACCCCTTCAGTATTCTTTCCGGCGAAATCCAAAGCGGTCACGTTTCTTTATTCGTCAGAATTAACGTGTCTAAGACACAAGTTTTTGCAAATTAAGTTTTCGTATGCGTGCAAGGATGACGGAAGCTACCGTTCATCACACGCTCAGTGAAGACGAGGTATTTTCTACTGCCAGCAGTCCAAAATCATCAGTGGCAGGGGATGCTCGGGATAAAATGGCGGAGCCAAAAGCCTCGAGAAAGACCAGTTCCCGTAGGTCCAAGAAAAAGGACGAGGTCGAGGAACTGAATAAGAAATGGGAAAGCCGTTTCTCACAGATAGAAACCAGGTTTGATAAATTTTTTGATTTATTTAGTTCAAACGATGGTATAAATATAAACAAGGATACTGTCACGTCAGGTGAGCAGAGACCTTGTCAGAATCAATCTGAACAAGATAGTGGCTCTTCAGGAGCGCACAGACTTGTTCAGGATTCTAACCATGAACATTTTCCAACAGATTCAGTTCGTGAAAGGGAAAATGAAGATGTCGTATCTTTGGCACCAGGCCTTAGAGAAAGACATGACATAGGTTTACTATCAGAAGATGAGTCTTCTTTAAAAAGTGAAACTGAAAATCCTCAAAAATCTTCATCAAGATTCAGTAAATATGTGAATGGTAATGAAAGTGACTCAGATGAGAACAATAATGATCACTTAAAATCTTTATTTGGGGATGATGTTAAGACTAAAAAAGAGACAAGCTCTGGAGGTCTTATTCTTGACAAAAGTCAAATTGATATTTTATCTGGTTCTTGGAGGTGTAAAAATCCAGAAAGGTTGACAGCCTATAATGATGAATATAGACACAGTTTTCCTGTTCACGAGAAAACTAGTGATATTTTAGAAGTACCTAGTCTAGATAATATGGTACCTGATTTATTAGTGAAAAAACATGGTGCTAAAGCTTATTCAGTAAGCCAGAAAAGCAATTTATACAATCCTTGTTTAAAATCCCTTGAAAAGTTGGCATATCAAGGCCAGGTAGCTGCACGCATGGGGATAATTACTACAGCATACACCCAACAAGCTTTGGGCAATTTGTTAAATACTTTGTCAGAAAATGAAGTTAATCTAGACAAATCTATCCAACTTGTAAGAGACATATTTGCAATGTCTACAAAATCTTTGGACCAAGTGGCACGGGCTGGTGCATTTCACCACTTAATTCGTAGAAAAGCTACTTTAGAGGACACAGGTCTTAATGATATTAAAGAGCTTAAGCATCCACTTGTATCATTACCTTTGACAAAGTCAGGTGTCATTGGTGACAATATGGAACAAACTCTTAAAGACAGGGTTGACAAAAATAAACAATTAAAAGAGTTACTGCCTGAATTACATGTAAATAAAACTTTTTCAGTGAAAAGGAAAGCTACAGGCAATCAATTTTCCAATGATTGGTCTAAGAAACCAAAATTTGACAATGCACAAGGTTCTACTTTCACAGGTGCTAAGTCTAATACACAGCGTACAGTACAAAGAACTAGTACAGTAACAAGACCAGATAAAGACGACAAGAGTTCTGGTACAACGAACATTTTTCGTCGCTTTAACAACCCATTTCATGCCAAGGGGCAACAAAAGAAATGACTATCAGATCAAGGTAAGCAACTTTCATGTGCAAATGTTGCTTCCAGAGATACCTGTAGGGGGTCGTTTAAGCTTATTTCTAAAGGAATGGACAACAATAACAAACGATCAGTGGGTTTTATCAATTATAAAAGAGGGCTACAAACTGGAATTTCAACAGTTTCCTCCAAAAACAGGAGTAAAAATAACTTCTGTTCCTGCAAAAGATTTAGAAATTTTACATTTAGAAGTAAAAGAACTTATGGAAAAAAGCGCTGTAGAATATGTTCCGCAAGCGGACATTTTAAACGGTTTCTACAGCACATTTTTCCTAGTTCCGAAAAAAACAGGGGACATGAGACCCGTAATAAATTTAAAACCCTTCAACAGGTATCTCCGAAAACAACACTTCAAAATGGACTCTCTGTCAACAGTTTTGAATGTAGTAAAACAAGGGGATTGGGCAATATCTCTCGATCTAAAGGACGCATATATGCATATCCCTGTATTTCAAAAACACAGACAGTATCTGAGGTTTTGTGTAAAAAACAGCCCTTGCTTACAATTTTCAGCTCTACCGTTTGGTCCAACATCAGCTCCTCGAGTTTTTACCAAAGTAGTATCGGTAGTAGCAGCACATTTACGAGCACAAGGCATCAGACTAGTAGTATACCTGGACGACTGGTTTCTAGTAAATCAATCATCTCTCATGTTAGTCCAGGATCGAGAGATAGTGTTGAATCTTCTGGTAAAGTTGGGTTTCATAATCAATCTAAAAAAATCCTCTTTAACTCCAACACAGAAAATAACATATATAGGTGCATTATTCCATCTGGATTTAGGAATAGTAATGCCAACACAAGAAAGAGTGTTGAAATTACAAAAAACAGTCAAAGTAATGAACTTGAAAAAACATGCAACAGCCAGAGATTTTTTACATCTACTTGGAATTATGGCTTCTTGCATAGAGATGATTCCCTATGCAAGACTTCATATGAGACCAATTCAAATTTATTTGCTGAGTCATTGGCGCCCCACTTCTCAAAATCTGGAACTGAATGTTCCAATTACACAATATCTAAAATCTCATCTGATTTGGTGGTCAGATACAGCCAACATTACAAAGGGCAGATCTTTACAACACTGGGAAACTCATGTGACCATAACGACAGATGCTTCTACATCGAACGGTTGGGGTGGTCACATGGATTCCCAGATAGTCCAAGGGACCTGGTCAGATATACAGAAAACTCAACATATCAATTGTCTAGAGTTGGAAGCTGTACTGAAAACAATACAACATTTTCTCCCTCAGTTGAAAAGGAAAAATGTACTTCTGCGATGCGACAACTCGACTGTTGTACAATACATAAACAAACAGGGGGGCACCAAATCAATTCAGCTTTGTCAAAAAACTTGGGATTTGTTGAAACTCCTAATAGAACACAAAATTCAGATAAAAGCAGCACATATAGCAGGCAAAGCGAATGTGTTAGCAGATCTTCTATCACGGACAAAAATAAGACACACAGAGTGGTCTCTTCAGGAGACTGTAGCTCAACAAATTTTTGTCAGGTTAGGCAGACCGATGATAGATTTGTTTGCATCAGCGGAAAATCGCAAAGTGAAAATATTTTGTTCATGGTTTCCTCACCCGGAAGCATATGCAATAGATGCTCTGTCCATACCGCGGGACAATGTAATCGGGTATGCTTTTCCTCCGATCTGTCTAGTACCGAAAGTGCTCCAACACATGAATCGGTACAATTGCCAGCTAATTCTTGTAGCTCCTCATTGGCCAAGGAGACACTGGTACCCAGAACTGCTAAAAATGATATCAGATTATCCCATAAAAATACCAGTTCAAAAAAATCTACTACATCAGCCAAGAACAAAAATATACCATCCAAGCCCAGAAATATTCAGTCTGGTTGCATGGCCTCTATCAACAGAATTTTCAAAAAGAGAGGTTTTTCTAAAGAAACTAGACAACTCATGTCAGCTTCTTGGAGAACAGGAACTCAAAAGGACTATTCTAGTAAGTTCAAAAAATTCTGTGGCTGGTGTAGTGAAAGGGAAATTGATCCCTATTCTGCCTCTTTAACAGAAACTGCAGATTTTCTTACAAGTCTGTATACCAGTGGTCTCCAGTATAGTACGATTGGGGGCTACAGATCTATGTTATCAAGTGTTTTACCCCCAGTTGAAAAAATACCAGTAGGTCAACACCCATACATTATTCGTTTATTGAAGGGTGTTTTCAATTCAAGGCCTCCCAGGGTCAAACTACTTCCTGAATGGAATTTAGATAAAATACTTGAAATGTTAAAGAAAAAGCCTTTTGAGCCAATGAAAAAGGCTGAACTCAAGTTTATCACATGGAAAACTGTATTTTTAATTGCTATCACTACTTTCAGGCGTTGCAGTGATATACAGGCCTTACGTTTGGGAGATGGAAATATATCTGTACATAGCAGAGGAGTTTATTTTATTAGAGAAGGATTGTCAAAACAAGACCGTCCTGGACATTTTGGTGCTAAGATTTTTGTACCTGCATTTGATGCAGAAAAGCTTCTTGACCCTAAAAGGGCATTAACGTACTATTTAAAGAGCACTGACAATTTTCGTGGTGAAAACAGACAAGATAGTAAATTGTTCTTAGCAATCAGTAATCCACATAAGCCAATTTCAAGTCAAACAATTTCATCATGGATTGTGAGTACCATTCAGATGGCATATAACGACAAAAAGAAATCTGTTAAGGCTCATTCGACAAGAGCTATTGGTCCTTCTTGGGCTCTTTATAAAGGTGCATCAATGAAGAACATCATGGAAGCTGCTGATTGGAGCAGGGAATCCACATTCACCAAATTTTACTTACGTCACATAGACCCTCATGTTTTATCGAAGTAAAAAAAAAAAAAAAAAAAAAGAAGAAAAATACATAAAATTCGAAAAAAAAGAAGAAAAATGTGTACAGTTTTTTAGCTTGTAATATAGTTTGTATAGTGTTGGAACTATTCATATCCGACGAGATGCGATGCAAGTTTTTAAACCTTTGTGTGTGAGATGAAAAAGACATCTATTTAATGTGTTTAAAGTCAAACATTTAGACTTTGTATATAGTGTAATATAGTGTACATTATTTGAACAAAAGAATTACAGTCCACCGCTTGAGTTGGGACTGCTTTAGAATCTATGGATATCCATAATGTAAGGATATCAGGTAAGTGTAACAAGTAATATTAAAATTGTACAATTTTGTTCACAAATTGGAATTTTGTGAACGTAGTTACACTTACCTGATATACTACCCACCTCCTCCCCATTAGTAATTCTTTTGGCAATCTGTTTGGATTTCGCCGGAGAATACTGAAGGGGTTCTCACGCTTGGACTGATTCACCGAGAGATTTGAATTCTTGATCAGTCAAGCGTTTTGAGCGAGATGTGACCAAATACCGGAAAGATAATCCATAATGTAAGGATATCAGGTAAGTGTAACTACGTTCACAAAATTCCAATTTGTGAACAAAATTGTACAATTTGTTCCGGTCTGATAATTTTGTGCAGAGTTATGGTCCTTGGACTTAGAAAATTCACTCAAATATTCAGTTTTCCGCACTTTTTTGTCATGCTTGAAGATATTGATTTAATATTTGTTATATAGTTTTCACCATGACAAGTTATAGATAAGGTTAGCATTTTGTTCCATTACAATTAATTTTTAACCGGTAGCGGACTTGTGTATTGCTATGTATTGCCATGCAATACTCTCGGAATGCTTGTTTTATTTTGACAGAAAAAAAATTTAATTACCATAGCTACCAATCAGTTGCTTCCAATTTCAGCAGGTCATGGGAAATATGTTTTCTGATTTTAACATGTTTAACGATGAACTTTAAAATTATATGGCACTTTATCATGTAAAAACAATTGATTGCTTGTGTTGGATGTCAGTTAGCACTTCTGGCTATTTCTTCGGTGGCTGTCCATTTTTATTGTTGGCACTCGGGTAGGGAGAAACTTAACATGTAATGAGCGGCTGAAAAAATAGATCACTATTTGCAGCTTCATGGTATACTATAATGTTGAGAATTTAAGATGATATATATGACAAGGTTGCTGATTGAAGCATAGGTACATGTATCTGAAACTAATCCAATCTGGGTTTTTTTCACAGATGCGATTAAAATTAGTCGTAACTGCATTCGATATTTGTCAAATCTGTTTA
The DNA here is from genome assembly GCF_021869535.1 of Mytilus californianus. Taxonomy (NCBI): domain Eukaryota; kingdom Metazoa; phylum Mollusca; class Bivalvia; order Mytilida; family Mytilidae; genus Mytilus; species Mytilus californianus. Next base: position 5,401,090 of record NW_026262669.1, on the reverse strand, counting down.
TCTCTCCATGATATAGTGCAAGCATAAAGCATGAGAGATAAAGGTATATTTTTTTAAGGATGGGTTACTCGATGTCTCGGCTGTTAGTCCTTAACCCAAAAAGATAGTAAGTGCTAATATTAAAAGTTACTCATTCTAGGAAAAGGGAATTGTATCCCCCATGTTAATGCTGTTGTGTGCTTTTGAATATTCCAAACAAAAATAAGTAAGGAGGGCAGAATGATTTTACCAAGTAAAAATGTTGAAATAAGAAAAATATTGCTTCAGATGGGATGAAAAGGAATCTTCTGTCCAACAAAATGCAGGAAATCATTGGGGACAAAATCAAAAAGTGCAAGCTGTACATTAATACTGGCTTGGTAACTGCATGGTGAATATTCAGAGGCAAAAAATCACAAGAAATTCAAAAAGACCTCCCAATCATGATTTACAAATTGATACCAGTTCTCACTTGAGACATTCAACAAGTAAAATCTGAATATTTATATGCAGGTAGGAAGTTTATATTTATAATTTATTTACACATTATCAATGACGAAGAGCAAACAAATAATACAAGTGAATTCATGATATTTGGTGAGTTCTTTGTGAAAATGCAACTTTTTTTAATAATATAATGATTTACAATATATACATATTTGATGTACTAGGAGAGACATCAGTAGCTTTTAATTTGTATAATGAACTTGCATTTGCAAAATGAGAACTACACTAGGACCCCTGATCAGATGTGGAATCCAGATTTTGAAAAAAAAGTAGGGACTCGGGGTCCCCCATCACTAAGCGACGTTTGGAGTGGGACATGTAAAAAGTGTATGTATTAACCATATAATGGTTGATCCACAAGGGGGCCCAAGCCCACCTGAATCCGCCTCTGCCATTTGCGATGATACACCAGAGGTTCGAACATGAAAATACTTGGCTATTAATACATTGGTATACAAAATTTGTGGAACACATACTGTGTAGGAGGGGTAGTGCTAGGATATTTATCTTATTATTTTTGTTCGCCAACCAGTTCTCGGGTAATATTTTTATCTCTGTTATCTAGCTTGTACGACCTCGTATCCTTATATTGGAATCTTCCAAGAAAACTGGAAAACTTGAGCAAATCTTCAAATATTTTATTTTTATAGAAATTAATTGAAAAAACGAATGTTTCATCGATGGTACTCTAATATAGTAATAATAAAATTTTATACTCCCAACTTCCCCGTTTCCGGGTTGTTGGCCCGTCTTATTCCGTCTTTGCTTTTCTTCGTCTTTTGTGCGTTTGTATTTTATCTCGGAAACTAAAAACAATCAACAACTATTTTTTATACGAAAAGTGCAGGTTGAAGATCAATGAGTACCTCTTAGTTGCAGACATGTATAGATTCAACAGATGTTGCAGTTTATAAAAAGTGCTGTTACAAATCCAAATAGTTGTGGATCATTTTTCTAGCGCCATCGGGAGGGTATTTTTTTGCCTTTTTATGCCATTTTACTCGTAAAAGTTGATCGATTTTCAATTTAAACGTAAATATTGAACTTGTAACAGCGGTTTTTATATAAAGTGTACCTAGCAGTGTCTAGAATTCCTTGGTTGGCGTTTGTACGTGGTTATCTTCAACCTGCACTTTTCACTTTTGTGATCGCTAAGGTTGTTTTTGGATTAGTGGTCACGTGACTACTTTCACTTTACTGCAAGACCTTACAATGTAATAAAAATGTTCACATGTTTGTTTTTTGGAAATAAAGACATTGGCATATACTTTTAACAAAGTTATTGGTGATAACAAGCGTGTTTTTTGCAGATACAAATTATGGCCAAAATTAATTGATTTTCCTTCAATGTGCCTTAACCTCGCTGCGTACGCAACACGAACCCCACCAAAAACTGGGGGTGATCTCAGGTGCACCGGAAGGGCAAGCAGATCCTGCTCCACATGTGGCACCCGTCGTGTTGCTCATGTTAGTACAAACCCGGTAAATAGTCAAATCTTATTGACAATACAATATACAGTTTCCTTCAGTATCATATGTATATTTATACATACACCAGTTATTATAACAATATTATCATACATGTACTTTGTTTGGTTTATTTAAATTATAATTACCAAGTCAAACATTCAGGTCAATACCTAATATCATCAATAAAACCGTACACTAGCCAATAATACAGTATTCAATAAAACCGAACACTAGCCAATAATACAGTATTCAATAAAACCGAACACTTGCCAATAATACAGTAGTCAATAAAATCGTACACCAGCCAATACTACAGTAGTCAATAACATGAAGTCTTATATGTAAAATATTTATAATATATTCAAATCATAACTTAAGTTTTATGTTTCCTATTTCTATATTTAAATACACAGCACACATATATAACCTTTATTGATTTAAATGTAGAACGTTGTTATCATTGGTTATTTACCTTACCTGTGCATTGTACAGTGTAGACGATAAGAGACAAAATGGCACAGGCAGCCTTTAAAACATGCGAGATTTGTGTTAGTGCTCCAGGATCACAATACTGCTTAGAGTGTGAACAATACTTTTGTGAAAACTGTAAAACCTTACATAAAAGGCAGAACATGTCGAAAAATCACCAGTTTCAATCTTCTTCGGACGTTATCCCGGAAGGTAAATCAAAATGTAAAGACCACCATGAAGACGTAAGTTTTGTGTGTAATACCTGTAATGTAGCAGTTTGCAGCAGTTGTGTGACAGGAAGTCACAAACGGCACGATTTCTCAAAGCTTTATGACAGCATCGCACGTCTGAAAGCGAAGAATGAAAAAGAACTGCGTAGAAAGGTACAAGAGGCAACCAAAAATATGAAAAATTTCGAAGAAGGTATAAAGACATTTGATGTAAAGGTGGAAGTAGTAGTTAAAGCTATTACAGAAGAAGGTACACAGATAAAGGCTATGATTGATAAATGTATCGCAGAGATGATTGCATCGGTCAGAGATCAATCCAGGACGGAAAAGGATAAATTGAAAAGGATCATTGCAGATACTAAAATTGATTTGAAGGCAGGAAGCGACTTAGACAAGAAGATATATGAACTGGACAAGACACGAAACGATGAAAAATTGTTACAGTCTCTTCAGAAACTTGCGGATGACATTGAGAAGCTGACGATAGAGCCTATATTCGAGTTCCCTAATGTACATTTTACAGCTAGGTCCGCAACAAATAATGACATCAAACAGATTGTTGGCACATTCAAGATAAGGTAAATAAATGGTTTAAGGCATGAGATCATTTTTTTGTACAGTTGTGACACATGCTTTATTATGGCAATTTTAATTTACTGTGACGCGTATTTTTTCAGACTTTTTTTTTTATTCGGTCCATATATTTCAGAAACATAAAAATTCTCTTTTTTTAAATTCATACTGGTTTTCTGTAATGAAATCTGTATTAGTATGCGAAAAAATCGTTCTCATGGTCGTAGAAAAAATCGCAATCAAAGAAAATTTCGGACCAATCATACCAATATTTCGGACCTAATTTTTATTTAAAAAAACAACGGCAGACATTATCTGTTAACAAAGCTCTGTTCATTACCGGTTAATAAGTTAAATAAAATTTTAGAGGATTGCAACAGTCCTAAGTATGAAATCGTTCAAATTATAATGGCATATTGTTATTCTAAACTGTTTCCCAAAATTGATCGCCCTGAAGATCATAAAAAAACAGTTTATTAAAATAAAGTATGTTAATAAAGGTTTTGATTTTGTAAATATTGCCGGTATTTTTAACGACCATTCTGTTAAAGAACAAATTCCGGAATATTTTGATAATACTGAGCTCCCTCTTATTTGTTATATTTACAAGAAATCTACCCGGAAATTTGTGTTTAATTATAGCCAATTGTGTAAAGATGTTAAAATCAGTTAAAATACACCTACTTCATGTAATTGCAGTAATTCCGAATACATTTATGGACCCATTCCCCATGTTATAACAGGAGATCTTAACATCGTTCAAGACCGAGAGTAAAAATCATTCCTCAGTAAAGGACCTAAATATCGTCCCCCGTCAATTATTAATTGGAATGAGTATCGTAATATCATCCACGACTCACTCCATACTTACTGTTTGAAACGGATAAAACGGGAAAAAGCTGACAAAAAATCTTTGGACTCTTTTTTTAATTCAGTAATAAACATAGTTGATATACGTATTTAACATTTTAAAGAACATTTTACTCTTAAAAATAACCACAATAAACCTATTTCTCGTATCAAACATAAACTAAAAGAACTAACCAAGGAATTTGTTTTTGTCCCGGCCGATAAAGCTGCTAATAATATTATTATTGTTTGACGTAAATTTTACATTGAGGTTCTGAAAAAAGAAATCACCAATTCACCAACATTCCAACTGACTCCATTTTCAGAAAACGACATTTGTAACAAACATAAACTTCTAGCTACCGCTCTACAAGCAGAACCAAATACAATGAAAGTCCCAACTATGTATTGGCTTCCGAAGCTACACAAAACACCTTACAAATATAGATTTATTTCGTCTTCAAGCCATTGTTCCACTACTAAATTGTCTATTCTTCTTACCAGTACACTTGATACAATCAAAAATATGATAATAAATTGTTCAAATAAGGCCTTCGAAAATAGTGGAATTAATTACTTTTGGAGTGTCAAGAACTCGTTTGAAGTACTTGATAAATTACATGCATATATTGGTGATTTTGAATCTGTTCAAAGTTTTGATTTTTCTACTCTATAGACCACATTGCCTCACATTCTCATTAAGAAAAAAATCACACACCTAATTAAATGGGGATTTAAAAAGTCAGAATGTGAATATATATGTTCAAACTCTTTTAGGTCATTTTTTAGTAGCAATAACCAACAAAACTATGTCAATTGGACATGCTTTGATACTCTAATGCCCTTGAATTTTTACTAGATAACATTTTTGTTCGCTTTGGAGATTCCGTATATCGTCAGGTTATCGGAATTCCAATGGGGACTAACTTGCACCACTTATTGCGGACCTTTTTTTTGTATTGCTATGAGTAACAATTTATGACAAAAATCAGCAAAGACCCATCGAAACAACATCTGATACACAAATTTAATAATACTTTTAGATATTTGGATGATATTTTGGCTCTCAATAATGACGACTTCAGTATGTATACTAAAGAAATTTATCCTGTTGAACTTACTTTACATAAAGCTAATACTAACAATGACCACTGCCCTTTCCTCGATCTTGATATCTATATCAGTAATGGAAAGCTTAATACTAAAATATATGATAAAAGAGATGATCTTTCATTTCCTATCGTTAATTATCCATTTTTAGATTGTGACGTTCCCTTGTCACCATCTTACGGTGTTTATATATCTCAACTTGTACGATTCGCTCGTGTATGTAACAACGTATTAGATTTTATCGAGAGAAATATATTTGTTTAGGGGCCAGCTGAAGGACGCCTCCGGGTGCGAGAATTTCTCGCTGTACTGAAGACCTGTTGGTGACCTTCTGCTGTTGTCTGTTCTGTGGTCGGGTTGTTGTCTCTTTGACACATTCCCCATTTCCATTCTCAATTTTAATTTTAGTATATACAATTCAATGGTCAATTACAGTGTAATTTATATAATGGATCAAAAATGATTTGCAGCAGTAAATAAATATGTGGTTATGGTGTATTGAATTAACAATGTACTCCGGAAATTATATTGAATTAACAATGTCTTTCAGATTTCAAATTGAATTAACAATGTACTCCAGATTTTATATTGAATTAGAAATGGACTCATAATTTTATATTGCACTTGCAATGCACTCCAGATGTTTTATTGAATTTAACAATGAACTCCAGATTTTATACTCATTTAACAATGCACTTAAAATAATGAATTGAATTATCAATGCACTCCAGATTTTAAATTGAATTGACAATGCACTCCAGATCTTAAATTGAATTAACAATGCACTCCAGATTTTATATTGAATTAAGAATACACTTCAAAATGTATATTGAATTAACAATGCACTCCAAATGTATTATTGCATTAGCAATGCACTCCATATTTTATAAATTGAACTAATAATGCACTCCTGGTTTTATAGTGAATTGACAATGCACTTAAGATTTGAATTTGCATGAACAATGCACTCCAAATTGTATATTGAATTGACAATGCACTCCAGATTTTATATTGAATTGACAATGCACTCCAGATTTTGTATTGAATTGACAATGCACTTAAGATTTGAATTTGCATGAACAATGCACTCCAAATTTTATATTGAATTGACAATGCACTCCAGATTTTATATTGAATTGACAATGCACTACAGATTTTATATTGAATTGACAATGCACTCCTGATTTTATATTGAATTAGCAATGCATAACAGATTTTATATTGAATTGACAATGCACTTAAGATTTGAATTTGCATAAACAATGCACTACAAATGTTATATTGAATTGACAATGCACTCCAGATTTTGTATTGAATTGACAATGCACTTAAGATTTGAATTTGCATGAACAATGCACTCCAAATTTTATATTGAATTGACAATGCACTCCAGATTTTGTATTGAATTGACAATGCACTACAAATTTTATATTGAATTGACAATGCACTCCTGATTTTATATTGAATTAGCAATGCATAACAGATTTTATATTGAATTGACAATGCACTTAAGATTTGAATTTGCATGAACAATGCACTACAAATGTTATATTGAATTGACAATGCACTCCAGATTTTGTATTGAATTGACAATGCACTTAAGATTTGAATTTGCATGAACAATGCACTCCAACTTTTATATTGAATTGACAATGCACTCCAGATTTTATATTGAATTGACAATGCACTCCAGATTTTGTATTGAATTGACAATGCACTCCAGATTTTATATTGAATTGACAATGCACTCCAGACTTTGTATTGAATTGACAATGCACTCCAAATTTTATATTGAATTGACAATGCACTCCAGATTTTGTATTGAATTAGCAATGCACTACAGACACTACATAACATTATGAAGTAGTTTTATGAATACTTGTTTTCATACTGGTACAGTACATATCAATCGGTTTTCCCAAATTGTTAGAATGTGTTGTTTTATTATCATGAATAAAAGAAAGCATATGTTCAAATCTAAATTGGTTTTTCTTACAGTGAAATGCGTTCAAAACAAAACAGTCTCGTGATGAAAGAAGTAATTAAACAAAAGAGGTATGTCAATATTTTTGTATAATGTAGTGTGTTAAATTTATGCTCATTACAATAAAACCCTGTATCAAATATTTATTAGAATCACACATTATCTCTATAAATGTTATTTGAATGAAGCCTGTTTATCTATTGTTCCGATAACATGTATAAAGTAAATTAACAACAATACCGAACTCCGAGGAAAATTCAAAACGGAATGTCCCTAATCAAATGGCAAAATCAAAAGCTCAAACACATGACACGAATGGATAACAACTGTCATATTACTGACTTGGTGCAGGCATTTTAAAATGTATAGAATGGTGGATTAAACCTGGTTTTATAGCTAGCTAAACCACTCACTTGTATGACAGTCGCATAAATGCTAGTATATTGACAATAATGTGTGAACAAAACACACAGATGTAATAGGTAAAATGTCAAAAATAGGGGTACAGCAGTCAACATTGTGTTATAATCTTAATCATTATAAAAACAAACAAAGATGTCAACAAAGAAAAACAAAAAGGCATATAGACAAAGCACATACGCAAATACGAAAGACAAGAATACAAACATTTACCATAGCACAATAACACAATGACGGGGTTTATAAGTATCGAGCCTCGTCAAAGGGATATTACCAAAAATAGACAAAACAGTAAAATAAATAGTTTACAAGGACAAATAAAATAACACTATAACACGTAATTAAGATGATAAACAACGTCAGTACCTAGAATCTATACTGCAAGATCATCGTGTATTATTTGTCAAGTTGATACGGAATATTTTTCAACAAGGTCTTGGTATCTTCCGATGAATCTTTTTAGAAAAAGGACGAGACGTTCTTTGACATAACCCTGGTCCATCAACTTTTTGCTCAGACACTGGTGACGTTTTATAAAGTCTGAGCAGCAGCTTCAAGCTTTTGAATACCGAATGAGTTTGGAAATGTATATCCCATATGCAGGTGAAATTGGTATATTGCTATTAAGATGGGGGGAAATTGTTAATTTCAAAATTAAAATCGTCTCGTTGTCATAGATTCTGGTAGTGAGATGACAATGTCTATTGTTTCTTTAATTTCTTATTCTGGAGGATATATCAATGGAACCCAATCAGAAAAGTTTGAATTGTTAATGGAAAGAACATCATCAATATATCTTAATGTGAAATTAAATAATCTGGCTTATTTGATCTTCTTGTTTTTGACAAGTGTCTGAAGGAACTCTAACTCATATAACATTAAGAAGAGATCGGCAAGGAGAGGCGCACAGTTTGTTCCCATAGGAATGCCGACAATTTGTTGAAAAAAAGTCTACCTCCAAATTCAACAAATATGGTGTCAATAAGAAACTCCTTATATTGTACATACCAGTGCAACTATTTAATGGTTAAAATATTTACTTAGTTTGTACCTATCTGCATTAAATTGTTTTTGAGGTTCTTTTGAACGTATTTGTTGATTTGTTTTTATGAATATATATATTTTTTTCCAATTAACATGTGTTTTGTTTTGTTGTTTTGTGGAGTTTATTTTTTACTTACAACAACAGATCAACATTTTTTTAGCGAAATATCTTTGACATAGAAAAAAAAAACATTTATAATGTGTTGCAGACATTAACACTAACTCGAGCAGGATTGCGTTGTAGTGAATAAAACTTATAATTATATGCAAACATATGGAGTTTATTTTCAATATCGTTAAATTAAGTTGTATCTAATTTTCGTATATAAACTTCTATTTAAAATGTTTTCTCTTGTTCAGATAGAGATTGTGACGCTTTCAAAGTTATGACATAATGATGATATTGAATGAACAAGTAATTTAATAAAATCATCAACTATTTAGGCAGGATGGAGCAAAGAGTGTTCCGAACGCTATTATCATGTTTTCCTTTTTTTTATATATATATGGTGTTCTGTGAACTGCTGTTTGTCATTTTGTCAATTTTCCTTGTATTCCAAATCGTTATCCAATATGTCTTCAACGTATGAATTTGAAAGTCCCTCTTGGTATCCTCCACCTCTTTTGAAGATATCATCGATTCACAAGATTATTTAAAATCGGCTTTTGATGACGGGGTCAACAACTTCAGTAGTCACATTCACACATAGCAAAGGAAGTTAATAAAGTGTTCTGTTTGTATATTGTCATAACTGAACTGTTCTACGTAATGTTGAATCAAAATACAGCGTCAAGTTCTAGTAATGTGTCAATATTAATGAGTGTTTTTTTGTTTGTTTTATTGTTTGTTTTAAGAAAGTCTTAGAAAAGAAAGAAAACGTATATACAAACAAGAAATATTTGTATAAGGACTTGGAATATAGATATGAATGTCGTAAATTCATTGCTACCTGCACGTCGATACATCAGTCGGTGTAAACACGGACTTTGTTTTGCTGATGTCATAAGGTTTGGAAAAAGAGACGGCAGATACATAGAAGACGTAACAGCAAACCCTACCAAAAACCGATGGTGAACTTTAGTGCTATGAAAGGGTAAACAGTGTCTGCTCCACATGTGACATAATATGATATCTTTCCCGGGCTTGTATTTCCTATCATGATTTCCTTGATAGAGGATTGCTAACCAAGAGTTCCAAATGGTGAAGTTGAAATCATTCCTTCGTAAATGTTACGGACGCCATCACGAGTTGGTTGACTGTTATGGTATAACCTTTTCACAGATGATATCGGATATGTTCCTTATGTCGTAACTATCATACCCTTCCCTTTTCACGAATGTGACCTACAGAATTAGACATTTACCGGATTTGTAATAACATAAGCAGCACGACGGGTGCCACATGTGGAACATGATCTGCCTACCCTTACGGAGCATCTGAGATCACCCCCAGTTATTGGTGGGGTTCTTGTTGCTTAGTCTTTAGTTTTCTATGTTGTGTCATCTGTACTATTATTTGTCTGTTTGTCTTTTTATTTTTGGCCATGGCGTTGTCAGTTTGTTTTCGATTTATGAGTTTGACTGTCCCTCTGGTATCTTTCATCCCTCTTTCTTAATTCAAGAAATATATCTTCCTGATGCAAAGTCTTTATCTGTGTCTTGGTTTAGGTACATTATAAAATATGTTTTATTTACCTCGATAATAACGAGCTTGGTAATTGCATCAAGTGTATTCAAATGTTGTTTGTGTATTGTGAAAAACTGTTTATTTTACCACTTAGGGAATAATAACCTTAACCCTAACCCTAACCCTAACCGTAACACTACGTATTAAAATAAATGTTCAATGTTGATGTCGTCAAAAACAGTTTTGATTTATTTAATCAAATGTGTTGGTCATTACAGTGAATACGAACACGATATGAAACCCAAAGATCAAGAAAGATACCTGTACAGATGTCAACGTTGTGGGTAAGTTTCCAGATATTATTTTCTATAGACATGAGGTAATATATATTTATATCATATGGTGTCTCCTATGTTTGAAAAAAAATAGAGTTTCTTAATGTTTGAGTTTCAATGCAGTCCAGAATATCTGGTTTTTTTTCCGAATTATGCAACTTCTGTCATTTGGACTTGGTTAATATCACAAAGGTGCTTGCAATCTTTAATAAGACGATGCATGACATAAAAACATAAAGAGTGTTCTAGAGCAGGTTTTTAGTAGAAGTCAACCCCAGAACTTGTAAATACTCTGATATCTTAATTTAATGTCACACCTGTATCTGCAGTTAACGAGTAAAATATGACAACAATGATATGAATGGCACGTTTAATAGTTTCTTGGATACAGAGTTTACCAAAATAATTTAAAAGGAAATAAATGATGTTCGGAAGAAATTTTAATGAGATCATAAAAATAATGTACTCATATGTTGGTAATACATGATAGTTAAATTTCATTGAAAATTGACCACAGTCCTCTGTTTGATAATGAAAGAAAAACGTTCATTTAAATATCATATGTTAACATTGAACTGTTCATTCTTTGACACGACATTTCCAATTTTACGACGGTTATGTTTCAGATATTTAAAACGCTAAAAAAGCCTCGTGATGTGATAACAACATAGTGAATGATAACATACTTCATAGCGTGTAATGCATCGAATAACTATAGATTTAGACACATTTGTATTTATTTTTAGATATTCAAATTTGCTGAGTCATGCATCCCCAAAGTGACATTAAGAGTCGTAATGCACCTCTGATGTTGAAAATGTGATGCCGTTAATATTATAATACTATTGTTATCTTTGTCAATACAGATTTTGAGTGGTAAATGCACAATACAATTCAACATGAGGTGGTTAAAATAAAGTTAACTAAAACGTTTTATTCGAAAACATTTGTTTTGTTCCGGAAATGCTTACTTATCAAACGACTTCAAATCTATCAGTATGTTTGTTTAGAAAGCTGTCACGTAGGCATGTGTAATTGACAGCATTGTTCTGTTTTATCTTTCAGAAAGGAAGAGAGAACTAACAAGTGAGTATTATCCACTTCAATTGCAAGTGACGAATATTCCAAACAGTCATCTAATACAGATTAGTTTTCAAAAAATGTTAGTCAATCGTTCGGATAATAGACACTTTGTAAAATCAGATAGTATATTTAACTCTGACCATTACATACATGCTAATACTTCCACATTAAAACACGAGCTTTATGATATCAGCTGTATATGGTTAAAGATTACCATGCTTACAATTTCTACCGGTCATTCCATTTAATTCTTGAGGCGTTTGACTAGGTTTGTTTGTTTCCATCTCCTTTATTATCTAATTCTACCAGGCAACTAATAACTTAATCATGATTTGCATGATAGCGGGTTAATGATAGCACAGATGACATTGAATCCAAATGATAATGTTGATGACTCCCCTGAAATGGATTTTCGGACGCAAACAAAGTTTGTTTGACACATTTGAAATATTTGTATTCCATATAACTACGGATATGTTCCAATTGTCACAACAACAATCTTTCCTATTTTACCAGCCATACTTACAATGGATTTTCTATGAGTAACATGACGGATGCTAGGTCTTAGTTTTCTTTGTATAGTCTTGTTTTTTTTTGTTTGTCCTTTTGTCGTTTTTTTTTTTGCCATTGTGTTGTTTGTTGTTTTTTGGACTAATGATTTTCCAATGCCCCCTTGTATCTTGTTTAAAATGTCTTGTAAAAAATGAACAATTTGCATCTAGTATACTGGTATTAAACAAGAAAAAAAGGGTCCCATCAGAACAAGTCGATATAAACCGCATATAGTACGTATTGCACATGTTGCAATTTGACTTTACTACAGTCAACTTAATACAATTACTTTGAATATAGAAATAGTACTGTTCTACGCACATATAAATTCACTGTCTGACCGATGTTGTTTTGCATTATGTCGTCAACCTGTCTGCAATACATTAGGAAATACTTTATATGAAATTTTAAACAAAACGCATTGTTGTCTTGTTTTAATCATTATCAATATTGAATATTATCATCTGTCTTGACAAATGCATTAGTACATGCATATCTTTGAAATGTTTCCTCTTAACCTGTATCAATATTTGAATTCTACAGAAAAGAAACAATCCAGGGAAATGATTACACTAGTGAAGTCCAAGTTTAATGTAACGTTGTTTTATTTTATTTCATTCAAGATGGATCATGAGTTCAAAGTTAAGTTGTCCGCTTTAGTTTCTAAATAATTCTACCATTTGTTTGCAAAAACTTTAATTGTCAACAAGCGTTTTCACTAACTTTTTGTTTTTAATCTCTCGGCTGGTATTATTTAATAACAAAACAATCCTTGCTTTTTATATGAAGAAAAAAACCACATATCTAATGAAGCAATCATAAAGTTCGTGAAAAAAGTAAATTGTGAGATGTGTTGCACACATAAACACCTGGGTTTACAAGTTGAATATTCATTGTATTACTGGCTATGGGGAATGGGTTTTCTCGTTGTTAAAGGCCGTACACGACCTATAATTTTTATCCACGTCATTTGAATAGTTTTTTTTATTGGCAATCATATTACATCTCCTTGTTTGTATATCAAAGGGGGCTCGAGCACAAAACTTAGGAAAATAGTATAACTACTGTCATTCCGATGTTTTACTTAAATGTCACATGTCTTTGTATAACACAGGAAAACATTGCAAGATTTGCATCTCCTGTTATGTATGTCTAATCGAACTATAAGCACCTTAGGCATAACTTTATTTTTAAAATCATCTCAAAGACAATGATAAAAAAACACCTTGCAAAGTTCTTTGATTCCACAATCGGAAATATCGACGATGTCTTGTAATTCAATAACTCACATTTCCGCGAGTGCTTACACCTCATATACCGAAAGTAGCAGATCTGTTTTATATCTTGATTTTTTTTTTCAAAATTGACACAATCTAGAATCTATGACAAACGATTTCAACTTTCAATTTCTCAGCAAGTTTGCCTCTCCTTATTGCATTAATGAAATTTGAGCATCAGTTAAATATGTTTCAATCCATGTTTTGTTCGCACTGAGTGATTTTGAAAGAGGAAGTTACTAAAATGAAATTTACTCTGTTTTATCATAATTCAATTTGCTATATCTAAGTATCAAGCTTACAACTTGCTAACAACTATAAAACAAATGTAATTATTTAGTTATTGGAGTACTAAATTATGTAAGTTTCAACAAGCATATCAAATCAAATGTAACGACGACTTTAAATGGCGTAATTTCTGTTAAATCAGTTTACAACTATAAAAATCGAGCATACCTTACAGTGTCCCTTAACACATACTATCCTTTCTGAGGTCTGTGTTGATATGATTAATTTAACTGGACAGACATCTGCACTTCTTTTACAAGAATACGTTTACTATATTTTATTAATTGTATGCATTGATGTTTTTGAGATTATGATGTTTTGTATCGAGAGTAGCTTAACATATTTTTTCCAGATATTAAACTTGTATTACCGTTATTTTTCAGCCCGTAAGTGTTATTTACAAGACAGATAAGTATACTGTGATACGTGCGTACACAATGTAGAATGAAAGCCTGATACATAAACAATTGATGTGTTATTTTAGTTGGCAAAGTCTAAAGTTTATCTCTATATTATGATTGTTTGTTTTCCTTGTTTCACCCAAGATATATGTTGACGACTCAGAATTTTTTCACTGCAATGAAATGTAGGTTAATTTCCTACAGCTGTCAAAGTCAAGGGTATATTTTTTTTCGACCCTTTTTCATATGGACGGGAAGTGACGTACTATGATTGGGTGGTATTGCACCTTTATTTCCCCAAAGTTTGATTATAAAATAATTAAAATAATCGATATGTTATTGTCTTCTTTAACACAAATCTGAAAATATGTATTTCTCCTTATTAGCTATCACGTCTAAGAAAAAGCAGTTTCAACTTTAAAGCCGTAAACACTTCAAAACAATATATTTATCTTATTTTTTAAAATTGATGAAGTGGTGTTTGTTTTATATTTATTTAAACTTGTATTTTTATTTTTATTTTTCAGTTCATTGTAAGTGTTTTGTACCAAGCAGATAAGTATACAGTAAATTTTGTATTTTTATTAAAATTAGGAAAATATAAAATTTACAGTAGATAAAGACGCAATTACATAGAAGTGAAAATACAACCTATTCGTATATGAGAATTATAGAGATATTGTCATTCTAAATATAATACAAACGCCATCAGTAACAACCCTTTCGATTTAATTAATATAAAATGTCAGGCAGAACGAATGCCTCATATCATATGCGTATTGATACGGTATTTTGATCAAATAAATACTTTTAAAATGAGAAGGTTTCTAAACATTTTTAGCATTTGTTTGCAAACAATTTAATTGCCAAAAAGCGTTTTAACTAACTTTTTGTTTTTAATCTCTCGGCTGGTATTATTCAATAACAAAACAATCCTTGCTATTTATATGAATAAAAAAAAAACACATATCTAATGAAGCAATCATAAAGTTCGTGAAAAAAGTTAAAAATTGTGAGATGTGTTGCATACATACAAACTTGGTTTTACAAGTTGAATATTCATTGTATAACTGGCTATGGGGAATACGTTTTCTCATTGTTAAAGGCCGTACAGCGATCTGTAATTTTTATCCACGTCATTTGAATAGTTTTTTTTTATTGGCTATCATATTACATCTCTTTGTTTGTATATCAGTGAGTGCTCGAGCACAAAACTTAGGAAAATAAAATAACTACTGTCATTCCGATGTTTTGCTTAAATGTCACATGTCTTTGTATAACACAGGAGAACATTGCAGGATTTGCACCTCCTGCTATATATGTCTAATCCAACTATAAGCACCTTAGGCATAACTTTATTTTCAAAACCATCCCAAAGAAAATGATAAAAAACACCTTGCAAAGTTCTTTGATTCCATAATCGGAAATATCAACGGTGTTTTGTAATTCAGTAACCCACATTTCCGCGAGTGCTTACACCTCGAAATTAACAGATATGCTTTATATCTTGATTTTTATCAAAATTGACACTATCTAAAATCTATGACAAACGATTTCAACTTTCAATTTCTCAGCACTAAAATACTGATTCGACATTATAGAAGTTCACAGTTACAATCCCGGATTGGTTGATCTGTTCGATGGTTCTCAACTACCTAATTAACGACATGTTTTGGTTGTCTTAGAGCTTTGTATATAAGAACAGTCGTCTGATCTATAAATTAACCGATTGTGACGTATTCCCGATAGTGACGTTTCGACTAAGTATGGACTGTCATTGCGAGTGATGCATGCATATCAGGTATCATTTGTCCCATTGACGCACGCCGACTGGCTCCTGTTGGAGATCATGCATGTCAGGTATCATTTGTCCCATTGACGCACGCCGACTAGCTCCTGTTGGAGATCATGCATATCAGGTATCATTTGTCCCATTGACGCACGCCGACTAGCTCCTGTTGGAGATCATGCATATCAGGTATCATTTGTCCCATTGACGCACGCCGAATAGCTCCTGTTGGAGATCATGCATATCAGGTATCATCTGTCCCATTGAGGCACGCCGACTAGCTCCTGTTGGGGATCATGCATATCAGGTATCATTTGTCCCATTGACGCACGTCGACTAGCTCCTGTTGGAGATCATGCGAATCCCCGAGTTTTGTTTTTTGCTTGATTTCCCTCTCCTTATTGAATTAATGAAATTTGAGCATCAGTTAAATATGTTTCAATCTAGATATTGTTCGCACTGAGTGATTTTGAAAGAGGAAATTACTAAAATGAAATTTACTCTGTTTTATCATTGTTCAATTTGCTATATCTAACTAGCAAGCTTACAACTTGCTAACAACTATTAAACACATGTAATTATTTAGTTATTGAAGTACTAGATCATGTAAACTTCAACAAGCATATCAAACCAAATGTAACGACGACTTTAAATGGCCTAATTTCTCTAAAATCAGTTTACAACTATAAAAATCGAGCATACCTTATAGTGTTCCTGAACACATACTATCCTTTCTGTAGTCTGTGTTGATATGATTAATTTAACTGGACAGACTTCTGCACTTCTTTTACAACAATATGCTTACTATATTTTATAAATTGTATGCATTGATGAATTTGAGATTATGATGTTTAGTATCGTGAGAAGCTTAACATATTTTTCCAGATATTAAACTTGTATTACTGTTATTTTTCAGCCCGTAAGTGTTATTTACAAGACAGATAAGTATACTGTGATACGTGCGTACACAATGTAGAATGAAAGCCTGATACATAAACAATTGATGTGTTATTTTAGTTGGCAAAGTCTAAAGTTTATCTCTATATTATGATTGTTTGTTTTTCCTTGTAACTTCTGAAATATTTCAATGTTGTTGTTCTTTTTTATACATTGAGCTTCATAAATTATATGTAAACAAATGTGATATTAATTGAACCAGGTTCAATCCACCATTTTCTACATAAGAAATGCCTGTACCAAGTCAGGAATATGACAGTTGTTATCCATTCGTTTGATGTATTTGTTTTTTTTTTTTATTTTGCCATTTGATTGGGAACTTTCCTTTTTTGAATTTTCCTCGGAGTTCAGTGTTTTTGTGATTTTAGTTTTTGTTAGATGTCTTTAGGTGTAATACTACCATTAACTTTCCCCTATTAGTCTTTGTTAAATTTGCACTTTTCAAAAAATTGTGCAGAATTTATCTGTGTTTCACATAAAGAAATATTTGGCATGAGTAAAGTTTTATCCTGTTCAGTACTACAGACAAAATTTAACATAACTTGTCAATGCATATAAATAATAACCATCACTGTAAGTTAACCAATCAAATGTCCACCCTTTTCTTTCCTGTTTACAAGCTTTAGTAACCATGTTACCTCAAGTTTCCAAAATATTTTATAGAAACACCAAATAAAAAAGGTTGGTGCTTTGAAACACCCAAGATATATGTTGATGACTCAGAATTTTTTCACTGCAATGAAATGTAGGTTAATTTCCTACAGCTGTCAAAGTCAAGGGTATATTTTTTTCGACCCTTTTTCATATGGACGGGAAGTGACGTACTATGATTTGGTGGTATTGCACCTTTATTTACCCAAAGTTTGATTATAAAATAATGAAAATAAACGATATGTTATTGTCTTCTTTAACACAAATCTGAAAATATTTATTTCTCCTTATTAGCTATCACGTCTAAGAAAAAGCAGTTTCAACTTTAAAGCCATAAACACTTCAAAACAATATATTTATCTTATTTTTTGAAATTGATGAAGTGGTGTTTGTTTTATATTTATTTAAACTTGTATTTTTATTTTTATTTTTCAGTTCATTGTAAGTGTTTTGTACCAAGCAGATAAGTATACAGTAAATTTTGTATTTTTATTAAAATTAGGAAAATATAAAATTTACAGTAGATAAAGACGCAATTACATAGAAGTGAAAATACAACCTATTCGTATATGAGAATTATAGAGATATTGTCATTCTAAATATAATACAAACGCCATCAGTAACAACCCTTTCGATTTAATTAATATAAAATATCAGGCAGAACGAATGCTTCACATCATATGCGTATTGATACGGTATTTTGATCAAATAAATACTTTTAAAATGAGAAAGTTTCTAAACATTTTTAGCATTTGTTTGCAAACAATTTAATTGCACAAAAGCGTTTTAACTAACTTTTTGTTTTTAATCTCTCGGCTGGTATTATTCAATAACAAAACAATCCTTGCTTTTTATATGAATAAAAAAAACCACATATCTAATGAAGCAATCATAAAGTACGTGAAAGCAGTAAAAAATTGTGAGATGTGTTGCATACATACAAACTTGGTTTTACAAGTTGAATATTCATTGTATAACTGGCTATGGGGAATACGTGTTCTCATTGTTAAAGGCCGTACAGCGATCTGTAATTTGTATCCACGTCATTTGAATAGTTTTTTTTTTATTGGCTATCATATTACATCTCTTTGTTTGTATATCAGTGGGTGTTCGAGCATAAAACTTAGGAAAATAAAATAACTACTGTCATTCCGATGTTTTGCCTAAATGTCACATGTCTTTGTATAACACAGGAGAACATTGAAGGATTTGCACCTCCTGCTATGTATGTCTAATCCAACTATAAGCACCTTAGGCATAACTTTATTTTCAAAACCATCCCAAAGAAAATGATAAAAAACACCTTGCAAAGTTCTTTGATTCCATCATCGGAAATATCAACGGTGTTTTGTAATTAAGTAACCCACATTTCCGCGAGTGCTTACACCTCATATAACGAAAGTAACAGATATGCTTTATATATTGATTTTTTTTCAAAATTGACACAATCTAAAATCTATGACAAACGATTTCAACTTTCAATTTCTCAGCACTAACATACTGATTCCACATTATAGAAGTTCACAGTTACAATCCCGGATTGGTTGATCTGTTCGATGGTTCTCAACTACCTAATTAACGACATGTTTTGGTTGTCTTAGAGCTTTGTATATAAGAACAGTCGTCTGATCTATAAACTAACCGATTGTGACGTATTCCCGATAGTGACGTATTGACTAAGTATGGACTGTCATTGCGAGTG
Organism: Mytilus californianus; assembly: GCF_021869535.1. Lineage (NCBI taxonomy): Eukaryota > Metazoa > Mollusca > Bivalvia > Mytilida > Mytilidae > Mytilus > Mytilus californianus. The sequence goes on along the minus strand of NW_026262669.1, from coordinate 5,381,791 downwards.
ATGCATGCATATCAGGTATCATTTGTCTCATTGACGCACGCCGACTAGCTCCTGTTTGAGATCATGCGAATCCCCGAGTTTTGTTTTTTGCTTGATTTGCCTCTCCTTATTGAATTAATGAAATTTTAGCATCAATTAAATATGTTTCAATCTAGATATTGTTCGCACTGAGCGATTTTGAGAAATTTACTCTGTTTTATCAATATTCAATTACTATTCCTTAGTATCAAGCAAAGACTAACAACTATTAAACAAATGTAATAATTTAGTTATTGAAGTACTGAATTATATTTGCTTCAACAAACATATCAAATCAAATGTAACGACGACTTTAAATTACTTAATTTCTCTAAAACTATAAAAATCGAGCATACCTTGTAGTGTTCCTTTACACATACTATCCTTTCTGAGGTCTCTGTTGATATGATTAATTTAACTTAAAATTAGGAAAATATGAAATGTTCAGTAGATAATGACGCAATTCCATAGAAGTAAAAATACAACCTATTCGTATATGAGAATCATAGAGATATTGTCATTCTTAATATGATACATACGTCATAAGTTACAACCCTTTCGATTTAGTTAATGTAAAATGTCAGGAAGAACGAATGCCTCATATCATATGCGTATTGATACGGTATTTTGATCAACAAAATACTTTTGAAAGGAGAAGGTAATATTGAGATCGTATTGAAAATTTGAATGCCTTATTGTGAGTTCCCCCTCACATATATAAATAACCATTCAAATGATGATAAATAGAAGAGAATATCATTACTATAGTTATAGTTGATATAGTTATGTCGTTTATAATGCTCATAAATAGACAAACGATCCATGTAAACGTATGGTTTTCCTGAATTAAAACAATCTTAAAGGTTATTATTTACCTTTGGAATGAATAACATTCATTTTGTTTCAAACATTTAATACGTAACTAAACATCCATTTCATTTAATCTCTAGTGGATTGTTTTCTGTTTGGTAATCATACCACACCTTGTTATTTATATAGGTATTGTTATCCATAACACGTATGGTCATATATCTTATCGAAATCTATAGTTAAGTACAGTATATGATCATCCTCTTCATATAGGTATTGTTATCCATAACATATGGTCATATATCTTATCGAAATCTATAGTTAAGCACAGTATATGATCATGCTTTTCGCAGACAGTTAATGCCATTTTTACACTTAATAGTCGATTAGTATTTTGTTAATTAATCGCGTGCCTGCTTTACCTAATTATAATACAGGTGTCCTGGTGTTTTTACAATAACTTGTTTTATGCGACTGTGGTCGATATTTCGTTTTTTAAAGTATCACAAGTCCAAAAGACAGCACTTTTGTTTTGTTTTGAAATGAAATATTATTGATACAGTCATTTTAAAAATTAACTGTTCACAAAGTGTATTCAAAGCTCTAAAACGTTTTACTTCAAGGCATAGATGACCTACGCCGTATACAGTTGGGTGCAGACCAAGCATTACATGTAGACGCACGGAAAAAGTTAACACTGTAGTAGACATAAAAAGCAAACGGGCGTTTACTTTCGCATTTACCTCCGCGTTAATGCGAAAAATGCGCGTCTTCTAATGTTGTTCATAGAAAACGGGCGTTAACTTCCGCGATTACTTCCGCGTTAACGTGAAAAATGCGCGTCTTCTATTTTTTGTAAAATGTTAACGCACGTTTACTGCATGGTGGGTTACACTTATGACTGGACCAATGACAGGACCAATATGAAAAAGCTAATAACTTTTTTTTATTTATAATAGGATTTATCTAAAATTTGAATATAATAAGAATTCATGATTTGATATTTAAATAAAAGAAAAAAAAACGAAAAATATTTGAAAAACTTGAGAAAACGTGACCTCAGAAACGTTAAAAATGACAGGACAAAATGAAAATGCTTATAACTTTTTTATTTCTCAAAGGATTCATCTCAATTTTGAAATATAATAAGCCTGATAATTGAGTACTTTTTATACTTCAGAATAGATAATTAGACATACAAGTGATGAAATTTATTTTAAAATTGCAAAACTTCAGAACATCAGAACATCAAAACAACGATAACAATAAAATGTGGCAATATTTCTATTTGTAATTAATATTCTTGTACTGGCCTGATAATTGAGTACTTTTTGTACCTCAGGATGGATTGTTAGACATTAAAAGTGAAAATATTTAAGTTTATAATTGCAAAGTTTGTTGTTGCATAAAAAAAAAGTGCTAATATTTTCCATTTTGTTAGAATATTAAACAACATCATTAAAGTTCTGTTCTTTGTTTAAACATGTCAATGTTTCTTCTTTTATAAAACAATTATGCACTGTTGTTTGCAATCAGATATTCATAATGCTTCTGGATAATTGACTATTTTTATAAGATTTGAAAACTATAAAGATACAGTTGCCTAAACTTTTGTTTTTTTGGAATGCGAATGCAATTTTTGTTTTGTTTAACTGGAATTCATGAACAATCATTTGAATTTTGTACTTTTTGTACATCATAATGGGTTGTTTTTCATAAAATATAATGAATGTATGCAATACGTTGCAAACATTTTGAACACATTGTTTAAAAATGTCAATATGTCTTCTTTTTATAAACAAATAATGCACTGTTGTTTGCAATTCGGGATTCTTATGCCTCTAGATGGGTTATTTTTTGTTGTTGAAAAACTAAGATTGCAGATGATAAACTTACTTGTGTATTGAATAAGAGCTAAATTATTTCTTTATTTTGATGAACATCATGAACAATCATTTGTTTTTAGTACTTTTTCAACATCAAGATAGGTTGTGTTTCGTAAATTATGATGATTATAACGGATAATTTAATAAAAAAATTTTTGTATTGTTTAAAAAAACCCATATTTCTTCTTTTTTCATGAAATAAATGCACTTTTATTCGCAAATCAACATTTCAACAGCCTTTTGATGAGTAACTTTTGTGATGTGAGGATACACGAAGAATAAAGATGCATTAACTTGTTTTTTTGTTATACATGGCAAAATCAAGAAGATATTTTGCCATTTTAAGAACCAAAATCATGAACCACTATTGTTTTTCATAAATTATGATGAATATGACAGATAAGTTAATAAAATTGTGTTTGCATTGCTTAAAAATACCAATATTTCTTCTTTCTTTTCAAAATCAATGCACTTTTATAGACAAATGGTCATTGTATATGCTTTTGATGAGTTATTTTGATAAAATGTGGATATTTGAAGAATAAAAATTCTTTAACTTATGTGTGTCGAAAAAGATTGCAATTATTTCTTTATTTCCATTGCATTTTAGTACTGTTTGTACATCAACATGGGTTGTTTTTCTGAATATTAGAGAAAAGATGCTCATATTTTTTCTTTTGATAAAAATCAAGGCACCTGTAGTTTTAAATGCCTCTGGATAAGTAATTATTTTTATAAAATTTGAATACTATAATCATGATAAGGATACAGATGCTTAAACTTTTGTTTGTATTGAATAAGAATGCAATTATTGTTTTATTCAAAATTAAAAGGAATTCATGAACAATTATTGATTTGTGTTTTTTTTAACATCAATATGGGTTGTTTTTCATAAAATATAATAATTATGTAATGCGTTGCTAAAATTTTGTTTACATTATTTAAAAAATGTCAATATTTCTTCTTTTATAAAACAATTATGCACTGTTGTTTGCAATCAGTTATTCATAATGTCTATGGCTTGATTATTTCTTTATTTTAATGAAACTAATGAACCTCTATTGTATTTCTTAAATTATGATGAATATAACAAATAAGTTAGTAAAATTTTAAAATTGTGGTTTTCATAAGATTTGATCAATAAAAAGCATAATAAAAAAACCAAACTTAAAAGCATATTCAAAACGGAAAAATCCATAATGACTGCCAAAATCAATCGCTAACAATCAACGGAACAAGTGTTAAACAATTGTTGTATTCCTGACTTGGTACAGGCATCTTATGAAAAAAATGGTGGGTTAAACTTTGATTTAGAGCTAGCTAAACCTTCCACTCGTATGACAGTTGTTTATCTTATAAAAAAAAAAGATTCCAAAGATTTTGTTCGAATTGTTAAAAAAATGCAATTAGTTTTTATCAAAAATAGTGCCCTGTTGTTTGCAATCATTTCTTTAAAATGCCTCTGGATACATTATTTTTTTATACTTTGAATAACATAAGGATTAAGATGCTTAAACATTTGTTTGTGTTGAAAAATAATGCAATTATTTTTTTTATCTTAATGTAAATCATGACCCACCATTGGATTTTAGTACAAATGTGAGTGGTATATGGATATAGATACCTTAACATTTTTGTGTTAAATTGAAATACAATTATTTCTTCATTTTATTATATTGTAATGGAAATCATCAACCATTTAATTATTTTTTCACATCAGGATTGGTTGTTCTTCATGAAAGATGATGAATGTAAGAGAAACCATAGTTTATATTTTGTTTGCATTTTTATAGTGTCCCCTTTGCATATTTCTTTAATTCATTAAAATCATGCACCGAAATTTGCAATATTTGTTTGTTTGATTTTTTAGAGCATTTCGGCAAATTAAGTTGATTTTAGCAATCGCAATAAACAACGTTTTAAGAACTCGTCGGGTTTGATGACAAAATGACTTTATATTAACTACAATCGCATTTTTGTTTTATAAAATTGAAATTTAAGTTCTCTCAGCATAATTTACATCACTATTAACAAACGTAACATTGTAGATGTGATAACTTTGCTGAGTGATAAGTTTTAACTCGTCGGGCTTCTTATGTTTTCCATTTTAATTTGTAAAATTTCATTATGTGACCTAGTAGATTTCAAAACGTCAGAAAGGTAAATCGGTCCGATCAGTCAACGATTTTCGCTATTAGTCTGATGGATTGATGACGGGAGTTTAGCGTGAACTTGACTGATCGATGACTGCTGACTGATCGTTGAAACAGTAACTCCTAAGGCTGTAAGTCCTATAGTTTTGTGTACGTTTGTAAAATTTCATTTCATTTTTTTTTTATATCTAATATGTTCGCAATTGTAACGTCTCAGCATAAGTAAGTGAGCAAACATTCTACATATCAATAACCTACAATACCAAAATTGAAGGTCTTTGGTAAGCTGTATTTTGCAAAACTGTTCAGATTATAAGTCCTCAATGTTCTTCAACTTCATACTTCATTTAGTCTTTCAGCTTTATTTTATTCGAACATCATTTTTTTTAAGAAGAAACACACAGCTGGGGGTTCACAAATATGCGCATTGTATCTTAAATACATGCGTTTGAATTAGGTTCTTCACTTTTGATAATGAATGTCACATTTCTAGCATTTTTCATTTTTATTATGTTTGTTTATCAACTAGAACGTAATCGAATGTTGTTCACTACATTCGTTCTTTATGAAAAGAAGGTTACCTAATACCGTACCAAACGAGATGATAAAGTGATGGAACAAGATAAGTCAAACTAACCTAAAATATTGGTCAATTAGGTATCAGTATTATACTTTAAAAAAATCTCAGTAATTTAAATTCAAGCGAAAACAATTTAAGAATACAAATTCATATGGGGTTTTTCAAAGATGTTTGACATCAACCTGTTTCTCTCTTCTATAACACGCATGGCCAAAGTGATAAATTCGATCATAAAAACATTCAATGTAATTTCATTTTTTTTAACAAACCGATCCTCAATAAGTGTCCAAAATTCAATGAATGATGTAGTTAGAAAACAAAATCGTTAAATTTGTATAGGCCAAATGCTTCCGAATTGATTCATTTTTTGCATAGAATTAAAAATGCACTGCCAGTAGTAATATATTATACCATAAAACAATATAAAAAAGATACCAAGATAAAAATTATGTATGCCAAAAGCGCCTTTCGTCTACAAAAGAGGCGGAAGATACCAATGAGACAGTCAAACTCATAAGTAGAAAATAAACTGCCAACGCCATGGCTAAAACCTAAACTGACAAAAAGACACTAAGCAGTATACAAAACACACAAAACCGGATTTTATTTTATGTAATGTTTGTTAATGATTTACCTTCATGGAAAGCGTTCAAACCAGAAATGTTTAAAGCCAAGGATTTATGATAACCGAAACAGTTGAAGTATGTGACCACAGATAACCTGTAGTTCAATAGTTGTCGCTGGTTCATGTCTGTTATATCTGCTTTTCGTAAATTATATTTGTTATAAATTAGCAGTTAGTTTTATCAATTGAATTGTTTCATATTGTTCATGTCGAGCTCTTTTATAGCCGACCATAGTGTATGGGTTTTTCTCATTGTTGAAGGCTGAACGGTTCCCTATAATTGCTTACATTCACTTCATTTGAACTTTGGTGGATAGCTGTCTCATTGGCAGTCATACCACATCTCCTTATGTTTATACAAACAAAACTGGTTAAATCAACCTAAGGTTAACCTTAGTTGTATGTGTTGAAATCTAAGTGTTTTAATGATTTCTAAATCTATTAAGCGAAACTTTGAAATCCTACAAATATCACGTTTCAATATTTGGCATGATTAATGACAATACTAATTCAATAATCTGAAAGAACAAGCTGTCATCTTAACATGTTAAATTTACTACTTATTCAATGAATTTCATTGTCGTTTATATAATTCATTGCTTAATGGTATGCTGTATTCTATGAATATTTATTTGAATGTTTCAGCCGGTAAGTATCAAGTAGCAAACAGATAAGTATAACGTACAATTATATATACAATTCATAATATAACGATATTTATAGAATGGTGTTAGTAGAATAGAAAAGTAAAACAATAAACATACCATGAAAATGATGTGTGATAGACGTGCGTTCCGTCTACAAAAGAGGCAGAAATACAAAACAGACATTCAAACTAATTAGTCGAACATAAACTGACAACGCCATGGCATGAACCTCAATAGACAAAACGACACACGACAGTATACAAAAAAAAAAAAAAAAAACCTGGATTGATTTCATGTGCTGTTTTCTACATTTACCTTACCCGGAAACGCACAACGCAGAAATGTTTAAATCAATGGACGTATAATAATTAACATAGTTCAAGTATATGACCATAGAGAACATACACGAAAATAATTATATCAACTTAACGTCAACATTACTTGAGGAGGTTAAAACCTAAGTTTCTTTATAATTTATAAATTTATAAAGCGACACTTTGAAATCATACAAATATAACATTTCAATATTTGGCATGACTGATGACTTTAGTATTGAATAATCTGACAGACCAAGCTGTTATCTCGAAATGTTCTACTATCACGTTACTACACATTCAATTAATTCCACTTTCGTTGTAATAATTCATTGCTCAATGGTATGTTGTAATATTTATTTGAATTTTCCAGCCGGTAAGTGTCAAGTAGCAAACAGATAAGTATAGCGTACAATTATATATGCAATTTATAATATATCAATACTTATATAATGGTGTTAGTAGTGTAGTAAAGTAAAACAATAAACATACCATTTTAAGAGAGAAATAGTCGAAAAAAGTATTTAAAAATGGGTTGGTAAAACACTATTATCTACTTTTATTTAAAACAACCCTTTTGGAAAGATTATAAGAAATTGTATTTTTAAATTATTATTGTCAAGTATTGAAATATGAGAATACATTATGAAATAATATGACTTGATTATGACAGGCGATTAATAGTTCATAAAGCTTGAATCATGTGATTATTTATGCAGCCACTGGATATGCTTATTACGTGAAAATATCCAAATTTGTCCTAGTGTCACATCTTGGTATGCCCTAATGTTTGTATTAGGGAGACAGTAGTTAACCGATGTCAAAATTGTCACTTTATGTTTGGTCTTGTTTTTTTTCATTGATTATACCTATCATTTAATTGCTTTTCAAAAAATAGAATGTTGTGCTACATACCATATATATACTCCTGATTACGAATTAACTACTCACCAATAGGCGAGCAGCAAAAGAACATCACATTATCAATATGCTAGTATTTTCATTATATACATTTCAATGTTTTGTTCTACTATGATTGGTATATAATTTACTACTGGACACCATAGATACAAAACACCTACAGACAAAAATTGATGCTTTCGTGATTTTTATAACCTCTAAAAGAGAAGACGAACACACAGTTTCTAGTTAAGAAAACTAAAACACTTCAAAACAATATGCTGAACATATTCAGTAAAATTTATAAACTGTTTTTTTTTTAGATAAGTATTTGCTGTATCATGATTGTCTTAAATTATTCCTCAGATTTTGAACTTGTATTTTTTTTTTTGTATTTTTCAGTCCAATGTTAGTGTTATGTACTCTAAAATATAAGTATATTGCGACTATTTTACCAAAAAAATGAAGAATAAAAGAACAATAGACAGTGAATATTGTGTATGGTGTTTTTATTGAAATTGGAGAATATAAAAACAGTTCCAATCATAAAGACGCAATTATGTAGAAGTAACAAAACCCATTCCAATATTAAAAGCAATGCGATATTTTGATCAGTAGACAATACAATTCAAATTGTTGATTTAAAATATCCTTAACAACACCTTTGTTTTTTCTCATATCGTGATTGTTTTAAATTATTCCTCAGATTTAAAACTTGTATTTTTATTTATATTTTTCAGTGCACCGTAAGTGTCATGTACCATAAAGATAAGTATATTGTGATTAGTTTACAAAAAATGAAAGGACAATAGATATTAAATGTTGTATATGGTGTTTTTATTGAAATTGGAAAATATAAAAAAAAGTTCTAATCAATAAAGGCGCTATTATATAGAAGAAACAAAACCCGTTCGTATATTAGAAGCAATGCGATATTTTGATCAGTATGAATTAAATGAAATGCTAAGTAGTCTAAATTCAAACGTTAACAAATAGACAATACAATTCGTATTGTTGTTATAAACATCTTTAACAACACCTTGTTTTTTCTCTAGTATTATAACAAAAAATATTATTAAATACTTTCGTAAATATGTTCAATGTAATATTTGTTTGTTTTTTTACAAATCTAACTGCTATCAATATATTTAAACCAACGAAAAATATATTGAAACAAAAAGATTGATAACTTTATTTAGACAAAATGCTTTCAACTTGATGTAAACGTTGTGTAGGTAAATCATTACGACTTAATAACCTGACAAATACACTGCCAGTAGTAACGGAGTATTCCATAAAACAGTATAGAAACTTAGAGATCAGGTTTATAATGTTGTACATGTATCTGTAAACGGACAATGTTTAAAAGTTTTATAACCTTTGGTATGCACAGTTAACTAATTATCACTCACATATGGAAGCTTTATATTTTTTAATTGATAAAAGAACAAACATGTTTTTCCGTCAAACGTAGTTGCATTTGTTATTTGGTATGACAGTAAGACAAATCAGACAATAGAAGACTGAAGTTCAACAAGTGCTTCAGAAAACATTATATGTTTGTTATTTTAAAATATTACAAACACAAAATTTTAATTTTTGACATGATTACTGACTATAACATTCAACAAAAAGCTGTCAGTTCTACTATCACTTTATTACTTATACTAAGGTGGCTTCTATAACTCATTGCTAGATGGTATGCTGTATTGTATGATTATTTACTTGATTTTATTTTTTTTGCAGTCGGTAAGTAAATAGTTACAAACAGATAAGTATAGTTTACAATTATGACGATAGTCTTTGAAACTTGAATAATGTAATTAATTATGCGGTTTGCAATAAGCGGAATGATCTTATTGCGTAACGATATTCCAAGTTATCCAAATATCGTATATGTTTAGTATGTCCGTATTTCTGAAAAAAAGGTGACAATATGTCTAAATTGTAACAGTATTCTTTTATCTTGTGCCTTCTTTCTCATTATTCCTTTCATGTAATATATCTATATGTCCAAGCAAATGTATCAATTCCCTATATGTATATACTATGCTGTAAACCAGAATTCCTGGTTATTTGATTAATCGTCGCCATTCAAAGTTGTTTCCGACTAATAATAAATGTATGACGTCTGTTTTTAAAGCATAGTTCTAGAATTACGAAACAAAAAACATGTGTTGTCCTTTGTGTTATTTAATATATATATATCATACCATTACTATTTCAAATATATGTATTATTTAACTTTAGTCGGTAACTGTCAAGTACCAAATCGAAAATGTAAACTAAAAACTTTGAGCATTTTTTGTCATAGGAATCATATGACAAATGGCAGTCTTCTTATAAAAGTGGAAAAAGGTGATAGTTGCAATGTTTGAAAATTGTTATCAAGATGCATAAATAACACTGTTACTTTGCTTGTAAAAAAATCAAATAAACTTGAATATTTTAATTTGATAAATTATGTGTTCAGTCATTAATCTATTAGCGAATAGGATAAACATTACAACATGTGGTAGAATTGTCAATGAGACAGCTACCCAACATAGAGTAAATTATGTTGATGGTAGTTACAATAAGTCACATTACGGACAATATAGAGTAAATTATGTTGATGGTAGTTACAATAAGTCACATTACCGGCTTTCCCAATAGTGAGAAATACAAATACCGTATATTAAGTAAGCTAAAAAAAATCCTACAATGACAATATGTGAACCATTTCAAACTATAGAACTTACACTGTTAGGTCCGATAGGTAAATAAATTTTGACAAAAGTCCGACGATGATATAATATGTTCTCATTGTAGCTGTACCTGTGGAGAGTAAGTATTGAAGATAAAGCTTACTATTTATATTTTTCTTCGATGGCGCTGATGTAAATTATATGCATTAGTCATCAAAAGAAGTACATATAATGATTATACAAAATTGTATCACTGATAGCTATACACGTAGAATAACATGTTTATTTTCAATTAATTTGTTTAATACTTAAAATTTACATGAAAAAGTACAATACCTCTAATTACTAACTGATCGATAAGGATATGCACAAAATGGCATTTTTCTTACTCTTATAGATCGGATACATACTCATCATATACAGATAATTTCAACAAATAAAGTGACTATATATATTTATCAAAAAACAAAGCTAGCATGTACTGTTTGTTAATAGAGGATCAATAGTACACTTTTACAAAGGGGAAATGCAGTTCTTGTTGAAATATTAACACGACTTGTATGACTGTTGTTCCTTAAAACTGATCGTAAACAACATCAGTCCACACAATTTATTGCGTCAAATCGTGCCGAAATACAAGATCAAACAAAATAACCAATTACAGTCCTTAAGGAGTTGTTCAGTATATTATAAAATTGAGAATGGAAATGGGGTATGTGTCAAAGAGACAACAACCCGACCAAAGAGCAGAAAACAGCCCAAGGCCACCAATGGGTCTTCAACACAGCGTTAGACTAGTTTGTTATCTAAAAACTAAAAATATGGAAGTTAATGTTGTGGACAACAAAACTGCGAACATTTAAGCAAACCCTCACTTACATCGTTGACGAACTAAGTGTTAATTTTCAATGCGTTTTAAGAAGAATAAACAAATTGCATCCAGAAAGCAGATAGCACAAAGTATTAACATCACTTGTAAACATGTATGACGTATAATTTGAAGTTAAACAAAAACAACCATTGTATTTATTTCTTCAGAAGGATGAAATCAACAATAAGACAACAGTGACAGCCAGTAATAAACATTAGCGAAACACAGAAATGATGGAAAACACTTCCTTCCGATGCAAAAACAATATTAAACAATCTGAATATAATGTGTCCTTGTTTTATTTGCATGCACGTTTTATGTTTAAAATATATATGTTTCTGATACATAAAAATAGAAACTTTACAATTGTTTTCCTAAAATCTGTTCTAGCCACAAAAGAATTATGTCGTACGTGTTGCATCACACGAACCATTCATACTTTGATATTTTCTTATGTCAGATAATTATTAAATGCTCTCTCGTGACTGAGTATTATAACAAATTCAAAATAATTAGCTACACTTCTTACCAATCAAGTGTTATATAACTATAATTTATATCCTAGTGTCCGTAACTTATTCAAATTGATTTCACTTTTCTATGTATCCTACAAATAATGTTATTAAAGAACTTAAGGTATTGAAAAAAGCATTATAAACTGTCGGAATAGTCTTTAAGCAATTAAATGGAAACCAATCAAAATTGTAGACTTTTCTAGTACTTCAAGTTACTATTCAAATTGTACACAATATGTCTATAACCCTACAATGTATATCTTAATGTGAATTCAATTATCAGACATTTATTTGATTTATACGTTGTTTCTGCCCTTTAAACTACTTAACATGTAGATTGAAATTGTATTATATTTAACGCGCGAGACTACTATACATCTTTCTGTAATATGTATATGAATGTTATTTTTCTTGTTTTGTAAAATGTTATGATTATATTTAAATGTGTAGTCTTTCGATATCATGAAATACATTTGCAACTGGTTTGACTAGAATGTGTTTTACCTGTTTCGCCCACATCGTCATGCCTTTGATAGAAAACTTTCGTCAAAATTTTTACGGCTTTGTTGAAAGGGAATTATTTTATATTTGGTGTTCAGCTTGATAATGTTGAGTTGTGGAAACTTTCTGTTTGCCGATAGTTAAACATATTACAACTATGATTGTACAAGGAATGATTAGTTATGTTTCAGTATACATGTTGTTATGATATTGTTATTATCATGTTTATTTATCTTGGCCTAATTTGTTTTGTGTGGCCTTATACTATGTACAATAGGTTTATATCATATTTATAGTTGTTTACAAAATAATGTTATAATTGTGCAGTTTAGAAATCATTGGAACAATCATAGATACTGAGGGAATGATTAGAACTTTCTATTTGACTGACATAATAATTCTGGAATGATCATATTATACGATGTGTAAATTAAAATTCGACTGTTTTCTAGGAGTTCCCGTTCTACAGCTTTCTAGGAGTTTCCATTCTATAGTGTTCTAGAAGTTTCCGTGAGAGCTACATATACAGATACCGAAATTAGACTTTTTTAGACATTAATTTACTTGGAGTCACAGAAGTTCTCTGAAGTTGTTGTATTGACACTTTATTTACGTTAACTACATCATACTAGAATGGACATATTCCGTACAGTGAAGAGAAGAATTCCGGATAAAGAAAAGACAAAAGATCGGACATATAATTTAACAGTTAAGTTAACATTTCAATTTGTATGATATTTCTTGTAAACTTGTGTATAATAAATCTTGTTAAATTTTATTCTTGATTTGTGTCTTTTGTTGGCTACAAGTTAAAGGTGAATTCTGGCCGTAACAGAAATTTGGAACTCATCCGGGAAAACGTTAATATCAGATTAAAATGTTCTGTATTTATAGAATTCTACAAAATGGCATTTGATGCAGGAAAATTTTTGAAGACGCCAGACACGTAAAGGTTTGATGACTTAAAGAAAGAAGAATTAATAGTGCTTGCTAAACATTAAAAATTGATAATAGACAAATAAGTTGACGCAGAAATTTTAGATGAAGTGGCTCTTGAACTTGAGGTAGAAAATGTTGATGCTTTCAAATTAAAACAGCTTCCATTAGAAAATGAATTTGAATTAAAACAATGGAAAATGAGGTAATATAAAACAATTGGAAAAAGAAAAAAAGATGAATTTAAATCAAAACAGGAAGAACTTAAAATGAGGGAAAGGCTAGAGATGGAGAAAATAAAGATTGAAATGGTCAAAGTAGAAAGCAACACTCATGTAGAGTCAAAATCAGAATATTTTGATGCAGCAAAAAATATACGTTTGGTTCCCTGACTTTGTTAAAAAAAAACAGTTGATAAATATTTTCAACAGTTTGAGAAAATTGCTCAAAATTTGAAATGGCCAAAGCCTTTTTTTATCTAAAATGCTGCAAAATGTTTTTGAGGGCAAGGCTGCTGAAATTTACTCAGTACTTTCATCAGAAAAAATGTTCTGATTATGACACTGTAAAACAGGAAGTTTTGAAAGCTAATAAGCTATTGCCAGAAGCATATAGACAGAAAGTTAGGTCTTATAAAAAGTTTGTTTAACAAACCTTTGTTGAATTTGCTAGGGGAAAAAAATGTATTTGATTAATGGCTTACGTCTAAGAAAATAGATAACAATTTTGACAATATAAGATAATTGGTGTTATTATAAGAAATCAAGCAGTGTGTTCATTTAGACTTAAAAACACATTTAGATAACAAAACTGTTGAGACATTACAAGATGCAGCTGTTATTTCCGATAATTAAACCCTTTCACATACAAGAAGTTTCGAAGGTCAAAATGTTAAAACTTCGGGCTGAAATTACAAAAATCAAAGTACTGAGCGTACTGATAATAAGATTATTGCACAGAATAAGAGTCAATCCAGGAATAATATGTCTAGTTCAAAATTCTATACTTTTAGAAGTCACTAACTCGAGCTTATTGTAAGAAAAATGGTCACCTGATGGCTGATTGTTTCAGACTCTTGAAGAAGAATGACAGAGATAATAAACCCAACGCCAGTGCTTGTACGACATCCCTTGTAACCTATACGTTGGAATGTCCTGCGAGTCAGGCTTTTAAGTCCAGTTTTTTGTGATTACATGGAGGTTTATAAACCCTTTATGTCTGATGGGTTTGTTTCTATTGTTGAACTACTCCTCAGCGCATTCAGATTTTATGGGACACTGGACACTGGAGCTTCTCAGACTTTGTTATTAGAAGGTGTGCTGCCTTTGTCCGAAGAGACTTCTGTTGGTGCCTCTGTTTTGTTACAGTGTGTGGAGTTAGGTTGTTTAGATGTTCCCTCCCATCGTATTTATCTGAAGTCAGATTTAATTATTGAACCTGTAGGTGTTCGTCCTAATCTCTCTTATTGCTAGGAAAGATCTAGCTACGAACTATAAAACCACGTTCAATCCACCATTTTCTACATAAGAAAATTTCTGTACTAAGTCAGGAATATGACAGTTGTTTTCCATTCGTTTGCTGTGTTTGTGCTTTTGATTTTGCCAGTTGATTAGGGACTTTCCGTTTTGAATTTTCCTCGGAGTTCAGTATTTTTGTGATTTTACGTTGTTTTCAAAAGTGTCATACACTATTGTTTATCTGATTCGATTCTGATGATATCTGGTGATAACACGAACGCTTAGGTCAAGCAATAGTCTACAATGATATGCGTGGTTTTTTTTATATTTCCGTTTTATTAAATTCCTGTACATTGACATATTATACTGTATGTGTGTGTGGCTTGAAGATGTGACAAACCCCTGCATTATTATGATATGTTGTTTAACTGAGTTCCTGTATAATTTAACTCTCGACTAGGCATTTGATGTTTTTTGTCAGTGTCTCGTAAATGTGACAAATTTTGACATTGTTTTAATGGTTAAATTAACAATCTTTGCATCTTGAAAATTGTTCCTGTCATTGACGGATAGAGGAGCATATAATGTACGACCACCTTTTTTTTCAACGTTAGGAATAATGGTATGACTTATGTCTTAAACAATAGTTCTTGAATTTGACATGAAAACATGTAATAAAATATTGTCTGTCCTTTCTCAAATATGCATCATGTCATTATCTTTTATATTAAATTTCTGTTTTTGTATTAAACTTCAGTCGGTAAGTGTCTTGTGCCAAACCGACAAATATAGTTGATAGCTTTGAAGCAATTGTTAGTTTTAAAAATGTATGACACATGACAGTCTTGGTATAGAAATAGGAAAATGTATGACAAATGGCTGTCTTGGTATAAAAATAGAATATAATGTTGGAACACTGTTTTCAAAATGTATTACATTGCTACTTTATAAATAAGACGTGGTATGAGTCCCATGAGACAACTCTCCATCCAAGTCACAATGTGTAAAACGTAAACAATTATGGGTCAAAGTACGGCGTTAATACTTTGTATGTCATGAACAAAATTATACAATAATACTTAAGGTGGGTTAAATACGCTTTCATACATTAATATTAAAACCAATGAAGATTAAGAAAGAAAGAACATGTGGTACACGTATGATCGCCAATGAGAAAACAGAGAGTGAATGACATAGATGTTAGTAACCATATGTCACCTTACGATATTCGTCACTGAGCAAAACCAAAATTGTATGGTAAGCTTTCAAAGGTCCCGACATGACAAAATGTAAAACAAATATGTGTATCACCTATAAACACAAGATTTCATAAGTGCATATAGAAGTACTTTCAAACTGTTTGATACTTCCGCTTTCAATTCAACAAGTAAATGTTGATTAAATATGTATACTGTAAAATTTCATTCAATTAATTCCAATATGGAACGACAAAAACTTGTAGAGAATCTCATTTTCCTGTAGAATTGTCTTTTGAACGCATCGTTTTAAAGATATAACGAATGACTTAGCTTATATATATAAGATGATTCTTATAACGGACCATATACGTTTAAGGTTATGGTTGGCACTGAAATAAATCAGTTATAAGTGCCAATTCTTGGAGTACATGCTTATCTAACACAGCATGTTTCTCTCTGTGAACGAAATATTACAGAAACCCATCAATTAAAATAATGTTAAGATATAACCTGGCCACAAAGGATCTTATATACCATAGCGGAGATGAAGTTCGCTTTGAAGTAACACATCGAAAGTTTTCTCGATACAACTGATCTTCCAAAATTGAACAACGTCAGTCTATAACAATGAGTAAAAAAAAAACAAAAAAAAAAACAACACTCCTTAAGCAAATTAAGGTCTCTATCACATGTATCTGTATACTTGATATTTTTGTTTTTTACAAACTAAACTATACTCCTTAAACAAGTCTTTATCAGTCTAATTGATATTTTTGTTATTTAAGAACTAAACAAATAGTAATTGATTTTAAATTTCACAAGACTGCTTTCCTTAGATCAAAACATGCGCTCACATCGTTGACAAACTATGTTTTAACTTCCAAAACGCTTCGAAATACTCAAATTACATTCAAATACATGTAGTAGGGACCACAAATATCTACGAAAATATGATGCAAGACAAATGATAACGAATGAACTTATCAAAACATTAATTTGATTTCCTCCATTTACAGGTATATGGTGCATATACATGGTATAAAATAATACCACAATAGCAAAAATGTGCGTGCAACATAAACATGGTATAACTAACGTTTTCTTGTTTAATTGATTAGGTAATAAGGGATAAGTCTTATTATATTATTAAAAAAAATTGCAATCGGTTTACCAGAAATGTTTTTCAGTATATTGTGTTTACCTGTTGCATCACGGGCATTATATTTGCTTGCATCAGGTAAAATTAATAAATAAATGAAAAATGGGTGTATATGATTATGGATTTCAGATATGCTACTTTAAATTCACTGCTTCCATTTTTATATTTGATGGATTGTTTCTTCACTAGAACATCAGAATAATAAGGTTAAATATATTTATATTTTGGTTGGTGTATTAAAAAGAATTACTTATAATCCGAAAAAATCTAAGTGATAGCTTTTTACGATAAATAAAAAGCGTGTCTAATTGTTAATTATGTTATACATTAGTAGAACTATCTAGCCAATGAACGTTTAACCCAATGTCACATATACGTCTAAGTCAGTCAACAACATTTACGAATTGTATAACAAAAGTGTGCTACAAAACTACAATAAATATGTTAGAATGAAATTCTTATAATTGGTTTTTCATTTCTAGGAATCCTAAAATCAGTCTTACTGTAGACCTTATCGTATTGTAAAGCATGATTAATGGTCAAGGAATTAATTCTAAACTTTTAAGAATGTATTTGGGTTACTAGTACCTTATTATTCGGTTTAAATAACAATTCATTACTTAATGTAATTGGCGAAAATCGACAATCAAACAATAAGCAAACCAATGTAAGCGTTGTATTATTATTTTAAACATCCCCTTGCACTATCCTAAGTTATTTACATTTTTGCACTATATTCCAGAAAGCAGAATTACTTTGAATTGTGTACTATATCACAGTTCAGGAATCCATGAGAGGTAGGGGAAGGCCAATTTCTCAATAGTGTACTATATCACCGTTCAATAATTCATTCGGGGTAGAGGAAGGACAATATCCCAATAGTGTAATATATCGCCGTGTACAAATAATATGGGGTAGCGAAAGACAATTTCCTAATAGTGTGCTAAATCACTGTTTAGGAATTCATTAGCGGTAGGTGGAGGAAAATATCCCAATAATGTGCTATATGACCGTTCGGGAATGCATTAGAGGTAGGAGAAGGACAATTTCCCAATAATATGCTATATCACCGTTCGGATATTCATTCGGGGTAGGTACAGGACAATTGACCAATAGTGTGCTATATCACCGTTTAGGAATTTATTTGGGTCAGGGGAAGGACAATTTCCCAATAGTGTGCATTTTCATTGTTCAGAAATTCATTCGGGATGGATAGGGGACGGCCAACTTAACACTATTGTGCTATATCACCGTCCTAGAATGCAATAGGGGTAGGGAGAAAACAATTTCACTATACTGTTATATATCACAGTTCAGAATTTCATTTTGGGTAGGGAAATGGTAATTTTCAAAAGTGTCATATATAACTGTCCAGGAATTAATTAGGGGTGTGGGAGAGACAATATCCCAATTGATGTGCTATTTCACCGTTCAGAATTTCATTAGGGATAGAGGAAGGACAATATCCTGATAGTGTGCTATATCAACGTTCAGAAATTCTTTAGGAGTAGGGGAAGAATCATTACCCAATAGTATGCTTTATCACTTTTCAGGAAACCAATAGACGTAGGGGAAGGACAATATCCCAATAGTGTGCTATATCAACGTTCAGGAAATAATAAGGGGTAGGAGAAGGACACATTCCAAATAGTGTGCAATATAACCGTTTATGAATTCATTAGATGTAGGGAAAGCACAATTTCACAATAGTGTGCTATATCACCGTTCAGACAGTCATTAGATGTAGGAGAAGGACAATTTCCCAATAGTGTGCTATATCACCGTTCAGACATTCATTAGGAGAAGGGGAAGGACAATTACCCAATATTGTGCTATATCACTGTTCAGACATTCATTATAAGCAGAATAAGGACAATTTCCGAATAGTGTGCTATATCAGCGTTCAGACATTCATTAGGAGTAGAAGAAGGACAATTTCCCAATAGTGTACTATATCACCATTTAGACATTCATTGGGAGCATGGGAAGAACAAATACCCAATAGTGTTGTGTATCACCGTTCAGAAATTCAGTATAGAATGCGGAAGGACAAAGTGTTCTACAGGAAATGCCTGTACCAAGTGAGGAATATGACAGTTGTTATCTATTCGTTTAATGTATGTTTGAGTTTTTGATTTCGCCATTTGATGAGGGACTTTCCGATTTCAATTTTCCGCGTAGCTCGGAATTTTTGTTATTTTACTTTCTATATCACCGTTCAGAAATTCAAGTGGGGCAGACAAAGGACAATTGAACTATATATTTCACAAGTTCTGAAATTGTCACTATTGATTTTGTCAGCTTTTATGGATGTCCCCCTTTTTAAATTTATCAAATTGTATGGAACATGTAATGTTGTTATACTTTTTTTAGAATGTTTGAATTGAACTGACTATTTAAAAAAAACACAGTGTATAATTACATCTTGGTGTAAGTTTTACCATACAGAACTGATTTTAAAACCTACGCTTTTCATATGATTTTATTAAGCAAAAATTGAACTCGTTTCGTTTAAAACATTTGTTTTTGTTCTGTTTATATATACAATAATAGAACTAAAAGGAGGTATACAGGCGTAACGAGTTTTTATTTGTTACGTTTATATATTAGATTATAGAAATGAAAGGAGAAAAACGGGCTTAAACATTTTTGTTCCTGTTTTTATGTATAATTAAGTATAGAATTGAAAAGTGATTTTTATAATTAAAGAATTTGTACAATATAGTCTGTATAGTATGCTTAAATACGATCGTAAAGTATCAATTGAAATCCATAAAAACCATACGCTGGAGCAGAGGGTATTTACTGCTGATATATTGGAAGTTTGTAACTATAAAGTTGAAATCATTACGTTTGTCATAAAGTAATCAATTTGTGTCAATATCGAATTAAAAATCAAGACAAAAGCAGATCATTTCGTTTTCTTTATCTTGAGTCCACTTGGAAATAAGATAGGAACACTCACTAAAATATTAGTCACAAATGATATAACTACGTATTAAAAATAAATCGATTCGGCTGCATGTAATTTCACTCAACAAAACTCGGACTACACTGGGAAAATCGAATTGATTCATTCGATGAAATACAATCTGAACCGGACATTCGTTTCTATGGTGAATGGCTTTTAACCGTATCCACCGTTATTTGCTATATATTTGTTGCCACTGCATAATGGGACATGCAACTTTTGAAAACGTAGGCTATTAAAAAGCAGTTCCGATTTTTTTTCTTTTCTACTTTTCAATTATTTTACTAACAATATTTTCTACATTTTATTTCCTCATGTCCCGGTACATTCTTCTGTCACATTTGCCATTAGTACAGCACATATCCTGGTGGTCTTTCTTATAACATAAATTGCTAGTTGATCTTTTTTTAATTCATATCTTTAGTCGATGTGTTTTGTTTATAAATAGTTTTATTCAACAAACAGAAATACCCTTATGAAAAATGAAATTAATCAATAACTATAACTATGAACATGAAAGGGAATACAAGTTATTTCTGATTATAACTGGTTAACGTCGAACTGTTTTTTTTAAATCGTTTTGGTTTAATCTATCGTGTTTTTTAATCAATTTGCCATTTAAAAAAAAAAACGAGTTATTTCTACATTTCTACATGTTATTGTGAATGTCACCTGATAATGTGTGTGTGATGTAACATTTCATAAGTGTACTAAAAAAACCTTGATGACTGATTTAACACATGGAATGCAGTAAAGGTCATATATTAAATACATAAATATATCGGACTTTAAAGTGCGATTGGGCCGCTGAAACCCGATGTTCACGCTAACATTCGATGGTCCACGCTAAAGTGCGATGGTTTGATAAGCTAAAGTGCGATAGTCTTTGTTCTTCAAAGAAACACGCATAAGTCCGATGCCTCAATACGCTAAAGTACATTTTCCGCTCAAATGTGTATGTTTGTTAAAAAAAAGTAAAGCATTCTTTCCCGAATCCAGAAAAATAAATACTTAATTCCCGAGTCCCAATAGGTGTAAATCCCGAATTACCGCAAAAAAAAAAAACAATTCTCGAATACCAGCAAAAAAAAGGCCCAATTCTGACGAAAAGGTCCGTCCGCCCCTTATTACACCTTTATGACAACTATCGTAAATATAAAAAAATATGTGGTATGATTGTTAATGAGGCAACTATCCACCCAAGACCAAATTTCAATGACGTATTCACAATTAGAACTGTAAAACAATCTAAAAGAGAAATACAACTGGCTTGATTTATGAACTTGATGAACAAAACAATAAATAATCTCAATCTAGCGTTTTATACCAACACACTTTAACTTGTTACCCAACTCATTTAGGCATTCATGGAGGACCCCACAAAATCATGAAAAAAAACAACATGTGTTTACCCAAAGCAATGGAAATCATTTTTTAGGCCAACTTCAATCCAATAACAATAAGAGATGACCACGAAAAATCCTCGAGCTTGAAAGACCAGTAATAATCTGCTTATCGCTATATAGACTGTCATACAAGTGAGACGTTTAGCTAGCTATAAAACCAGGTTCAATCCACCATTTTCTACAAAAGAAAATGCCTGTACCAAGTCAGGAATATGACAGTTGTTATCCATTCGTTTGGTGTGTTTGAGCTTTTGATGTTGCCATTTGCTTACGGACTTTCCGTTTTGAATTTTCCTCGGAGTTTCGGTATTATTGTAATTTTACTTTTCACCTATGACGTCGTTGACGTTAACATTGACAACGTCTCGTACACCCTTAGTTTATAACGATAATTTTCTATCTGAAGCAAATATCATGATATGAAAAATTATCACAAAAAAGATTGAAGGAAAGATACACAAAAATACGATAAAAATAGATATCAAATTTTCTAAAAGACATTTATTTGAAATGGACATAAAACTTCTATAACGTGGACCATTATTCACACACACACACACAGTTAAGGCTGAAAGAACTCTTTGGAAATAACCGTTATAATGACAAATCACTAGACAAAATTATGGACAGGGTTGCAACCACCACAACATAGAGATAGATATTTCGATATCTATATAAACCGCCTCCAAAAGGACGCAGATTCAACTATGTCTCCTTCTGGTGTGGATTTAAATATTTCGAAACAGGAAATTGAACTTCAAGATCATGTCAGCATTATGATCAAAGAAGCTGTTAAAACGGCGCAATAGTTATAACGGATGCAAATTATTATAATCTTATAATGATGGGGCAACTTGAAGGTACTCAAATATAGTTGAAGGGAAACATAACTGTTGAACAACGAATAATCGTTAAAATACGGAAAATGATTTAAAAAATCCGACGAAAATCTTTCATAAAATGAGGCTGAATATTTGATTAACTTCGAAGTTAAACTAAACAATTTTGACGATTTGCCTATCATTAACTAATCTGAAGGATAAAAATCAACATACAAACAAATGTCTATATTAAATGATCTTAAATTACGCCCTACAATAGCAAGTCCGTCATCAAATACCTAAAGATTGAGCAATCTACTGGACATTATACTCAAGCCATCATAAATGAAAAAAAGTTTCAAAGTTTGATAAGAGACGATTTAGCCTTTTTAAATACAACACAGAAAGGGTAAATAAAGGAATCTTTCTGGTGATCTTTGATATGACTAGCCTGTTCACAAATATTCCCTACAAACTCGGACTAAAGACGGTTAGATTTTGGATCAAAATACTGCAACATTAAATAAGGGAAATTTATTTTAAAATGGATTCAACTTGTATTGGAAAAAACAAACTTTATATTCGATGACCAATTATATCTGCAAGTAAGCAAATAAAGGGGACAAAGATTGCACAAACGTATGCAACACTTGTGATTGACTGTTTAGAGAACAGTCTATATACTTCGCCTCAAAATTTCTTTTTAAGAATTCAGTCTATGTATTGAAGGAAACTGGAAACGCTTCCGTGACACATTTTTGACCGGTATCAACGGTTTACACGAATCAATTAAATTCATCACATTTTTGGAATTTTAGAATATGCCATATATCACACAGAAATATTCCTTCCAATCTGGCCGGACGCGTATGCACTATAGTAGCCAAGGAATCACTACGAGAAAAAAAAACTTGCATACTTAAAAAAATATCTTCTGAAACAAGAATACCATGAAAATATTGCTGCAATACTCAAAACACAAATTCAAGTCACAAAATCGAGCGTCCGAAGGAAACTATTCCTAATGAAAATTACATATTACTCTCTATCCTAGAAACTACAATATTTTACATACCGCCTATGAATGTCATCAAATACTACACCAATCTACATGACCAAAAGAACTGATCCTGAAATAAAAAAAGATATTGACACTCGTTTACCGCTGCTTATCAAAGTTAGATTCACATCGTAAGGCGAAAATGTGAAGAAGCAAAGACTCGGAGATTGTGGATGTGGATGCTATTATATAAACGAACGGGACTCTGTGATATTTCAATCTGGAGAGACATTTAAAGTGAATGCAAGAATGAACTGGACAACTCGCAAACTGGTATATTGCGCAATATGCCCAACGTGAAAACAAAATTGTATAGGGGAAACAGGAGGTGACCTCTTTGACAGAGTACAATTGCATAAACAAACAAGGGACCATTCCGTCAGCATTGTCCATACAGTCAACATTTTGACAGATGCGGAATGGCAAAGTTCTTTATATTTCCATTGTAACATCAAATACTTAATTTTTTAATGCCAAAGATGTAGCACTTCTACTGTTTCGGTGTTGTTTTTTCATTTTATAGAGCGCTGTTTGGGGAATACCAATCTCGAGAGTATTATCAACTCAGTAGTCAGTAATTCAGGACTGACATTATTTATAACAAACCTTTCTGAATTGTTTGTTTATAAATGTATAAATTATTAGGAAACTAAAGTTTTAGATCCGTGAAACAAAGTTGGCCTGAGATGGATTTGGCTATTAGTGTAGGTCCCTTTTGGTCATACATCTCTTCAACTGTTTCGGTTCTTATACATCCTTGGCTGTCATAGTTTCTAACAAAAATACACCCATATAAGCGCTTCGTACGCATATAATTTAGAAAGTGTTGTTCTCATTTCACTAACCAAAAGTAAAAGTAAATTGTTAACAGCAATAGTGTGCAATACAATATATTAGTCACGTTAAAAAAGGTAAAATGCTGCTGATTCGAAGTCACAAACCAAATTGTCGATCATTACATAAATATTAACGACCTTAAACTGACTAAAGATCCGATATGACGACTGAAAGAACCGATAGTTATAATCATGTCTTTCATTATTGTTTTAAATTATACATTACTGTAACAATGAACTTTTTTTTCATTTTCATATATATCACTATTTATCACATGTTTAGTAGTAAATACAGTAGTTTTGAATATTTGATAAATAGCCTGCTGTTTAATCCGTATCGCGCAACTTTGATGAGCACCCTTAATCACATGTCTACCCTTCATCACACCCCTTTATTGCACCCCTACTCGGATTTCCCGTTCGTATTTTATACGGAGTTTCTCGGACAGTTACGGATCAGCAGATTACAATTATGGAAATCCGCATGAGGAAAAAGAGAATAGTCAGCGACAAACTCAGAAAAACCGGAAATGGGTCATTTATGACAGTAGTGATTCCGACTAAATTTACATGAAGTCCGATGTTTGTTAAACATTAAACTTTGCTATTTCAAAAGTGCACATTTTACTCACCAGTCTCTAAGTAGTCTCTTGTTTATTACAGTATACTTGTTGTTAAAGTGTTGGTTTATTGTTACTATTTTTCTTTATTAACAGGTTTTATTCAGAATCTGTTTTATATAGTACAGCATTACTAAAGGAGGATAAAAAGAACACAATGAAATACCATACAAAACACATACAACCATAAAAAAATACAAAAAACAAAATATATTTATGGACACCAGGACCCAAATTGTAAGGTAACCCAGGTGCTTAGGGTGAATAAGCAGTTCCTATATATGATAAAGCTTATAAAACATGGCAAAAAAAAATCTGAAGGTACAGATTAACCCAGGTGGTTTGGATCAGTAAGCAGTTTATATATACTCTCCTGTTTAAATATATAATAAAGCGTATAAAACATGGCAAAATCCGTATCACATGTCGTATCACCAGAGACCAATATCATCCCTCGAGCCAAAAGGCCCTCGGGATGATACGGCATGTGATACGGATTTTGCCATGTATTACTCTCTATATAATGTTGTATTTATATTTAATGTGTTTCTCTCAGTTTTAGTTTGTAACCCGGAATTATTTTTTTCTCAATCGATTTATGAATTTCGAAAAGCGGTATACAACTGTTGCCTTTATTTGTCTCCAATGTTTGATTTTTTTATTTCTAAATAAAGGAATTTTATTAATAAACAGACCACGAAAACAAACTATATAAAAACATGATAATGAAAAGTAATTACATGGTATATAGCCAAATAGATAGAACAAAACCCCGATGGTATGTGATTCTATAAATGCAGAGCATATCTCTTTTTCCAGTCGAGTAAATTCAAAATTTGCTAACTTCAAATACACCAGTGTGGTTATATGCTTTGTTGAAACTATCAAGATATCTGCTATATTCGAACATGTAAAAGAAAATGTAGACAGACTATATACATTAGGAAAGAAGTGAAACTTCAATTATAATGAAGAATCAAATTTATTTTATTGGGTTTATTAGAACAAAGTAAATTATTTTACGATGCAAACGCTGCAATGAGTTCATAATTGTTTTTAATGGGGAGGGGGCTATGTCGTGTGTATATGTAGCTGTCAAATTTGGTCTGTTTCATCTTTCAGATGGGAGAAAAGATCTAAGCGGTAAGTAAGTGTTACGTCCTTTGTATGTGACATATACTTACTGTCTTCAATTACTGACAAAGTTTTTTGAAGTATACATTACGCACTAGATAGTTTCGAAAAAAGTTGTCTTTACAATATAGTCTATAAGCCATCACAAATTTGTCAATACAGAAACACGTTAAACATAAAATTTTAGCTAAAGTTATAATTAACTAAACACTGATATTTAGATTAATTCTTGGAGGTTTGCTTTGATTTATCATCCTTAAAACATTTCAATGAATGAATTAACACAAGATACAAAAAACCGAGTATACAGCAAATATGAAGACTTACCCTGTTTGTATTGGATACCCTAGCTTCACAAAATTTGGTACTCTTCTTATTTTATATGAGTCGGAGTTCCTTCAGACACTTGTCTAAAATACACATTCAGAACTTGATAATGTTATTTCCATTAACAATCCAAATATTTCTGATTGGGTTCCACTTATATATCTTCTGAACTAAAAATAAAGAAAAAACAGACACGGCTTCCTCTGTCTCAAATTGAGACTAATACCACGAATTTGACACAATTGATTTTCAGTACAAGAATCTTTGACAAAAGAGACGATTTTAATTTTGAAATTATAAATTTCCCCAACCTTAGCAGCAATATAACAACTTCACCTACATATGAGATATACTGTTCCAAACTTATTCGGTATGCAAGTGCTTGCAGCTGCTAATCATGCGTTATAAAACGTCACCAGTGTAAGTCATTTGATAGTAATTGTGTGTTGTTGACAATTGAGGGTTTATTGTAAAATTTTCCCATTTTGTAAAAGTTGAAGGACAGAAACAATCCTTTCCGCTATTTAGCGTCATCTGCACACAATTTATCTTTTGACACAATTGATTTTAATTTTTGTTAATTTATCACTATAATAAATGGAAATTATGTGAAAGAACATTAATAATGTTTAATTGCTTATAACGCTTTTTAAGACAAGCTAGATTTTAGCACATTCTTGTCTAGAGTTATTAAAAATGACTATGAATTCTGTTTGACTCTGACCGTAATGAAAATCGTACTATGACATATTGGTGTCCATTTTTGTCATTGTACATGTACATAACGATTTTGTGCTGTCTTCGTGCCAGTTCGTGATTTGTTTCATTCATATTTAACAGTATAAAAATTACCAAATTTGTTTATCTGTTTTAGGGAAGTAGACACGTAGTTTAATAGCAAAAGAAGAGAGGAACTGCTTTTTGTTTAAGAGAAATTGTTTTGTCAGACAAAAGAAAGAAAATAATTATTCTGAATGCGTTGGTTTTAGATTGTTGAAAAATGTTTCGCTTTCCGCGGTAAAAAATAATATAAAACCAGAGAAAAAAATAGCACCTTTTTTTTATAAAGTTAACATAAAAGTTACCTACTAAATGACTTATTTTTCATACACTGAAACAATTCATCTTTTTGTTGTTGTATTCAATTACAGTAAAAACAAATTTAACTGAACAATGACAACTTACGTTTATATCTAGATAAGTTAGTTTTATTTCACCTTATAGCTGAGCCGTTGACGTGTTTATATCTAAACGCATACTAACAGAATATACCAATTTAAAGTGCTCGGTAAAATGGGATAGCATTTCTTGCAAACAATTCCAGTTAATAATATTTGTTTAAGGTTAATAAGTCAGATCAAGTATATTTCAGAGGGTTTTCTTGTCGCAATACACACATTGAGGTCGGTCTTTCGTTTAATCAATCATGAAACCCCTCGGTGTGTTATATATCAAGTTAAACCTTTAAATATGCGTTATCTTTGAGATCTTCTTAGAGGTATCAAATATAGATGTTTGTACCGAGTCCTTTTTGAAGAATAATATGATGTTCTATCCTTTTCTAAAGAATGCTTTTGCTATATATTATATCATCTGCAATGGTTGAAGTAATATTGTGTCAATGTAATATCACACTACAATATATTTATACAGGTTTATATTTAAATGTTGTTTCATAAAGAATACAAACAAATCAAAATTGCATAACAATTTAGAAATGAATGGCTTTAGAAATTTCATCACATATCAAACGTGTATTTCTTTAATTTTTCAGCAGTATAACCTATCAGATAGAAAAAAAAACAACATGTAGACATATATAATTTTGTAAATGAGAGAGTATAAAGTGTTTAATAAACAAAGACGCGATTACATAGAAGTTATTGACCAATTTGTATTGATTAATGTGAAATGCAAGGCTTACTGAGATAACAATGTTTGCAACAAATGCTTTCTTAAGGAGAAAGTAATGTACATTTGGTCTCTGATTTATTATATTTAAACAGGTAGATGCGGTATGATTGCCAATGTGACAACTGTCCACAAGTATTATCACAATTGTGTTTGTTCTTTTGGTTTCATTTTTCAAAATCCTTTGGATAGCAAACCAATTACAAATAAAAAACAAAAACACCGTAAATCTATCCACCAAGTTAGTACTGTAGTTGTAATGTCTTCTTTGTTTATTTGTGCACTGATTTTTGAATATTTAGACATTAAGCTATACCAAAGTTATCAAGCTAATGGTATTAAAGTTGCTTTATATTATGCTATTGACTGTCATTCATATCAATACCATGGCAATGTTCTGATAAATCCGTTCATATATCATATACCTTTTAACCTCGTTTATCCTATTATCTTAGTAATTGATTATGTATTGCCATTGAAGAAGAATAGGTGTTTTTTAAATGCAGCTGCAAATTAAATAAATAAACAATCCAATCGTATAGGGAAATGTGAAATGTTCAAATGACCGAAAAACACCACAAGTGTAATGCTAGTAGTACCAATGCGAAATTTGTTCCCAATAACTGATTAAAAAGGAGAAGGCAATATTCAGAAACATGACTGTGTTTGCTAAAGTTTGCATTATCTAGAAGACTCAATAGATTGAATGTCTCAAACAAACAAAAAATCACTTGCAAATCAAATGGACTTGGAACGTTTAACTGTTGAATGTTTTGTTTTAAGTAGAAAGAATGGGTATTGTCCTAGCTCGATGATATCATAATGAACCATTCTATCGTATCAAGGCGTGTCAATCAAATTTCATAGCCAGCTTGACGTGACAGAATGTCTCTCAAAAACAATTGTAAAAAAACACCATATCTTATCGACTAATATCCTATATGAGATATGAGTTGATACGACATAAATAACTGAAAATACTTCTGAAGCTACGTTACTCACCAAATACTGCTTAAGGCTGTAAAAATGTTAACATTTTGTTAAATCAATTAATTAATTGTTTTGATACGATTATCTATCTTTTAGTGATAAGATGTTCCCCCGATACTAAACTTGTATTTCTGTTATTTTGCAGTGGACGGTAAGTGTTATGTACCAGACAGATAAGTATACGGTGATAAGTGTACACACAACGCGTTAAATTTGAGAATTTATAAGAAGTAGTGGATTCGGAAGCGATATTATGGTTTACAAATCCCCTACTTTTATATATTTTCTACTCTATAATGTGTAATTATTCAATAAGTGATAAGGACTGTCATTTATATCTGAATTTGCTGATAAATGCTTTCTAATGTATGACAAAAACAGGTTATACTCCTTTTTTGGCTGTTTGATTTGATTTGTGTGATAATTGGTCAGTTCTTTGTATGAATGTATGATTTGTGTAGAAATTCAAATCTGCAGACAAGTTAGGATATCGAAAAAAGGGTTACTAATGAATCCATTTGAATGTTTGTCAACCTTCAGGTATTGAGAAAGCGTTTTGTCAATGCACTGACCGACGGAGCAACCAATAATGTGTTAGGGAGTGCACCAATTACTTATAACTATTTAAAAAAAAATATCGATTATTCTTCATTCGGGGCCATGAAATGCATGAACGGTAAATAAGAAGACATATCATGCCATTACCAAATATCAGGTGAATACCTCCTCTGAAGGTATAAAGGTCCTCCCTTATTATTGGCTACTTGAACTATAAACAAAATGTGAATATCGAATAATCTCCGTTTGTAGTAGGTGTTCCATAACTAATGTGTTTGTCTTTATAACTAGTTATTTAATTGGACACTGTTCACTACCTATGTGTTAGTAAGATGTGGGTTTCAGGAAAAAAAACCTTAAATAATGCGATTTAAAAGCAATAACAGCATAGTATGTGAGTCAATATAACTCATATCATGGTTAAAACCATGGTTAAATGGGGGCATTAGTATGATTGAAAACGTAATAAAAGTTAGCATAAAAGAAACCGGCAAAAAAAAAAGACAATACAAATCGTTATTTGACTTTTCAAATGTTCATCAAAAACCATTATTTGTCTTTTATTATTAAAAGTCATTGTTAAAGGGATACACCATATCATACAAATGTTAAATGTAATATTTATTTTTAAATACCAAGACTGAGGAAGTGTCTTAAATCCAATCAATGGAGTATTGAAAAATAATTGTTAACCATGTATAGACAAAATGCATTAAATTGATTCACATGTTATAAAGATCTATAAATTAGAATTGATAGAATGGAAATTACATGACCAACAGTAATAAAGTACCCAATCAAGTAGTGCAACACATTACACGTAATCGCCTACAATACACACAAATTGATACTTCTCATTTTTTGAATTATTAATGAAAAGTCGATATTTTCATCAATAGATGTTGCATTCACATTATAAAGGCACAGACACTAGAAAAATGAAATACCCCTTGTATTTCAGAAAACCTTATAATTTCATAAATCACTGACATGACCATTAGCGAATATAATGTTCAATAATCTGAAAAAAAAATATAACTGCCACATCAAAATATTCTACTATCATTTGACCTCTTATTCAAGTAATTCCATTGATGTTTCTTTATTTCATTGCTAAATGGTTTGCTGTATTCCATATTTTTTTTTATATTTTCAGCGACTAAGTGTCGAGTATAAAACAAATAAGTATAGCTTACAATTTTATACGCAATGCATACCCTTACAATATTGATGCAACGTAGTAAGTATTCCGTTGTTGACCTGTTGTAAGACAAGATTTCTGTACCATATAAAATTGAGAATGGAAATGGGGAAAGTGTCAAAGAGACAATAACCCGACCATAGAGCAGACAACAGCCGAAGGCCACCAATGGGTCTTCAATGCAGCGAGAAACTCCCGCACCCGGAGGCGTCCTTCAGCTGGCCCCTAACAAAATATGTATACTATATCAGTGATAATGGACGTCAAACTAAACTCCAAATTATACACAAGAAACTAAAATTAAAAATGATACAAGACTAACAAAGGCTAGAGGCTCTTGACTAGGGACATGCGCAAAAAAGCGGCGGGGTTAAACATGTTTTTTGAGATCTCAACCCTCCCCCTATACCTCTAACCAATGTAGAAAAAACAAACGTACAACAGTACGCACAGTAAAACGCAGTTTAAGAGAAGTCTATCTAGCATCTGTTCGATATCAATTGAAGTAGCCTCTTTTCAAAATTTCATTCGGCATATTTTGTTGAACATACTTGAAAACACCATTACCTGCATTTAAAAATAATCATGATTGTGAGATAAAAAGAAAACTAACTGCATTTTCAATTTATAATCATCGTTGGGAGCTCAAAATATTTATTGAGTCATTACAATTAAAATAGATCCAACCATTATGCCATCATATGATATAATATCAGACATCTATCAAGCTATTGTGTCTTAAGTAAGACAGAAAACTGTATTCAATAAACGGATGTGTTTATAAATCCCAACTAAAAATTAGTTACCATATCTTTAAGCATTAACATTGTTGGGGGTATATTCCGATATTTTCAGGGGTATCATCAGTTCAATAGTCAGTACGTCGATGCTGATAGAATATGTATCATTTATTTTAATCTAATACCCTTTCGGAGAACCTGTGATCATCCCAGGTTTCTGGTGAGGTTTTTTGTCTCAGCTTTTTATATAGATTGTGTGAACTTGTTTTGTATTCTGGTGCTATTTGGATTTTTGCCTTGGGATTGTCAGTTTCTCTCGACTTTTTAGTGTTGCATGTCCCCTTAGTATATCCCTCTTCTTTTTTCTCGGAAATTTACCGTTGAAAAAATGAGAAATTCTGAAGAATCTCTAGCGAAGTTGACCTAAGGTGTATTTGGCTTTTATTTCCATGTTCTATTTTGTCATGTACCTAATAAAGTAATCAAACATTTAGACATTCTTAACTTTCAAATTTTCTTTAGATTGAACGTTTCTTACGTTTGTACAAATTCAGGAAACGCTTCAAAGCGCCTTGTACGCAACGATTTTTTAAAGTATTATTTTTGCTGTTTACTTTCCAACATTCTGGTTCAACCCTACATTACGGTGTTCTCTTACGGTCTTCTAAACTGGTATGTTCTGAATCCCACCAGATATTCAAGATTATGTCAACACAATAAAAAAAATATGAAAAAACAAACAAGTTTTAGCTGCCGGAGAACCCTCATATGCAATAATTGAAAAAAATAACATGGACGTAAAACTTCATTAGCACCTGCATACCTATATGACTAAAAGGGGTCGAAAAGTATAACCATATTTATCAAAGGTCAACTATGCATGAAGGGGTTGGAACCTTTGTCTTTAAAAAAATCTCAATGCATCAATAGAAAATTTTATTACAACAGTATGCTACTAATAATAAAATGTAAGTTTGTTAGATAACATTAACACTATCAATCTTTATCATGAACATACACATAATATATAGCATGTTACATAAAAACACACATTTGTGTACGCTAAAAGAAGCATTCGCCTTGTTGTACCATGTTCTAACAGTGTTTTGTAACGATGTGTAGAGAAAAGATTAGGCGTCAGAACTATTAAATTTTAGGCATCTGATTTGCTTTAAAAAGTGATTTGCACAATCCAGTCTTAATAGTTATGTTTTATCTTCTATTGTTGTTGGACATTTCATTACTGAAATCCGTCGACACAAAAAACCCCAACAAATAAAGCAAAAAGTGTATGTTTTCATGATAATCAAAATATCCGAAAATGAAGAAAAGATAAAAAGGTTTGGATAGTCATGTATTATATTTGATTGAGATAGCTATATACAGATATATATTCACTACTTTGCTATTACTGTTTAACTTCTAAACTTCTGTTTACTTAAAACCTGAGTGTTTGCGGATTTTTATAATCCTTGACATACGGATGGATACTCTTTTGTATATATGTAGTTGCGTAAGTAATCTAGCAACATTTAACAGTTTGGATAATATATTGTATATTTGGTTTTTTAAGTTATCTTACCATCTTAAACAATTGGGATACTTTGTTTAATTATAGCTGTCTATTATGTAATAGAACAATCTTCAACATTTGGGATACTCTATAGAATATATATTTGCCTAAATAAAGACAACAGTAGTATACCGCTGTTCGAAACTCATAAATCGATAGAGATAAAAACAAATCCGGGTTACACACCAAAACAGAGGGAAACGCATCAAATATAAGAGGAGAACAACGACACAACAAAAACACAACATTAAAATGTAACACACACAGAAACGAACTAGAATATAACAATGGCCATTTTCCTGATTTGGTACAGGACATTTAAGAAAATAATGGTGGGTTGAACATGGTTTTGTGGCATGCCAATACTCCCGCTTTTATGGCAACGTCAAACACAACACCAAAACGACAACATCACATGACAGGACCAGAATACAAATAAATGGGAAAACATATAGGACAAAGAAGCACACGAATAATAGCTTACAAAAGGTACTAGGCTTAAAATTCAATACGGCAGACGTGCGTCTCGTCCACACAAGACCAACCAGTGACGCTCAGATGAAAAAAGTATGAAAGCCAAAACAAGTACAAAGCTGAAGAGCACCGAGGACCAAAACTTCACATAAGTTGCGCCTAACACGGCCAGGGTTTTCTGCCTGGGACAAGAACATCCTTATTATTTAGAATAATTTATAATTTTGCAAACAGTAAATTTTATAAAATGACTATATAATAGATATACATGATAAAACCGAAGTTAGGACTAACAACAGAATAAGTACGGACACATTACATAAAACAACTTAATCCAACACATAAGAATACACAAAATGTAATAAAATATTGTCTGTCCTTACTGTTATTTGAAATATGTATCATATCACTATCTTTTTTTTTTAATTTCTGTTTTTGTTTTTAAGTTCAGTCGATAAGTGTCGTGTGCCAAATCGATAAATATACTTAATAGCTTTGAAGCAGTTTTTAAGAAAATGTATGACACATGCCAGTCATGGTATAAAAATTTGAAAATGTATGACAAATGGCAGTATTGGTATACAAATAGGCAAATATGGTAGATATAATGTTGGAACACTGTTTTCAAAATGTATTACACTGCTACGTTGTATTACTTGCACAAAACTATACAATATTACTAAGGTGGGTTGAATACGCTTCCATTCATTAACAATGAAACCAATAAAGATAAAACAAATAAAATAAAGACAGAACATGTGGTATGATCGTCAATAAGAAAACAGAGAGTAAATGACATAGATGTTAGTAACCATCTGTCACCTTACGACCTTCGTAACTGAGCCAAATCAAAATCGTATAGTAAGCTATAAAAGGTCATGTAAAACAATTCAAACTAGAAAATTCGATTTATGTACAAAACAATAAACGTTATACTAATATGACATAATAAACAAAATACTTTATAGATATATGTCTAATATGTCGTATCAGTAAACTTTGACTTATGTCA
This sequence comes from Mytilus californianus, assembly GCF_021869535.1. Taxonomy (NCBI): domain Eukaryota; kingdom Metazoa; phylum Mollusca; class Bivalvia; order Mytilida; family Mytilidae; genus Mytilus; species Mytilus californianus. Next base: position 5,346,899 of record NW_026262669.1, on the reverse strand, counting down.
GAAGTCTACACGACTTTATTAATTCTGTATAATATATTCTCATTTTAGCTGTGATGCCTGTAATGGGTAAGTACTTAGAATTACACTAACAGTGCATATACTGCCTCTATGGCTTGGTAATGCATACCATTAGTAAGTCATAAAACGAAGTACAGTTCTTCCTTTCACAAATATGTGTATCACATATTAACAAAGCATTACATTAGTGAATATAAAATTACTTTCAAATTGTTTGATACTTCCTATTTGAATTCAACAAGTAAATGTTAAATATGTAAACTGTTAAATATCATTCAATTAATTCCAATATTGAACGACAGGAACTTGGTCTTAAAGATATAACGAATGACTTTGCTCACATATATAAGTTGATTCTTATAAAGGACCATATACGTTTAAGATTATTGTTAGCACGGAAATAAATCAGTTATTCTTGTTAACTCTAATACGTTTATTTACCGAGTACATACTTGTCTAACACAGATTTTTCTCTGTGAACAAAAGATTACAGAAATCCATAAATTAAAATTAAGTTAATATATAACCTGGCCACAACGGATCTTATACATGTACACCATAGCGGAAATGAAGTTCTTTTTGAATAGTAACACATCGAAAAATTTCGCGATATAACTGATGTTCCAAAGTTGAACAACGTCAGTCTATAACAATGAGTCAAACTAAAAAAATCTAAACACTCCTTTAACATGTTAAGGTCTCTATCAGTATAATTGACATTTTTGTTCTTTAAGAACTAAACAATACCCCTAAAGCATGTTAAGGTCTCTATCAATATAATTGACATTTTTGTTATTTAAGAAATAAAACAAATAGTAATTGCTTTCCTTTGAGCAAAACATGCGTTCACATCGTTGACAAACTATGTTGTGACTTCCAAAGTGCTTCGAAATACTCAAATTACATGCAAATACATGTAGTAGTGACCACAACTACAGTCCGTGTAACGTAAAAGTTAACAATACGAACGATGCCCGAATCATGTACGGACGATGCCCGAACGATGTACGTACGCTTCCCGAACGGTGTACGAATGCAAACGAAACGCTGACCAAACGTTGTACGGACGCTGAACGAATGATGTACGAACGAAACCATATACCATAAACCATACCATAAACGATAACATAAGCGCCCTTTTATCGTACATCGTGTGGTTTTGCGTACATCGTTTCATTAAGCGTATACCGTATCGTTTAGCGTATTAGCGTACATCGTTTCGTTTAGCGTATATCGTATCGTTTAGCGTACATCGTTTCTTGGCGTGCATAGTTTCGTTTAGCGTATATGGTTTTTTTTTAAATATAAAACATGAATGGTGTTCTGTTACATCTGTTTACATAGGTGATAATAGGCGTAAAATTTAGATTGGATGCATGTTTCAGTTTTTAATTAATAATTAAATAAATTATAATTTGATCTGACTCGATGTTGATCCAAAATTATTTGCATAAAAAGTTTGAAAAATAAACACTGAAATAAATTTAAGCAAATTAAAAGATACGATTATGAATTTAGTTAGCCGTAGAAATGCGTACTTGGTGAATGTGCGAGTAAACTGCAGTCTGCAGGGTATTCAGTCAACAATTTTTGAAAATAGTCTAAGGTATTAACATTTTTTTTTTACCTAAATGAACAATTGATTTAAGATGGAAATCGGAATTAATCTAATGTTCTTACAAAAGTATATTCGGGGTCTTTAGGTTGACCTTTTGTCCAAAAGGTTTGTTGAATATTTTTATGTATTCTCTTTTATCGCATGTATTTTAAAATCGACTGAATAGCAGTTGCATCCATATATCGGTATTAAACCAGTTTTTTAGATTATAGATTTTTTTTATTCATCTATCAAATCAGTCGAAAAAAACAAAAATTCGAGAAATTTCAAATAAAAACAATTACTCGTTATGTGCCTGATCAACCCTAAACATAAATCCCTACCAATGTACATACGATTGTGTATTATTTTAAATATAAATGCACTTGACTTTAAACTATCATCAACAATTGTCCGGTAAAAAAACTAGACCCTCTACTCTTTAATTTTTTTATACCATTTTCCTCTGTTCTTTATTTTTCCCGTTATACTCTATTCTAATTTTATATTTTTTTCTTTATTTTCCTGTATCTATACCTCCTTTATTCGGAGCAACCCCATCCTAAATATACATATGATACACACGGTGTATAGGTCATCGCTTGTGCCGTGATACACATGTTTGCATAACAAAGGATGTCCTTGTTCACATTTATAACATTTTAAATGTCCTCCTAATAATACATATAATAGTTGCCACTGGACATTAAACAGCTACTCTAACACTCTAAATTCATCCGTCATATTCTTAGTTTTGTTATAATGTGTATAATTATTGCAGATTTTCACTGCCGAAGTAATGGGAAATAATTGTAAACAAAACCACTCAATCAAATCCCTACGCCACAAAGTCTAGCCTTTTCACATGTAAATTATTTTCATAAATCTATTTCAAAATAATGTTAAACAATTTTACATCAAACGGTCATTTTTCTTATTTGCCAAAAAAAAAAAACAACACCAAACAGTTATTTTCATTTCTTATTTTAAACAGATCGATTGTTTTCAATGGTCGGTGCCTGACAGCATCTATAAAATCTATCACCATGTTTGCCAATAAGAAAGCTACATAGAACAGGAAAACAACACTGTCTTAGAAATACTTCCACTCCCTATTTTCCAATTTCTGTTGTAATGAGGTTTAATGCAAAAAAGGTAACTCCTGAATACTGATTTGTACCCATCAAGCATTTGGGGTTAATAACAAATCTATGGTAGTCTCTTTTTCTTTACTCGCAAAGTATTCGACTAAATCATGTTTTATTTATGAAAATTGCTCATTGCTGACGAATGTTAAATATTGATCCCTAGATTTTCAATTGTTTACTGGTTAGGTTACTGTCTGATCTCGCAAACCTGACATTTTATGGTCATTATTTGTTGCATCCAATTGCACCAAATAATTAAAAAGATATTAACGCGACACCGTACGAGAGTCGTTACTTTACATAAACTACTAGTATTTTTTTTTTCTATAACGAAATACGAAACCACCTCTCGCAATTCGCTTTAGGGTAATTGTGCTTCTCTTTTGACAAAAAATCTAAATTTCATAAATTGTTGTTGAGATTGTTTCATAAAATATCTATTGAACATTTTTACTGATATTGAACTGAAATATTTTACGTTTTTATTTACCGTTTTAACTTTGATAACCATTTCAATGCAAACTATATGTGAACAGAACGTGTATATTATTTTGTAAAGTCATAGTTTATTTCTCGATTTGAGGATAATTCGTTTGAACTTTACCTTGAAGCAATTTATCCTGAGGCGTACACAGGTGTGAATTCAAGCGTACACAGGTGTGTATGTTGTCATTTTGAATGGATTGACAGAAAGAGTATAGCGTGTTTAATACACCAAGATAAAATATCCGATGCCAATAGAGAAACAATAATTAAATTGTTTAAATTAATTGAAAATAAACATTCAATCTTTGTCAATTCCGGAATTGTATACAATATTACAGTGAAACAATTTTCGATTACGTTCTATGCAAATTGCATAAAATTAAAATATGAAGTTAAAAGAATAGTACTTTTAATCTTAAAAATTAAATGTTTCATTTCCCAATTAATAATAATTGCACATCTGTTTAATTTACTTTACCGGATTTCTTTAACTTGTATTAAAATCTGGCGATGGTAAAATGCTGACAATCGTAAAACTATCTTTATTTTTAAGTTTTTAATTGAAAAAACAAAATACAACAGTACAACATGCGTGATTTTTTAAATTTTCTTTTAAACATTTCATTCTTTCATAATCAAATTAATCTGCCAATCACTTAAACGAATTATTTGTAAAAATATCGTTTATTTCATTAATGGATATACATACATTATAAATCTAAGCTAATACATTATTTTGCTTGAGGAGTTTTTTTAACAAGTTTTTTTTATATTCTATGATAATTTTGTGCAATGCTGAACAGGATAGCCGTCATTAATTCAAATTAGTTATACAGTAGTTGTAATAAAAGGCATATCTTAGTAATGTATAACTGATATTGACAATTTTAGAACAGTTCGTCCCAACCTCGTTGTTCTTGAAACAATCTTTACTAGTAGACTTGTAAGTTTCCTGACGTATTAGCGCCATTGAGGATGAGCGCCAAAGGTTCTTTCTAACAGACAAAGCAGACTAGTAGCGTTTCGTTAGTTTATTTTTGGGGCAGTAGAGCCCAACCACTGGTACAGATAAACAGAATCACCATACAAGCTTATGTTGTCAACACTATTAGAAAAGGGTTCCCATCGTCGGATGGGGTATATGAAGGCCAAGAATGTACAAGTGACATGTCTGACTCTGAACAGCTAGTAAACCGACTTAACAATGATCTATAGACATCGACCGCTTGTTCTTGATATTTGAAACTGCATGCATATATATATATACGTTTATGAGAGTGATTATTTATCTTCTGTCTGACGAAAACTAAATGCCTGCATGGTTATATCTTGCAATTTCGTAATGGTTTGATGGGTGTTCACTCAAAATCGTAATTCAAAAATTGTGTTTGTGAGATGTAGATTCACTTTAATAAAGAATTTCGCCTATATATTTCACAAGTGTATACCACGGAGAAGCTCTAAAGGTATATTACTCCCATTTTGTTTGGGTGTGAACCATCGATGTTTACAGCAATATTTAATAAATAAGATGATGATGGTAGAAAGAAATATGAGTGTCATATGGCAAATATTACATGAATGTCGGATCATGAGTTATCTATCTGTATGAAAAGATTTCCAATACAACCATATTGAGTAGAAATTTTTACATGCTATACTCGAGTCGTACTAGTATTACAGGCTTCTCATGTCGTTTGAATCAGACTGACATATCTTTTACTTTGAGATGTATGAAAGGTTCTATATATATATTAAATGTAACAATAATCAAACGCCTACAGGTAATAACTAAACGGGTATGAAGTGTTTATACAGATTTATTCTTATTTACATAATCATTAACAAACTAAATAAATTGAACAAAGAAACACAGTGTAAGGACTATAATACTTAAATTAGAAAGGGATGTTTCATCAGCACACAATCGAGTTAGACTTATCAAATTACTAGCTATCTCATATACATAAATAAGGAATAGTAGGGAACCTAATACAGAGCCTTGTGAAACTCCTGCATTAGTATTCTAAAAAGGCGAATATGAACTTGAAACAAAAACGCTTTCTTGTATATTTGAAATATAATTAATTAAGTGATTAAATACATTTTAAATACAATTTTTTCAAATACTTTTCCCACTGTTGATAATAATGAGATTGGTCTATAATTTGAAATCAGTGATTTGAAGCACAAATAAATTTACATACATTGTCAGATCAAAATATCTTAAAAACCCCAGTCCAGAGATACCGTATATATTCGACTGAATATACCAAATCGATAATTTTACCTTCGTACTTGTTACGTAATAAGATCTGTGTCCAGGTAAAAAGAACCAGCAGGTGGTATATATTCTGAAGTGCTTATCACCTTCCATTATACATCTGACGATGAAATTTAGCTTTAGGGCCATTTTGTTTTCGCAACGAAAAACAAAAAAAATAAAATTTAATATAGATAACATTCTGTTGAAAAACCATTTTAAAGGTAAACTGATAAGCATAACGTCCTCGCAATTTCTTGTTCAGATCCAGGGACACAGATGTCAGAATGAATAAGAAAACACTAAATTCTTAAATAATATATTGTAAAATGGACAGCAAGCACATTTTGATATACTAGTGTACTAATAGATTTTCTTGTGTATTTTCTATGTTATGGAAACTTCAACATCCCATCAAAAATACTTAAATTAAAGTCTTAAGTTTTATAAATTAAATGTTTTTTTTTTTTAAATATTATTTGCAAGGCTGCATGAACATTGCACCTATCGTTTTCGTATATTTCTTTTCCGCCATGCATAAGTTTAATGTTTACTGTGACTTCTATAATGCTTAAAAAATGATGCAATTATATTATCAATCTAAAAATATTAATCGTGAACAACAACAAAAATAAATTATATATTAAATGACTAAAGCAATTTAAAAATCTAAAGGATATTGTTACAATATTGCCGAAAACTGAGACTACTATAACTGTTATAGTAGTCTCAGCCGAAAACAATACGAAATTGATAAGCAAGTATGACAAACCAATAAAAAAATTTGTTGTTTGGGATTATTCATGGCTGACTAGTTCTATATTAACCAGTGGCACGTGTCCTAATTATTAAGAAAAGGGACAGAAACGTATTAAACAGAAATAACTGGTTTTTCAAAACCATATTTTCAAAATTCACTGCATGATTTAAACAGCTTAAAAGTGTTTCTTTTATTTTATCTTTGTGCGTATACGAAAAATTGTTAGCAAGTTAAACTTCAATGTACATGACTTACGAGTATTAGATTTCTTGTGAAATTGATCGATGAGCGGCTTTTTACAAATACCGAAAAACAGAATACGGCGTAAACGTCAATTAATGGACAAGCAACCCAACGAGAAAAATAAAATTTAAGAGGCATCTATAACTAGTTTTGAGTTAGAGAAATCATTCAATGCCATATGATTCTATTTAGGTTTCTGCGTTTTTCGATTTACTAATAAGTCAATTAGAAAAAAAGTAAGTAATTGAAGCCAAAAAAGAAGACAAAAAAGATACATGAAATAAAGTAATAACATAAGTTTACAAATACGTACTTAGGTGCATTTAATAAAGCAACATTTGAACTTATTATAGAAAAAGGAGAAATTAAATGGAAACATAATGCGCGCTGTTAAATCATACTTTGCAAGGCTGTTTACAGATGACTCGTGCACAATCATTTTGAATGGTGAATAAGATCACATACATGCATTAAGCACTCAGAAACTAGCCCGTAAATAGCTAGGAGGAGGGAATCCAGTTATTAATTAAATATCAAAACGGTGTGCAGAAATACCGCAAAGGACTTCTTAGTGTACTAAGTCCAACGTGTTTGCACAAAGGACACTAAAACGATATTTTAAGACCACAAAGAACATGGATAAAAGAAGATATGAGTATATAACTCATAAATATAAAGTTTGGTGTGAATAGATTTTATTATTTTGAAGTTAAATGACTTTGTAATCAGCGCGTGCCACTGGTACAAATCCAAATACATTTAGAAATAAAACGTGTATCTCATATAAAGCCTCATTTATAGAACATTATATATAATTTATTGTTTCAAGGAAATATTTGGTGGAGGAGAGAGAGAGAAAGAGAGAGACTTATTTCGCGGTATTTCAAATTGGTCTCATGTTATTCATGTCAAAATGTGATGTAAGGAAATGTTTCCCCTTCGTTTTATATAGCAGGGTATTCTATAATGATATTAGTTGCAAATTTTGTTTCTATCGGTAAGAAATGGTTTACAGTTCGAAATCTACGTTAAGTTATAGTACATTTAAAGTAAGTTTATTGCATTGCTAAACGTTTCTCAATCAAGATAAAACGTTTACAACCAATACTATTTTTACGACTAAATATGTTTTATGTAAATAAATAGTTCACGTTTCAATTAACTAAGGGTATTGTTTAGGTTAGTTCTTTTTTAACATTTTATAAGATCGAATTTGAAATGATTCAAAATTACAAAAAGACATCAAGAACTACTCAATTAGTAGAAAACAAAATATATAATAAATAAGATAACTTATTTGCTTTAATTAACAAGTGGAATGTTTCCAATCCAATCTTTCCAATCTAATTTAGTCCAACGGGTGACAAAAGGATATAAATATGGTCACTAAAGATTTTCTTACGGCTGGCAGTAAAAAAAACTTGCCAAAGTGGGGGCATCCGTTTGGTTGTTTGGGATATACAAGTACGCAACCAACTTTCAATCAATCCAAACTAATAATGGTTTTTTTTTATCCCGCATCTTTTTATATTAATTTATTTTAACTCAAAATAATAATTGAAATAACTTTCTGAAATTAAAGCCTAACATATATCAGACGCTTAACAAAACGATATACCATACGATAGATGAAACGCTTAACGATATCATATACCATACGATAAACGAAACGCTAAACGCTAAACCATACCATGTACCATACGACAAATAAAACGCTTAACGATACCATGAACCATACGATACACAAAAACCTAAACGATGACATTTACCATACGATGAACGAACGATGAACGAACGCTGACCGAACGTTGTACGGACGCTATACGAATGATGTTCGAACGATGACCGAACTTTATACGAACGATTCCCGAACGCTGTACGTACGATTCCCGAATGAAAAAAGTGTTAACTTTTACGTTACAGGGACTGTATCTACGAAGATAATATGAAAGACAAATGATAAAGACTGAACTTAACAAAGCATTAACTTTATTTCCTTCATTTTTTCAGGTATATGGTACATATACATGGTTTCAAATAACACCACAGAAGCAAAGAGGTACATGCAACATACACATGGTATAAATAACAGCACAGGCACAACCTATAACAAATGTGCCCAGAAACAGAAAATATAAAAAAAAAGTGTTTCCTGATAGAAATGAATAATTTAAAAGAAAGTCTGAACGTTTTCCTGTTTGATTGAATGTTATTATGATATCGGAATATGCATACTTATCCTCATATCGTTTAAACAATTGCAATTGGTTTACTAGAAATGTTTTTTAGTTTAAATTGTTTACTTATTGCATCACAGGCATCAAATTTGCTTACATCAGATAATGATGTAGTACGTAAATAGATAATATTTGTATATTATTATGAATTTCGGATATGCTACTTTTAACTCACTGCTTCCATGTTTTTATATGAGGGATTTCGTCGTCTGTATAACATCAAAATAAAAAGGTTGAATATATTGATATGTTTGGTTTGTATATTAAAAAGTCTTATTTGTATAGTGTTTTGCGATAAATAAACACCATGCATTGTTGTTAATTATGTCATACATTAGTAGATCTACCCATGTTTTATTGTTACTTATTTGATCGTTAGTAGATCTATCCTTGTAGTATTGTAAATTATGTCATACATCAGTAGATCTATCCATGTAATATTGTTAATTATGTCATAGATGAGTAGGTCTATCCATGTATTATTGCTTTTATGTCATACATTAGTAGAGATATCCATGTATTATTATTACTTATGTCATACATTAGTACAGCTATCCAACCAACAAACAGCATGTATTATTGTTAATTATGTCATACATTATTAGATCTATCCATGTATTATTGTTAATTATGTCATACATCAGTGGATCTATCCATGTATTATTGTAAATTATGTCATACATTAGTACATCTATCCAGCCAACAAACAACATGTATTACTGTTAATTATGTCATACATTATTATATCTATCCATGTATTATTGTTAATTATGTCAAACATTAGTATGTCTATCCATGTATTATTGTTTTTATGTCATGCATTAGTACATCTACCAAGCCAACAAACAGCATGTATTACTGTTAATTATGTCATACATTAGTAAATCTATCTATGTATTGTTGTTAATTATGTCATACATCTGTAGATCTACCCATGTATAATTGTAAATTATGTCATACAATAGTACATCTATCCAGCCAACAAAAAGCATGTATTACTGTTAATTATGTCATACATTATTAGATCTATTCATGTATTATTGTTAATTATGTCATACATTAGTAGATCTATCCGTATATTATTGTTAATTTTGTCATACATTAGTAGATCTACCCAGCCAATAAACAGCATGTATTACTGTTAATTATGTCATACATTATTAGATCTATCCATGTATTGTTGTTAATTATGTCATACATATGTAGATTTATCCATGTATAATTGTTAATTATGTCATACATTAGTAGATATATCCATAGGGGTAGGGAAAGGACAATTTTTCCAATAGTGTACTTTATCACCGTTCAGAAATTCATTATGGATAGGGGAAGGCCAATTTCCTAATAGTGTGCTATATCACCAATCAGGAATGCAATAGAGGTAGGGGGAAAGGAACATTTCTCAATAGTGTAATATATCACCGTTCATACTTCATTAAGGGTAGGGGAAAGACTATTTCCCAATAGTGTACTATATAACCGTTCAGGAATTCATTAGGAATAGGGGAAGGACAATTGTATAATAATGTGCTTTTTCATCGTTCAGAAATGCATTAGTAGTAAACCATTTTCTAATAAGCGTTGTCGAAATGTAAGATTTTGTTTTGAAACTTCCCTTAGCACTATCCTTAGTTAATTTTGTTTTTGCACTATATTATAGTAACAAGAATCACTTTGAATGCTGTAGTATGTCAACGTTCAGGATTTCAATACTGGTAGGGAAATGCCAATGTTTTAATAGTATACCATATCAGCGTTGAGGAATTCATTAGGGAAAGGAAAAGGACAATTTCTCAATAGTGTGCTATATAATTGTTCATAAATTCATTATGGGTAGGGGAATGACAATTATCCAATAGTGTGCTGTAGTACCGTTAAAGAATTAATTAGCGGTAGGGGAAGGACAATTTCCCAATAGTGAGCTACTGATATCACCGCTCTTACATGCATGAGGAGAAGGGGAGGATCAATTCCCCAATAGTGTACCATATCACCGTTAAGAAATTCATTTGGGTTAGGGAAAGTACAATTTCGTTGTGGTGTTCTATATCACCGTCCAGAAACTCAATAGGATCAGGCGAAGGGCATGTGAAATATCTATTTCTCAAGATTTTAAATTGTATATTGATTGATATGTAATATACTTCTAACATATTGATAATGTTATAAATCATATGCTCAATTGTAATATTTAAATAGCTAGTAACTGAACGACTAGAGAATTTATAAAACAACATCACTATGACATCCGATCTGAAAATCTACCACTAAGCACAGTTTATTTGCAATAAATCAAGCACTGCATCGTTGGAGTTAACATAAGCTGTGAATGCGCCCCATGGCTCATATGTATGATATTGGTGTAATTGCTAAGTATTAAAAAACAAGATGTGCAGTAAGATACCAAGAGGGTATTCTAAACTCATATGACGAAAGAACCGTGCCATGGCAAAAAAAAAAAAAAAAAAACGGCAGAAAGATAGACGATTTCACAAACTCTACATTGAGAACTAAAGTCTAAGCATCATTTAATCCAAGCATTATGAATGATCTCAAATGCTACCAAAAGGTACAAAGATCCTGTTAAACTTATGACATGGGTCGTGTGACTCATTTTCGGTGTATCATGCGACACATTCTAATATAACGTGCTTTTTTTCGCTTTGCAAACAACAGCATGATAACATTCTCGATATATCTATACTTAACAAATCCACTCTGTGTGTTTGTTAGGTGTATTTCTATTTGTATCCATCTGATGAGTTAAGCCTTTTTCAACTGATTTTTATAGTTTGTTCTTATATTGTACTGTTACACCACTGTCCCAGTTTAATGGAAAGGTTGAGTGCCCGCTAACATGTTTAACCCCGCCACGTTCTATATGTGCCTCTCCCAAGTCAGGAGCCTGTACTTGAGTTGCTGTTGTTTGTTGCTGTTTAACATATGCGTTGTTTGTTTATTGTTTTGTACAGTTCTTTTATTGTTCTGTTGCACCACTGTCCCAGGATTAGGGGGAGGGTTGGGCCCCCACTTACATGTTTAACCCCGCCACATTCTGAATGTACCTGTTCCAAGTCAGAAGCCTGTAATTCAGTGGTTGTCGTTTGTTGCTGTGTTACATATTTGTTTTTCGTTCATTATTTTGTACATAAATTAGGCCGTTATTTTTCTTGTTTGAATTGTTTTACAAAGGTCATGTCGGGGCCTTTTATAGCTGACTATGCGCTATTGGATTTGCTCATTGTTGAAGGCCGTACGGTGACCTTTAGTTGTTAATTTAAGTGTCATTTGGTCTCTTGTGAAGAGTTGTCTCATTGACAATCATACCACATCTTCTTTTTTATATTAACACAGACTCAGAGGAGATGTACATGTAAATGGATGTTACAAGTTACCTCCAAAGTACGTCCACATGCATCGCAAACACTATGTCGATTTCGCTGTGTTTAAATTTAAATATACAAAAAAAACCTTTATTCCTATTCAAATGCATTCAAAAGAGAATGAATGCAATTTAGCCAAGAAAAGCGTACAAAATGATAATTAGATAACATTTCGCGAAATGCCATGAATGCTCTAGGCGCATTTACGTCATATGAATGAAAACTCTCAAGCTAAAGGTTGTGCTGTTATGTTTATGCTCCAAATTCGGGTAATATTGCATTTAAATGGAGGTTTGAAGTAGGTGTATGTTTTTGTTTTAATGCATTTTTACAACATTATGGATTTCAGCAAGTCAACATGGCGGCTCCCTCCTTAGTTACGAACAATCAACTCTGTATTTGAGCGTAAATAGTAGCCAATGGAAGAAAGATAAACATGTTTGAGTTGAGAATTATAAACATGAATAAATACATTTTATCTAGTGGTTATTTAAGACATAAGCCGTGTTGACATGCCGTGTTTGTCTGTTCACTTTCTAAATCTGTTATACGAGACAAAAGTTTAAAATATGCATTATCTATAACTTTAGTGAATAGAGGTTAAACAATTTACTCTAGTCTAGTCGATTTCGTAAAACATCGGTCGTGTAAGTTGTAAAACCCATAAACTTGACCTTATATACAGTTTTAAATTGAAACACTTATTTATTCTATGGCTTTAGTTGCAAATTTTGGCAGTAAAACAAACAGTACAAATGAGTTGCAATCCAAAGAATACAATATCGATTGCTTAAATACTACCATAGAGACGAATGACAGTATAATCATTTGAAAAGTCCTCATCTACAAAAAGGACAATATACCGGAAGAGACAAATGACAATGTAAACTTATGCAATGCCACCATGCAGACGAATGCCAGTAGACACTGTTCAAATGTCACTGTGGTGACGAATGACAGTAAGATTGGGTTAATATAACCCTGGCTAGAATTGCAATATAGCTAGCCTTATGTAATGGACTTTCAACAATATCATCAAATGTTGAGTTAAAACAAGTTCAATCATATATTTCATTATATATGTATGCCGATATTAACCTACTTAACAATGAAAATAACACATGCTAAATGTTATGCGTCCCAGTCTTTTTTATCTATTTATCTGTATCAGTTAGGCTCAAACCCCAAAATTTCAAACAGTAGATAACAATTTCTCAGCAGGTTATAGTTACAAAATGTATTTCAAAATAGTTGATTCATAAGATGTTGAAAGAAGATAATTTTTTAAATAATGCCTGTGACAAGCGTTTGAATCCCAATATTAAACTTGAACTTGGATATAAGTTTACATTTAAATTGTATTACCGACACAAGAACTCCTCTCTTTCTCCATTGCCTGTGATTATTAAAAACATTTAATAGTTTTTGAAACTGTATGATATAGAATGATTCTCCTTTGAGCAAATTCCATCAATAACCCTCACCTGCTAAGCTCGACATAACTGATATGTAACGTTACAGTACCCACATTGCACCAAATACCCACATTGCACCCATTTAGCAAATATAGCAGTGGAAATCTTACATGTTTCCTTAAAAACTAAACAAATTGTATTTTAATGATTTGACATTATGCACGTTTTTCAACATAGCTAAAAATATTTAAATATAAACTAAACTTTCTCAGTATACACCAACAGATGAAGTATTCAATGGAAAAAAAGTAGAATCTACGGAAACATCGGCATGCGACGTTCACTAACAGTAAACTTTTGAAAAGGAACAATTAAAATATGTTACAGGCATCCATTCTTTATAATATCAATAGTAAACATGGACTATTGTCAAATCGTTTTTAAATATTTTGGGAAATAAAACTAATCATCAATTATTCTATTTTTACGGATGTAAATTTCAGCATAGGTGCAATTCGGGTTCTGCTCATTACAGAATGATGGAACGTTTGGAGGTCGGTTCAATCGCATTTTTCTATGAGTCAATATTGATTCAAAATTAAATTAATTGGATCAATTTATAAAATAAGGATACATCTACAAAATGAACACGTACTGGAAACTTTTGTCTTGGTCAGAAATAAACGTAGGTGATACAAACGGTACCCACACGCTACAAGTATACAGTCTATAGGTTTATATCATGCTGTGTCGATTATGTCGCACTATTTCTTTTTTTTACTTGGGTTTGATTTTTAATGAGTGACCTGATGCGATTCTGTATACATCAAACAAGTTGTTCTTCAATACCTACACTCGATTTAAACAGTGAACAGTGAAATTCATCATTTTGTGCAACTGAAACTAAAATACAAAACACATAAAATATTTTATTTACATCATACCGATATAAACGCGATTATTCTCACTTATTGTATTTTTAGGGATTGACAGTTTACCTGTTTACTAATATTTACAATATGCCATGATTTTAGTTTGAATTTAAAATCGATCCTGTTCGTGGAACAATAAATTGTCAAATTAAAAAAACCCAAAAGGTTTGATGTTGATATCACAATCAGGAGATGAGGTATAATTGATAATGAGAAATATATCCCAAATCTAATCAAGAAAAAAAAAACCATTACTGGTAACATTACGCTTTCAATGGCATGCAAATTTAACATCGTATGGTAAGATTAAAAAAAAAACAACATGCGCCTGATACTTAAAGGCCCACAACCGACGTGATTTTTATATGTACACTTTTTTTTCTAAAATGGCTAAGAAATTTCTGAATTGCAGACTCTTGGTTTGGGACATATACGATATGCAATTTTTAACATTTAGTAACAGATTAATCCCTGTCTAGCCTGGCACAATGATGTTACAGCACAATATCAAAACAAACTATTAAAATAAATTGGAAGAGACCCGTTCTTTTGTTTGTTTATCCTACCCCCTCAGTTTAGTAGTCTCAAAAACATTAATCACATTAACAGATTATGATATGTAGTAAGATATTGTATACGAACTTTCGCATTAGGTATAGTGTATAGAACAATTAAAAGACAACAGGAGTTTACCAATGTTCATATCTCATAAATCACCTAGAAACTAGGTTAGATTACAAAATAATGGAATCGCATGAACTCCAAAAGAAGCGAAACCTGGAAGGCAAAACCACACTGAGCCACTGATGAATTTCGAGTTGCTTTTTTAATCACCACTGTATTACTAATCCATTAGTTTTGTTTTGTACATATTGTAACAGAACTCGACGATGAATAATAAACGATTAAAACAAACGATTAAAACAAGTGTGAAAGACCCATATGCTATACACATTTTGGTGTAGTTTTCATACTTTTAAAGGGATGTAACTTATAGTTATATATTTTATTTAGCTATACTTTAAATCCTGTGTGATCAGCCTTTCAAAGTTTGTTTTTGATGGACCACCCCTTTTATAATTCATTATTGTTGTTAAACGTGTTTCCTTAAAAATCTTGGACGTATTAACAGCAGTACGCAAAAAATAATGTTTAGATAAATTTAAAGTAGTGTTGTCACATTGAACATTTTTATCTAAGCGGTTACTCGGATAATCATTCGACAGCATAACCGATCAACCGGTATGAAATTTAATGTTCACAGAAAATGTACCATTAGGGTTACTGGGTGTAAAGTAATATGGTAACTTCTGAGCTACTTCTGACCTGTAATAACAAATTTGAACAAGTGGGGGAATCCTTTTGACTGTGTGGATTATACGAATTTGCAGCCACGTCTGGTCAAAACCTGGACATTAAATCTTATACCTCGTGTAGAGAAAGTGTCATAACCCTTGTATCAGATTTGTGAGAGATCCTTATGTGACCAGGATTTTCATATTTGATTAATTGTCATTTTGTTCTCGTTCCGTTTTTATTCTGTAGTTAGTCACCACTTCGGTGTTATCATGTATATCTATTATATAGTCATTTTTATCACTTTACTGTTGGCAAAAGTATGAATTATTCTAAATACTAAGGATTTTCTTATCCCAGACATATAACCTTAGCCGTATTTGGCACAATTTTTTAGAACTTTTGGTCCTCAATGCTCTTGAACTTTGTACTTGTTTTGGCTTTCGAACTTTTTTTATCTGAGCGTCACTGGTTAGTCTTGTGTGGACGAAACGCGCGTCTTGCGTATTAACTTTTGTACTCTGTGCCTGTGATGTAATGTTGTCATTTTAATGTTATATTTAACATTGCCATAAAAGCGGGAGGTTTGGCTAGCCACAACACCAGGTTCAACCCACCATTTTGTCTTAAAATGTCTTGTAACAAGTCAGGAAAATGGCCAATGTTATATTATAGCTCGTTTCTGTGTGTGTTACATTTTAATGTTGTGTTTCTGTTGTGTCGTAGTTCTCCTCTTATATCTAATGTGTTTCCCTAAGTTTTAGTTTGTAACTCGGATTTGTTTTTTTCTCAATCGATTTATGAATTTCGAACAGCGGTATACTACTGTTGCCTTTATTTATCTGAACATGCATAAACTATTCAAAGAAATGTATGCAGTGTAGTGTATTAAAGGGAAGCTTCGTTCCTTCTTCTAAAACATTGTGTATAGTTCATGTCTGTATAGTACTGGAACGACCAGTATACACTAAGTTTCCCAATTCCTCAATGTTTGAATCAGCATTTCGTTTTTCAATATGATAAAGCCTCGGATGTGGATGAATTGCAATTATACATTTACGTTCACTCAATATTAAGGTATAGATAAATGAACAACTTAATCGTAAAATTTAATCAGTGTAAACTGTTCAATGTATGAATTTGTACATAACCTTTACAAAAAAAACATCGCTCAAAAGCATGTCACTGTTGTGTTTAGACATAGACATATTGTATTGAACAACAAATTCGTGATAGTAACCGATTAAACAAAATAATTATGCAGTGTCGATTTTAGTTGTTCTTCCTCAGAACTCTTTAGAAACAGTTTTTTGTAAGGAGCATATACGATGGGCCAGATAACATGTAACGGGTGATAACTGGAATATTAACCTATGGAAATTTAAAATCATTACGTGTGTCATATATTCCAGTTTGATGTTGTCAGTCTGAGTAGATATCTCTGTTCCACTGGGACATTTGAAACCCAGGCACTCACGGAAATGTCGGTCACAACTGATACACTTGCTATCTAAGAGTCAAAATAATTAATTTCAGCAACTGGTTGAGGTTCCGGGGGGGGGGGGGAGGGGGGGGGAGGGTCTGTGTATATATGTGGAATGTTGAATAACGGCATTTTTTTTCTTTTAGTGATTTGTTTACTTAGTGTCTTATTAATAGATGTACTGACAATGCAAAATAAGCTGATATTGTGGCGTAGCGGTAGCATGTCAGATTTTCGTGTAAATTTTTAACTTCCGCAAATCTTACACGTACCTTCGGTTAATTATTTTTCTTTTGCATGTGAAAAACGCTATAATAATTGGGTAATTGCTTAGTCAAACTAGTACAAAAATACTCGCAGCAAAGTAAGAAGTATAATTTGTTCCTTTCTATAATTGAATTACTTTCTTATAAGTAATATCAACATTACATGTTAGAGAGGGGCTTGACGGGGATAAGGTGAGATAATGCGAATGAGGGAGGCAAAATCTGATTTAAATTCAGACCAATCAAACTTTAATAGTACCTCGTTGGTAGTGAAATCATAAATCTATTTTTTAATCAGATTGAGGGAGTCGAGAACCGGAAGAAGTGATGAGGGAGGCGAAACTCAGGAGAAGTGATTACAATCTAATTAAAATCAAATCATCCAATTTGCTTCCATTGTTTTATCTCTATATTTTGTGTCTGTGTCCTTTTGAAATCAGACTCATATGGTTGAATTAATAACTGACATACGGATGCAGTATATAGAAAACATGTAGAAAACTACCGCATTGGTTCCAGATATGTATTTTCCAGTTGAAGTCTTTATCGAATTTTTAATATTGATGATTCATATAAAAACTTCCATTACATTATTTTTATACATGTATCAAAACTGTGAATGCATAAGTGATGTTCGTATTAAGCCCACCTGGACCTAAGGGTCATAAGAGGGTTTTGTAATCACTTTGCATCTGTCGAATTCGGTGGTGGCGGTTTCTGTAAACTTTTCTCATTTTAATCTTCCCCAAAATAGTTTGACAAATTAAAAAAAAAACTTGACAGGATAGTTTAGTGGTTGTTACTTAACAGTTTTGAGTTTTGGGTGCTTATCGAAAATTCAACTTGGCTGCCATGGTAAAAACTGCGTTCTGATGGGATGAATTTTCAAACATCTTCTTATAGGAAACCGCTGGGTAGATTGAACATGTTCCTGTTTTAATTTTGAGTTTTTTATGCGGATCATTAATCAAAGAAGACCGCCATAGAGGAACATGGTGTAACATAATACCCATGGCAATACAAACACACGAATCATGTATCAAACCAATAAATATTTTTTCTCATTTATCTTTTTTAAATTGCAAAGAAATGGTTGGATTGACCAGAAAATGAGATGCCAAGAATACGAAACTATAGTTGTGTCATATGTTTAAAAAAACACGTAAAAGAAAAAAATAGACGACCAGTCATTAACACACAACTAAAAAACTACATCGAGTCTTTGATCAAAAGGAATGTATACGAGCATGATATAATATGCTCCAAGTGTGGATCGCGAATCCGAAGAGAACTCCAATCACAAAGATTAGTAGATGTTGCAACAGATGACGACGAAAATTGTGCACAGGGATTGCCGGGTCCTGCTGAAGTTATTTGCCCGAAAACAATACAACTCAGCATTTCATCTACATCGAATTCTCATCGGAGGTGTATTATCTGCTAGAAGGAAAACACTAGGAGACATCGACTAGTGGTTGTTCCAAAAGAAGCAATTCAGGCGCTTAATGATAAGGGTATTTTTATATCGACAAATAGCAGATGTTGTCCAGACCATCTTATTGGCAAATATTTTAAACACAAGTCATTGAAAACTGTACAACCATCCTCATCATCATCATAGTTTAACCGTAATGACATACCAGAGCTGTTGGAAAGAACTCGGGCAGTCATAACAGATTCTTGCAAGCTTAATTTTGATATTTTGTCCTAACTTTCAGATGATGACTACGTTATTTTGACTGGTCTAACACGAGAACAATTTGATGCAGTCGCTTTGCACGTAAAGAACCTACGAAACTCTGAGGTGCGTTCAGTAAGGAAATGTCTTGCCATTCGTCTCGTGATGCTTCGCACAGGCTTATCAAATTATATATTAAGCATACTCTTCTCCTTAAAATCTCACTATATACGACGAGCTGTTCATTCAACAAGAAAATCATTGATGCAGAGCTTCGTGCCCTCATTTGTAGGCTTTAACCACCTTACTCATGAAAAATTTTCTCAAAAGCATACAAAACCAACGGTCAAAATCTTATTTGCAAATGACCACGATGATACAACTATCCTTGTTCTAGATGGTACTCACTTGTATATACAAAAAAGCTCGATTCACCAATTTCAAAAGGTGACATATAGCATGCATAAAGGAAGACCTTAAGTTAAACCTATGTTAATTGTTGGAGCAGATGGATACATCTTGAATGTCTTGGGTCCTTACTTTGCTGATTATCATAATAATGATGCTTCAATTACAATACATTTATTTGAGACAAATGCTGAGGACATTTAACATATGGGTTCAGGAGAATGATGTTCTTGAGGTGAATAGAGGATTCAGAGACGCTAAAAAAATCTTAGAAAATATGAATTTAAAGGTAGAGATGCCGTTTTATATATAAAAAAAAAAAGAATGAAACAACACCCCACTGAGGAAGCAAAAGCATCTCGGCTGATAACTAAAATAAGGTGGGTGATCAACAGCGCGAATGGCCGTATCAAGCAATGGCGTTTTTTCGATAAGGTTATTTCTAACCACTATATACCACACATTGGCGATTTTGTAAGGAAAGTGAGTGCGCTCATCAATTGTTTTCGTGCTCCCTTGATTAACGATTTTGGAAATGACAATCGGTCAACAAATGCTACAACAATCAAGACAAGTCAATCATGTTCAAAAAATTGTGGAAGATAACAATCTAATTCGAAAGAAAGCGTTGTATACCGTAGTAAATGGTGTTGATAATGTGTTAGACTTATAAAGTTGACCCTTCGTGAAATCAGAGACATTAACATGGGTGTGTATCAGCTGAAGCTTGCTCCACGGTATACGGAGAGTCACATAAACTATGACAATTACACACTTCAAATATGCAAAGACCGACTAAACTTACTCCGTGTTAAGTTATCATCAAGACACTCGTCATCTAAAGCCCACAGTCTATGGATTGAGTACAGCAATGATGATATTACAGGTTGGTACTGTACATGTAAAGTTGGTGCCCGTGTAGTCGGATGCTGTGCCCACATCACATCAACGATGTGGTACCTTAAACATAGTCGTTGGCAATCAGAAACAATTGGGACTTGTAGATATACTGAACATATGGTAAATGATAAATATATTCCTTTGGAAACAGATTCTGGTTCTGACAGTGACAATGTTATTGAGGAAGAGTGACTCGGTTGCTGTTTGTTCTATCAAGTTATAACACATCTATTGATATTATTCCCATGTGTGTTGACATTAAAACTGTTGATTGTTTATTTGAATATATTATCTAACTATATTATACATTATGAATAAGTATGAGTTTACCTGAACATTTGAATTAGATTAAAGTTCAGTATTTTAATTACTTGCAGTTATACTGTTTCATATGTAAACTGACATTCACAATGAAGGATAACACTTTATAAACAATTACATTTTACAAGTAACACTTATTTCTAATACAAACAGTAAACTAGTTTATCAAAAACGGAATGTTCAATAGTATTTTTAAACGGTATGTGTTTTTTACATCTGCTAATTTAATCATTGTGTAAGGTGTACTACCATGAGTGCCATTAAAAAGTTTTCCTTTGCAACATAATAAATTGTTGAAGTTGTTAATTAAAGAAAAACATCACCAATTCTGTTTGATGGAATAATAAAAGTTTACATGAAAGTGAATGTATAAAATGTTCATGGCATAGATAAATACCAATTCTTCTATGTACGATCGTATGAATGAAATCGGATGTAAACAAAATGAACACTTTTAATCAAAATTCATATTTTAAATCAAAGAAAGCCAATTTGAACCGCTCCTTATCACTAGTTCCCTTGCTAAGTTGTTGATAATTACTAAGCTTACTACTATTGAACTGTATGCTTCTGCTAGTTTTTTTTACACAGATCGGACAATCGGATTTGTATTCATGCAATCTATTTTGTCGAGTAATATGTCGTTTGTATTTGTCTTTAATTTAAACATGTTGGCAGTCGCTAAGCACCATATGTGTTGCTATGCTTAATTAACTTTGTCAAAAAAAAGCAGTAATCAAAATATGACAAATATTTTTTAAATTGCGAAATTCAAACCTCAGATTATAAAAAGCCCCTTATTTAACCGTTGCTAAGCACTATTTTTGTTGCTAAGCTGTTGAGAAACATGAACTAAAATATGAATTGCTTTTATTTCTCACTGATATTTATTATCATTGTCATGATTATACACCACTCTTATTTGCTTTTATTCTTATCTGTACAATAAAATAACAAATACATTCATTTTTGTAGTTGTCTTTAATTTAATTATATTTGGTTGTTGCTCGTCAACATTTGTATTGCTAAGCTCAATACGGACTTCATAAAAGAAAAATGATGACTACAATAGCATATAAGACTGAAATACCATTTATGGAAGCTTAATCTTCAAACAGTTGCTGTATGTATACCTCAGATGGCAAAAATAAACAATATTATGTACCGTTCATATGCAATAATTTTGTTGCTAGGTCGTTGCTAGGTTGTTGCTAAGCATTTAGTAAACTGAAACTAAAGTGACTTCTCATTCTTAATTTCAAGTTATTCTTACACAATCAATTCAATAAGGAATTGTGTTAACTTGCACAGATAAAGCCATTTACAAGTGATAAAATAGCTATCTAGTGAATCCGTTGCTAGGCAATCATCCATTCACCGGTACATAAAAAAATCATTATGTCGTTTCGTTTTGTCAGTTTTTATTGACTTCCCACTTTTTGAATTTATCTTGGAATTGTTTTTATATTTTTTTTTTATATATTTTAATTGAACTGAATATTAACAAAAAGCGATGTGTACAATACATCTTGATTTAAGTCCTACCGTACAGAGTGTTTCGATAAATTGTACTTTTTATGTTGATGTACGATTTAACAAACAATCTGGTTTATGTTTCATTAATGCTGATAAATACACGAATTCCATGTAATGCATCCACATTTTCTTTTTACAGTATTAAAACTTGCAACTTTGCAATTGCATGCATTAACAGTCACACACAAATTAACAATAGTTTACCTAGCAAGTTATAATAAGTAATTTTCAGTTTAAAACCATTTGAACTGATTTCAAAACCTACGTTTTCATATGATTTTATTTGATATGAATGGGACTTGTTTCGTTTAAAGAATTAGTTTTGGTTCCGTTATAAATATACACAAATAGAACTGAAAGGGGGTATACAGGCTTAACGATTGTTTTTGTTCTGTTTATATATTCGACTATAGAACTTAAATGAGGTATACAGGCGTAACGAATATTATTTGTTCTGTTTATATATTCTATTAAAGGACCAAAAGAAGGTATACTGACTTAACACGCTTTTATTTGTTCTGTTTATATATTCAATTATAAAACTGAAAGGAAATAAACAGGTTTAAAAATTATTTTTGTCTACAATTATAAATTGACCGAAAGGAGGTATATATGATTAAAGAAGTTATGTCTATGGTTATATATACATTAATAGATTAATAAATTTAATGTATGTTAACATGCTTCAAATAATGTAAGTTAAGTCAAATTTGTCCAAATGTTGATAAAGAAATCAGTGCAAAATGTATTAAAATATTGATGGTACAACCTCTGATTGTTTCAAATTTGGCTTCTGTTTAACGCCATATGATCACTCTTGACTATACAATGGTGAAACTGCATTACCTAACGCAAAGAGAACAAGGAAAACTAGCAGCCCTAGTCAACTTATAGAGGCGTCGCATTCGTCTTGCCAAAGCGAGTTATCACTGTTTATGAAGTTTCTAAACCACTCGGCCAACAATGCACCTTCCAACTTTTAATCTTCAGAGTAAACATTAGAATAATAATTAACTTAATTGGCCTGCATAAGCATCTTATAGTTGAAAAGAACATTCTTAACAACTTCGACAAGGTTATAATGGTAACACAATACCTGTTAATTTGCCTATGAAGCTTGTGTTGGTACTGGTTGCTTAGTCTTATGTTCGCTATGTACTGTTTTAATATTTTTGTTTTTTCTGTTGTTAAACAATTTCTTTGCCATGCCTCAACACCGGAGGGTATAATGACATTACTACCCTGTTGTTCCTTTTTTACACTACCGCCTCGCTGGTCACTAGGTATAATATTCGCTTCGAGTACGGAGGTTGTTGGTTCGATTCACAGCCACAACAAGCTAAAAGATTAACAGTTGGCATGTGTTGCTTTTCTGAGTTAAAACAAAATTTAGACTGCTCGGCGTCAAAAGAATGGGTCATCATAGGATGAAATGTCGTTTAGTTGATTGATATTATGTTACCATCCAAAAGTTTCTCAATCACACAGTGATCGTATCAAGATACCGGCATGAACAAAATCTAAAAGCTCTTAATTTGATCTTCAACTTCCTCTTTATTCCTTGCTTAAGATAGGCATGTAGAAAACATGTAAAAAACGCCTTTTAAATTTCTTTCAAAATGCCAACTTAACATTTGTCAGCAGCGACATCAATTTTGTTCCATCGGTTATTGCTTAGATATCACAATGAATATGTTGCACGCTTGTATGTTTACATTGATAGACGTCATTTATAATGATCTGATCATTGCACACAAATTACTTAGACAAAGTTATGAGGATGAACGACTGAAACCGAAACAATATAAGATTTACGGCCACAATGACAATTTGATTGACCGATACGTTTTGTATTTGTCTCAATTCATTAGTAAAAATTGAAAACAACACGATTAATAATTTCATGCGTCCGAAGCGCTTTTCTGGATTTACCTTCATCATATTTTCACGTTCTTTAATCTTTAAACACAGAAGAGTGGTCCGATCTGTAAATTAGCCAATGATGTCCTATTCCCAAATGTAACATTTTGACTTACTGTGTATTTGCATGGCAGTTGATGCATGCTTAGCAGGATATGCCAACTGTATTGATATACTCCTTATTTTATGATCATGCTTAGCATATATGACAGTCTTTAACACTACTGATAGATGAGTGTGATATTACCCTTTTCTCCTTTTAGATCTGTATCATTATGAATTACTTGGAATTATTAATATAAAACACGCAGAACTGGGTCGAAAAAAATGTTTAACTACTATTTTCCACTCAAGAACAACTGATGACACAAATACGAGCAGAACGTACCTATTTGTTCGAAGTACAAACGTTCACATCTAGATTTGTTTATTGAATTTTGTATGCTTTTTTATATTTGTCAGTATTGTATTTGGTGCCTTTTGGTTTTGGTCTGCTAGTAGTCTTTCATTCTGTTTCATTGTTTCCATTTGTATTGACATTTTGACATTTTGATTAGTGATTGGTTGGTTTCTAGTTGAGTATGCCTCAACATATGTTTGTATTCAGATTGCAGGTATCGTAACAACTCATAACAACATATTGGCGTATTACCAAAGTCCTTTATTATTCAAAATTAGTAAGTCGTTTTTTGATGTTAAAGTAATGTGTTGTGTGAAATAGTGAAGGATCAAGTTTCTTCTTCGCGGGATTTCTTTTATATTGTTTGTATTACTAATGACCGTAATTGTACAATACATTACTGAATAGTTAGAGAATATTAAGTTTGAATTAAAGTTGAACAAATCATTTATATAGGTTTTATCTCGGGTTTTTTTTTGTCCTGCCATAAACTGCTGTTATTTTTAAAGTATTTAAATGCCTTCTCCTTTGCTCAATATTCTTGTAAATACCTGAACTAGTTTGGAAAAAAAACATAGAACGATATCAATTGTGTTTTTTATGGGGACTGTGAATGTTATTTTGTGTTTATTTCAGTCGTTTGTCTCATTTCTATGTGGAAGGAGTACATAGCGGCCACTGGAGTTTGTATAATTCGAGTAAAAACGATCACGTTGTAAAGTATCAATAGAAATTTGTAAAAAAAAACATACGTTAGAGTAGAGGGTTTGTACTGCCGAGAAATAGGAAGTTCGTAATCGGAAAGTTGAAATCATCACGTTTGTCATAAAGTATCAATTTGTGTCAATATCGAGTTAAACATCAAGACACAAATCAGATCCTTTCATTTGCGTTAATTCACTGAAATGTCAGTCACAAATGATATTATTACGTATTTTAAAAGAGTAAATCGATTCGGTTGCATGTAATTTCACTCGAATGGTCTTCACTCAAAAAAGTGAATTGATTCAGTCGACGACTATAATCCGAACATTATATCTATAGACTATTTCGTTTGCATTTTAAACGTACCCATCGTTACATGTTATATAGTTTTTACCACTGCATAAAAGGATATGCAACTTTTGAAAACCTTGGCTATTAAATAGCAGTTAAGTATTTTTTTTCAATTTTTACATTTGATTCCTCTCGGTACCTTCTTTCGTTACCATTGACATTAATATAGTGCGTATCATGGCGGTCTTTGTTATATCACAAATGACTAGTTGACTTTTTTCTTAATTCATATCTTCAGTCGAAATATTTTGTATATAAATAGTTTTATTTACCAAACAGAAACACCATGTGAAATAATGGAATGAATCAATAACTATAATTTTGAACATAATAGGAATTCAGGCTACAGGTTATTTCTGATTATATCTGGTAAACGTCGAACTGTGTATTTTGTAAATTATTTTGAACTAAATCCATTAGCAGTTTTTTAATTAGATTTGCCATTTAAAAAACGCAAGGTATAACTACAGGTTGTTGTAAATTTTACCTGATAATGTGTGTGTAATAATAAATTTTAATGGCGTACTTGATAACGTTGATGTATAATTTAGCACATGAATTATTCTATGTTTAAAAACATTATACTGTTTCTGCTGATTCTGCTGATATACACATTAAGCCTATTTAAATCCTCCAGATTGTATTCCTCGAGTATGATAACATACACTATTGCAATGAAATACATAAAAAATGCACAACGTTTCATATATTTTAACCTGCAATTTGTGTTTGTAATAACACACTTGAATAGATTTTAAATCTTAAGATATATTATGATTGCATTTACATGAATAGGACTTTAATGAATGTGTATCTGATTTGTTTATATTTATATATGAGTTCGAATCCCGGCGAGAGAAGAACAAAAATTTGCTTCTGCAAATTAACAGATCTAACATTGCTGGGCTGTTTTTTAGACGAATTATATATACATAATGTGCTTTCAGCCTTGTATCACCATCACTGGTGATCCGAAGGATAAAATCTGTCGAAGAGTTGTCACTGTTTCAGACGTACTTATAATATAATTATTTTTGTGACTGAATCCGTCATTAATTTGTAAGGTCCTCTGCGATAGATAATTCAGCTGATCTGTAATATTCCATCTTCATGCCTTATATATCATGTACTGTGTTACGACGCTAGATAAAAACTGAGGAGGAAAGGTAACACCCGGCCACCGAAAGCTTGATTTTTTATCGAGCCTAGATGGTCGAGTGGTCTAGCGCGCCGGACATAGTGCAAGACGAGCCGCAGCATTCAGAGTCAATTAAGACAGGCGTCAAACTTGTCTTACCGAAGCGGGTTTGGAGCTTACATCAACAATGTTGATAGGCTAGTGATAACTGTAGATGAACTATCTTAATTAACCTTCCAACTGTTGACCTTTAAAGCAATCATTAGAATAATAATTAGTTTCCTTTTAGTCTATAAAACAAAACATCAATGTTATGAATCTACATTTAATATTTTAATAATGCCTTCTTTACAACTTCCACCGGAAGTGAATAACTTCAAACTTAGATTGCAATTATACTAGTATTTCACCTCGGGTTTCTCGTACGGTTCGTTTTGCTAAATCTTTATTGTTCTATATAATTAGTTGTTAGTGATATTTGTTTATTTGGTCGTTTTGATTGTTTACCATGCAGTGTTGTCATTGTTTATTGAATTACTGTTAAATGATTATACTTGGTATCTTTTCCTTATTTTTAAAGCATTGATCTTACATGTAGCTTGAATTCAAAGGTGCTAACCGTGTAGCCAGAACTGCTAACCCTCCTGAAACATCTAAAGTGTCACTCTCGACAAGTTATAAACAAGCTAGCCAATTAATTCGTTTCATATATTAACTCATTCGTAAATGAGAATTATGGTATACATTTACTCATAAACGTGTATGAATATACACTTTTTTTCATATCATGTGTATAGGTACGTTTCAAAGTTTGATGACAATTTATGGTGGCAACTTCAAAATAGTTATTTGGATATTTCGAATCCGTTTAAAATAACTTCAGGCTATGCTCTTTGTTATCTGTAAGAAATGTTTGTGACCCTCATATGTATTGTGTTTTTCTCTCAATTTTATATTTAGCAACGGCTAATATAACAGTAATATCAACCGTAAATCCATTTCCATTAAAACATTTTTTGAGCAGATATGATTTAATTAGACTGTAGAGTTTATTACAAATATAAACAAATAAAAATGAAAACACCTGGACTCACGAATAAAAAAAACTTATGCTATGTAAAGTATGTTGATGGACTTAAATCTTTTTAGAATCTCGTACACATCTTACTTACAATATTCTATTTCCCATAGTGTGATATCTATACATACTCTTGTCATTATTAGGATAATGTTATACTTCTTTTTTTTATCTAAATTTTAAATACCAAGTCAATAATCCAGGTCAATAACCAATATCATCAGTAAAACCGTACACTAGTCAATAAAATGAAGTCTTATATGTAAAATATTCATAATATATTCAAATTAGAACTTAAGTTTTATGTTTCACAGTTCTACCTTTAAATACACGACATACCTATATAACCATTATTTGATTTAAATGTAGAACGTTGTTGTCATTGGTTTTTTACCTTACCTGTGTATTATACATTGAGGACGATACGCGACAAAATGGCACAGGCAGCCTCTAAAACTTGTGAAATTTGTGTCAGTGCCTATGGATCCCAATACTGCTTAGAGTGTGAACAATACTTTTGTGAAAATTGTAAAACCTTTCATAAAAGACAGAAAGTAACAAAGAATCACCAGTTTCAGTCTTCCTCGGACATTATCCCGGAAGGTAAATCGAAATGTAAGAAACACAACGAAGACGTAAGTTTTGTGTGTAATACCTGTAATGTAGCAGTGTGCAGTAGTTGTGTGACTGGCAGTCACACAGGGCATGCCTTTTCAAAGCTTATGGACAACATAACACAGATGAAGGAGAAGAATACAAAAGACCTGCATAGTAAGGTACATGAGGCAACTCAAAACATTAAAACGATGGAAGAAGGTTTAAAGGCATTTGATGTGAAGGTTGAAGTAGTAGTAAAAGCTATTACAGAAGAAGGTACAAAGATAAAGGATATGGTTGATAAATGTATCACACAGATGATTGCATTGGTCAAGGATCAATCCAAGACGGAAAAGGACAAATTAACAAAGATCATAGCAGATAGGAAAATGGATTTGAAGGCGGGAAGTAACTTAGACAAGAAGATATATGAACTCGACAAGACACGAAACGATGGAAAATTGTTACAGTCGTTACAGAAGCTTACAGATGACATTGCAAAGCTGACGATAGAGCCTATACCCGAATTTCCGAACATACAGTATACTGCTAAGCCTGTAACAGATAACGACATCAAACAACTGTTTGGCATCTTCAAAATAAGGTAAATCTACTGAAATACCTGAGAAGAGTATTGTTTTGTAGACTACATTCTGTAGTCGTAAAACATGCTTTAATATTACTATATTATTTGAAAGTGACATGTATTTTTGCATAATCAAAATTCTGTTTTTGAATATCAATGTATTTCTGAATTGAATTTCATGACAGACGCAGGGGAGACAATTCATTCAATAAAAAGATGTGGTCATTAACAATGTATTGTTTATAATGGAAAAACAATGGACTCTAGTAAATAGACATGTGGTCTATGACAATGCACATTTTTATTTGTATTCACAATGCACTCGACACTACGTAAACTTATGAAGTTATTCAGGAATACTTGTTTTCAAACTGGCACAGAATATCTGTTTTCCTCATTTTTAAAATGTTTTGTTTTGATATTATGCATTTAAGGAATCACTTGTAAATACTTCATTTTTATTTTGACAGTGGAGTACGTACACAACATATCGGAAACAGAGAGAAAGAGTTACCTAAACCAAAGAGGTAGGGCAATATGTTTGTATATTTTACAGTGTTAATTTTACGCTTAAAACAATGTAAACTTTTTGTCAAATGTTTAAGTGAATCACACATTATCTTCATGTATACCTTAATTATTGTTTTTAAGAAATGAAGCCCCTCTCTCCATGGTTCTGGATAAATTTGTTTCTTATATTGTGTAAACCAGTGCACCGTTTTACTGTTGACACAGTAACTAGTTACATTATGTAATTATCTTCATTACATTGTTCCTAAGTAGCAGTTTTTTAAAGCTGTATTTGCTTAATTTTCTTGATAAATATTTTACCAACTCACATTTTTATTCAAATGTTTTATTTTGCTTTGATTTACATCTTTTACAAAGGCATTTGTAATGCGTTGCATACGTTAGGAAGCACTAACTCGAGTAGGATTGCGTTTAAGTAATTAATACTGATAATGATGTGCAAACGTATAGCGTAATTTATTTTCCATAGCGTTAAAATTAGGCTGTATTTAATTTTCGTAAATATACTGCTCGTTAAAATGTTTCTGCTTGTCTAGTTAAAGATTTAGAACATATTGATACTTTAGATTTACGATATAACCATGATATTGAATGTAAAAGGCATTCATCATAAATATCCGCACTAGTAAGCCAAATTGTGCATAGTATAAGCTAAGGACACCATACTGTTTTCAAACGACATTATCAAGTCATGTTGCGCAGTCTTCTTTTACTTGTGATTATGTAGTTTTATGTTAACTGTTGTTTGTCCTTTCGTCAATTTTCATTATTTGCCATAGTGTTCTCCATATGTCTTCGACGTATGAGTTTGAATGTCCTCTTTGATATTTTCCACCTCTTTTTAAAATATCCTCGATTCACAAGATTATTTAAAATCGACTCTGTGCTGAAAGGTTAAACGACTTCAGCAGTAACCTTCACAATCGACTGTTGATGAAGGGGTCAAAGACTTCAGCAGACACATTCACAATCGACTGTCGATAAAGCGGTCAACGACTTCAGCAGCCGCATTCAAAATCGACTGTTGATGAAGGGGTGAATGACTGTAGCAGTCACATTCACAATCGACTGTTAAAAAGGGTTAAACGACTTTAGCATTCACATTCACAATCGACTGTTGAAAAAGGGGTCAACGACTCCTGTAGTCACATTCACAATCGACTGTTGATAACGGGATCAACGACTTCAGCAGTCACATTCGCAATCGAATTTTAATGAAGGGGTCAACGACTTTAGCAGTCACATTCGCTATCGAGTGTTGATAAAGGGTTGAACGCCTTTAGCAGTCATATTCACAATCGGCTGTTGATAACGGGGTCAACGACGTCAGTAGTCACATTCTCAATCGACTGTGAATAAAGGGGTCAACGAATTCAGCAGTGACATTCACAATCGACTGTTGATGAAGTGGTCAACGACTTGAGCAGTCACATTCACAATCGACTGTTGATAATGTGGTCAACGACTTAAGCAGTAACATTCACGAATAGCGAAGGAAGTTAGTAAAATTGTTTCATTTGTATATTATTATTTAATGAACTTAACAGAACACTACAAGTTATTTTTATAATGTTTGGAATAATCGTATGTAACACAATCCTATATCAATATTCTTGTAATGGTTAGAAAATACATCAAATAACACCATCACTAACTTAATTCTAGTTTCATATTGTATTTTTAGAAATTTACCTGTGACTTCACTTTTTGTTGCGTTGATACATTCGTGTGACATACAGTTCATTATTATATTATGCTATATTTGTGTTTTGTCGTTAATTTATTTTAGGTTGTCGTTGTTATTCTGTGGTTTACACGTTGGGAAGGGCTATTGTATACTGTTTGTTTATGTATGTCTCTGTCCTGAATGTTCTTGCACTTACTTGTACTTTATTCATGTCACGTAATGTTGTAATTGTAGCGGTAGTTTTAACATTGCTATATAAGCGGGAGGTTTAGCTAGCCATAAAACCAGGTTCAACCCACCTTTTTCTCTTAAAATGGCCTGTACCAAGTCAGAAATAAGGCAATTTATGTATTGTTGGCGTTTGTTTTTGTAACAGGTCAGTGTTTCTGTTGTTCCGTTTTGTTTCCTCTTGTGGTTGATGTTTTCCTCAGTTTAGGTTTGTAACCCGGATTTGTTTCAGTTAAATCGATTTATGATTACTTAACAGCGGTATACTACTATTGCCTTTATATATAGCTTACGCAATTACACTGTTCTGCATATTGTTAAATCTAAAGACTTCATCAGTTCATGCGGTTTTTTGCTGTAAGAGAGACGGGAATAAGGAGGAAAAAGTATATGCAAAGCAGAAATAGTTCTATAAGGTTTTTGGATATAGATAAGAATGTCATTATTTCATTGCTACCTTTTGTTTATATCGTCAACTTAAAAAGAGTTTAATTTTATTTTAATCAATTGTGTTGCTCATTACAGTGATTACGAACAGGATACGAAACCAAAAGAGGGAGGAAAATACCTGTTCAGATGTAACAAGTGTGGGTAAGTTCCTTAATATTGTTTTTATGGACATGACGTAAATATGTATACGTATATTAAATGAGCAACATACACTACAAACCAGAAAAAAAATCTGAAATGGCCTATATCTTTACTCGACTGTACTGATTTTTACTCTACCAGTCTGACTTGTTGTGAAATTTCCTTGATATTAATCAAGTGTAGTCTGAACTATACTTAACAGTCTGAACTTATACTCTACCAGTACTGAATAATTTTGTATGTGTCTGTACTATTCTCGATCAAGTCTGAACCATGCTCGACCTAGTCTTAACAATACTCGACCTAGTCTGAACCATACTCGACCAAGTCTTAAACAACCTATTTCTGTATCTATCTATTGTATTTCATTAATTTAGTAACTTTTTTTAACAACAGCTATCCCCCTTGGCTAGAAATTTGAACAACAATTTGAAATCCAAAATGTATTTAATATTGCATTGAAACTAAAATTTCACAATAAACATAATATAATCATCAATACCATATTCATCCACACTTATACATATATATATTTGTGGTCTAGAGCGATGGACACAGCGCAGGCGGTGATGTCAGGATATCCCAATAGCATGAGTTCGAATCCCGGCGAAGGAAGAACAAACAATTGCTTCTGCAAATTTGCAGATTTAACATTGTTGTGCTGATATTTAGAGCTATTATGAATATAATATGTGTTTTCAGCCGTGCATCACATTCACTGGTGATCCTTTTGATGGACCTGTCATAGAGTTGTCACTTGTTTAGGCGTACTTATCAAATAATTATTTTTATGACTAAATATTACGATCCTTTACGACAGATAATTTAGCTTATCTGCAATCAATTCCACATCTTCATGCCTAATATATCATGTTCTGTGGTAACACTAGACCACCGAAAGCTGAATGTTTAGTTCAGTCTAGGTGGCCCTGTGGTTTAGAGCGCTGGACACAGTGCAGGTGGTGTTGTCACGATATCCCAATAACATGAGTTTGAATTCCAGCAAACTTTTGTTCTTTATTAAATATATATATACATATAAACAAGTCTAAATTGAAAACAACGTTCAAACCTATGACTGCGTTGGATAAAAACCGTATTTTTTATACGTGTGCGTGCAAAACAAATTTTCCAAAAGACTAAAAAAGTGAAAAAGTATATTTTAACATACATATATATGGGTTTAAGAACATCAGTTGTTCGACCTGTTAGTCAAATGCGATTTGTTAAAATATACTTTTCACTTTTTTGGTCTTTTGGAAAATGTTGTTTGTGCTGTATTTAGACCCCTCTACCAAGAAATTTGTTTTACATGCACACGTATAAAAATTGCGGTTTTTATCCAACGCATTCATAGGTTTGAACGGTATTTGGAAGGCCATATAATTTACTTCAATTTAGGATAGACTCTTGAATTTTAAAGAGTCAAAATAGGATGAACGGATCATATAAACCCGACGGAAAATATAATACAAGCCCAAACGGAAAAATATGAACAAGTCTAAATTGAAAACAACGTTCAAACCTATGATTGCGTTGGATAAAAACCGCAATTTTTATACGTGTGCATGTTAAACAAATTTCTAGGTAGAGGGGTCTAAATACAGCACAAACAACATTTTCCAAAAGACCGAAATAGTGAAAAAGTATATTTTAACAAAACGCATTTGACTAACAGGTCGAACAACGGATGTTCTTAAACCCTGCTGACTGCCATTGGCGATTGCCAAATAAATTGATCATTAGTACAAAATGAATCTTAATATTAATTTAATACCAAACAGAAAACAATAAACTTGTGGAAAAGATGGTTTGCCACAAACATGAGGTGCAAAAATTTTAATACACCATATCCGGATTTCGACATTTAATGTCTCTTCAGTGATGTTAGGGATCGAAACGGTATTTGGAAGGCCATATAATTTACCTCAATTTAGGATAGACTCTTGAATTTTAAAGAGTCAAAATAGGATGAACGGATCATATAAACCCGACGGAAAATATAATACAAGCCCAAACGGAAAAATATAAACAAGTCTAAATTGAAAACAACGTTCAAACCTATGATTGCGTTGGATAAAAACCGCAATTTTTATACGTGTGCATGTTAATATACAATGAATATAACCTTTGAAATAAAAAAAAAAAATAAGATGACCAAAGAAAGTTATTTCTTGTAGGATTAAAAAAATATCATGTAATATGCATGACACCTATGTTTTGTAAAATGAAGAATTTAATATTATAGAAGTTCCATAGCAATCCCTGATAGCCTTTTAAAAAAGGAATTGTGTTCCAAAGTTGCAGTTACAATTTAGGTTGATGAATTAAGTTTTGTCAAAATTAAAGACATGGCATTAAAGAAGAACTTTAATAAGGTTAAATTACCTCAGTACATGTGTATTTTACATGTAAAAAGAAACCATATTTTCTTAAACTCGTGTATTATTATCTAGTGAATTCAAAAGGCCTTGTGATTAAAGTTTTACAGGATGTTGTGTAATTTTCAATGGATGTTATTTAAAATGTATTACTCTCTGACAACGTGTGATCTTTTTAATGAGCGTGCCCCAAACAGGAGGTATTACTTTATAGTTTATCCCTTTTCAAAAGAACAATTTTGATTATTTTATATATATATATATATATATACCCAAATATTCGCGTGTGCCATCAGTGATATGAATGGACGTATATTAGTTACTTGGATGCCGAACTTTTGAAAATAACTAAGGTCATAAAAATAATATACTCATATCTTGGTCAAACATTGCAGTTGTGTTTTGTTGATAATTCCGGAACAACATTGAACAGCTTAACCACAATCCTCAACAATGAACGGCAAATCGTACATACATTCATCATATTTTAACAGTGAATTCTGTGTTCTACGATACGACATTTGCCCCTTTTCGACAGTTATGTTTCAGATATTCATAGATATAAGAAGATGTGGTATGAGTGCCAATGAGACAACTCTCGATCCAAGTCAAAATTTATGAAAGTAAACCATTATAGGTCACAGTACGGTCTTCAACACGGAGCCTTGACTCACACCGAACAGTAAGCTATAAAGGGCCCAAAAAAATTACTAGTGTAAAACCATTCAAACGGGGAAACCAACGATCTAATCTATATAAAAAACGAGAAACGAGAAACACTTATGTACCACATCAACAAACGACAACTACTGAACATCAGATTCCTGACTTAGGACAGTGGCAAACAAATTCAGCGGGATTTAACGTTTTAATGGTACCAAACTTTCACCCTTTTTCTGAAACAATAGTGTAACATTACAACATAGAAAGAACACACTATAAAATATCAGAACACTAAACAGCCTCATAATTGATAACAAAATGTTCAATAGAAGCATAATGCATAGCTCTCAATGCAGCGAATACTTTTCAATTTAGACATTTTACGTTTGTATTTAATTTTAGATACTCATATTTGCTGAGTCAATCATCACCTAAGAGACATAAGTTGTCGTAATACACGTCTGAAAATGTAATGCCGTTAATGTTATTATAATAATGTTGTCTTTGTCCATAACGATTTTGAGTGGTTAACTCACAATATAATTCAACAATAGGTGGTAAAATGAAGTAAATCAACCACATTTTATTCGAAACCGTTTGTTTTGCTTTGGAAATGCTATTTGAGTTAACGACAACACATCTATCAGTATATTTGTTTGGGAATCTGTCACTTATACATGTGAAACTGACACCATTGATCTGTTTCGTCTTTCAGAAAAGAAAAGAGATTTGATTTGTAAGTATTATCTACGTGTATTGTAAGTGACAAATAGTCAAAACAGTCATTTACTACAGACATGATTTTGAAATATATTTAAATTCTAGGCTCGTTCGGATAATAGACACCTCGTAACTATAGGCAAAATATTTAACAATGACCATTAAATACAGACAACTTTGATACACAACCTCTATGATAAAAGTATATATTTCCATGATTCAGATTTGTGTATGTGCGCCGGTCATTCAATTAAATGTTGAGGTGTTTGAATAGGTTTTGTTAGATTCCATTTCCTCTGTTATCTGATTTCAACCAGACATTTAATAACTAAATCACGATTTTCATGATAGAGGGTTACTGATAACACAGAAGACATTGAATCCAAATACTAATGTTAGTGGCATCCCTTAAACATGTTAAATGGCTTTTCGGACCCGATCATAGTGGCATCCCTTAAATGGCTTTGCCGCCGCGATCATAGTTTGGTTGAAATATTTGATATATTTGTTTTCCATATAACTATGAATATGTTCCACTTGTCATTACAACAAGCTTTCCTATTTTACCACAAAAGACTTACAATGGATATTTTCATGACCAACACGACGGATGCTAGGTCTTAGTTTTCTTTGTATAGTTTTGTTATTGTTGTTTGTCCTTTTATCGTTTATTTTTTTAACATGGTGTTGTTTGTTTTTGTTGGATTTTCCAGTGCCCCTTGTATCTTGTCTAAAATGTCTTTTAAAAAAATGAAGAATTGACATCTAGTATACTGGTAATGAACAAGAAAACTGGGATCCCATCTGAATAAGTCGATATAAACCGCATGCTATACGTATTCCAATTTAACCGTCAGACCGATGTTGTTTTTCATTATGTCGTCAACCTTTCTGCAATACATTAAGAAATATTTTATATCAAATTTTAAACAAAACGCATTGTTGCCTTGTTTGGAACATTATGAATATTCAAAATTGTCATGTGTCGTTTAAACATTTGCAATAATACATACATATATATCAAATGTTTCCTCTTAACCTGTATCAATATTTGATCCAGGAAAATAATTACACTAGTGAAGTCCAAGCTTAACGTAAATAATGGCAATAGTAGTATACCGTTGTTCAATAGTCATAAATCGATTAAACGAAAACAAATCCGGGTCACAAACCAAAACTGAGGGAAACACATCAACTATAAGAGGAAACAAAACGGAACAACAGAAACATTGAACTGCTATAAAAACAAACGTCAACATACATAAAAACGGACTATGTGATAACAATGCGATATTCCTGACTTGGTACAGGACATTTTAAGAACAAATGGTGGGTTGAACCTGGTTTTATGGCTAGCCAAACCTCCCGTTTATATAGCAATGTTAAAAAATCTGTTAAAATGACAACATTACGTGACAGGAATAAATTACAAATAAATGCAAGAACATTCGGGACAGAAAAATACATAAATAAATAATATAATTATCCATTTCAACATTTAAACCACAGAATAACAACGATCACCTAAAATTAATTTACGACAGAACATAAATACAGCACAATAGAATAATGAACTGTTCGTCACACGAATGTATCAACGCCACAAAAATTGATGTCACAGTTAAATTTCTAAAAATACAATATGAAACTGGGATTAAGTTTGTAATGGTGTTATTTGATGTATTTTCTAACCATTACAAGAATATTAATATAGAATTGTGTTAGTTATGGTGTAATTATTTGTATTTCATAACCATGGTTTTTCTTCTACATCCAACTTTTTCTTCTAAATCAAACCATTAAAAACAAATGAATCCTGTGCATATAGTTGCTTTTAACCTAAAAATCATATAAATGAATTAGGTAACGTTGTTTTATTTTATTTTATTCGGTATGGACCATGAGTTCAAAGTTAAGTTGTCCGCTTTTGTTTCTAAATATTTTTAGCGTTTGTTTGCAAAAACTTTAATTGCCAAAAGGCGTTTTAACTAACGTTTTGTTTTAATCTCTCGGCTGGTATTATTCAATAACAAAACAATCCTTGCTTTTTATATGAATAAAAAAACCCACATATCTAATGAAGCAATCATAAAATTCGTGAAAAAATTAACATGGTGAGATGTGATGCACACATATAAACCTGGTTTTACAAGTTGAATATTCATTGTATAACTGGCTAATGGGAATAGATTGTTTCATTGTTAAAGGCCGTACAGCGACCTATAATTTTTATCCACGTCATTTAAATAGTTTGTTTTTATTGGCAATCATATAACATCTCTTTGTTTGTATATCAAAGGGTGCTCGGGCACAAAACTTAGGAAAATAAAATGATTACGGTCATTCCGATGTTTTGCTTAAATGAAACATGTCTTTGTATAACACAAGAGAACATTGCAGGATTAGCACCTCTGCTATGTATGTCTAATCAAACTATAAGCACCTTAGGCATAACTTTATTTTCAAAATCATCTCAAAGGAAATGATACAAAACACCTTGCAAAGTTCTTTGATTCCACAATCGGAAATTTCGACGATGTTTTGTAATTCAATAACCAACATTTCCGCGTGTGCTTACACCTCATATACCGAAAGTAGCAGATCTGCTTTATATCTTGTTTTTTTTTTCAAAATTGACACAATCTGGAATCTATGACAAACGATTTCAACTTTCGATAATGACGTTTTGACTAAGTATGGACTGGCGAGTGATGCATGCATATCAGGTAACATTTGTCCCATTGACGCACGCCGACTAGCTCCTGGTGGAGATCATGCGTATCAGGTATCATTTTTCCCATTGACGCACGCCGACTAGCTCCTGTTCGAGATCATGCATATCAGTTATCATTTCTCCCATTGACGCACGCCGACTAGCTCCTGTTGGAGATCATACGTATCAGGTATCATTTGTCCCATTGACGCACGCCGACTAGCTCCTGTTGGAGATCATGCATATCAGGTATCATTTGTCCCATTGACGCACGCCGACTAGCTCCTGTTGGAGATCATGCGAATCCCCGAGTTTTGTTTTTTGCTTGACTTGCCTCTCCTTAGAGAAGTAATGAAATTTGAGCATCAGTTAAATATGTTTCAATCTAGATATTGTTCGCACTGAGTGATTTTGAAAGATGAAATTACTAAAAAACAATTTTGCTCTGTTTTATCATTATTCAAGAACCAAGCTGACATCTTCCTATTAAACAAATGTTATTATTTAGTTATTGAAGTACTAAATTATGTAAGCTTCAACAAGCATATCAAACCAAATGTAACGACGACTTTAAATGGCTTAATTCCTCTAAAATCAGTTTACAACTATAAAAATCGAGCATACCTTATAGTCTTCCTTTACACATATTATCCTTTCTGAGGTCGGAGTTGATATAATTAATTTAACTGGACAGACATCTGCACTTCTTTTACAACAATATGTTTACTATATTTTATAAATTGTATGCATTGATGTTTTTGAGATTATGATGTTTTGCATCGTGAGTAGCTTAACATATTTTTCCAGATATTAAACTTGTAATACTGTTATTTTTCAGCCCGTAAGTGTTATATACAAAACAGATAAGTATACTGTGATACGTGCGTACACAATGTAGACTGAAAGCATGATACATAAGCAATTGATGTGTTATTTTAATTGATAAAGTCTCAAGTTTGCCTCCCCTAATTGAATTAATGAAATTTGAGCATCAGTTACATATGTTTCAATCTAGATATTGTTCGCACGAGTGATTTTGAAAGAGGAAGTTAACTAAAATGAAACTTACTCTGTTTTATCATTATTCAATTTGCTATATCTAAGTATCAAGCTTACAACTTGCTAACAACTATTAAACAAATGTAATTATTTTGTTATTGAAGTCTTAAATTATGTAAGCTTCAACAAGCATATCAAATCAAATGTAACGACGACTTTAAATGGCTTAATTCCTCTAAAATCAGTTTACAACTATAAAAATCGAGCATACCTTATAGTGTTCCTTCACACATACTATCCTTTCCGAGGTCTGTGTTGATATGATTAATCTAACTGGACAGACATTTGCACTTCTTTTACAACAATATGTTTACTATATTTTATAAATTGTATGCATTGATGTTTTTGATATTATGATGATGTTTTGTATCGTGAGTAGCTTAACATATTTTTCCAGATATTAAACTTGTATTACTGTTATTTTTCAGGTAGTAAGTGTTATTTACAAGACAGATAAGTATACTGTGATACGTGCGTACACGATGTAGAATGAAAGCATGATACATAAGCAATTGATGTGTTATTTTAAATGATATTAAACTTGTATTACTAACAGCCTATTATTTAAAATTGGAATTATTATTAATTATGGAATTTTATATATTTACCACCCGTGCTGATCTTTTTCAATAAAAAGTATGCACCAAGCCTGTCCGTTCTGCATTATCATAGTTGTTTCATTTCTTTATATGCTTCTCTGACCATTTTAGAGCTTGATCAAGCCAGTATTTTTTTTCAGGTGATGTTTGTGCTTATATGATTTGCACAGTAAATTATGTGCTTTGGATAGGTCTGTTTTGTTATGGAAAGTGTTGTGCGCAGCACAGAGAACTCTATTGAAAAAAATGCTTTTACCACAAAGATCATCTTTTGTTATGGAAACTTCTGTGCGCGGCACAGAACACTTCATTGCAAAAAAAATTATCATGGAAAGTGTTTGCGCACAGAGTATTTTATTGAAAAATGCTGATTAAAACAAAGATCATTTTCCAATGAAAAGGTTGTGCGCAATACAGAACATTCTATTTACTGTTAAAAAAAGATTATATTATTATAGAAAGTGTTGTGCGCGGCACAGAACATTGTATTGACAAATACTGTTTAAAACAAAGATCATTTTCCAATGGAATGTGTTTTGCGCGGCACAGAGCATTCTATTGAAGAAAACAAATTATAATGGAAAAAGTTGTGCACCGCACAGTGTATTCTATTGAAAAAAATACTGTTTAAAACAAAGATAATTTTCCAATGGACACTCTATTGACTTTTGAAAAAAATGTATTATTAAGGAAAGTGTTGTGCGCGGCACAGAACATTCCATTTGAAAACAAAAATTATAATGGAAAGAGTTGTCCGAGTTGTTTTATGCTGTTTAAAACAAAGATCATTGTCTAATGTGCACAGAGCTTTCTATTGAAAAATTGCTGTTGAAATCAAAGATCATCTTTTTTTGTGGACACTACTGTGCGCAGCACAGAACATTCTATTGCAAAAAAAAAATAGTATGGAAAGTGTTGTGTGTAGCACAGAGCATTCTATTGAAAATGCTGTTTAAAACAAAGATCATTTTCTAATGGAAAGTGTTGTGCGCAGCACAGAGCTTTCTATTGAAAAAAATGAAAAAGTGTTGCACAGAACATTCTCTAGAGAAAAGGTTTGTGCACCACATTTATCATTCTATTGAGAACAAAATGTGCACCACACAGATAATTCTGTGAAAATGTACATGTGATCAGTAAAAATGAATATTCTGGACATCCAAAAGATTTGAAAGTAAATGCTGTATTCTGAACAAAATGGTTGGAGGTGGAATTATTTTGGCCATAGTTAAGGTTGGTTGGAGCTGGAATCAATTTAGGAATGTTGCAGATGATGTTAGTTTAATTTTTTTGGTTAGACTTTCATTGAACCACTTAACCTGTGTATTTTAACAATCCCATCAACAAAGGATTCAGTGGATGTCTTTTCCATTTTTTTCTATTTCATTTCTGTGATATTAGCATGATATGTGTTGCACTATTATTTGTCTTAATGTAATGCCAAAATTTGTGTATCAACACACGTAATATAATGTAATGCCAAATTTTGTGTATCAACACACGTAATATGTTGCTTTGACTCATTAATTATCAACCACTGGACATTAAGCAACCATCAATCAATCAATTAATCGGTTATCCACAATAATAATGCAAAAGTGTATAGTTATGGTTTACTTTTACAAATTATGACTTGGATGGAGAGTTGTCTCATTGGCACTCATACCACATCTTCTTATTATCTACTTAAGAAGATAGCCAGTAGTTTGTATATCTCTAGCTTATTCCATTATTTAAAGTTAAACTCGCTGCTCTTTACAGGAGAAATCCTGTGCACATAAATTCAGAATTTATTGCATGCATTTATTATTGCTATTTTGTCATTTTGGATTAAAATGCGATTTTAATTTTTGCGATATTGAGAAAAATCCTGTTAAATTCATATAAAAAAATCCAGAATGCTAGTTTAAGTAATTGCGATTATAACCCTGTGGCATTTATCGTAATAATAAAAACATCGCAATAATTTCTGAATTGACAGTAGATAATATATATATATATATAGCTTGTGCAGTATTACAAATCTTGTATATCCAGAATAAAAAATAAAAAAAGTTAGATAATTTATTTATCTTAATATTGTATAACTCATCACAATAACAAAAATTCACAATTGTTGTACAACCAAAAGACAAGAAATGAGCTGTCAAATTGATAGCAAACCAGATTTTCTGCATTTTAAAGGACCTGAAAATCATCTAAATTTTGCTCATTGTTGAAGGCCAAAATGGTGACATATAATTTTCAACTTCTATCTCATTCGGTCTCTGGTGGACAGTTGTCTCATATGCACTTATTACTTTTATACATGCAACTATGTCAAAAACACAGTTTCAATGAGTATCTGTAGCAATACATTTTTATAACATAAGAAGGCTTTATATGAGTTGCAGCAAATAAATTAGTATTCTGATTTATCAAAACCGAATA
The DNA here is from genome assembly GCF_021869535.1 of Mytilus californianus. Classification (NCBI taxonomy): domain Eukaryota; kingdom Metazoa; phylum Mollusca; class Bivalvia; order Mytilida; family Mytilidae; genus Mytilus; species Mytilus californianus. The sequence continues at coordinate 5,304,152 of NW_026262669.1, read as the reverse complement.
TTAATATCTCTAATAAAACAAGAGGCTCTCAAGAGCCTAAATCGCTCACCTGTAATTTTTTGATTAAATATTTCTATATATATTAATGAGTGGCTTAAACATTCCATTTAAATGTTCTTTGTATCTGTCATATTTTCTTCAAAAGCAAAAAAATGCATTTTACCCCTATGTTCCATTTTAGCCTTAGTGGCTGATAATTTCAGAGTAGGTAGACCTTGACCTAATGAATACTTTCACTTTTTGTCTGATTTCCTCTAAGTGCTTTAGTTGTTGAGAGATAAGTCGAAAACTGCATTTTACCCTATGTTTTATTTTTAGCCAAGGCAACCATGTTTTCTGAAGAAACAGAAAATAAACCCAAACTTTATTTTAGATACCCTAAAGATCATTCAGCTTAAGTTTGGTTGGAATTGGTTTAGTAGTTTCAGAGGAGAAGATTTTTTAAAATTGGAAAACATAAACAAATTGTGTAAAATTGTCCTTTAAGGGCAATAACTCCTTAAGAGGTCAATTGACAATTTTTGTTATACAAACTTTAATATTTGTAGATCTTACTTTGCTGATCATTTTTGCTGTTTACAGTTTATCTTTATCATTAATAATAATCAAGATAATAACCAATACAATGCTCCGCTGGGCGCAGCTTGATACGACCGCAGAGGTCGATCCCTGAACAGTTGGGGCAAGTATGGACACAATATTCAAGCTTGATACAGCTCTGAATTTGGATTGCGATTAAATATTTGACACAGCATAGGTTTCTGACACAGAATGAATGTGGTCTAAGAACTTTTTTTTTTTTAATTTCCCTATTATGGTCCAATATCCAAAATCTAAATACATACACGGTTAGATTCAGCATATCAAAGAACCCCAATAATTCAATTTTTGTTAAAATCAAACTAAGTTTAATTTTAGACCCTTTGGACCTTAATTTAGACCAAACTGAAAACGGGACCAAAAATTAAGAATCTAAATACACTGTTAGATTCAGCATATAAAAGAACCCCATTATTTCAATTTTTGATGAAATCAACCCATACTATTATTATTTGCTTTTATATATAAATAAAAAATAACCAGCTTAAAATAGATAATTTTAAAGAAAATAAACAGCTGCGCCATGAGCACATGATACGCCCGTCGTCTGGTGTTTGAATTTTAATGCAATAATCATAAATAGTTTCTGACATACAGCGCGACACGCGAAAACCCCCCTTTTTTTTTACAAAAATCTCAATATCTCTAAAATAAAATTTTGAATCAAAACCAAAAAGTATACAGATCTTTGATATAACTAAGAAGTGTGTAAAATTTAAAGCAATAATTATATAAATCGTGTTTGTGGTCTTGCGGCGCGACATGTGAAAACCCCTTTTTTGAAAAAAAAAAAATAATCAATAACTCTAAAATAAAAGTTTGAATCATCACAAAAAAGTATACAGATCTTAAGATTAATATAACTAAGAAGTGTGTAAAATTTTAAGCAATAATCATAAATTGTTTTTGAGATACGGCGCGATATATGACAAAAAAAAAACACACCTGTTTGAGTTACTAAGTCCCGTAACTCAAAAAGTTGCAATCTTATTTTCAACATAAAGTATACAGATCGTTTGACCATCATAAAAACAACTATGTTAAGTTTAATGAAATTTTGATAAGTCGTTCCCAAGTTACGGTGCGACATGTTTACGCCGGACAGACGGAATTTGTATACCATAATACGTCCCGTCAAAATTTTGACGGGCGTATTAAAAAAAGGAAAAAAAGAAAAAAAAAGGGAACCCTCCCCCCCCCCCAATTTTTTGAACCCCCTTATGATTCGACAGACGGAATTTGTATACCATAATACGTCCCGTCAAAATTTTGACGGGCGTATTAAAAAAAGGAAAAAAGGAAAGAAAAAAAGGGACCCCCCAATTTTTTAACCCCCTTATGATTCGTTACCCCCAAACTCAATCCCAGCCTTCCCTTTGTGGTATGGTACCTTGCAGTACAATTTCAGAGAGATCAATACACTTGAACGCAAGTTATTGTCTGGAAACTGTAAAAATGCTTGTTGTTGGCCCCTTTATGGCCCCAAATTCCTAAACATTTAGCGCAATTAACCCCAAACTCAAACCCAGCTTTCCCTTTGTGATATGGAACCTTGTAGTACAATTTCATAACGATCCATACACTTACACACAAGTTGTTGTCCTGAAACTAGAAAAATGCTAGTTTTTTTTCCCCTTTTTGGCCCCTAATTCTTACAATTTTGAGGCAATTACCCCTAAAATCAATCCCAGCCTTCGTTTGTGGAATGGTACCTTGCAGTACAATTTCAGAGAGATCCATACACTTGAACACAAGTTATTGTCTGGAAACTAGAAAAAATGCTTATTTTTTTCCCCTTATTCCTAAACGTTTTTGGCAATTACCCCGAAACTCAATGCCGGCTTTCCCTTTGTGATATGGAACCTTGTAGTACAATTTCAGAAATATATATACACTTACACACAAGTTATTGTCATGAAACTAGAAAAATGCTTGTTTTTTGCCCTCTTTCTGGCCCCTAATTCCTAAAATTTTCAGGCAATTACCCCCAAAATTAATCCCTTTGTGATATGGAACCTTGTGGTACAATGTCAGAGAGATCCATATACTAACACACAAGTTATTGTCTGGAAGTTACAAAAATGCTTATTTTTGGCCCCTTTTTGGCCCCTGATTCCTAAACTGTTGATACCATAACCCCCCAAAAAAATCCCAACCTTCCTTTTGTGGTATTGGACCTTATGGCAAAATTTTATAGAGATCCATTTACTTAAACTATTAAAAGTTATTGTGCGAAAACCAATGTGTCTTCGGACGACGACGACGACGCCAACGTCATACCAATATACGACCACAAAATTTTTTTGTGGTCGTATAAAAACTGCAAAATTTCCTTAAAATTACCAATTTAGTGGCAGCAACCCAACAATGGATTGTTAGATTCATCTGAAAATTTCATGGCTGATAGAACTTCATCCAATGAAAATTTTACCTCACATCAGATTTGCTCTTAATGCTTTAGTGTTTGAGATATAAGCCAAAAACTGCATTTTACCCCATTGTTCTATTTTTAGCCATGGCGGCCATTTTTGTTGACGAAGCAGATAATAAAACACAAACTTTATTCTAGATACCATAAGGATCATTCAGCTTAAGTTTGGTTGGCACTGGTTAAGTAGTTTCAGAGGAGAAGATTTTTTAAAGTAAGAAAACATGATAAACGAATTGTGTAAAATTGTCCTTTAAGGGCAATAACTCCTTAAGGGGTCAATTGACAATGTTGGTCATATAAACTAATTTATAGATCTTACTTTGCTGAACATTTTTGCTGTTCACAGTTTATCTTTATCATTAATAATATTCAAGATAATAACCACAAGAGTGCACACGCTGAAATGTCTCGCCTTCTTTACTAATCATTGATATTATGTTGATAGTCCTAAATATAAAGCTTTACTACAACTGTCACATAAACTTAACATGATCCAAGTAAATGAGGTCAAGGTCATATAAACCAAACAAGAGATACATGTACACCTTACAATCATTCAATACACTAAATGTAGTTGACCTATTGCTTATAGTTTCTAAGATACAGACTTAACCCAGAAAACTAAACATTGACCAATGAACCTTGAAAATGAGGTCAAGGTCAGATGAACCATGCCTGACAGACATGTACAGCTTGCAATCCTTCCATACAACAAGTATAGTTGACCTACTGCTTATAGTATTAGAAAAACCGACCAAAACACAAAAAACTTAACACTGAGCAATGAACCGTGAAAATGAGGTCAAGGTCAAATAAAACCTGCCAGACTGACATGTACATCATAAAATATTTTCATACATCAAATATAGTTGACCTATTGCATATAGTATTAGAAAACAAGACCAAAACTTAAAAACTTAACTTTGACCACTGAACCATGAAAATGAGGTCAAGGTCAGAATGCACCTGCCAGCTAGACATGTACACCTTACAATCATTCCATACACCAAATATAGTAGACCTATTGCATACAGTATAAGAAAAACAGACCCAAACACAAAAACTTAACTATAACCACTGAACCATGAAAATGAGGTCAAGGTCTGATGACACCTGTCAGTTGGACATGTACACCTTACAGTCCTTCCATACACCGAAAAGCTAGACCTATTGCGTCTAGTATCTGAGATATGGACTTGACCACCAAAGCTTAACCTTGTTCACTTATCCATGAAATGAGGTCGAGGTCAAGTGAAAACTGTCTGACGGGCATGAGGACCTTGCAAGGTACGCACGTATCAAATATAGTTATCCTATTAATTATAATAAGAGAGAATTTAACATTAAAAAAAATGTTAACTTTTTTTTCAAGTAGTCACTTAACCATGAAAGTGAGGTCAAGGACATTGGACATGTGACTGATGAAAACTTCGTAACATGAGGCATCTATATACAAAGTATGATGCATCCAGGTCTTCCACCTACTAAAATATAAAGCTTTTAAGAAGTTAGCTAACGCCGCCGCCGCCGCCGGTTCACTATCCCTATGTCGAGCTTTCTGCGACAAAAGTCGCAGGCTCGACAAAAAACTGCAAAATTTCCTTGAAATTACCAATTTAGTGGCAGCAACCAAACAACGGGTTTTTAGATTCCTCTGAAAATTTCAGGGCTGATAGAACTTCACCTATTAAATACTTTTACCCCATGTCAGATTTGCTCTAAATGCTTTGGTTTTTGAGATATAAGCCAAAAACTGCATTTTACCCCTATGTTCTATTTTAAGCCATGGCGGCCATGTTTTTTGACGAAACAGAAAATAAACACAAACTTTATTCTAGATACCCTAAGGATCATGCAGCTTAAGTTTGGTTGGAATTGGTTTAATAGTTTCTGAGAAGATGTTTGAAATAGTTTACACCAGACGGCCGACGACGGACGCCAAGTGATGGCAAAAGCTCACAGTTCCTTCGGAAAGGTGAGCTTAAAAGCTGTATAAACTATGAAATTATTTTTAAATGAAAGAACAATAGCGTTCAAAGTTTTTCAATGTTCCCCACCACAGCACATAGTTTAGCTTTCTATTCATATACAGCTGTTATTCTCATGTTTCTAGTCTGGTTGATTAAGGAAAGCTTTTATAGTCGAGAATTTTGTGTATTAATGTTTTTTCATAAAATTTTACATAAACATTCATCTGTCAACGGGAGGTTGTGTTCTGTGTCTTCTTCTTTTAAGTAAGGGAAGCTATTTACTGCATGACCTTTTCTTGGCAGGAATAAATAATATCTTCAGTTACATATTTCCTCCTTGTTTTTATGTCTGCAGATAATGAAAAGTATGCTTTAAAATAGATACACATTTTTTAATTCTAGTAAAATTATGTAAAACTACACATTTTATTAAAATATGTATTTGTTCATGAAATAACAGTAAGTGACAATTTTGTTGACAAATTGTTCAATTGATTACGAATGTTCTTTGTTCACTTCTATATCTTGTGTTGGTGTATGAGGGTACCAGTAGTGTAGATTGATAGTTTAATACTATCTGTTTAATTTTCAACTTTAAATACCTAGCACTTCTTGTGCCAGTGAGTTATGATTTTCAATTCCTCATTTGGTATCATCTCACTTTTTTTATGAGCCCATTTTGTACAAATATATAAAAAGGTGTGGTAAAGTACTTTGTTCCTTTTCAAACATGTACAACTATAAAAATTGTCTATAAAACTGTTTGAAATTGTCAATTGAATCCTAAGCTGCAATGTCTTTTTAACTTCTAACAAATAAAACTATATCTTGTGTGTTTGAACAATGCAGCTTTTTAAAATTGTCTGATAATTTCTTAAAAGTGTTTCAACATTGCTCAAATATCATTCCTTCAGTTTCAAATAGCTTATATCACAATATAGAATGTAAGACAAAAATGTACTGTCAGGTTAACAACAATATTCACTGTACAGTAAATCTGATTTTTCACCAAAAAATAAAATAAAATAATGTTTTTGGTCTGAATAATTTTCCCATGTTAAGGGAAACCAATATTCATATTTCCATGGTCTAAGCACACCATTTACATTCTCAATATTAAAAATTTGCCATCAACACAATGTACTATTGTAAGCTAATGTTACAAGTATTTGGTATTTAACAGGAATTTTATTAGCAGTGGATGTGAAAACACATCATCGGTACAGCTTGCTTACTGTGACACATGAAGCTTGAACCAAATTAACTTAAGGTCTGATTTGCAGTTCTTGAGAAAAATGTGATGAATATTTAATGGATCATTTTGACAGAGGAAAAAGTTGCATATACCCATCTTTTAGACAAGGGGTATAAATATCAAGAAGCTACTTTTTTCAGAGTAAATATTTCTATTATCAATTTATATGCATTAATGTGCATTCATGTATCCAGCAAACAGGAAGTATCAGAGGCGGATTTAGGGGGGGGGGGGGGGGGGGGGGGCAGCCCCCCCCCTTTTGTGGGATATAATTGGTTAATTATATAGGGAATCACTGAAGCATGACTGGAGCGGGCCCCCTCTTAGCAGTCAATGGGCCCCTCTTATGAGAATTTCTGAATGCGCCACTGAGTATATAAGTGACTTGATCTGTTTGTTATATAGTGATCAGTCTAATCTTTTTAAAGTTTACTGGACGTGTTATGATTAAAATGTTAGTTTGGGAGAAATTGATTTATTCATTAGTTATTGGCTTTAAACTAGCCAACTGTGCTTCGAGTACTCTTAGATGGTTATTTCATTATTATGTTAATGTTTTTTGGCACTTCTTGTCAATCTGAAAAGTCAAGTCATCTCCAACTTCTTTTTACATTTTCTTCTTATGTTGTGCTGTTACACACACCACTTACCTAGTTTAGGGGAAGGTTTGAGCACTCACAAAAAGTCACTTTCAGTATCAGCCTGTCCAAGTCAGGTTGCTGTTTTAGGTCATATGAAGCCCCAATATTTTTATTTTGCGACAAATAGTTGCCACATTGGCAATCATACCACATCTCCTTATTTCTTGTTAGTGTGCAAGTATGAATGCAGATACTATAAATTACACAACGGTTTAACTGTGATAATTCTTCAGTTAAAACATGTACATACTATTTTCATACCAAAAAATTTTTCCCACCTCTTTTCAGCACCAGGATATATTTTCAGTGCATGTCTCACAGCTTCAACATTTTTGCAAACCACCATCCTAATGCATTTCTCTTCTAACACTACATGTCAGTTTTATAAGAAACATCTTCTAGGTCTTTAAACAGGAACACACTGATCTGCATGTTCAAAGAAAATCTTAAATTATTAATAAAAAAAAATGTCTATAATTGTCATAAAACAATCAGCACTTTCAATGTATATATGGTAATTATTTTCAAATAAATTTAGGCTATTAAGTTTCAAAATATTAATTGATATTATTATAATTTTGTTCTTCCTGCCATATTAAACTTTTTATCACTTTTTTCAGCAGACTATTATAAGTTATATGGTTGGCTACTGACCCCGTACGGATCCATAGAGGGTTAGTAATATCCATAGGGGGTGAGGCCGAAGCCCGAATCTCTTATGGATTTTATTCAACCTCTATGGTCCGTAGGAGGTCAGTAGCGAACCGTATAACGAATTTATCGCATGCCGTACTTTTTCTGTCGCGTTTTGTAGAACAATAAACAATGAAATACAACAACACCAATAGATGAAGTCACCATTAACAGTAGATGTGACGTCATGAACCCCCTACAGACCCATAGGGGGTCACCACGTGACGACGTTAACCAATAACAACGTAACATTTTATCCGTGGTGCAATAATAGAAATATATCATGTGTTTAAAGTCATGTGGCAAATACAACAATGCAAGTCATGATAAGAAAATGTTGATGTAATATGAATTTAACCCTTGCTTTGCATTAGGCCAAAGAATTGTATATTAACTAAAAGAACAGAGTTCCAATGTCTCCCCCGTTGCTCATACATATAAGTTTTATAAAAAATCTAGCATGAATTGTATCTGTTGTGCGCTAACAAGGCCATTTTCCCAAAACATTATATTTCCAAGGGGCATAACTCACTTTTAAAAAAAAGTCTGTCGGCAACCATTATAGAAATTGTCTGAGATATTGCTGATATTAACCTATATTGAATTTTATAAAAATCTGGCAAGAATTGTACGTGTCTGTGAGTGCTCTAACAAGACTACAAACAGACGCCCAATATTTCTATGTCCAAGGCAAACAGTGTACAAGGGGACAAATATACAAATCCTAGATTAGACAGACACGCTGAGCTAGAAATTGTCATCTGATGGTTTACAAGGTAACAGTCCACGAGCCGATATGTCACCCTACACAGACACATAAATATTACTCCTAACCCTCAGATCTTTACTCTAAAGCTTTAGAGGAAATCAATCCAGGCATTCTGGAGTAGATGTGTGATTTATGAATAAACAGCTGCATCATGAGTGCATGATATGCCGGTTGCTTTTTTCAACTAATAAAGTTCCATAACTCCTAAATGTCATATATCAGAAATTGATAATATGATTTGTAAAAAAAAAACCTAAAGGGGACTTATTTTAATAGATATAAACAAGTCACCAAAGTTTTGTAACAAACTGCTCAATTCAAAGTACTTTTAAGTTATTGTCGGAAAAACTTGAAAATCCGACCGCAAAAAATGTTGCGGGCGTATATTGGTATCACGTCGTCGTCTGCGTCGTCCGAAGACATTTGGCTTCCGGACAATAACTTAATATAAGTTAATAGAAATCTATGAAATTTAAACACAAGGTTTATAACCACAAAAGGAAGGTTGGGATTGATTTTGGGGGTTATGGTCCTAGCAGTTTAGGAATTAGGGGCCACAGAAGGGCCCAAACAAGCATTTTTTTCTAGTTTCCAGACAATAACTTGTGGAACAGTGTATGAATCTCTGAAATTATACCACAAGTTTCCATACCACAAAGGGATGGTTAGGATTGACTTTAGGGGTTATGGTTCAAACCGTTTAGGAATTAGGGGCAAAAAAGTGGTGAAAACAAGGGCTTCCTGATTAATGGACAATTTAAAAGCAGTGTAAGGGAGGTAATCCAAACTTATTTAAAGTACAATGTTGTGTATGTTTGGATTACCTCCTTTACACTGCTTTTAAATTATGTATTAAGAAATGCTGTATTGTCTTGAGGTGATTAGCTGTCAATTTATTTTTAGAAGTTACTATTAAAGGAATATTAATTTTAGCCATGATTATGTATGTCATTTTCTATTTTAAGACTTTTATGATGTGTTTAAACTGGTAATTATGGTTGTAAACTCCATTTGAAATTTTAATTGAGATTATGACCGTATCTTGAGAGAAACATTTTTGTTTTTTTGGAAAAAGGGGGTGGAGGTGACAAAAAAATTTGGGGGAAGGGGTAAAAAAGAAATTGTGGGGGCGGGGCAATTTTTTTCTCATTTCAGATTTCAGAAATTAAAAAGAAAATTTCTTTATTTTCAATTTTTTTTTTGCCATAAAAAGGGGGTGGGGTTTAAAAAAGAAATGTGTTTGGGGGGATCAATACGCAACAGCATAGTGTTTTGCACATAAGCAAGAAAAAAAGGGGGTAATTTTTTCTTTTCTTTTTTTTTTTGGGGGGGGGGGGGTTCAATTCGCAACAGCACATTGTGTATTGCAAAAAAAATGAATATAAATTCAAATCATATAACCAATTCTTAGTTCTTTGACTACAGTTCTTCTGTGTCAGAAACCTAGTATGTGTCAAATACTAAGGTGGATCATCGATATATATTTCCTCAGATAGAATTTTTTTATACTTTGCCAAAATGAGGATTTTACTATGCTTTTTTTTTTAAATATAATAAAAAGTATGGGTCACCGTGCAATTTTTCAAGAGCTCTATAAGTTGTGCAAAATTGGCCAAATTTGCATAGATTGTTCATGAAAAAACACTTTTTTGTGAATAAAAACAAATCTATGAGATAGAATTTTGAAATAAAATATGAGATATAAAATTGAGAATAGATATGGGGAATATGTCAAAGAGACAACAACCCGACCGAAGAGTAGACAACAGCCGAAAGCCACCAATGGGTCTTCAACGCAAAATGATTTCATGCTAAATAAAACGAGTGCAACTATTATCTGTTATATTAAAACACTTTTAAAGGTGATAAAATTAAAAAGCAGGTGATTTCCTGTCAATTTGATAAACAAAATGAATCCCGGAAATGAATCCAGAATTATTCGTACTTTAGTATTGTCGCAAAACTTCTGGTTTTAATTTCGACTTCAAAATTGAAAGAAACGTTAGCTATGTCTGAGAAATTAAGCATTTTGAGTCATTAAAATCATTTCAATTTTAAACCATTGCCTTCCCAAAACTGTTCTTGAACGTTTTCAGAAAAATGGTAAGTAAATGCAATGAAACAGATAATACAAGTTCGTTGATGCTATGAATCTAGTGTGATATCGACAATTTAAAAAAAAAGGCACCAACTTTTACTTCATCTCAAAATGACCGAAATTGTGTGAACAAATTTCCGGATCCTTGCTCCAAAACATATAAATGAACTAAAGTTAAAAAACATACAAGACTAACAAAGGCCAGAGGCTCCTGACTTGGGACATGCGCAAGAATATAGGTTTTGTGATATGCTTTAAGAAAATGAAAAGAAAAAAATGGTGTCACCGAACTTGTTTTCTTGCTACACGTTAAAATAGAAAATTTAACTATCATTCCAGTATAATTTTCTACTAAAGAGTTGTCTCCCCCTAAATGTGACTAAGTTGAAAAATTCATACCGAATATTTGGTATTTGTTTAAACATTTTAGATAATGCAATAAATCACTTTTTGTCCTTAATACAAATAAACAGTCTTACGAATAAATTGCAAATCTGTATACAAATTTGAAGATTTAGGCAAAGAACTAGACCGATTGTGTACTGCAATTGTACAATCCAAGATGACGGTATACAGTGAAACGACCTTAATTACAATCCAAATTCAGACCTGTATCAAGAGCAAATATTGTGTCCATTTTTGTCCCAACTGTTCAGGGTTGGACCTCTGCGGTCGTATCCAGCTGCTCTCAGAAAAGAATGTTATTTATATGTGTGATAATAGAGGGTAGTAAGGGGGTTACCTTCATGACGAATAACGGTAACATTTCTTGCCAAATGATGCTAACGGTAATTTGTGGTGCACGACGGTAAAATGTACACTTTTTTGTAGACGATAAAAAAATTGACTGAATTTTTTACGCTTTACGTTATTTTTTTTCTCCAAAAATGACGCTAACGTTAATTATTGGAGACATCTGACGAATCAGGATAAGGATATTTCGACGAATCGAGGTAAAATTTCAACCAATTTGACGTCTGAAGGTAAAGCCCATTACTACCCTCATAATAAGTACACAAGGTTAAACTTTAAAGTTGCATTTGGTCACTTTTCTTAAAAAAATAATGGTAGTTATAGTGTTAAACAGTCACAAGCTGAGCACAAGCTTATACAAATAAGATGAGACCAAATAACATAGAAGTTAACAACTATAGGTAATGGTACGGCCGTCAACAATGAGCAAACCCCATACTGCATAGTTGGATATACAAGGCGCCGAAATACAGACTCTACACATCATACTTATCTTATCTAAAAAGTTTATATCACATAACGTCACAGTACCCAAATTGCACCTATTCGACAAAAATAGCTGCGGAAAGCTTACAAGTTTTCTTTGAGACTAAACAATTTGTATTTTTATGATATGACATTATGCACGTCTTTCAACATAGGTAAATATTTAAATATACACTGAACGTTCACAGTATATATCAACAGATGAATCATTCCCTGGAAAAAGTAAATCTACGGAAACGTCGCCATGCAACGTTCTCAAAATGTCATCTTTTAAAAATGAGCAAATTAAACATGTAACAAGCATCCATTTCTTAAAAAATGAATAGTAAGCATGGAATAATGTCAAATTGTTCAAAATATTTGAAAAAATACACCAAAACATCTGTTATTCGATTTTTAAGGATATGAATTTAAACATGGGTGCAATTTGGGTACTCCTCATTACAGAGTCATGGATCGTTTGGAGATTGGTTCAAACCCATTTTTCTATGAATCAACATAGATTCAAAATCAAATTGGTGTAACTATATAGTAATTAAGGATACGTCTACAAAATAAACACAGAATGGAAACTTTTGTCAGGATCATAAAAAAAACGTAGGTGAAAAAACTGTCAAAACTCAAAAGAGGTGCTATTGGGTACCCTCACTTTACACAGAAATAATGACTTATCTATTATTGTTATCACTATATTTTGAGACAATGAAAAAAAAAATATGTATAGCAATACACTAACCAAAACATAATTTAAGATTTATTCTAGATCCAAAAAAAAAAGTTGTCAAAATCTCAATTTATTTTGAAACAATGAAAAAATAAATATTTATAGCAATACACTTAAAAACTCAATAACAAAATTATTAACACAAAACCAATAAAGAGGGTGCGAAAGTGAAAGGGGGCGAACGTGTTTTTTGCGAACTGACCCGGATATTCGTTTATGGCCACTTAATACCTGCCTGTTTTTTTCATCCTTGAAAGATGCTGTAATTCAGAGGGGTCAATCGAACTTATTTATTTTTTATGCGCTGAAAAAGTATATCAATTTTGACTATGATTATGACCCACCAAACTGTTCAACAAATCCATTTTCTACTTTCAGTGTGAGTTTCACTTTGTCTGATCTTACCACGCAAATATATTTGCTCTCTCTTATAGAATTGATTTTGGTGAAGGTTTCGGCTGCAGATTATTTTTCTTGAATAATGTGAAACCTCGGTTTTCAATCTTTCAATCCTTCTTCTTTCAATGCAGCAGTTGTACATCATCATCTTTCCAAGCACGTGTTGTTGTTGACAGACGACAAATACAAATCGCAATGTTCCATATTCTCGGAAAAATAGTTCCATGTCGAACGTTAAGTTCTTGATTATTTTCGACAATACGTTTTAAGATCATCCTTTGAAATAGTATCAGAAAATAGTATGTGAAGCAATTTCAATCAAACATATCTTGCAAATGATATTGGGGATCATGTTTAGATGTTAGAGTAGTAATCTTTCCGAAAGTAACCAAGGACGCAGAAACGGTTTCATGTGGAAAAGGAGAAGATGAAAAAGAATCGATTTATCTGTAATTAACATACTATTTGAATTTTCCTTGAATGAAAATGCATTTTATTTAATAGATCGTCATAACTCGATATTGATAAACGTGGTTTGAAATAGCATGGGATCTCAACAAATCACGGCTGAAAGTAAAATTTTAAGGTAAAAAAAGACACACGATAGGAAGCAAGACAACTCGTACATGTCGTAACTCTTGAAATGTAGCCCATAGGTCCTAAAGGTATTTTTGACAATCGACAAATGTTTTGAAACTAAAAATCTGTATCTCTGTCCTACGATTCAGCAGTTATAGACAACTCACATCACTACCAACTAGTCCCACTTTCCCACCAACTCGAGCCACTAATGAAAAGAGTAAAATTTAAATCCCAATGAATTTTGTCCTACCAACTTGTTCCACTTATAAAAATAGGTGAAATACTGATGAATTCTGCCAGCTTGTCCCACTAATGTATTGAAAACATAGTGTAATCTCACAGGCACTTGTTTTCTATCCATGGCAAGGTCCACTATATATTATATTTAGATACTTGTTTTCTATCCATGGCAGGGATAGTAGATCTTGCCTTGGATAGAAAACAAGTGCCTATAGGTATAGTAGATTTTGCCATGGATAGAAAACAAGTACCTGTGTGTAATCTACATAATCTCCCCATCTGTACTGCTAAAATAAAACAAACACCTGTAGAGTATACAAATTAGAAAATTTAATATTTAATTCTGATGCTTCGACATGTGGAAGCTGTATAAATTGCAGTCAGCATCTCTACAAACAATTAAAAAAAAACAAGATAAATTTGAGAATGGAAATGGGGAATGTGTCAAAGAGACAACAACCCGTCCAAATAACAGAAAACAGCCGAAGGCCACTAAAGGGTCTTCAACACAATGAGAAAGACCCGCACCGAGAGGCGTGCTTCATATGGCCCCTAAACAAAAATGTGTACTAGCTATGTTCAGTGATAATGAGACGTCATACTTAAACTCCGATATATATAAGTGAACTAAAATTAAAAATCATACAAGACTAACAAAGGCCAAAGGCTCCTGACTTGGGACAGGAGCAAAAATGTGACTGGTTAAACTTGTTTTGTGAGATATCTACCCTCCCCCTATACATGAACCTCTAGCCAATGTAGAAAAAACAAACACACAGCCCTTCCCTAACCTGGCCGAGACAGTGGTACAACAGCACAACATAAGAACACAATGTAATACATTTTTTGTTAAAATGAAGCAAAGTTTAAATTTGGACTCTTTGGACCTTAATGTGACCAATTTGACAACGGAACCCAAAATAAGAATTATAAATATTTGGCATATCAAAGAACCCCAATAATTCAGTTTTTGATCAAATCAAACAGATTATTTTTGGACTCTTCGGAACTAAATGTTGACCAATTCAAAAACACGGACCAAAATCTAAATTCTAAATAGATAATTAGATTCATCAGAATAAAGAACCCGAAGAACTCAAGACTTTGAATTAAACCCCATTAAAATTGGTCAAGACAAAAGCAATTTATACAAATAGTTAAAAGGTTTACCGGTAGTCAAAATTTGTTTTCCTTTTGCTCGTCACAGCCTTTTTTGTAACCAGTAATTACATAACCCCTATAGTATATGTGGACTACCTGTAGTTTTGTCAATTTGGTGGAGGAAGCTGGCTAGAACCATGACCTTCGGCTGGAAATCTGACAATCCTAGTCAATTAAAATTGCAATTGCGTCCACCAAGGCCTGCTACATGCAAAATTTAAACTCAAAACCTCAGTGTTGACATACTGGTGATACTATATTTGGCTTAGTTATAATGAAACTGATCATTGTTGTTGTCATTAAACTTATTTTTAATTTTTTTGTTTCAGATAATTGCTGTGTAGAGAGTAAGGACGAACAAAATTTGTTAAGAAGTTGGTGAAATAGTCCTGCTCAATAGAAAGGAACATCAAGATGAATGTCGATGAATTACGAAATTTGTTTAAATACAAGAAGAAAATAGCACAATAATAGGTGCAAAGTCCATCACACAGAATTCATGTTCAGTGTCAGTAAAAGGAAAGAAGGTAGAGACAACTGACCTGTATAAAAAATTCTTCTTGTGATGCAAATTACTTGACATATTAAAACTTGTTTGACTGTAAATACACAAAATAAGTAACAAAATTCACAAATTAAATCTGTAAAAAGGAAATATTATAATTCAAAATAAATTATAATTGTAGTAACAGAGAATCCTTTAATAGGAAATATTTGTTGAATGTTTTTAAATTAAAATGTCTAATTTAAATGAAGTCTTTGATTTGTATAGAAAAAGGAGACATGTCATGATTGCCAATGACCTCAACACAGACTAAAGGACAAGGATGTATATTACTACAGGTGACCCACCAGTCTTCAACAATGTACACTATCCTAAATGAGAGTCAGATATAAATTCCCCTGGATAACGAAACGTCAAACATTTAAAAAAATAAAATGTCAAATCACACTTATAACGTTTAAAAAAAACTTATGTTTGACAGCAACCAAACACAAACTCTGCACTTAAGTTAAGGATCCTGGATTGGTAAAGGAACATGAGTTACACGCGATTGGGAGAGCTCAAACTGCCCAGGGACAGTGCACATGTTCTAAAAGCACATTTGAACACACAGAGAAACAAGTTTAATAAGACTGAATTAATCAGATTAGTACTAAGGACAAAAACTAACAAAATGACAACATTAAGTACACAATTGTTGTCCTACTCATTACTGTTTTAACTGTATCATGTTTACAATAAGAGGTTACCAATATTCTTGATGTAGATAATATCTACAAAATTTTATTATCGACAAATTAAGGTTGATTAGAACTAACACCAACACTAACACTAACACAGGTAAAGATTGAAGTTTCAACACTCCATTTAAAAATAAGGAGATGTGGTATGATTGCTGATAGACAACTATCCACTAGAGTTCAAATTACCTAGATATATGCAATGTTGGTTCACTGTACAGCCTTTAACAATGAGAAAATCCCATTCATTATAGACATATATATATGTTCTTTGTTTTGCTTGAATAAGCATGGAAAACTACTCCGAGAAATGTTTAACATGTGTTAATGCAGACCTAAAGAGGAGTTCATGCAGCTTAGGCAACATAATATGTGTAGAAAATTGATTTAGCAAAGCATAGTGCAACACAATATGCTAATTACAGACATGATAAAAATACAGAAAAAAAAATCAAATACAAAACTTACCACTAGTAAAAGTTCTGCACCATTTATGGATTGATTCCAGTTTCAATCAAGCTAATGGCAAAACATACTTCCTCCTCTAACCTATCTGTTCAGTATTCAGCATTTACACTCAAATCATTTGAAAGTCCAGAGTAATTGTTTTAAGGATCATATACATGCATTTTCATTGAATTGTGTAGCGCACATTATTTTTTTACAATATAATGATATATGTTGGGCACAAAACCTTTTCACTATATAATGTTATGTGCAGCAAATAATTCTTTCCATAATAAAAAAAAAATATCTCTGGTTTTTTTTCTTCAATAGAACGTTCTGTGCACCACTATAAACTTTTTATTACAGAAAATGATCCAGAGTTTTTTTTTTAAAGAATCTTCTTTGTCGGTCACAACATAAATTACACATTGTATTGCGGTAAATGATCTTTGTTTTGCAAATCTTTCTGTTAAAAGAATGGTCTGTTGTGCGCAACGTTTTCAATGACAATAATTCAAAAAAAATCAATAGAATGTTGAACCACTATTCTATGCCGTGTACAACACTTTTCATAATTGAAAAAAAAATCTTTTTCGTGCACATAATTTGTTCTCAATGTTTCAAAATGATCTTTGTTGTAAACAACATTTTTTCAATAGAAAGCTCTGTGATGCGCACAACACATTTCATTAGAAAATGACCTTTGTTGTAAACAGCATTTTTTCAATAGAATATTCTGTGCAATGCACAACACTTTCATTAATAATATTTTTTTTGCAATACAATGTTCTGTGCCGTGCACAGTAGTTTCCATAATAAAAGATGATCTTTGTTTTCAACAGAAATTTTTCAATAGAAAGCTCTGTGCTGCGCACAAACTTTCCATTAGAAAATGATCTTTGTTTTAAACAGCATTTTTCAAGAGAATGATCTGTGCGACGCACAACACTTTCCAGAATGTGTTGGGTTTTTTTTTTTTTGCAATAGAATGTTCTGTGCCGCGCACAGTAGTTTCCATAATAAAAGATGATCTTTGTTTTCAACAGAACTTTTACAATAGAGAGCTCTGTGCTGCGCACAACACTTTCCATTTGAAAATGATCTTTGTTTTAAACAGCATAAAACAACTCGGACAACTCTTTCCATTATAATTTTTGTTTTTAAATAGAATGTTCTGTGCCGCGCACAACACTTTCCATAATAATACATTTTTTTCAAAAGTCAATAGAGTGTCCATTGGAAAATTATCTTTGTTTTAAACAGTATTTTTTCAATAGAATACACAGTGCGGTGCACAACTCTTTCCATTATAATTTGTTTTCTTCAGAAGAATGCTCTGTGCCGCGCACAACACATTCCATTGGAAAATGATCTTTGTTTTAAACAGTATTTTTCAATAGAATGTTCTGTGCCGCGCACAACACTTTCTATAATAATATAATCTTTTTTAAAAGTCAATAGAATGTTCTGTGCTGCGCGCAACCTTTTCCATTGGAAAATGATCTTTGTTTTAATCAGCATTTCTCAATAGGGGTAAATTCAGTAAAAAATCTCCCATTGACTGTAATGCTAATCTATGTCTTGAATTAAATTTATACCTGATTTACCTTTAGAAATTAGAAAATTTCATATATCATTCATGAAAGTACAAATGTAGCCCTATCATTTGCAACAATAAAAACATAGGGTCATGCGGCATTTTTGGGCATTCACATGGCCTTGTTTACAAACACTGTAGATTCGCACTTAATTCCTTCACTGACCCCCATTACTTTTCAACCCTGTAGTAAAAAAATTTAGTACATTCAGCATTTATTTTTTATTTTTTTTCAACTCTAGTTTTTATCCATCTATCAAAAAATATTTATTACAAACATTATCTACCAATCAGAAGAGCACATGACTTCAGTTTTATACAGAAAGCTCTCCCCCAAATGGGCGTTCCCTGATGACGTATATTTATTTACTGAATTTACCCCAATAGAATACTCTGTGCGCAAACACTTTCCATCATAATTTTTTTTTGCCAAAGGGTGTTCTGTGCCGCGCAGAAGTTTCCATAACAAAAGATGATCTTTGTGGTAAAAATATTTTTTTCAATAGAATGCTCTGTGCTGCGCACAAAACTTTCCATAACAAAAAGACTTATTCAAAGGACAGAATTATCCCAATACATTAATCTGCTGTGCAAATCATATAAGCACCAACATCACCTGAAAAAAAATACTGGCTTGATCAAGCTCTAAAATGGTCAGAGAAGCATATAAAGAAATGAAACAACTATGATAATGCAGAACGAACAGGCTTGATGCGTACTTTTTATTGAAAAAGATCAGCACTGGTAAATATATAAAATTCCATAATTAATAATAATTCCATCTTAAAATAATAGGCTGTTTAGTCTTATTTTTTTTAAGACAGATAAGTAAACTGTGATACGTGGGTACACAATGTAGAATGAAAGCATGAAACATAAGCAATTGATGTGTTATTTTAATTGATAAAGTCTAAAGTTGATCTCTATATTATGATTGTTTGTTTTCCTTGTAACTTCTGAAATATTTCAATGTTGTTGTTTTTTTATACATTGGGCTTCATAAATTATATGTAAACAAATGTGATACTAATTGTTAGATGTCTTTAGGTGTAATACTACCATTGACTTTCCCCTATTAGTCTTTGTTAAATTTGCACTTTTCATAAAATTGTGCAGAATTTATCTTTGTTTCAAATAAAGAAATACTTGGCATGAGTAAAGTTTTATCCTGTCCAGTACTACAGACAAAATTTCACATACCATTTCATTGCATATAAAATAATAACCATCACTGTGAGTTAACCAATCAAATGTCCACCCTTTTCTTTCCTGTTTACAAGCGTAAGTAACCATGTTACTTCAAGTTTCCAAAACAGTTTATAGAAACACCAAATAAAAAAAAAGGATGGTGCTTTAAAACACCCAAGATATATGTTGATGACTCAGAATGTTTTCACTGCAATGAAATGTAGGATTAATTTCCTACAACTATCAAAGTCAATGGTATATTTTTTTTTCGATCCTTTTTCGAATGCACGGGATGTGACGTACTATGATTTGGTGGTATTGCACCTTTATTTCCCCAAAATTACATTATAAAATAATGAAATTAAACGATATGTTATTGTCTTCTTTAACACTAATCTGAATATATTTATTTATCTTTATTAGCTATCACGTCTAAGAAAATGCAGTTTCAATTTTAAAGCCATAAACACTTCAAAACAATATATTGATCATATTTTTTTTTAAATTGATGAAGTGGTGTTTTTTTTTTTTATATTTATTTAAACTTGTATTTTTATTTTTATTTTTCAGTCGATTGTAAGTGTTTTGTACCAAACAGATAAGTATACAGTAACAATGAGTAAATTTTGTATTTTTATTAAAATTAGGAAAATATAAAATTTTCAATAGATAAAGACGCAATTACATAGAAGTAAAAATACAACCAATTCGTTTATAAGAATCATAGAGATATTGTCATTCTTAATATAATACATACGCCATCAGTAACAATCCTTTCAATGTAGTTAATGTAAAATGTCAGGCAGAACGAATGCCTCACATCATATGCGTATTGGTACGGTATTTTGATGAAATAAATACTTTTAAGAGGAGAAGGTAATATTGAGATCGTATTGTAATTAAAACAGTTTTTTTATACTTTTAAGATTATGTCAAAACGTTTCTATCAAATGTCAAATGAAATACAGGTGAACATTCAGATAAATGTATCCACGTAAATAATGAAAAGGTTTTTTTAAGAGTTTTGTTTTTTGTAACTTATTTTTCAAATATATCCTAAATTTTAACTTGAAAATTTTCTGATCAACCTTTTCTTATGCTAAACACATACAGCTTATGCACTTTTGTCAGGTTGAATTAATTGGTATCATCGTTTTCAAAGTTTATTTCCACAAGATAAAAGATCTGTATTTAAAATAACCACACGTATTCGGAAAGCGTGGTGTGTTCGTGCTGGCCAGCAAAGCAACCAACAACATTGTATTCGTACGACGTAAACACTACACCAACGTTTTTGAAGAATGAAACATTTTTTTTTGTCTAGATTCAAGGCCTTAGTGTTCATACAGAGTCAACCCGTAGACAATCATACCGTTACCGCATCTCAGCTTTGGCCTTCTTTTGAAAATTTGAATGCCTTACTGTGAGTTCACCCTCGCATATATAAATAACCATTCAAATGATGATAAATAGAAGACAATGTCCTTACTATAGTTATAGTTAATATAGTTATGTCGTATATAATGCTCATAAATATACAAACGATCCATGTAAACGTATGTTTTTTTCCTGAATAAAAATAATCTTAAAGGTCACCATTTACCTTTGGAATGAATAACATTCATTTTGTTTCAAACATTTAATACGTAACTAAACATCCTCTTCATTTGATCACTAGTGGATTGTTGTCTCTTTGGTTATCATACCATGCTTGTTATTTATATAGGTATTGTTATCCATAACACGTTTGGTCATATATATTATCGAAATCTAGAGGTAACACAGCATATGATCATGCTTTTCGCAGACAGTTAATGCCATTTTTACAGTTAATAGTCGATTAGTATTTTGTAAACAAATCGCGTGCATGTTTTACCTAATTATAATACAGGTGTCCTGGTGTTTTTACAATCTGCTTTATGCGACTGTGGTGGACATTTCGTTTCTTAAAGAATCACCAGTCCAATAGACAGCACTATTGATACAGTCATTTTATAAATTAACTGTTTACAAAGTGTATTCAAAGCTCTAAAGACTTTTTACTTCGAGGCATAGATGACCTTGGCCGTATACAGTTGGATGCAGACCAAGCATTACGTGTAGACGCACGGAAAAAGTTAACGTGGCGTTTACTCGCGATCACTTTATGTAACGCCGCGTTAACTCTGCGTTAACTCAAAAATAGTAGTAGACATAAAAAGCAAACGGGCGTTTACTTTCGCGTTTACATCCGCGTTAACGTGAAAAATGTGCGTCTTTAATTTTTTGTAAAACGTTAACGCACGTTTACTACTGCATTGTGGGTTACACTTATGACTGGACCAATGACAGGACCAATATGAAAATGCTAATAACTTTTTTAATTTATAATAGGACTTATCTCAAATTTGAATATAATAAGATTTCATCATTTGATATTTAAATACAAGAAAAAGAAAACAAAAATATTTGAAAAACTTGCGAAAACGTGACCTGAGAAACGTTAAAAAATACAGGACAAAATGAAAATGCTTATAACTTTTTTTATTTCTCAAAGGATTCATCTCAAATTTGAAATATAATAAGCCTGATAATTGAGTATTTTTTATACCTCAGAATGGATAATTAGACATAAAAGTGATGAAATTTAATTTTAAAATTGCAAAACTTCTGAACATCAGATCATCAGAACAACGATAACAATAAAATGTGGCAATATTTCTTTTTTTTTTAATTAATATTCTTGTACTGGCCTGATAATTGAGTGCTTTTTGTACCTCAGGATGGATTGTGAGACATAAAAGTGAAAATATTTAAGTTTATAATTGCAAAAATTGTTGTTGCATAAAAAAAAAGTGCTAATATTTTCCATTTTGTTAGAATATTAAACAACACCATTAAAATTCTGTTCTTTTTGTCCCTAAGGATGAATAGTTTTGCACAAATTGAGAGCTCTATAAGTCTACATTTACTAATGTTTATGTCGATAATAATAAAAAGTGATAATATTTCTTTTTTTTTTATTAATATTCTAGTACTGGCCTGAGAGTTCAGTACTTTATATACCTCAGAATTGATTGTTAAACATAAAAGTGAAGAAATCCAAGTTTAAAATTGAAAAATTTGTTGTAAACATTATATAACAACATTAAATTTCTGTTCTTTTTGTCCCTAAGGATGAATAGTTTTACACAAATTATGAGCTCTATGAGTCTATGGTTACTAACATTTATGTCGAACAATGAAAAGTGACAATAATTTTTTTTTATTAATAATCTAGTACTGGCCTGATAATTGAGTACTTTTTATACCTCAGAATGCATTGTTAGACATAAAAGAGAAGAAATTTAAGTTTATAATTACATAAAGTGTTGTCGCATAAAAAAAAAAGTACTAATATTTTCCATTTTGTTAGAATATTATACAACGGCATTATAATTCTGTTCTTTTTGTCCCTTAGAATGAATTGTTTTACACAAATTGAGATCTCTATAGGTATACGGTTACTAATATTTATGTTGATAACAATAAAAAGTGACAATATTTCTTTTTTTTTTATTAATATTCTAGTACTGCCCTTTTAATTGAGTACTTTTTATACCTCAGAATGCATTGTTAGACATAAAAATGAAGACATTTAAGTTTATGATTGCATAAAGTGTTGGTGAAAAAAAAAAAGAAGGTGCCAATATTTTCCATTTTGTGAAAATATTATACAACTGCATTAAATTTCTGTTCTTCTTGTCCCTAAGGATGAATAGTTTTACACAAATTGAGAGCTCTATAGGTCTACGGTAACTATTATTTATGTCAATAACAATAAAAAGTGACAACATTTCTTATTTTTAATAATATTCTTGTAGTGGCCTCATATTTGAGTACTTTTTTTTTACCTGGATTGTTAGACATAAAAATGAAGAAATTAAATTGAATGTGTTGTTGCATCAATATGAGGTGTCAGTATTATAACCTTGGTAAAACTATTATGTTACAGCATTAACATTCTGTTCTTTTGGTACCTAATGAGGGACATTTTTACACAAATTGAAAGCTCTTTAATTATATGTATAACAATAAAAATGAAAATTGTCTTTTTATATTATTGTACTGGTGGGATGAATTCTCTTTTTTTATCTTTGGATGGATTGTGTGACATAAAAGGGAAGGAATCATTGCAACGATTGTTTTTTATAAAAACAATTCCTTATGTCTGCAGGGATGAACAGGTGTAATAAAATTGACATTATACATCGTATATATAAATGTCGATCAACTAAATCATTCTTAAATTCAGTAAACCATGAACTACAGCAAATATTTTGAAATAAGTGTATTGTCTGAAAACAAAGTTTCATAGATCAATTATGTCGTCTGTTCTATTTCAAGTCTTGAAACATTGCTTAGTTAAATCTACCGTAATGAATATTGTTGTTACCATATAAAACTTTCTTTTTTTTTAAGTTTTGAAGAATTTACTTATCCAATAATTTCTGAAAATATTTTTTAACGATATTTTATGTATCTATCATTTACAATATATGAATATTACAATTAGCCAGAAAAAAAGTATATTTATAATTTCCAGAAATAGGTAACGGGAATAGTAAACGCGAGGTTTCTAAGTGCACGTACAGGTAAAGATGTAAAATCTGTAGAAAACGCGCGTTTACTACTGACTAAACGGACACAGAGTAAACGCACATTTACTCGAGTAGACATAAGAAATTTCCATTTTGACCGCGTTAACGCAATTGTAATAAACGCGCGTTTACTAGTAAAGCAAAAATTGGAGTTAACACATGAAATATATGCACGCGGCGTTAACGTGCGTTTACTTTATGTTATGCTTGGTTTGCATCCAACTGTAGGTCTAATTTATTTGTAATATTTGCTTTAAAATGCCCTTCAATTTTGTATTTGAATGGAACTGCAACTAGGAGCATGATTTAAACAAAGATTGCGTCTGGCGTACCAAATTATAATCTTTGTATCTCCACTGAATATTTTCATAAGGTATAGGTTTTTGCGCAAAAACATATGGTGAGCTGTAATGTTTCACATTTTTGTGTTTTTGTCTGTGGAATTATCCCGGATATGAACGTTCATTTGTCATATTTGTGATAAATTTAATTACCTGCTTACAGTTTTGTATCATAATCTGAGCAGAAATACATTCCAATGTGTGAATGGAAATGAAATTAAACTTTAAACTTGAATGGTTGAGAACAAACGAGGAAATTTATTTGGTCTCTGTTTGAAAATGTAACTAATCAGAATAATGATTTCTGTTATTTGATGAAAACATCTAAATAATGTATACTATACTTGAAACCTTAGGTGTTACTGTTTGACGTAAACTTGCTATTCTGTGAACAATCGGTGACGCGAACTTGACTTATCAATGACTGATCGTTGATCGATACAATGAAGCTTATTTGACTCATCTCACAGAATTTATCTGGCAGTTATTGTGACAACCGTCATTGATCGATCAGTCAACTAATTGTATGCACGGATCGGCGAATACCTATTTCATTTAACTTTTTATGTGAAACGAACTACGAAGTATTTACATGCGATAAACACGGACCTCTTAGAAAACAATATTCCCTGAAAATGTGTATCCAACTTGTCACAAAAAATAAGACACAAATATATAAATGACTTTAAATGCGATATTTCTGATTGCTTCATTATTGGTTCTTTTAATTTTCTGCTAAATAAATTACATTATAGCAGAATAATAGCATGCTTAGAATGTTTCTATACCACTTAAAAGAGATAAAATGATATCATTTGAAATTAGTACCCTATTAAGCAGTCATGCATTTTAATGTCACTTTGTTAATTAGTTTTCACAAAATGTAAATGTAAATGTAAAGATAGTTATTGCCTTGTTTGTGTTGATTAAGAGTCCATTTTTGTCTTTATTTTAATATAAATCTGTCATTGTTATCAGCACTTTTGTACAACAGGATGGGTTTTTTGTCCTAAAATATGATACATGTAAATGATAAGTTAGTAACATTTTGTTTGAATTGTTTAATAGTTGCCATATTTCTTCTTTTTTATGAAAATAAATGAACTTTTATATTCAGTCAGTCATTTCAAATGCATCTAGATGAGTTACTTTTTTTAATATAAATTGTGATTAGGCTAAGGATATAGATGCTTACACTTATGTTGGTGTTAAATAAGAGTGCAAACATTTCTGTATTTTAATGAAAAAATGAACTGCCATTGTCTTTTAGTACTTTTTCTACATCAGGTTAGACGGTTTTTCGTTAAATATGAATATCAGAAAAAAGATACACACATTTTGTTCGCATTGTTTAAACATGTCAATTTTCTTCTTTTATAAAACAATTATGCATTATGCACTGTTGTTTGCAATCAGATATTCATAATGCTTCTGGATATTTAATTATTTTTACAAGATTTGAATACTATAAGGATACAGTTGCCTAAACTTTGTTTGTGGAATAAGAATGCAGTTTTTGTTTTGTTTAACTGGAATTCATGAACAACCATTTGATTGTTGTACTTGTTGTACATCATAATGGTTTTTTTTCTTCATAAAATATGATGAATATGCAATACGTTGCAAACATTTTGAACACATTGGTTTAAAATGCCAATATTTCTTCTTTTTATCAAAAAAATAATGCACTGTTGTTTGCAATTATGTATTCTTACGCCTCCAAATGAGTTACTTTTTTATTTGAATAAACTAAGATTGCATATGATAACACTTACGTGTATATTGAAAAAGAGCTAAATTATTTCTTTATTTTGATGAAAATCATGAACCACTATTGGCATTTAGTACTTTTTGTACATCAAGATAGGTTGCGTTTCGTAAATTATGATGATTATAACGGATAAGTTAGTAAAATTTTGTTTGTATTGTTTAAAAATACCCTTATTTCTTCTTTTTTCATGAAAATAAATGCAGTTTTATTCGCAAATCAACATATCAATGCTTTTTGATGAGTAACTTTTATGATGTGTGGATACACGAAGAATAAAGATGCATTAACTTGTTTTTTTTTGTTTTTTTTTTTTTATAAATGACAAAATTTAGAAGATATTTTGCCATTTTAAGAACCAAAACCATGAACCACTATTGTTTTTCATAAATTATGATGAATATAACAGATAAGTTAGTAAAATTGTGTTTGCGTTGCTTAACAATACCAATATTTCTTCTTTCTTGTCAAAATCGATGCACTTTTATAGACAAATGGTCATTGTATACGCTTTTGATGAGTTAATTTGATAAAATGTGGATATTCGAAGAATAAAGATTCTTTAACTTATGTCTGTCGAATAAGATTGCAATTATTTCTTTATTCCAATTGCATTTTAGTACTGTTTGCACATCAACATGGGTTGTTTTTCTGAATATTAGAGAAAAAATGCTCATATTTTTTCTTTTGATAAAAATCAAGGCACCTGTATTTGTAATCAGTTTTTTCAAAGGACTCAGGATGAGATATTTTATAGAATATGAATAATCTAATAGTTTTTGGTACTTTCGAACATCAGGATGGATTGTTTTTTGTATGATTTTATGAATATCAAAGAAAAGATACTAACAATTTGTTCTCATTGTTTAAAAATCTCAAAATTTCTTCTTATTATAAAAAATAGGGTAATGTAGTTTTAAATGATCTGGATAAGTAATTATTTTGATGAAATTTGAATACTATAAGCATGCTAAGGATACAGAAGCTTACACTTTTGTTTGTATTGAATAAGAATGCAATTACTGTTTTATTCAAAATTAAAAGGAATTCATGAACAATCAGTTGATTTGTGTTTTTTGAACATCAATATGGGTTGTTTTTCATAAAATATAATAATTATGTAATGCGTTGCTAAAATTTTGTCTATATTATTTAAAAATGTCAATATTTCTTCTTTTTTATAAAAACATTATGCACTGTTGTTTGCAATCAGTTATTCATAATGCCTCTGGCTGGATTATTTCTTTATTTCAATGAAACTAATGAACCTCTATTGTATTTCGTAAATTATGATGAATATAACAAATAAGTTAGTAAAATTTTAAAATTGTGGTTTTCATTAGATATGATCAATAAAAAAGAATAATAAAAATACCAAACTTAATGGCATATTCAAAACGGAAAAATCCATAATGACTGCCAAAATCAATCGCTTACAATCAACGGAACAAGTGTAAACCTATAGTTGTATTCCCGACTTGGTACAGGCATCTTTCGAAGAACATTGTGGGTTAAACCTTGATTCAGAGCTAGCTAAACCTTCCACTTGTATGACAGTTGTTTATCTTATCAGAAAAAAGATACTAAAAATATTGTTCTGGATACGTTATCAATTGTATACTTTGAATAACATAAGGAATAAGATGCTTAAACATATGTTTGTGTTGAGAAAGAATGCAATTATTTCTTTATCTTAATGTAAATCATGACCCACCATTGTATTTTAGTACAAATGTGAGTAGCATATGGAATATAGATACCTTATCATTTTTGTGTTAAATTCAAATACAATTATTTCTTCATTTTATTATATTGTAATGGAAATCATCTACCATATAATTATTTTTGCACATCAGGATTGGTTCTTCTTAATAAAAGATGATGAATGTAAGAGAAAACATACTTTATATTTTGTTTACATTTTTTATAGTGTCCCCTTTGCATATTTCTTTAATTCATTAAAATCATGCACCGAAATTTGCAATATTTGTTTGTTTGATTTTTTAGAGCAATTCGGCAAATTAAGTTGATTTTAGCAATCGCAATAAACAACGTTTTTAGCACTCGTCGGGTTTGATGAAAAAATGCCTTTATATTAACTACAATCGCATTGTTTTTTTTATAAAATTGAAATTTTAGTTCTATCAGCATATTTCACCTCACATTTAACAAACGTAAAACTGTAGATGTGAAAACTTTGCTGAGTGATTAGTTTTAACTTGTTGGACTTCTTATTTTTTCCGTTTTAAATTGTAAAATTTCATTATGTGACCTAGTACAGTTCAAAACGTCAGAAAGGTAAATCGGTCCGATCAGTCAAAGATTTTCGTTGTTAGTCTGATTGATTTATGACGTGAGTTTAGCGTGAACTTGACTGATCGATGACTGCTGACTGATCGTTGAAACAGTAACTCCTAAGGTTGTAAGTCTAAGGTTGTAAGTCCTATAGTTTTGTGTTCGTTGGTAAAATTTCATTTCATTTTTTTTAAAATCTAATATGTTCGCAATTGTAAACGTCTCAGCATTAGTAAGTAAGCAAACATTCTACTTATCAATAACTTACAATACCAAAATTGAAGGTCTTTGATAAGCTGTAGTTTGCAAAACTGTTCAGATTATAAGTCCTCAATATTATTCAACTTCATACTTTATTTAGTCTTTCAGCTTTATTTAATTCGATCGTCATTTTTTTTAAAAAGAAACACACAGCTGGGATTTCACAAGTTATAGCATTGTATTTTAAATACATGTGTTTTGTATGACGTTCTTCAATTTTTATAATGAATGTCACATTTCAAGCATTTTGCATTTTTATTATGTTTGTTTATCAACTAGAACGTAATCGAATGTTGTTCACTACATTCGTTCTTTATGAAAAGAAGGTTTCCTATTACCGTACCAAACGAGATGATAAAGTGACGGAATAAGATGAGTCAAAATAACCTAAAATGTTGGTCAATTAGGTATCAGTATTATATTTAAAAAAAAAATCTAAGTAATTTAAATACAAACGGAAACAATTGAACAATACACATTCATATGGGGTTTTTCAAAGATGTTTGACATCAACCTGTTTCTCCCTTCTATAATACGCATGGTTAACGTGATCAATTCGATCATAAAAACATTCAATGTAACTTTATTTTGTTTAACAAACCGAAACTTAATAAGTGTCCAAAATTCAATGAATAATGTAGTTAGAAAACAAAATCATTAAATTTGTATAGACCAAATGCTTCCGAATTGATTCATTTTTTGCGTAGAATTAAACATGCACTGCCAGTAGTAATATATTATACCATAAAACAATATGTATGCCAAACGCGCCTTTCGTCTACAAAAGAGACGGAAGATACCAAAGAGACAGTCAAACTCAAAGGTAGAAAATAAACTGACAAGGCCATGGCTAAAACCCAAACTGACAATGCCATGGCTAAAACCCAAACTGACAAAAAGACACCAAACAATATACTAAACACACAAAACCGGATGTGATTTTATGTACTGTTTGTTGATGATTTACATTCATGGAAAGCGTTCAAACCAGAACAATTTAAAGCCAAGGATTTATGATAACCGAAACAGTTGAAGTATGTGACCATAGAGAACCTGTAGTTCAGTAGTTGTCGTCGGTTCGTGTCTGTTATATTTGTTTTTCGTAAATTGTTTTGTTATAAATTAGCAGTTAGTTTTATCAATCGAATTGTTTTATATTGTTCATGTCGGGCTCGTTTATAGTCGACCATACTGTATGGGTTTTTCTCATTGTTGAAGGCTGTACGGTTGCCTATAATTGCTTACATTCACTTCATTTTAACTTTGGTGGATAGCTGTCTCATTGGCAGTCATACCACATCTCCTTATTTTTATATAAACAAAACTGGTTAAATCAGCCTAATGTTAACTTTAATTTCATGTGTTGAAACCTACCTTTTTAATGATTTCTAAATATATTAAGCGAAACTTAGAAATCATACAAATATCACATTTCAATGTTTGGCATGATTAATGACAATACTAATTCAATAATATGAAAAAACAAGCTGTCATCTTAACATGTTCACTTTACTACTTATTCAATTAATGTCATTGTCATTTCTATAATGCATTGCTTAATGGTATGCTGTATTCTATGAATATTCATTTGAATATTTCAGCGTGTAAGTGTCAAATAGCAAACAGAAAAAATTATTTATGCAATTCATAATATAACGATATTTATATTTATAGAATGGTGTTAGTAGAGTAGTAAAGTAAAACAATAAACATACCATGAAAATGATGTGTGATAGACCCGCGTTCCGTCTACAAAAGAGGCGGAAATACCAAACAGACATTCAAACTAATTAGTCGAACATAAACTGACAACGCCATGGCATGAACCTCAATGGACAAAACGACAAACAACAGTATACAAAAAACAAAAAAACCGGGATTGATTTCATGTGCTGTTTTCTAAATTTATCTTAACGGGAAACGCTCAAAGCAGAAATGTTTAAATCAGAGGACGTATAATAATCAACATAGTTCAAGTATATGACCATAGAGAACATACAATAATTATATAAATTTAACGTCAACATTACTTGAGGGTGTTAAATTTATAAAGCGACACTTTAAAATCATACAAATATCACATTTCAATATTTGGCATGGCTAATGACTTTACTATTGAATAATCTGACAGACCAAGCTGTCATCTCGAAATGTTCTACTATCACTTTAATACACATTCAATTAATTCCATTATCGTTGTAATAATTCATTGCTAAATGGTATGCTGTATTCTAAGAATATTTTTTTGCATTTTTCAGTGGGTAAGTGCCAAATAGCAAACAGATAAGTATAGCGTACAATTATATATGCAATTCATAATATAACGATATTTATACAATGGTGTTAGTAGAATAGTAAAGTAAAACAATAAACTTACCATGAAAATGATGTGTGATAGACGCGCGTTCCGTCTACAAAAGAGGTGGAAATACCAAACAGACATTCAAACTAATTAGTCGAACATAAACTGACAACGCCATGGCATGAACCTCAATAGACAATACGACACACAACAATATACAAAAAACAAAAAAACCGGGATTGATTGCATGTGCTGTTTTCTAAATTAACCTTAACGGGAAACGCTCAGAGCAAGCTGTCATCTCGAAATGTTCTACTATCACTTTACTACAAATTCAATTAATTCGATTTTCGTTGTAATAATTCATTAATAAATGGTATGCTGTACTCTATGAATATTCATTTGAATTTTTCAGCATGTAAGTGTCAAGTAGCAAACAGATAAGTATAGCGTACAGCTATATATGTAGTTTATAATATAACAATATTTATATAATTGTGAACGTAGTGTAGTAAAGTAAAACAATAAACATACCATTTTAAGACAGAAATAGTCGAAAAAAGTATTTAAAAATGGGTTGGTAAAACACTAATATCTGATTTTCTTTAAAACAATCCTTTTGCAAAAGATTATGAGAAATTGTGTTTTTAAATTATTGTTGTCAAGTATTGAAATATGAGAATACATAATGAAATAATATGACTTGATTATGACAGGCGATTAATAGTTTATAAAGCTCGAATCATGTGATTATTTATGCAACCACTGGATATGCTAATTACGTGAAAATATCCAAATTGGTATGTCCTTATGTTTGCATAAAGGAGACAGTAGTTAACCGATGTCCAAAGTGTGACTTTGGGTTTAGTCTTGTTTATTCTTTTTGATTATACCTATCATTTAATTGCTTTTCAAACAATAGAATGTTGTGCTATATACCATGTATATACTCCTGATTATGCAGTTACTACTCATCAATAGGCGATCAGAATTTTTTGTTCTACTATTATTGCTATATAATTTACCACTGGACACCATAGATACAAAACGCCTATAGACAAAATTGATGTTATCGTGATTTTTTTAAACTCTAAAAGAGAAGATAATGACTTTACAACTATTTTTGGGATATAGATATTCATGTTCACCACTTGGTTTGTCATTTTTTATATCTATACTTAGTTTAAATAGCAACCACATTCAAGAAATCACAGTTTCTAGTTAAGAAAACCAAACACTTCAAAACAATATGCTGAACATATTCAGTAAAATTTATAAACTGGTGTTTTTGAGATGAGTATTTGCTGTATCGTGATTGTCTTAAATTATTCCTCAGATTTTAAACCTGTATTTTTTTTTTTATTTATTTTTCAGTCCAATGTTAGTGTTATGTACCATAAAAGATAATCATTTAAAAAAAAATGAAGAATGAAAGAACAATAGATAGTGAATGTTGTGTATGGTTTTTTTTATTGAAATTGGACAATTTAAAAACAGTTCTAAACAATAAAGACGCAATTATATAGAAATAACAAAACCCATTCGTATATTAGAAGCAATGCGATATTTTTGATCAGTAAAATTTTAAATGAAATGCTAAGAAGTCTTAATTCAAACGTGAACAATAAGACAATACAATTCATATTGTTCCTTGTTTTTTCTCTATATCGTGATTGTTTTAAATTATTCCTCAGATTTTAAACCTGCATTTTTATTTATATTTTGCAGTCCACCGTAAGTGTTATGTACCATAAAGATAAGTATATTGTGACTAGTTTACAAGAAAGAAAAATGAAAGGACAATAGATAGTGAATGTTGTATATGGTGTTTTTATTGAAATTTGAAAATATAAAAAAAGTTCCAATCAATAAAGACGCAATTATATAGAAGTAACAAAACCCATTCGTATATTAGAAGCAATGCAATATTTTGATCAGTATGATTTTAAATGAAATGCTAAGTAGTCTAAATTCAAACGTGAACAAATACACAATACAATTCGTATTGTTATTTATAAATATCTTTAATAACACCTTGTTTTTTCTCTAGTATTATAAAAAAAATATTTCAAGTATTAAATACTTTCTTGAATATATTCAATGTAATATTTGTTATTTTTACAAATCTAAATATTATAAATGTCTTTATCTCAATGAATAATATATTGAAACACAAAGATTGATAATTTTATTTAGACAAAATGCTTCCAAATTGATTTAAACGTTGTGAAGGTAAATCATTAGGTCTTAATCTACTGACAAATGCACTGTCAATAGTAACAGAGTATTCCATAAAACAGTATAGAAACTTATTAAAGAGATCAGGTCTATAATGTTGTACATGTATCTGTAAACGGACAATATTTGAAAGTTTTATAACCTTTGATATGCACAGTTAACTAATTATAACTCACATATGGAAGTTTTATATTTTTTAATTGATAAAAGAACAAACATGTTTTTCAGTTGTACTTGTTATTTGTTATGACAGTAAGACAAAACAGGCAAAAGAAGACTGAAGTTAAAGCTTCAGAAAACATTGTATGTTTGTTATTATAAAATATTACAAACACAAAACTTTAATTTTTGACATGATTAATTGGTATGGTTACATTCAACAAAAAGCTGTCAGTTCTACTATCACTTTACTACTTATACTACGGTGGCTTCTATAACACTTATACTACGGTGGCTTCTATAACACTTATACTACGGTGGCTTCTATAACACTTATACTACGGTGGCTTCTATAACTCATTGCTAGATGGTATGCTGTATTGAATGTTCCTTTACTTTATTTTATTTTTTTTGCAGTATGTAAGTGAATAGTTTCAAACAGATAAGTATAGTTTACAATTATATCGCAATTTATAACATGACGATAGTCTTTGAAACTTGAATAATTTACTTAATTATGCAGGTTGCAATAATCGGAATGATCTAATTGCGTAACGATATTCCAAGTTATCTAAATATCGTATATGTTTTGTATGTTCGTATTTCCGAAAAAGGTGACAATATGTCTAAATTGTAACAATATTTTTTTATGTTGTGTCTTCTTTCTTATTATTCAGTTCATGTTATATATCTATATGTCCAAGCAAATGTATCAATTCCCGATATGTACATACTTTGCTGTAAACCAGAATTCCTGGTTATTTTATTAATCGTCGCCATTCAAAGTTGTTTCCGATTAATAATAAATGTATGACGTCTGTTTTTAAAACATAGTTCTAAACTTACAAAAAACCATCATGTGTTGTCCGTTGTGTTATTTAATATATATATATCATACCATTACTATTTCAAATATATGCATTATTTAACTTTAGTCGGTAACTGTCAAGTAACAAATCGAAAACTTAAACTAAAAACTTTGAGCATTTGTTGCCATAGGAATCATATGACAAATGGCAGTCTTCTTATAAAAGTGGAAAAAGGTGATAGTTGCAATGTTTAAAAACTGTTATCAAGATGCATAAATAACACTGTTACTTTGCTTATAAAAAAATCAAATAAACTTGAATATTTTAATTTGATAAATTATGTGTTCAGTCATTAATCTATAAGCGAATAGAATAAACATTACAACATGTGGTAGAATTGACAATGAGACAGCTACCCAATATAGAGTAAATTATGTTGACGGTAGTTGCAATAAGTCACATTACGGGCTTTTCCAATAGTGAGAAATACAAATACCGTATATTAAGTAAGCTAAACAAAATCCCAAATTGACAATATGTCAACCATTTCAAACTATAGAACTTACACTGTTAGGTCCAATAGGTAAATAAATTTTGACAAAAGTCCGACGATGATATATTATGTTCTCATTGTAGCTGTACCTGTGGAAAGTAAGTATTGAAGATAAAGCTTACGATTTATATTTTTCGTCGATGGCGCGGATGTACAATATATGCATTAGTCGTCAAAAGAAGTACATACAATCATTATACAAAATTGTATCACTGATAGCTGTACACGTAGTATCACATGTTTATTTTCAATTAATTTGTTTCATACTTAAAATTTACATGAAAAAGTACAAAACATCTAATTACTAACTGATCGATAAGGATAAGTACAAAATGGCACTTTTCTGCGGTAGTATCTTTTAAACTTGTTTGAGTAAAGAGATAACGTAATTCATGTTTGCAAGTTGCTTCTTATGAAGGACACTATTTATTTAGTTAAGTGGTAATGTCGTCTCTGACATAAATCGGTTCCATTTGAAAAGATTGGTACTCTTATAGACCGGATACATACTCATCATATACAGATAATTTCAACAAATAAAGTGACTATATATATTTATCAAAATACAGAGCTAGCATGTACTGTTTTTTAATAGAGGATCAATATCACACTTTTATAAAGGGGAGATGCAGTTCTTGTTGAAATGTCAACACGACTTGTATGACTGTTGTTCCTTAAAACTGAACGTAAACAACATCAGTCCACACTATTTATGGCGTCAACTCGTGCCCAAATACAAGATCAAACAAATGAACCAATAACAGTCCTAAAGGTGGCTGTGGTGACTTTCTCCATCTTGGATTTTGAAGCAGCAGATAACAGTTGGTCTAGATCTTTAATGATATGTGCAAATTTTGAGAGTAGTATGTAATTCATGTGTAAGACTTTTCATGTTAATATAGAAAATTATGTGGTTTATCATATTTACGGCTGTTTTTTTTCTAAAAAAACACATTGTTTTTGTTTGATTCATTTTTTTTTTCAACTTTGCCACATAAGGAGAGATAACTCAGATAAAGTAATTTTTTATTAAAGAAAGTGTTATGAATTTACCTATTTTAATATGTAGCAAGAAAACAAGTCCGGTGACCCCATTTTTTCTTTTTCTTATCTGAAAGCATGTGATAAGAGCTATCTTCTCACATTTTATATTACAATTTTATGGTGTAGTTTTCTTTTTATGACACAAAATTGGATTTTCCATGTATAATCTATACAAAATCTGACAATTTTGCACAACCTGTAGCGTGAAAAAAAGTGCAGTCCCCATACTTTTTTATTATATTTTGGAAAAAAGCATGATAAAAATTACATTTTGACAAATTATTGAAATATTCTATGGCTTTTAATTAAGACCACTCATCCACCTTAAGGAGTTGTTCAGTATTTTATAAAATTGAGAGTGGAACCCGACCAAAGAGCAGAAAACAACACAAGGCGACCAATGGGTCTTCAACACAGCGATAGACTAGTTTGTTATCTAAAAACTAAAAATATGGAATTTAATGTTGTGGACAACAAAACTGCGAACATTTAAGCAAACCTTCACTTACATAGTTGACGAACTAAGTGTTAATTTTCAATGCGTTTTAAGTAGGATAAACAAATTGCATCCAGGAAGCAGATAGCACAAATTTATAACATCACTTGTAAACATGTATGATGTATAATTATAAGTTAAACAAAAACAACCATTGTATTTATTTCTTCAGAGTGATGAAATTCATAAGATAACAGTGACAGCCAGTAATAAACATTAGCGAAACACAGAAATGATGGAAAACACTTCCTGCCGTTGCAAAAACAATATTAAATAATCTGAATATAATGTTTCCTTGTTTTATTTGCATGCACGTTTTATGTTTAAAATAAATATGATTCTGATACATTAAAATAGAAACTTTACAATTGTTTTCCTAAAATCTGTTTTAACCACAAAAGAGTTATGTCGTACGTGTTGCATCACACGAATCATTCATACTTTGATATTTTTTCTTATGTCAGATAATTATTAAATGCTCTCTCATGACTGAGTATTATATCAAATTCAAAGTAGTTATGTACACTTCTTACCAATCAAGTGTTATATAACTACAATTTATATCCTAGTGTCCGTTACTCATTCAAATTGATTTCACTTTTCGATTCATCCTACAAATAATGTTATTATAGAACTTAACGTATTGAAAAGCATTATAAAGTGTCGGAATAGTCTTTAAGCAATTGATTCGAAACAAATCAAAACTGTAGTCTTTTCTAGTACTTCAAGTTATTATTCAAATTGTAAACACTATGTCTATAACCCTACAATGTATTTCTTAGTGTGAATTCAATTATCATACATATATTTGATTTATACGTTGTTTCTGCCATTAAACTAGTAAACATGTAGATTAAAATTGTATTATATTTAACGCGCGAGACTACTATACATATTTCTGTAATATGTATATGAATGTTATTTTTCTTGTTTTATAAAATGTTATGATTATATTTAAATGTGTAGTCTTTCGAAATCATGAAATAGATTTGAAACTAGTTTGACTAGGATGTGTTTTACCTGTTTCGCCCACATCGTCATGCCTTTGATAGACAACTTTCGTCAAAGTTTTCACGGCTTCGTTGAAAGGGAATTATTTCATATTTGGTGTACAGTTTGATAATGTTGAGTTTTGGCGACTTTCTGTTTGCCAATAGTTAAAAATATTACAACTCTGATTGTAGAAGGAAAATGTTCGTAAAAGTTTACTCGGCTTGATTGAAAGGAATGATTAGTTATGTTTCAGTATACATGTTGTTATGATATTGTTATTATCATGTTTATTTATCTTGGCCTAATTTGTTTTGTGTGGCCTTATAACATGTATAATATGCTTACATCATATTTACAAAATAATGTTATAATTGTGCATTTTAGAAATCACTGGAACAATCATAGATATAGATACTGATGGAATGATTAGAACTTTTTGACTGACATAATAATTCTGAAATGATCATAATATACGATGTGTAATTTAAACTTCCCTCATATTCTAGGAGTTTCCCTTCTACAGTGTTCTAGAAGTTTCCCTGACAACTACATATACAGACACCGAACTTAGACTGTTTTAGACATTAATTTACTTGGATTCACAGAAGTTCTCTGAAATTGTTGTAAACATGAATTTAAATTAAAACAATTGGAAAAAAAAATGGAAAACGAAGATAAAATAAAAAAATTGGTCACCTGATGGCTGATTGTTTTAGACTCTAGAAGAAGAATGAAAGAGATAATAAACCCAAATCCAGTGCTTGTACCACACCCCTTGTTACCTATAAGTTGGAATGTCCTGCGAGTCAGGCTTTTAAGTCCAGTTTTTGTCATTACATGGAGGATTATAAACCCTTTATGTCAGATGGGTTTGTTTCTATTGTTGATAATACTACTCTGCAGCCCATTAAGATTTTATGGGACACTGGAGCTTCTCAGACTTAGTTATTAGAAGGTGTGCTGCCTTTGTCCGAGGAGATTTCTGTTGGTGCCTCCGTTTTGTTACATGGTGTGGAGTTAGGTTGTATAGATGTTCCCCTCCATCGTATCAGAAGTCAGATTTAATTACTGGACCTGTGGGTGTTCGTCCTAATCTCCCTTACTGCTAGGAAAGATCTAGCTAGGAACAAAGTGGTTGGTGAACCAATTGTTACCAGCGAACCGGTTGTGGGTGTTAAATCACCTGAGGATGATGCTGAACTGTATTCAGCTTGTGTTGTTACTAGGACGCTATCAAGAAAACAACAAAATGAGGATTTACAAGAAGACCAGTATGATTATATGGACCTTTCTGACACTTTCCTTGCCGACATTGACGGTTCCTGTAGCTCAGAAAAGGCCATGATAAGACCACCTAGTACTAACAAACATGTAATTATGCAATGGCCAGAAGTGAACAGCCATTCATTAGACAGAAGAAAATTTGTGGAAGAACAAAATAAAGACAATGAGGTTCCTCGGCTCCGCAAGAGGGCTCAACCACAGGAGGAAGCAGACAAAGTGGCCGAATGCTTCTACCATCAAGACGGCATTTTAATAAGGAAATGGAGGCCTCTGATGCTATCCCTGAGGAGGAATGAAGAGTGGTATACCAAGTGGAGATGCCTAAAGTTTATAGGCAAGAAATTATTGGTCTTGCCCATGACACCCCCTTGGCTGGACATTTAGGTATAAGGAAGACTTGCCTTAAGATCTTGCAGCATTTCTACTGACCCAGACTTAAGGATGATGTCACACACTACTGCAAATCATGCCATATATGCCAGGTTGTTGGCAAGCTTAACCAGAAAATACGACCAGCACCACTTCTGCCAATTCCAGCCTTTGAAGAACCTTTCAGTCGAGTATTGATTAATTGCGTTGGACCTTTACCAAAGACCAAGACTGGAAATGCGTATTTATTGACGATCATGTGTACATCCATTCGCTTTCCTGAGGCTATTCCGTTAAGGAATATCAAGATACCAACTATTGTGAAAGCTCTTATAAAATTTTTCACGTTAGTAGG
Source organism: Mytilus californianus (assembly GCF_021869535.1). Lineage (NCBI taxonomy): Eukaryota > Metazoa > Mollusca > Bivalvia > Mytilida > Mytilidae > Mytilus > Mytilus californianus. The sequence goes on along the minus strand of NW_026262669.1, from coordinate 5,264,987 downwards.
ACTTCCTAAGTCTATACAGTTCGACCAGGGTTCAAATTTCATGTCGGGTTTATTTCAGCAGGTCGGTTACCAGTTCGGGATTGCTCATTATAGGTCAAGTGCTTATAATCCAGAATCTCAAGGTGCCTTAGAACGTTTTCATCAAACATTGAAGAACATGATTAGAACTTTTTGTCTTCAATTTGACAGAGACTGGGATGATGGTGTTCACTTTCTACTTTTTGCGGTCCGAGAGGCTGTTCTAGAATCCCTTGGTTTTAGTTCCTTTGAGTTAGTATTTTGTCATACTGTAAGGGGACCTTTAAAATTGGTTAAGGAAAAATGACTAACTGAACACACTGACTTGAATCTTCTAGACTATGTATCTAGATTTAAAAAAAAATGTATACTGCTTGTCAAATTGCTCAGAAAAACTTAAAAACTGTTCAAAATAAGATGAAAATATGGTATGATAAAGATGCCAGGGACAGAGGTTTTGAGCCTAGTGATAAGGTACTTGTATGTTTGCCAGTCCCTGAATATCCTTTACAGGCTAAATACTGTAGTCTTTATACAATAGAGAGTAAAATCAATGATTGAATTATGTTGTAAGAACTCCAGGTCGGCGCAAACAAAATAGAGTGTGTCATATTAATATGTTAAAACCATATTTTGAGCGTACTAATGAAGGTGAGAGTAAACTAGTTAAGGGGGGAGGTGTTATGTTATTGTTATTATCATTTTTATCTATCTTGGCCTAATTTGTTTTGTGTGGCCTTATAATATTTATAATATGTTTACATCATATTTATAGTTGTTTACAAAATAATGTTATAATTGTGCAGTTTGGAAATCACTGTAACAATCATAGATACTGAGGGAATGATTAGAACTTTCTTTTTGACTTACATAATAATTCTGGAATGATTATAATTATACGATGTGTAATTTAAACTTCTACCGTATTCTAGGAGTTTCCCTTCTACAGTGTTCTAGAAGTTTCCTTGACAACTATATATACAGATACCGAAATTATACTTTTTTAGACATTAATTTACTTGGATTCACAGAAGTTCTCTGGAGTTGTTGGATTGACACATTATTTACGTTAACTACATCATACAAGATTGGACATATTCCGTACAGTTAAGAGAAGAATTCCAGATAAAGAAAAGACAAAGGATATATAATTTAACAGTTGAGTTAACATTTCAATTTGTATAATATTTCTTGTAAACTTGTGTATAATAAATCTTATTAAATTTTATTATTGATTTGTGTCTTTTGTTGACTACAAGTTTAAGGTGATGTCATCTTAAATAAGTGTATGCAGCGACGCAGTTCCAGACACGGTATTGGCCTTGTATTAAACACAGAAGAAACACTTATTGACTAATCAAACACATGCATCAGTTGTTTGGATATCAGATAAAAAGTAAACGCTCAATGTTACCCATAATTTCTTAGAAGTAACACACCATCTGCTCCATCGTATGGTGTTTAATATCTTAGTAAACACTTGAAACTCTTCCATGTTCACAAGTTAAACACTTCATTAACACGGGTTTGCTCCTTACTGAAAACTTGCTCGAATAGAGTTATATACTACATAAATTTTAAGACTTTATTGACCAATATGGTATGTATGTGAATCAACTCATTAGCGACATGGTTTCGCAGTCATAGTTCTTCTAATGCAATTATAATCGTCAGATTGTTACATTTTATATATTATTTATATTTTTAATCTGAAATTAAAATTTAAACACACACAAATTAATGTGATAGTGCGAGGAAATGCCATGTAACCTTGATTACTGTCGTTTTTATTTGTAAACCAACTAGAACAAATTTGTTTTTCTGCTAGCAACAGCTTAACAATGGTTTTCAATATATTACCAAGACTCCAGTAGATAATGGTAAAAATGTTTCGGTGGCTTTCAAACTCTTTCTGGCGTTAACACGAACAGGGAACATAAAGGGCAGATATTACATACATGAGTCGGAGAAACGTGATTTGCTGCCGTGTACATATAAATGTATCGTGTTGCTCAGGCTGTACAATAAATCGATAATACGTTGTTTTTTGTGTCTGAGGAAAATAACTAGAGATTGTACAATAATTGGAACATACGCGTGGTCATCTGTGACACAGATATTCCATAACCGTAAAGTATTTCAAGCTGGCGTCAGTGAATCTTGAATATTTGAAGATATAATTTCATCGTTTCAAATAGGAACACAATCTTCAAAGGCTTCCTTGCAAGCAGACACAAGTAAATCAATATTTGAAAATCGTATAAACAAGGAATTCAGAAATTAATGATGGCATATTTCATTGTGATTGTTGATTAATAAATATTTTAGGAAATACTATTGTCTAAGATTAAATGCTATTTTTTTTTATTTTGGCGAACTCTATCCTTTTGTAATATTGAAAATTTACAAAATGTTCCCATAGGCAAGCGCTACAGTATGTAACTACATATTAATGATAATTTGGTAATTTTAAGAGAAGAACTGACAATACAAAGACAAAAAAAAAGACGAAAAAAGGAAAACTTATTGAATTAAACTATATCGACAATTGTTGCGTCCTCATATGCTCTGTAGCATGGAAGGAGTACGACTTAATATCATATATCATTCATATCATAATTAGATGATAAAAACAACTTCATGTGTAAATGGTTTATAATTTAGTAAGGTATACAAGATGAAGCATCAAACAGTTACAAAATGATAATGATGCCATGTGTAATCTTGAATTTTTCCCTGATTTATGAGAGAAAAAAATCTGCTGAACTTAAAAACTCCATTTCCAAAATACTGTTGAAAATGAAAATTTAAAAAAACATATATTTTTTATACCGAAAACAAGATTATTACTGGCGTAAGAAATAGTAAAAAAAAACAAACAAAGAGACTGAACAAATATCTCCACAAAGAGTCAATCAAAAGAGACTACTGGCGATATCCAAACAAAACTAATGTAAGAAACCAAGTAGTTATCAAGACAATACATCGATAAAAGATAACCTAGTTGTAAACTCATGTGCTACGGAGGAGTAAACATTTCCAACATGTATACTTTGGCCAATTTGTACATATGCATGTTACATCAGGACATTACTATGCGGGTGTACATTATTCGATATAGGGTATTCATAAGAAGGCTAGGTGTACTTGATCAATGCTAAGTAACTGTAACTCACCCTCGATAGCGAGACTTTACCGGACACTTCAATCATTTTCATATAAGGACAATATTTGTATAACAACTCAAAAAAGAAATCTGCAACTAGTTGTATTTTTAAGACAATTATCATTGTCCATGTTTTACTACTTTATTGATTGATGATTGATTAACTTACGACGCATCAGCACAAACAGGATATATCGCTTCCAGAGCTATTTTATTATTATTTGTTTTTTTCTTCGGCCACTTTTGATTCATGCGAAACGATTTTATTCCGGAAGATGTCGCTTTGATATTTTTTATTTCTTTGTACACCTTAATTTATGATTTTGGAACAGAATGATGACTGCCTTTTACGCTGCAGGAGGATAAGTGTCTCACATTTTGTTTATCGATGAGTCCCTTTTTTCTTCACAAATCTCTTTCATTATTGACTATATGGCATTATGCGTGTTACTACATACGTAACAGAATGCGATAATATTACTATAATGTATGCAATTTTATAAAAACAACGCTTTCACTTTCAGTTTGTTTTCATTTGTCTATTATTTTGATCGTTGAACGATGTAATCACAACTACTTTTATAGACAACTGACATACAAGCTGGGTTTTTAGCTAGGTATAACATTTAATAATGTTGTTAATAATGTGTCACTATATTTTGCCTATCATAAACAAATCGACGGATGACACCAGTAGAGTATAAACTATCGATTAGTCCGTGCGTTCAATTGTTTCAATGACTTCGTGTTGTTCTAGTTTGATGTTTTAGTATTGAATTGTGCCTTTTTTGTATGCTAGTAATGTCTGATTTGTTATGTTTCATTTTTGTGATTCTTAACACTCCTTTTGTTTCTTGTCAAATCAATTATCGTTTATTTTTTTCTTTCGTTAAATCCTTTTATATTGACATTTTATTATTGTCAGGTTGGCGTTTTAGTGACGTAAAATCTAATATATCCTTGGATTAATTATTCCAGTTATCTTTCCAACATAATAGTTAATTACTTTTTAACATGTCTAATCTCTTTAAGATTGATAACTTGTGTATACGTCATTCTTTGCAAAGCTAGTGTTCCCTTCTTTATGGATATTTATGTCATATATATTAACAGAAATACTAAACAAAAACAAAAACACATCTTTACCCTTTTATGTAGGTTTATATCTAGCTGGATATGAAAACAACCAGATATATTGATTTAAACATAAGATTTAAGTGATCGATTGTTGGTTGCTTAACATCCAGTGGCAAATATTTTTTTTTTATTCTCCGGTTGATGTTTTATACTTGTAATTGCTAGAATTTTTATTTTGTGCGTAAAATATAACAGGCCTAAATACAATATATGGTGTTAAACCGTTTTCTGCTCTGTTAGATAAGTAATGTCATGTTGTGAAAATAGAGTAACAGAAGCGAAATTTTGAGCATGAAAATTATCGTCTATCTGATAACATGAATTGCATACAGATTATACGACAAAGACATTTTTTTATGTTTTCGTGAGTTGATATATGAAATATGCCTCATTCACGCCTGTGATTTTTCTTCTCGTCGTTCATCATGTTTTGTCATCTATTAGTCCTTTTCTCAACTACTTATAAAATGTCTTTGTCATTTCGTATCTTCCACCTTATTTTTTTTGTTAACAGATAAAATTATACCTAAAAAACAGCCAAATCCATCTACGGTCAACCTTAGCCTGAGGGAGTTGAAACCTCCTTTTTTCATAATTTAAAATTTATATACGAACAATTTTAGAAATGTTTGTTTCAAATCATGTGAGTACCGAAGAACTGGCTACTGAGCTTGAAATACCATTGGGGACTAATAGTCTACCAGCAAAGGTATCGACCCAGTGCTATAAAAAATGAAAACAACACGTTATAAAATCAATGTGTCCGAAGCGCTTTTCTTGATTAACCTTCATCAAGACTCTCAAAGCCAAATATTTGAAAGCCAAGGGTGTTTAAGAACCGAAACAGTTGAAGAGCTATATGACCAAAAGTACCTAAAATAGCCAAATTCATCTGAGGTCAACTTTGCCTGCGGGGAGTTGAAACCTCAGTGAGTTAATTTTTATCTAAAAAAATGATGTTATTTTTTTAATGTTTACAAGAATATCCGTCCCATTCATCATTATCTATCAATTAAACAACTTAATATTGTACAGAGTTATCTCCCTGTAGTGTTAGGTACCACCTTAATATTTGACCAAAAATCTTCAAACAAATTGATAATTTGAATCATCAAGATTTCTTGATTTGAGTTCATGCTGCAGAATATGTAAAATTGACGCTAGTACATGTAACAACATTGACTTTTTATATGTGAGTTTCAGTTAAAATTGAAAGACTTTTGTGAAACGAAAGGATGATGAATAATGCATTTCGGATAATTTTCATACAATAATGTTGATCGGGCTGTATTTTTGGATAACTATGATTGACTAGGGCTAAGTATATTTTGTAAATAATATTGCTACAAAATGAATTAATTTTCATTGATGTCTTGAATTAGTATATCAAACAACTAATTAAAGAAAGACATCTATTAACATATTCATCATCATTCAACGTTTGAGGTTTTTCTATACGAATAAACATCTCAGTCTATGTTTCATTGTCAAGTATTAAGTACTTGATTCTAAGGGCTAACAATTAATTATTATCACACCAAGGGTATCCTTTATCTGATGATGATAAGTCTCTACTTGATTAAATCAACCTGATGACTTTTAGAAAGTCTGTTTCCTGTGTTATTCGCCTTTGGAACGCACTATCGTCCTTCAGGATAAAGTATTGTCACGTGATTGTTTATTTCTGATTAATTTGGTAGGCGTATATCAAATAAAAAAAGCTGCACAACGATCATTCTATTGTTCATAGTGATCCCACGTATATTTCACTACAGATACAAGGTACAGTAAAAATACAAATAAGGATGTGTGGAGTTAAGCTTACGTAAACAGTAGAATGTTTATGATATTTAAATACTACTTACAGTTTTGAGACTCAGCAGATACAATAATTGCAACATCTAGTAGTATTCTTTGATTGAGTTTTGTGTCAGATAAAGTTATGCTTTTGTAATATGGCCTACTTTTTGTGATTTGACTAACTTTGTTTGTAAATATCTTTCGTTCTTTACCTGGCAAGACCTACAGCTTTTAAATTTTAAGCTACATGTGGTGACGGAATCCTTGACTTCATGATTTACCAACTATACATGGTTCACGCTAATTAAAAACTAAAACGTCACTAGGAAGAATTCTTATAACTTCAACACTGGTTAAATCGGCACTTGGTCAAATCGGCACATGTGATTGTTATTTCGGCACCTACTCAAATCGGACTCTCGTTAATTCGACACCAGGGGTCTGTTGTTCAACTTGGCGTTAAACTAATCATATGATTATTTTTAACGAGTCGTTAAAAGTTAATCGCATGACTAGTAAATACAATGATTAAATTGTGTTGTTCGACTGATTGTAATCATTGTATTAGTTAATCACTGTAGTAATTTTTAATCATATGATTAATTTTGGCTAATTAGCAAGTGTTTCTTACAATGCATTGTAAATCAGGACCTATAACTTCCTTTTCTGTTTTAAATTATAACCTACTTCTTTTTACCCAGTTTTTGGGTGTCAAATATATATGATTGAATAAATATCGTTTAACATGTTCATATTTGTATGGTAATATATATATAGTTTAGATTCATCAAAATTGTCTGTTGGAGTTAACATTAAATGTGCTTGAAGGGGAAAATGATTTAAGAAATGCAGAAATTAATGCATTCTGTTTAACAAAGTGTGCTTTCGGGTACATTGTGCAATAATAAACATCTCCATTCACCCATTACTGATCATGACTAGGCCCAAAGTTTTTCATTTGTTTGTTCACAGAAGTTGTTATCTGAAATGATGGACCTCGGCAATCGTAGAAAAAATAACCCAAACAAATTGCATTCATTAAGTGAAATTGTATTTCTATAAAAAGTTTTAATCATCGTTCAAACTAGATTTATCGTGCAGCAACGACTGTTCCAACTTGGAAACATTGTCAGTGTGTGTCCTCGTTAAGCTAATCTCTAATTTACGTTGTTACCGTGATGGTTATATAAGGTTTATCTTGAGTTTCGCGGAATTTGAGTGTTCATAGCAGATAATTTGAAGTCTTTGTTAAATTTATTTAGCAATATGATGACGAATCTTTTAAAAACCAGTAATTTCTGTTGTTCATTTAGTAAAACTCGATACAGATTCCAGGTGTTTTGTTTGATAAATGATGAAATTAACGTAATATTACATACGTGGAATATAATCTTCGTTGACGCTTTGGTGAAGAGTGCTTTCTTTCACGTTCGCATTTCTATCAAGTATGGCATGCCGAGATAACATTTTAGATGATTGTTATGGATGGTGAAAATAAATTCAGAACTATGAACAATAAAATAAATTGTTAATCATACGGCATAGTTTGTTTTTAACAAAATGAATTTACGACTTGTTTGTTATATTTATTAACAAAACCCTGAACAAGTATTTTTTGAGTTACAAAACAATAAAAAAAAAAGATCGAATAAAACTATCCGACACTATGATATATCTTTGGTATCAGATATTCACGCAGGGTGCGTAAATATAGAAATAGAAATATATGGTATGATTGCACATGAAGTAACTCTCTATATGTATACCAGAGACCAAAGGCTGTAGAAGTTAACAACTATAGGTCACCTTACCGCCTTCCAAAATAAGCAAAACCCTGAAATGACGCTTTCATTGTTAAATAATTCAAAGAGAAAACTAACGCCCTGATATATGTACAAAACAATAAACGAATAACAAATATGATATGCAGCAACAAACGACAACCACTAAATTGTAGGCTCCTGACTTGGGACAGGCACATACAGAAAGATTAATATATACAAGGAATGGGGGTTCTCTTCCTATATACAGATACACACAGACGTCCCGCTGGTATGGGTAACTTTTTTGAAATGTCAAATATATCAATGGTTTGTATTTTCACGGAGATAATATATCAAATTTATTATATGTCAACCACCGGCACCCCACCCCTCCCCTCCCCTCCCCTCCCCTCATCCCTCGATCATCCGCCATTGCAACCAAGTCGGTGTTTATTTGTCTAATGTCAGAATTTATTGTGAAGAAATTTGTATAATCATGCAGACATGGCTGAATATTTCTTTATTTTCAACTCACAAGAAACACGCATGTTTATGTGAATCTATAAAGGTTTCAGATTTGTTTTATTTTTTTAAAATCACATTATCAGATAACGACGTCAAAGGAAAAAAAACGACGTTTCATTTTGACTCTTTTTTATCTCAACTTTAACGATCATTACTCACATAACGATAGAATATTAAATGGTGAAAGTTATATGTTGGATACTATATACTATCAGGATGCTCAATGAATTTGCTGCAATTTATATTTTATCATATCTAAACCGGACCTTGGTCTCTTTACCAGAGACATGGGAGAAGCAGTGTTCAGTTTAAAAAAAATCAAACATATATTGGTGATATGAATGATTGGAAAGTGTTTTGATTCCTGAAGTTACTAGTAATAGGCCCCCTACCCCTCACCTCACGCGGTATAAGACTTCTAATGGCGGATTTTGAAATTTTCATAAGGGAGGGGGGCACTGACTGCCTAAGAGGGGGCCCGCTCTAGTCATGCTTCAGTAATTCCCTAAAAAATCTCCAAATCAGCCTCTGACTTCTTTTGAACTAGGACCAGTATATCTGTTCCTGTTTTGAAAAATTCCTGACTCTCTGAACTTAGGTTTTCCATATTCTGAAGAGCAGGTGCTTGTTTTTGTATATCGTGTCAACTGTGAAATATGGTGAGACTTTTTATTCACTATATCTGAATATTACACTTAATCACTGACATAACCAACACTTACTAGAGCAAATTTTCATTATTAATATTTTTATCCTCGTCAAGCTCATAATTTTTTCCTAAATGATAATAAATAGCGGTGTGATAAAATACAACTACGCAAAAATATTAATACCGTTTGGTCCGAGCTATCTGAGGGCCGAATTTATCCATTTAAATTTACCTGCGCAAGCAGTTAAGTCAAGGGCGCTACTAAATGTGCTAAAATTTGAACTTAAAAAAAAGCGGGAAAATTAGCAAAGACTTGCTTTGGAAATCAATTATGGCCTGTACATTAATGCTATGGTAACTTTATTATTTATAAAAGCTTGTTCGTCATAATCTGTTGAATCATTCCGCACAATAATGGTGCCCGTCTTTAGCATTTTAAAATCAACACTGCTCGGTAAGCGGTAACATACAAACGAATAACTGTCGATAAGTGCAATTTCTTTCTGTTATCGGATGACTATTATATGTATCCGTTCGAACCTTCACACTGTCTTGTCTAATCTGTTTCCAATTTATGTTTCAACTCAACTCCTAACACATCTATTGTGTTGTTTTTTTTCAAATCTAAAGAGCTTTCATAGCTGGTCATTGCTAAACTCCCTTTTCAGGGGATACATCTCATTTTTTGAGCACACACCAATGTTCGCATTGCTACAGCAGCCATATTTGATGTTTTAATCATATGATTAAAATTTAATACACCCTCATGAGGTTGATTAAATTAAACGACAGTTGTAGCATTTTTTTACAACGCGTTTAAATTAACGAACAACACACTAATCCAATGATTAAGAAAATTTTACGTCTCATTAGCACTAGCGACAAGTTTAACAACAGACCCCAGTGGTGAAAGTTTCGGCACCCAAGTTCAACATTATGATCTTCAAGTAAACTATTGAAAACTCCTTACTCCGTACTCCGTTTTTCTTGTTTTTTTTTTCTTTTAATACTTTCACTCGTGGTGTCAACGTATATTTGTTGTGCGTAATAGAGGTTCCAATGAAAGCTTTGTTATACACAATTGGGCCATAATATCTGTCCCTAGTGAAACGTTTAACATAAAGGAACCTCTATTTCATGACAACAGCACATTACCAGTTATACATCAATATAAAGTCAGTTATTATACCTGCATGTCTACATTGTCTGACTTAGAGAATATACTGTGTATAATGTGTTGTCAAATAATGTATAAAACTTTTATTTCAGCTTTAAACCTCGTTTTTATAAAAAATCCCTGTACCACCTGCATAATCTCACACCAAAGGTCATGGCGTTGATAGTTCACGTCTTTGCTGCAATATTCGCTTTGAACTTCCTGGGATGTCCCGCCTTGCAGCTAGATCAATCAGTTATGGATCTATGTCCAGAGTTTACTAAGTTGAAACAGGATATCAAGTCTGAACTAGCATCTATAAAGTCGAAGCTTCAGAGTAAGAAATGCCCTAATTTTTTAAGAAAATAGGGTTCCAATTACTTATGACAAAATTGACCATGGAAGCCATCTGATTATTATTTTAGTTCATATAGCTTCCAACGGTTGTTTCCTTTTTTCACATTACTTGCTTTCAAATCATTAGGCTTGAGTTGAGACAAATTCAGAAAAGCGCTGCGACGCAATGAATTTGTAAAGTATTTTTTCCAATCAGAATAGTAAGTTAATGGCAAAACGTTTAACGATGAATACAGATTAAAATTCAGACACTGATATTAAATAAGCTTGATGACATTGAATGGTCAGCCAACTAGCACATGTGGGTTATACTTCACACATCACAACTTTAATTACCATGTCATGCACAGTGTTTGGTAAATTGGTGTAAGAGCTACAATATTATTAACAACATATATTTTACTTAAATCATTTTTTTTCGTATATCTAGATGAATAGCAACATTTCTCTTTTTTTGAATTATAGTTCTAATATACAAATTTGTAACCCTAAGCAGATGCGTAGGACAATTAAACACGTGTTACTGATATTTGATAGACAAATTTAACACATAGTAAATGATATTTGATAGACAAATTTAACACATAGTTACTGATATTTGATAGACAAGTTTAACACATAGTTACTGATATGTGATAGACAATTTTAACACATAGTAACTGATATGTGATAGACAAATTTAACACATAGTTACTGATATTTGATAGACAAATGTCCCTTGAATAAATAATTGCTGGTGCATGTTTATTTTTTAGTTTATCAACGTATACATAATAAATACTGTTTATTAATTTGTCACATGAAATTAAGCAACCGCCAATCGATCAATACTGTTTATCTTATCAGGTGGACAAGATAAGAGAGTTGCATTTCATGCAAAACTACAACCAAGGATTGAAGCTATGTTGCCTTCAACGACAATGGTATTTGATTACGTTATCACAAACATTGGAAGCGCTTATAACAATCGAAATGGGCATTTTACTGCTCCTTATGATGGGGTGTATGTCTTTGTTTCTACATTTCATTCGATGCTATATAATAGCTATGGTCTACATCTACAAATGGTCAAAAACAACTATGTTTTATCAGAAGCATCAGCTGGCGCAAGAAGTGATGGAAGCTCAATGATTGCAATAGTATCTCTAAAACGAGATGATGCTATAAAATACGTAATAATCCAATTTATAGAGGAACATTTCAGGAAGGTATGGGTTTCTTTTCTGGTTATCCTGTGTATTGAAACCAGAACACACATAATACACGATTTCCATACGGTTGATTCTAAATTACTTTGATTTGTATTGTTGTAATAAACTTTTGTGAAACCTGTTTTCAGTTATTGCAAGTGTGCATTCTCAAACATTACAAGACCAGGTATACAAAGGATATACATAAACAAAATCATTTACTTCAACGACACCATTGAATAACTATGACAACTCAACCTAAACAGTTTGCACCTTAACATATATGTTAGTCCAATAGACTCAAATCACATCAATTGTAAAATGAGTCATTACAATATGTTACGATAATAGTACAAATTATTTCATGGATTACGTTCATCATGTTCATTTTGTATATTCAATACCAATGAGGAAAGCCAGATATTATCAGAATATATGTAAAAATCATAATTCTTTCAGGACTTAGCAGAAAAATTGAAAATGTGTAGGGTTTAGGGTAAGTTTCATATCAGGTTAAAATTCAGATAAACAAATCATAAGTAGATACTGCACTTAAATGTTAAGAAAATGAATCATCAAGACATAACACGTGATCAATGGGTTTATTTTTCGAATACAAACTATAAGCACGTGTTCATATCTCGGTTATTTCCTCGTTAACCAAAATATATAAAAAGTAAAATAACAAAAATACCGAACTCATTGCAAATTCAAAACGGAAAGTCCCTTATCAAATGGCAATAATCAAAAGCTTAAACACACCAAACGAATGGAAAACAAATGTCATATTCCTGACGTGGTAAATCAACCTGAAATTGTGATAAATTCTAAGGATATTCGGAATGTTTCAAAATTCTAAGTTTGGAATGAATTCTTTTAACATATCAAAAACTAATCAAATATAGCAATATATTCAATATATATATATATATGGATCTTAGTTTCTTAATAATTAAGTAGTTTGTCAACGCGTATTTTAAATAAAGTTTTTATAAATCATGTTAGTACTGAAGCACTGACTACTGAGTTAGTGATACCATAGGCAACTAACAGTCCACTAGCAACGGTATGAAATAGGTTAAATAACAATTTATTGCTGTAAAAGTTTCTCAAATATACCAGGTTTATAATATAGTACGTACGTCACGCGTCTCATCTATCAGAACTCAAACGTGGCGCTCGAATCAAAACAGTTGGCAAAGGGTAGATGGGAAAGGGTAGATTTAACCTAATACCTTTTATATATTGAGATGAAATCACTACAGGTTTGGCACAATCATACAAAAACTATCAGAACTGCGCATCAAAAGGCCAGCTGTTAATTACCAATAACAGTCATTTTAAGTTACTGTATTTTCGGAAGTTACCAGAAATGCTCAAAATAACGAGGTATGTCGTCTATTAGTTTAAAATAATGTATAAAAGAAATTTCTATTATACATATATCTTACATCATCAAATATATTAACTAGATAAAATACATGGACGTTAATACCGTTTTTTCATCAAATATAATACTCATCAATATCCGGATCTAATCGAGACACAACTAAAAGTGGGAAACACTTGACATGTTAATATGTTGTTACTTATAACTCGCCTGTAAAGCAATCGATTTTTTGTTAAAAGGTTGAGATGTAGATAACTATAGATATACCAGTGTGCATCGTACATGCATAGAGTGAACAAAAGTTTAATGTAATCGTGCAATACGTAGCAGATGCTATGCTGGCATACAAGTATAAAATGAAAGATGCATTAGAAAAGAAAAAAAAACTATATAAAGTCAACACAATAAAAATGGCTGATGCTATTTGCATTGTGTTTATCAATGACGATGCAGTAATATCATGATGAGAATGAGGTATGATGATAATAGTTGCATTGTGTTTATCGATCACGATGCGGTAATGTCAAGATGAGAATTGCTTTTTGGATTGTGTTTATGATGATAACATTTTTAACAAGATAATAATATATATCGTATTGCAAAATAAAAAAAAGGATTTCAAATAATTAACAATATAAGTATTATAAATCCAGCTATTGACTATGTAATGTCTTGCATTTAAGGTTAGTTAGATTAATGTTGTCTCCTGATATTTATTGTGTTGACAAATTACCATCATCTCTTATCGTTCTTCAGAACTATTAAACTAATATGTCATAGAACTGTCAGAACCTGTTTTACATAGTCCTAGGATACCACTGCCAGAAACTGTTTTACAGAGTTCTAGAATACCACTGCCACAAAATGTTCTACACAGTTCCAAGATACCACTGTCAAGAATATGGCAGTTGTTATCAAATAGTCCGTTTCTATGTATGTTGGCGTTTGTTTTTGTTGCAGTTCAGTTTTTATGTTGTTTCTTTGTTTTCCTCTTATATTTGATGTGTTTCCCTCGGTTTTAGTTTGTAACACGGATTTGTTTCTCTTAATCGATTTATGACTTTTTAACAGCGATAACTACTGTTGCCTTTATTCAAAAAGGGGGGCGAAAGATACTTAAGGGACATTCAAACTCATAAATCGAAAACTGACATCGCCATTGCCAAAAAAGAAAAAGACAAACAGACAAACCACAGCACACAAAACACAACATAGAAAACTAAAAACTGAGCAACACGAACCCCACCAAAAACTTGGGGTGATCTCAGGTGCTCCGGAAGGGTAAGCAGATCCTTCTCCACATGTGGCACCCGTCGTGTTGCTCATGTTAGTTCAAACCCGGTAATAAGTCTACTTCGGTGGGTCACATTCGGGAAAAGAAGAAACTGTACTACACGGTTCTATGATATTACTATCACAAACTGTTCTACACTGTTCTGGGATACCACTGTCACAAACTGTTCTACATAGTTCTAGGATAGCACTGTCACAAACTGTTTCACATAGTTCTAGAACACCACTGTCAGAAACTGTATTACACAGTTCTAGGATACCACTGTCAGATACTACTCTACACAGGATATGTCACAAACTGTTCTACACAATTCAAGGATACCACTGTCACAAACTTTTCTACACAGTTCTATGATACCACTGTCAAAAATTGTTTAACATGGTTTTATGATACATTGTACCACTGTCAGAAAATAGGATTCCACTGGCTAAACTGTTCTACACAGTTCTTAGAGACCACTGTCAGAAACTGATCTACCTATTTCTAAGATACTACTGTCAGAAACTGTTATATACAGTTCTAGGATACCACTGTCAAAAACTGTTTCAAACAGATCCTGGATACCACTATCACAAACTGTTTTACACAGTTCTAGGATATCACTGTCAGAAACATTTTTACACAGTTCTAAAATACCACTGTCAGAAACTGTTTTACACATTTCTAGGATGCCACTGTCAAACTATTGTATGCTGTACTAGGAAACTACTGTCAGAAACTGTTCTACACAGTTTTAGAATACTACTGTCAGAAACTATTCCTATGTAAAACTGTTAGGTTCAGTTCCATAACAAATTTAGAACAATTCAAGTCGTCGTGGAAGTCAGGACAAAAATGGGTATTACCTGTTAGAATTATTTTAACGTATATATCTAATGTTTGAAATGAAAAGAACCTTCACCATTTCTTGTTTCGAAAACAAAACTCCTTGGACTTGGATATATATTTTTACATCGTAAAAATCATCTTTTTAATCAAATTAATTTGGTGTATAATAGTAGAAGTAGTTTGTAATGTAGTGCGAGTGGTTTAATACCGGAGTTATCCTGACTGGTTTTCAGTATATTTCACATTTGTATGTAATGATCATGTAATTCAACATGTTTTTGTACTTTTTAAAATAATATAATAACAGGTCATGAAAAAAACAAAAACATTGTTTATAATTTTATAATGAATCTAAAAAAAAAAAATAGCTCACAAACGATATCAAAGATTATTTTGTTGGAAATACTAAAGATAAATTCCTAATGATCATAAAAAATACATGAATAAATACAGAATAAGTAGAAATGTAAAAAGTATCTAGGTTAAGGCTGTCAAATTAAAATATGTTGTAGGGAAGACCTATCCAGAACTGTCCTATGGTCGAATAGCTTTTGCCAGAAATTGGTTAAGTTTAAGGTGTCATAAAAGCTTCTCTTGATGTCAGCTGAAATTGATCAAACTAACTTCTACTGATAGCCCCTCGTAAAATGCTGGCCTTTAGAAATTGTTTTACACTAGTCATTTTGGGGCCATTTATAGCTTGCTGTTCGGTGTGAGACAAGGCTCCGTGTTGAAGGCCGTACTTTGACCTATAATTGTTTACTTTTTATACATTGTGACTTGTATAGAGACTTGTCTCATTGGCACTCATACTTAATCTTCTTATTTATAAATAAGCTGGATCATGGTTGCTTTTACAATCGAAATAACAATTTTAACAAAAAGCTGACAAAACTCGGGATTTTTCCCTAAGACGTTTGATATGTTATGGAAAAACGTATATATGTTTGAAGAAATATTTTGCTAAACGCAATCACAGAATAAATATTATATATTTAAGGAACAGTAGTTTATCATAAATCGAATAGGAAGATACAAATCAAGGCAGCAAACAAACACTGAGGGAATCGCATGAACTCTAAAACGAGTGAGACCAGGAGCGTCGACAGGGCAACAGTATCCTGCTACACATGCAATACCCGCCTTCAAATAAAGCAAAAGGTCACAATCAGAAATATGACACAATCGGTTAGAATTACAGAACAGACAACTTTTAAGTTCTTTAAAGATATTAGACCGGGGAAGTGGGATGCGCTCATAAATATATATTGGATGGAGAGTTGTCTCATTGGCACTCATACCACATCTTCTTATATCTATGACAATAAAGTGAAACGTACGCGCAAAAATAAATAATTTTTTGTCCGGGTTATCATCCAAGGTAATGACATGTCAAACAATAAGAGAACACATCTCTTCTACTGGTACATTCTTATTCATATTATTACACAAGTTACAGAACCTTATGCTTGAAAATTGTGTTCGTCGAGAGCAAAAATGATTAATCAAGACTGAATTTAGAACAATTAACAACAGCTACAGTCCTTGGATGGTGTAAACTTCCCACTAACACCATAGACCATTATACCATTCACAATACACCATTACACCATACACCCTGTGTCATTACACCAGACACGGTACACCTTTGCACCATACACCTTACACATTACACCATAATGCAATTTAATTTCAATGAAAGGGGGCGACTACAAAATTATTTATTTATTTTTAAAAATGAATTTTGATCACAATATTGTAAATTAATGTATAAAATTAAAAATCAGTTCTTATCAATATTTTGCATAGTTTTAAATGTCGTACTATATTCATTCACACCATTCCCGATCGCACGTTACACCATTACACCATTCCCCTTACACCATAGCACAATACACCTTCTACCATTGCACCATATGCCATACACCATTACACCATACACGTTTTTGGGGAAGTTTACACCATCCAAGGGCTGTTATAAAAATATCAAGCAGGCACATTTCGAATAAAATATGTATTTGTGTATTAATATATAAGCGACGTAACATGTATCCAGATGTATCCAGTTCAGTTAAAGGCGAGTAACAATTTTCATTTCCATTATCTAGTATGCGGCAGTTTGACATCTCTGTTATCTGATGTGTGGTTTTTTAAATTTGATTTGAAATGTTTGTTATCTGGAATGGCTAATTCATATTTCCATTATCAGGTGTTTGACAGTTAGCTGTATCAGTTTATCTTGAATTTTGCTTTTAATTACTATCCACTGACATAAATAATTAACGGCTACAGGAAAAAATAAGCAATATATATTTTGCGTTTCAAATGTCCAGTATATAATCTACAGACTGATCAGATTACAGCTTTTTATATCATGAATCCAGAGAATGTCGAATGGTCACGACCAAAGGCCTTCTCCATTCTATTATCTTTCTGGACATAAACCGTATCTCCAGCATTCAATTGCAGGACGGCGGTAAATGTGTAACTATCACCTTGTGTTTCGCTTGCATATGGAATCATTATAGATGTTCCACTTTTCATCAACATCATACGAAGTGAACTTGGAGGAGCAGACACTACTGTACCTCCAAAAAAGTAGGTACCTTGTTTTGGGGCCTTGAATTTTCCTGTTATTGGACTGTAACCATTGCCTACGTTTGTGACAACATGGTTAAATTTGATGATGTCATTTCTCCTCAAAGTAACTGTATCTTCTGTCCATATTGCTAAGAAGGCCGGGTGCGAATCTGAAAATAAAACATAAGATTATTGAAATGACAGTTGACATCGTTTCATCTACCTATAAGTGACAGCTCACAATTAAGCATCCAGGAACTATCACCTGTTATACCTATATCTGTTTTGTTACAACAAAGGTTATGTATACAACCATGTGTTAGGAATGCACGAAGTAAATTTGATTTATATTTTGAAATTGTTATCGTATCAATATATTTTTCTGTTTTAATCGCTGAATTTGTTTTTTATATTCTACATGAATTTCGTATATTTATCACAAATATGAACGATAACCCATATTTTTTTTTTCATAACATTTTGACTGTTTTTGCATTAAATTAAAAAAACATTCAGAAAACATGACCCAAGATGAAAATCACTCTAAAAAGCTATATAAAATAGTGCATTTGTATGTGTAATAATACATATCTATTTTATCGTTTTGTGAAATGGTTCCTTGGGGAACACATAAAGGATATTACCATTTAGGTAAATGTTCCCCTTCGAACAGAGTAATATTACCCCGGGGAACATTGTAATGTTCATCTTGGGAAACATTATATAAGTTACCATCAAGTGAAATATTCCTCTGGGGAGCACACAATTTAATGTGCCTCTGGAAAACACATATTAAGGTTACCATTTACTGAAATATTCCCCTGGGAAACATTGAACTCTAAACTAAGGAACATTTTCTTCTGAGGACCACATATAAACATAACCATTTGGTCAAAAGTTTTAAATAACAAAATGATAAAGATGATATCCCTCCTAGCAGTAAATATTTCATGAATAAAGACTTGTTAATTTCTGAGGAGAATGGTGCAACAAAGAAATCGTTGACTCATTTATAACTTTCGACTAAGTGATAACTTTTATCCGTGTTCCCAAGAGAATCATTGCAATGAATATTCGCCAGGGAAACATTTTATTAAATGGTAACTGTTAGTATGTAGAATGGAGGACAAAAAAATCAATAACACCAGTAACTGTTCACGGGGTAATTACTCAGGTTATATTTACTAAAAGAACAATTATTACTGAACATTTGGAAACTGTATCTTTCATGAATTGTGTATTTGAATTTGTCCGGTGACAATTGAAATTAGTTGGATTTATTACCTTCCAAAATGATCTAACGAACTGTAATAGTTGAGAAATACAACATTTTGTTTTTAAATTGTGCTGTTAAAAATATATTAAAAAAATAATGGGCAATGTAGTGAATTAAATGACGATGACAAATCTTACCAGATGCTTGTTTCATATTTATATACTTAAAAATCATTTCAATTCTAATTTCTAATTGTGTTTTTTCACATTGTGTGTAATTGTGTCTATTTGCATATACCTTAAGGTTGATCTACTCAACTACACATGCTCTGTAATAATTATTGTAATTATTATGTTATATTATGTAAAGAAGACGTTAAAAGGTGATAAAACTTGTGTCCGATCCTATTTGTCTCTTTGATAAAAAAAAATAGTTGAAAATAAAAAAAAAAAATAACCCAATATCAACCGCCAAATGGTTCATTTTAGTGATGTGTCTGTATTTCTGTAATTTATTTAAAGTTCAATGAAGAATAGTAGAGAGGAAAACAATACTTTACCCCCTTCAGCTTCTCGGCTTGAACAATGCGGTTTTACTATAAGACCTTTTGGGGAACGTTTTTGATAATTTATTTGATATATTTACATAAAGTTCGAATAAAAGTACGAAAAAGATTGGATATAAAATAAGCTATCACATATGAATGTTGGATTTTTTTTATCAGTTATAGGGTTCAATCGGGCTTTAATTTAAACGTTCATGTGTAAAGAACATGGGGTCTGTAAAAAAGTCTGATACTTAATGCCGTTTTGTAACATAGACGAAGCACTCCTTATGACGTTGTTTATTAAAAAAGAAAATCAAAATTTCTCTTATAGATTATTACGTTTTCCTCTTCCTTCATTAAATTACCTTTTTCTGATCCTCTAACATTATGGTTTATCTCCTCTCGAATTAAAGTCTTTATTTCCTGTTCAAACGATTTTGATAACATCTCAAATCCATTGTTGTTGTTACGTGTTAATTTTTCAAACATCTCTTCAAATGTTGTGTTCAGATTATGCAAACCAGTAACTATTTTCTCGTTCATCTCTCTCTGTATGTACGTATTGCAGGACATATTTATCTCTTTCTGAATAAATTCCTGTAGCTGTTCATTCATTGATGAAACATCCATTTCTGCAAAGAGGTAAGCCTTTTGATTATTTAAGAGCGGCACCTTTACAGAATTACATTGTGAAGCCTTACACGGTTTGCTTAAAACAATATGTTGCTGCATAAGAAAAGTTAACATGAACAAAACCTTTGAATTCAATTTGCTGCAATACATTGTTCTCAATCAATGAATATAATAACCAATGCTCTGATAGCAGTAATGAGCAACATGTTAACGTATTTATCAGGACTTTCAAGGCCAAGAATTATTCAATATCTATGCAGGATAAGTTAATTCATTCAAATTATTCGAATTACGGAGAAGGTGGTACCAGTACAATACTGATTGCGTAATACATTATTGACTATTATATATAATTGAATATCTCTGTTGTTTGTTCATTTCATTAGCTGTTTTAATATTTCAAGATACTAACTTGTTTTTAAGATTACAGTTTTAGACCTATCAGGTAATGTATTTGTTATTCACAGATAGTACACATGAAAAGACACATACTGTATTAATAAGTATAACAAAAGTACTAAACTCCAAGTCAAATTCAAAAAAGGGAAGTCCGTAAAAATTGACAAAATCAAACGTCATCAATCAACGGAACAAGTGAAAAAAAAACTGCCATATTCTTGACTTCGCACGGGCATTTTCCAAAGAGAATAGTGGATTAAACCTGGTTTTGTAGCTAGCTAAACCTCCTACTTGTATGACATCAGTTTATAGTTCCGTTATATTGACAAAATTGGGTGAGCAACCCAAACAATCATAATAGGTTAATGTGACAATAATTGGCATCCATCAAAGAAATATGTACACATACATGACAGACATACAGCACAACTGACTAAAAGAGTCAAACAAACATACAAGTAATTCTAACAAAGAATCTAACAACATCACACCTTCTGAACATATATATCAAATACAAAAGGTAAACAACAGCGTATACACTAACCACTCGAACAAGAATTATGAGAGACTGATAAAAACACATTCACATAAAAGTATAAAAGTATACAACATATAAAACACCCTTTGTTAATAAATCGTGGCAGATTCTTGAAGTATAGAATTGCATATATATCTAGATCCGGAGGTCGTAGTTCAATCCTAAGCTTGAACAAACCCGCAACAAACGCAGCTTTTAGGAGTAATGGCAAAGACTGGTCGGCCAAGAGTGAATTTTTGTGTCAGCGTTTGGTGGCATTTCTTCCTGCTTAGCTTTGCCTTGTGTGTCAGCAAGTTGAAAATCCAGCGTGCCATTATAAGAAAAACATGTTTTTTGATGCATCTGGCATGAACATATTCACGTCCTAAATACACATCAACGTTTTCCATCAATTTTTAAGCATATCTTATCAGTTCTTTTTTGTGAATAGTTACTCCCTTTAAGTATTTTGCTCCTCAGACAGACGTGTAAATAGGTAGGTATATTTAGATATAGGAAGATGTGGTATGAGTGCCAATGAGACAACTCTCCATCTAAGTTACAATTTATAAAAGTAAACCATTATAGGCTAAGGTACGGCCTTCCACACGGAGCATTGGCTCACACCGAACAGCAAGCTATAAAGGGCCCCAACAAATTACTAGTGTAAAACCATTCAAACGGAAAAACCAACGGTCTAATCTATATAAAAACGAGAAACGAGAAACACGTATGAACTACATAAACAGACGACAACTACTGTAATCAGATTCCTGACTTAGGACAGGTGCAAACATTTGCAGCGGGAATAAACGTTTTACTGGTACCAAACCTTCTCCCTTTTCTGAAACAACAGTACAACATCACAACATAGAAAACACACTATAAAATATCAATTGAAAGGCTTAACTCAATTAAAAAACGTAAATTAACACACAATGAACGAATAAATTTGACCTGTGACACCTGAATGCAAATACACAGTTAATAAAAAATTACAATTTAACATACTTTCTAGTAAACCAGTCGTAAACAAAGTGTATATCAAATGAGAGCTATCCAATATACCCTTTTCAGTGGAGTGGCAGTCCAAATTCCCCGACCTTCGTCACTGACGGACTCTATTACAAAATCTACCTATTGTTTGTATTGTTTTATTGTAAATTTGTTCTCGTCCTGAATGTACAATAGGTTTTGCCACTTGACGTTAAGCAACCATTTAAAATCAATCAATCAGTCTTGGATATTAGAAAATAAAAATAAAATTGTACATTTCAATCTCCTAATAAGATGTTGAACAAAACACAGAGAACACACGAATAATATTCAAACTGCTGAGTATTTAGGCGTGTTACTACTTTAAGAAAAATATAGCTTGCAAATTGTTTGCTTTACTTGCAAATAAATCGACTATTTAATGCCATTCATTAAACCAAACTCTCAGTGGGTGCCTACATCTCATATTGTAGAGATGGTATCATTCGCAGCTGTTAAGTTTCGCGTTTTTCTCTAATAAATTATTTTTCATATGCAGAGCAAAAAATGTTTAAAAAACTGAAACGTACGTATACATCTTCGATCTTTTTTGTTATAAGAGAGAGAAATAAGAACATGGGATAAGTTACAATATTGATTCATGAACATCGCAGGAGTCCGCATACGTTTCATTGTAAATTATTTAACAATATAGATGAATATAGATTGAGTTTAATATACATGATATTGTGGATTCATTTATTTTTGTGGATTGAGGAAAACTTGCATTTTCGTGGATATTTGATTTCGTGGTTTTGCCAAAGCCTGCATAAATTCCAAAACAAAATGTGTAGTTAGTTTGACATTGGAATTTGTGGTTACAAGGTAACCAAGAAAATACACGAAAATTGGTATCCAACGAATGTTAATGAATCCACAGTATACAAATTTAACATCTGATAAATTTCCCGTCTTAACATTGCGTGTATAGTTTGTTAATGGATGGGTTTTTGACAATTTTGTAAAATAACACGTACAATTGTGACGGTTAATTACTTACGAATATGCTTTGTTTTAGTATAGTATGTTTGACAAACAACTGTAATTAAATTTGGTACTGATTGAATTGTTTTGTGGTTGGTAATGCTTAAAGAGGTACCGTTATAGACCTTCCGACTTTTACATAAAGAACTGTCCCTAATATCTTTATAATATATAAACATGACATACGAATTGGCTGAATTTATTTTGGGGTTTCATATTCGTCCGCTAAAATAAGTGAAATGTAACACACGGCGTAAATAACAACACAGCGAACTTGAGTTTAAGAAAATTATGGAAAACAAAAGATCTACATGATATCTTGATCTTGTCTTTGATTTTGACAAACTTGAATTACTTAAATCAATTGCTGTGAAAAAAGTGGAGATTTCAACATTCCAATTTTCAACTTCCCAATTGTTAGCAGCAATGTACTTGTTTCCCTCTTACGGCGTTTACTTATCTCAATGTATGTGGACATTATACGGACATCATTCACAGGGTTGTGCTTCTGACACAAACACGACTTGAATCGACATAACATTAGTTTAACAGTCACAATTACGAATAGGTATACCGATATGCTGTATGTGTGTCTCAATTCACTCAACCCGCACAACCAAAGTGGGGCGTTCGTTTGGCTGTGTGGGTTGTAATAAAAACACACAGTCACTGAGGGTTCCGACTATTGAACTTTAACGCAAACAGTGATAATAGTATATTTTTTTATTTGAAAAAAAAAACAAAACAAAACAAAAGGAAATGGATCTGTTTAGTGCTGTTTTGTGCATGTTTCCTTCTGAGCTTTTTTTGTGAAAATTATTCATA
This sequence comes from Mytilus californianus, assembly GCF_021869535.1. Lineage (NCBI taxonomy): Eukaryota > Metazoa > Mollusca > Bivalvia > Mytilida > Mytilidae > Mytilus > Mytilus californianus. The sequence continues at coordinate 5,240,978 of NW_026262669.1, read as the reverse complement.
GCATGCTCCTCTCTAAAGAACTTAAGACGCACGTGACGTCATCAGAGACCGTTCAGAATATATTTCGTTCCGCAAGTGAATTCATCATTTATAGTGACTGACCTTTGTAAATATTTGTGTAGACTATTAATTTTATTTGTTTATGATTTGAATAGATCTGTACTTGTGTGTAAAATTATGAAGGACAAAAAATATAAAGATTGAATACACAGTCATAAAGTGTCATTTAAAAAAAAAGGCACACTGTTCAAAGTATCTTGTTTTCACAAATCTCATACCGTATTTCATGCATTCCAAATTTATGACGACACACTCGACCGCGGATGCGTCGACGCTCGGATGAGTCGAATACTTTGGTCCGGTCCCTTCGACTTCGACACAACGAGGTTAGACTGTAGTAAAATGTGGTACATGAGTAGTTGCAATGTCAGATAATTGTTTTCAAAATGCATCGCAATGCTATTTTGAATTACAAAAAAATCAAATGTACTTGATAACTTTAATTAGATTAATTACGCTTTCACCATTGTTCACAATTAATACATCAACTAATAAAGAAATATAAAAAGAAGTTGCGGTATAATTGGCAATGAGACAGATATCCAGGAAAGACTAAATGACTTGGTGGTACATGTGATAACAAAAGGTCACCGTGTGGCATTCAAGAGTGCGCATTAGAAATACTGTATGGTTAGCTTAAAAAAGTCCGTACATAAAATATCAAAACAGTCTAAACGAGAAAACTCACACTGATAGGTCCGATATGTAGTTAAATGTTGGCAAGAGTCTGGGCGAGTTAGTTTTAAATGATATAAATAAAGGCAACAGTAGTATACCGCTGTTCGAAAACTCATAAATCGATAGAGATAAAATCAAATCCAGGTTACAAACTAAAACTGAGGGAAACGCATCAAATATAAGAGGAGAACAACGACACAACAAAAACACAACATTAAAATGTAACACACACAGAAACGAACTATAATATAACAATGGCCATTTTCCTGACTTGGTACAGGACATTTTAAGAAAAAAATGGTTGGTTGAACCTGGTTTTGTGGCATGCCAAACCTCCCGCTTTTGGCAACGTCAAACACAACACCAAAACGACACCATCACATGACAGGACCACAATACAAATAAATGGGTGAACATATAGGACAAAGAAACACACGAATAATAGCTAACAAAATGTACTAGGCTTAAAATTCAATACGCCAGACGCGCGTCTCGTCCACACAAGACCAACCAGTGACGCTCAGATGAAAAAAGTTTGAAAGCCAAAACAAGTACAAAGCTGAAGATCACCGAGGACTAAAACTTCCAAAAAAGTTGCGCCCAACACGGCCAGGGTTTTCTGCCTGGGACAAGAACATCCTTATCATTTAGAATCATTTATAATTTTGCAAACAGTAAATTTTATAAAATGACTATATAATAGATATACATGATAAAACCAAAGTGGGGACTAACTACAGAATAAAAACGAATACATTACATAAAACAACTTAATCCAACACATAAAAAAATACACAGTCAATTTAGCCAAAGCCTCAACGCACAAAGTGACGTCACATTTGAAATTCTAAAAAAACACACAAAGTGACGTCACACTTGAATTTGTAAAAATATTTCCCAAAAATAAGATAGGATTAGGATTGATTAAAGATTAGATTTGTAATACTGACATTACATATATTAATAACAATACTTATTAATATCAAATGGTAGTAATTAGATAATTAATTGTAGTATCTAGCTATGTCTATAAACAATTCTCATTTTAGATGTCTCTGTGGAGGGTGATTACTAAAAAGAAAACACACAAATGAGTTTCCTCTTGAATGGCTTGGTAGTGTATGCCATGAGTTAATCATGAAAATTAGTATATATCTTATTTTATAAAACTTTGTATCAGTTTTAACGAAGTATAACATACGTACTTCCAATTTCCATATTATAATTAATATAAATACAAAACAGATGACAGGAATATTCAGATAATGGTGTGTGTCTGCATTAACATATATTAAACTTGCTGTATAAAGAGATAACGTATGACTTCACTTACATTTATAAGGTAGTTCTTAAAAAAACATCGAAAAACGAAGAAAATTTTCGTCAAACATTTCTTGTCGTCTAATATACATGTTATGGGGAAACATTTTATAATTGATCTGCAGCTTGCTAATTCTGAGTTATACCATATAACTTACTTTTCATAATTGCTGTGAAGCCACCTCATGTTTGCCGATAGTGTGAAATATTATAACTGTCGTTGTACGAGAAAAATGTAAACAGTATACATTTCACCTCAACCAATTGTATGCACCGACGCATATCGATTACGGTATGAATGTTGTTTTAAACACGAAAAATTATTGTTACTTAATCGTTCAAGGACATGCATTGGATGTACTTTTTTATCTACTGATATCGGATGATAACTTAATATGTTGTCAGCTACCAATCATTTCTCACCAGCAACATACCTCTGTTCCATGTATGCATATACCTATGCGTTTACATTACTTAGTTAACACTTGATGCTGGTCCATGTTCACACTTTACATGTATAGACTCCATTAACATTAACAATTTGCTAATTTCTGAAAACCTTCTTCAACACAGTAACGAGCAAGAGTGACTGAAGTCGACACTTTATAAGTTTTTCGAATTGGTTAGCCGATATATGTTCCTGTCTCAACCTACTTGATAATATGTTTTAGATCTTTTTTATAGCAGTATAGTAGTCTTTTTTGTCCGATTGTTACTGTGTGATACAGCATTCAATTCTTACATTTACTGATTTTCCCCAAACAAATATGTGTGATTTACATTTTGAATCTGAAATAAAAGTTTAAACACAAGTTACAGTGTCCATTACTTTCGATCTTATTTATAAACTAAATAGAACAGGTTTGGTTCTGTCAGGAGTAGTGCAAAAACTCATCAAAGATAAGGATTGTGTCAAAATATTAGGAAATGTTTGAAACACATTATCAACACTACATAATATACGTTTCATTTTACCGGCTTTTACACTAAGAATTATATGAAGGGTACAGATAGCATACATCAGGCGGAAAAAACGTGACTTATTACAGTGTTAACATATATTTATCGTGTTGCTCAGAATGTAACAATCTGATGATACGTTGCATTTGGTGGTCAAGGAAAAGAACACGGGATAATAGGTCCAACAGTCTGAATACACGCATGATCATCTGTGACAAATATTTTCCATAACCATCATCTTTATCAAGATAACGTCACTGAATCTTTGAAGAGATACATTCATCTTTACCAATAAGAACAACTTGCTCAAAATCTTCCTTACAAGCAGCAACACTCTATCAAGCGAGTCGTGATAGGAAAACACATTTCCTGGAAATTCGTATAACAAGGAGTTCGGTTATTGCTAACAGATTTTATTGCGATTGTTAAAAAATGAAGATTTCGGGAAATTCTGCATCCAAATATTAGTATCTAAAGTTTAAACGCCAGTTTCAATTTTTGCAAACTCTATGCTTTTGTAATAATTGAATTTACAGTATATAAACATACGGAGATTTGGTATGATTGCCAATGAAACAACTATCCACCAAAGTTTAAATGAAGTGGATGAAAGCAATTATAGGCAACCGTAAGGTCTTCAACAATGAGAAAAACCCATACTGTTTAGTCGGCTATAAAAGGCCACGTCATGAAACATATAAAACAGTTCAATTGGGAAAACTAACGGCCTAAATTATAACAAAACAATTTACGAAAAACAAATATGACAGACATGAACCAACAACAACCAATGAACTACGAGCTGCTGACTTGGGACAGGCACATAAACAATGTGGCGGGGTTAAACATGTTTGTGAACACTCAACCTCCCCCTAATCTTGGAAAGTGGTGTAACAGCACAACACAAGAACGAACTATAAAAATCAGTTTAAAAAGGCTGAACTCATCAGATCGGCACAAAGAAAAAATCATCAAACAAAAACACAGACAGGACGTGGCAGGGTATATATCCATCCCTCATCCCAAACAACAAAAAAGAAACTAAGTACAGATATGAAAGTAAACGCAGTTACAAAGTTTCAAAGCCAATTGCAACTAATAAAAACAATCATGTATCTAAGACTAACATATCAATCAGTACACATGCAACATCCAATGTTGTGTTTTTAGTGATTTAGTGTAAGGACGTCAAATACAGACAGTCAGAGAAAAACATGACCTATTGCAATGCCAACATTTGGCATATAGGTATCAACAGATTGTAGAACCGTAAAAGTACATGTGTGTTATATTTAGTATGGTTTAATTGACCGATAACAAAATTAATAATTAAACAAATAAAAACAACATTTAAGATTTAATTACATTGTTGAATAGGTAACCTTGCAGAATAAGTTTATTTAAAGGATGGATAAGTTTACATGGATCGTATCTAAATTTCCGGGCTCGCTTAACAACATCACTGTAAAATTATTGATGTGCTAATCCGTTTGAAATAAGTTTTCTACATGTACAGCCATGTTCCCCATACGCAAGCGCTACTGTATATAACTTCATAGAAAAGACAAGATGATGAATAAGAAGAATGTACAAAACAACCGAAAGAAACAAAAGACGAAACAAAAACAAAACTCTTGGTGGCCTTATATGCTCATGAACATGAAACAAAAACAAAACTCTTGGTGGCCTTATATGCTCATGAACATGAAACAAAAACAAAACTCTTGGTGGCCTTATATGCTCATGAACATGAAACAAAAACAAAAATCTTGGTGGCCTTATATGCTCATGAACATGGAAGGAGTACCGACAAAATATCATATGTCATTCATGACAATCAGCTGTTAAAGAAAATCTTCAAAATTAATTAGGTTAATTAACAAGATTTATCATCAAATAGTGCCGAAATGATAGCAAGGCCTTGTGTAATTTTAATTCGTTACCAGATTTATGAGAAATAAATATGCTCAACGTGAATACTCTATTCCTAATACGTTGTGGAACATGAACATTTAAAAAATGAGTTTTCCTTTTATACCGAAAACAAGATTCATACTGGCTTAAGACGTGGACGAACAGAGAGACTGAACAAATATCCTCACAAACAGTCCTGCTGTATACTTAATATTTGTGTTGAATTAAAACTAGCATTTCCGGCAACTAAACCAAAACGACCAAATTTTACAACAGTGCAGTGGATGTTTTATTTATTCCTTTACTCGAGTAATTGTAATTGCTAGAAATGTGTTTGTTTTTTGTGCGTATACTATAAATGGACTATATACATATACAGTTTGAAATGGAGGTTGCATATCTGTATGTGAGGGTTTTGAAATTGTGGTGCTCAACTTGTTTATCGAAACCATTTTCTGCTCTGCTAGATAGTTAATGTCATGTGGTAAAAATAGTGTAGCAGAAGTGAAATCGTGAGCATGAGAATTATTGACTATCTGACAACAAGAATTGCATACAGATTATACGGGAAAGATATTTGCTTTTATTTTTCCGTGAATTAATATACAATGTATGTCTCATACACACCTGGTATTTGTCTTCTCGTCGTTAATCGTGTTTTGTTATTTTGTTATCTGTTTCTCTTCGACTTAATTAATTGTCCTTTGGTATCTTCCGCCTCTTTTCTTGTTAACAGATATCATCATAATTATATTCATACCCGTAGACAAAATAGTGGCAGATGTATTTACTGCTTATTATTTCTTCATACAGCAAACCCCCCTCCACCCCAAAAAAATTAATAAACCTTTGTCATATCCCCTGATATTTCATGTTATCTTGATACAATGCGATGTCTAGTCGAAAAGATACCTAGAGAGTCATGTCTTATTGAATATATGCACGCTGAGGTACACTGTGGACAATCATTTATCAACAAGCATGCACACTTCCGCTTATTCTTTGTGACTCTATACTATTTGGTGTGACTCTCTACCATCCGTTGTGACTCTATACCATCCGGTGTGACTCTGTATCATCCAGTGTGACTCTATACCATCCGGTGTGACTCATGCAAAGCGCAGTAAACACAAAACATGTTCATCTTCAAGGTCTTTGCATCGGAAATAAACACATTTATTCTAACACCAGTTGTTGGCATGATACGGGTTATGTTCTTCTCATATATTGTATGCTGATATGATACTAAATCCCTAACGGGAATGATTGTGCTTGATTTTCATATGATGAAGACATAATCTTTCAATCAGTTTAATTGAGGTCTGGAGCTGGCATGTCAGAAACTGCTAGTAGTCCTTTGTTAATTTATGTATCATTGTCATTTTGCTTAGTTTTTTTTTTTGTTACCTATTCTAACATCGGACTCTGACTTCTTTTAAACTGAGTTTTACGGTGCGCATTAATGTGTGTTTGTTTATTCTACATTGGCTAGAGGTATAGCAGGAGGTTTGAGATCTCACAAAACATGTTTAACCCCGCCACATTTTTGCGCCTGTCCCCAGTGAGGAGCCTCTGGCCTTTGTTAGTCTTGTATGTTTCTTTTAATTTTAGCTCATTTGTATGTTTTCTGTTACCTATTCTAACAGCGGACTCTGACTTCTTTTAAACTGAGTTTTACTGTGCGCATTAATGTGTATTTGTTTATTCTACATTGGCTAGAGGTATAGCAGGAGGGTTGAGATCTCACAAAACATGTTTAACCCCGCCACATTTTTGCGCCTGTCCCCAGTGAGGAGCCTCTGGCCTTTGTTAGTCTTGTATGTTTCTTTTAATTTTAGCTCATTTGTATGTTTTCTGTTACCTATTCTAACAGCGGACTCTGACTTCTTTTAAACTGAGTTTTACTGTGCGCATTAATGTGTGTTTGTTTATTCTACATTGGCTAGAGGTATAGCAGGAGGGTTGAGATCTCACAAAACATATTTAACCCCGCCACATTTTTGCGCCTGTCCCCAGTGAGGAGCCTCTGGCCTTTGTTAGTCTTGTATGTTTCTTTTGATTTTAGCTCATTTGTATGTTTCGGAGTTTAGTGTGACGTCCATTTCCACTGAACTAGTACACATGTTTATTTAGGGGCCAGCTGAAGCCCGCCTCCGGGTGTGGGGTTTTCTCGGTGTGTTGAAGACCCATTGGTGGCCTTCGGCTGTTTCCTGCTTTTTGGTCGGGTTGTTGTCTCTTTGACACATTCCCCATTTCCATTCTCTATTTCATTGTTCTTTAAATTATTTAAATATGAATCTTATCATTGTCAATTTCAAAATATCCATTTCTTTTAACAATGTGTAAATCTCAGTCGGTAAGTGTTAGATACCAACCCGATACGTGTAACTTAAATTATTGAACATGTATTGTTATAGGAAATACATGACATGTAGTAGTATTTCTATAAAGTAGGAAGAATGTGATAGATGCAATATTGGATTATTGCTTTCAATATGCATAACATTGTTACTTTGAAAAAACAAGAGAAATGTGAATGGAAACGTTTGAGAAAAGTTCTAATTTGTTTAGTGATGACCGGATATGAAATAAAGAAAAGAAATGTAGTGTATAGTTTTCTGTAATCATTTGTAGATTGTAGTTTCAATAGCGCATGAATCTCCGAACAATTGTTCATTCTTTAAATTGCTGTTGATCTATTGTCTATCTGAATTTTTAAGAAAATTCAAAAAAAACAACAAAAATAACGAACTCCTGTTCAAATATGGGAAGTCCATAAACAACTGACATGATTAAACGCTATGAATCAACGGAATAAGTGAAAACAAACTGCCTTATTCCTAACTTGGTACCGGCATTTTCCGAAGAAAATGGTGGGTTCAACATTGTTTTATAGCTAGCTAAGCCTTCAACTTGTTTGACAGTTGTTTACAGTTTCGTTATATTGACAAAAATTGGTGAGCAACCCAACATACATAATTGGTTAATGTGACAAAATTTGGGGCCCTGCAGCCAACACTGTGAAAATATACATCACAGACATACAACACAAATGAATAAGAACAAATGAAAACAAAACAAACAAATTAATTTTACAAATACGCCAGCAAAAGATGTTCTTCAAATGTGTGCATGTTGTGTTTTTTAAATAAGTTGTCATCATGCAAAGATGCATTTTCCGTATTAACAAATGTTATATCTTGATTTCTACTTAACTAGGATATGGGATGATTTGTTTCACTTTTTTATCATTTTTTGACCGGACACACACTCTAAAGTGAAAAGAAGATACCTTTTCAGATTTGCAACATGTGCGTTAGTTCCCAGAAATTATTACTATAGACATGATGTCAAAGTGTAGAAATGGGCAAAAAATGTTAAACAGAATTCGAATGATTTATTATTTCATTAAATGGGGTACATGTGCTTCCAGTGAAATGAAACAATTTCGGTCATATTAACTTGAAATCTATGTAGATGGTAATTTGATCAGTTAAAATCATGTGTAATCGTTATTTGCAATACACTACTATTAATATTCTAAAATAAATTCTGAATATGTTATCTTACTGTGCCAAATAGTCAATTTAAGAGCTTGAAATCACGAAATCAACATAGCCCTTCATTGCTAAGTTTATTAATTGTATCGGTTGAATAAAAAGTGTGTTAGGTCACACGTGCAAAGACGAATTATGTGATGTTGTTATATACTTCTTATGGAATTGAACTTGTGAAAGAGACTAATGGTGGTGAGTAAACAATTATTACATCTATGTTTTAAATTATGTTGTTCATTGTTATAATTACACAACTAATTAACTCGCAAAATATGTTTGGAATGTTTGAATTCACGTCATCACATAATCTACGTTTGATATAAAAACTTGATTTCACGTTTACCCATGCTAACTATATTTGATTGTGAAAGTATCTTTCGTTGCTATTTGACAACATTCCTATACTTTCAAATTATCAATTTTGTAGTTACAAGTACAGTATCAATAATCATCATGTTTACATTACCTTTGCTATTCCTATTCCGGAGAATTATTTTTTTTTCTATTTTTTGTGAATTAGTAAAATTTTGACCAGTACAACATGCATTTAACATAATTATCTAAAATTTGTAATTCTTTTTTTTTCAACTAATTAACTGTGAGCACACAGGTGGAGTGATGTTTCTCTTTTCTCTTGTTTTAGTTTATTTGCGTATTGCTTTCCTTTGTGGGTTTTTTCATATTACCGATATATTTGTGTCCCTCGATTTCCCTTTTCAAAAAACGCTTTCTTTTTTCTTTCAAAACAAAGCATTGTAAAAGTACATATATTTGTTAGCCAAGAGTTCCAAATGGTGAAGTTGAAATCATCCCTTCGTAAATTTTACGGACGCCATCACGAGTTGGTTGACCGTTATGGAATAAGCGTTTCACAGATGATATCGGATATGTTCCTTATGTCGTAACTACAATACCCTTCCCTTTTCACGAATGTGACTTACCGAATTAGACTATTTACCGGATTTGTAATAACATAAGCAACGCGACGGGTGCCACATGTGGAGCAAGATCTGCTTACCCTTCCGGAGCACCTGAGATCACCCCAAATTTTTGGTGGGGTTCGTGTTGCTTAGTCTTTAGTTTTCTATGTTGTGTCATCTGTACTATTATTTGTCTGTTTGTCTTTTAATTTTTGGCCATGGCGTTGTCAGTTTGTTTTCGATCTATGAGTTTGACTGTCCCTCTGGTATCTTTCGTCCCTCTTTTGTTTCTGTGATTAATATATAATTTTTGTATTTAATCAATTTTTCTCTGTTTAGATCTAAATTTAAGTGAAGCGTTTGTAAAATCACCTTTATTAATAACTATCCCTTTTTCAGTCAATTAGGAAAGGGTTTAATGTTCGAAATTATATAACACAATTTTAAACTGTCGGAAAGCCTATTCAAGAAACATATATTTCAATCTAGCACCTACGGTTATTTTAATTTCAAAAGACTAGATCTTTAAAAAAAACACTTCGAAGTGTGTATCGGACACACGATTTATTTCTGTAACCTGCGGTAACGTGTTCCTTGTTACTGCTTCTTACGTTCATCGTCGTTGATACGCAAATATTTGGATTATATTCCTATATAGGCCATTATATCAGATGTGCAAACAAAAAACTTGCATATTTAAACCGACACCTTAAAATTATGAAAAACCTGTTGTAGCCTCCTAGTTTATAAAGCAAGTTCTCGATTTCCACTTTGTACACATGGATATGTTACCGTTGTTAATCACATTCTTGATTAGCAGTTTTGACTTAAGAACAATGTGTGGCTTGCACATCAACACTTGATCAAACAGAAAAATGAAGTTTGACAGAATGAGAGTTAAAACAAAGGTAGAATTGTATATCCAAAGACGGACGAGGACATCAAAAATCGTGTGCAAAAACACTAAACACACCAAAAACAAAACTTACAACGAGCATTGTCAACCAAATCGTTGATAAAGAAGACAATCTCAAAGCTTGAAACAAATGGCCATGAAATAAGTATTGTCGCTGACAGTGTAAAAATCAATGTAATAGTCTAGGTCTCTTCGGGAAACCGTATTGATGAGTGATAGAATTATTGTATGAGAAGGTGATTTTAATAAACAGGTTTTTGTGTAATTGTCATTTGTTATTTCGTTGTAATTTGTTTCAAAATGAAGAAGAATGTATGATAATTGATTGATTTTTTTGGACAGGTAAGGTTACATAAGGGTTTCTAAAAGGTAATTAAAGTCCAATCACTGAAATAAAGAACTGGAACAATATAACAATGACGTCACAATAATGTTTTAATTTTACCTTTATAGTTAACGAATTAGAATACATATCTAATAGATAAACCCACATTCATTCCCTTCACATCACGACATGTTTTTTTTTTCGATCTACCTTAGACGCAAATGTGTGACAAGCGGTAAAGAGTTAAAGCTAAAACTTTAATATAAAATATAAAAAGTGATTGCTTCTTCATTTTAAACTCTTCACCGTACACAGAAATATAAGTTAATCTTTATAATTTTTAATGACGATTTCCTGTCTTGCGTATGTGGTACTTCCCTTTAAGGTTTTAAAAACCTTCTATAAACGGGTTTATCTATAATTCACCTAGAAAACATGGACGCATCCATTTACCTCTCACGTGACCGATCAGCCATTACAACCGTGAAAAATAACGCACGTGTATTAATCAAAACATTATCGATTTTCTGTTTACATTTGTATTTCTTTCATTTTCTTATTTGTTTTACTATGGATACTGCTGAAAGTTATGAAAATGTGGAGGCATTTCTTGTGCTGTTTATAGTTGTACAAATAATCGTAGATGTGGAAAAAAAACAATATTTTAATTACACAACGAGTTGCACAATGACTGCCTCTCTGCCCTTGTTTGATTCCATATAACATGTATAAGTCTCATTTGATGCCTTCTGACGAGCCAACAAAACTTGAGTGGATCAAAGCTTTAAGCAGAAAAACTTTGAATAAACAGGTTTTTGTATGGTCCGGACATTTATTTTCTGGATGGTGCACCGACTGCACACAATCCGTTTATTTTTTTAAGTAAAATTTATGAAAGTAAAATTACACTGGCAGACGAATGTTGACACGTCGTGAAACGACTGTAAAAAAAAACTTATATTAATCTGTGAAAATCAATCCGATGACTACAGTGCATCTGCCTCTTTTTGTATAGAAGATCCACACATCAGATGCGGATCAACGATTTTGAAAGGGGGGGTGTGCCGCGGGCCCCAAAACTAGACAAAATTCGTACTGGAAGCGGTAAGAAGTCTCGATTAACCATAAATGTAGCTCCATAAGGGGTGCGCGGGCACCCCCTAAATCCGCCGCTGCACATTTCTTTAGATAATAACAATGAAACCTACCCCGAGGCTACATATGTAGTTTTAATTGTAAGTAAATCAACCCAGTATGAAGAGACGAACTTTTTTATTCATGACGACTATCTTTATGCTGCGGCAAAATGGATAGACATTAATTCCGACAACATCAACTCAGACAAAAATATTGTAAACAGAGGAGTAAGGAGTTCAAAATTAAATAAAAGGGGGAAACCACGTCAGCGTATAGAAATATTATGAATGACATTGACGCCTTATTGTATACTTATGTAACTACATATATATATATATATAAGTTTTCTTTACTTTAGTGGAATTACTACACACATTTAATTTTCAACTACGATATACAGATTAGCTGTTGCTCGATCGTACTGATGATCGAGGTGAACACTTAGTATGATATTTGGTTATTTTGGACGGCGCTTTCATATTTCGAAAAGAAAGGCTTGTAAAATATTTTATTCCTGGGTGCCAGTTCTTGTTGAAAACCTTAAAGGTTTTACAAACAGCTGCATCCATAGACAAATCCTAGCAAAACTTTCTATTAAGGGCCCTTCCCTATAAGCCTCATCTTAATTAATGGTCCATAAACGTAGGCCTGTGTGCTTAAGGTATATATTCACTTGACTTTCTTTATACGACGTATACAGTAACTTCTGTTGAAACTTGATTTGAACTTTCCTCATCAGTAGATTATTCTGTGCATGATTTATAAAATTTTACACATCAGAAAGAATTTTTCAAAGGTCTTGGTAATCAAATAGTTTACTAAAACCTACGGACCACAAGCACAATACTCTCGTCTCTGTGAAAAAGTTTATCATCAAACAGTACATGTCTATAGGTATATTTTTTTCAGCAGAGACAAGTAACTGCGCGTCGGAGAAAACGGGCTGTCGAATGATAGGACCGTCGGATTAGAGGATTGTTTAGGACTGTCTCATTATAGGTCTGACTACAGAAATTTCTATGATTTGATAAAATTGCACCTGGTTTTTCTAATATATCACATTCGACCCGGCAAGACAATTTATTTTTATTTATGTATGTGTTTATAATAATCAATAATGATAATAATCGATATGTAGCCTGGGATTAGTATTCGTATATATTATATCCCGGGTGTAACGTATCAAATACAGTTATATTTTAAGGACAACACCTGGCCTGCAATACAATAATAATTTAAATGTCCATTCCTTATCTAATTACTTTATTATTTATAGCATTTATAATTTTGCCGAGGTCAAGTACGCATTCACATTCTTATGTTTACGTTTTAAATTATATGCGGTCTGGGAAATAGATGTATATCTAGTTTACATTTTTTCACGGTTGTAATGGCGACGCTACTACGATGACGCCTAGGAGTCGCGTCACAAACTAAGGCAGATAATCGGAAAAACCTGTCTATACATTAAAGATTTCACAACGCGCTGTGCGGCAGAACAATGCAACTAAAATGTCATCATAAAAAAACGAAAAATTATCACAACTCCTATAATTCAAACTGCAAATGCGATATTCAATATCGCAAATCCAAGTTTTAACATTTGAAATTCTTTCTTGAACAGTGCGTTATATTTTCAGTTTTCTAAATGTCATTTAATCGGATGTGATGCGCTTTCTGTAATATTTCGTTGATAAGGTACAACAGATAAAACAGTCAATGCAATCCTTATTTAAATCGGAAGAACCATGAAGAAACACAAACATTGTCTCTTCCTTTCACTTGGTTTTCCGCTCTCGTGTACTTAATTCACTTCTCACTTCATTAATTTAGTATACATTTTAATTCAAAGTCTTAATTGTTCTATGCATCATTTACGGTTTGTGGGATAATGAACAAACTACAAAATAAAAATTAAAACGAAGAAACACATGAAAGACATATCCTTATCTAACATAAATACATGTATACAGAAAAAAGAAATGACATCTTTCTTTCTTTTGATAGGGATACAAATATATAAACAGCAAATGCAAACTTATTTAAATTAAAAGAACTGTGAAGAAACACACACATTGTCTCCTCTTTTTACTTGATTCTCCGCCAAATTGTACTTAGTTCACTGCTCACTTCAATAATTTTCATTTAAATTCTTAATTGTCCTATCCATTATATGCGATGTGTGGTATAATGAACATACTACACAATAAACCTTCAAAAAAACAAAAATCAAAACACAAAAAATGGCATATCCCGAAGAATCATAAAATGAAAAAAAAACAACATATTCATATATAATATAAACACACTTATAATAATTCCCTGTTTATAATTTTAATGTCTGCTTCACAAAGGACAAATTCCCTCAATTTACTACTAACACATTGTAATCGCTAAATCTCATTTTGTAATATCATTTATTTCTTCATTTTAAAGATTTACAATATAAGTTATTTTCCTTCTCTAAATTAAGCTTGCAATGTTTGTAAGGATATCATTTATTGCATATGTATCGAAAGCTACTGTAGTCATTTGGAATCTCAAATTTCGGAATACACATAAGCGTTTTATAGTCAACAGGGACATTCGAAAAACGGCTCCATTCGGAGTTCATCTACGCGGTAAAAAGTTGATGAAATGAAAATGAAGTATGCGTTTTTAAAATAGTTTCAAATGTAAAGAGATAAGATTTTTTTTAAATAATATCAAATACCGTTACTCATTAAATTAAGAAATTTTCATAAAGAAAACCTACGTTCCTATTATACGATGAGAGAGGTCTCGATGACCGTAGAGGATATTTAAAAAGACAAAAAGAGAGTTTCCTTTAATTACACACATTTGTTAAATTGAAAAAGAATAGCACATCTATCTTCGAGTTTAAAAGACTTTTTACAACATTAATTGTTCAAAATCAATATCTGTGTTTAGAGGACAAGAGATAGGAAAAACAGGATTTTTAAATTGCGTACTAGACAAATGCTATACTGCGTTAGCCTTGTTATTTCTACTGTTTCCACATGTGCATTTCGTCTAACTTCAAGGAGATATTCTGATTCCCAAAGCAGTAACTGAGAATTGAACATTCAGTGGTTGCCGCTAAATGTTCATGTTGTAAGGTTCCCTTTTGTGCAAAAATAAGGTCTGATATTGCAATTTTAATATCAATTATCTGATCTCTCAAACCAAACAGACAAACAAGTTCACGATTGCATTTTTCTTTTTTTTTTAAGAAAGCAACTTAAGTAATAAGTATACCATAATCTGTTTTTTTTTTCTTCAATGTAGAAAAGAATGAATCATTTGTGCTATTTCATTCCATAATCCTTTAACAGACTACTCGCCAGTAAAACTAATACTATTCCAAAGACTATAAAGCATATGAGTTGTGGTGCAATCATATTTCCATAACTTTCTGTATGTTGGTATTTGTAGGTGGTCTGCTTTCAAATTGATAGATAACTTAGCAGAAACATTGCTTCAAAAAGAAAATCAACTCTACATGAACATTTTCATTTTTATAGAACTATAAGAACATGTCTGCATAGGACACCATGTCCCATAGCACTATCCTATATCCAGGTTCAGTTAACCATGGTATCAACGGTAACATTTTAATATGTATTGTAATTTTGAAAGTTCAGCTCACAAAGAACATATGTATTACATTTCGAGTTGATGGAAACAACACTACATGGTAGACTATCTGAACCATACATTTAACCTGCAAACACACTAATTTTAAACTACAATGTATCACATTTTCTACGTTCAAAATAAAAGGGGTGAACATTGTATAAACAGTAGTCCTTATTTTTAAGTATTTGTGATAACATTTTCATGATGAACTACCTAAACCAAAACCTGCAATCATATATCATATGTTAACACAAGGTTCTCTGCTTTTGATGTACTGTATATTTGATTCTTACCAATAACACAAGGACACAAATGCCTTCTTTAAGTTCCTCATGTGCTCTGCTTTGCTTCGAGTACAAATTGTTAAATCAAGGAATAAACAAACTTGCTATTACCTTCATAACCAGAGAATACTTGTATATTAATATACCTAATTATGAAAATAAGAAAATGTGATATGATTGCCAATGAGACAACTATCCACAAGAGACCAAATGACACAGAAATTAACAACTATAGGTCACCGTACGGCCTTCAACAATGAGTAAAACCCATACCGCATAGTCAGTTATAAAAGGCTCCGAAATGACAAATGTAAAATAATTCAAACAAGAAAAATAACGGACTGATTTATGTTCAAAATAATGCACAAAAAACAAATGTGATATACAGCAAGCAACAACAACCACTAAAATACAGGCTCCTGACTTTGGACAGGCACATACTTAATGTGGCGGTGTTAAACTAGTTTGAAGGAGCGCCAACCCTCCCCTAGCCTGCGACAGTGTTGTAACAGCAGAACATAAAAACAAACTTTGAAAATCAGTTGAAAAAGGCTTAACTCATCAGATCGATACAAAGCAGAAATACATCTAACAAGAACAAGGAGTGGACGTGGCAGGGTCCTTATGCATTCCCACAACAAAAAAAAACATAAGTAAGTATAGTTGTGCAATTTTCTACATATTCTACATATTCTATAATTAATTCACAGACTTTTTGCCAGTCAATAGTTTCAAAAGATAATTAACTGCCAGTCGATAGTTTGCAAGTCAGGAATATGACAATTGTAATCCATTCGTTTGATGTGTTTGAGTTTTTGATGTAGCCATTTGATTAGGGACTTCCCGTTTTGAATTCTCCTCGGAGTTCAGTATTTTTGTTATTTTACTTTTTGCAAGACGGTAAACTGTCATCAATAGTTGCAAAGGCTAGACACAGCTCGTCAATAGTTTCAAATTTTTGTTTCAACCGCATTTCACGAAAGTGTTCATGCTTCTTTCTATTTGACAAACATTCGTCATTGGCTATGTGATTTGCTTTGATTTTGACGCATGGTAAAACTTTGCAATAATTGATGACTGCAAGTGTCTGTTGTCGTTATTTTTAGATTTATTTTTAATTCAATAAATTATTTGCAGGATCAGAGCTTAAACAAGGAAGAGAAATCTGATGTTTGTATAGAACTACAGGAATTTGTCCTTCTAGATAGACACTGATATTTGTATAGAACTACAGGAATTTGTCCTTCTAGATAGACACTGACATTTGTATAGAACTACAGGAATTTGACCTCCATAGCACTATCATATTTCCATGTTCGGTAAACCGCAAAGTTAACGTCAAATTTTTATTTTGTCCAATAATTCAAACGTTTTCCCTACAATGAAATTATTTTTTCAAAAAGAGGCGAAATATACTGTAAAGGGATATTCATAGTCAAAGATAAACTGACAATGTGATGGCAAAAAAACAAAGAAGGTACAAATATACAAAACACAACATACTAAGTTTCAAATTGGTATGAACCATAATTCATGGTAAACTATCTTTACCAACAACTGCAATTTGCAAATGTACTAATTTCAAACTACGACATTATTATATCAGTGAACGGTGCAAACAGGGTTAGAACCAAAAAGTGCCTAACAATATCGATTGTTCACAGCATAATTAACAAAAGGCCTAATTTACAAGTTGTTGTGACCACAGCTTTATGATAAACTACCAACCAAAACTTTAACCAGATATGAAACGGACGAACGAACAGATGCACATATATAACAACAATTAATCCATTTTTATTATCGTAGTCGGGCATACATATTGTTATTACAACAACATCAATCTCTTCATTATTTTAGAAAGCAGTTTTTGTTTGTGTTAGGAAGTTATTATATATGAACCCAATACCTTTCTTTTATGTATCATTGTGGAATTCTATTTTTGTTATTCATTGAGAAATATACTTATAACATGTCCGTCCTTAAGTACAATCTTAAGATTTCAATTGATTGTTTGTCTAGGGGTTTATTTGTTATTTGAATCAAATAGCTATTAAAGTTTAAGTATTTTCTAAAATTGTTTTGACATTATGAAAGTTCAAAGACCAAAAACAAATATTTCTGTACCAGTGGAAATTTCAAACAATCTGTTTCGCATTGTTTGATTGCGTTAACTGCCACAATGTTGAAAACATGACTACATTATTGGTGCCGTACAATTTACATCACATTAGGACCTGATTTTCCAGTATCTATGATATTTCTCTCTATTATTAAATCGTTGTAATTTGTTAACATGTTTAAGTAGATTATAAATATGTACTTGTAAACAATGTATCCGGTAACACACATGTATTTGTTAAAGTTAATCTTTGGTCGTAATTAGAGATCCTTTATTGTTCCTGTTAAATAATGCCAGACATTGCTTACCCGGTGCGATGTAGAGCTTGACACATTGAAGAGAAACCCGTATATTGATGCCGACTGTATGCTGCACTCTAGATGTCGTTTAGTTATGTGTGTCGTTAGGTTGCTGTCAAGTTTGTATATACCCTACATCTTTGAAACGAACACAATTGTTAGTTTATGATTTAAGTAATCAATCTCATACAAAAACGTCTGTTATATTTATTAAATATCCGTCTATAAGTACTTATATGTAATTTCAATATATTGTTTGTCGAGTGGTTTTATCGTGTGAATTAAACAAATTTCAAAGTTAAAGTATGTTATACAATTGTTTTGACATTGTGCAAGTTCAAAGATCACAAACAATTATTTCCGCACCAGTTGAAATTTCAAATAATCTGTTTTGCATTGTTTGATTGCGTTAATTGCCACAATGTTAAACCATGACAATAATTTCGGTCCCGCCAAATGACTGTTCCACTTGAACATGATATCTCTATTTTCTACGATATTTTTCTCTATCATAACATCCTTGTAAATGTTTTAGTAGACCTCTCCGTTAAAACACACGTATTTGTTAAATCAAATAATAAGAATTTGGTGTTGATGACGGATCCTGTATTGTTCCTGTTAAAATTTGTAACAACTTGCATGGTTCGGTGACATATAGAGCTTGACATATTGAATGCACAACTGTCTAGTATTAACGACAATATGCTGCAATCTTAATGACTTTTTAGTTATTTAGGTTGCTTGGATGCTGTCGAGTTTTTATATATCCCACAAACGAAATACTTTGTTAGTTTATAATTCAAGTAAAACAGAGAAATAATTGATGACTGTAAGTGTCTGTCGTTATTTTGAGTATGATTTCAAAGTCGAAAATTACATGCAAAAGGAATGCTTAAACAACAAACCTACATGCAAATTGAGATTTGTAGAGAACTTTAAGACTATGTCCTCCAACGTCACAATGGCTCATAGCATAATCCTATGTTCATTGAACCGTGAATTATGCGCCAACATTGTACTTTGTCAAATAATTGTAAACGTTTACATAACAATGAGCGTATGTACGTGTCATATTAATGTGACCAAACCGCATAGTAAACTACCTACTCTAGAAGTAGTAAATAAGCAGCCTGGTGAATCTCATTCAAAGTTTGTACGATCGCGGAAAATAATTGAATTAAATTGGATTAAAAAATTACAGACAGTCTACCCTTTCGGTCTTAATGATAATATCATGGGAATTGGTAATATATCAAAAACCGATTCTGTTAACATTTTGGATAAAGTTTCTAAAACTGTTCGTAAAAACCGTTCTCATGGTCGTAGAAAAAATCGCAATCAAAGAAAATTTCGGACCAATCATACCAATATTTCGGACCTAATTTCTATTTCAAAAAACAACGGCAGACATTATCTGTTAACAAAGCTCTGTTCATTACCGGTTAATAAGTTAAATAAAATTTTAGAGGATTGCAACACAATTTCATATAGCAGTCCTAAGTATGAAATCGTTCAAATTATAATGGCATATTGTTATTCTAAACTGTTTCCCAAAATTAATCGCCCTGAAGATCATAAAAAACAGTTTATTAAAATAAAGTATGTCAATAAAGGTTTTGATTTTGTAAATATTGCCGGTATTTTTAACGACCATTCTGTTAAAGAACAAATTCCGGGATATTTTGATAATACTGAGCTCCCTCTTATTTGTTATATTTACAAGAAATCTACCCGGAAATTTGTGTTTAATTATAGCCAAATGTGTAAAGATGTTAATATCAGTGAAAATACACCTACTTCATGTAATTGCAGTAATTCCGAATACATTTATGGACCCATTTCCCATGTTATAACAGGAGATCTAAACATCGTTCAAGACCGAGAGTTAAAATCATTCCTCAGTAAAGGACCTAAATATCGTCCCCCGTCAATTATTAATTGGAATGAGTGTCGTAATATCATCCACGACTCACTCCATACTTACTGTTTGAAATGGATAAAACGGGAAAAAGCTGACAAAAAATCTTTGGACTCTTTTTTTAAATCAGTAATGAACATAGTTGATATACGTATTCAACATTTTAAAGAACGTTTTACTCTTAACAATAACCACAATAAACCTATTTCTCGTATCAAACATAAACTAAAAGAACTAGCCAAGGAATTTGTTTTTGTCCCGGCCGATAAAGCTGCTAATAATATTATTATTGTTTGACGTAAATTTTACATTGAGGTTCTGAAAAAAGAAATCACCAATTCACCAACATTCCAACTGACTCCATTTTCAGAAAACGACATCTGTAACAAACATAAACTTTTAGCTACCGCTTTACAAGCAGAACCAAATACAATGAAAGTCCCAACTATGTATTGGCTTTCGAAGCTACACAAAACACCTTACAAATATAGATTCATTTCGTCTTCAAGCCATTGTTCCACTACTAAATTGTCTATTATTCTTACCAGTACACTTGGTACAATCAAAAACCTGATAATAAATTGTTCAAATAAGGCCTTCGAAAATAGTGGAATTAATTACTTTTGGAGTGTCAAGAACTAGTTGGAAGTACTTGAAAAATTGCATGCATATATTGGTGATTTTGAATCTGTTCAAAGTTTTGATTTTTCTACCCTATATACCACATTGCTTCACATTCTCATTAAGAAAAAATTCACACACCTAATTAAATGGGCATTTAAAAAGTCAGAATGTGAATATATATGTTCAAACTCTTTAAGGTCATTTTTTGGTAGCAATAAACAAAAAAACTATGTCAATTGGACATGCTTTGATACTATATATGCCCTTGAATTTTTACTAGATAACATTTTTGTTCGCTTTGGAGATTCCGTATATCGTCAGGTTATCGGAATTCCAATGAGGACTAACTGTGCACCACTTATTGCGGACCCTTTTTTTGTATTGCTATGAATTACAATTTATGACAAAAATCAGCAAAGACCCATCGAAACAACATCTGATACACAAATTTAATAATACTTTTAGATATTTGGATGATATTTTGGCTCTCAATAATGACGACTTCAGTATGTATACTAAAGAAATTTATCCTGTTGAACTTACTTTAAATAAAGCTAATACTAACAATGACCACTGCCCTTTCCTCGATCTTGATATCTATATCATAAACGGAAAGCTTAATACTAAAAGAGATGATAAAAGAGATGATTTTTCATTTCTTATCGTTAATTATCCATTTTTTGATGGTGACGTTCCCTTGTCACCATCTTACGGTGTTTATATATCTCAACTTGTACGATTCGCTCGTGTAAGTAACAATGTTTTAGATTTTAACGAGAGAAATTTATGTATTACTGAAAAATTATTACACCAGGGTTTTCGATATCACAAACTAGTCAAAACATTTACTAAATTTTATCATCGGTGTAAGGACATCATTCGTCAATATAGCTCAACATGCAGACTTCTCGTACGTTCAGGTATTTCACATCCAATTTTTTATGGAAATATTCTTTATAAAGCACAAAAATGTCAGTATTCACCTCTGAAGCTAACAAAACCTTTAAATAGACTTATTAAGAAGGGATATAGTTACGATACTGTTGTCAGGTCATTAAAGATTGCATATTTTGGCGTTAATATTGATTCACTTATAGGGTCTTTGCATCGGCACTAAACACATTTATTTAAAAATCAGTTGTTGGCATGACACGGGTTATGTTCTTCTCATATATGTTATGATGGTATGATACTAAACCCCTAACGGGAAGGATTGTGCCTGATATTCATATGATGAAGACATAATCTTTTAATCAGTTTAATTGAAGTCTGGAGCTGGCATGTCAGTTAACTGCTAGTAGTCTGTTGTTATTTATGTATTATTGTCATTTTGTTTATTTTCTTTGGTTACATCTTCTGACATCAGACTCGGACTTCTCTTGAACTGAATTTTAATGTACGTATTTTTATGCGTTTACTTTTCTACATTGGCTAGAGGTATAGGGGGAGGGTTGACATCTCATAAACATAATTATGACGTCTTAACAGGCTATTTTTTTTTTGTGACGCCTTGTCGTATTAAGGCGTCACAGCAAACAATTTATTCACGTAGGAAGGCGTCACAGAAAATAATTAAATCACGTAGGGAGGCGTCACAGAAAAAAATTAAAATAGCCTTTCAAGACGTCATACGTATTTGGAATATGTGAAGCCTTCATATGACCGTCCATCTTAGGAATGCATCACAGCAAACAATTAAAGAAGCCTTTCATGACAAAATAATATTGGACTAATAAATGTGTAATTTGCTAATCATGACTGTCCACCTTGACATATTCTTTTTAGATATGGTTATCATCAGTATTTAAATTAAAAAGAACAATGCATGCATGTAGATGATATCTATATACATGTAAATGTATGTACCTCAGGTATAGCCGACATTGAAAACGCAGTAAATTGTTTAGTACTGTAAATTCAGAAAGAATTGCGAGGTTTTCATGATTGCGAATAACTCACATTTTGGTATCAGATGCATGTATTTATATGCAGATTTTCCTAAATTTGCAATAATAAACCTCAGCTTTTGTCCTTTCTTTCAAACATAACAATAATATATACAAAATAATTTAAGAATTTACAGTAAAAATTCTAAGAAACAACTATTATAACTAGCATGATTAGTTATGTTCAACTTTCTATATCTGATATTAAATTGGAAAAATAGGGCACTAAAATTCAGGATTTATTAACAGGAAAGGTCAGGAGAAAGCTTTATTATTTTACTTTGACAAGTATTGGGTACACCAATCATTCATTTTTTTATTATTTTTTTGGGGGGAAGGAGGGGGGGGGGGGGTTCTATCTAGGTACAATCAATTTTTACTAGGTATATACAATACAAATTTCTTTTTGATCGAATCATGAAGCAGAGCTTGTTAAGTCTTGGTTTCAATACAAACAATCTATGCTTGCTTTATTTGAGGTAGCTGTAAATTAACATTGCTTGTAGTTTTCTTTTTCTTCTTAATTTTATATAGTTGTTGGAAAATCTCAAACACTATAAGCCCTAGAGAACGACAAAATTACAGAATAAATGTATACAAGTACATGATATACAGTGACATATAGTTGCTAACATCTACGTTATTTTGTCTCTTGTGGATAGTTGTCTTATTGGTAATTAAACCACATATTATTTTTATATTAAAACAAAAATCAGGCGCTAAAATGTCCTTAATCATGAGGCCTGGAACTATCCTTAAATGCATTGTGTGCTGCCATATAATAAGACAAAAGTCAGACAATGTTGGACCTTACTATGAAACATAAAGTGTGTACGTTAATTTTTTGTTAAATGATTTGAGAAAATGTAGTTCTTGTTTATAAATGTTTATAGGTGCTTGGAGTTTTTCGTCGTCTTAGTAAAGGTTGTTCCCGAAAAACATAATAATTACTTGGGACACAGGAATTGCAAATATATATGTGGGTGTTTTTTATGCCCCCGTCCTAGTAAACAGGGGCAATAAGTGTTACCCTTGACTGTCCGTCAATCCCAAATTTCGTTTCCGCGCTCTAACTTTAGTTTGTCTCATGCACATGTCATTAAACTCATACACAATGCTAAGAACCACAACACCAAGACAGAGTTCGAATTTGGGTTGTAAGTAATTTACCGTTCTCAAGTTATGCCCCTTTTTAACTAAGAAAATTGCAAAGCTTGAACGGGGGCATTCGTGTCCTCAGACTCAATTTTCTTTTATTGTGTGATTTTTGTTCCAAAATGATTTCTATAGACATGGTTCGGGTATATGACAGTTGTTGCCCATTCGTTTGATGTGTTTTGTCATTTGACTTTGCCATGTGATTAGGGACTCTTCGATTGAATTTTCCTCGGAATTCAGTATTTTTGTGATTTTACTTTTTCCTGTTACCAAATTTTCAAACACATGACTTTGTATACGCTTGTCGAAGACGGGACATATTAATTGTCTACCAATGTCCTTCTGTCTGTCAACACTTTGTAAGATAACTTAAATTTGATGAAATTTGATAACAACATCAGGATTTTTGTTTTTGAAAAATGTTGACGGTGTCATTCATGAGCTACAGGGCTTTAGGAGGGTATTAATGGGGTACCCCACATGACAAATGACGATTAAATATTTGTTTAAATAACGTTAAAGATAAAAAAAAAATTACTCCTTTTGACGCTTACGGTAACTACAAAATAAGATATGAGGATACAACATTAAGACTCATTTGACGCTAATGGTAGCGAAAAACAGACGTTTGACGATAAAAAGCATTCATACGTTCCTTTAACAGTTTGAATTAAGGCAATTTTTCACATATGCACTAACTCTAGTATGCTCAATGCATGTACTTAACCATGTTTACATTATTGTTCACATTGATAAAAGGAAGCTACCTCTCAATTTTTTTTTATTTTCTGCTCTTTAATTGCAGAGTTACACAACATTCATTGTCAATATCAATTTCAATTTGTTATGAGCCATAAAACGTCATAGAATAATCATGATGTCTATGTTACATTATATTCACTCACTATTTTTTGAATATATAAATATAAGAATAAAATGGTATATTCAAACACATTTTTATGATAACCTTGCATAGGTTGTATTTGATGAATATGTAAGGTAACAGAATGGAGCCTGAAACATCTGAAACCATATTGAAAATATTCTGAATATACATGTTTATAAGTTTTTTTTTATTAGCCAGTAACCCAACAACACAAAAAACTAAAATCAACATAAAGCATGTTGTTACCTCAATGTTTTGATTAGGAAATTATTTATGGTTGCCGCGGTTTTATATTAGATATATATTTTAACAAAGGTTGGTGTAGGGTTTTATTTTAACAAATCAGTTCTCAAAAAGTGGTTGTCCGAAGGTTTTGACCACCAATAATTTTCAGAGGACTGACACAAGTTTGGTATTTTGCAATAGAAATATAAACAGTGATACCTGTCTACAACAAGGTAAGTTTTTAATCAGTTTTTTTTTATAAACAATGGAAAATTAATAAGTAAGTAGTTGTAATCGCCTATTTTTTCTAATTGAATATATCGATACATTAACTTAAAAATATAAAAGTACACATGATCTAGTTATTACCTGATCTAATAAGTGTACCAGATCATTATTGGTATCTGGTTATTCTTTTTCTAAATGATTTAAACGTAAAACGATATTTTCTTTTAGTTCACAATAAAATTGTCTAATAATTCTATTATCATTGCAAATGATGTTTTCAAACTTTATTAGATTTAAAGTTTCCATATTGTCCATTTGGCTATGCATATTAGGATATTGCCAAATATAATTTCCTTTAAAGGCCTGTCATAAATACCTAGGATTATATTTCTCTCTTGTAGAATTAATTCATGTGTCAAGTGTACTTCTGTGAATACAGTTTTGAATTCTAATATTAATAGGTAGATCTTTTTACAATTATAAAAAAAAGATGATTGTGTGTTTCAATGTAATTTTTGCAAAAAAAGGCAGTTACCTTGAACCAAAGAACGCTCAAATCGATGTAATCTAGATTTGGTGTACATAATGATAAGAATGGACTTCCAAAGGATTTCTTAAATTACCCAAAACCGATTCCCAGTCAATACTTATAGCAAACTCAGTTTCCCATTTTAATTGTGCCTTATGTATGGTATTTTGATTAAGTACGTGTTGAATCTCTTTCGGTTTGATATTTTTGTGAGTTATTTTAATACCTGAAATTGTGTACAGATCTAAGTTGTCTAATTCAATAACAAAATTAACCTGCTGACTCGGTAAAAGGTTTGCAGTATATCTATGTACATTTTAGGTATAGCATTTTTTATTTTTCGAATATTTGGCTATGCAATTTCTTTTATCAATAAGTTATATATACAATTACAGTTTTGAAAAGTATTCGTTTTAAGATTACATATGTTACTAATAGTTGTTAATTTACTCCTGATGAACGATTTAAAATATATAGATTTTTTTTTAAATTTAAAATAAGAGTTACAAAAAAGTATAGTTTTCAGTATTTTTTCCTTCGTATTTGGAGTATACATTTTTCTTAGTTCTGATAAAGAGTTAATGGCATTTACATAGAACGGTGGAATTGATGACAGACTAAAATTAGAAAGATCTGATCAATTATATCATCACATGTTTTTAACCAGATTTTACCCCAAATATTCCAAGTTTCTTCATCTGAGTGAATGATCTTGTATGAACATTTTATTTGTCTACTCTTTACAAAAGAAAAAAATGTTAATCATACCAATCCCTCCCTTTTAAGTGTCTAAGCAAAAAACAACTTTATTTTTCCAAATAAACGCTCAAATGAGTTTGTTAATTTCGTTTAAATATTGGTTTTGAACCCCACACTTGTCAATTTCAAACCCTATTATGAACAAAATCATACTTTTTACAATGAGAGCTTTGCCGGTGAAGTTCAGATTTCTGGTTTTCCAGACATCCAGACAACTTTTTCTTTTATTGATTTTATCACTCTAAATCATATTATCGTCTGTTTCATATTCATGGTGTTCCCCTAGAGTTTTAATATTGTTTTTCGCCCGTTTAATTTTAGTAAACCTATTGATTAGCCTTTTAACCTTCCTAAACCATACCTTTATTTTAATCGTAGTTAATTATTGCCCCAGAAGCAAGTTCGTATATTGTTAAAATTTCAAATTACTTTCAACCGATTTTTCGTTTTTATTCAATAATTGAGTGTCATCCACAAAGAGACTGATTTTTGTTACATGAGTATATGTATTAGAAGGTAACTTAATGCCTTCAATGTCTTTATTTGCCCTTATTGAGCAAGCCATTGGCTCAGTTTGAATAACATAAAGCAGAGGTGATATTGGAGAGCCTTGCCTTGCTGATCGTGAAATTGGAACATGTTTAAAAACAGACCCATTTATTTTAATGCATGTTTTTGAATTTTTTAATAACATGTTTATCGACAAAC
This sequence comes from Mytilus californianus, assembly GCF_021869535.1. Classification (NCBI taxonomy): domain Eukaryota; kingdom Metazoa; phylum Mollusca; class Bivalvia; order Mytilida; family Mytilidae; genus Mytilus; species Mytilus californianus. The sequence continues at coordinate 5,213,866 of NW_026262669.1, read as the reverse complement.
AAAATTTCGGTCCAAATTTGATTTTGGCAAACAAGCTGGGACCCATCCCCATTCTGTACGATCGAAAGTTTTTTGCTGATCTAAGAAAACAATAACCCATTCTTTTTATTCTACATCAATGTAGTGTCTTATATCTTGGATTAATCTGTTTGCTTCACTGATATTTCTACCCTTTATGAAACCTTTTTGATATGGATGTATTAAATCGGGTAAGACATCTTTTAATCTGAATGCTAACATTTTAGCTATTATGTTATAGTCACAATTAAGTACAGATAATGGTCTCCATTTTGTTAAGCTCTCTCGTTCGTCCTTTAAACATTAAGGATGTCATCCCTCTACTTTGTGATTTACAAAGCGAACCCCTTTCAAAAATTTCATTTACTAAATCAGTAAATTGGTCCTTAATAGCATCCCAATATATTTGATAAAAGTTGACTATAATATTGAGTTCATTTTGGATTACTGAAAGGGGGATGTGTGGGAAATTGTGATTTCAAACATGCACTAACTACAATGAACCTGGAACATGTTTTTGTAAAACAATAACTTCTATGTTATTTGGTCTCTGGTGAAGAGTTGTCTCATTGGCAATTACACCACATCTCCCTATGTTTATGCATGTAGGAAAGGAAGTCAGTTTTTCTGCATTTTATAAACAATTTCAAAATTTGAAATTGCTATTAAAATAATGTACTGGAAACAAAACAAACTTTGGAATTTAAGTCACTGTTCAACAAATTTCTATAAATTTTAACCATGTGTTTAGCAGTGAATGTTTACTAATGACTTTGGTTAATTAAAACAAGTTCGAAATTACCAGGTGATTTTTTCTATCACTGATCATACCATGTATACAAAATCCCCCCCCTTTTTTTCAGAATTTTCAGATAGTACCAAGTAAGTATCATGTAAGTGTCATAATCATTAATCTTATTATCTAATTACATTAAGCTTTAAAAAGATTAGAAATAATATAACATGTCTAATTCTATTCAACATTTAATCATACTGATGTCTACTTATTTCAAGTTGTTCAGCCTTAAAACTTAACACCTCATTGAAATTTAAAAATTTCAATAAATACGAAACATTAACAAAAGTTGTCCAAGTTCGTGATTTTTCTATTCTATAAACAGTCCTTACAACAGGGATATTAACATATAGTCTGAATAGAATTCTATAAATTAAATTTGTACAATCAATCTGAAACCCTTAAATTTCACAATACCTCACCTGGATTGAAAAAAAGTCATTGATTCATGTTGAATGTAAATTTTGTGAAACACGTTTTTTATTGGTTCATTCTATGTGTGTTCTACCTTAGTGTAACAGATTAAATCATAATAACAAATTCCTTAAGGAAAAAGATTAGAATTACATAATGTATGTAGCTCAAAAGTCACTGTTTCCAAATTAAAGTGTTTAAGTTACAGTTTTTAATTTAATAGAAAACAAAGGATAAGGGGTTTCCATCTATAACACAAAACCAGTTTATGCACAGCAAAAAACACACAAAAAGCAAAGGAACAGCGCTTTCCTGGAGAGGGTTTTCATGTTTTTGTTTGGACTTTTTTCTATTGTTTGCTATTTAATCTTATTCAAAAAAATATTATTCTCTATTCTGACACAGAGTGATTTTTGATTGTGTAAGGGTAGAGGTAAAATTTAGGGTTGGTTCCTGTATTAAAGGGAGGCGGGAAATATGACCTAATATCTTCATTTATCTTACTCTTGGACCATCATACTTGGTATAACTTGATTTACATGTAATAGTAGGTGGTCCTCAGCTGGCCCCTAAATAAAATTGTGTACTAGTTAAGTGAAAATAGATGTCACACTGAACTCCAAAACATATAAATGATTTAAAATTAAAAAAACCTACAAGACTAGCAAAAGCCAGAGGCTCCTGACTTGGGACAGGCGCAAAAATGCGGCGGGGTTAAACATATTTTGTGAGATCTCAACCATCCCCCTATACCTCTAGCCAATGTAGAATAAAGAAACACATAGCAATACGCACAGTAAAACTCAATTTGAAAGAAGTCCGAGTCCGATGTCAGAATAGGTAACAAAAGAAATTAAGCAAAATGACAATGCTACATAAATTAACAAAGGACAACTAGCAGTTACTGAAATGCTAGCTCCAGGCCTCAATTAAACTGATTGAAAGATTATGTCTTCATCATATGAAAATCAAGAACAATACCTCCCGTTAGGGGTTTAGAATCATACCATCATAAAATATATGAGAATAACATAACCCGTATCATGCCAACAACTGGTTTTAGAATAAATGTGTATATTTCCGATGCACAGACCCTATGAGTGAATAAATATTGATACACAATATGCAATCCTCAACGACATGACAACAGTATCGTAGCTATATCCCTTCCGAATTAGTCTGTTTAAAAGTTTGGTTAGCTTTTGAGTTGAATGCCGACATTTTTGTGCTTTGTAAAGAATATTACCATAAAAGATTGGATGTGAAATACCTGAACGTATAAGATGTCTGCATGTTGATTTATATTTACGAATGATGTCCTTGTACCGATGATAACATTTAGTAAATGTTTTGACTAGTTTGTGATATCGAAAACCCTGGTGTTATAATTTTTTAGTAATACAGAGATTTCTTTCGTTGAAATCAAATACATTGTTACATACACGAGCGAATCGAAAAATTTGAGATAAATAAACACCATAAGATGGTGACAAGGGAACGTCACCATCTAAAAATGGATAATTAAAAATAGGAAATGAAAAATCATCTCTTTTATCATAACTTTTGGTATAAAGCTTCCCGTTTAAGATATAAATATCAAGATCCAGGAAAGGACAGTGTTTATTGTTAGTATTAACTTTATTTAAAGTCAGTTCGGCAGGATAAATCTCTTTAGTGTACATACTGAAGTCGTCATTATTGAGAGCCAATATATCATCTAAATATCTAAAAGTGTTATTAAAATTTTGAATCAGATGTTGTTTTGATGGGTCTTTGCTGATTTTAGTCATAAATTGTAACTCATAACAATACAGAAACAGGTCCGCAATCAGTGGTGCACAGTTAGTCTCCATGGGAATTCCGATAACCTGTTGATATACGGAATCTCCATAGCGAAGAAACAAATTATCTAGTAAAAATTCAAGGGCAGTTATATTGAGAATGTCATGAATGTATTAAGACAGAAATAATCATGGACTGGTTCATTCTAAACTGTCATTTTATATATATGTGGTGTGCATTCCAAGGAGAACAGAGACCGATTGATGTCACTGTATGACTTTTTAACAATGAACTGAACCCAAACCTGAGAGTTATCTTTAAAAGGACCCTCATCTTACAAAATATAAAACACTATTCAAAGAATGGATAGATTGATTGATTGGTGTTTACCACTCCTTTCAGAACAATTGTGCTATTTCATGGCGGTCATGTTTTAATTGTGGAGGAAGCCGGAGTGTCTGTAGAGAAAGATAAGTTATTGTAAAATATTAAACACCTAACTGAAAGAAAAGGGGGCTTCATACCCTAAGCGCCTGTGTACTGTGTTATCTGATCCATTCTCTGAGTAAAGAAAAAAAAAACCAGTTTGCTTCTTTAATTTCATTGACTCATTTAGAAAAGGTAAAATAAAAAGAACATTTAAAAAAAGACCATGACGTTGTTTGAAGTTTGATTTGTTTTTATAGAATTACTTCCTTTTGGAAGTCGCTTGTGCGTTCGTAGACGATGTCGGAACAGAAACTTGTTCAACAAATTTAGTTCAATTGAAAAGTGCTAGCGTGTACAAATGATGCATTTTCAAGTCCTAGGAACGTATAGAAAGCTGAATAACAATATTTTACGACAACTTCTATCTTGTTCATGATGGTTATGCCATATAAGTATCAGACGTTATAATATCTGTTATAGTTATAGTATTCAGGACGCAGTTCATACGAAAACGTCAGTTTATTAACTTAATCGTTTTATTCAAAGAGGCGAATAGAAGTTCTCTATTACTTTGGTACCTTATGTGTTCATAGACGCTTAGAAAATCAACACTGTATACACGCTAGCACTTTCGAGTTTTCTGTTTTCACTCTGTTATACATAGATTTTGAACACATGATTACCACATCATAAATTGTAAATGTTATTTTGGTAAACGAAAGTTCATATTTTCAACATACTAGCAAAACAAAACAATAATGTAGCAAATTAAGCTATTAAGGTGTCATAAAAGTATTTTTTTATCAAAAGGTGAAATATGAGTATCATTTTCTAATTATTTCTGAGAATACAGCATAAACCCTCCCGTGTAATATACGTAGGTAGACTCAAGGGTAGAAGTACTGTTATATTTATTATACGTTCAGAGTTCAAATCGGGTAAAATTCGAATATACTGAAAGAACCTATCGATAAACATTGTCGATAAAATATTTTAAAATGTCATTTGGTTCGAGATACATTTTTTTAAGAATTGCAAATTGACAGCTTGATTTATTCAAAAAGTCAAAATATTTAAAGCGTATTGACTTGGGAAATGAGAATTGTCTAGGCTATACCTTTAGTTCTCGTTTGATTTATTATATATAAGCATGTTCAGTTATCCGAAACAGTATGTCAACGGTTAAATTGGAAGATAGTGCGTTTCTCTTTTACACTTTAATGATCGAATAAGAACATATTGTTTACTTCAGGTGGACATTTTTTTTTTGTATTTTGTTGAAGCAATAGTTGTAAACTTTTACTATGTTTAGTTGCAGTTCAATGTTCTTCTACTTCTTAAATTTTTAAACATATCGTTGGTATTTTGGACTGTCTTATATATATATTATTCGAAATAATAAGGATTTTCTTATCCCACGCATAGATTACCTTAGCCGTTTTTGGCACAACTTTTTGGAATTTTGGTCCTCAATGCTCTTCAACTTTTTACTTGTTTGTCTTTCTAACTATTTTGATCTGAGCGTCACTGATGAGTCTTATGTAGACGAAACGCGCGTCTGGCGTATCAAATTATAAGCCTGGTACCTTTGATAACTATTATAATCTGTACAATGTACAAAACATGCTAGTGTACAAAACATGTAATTGTACAAACAATTATGCTAGTTTAAAAAAAAAACTTATGTACAAAACATGTTTCAAGTACAAAACATGTTTCAAGTACAAAACATGTTAATGTACAAAACATGTTAATATACAAATCATGTTAACATACAAAACATGTTAACATACAAAACATGCTAATGTACAAAACATTTTGGCGTTCGTGGTATAATATGACATCTTTGTTTCTATTTAACTGCTGCTATGTCAGCATCAATATATCTGGATTACAAACATTAATGCATCCACTATATTATCAATAAGATTGTAATATACATGTTGAAACATTATTTCCGATCCGGTTATTCGGAACAAAATTAAAGGCATTATATGAAGTTTTCTGATTCAAAGATCTTTTATTGATTGATTGCGTCAAAATTATTGTCCTCTTTTTACAATAATTGCTTTAAGGATCCTGAAGTCTCTTCTCGCTTGAAATACGTGCCCTTATTATCAATGATAAAGATGTTCGTCCTAGATATAAGTATCGTCTATAGACCTGCTTATATAAAATGTATATAAGGTCATCTTTCAACGACAAGTGTCAATAAAATATATAAAGCTGGCATTGCTCTCACAAATCTTAATATCATTATAACTTCAGATATAGCATGTGGCAATGGTAGCAGTTAAGGCAGGTGTCCCCTCATCACCAGACATGACAAATATCCCAAACATGACTCATTCAGATCATCATACTAGTGACAATAGCAATAGTACACATACACAGCCATGTTCAGTCCTCCTTAAAGACATTTTGGATTTTGATGACTCTGAACAACACTGTCTCATTTCGAAATGTGGAACTAATGGCTACAAAACTTGTAAAATTTTAATAACAGACGCTCAATTCACTAGCAATTTAACTAAAAAGTCTTACTTTACTAGAAGTTACGATGATCTGAATTGTAAATCTATAAATGTCGTCTACGGATTAGAGTGTAACCTTTGTGGATTGGTTTACGTCGGTGAAACGAGAGAAAGGTTAAACAAACGTATGTGCGGCCATATATCAGATATCAACCTCAATGCAAATGACATTCTGTTCCAGCATTTTAATCAGCCTGATCATTCCATCGTTTCTATGACAGTTCGTATAATCGAAAAGATATACCACAAGACTAACAATCCTCAATTTACAACACCTCTCCTTAGACAAAAAGAGGACTACTGGATTCGACAATTGGGAACTGCAACACCATATGGTTGCAATGACAAAATTGATGGTATAGGTATTCTATCTAGTACTTTCTGTAACTCGGTGAATGTGATGAATATTTTCAACTCTACTCCTCGACGTAGATGCAGTCATGGTCATCGTCATTATACATCACCTACTTTGCATGATGTCTCTATTAATGACTTGCTGCAATTTATACAAAAGCCGTTAGGTATTCATCACATTCGCACGACACTGTATTCATTGCCCCTTTCAAAACTTCATTCTCTGTTCAATTTATGTTTGGAAACCACTGTTTCAAACCCTCATTCAAACCAATACAGCTATCATTTCGGATATTGCAAGTTACAGACTTTTCAAACCAGTTCGCATTGGAAAAGATAAAAAAGAGAAAAGATCTTTTCTTAAACTTTCCTTTGCCAACAAAGGTCTCGATGGCGTCAACTTAGGCAATATCCTTCATCATAAATTAGTTCAGTTGAAAATACCTCCTTATTTTAAAGATCAGTCTGTACCAATAATGTCTTATACCTATACCAAACCAATTGCAACCAAAATTTTCAATTACAAACACGTTTTGCAGGATCTCAACATTGACGACTTCAAGTCTAAACCTCCTGATTGCACATGTGCTAGTTCCAAATTCATATATAATCCGGCTGGCCACGTTATTACCTGAGACCTCAACATTGTCAATAATACTTCCCTGCGAAATTTCACCAAAGGTTCGAATTATCGTGAGCCTAAATCCATCTATTGGAAATACAACTTCAAAATACTGATGGATTCAGTCGAGGATTATGCCAGGCAATGGGCTAAACGCGAGAAAGAAGACGTAGATACTCTTTCCGAATGGATTAAGGCTGTGAGGTCGTTGATACAAATCCGAATTAAGAAACTAAATGGGCATATCAATACCCACGCTACATCAATTTTTAAAGACCCAAATGTTGCAAAACACTTGACCTACCTCAATGACAAATATATTGTTCTCCCCGCAGATAAAGCCCCAAACAACATCGTTTTTGTGTGTAAATATCATTACATAAACTGCTTGATAAATGAATTAGGTATTGACACTTCACTTGGAAACTCAACATATACCCGCACGACACTTACCAAAGAGGAAATCCTGGATAATCATAGGTCTGTTCTATGTTCCTTTGGAATTTCAACAAAAGATGAAGAACTGGATCTTCCATCACTGTATTGGATACCTAAACTACATAAGTGTCCTTACAAACAACGGTCTATTGCTGTGTTTTCCAAGTGCTCCACGAAACTTTTTTCTAAATTATTAACATCTATTTTATCAGCAATCAAAGCCGGACTCCAAAGTTATTGTGAAACTGCCTATTCTAGAGGTGGCGTGAATCAGATGTGGATACTAAAAAATTCCAAAGATCTTTTAGAGTACATACAATATAAGACTCCCTCATCTTGCAATAGTATTAAAACACTTGACTTTTCTACACTTTACACAAGTATTCCCCATTCCAATCTAAAAGACAAATTGAAAGAGTTGGTATTACTTTGTTTCATTAAAAAGAATGGCGAACGTAGATACAAGTATCTTGTCTTGGGGAGGGATAAATCCTACTGTGTAAAGAATCACTCTGATTCAAACAAAAAATTCTCTGAAACTGACATTGTCAAGATGCTTGATTTCTTGATTGACAACATATTTGTTACGTTTGGAGGACGTGTTTTTTAACAGACTGTCGGAACTCCAATGGGAACCAATTGTGCCCCTCTTCTTGCCGACTTGTTTCTTTATTATTATGAGGCTGACTTCATACAGGAACTTCTTAGGAAGAAAGATAAGAAGTTAGCAATATCCTTTAACTCTACGTTCCGCTATATAGATGATGTTCTCTCACTAAATAATACAAAATTTGGTGACTATGTTGACCGAATCTATCCCATCGAACTAGAGATAAAGGATACTACAGATACAATTAAGTCTGCCTCATATCTTGACTTACATCTAGAAATTGACAATGAGGGTCGGTTGAAAACAAAACTTTACGACAAAAGAGATGATTTCAGCTTCCCAATTGTGAACTTTCCATTTCTATGTAGCAACAGTCCAGCCACGCCTGCATACGGAGTATATATCTCCCAATTGATACGATATTCCCGGGCTTGTGTTTCCTATCATGATTTCCTTGATAGAGGATTGCTGCTCACAAGGAAGCTATTAAACCAAGAGTTCCAAATGGTGAAGTTGAAATCATCCTTTCGTAAATTTTACGGACGCCATCACGAGTTGGTTGACCGTTATGGAATAACCGTTTCACAGATGATATCGGATATGTTCCTTATGTCGTAACTATAATACCCTTCCCTTTTCACGAATGTGACTTGCCAAATTAGACTATTTACCGGATTTGTAATAACATAAGCAACACGACGGGTGCCACATGTGGAGCAGGATCTGCTTACCCTTCCGGAGCACCTGAGATCACCCCCAGTTTTTGGTGGGGTTCGTGTTGCTTAGTCTTTAGTCTTTAGTTTTCTATGTTGTGTCATCTGTACTTTTATTTGTCTGTTTGTCTTTTTATTTTTGGCCATTGCGTTGTCAGTTTGTTTTCGATCGATGAGTTTGACTGTCCCTCTTGTATCTTTCGTCCCTCTTTTAATAATTATATTTCTTTATGTGGATAATTTGAAGAAGAGTATAGTTTGTTGGCCCAGGATATAAGTAATTCACTGTGTCTATTTTAAAGATATAATACCTGTATATCAATTTGAATATCACAAAGTTAGAAACATATGGATATCATTAAAACATAAATATGAAATATAAAACAAAATCGCTGGAAGTTACCATATATTTGTTTATGGACAGTATTTGTTATAAAGACATTACCAACGCATCACTTTTTATGTTCCAAGTTTCCATCAAAAATCATTCTATATATGTATAAAACCTGTAATAACTTTTATGTTTTGATTTTTGCATTTTTAGATTACTTATGTGCACTCCATGTGTCTTCCGCTGTAGTAAAGGTTTCATTGATTTCTTACTTATTTTTGCTAAATTAATTTCGACAGCTTTTTATTTGTTTGTTTTCTTTTTTATTTGTACAGAGGTTCTGTTATGTCTATTTAAAGATTCAAATATATAACATATATTGATATAATCGTTTTCAATCTAGATATAGACTTTTGATTCACTGGTTATTCATCATCCTTGTCTGATAAGTATATTTTCGTTCCGAAAAAAATGGCTCAGGCGGCGTCCAAAACATGCGAGATTTGCATAAGTGCTTCGGGATCGCAATACTGCTTAGAATGTGAACAATACTTTTGTGAAAATTGTAAAATATTTCATAAAAGACAAAAAGGAACAAACAATCACCAGTTTCAATCGTCCTCAGACATCATCCCGGAAGGTAAATCGAAATGTCTGGACCACAAGGAAGACTTAAGTTGTTTATGTAATACATGTAATGTAGCAGTCTGTAGCAGTTGTGTGACCGGAAGTCACAAAGGGCATGCCTTTTCCAAGCTTATGGACAGCATGTCACAGATGAAGGAGAAAAATAAAAAAGTCCTGCGTAGAAAGGTACAAGAGGTAACTCAAAACATGAAAAAGATGGAAGAAGGTCTAAAAGCATTGGATGTGAAGGTGGAAGTAGTAGTTAAAGCTATTACAGAAGAAGGTACAAAGATAAAGGATATGGTTGATAAATGTATCGCACAGATGATTGCATCGGTCAAAGATCAATCAAGGACGGAAAAGGACAAATTAAGAAAGATCATAGCAGATACTAAACTGGATTTGAAGGCAGGAAGTGACTTAGACAAGAAGATATATGAACTGGACAAGACACGAAACGATGGAAAATTGTTACAGTCTTTACAGACGCTTACAGATGACATCGCAAAGCTGACGATAGAGCCTATACCTGAGTTTCCCAACGTACAGTATACTGTTAAGTCCGCAACAGATAATGACATCAAACAGCTTTTTGGTACATTCAAGATCAGGTAAGTTTGGATGATATTTGTTTAGTCGACTGCATTTTACAGTCGTAAATAGAGACAACAGTAGTATACCGCTGTTCGAAATTCATAAATCGATTGAGGTAAAACAAATCCGGGTTACAAACTAAAACTGAGGGAAACACATCAAATATAAGAGGAGAACAAAGACACAACAGAAACACTAAAATGCGAACACACAGAAACGAACTATAAGATAACAATAGCCATTTTCCTGACTTGGTACAGGACATTTTAAAACAAAATGGTGGGTTGAACCTGGTTTTGTGGCTAGCTAAACAGCTAACACATATTTTATTATGTTTAAATTATTTTAATGTGACACCTACTCTTGCAAGTTTTTTTCTATCCGCTTCAGATATTTCCTAATCAAATTTTGTTGTTTTAAATTAATACCTTATATCTGGAATTAATCTCGAATGAAGACGCAGTGGAGATAATTCAATAAGAAAAGAAGTGGTCATACACAGTGTATTATTTCTGATGGATTAACAATGCACTTCAGTAATGAAAGATGTGGTCAATAACAATGGACACAGTCAAATTCATTTAACAATGCACTCTAGACACTCCGTACAATTATAAAGCAATTCAGGAATACTTGTATTCAAACTTGTACAGACAAATCTGTTTTCCCAATTGTTTTATGTTTTGTTTTGATATCATCAATAAAAGGAAACATATAATGATAAAGATAAAAAAAAAAAACCTATAAAAGCGATGTTCTTTTGTTTTTTGTGTTTTGTTTTGCTGTTCATGTACTGATTTTGTGTCATGAATGGAAATCTCATATCCTTTTTTTAATTATATATAAACATTGCAATGTGTTATTTGTACAGTGATGTACGTACACGACAAACCAGAGATTCTAAGAAAGAGCTATTTAAACTAAAGATGGAGGGCAATATCTTTTTTTTTATAATTTACAGTGTTAAATGTATACTCTTAACGATGAAATCGTTTCGTCTATTGTTTGTTTAAGTCACATAAAGACACAATTTTACGACACAAGAGATAACGTCAGCTTCCCAGTTGTGAACTTTGAATTTCTATGTAGCATCAGTCCAGCTGCTTATATCTCCCATTAATACATGTACGATTCAAGGGCTTGCGTTTTATATCATAATGTCCTTGTTAGAGGGTAACTGCTAACAAGGAAGCTATTGAACCAAGAGTTCCAAGTGGTTACATTGAAATCATTTTTTCGGATAATGTTCCGGACACCATCACGAGTTGATTCCGTTATGGAATATCTGTTTCACAGATGACGACGAACAAGTTATAATCGTCGTAGACATAATTCCGTTTTCCTTTTCCCTGAATGTAACATACAGAATTATACTTATCACCGGGTTTGTACTTACATAATTTTTATTCCATGGCGTTGTCAGTTTATTTTTGACTTATGAATTTGAATGTTTCTTTGGTATCTTTCACACATTATCTATATTTAAATCTATACACATTACTTTGATCCAGTCTACCCTTCCATTGTTCTGATAACATGTATGTTTCTCTATATTGTACCTACCAATGCAGAGATTTAATCGTTGCAACATTTACTTACTAAGTACTAATCTTCATCAAATTGTTTTTGAGTTTTTAAGAGGCGTATTTGTTTTAACGAATATATTTTCACCAACTCACATCTGTTTTTTGTTGTGTGTTTTTATGTTGTTTTTTTACAAGTTTTAAAAAGCAGATCAATAATTTCTTTTCTTAATCTTCAACAATAAAAACCATTTGTAATGCATACTTTAATACTAACTCAGTGCATGTTTGCATCAAAGTGGCTTACACTGATACTAATAGGCATTACGAAAAAAAAACATCGAATGCAAACAAAACAACAAAAGTAATGCACTGAACAATGTTGAAAGAGATATACTTAAACCCATTTTTACTTATTTTGGTAAGCTGCTAATACGTTTGATCCATATCATTTCCATTCTCAGGAATACTCTTTTACTATACGCTGATTTCTCACGTCAATTAAACGTTTTATGGGATAACTGGATCCCTGTATCTTTAAACTGATAAAGTAATTGTGTCTGCCTGACATATTTAAAGCACCCATCTTTATTCTTATGTACATAATCCAGCCCTGCCTAAACAAATATATTAATTTTATCTTTTAAAAACAGTTATCGAAGCAGTCATATGGAATGTATCCCCATTGGAATATTCATCCCTTAGCTCAACGTACTGATGTAGATGTTATAACCAACAAACGCACAAATGACATCAAATAACGTCACTTAAAACCAAACACTTTGACGGGAATTAAAATATAGAAATTAATGCAATGAATACATTGATACCTGGTCGTTCCATCAGTTGGTGGACTATTAGATTTCGAGTGTGCTACCAGCTCTGTAGCTAGAACTTCGGTACTAACATCAACATACGGATATTGTTTTCTTTTAAAAAATAATGTCAAAACCTTCTTCGTGTATATCTTTGATAAATGTCCAAGTTTGGCTAAAGTATGTTTTGTTTTTTTTTTTTTGCTTTTTTGCTGCTTTTTTGAACTCGCGAATCACGAAAGAGGTGGTTTCCTCAAATTTATTTTAGTGCCATTTGTATCTCGTTTATAACTACTTGTTAGTGAACTAAAGATGACTGCGGGTATTGTCAATTTAAAAAGGGTTTAATTTTGATTTAATCAAATATGTTGTTCATTATAGTGAATACGGACCGGATAAAGAAACCAAAGAGCAGGGACAATACCTGTACAGATGTACCACTTGTGGGTAAGTTACTAAATATTGATTATGATATTTTTAATGTATGGTGTATCCAATGTTTGATGAATAAGGGTTGTTTATTGTTTGGATCTAGGAACCTATGTATTCATCAAATGTAGGTCACAAGTACAAATTAAATGATTGATTTCAGTTTCCATGAAATGCGTCATACACATTTTCTTCGAATAAAGTAAGTTCTGTAATTTGAGCTTGGAATGTACTTTGAAGTTGATTTTCTAAGTTTAGACCACCAATATGTTTGCACTATTTCAGGAACCCGTAAACAATTTAGTTTACTGGAACATGTTTGGAGTAGAATTACATTTCAGAACGCATGAATACTTTGATATGTTAACAAAGTGTAACACCTGTTTTGTTTTGTAGGAAACGATTTCAGTACGTTCGTGTGTCAACTGTCATATGAATGGATGTCTAAAATTTTCTAACGTTCTTAATGTCTCACAATTTCGTTAAGGGAACGACAATGAAATTTTAAAGAACAAATGAACGAGGACATACAAACAATATACTTAATACTTTGTAGAAAAGCGTTTCAAAGATTAAGCAAAATGGAAAATTCCTGAACAATATTGGACATTAACTACAATCTGCTTTTCAATACAATGAACGCAATTCGTACAAAATTAAATTTACGATTACGATTAATTTTACCATTATCTCCTACAATTCGACATTCGTCATTTTTTTTACGGTTATATTTCAGATATTTAAAGGGGCATTAGCTACGATATCTAAAAAAAAGTATTTCTTTTTTATTCAATCTTTAATGAAAGTGAAATTGTGAAATACTAATTCGCTAAATGCAGCCAGTTTGGTACAATTTTGTCGAAAAATAAGCAAATACACATCGATGATGAATTATTCACTTGCAAGTGAATAATTCGACCTCATTGAATCCATATGCATGTGACCTTCAATTTAACCCCTTAGCTAGAGATGGATTACGCATAAACTAGGCGCGTTCAGCTATTAAAAGGACAAAAATGTCAACATTGAACGTGAAACAAGGGTAGACCATTTGGTCGACTGGTTCCACAAACAACATTCTTATACAGATGAAAATGATGATTAACATAGTTTTAAAACCTGTAATATGAATCAAACTTACATAGAAAAATCAAATTGCATGTGTTTGCTCTTCATTTATATCTATATTTATTTTTTAACATATATGACCGTCGGCAGTCTTTAGAGATCACCTTGTTGGTTAATTATATGGCATCTAGACTAAAATGCACACGAATGCTGGTACATATTATCGAGTCCATGAATCGTAAATTGTTTATTTTAGACTTTTTATAATTCGGATATACGTTTTAGTATAAATCACATTTAAGAATGTGAGTCAAATTGGTGAACATTAATTTCACAGCTAATGCCCATTAAAACGCTAATAAGCCACATATTTGATAAAAAAATTCGAAATAAAAACATATTGCATAGCTATCTATACAGTAAATGAATACAAATTTAGACACTTTATGTGTTGACTAACTTTTAGATATTCAAAAAGTTTGAGCAGAGCATTGTTTTCTCTTGATGGGCGTTGGAAGCAGTAAATGTTGTGCTATTATCACATTTATCCTTGTCCATGAATATTTAGAGTGGGTAACACACAATATATTTCAAAAAGAAGCGTTGAAATGAAGTAAACAAACAACATTTTATTGAAAACCATTTGTTTTGTCTTGGAAAAATTAATGAGTAAACGTCAGCACATCTAGCAGTACGTTTATTTAGAAAGCTGTCTCTTATGCATGTGTAACTGACACTACTGGTCTGCTTCATCTTTCAGAACGGAAAAGAGATTTGATTTGTAAGTATTATCTACGTCTATAGTCAAATAGTCAAAACAGTCATTTACTGCAAACAAGGTTTCTAAATGTATCTTAGTCACTAGATCGTTCTGATAAAAGACATGTAAAAATAGGTTCAATATTTAAAATGAACATTAAGTACATAGTAATAATACAATATCAAAACAAGAGCTTTATGAAATGGTTATAGATAATCATGCTTAATATTTATTTATATGTTCCGGTCATTCAATTCAATTGTTGAGGTATTTGACTAGGTTTTTTAGATTCCATCTCCTCTATTATCTTATTTCAACCCGGTTTTTAATAACTACATCATGATTTTCATGGTATCGGGTAACTGATTACACGGAAGAAATTGAACCAACATGTTAATGTTGATGGCATCCCTTACATGTTTCACTGACGTCGTTATGGTTTGGTTGATTCTTTGAAATTTGTATCACTGTCGGACTGATATTGTTTTAATCATGTCGTGAACGTATCTGCAATACATTAGAGAATACTTCATATGAAAATATAAAAAGAAAATACATTGTTGTCTTGTTTTAAACCCTATCAATATTCAAAATTGATATGTGTCTTAACAAATACATTAATACATATTAAGTAAATATCAAAGGTTTCCTCTTTACCTCTAAGCCTATTTCAATTTCTACAGAAACGGTAACATTTCAGAGACAACAGTTAAGTCCAAGTTTAACTTTGAGTTGTTTTTTTTTTATTCGGGATGTTCATGTATAAAAAGTTATGTTGTCCGTTTTTTTATCCTAAATGATTATGTTAACCAATAACAAAATAATCCTTGCTTTCTATCCGAAGAAAACAAAAAAACATATGCAATGAAGCAATTACGAAATTAATGTTATTAATTAAAACCTGGTTTTACATGTTGAATAGCCATTGAAACTGGATAGGAAGAATTAGTTTACTTATCGTTGAAGGCTGTACGGCGACCTAAAATGTTTATCAACGCCATTTGAACTCTTGGGGATAGTCGTCTCATTTGTATTTATATTACATGTCCTTATTTTTATATCAATCGGTGTTCAAACATAAAACTGATGATAATTATAGAAGTGTCATGTCGATGTTCTGGTAAAATTATAGAAGTGTCATGTCAATGTTCTGCTTCAATTATAGAAGTGTCATGTCGATGTTCTGCTTCAATTATAGAAGTGTCATGTCAATGTTCTGCTTCAATTATAGAAGTGTCATGTCGATGTTCTGCTTTATTATCACATATTGAGGTATACAACTGAGGACAATTATAGAAGTGTCGTGTCGATGTTCTGCTTAAAAATTACATATCTATGTATAAAACAGGTGAACACTGCAGGTTTGCACCTCCTGCTATGTATGTCTAATTCATCGATAAAACACTTTAGTCATCAATTTAATTTCAAAACTTTCTCAAAGACAATGTTTAAAAAAAAAAATATCTTCAAAAGGTCTTTGATTTCAAAGTCGGATATATTATTGATGTTTTGTCATTCAAACACCTACATTTTAATGAGTTTTTACATTAACCCCAGTAAACTTGAAATTAAGGATGATACAAAAAGTAGCAGTTCTGCTTCATATCTTGATTTATTTTCAAAATTGACACAGATGGACAAATTCAATTCAGAATCTGTGACAAACGATTTCAACTTTCTATTTCTCAGCACTAACAGACTGATTCGACATCACATAAGTTTTTAGTCACAATCACAGAATTGGTTGATCTATTCGATTGGTCTCAACTCACTTACGACACATGTTAGTTGTCTTTATATATAAGAACAGTCGTCTGATCTTTACATTTACCGATTTTTACGTATTTCCGATGATGACGTTTTGACTAAGTGTAGATTCGCATTCAGTAGGACAACCGGAAGCGTCTGTGCTCAGTGATACGGTCACTAGACGACGATGTCAACACGTGGCGGCCATTGCTTGACGTTGCTTTTGGCATTCCAAGTTGTAAAGTTGCATTCATGACATTCTAGGATGCATTATCTTTATGCTACACAATATACAAGGTAAAGGCTCATTCCAGATATTTAGCTAATTATTTTCAAATACGTGTTATCTCTTGAAATTATTTAAACGGCAAAAAATAAAGTGTAAAATTATTTGAAATATAAAATCCCATTCATCATCATTTCCCCTTCATATATTGAATCTACTATTTACACCCAAAGTTGGTAAAATAAATCCGGATATCGGCCTAAAATATCCGCCCTCATCTCCGGAAATATTATACCCACACAAGTTGTCAACATCCGTTTTCAAACTGTTCAAATTGTTCTTCACTATCTCCCTGGAAATTATTTACCACTTTTACTTGGTGCTCAGGTAATAGTACATTCTTGTAAGCCTAAAACACCAAATACCGACCAAAATGAATCAAATTTGAATGCACCCGTGATCACCTCTGATGCCAAGGGGGGTGGGGGGGGGACATTTGTTATTTTTTAATTTGCTGAACGTCTCATGTTCAATTCAGAAGTCCATGTACCAACTCATAAGAATGTAAGACATATTCGCTTTACTGACTGTTGACTACTGTATACCTGGTCTTATATAACTCTTATTTGCCCTAGTTCATACATTTACATGTATACACTAAAATTTATAAAAATCTCCATGAAGGCAATAGAAAAGTTTAATCAAACATTTAACTTGATATAGAATACAAAGGGCAAGAGATACCTAAGGGGATGACCATTTGATTTTCTCGGGGTGGGGCAGGAGGAATTTAAGAGGACAGACTATTCATTTTCTTGGGCTATTTTAAAAAGTTTTTCTTGCCACGTGAACATTTATGTTCAATCTGCACACACTTTAGACAATTATTTCCTGCCTTTATTGGACAGAATATTCATTTCAATCCTGTGTCAGCACTCTTGAGCAATGTTTATATTATGTTCAGTTATCATCATGATTACATGTACACGTACCAAACGAGCATATTAAAAATTTAGTAATTGTATGTACTTTGTATTACAGCATGGAAAAAATGTGTTCACTAATAGATTAAAACAGAATTGTTATATATATAAACAAAACTGTTTGTACATTTATCATATAGATGTAACAAGAAGATGGAAATGGAATGTTTAAGTGATTGCAACAACCCATTTTAATTAAATAATAAAAATTTGTACATGTTGGAAGCAAAACTATGTTTGTTAGTTGAAAACAATATAACTACAACATAGTAGGGGTAAGTGACCAAAAGTGTTTGTTTAGGGTAACACAAGTTGGCTAGTTACAATGTACTATGATTTCAATCTCCCAAAGTATGAAAAAAATATAATATACATTGCATTCAAACTGTTTTTATTAGGGAAACATATTGTGAAAATATTCTGCATTTAACTGCCAGACATGAAAGTTCCAAATTAAATAAGTTTGGGCTGGCACTTAAAATGTATAGGATGAGCCAAGTAATCCTACACAGATTCAAGGCCCAATGGTCTTTTTTTGTTCTATTATCTATGTTCTGTAAATTTTGATATTGGTTCCTTCAGATTTAAAAATTAATTGCAAAGAATGAAGGGTACAGTAATTACAATTTAATAGATATATTAATGAGTGAAAACAATATAAAGGAGGTAACTCTTACATGATGTGCATCATATCATATCCTGATGAAGTGTTAAAATGAGCTTTCTGAAAGATTTTAATTTAAACATTTTTGCTAACAACCTTATCCAAAATGAATGAAAATTTATTCAATTTGAATTTTTTTCTTACATAAGAAATCTACTTGAGCAGACCATGAGTGGTTGTCGTTTGTTTATGTGTGTTACATATTTGTTTTCTCGTTTGAATTGTTTTACATTGTCATTTCGGGGCCTTTTATAGCTGACTGTGCGGTATGGGCTTTGCTCCTTATTGAAAACCATTTGTTTTGTCTTGGAAAAATTAATGAGTAAACGTCAGCACATCTAGCAGTACGTTTATTTAGAAAGCTGTCTCTTATGCATGTGTAACTGACACTACTGGTCTGCTTCATCTTTCAGAACGGAAAAGAGATTTGATTTGTAAGTATTATCTACGTCTATAGTCAAATAGTCAAAACAGTCATTTACTGCAAACAAGGTTTCTAAATGTATCTTAGTCACTAGATCGTTCTGATAAAAGACATGTAAAAATAGGTTCAATATTTAAAATGAACATTAAGTACATAGTAATAATACAATATCAAAACAAGAGCTTTATGAAATGGTTATAGATAATCATGCTTAATATTTATTTATATGTTCCGGTCATTCAATTCAATTGTTGAGGTATTTGACTAGGTTTTTTAGATTCCATCTCCTCTATTATCTTATTTCAACCCGGTTTTTAATAACTACATCATGATTTTCATGGTATCGGGTAACTGATTACACGGAAGAAATTGAACCAACATGTTAATGTTGATGGCATCCCTTACATGTTTCACTGACGTCGTTATGGTTTGGTTGATTCTTTGAAATTTGTATCACTGTCGGACTGATATTGTTTTAATCATGTCGTGAACGTATCTGCAATACATTAGAGAATACTTCATATGAAAATATAAAAAGAAAATACATTGTTGTCTTGTTTTAAACCCTATCAATATTCAAAATTGATATGTGTCTTAACAAATACATTAATACATATTAAGTAAATATCAAAGGTTTCCTCTTTACCTCTAAGCCTATTTCAATTTCTACAGAAACGGTAACATTTCAGAGACAACAGTTAAGTCCAAGTTTAACTTTGAGTTGTTTTTTTTTTATTCGGGATGTTCATGTATAAAAAGTTATGTTGTCCGTTTTTTTATCCTAAATGATTATGTTAACCAATAACAAAATAATCCTTGCTTTCTATCCGAAGAAAACAAAAAAACATATGCAATGAAGCAATTACGAAATTAATGTTATTAATTAAAACCTGGTTTTACATGTTGAATAGCCATTGAAACTGGATAGGAAGAATTAGTTTACTTATCGTTGAAGGCTGTACGGCGACCTAAAATTTTTATCAACGCCATTTGAACTCTTGGGGATAGTCGTCTCATTTGTATTTATATTACATGTCCTTATTTTTATATCAATCGGTGTTCAAACATAAAACTGATGATAATTATAGAAGTGTCATGTCGATGTTCTGGTAAAATTATAGAAGTGTCATGTCAATGTTCTGCTTCAATTATAGAAGTGTCATGTCGATGTTCTGCTTCAATTATAGAAGTGTCATGTCAATGTTCTGCTTCAATTATAGAAGTGTCATGTCGATGTTCTGCTTTATTATCACATATTGAGGTATACAACTGAGGACAATTATAGAAGTGTCGTGTCGATGTTCTGCTTAAAAATTACATATCTATGTATAAAACAGGTGAACACTGCAGGTTTGCACCTCCTGCTATGTATGTCTAATTCATCGATAAAACACTTTAGTCATCAATTTAATTTCAAAACTTTCTCAAAGACAATGTTTAAAAAAAAAAATATCTTCAAAAGGTCTTTGATTTCAAAGTCGGATATATTATTGATGTTTTGTCATTCAAACACCTACATTTTAATGAGTTTTTACATTAACCCCAGTAAACTTGAAATTAAGGATGATACAAAAAGTAGCAGTTCTGCTTCATATCTTGATTTATTTTCAAAATTGACACAGATGGACAAATTCAATTCAGAATCTGTGACAAACGATTTCAACTTTCTATTTCTCAGCACTAACAGACTGATTCGACATCACATAAGTTTTTAGTCACAATCACAGAATTGGTTGATCTATTCGATTGGTCTCAACTCACTTACGACACATGTTAGTTGTCTTTATATATAAGAACAGTCGTCTGATCTTTACATTTACCGATTTTTACGTATTTCCGATGATGACGTTTTGACTAAGTGTAGATTCGCATTCAGTAGGACAACCGGAAGCGTCTGTGCTCAGTGATACGGTCACTAGACGACGATGTCAACACGTGGCGGCCATTGCTTGACGTTGCTTTTGGCATTCCAAGTTGTAAAGTTGCATTCATGACATTCTAGGATGCATTATCTTTATGCTACACAATATACAAGGTAAAGGCTCATTCCAGATATTTAGCTAATTATTTTCAAATACGTGTTATCTCTTGAAATTATTTAAACGGCAAAAAATAAAGTGTAAAATTATTTGAAATATAAAATCCCATTCATCATCATTTCCCCTTCATATATTGAATCTACTATTTACACCCAAAGTTGGTAAAATAAATCCGGATATCGGCCTAAAATATCCGCCCTCATCTCCGGAAATATTATACCCACACAAGTTGTCAACATCCGTTTTCAAACTGTTCAAATTGTTCTTCACTATCTCCCTGGAAATTATTTACCACTTTTACTTGGTGCTCAGGTAATAGTACATTCTTGTAAGCCTAAAACACCAAATACCGACCAAAATGAATCAAATTTGAATGCACCCGTGATCACCTCTGATGCCAAGGGGGGTGGGGGGGGGGACATTTGTTATTTTTTAATTTGCTGAACGTCTCATGTTCAATTCAGAAGTCCATGTACCAACTCATAAGAATGTAAGACATATTCGCTTTACTGACTGTTGACTACTGTATACCTGGTCTTATATAACTCTTATTTGCCCTAGTTCATACATTTACATGTATACACTAAAATTTATAAAAATCTCCATGAAGGCAATAGAAAAGTTTAATCAAACATTTAACTTGATATAGAATACAAAGGGCAAGAGATACCTAAGGGGATGACCATTTGATTTTCTCGGGGTGGGGCAGGAGGAATTTAAGAGGACAGACTATTCATTTTCTTGGGCTATTTTAAAAAGTTTTTCTTGCCACGTGAACATTTATGTTCAATCTGCACACACTTTAGACAATTATTTCCTGCCTTTATTGGACAGAATATTCATTTCAATCCTGTGTCAGCACTCTTGAGCAATGTTTATATTATGTTCAGTTATCATCATGATTACATGTACACGTACCAAACGAGCATATTAAAAATTTAGTAATTGTATGTACTTTGTATTACAGCATGGAAAAAATGTGTTCACTAATAGATTAAAACAGAATTGTTATATATATAAACAAAACTGTTTGTACATTTATCATATAGATGTAACAAGAAGATGGAAATGGAATGTTTAAGTGATTGCAACAACCCATTTTAATTAAATAATAAAAATTTGTACATGTTGGAAGCAAAACTATGTTTGTTAGTTGAAAACAATATAACTACAACATAGTAGGGGTAAGTGACCAAAAGTGTTTGTTTAGGGTAACACAAGTTGGCTAGTTACAATGTACTATGATTTCAATCTCCCAAAGTATGAAAAAAATATAATATACATTGCATTCAAACTGTTTTTATTAGGGAAACATATTGTGAAAATATTCTGCATTTAACTGCCAGACATGAAAGTTCCAAATTAAATAAGTTTGGGCTGGCACTTAAAATGTATAGGATGAGCCAAGTAATCCTACACAGATTCAAGGCCCAATGGTCTTTTTTTGTTCTATTATCTATGTTCTGTAAATTTTGATATTGGTTCCTTCAGATTTAAAAATTAATTGCAAAGAATGAAGGGTACAGTAATTACAATTTAATAGATATATTAATGAGTGAAAACAATATAAAGGAGGTAACTCTTACATGATGTGCATCATATCATATCCTGATGAAGTGTTAAAATGAGCTTTCTGAAAGATTTTAATTTAAACATTTTTGCTAACAACCTTATCCAAAATGAATGAAAATTTATTCAATTTGAATTTTTTTCTTACATAAGAAATCTACTTGAGCAGACCATGAGTGGTTGTCGTTTGTTTATGTGTGTTACATATTTGTTTTCTCGTTTGAATTGTTTTACATTGTCATTTCGGGGCCTTTTATAGCTGACTGTGCGGTATGGGCTTTGCTCCTTATTGAAGGCCGCACGGTGACCTATAGTTGTTAATTTCTGTGTCATTTGGTCTCTTGTGGAGAGTTGTTTCATTGGCAATCATACAACATCTTCTGTTTTATACATATTGGGGTGATAGATGAACATTACAATGAAATACAATATCATAATTATCATTCTTCATAACTTTTGATTGAATTAACAATCTTACTTTAATCACCAAATATTTTCGTATTATCAGTAAACAACAGATCCTGTCAAAGGAATAATTTTACTGGATGTTAAAGTTTTAATACCTGGAATCAGTAATTTATATGAAATATAAATTTATGTGCAGAATTGTTTCTAAAGGGGGGTAACCCTACCGAATAACCCAGGCTGTACGAGTATTTATAAGCAGAACATTTTGTTGAACTAATGCAGCATTTAATAAATGAAACGTTAGCAGACTATGGGCTCCTACTAACAACAAAAGTGTTGTAAGAAGAGGAATTTTAGATATGTGAGACACATCAAAAACATTTAAATAGCGATGTGGATAAGTGAAATGTATTTTGTAATAAATTCAGATTATTCACTGAGTTTTATTTTATGTACTTTTCAAAAACACTCAATTTTGCACTCAAATAGTTAGTTGTAAAAAGAACGAAATTAAACATAAGGAATCACATTAATTATATAACAATGGTATTGCTTTGGTGAATCAACCCTTTGGCCTCACAAGTGTTTCACTTTTATTTTGAATGATCCTGCACAAGTTTTACGACATACAAGGTCAACACTGCTTACAATAATGTAATGCCGGCCTTTTCCATTTTTTTGGTAAACTTATGTCTGTATAGTTTCTTAAAATTATTGACGATATGGGGTCGATGTTAGTGAGATGTCCAATGTTGAAAGTAATATAAAGAATTTCAATTTACTGTTTTCGCTGTTTTTTTCAAGGTGTGATTACTAAAAAGCGGTAGATTTGTGTATGTTAGGAAGTTTTGTTTCACGTACTGCCTCCATATTTTCTCTGTAGTTACCGGATTTTACTATCAACTCAAATAAAACTCTTATGATCTACTAATTAATTTAAAGTCGAATCTTATCTTTATTGATGAAGATAAATCCATGTTTACAAACAATATCAACATTACGGGAATTTCCCTTTGAAGATCCATGATTCCTGATTGGTAAACAACATGTAAAAAGCTCTGTCATTGCATGGTCAGTCGGAAGTATGAAAGCAAAAACAACACCAGAACCGACGGTTTAAGTAGAAGTTAAATTATGTCTGATAATTACAACCAAGCGTTGAAAGTTAGTTAATACTGTATATAATACTATTTAACTTTTATTTAAGGTTGTCGGTGCCGGTGCTAAAAACGGTTGCCTGTGACAGTGCTAATGTAGTTATTGACAGTGCATATTAAGTGTGTCGGTGACGGTGCTTATGTTGTTAGTGGTTGTGGTTAAGTTGTTTTTGGCGGTGCTAAATATGTTTGTAGTTGCCTGTGCTATTTACGATTGCCGAGGACGGTGTTAACGTAGTTATTGACGGTGCAAATTAAGTGTATGTGTGTCGGTGACGGTGATGAGGTTGAAACAGTCCTTAGATTGTAAGGTACTTAATATGTATTGGTTTTATTATGCTAAGTGGATGTTTTATAATGTTGGGTGGTAATAATAACTTTGAATTTGGGGTTACAGATTTTAAATAATGGACAACCTTGTTACTTAACTGTTGATCTATATACTAGTAGCTTGTAATTACAAAAGTTCGTTTTTCTAATGAAAGACCAACCATTGACAGGGACCTGACCAGAACAATGACAGAGCCTGCAAGAGCCATTCTCTCCTCCGTTGTTTATTTAGTATTAATAAAATATGAAACTGTATTCATTCAGATATTTTTTTAATAACTCAGAATATATAAATATTCACAAATATACGTTTTCCCTTTCTGTAACGTGTTTTGGTCCGACGGTAACCATTACACGTCGAACCTAAGACAAAATAGACTCTTTTACTCTCTTTTTCTGTGTGATCCTGTGTGGCCGACTCTAGCACCAGGGAGGCAGCGTAATGCTTAAACCCGATATCCTGACATTTTAACACAAGATTAGACTTGACGCAACAAAGCTTCATTTTGCTTTTGATGAATTCAAATTTTGTAATTTCAGAATTATTGGACATTTACTCAAATGGTGTACAAGAACTCAACTTTGCTTTGATACTTTTTCAAGAAATTGTATCACAAGGCTATATTTGATACAATAAGCTTACTTTTGTCATTCCAGAGTTATGGTACTTATTTCATACAGAATTGAGTATGTATCACATATCATACTTAATCTAGTATGCAGCTATTGCTTGGATTGATTTCCTTCACTGTTTGCCGTTGTTGAGATTGAGTGAAACAATTTAGTTATTTTATCCCAATCAATCGGGGGAGGGGGAAGGGGTTTATGCCACCTGCATTCAACACTGCACAACTAAATCATATCACAAGCTATGATACAGCCAACCATACAACATAACCCCTGCCACCAGATGCCAAATGACGTTGAGGTTAACAACTACAGGTGACTGACAGCCTTCAACTAGAAGCAATGGATCAGGAGGATTTTTTTAGATAAATAACCTACCCTGGTAAAAACTGAAAATAAATAACTTGACACAAGACAGCTTCAAAATGAATATTCTGCATCTCAAAATGCAGGATATACATGAGAGATCAGGATACAACTGTATACAAAAGTGTAAATAAATTTAGAAAACAATAAACATGTGTAGCAATTAATCAATCCGGGAAAAAAATCGTTGGTATGGATTCAACATATCGCATAACTTCCTTTTCATCTAGAAACAAAAAAAAATGCTGAAAAGAAGAAAAGGATCCAACATTTAATGACATTCTACGTTGACATTTTCGGTGCCGGAAATTTGCAACAATGGTCTATATACTGATACAACTTCGGGTTAGGTGGATTCCGGCAATTCTGCTTCAAAATGTCACTAGCAGTTAACACGTATTAATGTCTTAAAATATATTTGTTATGTTTTTGTTTTTATTTTTTATCGAATCATTAATTTCGAAAGATGAATAGCTATCATGTACTTCGGAAATAAGGTTGCGGTAGGACCACCCCCCACCACCGTAGTGGGGACAAACAAAATAAAGATGACTGTTCTCAATTTCTACCCGATTTAATTGCCTAATTTTTTTTTTCACTATGTACCAAAGATTTCTATATGAAAGTCAAAAAACAATCGAGGTGGAGAACAGCTGATAAGTATAGCAGACCTATAGACGTAATAGAAAAAAAAGACAAAAATAGTGCCTCCTTCAATCCCGAAAAAAATCTATAAATCTACAATTTATTTATACATATTGTTATTCATAAAGGGGTTAATAATTTAGGGATTCACCTTTTTGTGAGATTTGAACGACTATTTACTTTCTAAAAAGAAACTCTTCCAATTTCTAAATCTACCGCACATGCAAAGAACAATCTATAAAAAATTGAGACCCATACTTTAAAATGAGTACACATTTTTGCCCTGGCTTGACAACCCCTGTTGGTTACGAATTTCGATGTGAAATACTAGCAAGAACAGTATGTTATTTGTTTTAGAAAATTGAAGGATATGTATTTTTTGTACCCATTTTGAATACGGCCATTTAATTTTTCAGTGCAGAAAATCAAAATCCTTTATTCTATGTTCAGATATAAAAAAAAAAGATTTTCTGTTGTTTTAGAATATTAGAATGACGATAATACGTATTTTCATATATTTTTCACGTATAAACGTGTAATAATCAACAATCATAATCGTCAGTACTTTGTTTTAAACAAATGACATAAGTAAACGAGAACGCGCCATTTTTCAGTTGACGTCGGCCGACGCAAAATAGTCCATTTTTTTCGCGTTGGACTACTGACCGCCGCCGAACCACATTTTTGCCAAATAGCACATCCGGTTGTCATGCTGATTGCGAGTGATGCATGTATATCAGGAAGTTTTGTTTTTGCCTTGATTTGCCTCTTCTTGCCGAATTAATGAGATTTGAGCACCAGTTAAATACGTTTTAATCTTGATATTGTTCGCACTGAGTGATTTTGAAAGAGGAAAATGCAAACTTGAAGTTATCTCTGTTTAATCAAAATATTCCTATATCTAAGTATCAAGCAAATGCTAACAACCATTAAACAAAGAACCTATTTTAATATTGAATGTACTGAATTATGTAAGCTGTTTTGCCACTGTAACGAAACTCTATACTATGTATCTGTAGTTATACATTTAAATTCAACTAGCATAGCAATTCAAATGTAACGACGATCTAAAATGACTTAATTTCTCTAAAAATAGTTTATAGCTATAAAAATCGGGCATACTTTATGGTGCTCTTTTACACATAATATCCTTTATGAAGTCTTCAAAACAGTTCATATTATTAATATAACTGGACATATGCACTTCTTATAATGTTTAAAGCCGAAATCATTTAATTTTCAAAACAATATGTTGATTATATTTTATGAAATAATTATGTTTTGTATCGTGAGTGGCTAAACATATTTTTCTTGATATCAAACTTATATTTCTGTTATTTTTCAGCCTAATGTAAGTGTTATTTACCAGATAGATAAGTATACTGTGATAAGTGCATACAAAATGCAGAATGAAAGCGCATGATACATGGGAAATTGTTGTTTTAGTTGATAAAATCTAAAGTTTAAAGGTATCTCTGTATTATGATTGTTTTGCTGTATCTTATTTTTTTGTTATTACAGACTTCTAAAATATTTTATACATTTAGCTTCAGAAATCTTATTTAAACAAATGTGCTATTAATTGTTAGATGTCTTTATTTCCCCCAAAAAGTTTGATTATCAAATAAACAAAATCGACGATATGTTATAATCTTCTTTAACACAAATCTGAATATATATAATTTCTTTTTAATAGCTACCACATCCAAGAAAACGCAGTTTCAACTAAAAAAATCATATACACTACAAAATGATATATAGATCATAGTTTAAAAAATTATCAAGTGATGTTTCGTTATAATTATTTAAACTTGTATTTTTTTTTTCATTTTTCAGTCAATAGTAAGTGATATGTACCAATCAGATAAGTATATTGTGATTAGTTTACACAAAATGACGAGTGAAAGGATAATACACAGTAAATTGTGTATGTAGTGTTTTATTGAAATTGGGAAAATATAAAGTTTTCAGTAGATAAAGACACAACTAGATAAAATTAAAGATAATACCTATTCGTATATGATAATCATAGAGATATTTTGACTTGATAAATGTTAAATAGTGTTTTTTTTAAGGATAGCATATCAAATACAAATGATGAACATAAATATCTAATCTCCCCATTTCAAAAATGATTGTGATGTTCATGGTAATAATTGATTATTGTATTGCTAGTACGTTCATACATTAACCTTCACAAAAACGTTTAAACTAATGCATTTATAGCTACAACATAAAAATGCATCATTTAGCATCAATAATACTGTTTTTTCGTTATTACCATGTCAATTTTCTGAAATATCCGTACAGTTATGAAAACTGTGTTAGTTAAATTATCTTTGTAATTGGTTTTTGATCGTTACTACATAACACCAACGTTTGTCTTAATATATTACAGACGCCACTAAGTATTTCTTATTTTTTTTTTTTTTTTGCTCTAAAATGCTCTTTAATTTTATATTTGAATCGGATGCCACCGAGGAGTACTGTGTAAAAAAAGACTGTTTCTGGCATACCAAATTATAATCCTGGTATCTCCGCTGAGTATTTTTCATAAGGTATAGGTTTTTGCTGAAAACCGTATGGTGAGCTGTAATGTTTCACATGTTTGTCTGTTTGTCTATGGAATTAAGCCGGATATGGACGTTCATTTTCATATTTTCGATAAATGTAATTACCGGTCACAGTTTTGTATCATACTGAAAAAAACACATTGTAATTTGTGTAATGAAATGTAATTAAACTTCAAAATTAAATGGTTGAGGAACAGTGGGGATATTTGTTTTATATTTTGTTTGAAAATATAACTTATCAGAATAATGATTTCTGTTTACTGGAAGAACATCATAAATAATGTATACAATACTTGAAACAAAACAGTAGACATAATTAAAGCTCTACTTGTGTCGATTAAAAGTAAAATTGATAAAGGAAACGGTTAATGTGTCAAAGAGACAACAACCCGACCAAATGCTTTTTAATGAAAACTAATGAACTTATATATGCAATCAGTCTTTTAAAATGCCTCTGAACGACTTGCTTTTTCAATAAAATTTGAATTGATTAAAAATGTCATTATTTCTTATATTTATAAAAATGAATGCACTGTTGTTTTAATCAGTTATTCTGAATGCCTCTGGGTAAGTTACTTTTATAAAATGTGATTAGTCTAAGGATAACGAACCTTTAAACTTTTGTTTGTGTTGAATAAGAGTGCTTTTATTTTTTTTAGTTAATTTTTGTACACCAGAATGGGTTGTTTTTCATAAAATATAATAAATAAGTTGCTAATATTTTGTTCACATTGTTGATAAATTATCCTATTTTTTTTTTTATACAAACAAATGGACTTGTATTTGCAAACATTTCTGAAGATTCTAAATGTTTTTTTTTTAAATGTGAATGATCAAAAGACCTAGATGATTAAACGTGTGTGTGTGTTGAATAAGAGTCAAATTATTTCTTTATTTTAATGAAAATCATGAACCACCATTGGTATTTAATACGTTTTGAATATCAAGGATGTATTTCATGAATTATATCATTATTATTGTTTTCCATAAGATTTGATGAATATTAAAGAAAATATGATAACATTTTCTTTTTTTTTCATTATTTAGAAATGGCAATATTTCTTCTAATTATAAAAAAAATGCAATGCCTCTGCATAAGTCTTTTTGATATAAAATGTGAAAAATATAATAATATAGATGCTTAAACTTATGTTTGTTTTTAATAAGAATGCAATTATTTCTTTATGTTAATGAAAATTATGAACAACTATTGGATTTAAGTATATTTTGTTCATGATGAATATCACAGAAAAGTTACTAAAATGTTGTTCGCATTGTTTAAAAATGCCGAAAATATCGTCTTTTTTATCAGTTATTATATATGCGTCTTGATAAGTTATTATTCTTATCAAAATTGAATACTAAACTTTAATCGTGTTGAATAAGAATGCAGTTATTTTTTTTTTATTTTAAAAGTATGTACTTCATGAAAAATCATTTCGTTTTAGTATTTTTTGTACATAAGAATTGATTGGGTTTCATAATGTATGATCAATAATAAAGTATAACAGAAATACCGAACTCCAAAAAGGGGCAGTCCATAAAAACTGACAACAGCAATCGCTTTTAATCAACGGAACAAGTGAAAAACAACTGCCGTATTCCTGACTTGGTACAGGCATCTTCCAAAAAAAAAAATGCGAGTTAAACCTGGTTTGCAGCTGCTACTCTGACTATATAAAACGTCACCAGTTTCTGAGCAGAAAATTGATGAGCCAAGGTTATGTCAAAGAACGTCTCCTCCTGTTTATAAAAAGGTTCATTGCAAGATACCAAGACCTTGTTGATACATGTTCTGAATCAACTTCACAAAGAATACATGATGGTCTTGAAGTATAGATTATAGGTACTGACGTTGTTTATCATCTTCATTACGTGTTAAAGTTCCCCTTTTTTGTCCTTGTATATTTTCAACCTTTACTGTTTATCCATATCTGATTATATTCTTTTGACGTGGATCGGACTTTACATCCCGCCATTGTGTTTTGTGCTATGGTCAATTTTGAGTGCTTGTTTTTCATTTTTGCTTGTGTACTTTGTCTATATGTTATTTTGTGTTTCTTTGTTGAAACAGTTATTTGTTTTTATGGTGACTAAGATTATATTACAATGTTGATTTCTGTACCCCGATTTTTTACGTTTTTTACCTGTTATGTCTGTTTGATTTGCTCACACATTGTTGTCAATATAATTGAATTCTATGCGACTGTCATACAAGTAAGAGGTTTATCTAGCTATAAAACAAGGTTTAATCCACCATTTTCTACAAAAGGAAATGCCTGTACCAGTTGTTTTCCAGATGTGTTGAGCTTTTGATTTTGCCTTTTTATAAAGGACTGTCCGTTTCGAATTTTCCTTGGAGTTCGGTATTTTTGTTATTTCCTTTTTTATTGCTAGCTTAACCTTCCACTTGCATGACAATTGTTTATCTGATCAGAAAAAAAGATACTAAAAATGATGTTCGTTTTGTTTAAAAATGCCAATATTTCTTTTTTTATCAAAATTAATGCCCTGTTGTTTGCAAGATTTCTTTGAAATACCTCTAGATAAGTTTATTTTTAATTTGAATAACATCAGGATGAAGATGCTTAAACTTTTGTTTGTGTTAATAAATATGCAATTGTTTCTTTATGTTACTGGAAATCATGAACCGCTATTGGATTTTAGTACTTTGTTGTGTTACAAGATGGCTTGTTTTTTTATAAATACTGATGAATAAATAAATAATATAATAGTATATTACAAGATGTAACCAAAACTCTCGAAGAATTTTATGACCATACAGAACATAAACAAAACTGTCTAAATCAACCTAGGTAGATATAAGAAGATATGGTATGAGTGCCAGTAAGACAACTCTCAATCGAAGTCACAATTTGTAAAAGTAAACCATTATAGGTCAAAGTACGGCCTTCAACACGGAGCCATGGCTCACACCGAACAGCAAGCTATAAAGGGCCCCAAAAAAGTCAACTTTACTGGAGGGTGTTGAAACCTAAGTTTCTTTATAATTTATAAATTTATAAAGCAACACATTGAAATCATACAAATATCACATTTCAATATTTGGCTTGACTAATGACTATACTATTCAATTATCTGACAGAACACGCTGTCATGTCAAAATGTTTTACTATCACTTTACTACTTATTCAATTATTTTCATTGTCGTTTATATTATTCATTGATAAAGAGTATGCTGTATCCCATGAATATTTATTTGAATTTTTCAGCCAGTAAGTGTCGAGTACCAAACAGATAAGTATATGTTAGCAATTATAGGCAACAGTACGGCCTTCAACAATGAGAAAAACCCATACCGTATAGTCGGCTATAAATGTCCCCG
Organism: Mytilus californianus; assembly: GCF_021869535.1. NCBI lineage: Eukaryota > Metazoa > Mollusca > Bivalvia > Mytilida > Mytilidae > Mytilus > Mytilus californianus. The sequence goes on along the minus strand of NW_026262669.1, from coordinate 5,181,903 downwards.
ACATGATAAATAGGAAACAATTCAATTGAGAAATCTAACGGACTAATTAGTAACAAAACAATTTACGAAAAACAATTATGACAAACAATGAACCAACGACAACCACTGAACTACTAGCTCCTGACTTTGGATAGGCATATAAAGAATGTGGTGGGGTTAAACATATTTGTGAGCGCTTAACCCTCCTTCTTACCTGGGACATTGGTGTAACAGCACAACTTAAGAACAAACTATAGTATTCAGTTGAAAAAGGCTGAACTCATCAGTTCAATACAAAGCAGAAAAACATCAAACAAAAACAGAGACTGGAGGTGGCAGGGTATTTATCCATCCCTCATTCCTAATAAGAGTACAGATATTAGTCCGAAGCGCTTTTTCGATTAAAGTGACGTGCACCTGACAAAGCGGAGCAAATCAGACATACTTAATTATGTTCTGTTCTACTATTATTGCTATATAGTTTACTACTGAACACCATAGAAACAAAACACATATAGAAAAGGTTGATGATATTATGATTTGTATTATCTCCAAAAAAGAAGATAATAATATGGTTTAAATTGTGATTTGGATGGAGAGTTGTCTCATTGTCACTCATACCGAATCTTCTTATTTTTATTTACAATGTTTTCGGAGGTAGATATTCATGTTGACCACTTGGTTTGTCATTTTTGTCATCTTTACTCAGTTTGAATAGCACATTCAAGAAAAAACAGTTTCTACTAAAAAAACACCTAACATTTTAAAACAATATGCTGAACATTTTCAGTAACATTTAATAAACTGATGTTTTTGAGATAAGTATTTGCTGTGATTGTCTTAAGTTATTCCTCAGATTGAAAACTGTATTTGTTTATTTTTTTAGTTGCCCGTAAGTGTTATGTACCAACCAGATAAGTATTTTGTGATTAGTTTACAAAAAATGAAGAATGAAAGGAAATTAGATAGTGAATGTTGTATGTGGTGTTTTTATTGAAATGGGAAAATATAAAAAAAAGTTCTAAAACTAAAAACGCAATTATATAGAAGGAAGAAAATCCATTCATATATTAGAAGCAGTATGATATTTTGACTTAATAAGTGTTAAAGCGTGTTTAATTGAAGAATCACATCAATAACATATGATAACACATAAAACACAAGTCTCTGCACTTTATTGTACTTGTTTATTGTAACTAATGTAAGTAAGTTCATACATTTAGCTTCACAAAAACAAAATTAACGCCAATATATGTCTTATCTTTAATACTGTAGACTGTCATGACAGTTGTCTGATAAATCCGTACAGTTATTAAGACTTTGTTTATCATATAGTCTTTGTCATTAGTGTTTATCGTAATTACACAAATTATTATTGTTAATATAATGCAGACGCAACTGAATAACAACCCATTTGTATTGGTTAATGCAAACTGTCAGACAGAACGAACGCTTCGCTGAATGTTTCCGAAAACAACCTCATTAATTTACTAGTCCGTCTTTTTAAGAACTATTTATGTGTATACCAATAAACTGTGAATACGATTAATCCGAACAACATTATTTTTTTTAAAACAGATATTCTGTCATAGACCTGATATAGAAGACAACAAGTGATAATACAACACGACAATATACTTTATGTTTGTTGTGTACTTGGAATGTAAAATATACTTTATGTTTGTTGTGTACTTGGAATGTAAAATATACTTTATGTTTGTTGTGTACTTGGAATGTAAAATATACTTTATGTTTGTTGTGTACTTGGAATGTAATTGAACACTGTCCACTACCTTTGAGTTTTTGAGAATAAGGTTTCCTTAAAACTGTACAAAACGGGATGATAAAGCAATAGATTAACATGAATCAACAATTAGATGATACAAATCCAAATGTGTATCTCCAAATATGTTTAGAATCAACTTTGTTTCTCTATTATTACAAACACATGGTTAAGGTGATAAATGCTATCATAAAAATGTGCAATGTAATATCCTTTTTTTACTGCAACTTAATAAGTGTCCAATGAATAATGTTTTGAAAAAAAAAATCGCTAACTCTGTAAACCATTGCTTCCGTGTTGATTTAAAAGTTGTGTAAGTAAACCGTTTAGTCTTGATCGATAGAAAAATGCACTGCAAGTAGTAATAGATTACAGCATAAAACAGTGTAAAAGTTTTTAGGATACCAGGCTTTTAATGATTTATGCTATACGCGCGTTCTACAAAAGACTCATTAATGAGGCTCAACTAAAAACGATTCGAAGATCGAAGTTAAATATAATGAAAATTGAATCATGAAAACACCACTTTATAAATTGCATGCGTTCGAAGCGTTTTTTTTTATCTATCTTCATCAGGAAAGATCAAAGCCAAATATTCAAAGCCAATGATGTATAAGAACCAAAACTGTTGAAGAGCTATATGACCAAAACGATTGTAAAATACTAATCAAATACATCTAAGGTCAACTTTGACTGAAGGCGGTAAAACCTTAGCTCCTTTATCATTTCCTAATTAAAAAACGGGCAATTAAGGAAGGCACATTTAACTGATTATTACGCAACACACACACACACACACATCAAAGGGTTTCATCTTTTTAAATTATAAAACAAAAACCACGTATTTCCATCAAATAAATTGCATTTGTCATTTGTTATGACAGTAAAACACAACAGGCACTAGAAAACTGAAGTACCACATTTTGTTCAGACAACAGTTTATTTCCGATATTATAAAATGTTACAAATATCCCTTTTCAATCTTTGGTAAAATTGATAATGAAGCTGTCACATCAACATTTTTTACTATCACTTTATATCACATATTCAATTAAATCCACTGTCGTTTCAATAACTCATTGCTAAATGGTATGCTGTATTTTATGATTTATTTGTTTGTATATTTCAGCCAGTAAGTGTCAAGTATTAAACAGAGAAGTACAGCTTACAATTTAATACGCAATCATTCACATATCGATATTTATACATCGGTATTAGTACCGTCCATTGTTGAGCTGTTTCATAATAAGATATATGTATCATACTTAACGTTCTATTAAACATTATTAGAAGAGACCCCCTACTAATATTTCAAAGTAAAACACTCAAGGTATGAATGTAAAAAAGAAATAGGCGAACAAATATTTCAAAATCGGATTGTAAAACACCCTTATGTTCGTTTTTATTATGACCTTTTTTGAGAGATGATCAGAAAAATTACAGCATTTGTATTCATAAAATTGAGAATGGAAATGGGGAATGTGTCAAAGAGACAACAACCCGACCATAGAACAGACAACAGCAGAAGGTCACCAACAGGTCTTCAATGTAGCGAGAAATTCCATAAATTTATGAAGTGAGCTATTGAACATGTTGAAATATGATAATACATCCTGCCAGTTTCACATGATTTGGACATTAGAGATACAGTTTTTTAAGCAAGAAATCATGTGCTTAATGATGCAGGTTGCTGTAAAACTGAATGTGTTTAAATATGTAACGATATTCTAATTTCTCCAAATATCGCATTTTTTTTATATTTCCTTATTTGTAAATTAAAGCGAGAGTAGTTTACAGATGTTCAAATTGTAAAAACGTGTTTAATCTAGTTTCTTCTTTCTCATTACAGTTTTTATTTTCTATATCAATGCAGACGATAGTTGCGTTTTCGAATAACTAACTGTTGTGTTCCATTAAATAGAAATACTCCTGACTATGACATTTACTAAAGGGTGCTCCCCAAAAGAAAATCAAATTAGCAATATATTTTCATTTTATCTTATTTTTTTATATTTTTGCCCTAACAATTCAAAACCCAATATGTATATCTATCGACATACTATTAATTTCTCTTTCCATCAAGCGGATAATTCAATTACAAAAGAATGTTATAAATCATTATTATTTAGCTTGTTAGATGTCATAATCAATGATAAATCTCTATTTTGAAAATACACATCCCATGTATAACACACCGTATGTTACTTAAATAAATACAATAGTATACCGCTGTTCAATAGTCATAATTCGATTAAGCAAAAACAAATCCGGGTAACAAACTAAAACCGAGGGAAACACATCAACTTTAAGAGGAAAACAACGGAACAACAGAAACGCTGAACTACAACAAAAGCAAACGCCAACATTCATAGAAACGGACTGTAGATAACAACTGCCATGTTCCGGACTTGGTACAGGACATTTTAAGAAAAAATGGTGGGTTGAACCTGGTTTTATGGCTTGTCAAACCTCCTTAAAAACATACTGCATTCATTTGTTTACCTTATGACAAAAACAAACAATATCCGTTTCAATGGCGGGTCGTGTATTACCAGTGTTTTCGTAAACATATCATGCATATGGAAAGAAGAGTGTCGGAAAATTTAATAGTATCTAATATTTGAATTGAGTTTGTAGTGCCCTTCTGTGATTTAAACCTGAGCGTCTCTATAATCATGTGTAGGATCTGTTGTATATGTGATTGCATGGCGTTTAACAACGTTTCACATTATTATCCTCTGTGGTATATCCCATTCTAAGTGTTATATTACCACTCTCGACTACTTAGTATGCGTATAACGTTAAATACAAGTACCTATGTGCCTTTAAAAATGTAACAATTTTCCACATTTACATACTATGCTCTAAACCTGAGTTTGTGGTTATTTTAATAATCTTCGCCATTCGAAGTCGGTTCATTTCAATGACGACTAAAATAAACTTTCAAATAATAATACATGTGTGACCTATTACTGTCTTTGCATACAACGTGTTTGTCCTTTAAATTATCAAATACAAGTATAATATCATTAACAATTTCAACATATCAATTTTCAAAACCTTTCGTCGGTAAGTGTCACTTATCCAACCGATAAGTATACATAATAGCTTTAAACATTTATTGTAATAGGCAATATATGACAAATTGCATTCTTTGGATAAAAATATGTAGATGTGGTACATGTGTAGTTGCACTGTGGAAAATTGATTTCAAAATGCAAAACAAGGTCACTTTAAATTACATGAAATCAAATATACGTGAATATTTAGATAAATAACGCTTTCATTACTAATTCTTCATCCAAAAAGAAGTAAAAAGGAAGAGTGCTACATTATTGACAATGAGACAGCTACGATGCGGAGATCTAATGCCGTTCGTAGCAATAGGTCACCGAAAAGCCTTCAATAGTGGACAATCGAATACCGTATCATAAGCTAACTAGATTCCTGCATGACTGCATGACAACATGTGAAATAATTCAAACGAAAAAACAAGCAGTGATAGGTCCGATAGGTGTGTCCGAACGACTTTTTGAAGTGATATAATATGTCTCATTTCAGCTGCTGTGGAAGGTAAGTACTGCAGATAAAACTTACGATCCATTTTTTCTTCTATGTCTTGAAATCAAAATATAGAACTGTCATGTACTGTTAACATATGTTCTATAGTACCACTAGTACAAGGGAAAGATGCAGTTTTTGTTGACATTTGAATACATTGGAAGATTTGACTTGTATGACTGCTGTTCAATAAAACAATCGAAAGCAAACACAATCCACGCTATTCATAGATTTAAATCGTGGCTAAATGCAAGATCAAACAAATGAACCAACACAAGTCTCTAATGATTTGTTTAATATAGTAAACCAATTTGTTATTTAAAAACTAAAAACACGGAAGATAATTTTGAAAACTGAAAAACTACTAAAATCTAAGCAAAACATGCACCCACACCGTTGACGAATTAAGTTTTTAACTAGCATTGCATTTCAAAAGGATAAATACATTGTATTTAAACAGCAAGACCACACATTTATAACAACTTCAATATACATGTATTTTGGAAAGCAAATACTACGATTATGATGCATTCATTACAATAACATCAACACATCCATTTTATTCATTTCTGCAGAGCGATGAACCGTATCCAGTAAAGAGACAGCTAGTAACAAACATTTGCCAGAAACGGAAATTTACCAAAAACTTCCTTCTAATGAAAAAACAATGGAAAACAATCTGAATATAATGATTTTGTTTGTATTTGCATTAAACTCTTTTTTTTAAATTATACACAATATGAATGTTTTACCTTACACCATATTTCTTCATTTGAAATTACTATACATATTTTAGTAATATGTATATGAATGTTAATATTCTTGTTTTATAGAATGGTATGTTTATATTGAAACATGTGTTATTCTTTCTACATCATGAAATAAACTTTGCAACTGGTTTTACTAAAATGTTTTTTGCTTACTTTGCCAACATCGAAAACAGGTCAAGTAACCGCTTAACTTCGTCTGTCATTACACATTCCATCATTTTGTTCGTCCGTCCAAAAGAAAAACCTTTGGTTGAAAAATATCGTTTGAGTAGCTTCTTTGAAATAAAATTATTTTATATTTAGTATGCAGCTTGATGATGTTTAGTTTAACCATGTGAGCATTCTTAATATCTGCCGTAATGGTCACATCCTGTTTCCCGATATATTTACATTTTACAACTCTTAATTTTGACTTCTATTAATGGGGAATATTTAAATTTGGTCTCCAGCCTGATTTTGTTGATTTGAATCGTGTAAAACACAACTACTTTCTATTTGCTGATATTTCGAAATATTATACCTCATGGTAAAAAGAATATTTTCGTCAGATTTTTCTTGGCTTGATTGAGAGGAATGGTTAGTTATGCATCAGTATACATATTACTTCAATCTGTTGTATGCAGTTCACACTATACAGACTTCTTTAACACGGGTGGGCTTCTTATTGAAAACCTACAAAGTTATGAGAAAGAACAAATGAAATCAACACTTCATAAGTTTAACGAATTGGTTGACAGATAGGATATGTTTGTGTCTCAACTCGCTAGAGACATGTTTTCGCGGTAAATAATAGTTCAAATACAAAACATAATTGTGATGGTGAACTTAATGCCATGTAGTGTCAATTACAGTCGTTCTTATTTATAAACCAACTGGAACAGATTTTGTTCTGCCAGGAGTAGTGTTAACCTTACCATAGATATGGATTGTGTTAAAAGCTTAACAAATGTTTTGGATACATTATTACATTATTACATTAATACATTATTAAGATTCCAGTATATAAGTTCCTTGATTTTCTGTCATCTTGCAATGGTATTAAAACATTTGACTTTCGTACGCTTTACATAAGTATAACCAATTCCAAACTGAACGACAAGTTGAAAGAGTTGGTCCTTGTCGTTTGGAGGGATACATCATGCATTGTAAACAGATACAAGGTACAGTATAAACAAATAAGGATGTGTGGTATTAAACTACAGATACAAGGTACAATATAAACAAATAAGGATATGTGGTATTAAACTACAGATACAAGGTACAGTATAAACAAATAAGGATATGTGGTATTAAACTACAGATACAAGGTACAGTATAAACAAATAAGGATATGTGGTATTACACTACAATATACAAGGTACAGTATAAACAAATAAGGATGTGGGGTATTACACTACAGATACAAGGTACAGTATAAACAAATAAGGATGTGTGGTATAACACTACAGATACAAGGTACAGTATAAACAAATAAGGATATGTGGTATTACACTACAGATACAAGGTACAGTATAAACAAATAAGGATATGTGGTATTAAACTACAGATACAAGGTACAGTATAAACAAATAAGGATATGTGGTATAACACTACAGATACAAGGTACAGTATAAACAAATAAGGATATGTGGTATTACACTACAATATACAAGGTACAGTATAAACAAATAAGGATGTGTGGTATTACACTACAGATACAAGGTACAGTATAAACAAATAAGGATGTGTGGTATTACACTACAAGAAACAAGGTACAGTATAAACAAATAAGGATGTGTGGTGCACTACAGATACAAGGTACAGTATAAACAAATAAGGATGTGTGGTATTACACTACAGATACAAGGTACAGTATAAACAAATAAGGATGTGTGGTATTACACTACAGATACAAGGTACAGTATAAACAAATAAGGATATGTGGTATTACACTACAGATACAAGGTACAGTATAAACAAATAAGGATATGTGGTATTACACTACAGATACAAGGTACAGTATAAACAAATAAGGATGTGTGGTATTACACTACAATATACAAGGTACAGTATAAACAAATGAGGATGTGTGGTGCACTACAGATACAAGGTACAGTATAAACAAATAAGGATATGTGGTATTACACTACAGATACAAGGTACAGTATCAACAAATAAGGATGTGTGGTATTACACTACAGATACAAGGTACAGTATAAACAAATAAGGATGTGTGGTATTACACTACAGATACAAGGTACAGTATAAACAAATAAGGATATGTGGTATTAAACTACAGATACAAGGTACAGTATAAACAAATAAGGATGTGTGGTATTACACTACAGATACAAGGTACAGTATAAACAAATAAGGATGTGTGGTATTACACTACAGATACAAGGTACAGTATAAACAAATAAGGATGTGTGGTATTACACTACAGATACAAGGTACAGTATAAACAAATCAGGATATGTGGTATTACACTACAGATACAAGGTACAGTATAAACAAATAAGGATATGTGGTATTAAACTACAGATACAAGGTACAGTATAAACAAATAAGGATGTGTGGTATTACACTACAGATACAAGGTACAGTATAAACAAATAAGGATATGTGGTATTACACTACAGATACAAGGTACAGTATAAACAAATAAGGATATGTGGTATTACACTACAATATACAAGGTACAGTATAAACAAATAAGGATGTGGGGTATTACACTACAGATACAAGGTACAGTATAAACAAATAAGGATGTGTGGTACACTACAGATACAAGGTACAGTATAAACAAATAAGGATGTGTGGTACACTACAGATACAAGGTACAGTATCAACAAATCAGGATGTGTGGTATTACACTACAGATACAAGGTACAGTATAAACAAATAAGGATATGTGGTATTACACTACAATATACAAGGTACAGTATAAACAAATAAGGATGTGTGGTATTACACTACAATATACAAGGTACAGTATAAACAAATAAGGATGTGTGGTGCACTACAGATACAAGGTACAGTATAAACAAATAAGGATGTCTGGTATTACACTACAGATACAAGGTACAGTATAAACAAATAAGGATGTGTGGTATTAAACTACAGATACAAGGTACAGTATAAACAAATAAGGATATGTGGTATAACACTACAGATACAAGGTACAGTATAAACAAATAAGGATGTGTGGTATTACACTACAGATACAAGATACAGTATAAACAAATAAGGATGTGTGGTATTAAACTACAGATACAAGGTACAGTATAAACAAATAAGGATGTGTGGTATTACACTACAGATACAAGGCACAGTATAAAGAAATCAGGATGTGTGGTATTACACTACAGATACAAGGTACAGTATAAACAAATAAGGATGTGTGGTATTACACTACAGATACAAGGTACAGTATAAACAAATAAGTATGTGTGGTATACCACTACAGATACAAGGTACAGTATAAACAAATAAGGATATGTGGTATTACACTACAGGTACAAGGTACAGTATAAACAAATAAGGATATGTGGTATTACACTACAGATACAAGGTACAGTATAAACAAATAAGGATGTGTGGTATTACACTACAGATACAAGGTACAGTATAAACAAATCAGGATATGTGGTATTACACTACAATATACAAGGTACAGTATAAACAAATAAGGATGTGTGGTATTACACTACAGATACAAGGTACAGTATAAACAAATAAGGATGTGTGGTGCACTACAGAAATAATGTTCAATATATACAAATAATGATGCGTTGTACGCTACAGATACAAGGCACAGTATATACAAATAAGGATGTGTGGTACACTACAGATACAAGGTACAGCATATAGAAATAAGGATGTGTGGTACACTACAGATCGTTGTACAGTATATACAAATAAGGATGTGTGGTTCACTACAGATACAATGTACAGTATATACAAATAAGGATGTGTGATACATTACAGATACACGGTATAGTAGATACACATAAGGATATGTGATAGACTACAGATACGATGTACAGTTATACAAATACGGATGTGTGGTGCACTTCAGAAATAATATACAAGATATACAAATAATGATGCGTGGTACACTACATATTCAAGGTACAGTATATACAAATAAAGATGTGTGGTGCACTGCAGATACAAGGTACAGTATATATATAACTAATGATGTGCGGTACACTACCGATGGCGGGTAGATTATATACAAATGATGAGGTTTAATACACCACAGATACAATGTACAATATATACAAAAAAGATGCACGCTACAAATACAATGTACTGTATATACACATAAAGATGCGTGGTATTTATCTTACACTACAATTGCAAGGTACAGTATAAACAAATAAGGATGTGTGGTATTACACTACAGATACAAGGTACAGTATAAACAAATAAGGATATGATGTATTACACTACAGATACAAGGTACAGTATAAACAAATAAGGATATGTGGTATTACACTACAATATACAAGGTACAGTATAAACAAATAAGGATGTGTGGTGCACTACAGATACAAGGTACAGTATAAACAAATAAGGATATGTGGTATTACACTACAGATACAAGGTACAGTATCAACAAATAAGGATGTGTGGTATTACACTAAAGATACAAGGTACAGTATAAACAAATAAGGATGTGTGGTATTACACTACAGATACAAGGTACAGTATAAACAAATAAGGATATGTGGTATTAAACTACAGATACAAGGTACAGTATAAACAAATAAGGATGTGTGGTATTACACTACAGATACAAGGTACAGTATAAACAAATAAGGATGTGTGGTATTACACTACAGATACAAGGTACAGTATAAACAAATAAGGATGTGTGGTATTACACTACAGATACAAGGTACAGTATAAACAAATCAGGATATGTGGTATTACACTACAGATACAAGGTACAGTATAAACAAATAAGGATATGTGGTATTAAACTACAGATACAAGGTACAGTATAAACAAATAAGGATGTGTGGTATTACACTACAGATACAAGGTACAGTATAAACAAATAAGGATATGTGGTATTACACTACAGATACAAGGTACAGTATAAACAAATAAGGATATGTGGTATTACACTACAATATACAAGGTACAGTATAAACAAATAAGGATGTGGGGTATTACACTACAGATACAAGGTACAGTATAAACAAATAAGGATGTGTGGTACACTACAGATACAAGGTACAGTATAAACAAATAAGGATATGTGGTGCACTACAGATACAAGGTACAGTATCAACAAATCAGGATGTGTGGTATTACACTACAGATACAAGGTACAGTATAAACAAATAAGGATATGTGGTATTACACTACAATATACAAGGTACAGTATAAACAAATAAGGATGTGTGGTATTACACTACAATATACAAGGTACAGTATAAACAAATAAGGATGTGTGGTGCACTACAGATACAAGGTACAGTATAAACAAATAAGGATGTCTGGTATTACACTACAGATACAAGGTACAGTATAAACAAATAAGGATGTGTGGTATTAAACTACAGATACAAGGTACAGTATAAACAAATAAGGATATGTGGTATAACACTACAGATACAAGGTACAGTATAAACAAATAAGGATGTGTGGTATTACACTACAGATACAAGATACAGTATAAACAAATAAGGATGTGTGGTATTAAACTACAGATACAAGGTACAGTATAAACAAATAAGGATGTGTGGTATTACACTACAGATACAAGATACAGTATAAACAAATAAGGATGTGTGGTATTACACTACAGATACAAGGCACAGTATAAACAAATAAGGATGTGTGGTATTACACTACAGATACAAGGTACAGTATAAACAAATAAGGATGTGTGGTATTACACTACAGATACAAGGTACAGTATAAACAAATAAGGATATGTGGTATTACACTACAGGTACAAGGTACAGTATAAACAAATAAGGATGTGTGGTATTACACTACAGATACAAGGTACAGTATAAACAAATGAGGATGTGTGGTATTACACTACAGATACAAGGTACAGTATAAACAAATAAGGATGTGTGGTATTACACTACAGATACAAGGTACAGTATAAACAAATAAGTATGTGTGGTATTAAACTACAGATACAAGGTACAGTATAAACAAATAAGGATGTGTGGTATTACACTACAGATACAAGGTACAGTATAAACAAATAAGGATGTGTGGTATACCACTACAGATACAAGGTACAGTATAAACAAATAAGGATATGTGGTATTACACTACAGGTACAAGGTACAGTATAAACAAATAAGGATATGTGGTATTACACTACAGATACAAGGTACAGTATAAACAAATAAGGATGTGTGGTATTACACTACAGATACAAGGTACAGTATAAACAAATCAGGATATGTGGTATTACACTACAATATACAAGGTACAGTATAAACAAATAAGGATGTGTGGTATTACACTACAGATACAAGGTACAGTATAAACAAATAAGGATGTGTGGTGCACTACAGAAATAATGTTCAATATATACAAATAATGATGCGTTGTACGCTACAGATACAAGGCACAGTATATACAAATAAGGATGTGTGGTACACTACAGATACAAGGTACAGCATATAGAAATAAGGATGTGTGGTACACTACAGATCGTTGTACAGTATATACAAATAAGGATGTGTGGTTCACTACAGATACAATGTACAGTATATACAAATAAGGATGTGTGATACATTACAGATACACGGTATAGTAGATACACATAAGGATATGTGATAGACTACAGATACGATGTACAGTTATACAAATACGGATGTGTGGTGCACTTCAGAAATAATATACAAGATATACAAATAATGATGCGTGGTACACTACATATTCAAGGTACAGTATATACAAATAAAGATGTGTGGTGCACTGCAGATACAAGTTACAGTATATAAATACGGTTGTGTGGTACACTTCAGATACAAGGTACAGTATATATATAACTAATGATGTGCGGTACACTACCGATGGCGGGTAGATTATATACAAATGATGAGGTTTAATACACCACAGATACAATGTACAATATATACAAAAAAGATGCACGCTACAAATACAATGTACTGTATATACACATAAAGATGCGTGGTATTTATCTTACACTACAATTGCAAGGTACAGTATATACAAAAAAGATGTGTGGTATTTCATTACATATACAAGGTACAGTATACAGTATATACACATAAGAATATGTGGTACACTACAGATACGATGTACAGTATATACAAATACGGATATGTGGTACATTACAGATACACGGTACAGTATATACAAATAAGGATATTTAGTATTACACTACAGATACAATGTACAGTATCTACAAATAAGGATGTGGGTTCACTACAAATACAAGATACAGTATATACACATACGGATATGTGGTACACTACAGATAAAATGTACAATATCAACAAATAGGGATGTGTGATACACTACAGATACCATAGCCAGAAATTAGTAGCACTTTTGCTAATTAATATTCATAATATGTAAATGAGAATTGTACCACGTGATAATAGTTTGATCAGGACTGGCTTGATATCATTAAAATCTTTAAAACACGGATATTATAAGTTGCCCGTCACAGAGTCCTTGTTTATAATCACTCTGATATTTCCGTAAAGTTGTCAGGCGGTCAAAATCAAAACAATGAACGCGAATTTAGTGAATTTTTCGTGTTTTCGTGAGTTTATTCTTCTTGAAATAGAGGCATTTTAACTTTACGTGGGAACCTAGAGTTCAACGACTACACATACAAGGTTTGGACTTGCTTATTCTTTGGAAATTCAAGTTTCAAGTTTCACCCCGGCAACCTGTATTTCTAATGACCTTGTTAGCCAATTTTCAACACGAAGTTTGCAAATTTGACGTTTCAGCCATTTTAGCCTGTATTTTATACTGCAATGTTAAAAGCCTCTCGCTTCGATTTTTAAAATAGCTCAGGAACCTTGATTTTTGCAACGACAGTCATTATATTTCGTCTAAATGGTGTATATTGTTGTGTATATTTATTTTCTGCCCCGGCAACCTGTCTATCACTTAAATCAAAGTTAAAACATACATTTTTTCAAAATTCCCTAGCATTTCAATATAATTTCCGTGACCCGTATCCGATTTCTTTAGTATAATATTCAAATAAGCAAAGTGGCGTTGATTTCTGGATATGCAAAATAGTATATATACACATGAGAATAGGTGGTATTTATATTACTCTTCAGATACAAGGTACAGTATATACAAATAAAGATGTTTAGTACACTACAGATGCAAGGTACAGTATATACAAATACGGATGAGTGGAACACTACAGAAGAAAAGGTACAGTGTATACAAATAAAAATGTGTGATACACTATAGATAGAAGGTACAGTTAAAACAAATACGGATGTGTGGTATCACACTACAGATACAATGTACAGTGCATACAAATAAAGATGTGTGGTACACTACAGATATAAGGTACAGTATTTACACATTAGGATGTGAGGTATTTAACTGACCTGCACGTCAAAAGTGAGATAAGTAATGATATCTAAATAACAGCTTTAAGACTCAGCAGATCAAATATTTGATTTATCCAGTAGTATTATGTGATTTAACGTATGTTAGAAGTTTAATGTTAGAGAAAATTGTGCTTTTGTTATATGACAGACCGAGCTTTTGTCAACTGATTTAATTGTTAGCATTGCTTATGACTAGAGAAACAATACTGAAAATAACCATTTAGCTCTATCGCAAATTAATCTTATCGAAAAAAAATCATCACAAAAATTGTTCACGCACTTGACAAGCCCGAGAGGTTTTCATTTGCTATTCCTCATTCTAACGTAAAATGTTAGCCTTAAAAACTGAGAAGCAAATGATCATCTCGCTGCAACTTCAAGACATTAACTGGCAATGGAGCGGAATTCATTCCAAAATGTTGCGGTTTTATTGCTTGTCCATTCAAATTTGAAATTAACTTAATTTTGCATCGATGTCTTATAAAAACGATTTCAAACCCGATCAATCGTATTGTGTAACACCTATGGATTTAGAAGATGTAGAATGATTGCCAATGAGAAATCCGATCAATCCTATTTTGTAACAACTATGAATTTAGGTGATATGGAATTATTGCCAATGATTTCACCGGAGACCACAGGACGAAGATGAAAACAACTATAAACCAACAATGAGCAACACACAACCCTTATAGTAGCTATATATTGCATCAATTTAAATGGATCTGAGCAAAGCGTTTGACTGCTTACCTCATGACTTATTACTTATGGTGTTGAAACACTATGGTCTGAGTGAACTTGCTCTAAATTTACTAAATAGTTACCTGACTCATAGAAAACAATGTGTCAAAATTGGTCAAAGTATCAGTCAAATGCTTGACATATATAAACGTGTACCACAGGGTTCTATACTAGGCCCTGTTTTATTTAATGTTTTTATCAACGATATTTTCTCTTTGTAAAACAACTGTGACTTGTATAAATATGCAGATGACAATACTCTTTAGAAATCAGGCTCTTCTTTGGCATTAGTTATTAGGTCCTTGGAGGAAGTGGTTCACTAATTTCATTGTTCTCATTAAATAAAATGCAGGCTAATCTAGAAAAATTTCAAGCCATAGCGATTGGTGGTAAAACACATAAAAACAACATAGTCTTCAACTTAAATGGAAACAACATCAAATGCGATGATGAAGTAAAGCTACATGGAGTAACCATTGATTTTAAGCTAGACTTTAACCAACACATATCAAACATCTGTAAAAAAAAAAGCAGCCAGACAATTAAATGTTCTGTAAAGAACAGGACCCCACTTGAATAAACTGGCAAAAATTACAAATTACCATTCTTTCATCATGTCGAACCTAAGTTAGTGTCCACTCAAATGGCACTTTTGTAGCGAGCGTAACACTGAAAATACTGAAAAACTTCAAGAACTAGCGCTCAGATTCATCTACAATGACTACAATAACTCATCCGAAAAATAACTTGAACAATCTAAACTTCCAAAACCTAAAATCAGACGTATGAGAACCATGGCATTAAAAACCTTCTAAATTGTGACAAAATTCAGTCCTGAGTTCTTACACAGTATATCAAATTTTAAAGAAAACTCATATAGTTTTAGATATAAACTCCCAGTTGATTTACCACGACCAAGAACTACAAGGTATGGCAAAAGGAGCTTTAGCTTTGAGGCAACACAGTTCTGAAACACCCTGTTTAACCATGCACGGAGTCTCTCATCTTTGGAACAGTTCAAAGATTTTATTTCAACATAGTGTTTTTACAGAAAACTGTAGCTCATGTAGACAATAACTTTGCTGTCCCACAGCGGAAGTCTTCTTGCAGTCAGTTTTCTGTTATTGTTTGCTTTTATTTTAACTATTTGATAGTGCTATTGTCTGCTAAAGTGAAATATGTTTTTTTTTTTGTTTCGTTTTTTTTTTTTTTTTAGCTAGCTTGCTTTGATTGTTGCTTAGCTATTATATTATGCATGTTTTTTATTCATATGTGTGCTGTGTATTCTTTCAAATGTGCTTATGATTATAATATCAAGTCGGTTAAGAGCTCTACAGAGCTCATGTTACCATCTGAATTTGTACATATCATGTCCGACGCTAAATAAAATTTACTCACTACTTTCCTTACTTATCGACAGGATGTAGGACTAAACGTGTGCATAAATGTATAGTCATACATATTTAGTTTTGTTTTAATGTAATTGTCGACGAAGACAAAAGTCAAAGATATTGTACAAGAGTTAAATCGATTTACTTTAGGAACATTTTTTTTTCAAAGAATTTATAATTTTACTTGGATCGTTTTGAAATGAACGAGGTATATTTAAAAATCAGAATCAAAATAAGGGTATGATATTCCGTTTGTAATAAGATGTACATGTAAAGCCAAATATCAAACCCATATGTGTTACTATCTTTAAACAAAATAAGTATAAAGTTTTAGTAGTATATATTACACAATGTTACAGGACATTTGCTTATTGTCATTTTTTGCCCAAAAATGAAGACTTACAAAAATGTACATTTAATGAAAACGCTGAGATTTCTTGAGCGCATACTGATTGAATTGTGACGTCATCGATCGGTTTTTTATTTTACATTACATGTATTTCAAAATAAATATAAGACATAATCGAAATTGAATGATAAAAGTTCAAGCCAGTTGCAAAGTTAGTTCACGAAAGACCGTTGGTATCGCGTCCTGTCCTTTTGATCGTGAAACGATATTTATAATGCATTATTGTTCCTTTTAGTATCTTCTCCCACATTTTTTATCGACAGCAAAATATATATAAAATTAAATATATGTGGTATGATTGCCAATGAGACTCAGTTCTTCAACGACAAGTAATCTTCAGTCCAGAAGTTTTGTTGTATAACTGAAAAAAGAAAAAAGAAAAAGAAGGAGACAACCACCATAGACCAAATTACGTATACAGTAGCAACTCAATAAGTATACCTCCATGTCCAGATTTTTCATTTGGAGAATATGCATGGTACAATGTGTTAACTGGAAATATATAATTAGTCATCAAACTGTTTCAGCTTTCAACCTTGTTTTCACTACTACGAGTGTCTTGTAAAAGAATTAGGAATAAATGAGCACTCAGGTAATCCCACATACAAAAACATATCATTTTACAAGGATGAGATTTGGCGAATCATAAGTCCTTCATGGCTTCAATAAACATTACATTGAACAGCAAATCTGAGGACTTACCTTGTTTGAATTGGATACATAAGCTTCACAAAATCTCGTACAAAAAACCGTACATTGCCGGCTCATCTGCATGTTCTACAAAATTGTCCATTAGATTGACAAAAATTCTGCCCGCAGTGAAAGAGGGTCTTCAGAAATACTGTAAAACTGTTAACTCGTGTAGTGGTATTAACCATATGTGGGTTCTAAAAAACTCTAAATAACTTCTGGATAATTTTAAATCTCAATCTTTCTCTGATTTCAATTCTATCAGACTTTTGATTTTTCAACCCTATATATCACCGTTCCCATTGTGAAATTGAAAAATCATCTGAAAGAAATAATCCACAATGCTTTTCAAAATAAAAATGATAGCACACGCTATAAACTAGTTCATGTTATTACTTTGGGATACCTTACGGCATATTTTGTTTATAGTAAACAAAAAGGTAAAACATGCTACAAAGAGGACCAAGTGATCAGCATACTGGAGTTTCTTATTGACAGCATATTTGTTGAATATGGAGTTTGGAGTTCAAGACCTAGTTGATAAATATTCCGTATCAACATCACAAATAATACATGATGGTTTTGAAGTATAGATTCTAGTTACTGACGCTGTTTATCATCTTAATTACGTGTTATAGTGTTCCTTTATTTGTCTTTGTAAATTATTAATCTTTACTGTTTAGTCCAATTTTTGTAATATCCTTTTCGCGTGGCTCGGTACTTATGCATCCCACCAATGTGTTGTTGTGCTGTGGTAAATTTTTGATATTCTTGTCTTTCATTTTTTCTTATGTGCTTTGTCTATTTTGTGCCATTTTGTTTTTCTGTGTTGATATATTTGTTTGTTTTTATAGTGACTAAGATTATAACATGATGTTGACTGCTGTACCCGTATTTTTTACATTTGTACCTATTATATAGATATAAGAAGATGTGGTATGAGTGCCAATCAAGTTACCACATATATAAGGTTTTGAATTTTTCAGGTAATGTCACAGGAAAAGGAGAGCGAAAAAGCTCTCCCGTTCAGTGTTGATCGTACAGTATTTTGTGAAGTTAATCTAAAACAGGTTAGTCACTTTTTGGCATTGCACGGGAAAATTTGTCTATTTTTTTTTGTTCACACATTGTTGTCAATATAATGGAATTGTATGCGACTGTCATACAAGTGAGAGGTTTAGCTAGCTATAAAACCAGGTTTAATCCACCATTTTCTACCAAGTCAGGAATATGACAGTTGTTTTCTATTCGTTTGATGTGTTTGAGCTTTTGGTGTTGCCATTTGATAAGGGACTTTCAGATTTGAATTTTCCTTAGAGTTCGGTATTTTTGTTATTTTACATTTTATAATAATACTGTACCACCCTCATTACTTCACACCCTTAAATGACCGTTTCATATACATTATTTGGTAATATTGTATAGTAACGACAATATAAATAAAAACGATTTTTTACTCAAATCGAATATACATTCATAAAACGTATCAAGCAAATTTACAAAATGTCTCTTTAAGATATATAGTTTCGATTTATAAGTTTGAATGTCCTTTTGGTATCATTCGCCTTTCTATCATAAATGCACATTTTTAACCATAAGCAAATGCGTATGACAAAATCTAAACATAAGTACTGATATTGGACAGACACATGTCATTCTTAAGAACAAAAAATGGGTGCCTGTTTTTTTTTTAACAGGTAAAAGACTTAAACATAAAAAGTACTGTTTATTTTGTTAGGTCGACAAGTACAAAGAGTTGTATTTCACGCAAAATATCCAATCAACGATCAACAGACTGAGCTCTCCTCAAACAGTTGTTAGAAACGCTTATAACTACCGAAATGGGCATTTTACTGCTCCTTCTGATGGCGTGTATTTCTGTGCTTCTACATTCCAGTCGACGTATAATGGCGATAGATTACACCTACAAATAATCAAAAACAATTACTATGTGGAATCCGAAGCTTTGGCGAATTTGGAAACTAGAAGCTCAATGAATACTATATTACCCCCTAAGACGAGGTTATGTTATCAAAATACATAATATCTCACTTATGAACAATTCAAAGAGGTCTGAGTTTCTTTTCTGGTTATCTTTTGTATTAAAACCTGAAATCAACGCATACCCGATTTCCATATCTATAATCCGGGATTTCTTCGATTTATTGTGTTTATTTTTTTTTTTGTGACAGTGTAGTTGCTGTTGTCTTACTAATCTTTTGAGTTACCTGTTTTCGGTTATTGTCATTGTGCATTCTCTAATAATAACGACAAGCTATATAATTGATAAACCTCAACAAGTCAATTACTTTTACGACACCATTGAACAACTGACAAACTAGCCAAAATAGTTTAGTACCTTACCATATCTTATAGTCCAATTTACACAAATAACATCAATCGTAAAATGAGTCATTACTATATTTTACTCGAATAATACAAAATAGTTAAATTTACTCAATTGTTTCATTTGACCCCATTGTCAAACAATTTGATCCTAAAAAAACTTAAAAATTGCATTCGAAAACCCTATATCTACGAAAGACACATAATACCATGTTCTTAAAAATAAACACACACAGAAAACTAAAAAATTGAGCAACACGAATTTAAACAACAGCTGTGAAAATCAGTACCATGGAAGGGTCTATAGTTCTTCCATAGTAGTTTGATTACTTGTATTCAAATCTATGATGAATAATACAATATTAATTAGTTTTCACAAAATGTAAATGATATAACAGTAAAGATGATTATAGCCGTGTTTGTGTTGATTAAGAATCCATTTTTTGTCTTTATTTTATAATAAATCCGTCATTGGTATCAGTACTTTTGTACAACAGGATGGGTTCTTTGTCCTAAAATATAATAAACCTAAATGATAAGTTAGTAACATTTTGTTTGAATTCTTTGTCATATTTCTTCTTTTATATGAAAATAAATGAACTTTTATATTCAGTCAGTCATTTCAAATGCCTCTAGATGAGTTACTTTTTTGAATCAATTGTGATTAGGCTAAGGATATAGATGCTTACACTTATGTTGGTGTTAAATAAGAGTGCAACAATTTCTGTATTCTAATGAAAACATGAACTGCAATTGTTTTTTAGTACTTTATGTACATCAGGTTAGACGGTTTTTCGTAAAATATGACGAATATTAGAAAAAAGATACACACATTTTGTTTGCAATGTTTAAACATGTCAATGTGTCTTCTTTTATAAAACAATTATGCATCGTTGTTTGCAATCATAATGCTTCTGGATAATTAATTATTTTTAAAAGATTCGAATACTATAAGGATACAGTTGCCTGAACTTTTGTTTTTGTGGCATAAGAATGCCATTTTTGTTTTGTTTAACTGGAATTCATGAACAACCATTTGATTTTTTGTACTTTTTGTACATCATAATGGGTTGTTTTTCATAAAATATAATGAATATATGCAATACGTTGCAAACATTTTGAACACATTGTTTAACAATGTCAATATTTCTTTTTTTCTTTTAAATAAATAATGCACTGTTTTTTGCAATTAGGTATTCTTATACCTCCAGATGGGTTAATTTTTTTAATAAACTTAGATTGCAGATGATTAAACGTACGTGTGTATTGAATCAAAGCTAGATTATTTCTTTATTTTGATGAAAATCATGAACCACCATTAGGTTTTATTACTTGTTTAACATCAAGATAGGTTGTGTTTCGTAAATTATGATGATTATAACAGATAAGTTAGTAAAATTTTGTTTGTATTGTTAAAATTACCCATATTTCTCCTTTTTCCATGAAAATAAATGCACTTGTATTCAACCTCCTTTTGATGAGTAACTTTTATGATGTGTGGAAACATGAAACATAAAGATGCATTAACCTTTTTTTTATAAATTGCAAAATTAAGAAGATATTTTGCCATTTTAAGAATCAAAATCATGAATCACGATTGCTTTTTAATAAAGTATGATGAATATAACAGATAAGTTAGTAAAATTGTGTTTGCATTGCTTACAAATATTAATATTTCTTCTTTCTTTTCAAAATCAATGCACTTTTATAGACAAATGGTCATTGTATACGCTTTTGATGAGTTATTTTGATATAATGTTTAGTTTTAGTTTAAACATATTTTATTGTTCAAAAATGATAAATGGATTAGACACAAGTTTTCAACTTCGTAACGTCTTCTCCAATACATACATGAATATGCACATGAATGAACATAAAATATATCTGACTTTAACCAATTATTATTTTAGCATGAAGATATAAAAATAGATTACATATACATTTGAAGAATCGCATCAATGGATATTTTCCAATTAATATAACTAATCGAGTGCGTCTATTTTCAGAATAAACAAATACAAACACACCGAGCTGTGTAAAATAAAATATATTAGTGTACATGACAAGTCATGTGTGTGTGAATTGGTTTAAATGTAAATTACACACTCATAGTTATACATATAAAGTCGCTTTTCTTGTTTTGGATTAATATGAGAAATGGAATAATCCACGTAATTGTAAATATCAATTTTGGTTGTTTTTTTTTTATTAAATCCATTGAAACGTTTCAGAATACAATAGTCAATCATTAAGATCATTCGATTATCGTATCCCTAAGAGCATATGTTGATCATGTTCAAGTAAGATCTGTTACAGAATAAGGTTGTCAAAGTTGAGAAAAACGCTTGGTACTTTTTAGATACTTTTGTACAGATAGAAAAAACACTATCATTTTCGTCAGAACTCAAAGACTCATCACCAGAGATCAATATCTCAATTGTAATATTGACAGCAAAAACATTGATTTCAATTTTTATTATAAGCCTTTGTGATGAAAAATTGTTTCAATTTAGTAAATAATGTTTAGTATCTTCATTGATAAAGCCACATAAACAATTGGCATCATCACTAAGTTTGCATTAAACAAATCAGATTGAAGAGTGCTACAATGGTTTCGCAACCTTGCATGTAATACAGATAGTAAGCGGTCTCCAGAGTAAAAATGTCTCGGAGGTTTTTTATTCTTATAGTATAATACATGCAATTTGCTTTTAAATAAATGAAATGTAGGAATCTGTCTTATAATAATATCTAAAGTGTTCCACAATGTTATAGATGCTGGGAAATAAGACTGTTGGTAAACTGACAAACGATTCACTGGAATAGTGATATTGTGCCTGTTTCGTAAATTGTAATTACTAATATCAGATACAAATTCTGAAACAAAGTCATGAAGATAATCTGGAGCCTGATTGTTAATAATTTTAATAAACATGGCCAACTTGTTTACCTCCCGTGCGCTTAATTTTTCCCATCCCGTCTCCCTGTAATTAGCGTTGCGGCTAGCAATATTTTCTATCCGATCAGAATTTATTCTCCCACAATTATCCCAAACTTCTGATGAATACTCAAGTATCGGACGAATAAATATCATATAATTTTTTTTCAAAATATTCCCTTTTTAATCGAAATTTTAGTTTGCGTAAAACATTTAGCTGCTTCGTAGTTTTCTCAATCAGTTTATCAACATGCTTATTCCATTTACAATCATTAATAAATATGACACCTAGATGTGCTCACTAACTGGTTTTAATGTAGCACCACCAAAATCAAAAGTAATATCACTGTATATATTTTTCAAACTGAATATCATAATTTCAGTTTTATTAGGATTAAACTTCACTAGCCATTTTTCTGACCACTTACTTAAATAATCAAGATCTCTACTGATTGAATTTTTTAAAGTGAAGTATGGCCTATTGAAGTATCATCTGCAAAAAGCCTTCCGAATCCAGACATGCCATCAGCTATTATTAATGTATATTCAAAACAACAAGGGTCCTAATACCGACCCCTGAGGCACACCAACGTTTAGTTTTCCAATATTTGATAATGAATCTTTTATGACAACTCTCTGAGATTGTCCAGACAAGTAACTTTTCAACCAACATAGCAAGTCTCCTTTTATACCATATTTTTCAAGTTTATGTAATAAACCTTAATCCAAACAGTACCACATGTTTTGCTTATATCAGCAAATGTAATGCTTGTTAAAAGCTTTTCATTAAGTGCGCTCAAAATTGTGTTATACAATTCTATCAACTGATGCGAAGTTGAGTATCCTGGAATAAATCCGGATTGATACTTGTATGATAGTTTATTTTCATGTAAATGGTTAAAAATATTTTTGAAAACATTTTTTTCTAACACTCTACTCACACATGACAATAAGGAGACGGGCCTGTAGTTAGAAGGTAATGACTTGTCACCACTTTTGAATAAGGTAATAACATGTGCAATCTTCCATTGGTCTGGAAATATTCTATCATTTAAAGATTTGTTAAAAAGTAGTCATAATGGTTTGGTAATTTCATTTCTGACAGCAAGTTACATTCTGTTGATAACGATATCTGGTCCAAAAGCTTTATTAACAAGGAGCATTGAAAGATTATCAAGTACATCTTGTTCACTAACTACAATTTGTGAAAGAAACTCAAGACATCGGTCTTCAAATGCCGGCAAATCTTTACTAGCGCCATCTAAATTGAACAAAAATATTTATTTGAAATGTCGGACTTTTCTGTTCCCTCGTACGCAAGTTTAAAGTTATTATCAAGGTCCGTCATGGGAGGTAAATCATGAGACGGTGTATCGCTTTTAATTAACATGTTAACAGTTTTCCAGTACTGTTTACAGTTTGTCACTTTTAGTTCATCTAAATTTTCATTTATACTTGTACAAAATTGTTTTTCAGCTGCTTGCTTTTTCAAGTTATTTACTTAGTTCCTTTGTTGTTTATATTTCTTTTCTGCGGATGTACTATTCGAACAAACAAAAAAATTACAAAGCCTGTCGCGTTTTCTCGTTTCACGCCGCAAATTCGAATCAAAACAAACTTTGTCGTCACATCTTATAGTTTCATCCCTTGTAGGTATACACTGGGATGCTATATTAAGAAACGAGCTAGTGAAATTAGTAGCAGCAACATGAACGTCACTTGCATCAGAAAATAAATATTCCCAATTGTTTCAACTACTTTTTGTTTCATTAGGTCATAATCACCTTTGTTATAATCCCATATCAATCTATTATAAGTTCGTTTTTTACTAAAACCACAATCAATTGTGACGTATGTCCCATCATGATCACTAATACTTCTATCAAAAGGTATTGTGTCTTTATCTAAAACAGGTATCGAATCAGTGACTAAAATAGAATCATGTGACGACGTGCTACCTGTTCGTGTATCAAAATGAGTAGCTTTGTCAATTATGTTAATAAAGCCATTGATGAAAAAAATATCTCTTATATTTGACGGTAGATCTGACATAAAGTTTTAATTCAGATCACCTAAGCAAATTATGAAATTATTTTCATCCAAGGCATTTTTCAGCATTTGATTAAAATACTGCCAGAAATAAACTGAAGATTGCAGTTCAGACCTATAATTGATGTTTATCAATATCGATCGCAATTTAGTTTTTAACTCAAACCACATACTCTCAAGTTGGCAATTCTTTTAATCATGTCGACGAATTATGCGAACATAACTTTTATAATACAAAATAATGCCACCACCATGACAATTTCTATCTTTTCGAACTGGTATGTCAAAACTGGATATATATTAATCAGAATCTGTAGTATATGAGTCTAAATGAGTTTCTGTTAAGAATACGACATCATAATCTTCAATAATATCGACAATATAATTCAGTTTAGTTCTAAGGCTTCTTATATTACCATGAAACATTGACAATGTTTTCGCAAGTGCGCTCAGGACCCTGGTTCGGTTCGATGTCACCACATATAAGCAATAATTATAATAGCAGTATGTACAATGAAATCATATTAGCACAAGATCTGTATAAATTAAAAATACATAGTTTGAGTCTTGAAACATTCGTAAATAATTAGCAAGTAATTCATAAACTGGGAAAGATACAAATGTTTTTCTCAAACAACCCAGACTTTTCTTGTGATAAAACAGTCTTATTGTCATTCTATATGCTACGAAATCATTATCCATTGTCAAATACAAGACAATACATGTAAATGACAATCAGAAAATAGGACTGCTTTGTAAAACGTGATGCAAGATATAAACTCATATAATTCGAATGATCATTCATGAAATTCAGGCAAATATAAAAAAAGGAAAACAAAAGTTAATATACAAAAGCCAAAATTGGAACATCAAAAGAATGTTTGATGCAGTTGTAGTGAAATCAGAGAGATTAATTTGGTAACGATAAATTTAGTTTCGATGTCATTTTAGGGGGAACAATAAATAAATCAAATTAATCAGAAAACAAAATGTGAAGTTTTAGGACAGGGTAGACATTAGTTAGACTTTTAAAGCAGAAGCTCTTTTGTTAAATGTTATAAATAGGTAAAAAGAGTAATCTATCTTTTCATTTAATCAACACAGGTAAGCTATAAAAACGTTTGAAGAACGATTGATAAATTTACAAGAACGTGTATGTAAGTGATTAATCACACAAGTGTAAAGAGTTGTTAAAATTTCATATCACATGTTTTAAATAGCAAATAAATGGAATATAAATAAACAAACGCAGGCACTTGTTGCTTAACACGTGTATTGAGAAAAGAAATATTTACAGCAATAAATAGAAAATGAGTATATCTATACCTGTATGTATAATTAAATTGATAAAAACAATTTAAGAATTGTGTTATTTAAACCGAAACATGCCAAAAGACTATGATGGAAACTTTCTGGTCATCACCTTCATGAACTTCCCCATAAAGCTTATATATGTCCTGCCTTGAAATTACCACTTTCGGACGAGACTTCTCAGATTGTTTAATCAATATGGACCCGTCATGTGTCCAAAACGAATTTATTTTACCTTTCTCGCGCAATGTGTTTAGTCTGTGCAAAAGATTGTATCTGTTTTGTAAGGTTTTCAGTAATGAAACTTTTGTTTATGTTTCCTTTCAACTTACGTTTATTGCTGAAAACTAACTGCCTCTGACGATACGACAGGAAATGTACAATGGTGGAAATTTTTCCGTCTTTAATCTCACCTATGGGAGGGGATCTACCAATATCTTTCGTGTCTAATTTCAATTTCAAATGCTTATGGCAAATACCAAGGATACGGGAATCTGTGTCTATAGGCTTGATAATATCGCCTTTGACGTCAGTTGGTTCAGTAACATTATGGAATCGTAAACTAGTTCTTCGATAATACTATATATAAACTGGATATTTGAAGAATAAAGATTCTTTCACTTTTGTGTGTCGAATAAGATTGCAATTATTTCTTTATTTCCATTGCATGTTAGTACTGTTTGTACAACAACATGGGTTGTTTTTCTGAATATTAGAGAAAAGATGTTCATTTGTTTTTCTTTTGGTAAAAAACAAGGCACCTGTCTTTGTAATCAGTCGTTTCAAAGGCCTCAGAGATATTTTATAAAATATGATTAATCTAATAGTTTTTGGTACTTTCGAACATCAGGATGGATTGTTTTTCTCATTGTTTAAAAATTTCAAAATTTCTTCTTATTATAAATAGTGTAATGTAGTTTTTTTTAACATCAATATGGGTTGTTTTTCATAAAATATAATAATTATTTAATGCGTTGCTAAAATTGTGTTTACATTATTTTAAAATGTCAATATTTCTTCTTTTTATAAAACCATTATACACTGTTGTTTGCAATCAGTTATTCATAATGCCTCTGGCTGGATTATTTCTTTATTGTAATGAAACTAATAGACCTCTATTGTATTTCGTAAATTATGATGATTATAACAAATAAGCTAGCAAAATTTTTAAATTCTAATGTGTATAAGATATGATCAATAAAAAGCATATTACAAATACCAAACTTAAAAGCATATTCAAAACGGAAAAATCCATAATTAAACGCTAACAATCAACAGAACAAGTGTAAAACAATTGTTGTATTCCTGACTTGGTACAGGCATCTTCCGAAGAAAATGGTGGGTTAAACCTATATTTATAGCTAGCTAAACCTTCCACTTGTATGACAGTTGTTTATCTTATCAGAAAAAAATACCAAAAATGTTCGAATTGTTAAAAAATGCAATTAGTTTTTATCAAAAATAGTGCCCTGTTGTTCGCAATAATTTCTTTAAAATGCCTTAAGATGATTAAACTTTTGTTTGTATTGAAAAAGAATGCAATTATTTCTTTATCTTAATGTAAATCATGACCCATCATTGGATTTTAGTACAAATGTGAGTAGTATTTGGATATAGATACCTTAACATTTTTGTGTTAAATTCAAAAACAATTATTTCTTCAATTAATTATATTGTAATGGAAATCACCAACCACATAAATATTTTTGCACATCAGAATTGGTTGTTCTTCATAAGAGATGATGAATGTAAGAGAACACATACTTTATATTTTGTTTGCATTTTTTATAGTGTTCCCTTTGCATATTTCTTTAATTCATTAAAATCATGCATCAAAATTTGCAATATTTGTTTGTTTGATTTTCAGAGCATCTCAGCATATTTAGTAGATTTTAGCACTCGTCGTGTTTGATTAAAAAATGCCTTTATATTAACTACAGTCACATTTTTGTTGATGAAATTGAAATGTTAGTTCTATGAGCACATTTCACCTCATTATTAACAAACGTAACTTTGTAAATGTGATAACTTTTCTGAGTGATTAGTTTTAACTTGTCGGGCTTCTTATTTTTTTCCGTTTAAATTTGTAAAATTTCATTATGTGACCTTGTAGAGTTCAAAACGTCAGGAAGGTAAATCGGTTCGATCAGTCAAAGATTTTCGCTATCAGTCTGATGAATTGATGACGGGAGTTTAGCGTGAACTTGACTGATCGATGACTGCTGACTGATCGTTGAAACAGTAACTCCTAAGGTTGTAAGTCCTATAGTTTTGTGTACATTGGTAAAATTTCATTTCAATTTTTTTTTATATCTAATATGTTCGCAATTGTAAACGTCTCAGCATTAGTAAGTGAGCAGATATACTACGTAACAATAACTTACAATAGTCTTTGATAAGCTGTATTTTTCAAAACTGTTGAACTTCATACTGTATTTAGTCTTTTAACTTTATTTTATTTGAGCGTTACTTTTTTTAAGAAGAGACACACAACTGGGGGTTCACAAGTTTGCGCATTGTATCTTTAATACGTGTGTTTTGCATGAGGTTCTTCACTTTTGATAATGAATGTTACATTTCTAGCATTTGACCTTTTTGTTATGTTTGTTTATCAACTAGAACGTAATCAAATGTGTTCACTACATTCGTTCTTTATGAAAAGAAGGTTTCCTAATATCGTACGAAACGAGATGATAAAGTTATGGAATAAGATGAGTCAAAATAACCTAGGTATCAGTATTATACTTTTAAAAAAATCTAAGTAATTTAAATTCAAACGGAAACAATTGAACAATACAAAATTCATATGGGGTTTATCGAAGATGTTTTACATCAACTTGTTTCTCTCTTCTATAACACGCATGGTTAAAGTGATAAATTCGATCATAAAAACATTCAATGTAATTTTATTGTTTTTAACAAACCGAAACTTAATAAGTGTCCATAATTCAATGAATAATGTAGTTAGAAAACAAAATCGCAAATTTGTATAGACCAAATGCTTCCGAATTGATTCATTATTTGCATAGAATTAAACATGCACCGCCAGTAGTTATATATTATACCATAAAACAATATAAAAAAGATACCAGGATAAAAATTATGCATGCCAAAGGCGCCTTTCGTCTACCAAAGAGGCGGAAGATACCAAAGAGACAGTCAAACTCAAAGGTAGAAAATAAACTGACAACGCCATGGCTAAAACCTAAACTGAAAAAAAGACATCAAACAGCATACAAAACACACAAAACCGAAAGTGATTTTATGTACTGTTTGTTGATGATTAACCTACATGGAAAGCGTTCAAACCAGAAATGATGAAAGCCAAGGATTTATGATAACCTAAAACAGTTGAAGTATGTGACCATAGAAAACCTGTAGTTCAGTAGTTGTCGTTGGTTCATGTCTGTTATATTTGTTTTTCGTAAATCGTTTTGTTATAAATTAACAGTTTTTTTTTCTTAATTACATTGCTTCATATTGTTCATGTCGGCCTCTTTTATAGCCGACCATACGGTATAGGGTTTTCTCATTGTTGAAGGCTGTACCGTTGTCTATAATTTCTTACATTCACTTCATTTGAACTTCGGTGGATAGCTGTCCCATTGGCAATCATACCACATCTCCTTATTTTTATATAAACAAAACCGGTTAAATCAACCTAAGGTTAACTTTAATTGTATGTGTTGAAACCTAAGTTGTTTAATGATTTCTATAAATCTATTAAGCGAAACTTTCAAATCATACAAATATCACACTTTAATATTTGGCATGATTAATGACAATACTAGTTCAATAATCTGAAATAGCAAGCTGTCATCTTAACATGTTCACTTTATTACTTATTCAATTAATTTCATTGTCGTTTCTATAATTCATTGCTTAATGTTATGCTGTATTCCATGAAAATTTATTTGAATTTTTGAGCATGTAAGTGTCAAGGAGCAAACAAATAAGTATAGCGTACAATCATTTATGCAATTCATAATATAACGATATTTCTACAATGGTGGAAGTAGAGTAGTAAATTAAACAATAAACATACCATAAAAATGATTTGTGATAGACGCGCGTTCCGTCTACAAAAGAGGCAGAAATACCAAACAGACATTCAAACTACTTTGTCGAACATAAACTGACAACGTCATAGCATGAACCTAAACAGACAACACGACAAACAACAGTATACAAAAAAACAAAAAAACCGGGATTGGTTTCATGTGCTGTTTTCTACATTTACCTTAACGGGAAACGCACAACGCAGAAATGTTTAAATCAAAGGACGTATAATAATCAACAGAGTTCAAGTAAATGACCATAGAGAACATACACAAAAATAATTATATCAACTTAACGTCAACATTACTTAAGGAGGTTAAAACCTAAGTTTCTTGATAATTTATAAATTTATAAAGCGACACTTTGAAATCATACAAATATAACATTTCAATATTTGGCATGACTAATGACTAGTATTGAATAATCTGACAGACCAAGCTGTTATCTCGAATTGTTCTACTATCACGTTACTACAAATTCAATTAATTCCATTTTCGATGTAATAATTCATTGCTCAATGGTATGTTGTATTCTATGAATATTTATTTGAATTTTCCAGCCGGTAAGTGTCAAGTAGCAAACAGATAAGTATAGCGTACAATTATATATGCAATTTATAATATAACGATATTTATATAATGGTGAACGTAGTGTAGTAAAGTAAAACAATAAACATACCATTTTAAGAGAGAAATAGTCGAAAAAGTATTTGAAAATGGGTTGGTAATACAATATTATCTGCTTTTCTTTAAAATAACCCTTTTGGAAAGATCATAAGAAATTGTATTTTTAAATTATTGTTGTCATGTATTGAAATATGAGAATACATTATGAAATAATATGACTTGATTATGACAGGTGATTAATAGTTTATAAAGCTTGAATCATGTGATTATTTATGCAGCCACTGGATATGCTAATTACGTGAAAATATCCAAATTGGTATGTCCTTATATTTGTATTAGGGAGATAGTAGTTAACCGGTGTCCAAATTGTGACTATATGTTTAGTCTTGTTTATTCTTTTTGATTATACCTATCATTTAATGTTTTCAAAAAATAGAATGTTGTGCTACATACCATGTTTATACTCCTGATTATGCAGTAACTTCTCATCAATAGGCGATCAGCAAAAAAACATCACATTATCAATATGCTAGTATTTTCATAATATACATTTCAATTTTTTGTTCTACTATGATTGCTATATAATTTACTACTGGACACCATAGATACAAAACACCTATTGACAAATTTGATGCTATCGTGATTTTTTATAAACTCTAAAAGAGAAGATAATGACTTTACAACTATTTTTGGGATATAGATATTCGTGTTCACCACTCGGTTTGTCATTTTTTATATCTATACTTCTTTTGAATAGCTACCACATTCAAGAAAACACAATTTCTAGTTAAAAAAACTAAAACACTCAAAAAAAATATGCTGAACATATTCAGTAATATTTATAAACTGGTGTTTTTGAGATGAGTATTTGCTGTATCGTGATTGTCTTAAATTATTCCTCGTATTTTAAAATTGTATTTTTATTTATATTTTTCAGTGTACCGTAAGTGTTTTGTACCATAAAGATAAGTATATTGTGATCATTTAACAAAAAATGAAAAATGAAAGGACAATAGATAGTGCATGTTGTATATGGTGTTTTCATTGAAGTTGAAAAATATAACATAAGTTCTCATCAATAAAGACGCAATTTAGAAGTAACAAAACCCATTCGTATATTAGAAGCAATGCGATGTTTTGAGCAGTATGACTTTAAATGAAATGCTAAGTAGTCTAAATTCAAACGTGAACAAATAGACAATACAACACCTTGTTTTTTTCTCTAGTATTATAACAAAAAATATTTCAAGTATTAAATACTTTCGTGAATATGTTCAATGTAATATTTGTTATTTTTACAAATATAAATGTTATAAATGTCTTTAACCCAACAAATAATATATTGAAACAAAAAGATTGATAACTTTATGTAGATAAAATGCTTCCAAATTGATTTAAACGGTGTGTAGGTAAATCATTACGACTAAATAACCTGACAAATATACTGCCAGTAGTAACGGAGTATTTCATAAAACAGTATAGAAACTTATCAAAGAGATCAGTTTGATAATGTTATACATGTATCTGTAAACGGCCAATGTTTGAAAGTTTTATAACCTTTGATATGCACAGTTTACTAATTATCACTCACATATGGAAGTTTTATATTTTTTAATTGATAAAAGAACAAACATGTTTTTCCGTCAAATTTAGTTGCACCTGTTATTTGTTATGACAGTAAGATAAAACAGGCAATAGAAGACTGGAGTTCAACCAGTGCTTCAGAAAAAATTATATGTTTGTTATTTTAAAATATTACAAACACAAAATTTAAATTTTTGACATAGTTACTGATTATAACATTCAACAAAAAGCTGTCAGTTCTAATATCGTTTTACTACTTATACTGCGGTGGCTTCTATAACACTTATACTACGGTGGCTCCTATAACTCATTGCTAGATGGTATGCTGTATTGTATAATCATTTACTTGATTTTATTTTTTTTTTGCAGTCGTAAGTAAGTGAATTCATTCAGGGTTGCAACAAGCGGAATGGTATAATTGCGTAACGATATTCCTAGTTCTCCAAATATCGTATATGTTTAGTATGTCCGTATTTCTGTTATATATCTATATGTCTAAGCAACGTATTATATACAGATATGTACATATTATGCTGTAAACCAGAGTTCCTGGTTATTTGATTAATCGTCGCAATTGAAAGTTGTTTCCGATTAATAATAAATGTATGACATCTGTTTTTAAAACATAGTTCTAGAATTACAAAAACAAAACAAAACAAAAACATGTGTTGTCCTTTGTGTTATTTAATATATATATATCATACCATTACTATTTCAAATATATGCATTGTTTAACTTTAGTCGGTAACTGTCAAGTACCAAATCGAAAACTTAAAACTTTGAGCATTTGTTGTCATAGGAATCATATGACAAATGGCAGTATTCTTATAAAAGTGGAAACAGGTGATAGTTGCAATGTTTGAAAATTGTTATCAAGATACATTAAAAACACTGTTACTTTGCTTATAAAAAAATCAAATAAACTTGAATATTTTAATTTGATAAATTATGTGTTCAGTCATTAATCTATTAGCGAATAGTATAAACATTACAACATGTGGTAGAATTGACAATGAGACAGCTACCCAATATAGAGAAGATTATGTTGATGGTAGTTACAATAAGTCACATTACGGGAAATATAGAGTAAATTATGTTGATGGTTGTTACAATAAGTTACATTACGGGAAATATAGAGTAAATTATGTTGATGGTAGTTGCAATAAGTCACATTACCGGCTTTTCCAATAGTGAGAAATACAAATACCGTCTATTAAGTAAGCTAAAAAATATTCCCAAAATGACAATATGTGAACCATTTCAAACTATAGAACTTACATTGTTAGGTCCGATAGGTAAATAAATTTTGACAAAAGTCCGACGATGATATAATATGTTCTCATTGTAGCTGTACCTGTGGAGAGTAAGTATTGAAGATAAAGCTTACGATTTATATTTTTCTTCGATGGCTCGGATGTACATTATATGCATTAGTCATCAAAAGAAGTACATATAATGATAATACAATATTGTATCACTGACAGCTTTACACGTTGTATAACATGTTTATTTTCAATTAATGTGTTTCATACTTAAAATTTACATGAAAAAGTACAATACATCTATTTACTAACTGATCGATAAGGATATGCACAAAATGGCATTTTTCTGCGGCAGTATCTTTTAAACTTGTTTTTGTAGAGAGATAACGTAACTTACGTTTGCAAGTTTCTTCTTATGAAGAACACTTTTTATTTAGTTAAGTGGTATGGTCGTTTCTGACATAAATCGGTTCCATTTGAAAATATTGGTACTCTTACAGACCGGATACATACTCATCATATACAGATAATTTCAATAAATAAAGTGACTATATATATTTATCAAAATACAGAGCTAGTATGTACTGTTTGTTAATAGAGAATCAATAGAACACTTTTACAAAGGGGAGATGCAGTTCTTGTTGAAATGTTAACACGACTTGTATGACTGTTGTTCCTTAAACTGAACGTAAACAACATCAATTTACATTATCTATTGCGTCAAATCGTGCCTAAACACAAGTTCAAACAAATGAACCAATAACAGTCCTTAAGGAGTTGTTCAGTGTATTATAAAATTGAGAATGGAAATGGGGAATTTGTCAAAGAGACAACAACCCGACCAAAGAGCAGAAAACAGCCCAAGGCCACCAACACAGCGATAAACTAGTTTGATATCTAAAAACTAAAAATATGGAAGTCAATGTTGTGGACAACAAAACTGCAAACATTTAAGCAAACCTCCACTTACATCGTTGACGAACTAAGTGTTAATTTTCAATGCGTTTTAAGAAGGATAAACAAGTTGCATCCAGGGAGCAGATAGCACAAATTTATAGCATCACTTGTAAACATGTATGATGTATAATTAGACGTTAAACAAAAACAATCATTGTATTTATTTCTTCAGATGGATGAAACTGATAAGACAATAGTGACAGCCAGTAATAAACATTGGCGAAACACAGAAATGATTGCAAATACTTCCTTCCGATGCAAAAACAATATTGAACAATCTGAATATACTGTTTCCTTGTTGTATTTGCATGCACGTTTTATGTTTAAAACATATATGATTCTGATACATCAAAATAGAAACTTTACAATTGTTTCCCTAAAATCTATTTTAACCACAAAATAATTATGTCGTACGTGTTGCATCACACGAATCATTCATACTTTGATATTTTCTTATGTCAGATAATTATTTAATGCTCTCTCGTGACTGAGTATTATATCAAATTCATAATAATTAGCTACACTTCTTACCAATCAAGTATTATATAACTACAATTTGTATCCTAGTGTCCGTTACTCATTCGAATTTATTTCACTTTTCTATTTATACTACAAAGAACGTTATTATAGAACTTAACGTATTGAAAAGCATTATAAACTGTCTGAATAGTCTTTAAGCAATTGATTCGAAACAAATCAAAACTGTAGACTTTTTCTAGTATTTCAAGTTATTGTTCAAATTGTTCACACTATGTCTATAACCCTACAATGTATTTCTTAATGTGAATTCGATTATCATACATACATTTGATTTATACGTTGTTTCTGCCATTAAACTAGTAAACATGTAGATTGAAATTGTATTATATTCAACGCGCGAGACTACTATACATATTTCTGTAATATGTATATGAATGTTATTTTTCTTGTTTTATAAAACGTTATGATTATATTTAAATGTGTAGTCTTTGGAAATCATGAAATAAATTTGCAACTGGTTTGACTATAATGTGTTTTACCTGTTTCGCCCACATCATCATGCCTTTGATAAAAAACTTTCGTCAAAGTTTTCAGGGCTTCGTTGAAAGGGAATAATTTCATATTTGATGTGCAGCTTGATAATGTTGAGTTGTGGCGACTTTCTGTTTGCCAATAGTTCAAAATATTACAACTCTGATTGTACAAAGACAATGTTCGTAAAAGTTTACTTGGCTGATTTCTGGCCGTAACAGCAATTGGGGGCTCATCCGGGAAAACGTCAATATCAGATTAAAATTTTCTGTATTTATAGAATTAGAATTAGCCAACACAATTCTACAAAATGGCATTTGATGCCGGTACATTTTTGAAATCGCCAGATATGTAAGGGTTTGATAATTTAAAGAAAGAGGAATAAGTGGTGCTTGCTAAACATCTAAAAATTGATTTTAGAGTATCCATGAGAAAACAGATTATAAAAAAATTGGTAATAGACAAATAAGTTTACGCAGAAATTATAGATGAAAAGGCTCTTGAACTTGAGGTAGAACATGTTGATGCTTTCAAATTAAAACAGCTTGCATTGGAACATGGATTTAAATTAAAACAATTGGAATAAAAATGGAAAACGAAGTTAAAATAAACAATTTGAAAAAGAAAAAGATAATTTAAATTAAAACAGGCGGAACTTAAAATGAGGGAAAGGTAAGAGATGGAGAAAATAAAAATTGAAATGGTCAAAGTAGAAAGCAACACTAATGTAGAGTCAAAATCAGAATATTTTGATGCAGCAAAAAATATACGTTTGGTTCCCAGATGTTGTATAAAAAACAATTGATAAATATTTTCCACAGTTTGCGAAAATTGCTCAATTTTTTGAAATGGCCAAAGCCTTATTGGACTACAATGCTGCAAAAATGTTTTTGAGGGACTTTGATGAGAAAAATTCTGATTATGAAACTGTAAAACAGGAAGTTTTGAAAGCTTATAAGCTAGTGCCAGAAGCATATAGACAGAAATTTAGGTCTTATAAAAAGTTTGATTCACAAACCTATGTTGAATTTGCTAGGGGAAAAGAAGTTCTATTAGATAAATGGCTTACGTCGAAGAAAATAGATAACAATTTTGATAATATAAGACAATTGATGTTATTAGAAGAGTCCAAGCAGTGTGTTCATTAAGATTTAAAAACACATTTAGATGACAAAACTGTTGAGACATTACAAGATGCAGCTGTTATTTCCGATAATTATACCCTTTCATATACAAGAAGTTTCAAAGGTCAAAATTTTTATACTTCGAGCGGAAATTACAAAAATCATAGTACTGAGCGTACTGATAATAAGCATGTTGCACAGAATAAGAGTCAATCCAGTAATAATATGTCTAGTCTAAAATTTTATACTGTTGAGAAGAAGTCACTAACTTGTCATTATTGTAAGAAAAATGGTCACCTGATGGCTGATTGTTTTAGACTCTAGAAGAAGAATGAAAGAGATAATAAACCCAAACCCAGTGCGTGTACGACACCCCTTCTTACCTATAAGTTGGTATGTCCTGCGAGTCAGGCTTTTAAGTCCAGTGTTTGTGATTACATGGAAGATTATAAACCCTTTATGTCTGATGGGTTTGTTTCTATTGTTGATAATACTACTCCTCAGCCCATTAAGATTTTATGGGACACTGCAGCTTCTCAGACTTTGTTATTAGAAGGTGCGCTGCCTTTGTCCGAGGAGACTTCTGTGGCTACCTCCGTTTTGTTACAGGGTGTGGAGTTAGGTTTTATAGATGTTCCCTTCCATCGTATTTATCTGAAGTCAGATTTAATTACTGGACCTGTGGGTGTTCGTCCTAATCTCCCATATTGCTAGGAAAGATCTAGCTAGAAACAAAGTGGTTGCTGAACCAATTGTTACCAGTGAACCGGTTGTGGGTGTTAAATCACCTGAGGATGATGCTGAACTGTATCCAGCTTGTGTTGTTACTAGGGCGCTGGAAAGAAAACAACAAAATGAGAATTTGCAAGAAGACCAGTATGATTATATGGAAATTTCTGACACTTTCCATTGACGGTTCCTGTGGCTCAGAAAAGGCTATGATAAGACCACTCAGTACTAAAAAAACATGAAATTATGCAATGGCCAGAAGTGAACAGCCATTCAGACAGAAGAAAATTTGTAGAAGAACAAAATAAAGACACGGAGGTTCTTCAGCTTCGCAAGAGGGCTCAACCACAGGAGGAAGCAGACGAAGTGGCCGAATGCTTCTACCATCAAGACGGCATTTTAATGAGGAAATGCAGGCCCCTGATGCTATCCCAGAGGAGGAATGGAGAGTGGTATACCAAGTGGAGATGCCTAAAGTTTATAGGCAAGACATTATTGGTCTTGCTCATGACACCCCTTTGGCTGGACATTTAGGTATAAGGAAGACTTGCCTTAAGATGTTGCAGCATTTTTACTGACCCAGACTTAAGGATGATGTCACACAATGCTGCAAATCATGTCATATATGCCAGGTTGTTGGCAAGCTTAACCAGAAAATACCACCAGCACCACTTCTGACAATTTCTGCCTTTGAAGAACCTTTCAGTCGAGTATTGATTAATGGCGTTGGACTTTTACCTAAGACCAAGACTGAAAATGCGTATTTATTGACGATCATGTGTACATCCACTCGCTTTCCTGAGGCCATTCCGTTAAGGAATATCAAGATACCAACTATTGTTAAAGCTCTAATAATATGTTTCATGTTAGTAGGACTTCCTAAGTCTATACAGTCCGACCTGGGTTCATATTTCATGTCGGGTTTATTTCAGCAGGTCGTTTACCAGTTAGGGATTGCTCATTATAGGTCAAGTGCTTATCATCCAGAATCTCAATCTGCCTTAGAACGTTTCCAATAAACATTCAAGAACATGATTAGAACTTTGTGTCTTCAATTTGACATATACTGGGATGATGGTGTTCACTTTCTATTTTTTGCGGTCTGAGAGGCTGTTCAAGATTCCTATGGTTTTAGTCCCTTTGAGTTGGTATGTTGTCATACTGTAAGGGGACCTTTAAAATTGGTTAAGGAAAAATGGCTAACTGAACACCCTGACTTGAATCTTCTAGACTATGTATCCAGATGTAAAGAAAATTGTATACTGCTTGTCAAATTGCTCGGAAAAACTTAAAAACCGTTCAAAATAAGATAAAAATATGATATGATAAAGATGCCAGGGACAGAGGTTTTGAGAATTGTGATAAGGTACTTGTATGTTTGCCAGTCCCTATATATCCTTTACAGGCTAAATACTGTGGGCCTTATACAATAGAAAGT
Organism: Mytilus californianus; assembly: GCF_021869535.1. Taxonomy (NCBI): domain Eukaryota; kingdom Metazoa; phylum Mollusca; class Bivalvia; order Mytilida; family Mytilidae; genus Mytilus; species Mytilus californianus. The sequence continues at coordinate 5,142,566 of NW_026262669.1, read as the reverse complement.
AAAATCAATGATTTAAATTATATTGTAAGAACTCCAGGTCGGCGTAAACAAAACAGAGTGTGTCATATTAATATTTTAAAACCATATTTTGAGCGTACTAATGAAGGTGAGAGTAAACCAGTTAAGGGGGAGGAGTTATGATATTGTTATTATCATGTTTATCTATCTTAGCCTAATTTGTTTTTTGTGGCCTTATCATATGTATGATATTTTTACATCATATTTATAGTTGTTTACAAAAAAAAATGGTATAATTGTACAGTTAAGAAATTACTGTAACAACCATAGATACTAATGGATTGATTATTCTATTTGACTTACATAATAATTCTGGAATGATTATGATATACGATGTGTAATTTAAACGTCTAACGTATTCTAGAAGTTTCCGTTCTAATGTTTTCTAGGAGTTTCCCTCCTACAGTGTTCTAGAAGTTTCCTTGACAACTATATATACAGATACCGAAATTAGAATTGTTTAGACATTAATTTACTTGGATTCACAGAAGTTCTCTGGAGTTGTTGGATTGGCACTTTATTTACGTTATTTACATCATACTAGATTGGGCATATTCCGTACAGTTAAGAGAAGAATTCCGGTTAAAGAAAAGACAAAGGATCGGACTTATAATTTAACAGTCATGTTAACATTTCAATTTGTATAATATTTCTTGTAAATTTGTGTATAATTAATCTTGTTAAATTTAATTTTTGATTTGTGTCTTTTATTGGCTACAAGTTAAAGGTGATTTCTTGCCGTAACATTGTCATCCCAAATAATTGTATGCAGCGACGCAGTTCCAGACACGGTATTGGCCTTGTATTAAACACGGAAGAGACACTTATTGACTAATCAAACACATGCATCAGTTGTTCGGATATCTGATAAAAAGTAAACGCTCAATGTTACCCATAATTTCTTAGAAGTAACACACCATCTGCTCCATCGTATGGTGTTTAATATCTTAGTAAACACTTGAAGCTCTTCCATGTTCACACTGTAAACACTTCATTAACACAGGTTTGCTCTTTACTGAAAACTTGCTCGAATAGAGTTATATTCTACATTCATTTTAAGAATGTATTGACCAATATGGTATGTATGTGTATCAACTCACTAGCGACATGGTTTCACGGTCTTAGTTCTTCTGATGAAATTATAATCGTCTAATTATGTCAGATTGTTTCATTTTGACTTAGTGACACACCATCCATTTCTTATATGTACGAATTTTCAAAATTAAAATAAATATATTATTAATATTTTTAATCTAAAATTAAAATTTAAACACACAAACATTAATGTGATAGTTAGAGGAAATGCCATGTAACCTTGATTACGGTCGTTCTTATTTGTAACCCAACTGGAACAAATTTGTTTTTCTGCTAGCAACAGCTTAACAATGTTTTTTAATATATTACCAAGACTCCAGTAGACATTAGTAGATAAGTTTCAGTGGCTTTCTAACTCTTTCTAGCTTTAACACTAACAGGGAACATAAAGGGTAGATATTACATACATGAGTCGGAGAAATGTGATTTGCTGTCGTATACATATAAATGAATCTTGTTGCTCAGGATGTAAAAAAAGTCGATAATACGTTGTATTTTGTGTCTGAGGAAAAGAACTAGAGATTGTGGTACAATAATTGGAACATACGCGTGGTCATATGTGACAAAGCTATTCCATAACCGTAAAGTATTTCAAGATGGCGTCAGTGAATCTTGAATATTTGAAGAAATTTTCTCATCGTTTCAAATAGGAACACAATGTTCAATAGCTTCCTTGCAAGCAGACACTTACAAGTAAATCAATATTTGAAAATCGTGTAAACAAGGAATTCAGAAATTAATGATGGCATATTTCATTGTGATTGTTGATTAATAAATATTTCAGGAAATACTATTGTCTAAGTTTAAATGCTATTTTTTTTTATTTTGGCGAACTCTATCCTTTTGTAATATTGGAAATTTACAAAATGTTCCATAGGCAAGCGCTACAGTATGTAACTACATATTAATGATAAATTGGTAATTTTAAGAGAAGAACTGACAATACAAAGGCAAAAAAAAGACGAAAAAAGGAAAACTTATTGAATTAATCTATATCGACAATTGTGGCGTCCTCATATGCTCTATAACATGGAAGGAGTACGACTTAATATCATATATCATTCATATCATAATTAGATGATAAAAACAACTTCATGTGTAAATGGTTTATAATTTAGTAAGTTTTACAAGATGAAGCATCAAACAGTAACAAAATGATAATGATGTCATGTGTAATCTTGAATTTTTTCTTGATTTATGAGAGAAAAAATCTGCTGAACGTGAAAACTCCATTCCCAAAATACTGTCGAAAATAAAAATTTTAAAAACATATTTTTTTTTTACCGAAAATAAGAGTATTACTGGCGTGAGAAATAGAAAACAAGAACACAGAGACTGAACAAATATCCCCACAAAGAATCAATCGAAGGAGACTACTGACGATATCCAAACAAACCTAATGTAAGAAACCAAGTGGTTATCAAGACAATACATCGATAAAAGATAACCTAGTTCTAAACTCATGTGCTACGGAGGAGTAAACATTTCCAACATGTATAATTTGGCCAATTTGTACATATGCATGTCACATCAGGACATTACTATGCGGGTGTACATTATTCTATATTGGGTATTCATAAGAAGGCTAGTTGTACTTGATCAATGCTAAGTAACTGTAACTCACCCTCGATAGCGAGACTTTACCGGACACTTCAATCATTTTCATATAAGGACAATATTTGTATAACAACTCAAAAAAGAAATCTGCAACTAGTTGTATTTTTAAGACAATTATCATTGTCCATGTTTTGCTACTTTATTGATTGATGATTGATTAACTTACGACGCGTCAGCACAAACAGGTTATATCGCGTCCAGAGCTATTTTAAATATTATAACAATACGTTTTTTTTTTAATCAAACAAAAGGTCTTTCAGTGTACTAAAACTTTAGTTAAAAGCGAAATTACTTATTCACAAATAAAATTTCATCAATAAGATAACCTGATAAAAACTTTAAATCGTTTTAAACTAATACAACAATTTGGAATATATTCAAATTTCTTTTTAAAATGAAACAATTATTTCAACAGGAATATTATTAAATAAATCATACATATTATTTACATTATTTACATAACAATGTTTTTTTTTCGGATATCGGAAAAGTCAACATTCAATCAAAATATGTTTAATTTTCCGTGGAAAGACCTATTGATTTTGTTTTGATTATTCTTATTTGTTTTTTCTTCCGCCACTTTTATTTCTTGCGAGAAGATTGTATTCCGCAAGATGTCGCTTTGATATTTTTTATTTGATATCGAACAGTTTTTACGCTTTTGAAACTGACACTGTTTAAATGAACACATTTCCTTGTAAGATTTATCTCCCCGAACACTGTTTTCCTTGTGATTGCTACTCGTAACCGTAAAAGAAACTGCCAAAATTTTTTGACCAAATTGCACGTTACATCTTCAGGTTGTCAAAATCAATGTTGACCGAGGCAATCCAGAGACTCCATACGAGAGTTATTTTCCCTTATATATTTGGTATAATTGAGATGTATTTGTAACTGGTAAACCATAAGTGACAGACACCTAGGATATTTTGATTTGAGGTCCAGGGTCCACAAAAATGAAAATACGGTGAAGGTTAAAGGTCATGTTCTAAATTTTGATTATGGCTTATTTTGGCTTTTCCTCAGAAACCGTAAAAGATATCGACATTATATTTGACGAAATTGTTTTTTGCGACATGTTGCAACACATACATTTTGGTTGAAAGGGTACGTTGATGTTTAATAGGAGTTTTCTCTTATATTTAAAAGTAGCTGTGATATAAATCATTAACCATATACAGTAGAGACCTAGGGTCTTTTGATTTGAGGTCCTTGCTTTATGATCTTGAAATTTAGTTCAAGGTCAATGGTAAATATGACGTTCTAGATTTTCACCTTTGCAACAAATTTATATTTTACATGATAAAGCTATAGGGTCTTATGCATTAGGTTGGTAGATATATGACCTTGAAAAGGTCAGTCGGAAGTGACGTTTTGTAAACCGAAAGTAGCCGATTCCTGCACTGGTTTCATTTAAATTTACCTAGAACCATATAATTTTGGAATCAGTGTGTGGTAACCTATCATATGGTACAAGAAGTGATTTTTTTTAAACCGATAGCTGTTATTTATCATCCTTATGTCAAGCAAAAATATATATTAACCATATATTTTTGGAATCAGTGTGACTAAAGCTATCATATGAGACCGACAGTGACATTTTCTAAACCAGAAGTAGCAAATTATCTCTCTTATTTCAGACAATTGTTTATAAAAACCAAATGTTTTTAATCAGTATGAAGAAACTTATGATTGGACACCAATAGTAATTCTGAGTAAACTGAAAGTAGCTTCTTGTCAATTATTTAGAAATTTTATGTAGAAAGACCTTCACATAAAAGTTTTTAATAGTATACCTGCAATCGCAAGGTATACATACTGGTTGAATTTCATTTTTTAAAAGATATTTGTGTGTATTTCTAGCATGACCAATAGGGCATCTAGAAATAACACACTTATCTTTTCTGTTTATAAATTTGTTTAAAGGTTTTCATAAAGTTGGTTTTATTTCATGCAATTAATTGTCGTTCCTTTTACTCCAAGCGTTTTTCCATACATCTAAAACATATTTTATTAGATTTAAAATCATTATATGTTATTTCACATTCAGATATAGGGTCGGTCAGGGAATTCTTTGCTACCTGATCTACAACTGTGTTTCCGTGAATGCCGGTATGACTTGGCACCTATAGATATAATTCTTTATTACTCAAATTTCTCATCATGTAAAGGATTTTTAGAATTAACGGGTTTTTAATTTTGGTATTTTGTATTGCATGAAGACATGTTAGCGAATCAGAACATAAAATAATCTTTGATTTTTCAAAAGTAGCAATAAACTGCAAGGCCAGAATTATCGCCTTATGATTTTAGAAAACAAGGATGACCGCCTTTTACACTGCTGGTAGATTAGTGTCTCACAATTTAGTTGTGACAGTTTTTCATCAAGTAGTCCGTTTTTCTTCTCAAATCTGAAAAAAACCAAAGAAAGAAAACAAGGGGTTATTAGTTGGTAAATTTGTACCTGTGCAGGTCACATCAGGACATATCCACATGTGTGTACATTACTAATTGTGGGTATTAATAAGAAGACTAGTTGTACTCGATAAACAATAAGTAACTGTTACTCATAATCGGTTGCGGAACTATCCCGGACACTTTTTCATATAACAATTATAAATTTACCACATGTCGTAATTAAGGCAATCTCCATCTAGTATTTTTTATTACAACTATTATTGTCAAAGTTTTATCACGTTATAAGTTGTGATAATTCTTTGTACACCTTATTTTATGATTTTGGAACACAATCATGACTGCCTTTTACGCTGCAGGTGGATAAGTGTCTCACATTTTTTTTTATCGATGAGTCCCTTTTTTCTTCACAAATCCCTTTCATTATTGACTACGTGGCATTATGCGTGTTACTACATACGTAACAGAAAAAAGTAAAATCACAAAAATACTGAACTCCGAGGAAAATTCAATCGGAAAGTCCCTAATCACATGGCAAAATCAAATGACAAAACACATCAAACGAATGGACAACAACTGTCATATTCCTGACTTGGTACAGGCATTTTCAAATGTAGAAAATGGTAGATTGAACCTGGTTTTATAGCGCTAAACCTCTCACTTGTACGACAGTTTTATCAAATTCCGTTATATTTACAACGATGCGTGAACAAAACAGACATTATAAATAAAATAGTCAAAATATGGGTACAGCAGTCATCACTGTGTTACAATATCAAAACAAACAATTATTTACAAAAAAGCACAAAAGCATCTATCAAATTAAAAACCACATGCATTGCTTCGCGTGTCTGACGTCAGAAAAAGTTTGTCATTCAATGTTTATTCAAAACAATTTTATAATTTCACATGGGGAATGTTGGTATACAGGGTTAAAGAATCAAAAGTTATGTTAAAATTAATTTCAGAAATAGACCGAGATTTAAAATTGTCCAGAAGTTCTTAAGAATTTTTAAGAATCCACATATGGTTAATACCACTACGCGAGTTAAATAAATTTGTCGTTTGTCGAATGCGATAATATTACTATAATGTATGCAATTTTATTAAAACAACGCTTTCACTTTCAGTTTGTTTTCAATTGTCTATTATTTTAATTGTTGAACAATGTAATCACAACTACTTTTATAAACAACTTCGTGTTGTTCTAGTTTGATGTTTTAGTATTGAATTGTGCCTTTTTTGCATGCTAGTAATGTCTGATTTGTTATGTTTCATTTTTGTGATTCTTAACACTCCTTTTGTTTCTTGACAAATCAATTATCGTTTATTTTTTTCTTTCGTTAAATCCTTTTATATTGACAGTTTATTATTGTCAGGTGGGCGTTTTAGTGACGTATAATCTAACATATCCTTGGATTAATTATTCAAGTTATCTTTCCAACATATTAGTTAATTACTATTTAACATGTCTAATCTCTTTAAGATTGTTAACTTGTGTATTTGTCCTTCTTTGCAAAGCTAGTGTCCCCTTCTTTATGAATAGTTATGTCATATATATTAACACAAATACTAAACAAAAACAAAAACACATCTTTACATTTTTATATAGGTTTATATCAAGCTGGGTATGACAAAAAACCAGATATATTGATTTAAACATAAGATTTAAGTGATCGATTGTTGGTTGCTTAACATCCAGTGGCAAATATTTTTGTATTGTCCGGTTGATGTTTTATTCTTGTAATTGCTAGAAATTTTTTTTGTGCGTATAACATAACAGGCCTAAATGCAATATATGGTGTTAAACTTGTTTATCGAAACCATTTTCTGCTCTGTTAGATAAGTAATGCCATGTTGTGAAAATAGAGTAACAGAAGCGAAATTTTGAGCATGAAAATTATCGTCTATCTGATAACATGAATTGCATACTGCTTAAACGACAAAGACATGTTTTTATGTTTCCGTGAATCTATATGTGAAATATGCCTCATTCACGCCTGTGATTTTTCTTCTCGTCGTTCATCATGTTTTGTCATCTATTTGTCCTTTTCTCAACTACTTATGAAATTTCTTTGTCAATTCGTATCTTCCACCTTTTTTTTTTTTTTTTTGTTAACAGATAAAATTATACCTAAAAACAGCCAAATCCATCTAAGTTCAACTTAGCCTGAGGGAGTTTAAACCTCCTTTTTTATAATTTAAAATTTATATACGAACAATTTTAGAAATGTTTGTTACAAATCATGTGAGTACCGAAGAACTGACTACTGAGCTTGAAATACCATTGGGGATTAATAGTCTACCAGCAAAGGTATCAACCCAGTGCTATACAGAATGAAAACAACACGTTATACATTCAATGCGTCCGAAGCGCTTTTCTGGATTAACCTTCATCAAGACACTCAAAGCCGAATATTTGAAAGCCAAGGGTATTCAAGAACCGACACAGTTATAGAGCTATATGACCAAAAGTACCTAAAATAACCAAATCCATCTGAGGTCAACTTTGCCTGCGGGAGTTGAAACCTCAGTGAGTTAATTTTTACCTAAAAAAAATGATGTTATTGTTTTAATGTTTACAAGAATGTCCTTCTCATTCATCATTATCTATCGATTAAACTATTTAATATTTTACAGAGTTATCTCCTTGTAGTGTTAGGTACCACCTTAATATTTGCCCAAAAATCTTCAAACAAATTGATAATTTGAATCATGAAGATTTCTTGATTTTAGTTCATGCTGCAGAATATGTAAAATTGACGCTAGTACATGTAACAACATGGACTTTTTATATGTGAGTTTCAGTTAAAATTTAAAGACTGTGAAACGAAAGGGTGAGGAATAATGTATTTTGGATATTTTTCATACCATTATGTTGATCGGGCTGTTTTTCTGGATAACTATGATTGACTAGGGCTAAGTATATTTTGTAAATAATATTGCTACAAAATGAATTAGTTTCATTGATGTCTTGAATTAGTATATGAAACAACTAATTAAAGAAGGACATATATTAAAATATTCATCATCATTCAACGTTTGAAGTTTTTCTATACGAATAAACATCTCAGTCTATGTTTCATTGTCAAGTATTAAGTCCTTGACTCAAAAGGCTAACAATTAATTATGATCACACCAAGGGTATCCTTTATCTGATGATAATAAGTCTCCACTTGATTAAATCAACCTGATGACTTTTAGAAAGTCTGTTTCCTGTGTTATTCGCCTTTGGAACGTACAAGTACTATCGTCCTTCAGGATAAAGTATTGTCACATGATTGTTTATTCTGATTAATTTGGTAGGCGTATATCAAATAAAAAAGCTGCACAACGATCAAGCTATTGTTCATAGTGATCCCAGGTATATTTCACTACAGATACAAGGTACAGTAAAAATACAAATAAGGATGTGTGGAGTTTAGCTTACGTAAACAGTAGAATGTTTATGATATTAAAATACTAGTAACAGTTTTGAGACTCAGCAGATACAATAATTGCAACATCTAGTAGTATTCTTTGATTGAGTTTTGTGTCAGATAAAGTTGTGCTTTTGTAATATGACCGAGTTTTTGTGATTTGACTATCTTTGTTTGTAAATATCTTTCGTTCTTTACCTGGCAAGACCTACAGCTTTTAAATTGCTAGTCTTTTTAAAATAAAATGAAGGCATTCAAAGTGGAGTGTGAAATATATATACCTAGCACTGGGGTAGAATTCATTCCTTAATGTCGCTGGTTTTGTCAATGTTAGTTTAATAGTATTCGAATCACTAAATCACGGGCTCCTGACTGTTGACAAACACATACAGAATGTGGCGGGTTGTACAACCCATAACCCGAGATATTGGTGTAACATCACAACAAAAAACTAGGAAAATCAGTTCGAAGGGTTGATTAAACAGATCGGCACTAATTAACACACACACATTACCCAACAACAACAAAAGACAACGCAAGGCAGAGATCTTAAAGTACTCTAGATTACTGAAAAATGTTTCAAAGTCAATTGAAACTCATAAATATATCATAATTATATGTATTTAAAGGGCACACGTCATGAGACCTTGTAAAATGCAAGTAACATACGTGTCGTACATGTAGTATACATGTAGTCTTACATATTAAGTTATGTTTTAATTCATTTGAAACAAAATATCAATGTAAGTACTGACGAACTCAAAAGTACAAAAACTTACTACATATATAGTGGTAAACTGATAAATAAGTTTATTCAACAAATTCATAATTATTCATGGATCATATGTTCATTTACCGAACTTATTTACAAAATCACAATAAAAATAAGAATGCTATATTTCGTTTTAAATAAGGTCTTCACGTTAGGCCAAATTTTAAACCCATTTTTTTCTATTTTAAAGAAAAAGGTTTTAAGCTACGTGTGGTGACGGAATCCCTGACTTCATGATTTACCAACTATACATGGTTCACGCTAATTAAAAACTAAAACGTCATTCAGGAGAATTCTTATAACTTCGACACTGGTTAAATCGGCACCTGGTCAAATCGGCACATGTGATTGTTATTTCGACACCCAGTCAAATCAGGCCCTCGTTAATTCGACACCATGGATCTGTTGTTCAACTTGGCGTTAAACTAATTATATGATTATTTATAACGAGTCCTTAAAAGTTAATCGCATGACTAGTAAATACAATGATTAAATTGTGTTGTTCGACTGATTGTAATCATTGTATTAGTTAATCACTGTAGTAATTATATGATTAATTTTGGATAATTAGCAAGTGTTTCCTACAATGCATTGTAAATCAGGACCTATAACTTCCTTTTCTGTTTTAAATTATAACCTACTTCTTTTTACCCAGTTTTTGGGTGTCAAATATATATGATTGAATAAATATCGTATAACATGTTTATATTTGTATGGTAATGTATACACAGTTTAGATTCATCAAAATTGTCTGTTGGAGTTAAAATTAAATGTGCTTGAAGAGGAGAATGATTTAAGAAATGCAGAAATTACTGCATGCTGTTTAACAAAATGTGCTTTCGATTACATTTTGCAATAATAAACATCTCCATTCACCCATTACTGATCATGACTACAATGGATTAGGCCCAAAATTTTTCATTTGTTTGTTCACAGAAGTTGTTATCTGAAATGATGGACCTTGGTGATCGTAGAAAAAAAAAAACAAACAAATTGCATTCATTAAGTAAAATTGTATTTCTATAAAAAGTTTTAATCATCGTTCAAACTAGTTTTACCGTGCAGCAACGGCTGTTCCAACTTGGAAACATTGTCAGTGTTTGTCCTCGGTAGGCTAATCTCTAATTAAAGTTGTTACCGTGTTGGTTGTATAAAGTTTATCTTTTAGTTTCGCGGAATTTGAGTGTTGATATCAGATAATTTGAAGTCTTTGTTAAATCTATTTAGCAATATGATGACGAATCCTTTAAAAACCTGTAATTTCTGTTGTTCATTTAGTACAACTCGATACAGATTCCAGGTATTTTGTTTGATAAATGATGAAATTATCGTAATATTACATCCGTGGAATGTAATCTCAATTGACGCTTTGGTGAAGAGTGCTTTCTTTCACGTCCGCATTTCCATCAAGTATGGCATGCCAAGATAACATTTTAGATGATTGTTATGGATGGTGAAAATAAATTCAGAACTATGAACAATAACATAAATTGTTAATCATACGGCATAGTTTGTTTTTATCAAAATAAATTTACGACTTGTTCGTTACATTTAATAACAAAACCCTGAACAAGTATTTTATGCAGTTACAAAACAATAAAAAAAAATCGAATAAAACTATCCGACACTATGATATATCTTTGGTATCAGATATTCACGCGGGGTGCGTAAATAAAGAAATAGAAAGAAATGATATGATTGCACATGAAGTAACTCTCTATATGTATACCAGAGACCAAATGATGTAGAAGTTAATAACTATATGTCACCTTACCGCCTCCAAACATGAGCAAAACCCAAACATGATAGTAAGCTACAAAAGGCCCAAAAATGACGATTTCATTGATAAATAGTTCAAAGAGAAAACTAACGCCATGATAAATGTACAAAACAATAAACGAAAAACAAATATGATATACAGCAACAAACGACAACCACTAAATTGTAGGCTCCTGACTTGGGACAGGCACATACAGAAAGATTAATATATACAAGGAGTGGGAGTTCTCTTTCTATATGCAGATATACACAGACGTTCCGCTGGAATGGGTAACTATTTTGAAATGTCAAATATATCAATGGTTTGTAATTTCACGGAGGTAATATATCAAATTTATTATATGTCAACCACCGGACCCCCCCCCCCCCCCCCCCTCCCCCAGTATATCTGTTCCTGTTTTGAAAAATCCCTGACTCTCTGAACTTAGGTTTTCCAAATTCTGAATAACAGGTGCTTGTTTTTGTATATCGTGTCAACTGTGAAATATGGTGAGACTTTTTATTCACTATATCTGAATATTATACTTAATCACTGACATAAAACACTTACTAGAGCAAATTTTCATTATAAATATTTTTATCCTCGTCAAGCTCATAATTTTTCCTAAATGGAAATAATTAGCGGTGTGATAAAATAAAACTAAGCAAAAATATTAGTTTCGTTTGGTCCGTGTTATCTGAGGGCCGAATGTATCCGTTTAAATTTACCTGCGCAAGCAGTTAAGTGAAGGGCGCTACTAAATGTGCTAAAATTTCAACTTAAAAAAAGCGGGAAAACTAGCAAAGACTTGCTTTGGAAATCAATTATGGCATATACATTAATGATATGGTAACCTTTATTATTTATAAAAGCTTGTTCGTCATAATCTGTTGAATGATTCCGCACAATAATGTTGCCCGTCTTTAGTATTTTAAAATCAACACTGCTCGGTAAGTGGTAACATACAAACGAATAACTGTCGATAAGTGCAATTTCTTTCTGTTATCGGATGACTATTATATATATCCGTTCGATCCTTCACACTGTCTTGTCTAATCTGTTTCCAATTTATGTTTCAACTCAACTCCTAACACATCTATTGTGTTGTTTTTTTTTCAAATCTAAAGAGCTTTTATAGCTGGTCATTGCTAAACTCCCTTTTCAGGAGATATATCTCATTTTTCCAGCACACACCAATGTTCGCATTGCTACAGCAGCCATGTTTAATGTTTTAATCATATGATTAAAATTTAATACATCCTCATGGGGTTGATTAAATCAAACGACAGTTTTAGCATTTTTTTACAACGCGTTTAAATTAACGAACAACAAACTAATCATATGATTAATTTTAATCCAATGATTAAGAAAATTTTACGACTCATTAGCACTATCGACAAGTTGAACAACAGACTCCAGTGGTGATAGTTTCGGCACCTAAATTCAACATTATGATTGTCAAGTAAACTATTGAATACTCCTTGCTCCGTACTCCGTTTTTCTTGGTTTTTTTTTAATACTTTCACTCGTGGTGTCAACGTATATTTGTTGTGCGTAATAGAGGTTCCAATGAAAGCTTTGGTATACACAATTGGGCCATAATATCTGTCCCTAGTGAAACTTTTATCATAAAGGAACCTCTATTTCATGACAACAGCACATTACCAGAAAACCTGGGCTACAAGATTAGTATCAACGTTATTAATTGTATACAAGTAGTCAGGAAATGCAGAATAAAAACAAAACAAGTTAAAAAAAAATACCTGACAATTATTAAAACAACAAACGGGTTATTGTTGGTAATTGATATAGGTTGATACATTTTTAAAATTTAACCAATGTAAACATTATTAATAGAGTATAGTGAAAACGTCAAACAGAAAGCCAACTGATTGTTGTTAATTGTGTACTCTTATTGCTTAATAACATGTGCTAAGTTTTAAACGATGTACGAAATGAACCTCTAAAATTTTAAGTTTTACAAAATATATATATATATATATATATATATATATATATATATATATATATATATATATAGCAAACTTGAAGATTTGAAGTTTTGCGAAATACGAATTATCATTTTCACATATTTATAGGATGTCTCAGAATATGAACAGTGGTACAAGATATTTCAAAGATGTTTTGTTTGTGGAAGCTGAAATCTTAGTTGTTTCTCACATCAAGAAGATAACTGTACCTGAAGCTGACAGGTTACTTCATCCTTTGCCGAGTTTGAAACGCTAATTCATATAACTGATAATTAACTGATGGATACTTAATGATGAACACAATGAAACATGTGATGCTTTTTTATGTGGTTTATTTGTTTTTAGAATATTAGTTAAATAGAACTACTGATTCAAATTCAACCATATTGTAATTTTTAGGATTTCCACGAAAATACTCTGATACACAAATACAAAATAAGGTGTATGAAGGAAAACATGTAACCTTTGTCAATGATTTCTGTCAACCGGTCGAGTTTGTATGATAAAATATTATGAAACATGTAATAAAAGTACGAATCATATTAGTAGATATAAGCTGTATCAATTTCAGTGACTCACTTTATAATTAAAAATAATTTAATCAGATTGTTTTTTTTTTCAAATTAAAACCTTTTGTTTTTGTCGTGTATCATGCAGTGTTTTAGAAATAGAATAAATACATGAATATTGGATCAAAGCTTTATATCCAAATAGGTTGTGGTTGCAGTTTTTTTTTTACTAAATAGTAGAATTATGTCATGTATTTTGCATAATGTTACAAATGAGTAATCTATTCAAACGAAGGTGCTATCTTTATTTTACTTTAAGAAAGTATTGATACATATTGTAGTTGATTAGTTTCACAAAGGGACAACTTTTCATAGTAAAACAAAAGGATGTGGAGTAAATGTACATGGGACAAAATCTCACAAAATACATAGAAAGGATACAAATTATCAATAATCCGGTTTTTAGGCATTTAAGCTGCCTTATGCAAGCACCCTAGATTTGTGTTCTACCCAATAAATGCTGAAATACGTGTTATTATCTAGCTGGCTATTATGTTATTTATAACTAATTGGACATTTTTTTTAATACTTTTATTTCTGGAATACAAAAAATATGACCAGAAAAACCTTAAATGATCGTCGAACTACCCAAAACTGTTGAAGTTGCACATAGGGAGTAGTGCTCAATAAAAATCCGTACGTAGTTTATTATCCCCTGTGCTTTTGGCTACGATGTCAAAGACCAATTGTATGAAATATTTCATCGCCGAAAATCGGTAATTACAAGTCGTTTATATTTCCCAAATGGCAAAATGCGCAGGAATATTGTTCATGTACAACAAATCTCTATGATAGAGGAAATAAAGTTATATAAGTGGGCGGTAATTTTTAACTCATCTTGCCAAATAAGGTGGTTGTTATTTTATGAATGAAACGAGGTCATGAAACAGATGCGGAAATCGACGTTGATGGGATGTTTTAAGTAATGTGGACAACTCGTCCCCGAGACAAGTCGGACCGAATCCACTCAAACCGTCTAAGAAGACAACTTTGACCGTTTGTCAGATTTACTTAGGGTTTCATAAAATATAAGACTAACATGTCTTGTGGAGCCATTAATCTTTTGTTTGTGCATTGGGGTTTATTTAGGGGTATTTGGAGGGGCCTGAAGAAGGGAGGGTTTACTATAGAACCCTTTGGGATTTTATTTTTTTTAAATTTTCAAATGACTATTTCTCGAAAACAGTAAGTGATAGACACATGCAGTCTTTAGTAATGAGGACAGGACAATAATAAAAATCAACCAAAGTATAGGGTGAGTCCCTGGGGGTCATCCTAACCCCATTCAATTTGAAAATGTATTTTTATCTTGTAAACCGTCGAGATCCCCCACCCCTAAACAATATATATACTTTTACGGGACGATAGAAGAAATCAAATGAAAATATTTTGGGGGAGTCCCCGGTGTTGTCCCACCCCCTCCTGTTTAAGAACTTGGAAATGGTCGAGATCCCCACCCCTAAACCATATATATTCATGTATTGGACAATAAAACAAATCAAATGAAATAAAGTGGGAGTCCCTGGGGTCACCCCACCCCCTCCTGTTTGAGAACTTGTAAACGGTCGAGATCCCCACCCCTAAACCATATATATTCATGTATGGGACAACATAACAAATCAAATGAAATATATGGGGAGTCCCTGGGTCACCTCAACCCCTCCTGTTTGAGAACTTGGAAATGTTCGAGATCCCCACCCTAAACCATATACATTCGTGTATGGGACAATAAAACAAATCAAATGAAATATAGGGGAGTCCCTTGGGACAACCCACCCCCTCCTGTTTGAGAACTTGTAAACAGTCAAGATCCCTACCCCAAAACCATATATATTCATGTATGGGACAATATAACAAATCAAATGAAATATATGGGGAGTTCCTCAGGTCACACCACCCCCTCCTGTTTGAGAACTTGGAAATGGTCGAGATCCCCACCCCTAAACCATATATATTCATGTATGGGACAATAAAACAAATCAAATGAAATATAGGGAGAGTCCATGGGGACACCACACCCCTTCTTGTTTAAGAACTTGTAAACAGTCAAGATCCCCAATCCTAAACCATATATATTCATGTATGGGACAATATAACAAATCAAATGAAATATTTGGGGAGTCCCTGGGGTCACCCCACCCCCTCCTGTTTGAGAATTTGTAAATGGTCGAGATCCCCAACCCTAAACCATATGTATTCATGTACGGGACAATATAACAAATCAAATGAAATATATGGTGAGTCCCTGGGGTCACCCCAACCCCTCCTGTCTGAGAACTTGGAAATGGTTGAGATACCCACACCTAAACCATATTTATTCCTGTTCATCATTTCAAAAAGATTTGAATGACATACAGGGTCAATCTCCTAGGTGTCACATATGCATATCACTTTACTAGACCAAACCAATATGAACTGGACTTTGCCTAATGTCAAGAGACCATGGGAATGACGAATTATGGGGGCTTTGTTTGGGAGACTTTGTAACGGCATCCTGTTACAATTATTACTTGTTTTATATTATAAAATTTAATTGATGCAAAAAATGAGTCTAGGTTAATTGAATTTACTTTAATTATTTATTAATTTATTTCTGGGCCTATAATAATTTTCATTTGTGGCTCATTTTAAAGGAAACATATAAATATTTCAAGCAGTGTAAAGCCCGAGAATGTTTGACCAACTGTTTTAATATCACGTGTCATTTTAATCCAAACTTGATATGGAGTAACATCATGCACTTGGGGGTGAAGATGGGGGTCATTTACATTGATATATGAGTTGCTTTTTAAAACCTTGATGAAATATTAATTAATTTGCCTTAATAATCAATTCATTTAATGAACATAAATGTACAATATACGAATGTTTAATGTTTGTTCTTTCAAATCTTTTCAAAAAATTGAAGCAACACTGCCACAGTTTTCATAATTACGTTTCCCTTGGTTTTTGGTTAACTGCCTACAGCGCTTACAGTGCTTTGATTTTTTATTCCTGTTCTTCATCTTGACAGTCGATTTATGGTCTTCAACAATGAACGAATCATTCATACCCTACAATGAGGTCAAGACGGCCCCCAGCGTCCACTTAAGCAGTACTTTTGATTAACACAGTTCACCTTCTTGCTTCCCACCCGCCTCGTAGTGCCAACTTGTGCGATGCTCGTGTACAAAGACTCTTCAGACAAAAGCACCAGGGATTCCTGAAAAGTACATGCTTAAACATGTTCTTCTAAGAATACAATTACCGATGCTCATGTGAAACCAGAAAGCAAAGTGAGTTAAAATTGCAATTCCAGATGATTTTACTCAATTTCTCGGCAGATTGTCCTATCGGATCCTATAGAACGTCCTGTAATAGCTATATCATATACCAACAGCAAGAGATCCTGTAGAACGCCCTATAACAAATTCATAATGTAAAGATAAAAGGGGACCCTGTAGACCGCCCCGGGGAACCTACAGAACGCCCTGTAGTAGATACATTATAAACAAACAATAGGGATCCTATAGAAAGCCCTATATTAGATGCACAATGTGCAAACAACAGGGGATCCTGTAGAGCGTCCTATAGTGGATACATTATAAACAAGCAACAGGGGATCCTATAGAACGGACTATAGTAGATATATAATGTTCAGACAACAGGGGATCATGTAGAGCGCCCAAGGGATCTTGTAGAACGTCCTATAGTATATACATGAAAAACCAAACAACAGTGGATCCTATAGAACGATTAGATATATAATGTAGAGGAAAAAGGGGATCATGTAGACCACACAGGGGATCCTGTAGAACGCCCTATAGTATATACATGAAAAACCAAACAACAGGGGATCCTATAGAACGACTAGATATATAATGTTCAGACAACTGGGGATCCTGTAGACCGACAAGGCGGTCCTGTAGAAAACCCGTTAATTGTACAACATAAAAAAACAACAGGGGATCCTATAGAAGGCCCTATCTTAGATGCATAATTTTTTAACAAAAGGTGATCCTGTAGACCGCCCAGGGGATCCTGTAGAACGTCATATAGTATATACATGAAAAACAGACAACATGGGATCCTAATGAAGGTCCTATCTGAGATGCATAATTTTTAAACAACAGGGGATGCTGCAGACCGTCCAGGAGATCCTGTAGAACGCCGTGCAGTATATACATGAAAACCAAATAACAGCGGATCCTATACAACGTCCTATAGTAGATATTTAATGTTGAGAAACAGGGGATCCTGCAGACCGCCCAAGGGATCCTGCAGACCACCCAAGGGATCCTATAGAAAGCCCTATAGTATATACATGAAAAACAAACAACAGGGGATCCTATAGAACGTCTTATAGTAGATATATAATGTTGAGAAAACAGGGGATCCTGCAGACCGCTTAAAGGATCCTATAGAACGCCTTATATACATGATAAACAAACAACAGGGGAACCTATAGAAGGTCCTATCTCTGATGCATAATTTTTTAACAAAAGGGGATCCTGTAGACCGTCCAGGGGATCATGTAGAACGCCC
This sequence comes from Mytilus californianus, assembly GCF_021869535.1. Lineage (NCBI taxonomy): Eukaryota > Metazoa > Mollusca > Bivalvia > Mytilida > Mytilidae > Mytilus > Mytilus californianus. The sequence continues at coordinate 5,124,387 of NW_026262669.1, read as the reverse complement.
TATAGTATATACATGAAAAACAAACAACGGGGGATCCTAAAGAACGTCCTATAGTAGATATATAATGTTGAGAAAACAGGGGATCCTGCAGACCGCCCAAGGGATCCTGCAGACCACCCAAGGGATCCTATAGAAAGCCTTATAGTATATACATGAAAAACAAACAACAGGGGATCCTATAGATCGTTTTATAGTAATTATATAATGTTGAGAAAACAGGGAATCCTGTAGACCGCCTAAGGGATCCTAAAAGCCCTATAGTATATACATGAAGAAAAACAACAGGGGAACCCATAGAATGTCCTATCTCAGATGCATACATTTTAAACAACAGGGGATCATGTAGACCGTCTAGGGGATCCTGTAGAACGCCCAATAGTATATACATGTACATGAAAAACAAACAACAGTCGATCCTATAAAAGGTCCTATAGTAGATATATTATGTTCAGACAACAGGGGATCCTGTAGACCGCCCAGGGGACCATGTAGAACGCCCTTTAGTATATACATGAAAAACAAACAACAGGGGGTCCTATAGAACGTCTTATAGTAGATACATAATGTTGAGAAAACAGGGGATCCTGCCGACCGCCCATAGGATCCTAAACGCCCTATAGTATATACATGAAAAACAAACAACAGGGGATCTATAGAACGTCATATAGTAGATATATAATGTTGAAAAAACAGGGGATCTTGCAGACCGCCCAAGGGATCCTAAAAGCCCTATAGTATATACAGGATGAACAAACAACAGGGGAACCTATAGAAGGTCCTATCTCAGATGCATACATTTTAAACAACAGGGGATCCTGTAGACCGTCAAGGGGATCCTGTAGAACGCCCTGTAGTATATACATGAAAAACAAACAACAGTCGATCCTATAAAACTTCCTATAGTAGATATATTATGTTCAGACAACAGGGGATCCTGTAGACCGCCCAGGGGATCCTGTAGAATGCCCTTTAGTATATACATGAAAAACAAACAACAGGGGGTCCTATAGAACGTCTTATAGTATATATTTAATGTTGAGAAAACAGGGGATCCTGCCGACCGCCCAAGGGATCCTAACAGCCCTATAGTATATACATGAAAAACAAACAACAGTCGATCCTATAAAACGTCCTATAGTAGATATATAATGTTCAGACAACAGGGGATCCTATAGACTGCCCTGGGGATTTCTTGGAAAGCCCTATAGTATATACATGATAAACAAACAACAGGGGAACCTATAGAAGTTCCTATCTCAGATGCATAATTTTTAAACAAACGGGGATCCTGCAGACCGCCCAGGGGATCTAATAGAAAGTCCTATTGTATATACATGATAAACACGCAACAGGGGATCCTGTAGACCGTCCAGGGGATCCTGTAGAAAGCCCTATAGTATATACATCATAAACAAGCAACAGGGGAACCTATAGAAATTCCTATCTCAGATGCATAATTTTTAAACAAACGGGGATCCTGCAGACCACCCAGGGGATCCTATAGAAAGCCCTATAGTATATACATGATAAACAAACAACAGGGGATCCTATAGAACGTCCTATAGTAGATATATAATGTTGAAAAAACAGGGGATCTTGCAGACCGCCCAAGGGATCATAAAAGCCCTATAGTATATACAGGATGAACAACCAACAGGGGAACCTATAGAAGGTCCTATCTCAGATGCATACTTTTTAAACAACAGGGGATCCTGTAGACCGTCCAGGGGATCCTGTAGAACGCCCTGTAGTATATACATGAAAAACAAACAACAGTCGATCCTATAAAACGTCCTATAGTAGATATATTATGTTCAGACAACAGGGGATCCTGTAGAATGCCCTTTAGTATATACATGAAAAACAAACAACAGGGGGTCCTATAGAATGTCTTATAGTATATATATAATGTTGAGAAAACAGGGGATCCTACCGACCGCCCGATGGATCCTAAAAGCCCTATAGTATATACATGAAAACAAACAACAGTCGATCCTATAAAACGTCCTATAGTAGATATATAATGTTCAGACAACAGGGGATCCTATAGATTGCCCTGGGGATCTGGTAAAAAGTTCTATAGTATATACATGATAAACAAACAACAGGGGAACCTATAGAAGTTCCTATCTCAGACGCATAATTTTTAAACAAACGGGGATCCTGCAGACCGCCCAGGGGATCTAATAGAAAGTCCTATTGTATATACATGATAAACAAGTAACAGGGGAATCTATAGAAGTTCCTATCTCAGATGCATAATTTTTAAACAAACGGGGATCCTGCAGACTGCCCAGGGGATCCTATAGAAAGCCCTATAGTATATACATGATAAACAAACAACAGGGGATCCTATAGAACGTCCTATAGTAGATATATAATGTTGAAAAAACAGGGGATCTTGCAGACCGCCCAAGGGATCCTCAAAGCCCTATAGTATATACAGGATGAACAAACAACAGGGGAACCTATAGAAGGTCCTATCTCAGATGCATACTTTTTAAACAACAGGGGAGCATGTAGACCGTCAAGGGGATCCTGTAGAACGCCCTGTAGTATATACATGAAAAACAAACAACAGTCGATCCTATAAAACGTCCTATAGTAGATATATTATGTTCAGACAACAGTGGATCCTGTAGACCGCCCAGGGGATCCTGTAGAATGCCCTTTAGTATATACATGAAAAACAAACAACAGGGGGTCCTATAAAACGTCTTATAGTATATATATAATGTTGAGAAAACAGGGGATCCTGCCGACCGCCCAAGGGATCCTAAAAGCCCTATAGTATATACATGAAAACAAACAACAGTCGATCCTATAAAACGTCCTATAGTAGATTTATAATGTTCAGACAACAGGGGATCCTATAGACTGCCCTGGGGATCTCGTAGACAGCCCTATAGTATCAACATGATAAACAAACAACAGGGGAATCTATAGAAGTTCCTATCTCAGACGTATAATTTTTAAACAAACGGGGATCCTGCAGACCGTCCAGGGGATTTAATAGAAAGTCTTATTGTATATACATGATAAACAAGCAACAGGGGAACCTATAGAAGTTCCTATCTCAGATGCATAATTTTTAAACAAACGGGGATCCTGCAGACCGCCCAGGGGATCCTATAGAAAGCCCTATAGTATATACATGATAAACAAACAACAGGGGATCCTATAGAACGTCCTATAGTAGATATATAATGTTGAAAAAACAGGGGATCTTGCAGACCGCCCAAGGGATACTAAAAGCCCTATAGTATATACAGGATGAACAAACACCAGGGGAACCTATAGAAGGTCCTATCTCAGATGCATACTTTTTAAACAACAGGGGATCCTGTAGACCGTCCAGGGGATCCTGTAGAACGCCCTGTAGTATATACATGAAAAACAAACAACAGTCGATCCTATAAAACGTCCTATAGTAGATATATTATGTTCAGACAACAGGGGATCCTGAAGACCGCCCAGGGGATCCTGTAGAATGCCCTTTAGTATATACATGAAAAACAAACAACAGGGGGTCCTATAGAACGTCTTATAGTATATATATAATGTTGAGAAAACAGGGGATCCTGCCGACCGCCCAAGGGATCCTAAAAGCCCTATAGTATATACATGAAAACAAACAACAGTCGATCCTATAAAACGTCCTATAGTAGATATATAATGTTCAGACAACAGGGGATCCTATAGACTGCCCTGGGGATCTCGTAGAAAGCCCTATAGTATATACATGATAAACAAACAACAGGGGAACCTATAGAAGTTCCTATCTCAGACGCATAATTTTTAAACAAACGGGGATCCTGCAGACCGCCCAGGGGATCTAATAGAAAGTCCTATTGTATATACATGATAAACAAACAACAGGGGATCCTATAGAACGTCCTATAGTAGATATACTGTTGAAAAAACAGGGGATCTTGCAGACCGCCCAAGGGATCCTATAGAACGCCTTATATACATGATAAACAAACAACAGGGGAACCTATAAAAGGTCCTATCTTAGATGCATAATTTTCAAACAACAGGGGATCATGTAGAACGCCTTATAGTATAAAAATGAAAAACAATCAACTGGGGATCTTATAGAACGTCCTATAGTAGATATATAATGTTCAGACAACAGGGGATCCTGTAGACCGCCCAGGGGATCCTTTAGTACGCCCTATAGTATATACATGAAAAACAAACAACAAGGGATCCTATAGAACGTTCTATTGTAGATATATAATGTTCAGACAACAGGGGATCATGTAGACCGCCCAGGGGATCCTGTAGAACGCCATAATAGTAGCTTCATTATAAACAATTAACAAGGGTTCCTATAGAACGCCCTATAGTAGAATGTTCAGACAACAGGGGGTCCTGTAGACAGCCCAGGGGATCCTTTGAACGTCCTTTAATAGATGTTTTATATCGAGACAGATTTATTTTTTATTCAAATGCAAACCTAGCAATTTGTTTATCAATCAATCCAAAGCCAGAATTTATTATTCAACATCATACATGCTTATTGAAGATGAATTCAGAATTGTCTTTGAGCAACTGTAAACTAGGCCCGATTTTTTTTAATTATCAAAATGAAGGCCAGATTAATTCGTTTCTTTAAACGCAGACCAGCATGTGATAAAAAAATAAATAAAGCAAATTCACCTGAGTGTTACATGAAAGTTAATGATTTTGCATCGTTTTCTTAGATAGTTTTACATGTTGAGAATATTCTATTTTTAGCATTAGTATTTTCAGAATCGTTTATAAATAGCCTATAAATAGAATATGCATAATTCATGAATCGTGACGTAGTGCGGCTTACGGGATCCCTTCTTTCGCCTACCATGCTATCATGACATAATTCCTGATCAAATAGTTTACTGTTATTTCCTTTGTATTTTCTGAAAACACTAAAAATAGTTCAACAGAAACTCCGTCTTCTATTTTTGTTTTAGTATATGTAGTAGGCAAAATTTCTACCTGGAAAAACATATTACAGTTATTCATGTCGTGCACTAAAGTGTGAGACATGTAAGCTTGACAACGATAATATTTTATATGCAAACTCCATTATATAATATAGCCATTTTATATATTCCAATGTCTGAGTTCATCGTCTGTAATATATAATGTATTCTTTAATGACAATTCATCTTTGTCTATACCTTTTAATTTAATTTGGAAGGTGACCACTAAGAAAATGATAGTTCCATGTTTCTTTTTTGCTGCCGAAAATGTCTCTGCATCTGCAATCTGTTGTATGTAAATCCATATATATATATCTATGTAGAATGTCACGGTTTTTTTCCACATTTTTAGCTGTTTGTATGTGAAGGTGAAATATACTTTTAATCTGATTGTTTCAAATTCCTTAAAGGCGAGAAAATGTATTATGAATTAATGAAGGTTAAGGACCGATAGGCAACCAATAATAATAGGAATAATCAATGAGAACTATATTGTTATATGCAGTACATATGGTTATTTGGGATGTCGCGTAGATCCCCCTTGTCTTATTCTGCTCATGTCAAGTTACCTCTGTTGCTTATAAGAAATTTTCAAATTCAAACTCGTTGCTAATGACTTTTCGAAACATATATGGACAATCTTAATCTATTTTTACACTTAACATTTTCCACGAATTAATTTCCGTAATCTCAGAAAAATTCCACTCGTCAATATATTTTGGTCAATATCTACTAGAGATAAAGGATACTACAGATACAGTTAAGCCTCATATCTTGACTTACATCTAGAAATTGACAATGAGGGTCGGTTGAAAACAAAAATTTACGACAAACGAGATGATTTTAGCTGCCCAATTGTGAACCTTCCATTTCTATGTAGCAACATTCCAGCAGCGCCTGCCTACGGAGTATATATCTCCCAATTGATACGATATTCCCGGGCTTGTATTTCCTATCATGATTTCCTTGATAGAGGATTGCTGCTCACAAGGAAGCTATTAAACCAAGAGTTCCAAATGGTGAAGTTGAAATCATCCCTTCGTAAATTTTATTGGCGCCATCACGAGTTGGTTGACCGTTATGGAATAACCGTTTCACAAATGATATCGGATATGTTCCTTATGTCGTAACTACAATACCCTTTCCTTTTCACGAATGTGACCTACCGAATTAAACTATTTACCGAATTTGTAATAACATAAGCAACACGACGGGTGCCACATGTGAAGCAGGATCTGCTTACCCTTCCGGAGCACCTGCGATCACCCCCAGTTTTAGGTGGGGTTCGTGTTGCTTACTCTTTAGTTTTCTATGTTGTGTCATTTGAACTATTGTTTATATAAAAAGAAGATGTGTTATGATTGCCAATAAATCATCTCTCCAAAAGAGACCAAATGACACAGAAATTAACAACTATAGGTCATCGTACGGCCTTCAACAATGAGCAAAGCCCACACCGCACAGTCAGCTATAACAGGCCCCGAAATGACAATGTAAAACAAGAAAACTAGAAAACTAACGGCCTAATTTATGTACAAAAAATGAACGAAAAACAAATATGTAACACATAAACAAACGACAACCACTGTCTGTTTGTCTTTTTATGTTTGGCCATGGCGTCGTCAGTTTGTTTTCGATCTATGAGTTTGACTGTCCCTCTGGTCTTTTTCGTCCCTCTTCTAAATATACAAGAAACCCCAAATAAATGTGTTTTTTCATACTATAATCGTGATATGTCCCGGAATAAACATTTTGGGGGATTTTCATTTCACAAAAAGTAAGAAATAGTAAGAATAGGTTAACATCTATATTTCCTTTTTATGAAAGGAAAATTCGAAGGCGTTTCGTGACAACTAATAATTTTCGAAAGGTTTACTTACTGAATTTATAAAAGGCATGACTGGAAAATATCAAATGTTTAAATTTGGTTAAAGAGATCCAATATGCTATGAATAATTTGGCATGACTCATTGCTTAACAAATTGCTTTACATATGTTTTGTCCTTAAAAGTATTCAGTTTTAAATTACATGTTTTAAAAGCATTCTCATAAAGATCTGACCTGCGTTTTACAAAACGTATTAAAATTGAATGCGAGTCTTGTTCAAATCATTATACTTACGATAAATTTTAGTTGTAAGTATTCTGGTGGTGCACTAAAGTGTGGAACAGGTAAGCTTGATTATAATAATATTTCATATGCAAACTCCATTCCTTATGTAAATAATGTATATATTCCAGCGTCTCTGAGTTCATCGTCTGTTATTTATAATGTATTATTTCATGACCACCCATCTTTGTCTATGCCTTTTAAACTGATGCGGAAAGTGAGAACTAAGAACATAATTTTTGCATGTTATTTTTTGCTGTGGAAATTATTTCAGTTTCTGAAATCTGTTGTATATATCTCTATATTATGTACAAATTTTTGCACCTCATGTTTGCGGTATACCATCTTTTTCGCAAGTTTATTGTTTTCTGTTTGGTATTAAATTAATAATTAAGATCCATTTTATTACATCTGGTGATCCGTTTATTTAGCAATCGCCATGGCAGTCAGCAGGGTTTAAGAACATCCGTTGTTAGACCTGCTAGTCATATGAGTTTTGTTAAAATATACTTTTTCACTTTTTTGGTCTTTTGGAAAATGTTGTTTGTGCTGTATTTAGACCACTCTACCAAGAAATTAAGTTTTGCATGCACACGTATAAAAAATGCGGTTTTTATCCAACGCAATGATAGGTTTGAACGTTGTTTTCAATTTACACTACTTGTTTATATTTTTTTGTTTGGGCTTGTATTATATTTGACTTCGGGTTTATATAATCCGTTCATCCTATTTCGACTCTTCACAATTCAAAAGTCAATCCTAAATTGAGGTAAATTATATGGCCTTCCTAATACCGTTTCGATTCCTAACATCACTGAAGAGACACTAATTGTCGAAATCCGGATATGGTGTACACATTTTTGTACCTCATGTTTGAGGTATACCATCTTTTCCGCAAGTTTATTGTTTTCTGTTTGGTATTAAATTAATAATTAAGATCCATGTTGTTACATCTGGTGATCCGTTTATTTGGCAATCGTCATGGCAGTCAGCAGGGTTTAAGAACATCCGTTAGTCAAATGCGTTTTGTTAAAATATACTTTTTCACTTTGTTGGTCTTTTGAAAAATGTTGTTTGTGCTGTATTTAGACCACTCTACCAAGAAATTAGTTTTGCATGCACACGTATAAAAATTGCGGTTTTTATCCAACGCAATCATAGGTTTGAACGTTGTTTTCAATTTAGACTTTTCTATATTACATGCATATATATAGAATGTCATGTTTTTTCCATTAATGCAGTAATGTGCGCGTTAAGGTGAGAATTCCTTATAATGTATTTTTTTCAAATTATTTAGAGGCGAGAAAATACATTAGGAATTAATAAAGGCTTAATATCAACCATTAACCAATGATAACAGGAATTATCAATGAGAGCTATCTTGTTATTTGGGATGTCGTCATATTTTGGGTCATTTATCGTACTTCACTCCCCCGTTTCTAAAATATCTACATTAGTATTGAAAAAAAATATATAAATATAAATAGTACTTTAAATATCTGTATGTAGGTACAGAATGGTGCAAACAGCTTCTTAAAATATTTTAAGTGTTCGATACAACTTTTTTCATAACAACAGTTTAATCATGCATACCAGTTTTTAGACTATCATTATGACATGTTTCTGTAATTGTAAGCATGTTTTACACTTCCCAAGAGCAGCTGATGATTTATCATAAACGTTTGGTTTACTTGATTGGTCAGAATTAAATAATGACGTCAAATGATCATTCCTTTCTTTAATTTAGCCTTTTTACGTAGTTACGTTTCTAAAAAGGCGACAATGTCTGATAATGAATATAGACCTTTTTTGTTTTAAATAGATCGAAATCTTAATCTAATGTTTTGACCAATAAGGGCAGGTAGAGTTCAATTTTTAATTGTTTTGAATTTCATTCTTCCATATTTATACTACTTGATTGTTATAAAAATAAATTGGTATCCGAATTATAAATGGAAAACCTATTTTTGAAATGGATTGAAATTTAAATGCAATGAATGGACCATAAAAGAAAGGTTGGGTTCGATTTTCGTAGTATTCACTTTTACCTTCCCGGTGTTACGGTACTTTATTGATGGAAACATTTAAAATTTTCAGAGTTCCATAGGACAAATAAAGAACTCTTTTTTGATAAGTTTTGAAACAATACAGCAGACAGACGGACGACCGATACAAAATGAGACAATAACTCACAACACCCTTTCGTGTAAATGTTAATTAATAAGCAGATATATTATATACACAATTATCTGATCATTTTTTTGTTCTTATATTCTAGTAAATCTATATTTGTTTTCTTTCTCTATATACAGTTAATATACATCCAATGCATTTTTTCTGTAGTTTACTTTTTGCAAACAAATCATACATGTTTAACCCAATCACCAATTGCCCAATATTGAAATAGAAGACATATAATTTGTTGCTTTAATATAGTATTTAGATATTGTAAGTAGCATTGTTTTTTGATGGTTTTGTTTATTATTATCTATTATTATCATCATTTGTTGTCATTTTCCTTATGTTTTAGAATATTATTCTGTGTCTTGATTATTCAATAAGGAATATTTAATGTACGTCATGTAAACCGGACGGATCACAACAGTGCAGCATGATCAAAGGACACCTGAGATCACCTTTTGTTTTTGTAGGGATCAATTCTGCTCATTCTTTGGTTTTCTGTGTAGTGTTTTGCAGACTGTTTTTGGTACTTTTGTCCATGGATAAGATATCTGATATTTTCATCCTCCTCCTGGTATTAATGATGTTCGCTCCTCTTGTTTTTGAATGTTTGCCACATTTTCGGAATCCTCAGGTTTTATCCATGTATTGCCATTAAAAAAGTTTGCCCACTAACTCCTACTTTTCTTTTCATAATTGTATTACACATAGTTTAAAAAGCCATATTTTAAAGTCTTATAAAATCCTTGTTATTTTTCATAGTTTTTGAAACAATAAAGCGGCCAACGTTAAAAGAGTGAAAAATCAAGAGAGAATCATTTCCCGCCAAATTTTCAATGGCTTATATCTCTGCTTTTTTATTTTCTTTATTTATATACTATCATTTTAGAATAGTCTTTTCAAAAGCTTGTTATTTTGAAACAGAGTAGCAAACATCCTAAACTACCAGTACCAATTTCAGAAAAAGGAGGTGGAAGATACCAAAACAATAATGAACTTAAGAACAACATATCACTTTTCATTGGTATTTAACACTCTGCATTGAAACAATTGCAAGTAGAGGTGATTGAGTCATGTTTTACAATGGATATCATGGCCTTCTTATATCACATTTGTTTCACTTTTTTCGTATCGTTTATTAAATGTTACTACTATACATCTATGACTTATCAAAGTATTCCCATAACAACACCAAAAGGAAGAAAGAATACGTAGAATCGTATATAAATATTACGTAATATTTAATAGAATTAAGCCCACATAACATTGGAAACAAACCTCAACTGTGCATTGCAAAGCTGAATAAATAAGAGGCATCAGTAGTTTTGTATTCCCAAATACATGTACCATAAAACTAGAGGCATCGAAAATATGGATTTTTGCATACAATTGATACGGTGCCATATGTATATTTCGATTTAAATGTTTGTCAAAAGAATACTAAAAATCTTAACTTTTTTTAGTAGTTACTTAACCACGAAAATGAGGTCAAGGACAATGGACATATGACAGACGGAAACTTCATAACATAAGGCATATATGTACAAATTATGAAGAATCCAGGTCTTTCACCTTCTGAAATATTAACCTTTTAAGAAGTTTGTTAACGCCGCCGCCGCCGCCGCCGCCGGGTCACTATTCCTATGTCGAGCTTTCTGCGACAGAAGTCGCAGGCTCCACAAAAACCGAAATAAATCGACTTTTATGGGCAATAACTATTTTCAAAAGTCGACTATCCTTTACTGTTATTTTGACTCATAACAAAAAGACAAACAACAGTACACACAAAACAATAAATAATAAACTAAAGACTGAGCAACACGAACCCCACCAAATATGGGATGATCTCAGGTGCCTCGAAAGGGTAAGCAGATCCTGCTCCACGTGTGGCACTCGTCGTGTTGCTTATGTTAGCACACCCGTTGATAAGTTTAATTCGGTAGGACATATTATAGGAAAAGAGGACAGGATTGTGGTAACGACAAAAAATTCATCCTCCTAACGTAACAAATATGCTGTCAATCAAAAAATCAAGCATCTTGATAATGTTAGTTTCAGAGATTTTTTTTTGTTTTGAATCAGAGTGTACGATGTATCCCTCCTTAGTCAAAATACGTGTATCTATATATGTTTGCAAATCTTTGAAACCAAGCGGGACCAATTCTTTCTGCTTGTCTTTTAGTTTGAAATAGGAATTACTTGTGTAAAAGGTAGAAAAATCTAACTGAAAATATTTCCTTTTTATTTTCGTTATTGTTCATCAAAATAGGGGAATAAAACACTAAATGTGTGAAATTAAAGAGGTCGTGCGCTCTTCGTTGGTGATAAGAACATTTTAAACAGATCTCGTGTCTACTGAATTTTAAAAGTCACATGATACTTCAAATAGAAAACAATAATATGTTCTATATACTTATATGACTTGAATTTAACTATAAACACGTGAACATGGACTTTCTTTCAAAACGAAAATCCTCTATCTTATCAAAATGTTCAGAAATGTACTGCAATTACGCAATTGTCTTTCGGTACACTAATTTTCCGAAAGCTTTTTCATATGCACTGACATTAACCACGAGACCTCGTTAGTACTTCGGCTACCGCACAACGCAAATGCAAGAAAAAATAAACCGCGATAAAAGAGAACGTAAACAAAAGTCGAAGTTATATAGTGTTAATTGATTCTGAAAGAAACCATTTATTACACTAAGTCATTTAACAATTGTTATGACAAATTTTTATTAACAAATAAAAACGCTTCGAATATGTCTATAGTCTCATTTAATTTCACGTGGTTCATGATTCTGTGTTATTGGTTAATTATTATGATCACATTCGGTAAACTTCGGTTATAAAACACAATTAGAAGGGAAAGTTTGCTCTGAATGAGGTTGTTTTTTGTCATTATATATAAATGTTATGGATTCATCATAAATGTTAAGAAAACGTGCAGATAGAGGACTTAGTTTAGTATATAAATATGCATTTATAATTTGAAGGAATTCGTTTCAATTACTTTAAAACATTTTCTTGAAAATCTAAATCTATATCTTCTCATCATGATCGAATTTCCAAAAGTATATATGACTTTATTTTCAGAAAATTGTAATGTACCATTATATATTTATCAGTATCCTACATAGGTGAAGGGTGGTGATAGAAATATTGTTTAATACTTTAAGATCAACACCAATAATTTCTTTACTTTAAATGTAAGGTCATAAAGTATATTTCTTTTCGGAAAAACCATGTTCAATTTTCAATTCACAAAAAGTAAAAATATGTTATATAATATATGTTACAACTATGATTTTCAAACGGAAACAATGATTTACCTATTGAATCTGACAATATAAATGTCTAGAGATTGTGTCATATTCTTTGTCTACAGAGATGAGTGAGATTTGATAGAATATAGACCTGGAAAATATATTTTAAGAATATTGTAACCTATAACACAGGTTTGATCCAATGATGACATAATGACTTATAGACATATATTTTATGCTTTCATGTTGAAAAAATCAATTCCTTTATGGCATTATGGCACGAAAAACATAAATGATTGTTCTAATCGCTCTGCTCGTCTTAATTGTTAAGATTTAAATCATAAGTTGCAACAAGTTCTTTCAGGAAAGTTCCCTGAATTCACCGTCCACCATTGAAGCTCTAGATCCACTACTGATGCAATATCTTATTGAATATTAATATATAAATATAGTGTATGCATGCATTGTTTTGTTATATTGATTGATTGATTGCTTAACGTCCAGTGGCAAATATTTCATGCATGTTCAGGACGAGAATAAATAAACAATAAATACGATAGGTAGGTCTTGTAATATAGGCCATCCGGAATGAAGATCGTAAAAGTTTTGACTGCCACGGAAAAATGAGGGTATATTGAATAGGGACATAAATTTAACCTTGCAACAGGCCATCTACGGACCCCTCAAAGAGTTGTTGTAGGGGTTCTTAACGTGCAAAGAACTTGGCACTCTCTTTACACAAGGCATCGGAATGAACGTCCCAATTCTGACAGGACGTAGCTGCGTACTGTACAACCCGCACAGCCGAACGTACGCCCACTTAATTTGAGAAATGGGGGCGGGGGGAGTTCAAATGTTTATGTCTTTGGAAGGATGGTCTTGAATTTATTTTCCTTCTTCATGAAATAAAATCTTAATTTAAGTACAGTGGCCGTACGGTTGCCTATATTTGCTTACATCCACTTTATTTGAACTTTGGTGGATAGTTGTCTCATTGGTAATCATACCACATCTCCTTAGTTTTATACTGAATGTGTAAAATCGAACAAACAACGTGCTACCAGGATAATATTCTGAATCTGTAAATATCTCCGGAAGTTTTACTTTCAAAATCTATAATTATTTGATTTTTAATATCATTAAACATTATTCCACGACTTCAGATTATTCATATAAAAGAAGAAGTAGAAGTATGAACATATCTACCATTGACTCTTTGCAAGGGAAATTTCAGTTTCCACATTACTCATCTCCGTTACAATTTTGTGTACTTAGACGAATATTTATAGGTGTAAAATAGAGAATGTCAAAAGTGGGTCTAATAATATATACAGCTAATTTAATTATCTGGCAAAATATGTGTTATGAAGCATCTCCCTCCGGCGTGAAGAACAACTGCAATCGACAATACATATATTTTTTGGTCACCATATCGAATTGGTACAACGATATGATTTATCAGTGTCTGAACTCACTAGTGACACGTTTTTTTATGCGATCTTAGATTTTTCTATACCAATATACTTGTCTGATATGTAATTGTATCGATTTTGTCCTGTCCTCGATTGTAACATTTTTACCGAGTGTGAATTCTAATGGTAGGTGATGTATACAGCACCCGGTATCGTTTATGCGATTCACTCTGTTTCTGTTTATTACATTGAGTTGTCTCTTCCTAATTGATTAACGAAACTTGAACATAAGTAAACCACTTTTTCTTTAATTTAAGTCCACTAAAGACAGGTTATATTAGTAATGGTAAATGATAACTATTGAAATTGCGAATAATCATATCTGTGACTTAAGTGAGAAAATACGGTTACATGCATTTACAAAATATCTGTATGGCAAGAAATTCAAATGCATTTTAACTTATTTCAAAATCTCTAGATTATTGCCATGATTTTTAACTGAACATTATCGAAACGCTTTCTTCATTATCTACCTGCAGTTTATGGTCAAATTATGAAAGTGTTTTGTCGTCTATACGTTTTATATCGGTCTTTGTATTTGGCAAATAATCGTAGTTGTAATTTTCACAATGCATTCAATTTTTACAAAATGGAAATACAATGTATGCTCAACACCCGAAATATCCTGATTTACGGTAGAAATTTATTTGTACAAAAAAATCTACATAAAGAAGTCGTTGTCGCGATAGTTCATTATCACAAATAAGTATTTGAATAAGAAACGTTTTTACCTTAGACTAGATGAACTTCAATAACTCACCCCATTTCTTCCTCTCTTTCTTTCGTTTGATATACATATATTAATTGGCTTAAGTATCAATTACTTAGTACCTAGCCACTGTTTTCAGTTGCAATGTCTTTGACTGAGTTATTTTTAATATATGTGGATAAATTATTTGTGCCATCTTATAACCATCATTAAACAGCGGAGTGAACCTAGTTTACATAATAAAATAAACTTGCTATTCTGGTAAAAATAATAATATTACATATAGGTATATAGATATAAGAAGATGTGGTATGAGTGCCAATGAGACAACTCTCTATATCCAAGTCAAAATTTATAAAAGTAAACCATTATAGGTCAAAGTACGGCCTTCAACACGGAGCCTTGGCTCACACCGAACAGCAAGCTATAAAGAGCTACCTGTTCATTATTTTTTGTATAGAGCTTTGACTGTATTTTAATACAACTGTAGTTTTATTTTTGTTGTTGTATATCATTAGTCTCTTTAAAATGAATATTATCTTCAACTGAATGATCTGATAAAATAGTATCCGATTTTACTGTAGATATATTTTGTAAAACACATATGAATTTCGATCAAACAATTACAACAGAAAATCCGGCAAAACACAAATATTTTGAAAAATTCCTTGGCTAATCCATTTGATCAGATATATCAAAGACATAAATTATATCCGGATTAATGAACATTTGTGTACTAACACAACCAACCATAACAGTGGTGGATCCAGAGGGGGAGGGGGGAGGGGGCTGGAACCCCCCTTTTTTTGACGATCAATGCATTTGAACGGGGACATATAGTTGGAACCCCCCCCCCCCCCCCCCCCCCCCTTTATCCTGGGTTAGGAACCCCCTTTTATAAATAGCTGGATCCGCCCCTGCATAATATATGTTCTATACTAATATTAACGAGGCTGGGATAAGGTACCGGTATTTGATGTATCTATTAACAAATGTAAATAAATGTATGTTAATAAAATTTTCCTTTAAGAAAAAAAAATGTTTATACAGTTAACAATTTAATAATAAAATAAATACTGTTTCCATTTTTATGAAATGTCAAGGCTCTTTTTAATTCCTATATCCTAAGCTGCTAAAAAGACATATGAGCGTCTTTTAATACTATGTTAAGAGAGGATCTACTTATACTTAATAGATCAAACAGTTAATCATGGATTCCCAGAAGTTAGCGGTTTTGATGTGTGCATTGCTGTTAACCTATCCACCAGTTGTTGGAGGTATGTATATTCTGCATAATTTTTTATCTCGTCTTTTAGGTTTCAGTTTAAGCTAGATGTTTTAAAATTGAGTCCTAACCATCTTAACAAAACTTTTAAATATCAT
The DNA here is from genome assembly GCF_021869535.1 of Mytilus californianus. NCBI lineage: Eukaryota > Metazoa > Mollusca > Bivalvia > Mytilida > Mytilidae > Mytilus > Mytilus californianus. Next base: position 5,108,294 of record NW_026262669.1, on the reverse strand, counting down.
TGACCATTTAATTCCAAATTTACAGTTAAATTACACGTATTTTACTCAAATTTAGCAACACAACTTCTGACTGAATATAAAATTAAACAAATTTTCGATTTATCTTTCAAGTTTGTGTTTTCTTAATATTCAATAATTTATTTATACAAAAGTACTACAGTTATGTTAGTCAAATTTGTTGGACAGCTGCACAGGTCTCAAACTTTGAGGAAAGGGGTTACGATTAAAAAGTCATAATTTGAATAATGTATTGCACATGGTTTAAAAGAAACTTTCTTCAACGCACAATATTGGCAAAGTTATGCATCTGATGGCATGATTTATTACATATAACCAGAAACAAACATTTCACTCCCAACAAAATAAAAAATAAAAGTTAGTGGCATTTTTTTAACCTTCCTAATTGTTATCATTTTTTGTTTTTTGTTTTCTTCTTTATCATGTTTATCTATTCAACATCCTTTGAAACATGAATGCAGATATTTTCAGGTCCGTTTGAGCATTTTCTACAAAGATATTAGGCATCAAAGTTTGACCCCCATTAATCTCAATGAAAAATGTCTTTAAGTGGTATATAAGAACATACATGCCCAAGTATGTAACTTTAACACGCTAATGAGTGATATAAAAATAGTTGTTATATTTTACATATTCACGCAATATTTCGCTAAACAAATTAGCTTCATCATTGAATGTTGATTGTTGCTATTTTTAGACACTATATATGTATATATATATAATAGTATATTCAAAGACTTTGATAATATTAACAGTGCCAATTTTACTGTTACAGATGGGCATTTCGACAATAAATGTTTCTTCAGTGATGCTCAAAATATTTGAAAATCCGAAAGTAATTAACAAAATGAAGAGCTCATGAGCCAAAAAGGACAAATGTATAGTCAACGTCTGGAAAGGAATAAGAGAATTGCATGAGAAACATATATTCTTTAATCTAGAATAATTTAAAGCTTACTTATACTTATGTTTGATGAACCATGAACATTTTATTAATTAGTAAATATTTTATTAATAATTCGGAAACAAGGTAGGCTTTTGTTTTCTAATTTGATGATTATCGTGGTATCTCAAACTTTTATTGTAATATCCAATGAATATTTCTATGCATTTTGGATCTTTCCATGCATGACAAGATACGTATTGCAATGAATATAACTGACAAAATCTGACTCCGAATTATCTGCAGATTTCGATTTTAAGAGTACAAAAATGACCATTTCAACCGTTTTCAATCTTATCCAACAAAAACAATTTGATTGAATTGATTATTTTAATATGTACTCAGTAATTATGGACTCAAGAAAGAAATCATTTATTACATAAATAAAGTATATTTGATAAAGTTTGTCTGAAATAATAACACCGCTAAAACAAAGCTTTGGTTTGCAAATTGTGTCTGAACATTGCAAGAATAATAACATGGATTTTCCTAGCTTTGTTTAAACTGTGTTACTTATTTGTCAAAATCATGCATCTGAGATAAATAGCTATGTTTAAAATAGCAATGAATTTTATTAACACAATAGACCAAAGCGTGTTTGATAGTATTATGTTTCGATCTTACAGGTGGCCCTATATCCTGGGCATCTTGTATGGCTATTATTGGTGTTGGAGGTACACTGTTAGGTTCAGCTGTATTGCCAATGCTTGGGTTCACATCAGGTGGTATAGCAGCCGGATCGTGGGCGGCTTCTATGATGGCTTCATACGCCGGTGCTGTACCAGCTGGAAGCTTGTTTGCCATTTTGCAGTCGACTGGAGCAACTGGTGGTATTGCATGGAGTTCATTTGGTGGAATATCTGGATTTTGTGCCGCTTTGACTGGTCCGTTTCCATAAATTCTACTTTTAATCTGTATATTTTACGTATTTTCTGTTTGTCCGACTAGGTTTATTTACAATATTAACAAAGTCATTTTTGATACTGTGACATTTATGTAGTTGATGCTTAGTTCTTGTCATCCTATTCTAACTACATTGTACATACTTATTAATCTGACTTGAACGCAAATAGTTAACTCGTTGGCCGCACTAGGCATACCGCACTAAGGACATACGTGTGCCTCATTATAAAAGGACAAAGCGAGTACTAAAGTATAGTTACAAAGTTTAACTTGAATTCCAATATAACACATTTTAAAAGATTCCTTAACCGAATAAAAGTATAACGTCCCAATGCCAGGTCAATAGAAGTCATCCCACCAAAAATTGTACGGACACCATCATGATTTGATTGATCATTATGGAATATCAGTGTCATAGATGACTACATTTATGTTCTTATTTGTTGTTGTTACAATCTCGGTCATAATTTTAACTCGATTGTAATATTACTGAAGGAGACTTATTACCGAATATTTATACTAGACATGAGCAACAAGTTGGGTTCCACACATGGTGTTAATGTGATATAAGGACACAGGATAGATCGACATGTACAGCTTACAACAAATGAAGACGCAAAAAATATAATGTTATAGAAAAATATGTTTCATCTTAAAATACCTTTGCTGATGTTAAGCAAATGATCGGTTTTGATTGCAACTGACGTAAAGACAACATCAAACTCCAATTTACCCCATGGCTATTGAGATCGCTATTGACTAATTATACATCTACTATATGGTGCTGATAATCACGTATAGTTCTTTTTTGCTTTCGAAAAAAAGAATCAGATTAGTGCATCATTGCAGTCAAACGTTCAAATAAGCTTTATTTTAGTTATTCAACTTCCGTATAAAGGATCCCTTTCATTAGTACTGCATTATTTCTGAAACGCCACGCCTTCCTTTTTTATCAAAATACCTTGTTCGTTTTACACTTTTAGCAGCTCTGTTGTTTGATAAAATATTTCAAATAAAATATGTTTAAGACGCTATAAAATAGTGCAAGGTCATATCTAACAAAGTCGTGCTTATTTGGTCAGCACACCGAGAGGTCGCATGAGCAATGTATTTGAATTTCAGTTCATCAACATTTAATAACCAAAAATAAACAGACTTAACAGTTGCAATTTGTGATGTGAATCTGTCGATTTATCTATCTAGGCTTCTCTCGTGGATATAATAAATGAACCTTACACAGTATCACTATATTAATAACTAAATATTTGACAACAATTATGCATACCTTGAATGACTCGAGTAACTATTTAGAGCTCAATATATTCATGAAACTGTATAGACCATGCCTATAGTTGAAGACCGCATGTTTCCCTCTAGATGTCTTTTGCTATGTGTGTTGTTATATTGCTGTCTCACTCTATACCTAATTTACATATCAGTTTGATTGGTTGGAAGAGAAAAGAGGGACGAAAGATACCAGAGGAACAGTCAAACTCATAGATCGAAAACAAACTGACAACGCCATGGCCAAAAATAAAAAGACAAACAGACAAATAATATTACAGATGACACAACATAGAAAACTAAAGACTAAGCAACACGAACCCCACCAAAAACTGGGGGTGATCTCAGGTGCTCCGGAAGGGTAAGCAGATCCTGCTCCACATGTGGCACCCGTCGTGTAAAGAGGGTAGTACTACATTATTGGTAAATCAATTATTAGTTTCCCCTCATTCACTTCAAACTTTCTAGAATGTGGATAAATTGATTGAAACTATGCATTACGTTATGCATATATAAACGAGAACATGTTTTGCATGCCGGTGTCACGTGTGAAGCAAATCTGGCTACTATCTGTCACCAAAACTCACAAAAGTCCTTGACATGCAAACATTTAATATTTTGAAAGAACAGCTGATGCATGTGAAGATGGTGAGCGTATCTTCCTCCGGAATATATCAGGCACATCTTATTCATTGCAATTTTTATTATTTTCTAGAATAGTCATCATTTTTTTTTATTGTTAATTAAACCATTCGTTACGCGTTTTCCTTATAGTACTGAACCCTTGATGGTAAAAACATCGAGGAGAACATACGACGTTTCTTTTGAAATACTCATCATTATCATTATGGCAAATTTTCCTTACAAAGTTTTAGTACTTGCTTAAATAAGCTTTACAAAGTTGTCACACAGCAGTTACTTCCATTTTTCTACCATATTGATCGTCTTTGAATAGTCAAAACTTACAACAAACAGTACAAGAATAAAAATAAACAAATCAACTATAAAGACAACGAACCGTCACGAAATTCGGAGCAATGTTCGGAATCAACTGTACGGCGTTTATACTCTTGATATAATATATTGTATACATGTATATGCGTAAAAGTAATCCCTTAATAATGTTTTAGTTGATTGAATGTTGTTTGCTTACTGTACAGCGGCAAATATTTCATACATTTCTGGACGATAACAAATTATTATTAATTAGGTATAAAGTCTGCAAATTTAGTTGAGTGACCGAGATAAAGGGGACCTGCCACAGAGAATCGAAGGCATGTCGGATTGGAGCATTTTTGGTAACACGAACTAAGGATACATTGAACGGAATTTTAGTTCAATCAAAAAGTTTGTTATAGGATATATTCAGCAGGCATTCATGGCTAGAAAGAAAGATGTGTGAATCATTGACATTTGATCTTTTGTCAAACGTAAATAGAAAAAAAATGTGTAATTCGGCAATTTTAGACTGCATCGTATTGTATCACTAATACTGGTCTTAAATATGCATGCTTTTTGCCAAAATATATATAATAATTGTCTTTTGGTGACGGATAAATATGGTTTTAATGATTTTTTAAAACTGATATATACCGAGGCCAACATTCAATGAAATCATATATATACCAAAGACAAAACAGTAATAGTTTTATTCTATATTCCAAAAGAGAAAAACATGTAGTTAATGGCAACTATTTAGCAAAAGTAATTGTAAAATTGAGAATGGAAATGGGTAATGTGTCAAAAAGACAACAACCCGACCAAACAGCAAAAAACAGCTGAGGGCCACCAATAGGTCTTCAACACAGCAAGAAAATCCAACACCCGGAGGCGGGCTTCAGCTGGCCCCTTAACAAAACTGTGGACTAGTTCAGTGAAAATAGACGTCATTCTAAACTCCAAAACATATGAATGAACTAAAATTAAAAAAAAAACAAACAAGGCTAACAAAGGCCAGAGGCTCATGACTTGGGACAGGCGCAAACATGCGGCGGGTTAAACATGTTTTGTGAGATGTCAATCCTCCCCTATCCCTCTAGCCAGTGTAGAATAAACAAACACACAGCAATACGCACAGTAAAACTCAGTTTAAAAGAAGTCTTAGTCCGATGTCAGAATAGGCAATAAAAGAAACTAAGCAAAATGACAATGATACATACATTAACAAAGGACTACTAGCATTTACTGACTTGCCAGCTCCAGACCTCATTTAAACTGATTGAAAGATTATGTCTTCATAATATAAAATCAAGCACTATTTCTCCAGTTTAGTGCAGGAATTCGGGATTAACCCTTATCGGGACTCAGGAATTCATGATAATTTTTTCCGGATCCGGGAAAGAATTCTTTAATTGTCTGGAATTCGGGATGACACCTCCAGCTACCGCCCCTCATTTAAAATCGTGTGATGTTTAACACTTTTCTTCGGGTGAAAATGCTGCCAGTCTCAGCTAGTAGCTACCATGTCTCTAGTAAAGAAAGGATAAACTAGTCTCGGTAGACATTATGTAGTTGTTGGGTACACGTTGAAGATGACAGATGAAGTATGTTTTATTACCTCTGTGCATCACCGACTGTTCAAGACCCGCACAGATATTCAAGGTCGTTAACCCCCCCCCCCCCCCCCCCCCCCCCCCCCCCCCCCCCCACACACACACACCTTTCCCCCTCATCGACTATGTGTATACGGGGCGTATTACATTTGCGTGGTTTTTGGAATTGAAGGCCCGAGAAAAAAATATATTACATTTTCACGACTTTGCATCTATTCATTTGTTGGTGTCATTTGGACATAATAGAACTATCGCTAATAATAAAAGGAAGAAGTCGTGTAAGGCTTAACTTAGAACTGACGAACTTTCTACCACCGTAATGTCTGGGAACTCTGCTATATAAAGTCATCTGACGACTACCCTTGGCAGGGACGGTACACTTGTAAATGTCATATTTACCTCTAAATTACTTTTTTTAAAAACGCGCAAACGTAATGATATTTCTCGATCAAATGTAACATTTTTTTCGCATAAATCTAATGCAAACCCGCTCAAATGTAATGCACCAGAATTAAACCGATAAAGCCGAATATGCATTTAGGCTCTCCTGGGTAATTCATGTACTTGATATCATTTAGTTTAATATGTATACCGTAATATATGATATGTGCCTCCCTCTTGCTTCCGTATAATTTTTGTATGTCTGTACATATACATTATGTACTATTTATTGTGTGTATCTCTATACCAATGTAATTTGGTTTGATGAGAAATAAAGATATATAGACCACTTCTGCGACATGACTCCGAACAGTTTAATTAACGCACTCCATGATTTTAATTGCGGTGCACGACCGAGCAGAGCTAATATGCGAGTGCTGAGGTATAATTTAGATTTGTTACTTTTAAAAATATACGAAAAGCGAGATAACTCAGATGTGCATTATTTGAAAGCAGCTAATATATTATACGTCCTTTTAAAACAAATGAATATATTTTGTATACTTGAATGCTAAACGTGTACTAGAATCGATGGAGTACATATAATTTCTTTTAAAATCCGTTTACTTAATCAAATATTCAGACTGTTATTGCTAAAAAATATACGAAATAAGCATATTTCAGAATATTACAACAGGTATCCACGTGTTGAGAAAATGAAAGGACTGCTTTCATTTTGCAATATTAAAGTTATTAATAATTTATCACTTTTCATTAACAAATTAGCTAAAATATTGTAATTATACTCTAAATTATATGATTATGTTAACATTTTTCTGTTGCAACCATAAATATGATTGTGTATTTTGCCTCTTGTTACAAGTGTATGTATGGGTCTGAGTGTTTCAAAATAAAGTATATTGTTATTGTTATTATTGGTACTGAATTATTACCTTCCCGTACTCTAACAAGCTGTTGGCTTTTCTGTATGTAGTATATAATGTTTAATTAACAGAGAAGCGCATGGAGAATAAAAAATAATATCGCTCTAGTACATGCCTCTCTCTCTCTCTTCTTCTCACCACATGGGAATTCAATTATGCGCTCTCTCGCTCTCTCTCTCTCTCTCTCTCTCATTGTATTTGACTGTGTTTGTTGTATGTGATTACATTTAATTCGTTTAATTAACAAAATAATAGACTAGAGTGTATATCTCCAAACGATCTATTGAAGTCATTACCATGTTATTCGTTACAATTTACAATGTATCGTATTGTATCGTATTAAGATAAAAAACAAACTTTAACAAGACGCGACTATCGGATGACTGTATTCATTGTAAAACTGACCCAAAACGTTAGGTGAGATAGATTTGTGATAAATGTTTAAATCTAAGTTTAGTACAATACAAGTATTTAAATCCCATATTTGTGGGACAACAAAATAAAACCCAAAACCATCATAAATAGTTTCCGCATAGAACATCTATATAATCTTATCAGTTTGTTTAAACATTTTGATAATTTAAACCGTTATTATGATAGGTATGCACAGTTTCCCTTCCGAAGGCCTCGGTAAGTATTGATTGTAACGATATATTTACTTAGAAGTCGTTAACATGCAACCTTATCAAAAATGGGGACTACATTTCGGTAAGTAAACACGAATTTATGTTTATGTCAAATAAAAGTAATATTTACGTCAAAAAGTCGATTTATTTTTCGGTTAAAGTTTGAATGTTTAATATGTTTAAGGTCCGGTCTATTAACAAACAACTGTCCAATGCAGTAGATATACTTTAACTCGGGGACATTGAAACTTGTCAAACATATCAAACCTATACATGTCCAAACCACCGCGGTTGTCTCGTGGTATCGAGTGAAAGCGATCGTTGCTTGAGCCCTGCCTCGTTATATTTCAGAAATTGAACTTAGTGTTTACCGCTTCATTGCTAAACACGCAGCACTTAGAATTAAGTGCAACGTATTGCCGGGTAAGAGTACATGTATGTATAACGTTTCTTGCTGACTGTTACAGCATAAACTAGCACGTAAACATCCCGACTTATCTTGTCAGTCTGTATAAATAAGGTTACATTATTAGGACATCGCAGTGTCATCTTTCTGAATGTGCATGTAATATTTGCCGCTGACTGTAAAACCTCAAATTATCAATTAGTTATGTAACAACTGACAAAGTAAATGTTTTTTTTTTACATTTTGTAATGAAAGATTTAGTATGTTTTTATTTCTGATCCAGTCATGCCCTAAAATATAAAAGATAAACAAAGTATAATCCTAGACGTGTTTAATTGGTAAAGTATAATCCTAGACGTGAATCCTAGACGTGTTTAATTGGTAAAGTATAATCCTAGACGTGTTAAATTGGCAAACGATCGTTGCCTTAGTAAACACGCATCTATTCTTTTATTGTTTTTTTTCATTGCAAAACAGCTGAATGTAGACAGTCGGAAAGCTGACCCCGGTTTGACCCCATTTCTTAAAGCAACAATGGAAGTCATGTGATTACCATATATGGGCATTTTTTTACCAAAAAAAGTGAAGCCCGTTTTTTGGAATTTGTAGTTTTTTGCATGAATTAAAACTAATTTGCTTTTAAGTGAACATTCTTGAGTATATAAGAAATATATTGATCCACTCAATTATGGATTAAACTAATTTTTTCTCTCAAAATGTGTCTTCAAAGTCTAGGTGTTGACCAAAAAAATCGGTCACAGGAAATTAAAATCGTAATTTTCTTTCTTAACTTCTCGGGAAGCTATGCTGAATTTAAATTATGTTATGTAACATAACTTTGACTATGATATGTCAAATTTGTGCCACTTAATACGCTGTAATACGCAAATGTGCCACTTCGATGTGTCGATATTTCTGAGGAAGCGGTGCCGATAGTAATTTACGAGTTACGTCCCTTTGTTTGACACTCTCCTGATCAAACTATTATTATATTAAGCACCATATGCTGTTATTTACATGAGGATATTATTCAAATAATTTTATTGATTATATTTGGATACTAAAGACATGTGCAAAAAAATTAGCGAAACACATTTTATCACTTTTCAGAACTCAGTCTCAGTGAAATATACTCAAATAGGCCCTATGTCAGTATGTGCCATAATATTATTATTCCAAGAGTTAATTTAATATTTATATTTGGCAAGTATTTATACTGCTGTAACCAAATTATTTCAACACTGAAATAAATTTCTACTTTAATCATACAAGGAGTAGCCAAAATATTCATGAATAATGGATCAAGACAGGATTAAAATGATCAAATACAGGAACTCCTTTTCATTACTGATACCTGATCCTACCTTTTTCATTCAAACTTAAACGAGACCATAATGAAAGTATTCTGAATGTAAATTCTTCATTATTTGAAATAAAAGGAAATTAGTTTGCAATTCTTGTATGAACAAACTAAATATAACAATAAATTTTGTCTCACTGATTCCATGCAGATTCCATAAAATGAATGGACTAAAATTATAAAAAAAAACAACCACTAAACCAATAAATAAATGGTTCTAATCATGAACTTGAAAATAGATAAGAACAAAAAAGATTGGGTCTAATATTTTTCTTCTTCTATTTAATTTTTTTTTAACTTTATATATAAAAGTATTTCAGAGCAGATTCTGAGTGCTAAGTCAACAATATTATGTTTTAGATCACAAGTCATAAGTAAGTCACACTTCATGTCAGTATGAACAAAAAATTGCCTTGAATAAGATTGATTAAAATGCTAGTCTGAAAGAGATTGTTTTAAGTTCATATTTAGGACAAGACTTTTTCATTTACCTTTGGCAGTTTTGCAGGATTACTTCATCACAAATGTTTTTATAATATTATAAACGATGAAGGAGTTTTGGTTAAGGTTGTGTAAAGACAGTATACGATTTCCTTACCTTGTTTTAGTTAAGTCAAACAATTCACTGACTTAAAGAGAATAATTAATCCAGTCAAATCTTCACAGCTGAACTCGCCATTGCTTTTTCAAACAAACACACTAAATGTGTGTACATTGTGTAAAGATGCAAGTTGACATCGATGTGTAAGATAAAAAAACTACAATGTCAAAAAATGTCTTTCGTTTGGAATTTAGTTCGAACGGGGTTTCCTAAGGGGTGATAGAACGTTAGATTTGATTTTTGTTTTAACTTTGAGATACTTATTATAAATTTTTTATATAGTTTGTATATTCTTTGTTTATCTGGAAAAAAGGAGAAAAAAATAACAGACAATTTCGCATAATTCTTAAACGACGATCAAAGGCATTACGTTATTTTTAAAAGACGGACAATTTATAACATGTTTAAGTATTATTTTCTTTGATAATAAGAACCATGCTTGAAAAATCGAAAGAAATCTATTTCTGACCCTAATGGCAAGTAAGAAACAGAAAAAAGAAAAAATTCCAAATTGGCGCCAAATTATTTTTTCCGCGAAATTAACGCAATTTCAGAATGGCGGGTTTTAATATCAGTCCCATTGTTGTCTTAAGAAAGTAGCAACAACGGTCGTTCCTAAGAGCTTGCTTTCCAACTGTAGATATGAATAATCTCAACAGTTGGAAAGCAAGTCCTTGGAAACGTCCGTTGTCGTCAAGTTCTATCAGCAACAATAGCAGGGGGAATTAATTAGGTGGCGCTACAGTCGTCCGTGACGTCAAAAAGTCCGCCAAATCAATCGGCTAAAAGATTGACGTTTAAAGTTTTTATTTCAACTTGTCATGTTTTTATTATATTTGAATTTTAAAATTTGTAGGTTTTGCGACCAATATAGTTTCAATACGTCATACAAACATTATCAAAAATAGCTTGTTATTGCTATTTCTTTATCCTGTCCGTTCTAAAAAAAATTCAACCATCTTTTTTGTTCGCCAAAAACATCGATTTTTCATAACTTGACGTTTGCGTATCCAAATACGGAAAAGAACGGTAATAATCTTAAATGAAACTTGGTAAACTATTTCAAATTTCTACACAATTTTGAAGCCATCATTTTTTACTATTATACATCAATTTTGATGACCACCAGTCATGTCAATTTGTACCTGGTTTTGGCTGCGTTTCTCGTTCAAAACAGTGAAGTTCAACTTCTTTTCATTGTACCTGTTTCCAAAGTACTCTAAAATACTGATTTTATTATAAATATGAATGAAATTGTTATTAAAAATTGATGTTTTTCACAATTCCATACGATACCTCCATTTTAAAGTAATTAAAACCCTTTTTGATCCCCTACACAAATTGACGGTGACATTGTTTTCTGTTTTAACATACGTCATATAACGTTTACAAAATATGTGTCAGGGTCATGTGCATAGTGAAAATTTACCCATTGGACAAGTGAAACAACACACAAAGTTCTTCTTTATGGCGTTTGAAACTATAGGTCTAAGAAAATTTCATTTATACTGGAAGCAAATATGACAAATTAATGATGGCCTATGGATAAACAAAAGCACAAAAATAGCAATAGAAAATGCATTGCAAAGAAAATTTCAGGAGGAAAAACATGAAAAAAGGAAATGAAGGTCAGTTAATTATATTCATATTTTAAAAGTTAAAAACCTTGCTTATTATTTATATCTTTACTAAGTAAGCTATATTAATAAGAGCAAACACTAGCTTTTCAAGTCAAACAAGAAATTAATTCATAGAGATGTGTTCTTACAAAATTGAATTTATTCAAATGGCAAATTTTTGTCAAATTTAATCATCATTGATCATTATTAAAGTAAAATGCACAATATTTGTCATACCAACTTTCATTTCTGATATTAATATCCAATTATTCAGGTAATATATACAATACTTTGTTTATAAATATGTAAAGCAGCAGATACAGCAACCTGAAGAGAAGAAGCCCCATTTTTTTTTCAAAAAGTTTACTTTCATAAACTATAAAATACCCTGGGAAATTGGACAAGGGCTACTGTGCTAGCTAATCTAATAGTTGAATTTTACAATAATGATTTTAAAATTCAAAATTATGTCACTTTCACGTATGATTTTAAGCATTACTTTTTAAAAAAAAAATTATCATTTTTTTGGTAAACTTTTCCTTTTTCTGTATGATATTTTCTAGGCAGTACTGTACTGTTCAACTAAGAAACATAGGCTTGAGTTAAAAGGCTTTTTTACTTTGAAGAAACTAAATTGTGACACTTGGTCCCACTTTTTTAAAATATAAATGGTCAGTACTATTTTTTTTTCAGAAAAGTTTTTTAAATTGTATACAGTATGTTTTATTGCAATAAACATTGTTAGAAGTAGTTAAAAAAAAATCCATTAGGAGTGATCCCATATCCCATTATAAAAATTAAAAACTGAAAGTAAATTTCATCAGCCAGAGCTAATTTATATCAATTCAGCTAGGTTTCTAGATCTAATTTTTACCAATTTTTTGTCTTTTATTTTTTACCTGTAATCCTTCTCTGAAAAGTAGGGAAGTATCTCGTCTTAATACTATAATAACATAGTTGTTAATCGACTTTCTATTATTTTCTTCTTGATTTTTGTAAAATAAACTCCTTTTTATTCATTTTGGTGGGTTTTTATTTTTGACTGGTGATATCAAGGGGAGATAACCACTTGCACAAATCGGCAAAAAAACCACCGCTTCGTGTTGAACATAACTTGACGTTTGCGTATCCAAAACTGTATTGCCTAGATATTCATATCGAGTGTTTGTCTTAATGAGATGCTTTATTAAATTTAAATTCAGCCCATCATTTTTAGTTTCCTCGAAAATATTTAGATTTTTCGATCAGGAGCCTTGACAATTTTCACACAAACTTCAAGTTTGAAGATAAAATAAAGAATAAAGGACCTTGAGTTGATGTGTAAGTTTTGACGAGTTAAAACTATGTATATTCAAGATTATTTTGATCAATAAGTTTTTACTATGACAGTGGTATTTTAGTGAGTAAAAGTGAGGTTTGACTCATCCGTAGTTTTACTGAATTTTCACGGTCACGTGACTCTATTGTTGCTGATAGACTTGGGGTCAAACCGTGACCTGCTTTCCAACTGTCAATGTTAATTGCAATTAAAGATGTTTTAACTAAAAGGTATATGCAATTTTTAACATCTTTTACATAATGTTACTTTGAATGAGAGTAAATTACAAACGTTTTAAAAGAATACCATGCGTGTCTGTCTAGTGCATATAATGTTATGTTTGTGATTATATATCAGCTATATATAAGTGTGTGTGCAATTCGACGGGTGCCACATGTGGAGTAGGATCTGATTATTCTTCCGGAGCAATTGAAATCACTCCAAATGTTTGGTGGGGTTCATGTTGCTTAGTATTTAGTTTTTTATTTTGTGTTTTGTATACTGCTGTTTGTCATTTGGTCGTCTTTTGTTTTTTTTCTATGTCACCGTCAGTTCAATATCGACCTATGAGTTAGATTACCCCTTTGGTAGCGTTCGTCTCTCTTTTATGAGCACTAATTCTCATTTTTAAGACGTGCTTTCTAGTTTCAAAATTCGTCAAAACATGTAGATTAGTCTTCCTTTTGAAAAAAAATCCGTCGTTTTGATCATGTACGTACAAACCGGGAGATATTAAGTCTATTTCAGTATGTCACATTCGAGGAAAAAAGGACGGGATTGTGGTTTCCATAATTGAAACACTTCCATCGTCATTTGTGAAACAGATATTCCATAACGGTCACCCAACTCGTGATTGCGTCCGTAAAATCTTAGACTAAATTAGCTATTGAGCAGGGTCGTTATGAAGAGATTAGTTTTATAGATTTAGTTATATAAATTCAATTGAATATGAAATTCATTTTCTTATGGAATATTCCCGAAGGGTGACTGAGAAATATAAAATGGTCACTTTGGTCTTATCCGACCGGCAGCAAAATCCTGGCCAAAATGGGGTGTTCGTTTGGCTGTGCGGGATGTACAAGTGCGCAGTCACGTCCGGTCAGAATAGGGACGTTTAATCCGATACCTCATGTAAAGAGAGTGTCAGAGTCTCTGCACGGTATAGGAGCCTTTGCAACAACACTTTGACCTTGAAGGGTTCGTACGTCGCCTTTGGCAGCTAAAATGGCTCTCCCAATCCTATATATACCCTGATTTTCTTGTTGTTCAAAATGTCCCAGACCTTCAGCCCTGACGGGCCGGCCTCTATTACAGTACATTCCTATTATATTCTATTGTAAGAAGATGTGGTATGATTGTCAATGAGAAACATTTTTGTAAAAGAAATATTCAACTATCAACTATAAAACGTGTGCTGGTTTAGTCGCATCCCAATCCTCGATAACTTAAAATTTTAAACTCGTGCAGTTATATTATATACTGACCGCCAAACCGAATAGCAATTCTTATATTACACAACCTATTCAAACTCTTCGTTACAAAATCATAGTGCAAATATTTATCAAAACCAATTGTGCATTAAACATTTGTCCATTATACATGTAAGAGGGGTGGAAGGACCTTTTCGGGACGTCGGGCTAATATAGAAATAAAGAGATGTGGTATGATTGCCAATGAGACAACTATCCACCAAAGTTGAAATAAAGTGGATGTTAGCAATTATAGGCAACCGTACGGCCTTCAACAGAAATGGCACACATCCCTCAACCACTCTTAATTCGCTCTGTGATTAAATGCGTCACAGATATTCCTCGTTCATCAATTGAATTCATCCTATACGGTTTTTGATATATAAGAAAGAAAAGAAATTGTATATTTTTTTTTATTGTTTCTAATGTTACCATCGGAAATGTGTGTATAATTATGAAAACAAAGCAATGTTTGGACGGGGTTAAGTTTTGAATAGGCTTAATCAAAAGAATAAGAGCTAAATATTTAAAGTTTTTGAAAACACAAGGAAGGTATTGCATTAAGTACTGAAGGTCTCTCCAAGAGGATTGTCACTAAGAAGTCAATTCACCTTTATAAGGGATTTTGCATAATGTGTTACTGTAACAAATTCTGATCAGATCCTGTTGGTTGACAATCTGATTAAAATACAAATCTTGTGTCCACGCTTTGCTTACGAGGATCTGATAAAACTCTATTCTATTTTCTGTTTTTGTGATTATTAAATCAGCCAATTAAAAGCCAGCCTTTAATTTTTCGAAGGTGTGTTGCACTTTGGAAAAACCAGAGGATCCCGAAATGTATTTAAAACAACAGTAGAGCGGAGCGTTGCCAGATCCTTGTATAAAGCGAAGCGTGGACACATACTATATTATTCGGGAGTCGGAGCCCCGTCCCTCCTTGTACCACCTCTGTAATAACATAAACGGTACCAATTTTTCTGCACCAGATGCGCATTTCGACAATCAATGTCTCTTCAGTGATGCTCGAGGCCAAAATATTTGAAACATAGGTCCAATCCAGTTATTTTCAAACATTAACCCCCCTGTATATGCTGTAGTGCCGATTATGTGCATACTAACAACATTACAAGCTTTAGCATGATCTCCTTGTGTAAACTAACAACATTACATGCTTTAGCATCATCTCCTTGTGTAAACTAACAACATTACATGCTTTAGCATCATCTCCTTGTGTAAACTAACAACATTACATGCTTTAGCATCATCTCCTTGTGTAAACTAACAACATTACATGCTTTAGCATCATCTCCTTGTGTAAACTAACAACATTACATGCTTTAGCATCATCTCCTTGTGTAAACTAACAACATTACATGCTTTAGCATCATCTCCTTGTGTAAACTAACAACATTACATGCTTTAGCATCATCTCCTTGTGTAAACTAACAACATTACATGCTTTAGCATCATCTCCTTGTGTAAACTAACAACATTACATGCTTTAGCATGATCTCCTTGTGTAAACTAACAACATTACATGCTTTAGCATGATCTCCTTGTGCAAACTAACAACATTACATGCTTTAGCATGATCTCCTTGTGTAAACTAACAACATTACAAGCTTTAGCATGATCTCCTTGTGTAAACTAACAACATTACATGCTTTAGCATGATCTCCTTGTGTAAAACATTGAAGGGGACTGGTAAGCATATGGATGATTGTCGGATTATATTCCTATTTAACCTTGTCCGTATAAATTATTTATTTAAAATAAAAGCGTGAACGTGTAATGTCATGTTTGTCAACCGATACATATTGTTTTTTCAAACAATGTAGCTACCTTTTTACATAAAATACATCACATTGTAAGCAGGTATTTAAAAGTAATTTTGAACAATAAATTAATTGAAAATATATCAAATGGTCGTCCTTTTAAAAAATGATTATCAATGTCAACGTCAATATAAAAGTTCATGATTATTTCTTAATATCTTAATTCATAAATCTAGGTACTACTAACATTTGAACATTTTGTAGATAAATCTATGTACTACTAACATTTGAACATTTTGTAGATATATCTATGTACTACTAACATTTGAACATTTTGTAGATATATAATTGGTTTTCAATACAAAACAGAAGGTATACAAACACTACCCTTTTGTCGTTATCATATGTAGTCACTGTATCAGGTTATATATTTTTAGGGTGATGGATTTTACGTAAAGCAACAGTATGATGAAGTTGACGTTGATTGTTTTTGTTTTGTGCGCAGTTATTTTATGTCAAGTACGCGCACAAGGTATGTAGTAATATGTTTATTCAGTCACCGCTTATTTGTGATTGGTTAGAAAAAAATCCTATGACTCCTTGATAGGATAATATTTGTAGGAGTTTATCGTACCTTTTGCCTCCAGAATATAATATATTAATTTCATCATTTGTAGAATTTTGACATAGATTCATCATTAGAAACCCAAAATCGTGCGTCCAAAATAGGCTTGCGTTAGTGTTTTGCTAAACGTCCAGAGGACAATATCTGATGCAATATAAGACAACAACAAATTGCACAATGTCAATTATCAAACATGTAGAAAACTCCCCCCATAACACCAATAGTGTGCATCCCCTAGTAAGGACTTTTGATCTATCATCTATTTTTCTATAAGTTGTATTTGTGTTTAGTACCGATCAGTTGACCCAGGCCCTTTCCAGTTTGTTTTTATGGTGTGCTGTTACACTAC
The DNA here is from genome assembly GCF_021869535.1 of Mytilus californianus. Classification (NCBI taxonomy): domain Eukaryota; kingdom Metazoa; phylum Mollusca; class Bivalvia; order Mytilida; family Mytilidae; genus Mytilus; species Mytilus californianus. The sequence goes on along the minus strand of NW_026262669.1, from coordinate 5,091,118 downwards.
TGTGACAGTCCAAGATAACCCCCATACAGGACATATAATATATCCACGGAAAATAAAGTGCTAGTTTGCTTAACTACTTATTGCAAATCATTTGAACAAAGCTGAGTAAAAACGTAATAGTATCAAGCTTAACGTTAAACTATTTTGAAAACACTCATCATAGATACCAGGATTAAAATTATATACGCCAGATGCGAGTTTCGTTTACACAAGACTCATCAGCGACGCTCGAATCAAAAAGTTAAAAAGGCAAAATAAAGTACGAAGTTGAAGAGCATTGAGGATCCACAATTCCAAAAGGTTTGTCAAATACAGATGAGGTTATCTATATCTTGTATTTTTTACTGTTCTAGGATCTATACAAAATGACAATGCTGCAGCGTCGAACGAACCAACAAGGTTAGTACAATAAAAGGATATAAAACGGACAGAAGGTTTACCAAAATGCCGGCATGTAACTGGGTGGGTTAATTTAAAAACAGGGAGATGTGGTACGATTGCCAATGAGACAACTATCCATTAAGGTTCAAATTAGGAAGATGTGTTCAATTAAACTAGGCAACTGTACAGCCTTCAACATTGAAAAAAAAAACACATACCGTATTGAACCAGTTCCACGTTCGGAATCCCCCTATCTAGAGCATGCTTCGTAACATTATAACACACCATAAAACCTGTATACTGAATAAAAATATGAACCATCAATGCATTTATTATAGGCATTTACAGTTAATTACTGTTGTTCAGAAACTCATATATTTACGCAATATAAATCAATTTAAGGTTACATTGTGCACATCAAATTAGACAGCTACATGTAAACATCTACACTTGCTTACATAGTCCCAAAACCAATGAGCAAATTATCCGTATTTAAGTAATGGTCTACACATTGCGTGTATGGTTTGCTGTCTTTCCAAATTCATCAAGGGATTTGGGCGAGAACGGACTCAACTCACCCTACATGTGTTCAATTGATATGTGTCTGGCGGTATATAGGGCTAATCAAGCACGTTCATTTCATTTACATAACAAAATAAATGAGTCAATCATGCGGTGTGGGCACTCGTCCTTGTCTGGACAATCTGGAGGCTTGATTGAGTTTTTCATCACCGAGTCGCGGCATTGCGAAATATAGATAAAACGTTTAATTGATTAAACCAATGCCATTAATGCAAAGCATGTTTTAAAAAAGAAAACCAGGTGTACAGATTATTTAAAAGCTAGCAGAAATCACACGTTAAGAATATCATGCTGATTGTCGCTTTTTATCTATTCAGCAGGTAGACGTAGGTCGGGCGTAAATGACAAATTAAAATTTATGTTATCACTTTTGTTAGAATTTAAAACTAATAAAATGGTGTTGTGTTTCCAAAGTCCGTCAGTATATATTATTGATAAATTACCGTAGGTAAAAATTGCGGTTTAAATGTATTTATTTAAAAAAAAAAATGACATAGACCGCAAAAAGCAATATCATCTCTTTCGTTATTGACATAACGGTTGCCGCATGTACATGTACATGTTTTCTAACAGAATTTAAATACATTATATTTGATTTATATTAACTTAAACATTTCAGTATGGCTATAGGGGCTATCGTAGCTACCGCTGTTCTTTGTGGAATTGGTGCCATATTATGTATTGGAGGATTGGTGTTCTCATGCAAGAAATGTGTTACAGGTACAAATATTCATCACACCTAGTATCCCGATCCGAAACCGCGGAGGGATACCCGAGGAGTAATAAATGAAAAGTTTGCAACGGGGGGTAAAATCTGGAAACTCACCGTTACAAACATTGCAATAACTTTTCCTCGGGATTCGGATCCCTCCGCGAATTTTAGGATCGAGATACCGTTGTGTTTATATTTATATTTTACATTAAAATTCTAAATTGCACTTTAAATTAATACATGGATAAGAATTGTCCGATATGAAAATACTAGTTGCCAATACCATATCTGACTCTGTTAGCTAACAGATAGTGTTTTAGCTATGGCGTTGTCAGTTTATTTTCTTCGACTTATGAGTTGGAATGTCCCTTTGGTATCTTTCAACTCTCTCTTTGCACTGCAAGCAAATCAACTGTATATGGTAATATAATATATTATGTCGCAAGGACGATAAAACTGTGATATTTAGTACGATTTCAATTCTCGATTTCAAAGGGTTTTGTAAACTATTTGATAAAAGCATGTCTAATAAAATTTATTTATCAGAGAACAAAGTTTTGGTCAAAATACGGATTGTAAGTATGATGGCCAATTATGCCACTATCCACCAGAGACAAAAGGACGAGTATGTAAACAAATATCGTACAATGCACAGTCTCAACACACTTTCAATAAAACCTATTCCGTAAAGAAAACTACACATAAACTCAGCATAGATAGCAGGATTAAGATTTTGTACGCCAGACGCGCGTTTTGTCTACAAAAGACTCACCAATGACGCTCGAATAAAAAAAAGTAAAATAATGACAATTTAAAGTTCGAAGTTGAAGAACATTTAGAACCCTAAATTCCGACAGGTTTGCCAATACAGCTTATATAATCTATTCCTGTGATAGAAAATCCTAAGTATTTCAAAAAAGTTTAATCTTTGACAATGTCATCATAAACTACTACTACGTGCATACAATATTGTAAAACACTACAACGAAACATACATGAAAGGGATTACATGTGTATGAGCTGGTAAACCTCACGGGACCGCAGTATAACTTTATAGAGGATACCAACTTTGATATTCTTTTTCAACACAATTTGTGAATGGGTCAGTTACTTTGATGACATATAACTGCAATACGATTTTGAGTGATGGCCATTTTAAGTTAAAGGTGGTATGGGAGTCGTCCGCCATCTTAAGTTGTAAAAAAGCAGAACACCTTATGTCTAGATTTTCAATCAAGTCAGCAAATTTGGATGCAGGAATGCAATTTACTGATAAAAATGTTCATTTGAATGAACAAAATTTAAATTATTTGATTTAATAATTACTTATAATTGTACAAACTAAGGTAGAATATTTTTGCTTATTTGTTTTTACTTTGCGTATTGAGGGGAAGGCATGGAGGTCTAGGAGAACAGTATAATTTATAAAGGAATCTACAATAAATTTTTCTATTGCATGTTATAGAGGAACATACGTACGTTGATCCCATTTTTTCTTTTGATATTCTGAAAGCATGTATAAGAAGTAACTTCTGTTGTAAACATTATTTCCGTACTCCATGTATACCTTACAACAACTTTATTTTTTTTTACCTGTATATGTTATTTTATTTGGCGGTAATTTGTCCAAGGTTATGGTTGTCTTTCTGATATTGTCAAACATCTAACCCCCTTGTTTTATTAAGTCTCCCAAACGAAGTTTGCGAAGTCTTATTGTTTTTGCTCTGTTCTTATTATTCTTCTTCTTCTTCTTCTTCTTCTTCATCTTCTTCCTCTTCCTCTTCCTCTTCCTCTTGAGCCGCTTTTAAATTTGAACTTGTCCGCACCCGTTCTCCAAAACCGCTTGTCAGATTAACTTAGGGTTTCACAATATGCTAGACTAACATGACTAGTGGTGCAATTAGGGTTTTGTTTGTGTAATTGGGTTTATAAAGGGGTATTTGGAGGGGCAAAAAGAAAGGAGGGTTTTATTAAAGAACCCTATGGGATTTTATTTTTTTTAATTTTCAAATGATTATAAATTGAAAACCGTTTGTGATAGACACAATCTTTTTTATTGAAAATGTTCTAAATGATAAAGCACATTAAATGAATTACAAGGCTAGTCCCCAGGGGTCAGCCCCACCCCTGTCATTTAAGAAAGTTCTAATATCGTGTAAGTGGTCAAGATCCCCACCCCTAAACCATATATATTCTGGTTTGTCATGCTAAGATGTTTTGAATGTTATACAGGGTTAGTCCCCAGGGGTCATCCCGACCCCCTGCCATTTGAGAAAGTTCTAATATCTTGTAAATGGTCGAGATCCCCACCCCTAAACCATATATATTCTGGTTTGTCATGATAAAGCACATCAAATGAAATACAGGGTTAGTCCCCAGGGGTCACCCCCACCCCCTGCCATTTAAGAAAGTTCTAATATCTTGTAAGTGGTCAAGATCCCCACCCCTAAACCATATATATTCTGGTTCGTCATGATAGGATGGTTTGAATGATATACAGGGTTAGTCCCCAGGGGTCATCCCTACCCCCTGCCATTTGAGAAAGTTCTAACATCTTGTAAATGGTTGAGGTCCCCACCCCTAAACTATATATATTCTGGTTTGTCATGATAAAGCACATCAAATGAAATACAGGGTTAGTCCCCAGGGGTCATCCCCACCCCCTGTCATTTAAGAAAGTTCTAATATTTTGTAAGTGGTCAAGATCCCCACCCCTAAACCATATATATTCTGGTTTGTCATGCGAAGATAGTTTGAATGATATACAGGGTTAGTCCCCAGGGGTCATCCCGACCCCCTGCCATTTGAGAAAGTTCTAATATCTTGTAAATGGTTGAGATCCCCACCCCTAAACCATATATATTCCTGTTCGTCATGTCTCGAACATTGAATGACATATAGGGTCCGTCCCCAGGGGTTTCCCCACCCCCAATGTTCTAATATCTTGTAAATGGTCGAGATCCCCACCCCTAAACCATATATATTCCTGTTCGTCATGTCTCAAACATTTGAATGATGTATAGGGTCCGTCCCCAGGGGTTCCCTCACCCCAATGTTCTAATTTGTAAATGGTCGAGATCCCCACCCCTAAACCATATATATTCCTGTTCGTCATGTCTCGAACATTTGAATGTCGTATAGGGTCAGTCCCCAGGGGTTCCCCCACCCCCAATGTTCTAGTATCTTGTAAATGGTCGAGATCCCCACCCCTAAACCATATATATTCTGGTTTGTCATGCCAAGATGATTTGAATGATATACAGGGTTAGTCCCCAGGCATCACTAATAATAATAACTTTACTTGACCAAACCAAATTTCACTGGACTTTGCCCAATGTCAGGCAACCCTTGGAATTACGAATTATGGGAGCTTCGTTTGGGAGACTTCGTAACAGTATCCTGTTACAATCATTTCTTGTTAATTTTGTATTTACATTGTGTCATAGATCAAATTTATTCGTTCAGTGTATGTTTAGTTGTTTTTGTTAATATGTCTTTTGATTGAGTTAAGCCATTTCAATTGATATTTTATTGTGTGTCTTTCTATGTTGTGATGTTACACTATTGTTTCAGGTAGGGTGAAGATTGGCGTCTATTAAAACGTTTAAACCCGCTGCATTTGTTTGCATCTGTCCTAAGTCAGGAACCTGATGTTCAGTGGTTGTCGTTTGTTGATGTGGTTCATAAGTGTTTCTCTTTTCTCGTTTTTTATATAGATTAGACCGTTGGTTTTCCCGTTTGAATGGTTTTACACTAGTCATTTTTGGGGCCCTTTATAGATTGCTGTTCGGTATGAGCCAAGGCTCCGTGTTGAAGGCCGTACTTTGACCTATAATGGTTTACTTTTACAAATTGTGAATTGGACGGAGAGTTGTCTCATTGACACTCATACCACATCTTCTTATATCTTTCTTATATTATATTTCAAAATTCTATCATTCACTTAATGATCTTCTCTGTATAATCCACACAAAATGACTGTGTCATTTTTTCAAAACCATTTTTACTATTTTTGTTTGAACTTCCAAACCACCTTACTATAAATAAAAAAATAGACAGGAATTTAATGAGAAGTTCAACTAGTTACGATTTAAAAAAAGTAAAATAACAAAAATACAGAAAGTTCCTCATCAAATGGCAAAATGAAAGGCCCATTTAATTCAAAGAAATGGAAAACAACAGTCTTATTCCTGACTTGGTACAGGCATTTTCTTATGTAGAAAATGGTGGATTAAGGCACAGCCAGAATTTATTAATCTTACTTTTCCGAATTAACAACTTGATTGGTTATATCTGAAAAATGATTCAATCATACATGAGGATCCTCAACAATGATAATATTGATATAAAGCCCGAGTTTTAGAGGAGTTCGTATTGTAGAAGTATATAGGTTTTTAGCAGAGAATTTCGCAATTCTTGTTAAAGCATACCAGGGAAAAGATAAACATGTCCCAGGTTAAGGGCTGGGTTTGGCGCCCGCTAACAAGTGTAACCCCGTCACATTCTGTATTTTCCTGTCCCAAGTCAGAAGACTGTAAATCAGTGGTTGTCGTTTGTTGCTGTATATCATATATTTATTTTGATCATTGTTGTTTACATATATCAGGCCGTTGGATTTCTCGTTTGAATTGTTTTATATTTGTAATTTCGGGGCCTTTTAAAGTTAACTAGTATGCGAAATGGGCTTTGCTCATTGTTGAAGGACGTACCGTGAACTATAATTGTTAAATTCTATGTCGTTTGGTCTCTGATGGAGAGTTGTCGCACTGGCCATAATATTACATCTTCTTATTTTTATACACACAATTTTTTGTTGACATTTTCTTGAAATACATGCCAAAATGACTTTTTTTCCGGTAATAAAAATTAAAAAGTACTAATAAACAAAAAACTGTGTTAATTGTATTCAATTTTTTTCTTTTAATTTCAGATGGAATAATAGTCTAACATTAAGAAGACAGATTGTTACTTTCTGTTTGAATCAACTATCATCGAAAAGTTCTTTATATTTACATGTTTGTGTCCTTTTTATTTCAAAATGCCTCCAAATAAGTTCACTAATACTGGATTAGATACTAGTGCTACATGTGATCACGTGATTTTACTTTGTGTCATACAATCAAAGAATTTATAAATGTTATTGATATTATTATAATTTATTGTAAAACATTACTTAGAAATATACTAGGAATGGATTTCTATTAAAACTGTTTTATTAATTTGTGTTGGCTTTCTTTGGTTAAAACTATAAACTACTTTCTTCGACATTGTGACAAACATGAAAAATCTGACAAGAAATATAAAGAACACATCTGAAAGTTCTACTGATGCTGGTTGTTTGATGCAGTTCTTGTATTGAATTATTTAGGATGAATACTGAAGCAAGGTAACAAACTCAACACAATTCGATTCTGATTGATTAATTGGTTAATTTGCTTTACGTCCAGTGGCTAATATTACATGCATGTGCAGGACGATAACTAATTTACAATACTAATAAGTCTTGCAATAAGAGGTCGACCTGGATGATTGGCGGGAAATTTGGAATGCCAATGGAAAATGAGGGTATATTGGACAGAAATTTAGCATTGCAACAAACGGACCCCATAAAGAGTTGTTACAAGTGTTCTTAACGTGCAAGAAGCATGACGTTCTTTCTACATGAGGCATCGGATTTAACGTCCCTATTCTGACCGGACGTGGCTGCACACTTGTACATCCCGCACAACCAAATTGATGCCCCACTTTGGCAAGGTTTGACTGCTGGTCGGAAGAAGACCAATGATGACCATATTTCTATACCCAGTCACCTTTGGGTTACTCGATTAAGATATTAAAGTCTGAATTATTATGTCGATATTGCATACAGTATCCGGTCGTTTAGTTACCATAACGTATCGTCTTAAAGTAAGCGATTCACAAAACATCAGAAACACAACAAATAGTTATTCCGTTCTTAAGTTTTTCCACCACTGATGGTCCCGTTACTAGTATTTCCGGTTTAAAAACTCCTAATTACTTCAAGGTAAAGACACACAACCTGTCACAACCGACAATGATTGTTTGTAGCATTGACCGGTCAACCATTCATCTATGGAGAGGCTGTTTATTTCTTAGTACAAGAAATATTTCAACGTTAACAAGAAATATCCAGAAACCATTTTTTTTCTCCAGACATACATAACCCTTATAGGTTGCACTTCTGTAAATATAGACAATTCCCATAGGAACATCTATTACGGCTAAAACTGCCACTTTTACTATGAAGTTTCGTAACACATTATATTCTAGAATGGAAAATTCATATACACTACTATTTTTTTCAATGGTCAATGGCTGTGCGGCATATTTTCCACATTTATATGCCCCGAACTTCTAAGAGTTTAAACTTATACTAAAATTCTGTTCTACCCCTCTCTTCACTTTGGGTCTTCCTCAGAATTTAATTCGGTCTCTATCCATGTGTATTTTACTGGTAACATTCCCAAGTTATGTCTCTATGAGATAAAACGTAGAGATCATATCTGGGAACTAGTACGTAAACAAAACAAAACATCTATGATTAGTATATATCTCCCCAAAAGAGGCTTGGCTTGTGAAACAGCTTTATTTACACAGTGCAACCTTTGGGCAATTTTCAACACATAATAACCATTATGTTACAATAAGGAGATGTGATGTGATTGTCAATGATACAACTACCAACCAGTGTCCAAAAAGAGGCTTTCGTTACCATGGGGACATTTAAAACGTATAGGTCAAAGAGAAAGTGACAACGCCATTGTAAAAAAAAATACGACTACGAAACAATAAACAATTCCACAAAACACTAAGAAAAACTAAGACTCAGCAACACGAACCCAATCAAAAACTGGGGTGATCTCATATGCTCCGGAGGGTTAAGCTGATCCTGCTCCACTAGTGTTGTTGCTCAAAGAGTTTATCTAATAAATTACACATAACCGTTCAGTGTTTAACAACGAGCAACCCTATACCGTATAGTCAGCTATAATAAGAATATAATGTGACAATTCAAGCGAAAAAACAACGGCTTGATTTATACCATAACTAAAAATCTAAAAATCACTAAATGACTGCTGATATTATTTTGGATGGTTTAAACATATTTCATTGCCCAAAACAATGACAAAAGAATGAGACACACGGTTTTTTTCAAGTTAGTCAGTCTTCCTCATTATATACCAGTAATACATAAGCGAACAAAATCTTATACATGTGAATAACATCATACATTATATTATTATTTAAACAAGAAATAATCAGAAATTGAAACGACGTGGATTTCTAAAAGTGCAGTTGATCGTAAAATATCTCTATACATTCTATAAATCAAATTTCAGATTAAACACCGGCATGGCATACACGCAGAAGGTCTGAGGAAGTGTACATGGATTATTGTTCGAACTTGTCTCATATTGTTGTCAGGATTCCATTGGACCTCTTTTACTTAATACGCAGCATCTTAGCTAGAGTATGTGCCTCAACCAACTGAACTTGCCTATAGACTGTGTTTGCCCATTTCATGAGGGCTAGCACCAACATTAGAACATAATAAAAATTGATAAATAAATGTTATACTAAAGCATTTACTATTAATCATTTTTGGAAACTAAAGTTCGCAATGACTTTTTAGTTGACGATGATAATCACAGGTATATTTATATGTGGGTCATTTCAAAATACACAATGTCTATAAAGATATGGCTACATGCTTGATAAACGAAAACAATGAGAGAAAGGATTTTAGTTTCAAAATGAAATCAGCTATTTATTAACAGTATATGATACTGTTTTTAGTCGTCTGATTCTGAAGAAGTGCTGACTGCCAAGGCTGTCAATTTTTGGGAATGTTCTTAGCCATGAATTTCACATTGCTGAGCTGATTCGGTTTAAATCGCTGCATTAATAAAGCTATTTTTGGCTCAATTTTCTTTTCTTTTGAGCACAAGGTCTAGGCTACTGCTCGTCTGATAGTTTCCCGCCTTCCTCTTCTACTGCAGGACGTTACTGTTTTTTTTGAAAATTTTAATTTGTACAGTTATTACCATTGTCAGACACCTCCTGAACCATTACTTGTCATACTCCATCCTGAAGCATTACTTGTCAGACCCCCTCCTGAACCATTACTTGTCATACTCCATCCTGAAGCATTACTTGTTAGACCCCCTCCTGAACCATTACTTGTCATACTCCATCCTGTAGCATTACTTGTCAGACCCCCTCCTGAACCATTACTTGTCATACTCCATCCTGAAGCATTACTTGTTAGACCCCCTCCTGAACCATAACTTGTCATACTCCATCCTGTAGCATTACTTGTCAGACCCCCTCCTGAACCATTACTTGTCATACTCCATCCTGAAGCATTACTTGTCAGACCCACTCCTGAACCATTACTTGTCATACTCCATCCTGAAGCATTACTTGTCAGACCCCCTCCTGAACCATTACTTGTCAGACCCCCTCCTGAACCATTACTTGTCAGACACCCTCCTGAACCATTACTTGTCAGACACCCTCCTGAACCATTACTTGTCAGACACCTCCTGAACCATTACTTGTCAGACCCCCTCCTGAACCAATACTTGTCAGACCCCCTCCTAAACCATTACTTGTCAGATCCCCTCCTGAACCATTGCTTGTCAGACCCCCTCCTGAACCATTACTTGTCAGACCCTCTCCTGAACCATTACTTGTCAGACCCCCTCCTGAACCATTACTTGTCAGACCCCCTCCTGAACCATTACTTGTCAGACCCCCTCCTGAACCATTACTTGTCAGACCCCCTCCTGAACCATTACTTGTCAGACCCCCTCCTGAACCATTACTTGTCAGACCCCCTCCTGAACCATTACTTGTTAGACCCCCTCCTGAACCATTACTTGTCAGACCCCCTCCTGAACCATTACTTGAACTAAGATATAGAATTGTAGACGACGATTTAGACAATTGGGAAGGAAACGATTTTTTAAAGATATTTTTACCTCAAAATTATTCCTTCTATCAAACAAATGGAGAAACACTTGAACCCCTTGTAAACATATTGAAACAAATGGTAAATAATTTTTTTAGCGTAACATGCGTAACACTGGCAGGCCACACACATTTCTATGAGAAATAGAGTAATTATGTTTATGCTTCGGCTAAAATCATATCCGTGTTACTATATGCTTACAATAATTTTTGATGAAAGCATTACCACAATACATGATGAAATTAACTGGTGTATCCCGTGTTTTACCAACATTTTCATCTTGTACAGTGGCCATCTCTAAATGAACGGAGAGCAAAAGTTTGAAACTGGGAAAATCTTCCGGAATTCAGTGGATGCTACTGACGGTACCTGAACGGAAATTTAAACGGCTACTAAAAGAGAGTCGAAATATGTCAAAGGAACATTCAAACTCATAAATCGAAAATAAACTGACAACGCCATGGCTAAAAAAGAAAAAGACAAACAGACAAACAATAGTACACAAATCACAACATAGAAAACAAAAAACTGAACATCACGAACCCCACCAAAATGTGGAGTGATCTCAGGAAGAGTAAGCAGACCCTGCTTCACATGTTGCACCCCTCGTGTTGCTCATGTTATTACAAACCCGGAAATAAGTCAAATTTTGAAGGAAAAATGGGACGGGATTGTAGTTGCGACATTTGGAACATATCTGCTATCATCTGTGATACGAATATTCTAAACGGTCAACTAACTCGTTTCGCCGTTTGTAAAGTTTTCGAAGGGATGATTTGAATATCATTTGGAACTCTTGGTTTAATATCTTCCTTGTGAGCATCAACCCTCTGTCAATGAAATCATTAGAACACCAGCTATACAGCGGAAGGTAAAGTTAAAGGATATTGTTTACTTCTTGTCTTTCTTTCTTAGAAGTTCCTGTATGAAGTCAGCCTCATATGAATCAAAACAAGTCGGCAAGAAGAGGGGCACAGTTGGTTCCCATGGGAACGCCGATTGTCTGCTAGCTACGAGCAGAACGTACCTATTTGTTCGAAGTACATACGTTCACATCTAGATTTGTTTACTGAATTTTGTATGCTTTTTTTATATTCGTCAGTATTGTATTTGGTGCCTTTTGGTTTTGGTCCGCTAGTAGTCTTTCATTCTGTTTCATTGTTTCCATTTGTATTGACATTTTGAAATTTTGATTAGTGATTGGTTGGTTTCTAGTTGAGTATGCCTCAACATATGTTTGTATTCAGATTGAAGGTATCGTAACAACTCATAACAACATATTGGCGTATTACCAAAGTCCTTTATTATTCAAAATTAGTAAGTCGTTTTTTGATGTTAAAGTAATGTGTTGTGTGAAATAGTGAAGGATCAAGTTTCTTCTTCACTGGATTTCTTTTATATTTTTTGTATAACTAATGACCGTAATTACACAATACAATACAGAACAGTTAGAGAATATTAAGTTTGAATTAAAGTTGAACAAATCATTCATATAGGTTTTATCCCGGGGTTTTATTTTGTCCTGCCATAAACTGCAGTTATTTTTAAAGGATTTAAATGCCTTCTCCTTTTCTCAATATTCTTTGAAATACCTTAACTAGTTTGGAAAAAAAACATGGACGATATCAATTTTGTTTTTTATGGGGAGCGTGAATGTTATTTTGTGTTTATTTCAGTCGTTCGTCTCATGTATATGTGGAAGGAGCACATATCGGCAATGGAGTCTGTATAATGCGAGTAAGAACGATCACGTTATAAAGTATCAATAGAAATTTGTAAAAAAAACCAAACGTTAGAGTAGAGGGACTGTACTGCTGAGAAATAGGAAGTTCGTAATTGGAAAGTTGAAATAATCACGTTTTCATAAAGTATTAATTTGTGTCAATATCGAGTTAAACATCAAGACACGAATCAGATCCTTTCATTTGCGTTAATTCACTGAAATGTCAGTCACAAATGATATTATTACGTATTTTAAAAGAGTATATCGATTCGGTTGCATGTAATTTCACTCTATGAAGAATGGTCTACACTCGAAAAAGTGAATTGATTCAGTCGACGACTATAATCCGAGCCGAACATTATATCTATAGACTATTTTGTTTGCATTTTAAACGTATCCATCGTTACATGTTATATAGTTTTTACCACTGCATAATAGGATATGCAACTTTTGAAAACCTTGGCTATTAAATAGCAGTTAAGTATCTTTTTTTAATTTTCAAATAATTTTATTTACTATAATTTCTACATTTGATTCCTCAAGTTTCGGTATCTTCTTTCGTTACCATTGACATTAAAATAGTGCGTATCATGACAGTCTTTGTTATATCACAAATGACTAGTTGACTTTTTTCGTAATTAATATTTTCAGTCGAAATATTTTGTTTATAAATAGTTTTATTTACCAAACAGAAACACCTTGTGAAATAATGGAATGAATCAATAACTATAATTTTGAACATAAAAGGAATGCAGGCTACAAGTTATTTCTGATTATATCTGGTAAACGTCGAACTGTGTATTTTGTAAATTATTTTGAACTAAATCAATTAGCAGTTTTTTAATTAGATTTGCCATTTAAAAACGCAGGGTTTAACTACAGGTTGTTGTAAATTTTACCTGATAATGTGTGTATAATAATAAATTTTAATGGCGTACTTGATAACGTTGATGTATAATTTAGCACATGAATTAGTTTATGTTTAAAAAAATTATACTGTTTCTGCTGATTCTGCTGATCAACACATTAAGCCTATTTAAATCCTCCAGATTGTATTCCTCGAGTATGATAACATACACTATTGCAATGAAATACATAAAAAAATGCACAACGTTTCATCTATTTTAACCTGCAATTTGTGTTTGTAATAACACACTTGAATAGATTTTAAATCTAAAGATATATCATGATTTCATTTACATGAATAGGACTTTAATGAATGTGTATCTGATCTGTTTATATTTATATATGAGTTCGAATCCCGGCGAGAGAAGAACAAAAATTTGCTTCTGCAAATTAACAGATCTAACATTGTTGGGCTGTTTTTTACAGAATGTGTTTTCAGCCTTGTATCACCATCACTGGTGATCCGATGGATAAAATCTGTCGTAGAGTTGTCACGGTTTCAGACGTACTTATAATATAATTATTTTTGTGACTGAATCCGTCATTAATTTGTAAGGTCCTCTGCGATAGATAATTCAGCTGATCTGTAATATTCCATCTTTATGCCTTATATATCATGTACTGTGTTACGACGCTAGATAAAAACTGAGGAGGAAAGGTAACACCCGGCCACCGAAAGCTTGATTTTTTTATCGAGCCTAGATGGTCGATTGGTCTAGCGCGCCGGACATAGTGCAAGACGATTTAGTAAAACAGGCATCAAACTTGTCTTACCGAAGCGGGTTTCGAGCTTACATCAACAAGGTTGATAGGTTAGTGATAACTGTAGATGAACTATCTTAATTAACCTTCCAACTGTTGACCTTTAAAGCAATCATTAGAATAATAATTAGTTTCCTTTTAGTCTATAAAACAAAACATCAATGTTATGAATCTACATTTAATATTATAATAATGCCTTCTTTACAACTTCCACCGGAAGTGAATAACTTCAAACTGAGATTGCAATTATACTAGTATTTCACCTCGGGTTTCTCGTACGGTTCGTTTTGCTAAATCTTTATTGTTCTATATAATGTGCTGTTAGTGATATTTGTTTATTTGGTCGTTTCCATTGTTTACCATGCAGTGTTGTCATTGTTTATTGAATTACTGTTAAATGATTATACTTGGTATCTTTTCCTTATTTTTAAAGCATTAATCTTACATGTAGCTTGGATTTAAAGGTGCTAACCGTGTAGCCAGAACTGCTAACCCTCCTGAAACATCTAAAGTGTCACTCTCGACAAGTTATAAATAAGCTAGCCAATTAATTCGTTTCATATATTAACTCATTCGTAAATGAGAATTATGGTATACATTTACTCATAAACGAGTATGAATATCCACTTTTTTTCATATCATGTGTATAGGTACGTTTCAAAGTTTGATGACAATTTATGGTGGCAACTTCAAAATAGTTATTTGGATATTTCGAATCCGTTAAAAATAACTTCAGACTATGCTCTTTGTTATCTGTAAGAAATGTTTGTGACCCTCATATGTATCGTGTTTTTCTCTCAATTTTATATTTGGCAACGGCTAATATAACAGTAATATCAACCGTAAATCCATTTCCATTAAAACATTTTTTGAGCAGATATGATTTAATTAGACTGTAGAGTTTATTACAAATATAAACAAATAAAAATGAAAACACCTGGACTCACGAATAAAAAAAACTTATGCTATGTAAAGTATGTTGATGGACTTAAATCGTTTTAGAATCTCGTACACATCTTACTTACAATATACTATTTCCCATAGTGTGATATCTACACATACTCTTTTCATTATTAGGATAATGTTATACTTCTTTTTTTTTTATCTAAATTATAAACACCAAGTCAATAATCCAGGTCAATAACCAATATCATCAGTAAAACCGTACACTAGCCAATAATACAGTAGTCAATAAAATGAAGTCTTATATGTAAAATATTCATAATATATTCAAATTAGAACTTAAGTTTTATGTTTCACAGTTCTACCTTTAAATACACGACATACGTATATAACCATTATTTGATTTAAATGTAGAACGTTGTTGTCATTGGTTTTTTACCTTACCTGTGTATTATACATTGAGGACGATACGCGACAAAATGGCACAGGCAGCCTCTAAAACTTGTGAAATTTGTGTCAGTGCCTATGGATCCCAATACTGCTTAGAGTGTGAACAATACTTTTGTGAAAATTGTAAAACCTTTCATAAAAGACAGAAAGTAACAAAGAATCACCAGTTTCAGTCTTCCTCGGACATTATCCCGGAAGGTAAATCGAAATGTAAGGAACACAACGAAGACGTAAGTTTTGTATGCAAAACATGTAATTTAGTAGTGTGCAGTAGTTGTGTGACTGGCAGTCACACAGGGCATGCCTTTTCAAAGCTTATGGACAACATAACACAGATGAAGGAGAAGAATACAAAAGACCTGCGTAGTAAGGTACATGAGGCAACTCAAAACATTAAAACGATGGAAGAAGGTTTAAAGGCATTTGATGTGAAGGTTGAAGGAGTAGTCAAAGCTATTACAGAAGAAGGTACAAAGATAACGGATATGGTTGATAAATGTATCACACAGATGATTGCATTGGTCAAGGATCAATCCAAGACGGAAAAGGACAAATTAACAAAGATCATAGCAGATAGGAAAATAGATTTGAAGGCGGGAAGCGACTTAGAAAAGAAGAAATATGAACTCGACAAGACACGAAACGATGGCAAATTGTTACAGTCGTTACAAAAGCTTACATATGACATTGCAAAGCTGACGATAGAGCCTATACCCGAATTTCCGAACATACAGTATACTGCTAAGCCTGGAACAGATAACGACATCAAACAACTGTTTGGCATCTTCAAAATAAGGTAAATCAACTGAAATACCTGAGGATAGTGTTGTTTTGTAGACTGCATTCTGCAGTCGTAATACATGCCTTTAAAATAACTATTATTTGAAAGTGACATGTATTTTTGCATAATTAATGTTCTGTTTTTGAATATCAATGTATTTCTGAATTGAATCTCATGACAAACGCAGGGGAGACAATGCATTCAATAAAAAGATGTGGTCATTAACAATGTATAGTTTATAATGGAATAACAATGGACTCTAGTAAATAGACATGTGGTCTATGATAATGCACATTTTAAGTTGCATTCATAATGCACTCGACACTACGTAAACTTATGAAGTTATTCAGGAATACTTGTTTTCAAACTGTCACAGAATATCTGTTTTCCTCATTTTCAAAATGTTTTGTTTTGATATTATACATTTAAGGAATCATATGTAAATACTTCATTTTTATTTTGACAGTGGAGTACGTACACAACATATCGGAAACAGAGAGAAAGAATTACCTAAAACAAAGAGGTAGGGCAATATGTTTGTATATTTTACAGTGTTAAATTTACGCTTAAAACAATGTAAACTTTTCGTCAAATGTTTAAGTGAATTACACATTATCTTCATGTAATCCTTAATTATTTTTTTTACGAAATGAAGCCCCTCTCTCCATGCTTCTGGGTAAATTTGTTTCTTATATTGTGTAAACCAGTGCACCGTTTTACTGTTGACACATTTACTAGTTACATGTATGTACTTATCTTCATTACATTGATCCTAAGTAGCAGTTTTTTTAAGCCGTATTTGCTTAATTTTTTTGATACATATATCACCAACTCACATTTTGTTTTAAGATATTTTGGTTTTGCTTGATTTACATCTTCTACAATGTCATTTGTAATGCGTTGCATACGTTAGCAAGCACTAGCTCGAGTAGGATTGCGTTTAAGTAATTAATACTGATAATGATGTGCAAACGTATAGCGTAATTTATTTTCCATAGCGTTAAAATTAGGTTGTATTTGATTTTCGTAAATATACTGCTCGTTAAAATGTTTCTGCTTGTCTAGTTAAAGATTTGGAACCTATTGATACTTTAAATTTACGATATAACCATGATATTGAATGTAAAAGGCATTCATCATAATTATCCGCACTAGTAAGGCAAATTGTGCATTATATAAGCTAAGGACACTATACTGTTTTCAAACGACATTATCAAGTCATGTTGCGTAGTCTTCTTTTAATTGTGTATATGTAGTTTTATGTTAACTGTTGTTTGTCCTTTCGTCAATTTTCATTATTTGCCATAGTGTTCCCCGTATGTCTTCGACGTATGAGTTTGAATGTCCTCTTTGATATTTTCCACCTCTTTTCAAAATATTCTCGATTCACAAGATAATCTAAAATCGACTGTTTGCTGAAGGGTTCAATGACTTCAGCAGTAACATTCACAATCGACTGTTGATGAAGAGGTCAAAGACTTCAGCAGTCACATTCACAATCGACTGTTGATAAATAGGTCTAGACTTCAGCAGTCACATTCAAAATCGACTGTTAATGAAGGGGTGAATGACTTTAGCAGTCACATTCACAATCGACTGTAAAAAAAGGGTTCAACGACTTTAGCATTCACATTCACAATCGACTGTTGATAAAGGGATCAACGACTTCAGTAGTCACATTCACAATCGACTGTTGATAACGAGGCCAACGACATCAGCAGTCACATTCACAATCGACTTTTAATGAAGGGGTCAACGACTTTAGCAGTCACATTCACAATCAACTTTTGATAAAGGGTTCAACGACCTTAGCAGTCACATTCCCAATCGACTGTTGATAAAGGGGTCAACGACGTCAGGAGTCACATTTACAATCGACTGTTGATAAAGGGGTCAACGAATTCAGCAGTCACATTCACAATCGACTCTTGATGAAGTGGTCAACGACTTTAGCAGTCACATTCACAATCGACTGTTGATGAAGGGGTCAACGACTTTAGCAGTCACATTCACAATCGACTGTTGATAATGGGGTCAACGACTTTAGCAGTAACATTCACGAATAGCAAAGGAAGTTAGTAAAATTGTTTTGTTTGTATATTATCATTGAATGAACTTAACAGAACACTACCAGTTAATTTTATAATGTTTGGAATAATCGTAATTATTACAATTCTATATTAATATTCTTGTTATGGTTAGAAAATACATCAAATAACACCATCACTAATTTAATCCCAATTTCATATTGTATTTTTAGAAATTTACCTGTGACGTCACTTGTTGTGGCCTTGATACATTCCTGTGACGCACAGTGCATTATTCTATTGTGCTGTATTTGTGTTCTGTGGTAAATTAATCTTAGATGTTTGTTGTTATTCTGTTGTTTACATGTTGGGATGGGCTATTGTATTGTTTGAATATGTATTTCTCTGTACTGAATGTTCTTGCATGTATTTGTACTGTATTCCTGTCACGTAATGTAGCATTTTAGCGGTATTTTTAACATTGATATATAAGCAGGAGGTTTGGCTAGCCATAAAACCAGGTTTAACCCTCCATTTGTTCTTAAAATGTCCTGTACCAAGTCAGGAATAAGGCAATTGGTATCACATGGTCCGTTTTTATGTATGTTGGCGTTTGTTTTTTGTAACAGTTCAGTGTTTCTATTGTTCCGTTTTGTTTGCTCTTATGGTTGATGTGTTTTCCTCAGTATTGGTTTGTGATCCGGATTTGTTTCTGTTAAATCGATTTATGACTATTGAACAGCGGTATACTACTATTGCATATATATATAGCTTCTTCAATTAAACTGTTCTGCATATTGTTAAATCTAAAGACTTCATCAGTTCATGCAGTTTTTTGCTGTAAGAAAGACGGGGAAAAGGAGGGAAAAGTATATGCAAAGCAGAAATAGTTCTATAAGGATTTTGGATATAGATAAGAATGTCATTAATTCATTGCTACCGTGTGTTTATATCGTCAACTTTAAAAGAGTCTAATTTTATTTTAATCAATTGTGTTGTTTTTTACAGTGATTACGTACAGGATACGAAACCAAAAGAGGAAGGAAAATACCTGTACAGATGTGACAGGTGTGGGTAAGTTCCTTAATATTTTGTTTATGGACATGACGTAAATATGTATATCTATATTATATTAGCAACATACACTACAAACCAGAAAAAAATCTGAAATGGCCTATAGCTTTACTCGACTGTACTGATTTTTACTCGACCAGTCTGACTTGGTGTGAAACTTACTTGATATAACTCGAGCGTAGTCTGAACTATTATCGATCAAGTCTGAACCATGTTCGACTTAATCTGAACCATACTCGACCTAGTCTAAACCATACTCGACCAAGTCTTAACCAACATATGTCTGTATCTATCTATTGTATGTTATCAATTTAGGAACTTTTTTAACAACAGCTATTCCCCTTGGCTAGAAATTTGAACAACAATTTGAAATCCAAAATGTATTTAATATAGCATTGAAACTGAAATTTCACAATAAACATAATATAATCATCAACACCATATTCTTCAACACTTATACATATATATATATTTGTGGTCTAGAGCACTGGACACAGCTCAGGCGGTGTTGTCACGATATCCCAATAGCATGAGTTCGAATCCCGGCGAGGGAAGAACAAAAATTTGCCTTCGCAAATTTGCAGATTTAACATTGTTGTGTTGATATTTAGAGTAATATTGAATATGATATGTGTTTTCAGCCGTGCAGCTCCTTCACTGGTATAGATGGATCTGTTGTAAAGTTGTTACTTCTTTAGACGTACTTACCAAATAATTATTTCTGTGACTACATCTTACGATCCTTTACGACAGATAATTTAGCTAATCTGCAATCAATTCCATCTTCATGCCTAATATATCATGTACTGTGTTACAACTCTACATTCTACTGACGAGGAAATGTAACACTAGGCCACCGAAAGCTGAATGTTTAGTTCAGTCTAAGTGGCCCTGTAGTCTAGAGCGCTGGACACAGTGCAGGTGGTGTTGTCACGATATCCCATTAACATGAGTTCGAATTCCGGCGAGGGAAGAACAAAAATTTCCTTCTGCAAATTTGCAGATTTAACATTGTTGTGCTGGTATTTAGAATAATTATGTATATATATATATATATATATATATATAAAGTCTAAATTGAAAACAACGTTCAAACCTATGATTGCGTTGGATAAAAAATGTGTGCGTGTAAAACAAATTTCTTGGTAGAGGGGTCTAAATACAGCACAAACAACAATTTCCAAAAGATCAAAAAAAGTGAAAAAGTCTATTTTAACAAAACGCTTTAGACTAACAGGTCGAACAACTGATGTTCTTAAACCCTGCTGACTGCCATTGGCGATTGCCAAAATAAATTGATCACCAGATCTTAAAAAATGGATCTTAATTTTAATTTAATACCAAACAGAAAACAATAAACTTGTAGAAAAAATGGTATACCACAAACATGAGGTGCACAAATATGTACACCATATCCGGATTTCGACAATAAATGTCTCTTCAGTGATGTTAGGGATCGAAACGGTATTTGGAAAGCCATATAATTTACCTCAATTTAGGATAGACTCTTGAATTTTAAAGATTCGAAATAGGATGAACGGATCATATAAACCCGAAGGGAAATATAATACAAGCCCAAACGAAAAAGTATACAAGTCTAAAATGAAAACAACGTTCAAACCTATGATTGCGTTGGATAAAAACCGCAATTTTTATACGTGTGCATGCAAAACAAAATTCTTGTTCGAGGGGTCTACATACAGGACAAACAACATTTTCCAAAAGACCAAAAAAGTGAAAAAGTATATTTCAACAAAACGCATTTGACTAACAGGTCGAACAACAAATGTTCTTAAACCCTGCTTACTGCCATTGGAGTTTGCCAAATAAACGGATCACCGATGTAATAAATGGATCTTAATTATAAATTAAATACTAAACAGAAACCATAAACTTGCGAAAAAGATGGTATACCGCAAACAAAGGTGCAAAGGTTTTTGTACACCATATCCGGATTTCGACAATTAATGTCTCTTCAGTGATGTTAAGAAACGAAACGGTATTTGGAAAATCATACAAATTACCTCAATTTAGGATAGACTCTAGAATTTTGAAGAGTCAAAATAGGATGAACGGATCATATAAACCCAAAGGCAAATATAATACAAGCCCAAACGAAAAAATATAAACAAGTCTAAATTGAAAACAACGTTCAAACCTATGATTGCGTTGGAAAAAAACGCATTTTTTATACGTGTGCATGCAAAACAAAATTCTTGTTAGAGGGGTCTAGATACAGCACAAACAACATTTTCAAAAAGACCAAGAAAGTGATAAAGTATATTTTAACAAAACGCATTTGACTGACAGGTCGAACAACAAATGTTCTTAAACCCTGCTTACTGCCATTGGCGATTGCCAAATAAACGGATCACCGATGTAATAAATGGATCTTAATTATAAATTAAATACTAAACAGAAAACAATAAACTTGCGGAAAAGATGGTATAACGCAAACAAAAGGTGCAAAGGTTTTTGTACACCATATCCAGATTTCGACAATTAATTTTTCTTCAGTGATGTTAGGAATCGAAACGGTATTTGGAAAGTCTAACAATTTACCTCAATTTATGATAGACTTTTGAATTTTGAGGAGTCAAAATAGAATGAACGGATCATATAAACCCAAAAGCAAATATCATACAAGCCCAAACGAAAAAATATAAACAAGTCTAAATTGAAAACAACGTTCAAACCTATGATTGCGTTGGATAAAAACCGCAATTTCTATACGTGTGCATGCAAAACAAAATTCTTGTTAGATGCACAAAATGTAATGCCGTTAGTGTTATCATAATAATGTTATCTTTGTCCATAGCGATTTTGAGTGGTCAACTCACAATATAATTCAACAATAGGTGGTAAAATGAAGTAAATCAACCACATTTTTTATTCGAAACCATTTGTTTTGCTTTGGAAATGCTATCTGAGTAAAACGACAACACATGTATCAGTATATTTGTTTGTGAATCTGTCACTTATACATGTGAAACTGACACCATTGATCTGTTTCGTCTTTCAGAAAGGAAGAGAGATCTGATAAGTAAGTATTATCTACGTTTTTTGTAAGTGACAAATAGTCAAAACAGTTATTTACTGCAGACATGGTTTTGACATATATTTAAACACTAGGCTCGTTCAGATAATAGACACCCCGTAACTATAGACAAACTATATAATAATGACCATTAAATACAGACATCTTTGATACACAACATTTATGTTAAGGTATATATTACCATGATTCAGATTTGTTTATGTGCTCCGGTCATTCAATTCAATGTTGAGGTGTTTGACTAGGTTTTGTTAGATTCCATTTTCTCTATTATCTTATTTCAACCAGGCATTTATTAACTTAATCATGACTTTCATGATAGAGGGTTACTGATAACACAGAAGACATTGAATCCAAATACTAATGTTAGTGGCATCCCTTGAAGATGTTAAATGGCTTTTCGGACGCGATCATAGTGGTATCCCTTAAATGGCTTTTCGGACGCGATCATAGTGGTATCCCTTAAATGGCTTTTCGGACGCGATCATAGTTTGGTTGACATATTTGAAATATTTGTATTCAATATAACTATGAATATGTTCCACTTGTCATAACAACAATCTTTCCTATTTAACCACATAAGACTTACAATGGATATTTTCATGACTAATACGACGGAATAGGTCTTAGGTTTTTTTGTATAGTTTTGTTATTGTTGTTTGTCCTTTTATCGTTTATCTTTTTGATAAGGTGTTTTTTGTTTTTGATGGATTTTCCAGTGCCCCCTTGTATCTTGTCTAAAATGTCTTTTAAAAAAAATTTGAATTGACATCTAGTATACTGGTAGTGAACAAGAAAACTGGAATCCCATCTGAATAGATCGATATAAACCGCATGTTATACGTATTCCGATTTAACTGTCAGACCGATGTTGTTTTTCATTATGTCTTCAACCTGTCTGCAATACATTAGGAAATACTTTATATGAATTTTTAAACAAAACGCATTGTTGCCTTGTTTGGAACATTATCAATATTCAAAATTGTGATGTGTCGTCTTAACATTTGCAATAATACATACATATATATCAAATGTTTCCTCTTAACCTGTATCAATATTTGAATTCTACAAAAAAGGAACAATCCGGGTCACAAACCAAAACTGAGGGAAACACATCAACTATAAGAGGAAACAAAACGGAACAACAGAAACATTGAACTGCTATAAAAACAAACGTCAACATACATAAAAACGGACTATGTGATAAAAATTGCCATATTTCTGACTTGGTACAGGACATTTTAAGAAAAAATGGTGGGTTGAACTGGTTTTATTGCTAGCCAAATCTCCCGCTTATATAGCAATGTTAAACAATCTAAAATGACAACATTACGTGACAGGAATAAAGTACAAATAAATGCAAGAACATTCAGGACAGAAAAATACATAAATAAATAATATAATAGTCCATTTCAACGTTTTAACCCCAGAATAACAACGAACTCTAAAAATTAATTTACGACAGAACACAAATACAGCACAATAGAATACTGAACTGTACGTCACACGAATGTACCAACGCCACAAAAAGTGACGTCACAGTTAAATTTCTAAACATACAATATGAAATTGGGATTAAATTTGTGTTATTTGATGTATTTTCTAACGATTACAACACTATTTATATAGAATTGTGTTAGTTATTGTGTACTTATTTGTTTTTTATAACCATGGTTTTTCTTGTAAATAAAATAATTCTTCTAAATCAAACTGTGAAAAAAAAAACAAATGAATCATGTGCATATAGTTGCTGTTAACATACAAATCATATAAATGAACTAGGAAACGTTGTTTTATATTATTTTATTCGGGATGGATCATGAATTCAAAGATAAGTTGTTTGCTTTTGTTTCTAAATATTTTTAGCAATTGTTTGCAAACAATTTAAATGCCAAACAGCGTTTTAACTTTCTTTTTGTCTTTAATCTCTCGGCTGGTATTATTCAAAAACAAAACAATCCTTGCTTTTTATATGAATAAAAAAAAAAACCTCTAATAAAGCAATCATAAAGTTCGTGAAAAAAGTAAAAAACGTGAGATATGTTGCACACATACAAACCTGGTTTTACAAGTTGAATATTCATTGTACAACTGGCTATGGGGAATACGTTTTCTCATTGTTAAAGGCCGTACAGCGACCTATAATGTTTATCCACGTCATTTGAATAGTTTTTTTTTCATTGGCAATCATATTACATCTTTTGAGTTGTATATCAAAGGGTGCTCGAGCACAACACATTTGTCATTTCGATGGTTTGTTTAAATGTCACATGTCTTTGCATAAAACAGGAGAACATTGCAGGATTTGCACCTCCTGCTGTTTGTCTTATCCAACTATAAGCACCTTAGACATAACTTTATTTTCAAAATCATTTCAAAGAAAATGATAAAAAACACCTTGCAAAAATCTTTGATTCCACAATCGGAAATATCAAAAATGTTTTGTAATTCAATAACCCGCGTGTGCTTACACCTCATATACCGAAAGAAGCAGATCTGCTTTATCATGTTAATATATTGATTTTTTTCTTTAAAATTGACATAATCGAGAATTTATGACAAACGATTTCAACTTTCAATTTCTCAGCACTAACATACTGATTCGACATTACAGAAGTTCACAGTTACTATCACGGATTGGTTGATCTGTTCGATGGTTATCAACTAACTAACGACATATTGTGGTTGTCTTAGAGTTTTGTATCAAAACAGTCGTCTGATCTATAAATTTACCGATTGTGTCGTATTCCCGATAGTGATGTTTTGACTAAGTGTGGACTGGCATTGCGAGTGATACATGCATATCAGGTATCATTTGTCCCATTGACGCACGCCGACTAGCTCCTGTTGGAGATCATGCAAATCCCAGAGTTTTGTTTTTTTGCTTGATGAATAAGTGACATTTGAGCATCAGTTAAATATGTTTCAATCTAGATTTTATTCGCACTGAGTGATTTTAAAAGAGGAAATTACTAAAAAGAAATTTACTCTGTTTTATCATTATTCAATTTGGTATATCTAAGTATCAAGCTTACAACTTGCTAACAACTATTATACAAATGTAATTATTCAGTTATTAAAGTACTAAATTATGTAAGCTCCAACAAGCATATATAATTAAATGTAATGACGACTTTAAATGGCTTAATTTCTCTAAAATCAGTTTACAACTATAATAATCTAGCATACCTTGTAGTGTTCCTTTACACATACTATCCTTTCCGAGGTCTGTGTTGATATGATTAATTTAAATGGACAGACATCTGCACTTCTTTTACAACAATCTGTTTACTATATTTTATAAATTGTATGCATTGATGTTTCTGAGATTATAATGTTTTGTATCGTGAGTAGCTTAACATATTTTTCCAGATATTAAACTTATATTACTGTTATTTGTTCAGCCGCCCGTAAGTGTTATTTACAAGACAGATAAGTATACTGTGATACGTGCGTACACAATGTAGAATGAAAGTCTGATACATAAACAATTGATGTGTTATTTTAATTGATAAAGTCTAAAGTTTATCTCTTTATTATGATTGTTTGTTTTCCTTGTAACTTCTGAAATATTTCAATGTTGTTGTTGTTTTATACATTGGGCTTCATAAATCATATGTAAACAAATGTGATATTAATTGTTAGATGTCTTTAGGTGTAATACTACCATTGACTTTCCCCTATTAGTCTTTGTTAAATTTGCACTTTTCAAAAAATTGTGCAGAATTTTTCTTTGTTTCAAATAAAGAAATACTTGGCATGAGTAAAGTTTTATCCTGTCCAGTACTACAGACAAAATTTCACATAACATTTCATTGCATATAAAATAATAACCATCACTGTGAGTTAACCAATCAAATGTCCACCCTTTTCTTTCCTGTTTACAAGCGTTAGTAACCATGTTACTTCAAGTATCCAAAACAGTTTATAGAAACACCAAATAAAAAAAAAGGATGGTGCTTTAAAACACCCAAGATATATGTTGATGACTCAGAATGTTTTCACTGCAATGAACTATCAAAGTCAATGGTATATTTTTTTTTCGACCCTTTTTCGAATGCACGAGATGTGACGTACTATGATTTTGTGGTATTGCACCTTTATTTCCCCAAAATTACATTATAAAATAATGAAATAAAACGATATGTTATTGTCTTCTTTAACACTAATCTGAATATATTTATTTCTCTTTATTAGCTATCACGTCTTAGAAAATGCAGTTTCAATTTTAAAGCCATAAACACTTCAAAACAATATATTGATCATTTATTTTTAAAATTGATGAAGTGGTGTTTTTTTTTTTTATATTTATTTAAACTTGTATTTTTATTTTTATTTTTCAGTCGATTGTAAGTGTTTTGAACCAAACAGATAAGTATACAGTACATTTTGTATTTTTATTAAAATTAGGAAATTTGTAATATTTTCAGTAAATAAAGACGCAATTACATAAAAGTAAAAATACAACCTATTCGTATATGAGAATCATAGAGATATTGTCCTTCTTAATATAATACATACGCCATAAGTAACAACCCTTTCGATTTAGTTAATGTAAAATGTCAGGCAGAACGAATGCCTCATATCATATGCGTATTGATACGGTAGTTTGATCAAATAAATACTTTTTAAAAGGAGAAGGTAATATTGAGATCGTATTGTTACTAAAACAGTTTTTTTTTATATACTTTTAAGATTATTTCAAAACGTTTCTATCAAATGTCAAATCAAATACAGGTGAACATTCAGATAAATGTATCGACGTAAATAATGAAAAGGTTTTTTAAAGAGTTTTGATTTTTGTAACTAATTTTTCAAATATATCCTAAATTATAATTTGAATATTTTCTGATCAACCATTTCTTGTGCTAAACACATACAGCTGATGCACTTTTGTCAGGTTGAATTAATTGGTATCATCGTTTTAAAAGTGTATTTCCACAAGATAAAAGATCTGCATTTGAAATAACCACAAGTATTCGGAAAGCGTTTTGTGTTCATGCTGGCCAGGAAAGCAACCAACAACATTGTATTCGTACGACGTAAACACTACACCAACGTTTTTTTAAGAATGAAACTATTTTTTTGTTGGTCTACAATCAGTGCCTTAGTGTCCATACAGATTCAACCCGTGGACAATCATACCGTTACCGCATCTCAGCTTTGGCCTTCTTTTGAAAATTTGAAAGCCTTACTGAGAGTTTGCCCTCGCATATATAAATAACCATTTAAATGATGATAAATAGAAGACAATGTCCTTCCTATAGTTATAGTTAATATAGTAATGTCGTATATAATGCTCATAAATAGACAAACGATCCATGTAAACGTATGATATTCCTGAATAAAAATAATCTTAAAGGTCACCTTTACCTTTGGAATGAATAACATTCATTTTGTTTCAAACATTTAATACGTAACTAAACATCCTCTTCATTTCATCACTAGTGGATTGTTGTCTGTTTGGTAATCATACCACACCTTGTTGTTTATATAGGTATTGTTATCCATAACACGTATGGTCATATATCTTATCAAAATCTATAGTTATGCACAGTATATGATCATGCTTTTCACAGACAGGTAATGCCATTTTTACACTTATTAGTCGATTTGTATTTTGTAAACAGAACGCGTGCCTGCTTTACCTAATTATAATACAGATGTCCTGATGTTTTTACAATAACTTGTTTTATTCGACTGTGGTGGATATTTCGTTCCTTAAAGTATCACCAGTCCAAAAGACAGCACTTTTGTTTTGTTTTAAATATTATTGATACAGTCATTTTATAAATTAACTGTTTACAAAGTGTATTCAAAGCTCTAAAGACTTTTTACTTCAAGGCATATATGACCTTGGCCGTATACAGTTGGGTGCAGAGCAAGTATTACATGTAGACGCACGGAAAAAGTTAACGTGGCGTTTACTCGCGATCACTTTATGTAACGTCGCGTTAACTCTGCGTTAACTCAAAAATTGTAGTAGATATAAAAAGCAAACGGGCGTTAACTTTCGCGTTTACCTCCGCGTTAATGCGAAAAATGCGCGTCTTCTAACGTTGTTCATAGAAAACGGGCGTTTACTTCCGCGGTTACTTTCTCTTTAACGTAAAAAATGCGCGTCTTCTATTTTTTGTAAAACGTTAACGCACGTTTACTACTGCATGGTGGGTTACACTTATGACTGGACCAATGACAGGACAGTGACAGGACCAATATGAAAATGCTAATAACTTTTTTTATTTATAATAGGTTGCATCTCAAATCTGAATATAATAAGATTTCATCATTTGATATTTAAATAAAAGAAAAAAAAAACGAAAAATATTTGAAAAAGTTGCGAAAACGTGACCTGAGAAACGTTAAAAATGACAGGACAAAATGAAAATGCTTATAACTTTCCTAGTTCTCAAAGGATTCATCTCAAATTTGAAATATAATAAGCCTGATAATTGAGTATTTTTTATACCTCAGAATGGATAATTAGACATAAAAGTGATGAAATTAAATTTTAAAATTTCAAAACTTCAGAACATCAGAACATCAGAAAAGCGATAACAATAAAATGTGGCAATATTTCTTTTTTTTTTAATTAATATTCTTGTACTGGCCTGATAATTGAGTACTTTTTGTACCTCAGGATGAATTGTTAGACATAAAAGTGAAAATATTTAAGTAAATAATTGCAAAATTTGTTGTTGCATAAAAAAAAAGTGCTAATATTTTCCATTTTGTCTGAATATTAAACAACACCATTTAAGTTCTGTTCTTTTTGTCCCTTAGGATGAATAGTTTTGCACAAATTGACAGCTCTATAAGTCTACATTTACTAATATTTATGTCGATAACAATAAAAAGTGATAATATTTTTTTTTTTGTATATTAATATTTTAGTACTGGCCTGAGAGTTCAGTACTTTATATACCTCAGAATTGATTGTTAAACATAAAAGTGAAGAAATCCAAGTTTAAAATTGAAAATTTTTTTGTCGCATCAAAAAAATAGGTGCCAATATTTTCCATTTTGTTAGAATATTATATAACAACATTAAAATTCTGTTCTTTTTGTCCCTAAGGATGAATAGTTTTACACAAATTAAGAGCTCTATGAGTCTATGGTTACTAACATTTATGTCGATAACAGTAAAAAGTGACAATATTTCTTTTTTTATTAATATTCTAGTACTGGCCTGATAATTGAGTACTTTTAATACCTCAGAATGCATTGTTAGTCATAAAAGTGAAGACATTTAAGTTTATAATTGCATAAAGTGTTGTCGCATAAAAAAAGTGCTAATAT
Organism: Mytilus californianus; assembly: GCF_021869535.1. NCBI lineage: Eukaryota > Metazoa > Mollusca > Bivalvia > Mytilida > Mytilidae > Mytilus > Mytilus californianus. Next base: position 5,061,468 of record NW_026262669.1, on the reverse strand, counting down.
TTTCCATTTTGTTAGAATATTATACAACGGAAACAGAATTCTGTTTTTTTTGTCCCTCAGGATGAATATTTTACACAAGTTGAGAGCTCTATAAGTCTACAGTTACTAATATTTATGTCAATAACAATATAAAGTGACAACATTTCTTATTTTTATTAATATTCTTGTAGTGGCCTCATATTTGAGTACTTTTTTTTTACCTCAGAATTGATTGTTAGACATAAAAATGAAGAAATTAAATTGAATTTATTGTTGCATCAATATAAGGTGTCAGTATTATAACCTTGGAAAAATATTATGTTACAGCATTAATATTCTGTTCTTTTGGTACATAATGAGGGACATGTTTACACAAATTGAAAGCTCTTTAAGTCTACGGTTAATTATATGTATACCGATAAAAAATAAAAAGATGTCTTTTTATATAATTGTACTGGTGGGATGAATTCTCTTTGAATATCATTGGATGGATTGTGTGACATAAAAGGGAAGGAATCATTTCAACGATTTATTTTTTATAAAAACAATTCTTTATGTCTGCAGGGATGAACAGGTGTAATAAAATTGACATTATACAACGTATATATAAATGTCGATCAACTGAATCATTCTTAAATTCAGTAAACCATGAACTACGGCAAATATTTTGAAATAAGTGTATTGTCTGAAAACAAAGTTTCATAGATCAATTATGTCGTGTGTTTTATTTCAAGTCTTGAAATATTGCCTAGTTAAATCTACTGTAATGAATATTGTTGTTAACATATAAAACTTTCTTTTTTTTCAAGTTTTGCAGAATTTACTTATCCAATAATTTCTGAAACTATTTTTTAACAATATTTTATTTATCTATCATTTACAATATATGAATATTCCAATAAGCCAGAAAAAAGTATATTTATAATTTCCATAAATAGGTAACGGGAATAGTAAACGCATGTTTTCTGAGTGCACGTACAGGTAAAGATGTGAAATCTGTAGAAAACGCGCGTTTACTACTGACTAAACGGACACAGAGTAAACGGACATTTACTCGAGTAGACATAAGAAATTTCCATTTTGATCACATTAACGCAATTATAGTAAACGCGCGTTTACTGGTAAACGCGAAAATTGGAGTTAACAAATGAAATATGTGCACGCGGCGTTAACGTGCGTTTACTTTATGTTATGCTTGGTCTGCATCCAACTGTAGGTCTCATTTTTTGTAATATTTGCTTTAAAATGCTCTTCAATTTTGTATTTGAATGGAACTCCAACTAGGAGCATGATATAAACAAAGATTGCGTCTGGCGTACCAAATTATAATTTTTTTATCTCCACTGAATGTTTTCATAAGGTATAGGTTTTGCTCTAAACGATATGGTGAGCTGTAATGTTTCACATTTTTGTGTTTTTGTCTGTGGAATTATCCCGGATATGAACTTTCATTTGTCATATTTGTGATGAATTTAATTACCTGCTTACAGTTTTATATAATAATCTGAGCAGAAATACATTCCAATGTGTGAATGGAAATGAAATTAAACTTCAAACTTGAATGGTTGAGAACAAACGAGGAAATTTCTTTAGTCTCTGTTTGAAAATGTAACTAATCAGAATAATGCTTCCTGTTATTTGATAAAAACATCTAAATAATGTATACTATATTTGAAACCTTAGGTGTTACTGTTTGACGTAAACTTGCTATTCGGTGAACAATCGGTGACGCGAACTTGACTTATCAATGACTGATCGTTGATCGATACAATGAAGCTTATTTGACCTATCTCTTATTTTATTATATAAAATATAATAATTATGTAATGTGTTGCTAATATTTTGTTTACATTATTTAAAAATGTCAATATTTTTTTTTTATAAAAACAGTATGCACTGTTGTTTGCAATCAGTTATTCATAATGGCTATGGCTTGATTATTTCTTTATTTTAATGAAACTAATGAACGTCTATTGTATTTCTTAAATTATGATGAATATAACACATAAGTTAGTAACATTTTAAAATTGTGGTTTTCATAAGATATTATCAATAAAAAGCATAATAAAAAAAACAACTTAAAAGCATATTAAAAACGGAAAAATCCATAATGACTGCCAAAATCAATCGCTAACAATCAACGGAACAAGTGTTAAACAATTGTTGTATTCCTGACTTGGTACAGGTATCTTCCGAGGAAAATGGTGGGTTAAACCTTGATTTAGAGCTAGCTAAACCTTCCACTTGTATGACAGTTGTTTATTTTATCAGAAAAAAGATTCCAGAATTGTTGTTCGAATTGTTAAAAAATGCAATTAGTTTTTATCAAAAATAGTTCCCTGTTGTTTGCAATCGTTTTTTTTTAAATAACTTTGGGTACATTATTCTTTATATACTTTGAATAACATAAGGATTAAGATGCTTAAACCTTTGTTTGTGTTGAAAAATAATGCAATTATTTCCTTATCTTGTTGTAAATCATGACCCACCATTGGAATTTAGTACAAATGTGAGTAGTATATGGATATAGATACCTTAACATTTTTGTGTTCAATAAAAAATATAATTATTTCTTCATTTTATTATATTGTAATGGAGATCATCAACCATATAATTATTTTCTCATCAGGATTGGTTGTTCTTGATAAAAGATGATGAATGTAAGAGAAACCATACTTTATATTTTGTTTGCATTTTTATAGTGTCTCCTTTGCATATGTCTTTAATTTATTAAAATCATGCACCGAAATTTGCAATATTTGTTTGTTTGATTTTTTAGAGCATTTCGGCAAATTAAGTTGATTTTAGCAATCGCAATAAACAACGTTGTTAGCACTCGTCGGGTTTGATGAAAAAATGCCTTTATATTAACTACAATCGCATTTTTGTTTTATAAAATTGAAATTTTAGTTCTATCAACATATTTCACCTCACTATTAACAAACGTACCATTGTAAATGTGATAACTTTGCTGCGTGATTAGTTTTAACTCGTCGGGCTTCCTATTTTTTCCGTTTTAATTTGTAAAATTTCATTATGTGACCTGGTAGAGTTCAAAACGTCAGAAAGGTAAATCGGTCCGATCAGTCAAAGATTTTCGCTATTAGTCTAATGGATTAATGACGGGAGTTTAGTGTGAACTTGACTGATCGATGACTGCTGACAGATCGTTGAAACAGTAACTCCTAAGTCTGTAAGTCCTATAGTTTTGTGTACGTTGTTAAAATTTCATTTCATTTTTTTTTAAATCTAATATGTTCGCAATTGTAAACGTCTCAGCATTAGTAAGTGAGCAAACATTTTACTTATCAATAACTTACAATACCAAAATCGAAGGTATTTGATAAGCTGTATTTTGCAAAACTGTTCAGATTATAAGTCCTCAATGTTCATCAACTTCATACTTTAGTTTGTCTTTCAACTTTATTTTATTCTAGCATCATTTTTTTTTAGAAGAAACACACAGCTCGGGGTTCACAAGTATGCGCATTGTATCTTTAATACATGTGTTTTGCATGAGGTTCTTCACTTTCGATAATGAATGTCACATTTCTAGCATTTTGCATTTTGTTATGTTTGTTTATCAACTAGAACGTAATGGAATGTTGTTCACTACATTCGTTCTTTAGGAAAAGAAGGTTTCCTAATATCGTACCAAACGAGATTATAAAGTGATGGTATAAGATGAGTCAAAATAACCTGAAGTATTGGTCAATTAGGTATCAGTATTATACTTTAAAAAATCTTAGTAATTTAAATTCAAACGGAAACAATTGAACAATACAAATTCAAAGATGTTTGACATCAACCTGTTTCTCTCTTCTATAACACGCATGGTTAAAGTGATAAATTCGATCATAAAAACATTCAATGTAATTTTATTTTTTTTAACAAACCGAAACTTAATAAGTGTCCAAATTCAATGAAAAATGTAGTTAGAAAAACAAAATCGTTAAATTTGTATAGGCCAAATGCTTTCGAATTGATTCATTCTTTGCATATAATTAAATATGTACTGCCAGTAGTAATATATTAAACCATAAAACAATATAAAAGAAAAATAGCAGGATCAAAATTATGTATGCCACACGCGCCTTTCGTCTACAAAAGAGGCGGAAGATACCAAAGAGACAGTCAAACTCAAATGTAGAAAATAAACTGACAACGCCATGGCTAAAACCTAAACTGACAAAAAGACACCAAACAGTATACAAAACACACAACACCGGATGTGATTTTATGTACTGTTTGTTGATGATTTAACTTTATGGATAGCGTTCAAACCAGAAATGTTTAAAGCCAAGGATTTATGATAACCGAAACAGTTGAAGTATGTGACCATAGGGAACCTGTTGTTCAGTAGTTGTCGTTGGTTCGTGTCTGTTATATTTATTTTTCGTAAATTGTTTTGTTATAAATTAGCAGTTTTATCAATTGAATTGTTTCATATTGTTCATGTCGGGCTCTTTTATAGCCGACCATATTTTATGGGTTTTTCTCATTGTTGAAGGCTGTACGATTGCCTATAATTGCTAACATTCACTTCATTTGAACTTTGGTGGATAGCTGTCTCATTGGCAATCATACCACATCTCCTTATTTTTATATAAACAAAACTGGTTAAATCAACCTAAGGTTAACTTTAATTGTATGTGTTGAAACCTAAGTTGTTTAAAGATTTCTAAATCTGTGAAGCGAAACTTAGAAATCATACAAATATCACATTTCAATATTTGGCATGATTAATGACAATACTAATTCAATAATCTGAAAGAACAAGCTGTCATCTTAACATGTTCACTTTACTACTTCTTCAATTAATTTCATTGTCGTTTCTATAATTCATTGCTTAATGGTATGCTGTATTCTATGAATAGTTATTTGAATTTTTTAGCATGTAAGTGTCAAGTAGCAAACAGATAAGTATAGCGTACAATTATATATGCAATTTCATAATATAACGATATTAGTACAATGGTGTTTGTAGAATAATAACGTAAAACAATAAACATACCATGAAAATGATGTGTGATAGACGTGCGTTCCGTCTACAAAAGAGTAGGAAATACCAAACAGACATTCAAACTAATTAGTTGAACATAAACTGACAACGCCATGGCATGCACCTCAATGGACAAAACGACACACAACAGTATACAAAAAAAAAACAAAAACCGGGATTGATTTCATGTGCTGTTTTCTAAATTTACCTTAACGGGAAACGCTCAAAGCAGAAATGTTTAAATCAAAGGACGTATAATAAACAACATTGTTCAAGTATATGACCATAGAGAACATACACGAAAATAATTATATCAACTTAACGTCAACATTACTTGAGGGTGTTAAAACCTAAGTTTCTTTATAATTTCTAAATTTATAAAGCGACACTTTAAAATCATACAAATATCACATTTCAATATTTGGCATGACTAATGACTTTACTATTGAATAATCTGACAGACCGAGCTGTCATCTCGAAATGTTCTATCACTTTACTACAAATTCAATTAATTCCATTTTCGATGTATTAATTCATTGCTAAATGGTATGATGTATTCTATGAATATTTATTTGAATTTTTCAGCCGGTAAGTGTCAAGTAGCAAACAGATAAGTATAGCGTACAATTATATATGCAATTTATAATATAACAATATTTATATAATGGTGAACGTAATGTAGTAAAGTAAAACAATAAACATACTATTTTAAGAGAGAAATAGTCGAAAAAAAGTATTTAGAAATGTGTTGGTAAAACACTTTTATCTGCTTTTCTTTAAAACAACCCTTTTGGAAAGATTATAAGACATTGTATTTTTGAATTATTGTTGTCAAGTATTAAAATATGAGAATACATTATGAAATACTATGACTTGATTATGACAGGCGAATAATAGTTTATAAAGCTTGAATCATGTGATTATTTATGCAGCCACTGGATATGCTAATTACGTGAAAATTTGCAAATTTTTCCTAGTGTCACATCTTGGTATGTCTTTATCTTTATAGTAAGGAGACAGTAGTTAACCGATGTCCAAGTTTTGACTTTTTGAAATGTTTAGTCTTGTTTATTCTTTTTGATTATACCTATTATTTAATTGCTTTTCAAAAAATAGAATGTTGTGCTACATACCATGTATATACTCCTGATTATGCAGTATCTACTCATTAATAGGCGATCAGCAAAAGAACATCACATTATCAATATGCTAGTATTTTCATAAATTCCACAGAGTCAACCCGTAGACAATCATACCGTTACCGCATCTCAGCTTTGGTCCTCTTTTGAAAAATTTGAATGTCTTACTGTGAGTTCGCCCTCACATATATAAATAACCATTGAAATGATGATAAATAGAAGAGAACATCCTTACTATAGTTATAGTTAATACAGTAATGTCGTATATAATGCTCATAAATAGACAAATGATCCATGTAAACGTATAGTTAATATAGTTATGTCGTATATAATGCTCATAAATAGACAAACGATCCATGTAAACGTATGGTTTTCCTGAATAAAAATAATCTTAAAGGTTATCATTTACCTTTGGAATAAATAATAATAATTTTGTTTCAAACATTTAATACGTAACTAAACATCCTCTTCATTTGATCACTAGTTGATTGTTGTCTCTCTGGTAATCATACCACATCTTGTTATTTATATAGGTATTGTAATCCATAACACGTATGGTCATATGCAGGTGTCCTGGTGTTTTTACAATCACTTTTCTTATGCGACTGCGGTGGATATTTCGTTCCTTAAAGTATCACCAGTCCAATAGACAGTACTTTTGTTTTGAATTGAAATATTATTGATACGGTCATTTTATAAATTAACTGTTTACAAGGAGTATTCAAAGCTCTAAAAGACTTTTTACTTCAAGGCATAGATGACCTCGGCCGTATAGGTCTCACTTTTTTTGCAATGATTGCTTTAAAATGCTCTTCAATTTTGTATTTAAATGGAAATCCAACGAGGAATATGATATAAACAAAGATTGCGTCTGTCGTACCAAATTATAATCCTTGTATTTCCACTGAATATTTTCATAAGGTATAGGTTTTTGCTCAAAACCATATGGTGAGCTGTAATGTTTCACATGTTTTTGTTTTTTTCTGTGGAATTATCCCGGATATAAACGTTCATTTGTCATATTTGAGATACATTTATTTACCTGCTTACAGATTTTTATCATAAACTGAACAGATATACATTCAAATGTGTGAATGGACATGTAATTAGACTTCAAACTTAACTGGGTTGTTACAAACGAGGAAATTTATTTGGTCTCTGTTTGAAAATGTAACTAATCAGAATAATGATTTCTGTTTTTTATCTAAATAATTTATACTATATTTGAAACCTTAGGTGTTACTGTTTGACGTAAACATTGCTAGTCGGTGAATAATCGGTGACGCGAACTTGACTTATCAATGACTGATCATCGATCGATACAATGAAGATTATTTGACTCATCTCGCAGTTATCGTGACAACCGTCATCGATCGATCAGTCAATTAATTATATGCACGGATCGGCGAATACCTATCTCATTTAACTTCTTATGTGAAACGAACTCCACAGTATTTACATGCGATAAACACGGACCTCTTAGAGAACACTATTACCTGAAAATGTGTATCAAACTTGTCGCAATAACATAAAACAAAAATATATAAATGACTTTAAATGCGATATTTCTGATTGCTTCATTATCGGTTCTTTTAATTTCCTGCTAAATAAATTACATTATAGCAGAATAATAGCATGCTCAGAATGTTTCTATACCACTTAAAAGAGATAAAATGATATCATTTGAAATTATTACCCTATTAAGCAGTCATGCATTTAAATGTCACTATGTTAATTAGTTTTCACAAAATGTTAATGATATAACAGTAAAGATAATTATACCCTTGTTTTTGTTGATTAGGAGTCCATTTTTGTCTTTATTCTATTATAAATATGTCATTGGTATCAGTACTTTTGTACAACAGGTTGGGTTCTATGTCCTAAAATATAATAAATGTAAATGATAAGTTAGTAACATTTTGTTTAAATTGTTTAAAAATTGCCATATTTCTTCTTTTATATGAAAATAAATGAACTTTTATGTTCAGTTAGTCATTTCAAATGCCTCTAGATGAGTTGCTTTTTTTTTGTATAAATTTTGATTAGGCTAAGGATATAGATGCTTACACTTATGTTGGTGTTAAATACAATAAGGATACAGTTGCCTAAACTTTTGTTTTTGTGAAATAAGAATGCAATTTTTGTTTTGTTTAACTGGAATTCATGAACAACCATTTTTAATTTTTGTACTTTTTGTACATCATAATGGGTTGTTGTTCATAAAATATAATGAATATATGCAATACGTTGCAAATATTTTGAACACATTGTTTAACAATGTCAATATTTCTTCTTTTTTATAAAAAAAATGCACTGTTGTTTGCAAGAAGGTATTCTTATACCTCTAGATTGATTTTTTTGTTTGTTTTTTTTTTTAATAAACTTAGATTGCAGATGGTTAAACTTACGTGTTTATTGAATAAGAGTTAAATTATTTCTTTATTTTGATGAAAATCATGAACCACCATTGGTTTTTAGTACTTCTTTAACATCAAGATAAGTTGTGTTTCGTAAATTATGATGATTATAACGGATAGTAAAATTTTGTTTGTTTTGTTTAAAAATACCCATATTTCTCCTTTTTCATGAAAATAAATGCACTTTTATTCGCAAATCAACATTTCAACCGCCTTTTGATGAGTAACTTTTAAGATGTATGGATACATGAAGAATAAAGATGCATTAACTTATTTTTTTTATAAATAGCAAAATTAAGAAGATATTTTGCCACTTTAAGAACCAAAATCATGAACCACTATTGTTTTTTATAAATTATGATGAATAAAACAGATAAGTTAGTAAAATTTTGTTTGCATTGCTTAAAAATATCAATATTTCTTCTTTCTTGTCAAAATCAATTCACTTTTATAGACAAATGGTCATTGTATACGATTTTGATGAGTTATTTTGATAAAATGTGGATATTCGAAGAATAAAGATTCTTTAATTAATGTGTGTCGAATAAGAATGCAATTATTTCTTTATTTCCATTGCATTTAAGTACTGTTTGTACATCAACATGGTTTGTTTTTTCTGAAAATAAGAGAAAAGATGCTCATATTTTTTCTTTTGATAAAAATCAAGGCACCTGCATTTGTAATCAGTCGTTTTGAAGGCCTCAGGATGAGCTATTTTATAAAATATGAATAATCTAATAGGTTTTGGTACTTTCGAACATCAGATTGATTGTTTTTCTCATTATTTAAAAATCTCAAAATTTCTTCTTATTATAAAAAATTGTGTAATGTAGTTTTAAATACCTCTGGATAAGTAATTATTTTTATAAAATTTGAATACTTTAAGCACGATAAGGATACAGATGCTTACACTTGTGTTTGTATTGAGTAAGAATGCAATTATCGTTTTAATCAAAATAAAAAGGAATTCATGAACAATCATTTGATTTGTGTGGTTTTTATTTTACATCAATATGGGTTGTTTTTCATAAAATATAATAAATATGTAATGCGTTGCTAAACTTTTGTTTACATTATTTAAAAATGTCAATATTTCTTCTTTTTATAAAAACATTATGCACTGTTATTTGCAATCAGTCATTCATAATGCCTCTGGCTGGATTATTTCTTTATTTTAATGAAACTAATGAACCTCTATTGTATTTCGTAAATTATGATGAATATAACAAATAAGTTAGTAAAATTTTCAAATTGTGGTTTTCATAAGATATAATGAATGAAAAGCATAATAAAAATACCAAACTTAAAAGGATATTGAAAACGGAAAAATTTATAATGACTGCCAATATCAATCACTAACAATCACGGAACAAATGTAAAACAATTGTTGTATTCCTAACTTGGTACATGCATCTTCCGAAGAAAATGGAGGGTTAAACCTTGATTTAGAGCTAGTTAAACCTTCCACTTGTATGACAGTTGTTTATCTTATCAGAAAAAAATACTAAAAATGTTGTTCGAATTGTTAAAAAATGCATTTAGTTTTTATCAAAAATATTGCCTTGTTGTTTGCAATCATTTCTTCAAAATGCCTCTGGATACGTTATTTTTTATATACTTTGAAAAACAAAAGGATTAAGATGCTTAAACTTTAGTTTGTGTTGAAAAAGAATGCAATTATTTATTTATCTTAATGTAAATCATGACCTACCATTGGATTTTAGTACAAATGTGAGTAGTATATAGATATAGATACCTTAACATTTTTTTGTTAAATTCAAATACAATTATTTCTTCATTTTATTATATTGTAATGGAAATCATCAACCATATAATTTTTTTTGCACATCAAGATTGGTTGTTCTTCATAAAAGATGATAAATGTAAGAGAAAACATACTTTATATTTTATTTAGATTTTATATAGTGTCCCTATGCATATTTCTTTAATTCATTAAAATCATGCACCGAAATTTGCAATATTTGTTTGTTTGATTTTTTAGAGCATTTCGGCAAATTTAGTAGATTTTAGCAATCGCAATAAACAACGTTTTTAGCACTCATCGTGTTTGATGAAAAATGCTTTTATATTAAATACAATCGCATTATTTTTTATAAAATTGAAATTTTAGTTCTATCAGCATATTTCATCTCACTATTAACAAACGTAACAATGTAGATGTGATAACTATGCTGAGTGATTAGTTTTAACTTGTCGGGCTTCATATTTTTTTCCGTTTTAATTTGTAAAATTTCATTATGTGACCAGTAGGGTTCAAAACGTCAGAAAGGTAAATCGGTCCGATCAGTCAAAGATCTTCGCTATTAGTCTGATGGATTGATGACGGGAGTTTAGCGTAAACTTGACTGATCAATGACTGCTGACTGATCGTTGAAACAGTTACTCCTAAGGTTGTAAGTCCTATAGTTTTGTGTATGTTGGTAAAATCTCATGGCATAATCTCAACAGACAAAACGACAAACAACAGTATACAAAATACAAAAAAACCGGGATTGATTTCATGTGCTGTTTTCTAAATTTACCTTAACGGTAAACGCTCAAAGCAGAAATGTTTAAATCAAAGGACGTATAATAATCAACATAGTTCAAGTATATGACCATAGAGAACATACACGGAAATAATTATATCAAATTAAAGTCAACATTACTTGAGGGTGCTAAAACCTAAGTCTCTTTATAATTTCTAAATGTATAAAGCGACACTTTGAAATCATACAAATATCACATTTCAATATTTGACATGACTAATGACTATTGAATAATCTGACAGACCAAGCTGTCATCTCGAAATGTTTTACTATCACTTTGCTACAAATTCAATTAATTCTATTGTCGTTGTAATAATTCATTGCGAAATGGTATGTTGTATTCTATGAATATTTATTTGAATTTTTCAGCCGGTAAGTGTCAAGTAGCAAACAGATAAGTATAGCGTACAATTATATATGCAATTTATAATATAACAATATTTATATAATGGTGAACGTAGTGTAGTAAAGTAAAACAATAAACATACCATTTTAAGAGAGAAATAGTCGAAAAAAGTATTTAAAAATGGGTTGGTAAAACACTATTATCTACTTTTATTTAAAACAACCCTTTTGGAAAGATTATAAGAAATTGTATTTTTAATTTACTATTGTCAAGTATTGAAATATGAGAATACATTATGAAATAATATGACTTGATTATGACAGGCGAATAATAGTTCATAAAGCTTGAATCATGTGATTATTTATGCAGCCACTGGATATGCTTATTACGTGAAAATATCCAAATTTGTCCTAGTGTCACATCTTGGTATGCCCTTATGTTTGTATTAGGGAGACAGTAGTTAACCGATGTCAAAATTGTCACTTTATGTTTAGTCTTGTTTATTCTTTTTGATTATACCTATCATTTAATTGCTTTTCAAAAAATAGAATGTTGTGCTACATACCATATATATACTCCTGATTACGAATTAACTACTCACCAATAGGCGAGCAGCAAAAGAACATCACATTATCAATATGCTAGTATTTTCATTATATACATTTCAATGTTTTGTTCTACTATGATTGGTATATAATTTACTACTGGACACCATAGATACAAAACACCTACAGACAAAAATTGATGCTTTCGTGATTTTTATAACCTCTAAAAGAGAAGACGAACACACCGTTTCTAGTTAAGAAAACTAAAACACTTCAAAACAATATGCTGAACATATTCAGTAAAATTTATAAACTGTTTTTTTTTTAGATAAGTATTTGCTGTATCATGATTGTCTTAAATTATTCCTCAGATTTTGAACTTGTATTTTTTTTTTGTATTTTTCAGTTAATGTTAGTGTTATGTACTCTAAAATATAAGTATATTGCGACTATTTTACCAAAAAATGAAGAATAAAAGAACAATAAATAGTGAATATTGTGTATGGTGTTTTTATTGAAATTGGAGAATATAAAAACAGTTCCAATCATAAAGACGCAATTATGTAGAAGTAACAAAACCCATTCCAATATTAAAAGCAATGCGATATTTTGATCAGTAGACAATACAATTCATATTGTTGATTTAAAATATCCTTAACAACACCTTTGTTTTTTCTCATATCGTGATTGTTTTAAATTATTCCTCAGATTTAAAACTTGTATTTTTATTTATATTTTTCAGTGCACCGTAAGTGTCATGTACCATAAAGATAAGTATATTGTGATTAGTTTACAAAAAATGAAAGGACAATAGATAGTAAATGTTGTATATGGTGTTTTTATTGAAATTGGAAAATTAAACGTTAACAAATAGACAATACAATTCGTATTGTTGTTTATAAATATCTTTAACAACACCTTGTTTTTTCTCTAGTATTATAACAAAAAGTATTATTAAATACTTTCGTAAATATGTTCAATGTAATATTTGTTTGTTTTCTTACAAATCTAACTGCTATCAATATATTTAAACCAACGAAAAATATATTGAAACAAAAAGATTGATAACTTTATTTAGAGAAAATGCTTTCAACTTGATTTAAACGTTGTGTAGGTAAATCATTACGACTTAATAACCTGACAAATACACTGCCAGTAGTAACAGAGTATTCCATAAAACAGTATAGAAAATTATCAAAGAGATCAGGTTTATAATGTTGTAACTTTTTGGAAGTTTTGGTCCTCGGTGCTATTCAGCTTTGTACTTGTTTTTGGCTTTCAAACTTTTTTCATCTGAGCGTCACTGGTTGGTCTTGTGTGGACGAGACGCACGTCTGGCGTATTGAATTTTAAGCCTAATACCTTTTGGTAGCTATTATTCGTGTGTTTCTTTGTCCTAAATGTTCTCCCATTTATTTGTTTTGTGGTCCTGTCATGTGATGTTGTCGTTTTGGTGTTGTGTTTGACGTTGCCATAAAAGCGGGAGGTTTGGCATGCCACAAAACCAGGTTCAACCCACCATTTTTTTCTTAAAATGTCATGTACCAAGTCAAGAAAATGGCCATTGTTATATTATAGTTCGTTTCTGTGTGTGTTACATTTTAATGTTGTGTTTTTGTTGTGTCGTTGTTCTCCTCTTATATCTGATGCGTTTCCCTCAGTTTTAGTTTGAAACCCGGATTTGTTTTTATATCTATCGATTTATGAGTTTCGAACAGCGGTATACTACTGTTGCCTTTATTTATAGGTCAAAGTACGGTTTTCAACACGGAGCCTTGGCTCACACCGAACAGAAAGCTATAAAGGTCCCAAAAATTGCTAGTGTAAAACCATTTAAACGGGAAAACTAACGGTCTAATCTATATAAAAAACGAGAAACGAGAAACACTTATAAACCACATCAACAAACGACAACTACTGAACATATTATGCTGTAAACCAGAGTTCACTGGTTATTTGATTAATCGTCGTTATTTAAAGTTGTTTCCGATTAATAATAAATGTATGACGTCTGTTTTAAAAACATAGTTCTAGAATAACAAAAAAAAAACCATGTGTTGTCCTTTGTGTAATATAATATATATATATCATACCATTACTATTTCAAATATATGTATTATTTTACTTTAGTCGGTAACTGTCAAGTACCAAAGCGAAAAATAAAACTAAAAACTTTGAGCATTTGTTGTCATAGGAATCATATGACAAATGGCAGTCTTCTTATAAAAGTGGAAAAGGGTTATAGTTGCAATGTTTGAAAATTGTTATCAGGATGCATAAATAACACTGTTGCTTATAAAAAAATCAAATAAACTTGAATATTTTAATTTGATAAATTATGAGTTCAGTCATTAATCTATTGGCCAATAGGATAAACATTACAACATGTGGTAGAATTGACAATGAGACAGCTACCCAACATAGAGTAAATTATGTTGATGGCAGTTACAATAAGTTACATTACGGGAAATATAGAGTAAATTATGTTGATGGTAGTGACAATAAGTCACATTACAGGCTTTTCCAATAGTGAGAAATACAAATACCGTATATTAAGTAAGCTAAACAAATCCTACAATGACAATATGTGAACCATTTCAAACTATAGAACTTACACTGTTAGGTCCGATAGGTAAATAAATTTTGACAAAAGTCCGACGATGATATAATATGTTCTCATTGTAGCTATACACGTAGAATAACATGTTTATTTTCAATTAATTTGTTGCATACTTAAAATTTACATGAAAAAGTACAATACATCTAATTACTAACTGATCGATAAGGATATGCACAAAATGGCATTTTTCTTACTCTTATAGAGCGGATACATACTCATCATATACAGATAATTTCAACAAATAAAGTGACTATATAAATTTATCAAAAAACAGAGCTAGCATGTACTGTTTGTTAATAGAGGATAAATAGTACACTTTTACAAAGGGGAAATGCAGTTCTTGTTGAATTGTTAACACAACATGTATGACTGTTGTTCCTTAAAACTGAACGTAAACAACATCAGTCCACACTATTTATTGCATTAAATCGTGCCCAAATACAAGATCAAACAAATGAACCAATAACAGTCCTTAAGGAGTTGTTCAGTATATTTTAAAATTGAGAATGGAAATGGGGAATTTGTCAAAGAGACAACAACCCGACCAAAGAGCAGAAAACAGCCCAAGGCCACCAATAGGTCTTCTACACAGCGTTAGACTAGTTTGTTATCTAAAAACTAAACATATGGAAGTTAATGTTGTGGACAACAAAACTGCGAACATTTAAGCAAACCCTCACTTACATCGTTGACGAACTAAGTTTTAATTTTCAATTCGTTTTAAGAAGAATAAACCAATTGCATCCAGGAAGCAGATAGAACAAATTTATAACATCACTTGTAAACATGTATGATGTATAATTTGAAGTTAAACAAAAACAACCATTGTATTTATTTCTTCAGAAGGATGAAATTCATAAGACAACAATGACAGCCAGTAATAAACATTAGCGAAACACAGAAATGATGGAAAACACTTCCTTCCGATGCAAAAACAATATTAAACAATCTGAATACAATGTGTCCTTGTTTTATTTGCATGCACGTTTTATGTTTAAAATATATATGATTCTGATACATAAAAATAGAAACTTTACATTTTCTTTCCTAAAATCTGTTCTAACCACAAAAGAATCATATCGTACGTGTTGCATCACACGAATCAATCATACTTTGATATTTTCTTATGTCAGATAATTATTAAATGCTCTCTCGTGACTGAGTACTATATCAAATTCAAAATAATTAGCTACACTTCTTACCAATCAAGTGTTATATAACTATAATTTATATCCTAGTGTCCGTTACTTATTCAAATTGATTTCACTTTTCTATGTATCCTACTAATAATGTTGTTAAAGAACTTAAGGTATTGAAAAAAGCATTATAAACAGTCGGAATAGTCTTTAAGCAATTACATGGAAACCAAACAAAATTGTAGACTTTTCTAGTACTTCAAGTTACTATTCAAATTGTACACAATATGTCTATAACCCTACAATGTATATCTTAATTTGAATTCAATTATCAGACATTTATTTGATTTATACGTTGTTTCTGTCATTAAAACTACTAAACATGTAGATTGAAAATGTATTATATATTTTAACGCGCGAGACTACTATACATCTTTCTGTAATATGTATATGAATGTTATTTTTCTTGTTTTGTAAAATGTTATGATTATATTTAAATGTGTAGTGTTTCGATATCATGAAATAAATTTGCAACTGGTTGGACTAGAATGTGTTTTACCTGTTTCGCCCACATCGTCATGCCTTTGATAGAAAACTTTCGTCAAAGTTTTTACGGCTTTGTTGAAAGGGAATTATTTTATATTTGGTGTTCGGCTTGATAATGTTGAGTTGTGGAAACTTTCTGTTTGCCGATAGTTCAAAATATTACAACTCTGATTGTACAAAGAAAATGTTCGTAAAAGTTTACTTGGCTTGATTGAAAGGAATGATTAGTTATGTTTCAGTATACATGTTGTTATGATATTGTTATTATCATGTTTATTTATCTTGGCCTAATTTGTTTTGTGTGGCCTTATAATATGTATAATATGTTTACATCATATTTATAGTTGTTTACAAAATAATGTTATAATTGTGCAGTTTAGAAATCATTGGAACAATCATAGATACTGATGGAATGATTAGAACTTTCTATTTGACTGACATAATAATTCTGGAATGATCATTATATACGATGTGTAAATTAAAATTCTACTGTATTCTAGGAGTTTCCGTTCTACAGCTTTCTAGGAGTTTCCATTCTATAGTGTTCTAGAAGTTTCCGTGACAGCTACATATACAGATACCGAAATTATACTTTTTTAGACATTAATTTACTTGGACTTACAGAAGTTCTCTGAAGTTGTTGTATTGATACTTTATTTTACGTTAACTACATCATACTAGAATGGACATATTCCGTACAGTTAAGAGAAGAATTCCGAATAAAGAAAAGATCGAACATATAATTTAACAGTTAAGTTAACATTTCAATTTGTATGATATTTCTTGTAAACTTGTGTATAATAAAAATTGGTAATAGACAAATTAGTTGACGCAGAAATTTTAGATGAAGAGGCTCTTGAACTTGAAGTAGAAAATGTTGATGCTTTCAAATTAAAACAGCTTGCATGAGAACATGAATTTGAATTAAAACAATTGAAAAAAAAAATGGAAAATGAGGTAAAATAAAACAATTGGAAAAAGAAAAAGATGAGTTTAAATCAAAACAGGCAGAACTTAAAATGAGGGAAAGGCTAGAGATGGATAAAATAAAGATCGAAATGGTCAAAGTAGAAAGCAACACTCATGTAGAGTCAAAATCAGAATATTTTGATGCAGCAAAAAATATACGTTTGGTTCCATGATTTTGTTAAAAAAAACAGTTTATAAATATTTTCAACAGTTTGAGAAAATTGCTCAAAATTTAAAATGGCCAAAGCCTTTTTTATCTACAATGCTGCAAAATGTTTTTGAGGGCAAGGCTGCTGAAATTTACTCAGTACTTTCATCAGAAACAAAGTTCTGATTATGACACTGTAAAACAGGAGGTTTTGAAAGCTAATAAGCTAGTGCCAGAAGCATATAGACAGAAAGTTAGGTCTTATAAAAAGTTTGATTAACAAACCTATGTTGAATTTGCTAGGGAAAAAAAATCTATTTGATAAATGGCTTACCTCTAACATATAGATAACAATTTTGATAATATAAGATAATTGGTGTTATTATAAGAGTTCAAGCAGTGTGTTCATTTAGACTTAAAAACACATTTAGATAACAAAACTGTTGAGACATTACAAGATGCAGCTGTTATTTCCGATAATTATACCCTTTCACATACAAGAAGTTTCGAAGGTCAAAATATTAAAACTTTGAGCGGAAATTACAAAAATCAAAGTACTGAGCGTACTGATAATAAGAATGTTGCACAGAATAAGAGTCAATCCAGTAATAATATGTCTAGTCCAAAATTTTATACTTTTAGAAGTCACTAACTTGAGCTTATTGTAAGAAAAATGGTCACCTGATGGCTGATTGTTTTAGACTCTAGAAGAAGAATGAAAGAGATAATAAACCCAAATCCAGTGCTTGTACGACACCCCTTGTATCCTGTACGTTGGAATGTCCTGCGAGTCAGGCTTTTAAGTCCAGTTTTTGTGAATACATAGAGGATTATAAACCCTTTATGTCTGATGGGTTTGTTTCTATTGTTGAACTTCTCCTCAGCCCATTCAGATTTTATGGGACACTGGGGCTTCTCAGACTTTGTTATTAGAAGGTGTGCTGCCTTTGTTCGATGAGACTTCTGTTGGTGCCTCCGTTTTGTTACAGGGTGTGGAGTTAGGTTGTATAAATGTTCCCTTTCCATCGTATTTATCTGAAGTCAGATTTAATTACTGAACCTGTGGGTGTTCGTCCTAATCTCCCTTATTGCTAGGAAAGATCTAGCTAGGAACTAGCGGTTGCTTAACCAATTGTTACCAGTGAACCGGTTTTGGGTGTTAAGTAACCTGAAGATGATGCTGAACTGTATCCAGCTTGTGTTGTTACTAGGGCGCTGGCAAGAAAACAACAAAATGAGGATTTGCAAGAAGACCGGTATGATTATATGGACCTTTCTGACACTTTCCTTGCTGACATTGACGGTTTTTGTGGCTCAAAAAAGGCCATGATAAGACCACCTAGTACTAACAAACATGTAATTATACCATGGCCAGAAGTGAACAGCCATTCATTAGACAGAAGAAAATTTGTGGAAGAATAGAATAAAGACCCTAAGGTTCCTCAGCTCAACAACAGAAGGAAGCAGACAAAATGGCAGAATGCTTCTACCACCAAGACGGCATTTTAATGAGAAAATAGAGGCCCCTGATGCTATCCCAGAAGAGGAATGGAGAGTGGTTTACCAAGTGGTGGTGTCTAACGTTTATAGGAAAGAACTTATTGGTCTTGCCCATGACACCCCCTTGCTGGCTTTTAGGTATAAGGAAGACTTGCCTTAAGATCTTGCAGAATTTCTACTGACGCAGACGTAAGGATGATGTCACACAATACTGAAAATCATGCCATATATGCCAGGTTGTTGGCGAGCTTAACCAGAAAATACCACCAGCACCACTTCTGCCAATTCCAGCCTTTGAAGAACCGATTTCAGTGTTACCAAGGACCAAGACTGGAAATGCGTATTTATTGACGATCATGTGTATATTCATTCGCTTTCTTGAGGCTATTCCGTAAAGGAATATCATGATACCAACTATTGTCAAAGCTCTTATTAATTTATTGACGTTAGTAGGACTTTTTAAGTCTATATAGTCCGACCAGGGTTCAAATTTCATGTCGGGTTTATTTCAACAGGTCGTTTACCAGTTACTAATTGCTCATTTTAGGTCAAGTGTTTATCATCCAGAATCTCAATGTGCCTTTGAACGTTTTTATCAAACATATAAGAACATGATTACAACTGGTTGTCTTCAATTTGACAGAGACTGGGATGATGGTGTTCACTTTCTACTTTTTGCGGTCCGAGAGACTGTTCAAGAATCCCGTGGTTTTAGTCCCTATGGGTCGGTGTTTTGTCACACTGTAAGAGGCCCTTTAAAATTGTTTAAGGAAAAATGGCTTACTGAACACACTGACTTGAATCTTCTAGACTATGTATCTAGATTTAAAGAAAAATTGTATACTGCTTGTCAAATTACTCAGAAAAACGTAAAAAACTGTTCAGAATAAGATGAAAATATGGTATGATAAAGGTTCCTTGGACAGAGGTTTTGAGCCTAGTGATAAGGTACTTGTACGTTTGCCAGTCACTGGACATCCTTTGCAGGCTAAATACTGTGGTCCTTATACAATAGAGAGTAAATTCTATAATCTCACAATCTTCGACATTGGAATTTGTTGTTTTCCTAGTTGCCTTCGTAATCTAACAATCTTCAATCTTGTATTCGGTTCTATACCCGAATTCCTCTTTTATTACAATATCCCCAATTGACATACTATCGTGTAAATCAAGGTTTATATGAAAATTAACAATCTTCTTTAGCACTATAAAATCAGGTTCAATCCACCATTTTCTACATAAGGAAATGCCTGTACCAAGTCAGGAATATGACAGTTGTTTTCTAGTCGTTTGCTGTGCTGTGCTTTTGATTTTGCCATTTGATTAGGGACTTTCCGTTTTGAATTTTCCTCGGAGTTCAGTATTTTTGTGATTTAACTTTTTTTTCAAAAGTGTCATACACTATTGTTTTGTCTGATTCGATTCTGATGATATCTGGTGATAACACGAACGCTTAGGTCAAGCAATCGTCTACAATGATATGCGTGTTTTTTTTTTTCATATTTCCGTTTTATTAAATTCCTGAACATTGACCTTTTATACTGTATGTGTGTGTGGCTTGAAGATGTGACAAACCTCTGCATTATTATGATCTGTTGTTTAACTGAGTTCCTGTATACTTTTACTCTCGACTAGGTATTTTATGTTTTTTGTCTGTGTCTCGTAAATGTGAAAATTTTTGACATTGTTTTAATGGTTAAATTAACAGTCTTTGCATCTTGAAAATTGTTCCTGTCATTAACGGATAGAGGAGCATATAATGTACGACCATTTTTTTTTCAACGTTAAGAATAATGGTATGACTTGCTTCTGTCTTAAACCATAGTTCTTGAATTTGACATGAAAAAATGTAATAAAACATTGTCTGTCCTTACTGAAATATGTATCATGTCATTATCTTTTTTTATTAATTTTTTGTTGTTTTTGTATTTAACTTCAGCCGGTAAGTGTCGTGTGCCAAACCGAAAAATATAATTGATAGCTTTGAAGCAATTGTTGTTTTTAAAAATGTATGACACATGACAGTCTTGGTATAAAAATAGGAAAATGTATGACAAATGGCTGTCTTGCTATAAAAATAGGATATAATGTTAGAACACTGTTTTCAAAACGTATTACACTGTTACGTTATAAATAAGACGTGGTATGAGTGTCAATGAGACAACTCTCCATCCAAGTCACAATGTGTAAAACGTAAACAATTATGGGTCAAAATACGGCGTTAATACTTTGTATGTCATGAACAAAATTATACAATAATACTTAAGGTGGGTTAAATACGCTTTCATACATTAATATTAAAACCAATAAAGATAAAGAAAGAAAGAACATGTGGTACGTGTATGATCGCCAATGAGACAACAGAGAGTGAATGACATAGATGTTAGTAACCATATGTCACCTTACGTTATTCGTCACTGAGCAAAACCAAAATTGTATGGTAAGCTTTCAAAGGTCCCGACATGACAGAATGTAAAACAAATATGTGTATCACCTATAAACACAGGATTTCATAAGTGCATATAGAAGTACTTTCAAATTGTTTGATACTTCCGCTTTCAATTCAACAAGTAAATGTTGATTAAATATGTATACTGTAAGATTTCATTCAATTAATTCCAATAATGAACGACAAGAACTTGTAGAGAATCTCATTTTCCTGTAGAATTGTCTTTTGAACGTATCGTTTTAAAGATATAACGAATGACTTAGCTCACATATATAAGTTGATTCTTATAATGGACCATATACGTTTAAGGTTATTGTTGGCACTGAAATAAATCAGTTATAAGTGCCAATTCTTGGAGTACATGCTTATCTAACACAGCATGTGTCTCTCTGTGAACGAACTATTACAGAAATCCATCAATTAAAATAAAGTTAATATATAACCTGGCCACAAATGATCTTATATACCATAGCGGAGATGAAGTTCGCTCTGAAGTAACACATCGAAAGTTTTCTCGATACAATTGATGTTCCAAAATTGAACAACGTCAGTCCGTAACAATGAGTAAAAAAAAAAAACAAAAAAAAAAAAACAAAACAAAAAAACAACTAAACAACACTCCTTAAGCAAATTACGGTCTCTATCAGTATACTTGATATTTTTGTTATTTAAGAACTAAACAAATAGTAATTGATTTTAAAAATCACAAGACTGCTTTCCTTAGATCTAAACATGCGTTCACATCGTTTACAAACTATGTTTCAACTTCCAAAACGCTTCGAAATACTCAAATTACATTCAAATTCATGTAGTAGTGACCACAAATGTCTACGTAAATATGATGAAAGACAAATGATAATGGATGAACATATCAAAACATTAATTTGATTTCCTCCATTTTCAGGTATATGGTGCATAAACATGGTATAAAATAACACCACAGTAGCAAAAAGGTGCGTGCAACATAAACATGGTATAAATAACAGCACAGACACAACCTGTAGCAAATGTTCCCAGAAACAGAAAATAAAAAAAATTAAAAAAAATGTTTCCTGATTAAAAGGAATAATTGAAAGTCTAAACGTTTTCTTGTTTAATTGCATGCTGTTTTGATATTGAAATATGCATAAGTCTTATTATATTGTTAAAAAAAAATTGCAATCGGTTTACTAGTAATGTTTTTGAGTATATTTTGTTTACTTTTTGCATCACAGGAATTATATTTGCTTACATCAGGTAATAATTTATAAAAAAATGAACAATGGGTGTATATAATTATGAATTTCGGATGTGCTTCTTTAAATTCACTGCTTCCTTGTTTATATTTGATGGATTTTGTCGTCCCTAGTACATCAGAATAATAAGGTTAAATATTTTTATATTTTGGTTGGTGTAATAATAAAAGTTACTTATAATTAAAAAAAAAACCAAACTAAGTAATAGCTTTTTACGATGAATAAACAGCGTGTATAATTGTTAATTATGTTATACATTAGTAGAACTATCTAGCCAATGAACTTTTAATCCAATGTCACATATACGTCTGAGTCAGTCAACAACATTCACGAATTGTATAACAAAAGTGTGCTACAAAACTACAATAAATATGTTAAAATTCAATTCTTATAATTGGTTTTTCATTTCTAGGAATCCTAAAATCAGTCTTACTGTAGACCTTATCGTATTGTAAAGCATTATTAGTTTTTGGGCTTAGTCGTAAAGGAATTGCTTCTAAACATTTTAAGAATGTACTTGAGTTACTAGTACCTTATACTTTGGTTTAAATAACAATTTATTACTAAGTGTAATTGGGGAAAATCGACAATCAAACAATTAGCAAACCAATGTAAGCCTTGTATTATTATTTCAAACATCCCCTTGCACTATCCTTAGTTATTTACGTTTTTGCACTATATTCCAGTAAGCAGAATTACTTTGAATTGTATACTATATCACCGTTCAGAAAACCACGAAAGGTAGGGGAAGGCCAATTTCTCAATGGGGTACTATATCACCGTTCTG
Organism: Mytilus californianus; assembly: GCF_021869535.1. NCBI lineage: Eukaryota > Metazoa > Mollusca > Bivalvia > Mytilida > Mytilidae > Mytilus > Mytilus californianus. Next base: position 5,038,101 of record NW_026262669.1, on the reverse strand, counting down.
GAATTCATTCAGGGTAGAGGAAGGACAATTTCCCAATAGTGTACTATATCGCCGTGTACAAATTAATATAGGGTAGTGAAAGACAATTTCCCAATAGTGTGCTAAATCACTGTTCAGGAATTCATTAGGAGTAAGGGAAAGACAATGTTCAAATAGTGTACTATATCAACGTCCAGGAATTCATTAAGGGTAGGTGAAGGACAATTGACCAATAGTGTACTATATCACCGTTCATGAATTTATTTGGGGTAGGGGAAGGACAATTTCCCAATAGTGTGCTTTTTCATCGTTCAGAAATTCATTCGGGATGGATAAGGGACGTCAAACTTACCACTATTGTGCTATATCACCGTCCGGGAATGCAATAGGGGTAGGAGAAGAACAATTTCACTATTCTGTTACAATGTATATATCACAGTTCAGGAATTAATTAGGGGTAGGGGAGGGACAATATCCCAACAGTGTGCTATTTCACCGTTCAGAAATTCATTAGGGATAGGGGAAGGACAATATCCTAATAGTGTGCTATATCAACGTTCAGAAATTCATTCAGGGTAGGGGAAGAATAATTACCCAATAGTGAGCTTTATCACTTTTCAGGAAACCAATAGAGGTAGGGAAAGGACAATATCCCAATAGTGTGCTATATTAACGTTCAGAAATTCATTAGGGATAGGGGAAGGACAATATCCTGATAGTGTGCTATATCAACGTTCAGAAATTCATTAGGGGTAGGGGAAGAATCATTACCCAATAGTGTGCTTTATCATTTTTCAGGAAACGAATAGAGGTAGGGGAAGGACAATATCCCAATAGTGTGCTATATTAACGTTCAGGAATTAATAAGGGGTAGGGGAAGGACAAATTCCCAAAAGTGTGTAATATAACCGTTCAGGAATTCATTAGGGGTAGGGAAAGAACAATTTAACAATAGTGTACTATATCACCGTTCAGACATTCATTAGATGTAGAATAAGGACAATTTCCCAATAGTGTGCTATATCACTGTTAAGACATCATTAGGAGTAGGGGATGAACAATTTCTCAAAAGTGTGCTTTATCACCGTTCAGGAATTTATCAAGGGTAAGGGAAGGACAATTCCCAATATTGTACTATTTCAACGTTCAGACATTTATTAGGAGCAGGGGAAGAACAAATATCCAACAGTGTTCTGTATAACCGTTCAAAAATGTATTATGGAATGCGGAAGTACAATTTCCTTAAAGTGTTCTACAGGAAATGCCTATACCAAGTCAGGAATATGACAGTTGTTTTCAATTCGTTTGATGTGTTTGAGCTTTTGATTTTGCCATTTGATGAGGGACTTTCCAATTTCAATTTTCCTCGGAGTTCGGAATTTATGTTATTTTACTTTCTACATCACCGTTCAGAAATTCAAGAGAGGCAGGCGAAGGACAATTGAACTATATATTTCACAAGTTCTGAAATTGTCACTATTGATTTTGTCAGCTTTTATGGATGTCCCCCTTTTTGAATTTATCATTGAGTATGGTAATTTTGTTATTTTATTTTTGTTTTTGTTTTTGCTAATGTTGATGTACGATTTAACAAACAATCTGGTTTATGTTTCATTAATTCGACTAGTATTGCTGATAAATAAACGAAATCCATGTAATTCCTCCAGATTTTATTTTTACAGTATTACAATTTACAACTTCAAAATGACATGCATTGAGAGTCACACACAAATAAATAATGATTCATCTAGTAAGTTATAACAAGTGAGAGTAGTATAAAATCCATTTGAACTGATTTTTAAAACCTACGCTTTTCATATGATTTTATTAAGCAAGAATGGGATTCGTTGCGTTTAAACAATTTGTTTTTGTTCTGTTTATATATACAATAATAGAACTGAAAGGAGGTATACAGGCGTAACGAGTTTTTATTTGTTACGTTTACAATGGTTTATATGTTAGATTATAGAAATGAAAGGAGATATACGGGCTTCAACATTTTTGTTTCTGTTTTTATGTATAATTATGTATAGAATTGAAAAGTGATTTATATAATTAAAGAATTTGTACAATATAGTCTGTATAGATTAGTATGATTAAACACGATCGTAACGTATCAATTGAAATCCGTGAAAACCATGGGCTGGAGTAGATGGTATTTGCTGCTCATATATTGGAAGTTTGTAACTAGAAAGTTGAAATCATTACGTTTGTCATAAAGTAATTAATATGCGTCAATCTCGAATTAAAAATCAAGACACAAAGCAGATCATTTCGTTTTCTTTATCTTGAGTCCACTTGGAAATGAGAAAGCAGCACTCACTAAAATATCAGTCACAAATGATATAATTACGTATTAAAAATTAATCGATTCGGCTGCATGTAATTTTACTCAACAAAACTTGGACTACACTGGGAAAATCGGAGTGATTCATTCGACGAAATACAATCTGAACCGGACACTCTTTCCTATGGTGAATGCCTTTTAACCGTATTCATCGTTATTTGCTATATATTTGTTACCACTGCATAATGGGATATGCAACTTTTGAAAACCTAGGCTATTAAAAAGCACTTCCGATTCTTTTTCTTTCCTACTTTTAAATTATTTTACTAACAATATTTTCTACATTTGATTCCTCATGTCCCGGAACATTTTTTCTGTCACACTTGCCATTAGTACAGCACATATCCTGGTGGTCTTTATTATAGCATAAATTACTAGTTGATCTTTTTTTAATTCATATCTTTAGTCGATGTGTTTTGTTTATAAATAGTTTTATTCACCAACCAGAAATACCCTTATGAAAGGGAATACAAGATATTTCCGATTATAACTTGTTAACGTCGAACTGTGTTTTTCTAAATCGTTTTGGTTTAATCTATTGTGGTTTTTAATCAAATTTGCCATTTAAAAACAAATCACGAGTTATTTCTACAGGTTATTGTAAATGTTACCTGATAATGTGCGTGTAATGTTACATTTTATAAGTGTACTTTAAAACCTTGATGAATGATTTAACACATGAAATGCAGTAAAGGTCATATATTAAATACACGTTTCACCTAATTAAACCAGTAATTTGTGTTTGAAATACAAAACACACTTGAATTGATTTTAAATCTTCAGATATCATATAATTTCATTTGCATGAATGGGACTTTAAAGAATTTTTATTTCGTCTGTTTATATATATAATTAGAGACATGAAAGGAGATATACAGTCATAAAGAATTTTATTTGTTCTTTTAAAACATACAATTTGTGAACTTTTGAAGGTACACAGACTAACATGATTTTTATTTGTTCTGCGTTTATATACAATTATAGACTTGAAAAGAGGTATCCTGGTTTAAACAATTGAGATGAGCCGTATGTCTCTACAAACGAAATCAGTACACAATGTATTACAGTACTGCTGGTCCAACTGCTTATTATTTGTGATATTGTTTTTGCTTAACGCCAACATATCACTCGTTGCTATACCATGAATGGGGAAGCCGCAGCATCCAGACGGAATCTAGTCAATTAAGACAGCAGTCGGACTCGCCTTACCGTAGCGGAATTCGAGTTTACATCCAAAGTGTTGGTAGGCTTGTGATATTTCTAAATAAAATATCTAAATAGATATCCCAACTGTTGAACTATACAGCAACCGTTAGAATGATAATTAGTTTCCTTCTTCTCTTTAAAACTAAATATCAATATCATGAGTCTACATTTAGTATTAGAATAATGCCTTCTTTACAACTTCTTCTATAAGAAAATTACTTCAACACGCAATTCAGATAATGATGTTTAACCTCGGGTTTCTCGTTCGGTTCGTGTTGCTAAACCTTAAGTGTTCTATATAATGTGTTGTTAGTGATGTTTGTTTTTTCGACGTTTTCATTTTTCATGTTGTTGGCATTGTTTATTGAACTAATGATAAGTGATTATAATTCTCCTTATTTTTAAAGCATTGGATTCGAAGGTGCTATGTGTGAAGCCAGATCTGCTAACCCTCGTAAAAAATCAAAGTAACCGATTAATTCATTTCATATATTTAACTATTCGCCAATGGGAATCATGGTATATATTTACGTATAGACGTATATAGATATACAATCGATTTCATATTATGTTTCAATGTTCAATGACAATTTACCTTCATCAACGTATGTATTTGGATATTTCGAATTGGTTACAAAGAATTGCTATGCTTTTTTTTGTTTTTCAGAAATGTGTGTGACCCTCATAGGTATCATGTAGACGTATCTCTTGTTTTTATAATCAGTAACGGCTAATATCAAAGTAATAACAACTGCAAATCGATAACCATTAGGTCATATTTTGAGTAGATACTATTAAATAAGACTGTTGAGCAGCTTAATTTTAATCTATACGTTTATTAGAGATAAACACATAAAAATCCAAACACCAGGACTTGCGTTTAAAAGAAAACTTACACTATGTAAATTCTGTGTATGTACTAAATTTTTTTCCGGATATCGTACACATCTTACTTACAATTTTCAGTTTCCCCCAGTGTAATATGTCTATATATGCATACACCAGTTATTATTAGGATGATATTTTACTTATTTTGTTGATCTAAATTATGATTAATAAGTCAAAAAAATTCAGGTCAATATCTAACATCATCAATAAAACCTTATACTGGCCAATAATACAGTAGTCAATAAAACTTTGTCTTATATGTAAAATATTCATAATATATTAAAATTATAACTTAAGTTTTATGTTTCACAGTTCTACCTTTAAATACACGACAAACACATATAACCGTTATTGATTTAAATGTAAAACACTCTTATCATTTGGCTATTTTCCTTACCTGTGTATTATACATTGTCGAAGATAATTGACGAAATGGCACAGGCAGCCTCGAAAACATGTGAGATTTGTGTTAGTGCTCCAGGATCCCAATACTGCTTAGAATGTGAGCAATATTTTTGTGAAAATTGTAAAACCTTTCATATCAGACAGAAACTATCAAAAAATCACCAATTTCAGTCTTCATCAGACGTTATCCCGGAAGGTAAATCGAAATGTAAGGAACACAATGAAGACTTCAGTTTTGTGTGTAATACATGTAATGTAGCAGTGTGCAGTAGTTGTGTAACTGATAGTCACACAGGGCATGCCTTTTCTAAGTTAATAGACAGCATATCACAGCTGAAGGAGAAGAATAAAAAAGACCTCCAAAGAAAGGTTCACAAGACAACCCAAAACATGAAAAAGATGGAAGAAGTTCTAAAGGCATTTGATGTGAAGGCGGAAGTAGTAGTCAAAGCTATTACAGAAGAAGGTACGAGGATAAAGGCTATGGTTGATAAATGTATCGCAAAGATGATTGCATCGGTCAAGGACCAATCCAAGACGGAAACGGACAAATTAACAAAGATCATAGCAGATAGGAAAATGGATTTGAAGTCGGGAAGTAACTTAGACAAGAAGATATATGAACTCGACAGGACACAAAATGATGGAAAATTGTTACAGTCGTTACAGAAGCTTACAGATGACATTGCAAAGCTGACGATAGAGTCTATACCCGAATTTCCGAACATACAGTATACTGCTAAGCCTGTAACATATAACGACATCAAACAATTGTTTGGCATCTTCAAAATAAGGTAAAGCCACTGCAATTTTTTTGTAGACTGCATTTTGCAGTCGTAATACATGCTTTAATGTAACTATATTATTTGAAAGTGAAACGTATTTTTGCATAATCAAACTTCTGTTTTTAAATATCAATGTATTTCTGAATTGAATCTCATGACATAAGCAGAGGAGACAATTCATTCAATAAAAAGATGTGGTCATTAACAATGTATTGTTTATAACTGAATACCAATGGACTCTAGTAAATATACATGTGGTCTTTGACAATGTACATTTTAAATTGAATTCACAATGCACTTGACACTACGTAAACTAATGAAGTTATTCAGGAATACTTGTTTTCAAACTGGCACAGAATATCTGTTTTCCTCATTTTTAAATTGTTTTGTTTTGATATTATGCATTTAAGGAATCATATGTAAACACTTCATTTTTATTTTGACAGTGGAGTACGTACACAACATACCGGAAACAGAGAGAAAGAATTACCTAAACCACAGAGGTAGGACAATATGTTTGTATATTTTACAGTGTTAATTTTACGCTTAAAACAAAGTAAACTTTTCGTCAAATGTTTAAGTGAATCACACATTATCTTCGTGTATATCTTAATTTTTTTTTAAGGAAATGAAGCTCCTCTCTCCATGGTTCTGGATAAATTTGTTTCTTATATTGTGTAAACCAGTGCACCGTTTAACTGTTGACATATTTACTAGTAACATGTATGTACTTATCTTCATTACATTGTTCCTAAGTAGCAGTTTTTTAAAGCCGTATTTGCTTAATTTTCTAGATACATGTTTCACCAACTCACATTTTTATTTTAAATATTTTGTTTTGCTTTGATTTACATCTTCTACAAAGTCATTTGTAATTCGTTGCATACGTTAGCAAGCACTTACTCGAGTAGGATTGCGTTTAAGTGATTAATACTGATAATGATGTGCAAACGTATAGCGTAATTTATTTTCCATAGCGTTAAAATTAGGTTGTATTTAATTTTCGTAAATATACTGCTCGTTAACTATTTCTGCTTGTCTAGTTAAAGATTTAGAACCTATTGATACTTTAAATATACGATTTAACCATGATATTGAATGTAAAAGGCATTCATCATAATTATCCGCACTAGTAAGGCAAATTGTGCATAGTATAAGCTAAGGACACCATACTGTTTTCAAACGACATTTTCAAGTCATGTTGCGCAGCTTCTTTTAATTGTGTATATGTAGTTTTATGTTAACTGTTGTTTTTCCTTTCGTCAATGTTCATTATTTGCCATAGTGTTTCCCATATGTCTTCGACGTATGAGTTTGAATGTCCTCTTTGATATTTTCCACCTCTTTTTAAAATATCCTCGATTCACAAGATTATTTAAAATCGACTGTTTGCTGAAGGATTCAACGACTTCAGCAGTAACATTCACAATCGACTGTTAAAAAAGGGGTAAGACTTCAACAGTCACATTCACAATCGACTGTTGATAAAGCGATCAACGACTTCAGCAGCCGCATTCAAAATCGACTGTTGATGAAGGGGTGAATGACGTTAGCAGTCACATTCACAATCGACTGTTGAAAAGGGTTCAACGACTTTAACATTCACATTCACAATCGACTGTTAATAAAGGGGTCAACGGCTTCAGTAGTCACATTAACAATCGACTGTTGATAAATAAAGGTAACAGTAGTATACCGCTGTTCGAAACTCATAAATCGATAGAGATAAAAACAAATCCGGGTTACAAACTAAAACTGAGGGAAACGCATCAAATATAAGAGGAGAACAACGACACAACAAACACACAACATTAAGATGTAACACACACAGAAACGAATTATAATATAACAATGGCCATTTTCCTGACTTGGTACAGGACATTTTAAGAAATAAATGGTGTGTTGAACCTGGTTTTATGGCATGCCAAACCTCCCGCTTTTATGGCAACGTAAAACACAACACCAAAACGACAACATCACATGACAAGACCACAATACAAATAAATGGGAGAACATATAGGACAAAGAAACACACGAATAATAGCTAGCAGAAGGTAGTAGGCTTAAAATTCAATACGCCAGACGTGCGTCTCGTCTACACAAGACCAACCAGTGACGCTCAGATAAAAAAAGTTTGAAAGCCAAAACAAGTACAAAGCTAAAGAGCACCGAGGACCAAAACCTCAAAAAAGTTGCGCCTAACACGGACAGGATTTTCTGCCTGGGACAAGAACATCCTTATTATTTAGAATAATTTATAACTTTGCAAGCAGTAAATTTTATAAAATGACTATATAATAGATATACATGATAAAACCAAAGTGGGGACTAACTACAGAATAAAAACGGATACATTACATAAACAACTTAATCCAACATATAAAAATACACTGCCGAGCTAGTTAAAGCCTCAACGCACAAAGTGACGTCACATTTTAAATTCTAAAAAAACACACAAAGTGACGTCACATATGAATTTGTAAAAATATTTCCCAAAAATGAAATAGGATTAGGATTGATTCAAGCTTAGATTTGTAACACTGCCATTACATTTATTAATAACAATGAAAATTCCAATACTTATTAATAAAATTGTGGTAGCAATTAGATAATTAATTGTATTATCTAGCTATGTCAATGTTTTTTTCTGAATCAAACTGTAAACCAAATATATCGTATAAATTTCGTTGAACCAAACTAAAATCTAATAAATGAAGGGGGTGATTAATTCTCTATACCATAACACACGAATATAACAGAAAAAACGTTAAGACATTTGACAAAATACGACGAGAACAACAAATATAACATCAAAATTAAATACATGAATTTGGGATAGAAAGGTACCGTGACACGCCTTATAGCAATGCGGTTTCACACTCAGCAAAGCAGTCACAATCGGGAATAAGTCACGTTCGGTAATTAAAAGATCAGACGACGTAATGACAAACCACAATCTAACACGTGGTAAAAATGTCCTTAGTTAGTTTTGACAAAGACACATCGTATGGATCAACCAATTGGTGATGGTGTCCGTAAAATTTACGGAGTGTCATTTTTAATCTGTCCTCCTCATAACTTTGTTGGAGCAGTTTCTGCGTAAGGAGCACACTCCTGTATATGAAGTCTGTATAGTGTGAACAAGCACGAGAATAACGTATCAATTGAGATATGTAAACACCATACGAAGGGGCAGAGGGTATGTTACTGCTGAGAAATGGGAAATTGATAATTGGGAAGTTGAAATCGTCCCGTTTATCATAGATTTTCGTGTGAAGTCGTCCATCTGTGTCAATATTGAGGAAAAGATCAAGGTATGAAGCAGTCCTTCTAGTATCAGTAGTATCCTTAATTTCAAGTTCACTGGGATATATGAGATGTAAGTATTGGCTGAAATATGGGTTATTCAATGATAGAACATCATCAATATATCGGAAAATAAAATTAAAGAATTTCGCAAGGTGCTTTTTCTTTTTGTCTTTTAGAAGGTTCTGAATGAATTCTGCTTCATACGAGTACAAAAACAAATCGGCCAGTAGGGGTGCACAATTAGTTCCCATTGGAATACCGACTGTCTGTTGAAATATAAATCCTCCAAACTCAACAAATATATTGTAGATCAAAAAGTCCGGCATTTTGATAATATCATCTTCAGTATATTTTCTGGTAGATTCAGTGTGGTTTTTCACATAATATGAATTATTGTACCCCAAAACAAAACATTTGTATCTACGATTCCAATTTTTGTAGAAAAAGCTCTGTTTAATGAGATGGTGAAGTCGATCTTTCAAATGAGCATTGGGAATAGAAGTGTAAAGCGTAGAAAAATCAAAAGTATTTATGTTTTTATAAAGGGTTCAACGACTTTAGCATTCACATTCACAATCGACTGTTGATAAAAGGTTCAACGACGTCAGTAGTCACATTTACAATCGACTGTTGATAAAGGGGTCAACGAATCCAGCAGTCACATTCACAATCGACTGTTGATGAAGTGGTCAACAACTTTAGCAGTCACATTCACAATCGACTGTTGATAATGGGGTCAACGACTTTAGCAGTAACATTCACGAATAGCGAAGGAAGTTAGTAAAATTGTTTCGTTTGTATATTATCATTGAATGAACTTAACAGAACACTACCAGTTATTTTTATAATGTTTGTAATAATCGTATATAACACAATTCTATATTAATATTGTTGTAATGGTTAGAAAATACATCAGATAACACCATTACTAACTTAATCTCAATTTCATATTGTATTTGAGAAATTTACCTGTGACATCACTTTTTGTTGCGTTGATACATTCGTGTGACGCACAGTTCCTTATTCTATTGTGCTGTATTTGTGTTCTGTCGTAAATTAATTTTAGTTGTTCGTTGTTATTCTGTTGTTTACATGTTTGGATGGGCTATTGTATTGTTTGTTTATGTATTTCTCTGCCCTGAATGTTCTTGCATTTATTTGTACTTTATTCCTGTCACGTAATGTTGTCATTTTAGCGGAATTTTTAACATTGCTATATAAGCGGGAGGTTTGGCTAGCCATAAAACCAGGTTCAACTTACCATTTTTTCTTAAAATGTCCTGTACCAAGTCAGGAATATGGCAATTGTTATCACATGGTCCGTTTTCATGTATGTTGGCGTTTGTTTTTGTAACAGTTCAGGGTTTCTGTTGTTCCGTTTTGTTTCCTCTTATGGTTGATGTGTTTCCCTCAGTTTTGGTTTGTGACACGGGCTTGTTTCAGTTAAATCGATTTATGACTATTGAACAGCGGTATACTACTATTGCCTTTTTATAAAGCTTCTTCAATTAAACTGTTCTGCATATTGTTAAATCTAAAGACTTCATCAGTTCATGCGGCTTTTTGCTGTAAGAAAGACGGGGAAAAGGAGCGAAAAGTATATGCAACGCAGAAATAGTTCTATAAGGATTTTGGATAAAGATAAGAATGTCATTAATTCATTGCTACCTTGTGTTTACATCGTCAACTTAAAAAGAGTTTAATTTTTTTTTTAATCAATTGTGTTGTTCATTACAGTGATTACGAACTGGACACGAAACCAAGAAAGGAAGGAAAATACCTGTACAGATGTGACGAGTGTGGGTAAGCTCCTTAATATTGTTTTAAGGACATGACGTAAATATGTATATTTATTTTATATTAGCAACATACACTACAAACCAGAAAAAAATCTGAAATGGCCTAATATCTTTATTCGACTGTACTGATTTTTACTCGACCAGTCTGCCTTGGTGTGAAATTTACTTGATATTACTCGAGCGTAGTCTGAACCATACTTAACAGTCTAAACTTATACTCTACCAGTACTGAACCATTTTATATGTGTCTGAACTATTCTCGATCAAGTCTGAACCATGCTCGACCTAGTCTGAACCATACTCGACCTAGTCTGAACCATACTCTACCAAGTTTTAACCAACCTATTTCTGTATCTATCTATTGTATTTCATCAATTTAGGAACTTTTTTAACAACAGCTATTCCCCGTGGCTAGAAATTTGAACAACAATTTGAAATCCAAAATGTATTTTACATAGCATTGAAACTAAAATTTCACAATAAACATAATATAATCATCAACACCATATTCATCAACACTTATACATATATATATTTGTGGTCTAGAGCGCTGGACACAGCACTGGCGGTGTCGTCACGATATCCCAATAGGATGAGTTCGAATCCCGGCGAGGGAAGAACAAAAATTTGCTTTGGCAAATTTGCAGATTTAACATTGTTGTGCTGATATTTAGAGTAATTATGAATATAATATGGTTTTTCAACCGTACTTCACCTTCACTGGTGATCTTATATATCGATCTATCGTAGAGTTGTCACTTGTTTAGACGTACTTATCAAATAATTATTTCTGTGACTACATCTTACGATCCTTTACGACAGATAATTTAGCTAATCTGCCATCAATTCCATCTTCATGCCTAATATAGCATGTACTGTGTTACAACTCTAGATTCTACTGATGAGGAAAGGTAACACTAGGCCACCGAAAGCTGAATGTTTAGTTCAGTCTAGGTGGCCGTGTGGTCTTGAGCGCTGGAAACAGTGCAGGTGGTGTTGTCACGATATCCCAATATCATGAGTTCGAATCCCGGTGATGGAAGAACAAAAATTGGCTTCCGTAAATTTGCAGATTGAACATTATTGTGCTGGTATTTAGAGTAATTATGTATATATATATATATATATATATATATATATATATATATACAATGAATATAACCTTTGAAATATAAATAAAACAAGATGACCAAAGAAAATTATTTCTGGTAGGATTACAAAACTATAATGTAATAAATTAAGTTTTCGGTTAAATAAATTTGTATATACATAATGTCATGTTCACATTGCACAATGTACATAAAAAATACTAGAACTTTCAACCATTATTCAAATACATATCTTAAATGGTATTCAAAATGTTTTGAATGTTTCAGATATATTTTGTGATTACTGAAAGCTTTTCAACACTAATTAAGCCTGGTATAAATTTATGTGGTCAGTCGAGTTTAGTTAATAACGCAATGGACTTTTTTTTATTGTAAATAACGTAACTTAATAAATTTAAAAAATGGCACCTATGTTTTGTAAAATGAAGAATTTAATATTGTAGAAGTTCCATAGCAATCCCTGATAGTCTTTTAAAAAAGGAATTGTGTTCCAAAGTTGCAGTTACAATTTAGGTTGATTAATTTAGTTTTGTCAAAATTAAAGACATGGCATAAAAGAAGAACTTTAATAAGGTTAAATTACCTCAGTACATGTGTATTTTACAGGTAAAAAGAAAACCCTATTTTCTTAAATTCGTGTATTATTATCTAGTGAATTCAAAAGGTCTTGTGATTTAAGTTTTACAGGATGTTTTTTAATTTTCAATGGATGTTATTTAAAATGTATTACTCTCTGACAAAGTGTGATCTTTTTAATGAGTGTGCACCAAGCAGGAGGTATTACTTTACAGTGTATCCCTTATCAGAAGAACAATTTTAATCATTTTATATATATATCCCAATATTCGCGTGTGCCATCAGTGATATGAATGGACGAATATTAGTTACTTTGATACCAAACTTTCCAAAATAACTAAGGTCATAAAAATAATATACTCATATCTTGGTAAAACATTGCATTTTTGTTATTTTGATAATTCCACAACCACATTGAACAACTTCCTCAATAATGAACCGCAAATCGTACATATATTAATCATATTCTAACAATGAACTGTATGTTCTACGATACATTTGCCCTTTCGACGGTTATGTTTCAGATATGTAGAACACTATACAGCCTCATAATTGATAAAAAAATATTCAATGGAAGCATAATGCATAGCTCTCACTGCAGCGAATACTTATCAATTTAGATATTTTACGTTTGTACTAAATTTTAGATACTCATATTTGCTGAGTCAATCATCACCTAAGAGACATTAATTGTCGTAATACACGTCTGATGCAGAAAATGTAATGCCGTTAATGTTATCATAATAATGATATCTTTGTCCATAACGATTTTGAATGGTTAACTAACAATATAATTCAACAAAAGGTGGTAACATGAAGTAAATCAACCACATTTTATTCCAAACCATTTGTTTTGCTTTGGAAATGCTATCTGAGTAAACGACAACACATCTATCATTATATTTGTTTGGGAATCTGTCATTTATACATGTGAAACTGACACCATTGATCTGTTTCGTCTTTCAGAAAGGAAACGAGATTGGATTAGTAAGTATTATTTACGTTTATTGTAAATGACAAATAGTCAAAACAGTTATTTACTGCAGACATGGTTTTGAAATATATTGATACACTAGGCGCGTTTGGATAATAAACACCTTGTAACTATAGGCAAACTATTTAACAATGACCATTAAATACAGACATCTTTGATACACAACCTTTATGATAAAGGTATATATTATCATGATTCAGATTTGTTTATGTGCTCCGGTCATTCAGTTCAATGTTGAGGTGTTTGACTAGGTTTTGTTAGATTCCATTTCCTCTATTATCTTATTTAAACCAGACATTTAATAACTAAATCATGACTTTCATGATAGAGGGTTACTGATAACACAGAAGACATTGAATCCAAATACTAATGTTAGTGGCATTCCTTAAACATGTTAAATGGCTTTACGGACGCGATCATTGTTGCATTCCTTAAATGGCTTTGTGGACGCGATCATAGTTTGGTTGACATGTTTGAAATATTTGTATTCCATATAACTATGGATATGTTCCACTTGTCATAACAACAATCTTTCCTATTTTACCACAAAAGACTTACAATGGATATTTTCATGACTAATACGACGGAATAGGTCTTAGGTTTTTTTGTATAGTTTTGTTATTGTTGTTTGTCCTTTTATCGTTTATCTTTTTGACAAGGTGTTTTTTGTTTTTGAGTGATTTTCCAGTGCCCCCTTGTATCTTGTCTAAAATGTCTTTTAAAAAAATTATGAATTGACATCTAGTATACTGGTAGTGAACAAGAAAACTAGAATCCCATCTGAATAGATCGATATAAACCGCATGTTATACGTATTCCGATTTACCTGTCAGACCGATGTTGTTTTTCATTATGTCTTCAACCTGTCTGCAATACATTAGGAAAAACTTTATATGAATTTTTAAACAAAACACATTGTTGCCTTGTTTGGAACATTATCAATATTCAAAATTGTGATGTGTCGTCTTAACATTTGCAATAATACATACATATATATCAAATGTTTCCTCTTAACCTGTATCAATATTTGAATTCTACAAAAAAGGAACAATCCGGGTCACAAACCAAAACTGAGGGAAACACATCAACTATAAGAGGAAACAAAACGGAACAACAGAAACATTGAACTGCTATAAAAACAAACGTCAACATACATAAAAACGGACTATGTGATAACAATTGCCATATTTCTGACTTGGTACAGGACATTTTAAGAAAAAATGGTGGGTTGAACTGGTTTTATTGCTAGCCAAACCTCCCGCTTATATAGCAATGTTAAACAATCTAAAATGACAACATTACGTGACAGGAATAAAGTACAAATAAATGCAAGAACATTCAGGACAGAAAAATACATAAATAAATAATATAATAGTCCATTTCAACATTTTAACCCCAGAATAACAACGAACTCTAAAAATTAATTTACGACAGAACACAAATACAGCACAATAGAATACTGAACTGTACGTCACACGAATGTATCAACGCCACAAAAAGTGACGTCACAGTTAAATTTCTAAACATACAATATGAATGATGGTTTTTCTTGTAAATAAAATAATTCTTCTAAATCAAACTGTGAAAAAAAAACCAAATGAATCATGTGCATATAGTTGCTGTTAACATACAAATCATATAAATGAACTAGGAAACGTTGTTTTATATTATTTTATTCGGGATGGATCATGAATTCAAAGATAAGTTGTTTGCTTTTGTTTCTAAATATTTTTAGCATTTGTTTGCAAACAATTTAATTGCCAAACAGCGTTTAAACTTTCTTTTTGTCTTTAATCTCTCGGCTGGTATTATTCAAAAACAAAACAATCCTTGCTTTTTATATGAATAAAAAAAAAAAAACCTCTAATAAAGCAATCATAAAGTTCGTGAAAAAAGTAAAAAACGTGAGATATGTTGCACACATACAAACCTGGTTTTACAAGTTGAATATTCATTGTACAACTGGCTATGGGGAATACGTTTTCTCATTGTTAAAGGCCGTACAGCGACCTGTAATGTTTATCCACGTCATTTGAATAGTTTTTTTTTCATTGGCAATCATATTACATCTTTTGAGTTGTATATCAAAGGGTGCTCGAGCACAAAACATTTGTCATTTCGATGGTTTGTTTAAATGTCACATGTCTTTGTATATAACAGGAGAACATCGCAGGATTTGCACCTCCTGCTGTTTGTCTTATCCAACTATAAGCACCTTAGACATAACTTTATTTTCAAAATCATCTCAAAGAAAATGATAAAAAACACCTTGCAAAAATCTTTGATTCCACAATCGGAAATATCAACAATGTTTTGTAATTCAATAACCCGCGTGTGCTTACACCTCATATACCAAAAGAAGCAGATCTGCTTTATCATGTTAATATATTGATTTTTTTCTTTAAAATTGACATAATCGAGAATTTATGACAAACGATTTCAACTTTCAATTGCTCAGCACTAACATACTGATTCGACATTACAGAAGTTCACAGTTACTATCACGGATTGGTTGATCTGTTCGATGGTTATCAACTAACTAACGACATATTGTGGTTGTCTTAGAGTTTTGTATCAAAGAACAGTCGTCTGATCTATACATTTACCGATTGTGTCGTATTCCCGATAGTGATGTTTTGACTAAGTATGGACTGGCATTGCGAGTGATACATGCATATCAGGTATCATTTGTCCCATTGACGCACGCCGACTAGCTCCTGTTGGAGATCATGCAAATCCCAGAGTTTTGTTTTTTGCTTGATTTGTCTCTCCTTGATGAATAAGTGACATTTGAGCATCAGTTAAATATGTTTCAATCTAGATATTATTCGCACTGAGTGATTTTAAAAGAGGAAATTACTAAAAAGAAATTTACTCTGTTTTATCATTATTCAATTTGGTATATCTAAGTATCAAGCTTACAACTTGCTAACAACTATTATACAAATGTAATTATTTAGTTATTAAAGTACTAAATTATGTAAGCTCCAACAAGCATATACAATCAAATGTAATGACGACTTTAAATGGCTTAATTTCTCTAAAATCAGTTTACAACTATAATAATCGAGCATACCTTGTGGTGTTCCTTTACACATACTATCCTTTCCGAGGTCTGTGTTGATATGATTAATTTAAATGGACAGACATCTGCACTTCTTTTACAACAATATGTTTACTATATGTTATAAATTGTATGCATTGAATTTTGGGATTATGATGTTTTGTATCGGGAGTAGCTTAACATATTTTTCCAGATATTAAACTTGTATTATTGTTATTTTTCAGCCACGGGTAAGTGTTATTTACAAGACAGATAAGTATACTGTGATACGTGCGTACCCAATGTAGAATGAAAGCATGATACATAAGCAATTGATATGTTATTTTAATTGATAAAGTCTAAAGTTTATCTCTATATCATGATTGTTTGTTTTCCTTGTAATTTCTGAAATATTTCAATGTTGTTGTTTTTTTTTTATACGTGGGCTTCATAAATCATATGTAAACAAATGTGATATTAATTGTTAGATGTCTTTAGGTGTAATACTACCATTGACTTTCCCCTATTAGTCTCTGTTAAATTTGCACTTTTCAAAAAATTGTGCAGAATTTATCTTTGTGTCAAATAAAGAAATACTTGGCATGAGTAAAGTTTTATCCTGTTCAGTACTACAGATAAAATTTCACATAATGTTTCATTGCATATAAAATAATAACAATCACTGTAAGTTAACCAATCAAATGTCCACCCTTTTCTTTCCTGTTTACAAGCTTTCGTAACCATGTTTCCTCAAGTTTCCAAAATATTTTATAGAAACACCAAATAAAAAAAGGCTGGTGCTTTGAAACACCCAAGATATATGTTGATGACTCAGAATTTTGTCATTGCAATGAAATGTAGGATTAATTTCCTACAATTATCAAAGTCAAGGGTATATTTTTCGACCCTTTTTTGTATGCACGGGATGTGACGTACTATGATTTGGTGGTATTGCACCTTTATTTTCCCAAAATTTGATTATAAAAAAATGAAAATAAACGATATATTATTGTCTTCTTTAACACAAATCTGAATATATGTATTTCTCTTTATTAGCTATCACGTCTAAGAAATTGCAGTTTCAACTTTAAAGTCATAAACACTTCAAAACAATATATTGATCATATTTTTTTAAATTGATGAAGTGGTGTTTTTTTTATATTTTTTTAAACTTGTATTTTTTTTTATTTTTCAGTTCATTGTAAGTGTTTTGTACCAAACAGATTAGTATACAATAAATTTTGTATTTTTATTAAAATTAGGAAAATATAAAATTTTCAGTAGATAAAGACGCAATTACATAGAAGTAAAAATACAACCTATTCGTTTATGAGAATGATAGAGATATTGTCATTCTTTATATAATACATACGCCATCAGTAACAACCCTTTCAATGTAGTTAATGTAAAATGTCAGGCAGAACGAATGCCTCATATCATATGCGTATTGATACGGTATTTTTATCAAATAAATCCTTTAAAAAGGAGAAGGTAATATTGAGATCGTATTGTAATTAAAACAGTTTTTTTTATACTTTTAAGATTATTTCAAAACGTTTCTATCAAATGTCAAATCAAATACAGGTGAACATTCAGATAAATGTATCCACGTAAATAATGAAAAGGTTTTTTTTAAGAGTTTTGTTTTTTGTAACTTATTTTTCAAATATATCCTAAATTTTAACTTGAATCTTTTCTGATCAACCTTTTCTTATGCTAAACACATACAGGTTATGGACTTTGTTAGGTTGAATCAATTGGTATCATCGTTTTCAAAGTGTATTTCCACAAGATAAAAGATCTGTATTTGAAATAACCACACGTATTCGGAAAGCGTGTTGTGTTCGTGCTGGCCAGCAAAGCAACCAACAACATTGTATTCGTACGACGTAAACACTGCATCCACGTTTTTGAAGAATGAAACATTTTTTTTTGGTCTAGATTCAAGGCTTTGGTGTCCATACAGAGTCAACCCGTAGACAATCATGCCGTTACCGCATCTCAGCTTTGGCCTTCTTTTGAAAATGTGAATGCCTTACTATGAGTTCGCCCTCGCATATATAAATAACCATTCAAATGATGATAAATAGAAGATAATATCCTTACTATAGTTATAGTAAGTATAGTTATGGCGTATATAATGCTCATAAATATACAAACGATCAATGTAAACGTATGTTTTTTTCCTGAAAAAAAATAATCTTAAAGATCACCATTTTCCTTTGGAATGAATAACATTCATTTTGTTTCAAACATTTAATACGTAACTAAACATCCTCTTCATTTGACCACTAGTGTATTGTTGTCTCTTTGGTAATCATACCACACCTTGTTGTTTATAAAGGTATTGTTATCCATAACACGTATGGTCATATATCTTATCGAAATCTATAGTTAAGTAAAGTATACAATCATGCTCTTCATTTCATCACTAGTGGATTGTTGTCTGTTTGGTAATCATACCACACCTTGTTGTTTATATAGGTATTGTTATCCATAACACGTATGGTCATATATCTTATCGAAATCTATAGTTAACACAGTATATGATCATGCTTTTTGTTTCATCACTAGTGGATTGTTGTCTCTTTGGTAATCATACCAAATCTTGTTATTTATATAAGTATTATAACCCATAACACGTATGTTCATATATCTTATCGAAATTTATAGTTAAGCACAGTATATGATCATGTTTTTCGTAGACAGTTAATGCCAATTTTACACTTAATAGTCGATTTGTATTTTGTAAACAATCGCGTGCTTGCTTTACCTAATTATAATACAAGTGTCCTTGTGTTTTTGCGACTTGTTTTATGCGACTGTAGTGGATATTTCGTTTCTTGAAGTATCACCAGTCAAATTGACAGCACTTTTGTTTTTAAATGAAATATTATTGATACAGACATTTCATCAATTAACTGTTTACAAAGTGTATTCAAACCATTAAGACTTTTTACTTCAAGGCATAGATGACCTTGGCCGTATACAGTTGGGTGGAGACCAATCAATACATGTAGACGCACGGAAAAAGTTAACGCGGCGTTTACTCGCACGCACTTTATGTAAACGCCGCGTTAACTCTGCTTTAACTAAAAAAAAAAAAAATAAGCAAACGGGCGTTTACTTTCCCGTTTACCTCCGCGTTAACGCGAACAAAATGCGTCTTCTAATGTTGTTCATAGTAAACGGGCGTTTACTTCCGCGTTTACGTGAAAAACGTGAAAAAAAATTTGTGAAAATTTAACGCACGTTTACTACTGCATTGTGAGTTACAATTATGACTTGACCAATGACAGCACAGTGACATGAACAATATGAAAATGCTAATACCTTTTTTTCTATTTATAATAAGATTTATCTCAAATTTGATTATAACAAGATTTCATCATTTAATATTTAAATAAAAGAAAAAAAACGAAAAACATTTGAAAAACTTGCGAAAACGTGACCTGAGAAACGTTAAAAATATCAGGACAAAATGAAAATGCTTATAACATTTTTATTTTTCAAAGGATTCATCTCAAATTTGAAATATAATAAGCCTGATAATTGAGTCTTTTTTATACCTCAGAATGGATAATTAGACATAAAAGTGATGAAATTTAATTTTAAAATTGCAAAAGTTCAGAACATCAGAACATCAGAACAACAATAATAATAACATGTGGCAATATTTCTTTGTTTTTAATTAATATTCTTGTACTGGCCTGATAGTTGTGTACTTTTTGTACCTCAGGTGGATTGTTAGACATAAAAGTAAAGATATTTAAGTTCATAATTGCAAAATTTGTTGTTGCATACAAAAAATAAGTGCTAATATTTTACATTTTGTTAGAATATTGTACAGCGGCATTAGAATTCTGTTCTTTTTGTCCCTTAGAATGGATAGTTTTACACAAATTTAGAGCTCTATAGGTATACGTTTACTAATATTTATGTTGATAACAATTAAAAGTGACAATATTTCTTTTTTCATTAATATTCTAATACTGGCCTGATAATTAATTACGCTTTTATACCTCAGGATGGATTGTTAGACATAAAAGTGAAAATATTTAAGTTTATAATTGCAAAATTTGTTGTTGCATAAAAAAAAAGCGCTAATATTTTCCATTTTGTTAGAATATTATACAACTGCATTAGAATTCTGTTCTTTTTGTCCCTTAGAATGAATAGTTTTACACAAATTGAGAGCTCTATAGGCATGATAGGTATACGGTAAATAATATTAATGTCAATAACAATAAAAAGTGACAATATTTCTTATTTTTTTAAATATTCTTGTAGTGGCCTCATAATTGAGAACTTTTTTTTTTTTTTACCTCAGAATGGATTGTAAGACATAAAAGTAAAGACATTAAATTGAATTTGTTGTTGCATCAATATAAGGGGTCAGTATAATAACCTTGGTAATTTCTGGCGTACCAAATAATAATTCTTGTATCTCCACTGAATATTTTCATAAGGTATAGTCTTTTGCTCAAAACCATATGGTGAGCTGTAATGTTTCACATTTTTGTGTTTTTGTCTGTAGAATTATCCCGGATATGAACGTTCATTTGTCATATTTGCGATACATATAATTACCTGCTTACAGTTTTGTATCATAATCTGAGCAGAAATACATTCCAATGTGTGAATGGAAATGTAATTAAACTTCAAACTTGAATGGTTGAGAACAAACGAGAGAATTTATTTGGTCTCTGTTTGAAAAAGTAACTAATCAGAATAATGATTTCTGTTTTTTAATGAAAACACCTAAATAATGTATCCTATACTTGTCATGTAGCTCTTCAACTGTTTCGGTACTTATACATCCCTCGGGTTTCAAATGTTTGGCTTTGAGCGTTCCTGATGAAGGTAAATGCAGAAAAGCGCTTCGAACGCATGAAATTATTAAACGTGTTGTTTTCAATTTTTTACATCACTGGGTCGATACCTCTGCTGGTGGACTATCAGTCCCCGAGGGTATTATCAGCTCAGTAGTCAGTACTTCGGTACTGACATAATTGATAACAAACTTTTCTATAATTGTCCGTTTGTAAATTTTGAAATTATAAAGAAACTAAAGTTTCAACTCCCTCAGACAAAGTTGACCTTAGATGGATTTGGCTATTTGTTTTAGGTATTTTTATCATATAGCTCTTCAACTGTTTCGGTACTTATACATCCCTCGGATTTCAAATGTTTGGCTTTGAGCGTTCCTGATGAAGGTAAATGCAGAAAAGCGCTTCGAACGCATGAAATTATTAAACGTGTTGTTTTCAATTTTTTGAAACCTTAGGTGTTACTGTAAACATGTTACTGTGACGTAAACTTGCTAGTCGGTGAACAATAGGTGACGCGAACTTGACTTACTGTGGATTCATTTATTTTCGTGGGTATCAATTTTCGTGGATAGAGAAAAAAAGACGTTTCGTGGTATACGTAAATTCGTGGATCGCTGATCACAAAAAAAATAAATTCAGATTCGTAATTCGTGGATTTCTTTTTGATTTAGGAGATCATATAACCTCCTTAGTTTGATCAATAATAAAACAAACAAAAAAGAAAGAATTCATTGATTGAATTTTGAATTGTCAAAATCCTCGCTTGGTCATTCTTGGTTAAAGTGTTCATTGAAAACTTCTATTACAATAATGGACAGAGACAACTAATTATTTGTTTGTTTTACAATTTATAAATTCTTGTCGGAATTTTATAAGGCATTCAAAACTCTATGATTGAAAGCTCATTTCCCTAATCACGATATAATAAACAGTCATATAAGTAAAAAGTTTGAAAATAAATGTTCCTGTCATAAACAATATTACCTACGGGCAATATCCCCGTACTTAATCCTATTGATTTTTAATCACCAGTAAACCAAACTATGACACGGTAATTAACAACTTGCAGTTATTTTCCATGAACAGTTTTAATCAATTTTAAAAAGTAAATTATCACTGATATTCGATATATTTATTATTCATTTAATCAAAATACTTGTATTTTCTTTCAATAAAATCACGTGTTATGTTACAATGTTTATCGCTAGTCAACATTATACTAGAACTGCATAACATAACTGGAAATAAACATCCGACTCCATACACATTTCTCGGGATTATTCTTCGTTGAATTCTTAAATTCGTGGTTCGCTGTGACCCATGAAACCCACGAAAATTGGTATACCACGAATAAAAATGAATCCACAGTATCAAATAACTGATCGTTGATCGATACAATGAAGCTTATTTGACTCATCTCACAGATTTTATCTGGCAGTTATCGTGACAACCGTCATCGATCGATCAGTCAATTAATTGTATACCTATCTCATTTAACTTCTTATGTGAAACGAACTCCGCAGTATTTACATGCGATAAACACTATTCCCTGAAAATGTGTATCCAACTTGTCACAATAACATAAGACAAAAATATATAGATGACTTTTAATACGATATATCTGATTTCTTCATTATTGGTTCTTTTAATTTTCTACTAAATAAATTACATTAAAGCACAATAATAGCATGCTCAGATTGTTTTTATACCACTTAAAAGAGAAAAATAATATCATTTGAAATAAGTACCCTATTTAACAGTCATATATTTTAATGCCACTAGTTGAATTAGTTTTCACAAAATGTAAATGATATAACAGTAAAGATAAGTATAGCCTTGTTTGTGTTGATAAAGAGTCCATTGTCTTTATTTTATTATAAATCTGCCATTGGTATCAGTACTTTTGTACAACAGGATGGGTTCTTTGTCCTAAAATATGATAAATGTAAAATGATAAGTTAGTAACACTTTGTTTGAATTGTTAAAAAAATTGCCATATTTCGTCTTTTATATGAAAATAAATGAACTTTTATATTCAGTCAGTCATTTCAAAAGCCTCTAGATGAGTTGCTTTTTTTATATAAATTGTGATTAGGCTAAGGATATAGATGCTTACACTTATGTTGGTGTTAAATAAAAGTGCAACAATTTCTGTTTTATAAAAAAGACATGAACTGCCATTGTTTTTTTTTAGTACTTTTTGTACATCAGGTTAGACGGTTTTTCGTAAAATATGATGAATATCAGAAAAAAGATGCACACATTTTGTTCGCATTGTTTAAACATGTCAATGTTTCTTCTTTTATAAAACAATTATGCACTGTTGTTTGCAATCAAAAATTCATAATGCTTCTGGATAATTAATTATTTTGATAAGATTTGAATACTATAAGGACACAGTTGTCTAAACTTTTGTTTTTGTGGAATAAGAATGCAATTTTTGTTTTCTTTAACTGGAATTCATGAACAACCATTTGATTTTTGTACTTTTTGTACATTATAATGTTTTTTTTTTCATAAAATATAATGAATATATGCAAAACGTTGCAAACATTTTGAACACATTGTTTAAGAATGTCAATATTTCTTCTTTTTATAAAACGATAATGCACTGTTGTTTGCAATTAGGTATTTTTGTGCCTCTAGATGGGTTATTTTTTTTTAATAAACTGAGAATGCAGATGATTAAACTTACGTGTGTATTAAATAAGAGCTAAATTATTTCTTTATTTTGATGAAAATCATGAACCACCATTGGTTTTTAGAACTTTTTGAACATCAAGATAGGTTGTGTTTCGTAAATTATGAAGATAAGTTAGTAAAATTTTGTTTGTATTGTTTAAAAATACCCATATTTCTTCTTTTTTTAATGAAAATAAATGCACTTTTATTCGCAAATCAACATTTCAACCGCCTTTTGATAAGTAACTTTTATGATTAGTGGATACACGAAGAATAAAGATGCATTTACTTGTTGGTTTTTTTTTTATAAATTGCAAAATTAAGAAGATATTTTGCCATTTTCAGAACCAAAATCATGAACCACTATTGTTTTTCATGAATTATGATGAATATAACAGATACGTTAGTAGAATTGTGTTTGCACTGCTTAAACATACCAATATTTCTTCTTTCTTGTCAAAAGCAATGGTCATTGTATACGCTTTTGGTGAGTTATTTTGATAAAATGTGGATATTCGAAGAATAAAGTTTCTTTAACTTATGTATGTCAAATAAGATTGCAATTATTTCTTTATTTCCATTGCATTTTAATACTGTTTGTACATCAACATGGGTTGTTTTTCTGTATATTAGAGAAAAGATTCTCATATTTTTCTTTTGATAAAAATCAAGGCACCTGTAGTTTTAAATGCCTCTGGATAAATACTGATTTTTATAAAATTTGAATACTATTAGCATGATAAGGATACAGATGCTTGCACTTTTGTTTGTATTGAAAAGTAATGCAGTTATTGTTTCATTCAAAATTAAAAGGAATTCATGAACAATCATTTGATTTGTGTTATTTTTAACATCAATATGGGTTGTTTTTCATAAAATATTATAATTATGTAATGCGTTGCTAAAATTTTGTTTACATTATTTAAACATGTCAATATTTATTCTTTTTATAAAAAACATTATGCACTGTTGTTTGCAATCAGTTAGTCGTAATGCCTATGGCTGGATTATTTCTTTATTTTAATGAATTAATGAACCTGTATTGTCTTTCGTAAATTATGATGAATATAACAAATAATTGAGTAAAATTTTAAAATTGTGGTTTTCATAAGATATGATCAATAAAAAGCAGAATAAAAATACCAAACTTAAAAGCATATTCAAAACGGAAAAATCAATAATGACTACCAAAATCAATCGCTAACCATCAACGGAACAAGTGTAAAACAATTGTTGTATTCCTGACTTGGTACAGGCATCTTCCAAAGAAAATGGTGGGTTAAACCTTGATTTCGAGCTAGTAGTTAAACCTTCCACTTGTATGACAGTTGTTTATCTTATCAGAAAAAAAAGATTCTAAAAATGTTGTTCGAATTGTTAAAAAATGCAATTAGTTTTTATTATTATTTACGTTATTTTTATATACTTTGAATAACATAAGGATTAAGATGCTTAAACGTTTGTTTGTGTTGAAAAATAATGCAATTATTTCGTAATCTTAATGTAAATCATGACCCATCATTGGATTTTAGTACAAATGTGAGTAGTATATGGATATAGATACCTTAACATTTTTGTGTTAAATTCAAATACAATTATTTCCTCATTTTATTATATTATAATGGAAATCATCAACCATATAATTATTTTTGCACATCAGGATTGGTTGTTCTTCATTAAAGATAATGAATGTAAGAGAAAACATACTTTATATTTTGTTTACATTTTTTATAGTGTCCCCTTTGCATATTTCTTTAATTCATTAAAATCATGCACCGAAATTTGCAATATTTGTCTGTTTGATTTTTTAGAGCAAATTAAGTAGATTTTAGCAATCGCAATAAACAACGTTTTTAGCACTCGTCGGGTTTGATGAAAACATGCTTTTATATTAACTACAACCGCATTTTTCTTTTATAAAATTGAAATTTTAGTTCTATCAACATATTTCACCTCACTATTAATAAACGTAACATTGTAGATTCGATAACTTTGCTGAGAGATTAGTTTTAATTGATCGGGCTTCTTATTTTTTCCGTTTTAATTTGTAAAAATTCATTATGTGACCTAGTAGAGTTCAAAACGTCAGAAAGGTAAATCGGTCCGATCAGTCAAAGATTTTCGCTATTAGTCTGATGGATTGATGACGGGAGTTTACCGTGAACTTGACTGATCGATTACTGCTGACTGATCGTTGAAACAGTAACTCCTAAGGCTGTAAGTCCTATAGTTTTGTGTACGTTGGTGAAATGTAATTTAATTTTTTTGTTATATCTTATATGTTCGCAATTGTAAACGTCTCAGCATTAGTAAGTGAGCAAACATTCTACATATTAATAACTTACAATACCAAAATTGAAGGTATTTGATAAGCTGTATTTTGCAAAACTCAATGTTCTTCAACTTCATACTTTATTTAGTCTTTCAACTTTATTTTATTCGAGCGTCAATAATTTTAAGAAGAACCACACAGCTCGGGGTTCACAAGTATGCGCATTGTATCTTTAATACATTTTTGTTTTGCATGAGGTTCTTAACTTTTGATAATGAATGTCACATTTCTAGCATTTTTCATTTTTATTATGTTTGTTTATCAACTAGAACGTAATCGATTGTTGTTCACTAGATTCGTTCTTTATGAAAAGAAGGTTTCCTAATACCGTACCAAACGAGATGATAAAGTGATGGAATAAGATGAGTCAAAATAACCTAAAATATTGGTCAATTAGGTATCAGTATTATATTTAAAAAAAAATCTAAGTAATTTAAATTAAACGGAAACAATTGAACAATACAAATTCATATTGGGTTTTTCAAAGATGTTTGGCATCAACCTGTTTCTCTCTTCTTTAACACGCATGGTTAAAGTGATAAATTCGATCATAAAAACATTCAATGAATAATGTAGTTAGAAAACAAAATCGTTAAATTTGTATAGACCAAATGCTTCCGAATTGATTCATTCTTTGCGTAGAATTAAACATGCACTGCCAGTAGTAATATATTATGCCATAAAACAATATAAAAAAAGATACCAGGATGAAAATTATGTATGCCAAACGCGCCTTTCGTCTACAAAAGAGGCGGAAGATACCAAAGAGACAGTCAAACTCAAAGGTAGAAAATAATCTGAGAACGCCATGGCTGAAACCTAAACTGACAAAAAGACCCAAAACAGTATACAAAACACACAAAACCTGATGTGATTTACCGTCATGAAAAGCGTTCAAACCAGAAATGTTTAAAGCCAAGGATTTATGATAACCGAAACAGTTGAAGTATGTGACCATAGAGAACCTGTAGTTCAGTAGTTGTCGTTGGTTCATGTCTGTTATATCTGCTTTTCGTAAATTGTTTTGTTATAAATTAGCAGTTAGTTTTCTCAATTGAATTGTTTCATATTGTTCATGTCGGGCTGTTTTATAGCCGACCATACGGTATGGGTTTTTCTCATTGTTGCAGGCTGTACGGTTGCCAATAATTGCTTACATTCACTTCATTTGAACATTGGTGGATAGCTGTATCATTGGCAATCATAACACATCTCCTTATATTTATATAAACAAAACTGGTTAAATCAACCTAAGGTTAACTTTAATTGTATGTGTTGTTTAATGATTTCTAAATCTATTAAGCGAAACTTTGAAATCATACAAATATCGCATTTCAATATTTGGCATGATTAATGACAATACTAATTCAAAAATCTCAAGGAACAAGCTGTCATCTTAACATGTTCACTTTACCACTTATTCAATTAATTTCATTGTCGTTTCTATAATTCATTGCTTAATGGTATGCTGTATCTTATTAATATTTATTTGAATTTTTCAGCTTGTAAGTGTCAAGTAGGAAACAGATAAGTATAGCGTACAATTATTTACGCAAATCATAATATAACGATATTTATAGAATGGTGTTAGTAGAGTAGTAAAGTAAAACAATAAACATACCATGAAAATGATGTGTGATAGACGCGAGTTCCGTCTACAAAACAGGCGGAAATACCAAACAGACATTCAAACGAATTAGTCGAACATAAACTAACCACGTCATGGCATGAACCTCAACAGACAAAACGACAAACAACAGTATACAAAAAACAAAAAACCGGGATTGATTTCATGTGCTGTTTTCTACATTTACCTTAACGGGAAACGCTCAACATGCTCAAAGCAGAAATGTTTAAATCAAAGGTGGTATAATAAACAACATAGTTCAAGTATATGACCATAGAGAACATACACGAAAATAATTATATCAACTTAACGTCAACATTACTTGAGGGTGTTAAAACATAAGTTTCTTTATAATTTCTAAATTTATAAAGCGACACTTTGAAATCATACAAATATCACATTTCAATATTTGGCATGACTAATGACTTAAATATTGAATAATCTGACAGACCGAGCTGTCATCTCGAAATGTTCTACTATCACTTTACTACAAATTCAATTAATTCCACTTTCGTTGTAATAATTCATTGCTAAATAGTATGCTGTATTCTACATGTTCTATGAATATTTATTTGAATTTTTCAGCATGTAAGTGTCAAGTAGCAAACAGATAAGTATACCGTACAATTATCTATGCAATTCATAATATAACGATATTTATACAATGGTGTTAGTAGAGTAATAAAGTAAAACAATAAACATACCATGAAAATGATGTGTGATAGACGTGCGTTCCGTCTACAAACAAGGCGGAAATACCAAACAGACATTCAAACTAATTAGTCGAACATAAACTGATAACGCCATGGCATGAGCCTCAACAGACAAAACGACAAACAATAGTATACAAAAAAAAAAACCGGGATTGATTTCATGTGCTGTTTTCTAAATTTACCTTAACGGGAAACGCTCAAAGCAGAAATGTTTAAATCAAAGGACGTATAATAATCAACATAGTTCAAGTATATGACCATAGAGAACATACAATAATTATATAAACTTAACGTCAACATTACTTAAGTGTGTTAAAACCTAAGTTTCTTTATAATTTTTAAATTTATAAAGCGACACTTTGAAATCATACAAATATTACATTTCAATATTTGGCATGACTAATGACTTTACTATTGAATAATCTGACAGACCAAGCTGTCATCTCGAAATGTTTTGCTATCACTTTACTACAAATTCAAGTAATTCCATTATCGTTCTAATAATTCATTGCTAAATGGTATGCTGTAGTCTAAGGACAATTATTTGAATTTTTCAGATGGTAAGTGTCAAGTAGCAAACAGATAAGTATAGCGTACAATTATCTATGCAATTCATAATATAACGATATTTATACAATGGTGAACGTAGAGTAGTAAAGTAAAACAATAAACATACCATTTTAAGAGAGAAATAGTCGAAAAAATTATTTAAAAAATGGTTGGTAAAACTATTATCTGCTTTTCTTTAAAACAACCCTTTTGGAAAGATTATAAGAAATTGTATTTTTAGAATATTGTTTTCAAGTATTGAAATATGAGAATACATTATGAAACTTGATTATGACAGGCGATTAATAGTTTATAAAGCTTGAATCATGTGATTATTTATACAGCCACTGGATACGCTAATTACGTGAAAATATCCAATTGTTTCCTAGTGTCACATATTGGTATGTCCTTATGTTTGTATTAGGGAGACAGTAGTTAACCGATGTCCAAATTGTGACTTTATGTTTAGTCTTGTTTATTCTTTTTGATTATACCTATCATTTAACTGCTTTTCAAAAAATAAAATGTTGTGCTACATACCATGTATATACTCCTGACTATGCAGTAACTACTCATCAATTGGCGATCAGCAAAGGAACATCACATTATCAATACTAGTATGCTAGTATTTTCATAATATACATTTTAATTTTTTGTTCTACTATGATTGCTATATAATTTACTACTGGACACCATAGATACAAAACACCTACAGACAAAATTGATGTTATCGTGATTTTTATAAACTCTAAAAGAGAAGATAATGACTTTACAACTATTTTTGGGATATAGATAATCGTGTTCACCACTTGGTTTGTCATTTTTGATATTTATATTTCGTTTGAATAGCTTCCACATTCAAGAAAACACAGTTTCTAGTTAAGAAAACCAAACACTTCAAAATAATATGCTGAACATATTCAGTAAAATTTATAAACTGGTGTTTATGAGATGAGTATTTGCTGTATCGTGATTGTCTTAAATTATTCCTCAGATTTTAAACCTGTATTTTTTTTTTTTTTTTATTTTTCAGTCCAATGTAAGTGTTATCATGGTTATGTACCATAAAAGATAATCATTTTAAAAAAAATGAAGAATGAAAGAACAATAGATAGTGAATGTTGTGTATGGTGTTTTTATTGAAATTGGACAATTTAAAAACAGTTCTAAACAATAAAGACGCAATTATATAGAAGTAACAAAACCCATTCGTATGTTAGAAGCAATGCGATATTTTGATCAGTAAAATTTTAAATGAAATGCTAAGAAGTCTAAATTCAAACGTAAACAATTATACAATACAATTCATATTGTTGATTTTAAATATCCTTAACAACACCTTGTTTTTTCTCTATATCGTGATTGTTTTAAATTATTCTTCAGAATTTAAACTTGTATTTTTATTTATATTTTGCAGTCGACCGTAAGTGTTATGTACCATAAAGATAAATATATTGTGATTAGTTTACAAGAAATGAAAAATGAAAGGACAATAGATAGTGAATGTTGTCTATGGTGTTTTTATTGAAATTTGAAAATATAAAAAAAGTTACAATCAATAAAGACGCAATTATATAGAAGTAACAAAACCCATCATTACGACTTAATAACCAGAAAAATACACTGCCAGTAGTAACAGCGTATTCCATAAAACAGTATAGAAACGTATTAAAGAGATCAGGTTTATAATGATGTACATGTATCTGTAAACGGACAATGTTTGAAAGTTTTATAACCTTTGATATGCACAGTTAACTAATTATCACTCACATATGGAAGTTTTATTTTTTTTAATTGATAAAAGAACAAACATGTTTTTCAGTTGTATTTGTTATTTGTTATGACAGTAAGACAAAACAGGCAATAGAAGACTGAAATACAACCAGTGCTTCAGAAAACATTATATGCTGGTTATTATAAAATATTACAAACACAAAATTTTAATTTTTGACATGATTACTGACTATAACATTCAACAAAAAGCTTTCAGTTCTACTATCACTTTACTACTTATACAACGATGGCTTATATAACTCTTAAATGGTATGCTGTATTGTATTATCATTTACTTGCTTTTTTTTTTTTTTTTTCGCAGTCGGTAAGTGAATAGTGTATGTTTAGTATGTCCGTATTTCTGAAAAAAAGGTGACAATATGTCTAACATTTAACAATATTTTTTTATCTTGTGACTTCTTTTTCATTATTCCTTTCATGTTATATATCTATATGTCCAAGCAGTGTATTAATTCCCGATATGTACATACTATGCGCTGTAAACCAGAATTCCTGGTTATTTGATTAATCGTCGCCATTCAAAGCTGTTTCCAACTAATAATAAATGTATGACGTCTGTTTTTAAAGCATAGTTCTAGAATTACAAAACAAAAAACATGTGTTGTCCTTTTTGTTATTTAATATATATATATAGCATACCATTACTATTTCAAATATATGTATTATTCAACTTTTGTCGGTAACTGTCAAGTACCAAATCGAAAACTAAAACTAAAAACTTTGAGCATTTGTTGTCATAGGAATCATATGACAAATGGCAGTCTTCTTATAAAAGTGAAAAAAGGTGATAATTGCAATGTTTGAAAATTGTTATAAAGATGCATAAATAACACTGTTACTTTGCTTATAAAAAAATCAAATAAACTTTAATATTTTAATTTGATAAATTATGTGTTTGGTCATTAATCTATTAGCAAGGACGATAAACATTACAAAATGTGAGAGAATAGCCAATGAGACAACTGCCCAATATAGAGTTAAATATGTTGATGGTAGTTACAATAAGTCACATAACGGGCAATATAGAGTAAATTATGTTGATGGTAGTTACAATTAGTCACATTACGGGCAATATAGAGTAAATTATGTTGATGGTTGTTACAATAAGTCACATAACGGGCAATATAGAGTAAATTTCGTTGATGTTCGTTACAATAAGTCACATTACGGGCAATAAAGAGTAAATTATGTTGATGGTAGTTACAATAAGTCATATTACGGGCAATATAAAGTAAATTATGTTGATGGTAGTTACAATAAGTCACATTACGGGCTTTTCCAATTGTGAGAAATACAATTATCGTATATGAAGTAAGCTAACAGATCCCAAAAATGACTATATGTGAACTATTTCAAACTATAGAACTTACACTGATAGGTCCGATAGGTAAATAAAGTTTGACAAAAGTCCGACGATGATATAACATGTTTTCATTGTAGCTGTACCTGTGGAGGGTAAGTATTGAAGATAAAGCTTATGATTTATATTGTTCGTCGATGGCGCGGATGTACATTATATGCATTAGTCATCAAAAGAAGTACATATAATGATTATACAAATTTGTATCACTGATAGCTATACACGTAGTATAACATGTTTT
Source organism: Mytilus californianus (assembly GCF_021869535.1). Taxonomy (NCBI): domain Eukaryota; kingdom Metazoa; phylum Mollusca; class Bivalvia; order Mytilida; family Mytilidae; genus Mytilus; species Mytilus californianus. The sequence continues at coordinate 5,005,531 of NW_026262669.1, read as the reverse complement.
TTTTCTTCAATTAATTTGTTTCTCATACTTAAAATTTAAATGAAAAAGTACATTACATCTAATTTCTAAGTGATCGGCAAGGATATGCACAACATGGCATTTTTCTGCGGTAGTATCTCTTAAACTTGTTTTTGTAAAGAGGTAACGGTATTTATGTTTGCAAGTTGCTTCTTATGAAGGACAGTATTTATTTAGTTAAGTGGTATGGTCGTCTCTGACATAAATCGGTTCCATTTGAAAAGATTGGTACTCTTATAGACCGGATACATACTCATCATATACAGATAATTTCAACAAATAAAGTAACTATATATATTTATCAAAATACAGAGCTAGTATGTACTGTTTGTTAATAGAGAATCAATAGTACACTTTTACAAAGGGGAGATGCAGTTCTTGTTGAAATGTTAACACGACTTGTATGACTGTTGTTCCTTAAACTGAACGTAAACAACATCAGTTTAAATTATGTATTGCGTCAAATCGTGCCTAAATACAAGTTCAAACAAATAAACCAATAACAGTCCTTAAGGAGTTGTTCAGTATATTATAAAATTGAGAATGGAAATGGGGAATTTGTCAAAGAGACAACAACCCGACCAAAGAGCAGAAAACAGCCCAAAGCCACCAACACAGCGATAGACTAGTTTGTTATCTAAAAACTAAAAATATGGAAGTTAATGTTGTGGACAATAAAACTGCGAACATTTAAGCAAACCTTCACTTACATCGTTGACGAACTAAGTGTTAATTTTCAATGCGTTTTAAGAAGGATAAACAAATTGCATCCAGGGAGCAGATAGCACAAATTTATAGCATCACTTGTAAACATGTATGATGTATAATTAGACGTTAAACAAAAACAATCATTGTATTTATTTCTTCAGATGGATGAAACTGACAAGACAATAGTGACAGCCAGTAATAAACATTAGCGAAACACAGAAATGATTGCAAAATCTTCCTTCCGATGCAAAAACAATATTAAACAATCTGAATATACTGTTTCCTTGTTTTATTTGCATGCACGTTTTATGTTTAAAATATATATGATTCTGATACATCAAAATAGAAACTTTACAATTGTTTCCCTAAAATCTATTTTAACCACAAAATAATTATGTCGTACGTGTTGCATCACACGAATCATTCATACTTTGATATTTTCTTATGTCAGATGATTATTTAATGCTCTCTCATGACCGAGTATTATATCAAATTCAAAATAATTAGCTACACTTCTTACTAATCAAGTATTATATAACTACAATTTGTATCCTAGTGTCCGTTACTCATTCGAATTTATTTCACCTTTCTATTTATACTACAAAAAACGTTATCATAGAACTTAACGTATTGAAAAGCATTATAAACTGTCGGAATAGTCTTTAAGCAATTGATTCGAAACAAATCAAAACTGTAGACTTTTTCTAGTACTTCAAGTTATTATTCAAATTGTTCACACTATGTCTATAACCCTACAATGTATTTCTTAATGTTAATTCGATTATCATACATATATTTGATTTATACGTTGTTTCTGCCATTAAACTAGTAAACATGTAGATTGAAATTTTTATTATATTGAACGCGCGAGACTATGATACATATTTCTGTAATATGTATATGAATGTTAGTTTTCTTGTTTTATAAAACGTTATGATTATATTTAAATGTGTAGTCTTTGGAAATCATGAAATAAATTTGCAACTGGTTTGACTATAATGTGTTTTACCTGTTTCGCCCACATCGTCATGCCTTTGATAGAAAACTTTCGTCAAAGTTTTCAGGGCTTCATTGAAAGGGAATAATTTCATATTTGGTGTGCAGCTTGATAATGTTGAGTTGTGGCGACTTTCTGTTTGCCAATAGTTCAAAATATTACAACTCTGATTGTACAAGGACAATGTTCGTAAAAGTTTACTTGGCTTGATTGAAAGAAATGATTAGTTATGTTTCAGTATACATGTTGTTATGATATTGTTATTATCATGTTTATTTATCTTGGCCTAATTTGTTTTTGGTGGCCTTATAATATGTATCATATGCTTACATCATATTTATAGTTGTTTACAAAATAATGTTATAACTGTGCAGGTTAGAAATCACTGGAACAATCATAGATACTGATGGAATCATTAGAACTTTCTATTTGACTGACATAATAATTCTGAAATGATCATAATATACGATGTCTAATTTAAACTTCTACCGTGTTCTAGAGGTTTCCGTGACAACTACATATACAGACACCGAAACTAGACTTTTTGAGACATTAATTGACTTGGATTCACAAAAGTTCTCTGAGGTTGTTGTATTGACATTTTATTTACGTTAACTACATCATACTAGATTGGACATATTCCGTACAGTTAAGAGAAGAATTCAGGATAAAGAAAAGACAAAAGATTGGACATATAATTTAACAGTTAAGTTAACATTTCAATTTGTATAATATTTCTTGTAAGCTTTTGTATAATAAATCGTGTTAAATTTTTTTATTGATTTGTGTCTTTTGTTGGCTACAAGTCAAAAGTGATTTCTGGCCGTAACAGCAATTTGGGGCTCATCGGGGAAAACGTCAATATCAGATTGAAATTTTCTGTATTTATAGAATTAGAATTAGCTAACACAATTCTACAAAATGGCATTTGATACCGGTACATTTTTTAAATCGCCAGACATGTAAGGGTTTGATAATTTAAAGAAAGAGGAATAAGTGTTGCTTGCTAAACATCTAAAAATTGATTTTAGAGTATCTATGAGAAAACAAATTATAAAAAAATTGGTAATAGACAAATAAGTTTACGCAGAAATTATAGATAAAGAGGCTCTTGAACTTGAGGTAGAACATGTTGATGCTTTCAAATTTAAACAGCTTGCATTGGAACATGGATTTAAATTAAAACAATTGGAATAAAAATGGAAAACGAAGTTAAAATAAACAATTTGAAAAAGAAAAAGATGAATTTAAATTAAAACAGGCAGAACTTAAAATTGGACTACAATGCTGCAGAAATGTTTTTGAGGGACTTTGATGAGACAAAAGTTCTGATTATGACACTGTAAAACAGGAAGTTTTATAAGCTTATAAGCTAGTGCCAGAAGCATATAGACAGACATTTAGGTCTTATAAAAAGTTTGATTCACAAACCTATGTTAAATTTGCTAGGGAAAAAGAAGATCTATTTGATAAATGGCCTACGTCGAAGAAAATAGATAACAATTTTGATAATATAAGACAATTGATGTTATTAGAAGAGTCCAAGCAGTGTGTTCATTAAGATTTAAAAACACATTTAGATGACAAAACTGTTGAGACATTACAAGATGCAGCTGTTTTATCCGATAATGATACCCTTTCACATACAAGAAGTTTCAAAGGTCAAAATTTGTATACTTCGAGCGGAAATTACAAAAATCATAGTACTGAGCGTACTGATAATAAGCATGTTGCAAAGAATAAGAGTCAATCCAGTAATAATATGTCTAGTCCAAAATTTTATACTTTTGAGAAGAAGTCACAACTTGTCCTTATTGTAAGAAAAATGGTCACCTGATGGCTGATTGTTTTAGACTCTAGAAGAAGAATGAAAGAGATAATAAACCCAAATCCAGTGCTTGGACGACACCCCTTGTTACCTATAAGTTGGAATGTCCTGCAAGTCAGGCTTTTAAGTCCAGTTTTTGTGATTACATGGAAGATTATAAACCCTTTATGTCTGATGGGTGTGTTTCTATTGTTGATAATACTATTCCTAAGCCAATTAAGATTTTATGGGACACTGCAGCTTCTCAGACTTTGTTATTAGAAGGTGCGCTGCCTTTGTCCGAGGAGACTTCTGTGGCTACCTCCGTTTTGTTACAGGGTGTAGAGTTAGGTTGTATAGATGTTCCCTTCCATCGTATTTATATGAAGTCAGATTTAATTACTGGGCCTGTGGGTGTTCGTTCTAATCTCCCATATTGCTAGGAAAGATCTAGCTAGAAACAAAGTGGTTGCTGAACCAATTGTTACCAGTGAACCGGTTGTGGGTGTTAAATCACCTGAGGATGATGCTGAACTGTATCCAGCTTGTGTTGTTACTAGGGCGCTGGCAAGAAAACAACAAAATGAGGATTTGCAAGAAGACCAGTATGATTATATGGAAATTTCTGACACTTTCCATTGACTGTTCCTGTGGCTCAGAAAAGGCCATGATAAGACCACTCAGTACTAAAAAACATGTAATTATGCAATGGCCAGAAGTGAACAGCCATTCATTTGACAGAAGACAATTTGTGGAAGAACAAAATAAAGACACGGAATTTCTTCAGCTCCGCAAGAGGGCTCAACCACAGGAGGAAGCAGACAAAGTGGCCGAATGCTTCTACCATCAATACGGCATGTTAATGAGGAAATGCAGGCCCCTGAAGCTATCCCAGAGGAGGAATGGAGAGTGGTATACCAAGTGGAAATGCCTAAAGTTTATAGGCAAGACATTATTGGTCTTGCCCATGACACCCCTTTGGCTGGACATTTAGGTATAAGGAAGACTTGCCTTAAGATCTTGTTGCATGTTTACTGACCCAGACTTAAGTATAATGTCACACAATACTGCAAATCATGTCATATATGCCAGGTTGTTGGCAAGCTTAACCAAAAAATACCACCAGCACCACTTCTGCCAAGGTGCCTTAGAACGTTTTCAATAAACATTCAAGAACATGATTAGAACTTTGTGTCTTTAATTTGACATATACTGGGATGATGGTGTTCACTTTCTACTTTTTGCGGTCTGAGAGGCTGTTCAAGAATCCCTTGGTTTTAGTCCCTTTGAGTTGGTATTTTGTCATACTGTAAGGGGACCTTTAAAATTGGTTAAGGAAAAATGGCTAACTGAACACCCTTACTTGAATCTCCTAGACTATGTATCCAGATTTAAAGAAAAATTGTATACTGCTTGTCAAATTGCTCGGAAAAACTTAAAAACTGTTCAAAATAAGATAAAAATATGGTATGATAAAGATGCCAGGGACAGAGGTTTTGAAAATGGTGATAAGGTACTTGTATGTTTGCCAGTCCCTGGATATCCTTTACAGGCTAAATACTGTGGTCCTTATACAATAGAAAGTAAAATCAATGATTTGAATTATATTGTAAGAACTCCAGGTTGGCGCAAACAAAACAGAGTGTGTCATATTAATATGTTAACACCATATTTTGAGCGTACTAATGAAGGTGAGAGTTAACCAGTTAAAGGGGGAGGAGTTATGATATTGTTATTATCATGTTTATCTATCTTGGCCTAATTTGTTTTTTGTGGCCTTACAATATGTATGATATTTTTACATCATATTTATAGTTGTTTACAAAAAAATGTTATAATTGTACAGTTAAGAAATCACTGTAACAACCATAGATACTGATGGATTGATTAGAACTTTCATTTGACTTACATAATAATTCTGGAATGATTAGAATATACGATGTGTAATTTAAACTTCTACCGTATTCCAGAAGTTTCCGTTATATATAGTTTTCTAGGAGTTTCCCTCCTGCAGTGTTCTAGAAGTTTCCTTGACAACTTTATATACTGATACCGAAATTATAATTTTTTAGACATTAATTTACTTGGATTCACAGAAGTTCTCTGGAGTTGTTGGATTGACACTTTATTTACGTTATTTACATCATACTAGATTGGGCATATTCCGTACAGTTAAGAGGAGAATTCCGGAAAAAAAAAGACAAAGGATCGGACTTATAATTTAACAGTCATGTTAACATTTCAATTTGTATAATATTTTTTTGTAAACTTGTGTATAATAAATCTTGTTAAATTTAATTTTTGATTTGTGTCTTTTATTGGCTACAAGTTAGAGGTGATTTATCGCCGTAACAATGTCATCCCAAATAATTGTATGCAGCGACGCAGTTCCAGACACGGTATTGGCCTTGTATTAAACACGGAAGAGACACTTATTGACTATCAAACACATGCATCAGTTGTTCGGATATCAGATAAAAAGTAAACGCTCAATGTTACCGATAATGTCTTAGAAGTAACACACCATCTGCTCCATCGTATGGTGTTTAATATCTTAGTAAACACTTGAAGCTCTTCCATGTATACACTTTAAACAGTTCATTAACACAGGTTTGCTCCTTACTGAAAACTTGCTCGAATAGAGTTATATTCTACATACATTTTAAGGATTTATTGACCAATATGGTATGTATGTGTATCAACTCACTAGCGACATGGTTTCACGGTCTTAGTTCTTCTGATGAAATTATAATCGTCTAATTATGTCAGATTGTTACATTTTGACTTAGTGACACACCATCCATTTCTTATATCTACGAATTTTCTAAATTAAAATAAATATATTATTAATATTTTTAATCTAAAATTAAAATGTAAACACACAAAAATTAATGTGATAGTTAGAGGAAATGCCATGCAACCTTGATTACAGTCGTTCTTATTTGTAAACCAACTGGAACAAATTTGTTTTTCTGCTAGCAACAGCTTAACAATGGTTTTTCAATATATTACAAAGACTCCAGTAGACATTAGTAGATAAGTTTCAGTATCTTTCTAACTCTTTCTGGCTTTAACACTAACTGGGAACATAAAGGGTAGATATTACATACATGAGTCGGAGAAACGTGATTTGCTGTCGTGTACATATAAATGTATTGTGTTGCTCAGGATGGAAAAAAAAATCGATAATACGTTGTATTTTGTGTCTGAGGAAAAGAACTAGAGATTGTGGTACAATAATTGGAACATACGCGTGGTCATATGTGACAAAGCTATTCCATAACCGTAAAGTATTTCAAGATGGCGTCAGTGAATCTTGAATATTTGAAGATATAATTTCATCGTTTCAAATAGGAACACAATGTTCAATGGCTTCCTTGCAAGCAGACACTTACAAGTAAATCAATATTTGAAAATCGTATAAACAAGGAATTCAGAAATTAATGATGACATATTTCATTGTGATTGTTGATTAATAAATATTACAGGAAATACTATTGTCTAAGTTTAAATGCCATTTTTTTTATTTTGGCGAACTCTATCCTTTTGTAATATTGGCATTTACTAAATGATCCCATAGGCAAGCGCTACTGTATGTATCTACATATATATGATAAATTAGTAATTTTAAGAGAAGAACTGACAATACAAAGGCAAAAGACAAAGACGAAAACAAGGAAAACTGATTGAATTAAACTATATCGACAATTGTGACGCCTCCTGTGCTCTGTAACATGGAAGGAGTACGAATTAATATCATATATCATTCATATCATAATCAGATGATAAAAACAACTTCATGTAAATGGTTTATACTTTAGTAAGTTATACAAGACGAAGCATCAAACAGTAACAAAATGATAATGATGCCATGTGTAATCTTGAATTTTTCCTTAATTTATGAGTTTGTACCGTTTTTTTTTTTTTTTCGTTAAATCCTTTTATATTGAAATTTTGATATTGTCAGTGTAATGTCAATTTCATAAACATATTTTTGTCGATTCACTATTCATGTACAGTGATTATTAGAGAGTTCCGAATGAAAATGACGCCAATAACTTGACAAAATCTGTGTCGAAATTTTGTGGAAATATTTCTAATTTGGTGAGTTTTTTGTATTGAAATTATTGTATAAACCTTCCGTAACTTGTCTGAGTTGTATTGCATAATTTAAGAACTTTATTCAGTGAATATAATTGTCAAAGTCCTCTCAGACGCATGTTGTATTTCTATAAATAGATATTTCACAGGTTGTAAAGTGCGAATCGATAATTAGATTTTTGTGTCAATGATGTTTCATTGATTTGTGGTTAATATTGTTTTTATGTATTTTCACTGGGTAAAACAAGATGTTTACAATTTTTGGTATATATACATTTGTTTATTGTTCTCTGGATAACATGTATTTTGCATGTTTTGAACTTTTATTATTCAAGTGAATGACAGTATTTTTCTGTTTTCTTTTCAGTAAATCGTATTTACCGTATTTAGAGTATGACGTATTTGTATGGAACGTATTCGTATTGAGGAATTAAATATGGAACGTATTATGACGTATTGAACTTTATTAGAATATATCACTGTGTTTACTGTGTTCACTGGATATAATAAAGATTAATAAACTTTCTCTGGAATACGCATTTGCCTTAGTATATTTCCACACCCTAAGTTTCTAGCCAACACATTATTTACAAATTAGAACTCTTTATAGTCCAAGATGGATGACAAACAAGATATTGTGGATGAAAAACTTGAGAGAACACTTACTGAAAAGGGACTAGAGTATACATTGACTTTGAAACAGGCTGAACGATCAAGATTGATTAAGGTTTTAACTGTTACAAGTAATGATTTACAAACTTTGATGCAACGTTCAACAGACCCAAATGAAGTTAAACCTACATATTCTAAGTGGTTGTCTGAATATGAGGAACTATTAAATATTCATGATCAATATCAAAAGCTTACTGAAAATCCTAGTGAAAAACAACTTGACGATGCATGGTTTCAAGAAAGACATGATAAATTTATCTCTTCAAAACAATCTGCACAGCAGTGGTTTTCCGTTAACAGTCAGAAGCCAGCTCGGTCCGTAAAATCTCATATAAGTTCTAGATCCGGGAGTTCTAGAAGCAGTTCCGTTTCAAGTCAAATATCCATGGCAAAACTTAAAGAAGAGCAGCGGAAGGCTGAACTTTTAGCACGTGAAAAGTCTCTTGAAGAAAAGAAATTTATCGAAGAAGAAAAATTAAAGTTAAGATTTAAAGAAGAGGCACTTGAAATTAAAACGGAGTTACAAGTAACTGACGCAAAAACACGAGTGATAGAAGAATTAGAAAGAAGCATGTTAGAGGACCAGCAACTTGAGCAAATTATGGTCAAAGATAAACAGTGCGATAAAGTTGACAATTCACAAAAAGATACTGAAAATTCGCTATTGAACCCTACCGTTCCGGCATTCATTCCGGAAGTAAAAAAGGAACGGTTAGCGTTTGAAACTAAAAGAACACGCAAAACATTTCAAAGTGAACAAGATGACGATAAACCCCCTCATGTTGAAGCAAAGAACAATATTATTGATTACAGTGCGCAATATTCAATTGCTCGTGAGCTTAATAAGCCAAAGGCTGATATACAGAAATTTGATGGCAGCCCTATGAACTATAAGGGATTTATAAGACAATTTAATGCACGTGTTGAAACAAACACTGATTCTTTCGAAGAACGAATTAACTTCTTGCTACAATTTACCATTGGCGAACCGCATAGAATAGTTCTTGGTTTCTCGCACTTGGACGCTGAAATAGGGTATACAGCTGCTTTGAACGAGTTCAAAGACAGGTACGGCGACCCCGACATAATAGCACATTCATACGTACAGCGTGCAATGAATTGGCCCTTTATAAAGGCAGATAACCCAAAAGCCCTAGATGACTTTGCAATATTCTTGCAAGAGTGCATGTACGCCGTAAATTATGTAGATGCGGCAAAAGTGTTAGAGTATTCAGAAAATTTAAAACTCTTGATACAGAAACTTCCATTTTATATGCAAGAAAAGTGGAGGAATGTAGTATACGAGACAAAAAGCCGCAAAAATATCGTTACATTCAGTCATTTAGTAGAATTTGTGAAAAAAGAAGCTAAAAAGGCAAACGATCCTGTTTACGGCAAAGACGTTTTAAACACACAAATAGGAAAAAATGTGAAAAGATTACAAGAAAATAACATGAAATCTAGATCTCAAGGATCTAAAACAGCTGTAACTGTAACTTCTGAACCCAAGGCAAGTACATCTAGTGTAGGTCAGCAAAATGAAACATCGTCTGCTCGATACAGAAATGCATTTTCTAAGCCGTGTATCTATTGTGAAAACGCAACTCATTCTCTGAACAAGTGTGACAAAATCATAAAACAGTCGCTGAAAGATAGATATACATTTCTTAAATCGAAGGGCGTATGTTTCTCATGTTTGAAGTACGGACACCAGAAAATGTCATGTCGTCAGAAATCGTCCTGTACAGTATGTCGAAAGGAACATCCGTCTATATTGCATGTTGAACCTCGAGATCAGAGTCAAACTAGTCAGCAGTCAGAAAGCGATCAGTGTCCGGAAGTTAAGAACTCTACTACGTTTATGGGAGCTGGAAATAGCCTTCGCCAGGCGCTGCCGATATTGCCAGTCAGGGTCAAATCAATTAACAGTGACAACTACATTGAGACTTATGCTTTTCTTGATACAGGCAGTACTGCAACTTTCTGCACAGAAAACATTATTCGTAGCCTTAATATAGAAGGTAAGAAAACGAAACTCAGTTTGGTTACTATGGGACAAAGTGCCGTCCATGATTGCTATGTGGTCACAGGTTTGGAAATCAGCAACTTGTGCGGTAATGATGTAATTAGTCTACCACCGGTATTTTCGCAGGAAACTCTACCAGTTACTAGTAATGACATAGTTTTTATTGAGAATATTCAGAAGTGGTCACATTTACGAGATATACCATTACAAAGGATCGAAAGTGATCACATTGGTTTGTTAATCGGAATCAATGTACCAAAAGCTATGGAACCGTGGAATGTTGTTCCAAGTATAGGAAATGGTCCATTTGCTGTAGAAACTTTGCTAGGTTGGGTAATCAATGGCCCTTTAAACGTGTCTACTGATGATAAGCCATGCAAGGTCGCTTCTTGTAACCGTATCGACGCTACAAGTGTTCCGCTGGAAGATCAAATTAGGAATCAGTTCAACCATGACTTCAATGAGAAAACAATCGACGATGTTGTTGCTCCTTCGAAGGAGGACCGTAGATTTTTAGAACTTGTTTCGAAGTCAATTATGTTAAAAGACGGACATTACGTCGTGAATTTACCGTTCAAGTCAAAGGATAACAAAATGCCGAATAACAGGCGACAAGCGGAACAGAGATTAATGCTACTTTCTAGACGTTTTGAAAGAGACGAAACATTCCGTGATGAGTATGTTACCTTTATGAACAAGGTTATCGGCGATGGATTCGCTACAGAGGTTTCCATTGACGACTTAGCGAAGAAAGACAATGATGTGTGGTTTTTGCGTCATCATGGAGTTTTCCACCCTAGAAAGAAGAAAATAAGAGTCGTGTTTGATTGTGCGGCTAAATTTCAAGGTACATCCCTGAACGAGCGATTACTTCAGGGTCCTAATCTGACAAATACTTTAATTGGAACTTTGATAAGGTTTAGACAAGATGAAATCGCAATAATGGGCGATATAGACAGCATGTTTCACCAGGTGCGCGTACCGTCTGAAGATGCAAATTATCTTCGATTTTTGTGGTGGCAAGGTGGAGACTCTCGAAAGAAACCAACAGAATATCAAATGAATGTTCATCTATTTGGCGCGACATCTTCGCCTAGCTGCGTGAACTTTGCACTTAGAAAAACTACCGAAGATTGTAACGGACAGTTTAATGAAGAAGTAATAAACACTGTGCTACGTAATTTCTACGTTGATGATTGTCTCAAGTCTACAAAAAACGTTAGTGAAGCGGTGTGCTTAGTTCAAGATCTACAGTCTCTTTTGAGTCGTGGTGGATTTAGGATCGCGAAATGGATCAGTAATAACAGAGAAGTAATGCGATCAATACCAATTTCGGATATGGCGGTTGGTATCAAGGACTTAGACTTGGATCAAGATACACTTCCCATCGATAGGGCATTGGGCATTCAATGGTGCGCTGAAACAGATACTTTTCGTTTCAAAATTTCAGTAAAGGAACAACCTAAAACTAGAAGAGGCATTTTGTCGATGGTTAGTAGCGTTTACGACCCCTTAGGATTTCTTGCACCATTTGTTCTTCGTGGTAAGATGATACTTCAAGAATTGTGTAGGCTTCGCCTGGATTGGGATGACCCAATTCCACCGAAATTAGAATCTTTGTTTTCGTTATGGTTCCAAGATTTACATGAACTTTCAGATTTCAAAGTAGATAGGTGCTTACGACCAGAAAAATATGGAGAAATAAAGAATGCTCAGTTACATCATTTCTCAGACGCAAGCGAAAGCGGATACGGTACTGTTACATATCTTCGTTTAGAAAATGCTTTCGGTGAAATTCATTGTTCATTTGTGATGGGAAAAGCACGCGAAACACCACTGAAGACGATAACAGTCCCACGACTTGAACTAACTGCTGCTACTGTGGCCGTCCGTACGAACAAAATGTTGTTAAATGAGTTAGAAATACCAATTGATCGGTCTATATTTTGGACGGACAGTATGTCAGTTCTACGATACATCTTGAATGAAGATGCTAGATTTCAGACTTTTGTAGCAAATAGACTCGCTGTAATTCATGAAGGTTCTTTTACCGATAATTGGCGTTATGTGAACACCAAGCTTAATCCAGCAGACCATGCTTCAAGGGGTCTTACTTCTTCTGAAATGAAAAAACGTAATTGGATCGTTGCACCTGACTTTCTATGGAAAGATGAGGACTTTTGGCCGAAGCCATCGTCAGAAAATCATGGGACAATATGTGCAAACGACCCTGAAGTTAAACAAGCAACTGTGCGAACAATCATTAAAACCGAAATTCCAGACGACAATTCTTTGGGAGTCGAGAAACTTATCGCGTATTACTCATCTTGGATGTCGTTAAAGCGAAGTGTAGCGTGGATACTTAAAGTTCGTAAGGAGTTACTTAGACGTGTCAGTAATAAGAAACAAGATAACAAAATGACACTCGTTAAAGAATCGGATTCGAAAGATTGTACTAAACGAATATCATTTCAGGATTTAAAAGACGCCGAACATTCAATTCTTGTTTATGTGCAGAGACACGAATTCACTGATGAGATTAACACTCTTTCCAGTAACCGAACAGTCAAGGCTACAAGTAATATCCGGAAACTCGACCCAGTTTTAGATGGCGATCTTTTACGTGTAGGAGGACGTTTAATAGAGTCAAAAATGCCGGAAAACTGTAAACATCCGATTATATTACCAAAGGGTCACCACATCTCTGAATTGATTCTTAGACAAATACACATTGATTTACAACACAGTGGTAGAAATCATTTGCTAGCTCACCTTCGTGAAACTTATTGGTTGATAAATGCACCCTCAGCTGTGAGAAAATTGATATCAAAATGTGTTGTGTGTCGTCGCTTAAGTGCGCCCGTAGGTGAACAAAAGATGGCTAATTTGCCATCAGATCGTATTACGCCGGATGAACCACCTTTCTCGAGAGTAGGAGTAGATTATTTTGGTCCTTTCGAAGTAAAACAACGTAGATGTCGTATCAAACGCTATGGTGCGATTTTTACTTGCCTGTCTAGTAGAGCTATTCACTTGGAGGTAGCTGCATCTTTAGATACTAGTTCATATATTAACGTTTTACGACGATTCATTGCTCGTCGTGGTCAAGTAGAAAAGATCAGATCTGACAACGGCACGAACTTCGTTGGCGCAGAGCGCGAACTTAAGAGCGCATTAAGTGAATGGAATTTGAATCAGATTGAGAGTGCGATGCTACAAAAGAACATAGATTGGCAGTTTAATCCTCCGGCAGGTTCGCATTTCGGAGGTGTATGGGAGAGGTTGATCAGAAGTGTACGCAAGACAATGAATAGTGTTATTAGAGAACAAGTTTTAGACGATGACGGTCTGAATACAGTTTTTTGTGAGATAGAATCAACTCTCAATAGTAGACCGATTACGATGAATTCAGATGACCCAAGTGATTTGGAAGCGCTGACGCCAAATCATCTGTTGCTTATGAAACGCAAAGCGTACTTACCTCCTGGACTATTCAGTAAAACAGACAATTATTGCCGTCGAAAATGGAGACAAATTCAGTACATTGCAAATCTATTCTGGAGTCGTTGGGTTCGAGAGTACCTTCCCATGTTACAAGAACGTCAGAAATGGCATAAACAGAGGAGAAATTTAATGGTTGGGGACATTGTGATTGTGGTTGACTCAAATGCTCCGAGAAATTCATGGCCCATGGGGCGGATTAATGAAATAATTCCAGACCGCAACGGACTCGTGCGTCAAGTGAAAGTAAAGATCGGAAACAATGTACTTACTCGTCCGGTAGATAAATTGTGTACTCTTTTAGAACTTGATTAACATTTATCTTGTCAATCTAATATTAGTCCAAGAACTTTAGTTAGTTGTAGAAAGTGAACTCAAACGTTATGAACACTATTGTTACATAATTTTGCTTATTTTGTTGAGATGCATATTTTTTATTGCTGATTTAGGTGTAATTGTTCCGCACTGGCTATACAATTAGGGAGCTGGTATGTAATGTCAATTTCATAAACATATTTTTGTCGATTCACTATTCATGTACAGTGATTATTAGAGAGTTCCGAATGAAAATGACGCCAATAACTTGACAAAATCTGTGTTGAAATTTTGTGGAAATATTTCTAATTTGGTGAGTTTTTTGTATTGAAATTATTGTATAAACCTTCCGTAACTTGTCTGAGTTGTATTGCATAATTTAAGAACTTTATTCAGTGAATATAATTGTCAAAGTCCTCTCAGACGCATGTTGTATTTCTATAAATAGATATTTCACAGGTTGTAAAGTGCGAATCGATAATTAGATTTTTGTGTCAATGATGTTTCATTGATTTGTGGTTAATATTGTTTTTATGTATTTTCACTGGGTAAAACAAGATGTTTACAATTTTTGGTATATATACATTTGTTTATTGTTCTCTGGATAACATGTATTTTGCATGTTTTGAACTTTTATTATTCAAGTGAATGACAGTATTTTTCTGTTTTCTTTTCAGTAAATCGTATTTACCGTATTTAGAGTATGACGTATTTGTATGGAACGTATTCGTATTGAGGAATTAAATATGGAACGTATTATGACGTATTGAACTTTATTAGAATATATCACTGTGTTTACTGTGTTCACTGGATATAATAAAGATTAATAAACTTTCTCTGGAATACGCATTTGCCTTAGTATATTTCCACACCCTAAGTTTCTAGCCAACACAGTCAGGTTGGCGTTTTAGTGACGTATAATCTAACATATCCTTGGATTAATTATTCCAGTTATCTTCCCAACATATTAGCTAATTACTATTTTACATGTCTAATCTCTTTAAGATTGATAACCTGTGTATATGTCCTACTTTGCAAAGCTAGTGTCCCTTTCTTTATGAATAGTTATGTCATATATATTAATTCAAATACTAAACAAAAACAAAAACACATCTTTACCCTTACATATAGGTTTATATCAAACTGGATATGAAAACAACCCAGATATATTGATTTAAACATAGGATTTAAGTGATCGATTGTTGTTTGTTTATCATCCAGTGGCAACTATTTTTTTTATTGTCCGGTGGATGTTTTATACTTGTACTTGCTAGAACTTTTATTTTGTGCGTATAATATAACAGGCCCAAATACATTGTATGGTGTTAAACTTGTTTATCGAAACCCTTGTCTGCTTTTCTAGATGAGTAATGTCATGTTGTGAAAATAGTGTAACAGGAGCGAAATCGTGAGCAGGAAAATTATCGTCTATCTGATAACACGAATTGCATACTGATTATATGACAGAGCCATTTTTTTTATGTTTCCGTGAATTGATATATGAAATATGCTTCATTCACGCCTGTGATTTTTCTTCTCGTCGTTCATCATGTTATGTCATCTGTTTGCCCTTTTCTCAACTACTTTTTTTGTCATTTCGTATCTTCCACCTTTTTGTTTTTGTTAACAAATACAATTATACTTAAAAAATAGCCAGATCCATCTTAAGGTCAACTTTGCCTGAGGGAGTTGAAACCTCCGTTTTTTTTATAATTTAAAATTTATAAATGAACAATTTTAGAAATGTTTGTTTTAAATCATGTGAGTACCGAAGTACTGACTACTGAGCTGGTAATACCATTGGGGACTAATAGTCCTCCAGCAAAGGTATCGACCCAGTGCTACAAAAATCAATGCGTGTGAAGCGCTTTTCTGGATTAACCTTCATCAAGACACTCAAAGCCAAATATTTGAAAGCCACGGGTGTTTAAGAACCGAAACAGTTGAAGAGCTATATGACCAAAAGTACCTAAAATAGCCAAATCCATCTGAGGTCAACTTTGCCTGCGGGAATTGAAACCTCAGTAAGTTAATTTGTACCTAAAAAAAATGATGTTAATGTTTTAATGTTTACAAGAATGTCCTTCTCATTCATCATTATCTATCGATTAAACTACTTAATATTTTACAGAGTTATCTCCCTGTAGTGTTAGGTATTAACTAATTAATATTTGCCCAAAAATCTTCAAACAAATTGATAATTTGAATCATCAAGATTTCTTGATTTGAATGCATGCTGCAGAATATGTAAAATTGACGCTAGTACATGTAACAACATTGACTTTTTATATGTGACTTTCAGTTAAAATTTAAAGACTTTTGTGAAACGAAAGGGTGATGAATAATGCATTTCGGATAATTTTCATACAATAATGTTGATCGGGCTGTATTTCTGGATAACTATGATTGACTAGGGCTAAGTATATTTTGTAAATGATATTGCTACAACATGAATTAATTTTCATTGATGTCTTGAATAAGTATATCAAACAACTAATTAAAGAATGACATCTATTAAAATATTCATCATCATTCAACGTTTGAAGTTTTTCTATACGAATAAACATCTCAGTCTATGTTTCATTGTCAAGTATTAAGTACTTGACTCAAAAGGCTAACAATTAATTATGATCACACCAAGGGTATCCTTTATCTGATGATAATAAGTCTCCACTTGATAAAATCAACCTGATGACTTTTAGAAAGTCTGTTTCATGCGTTATTCGCCTGTGGAACGTACAAGTACTATCGTCCTTCAGGATAAAATATTTTCACATGATTGTTTTTTTCTGATTAATTTGGTAGGCGTATATAAAATAAAAAAGCTGCACAACGATCATTCTATTGTTCATAGTGATCCCAGGTATATTTCACTACAGATACAAGGTACAGTAAAAATACAAATAAGGATGTGTGGAGTTAAACTAACGTAAACAGTAGAATGTTTATGATATTTAAATACTAGTTACAGTTTTGAGACTCAGCAGATAAAATAATTGCAACATCTAGTAGTATTCTTTGATTGAGTTTTGTTTCAGATAAAGTTGTGCTTTTGTAATATGACCGAGTTTTTGTGATTTGATTACATTTGTTTCTAAATATCTTTCGTTCTTAGCAGATATATTATACTAGAAAAAAAAAGTGTTTAGCTCTTTTGCAAAATAAAAGATTGTTACTTGCACTTGGCAGCTTTAAAATTGCTAGTTTTCTAAAATAAAATATAGGCATTCAAAGTGGAGTGGGAAATATTAAAGATTTACCTAGCACTGGGGTAGAATTCATTCCTTAATGTTGCTGGTTTTGTCAATGTTAGTTTAATAGTATTCGAATCATTAAATCACGGGCTCCTGACTGTTGACAAACACATACAGAATGTGGCGGGTTGTACAACCCATAACCCGAGATATTGGTGTAACATCACAACAAAAAACTAGGAAAATCAGTTCAAAGGGTTGATTAAACAAATCGGCACTTATTAACACACGCACATTACCCAACAACAACAAAAGACAACGGAAGGCAGATATCTAAAAGTACTCTAAATACTGAAAAATGTTTCAAAGTCAATTGAAACTCATGAATAAATCATAATTATATGTATTTTAAGAGCACATGTCATAAGACCTTGTAAAATGCAAGTAACATACGTATCGTACATGTAGTATAGTCATACATATTAAGTTATGTTTTAATTTATTTGAAACAAAATATCAATGTAAGGACTGAAGAACACAAAAGTAAAAAAACTTACTACATGTACAGTGGTAAATTGGCGTTTAACTAATCATATGATTATTTTTAACGAGTCGTTAAAAGTTAATCGCATGACTAGTAAATACAATGATTACATTGTGTTGTTCAACTGATTATAATCATTGTATTAGTTAATCACTGTTTTGATTTTTAATCATATGATTAATTTTGGCTAATTAGCAAGTGTTTCCCACAATGCATTGTAAACCAGGACCTATAACTTCCTTTTCTGTTTTAGATTATAACATATTTCTTTTTACCCAGTTTTTGGGTGCCAAATATATATGATTGAATATATATCGTATAACATGTTCATATTTTGTATGGTAATATATGCATAGTTTAGATTCATCAAAATTGTCTGTTGGAGTTAAAATTAAATGTGCTTGAAGTGGAAAATGATTTAAGAAATGCAGAAATTAATGCATTCTGTTTAACAAAATGTGCTTTAGGGTACATTTTGCAATAATAAACATCTCCATTCACCCATTACAGATCATGACTACAATGGATTAGGCCCAAACATTTTCATTTGTTTGTTCACAGAAGTTGTTATCTGAAATGATGGACCTAAGTGATCGTAGAAAAAATCCCAAACAAATTGCATTCATTAAGTAAAATTTTATTTCTATAAAATGTTTTAATCTTTGTTCAAACTAATTTTACCATGCAGCAAGGGCTGTTCCAACTTGGAAAATTGTCAGTGTTTGTCCTCGGTAGGCTAATCTCTTATTTAAGTTGTTACCGTGTTGGTTGTATAAAGTTTATCTTTTAGTTTCACGGAATTTGAGTGTTGATAGCAGATAATTTGAAGTCTTTGTTAAATTTATTTAGCAATATGATGACGAGTCCTTCAAAAACCTGTAATTTCTGTTGTTCATTTAGTACAACTCGATACAGATTCCAGGTATTTTGTTTGATAAATGATGAAATTATCGTAATATTACATCCAAGGAATGTAATCAGCGTTGACGAAGAGTGCTTTCTTTCACGTCCGCATTTTTATCAAGTATGGCATGCCAAGATAACATTTTAGATGATTGTTAAGGATGGTGAAAATATATTCATAACTATGAACAATAACATAAATTGTTAATCATACGGCATAGTTTGGTTTTTATCAAAATGAATTTACGACTTGTTCGTTACATTTCTTAACAAAATCCTGAACAAGTAATTTTTTAAGTTACAAACAATAAAAAAAAAAGATCGAATACAACTATCCGACACTATGATATATATTGGGTATCAGATATTCA
The DNA here is from genome assembly GCF_021869535.1 of Mytilus californianus. Lineage (NCBI taxonomy): Eukaryota > Metazoa > Mollusca > Bivalvia > Mytilida > Mytilidae > Mytilus > Mytilus californianus. The sequence goes on along the minus strand of NW_026262669.1, from coordinate 4,986,374 downwards.
CGCGGGGTGCGTTAATATAGAAATAAGAAGATATGTTATGATTGTACATGCAGTAACTCTCTATACGTATACTAAAGACCAAATGCTGTAGAAGTTAACAACTATAGGTCACCTTACCGCCTTCAAAAAAGTCAGCTACAAAAGGCCCTGGAATGACGCTTTCGTTGTTAAATATTTCAAAGAGAAAACTAACGCCATGATAAATGTACAAAACAATAAACGAAAAACAAATATGATATACAGCAACAAACGACAACCACTTAATTGTAGGCTCCTGACTTGGGACAGACACATACAGAAAGATTAATATATACAAGGAGTGGGGGTTCTCTTCCTATATGTAGATACACACAGACGTCCCGCTGGTATGGGTAACTATTCTGAAATGTCATATATATCAATGGTATGTAATTTCACGGAGGTAATATATCAAATTTATTATATGTCAATGTTATATGTTTTATTTTTCAAAATCACATTTTCAGATAACGACGTCAAAGGAAATAAAATCGACGTTTTTTTTTACTCTTTATTTTGTATCTCAATTTTAACAATTTTTACTCACATAACGATAGAATATTATATGGTGAAATGTATATGATGGATACTATATGCTATTATAATGATCAATGATTTTGCTGCAATTTATATTTCATCATATCTTAATCGGAACTTGGGCTCTTTACCAGAGACATGGGAGAAGCAGTGTTCAGTTTTAAAAAAAAACATATATTGGCGATATGAATGATTGGAAAGTGTTTTGCTTCCTGAAGGTACTAGTTATAGGCCCCCTACCTCTCACCTCACGCGGTATAAAACTTCTAGTGGCGGATTTTATCATTTTCATAAGGGAGGGGGTCACTGACTGCCTAAGAGGTGGCCCGCTCTAGTCATGCTTCAGTAATTCCCTAAATAATCAACGGAGGGGGAGCCCCCTCCCCCCTCCCCAAATCAGCCTCTGACTTCTTTTGAACTAGGACCAGTATAACTGTTCCTGTTTTGAAAAATCCCTGACTCTCTGAACTTAGGTTTTCCAAATTCTGAATAACAGGTGCTTGTTTTTGTATATCGTGTCAACTGTGAAATATGGTGAGACTTTTTATTCACTATATCTGAATAGTATACTTAATCACTGACATAAAACACTTACTAGAGCAAATTTTCATTATAAATATTTTTATCCTCTTCAAGCTCATAATTTTTCCCAAATGAAAATAAATAGCGGTGTGATAAAATAAAACTACGAAAAAATATTAATATTGTTTGGTCCGAGCTATCTGAGGGCCGAATTTATCCATTTAAATTTACCTGCGCAAGCAGTTAAGTCAAGGGCGCTACTAAATGTGCTAAAATTTGAACTTAAAAAAAAGCGGGAAAATTAACAAAGACTTGCTTTGGAAATCAATTATGGCCTGTACATTAATGCTATGGTAACCTTTATTATTTATAAAAGCTTGCTCGTCATAATCTGTTAAATGATACCGCACAATAATGTTGCCCGTCTTTAGCATTTTAAAATCAACACTGCTCGGTAAGCAGTAACATACAACCGAATAACTGTCGATAAGTGCAATTTCTTTCTGTTATCGGATGACTATTATATGTGTCCGTTCGATCCTTCAAACTATCTTGTCTAATCTGTTTCCAATTTATGTTTCAACTCAACTCCTAACACATCTATTGTGTTGTTTTTTTTTTTCAAATCTAAAGAGCTTTCATAGCTGATCATTGCTAAATTCCCTTTTTGAGGGGATACATCTCATTTTTCGAGCACACACCAATGTTCGCATTGCTACAGCAGCCATGTTTGATGTTTTAATCATATGATTAAAATTTAATACACCCTCATGAGGTTGATTATATTAAACGACAGTTTTAGCATTTTATACAACGCGTTAAAATTAACGAACAACACACTAATCATATGATTAATTCTAATCCAATGATTAGGAAAATTTTACGACTCATTAGCACTATCGACAAGTTGAACAACAGACCCCAGTGGTGATAGTTTCGGCACCCAAATTTAACATTATGATCTTCAAGTAAACTATCGAAGACTCCTTACTCCGTACTCCGTTTTTCTTGGGGTTTTTTTTAATACATAAACTCGTGGTGTCAACGTATATTTGTTGTGCGTAATAGAGGTTCCAATGAAAGCTTTGTTATACACAATTGGGCCATAATATCTGTCCCTAGTGAAACTTTTATCCTAAAGGAACCTCTATTTCATCACAACAGCACATTACCAGAAAACATGGGCTACAAGATTTGTGCCAACGTTATTAATTTTATACAAGTAGTCAGGAAATGCAGAATTAAAACAAAACAAGTTAAAAAAAAAATGCCTGACAATTATTTAAACAACAAACGGGTTATTGTTGGTAACTGATATAGGTTGATGCATTTTTAAAATTTAACTAATGTAAACATTATTAATAGAGTATAGTGAAAACGTCAAACAGAAAGCCAACTGATAATGTTTAATTGTGTACTCTTATTGCTTAATAACATGTGCTGAGTTTTAAACGATGTACGAAATGAACCTCTGAAATTTTAAGTTTTCAAAAAAAAATATATATATATATGAGAGAGAGAAAAAAAAAACGAAAAACTATATATTTTGCCTAAACATGAAGTCTTTGAGTCTAAGATGAATGATATTTTATTAGTTGTTATTGGCTTTAAACTAGGGGGCGCCTTCAAACTAGTTTAATCCCGCCACATTATGTATGTGTCTGTCCCAAGTCAAGAGCCTGTAATTCAGTGGTTGTCATTTGTTGCTATATATTATACATGTTATATTTGTTTTTCGTTCATTATTTTATGCATTTATCAGGCCGATAGTGTTTTCGTTTGAATTGTTTTGCATTTATCATTTCTGGGTCTTTTATAGCTGACTATGCAGTATGGGTTTTGATCATTGTTGAAGGCCATTCGATGACCTTTTGATGTTAATTTATATGTCATTTGGTCTCTTGAGGAGAGTTGTTTCATTGACAATCATGCCATATCTTTTAATTGTTATATTTACAAAAATGTACATTTAATGCAAACGCTTAGTTTTCTTTGGGGTCATAACTGATTGCATTGTGACGTCATCAATAAGTTTTTCGTTTTACATTTTCTTAATCAAAACAGACATGAAACGAGATCGTATGATACAAGTTCAAGTCCGTTGCAAAGTTATTTTCTGATATTTTTTTCAGTTAAACATCAATATAAAGTCAGTTCTTATACCTGCATGTCTACATGGTCTAACCTAGAGAATATACTGTGTATAATGTGTTGTCAAATAATGTATAACACTTTTATTTCAGCTTTAAACCTCGTTTTTTTAACATCACTGTACCACCTGCATCACCTCACAACACAGGTCATGGAACTGATAGTTCACATATTTGCTGCAATATTCGCTCTGAACTTCCTGGGACGACCCGCCCTGCAGCTAGAGCAATCAGTACTGGATCTATTTCCAGAGTTCACTAAGTTGAAACAGGATATCAAGTCTGAACTAGCATCTATAAAGTCGAAGCTTCAGAGTAAGAAATGCTCTAAGAAAATAAGGTTCCAATTCCTTATGACAAAATTGACCAGAGATGTCGTCTGATTATTATTTTAGTTCATATAGCTTCCAACGGTTGTTTCCTTTTTTCCACATTACTTGCTTTCAAATCATTAGGTTTGAGTTGAGACAAATTCAGAAAAGCGCTCCGGACGCAATAAATTTGAAAAAAAAAAAAAAAAAAAATATTGTAAGTGAATGGCAAATTTTTTAACGATGAATATACATGAAAATTCAGACCCTGAAATTAAATAAGCTGGATGACATTGAATGTCAGTCAACTCAACACATGTGGGTTATACTTCACACATCACAACTTTAATTACCATTTCATACACAGTGTTTTGTAAATTGGTGTAGGAGCTACAATATTATTAACAACATATATTTTACTTAAATCAACATTTTCGTATATCTAGCAGAATATCAACATTTCTCCTTTTTTGAACTATAGTTCCCAAATGTAAATTGGAAACCCTAAGCAAATGCATAGGATAAATTTAACACCCAGTTACTTATATTTGATAGACAAGTTTAACACATAGTTACTGATATTTGATTGACTAATTCAACACATTGTTACTGATATTTGATAGACAAATTTAACACATAGTTACTGATATTTGATAGACAAATGTCCCTTGAATGAATAAATGCTAATACATGTTTTTTTTTAGTTAATCAACGTAAACATAATAAATATTGTTTATTATTTGTCACATGAAATTATGCAACCGCCAATCAATTAAAAATGTTAATCTTATCAGGTGGACAAGATAAGAGAGTATTCCTGTCTTTCGTTTTTGCTAATATGCTTTGTCTATATTCCTTTTGTTTGTCTTTGTTGACATATTTGCTTGTTTTTGAAGTGTTCCATTTGACGTGGCTTGGTACTTGTACATCCAGCCATTGTGTTGTTATGCTATGGTAAATTTGTGTATTCTTGTCTTTCGTTTTTGCTAAATAAATGTGTCTTTGTTGACATATTTGCTTCTTTTTGTAGTGATTAAGATTATAACACAATGTTGACTGCTGTACCCCTAATTTTGACATTTTTACCTATTATGTCTGTTTGTGTTGTTCACACACCGGTGCCAATATAACGGAATTTTATGCGACTGTCATACAAGTGAGAGGTTTAGCTAGCTATCAAACCAGGTTTAATTCACCTTTTCTATGTACAAAATTGCCTGTACCAAGTCAGGAATATGACAGTTGTTTTCCATTCGTTTGATGTGTTTGAGCTTTTGATTTTGCCATTTGCTTACGGACTTTCCGTTTAGAATTTTCCTCGGAGTTCGGTATTTTTGTTATTTTACTTTTTCATACGTAACTTCAACAAATGATTGAATATCTGTTGCCTTTAAAGACGGTGGTATTTGATTACGTTATCACAAACATTGGAAGGGCTTATAACAATCGAAACGGGCATTTTACTTTTCCTTATGGTTGGGTGTATTTTTTTTGTTTCTACATTTCATTAGATGAGATCTAATAGCTATGGTCTACACTTGCAAATTGTCAAAAACAACTTACTATGTTTTATCCGAAGCATCAGCTGGCGCAAGTCTAAATGGAAGCTCAATGAAATCAATAGTATCTCTAAATCAAGGTGATGTTATCAAAATATATATGCATATCATACAACTGTTAAATGTAAATTTTTTATTTTAATATCAACACTGAAGAAGTGGCTCAAATCCAATCAATGGAGAATGGAAAAATAATTGTTAACCTTGTATAAACAAAATGCATTAAATTGATTCACATGTTATAAAGATCTAGAAATTAGAATTGATAGAATGGAAAATACATGACCAATAGTAATAAAGTACCCAATCAAGTAGTGTAACACATTAAACGTACTCGCCTACAATACACACACATTGATACTTCTCATTTTTTGAATCATTAAAGAAAAATCAATATTGTCATCAATAGATTTTGCATTCAAGTTATAACGGCACAGACAATAGAAAAATAAAATACCCCTTGTATTTCAGAAAACCTAATAATTTCATAAATCACTGGCTTGACCATTAGCAAATATAATGTTCAATAATCTGAAAAAAAATATAACTGCCACATCAAAATATTCTACTATCATTTGACCTCTTATTCAAGTAATTCCACTGTTGTTTCTATATCTCATTGCTAAATTGTTTGCTGTATTCCATGGTTTATTTTTTTATATTTTCAGCGGGTAAGTGTCGAGTATAAAACAGATAAGTACAGCTGACAATTTTATACGCAATACATACCCTTACAATATTGATACAACGTTGTAAGTATTCCGTTGTTGACCTGTTTTAAGACAAGATTTCTGTACCATATCTAGCATCTGTTCGATATCAATTGAAGTAGCCTCTTTTCAAAATTTCATTCGGCATATTTTGTTGAACATACTTGAAAAAAACATTACCTGCATTTAAAAATAATCATTATTGAGAGATACAAAGAAAACTTACTGCATTTTTTAATTTAGAATCATCGTTGGGAGCTCAAAACATTTGTTGAGTCATTATAATTAAAATAGATCCAACCAGTATGCCATCATATGATATAATATCAGACATCTATCAAGCTATTTTGTCTTAATTGTAAGACAGAAAACTGTATTCAATAAACGGATTTGTTTATGAATCCCAACTAAAAACTAGTACCCATATCTTTAAGCATTAACATTGTTGGGGGTATATTCCGATAGTTTCAGGGGTATCATCAGTTCAATAATCAGTACGTCGATGCTGATAGGATATATATCATTTCTTTTAATCTAATATCCTTGCGAAGAACCTGTGATCATCCCAGGTTTCTGGTGAGGTTTTTTTCTCAGCTTTTTATATCGATTATGTAAACTTGTTTGTAATTTGGTGCTATTTGGATTTTTGCCTTTGGATTGTCAGTTTCTCTCGACTTATTAGTGTTGCATGTCCCCTTGGTATATCCCTCTCCTTTTTTCTCGGACATTTACCGTTGAAAAAATGAGAAATTCTGAAGAATCTCTAGCGAAGTTGACCGAAGGTGTATTTGGCTTTTATTTCCATGTTCTATTTCGTCATGTACCTAATAAAGTTATCAAACATTTAACCTTCTTAAATTTTAAATTTTCTTTAGATTGAACGTTTCTTACGTGTGTATAAAGGTAAATTCAGGAAACGCTTCAAAATTGACTGTCCCTCTGGTATCTTTCGTCCCTCTTTCAAAGCGCCTTGTACGCGACGATTTTTTTAAAGTATTATTTTCGCTGTTAACTTTCCAACATTCTGGTTCAACCCTACATTAGTGTGTTCTCTTACGGTCTTCTAAACCAGTATGTTCTGAATCCCACCAGATATTCAAGATCATGTCAACACAATAAAAAAAATATGAAAAAAGAAGCAAGTTTTGGCTGCCGGAGAACCCTCATATCCAATAATTGAAAAAAAAAACAAGGACGTAGAACTTCATTAGCACCTGCATACCTGTATGACTAATAGGGGTCGAAAAGTATAACCATATTTATCAAAGGTCAACTATGCATGAAGGGGTTGGAACCTTAGTCTTTAAATAAGTTCTCAATGCATCAATAGATAATTTTATTACAACAGTATGCTATAAATAATAAAATGTAAGTTTGTTAGATAACAACAACACTATCAATCTTTATCATGAACATACACATAAAACATAGCATGTTACAAAAAAATTCACATTTGTGTACGCTAAAAGAAGCATTCGCCTTGTTGTACCATGTTCTAACAGTGTTTTGTAACGATGTGTGGAGAAGAGATTAGGCGTCAGAACTATTAAATTTTAGGCATCTGATTGGCTTTAAAAAGTGATTTGCACAATCCAGCCTTGCTAGTTATGTTTTATCTTCTATTGTTGTTGGACATTTCATAACTGAAATCCGTCGACAAAAAAAAAACCAACAAATAATGCAAAAAGTGTATGCTTTCATGATAATCAAAATATCTGAAAAAGAAGAAAAGTTAAAAAGGTATGGATAGTCATGTATCATATTTGATGGAGATAGCTATGTACAGATATATTATCACTACTTTGTTATAACTGTTTAACTTCTAAAATTCTGTTTACTTAAAACTTGTGAGTGTTTGTGGATTCTTATAATCTTTGACATACGGATGGATACTGTTTTGTATATATATAGTTACGTAAGTAATCTAGCAATATTCAACAGTTTGGATAATATGTTGTATATCTGTTTTTTTAAGTTATCTTACCATCTTAAACAATTGGGATACTTTGTTTAACTATAGTTGTCTATTATGTAATAGAACAATCTTCAACATTTGGGATACTCTGTAGTATATATAGTTGCCTAAGTTATCTGATAATCTTAAACATTTTGAGTACTCTTTTGCTTATCTAGTTGCCTTGGTAATCTAACAATGCTAAACATTTAAGATACTCTGTAGTATATAGTTGCCTTTGTAACCTAACAATTTTTAACATTTCGGGTACTCTTTTGCATATCTAGTTGGCTCGGTAATCAAACAATTTTCGACATTTGGATACTCTTTTGTATATCTAGATTCCTTGGTAACCTGCAGTCTTGAATATTTGGGGATACTCTGATGTATATATAGTTTCCTTGGTTTTTTTTTTTTTGCAATCCTAAACATTGGAATGCTCTGTTGTATATCTGATTTCCTTTGTAATCTCACAGTCTTCGACATTGGAATCTGTTGTTTTCCTAGTTGCCTTTGTAACCTAACATTCTTCAAGCTTGTATTCGGTTCTATACCTGAGTTCCTCTTTTATAACAATCTTCTCAATCGACATACTATCTTGCAAATCTAGGCTTATACTGAAACTAACAATCTTCAAAATAGTCATACACTATTGTATAACTGATTTGATTCAGATGATATCTGTTGAAAACCCGAACGATTAGGTCAAGCAATCTTCTACAATTATATGCGTGTTTTTTTTATATATTTTCGTTTTATAACATTCTTGTAAAATGACATATTATGCTGTATACGTGGCTTGAAGATGTGACAAACCTCTGCATTATTATGATATGTTGTTTAACTGATTTCCTGTGTAATTTTACTGACGACTAGGAATTTTATGATGTTGTCTGTGTCTCGTAAATGTAAGTATTTTTGCCATTGTTTCAAACTCGAAGTTTGTTCCTTTCATTGACGGATAGAGGAACATATAATGTACGACCACATCTATTTTCAAAGTTAAGAATAATTGTATGACTTGCTACTGTCTTAAACCATAGTTCTTAATGATATGAAAAAATGTAATAAAATATTGTCTCTCCTTACTGTTATTTGAAATATGTATCATATCATTATCTTTTTTTTTAATTTCTGTTTTTGTTTTTTAAGTTCAGTCAATAAGTGTCTTGTGCCAAATCGATTAATATACTCAATAGCTTTGACGCAGTTTTTAAGAAAATGTATGACACATGACAGTCTTGGTATAAAAATAGGAAAATGTATGACAAATGGTAGTATTGGTATACAAATAGGAACATATGGTAGATATAATGTCGGAACACTGTTTTTAAATGTATTACATTGCTACTTTGTATTACATGAACAAAACTATACAATAATACTTGAGGTGGGTTGAATACGCTTCCATTCATTAATAATGAAACCAATAAAGATAAAAAAAAAAATAGAATAAAGACAGAACATGTGGTATGATCGTCAATGAGAAAACAGAGAGTAAATGACATAGATGTTAGTAACTATATGTCACCTTACGACCTTCGTAACTGAGCCAAATCAAAATCGTATAGTAAGCTATCAAAGGTCCCAACAAAATTTAAAACAATTCAAAATAGAAAATTCGATTTATGTACAAAACAATAAACGTTATACTAATATGACATAATAAGCAATATACTTTATAGATATATGTCTAATATGTCGTATTAGTAAACTTTGACTTATGTCGGAAGTCTACACGACTTTATTAATTCTTTATAATATATTCTCATTTTAGCTGTGATGCCTGTAACGGGTAAGTACTTAGAATTACACTAACAGTGCATATACTGCCTCTATGGCTTGGTATTACATACCATTAGTAAGTCATAAAACGAAGTACAGTTCTTCCTTTCACAAATATGTGTATCACATATAAACAAAGCATTACATTAGTGAATATAAAATTACTTTTCAAATTGTTTGATACTTGCTATTTGAATTCAACAAGTAAATGTTAAATATGTAAACTGTAAAATATCATTCAATTAATTCCAATATTGAACGACAAGAACTTGGTCTTAAAAATATAACGAATGACTTAGCTCACATATATAAGTGGATTCTTATAAAGGACCATATACGTTTAAGATTATGGTTAGCACTGAAATAGATCAGTTTTTCTTGTTAACTCTGGTACGTTTATTTACCAAGTACATACTTGTCTAACACAGCATTTTTCTCTGTAAACAAATGATTACAGAAATCCATAGATTAAAATAACGTTAATATATAACCTGGCCACAAAGGATCTTATACATGTACAACATCGCGGAAATAAAGTTTTTTTTTAATAGTAACACATCGAACATTTTCGCGATATAACTGATGTTCCAAAGTTCAACAACGTCAGTCCATAACAATGAGTCAAACTAAAAAAAAAACTAAACACTCCATAAGCATGTTAAGGTCTCTATCAATGTAATTGACATTTTTGTTATTTAAGAAATAAACAACACTCCATAAGCATGTTAAGGTTTCTATCAATATAATTGACATTTTTGGTATTTAAGAAATAAACAACATTCCATAAGCATGTTAAGGTCTCTTTCAATATAATTGACATTTTTGTTATTTAAGAAAAAAAAAAAACAACACTCCATAAGCATGTTAAGGTCTCTATCAATATAATTGACATTTTTGTTATTTAAGAAATAAACAACACTCCATAAGCATGTTAAGGTCTCTATCAATATAATTGACATTTTTGTTATTTAAGAAATAAACAACACTCCATAAGCATGTTAAGGTCTCTATCAATATAATTGACATTTTTGGTTTTTTTTAAATAAACAACACTCCATAAGCATGTTAAGGTCTCTATCAATATAATTGACATTTTTGTTTTTTAAGAAATAAACAACACTCCATAAGCATGTTAAGGTCTCTATTAATATAATTGACATTTTTGTTTTTTAAGAAATAAACAACACTCCATAAGCATGTTAAGGTCTCTATTAATATAATTGACATTTTTGCTCTTTAAGAACCAAACAACACTCCTTAAGCATATTAAGGTCTCTATTAATATAATTGACATTTTTGTTATTTAAGAAATAAAACAAATAGTAATTGATTTTAAATATCACAAGACTGCTTTCCTTTGAGCAAAACATGCGATCACATCGTTGACAAACTATGTTGTAACTTCCAAAGTGCTTTCGAAATACTCACATTACATTCAAATACATGTAGTAGAGACCCCACATATCTACGAAAATAGGATGAAAGACAAATGATAATGAATGAACTTAACATTAATTTGATTTCCTCAATTTTCAGGTATATGGTGTATATACATGATATAGAATAATACCACAGAAGCAAAGAGGTGCGTGCAACATAAACATGGAATAAACAGCACAGACACAACCTGTAGCAAATGTTCCCAGAAACAGAAAATAAAAAAAAAAAACATTTTCCCTGATTAAAAGGAATAATTTAAAAAGAAAGTCTAAACATTTTCTTGTTTAATTGAATGTTATTTTGATATTGAAATATGCATAAGTCTTATGATATAATTAAAAAAAAATGCAATCGGCTTACTAGAAATGTTTTTGAGTATATTTTGTTTACTTGTTGCATTACAGGCATTATATTTGCTTACATCATGTAGTAATTAATAAATAAATGAATAATGGGCGTATATGATTATGAATTTTGGATATGCTACTTTAAATTCACTGCTTCCATGTTTATATTTGATGGATTTTTTCGTCCCTAGAACATCAGAATAATAAGGTGAAATCTATTTATATTTTGGTTGGTGTATCAAAAAGTTACTTATAATCCGAAAAAAACACCACTAAGAGATAGGTTTTTACGATGAATTAACAGCATATACAATTGTTAATTATGTTATACATTAGTAGAACTATCTAGCCAATTAACGTTTAACCGAATGTCACATATGTCTGAGTCAGTCAACAACATTAACGAATATTATAACAAAAGTGTGCTAGAAAACTACAATAAATATGTTAGAAGGCAATTCTTATAATTGGTTTTTCATTTCAAGAAATCCTAAAACCAGTCTTACTGTAGACCTTATAGTATTGTAAAGCATTATTAGTTTTCGGGCTTAGCCGTAAAGGAATTGATTCTACACATTTTAAGAATGTATTTGGGTTACTAGTACCTTATTATTCGGTGTAAATAACAATTTATTGCTTAATGTAATTGGGGAAAATCAACAATAAACAATTAGCAAACCAATGTAAGCGTTGTATTATTATTTCAAACATCCCCTTGCACTATCCTAAGTTATTTACGTTTTTGCACTATATTCCAGTAAGCAGAATTACTTTGAAATATGTACTATATCACCGTTAAGGAACCAATGAGAGGTAGGGGAAGGCCAATTTCTCAATAATGTACTATATCACCGTTCAGGAATTCATTCAGGGTAGAGGAAGGACAATTTCCTAATAGTGCACTATATCGCCGTGTACAAATTAATATGGGGTAGCGAAAGACAATTTCCCAATAGTGTGCTAAATCACTGTTCAGGAATTCATTCAGGGTAGGGAAAGACAATGGTAAAATAGTGTACTATATCACCGTCCAGGAATTCATTATGGTTAGGTGAAGGACAATGTCCCAATAATGTGCTAAATGACCGTTCAGGAATTTATTAGGGGTAGGTGAAGGACAATATCCCAATAATGTACTTTATGACCGTTCAGAAATTCATTAGGGGAAGGTGAAGGACAATATCCCAATAATTGACTATATCACCGTCCAGGAATTCATTAGAGGTAAGAGAAGGACAATGTCCCAATAATGTGCTATATCACCGTTCAGAAATTCATAAGAGGTAGGAGAAGGACAATATATCAATAATGTGCTAAATGACCGTTCAGAAATTCATTAGGGGGAGGTTAAGGACAATATTCCAATAATGTACTATATCACCGTCCAGGAATGCATAAGGGGTAGGAGAAGGACTATTTCACAATAATGTGCTATATGACCGTCCAGGAATTCATTAGAGACAGGAGAAGGACAATATCCCAAAAATGTGCTATATGACCGTTCAGAAATTCATTAGAGGTAGGAGAAGAACAATATCCTAATAATGTGCTAAATGACTGTTCAGGAATTCATTAGAGGTAGGAAAAGGACAATTTCACAATAATGTACTAAATGACCGTTCAGGAATTCATTAGCGGTAGAAGAAGGACAATATCCTAAAATGTGCTATATCACCGTTCAGAAATTCATCAGGGGTTGGAAAAGAACAATACCCCAATAATGTGCTATATCACCGTTCAGAAATTTATTAGAGGTAGGAGTAGGAGAATATCCCAATAATGTGCTATATGACCGTTCAGGAATTCATAAGAGGTAGGAGAAGGACAATTTCACAATAATGTGCTATATCACCGTTCAGACATTCATTAGGGGTAGGTGAAGGACAATATCCCAATAATGTGCTAATTGACCGTTCAGGAATTCATAAGAGGTAGGAGAAGGACAATTTCACAATAATATGCTATATCACCGTTCAGAAATTCATTCGGGGTGAATAAAGGACAATTTGCCAATAGTGTTCTTAATCACCATTCAGGAATTTATTTGGAGTAGTGTGTTTTTTCATTGTTCAGAAATTCATTCGGGATGGATAGGGGACGCCCAACTTACCACTATTGTGCTATATCACAGTCCGGGAATGCAGTAGTGGTAGGGGAAGAACAATTTCACTATACTGTTATATATCACAGTTCAAAATTTCATTTAGGGTAGAAATATGATAATTTTCAAAAGTGTCATATATAACTGTTCAGGAATTAATTAGGAGTAGGGGAGGGACAATATCCCAATGGTGTGCTATTTCACCGTTCAGAAATTCATAAGGGATAGGGGAAGGACAATATTCTGATAGTGTGCTAAATCAACGTTCAGAAACTCATTAGGGGTATGGGGAAATCATTACCCAATAGTGTGCATTGTCACTTTTCAGGAAACCAATAGAGGTAGTGGAAGGTCAATATCCCAATACTGTGCTATATCAACGTTTAGGAACTAATCGGGGGTAGGGGAAGGACAAATTCCCAATAGTGTGCAATATAACCGTTCAGGAATTTATTAGGGGTAGGGGAAGAACAATATAACAATAGTGTACTATATCACCGTTCAGACATTCATTAGGAGTAGGGGATGGACACTTTCTCAAAAGTGTGTTTTATCACCGTTCAGGAATTCATTAAGGGTAAGGGAAGGACAATTCCCAATATTGTACTATTTCACCGTTCAGACATTTATCAGGAGCAAGGGAAGAACAAATATCCAATAGTGTACTGTATCACCGTTCAGAAATTCATTATGGAATGCGGAAGGACAATTTCCTTACAGGAAATGCCTGTACCAAGTCAGGAATATAACAGTTGTTTTCCATTCGTTTGATGTGTTTGAGCCTTTGATTTTGCCATTTGATGAGGGATTTTCCGATTTCAATTCTCCTCAAATTGTGGCATTTTTGTTATTTTACTTTGTACATAACCGTTCAGAAATTCAAGAGGGGCAGGCGAAGGAAAATTCAACTATATTTCACAAGTTCTGAAATTGTCACTATTGATTTTGTCAGCTTTTATGGATGTCCCCTTTTCGCTTTTTGAATTTATCATGGAGTATGGTAATTTTGTTATACTTTTTTTAGAATGTTTTAATTGAACTGACTATTTAAAAAACGCGGTGTATAATTACATCTTGATAAAAGTTTTACCATAATGAGTGTTTTGATAAATTATACTTTCGTTCTTGTTTATGATGATGTAGAATTTAACAAACAATCTGGTTTACGTTTTATTAATTCGATTATTATTGCTGATAAATAAACGAAATCCATGTAGTTTCTCTAGATTTTGATTTTACAGTATTAAAACTTACAACTTCAAAATGACATGCGTTGAGAGTCACACACCAATAAATGATGATTCACCTAGTAAGTTATAATAAGTGATTGTAGTTTAAAATCCATTTGAACTGATTTTTAAAACCTACGCGTATAATTTTATTAAGCAAGAATGGGACTCGTTGCGTTTAACACATTTGTTTTTGTTCTGTTTATATATACAATAATAGAACTAAAAGGAGGTATACAGGCGTAACGAGTTTTTATGTGTTACGTTTATATATTAGATTATAGAAATGAAAGGGGAAATATTTTTTATGCATAATTATGTATAGAATTAAAAGTTGATTTATATAATTAAAGAATTTGTACAATTAAGTCTGTAAAGTATGATCAAACACGATCGTGACGTATCAATTGAAATCCGTAAAAACCATACGCTTGAGTAGAGGGTATTTACTGCTGATATATTGTAAGTTTGTAACTAGAAAGTTGAAATCAGTACGTTTGTCATAAAGTAAACAATTTGTGTCAATATCGTATTCAAAGGTTTAAATAAAATATATAAATAGATACTCAAACTGTTGAACTATAAAGCAACTGTGAGAATGATAATTAGTTTCCTTTTTTCTCTTTAAAACTAAATATCAATATCATGAGTCTACATTTAGTATTAGAATGATGCCTTCTTAACAACTTCTTACATAAGACAATTACTTCAACATGCAATTTAAATAATGATGTTTCACCTCAGGTTTCTCGTTCGGTTCGTGTTGCTAAACCCTGAGTGTTCTATATTATGTGTTGTTAGTGATATTTGTTTTTTTCGACGTTACCTCAAAGGTATCATATAGATGTATTTCTTGTTTTTAGTAAAAGTAAAAACAACTGCAAATTGATAACCATTAAGTCATATTTTGAGTAGATACGATTAACTGTAGATCAGCTTAGTTTTAATCTATAAGTTAATTAAAGATAAACACATACAAATCAAAACACTAAGACTTGCGTTTAAAAAAAAAAACTTACACTATGTAAATTCTGTGTATGAACTAAATTTTTTTCAGGATATCGTACACATCTAACTTACATTTTACAGTTTCCCCCACCTCAGTGTAATATGTCTATATATGCACACACCAGTTATTATTAGGATGATATTTTTTTCTTCTTTTGTTGAAATACATTATGATTAATAAGTCAAAAATCCAGGTCAATGTTTAACATCATCAATAAAACCTTGCACTAGACAATTATACAGTAGTCAATAAACAAAAAGTCTTAAATGTAAAATATTCATAATATATTGGAATTATAACTTAAGTTTTATGTTTCACAGTTCTACCTTTAAATACACGACATACATATATAACCGTTATTGATTTAAATGTAAAACACTCTTATCATAGGCTATTTTCCTTACCTGTGTAGTATACATTGTCGACAATAGCTGACGAAATGGCACAGGCAGCCTCGAAAACATGTGAGATTTGTGTTAGTGCTCCAGGATCCCAATACTGCTTAGAATGTGAGCAATATTTTTGTGAAAATTGTAAAACCTTTCATATGAGACAGAAACTATCAAAAAATCACCAATTTCAGTCTTCATCAGACGTTATCCCGGAAGGTAAATCGAAATGTAAGGAACACAATGAAGACGTCAGTTTTGTATGTAATACCTGTAATGTAGCAGTGTGCAGTAGTTGTGTAACTGGAAGTCACACAGGGCATGCCTTTTCTAAGCTAATAGACAGCATATCACAGCTGAAAGAGAAGAATAAAAAAGACCTCCAACGTAAAGGACACGACACAACCGAAAACATGAAAAAGTTGGAAGAAGTACTAAAGGCATTTGATGTGAAGGTGGAAGTAGTAGTCAAAACTATTACAGAAGAAGGTACGAAGATAAAGGCTATGGTTGATAAATGTATCGCACAGATGATTGCATCGATCAAGGATCAATCCAAGACAGAAAAGGACAAATTAACAAAGATCCTAGCAGAAAGGAAAATGGATTTGAAGGCGGGAAGTAACTTAGACAAGAAGATATATGAACTCGACAAGACACGAAACGATGGAAAATTGTTACAGTCGTTACAGAAGCTTACAGATGACATTGCAAAGCTGACGATAGAGCCTTTACCCGTATTTCCAAACATACAGTATACTGCTAAGCCTGTAACAGATAACGACATCAAACAGCTGTTTGGCATCTTCAAAATAAGGTAAATACCTGAGAAGAGTATTGTTCTGTAGACTGCATTCTGCAGTCGTAATACATGCTTAAATATGACTATATTATTTGAAAGTGACATGTATTTTTGCATAATAAAAATTCAGTTTTTGAATATCAATGTATTTCTGAATAAAATCTCATGACAGACGCAGGGGGAACAAGTCATTCAATAAAAAGATGTGGTCATTAACAATGTATTGTTTATAATGAAATAACAATGGACTCTAGTAAATAGACATGTAGTCTATGACCAAGCACATTTTAAATTGTATTCACAATGCACTCGACACTACCTAAAGTTATGAAGTTATTCAGGAATACTTGTTTTCACACTAGCACTGAATATCTGTTTTCCTCATCTTTAAATGTTTTGTTTTGATATTATACATTTAAGGAATCATGTGTAAATACTTCATTTTTATTTTGACAGTGGAGTACGTACACATTATATCGGACACAGAGAGAAAGAATTACCTAAACCAAAGAGGTAGGGCAATTTGTTTGTATATTTCACAGTGTTAATTTTACGCTTTAAACAATGTAAACTATTCGTCAAATGTGTAAGCGAATCACACATTATATTCCTGTTTACCTTATCTTTTTTTTTACGAAATGAAGTCCTCTCTCCATGGTTTTGAGTAAATTTGTTTCTTATATTGTGTAAACCAGTGCACCGTTTTACTGTCGACACATTTACTAATTACATGTATGTACTTATCTTCATTACATTGTTCCTAAGTAGCAGTTTTTTAAGCCGTATTTGCTTAATTTTCTTGATACATATTTCATCAACTCACATTTGTTTTAAAATATTTTGTTTTGCTTTGATTTACATCTTCTTCAAAGTCATTTGTAATGCGTTGCATACGTTAGCAAGCACTTACTCGAGTAGGACTGCGTTTAAGTGAATAATACTGATAATGATGTGCAAACATATAGCGTAATTTATTTTCCATAGCGTTAAAATTAGGTTGTATTTAATGTTCGTAAATATACTGCTCGTTAAAATGTTTCTGCTTGTCTAGTTACAGATTTAGAACCTATTGATACTTTAAACTTACGATATAACCATGATATTGACACTGCATGAAAGTATTAATTTAAGGTATCAATAAACTACTTGAAAATCAGTCGTAATTTCCGAGTTTATTTTTTTTCTGGTAGTTTATAGTTCAAGTAAACGCAATGTTTAATAGTAGTTTACAAATAGTTTACTGGACGCAGTAAGTTCATGAATTGACACCTGATTTACTGTCCAGTAATTTTCGAATTTAACAAAGTTTAATATACATACAACATCAAATTTAATGTAGAGAAAATCTGTAAAACATGATTTACTACAAATTTAAGTCAATAATATTCCAAACAGTAAGCTGTTTACTGTGGTTTTAAATCTGATTCAACATCGAGTTACAAATTTAATACAACGATAAACTTTCATTTAATGCAAATTGAAATCAAATTCAACTTCAAGTTTAAAGATTTAATGTGCGAAATAACTTGATTTACTTCAAATTTAAACTCATTTTGACTCCATTTACTATCGAAAATCTTTGTAATCTCCGTGTTTGGTGCACCAAATATATGCCAATTGACCTGCAAATTCACGACAGAAAACAGTATATTTGCAGCTTTCATCCACATATGACCAGTAACCGTTCTTACAATCGAACCCTATTATAATGCAGGATATATTTGTTTATACAAACATACTTCAGTATAACAAACAAAGCCATAATTGTACACCCTAAGTTGCCACAACCCATAATTCGAATTAAACACTCATGATTGCCTCAAAATATAAGATATTACAGTGAGAGGAGCAACTGGAAATTCATAAAAAAAACTGCCCGTAATGGAGATCTAGACTATGGCGAAATCCTGAATAAAAAAAAAAACAATTATCTAGAATCTTAGCTAAATTTATTCATTATTTTCAATTTACAAATACATGACAAATTAAAGTACTAACATTCCATTCTATAATAATTAAAAAAAAAACATCTACATACATAACAAAATTATAAAACTCGAATTTTGTGCATTTTTGTTTGTTTTTGCTAAAGCTGTTTTTAAGGAACAAAAACATATCAGCTTCATGACGTAAAAGGACTGAGTATTTAAATATAATAAGCAGAAACATATTTGCAGAATTCTCTTTGTTGTGGTTGTTTTGATTGTCTTACCTAATTACAACTTACAACTATTTTAATAGAAAGAGTTATTTCCCTTTGAATACAAAGATTCGAACTGAATAATAAAATCCAACGTAATTTGGAGGGTTTAACAAGCACCCAATTCTATACAACCCCTTTCTTATTAAAATAAAAAAATCAAGATCTTAATACTTATTTTTTATAAGAATATTAATTATTATAAACGTGTAAACCTTTAAGCTAAAAAACAACAACAAATTTCTTCAATTTTTAAAGATACGAAAAATATTCTTATTTTAACAAGAGTTGTTTCCCTTTCATTGCTTACTGTTTTTAATCAATTGAAGAAAAAAAAAATTCACATATAAGATCCCAGTTACATGTCTATATGTTTTATCAGTGCAATTAATTTCAAAATATATATTTGATTATGCTCGCGTGGACATCAATATAATATAAAAAATACACAATGAAGAGCTTCACAACTAAAACAAGGATTTTAAATGTAAAACCAACTGTTGTATACATGCATTGTATGATTGCTTATATCAGGGTACCAGATAAAATTTACTGCTATCTAGTTTTTTCTTGTTTATATTGTATAATTACGCACAACAGAAATATTTAAAACATTGAAATTTAATATATACCAAGTTTCTTACTATTTCGAAGAATTACCATTTTGTCTTCTTCTTTTTTTTTTACTACTATGTGCAAATAATACACTGCTTATTTTCTCGGTATCACTTCCATATTTATATAAAAAAAACAAGATTTTCCATCTAAAAATGAAGATTCTATAAAAAAATATTTTTTTAACATTTATTTTCCGTGATGCTAGGTTACAAATCAAAAAAGTTATTATATTTTGTTTTGCCAATGAAATGTACATTGTTCGTGTTATTTTTAAATAGTTTTGCCCATTACAATAGTATTACTGTTGTTTCGCGAAGAACTTTTCTTTACTATTTTTTATGAAAAACGTTCCCCTTTCGAACCGCTTGTTGTTGTTGAAGACGGTATGTTGACATCCGACATGAAGATGTATTTTTTCTCTTTCTGTTCGCATCTATTTGATTTCGTGATGACTGAAATATGTTAATATAAGAATAGAACGATATATCAGATTTTTTGTTTTTTTTAGTTTTGGACAAATAATTGTGTAAAAATTATTAACAATCACATGTAGCATTTACTATGGTCGGTAAAACTTGCATACTTAAAACGAATAAAGTTTAATCATTGACATTATTTTTAAACTATTTAAACACCCATTCATGTCCTGGCACGACTTCTGGTTTTATCCTTGAGGAAACTGCCCCAACCTTTCCTTTATGGTGCTGCCGTCTGCTTCTCTTGGTTAGTTGATCATTATGCTTTTGGCCTAGTTTTTTTTTACTAATTTATCAACATCGTCAGACCTCCATGGCAGAGGTCTGACGATAAACGATCCTTCGTCTTATGAATCTGTTTGTTCATAAGACATGTTCTGCACCACAAGGCTATTCGAGCCCTTTTCTTTTTGTTCCTCTGGTATACTGGACTTTTACTTTTAGGGCCTCTTTTCTGTTGTTTAATTTCTAAAAAAAAAAAGAGAATAAAGCTCAAATCAAAATTCTTTGAATTTCATTTTGAATACATACAAATAGATTCCATATATGCCGTAATAACTCTCTTTCAATAAAGATATTATTATCATTATTATTATTATTATTTTTATTTTTATTATTATTATAACCTCAGCAAAAAGCAGTCTGTAAAAAAAATACTAGTGATTACTGTGACAGAAAGCATGCTGTATATTATTTATGAATATAATATATTATCCAACAGAACACTCAATTCTTAGCATTTAATTTCTCTCTCTCTTGAAAAGCCCGGCCGGCGAGAGAGGGAGAGATAAATTCTACCGTTACATCAAGTGAAGGCCTGCCGAGCTTTTTGAGTATTGAAAATTCAATTGTCGAGAGTGGAGAATTATTATATTGCACGAGATTCGGTGTTGGATTCTGTTTCTATTTTGATTTTTAGACGTTACGTAGACAAACTTTTTCACCGATCTGCAAAATGAGGTATATATATATATATATGTGACGTCATTAGATATAGTCACCTTTTTCTTTTTTTTATTGTAGCGTCACAAAAGGAATTTAGTGAAAAGCAAAATGAAAATGAAGTTAAAAGGGGGTTCCCTGTTTAGAGTGATATAAGTATATAATATCAAATAAAACTCCCGTCTAAATCCGCTTCTTATGTTGACTGTAATATCTTAATTGTTCACCATAATAAAAAAATCAGTTCTTACTCTTCTCATCTTACTGTACACAGCCATTTTCCTGTTATGTTCTTCTTGTTTACCAGTTTCGTCTCTTCGTTTCTTTGCTTTGAACGATTCAAAATTTGTCTTTATCCATCCTACAAAAAAAAAATCTACTTGACGCAATGTAAAAGAAAAATTTTTTTAATATACAATTGCTTGCCTCCATTTGAGACTAAACAGTGTCACTTGGTTATTCCATGGTAGAATGTTTTGATGTGATATGATCGAAATCAAAATAGATCTATTAAAGTTATATGATAGTATGCATTTGCTATTATTTATAATATGGAAATTATATGGCGTTTCAAAATATTACTGAAAGTGTCTGCTTATATACCCGAGCAAATGCGTAAATAAAGTAATATATAAGGAAAGAAATAATATGTATATTTATTTTTCAAAATCATGAGTAAGAAAAGGAGTCCAAATTTTACGTCGCAGGAGATTCAAAAAGTTTGAATGCAAAATGGAGAAGAATAAATCTAAATATTTTGCCGACTGAGCAACACAACTATTATTTTTATTGTAATGTACATTATACATGAAAAGTAATTAGAATTCTAGTTGATAATCATAAGACCATCGTAAGTCATGTCGCGAGCTAGTGTCCTAAGTTTACGACAAAAGTTATGATATATCGAAAACATATCTTACGACTATGACATGTCCTAAGACCATCATAAGACATGTCTTAGTCATAAGATACTTTCGAAAAACAGGCCCCTAGCTGGTAATGGGATTACTCATTTCAACACTTGGTCCGAAATCATATGAAGTGAATTCAATGGTAATATTGAACGTCATGTTTCGAAATAAAAAGAGGTAGGATACAGGTGTGTAGCAACAAGGAATCGACCATGTGATTTCAAAGGGGGGGGGGGGGGGGTATGGTTATTTCCTAAAAAAATATTCTGAATCCAGATTTTCCTCTTACCTTATAGTGTTAAATTTTGCAAAAAAAAAATGTTCGCGCTTTGGGTGAAAAAATAAAATTCTGACTCAGACAAAAAACCATACCCCCTCCCCCCTTAAAGTTAAATGGTTGCTCCCTAAAACAGCACAACAAAAATACCCTCTTGTAAAAAAAAGCCGACAGTATCAATGTAATGTTAACATAAGCTAGGATTTATTCAGTAACGTAACACTCTTTTCCAAAATAAAAAAAGTATCAACTGAATTTGACTACTTTTAACTTTTTAGATGTCATTCTTAATATGACAGTTAAACATGCCTTCTAGGCTAAGCAATTGTATTGCAGAACAGCAATTTCGACTATTTTGTTTTTGGGGTTTGGAGGGGGGCTACAAACCTCTAACAACACCGTTCACTTCATCAGGATATTGGGCCTTTTACAAATTATATGATGAATCCAGACTTCTCTTTGTTCTCTGTAAAATTATTTAAAAAAAAGTAAATTGAAAAAATAATCTTACTGTAAATCAAAGCTTCCTTAAATAAGAGTGTAACAAATGTCGGCAATAATTATCAATTATTGCTAAAATGTTGTTTGAATCTGAATAGAACTATGATTACCAAATACACATATATATATCCTGCAAACTTTTCACTTAAATTGACCCAAAAGCTGTGTACAAAATTAAGATTTATACTCGAATAAGTAGAATTTCATAATTAATGATTCAAAGTAGATATATGATCAAAATTAAATCTGTTTCAATGTCGTAAATCACAAGTAATCGAGCATTTTTCCTAAAACCGTATCGTTTAATGATGAATGTGGACATACATTACATATTAAGTTACATTGGTTTGAATAACAAACCATGAGATTTTTTCAATTTCCAAGGAAACTTTTAAATTATTTAATTTCATATACATACTTTGAAATACTGCCAGTTTCGTTCTTTATTCTCCAGATGAAATCCTTTTCAGTAATACCCTGCTGATAACCATCCCTTCTTGATTGCTGAAAGGAAAAAGTAATTGCATGCATCAAGAACAACTGAGAACTGAAGTTATATAATTATATGTGTAGAAAGTCGCAAACATAAAATATATATACATGTACATTCTTAACTTCACGACTTCATTACGTTCTAATTAAAACACAACAACATGTAATCAAAGTGTGTAAAATTTTGCAATATTTATACAATTAAAACACAAAATGTAAGTGTGCAATATGTATTCGAATCTTGTGCCGACCACAATTACTTCTTTGTACATATAGTCCGAAAACAAAATTGTAATCCGCTACTACATGTACAATATGCAATATTTTGAAAAGGTAATTAAAAGTTGAACAATGAATAATTACTTACTTGTGCAGGGACGTTAATCTTTTGGCTTCCCTTTTTTCGTTCATTTGTTTTTGATTGTAGTATTTGAATCATAATATCCACTTTCTTTTCAACATTAATTTGTTTTTCTTGCACTTTTACCAGTTGCCTTTTCATTTAGATGACTTCTTTGTTAAAGTGTCAATCTAAAAATAACAATTATAACTAAACCATTTAAAATACATGAGTTACAAAACTCAATAAAGTTCATCATTTCTTAAAAACCAAAAGACTATTAAATCAATCCGTCATTCAGAATATATATGTACCTAAAAAAACCACCTAAATTTATGACATTCACCGATGTATACAAGTAGTGTATATAACAGATTTAAAGCATAACATATATTATATACAATGTATGTACATTGTCGGAAAATATAAGATGTATGTGTACGAGCTTTAGAAACAGGACGAAAAGCGAGGCTCTCCGAGCTTTTCTCCTGTTTCGCAGCGAGTACAAATACATTTTATATTTTCCGACAATGTACATATACTGTTTTTATCCTGCAATTTTCACCCGACACGTGAAACTTTAGTTGTTAAAATACAAATCATTGGATTTTAAAACTGGTGCGCACGAAATTCAAAAATCGTATGCAAGACATCGAAAATAATGCGCATGTCATTTCAAAAACTGGTGTGAAACTTTCAAAAATGGTGTGTAGGACTTTTAAAATAATGCGAACGACTTTCATAAATGGTACACACGACTTTTCATACGCACTAGTTTCAAAGTGGTGCGCACGATTTTTCAAACTGATGTGCACCAGATTAAATCTCGGGCGAACGAAAATTGTATATGTATATGGCACTTAAGGCGCTCCGAACAACAGGACATGATTGTAGCAACATATAAAATTTACCTGGCGATTAATATATAATCAACAATTTTGCGCCTGTCCCAAGTCAGGAGCCTCTGGCCTTTGTTAGTCTTGTATGTTTTTTTTAATTTTAGTTCATTTATATGTTTTGGAGTTTAGTGTGACGTCCATTTTCACTGAACTAGTACACAATTTTATTTAGGGGCAAGCTAAGGACCACCTCCGGGTGCGGGATTTTCTCGCTGCGCTGAAGACCCATTGGTGGTCTTCGGCTGTTGTCTGCTCTTTGGTCGGGTTGTTGTCTCTTTGACATATTCCCCATTTCCATTCCCAATTTTAAATATAATAATTCAGTTGTAAACTGAGAAATAAAAGTTGAAAACTCAGCTTAAAAATACTGTTTTGGTGAAAATATCATATAAGATATGCTGATTAGATAGGACATAATAATTTGTCCTTATCCATAATTAATCATTATAGTACAGTAACTTATTATTCAAAACGCAATACAAATTTGTAAAGGTTAAAGTGCTTTTCATATAGTACATTTCGTATATAAAGTATGATATTTGTGTACTCATTTTTAGATTTTTTGTCACGATATCATATTTCCCATCGGCAAATCGTCGATTCATATATATATATATACCAAAAAAAATGTTATGAAAGGTCTATCAGGTGAAATTTTAGATACACGATGAAATAAATGAGATTTTAAGTGAATGAGTAATATTTTTGGTAATTCAAAACTATAGTATAATAGCTGAAAATGTGAAACTGTTGTTTCTTCTTTCGGAGCAGAGCTTTTAAATGGTCCCATTAGAACAGATGGAAATGTTAAGATTCAACAGGAGATTAATTTACTATAAACCAATGTGATCAGTTTGGTCACAATCAGTGACATAAATATAATGCAAAATAACGGATAACATCACAATTTTAATGAAATATATGGTAAAAATGAAGAACATTTTCAATTGTGACCATAGTTTCAATTTTACAATAATCATAGATAAAGAACACGCGTAAACGAAAATCCGATTAGCGGCTTTTGCCTCCGTTTTGATTTGAAATTGACAAATAAAAATTATTAGTTCTAGTTACTCATCGAAAGATCAATTGACCGATTGATACATATTGTACAACTATTGATTTTGCAACAGTTTATTTAGAAAATATGGTAAAAGCGCGAATGATTGGTCTCCATTTTCTTTTAAATGTTTTGCTAATTTTGAAAATAATGAACATGTGTGCACAATAATTATCAGAGACGATGATAAAACATGTGTTCATGAAGAGAAAAAAAGAAGCGTGGTAACATAAAGAAAAGTGGTTTTACTGAAAATAGAAAATTACTGTTAAAAAAATCGGCTTGAACTGTTATTGCTTTTTATTAATTCAGTTATATGATATGACTTCTTTTTTTTAAGCATTGTTTCAAAAATCATTAATCAATTTATTTATTTTTTATTTAACTAAGAATTGAAAGTTCATAATTATTAAAACGGAAAAAAGAACAGCTAACCGACAAAATATAGATCACAAAAGAATAAGGATAACTAACACCTGTACATACGTTATCATTTACTTTTCAAAGATAATAAAGAAATTGTTTTAAGATGTTTAACCTTAAATGCTTTTTTATTTATTCATTAATTGATAGAAGCAGTATTTCACCATAATATAAGACAAAGTATATCTATATGTCAATTGTCCGACTCAGAGGCGCTTTCATTTTTCTTTAATCTGATAGATTAAACTATTTCTAAGCATATACAGGACAAGTTGTAAAAGAAATTTCGTTTCTTTTTATCTTCGTGGGGAATTATTTTCTGAGCAGATTCAATTACCAGGAATGCGTCATCACATCTTATATCAATGAAGTAGATACATATATACTTTCATTCACTATATATAATTGATTTGTCCAGATTTCAAATGTCAGTATTGTTAATTTGAATTTAGTTGCAAAACGAATTAATGACCATTTTATCCTGTATTTTTGCACACCGTTGGTTTCGAAATCAGGCAATGATTGAAACCTATGAAGATATGAAAACTTAAGAAAAAAATATACAGGAACATCGTTAACCAAAAACAAAATGAGTATTAAAGCTATGTATCTTTTGGGTACAAACAAAAGATCCAATTTGGTTAATGATGTCTTGCTGTGTGCAATTTCATTTTCAAAACATTTGCCTTTGGTTTTCTTTTGGCCGTTTTATGCAAACAATTCTATTTAAGCAGACGTGCAGACACATCATCTAGCTATTAGCTGAGGTAACTGCCATAAAACTAATATTAGTTACATTTGCAACAATTCTCGACTTGATATACAAATGTATACGATTACGAAAGTTTTATTTTGATTCGGTTATTTTAACTTTAATAAACATTTACTAAAGCAATTATGTGACAGTCATTGTATTGATATATACAGCTTTAATAATAAAGGGCTTTAATGATAAATGAGGCATCACTGTTAAAGAAAACGACGTTATAAATGGCTAGTTTTTAAAACAAAAAATACACGAAAGAATATTTGTCCCAGAAATGTGAAAAAAATGTTTGAACCTTTAAAGGAAAAAGTTTTTTACACACAAAAACATCTTGTTTTTAAATTTTTTTTTTTTTCAATGTGTTTTATGATGGTCACTTGTCTAACACTGTTCTAACAAAAACCCTTGGTACTTGGGAACAGGACACTTTTGTTTTAGCCCTCCCCCTTTTTTCTGTAATTTGTTATTTTTTTTTTTTTTTTGGTTTTCTTATAATTTAATTTTTTTCTCGCGTTTTTCTATTTCATATGAACATAAATATACTAGAAATAACTTGTATTTGCAATTTTATATCAGTTCTAAAGTAAACTTGGAATTGATAGATAATAGCAAATATACAAGTTATTTCTAGTATATATTTATGTTCATGTAATACAAAAAAGAAATGCGAAAATAATTGAAATTAACAGAAAACAAAAAATAACAAATTTTAGGAAAAAAGGGGGCTGGCTAAAAAAAAGTGTCCTGTCCCCAAGTACCTTTGACAAAAACGTATCCGTTGTAAGCAGACAGATAGACAAAATTAAATCATAACATATTACACTTAAGAAACACTTCATTGTTTGAATTTTCATCGACTTTTTAAAGTTTTACCTTGTTTGCTGATGCTGTAGTCTGTTCTTTTCTTGATATACCCTCTGTGACAGAAGTAAGTGACCTGCTAGAACGAACTTCTCCGGATAAAGGTGTTCTAAGGAAAGTCGGAATGATTGTCCTGCTGGAACATGGTGTACTTGCCAAATTGGTTGGGGTATTAGAATAACTTCGAATTGACGGTGTACTAAAGCGACTGACTGTTACTCTACTGCATTCCAAAGCACTCATGGACTCATCGGGTATATCCTCTGGCCCGCCACGTGCTCCTGCCATATTATCATTGGTTGTTGTTTCCCCTTTCTGACTGTTGCTGCTGTATTCATCTTCGCCAGATGAATAGTAACGTAGATGAAGGCTTTCATCTTCCATAGACACGTATTTATGTATAAGAAAAAACATCACGAAAAACTACCTATCAGATTTAAACAAGTTGCTTTCTTTAAAAAAAAGAAAAGCAACACGTGAACCCGAGACAACTGACTGGTCACCAAATATTTTTTGCTGAATTTATTTTTGCTTTTGATTTGAAATAATTGACTGTTGATAGAATGAGGTAATAAAAAAAAATTACCTTTATTGAAAATATGTTATTGTGTGTAGATTCGTGCACAAGTCAATTAAAATCATTGCTGGATTTTAGTTGTAAAAAGAAAATTGTATACAATTACCATTTGAAACTACCTTTTAAGGCTTGACTATTTTATTTATTACTTGGGAGTGTACATCATTATTTCTCCGTGTTTTATATACAAAGACATAATCCTATTCCAATTCTCAATTTCTGCAAAACGGAAGAAAAAGACCAACAGATCTAGACAAACAATAGTACACAAAAAACATAAATAAGAAATGCAAAAAAAAAATCACCTTCGACGAGTAAAATCAATGTTTATGCATGCACGTACTTTTTCTTGCGCAAGAAATAGTAAATGGTTAGCATACACACTGATATTCTGGAAAAAAATATCATGCATTTGCGTCATCACGTATATTTATTCTAGGTTCAAATCTAATGTTAGTTGAATTCGGATGTCAAACTGCCTACCTCAAGTGGTTTGACTGCGGATTCATTGCCATTCAATACGGCATTTGTGTTAATTTGTGATAATTCATTTGAACACTTAACATTATTAGCACTTATCAATGGACAGAAATCAGAAAAAAATATTAATTCAATCTCAAGCTTCCAGTGTCTTTCAGATATATATAGATGTTTAGGTTCACAAATAAGCACAAAAAACAGGCTCAGATCCAGGATTTGATGTAAAGGGGGAGTTGGGGTGCCCCTGAGAATGAGAGTAGGAAGACAAAACTTTAACAAAAAAAAAATGGCTGTAATTTCACCTATAAATTACATTTTTTTTTTCTGTCGCTAGGAGGCGCGCGCCTTGTGAATCCGCCCCTGATAAACAATGTACTTTAACTTCTCCTATCCGACATCATAATTCAAATTACATTCTTGAACCTGACTTATAAAACACTTGAATACTGCCGAATTGCAAATAAAAACCTATGTAAATATATGCAGTATCAGACCTTTATTCAGTTAAACCCCCCTTTTTGTACATATACAGCTGCCAAAAAGATTTCCAATAATGTCTTTTTAAAACCCCCATATCTATAGTTCTTCGATATTTAGGTGAAAGATTTAATCCCACCACTCGGATGCACGGAATATCAAATGAACATGTGATCTCCACCGAAGTTTAAAATTACGTTAATTAACAGCTTTTGATAGGCTGATATTTTCTCTTTTTGTTAATATAAAACGCCTATAAACCACACATCCCATATAGCCTAATATGGGCCGACACTATTTTAGTGTTTCTGCAGTTTAAGCCATTGATGGTCATCCTAAGATGCATTACTTTTATATTATCAAATATAAAAATTATTTATATATGTATCAATATATTCATATTAAAATTCTTCATCAATTAAATTATTGGTATTATGCAGATCTGCCAGCATCATGGGTACTGACCCCCTACGGATCAAGAAAGTATTTGTAAAATTCAATAGGGGGATACATCCGTAAAGGGGGACTAGGGGTCAGTATCAAACCATATAAATTATTGTATGAGCTAGCACATATAATGCTTGAAATATAAAGACATTAATATTGTTTAACTTATTCAGGAAAAGATGCCAGCAATGTAAACGTGACCTCTCTGCCGTATATTAAAATAGTTTTTTTCTGCCTTGTTCTTTATCGCATGCCCTTGCTTCTTTTTATGTTGCTAGGAAAGTATTCGGACGGAGAATGAAGGATACAAATCATAACTGTCATCAAAACATATTCTCCAAGAAAATTTATTAACTTAACGATGAACACAATATAAAATCAAGGAGATGTGGTATGCTTATCAATGAGACTACTATCCATTAAAGTTCATATGAAGTGGATTTAAACAATTATAGGCAACCGTACGTCCTTCAACAATGAGAAAAACCCATAGTCGGCAATAAAAGGTCCCGACAAGGCAACATTATCATGGCCCATCAACAGTTTTGCAATTTTTATCGACAGAAACGATTTTGTACCATAAATTCACATTAACTTCAACTAACAATACGTATAAAAGTTATCGATGCGCTTCAATGAAATGAACTAAAACTGTTCCGGATCTTTCAGGATAAGCAAATCATGCTTCACATATGACACCCGTCGTGTTGTTCATTTATGAACAAATTCGATAAAAAGTCTCATTCCGTGATGTAACATTCGAGGAAAACAGGACGAGTTGTGATCAAGACAATACTCTAATGAACATATCGGTGGTAATCTGTGACACATATATTACTGAACTGTAACCAACACGTGATGGCGTCCGTAACTTTTTCGAAAGGATAACTGTAACTATATCACGTGAAACCCATGGGTTAAAAGCTTCCTTTTAATTATCAAGAAGACCCCATGGGTTGACAGGGGTCTAGAAACGTGATCACCCCTTGATCTTCTTTCGATGGCAGAAAACCGTATCCAAAATAAAGGCGTCCGTTGGGCTGTGTGGGATGTATAAATTCGCAGCCACGTCCGGTCAGAATGAGAACGTAACTCCGATGCCGGTGCTCTTTTCATGGTATGAAATCTTGCAACAAATCTGTGAGAGGACGGGCGTTGGCCAGTTGCAAGGCCTAATTTCTGTCCCTTTTTCCATACTAACATTTTCAATTGACATTCCAAATTTCCAGCGTCATCCCGGTCAACCCCCTATTGAAAGACCTAACTATTCACGGTATTCATTTTTTATTTGTCTCGTCCTGAACATGTATGAAACGTTTGCTACTGGACGTAAATAAACAGCAATAAATCTATAAAAAAAATCATGATAGGACATACACGCTCTGAAATATCGTATCAAAAGAAAGCTATACACGAGAGCTGCTGGGATACTGTTGCATAGAAATTAAAAAAATAAGGTAGTTAGAATCATCTTTTTTATGTCAAGTTTTGTCTGAAATCGACCATCATGTTCAATTTCTAGATGTATAAGTCAAGATGAGAGACAAACTTAACTTTGGTATTCTTTGTTTCGAGTTTTATGCGATAGATCGATGCGTTCGAGGAAGTCACCAACTGCATTTATTGTTAATTGCCTAATGTTCAGTGGCAAATAGTTCATGTGTGTTCAGGAAGGACACGACTACCTATACTTATGTATCCCAAACAGCCAAATGGAAGCCCCCGACTGAAGCAAGGATTTTACTGCCGGAACGAGAGAAGTCCAAGGAGGACAATATTTCTAACGAAAAAAAACCCTTGGGGTTGTTTATCAAGTATGACTTTTTCCTCCCTAAAGCAAGATAACTGTATCTTCGTTGGCTTAGCAAAATTGGAAAAATTCTTTCAATTTGTGTTGGAAGTTTAAAATGGGAA
The DNA here is from genome assembly GCF_021869535.1 of Mytilus californianus. Classification (NCBI taxonomy): domain Eukaryota; kingdom Metazoa; phylum Mollusca; class Bivalvia; order Mytilida; family Mytilidae; genus Mytilus; species Mytilus californianus. The sequence goes on along the minus strand of NW_026262669.1, from coordinate 4,954,850 downwards.
TACTTGAGTAAAAAAGTAAAAAATCTTTATTGGATTGCAAGAGAAAAAATGTACACTAAAAAATCTATGGAATATTTTTGTATCCACATCTGATTCGTAGTACATCTCTTACCTGTCATCACAAGAATGTACATGTATGCAAACACAAAACGGTTCAGCAAGGATTTATTCATGATTTAATTATTCAGGTTCATATCTCTGATGAAATATGTTTCGAAAAATAGTAAAATATAAACAAACAATTAAAAACTATTATGCGTTTTTTTTTAATTCTATAAAGGATCAATACAAAAAAATGTTTTCCTTGCCTAAACCTGTATACTGTAGAATACGTTATGACATTATAAAATGTATTTGCCTCCAACAAATGGTTAACTCATATATTAGAATATAATTTATTTGTTTTTACATCGCCTTTCTTGTAAGCTTTTTCAGCTAGGTAGACATATTTCCTTTTAGTTTATTAATACAGGGTGCAAAAATAAATAAAAGTAATAGAAAAAGTGTATGATTTATATATAGTATCATGCATGTACATTTATATTATTTATTATCTAAATACCCATCTACATGGGTAAATATATAGAAAAACTTTACATTGTTTAGATAATGTCGATTTTCTTAATTTCAAAGATAAGCGCCTGTCAAGAGTTCAAATTATTATGTAATAATTTAACACGCCCCATTAAGCTAATTGATAAGGAACGCCACGATCCTGATGTAGTGAAAGTTTGATAATAGAATACCATGTGCATCCTTTGATCCTTTATTAGAAAATGCACCCTACTAAGAAACATTTGTTCTTACGGATGTGAAAATATCTGCCAGATTTTACATTACAGTTATAAGTTGGGGTCAGAAACTAATTAAAAGTCAGGCGTTGATAAAATAAAAATCAATATTAAGATGGAAAGCGGTGGAGCTAATTTCCCCTAAATTTTATTCCACCAAGACCAAATTAAAAAGTTCTCCATTATTTTAAAATAAAAAGTCATAGTGTCAAATGTGTATTTTTAGATTTAAACATATTTTTGTATATATATTTTCGGACATGTGACCTTTTAAACATGTATTATTAAAATTCCTTAAGGTGGCACACGACTGCAATTTTGACAGATATTTGCAAATTTTTAGTATTTATTAAAAAAAATGATCTGTTGGATATCCCTAAGCAATTTAAATCGTACATGTAGGTGAGCTTTAAACTATTAAAATGTTTTCAGATAGCATAAGACTGTTATTTTGACAGATATTTGAAAATTTTTAGTGATTACCCCTTAGCAATTTAAATCGTAGGAGAGTTTAAACTCCTTATTGAATAATAATTGATACACTTAAGTAACGACCTTTAATATAAGTATATAGACTGTTTAATTTTGGAAACTTTTTGAAATTTGGATCTTTGATTTTAATAAATACCTAGCTAGACACTGCATTTGAAAAGGTTCAGAGTTTGAATTTAAAAAATATTCTTGGTGTCCATTCGTTAGGCTAGCATTAAGTACATAGCTGGAGATTAATGATTATATTTTACCTTCCAATAAAATAGACTTGTGGTTAAAGCATATACTTAATTTTCACTTGTAGTAAAATGTTTTATATAATTATCTATCATGTTGTATATGTTGTACACTTGGATTGCGCATTGTTATATTATCATATATCATATGTGCTTTATCCAATAAATATTTAGGATTTTTGCAATTTAAAAATTTGGACACGGTAGCACAACAAATACAGGAGAAATTTTCCGTACCTCTGTAAAATTTCATATCCTTTAACTTTTGCTTTATCTTAATCTTGAACTCTGCTAAAATACATAAGGCCAATGTATACCAATTTTATATGCCACATCTGTCTATATAATAGAAACTGTGATTGGTAAACAAACATAGCTGTAATGATTACACAAAAGATTCCATTGAACCACATTTGCATCTTCCTTTTTATGATACTAAAAGAGAAAATATACATGTACATACAAAGACACACCATAACAGATAGAACTGATTACTTGAAGACCTTCTGTTAAGAATTCTCTCTTTCTATAGATTGGAGTGAGGTGCGATTGCCCATACATTCCGACATCTCATTGATCTGTCACCCATTTTGTCCGAAAATGATAAACCACTTTGAAAAAAAGGGGGGGGGGCTAGTTAGCCAACATTTAGACGATACGTCTAAAAAGTCAATGCATTTATCAAAGATAAATATGTAATTCAATAAGGGGGACCCCCCCCCCCCCCCCTCCACATCCTCATCATGTCACTGTCGTTATCGAAATTTTACTTCATTGGACTCTGTGTTGACCGTCGGAAATCTTTTGTGTACATTAAAAACAAACCTGAATGGTACAATGGCATACCTTCTCTGGTATTAATGATAACATTTAAGACATCCGAAATTAAAATGGTTTATTCAATATTTTGGGCAAAAAATATAGAATATCTGTTCTCAGGGATAGGCGCACAATTAGGGTTCTCAGAATTGCGGTATCTGAAAGTGAAGGAAAACGTTTGCGCAATTATGTCTTGAAAAATGGTACAAACTGAGATAAAATCATTTTACCGGTAAGGGAAAAGATTCTTAAATGTATGACGAGTTATTGTTATTCAAGTTGTACTGAACTCAAACTTATGTGAATAAAAAACTTTAAAAACTGCAAGTTGTCAAATTATGAATCGATTATCATCGTATACAGACGAGTTAACGCGCTTCAGCAAGGTCAAAATATCGATCAATAATTAGTTGTTTGCTGGTTTTAACGCCACTTTCATTACACTGGGCTTTCCATGCCTGTGGAGAAAGCCAGAGAAAACCACCGGCCTTCGACAGGAAAACAAGAACCGCCTGTCTATTTTTAAAGATCTAAGCCAAACACACTTTGCCAAAGAAATAACCAAAGTCACAGCGTCAGTTTTGACACGCTAGTGGCCATTTAAGTACTACGTAGACCACTCGGCAATCTAGTTCCCTACACATATCGACAGTTCCAGTTTACATATGATAAATGAATATTCTATATCAAGGTTGAAACTCTTTAAAATGGATAGCATTTGTTGAATGTGGTTCGTCTTAGATATATCTCTAACATTTGCCACTGAACGACGAAACGATAGGGATGGTTGAAATGTACTCTTACAACTGGGAGTAAAATTAATTGTTTATTGAATTTTGACCATCAATATAATTTTCTACGTACTAGCTGTTAAGGGGATGACCATGCAATTGTTGGAGGAGAGGGGGCAGTATATGATTTTCGGGTAGAGAATATTAATTTTCCCCTTTTGCTAAGCCGGCTTATTTATCTAAAATTGTCTTTTTTCAGGGACATGTATAACAAGGCCAGAAGATTCATTAAATAATCCCCCTCCCAAAATTTCAAAAGGTCGTTCCCACATATACACAAAGAAAAACTTTATTAATGTTTATACATGTTAACAGTCCGAAAAAGAACTCGTTGTTTAATATTTTGACAAGACTTAGTATTTGCTCTTATACTGCTGATAACTACAAATACCATTTGTAAAGTCTTTGGTTTTATTTCGATTTGGACAAACCCACGACCTCTAGGCCTCTTCTTGGGGAAAATACACGCTACCATGAAACTACCGATGTGGTTATAAAAAAAAATAATCTAGAGTTAACTAGAACTTAATCAAAAGCAACAACATTTGTATAGGATATTTCAGGTAAAAGACTTTCATTTATAACCGCCCTTTCAAATAAGGTTGGCATATTATGTGTGCCAATCTTCCTGTGTGGAAGTACTCTTGCAAAAAAACTCTTTTCTTTTGAAGAAGACCTATGTACATACGATAATGTGGGGCCTGTCATCATGACTGGTACAAAATGTATATTACCTTAATTTTGATCTCAATGTCAAAGTATCAATGTCGCATTATTCATATTGAAGTTACCTGTCCAAATAAAGTCATTTGACTTAACCTTTGTGACTTGATTTTAAAGGAGTTGGTGTAATTTCTTTGTCAATCTAAATTGTTCATGATATTGGTACTCTAAAAAAGTTCTCGGTTTCTACCTTTGAGTTCGTGTGACATTAAATCAAAATGAATTAGATTTTAGGTTTGAAGGTTAGAAATTTTTCATACAATAACATCTTGAACTAATTTTAGCCAGACTATTAAATTCTGTGGTATTTGACAACCTGCATGTAGAGAATATACGGAGAAGTGCTAAACGTCAAAATGTAATATTGGGAGGGGAATTGTGTTTTCGTCATCGGTTAAAATTGTTATAAACTGACTACTTAAATTTTCAAATATTTGTGCAAGCTTGTCTAGTTTTCATTTACCAAACAAAAAACGATATTACAATAACATTTACAGCTCGCCTTTCTCATATGATATGCAAATAGAAGCGGATGCTTCGCATGCTCAAGGCAATAGTTATTCCTGAAACACATTTCACACACACTTAATCTTACATGACACAAACATGCACAGTCATGCAGGATTCAAAGATTCGTTGATTGCAATTGGTAAAATAGATACACATCTAGCATATTCAACAACACTTTCACTTTTTTGTTGATTTAAGCAAGGAAATCACAACGGATCAAGGTTTTGAAAGTTTTCAAAGGACTATACGTTTTTTAATATCCCACGTATTCTTCTTTCGTTTTGATGACAATCTAAACTAGGTGCGTAAAGATGGGTACGATGCCCGTGTTAAAGATTGAAGCTTGGAAAAGATTAAACAGCAACAGTAAGACCACATCAATCTGATATGTTGTTCTTCAGTCATCTACTGTAAAATTTAAGGGAGGGGGACGATTTTTTTTCTTGAAATTTTTTTTCTAGGCTCTATAACAGAAGCAAGCGGTCTATATATATTTGTTTTTAGATTAACACCTTTTATACGTATAGGAAGGATCGACGGTTTTTTCAATTCCAGTGTCAAATATACAGTAATTAAATTTATATTCTGATCAGTATACACAATATAAGTATGTACCATGCATTGTGATTCGACTGCCACACTATTTTCAAGTCTTTTGTTTGATACTGTCAGGTATTGAATACACGACCTTTCACATTCGCAGAGAGCATGCTACAAAGATTTCAGTACAATAATGCAGATATACTATAAGATTTAGTTCTAAATATTTAAAAACCCAATAGGGTATCCTGTCGAAGCGGTTAACATTTCAACACTATAGTTTGCATATACGGATAGGTAAGACTAGGATGAACCTAGCCTGCTTTCGTGTTTATAACGCATATCTAGACGATGCCCGGAAATTCCGTGCGAAATGTGTAAATATGCAACCACGTAAAGCATGGTGAAGTCAGAAGGTGAAATTAATCTGATTCTTCTTCTAAATAGAGTTAAACGCTTTTTCGCGCTTTAGAACTCTTCTGGCAAAATTCTGCGAGTGGTCAGAATGAGGCATGTTGTAAGAAGAAACTTCTACCCAACATATCTACTTTTATGGACAGTCCAAATATTCTGACGTTAAGACGTTTTATGTTACAAGTATGATTGCAATCATTAATCATTACAAAAATTGATTAAGATATTATTCATAGTAAGAACAATCAGAAACAAGCACCTGATGTTTTATATCAGTGAAGTTTTTAGCAGTCATTGTCCTAAATCCGACATCGGCGATTGTTACACCACTGTCCAAGTTAAGCGGATTGTTGTGCGCTAACAGACATGTTTAAACCGCCTCATTTTATATTAGATGTTCCTGTCCCAAGTCAAGAGCCCGAATTCAGTAGTTGTCGTCGGTTTTTCTTTCTTGTTTGCTCTTAGTTTATTGTTTACTCACCGTTTTGATTTCGCTTAATTTTTAATTGTTTTATATTTTTTTAATTGCTTTTAATTGATGGCTTACTACACGATATACCATTACAGTATTATTTATTTCAATGCTTATATTCTGCCATTGTTTGATTATTGTTGCAGTGTATGGGGTAGTTGTTATGAAAGTGGATTAAATAAACTTAAATAAGTTATTAGAGAAATCTGCTAGGGTTATAGTAGAGGCTGACATAATGACATCCTCCAGTTTATTGTTTAATAGTTTAAACTGGTTAAATGTGGAAAAACGAATTCAATATCAGTAGGCAATACTTGACAATGTATCTAAATCATTGAAGGATATGGTTCCTAACTATTTACAAGAAAACTTTCATTTTACTGATTATCAAAATTATAATTTACGTTCAGCTGATGAAAAATTATTAAATCTCCCGGAGCCAAAAACTAAGTTTTCGAAGAAAACATTTACATATTCTGTTTCTCAAATACGGAACAGTTTACCACAAGAAATAAAGATGAGTAATACACTTGTATCTTTTAAAACAAAATGTTACAAATTTTTCATAAATTGTGCAAATTAATATGCTTTTTCTTTAATACTAGTATCTATATACAATTGTATACTGGTGGATTTAGGTCTCATCCTAATTCTTGTACAAATCGGTTTTTTATTTTTAATTGTGAGATAATAAAAATCTATAGAAGGCAATATTATTTTCAACTTATCATCAAGTCAACATAACCATTACACTGAGATTTCCCTAGAATCATGGTCATATGTGTATTGATATCATGGAAAGATCGTCACACAAACTTGCATAAGGAAATCTGTTTGCAATTACAGTAAATGTATTAGCAGATACGACATGAATAAAATAAGATATCGAAAATAAAAAAAGAACGCATTTCTTCATCTCGTAGTTTTTGCTTCATATTTTCAATTTTCTTCTGCTTCTTAAAACAAGGATTGGCCAGACTGTTCCAATAGTATTATTTACATAAATAAATAAATATATAATTTGTTTAGAAAATAGCCTTTTCCCTTAACATTTTTTAGGTATTGTACATCTATTTAATTTTTTTAACCTTGATTATATAACAAAATCTTGTATGTGCTGGCGTTGTTGTGCTCGTAAACAGGAAGATGGAAACGGGAAATAAACCAATTAGGTAATAGTTTATATTTAAGAATAACCAACTAAAACGTTGCTGTAAATGCAGCGCAGTTAGTTCCCCCTGAACACATCTTTTGCAATCAAAGGGAGGTAAACTGTACGAACATAAAGATACAATTTAGGATCCTAATGGGCAAACTCAGTACAATGTCTAGTTGTAGATGTATGCTAAACATTTACAATATATAATAACTTTATTGCAAAAAGTAAAAACCCTAGCTATATAGACAATGCAAATGAATATAAACAATACAAATAATAACGAATGTACGAATGATAAATACCTGATTAAACAGTTTAATTGCATAATTAAGCATATTTGATGTATGTAAAAAAAAGGAGATATGGTATATTTGCCGATGAACAACTATCCACCAACGTTCAAATGAAGTGGATTTAAGCAATTATAAGCAACTTACAATACCAAAATTGAAGGTCTTTGATAAGCTGTATTTTGCAAAACTGTTCAGATTATAAGTCCTCAATGTTCATCAACTTCATACTTTATTTAGTCTTTCAACTTTATTTTATTCGATCGTCAATTTTTTTAAGAAGAAACACACAGCTGGGGGTTCACAAGTATGCGCATTGTATCTTTATTACATGTGTTTTGCATGAGGCTCTTCACCTTTGATAATGAATGTCACATTTCTAGCATTTTGCATTTTTTGTTATGTTTGTTTATCAACTAGAACGTAATCGAATGTTGTTCACTACATTCGTTCTTTATGAAAAGAAGGTTTCCTAATATCGTACCAAACGAGATTATAAAGTGATGGTATAAGATGAGTCAAAATTACCTAAAATGTTGGTCAATTAGGTATCAGTATTATACTTTAAAAAAAAATCTAAGTAATTTAGATTCAAACGGAAACAATTGAACAATACAAATTCATACCATTCAATGAATAATGTAGTTACATGTAGAAAACAAAATCGTTAAATTTGTATAGACCAAATGCTTCCGAATTGATTCAATCTTTGCATGGAATTTAACATGCACTGCCAGAGGTAATATATTATACCATAAAACAATAAAAAAAAAAAATACCAGGATAAAAATTATGTATGCCAAACACTCCTTTTGTCTAAATAAGAGGCGGAAGATACCAAAGAGACAGTCAAACTTAAACGTAGAAAATAAACTGATAACGCCATGGCTAAAACCTAAACTGACAAAAAGGCACCAAACAGTATACAAAAACACAAAACCGGATGTGATTTTATGTACTGTTTGTTTATGATTTACCTTCATGGAAAGCGTTCAAACCAGAAATGTTTAAAGCCAAGGATGTATGATAACCGAAACAGTTGAAGTATGTGACCATAGAGAACCTGTAGTTCAGTAGTTGTCGTTGGTTCGTGTCTGTTATATTTGTTTTTTCGTAAATTGTTTTGTTATAAATTAGCAGTTAGTTTTATCAATTGAATTGTTTCATATTGTTCATGTCGGGCTCTTTTATAGCCGACCATACTGTTTGGGTTTTTCTCATTGTTGAAGGCTGTACGATTGCCTATATTTGCTTACATTCACTTCATTTGAACTTTGGTGGCTAGCTGTCTTATTGGCAATCATACCAAATCTCCTTATTTTTTTATAAACAAAACTGGTTAAATCAACCTAAGGTTAACTTTAATTGTATGTGTTGTTTAATGATTTCTAAATCTATTAAGCAAAACTTTGAAATCCTACAAATATCACATTTCAATATTTGGCATGATTAATAACAATGCTAATTCAATATTCTGAAAGAACAAACTTTCATTATAACATGTTCAATTTACTACTTATTCAATTAATTTCATTGTCGTTTCTATAATTCATTGCTTAACGGTTTGCTGTATTCTATCAATATTTATTTGAATTTTTCAGCCGGTAAGTCTCAAGTAGCAAACAGATAAGGGTAGCGTACAATTATCTATGCAATTCATAATCTAACAATATTTCTCTAATTCTACGTCAATTTATCCCTTTCTGCACCTATTGTATAAAACAAATTTAATCAACGTGTGGTTCGTTTGATCTCAGTTCTTCATTGGTTAAAATCCGATTATGACGTCGAATTTTCTTGCTTTCCTCTGAATTTCCTATTGTAACGGCATGAAAAAAGGCGACCATGCCTGATGACGTCACATAGAAAGAACACATCTTTTTGCAGATCATTCGAAATGAAGGAATAAATTTGCCTGCGTATTGTTTGAAAATCATTAGAGAAACAGATTCCACCACCAAATCTCGTGTAATACGATATTTATCCACTCTCGACAGTTAAATTTTAAATATTTAAAACGCTCGGCGAGCCTCGCGTTTTAAATTTGAAAATTTAACTGTCTCGAGTGGATAAATATCGTATCACACTCGATGCAGTGGTAGAATCTATATTTATACAATGGTGTTAGTAGAATAGTAAAGTAAAACAATAAACATACCATGAAAATGATGTGTGATAGACACGCGTTCCGTCTACAAAAGAGGCGGAAATACCAAACAGACATTCAAACTAATTAGTCGAACATAAACTGACAACGTCATAACATGAACCTAAACAGACAAAACGACAAACAACAGTATACAAAAAACAAAAAACCGGGATTGATTTCATGTGCTGTTTTCTAAATTTACCTTAACGGGAAACGCTCAAAGCAGAAATGTTTAAATCAAAGGACGTATAATTATCAACATAGTTCAAGTATATGACCATAGAGAACATAAACAAACATAATTATATCAACTTAACGTCAACATTAATTGAGGTGTTAAAACCTAAGTTTCTTTATTATTTCTAAATTTATAAAGCGTACAAGTATCTATGCAATTTATAATATAACAATATTTATATAATGGTGAACGTAGTGTAGTAAAGTAAAACAATACACATACCATTGTAAGAGAGAAATAGTCGAAAAAAGTATTTATAAATGGGTTGGAAAAACACTAGTATCTTCTTTTCTCTAAAACAACCCTTTTGAAAAGATTATGATAATTTTTTTTTTAAATTATTGTTGTCAAGTATTGAAATATGAGAATACATTATGAAATAATATGGCTTGATTATGATAGGCGATTAATAGTTTATAAAGCTTGAATCATGTGATTATTTATGCAGCCCCTGGATTTACTAATACAGTGAATATATTCAAATTTTTCCTAGTGTCACATCCTGGTATGTCCTTATGTTTGTATTAGGGAGACAGTAGTTAACCGATGTCCAAATTGTGACTTTATGTTAAGTCTTGTTTGATCTTTTTGAATATACCTATCATTTAATAACTTTTCAAAAAATAGAATGTTGTGCTACATACCATGTTTATACTCCTGATTATGCAGTAACTACTCATCAATAGGCGATCAGCAAACGAACATCACATTATCAATATGCTAGTGTTTACATAATGTACATTTCAATTTTTTGTTCTACTATAATTTACTACTGTACACCATAGATACAAAACACCTACAGACAAAATTGATGCTATCGTGATTTTTATAAACTCTAAAAGAGAAGATAATGACTTTACAACTATTTTTGGGATATAGGTATTCGTGTTCACCACTTGGTTTGTCATTTTTAATATCTATATTTCGTTTGAATAGCTACCACATTAAAAAAAAACACAGTTTCTAGTTAAGAAAACGAAAACACTTCGAAAACAATATGCTGAACATATTCAGTAAAATTTATCAACTGTTTTTTTTTTTGGAGTATTTGCTGTATAGTGATTGTCTTAAATTATTCCTCAGATTTTAAACTTGTATTTTTATTTATATTTTTTAAGAGCACCGTAAGTGTTATATACCATAAAGATAATTATATTGTGATAAGTTTACAAAAAATGAAAAATGAAACGACAATAGATAGTGACTGTTGTATATAGTGTTTTTTTTGAAATTGGAAAATATATATAAACAGTTTTAATCAATGAAGACGCAATTATATAGACGAAACAAAACCCATTCGTATATTAGAAGTAATGCAATATTTTGATCAGTATGATTTTAAATGAAATGCTAAGTATAAATTCAAACGTGAACAAAAAGACAATTCAATTCGTATTGTTGTTTATAGATATCTTTAATAACACCTTGTTTTTTTCTCTAGTATTAAAACAATAAATATTTCAAGTATTACATACTTTCGTAAAAATGTTCAATGTAATGTTTGTTATTTTTACAAATCTAAATGTTATAAATGTCCAACGAATAATAAATTGAAACAAAAAGAATTTTTATTTAGACAAAATGCTTCAAAAATGATTTAAACTTTGTGTAGGTAAATCATTACGACTTACTCTACTGACAAATGCAATAAAACAGTATGGAAACTTATTAAAAAGATCAGGTTTATAATGTTGTACATGTATCTGTAAACGGACAATGTTTGTAAGTTGTATAACCTTTGATATGCAGAGTTAACTAATTATCACTCACATATGGACGTTTTATATTTTTTAATTGATAAAAGAACAAACATGTTTTTCAGTGGTATTTGTTATTTGTTATGACGGTAAGACAAAACAGGCAATAGAAGACTGAAGTACAACCAGTGCTACAGAAAACATTATATGTTTGTTATCAATAGAAGACTGAAGTTCCACCAGTGCTTCAGAAAACATTATATGTTTGTTATTATAAAATATTACAAACACAAAATTTTAAATTTTGACATGATTACTGACTATAACATTCAACAAAAAGCTGTCAGTTCTACTATCACTTTACTACTTATACAACGGCGGCTTCTATAACTCATTGCTAGATAGTATGATGTAATGTATGATCATTTACTTGATTTTATATTTTTTGCAGTCGGTAAGTGAATAGTTTCAAACAGATAAGTATAGTTTACAATTATCTCGCAATTTATAACATGACGATAGTCTTTAAACTTGAATAATGTTCTTAATTATGCAGGTTGCAATAAGCGGAATGATCTAATTACGTAACGATATTCCAAGTTATCAAAATATCGGATATGTTTAGTATGTCTGTATTTCTGAAAAAAAGTGACAATATGTCTAAATTGTAACAATATTTTTTTATCTTGTGACTTCTTTCTCATTATTCCTTTCATGTTATATACCTACATGTCCAAGCAATGTATCAATTCCCTATATGTATATACTATGCTGTAAACCAGAATTCCTGGTCATTTGATTAATCGTCGCCATTCAAATTCGTGTCCGATTTATAATAAATGTATGACGTCTGTTTTTAAAACATAGTTCTAGAATTACAAAAAACAGAAACATGTGTTGTCCTTTGTGTTATTTAATATATATATATCATACCATTACTATTTCAAATATATGTATTATTTAACTTTAGTCGGTAACTGTCAAGTACCAAATCGAAAACTAAAACTAAAAACTTTGAGCATTTGTTGTCAATCATATGACAAATGGCAGTCTTCTTGTAAAAGTGGAAAAAGGTGATAGTTGCAATGTTTGAAAATTGTTATCAAGATGCATAAATAACACTGTTACTTTGCTTATCAAAAATCAAATAAACTTGAATATTTTAATTTGATAAATTATGTGTTCAGTCATTAATCTATTAGCCAATAGGATAAACATTACAACATTTGGTAGAATAGCCAATGAGACAGCTACCCAACATAGAGTAAATTATGTTGATGGTAGTTACAATAAGTCACATTACGGGCAATAAAGAGTAAATTATGTTGATGGTAGTTACAATAAGTCACATTACGGACAATATAGAGTAAATTATGTTGATGGTAGTTACAATAAGTCACATTACGGACAATATAGAGTAAATTATGTTGATGGTAGTTACAATAAGTCACATTACCGGCTTTTCCAATAGTGAGAAATACAAATACCGTCTATTAAGTAAGCTAAAAAAATCCAAAAATGACAATATGTGAACCATTTCAAACTATAGAACTTACACTGTTAGGTCCGATAGGTAAATACATTTTGACAAAAGTCCGACGATGATATAATATGTTTTTATTGTAGCTGTACCTGTGGAGAGTAAGTATTGAAGATAAAGCTTACGATTTATATTTTTCTTCGATGGCGAGGATGTACATTATATGCATTAGTCATTAAAAGAAGTACATATAATGATTATACAAAATTGTATCATTGATAGCTATAAAAAGTAAAATCACAAAAATACTGAACTCCGAGGAAAATTCAAAACGGAAAGTCCCTATCAAATGGCAAAATCAAACGATAAAACACATCAAACGAAAGGACAACAACTGTCATATTTCTGACTGGGTACAGGCATTTTCAAATGTAGAAAATGGTAGATTGAACCTGGTTTTATAGCGCTAAACCTCTCACTTGTATGACAGTGGCATCAAATTCCGTTATATTTACAACGATGCGTGAACAACACAGACATAATAAGTAAAATAGTCCCAATATGGGTACAGCAGTCATCACTGTGTCACAATCTCAAAACAAACAAATATTTAACAAAAATGCACGTAGTATAACATGTTTATTTTCAACTTATTTGTTTCATTCTTAAAATTTACATCAACACGTATAATACATCTAATTACTAACTGATCGATAAGGATATGCACAACATGGCATTTTGCTGTGGTAGTCTTTTTTAAACTTGTTTTTGTAAAGATATAACGAATAACATAATTTATGTTTGCAAGTTGGTTCTTATGAAGGACACTATTTGTTTAGTTAAGTGATATGGTCGTCTCTGACATAAATTGTTTCCACTTAAAAAGATTGGTACGCTTATAGACCGGATACATACTCATCAGATACAGATAATTTCAACAAATAAAGTGACTTTATATGTTTATCAAAATACAGATCTAGCATGTACTGTTATTAGAGGATCTATAATATCACTTTTACAAAGGTGAAATGACGTTCTTGTTGAATTGATAACACATCGGTCGCTTTGACTTGTATGACTGCTGTTCCATACAAATGATCATAAGCAACATCAGTCCACATTATCTATTGAGTCAAATCGTTACCAACTACAAGATACAACGAATGAACCAATAACAGTCATAAAGGAATTGTTCAGTATATCAAACTAGTTAGATATTTCAAAACTAAGTATACGGAAGTTAATGTTGAGGAAAATAAAACTGCTAGCATGTAAGCAAACACTCACTCACACCTATAACGACCAAAGTTTTAACTTGCAATTCTTTTCAAAAAGGATAAACAAATTGCACTAAAGAAACTGACGCACAGTTTTATAACATCACTTATATACATGTATTTTGAGAAGCAAATACGATACTTATGATGTATATATTAATGTAAATCACAAAACATCCATTCTATTTATTTCTTCAGATTGATGATATTGCAATTGTAGTTAAAATACAGCCAGTAACAAACATATGCAAGACATTTCCTTCTGATAAAACAATCCCAATATACTGTTTCCTTGTTTTGTTTGTTTGTTAGTTTTATGCTAAAATATGTGTGATTCTGGTAACATAAAACGACAAACTTTGAAAATAGTTTGCTAAAATGGATCACACGCATCATTCATACTATAATATTTTCGTATTTCAGATAATAACTTAATTACACCAATTTCGTAATAATTAGCTACACTTCATACAACTCAAGTGTTAGAAAACTACAATCAATTATTGATTGATTAGTGCCTTTGTTAGAATTGATTACACTTTTCTATGTATCCTACAATTAATTTTAGAGTAGAACCTAACGTATTGAATAGCATTCAGATTAGTAATTAAGCCATTGATTCGAAAAAATTAAAAATGTACATTTTTCCAGTACTTCAAGTTATTGTTCAAATTAATCATAATATTTCTATATGCTACACTAGATGTGAATTATATCATCAGACATATATTTGATTAATCCGTTGTTTCTTCCATTAAACTAGTTACCAAGTAGATTGTATTATATTTCCACGCGTGAATCTACTATACATCTTTTAATAAAATGTATAATTTTGATGAATGTTAATTTACTTGTTTTATTGAATATTGTGATTATATTTCAAGATGTATTCTTTATTTTTAATGACATAACATTTGCAACTTGTTTGACTAGAATATTTTACCTGGTTTGCCAACATCGAAAACAAGTCCAGTATTCCGCTTGACTCCGCCCGTCATTCCGTTCTTTCGTTATTCCTTTCGTTTGTCCGAAAGACCTTTCGTCAAAGTATTGGCTGCTTCATTGAAATTGAATTATTTTATATTTGGTGTGCACCTTGATAAAGTTGAATTGTAAGCGTGTAAAACAATGTTTGCATCCGCTGTGTAACCACTTTCTGTTTGTCGATATTTCAAAATAGTATATCTCCGATTGTACAAGGACAATTTTCGTCAAACGTTTTCTTGGCTTGATTGAATGGAAGTGATTAGTTATGTTTCGATGTACAAGTCCCCTCAATCAATACACCAGTGTCCAGTTTGTTGCATTTTCGTCAAAATCTTTGGTTTTCTTAAACATCATTTGTTCGTTTAGGGGCATCGTCACTTCCTTTCCATGTTGAGCGAGCGGTTAATAAATATGATTCTATATTGCTGGAATCATTCGTCAAATTTAATTCTTAAAATTGATAATCAGCGCTGCTCTCATTAGTGGATTGTGATTAAGTACCTACTGAACAAACATGATTTTTAGGTTAGCCTGAATAATGACTATCACGAAGATACTTTATGAACTTTGATAGTGCAAAGATACATGCGGTTCCCTCTATCTGGAAAATGACGTCATAAAGGCGCGCATTATTGACAAATTTTTCCGGTGAAGGACATAACTCGAAAGTGGTCTATTGTGTGAAGTGACGCAGATCCTTCTGCTCCATGGTATGGCGCTTACATATCTTAGTTAACACTTGACGCTCATTAACAATATACATAAATCATTAATCCGTTGTTGTTATCACTGAAAACTTGCTCAAAATAGTTAAGAGGAAGAACGACTGAAATCGACAATATATAATGTTTACGAATTGATTGGCCGATATGATATTTAGACAATCTACGTATAGTGTATTGGAATATGAAATTTATTTGTATGAGGCTAAGAAACTGGGGGAAATGCGAGGTAGTAACGAGCATGTCCCCCTGCTTCGTGCCGAATACAAATACATTTCATATTCCAAGACACTATACGTATATTTTCTTTATACTGAAATCGATAAAAAATATCAAAAATAAAATACGTAACAAATTTATTGTTAAAAAAAAAAAGTGTTCAGAATTTCCCTCTTGGGGTACTATTGTTGGGTATTTCCCTTTATAGCGTAGTAATTCATAAAGTCCAGACGAAAAGACATTGATATTTTTAGGAAATAGAAAGAGAAAATGAACTAGATTAATAACAGAGTGACATTTAATAAATATTGTATGTAAATCAACAATTTGAAGGGTTTGAATTTATAAAAGTTTGACAAATGTTACTACACGTTGTGATCTAACGGAATTTGGCGCTTGGCCATTACTCTTGAGGCGGTTTGTCCATGTAAACATTGAAGGAGTTGATGTGGAGAGTAGCGCCATAAAATATGGAATTGATACGGCTGGACATATTGGTTTGCGAGCTAATGGAAGGTGCTATCATATCAAGGTTGTTTTGTTGGTTGACAGGCTGAGACAAAGATGAGAGAACTGTTGAAGCTGTTGTGCACGGTAAGTTTGGCCCGGTGGAATTGTGACAAGTTTCCTCGCTGCTTGTATTACTGAACAAATTTACATTTTTTCTCTGTTTGTTTTCTGAAATAGAACTGTAACTGTTTATGGAATTCACATTTTTGTGACCCAAAATTTGCATAATGTCCGTGTCAGGAATTTCATTTGGTCTTAGTTTCTGAACAAAATACTTTCGGGCACTGTGGTTTGTTAAACGCTTGTTTTCATCTAACCCTCATTCAATCTTCATGGTTTTAACTATTGAACCCATTTTTCTCTCTCCTATTTTCTGGCGAAGAAACCATATTTGGGAACGTGTGTCGGCCAATGAAATGGTGCGTGGCGCCAAGTAGAATGGGTCCTCTGCATCACTGAAATTTTGTGGCCTTTTTGATTTATATACTTCATAGTACTTAATTGGATCATGATCCCCTTTTGTTTCATATATTTTAGGCGACACTTCTCTAACGTCTGCAACATTTGCCCCTGTTCGAGTTTTTGTCTGCCTTTCATTTAATTCTAGGTATTTTGTGCCATCAGATGCCGTGTTTAAAGTTACATCTCCCCAACTGAAAAAAAAAACAACATCGTTATCATATTTTTTCACAATTTGAGAATAATAGTTAATATATGAACGAGTTACACCAGTGGACTTGGTCAATCGCAGTTAACAATATCATGATATCAGACAATCCGTTCTTATTTTGCGGTAGATTGCCAATGAGACAACGATCAACCAGAGACCAAATTATGTGTATGAAAGCCTTCTACAATGTATACAAATCTATAAAAGGCCAAAATGTCATATTTGGACGAGAAAACCAAATGTCTTATTTAAATGTAGACTTTATTTCATGTTTGTTGTGTATTTATTCTTATGCATTATACTCCATTCACCTTAATTAAGTGACTAGTCTCATTTTTGTATTTATTTTATTTTCAGAGATTCTGATTTGCTAGCTGCAAGAATTTGAACACCATACCATTCACTAACTAAGGAGTAGTTACATGTATACATGTCTGAATTTAATACATATTTGTGAGTAATGTGGTATTGTGCTAGAATTATTTATAGAATTAAAAACTCCAAGCTGTGACAAAAAAATGTTCTACTACGATGCAAAATTTCACTTACAGTACTTTATTACAGATGAAAGATGTGTCACAAATATAGAGAATTGTATAGAATGAGACCCTTTTTAAGTTTATTCATCAAGTGGATTTATATGCATGTATTATTCATTGAAACAAAAGTGACAACCAGATGCAGTTTGTACACTAAATATGGACTTTGTAACTGTTCTCCACAAAACATGTATAACTATGCGGTCTGAAAGTGGCGTTATACACCATCAATCAATCAACATATAGATGCATTTTATGTACAATGTATGTACATTGTTTATTCACCTGAAGTTAGAAAATTTGATTACACTCGAGCACATGTGCAGTAAAAATGATCCGTGTGGTTTCTAAATATTTTATAAAAATAAAATGTGATTTATTCCTGTGATTATTTCAGCTTTCTTATGCTTGTTTAAACGAAACGATGTGATGTGATATGATTGCCAATGAAACAACTGTATCGACGAGATCTAGGAGATAATGGTGTGTGATTTATGGCGTATGTCATATCGTTTTAATATTGTTCTTGTTTATGTTAATTTTTTGAAATTCTCTGATATCAATCTTGTATTGCAATACCTGTCTCGGAACATAAATATTATTTCATATAAAAACATACCGAAGTGAGTAATGTTCTGAGACGCCTCGTAGTCCAAATTGAACACAATTGTTCAGCCATACTGTGTTGAGGAGGGCTTTTGGAAAATTGTCACCAAGAATATTCTTGTCAAATAGCATGGCTGGGCCCTTTTAGTTTTTTTGCACTTGCCTCTTTGTTTTAATAGTTTTTGCTTTGCCTTTAATGTTTCTCTGGTAAGGTGGAAACTCTCATCATTGTCATCTGCGATTGACCTTGACAGTTTACTCTTTAAGGACTGTTACACCACAGCATTACCAATACCAATTTATGTACCAAAGCTCATAACCTGCAATTCAGTGGTTATAGTTTGTTCTTCTGTGTCCAATTGTTTGTTTGTTTTGTGAAATGATTTTTAAGGTCAATTTTTCAAATCACGATCATTACAGTTTGTATTATGCTGTAAAGTAATTCCGCCGCCCTAGGTGATGGACCAGGTTTCCTTCTGGATCATTTGTTTTTTGTTTGAATCAAACCAGTGATTTTATTTTTACTTGTTTAATATATTGTCATACTGGGGTCCATATAACTACCTATATAATACTACGTTCTATTATTGACCAGTCTGATCTAGACGAAACTTGTTTTTGGTTCAAAAGATTATAATACTAGTATCGTTTATGACTTGTTAAAACCACTAATTTGATGACACTGCTGATGTGTTGTCCTCGAAAGTATCACCACCCGAAAAGTAACTTATTCTGTGTTGACTTGAAATATCGTTCATACGTCGTGTATTTCTATTATCATTCCGTCTTTAACAAAAATGAAAACAATACCTTAAAAATGGCATGTGTCCGAAGCGCTATTTGGATGAAAGTGAAGTGCACCTGACAAAGCGGAACAAATCAGACATAATTAGTTATGTTTTTTTCTACTATAATTGCTATATAATGTACTACTGGACACCATAGAAACATAACATGTTATCATGATTTTTATAACCTCTAAAAGTGAAGGTAATAATATGGTTTGAACAGCCATTTACAATTATTTGTGAGATAGATATTCATTTTCACCATTTGGTTTGTCTTTTTTTTTTTGTATCTATACTTTTGGATAGCTACCACATTCAAGAAAACACAGTTGCTACTAAATAAAATCAACATTTCAAAATAGTATGCTCAACATATTTAGTAAAATGTATAAACTGATGTATTTGAGATGAGCTTCTGCTGTATCGTGATGGTCTTAAATTATTTATCAGATTTAAAACGGTATTTGCACGGTAAGTGTCTAGTACCAAACAGATAAGTATATTGTGATTAGTGTACAAATAATGAAGAATGAGAGAACAATAGATAGTGAATTTTGTATGTGGTGCTTTTAATGAATGGGAAAATATAAAAAAAAGTTCTAATGATAAAAGACACAATTATATAGAAGTAACGAAACCCATTTGAATAATAGAAGCAATGCAATATTTTGACTTGATAAGTGTGAAACATTGTTTAATTGAAGAATAACATCAAATGCAGATGATTACACATAAAACACAAGTTCCCGCCCAGGATTGAAGACTAAAATGTCCAAGTTAATATTTGTTTGTTGAAACTTGTTTAAGTAAGTTAACACGTTTAGCTTCTCAAAAGCATTGAATCCAATGTATGTCTAATTTTTGTCGAGCCTGCGAAATTTATTTCGCGAAAGCGAGACATAGCGATCCTAGATTCCGTTGTCAGCGTCGACGTCGGCGGCGTTAACATTTAAGTGAAGTCTTCAGTTAAACAGACATCAATAACTTTGTCAAACCTTACTTGAATTTTATGAAATTTGACAAAAGCTTGATAATGACCAAAATACAGTATCCAGAGAAAAATTTTGAAAATATTTATTTTCATTTTTCCGTATTTTATTGATAAATGGACTTAGTTTTTTTATAGTAAACAAGTAGGTAGAGTCTGGGGTTAAAGTTTATAACACATCAAATACCTTGTTAAACATTCGTAGAATTTTGTGAAACTTTGACAAAAGCTTTGTTTACGACTATGAGATGATGTCTGATGCAAAGTTTTGAAAATATATTTTCATTTTCAGTATTTTACTGATAGATGGACTTAATGTTTTACAGTTAACATTTACAGATAGTTTGGGATTTATTTTTTTTTTACTTGATAAGTTTGTAAACGTTCATGGATTGTTATGAAACTTGAGCAGAAGCTAATCTTCAAGACCAAGAAATATCATCTAAAGAAAATGTTTGATTTTTTTTTCCTTTTTAATTCTGCATTTTACTGATAAAAGGACTCATTTTTTAAGTCAACATTACACTTTTACACTGACAGCAGCAATCGAAGGCGAGACACAGGTTTCCATGGATTTTTTTTTATCTGTGACACTGTTGACTGTAATTTCTACCATGTCCATTGTCTGATAAATCCGTACAGCTATTAAAACTTTATTTATCATATAGTCTTTGTTATTAGTGTTTTATCGATATAACACATTATTCAAGGTTGTTTTGTTTTTATAATAGAGACATAACTGAATAAGTAACAACCCTTTTATATTGGTTAATGTAAAATGTCAGGCAGAACAAATGCTATATATTAAAAGTATTGATACGACATCTTGATATAGCAACTACTTTTTAAAGGAGATTTTCTCTGGGTGAAAAAAAAACCAGTTGTTTTCTTTTCTGTTAACATTATTTAAACATTCTGTTTAATAGTAAATCATGCATCTTGTCCTTCATCTTGTGATTTTTTTTTTAGTTTGACACTGCATATGGTCATCTTTTCGTAGATGATTTGCCGTTATAATACACGCACTGGTCGATTCGTACTTGTTACTTTTTGGACAGCATTGTTTATTATTGATTTGAAATTGGGTATTAAACTAGCTTACTTCTTGCGTTTCTTACAGTTCGGTATTTTTGTCATTTTAATTTTGTTTCTTGTTTTGCTATGTATTGATATGAGAAGTAAAGCCTTTTACAATTTCCATTGACAGTTTGCATTTAAATAATGCTGTACTCCAAGACTAGGGGATGTTAAGCCACATAATCTATGTAACTGTCCAAAGTCAACCACCTGCAATTAGTGGTTAGAGTTTGTTCGTGTTTGTAGATTTATTTTTATGTAAATATTCTGATCAATGATGTCAGGTTTTCAACTCACAATTACAGTTTGTTTTATACTTTGAAGTTTTACCACGGTCCCAGGTTAAAGGCAAGCATGACCTCTGCTATATTTATATTCCTTGCAAATGAAACAAATGATTCAATTTTTCAAATTGTTTAACATTTTGTCATACCAGGGTCTACACAACTATAATACACTGTTCTATAATTGGTGAGTCTAATGTAGACAAAACATGTTTCTGGTTTACTAATAATAATAATAAATTATGTTTTGACTTGAAATAACTCCAACAATCTTATCATATCAATGTATAAAACCTTCAGTTGGTAAGTGTCACATCTTCAACCGATAAGTATAAATTATAGCTAGAAGCATTCAGTGTTATAGGAAATACATGACAAATGACAGTCTAAAGAAGAAGATATTTAGATGTGGTAAACAAAAGAAGATGTGATATTATTGACAATGACACAGCTATCGAGCAGTGACATAATGACGTAATTGGTAGTAACAATAGGTTATCGTATGGTATTCAATAGTTGGCAGTCGAATATCGTGTTGTAAGCTGAACAGATCCCTGCATTGACAACATACGAAATAATTCAAGTGAGAAAAACTAGCACAGACAGGTCAGATAGGTAAGTCCGAGCGTCTTTTCAAAATGATATAATATGTCTCATTTTAGCTGTTCATGTGGAGGGTAAGTACTGAAGATAAAACTAACGATTCATATTTCTCTTCTTTTGCTTGGCAATATTTACAATAATCAGTCGCGAAAAGAAGTAAAAATCATAGTTTTAAAAGTATAAGTATCACCAGTAAAACTAAGTATAACATGTTTAGTTTGCTTTGTTTACTACTTCCAATTCACAAAAATTGACTTGGTACTTGTATTTGGAAGAGACAACCATAACAATAAATTAAACGAATACTGTTTTAGTAATAACCACCTTGTAAACACAATTTGAGTCAAGCGGTATATATTTACAACAGAACTTTTAAGAGACATTCTTGCAGACACATGTCATTATCTGGTTATTCCTGTCGATCAGTTTTGTATTTAGATTCAATTTTCTGATCGACAGGAATAACCAGATAATGACATGTGTCTGCAAGAATGTCTCTTAAAAGTTCTGTTGTAAATATATACCGCTTGACTCAAATTGTGTTTACAAGGTGGTTATTACTAAAACAGTATTCGTTTAATTTATTGTTATGGTTGTCTCTTCCAAATACAAGTACCAAGTCAGGAATATGACAGTTGTTATCCATTCGTTTGGTGCGTTTGAGGTTTTAATTTTGCCATTTGCTTAGGGACTTTCCGTTTGAAGTTTTCCTCAGAGTTCGGTATTGTTTGTTATTTTACTTTTTCCATAAATAGTTTCCATTTGCAAACTTTGGTACGTTTGCATCCCGAATAAAACTCATAAAATATAAAAAATGTATACCAATATTAAAGAAATATAATCATAAAATAATTAAAATACAGAACCGTTCATAGAGGGTCTACAATACAGTTTTTACAAAGAGGAGATTACTTTTTTATTGAAATGTCACCACATCGGAAGCTTTGGCTTGTATGATAGCTATTCTATAAAAATTGTAAGCAAAAACAACACCATTTTACAGTATTTATTGAGTAAATTTTTGACAAAATCCAAGCTCAAACAAATGACCCTACAAACTTCGCTGAGTAATTGTTCAGTTTATAAACAAATTTGCTATTTAAAAACAAAAGCAAAAAACACAAAAGACAATTTTGAAGACTACATATCGGTACTAATTCAGCAAACATTCAATCAAATCGTTGACGAACTAAGCGTTAGCTTTAAATACGTTTGAAGAAGAATAAAGACTTGCATTCAAGAAGCAGAGAGCACACATGTATAACATCACTTATAAACATGTATCTCGAGATATATTTTTTATTCACTTATTCAGATGGATGGAATACATAGGGCGAAAATGACAGCCAGTAACAAACATTTCATAGAGACAGAAATGATAGAAAATACTTCCTTCTGATGATACAATAATTGAAAACAATCTCAATATAATGTTTCCTTGTTTAATTTGGATGCAAGTTTTATATTGCAATATAAATGATTCTGATACGTCAAAAAAAAAATTTACAAAGCCATTTTCTACAATGTGTTTTTAACCAAAAAAGAAATATGTCGTACATGTTGCATCATATGGATCATTCTCATTTTGATATTTTCTTATATCAGATAATAATTACATGCTCTCCGGTGACTGAGTTTTATATCAATTTCGAAATTATTAGTAACATGTCATACCATTCAAGTGTTACAGAACAACAAGTGATATTTAAGGGTTCGTTTAAAGAAAAAACACTAAATCATTAAAATTGATTTCACTTTTCTATTTAACCTACAGTTAATTTTTGTGCACAACTTCACCTATTGAAAAACATCATTATCTGTCGGATAAGTCCTTAAGCAATTCATTCGAAGCAAATAAAAATTGTACACTTTTCTAGTACTTCTAGTTATTATTCAAATTGTACACAATATGTCTATAATCCTACACTGTATTTCTTAATATGAATTCAATTATCAGACATATATTAGTTTAAACCTTTGTTTCTGCCATTAAACTAGTAAACAAGTAGATTGAAATTGTAATATTTCACACGTGAAACTACTATACACATCTCAGTAATATTTATATGCATGTTTTTTTTTTAAGAATGTTATGACTATATTTTTATGTGTAGGATTTCGATATCATGAAATAAACCTTGCAGCTAGTTTGACTAGAATGTGTTTTACCTGTTTCGCCAACATCGACTGGCCTATGACAGAAAACTGTCGTCAAAGTTTTCACTGCTGCTTTGAAAGGGAATTATTTTATATTTCGTGTGCAGCCTGATCATGTTGATTTGTAGGGACAATCTGTTTGCCGATAGTTCAAAATATTAAGACTCTAATTGTACATGGAAAATGTTCGTCAAAGTTTTACTTGGCTTGATTGCAAGGCATTGACTAGTTACACTTTATTTGTATAACATGTCGCTCAACTCAATACAGAAATCTGCAACTAGTTGTATTTTTAAGACAATTATCATTGTCCAAGTTTTGCTACTTTATTAGTTGTGATAATTATGTGTACACGCAATTTTATGATTTTAGAAAACAAGGATAATCGCCTTTTACAGTTCTTGTAGATGAATGTCTTACAATTTGGTTTTTACTGCTTTTCATTGATAGGTTCCTTGTTCTTCTCAAATACTGTCATTATTGACTTCAATGCATTAAGCATGTTCCTATACATGACACAGAATATGATTATATTACTATGAGCTTTACTAGTCTTTGTAATCACAAAGCTTTCGCATCAAGTATTGTTTTTTCTTTTTTTTTTTTTTTTTTTTCAATTGTTGAAGAATGTAAACGCAAATACTATCATAAAGAACTTTTGTGATTCCTGCGTGAGCATACTTCGGTCTTTAAAAGAAATTTTTTTTCTGTAGTCTCTTTTTTTTTTTAACTACTACAGTGTATTATCAAGCTTGGTGTCTCATAATTGTTTCCTAATCTTTGAATGTACGATATTGTAGCAAACTGCAGCAGCTGGCCCCGTTTATTTACCTTCATTTTCTAATGGCGACAAACCACGTGACACATCGGATAAGCCTCGACGAATCAAATTACACTGGGGCCAATTAGGTGAATATTTAGTCTGAAACAATTGTGTTATTTCTTATTATGAATGTGGTTTGAAATTGTTTGAAATGGATTGTGTTTTTTTTAACTGTAAACCTCATTGTTTACCATGAAATTTGACAGCAATGGGATTTTTTTGAAATTTCACTCATGTTCAGAATATTGATATCTTTGTATGGAACCAAAAAGTCTTTTTTGTATTTCTAAAATAAAGTACTGAGATTGGAAAGCATGTTTATATACCAGTAAAGACCAAAATTAACCAAAGAAAAATATATCATTACACATAATATTTATAGTAAACAAGCAACATGTCATCTATAATCATCAACACTCCCCTAATGTACTGTATCAAAGTTGCCACCTCTTCTCACTACCTATGGAACTTCCTTAGAAGAAAGTAAGTATTTCACAAATGTACCCAATGCTATCACATAGAGTCCATTTTTTCGAAGATCAAACTCACGCTCGTATATTCCTATTCTGGCATATACTACCTACATACACATCATTTCACACATTATTTCCCAATAGTGAATCCTCGGTGTTGCAATCTTTCAAAAATTCTTGATTTTTTCTTGTCTTCCTGTTCTTGTTAACCTGGTGTTTTGCAGATAATCGTTTTACTAAGTCTGAAATATTTTTCTTTAATCTTCTTTCATGAATAACAAAATTTCTGAGACTTACCATGGGTAAATCTAATTTATGCTCCTTCACCTAATTAATAATAAATTTTAACAAAATAATACTCATAAAATAAGAACTAAGTGTAGAAAAATCAGGTAATGTAAAACCCACAACATCAACAGTAGGTAAAAAACAAGAGAAGACATATGTCAGTTTATGCATCAGAATCAATTCTGTAGTGGATTTACAAGTAATGGAGCATTTTATACTTGATGGCGAGGTAAGAATGTATTTAGATAGATATAAGTCCTGAATTCTTAGCTTTGAAGTACAAAGTTACTCTACTGAGAGCCAGACCTCTGGCAATAAATACTATATATGTAGGAATATATAACTGTTCAATATAGGTTCAAAATGATATCAATTGTTTTAAATCAGATATATGCATTTCTGAATATGAATAAAAGTATTTTATTAACAAATTATGAATAGAATAATCTATCAAATTTTACCAATTGCGTGACTTTCTGCAATTACATAAAATATCCATTTATGAAATTAAAGTAACAGAAGGGAGATTACACCACATATCAACTCAGTTCATTTATATTACCTTGAAATCACTCTAATTGGGTCAACTTAACTTAGTTTTAAATTGAATATAAAAAAGAGACACAGGATATGAATAAAACAGTTTTTATTCTTATTAGTTTACCAATTAACGTTTGAATTGTTTTTTTAACCTACTCCATACGTCTTAAACAAACATATGGCAGGTACATATGTACTGCCAGGTTGTGTTCTTCGTTGATTTACCCAATGTAATGATCTAATTTATTTCATATTGGGTGCTTTTTTCGCGGGAAAATCGCTTGAAGACGTAAGGTACTTGTCATTTTGAAATTCTTTAAAATACTATTTGTTTGTTTGATTTGCCATTAAACAAGATGACGCATAATGCAATATAGGCAAAGCAATGGATGGCGGAAGAGGAGTTTTCTGAAGATCAGGAATGTTTTTGAGACATACGAAAGTCAGGTTTGAAATGGCCATTAGAAAATCTGCAATTTGTGTACAATTCTTAACAATAATAATGAAAACATATCTTAATAAATCTCGTTTTATTCAGAAGTGTAGAAAACACGTTTTCTGCACTACTTCGGTACGCTGGAGTGAACTTGCATGATAAATACAATAACTTAGTCCGACCGAAATGACATTATGACATATTATAGACTACGGTTTAATACATAAAATGGAGGTTTTGTTAGCTATAAAACCAGGATAAAAGCCACCATTTTTCTTCGAAAATTAATGTCAGGAATATGACAATTGTTTTCCATTCATTCCGTTTGTTGATATAGTCGAGCTTTGGTTTTTGTCAGGTTTTATGGTCGTCCCCTTTTTTGAATTTATCTTAGAGTTTTGTATTTTTATTAATTTCCCATGTTCACCTATTTTTACCCAAACAACGGATATCCTAGTGGAGAAGGAAATGCAGATCAGTTCAGAATACATGTCTTTAACTCTAGTTTTGTTTTTACTGAAATCGTGTTGCATTAGGTAATGTTTCAGTATTGTATTGTGTGCTTCATGTTATTATTTTTATGCTAGTAATGTTGATGTGTATTGTTTTAAATGACTCATATTTGTTGAAAGAAGGCAAACGATATAAAAGGGACATTCAAACTCATATCTGCATCAGTCGAAAACAAAATGGCAACGTCATTGCAAAAAAAAAAGAAAAACGTCAAAAAGACAAACAATATACAAAACACAACATACAAAGTCTAAGACAGATTTGGCAAGATGAACTCCACAACTAAACTAGGAGTAATCTCATTGTTAACACCCGTTTTTTTCTCTTGCCGAATTATCTATCGTTCATTTTCATTGAATTTATTTTATTTGACATCTTGATTATTGTAAAGTGTGTGTCTCGTTTATGCATACTCGAACATATCCTTGCATTTTTATGCCAGTTATTTTTTTAATATATTAGCGATTTTCTATCTTATCTCTTTAAAATTTATGATTCATGTATATTTTTTATTTGTCAAACTAGTGTCCCCTACTTGATGTTTTGAATGGTTGTGTTATATATGTTAGCACAAATACCAAATGCATGTTTACCCACTTTTATATGTCTAGTTAAAACTGAATATGAAACATAGATATTTTGGTTTTAACATAATAATTATTTATTGATTGTTGAAGGCAGTGCCAAATATTTCATGTATGTCCAAGATAAGAACAAAATAACAATACATACTATAGGTAGGTCCTATAATAGAGGTCATCTGGTATAAAAGTCTGGATATTGTGACCGCCACTTGAAAATGAAAGTGTACTAGAAAGTTTGGCTTGCAACAGTCCACCAACGGACCCCTTAAAGATTTGTTACAATGGACAGAAACGAGCAGATAGTGATACACTCTTTCTACACGAGGCAACGAATTTAACGTTCACATTCTGACCGAACGCGGCTGTGTACCTTTATATCCTGCAAAGCCAAATATACGCCTCAACTTTAAATTCCTTATAATGGACTCTTCATACAGAAACTCTAAAATGGTATGGTTCTAACCATAGCTTAATTAGATAAGTGGAACTACATATAGCGACATGAAAGGAATTATCTTAAATACTGGTTGTGTATCATAAGTTGTGTATTTATAAGATCAGGCTGTCCAATTTCTGCTTTTCTTTATTATAACGGTTGACATAAAAGCAATAAGAAAATAAATAGTAGAACATAACATTTAAAGATAAAAACTTGAGAATAGTTAAGTTCCATGGTAAAAAAATATATTATGTACATAAGAACAGCAAGGCTTGAAAGATCAATGGCTGATAACTACGGAAAACTTTTTTTTTTGACAAATGCGGTGTGAGATACTGGTGTCAATTAGTGTCTGTCATCTGTTGTCTGGCAAAGTCAGTGAAAATAAAACTTCTCTAAAACTATCTTGCCTACTTCAACTAAACTTGGACCACAATCGTGCTTAAAAAATGTGTCCAATGATCTAGCCTGTCATCAAGCATATTGTCTATTTTCTTGAAACCCTTCTAAATTACAGATAGAGAAAATCTTATTATGGCAGAAATGTTAAAAATGTCAAAATCTACATACATTTTTTTTTTTTAATTGTCAGACAACCCTTTATAGGATTTATTGCCATAAATGATAATGTTTGCCAATTGTTTGGATTTGTTTCTAATTATTTGAAATATTGAATTGTAGTAACCTGAACATTATCAGGCTGACAAGATCTACAAATATGTCAACATAGCTGAAATCCTTGTTGTAGTTTTGTCAGTCTAATAGTACCTATTCCATGTGTTAAAGTCCATATTGATGTCTTATACATTTAACCCAAGACTGTTATACGTTAATGTTACATTGTGACTACAAACAAATAAGTCCAAACTCAGTAACATGAAAGTATAGTGCAGATACAAATGTCTTACAAGGCAAATTCAAACCGAAAGTTTGTTTGACTTTAACCTCCTTCAGTATTGCATCACCTTTCCTTCCTTTTTGATATGGAATACTGAACTTGGGTCTTCCTTGTGCTGTGGTGGCCTGACATCTACTGGTGTTTTCATTAAAGTACAATACCCTTTAGAAAAATTTGAAAATTTTGCAATTTATATGTTGAATTACAAATCATGAGGGTATAGTCACATTATTTTATTACAAGCATAATTCGAAGGTGGATACTCATGTCAAGGATAAATGGAGGAGTGGCCTTTAATAATACAGATATACATAACATTTTCGAAGGAAGTCACAACCAAAAATATAAACGATATAGAAATAACTCAAAATATTTGTAGGATGACCGAACTGTGGTGACTGAACAAAGTAGTATATCTCAATAAGCTACACCTACGCATATGCCTCCTGCAACTTAAAGTCGTCTTACCTGTACTTTATCGTATGTGTTTTTTACCTCATTGGGATGTTTCGAATTTGGATTCGAAAGGTGGGTGAATAACACATATCACAACAGGAGAAAGTTACTCTATCGGCTAAGCCAAATTTACTTTTTTAGGGAATTCGAACGATTCGTAAAAGTGTTGTTTGTTAGCGTCATTTGTATCTTCTAAAACGATAACTGAGATCTTATCTGAGCATCGGCAATCTAATGTTTTCTAAATGTTGTATCGAATACTATTCTTTACTTAAGTATACCATACTGCTGAGTAAAACAAAATAGTACAGGAAGTGTAAATCTGGAACAATGTCCAAAGTAAATAATTCAGATAAACAAACAAGCAATTTAGTGTTTCATCAAAATTTACAAAACAAGACAGACGCCAGTATCATTATACCATATATTTATCACATATAAAAGAAGGAAAAAAAACATGAGACGATTTTACATCCAGATTACCACGAGAATTTTAACAGTAACAGGTTACTACACGGCCTTGTACAAACACAAAAACGCATATCGTACGGTAAGCTATAACAAACACTGGTATAGCTGATTATTAAACAATTCAAATCAGAAAGTAACAGTGTGATTTAAAAATTTTGAACGAAAAACAAAATACTGCTGACGATAACAACCTGACACGGAACGGCACGTAGAGAATGAGGCAGGGATAAACATGTTTTTGAATGTTCGACCCTCCTTCTTCATAGACAAGAATTACTTTGGAATAGAAATATAGTCACCCAGATCTTCTTCCGACCAACTAGAAAACCATTGCTAAAGTAGGACATAATTTAGGCTGTGTAGTTCGCAGTCATACCCGGTCAGAATTAAAATATTTAATCCGAGGCAATTTGCGAAGCGAATGCCATGATCTTTCCACGTGACGAACCCTCACAACATCTCTTCAAGGTGTCCGTAGATGACCTTATACCTGAAAACATGAACGCAAGTCTGGCGTACAAAATTTCACTCCTGGTATCTTTGATGAGTTTATTTGCAAGTCAAAATGCCTGTTCATATTAAATATACCTTCGTTTTTCAGTAGCAGTCGACATGTATGTGACCTTCACATGTTTTAGGCAAACAAGCATGACTGAATCAGCTTCTTAAACAGATCGCCTTGATATGGTCATGATACTGCAGATAGTGGCGTTAAACATTTTGTATGATTGATTATTGATTGTTAAACGTCCAGTTGCGAATTGTACTAGTTTTGTTTTATTTGTTTGAAACATTAAACTTTTCGATTGATAATTACAGTATATTATTTTCTACATAAGAAGATGCCTGTACCAAATCAGGAATATGACAGTTGTTATCTATTCGTTTGATGTGTTAGAGCTTTTGATTTTGCCATTTGATTAGGAACTTTCCGTTTTGAATTTTCCTCGGAGTTCGGTATTTTTGTGATTTTACTTTTTTCAATTAGTTTTGTTATGATTAAGTTTGTTTGATGTCGATTGCGCAGTTACAATGTTTGAGATTTGGATTTAATGGAATTTAGATGTTTGCGTCAACGGGTCGAATATCATTTTAATAACATTTTCTAGTTAATATTCATAAATCATCAGAAATAACCAAGTAATTCGACTCTTTTAGGGTTAATTGACATTATTTATTTTCAAGTAAAACTTTGCTTATCTAAATATTTCATATAAGTACAACATTGAGCGCGTACTCATATGACCTAATATTCATTCCAAAAGATTGAACACTACAGGTGGTAGACGCCATAATAGTTCTCGTGACAATGAAACTTTGATACAAATCCAGATAAATAAACTGACCATAGATGAACGACTGATATAATTTCTGTTTCAATGTTCAGAATATGATGAAGATAGAAAACGTAAGACAAATGGTATAAGTTATATTTGCAGTAACATAAAAAAAAATCAAGTTATCAGAACTAATTGGAACGGGTTTCTCTAGCTAAAAATGTATATAGTAATTTTCAACGCAACTCACACAACCAATGTCTCTATTTAATGACCCCAAAAGACACATATCGAATTCGGAAAGACCACGCGGTTTGACCGAGGTACGGAAACCATTTTATATGAAGAGTCAATGTACCTTTTTCAATTCATCAATGAAATAATTATACCATACTAATTTATTTGGTGCATAATAAAACACTATCTTTGTATCTACATGTTTGTTTGTTTTATATGTTTTATCTAACAACAATGAACAGTTAAACACATATGATGAATTATTCAAACTAATCAATAAGTATAATTTGAAACTTTCCTTTTTGAATTTTCCTCGGAGTTCAGTATTTGTGTGATTTTACTTTTTGGAACATAAAAGAAACTGCAAAAACCTTGTTAGAAAGTTAACTGACCACAATGCAGTGTCACTGAAATTAAATACTGAAAGAGGAAATAAAGGACGGGGGTATTGGAAGTTAAATGCTAGTATAATGAACAATGAAGAATATGTTTATGTTATTAAAAAGCTAATATCTAAATATGAAAAAGAATTAACCAACTGTGATGATTTGGGGATTCTTTGGGATACTTTGAAAATAGAAGTAAGGGACGCAAGTTCAGACTATTGTCAAAGAAGAGCTAAATTAAAGAAAGATGAAATAAATGTTCTGGAAACAAAGTTGAATAACCTAAATAATGAAATAAATGATAGTACTGATATAAATAAAACACTACAAAAGGAAATAGAGAATATTGAAAATAAGTTAGATAGTTTGTATAAAGACAAGATTAAAGGGCAAAAAGTAAGGCCAAGGGTAAAATGGTTTGAAGAAAGTGAAAAAAAAATAGTGCATACTTTTGGGGGCTAGAAAAGAGTCGTCAAACCAAAAAAGTTGTTACTGAATTATATGATGAAAATGGTTTATCTACCAAAAATCAAACTAACATTTTAGACTTAGAAGTAAAATACTATAAAAAAACTCTATGAATCAACTAATCCCTGTGATAATAAGGTTAAGAAGTATATAACAGAAACAGAAATATCAGAACAGCTAGATGAATCAGAAAGTAACAATGTGAAGGGGAAGTGACTGAGAAAGAATGTACAGAAGCAATTTTTAAAATGAAGTTAAATAAATCCCCTGGCCTGGATGGTCTTACAGTAGAATTTTATAGGCAATTTTGGAATAATTTAAAAAATATTATGGTTAAAGTATTCAATAATAATTATGAGAAAAACAAACTTACCAATTCACAAAAAAAAGGTGCAATTTCCTTAATAGATAAAAAAGATGACCCGCTTTCATTAAATAATTACCGTCCGATTACATTACTTAATATAGATACAAAACTACTGGCTTATGTGTTAGCACAAAGACTTAAAAAAGTTTTACCATCTATTATAAGTCTAGACCAAACTGGATATGTAAACAATAGATATATTAGCTTTAATATAAGACAAATTCAAGACATAATTGATTATTCAGAGAAATTTAATATAGAAGGAGCAGTACTATTACTAGATTTTAGTTAGGCGTTTGATTCTTTAGAATGGATTTTTATGACAGAAACCCTCAAAAAGTTTGGATTTAAAAGTGGATTTATCAGATGGGTTGAAACTATGTATAACGATATTAAAGGGTGTATTTTCAATAATGGATGGGTCTCAAGTTCATTTAAAATATATAGGGGAATACGACAAGGATGTCCGACTTCTGTTTTACTGTTTGTTATAACATATGAATTAATGGCAATAAGATTAAGAAAAAATAAAAAACTTAAAGGAATAACAATAAAATTCGACGGACAATCTTGTAATTTAAAAATCTGTCAATTAGCAGATGACACAACATTGTTTCTTCAGACTCGTAAAGATATAAGCTTGGCTCTTAGTATAATAGAGACATTTGGAAGTCTATTAGGGCTGAAACTTAATAGGAATAAAAAAGAAGGGATATGGTTAGGGAGATTAAAAAGCAGTAAAGATAAATATGAAATTATCAATTGGACAAATAAACCAGTCAAAAGTCTTGGTATTTATTTTGGGTATGATAATAAGGAATGTCAAACATTGAACATAGAAAACATCTTGGAAAAAAATACAAAACTTGTAGACAGATGGTCAAAAAGAAATTTAACATTGCTTGGAAAAATGTTAATTGTAAAAGCTCTTCTGCTACCAATTTTAACTTATTTTGCTACTAACGGTATTATTACTAAAGATAAGTTGCAAATCAAAAACAATATAATGTATAGATTCGTTTGGAATGGAAGAAAAGATAAAATAAAGAGGTCAATATTACCAACAAATTTTGCTGAAGAGGGCTTAAAAATGATTGATCTGGAGTCTTATATAATGTCAATACGTATAAAATGGATTTAAAAAATAATACAATCCGAAAATGCTAACTGGTTTGTGTTGTCTAAATTATACCTGAATAAGTTTGGCAAAACAATGTTAATGTTCAAGATAAATATAAGAAACATAAAATTACTTGATAAAACAATATGGAACAATACACCACTGTTCTATCAAGAACTGATAAAATCATGGATACATTTGAATGATGCTAAAAATAATCAAATATGTAACTTTTTAGAGATCAGAAGGCAAATAATATGGGGCAATAGTTTGATAAAATTTAAAGGACAATGTCTGTTTTTTTGACAAATGGATTGAAAGTGACATTTTATTTATAAACGACATAATTGATAACAGAGGGCAAATATCAGAAGCAGTTATCAATTTAAAACTAAAAAACAAAAGTAATTTGATTGCTGAATTTTCAAAACTTAAAAAAGCCATACCAAATCACTTGGAGGAGAAGCTTAAAACTGAGAGATCATTCAAAACTATAGTTAATATTAACAGAGAAAAAATAGACTAAGAGACAATGAGGATATACTGGGCATTAATAATAAAGATATTTATAAGATAGTGCAAAGTCGAATAAAAACAGAAATACCTATTGGATTTTTAAAATGGGAAAGGGTATTACATACAGGATTTATAAATAGTGAACTCAAAGACACTATAAAATTCAATGTTGAATATCTAAAAGATAATAAAATTAAGATGTTCAGGTGGAAATTAATGCACTTTATCTTGCCAAATAAAGATCTGTTATTTCAATGGAAAATTTCTGAAAACAGCCTTTGTTCATATTGTAATGAACAAGATAACTACAATCATTTTTTCATCACATGCTCATATAACACAACCTTCTGGAAATCAATGAGATATATATTTAACAAACTAGGTATTGACAAACATGTAATAAATCTACACTCTCTAGTAATAGGATACAAGATTCATGATGATGCTTATTTTGAACTTAATCACTTGCTGAGTTTAATGTTTTTCTCAGTCTATAAATCACATTATAGATCCAATAATAAGGCAAACAAAATTGACATATTGAAAATTTTTAAATATGAAATTAATAGTACAGTTGACTTATATTGTACGGCCAATATAGAAATAAACAGAATGTTAAAAAAGGTGTTACAGATCTTGAAATAAATAAAATTAACTTTTGGAAAAAAAACCGTTTCTTAAAAAGCAGAGTGCATGTATTAATATGTTAATATTGTGTATTTGTTTTCAATGTTTCAAGTGTATCAGTAAGCATATATGCTACTATAATGTATGCATATGTGTTTATGTATGCAAATGTATGTATACGTGTATGTGAATGCATGTATCTGTAAATGTCGTTATATGTGTGTAATTTGGGGTCAAATTTGTAAATAAAGTTTCATGACAAGAGCTTATAAGAAACAAACATTATCAAATGTAACTTACCATTCTTTATTATTACCCAGCACTTCCAAAAACTCGTATAAATCCATAGGTATAAAATAACAAAAACATTTATTAAAAGAATCGATAACGGATTTTTCTCCGTAAATTTCACGACACAGCGTCTGTAACATCTTTACATCGATAAGATTTTATATGATATTATGATTATTTATAAAGTAAGTATGGAAAAATAGAAATGTATTGAAATGGCTATGTATAAAATAAAATAAGTTTTACTGTATATTCTCCCTGGATATGCAGTAATAATTGTGTGTAACAGCGATACAACTTTTGCTGAGTTTAATGTTTTTCTCAGTCTATAAATCACATTATAGATCCAATAATAAGGCAAACAAAATTGACATATTGAAAATTTTTAAATATGAAATTAATAGTACAGTTGACTTATATTGTACGGCCAATATAGAAATAAACAGAATGTTAAAAAAGGTGTTACAGATCTTGAAATAAATAAAATTAACTTTTGGAAAAAAAACCGTTTCTTGAAAAGCAGAGTGCATGTATTAATATGTTAATATTGTGTATTTGTTTTCAATGTTTCAAGTGTATCAGTAAGCATATATGCTACTATAATGTATGCATATGTGTTTATGTATGCAAATGTATGTATACGTGTATGTGAATGCATGTATCTGTAAATGTCGTTATATGTGTGTAATTTGGGGTCAAATTTGTAAATAAAGTTTCATGACAAGAGCTTATAAGAAACAAACATTATCAAATGTAACTTACCATTCTTTATTATTACCCAGCACTTCCAAAAACTCGTATAAATCCATAGGTATAAAATAACAAAAACATTTATTAAAAGAATCGATAACGGATTTTTCTCCGTAAATTTCACGACACAGCGTCTGTAACATCTTTACATCGATAAGATTTTATATGATATTATGATTATTTATAAAGTAAGTATGGAAAAATAGAAATGTATTGAAATGGCTATGTATAAAATAAAATAAGTTTTACTGTATATTCTCCCTGGATATGCAGTAATAATTGTGTGTAACAGCGATACTTCACGGATTGCTGTACATTAAGTATTTTGTTAAAACAGCAAAGAGTGCAATAAAGAATTTATGAATGTTAAAAAAAAAACTTGTTAGAAAACTAATTACTACTGTTGAACGTCTATCTTTTTTTTTCAAAATATAGCTTCGTGTAGATGGCATCTACGTTGACAAGTAGATTTGCATATTAAAAATGACGTGCAAATGGTTCACAACTCTATAACCCCCATAAGTAATATCCTTTAAAGCCGACCGTGCGAGGGCTCTATAGCCAGTCAAGGTCGTTAAAAACCCCAATAAGAAAGTAGCAACTATATATTTGTTTTGTTAAATAAAGGCAACAGTAGTATACCGCTGTTCAAAAGTCATAAATCGATTGAGAGAAAACAAATCCGGGTTACAAACTAAAACCGAGTAAACACATCAACAATAAGAGGAAAACAAAGGAACAACAGAAACACTGAAGTGCAACAAAAACATACGCTAACATACATAGAAACGAACTATTTGATAGCAACTGCCATATTCCTGACTTGGTATAGGACATTTTTTGAAATTGAATTACCATTTAAATCACGCGGTGTGTTATTGCACCTTGTTGTGAAATCTACCTCACATTTTGTATCGTAAAATTGTCCTTGCTAATTTATTTATCTTGTATGATTTAACAATGAAGCTATGTTTTTTTTTTGTTTTATCGGATTGTTAAATATTCATAAAATACTGTTAAAATAGTCGTTCGAAAATTGCATTATTTGGGCTACTAAATGCATAGATCCCATCGAATTCTTATTGAATTATTGATTAGTTAAGTCTAGTAACATAAACATTTAAATTGAACGCATTCAAGTTTATATACCAAAAGAACAATAAATCCCATAAACAAATCAGCAAATAAAGTCAGCGATCCAAATAATCTGCAAAATTGATTTTGAATCTTAAAATATCCAATACTACGGAATATTTAACGACCTTGAGGGCCTCGTACGGTAGACAAGTAATTAAATAATGTTATTAAGAATTGACGAATGTTTATCTATTTACATTTTTCTTAGCTATTGTAGAACAGAGAAAATGTATAAGGCTTAACATTATTTAAGAAAGCTGTATTGGTCAAACGTTTGATTGATTAATATTTTGTCGGTGTTTAACACCACTTGAATTCTCTTGACTTCACCACAGCGGTTAGTTTATTGTTGAAGGAGAAATTAGAGTAACCAAAGAGAACCACAGATTTATTTTTTTTGCAGAAAAACCAACTATCCTTGACAGATTAGATCGAAGTCCAACGCACCATGGCGAAGCGGACTCTCCAATTGCAACCCCATTGTTGACCGCCACTTACAGGCTCAAACTAACAAACTCAGTGTTCACTGAAAATGAATACTTATACCTCTCAGCTATTAGACCTTGGACTGTTCAACCTTAAAACAAACATCTTTATTTGTAAAGACAAAACACACTGTCATACAAGTGTTGCTAGTTGTAAAACCAGGCTTTATCTCCCATTTTCTTCAGACAAGGCTTTTCAGGAATATGAATATTGCTTTCCATTTGTTCCGTTGGTTGAAAACGTTCGATTTTTTTACTTTTTATGAACATTTCCTTTATAAATTTACCTTGATGTTCGGTATTTTTGTTATATTTCTTTGTTTCTAATATTCAACATGCCTTTTAAACAACTTCTACTAGGTAATGACATCAATTTAACATGTCATCTTAACTCAAGTTATTTCACTGCTCGTTTTTGATGGAATCCATGTTGATCAACTGTAACTGTATTTTTTTGTTATTAATGAATTTGAACATGAATCAATCAGCCACTCAGGTCTCCGACTGTCGAACATTAACGCAAACATTAACAATACGTTTTGTTTTTCATGTTTTTCAATTGTAAAGACTAAACAAAAAATGTTGAATATTTTATATATAATATTATAACAAACCCTTCTAAACAAGTTCCACCAGTTAACTAATAAGTAATATTTCACTGCTAGTTTTGAAAGGGTCTATGTTGTTCAGTTGTATGATTCGTTAGCATTTCAGTTATGTGCTTGCATCTAGTGCGAGAGATCGTAGTTCAATCCAAAGCTGGGACAAATCAAAGTCTTTATAATTGGTGGTTGCTGGTTATCCACAACGCATGGGGCATCAGGGAGTTAAAACACAAACTGTTCAGGCCAGAGTCAACATAATGTGTCAGCAGTTGGTGGCATGTCTTACTACGTAGCTTAACCTTGTCGTGCGGCAAGTTTAAAAAAAACTGCCATTGTAATACAAACATGGTTCTATGTATTTGTCATTTGCCTAATACAGCCAATGTTATTTATTCCTGAAGTAGAAAAGTCTTAGTATTTCGGAAATTAAAAGTTTTATAAACTGTTGATTTATAATGCTGCCAATATCAATGATAATTTTTGTCAACACATTATGCATTAAGGTATTGCTGGTACTACCTCTGATTGCCTGAAATATAGATTGTGCTTAAAGCCATTTCACCAATCACAGTGGTCAGGCAGTTGTAATAAGGGAAGCTACAGTAAACACAGAGAGCCAGGAAAATGGCAACTAAGACAGTAGTCATATTCTAGACGAAACATGTTTCGTGCTCACAAACACAGTGGTGACAGGCTAGTGATCGCTGCTTATGAATATCTAAACCACTTGACCAACTAGGCACCTTCCACTTTTTGACCTTCAAAGCAAACATCGTACCATATCCTCTTATTTTATTAAAAAGTCCCTGTTATTTCCCCCATGGCTTTTGTTTTGCTTATGGTGCTAAGTTTAAATTAGTAACGAAGGATCTGCTTACTCTTCCGGAGCATTTGAGATCACCCACATTTTTGGTGAGGTTCGTGTTGCTCCGTCTTTAGTTTTTTATATGTTGTGTTTTGTGTACTATTGTTTGTCTGTTTGTCTTTTTTTTAGCCATAACGTTGTCAGTTTGTTTTCCTCTGGTATCTTTCACCTCTCTAAAGTTTGTTATGTAATGGTTATAATAGCATTAATGTACAGGCAATAATTGATTTCCAAAGCAAGTCTTTGCTAATTTTCCAGTTTTTTTAAAGTTCAAATGTTAGCACATTTAGAAGCGCTCTTGACTTCACTGCTTGCGCAGGTAAATTTAAATGGATAAATTCGTCCCTCAGATAGCTCGGACCGAATGTATCCATTTAAATTTACCTGTGCAAGCAGTTAAGTCAAGGGCGCTACTAAATGTGCTAAAATTTGGACTTAAAAAAAAGCATGAAAATTAGCAAAGACTTGCTTTGGAAATCAATTATTGCCTGTACATTAATGCTATTATAACCATTATTATTTATAAAAGCTTGTTCGTCAAAATCTGTTGAATGATTCCGCACAATAATGTCGCCCTTCTTTACAAACAACACTGCTCGGTAAGCGGTAACATACAAACGAATAACTGTCGATAAGTGCAATTTCTTTCTGTTATCGGATGACTTTTATATGTATCCGTTCCATCCTTCACACTGTCTTGTCTAATCTTTTTCCAATTTATGTTTCAACTCAACTCCTAACACATCTATTGTGTTGTTTTTTTTTTCAAATCTAAAGCGCTTTCATAGCTAGTCATTGCTAAAATCCCTTTTCAGGGGATACATCTCATTTTTCGAGCACACTAATGTTCGCATTGCTACAGCAGCCATGTTTGATGTTTTAATCATATGATTTAAATTTAATACTACCTCATGAGGTTGTTTAAATTTAACGACAGTTTTAGCATTTTTTAAACCGCGTTAAAATTAAGGAACAACACACTTATCATAGGAATAATTTTAATCCAATGATTAAGAAATTTTTACGACTCATTAGCATAAAGGACAAGTTGAACAACAGACCCCAGTGGTGGTAATTTCAGCACCCAAATTCAACATAATAAACTATTGAAGACTCCGTACTCCGTACATCGTTCTTTTGGTTTTTTTTTAATACTTTCACTCGTGGTGTCAACGTATATTAGTTGTGCATAACAGAGGTTCCAATGAAAACTGTGTTGTATACAATTGGGCCATAATATCTGTCCCTAGTGAAACTTTGATCATAAAGGAACCTCTATTTCATGACAACAGCACATTACCAGAAAACATGGGCTACAAGATTAGTGCCAACGTTATTAATTGTATACAAGTAGACAGGAAATGCAGAATAAAAACAAAACAAGATAAAAAAAACTGCCTGACAATTATTAAAACAACAAACGGGTTATTGTTGGTAATTGATATAGGTTGATACATTTTAACCAATGAAAACATTATTAATAGAGTATAATTAAAACGCCAAACAAAAAAGCCAACTGATTATTCACGGTCGCGAAACACGTGACTTCATCGTGATCAGTTTCACGGAAAAATGGCGCCCGTCAAATTATTATAGTTCGCTTGGATGTAAACTTTAAACGTAAGTATTTACATATCATCGTGTTCACACATAGGACCCCCCTCATCATATGCGTATTTTTCGTGCGAATATTTTGATGCATTTAAAGTTATATTTCACTGTTGGTTTCATAGAGAACATTCACAAACTATTTCAGACCTGCTGAAGATTGTTTGGGATGGTGTACACGATATGACCGTAAAATCACTGTAAATCCATTTGTGTGTCTTATTTTCACCAATCGTGTACAAAAGCTTACCCAAATTTACTAATTCATTCATATAAACTAGCGTCGATGTATATTTTTGACATTATTGCGAACTGAACGCAATAATATTTTTTTTGTCAATAAATGATCAGTGTACACGATATGTTTAAGTGATCAGTTCCACGGTTTAATTCTGAATCAGTATGATAAGATCATATTAAGGTTTATCTGGGAAAATGGCGGAAATCCAGTTGAAATTAAACAAGAAATTAAACTCTTTGCCAGAGCAGAGAAGGTAGAAAAAGCTAAATTGGTATATTTAAATTGTTTACATCTGTTTTTTAGGCTTTTAAAGATATAATAAAGGAACATATAACTTTAACTAAACGGAGCTTCGAGATATTTGTAAACTTTTAAATTATAGACAAATTTTCATTAAACAATCTAGTGTAGCCGGTTCAATTCAAAGTGGATCTTTTTTTGTGCATAAGTATAAATTCCGCCGAAAAAAAAAATCCAAAGAAAGATAATAGATTTATCTTTCTTTAATATTAATTTGCATCTCTGCTCCCAAAGATAGTTTTTTTGGGGGATCCTAAAAATGGGCAATATTTGCATCGGAAAGAAAAAGCCAAGTGCACCTTTTAATGTTCGGGCGTGTTTGAGTTTAGAATTCTGTCTTGAACGTTTAAAACAAAAATATTTGCTACATCATCTCGCTTCAGATTCTATTATTGTTATATGATTACACTGCAGGTTGATTTAATAACATTAAAACTTCAAAGTACTTAAAAAAAGAAATATTCTGGTCAATAACCGTACTGATGAGTCATAACAGCAGAGTCGGTGTGTTCGAATAACATTTTTTTACTTAAAGTACTTGACGACAGACTTTACAAGTGGATCTTAAAAATGCATAACTTCAGAAAAACTTCATTTGTTGTGTGTGTGTTATCTAGGATTATTGTCTGTCCGTCTGTCCGGATTAGGATACATTGTTTGTCTAGCTATCTCCTCCTACGGTTTTGAAGATACGGTCAGCTTTAATATTTTGTAAGATGTTCAAACACAGAAAGTAGGTGTGCATGGCCACAGGATTTTATTTTTTTTACAAATTTTCTGGAAAAGACAGGCAGTTGGACTATTGGTTGTTTGTTGTACTACATGTAGCTGCATAAACAGATAATGGTTTGTCCTCCTTCAGTTACATCATCATACAAAGTGTTAAATTTATAATTTCTTATGGTCAGGCAGGGTCATCATTTGTGTCTTACAGACAGCGTAACAATTTGAAGTTGTATGCAAACATCACTGTCTAATCTAAAATATGTGGAACTATACTCGTGCATATGGCAGAGCAGAAAGTGGGATGGGGGTATTGCCAATATCTAGTTTTCTCTGATTATAGGTCCCATTATGCGGAAAAAACAAAGCTTTCACAGCAACTCCAAAAGCATCGAGAAAAAACTGTCAGACAGCCAAAGAGTTAACCAAATAGACAATATCAATGTTGCAACATTACAGACAGGAATTTAATGAGGATATTATAAAAATCGCCATACACTGTCACAATACAGGGCACACAAAGCGCTCTGTATTCATTTCAACCAAATGTTCGTTAACAGTAATATATTCTCCTTCGCCACAAACATTAAATGTGATCTTATCATAATGATTCAGAATTAAACCGTGGAACTGATCACTTAAACATATCGTGTACACTGATCATTTATTGACAAAAAAAATATGATTGCGTTCAGTTCGCAATAATGTCAAAAATATACATCGACGCTAGTTCATATGAATGAATTAGTAAATTTGGGTAAGTTTCTGTACACGATTGGTGAAAATAAGACACACAAATGGATTTACAGTGATTTTACGGTCATATCGTGTACACCAACCCAAACAATCTTCAGCAGGTCTGAAATAGTTTGTGAATGTTCTCTATGAAACCAACAGTGAAATATAACTTTAAATGCACGAAAAATACGCATATGATGAGGGGGGTCCTATGTGTGAACACGATGATATGTAAATACTTACGTTTAAAGTTTACATCCAAGCGAACTATAATAATTTGACGGGCGCCATTTTTCCGTGAAACTGATCACGACGAAGTCACGTGTTTCGCGACCATGTTATTGTTAATTGTGTACTCTTATTGCTTAATAACATGTGCTGAGTTTTAAACGATGTACGAAATGAACCTCTACAATTTTAAGTTAAATTTTGCCTAAACATGGCCAAGTCAGGAGCCTGTAATTCAGTGGTTGTCGTTTGTTTATGTGTTGCATATTTGTTTTTCGTTCAATTTTTGTACATAAATTAGGCCGTTATTTATCTCGTTTGAATTGTTTTACATTGTCATTTCGGGGCCTTTTATAGCTTACTGTGCGGTATGGACTTTGCTCATTGTATAAGGCCGTACGGTGACCTATAGTTGTAAATTTCTGTGTCATTTTGTCTCTTTTGGAGAGTTGTCTCATTGGCAATCATACCACATCTTCTTTTATATATGAAGTCTTTGAGTCTAAGATGAACTAGGGGGCGCCTTCAAACTAGTTTAATCCCGCCACATTATGTATGTGTCTGTCCCAAGTCAAGAGCCTGTAATTCAGTGGTTGTCATTTGTTACTATATATTATACATGTTATATTTGTTTTTTGTTCATTATTTTATACATAAATCAGGCCGATAGTGTTTTCGTTTGAATTGTTTTGAATTTATCATTTCGGGGTCTGTTATAGCTGACTCTGCAGTATGGGTTTTGATCATTGTTGAAGGCCAGACGATGACCGTTTGATGTTAATTTATATGTCATTTGGTCTCTTGTGGAGAGTTGTTTCATTGACAATCATACCATATCTTTTATTTCTTATGTTTAAAAAAATGTACATTTAATGCAAACGCTTAGTTTTCTTTGGGGTCATAACTGATTGCATTGTGACATCATCAATAATTGTTTCGTTTTACATTTTTTTAATCAAAACAGACATGAAACGAGATCGTATGATACAAGTTCAAGTCCGTCGAAAAGTTATTTTCTTATATTTTTTTCAGTTAAACATCAATATAAAGTCAGTTCTTATATCTGCATGTCTACATTGTCTGACTTAGAGAATATACTGTGTATAATGTGTTGTCAGATAATGTATAAATGTTTTATTTCAGCTTTGAACCTCGTTTTTATAATATCACTGTACCACCTGCATCACCTCACACCACAGGTCATGGAACTGATAGTTCACATCTTTGCTGCAATATTCGCTTTGAACTTCCTGGGACGACCCGCCTTGCAACTAGAGCAATCAGTTCTGGAGTTTACTAGGTTGAAACAGGATATCAAGTCTGAACTAGCATCTATAAAGTCGAAGCTTCAG
This sequence comes from Mytilus californianus, assembly GCF_021869535.1. Lineage (NCBI taxonomy): Eukaryota > Metazoa > Mollusca > Bivalvia > Mytilida > Mytilidae > Mytilus > Mytilus californianus. The sequence continues at coordinate 4,910,380 of NW_026262669.1, read as the reverse complement.
AGTAAGAAATGTTCTATATTTTTTAAGAAAATAAGGTTTCAATTCCTTATGACAAAATTGACCATGGAAGCCATCTGATTATTATTTTAGTTCATATAGCTTCCAACGGTTGTTTCCTTATTTTCACATTACTTGCTTTCAAATCATTAGGTTTGAGTTGAGACAAATTCAGAAAAGCGCTGCGTACGCAATGAATTTGTAAAGTATTTTTTTTTTCAATCAGAATAGTAAGTTAATGATAAAACTTTTAACGATGAATACACATGAAAATTCAGACCCTGAAATTAAATAAGCTTGATGACATTGAATGGTCAGTCAACTAGCACGTGTGGGTTAAACTTCACACATTACAACTTCAATTACCATTTCATAAACAGTGTTTGGTAAATTGGTGTAAGAGCTACAATATTATTAACAACACATATTTGACTTAAATCAGCTTTTTGTATATCTAGCAGAATAGCAACATTTTTTTTTTTTGAACTATAGTCCCAAAAAGTTACTTTTAAAACCCTAAGCAAATGCGTAGGACAAATTTAATACATTGTTACTGATATTTGAAGGACAAATTTAACACATAGTTACTTATATTTGATACACAAATTTAACACATAGTTACTGATATTTGATAGAGAAATTTAACACAGAGTTACTAATATTTGATAGACAAATATAACACATAGTAACTGATATTTGACAGACAAATTTAACACATAGTTACTGATATTTGATAGACAAATTTAACACATAGTTACTGATATTTGATAGACAAGTTTAACACATAGTTACTGATATTTGATAGACAAATTTAACACATAGTTACTGATATTTGATAGACAAATTTTTCACAGAGTTACTGATATTTGATATACAAATGTCCCTTGAATAAAAAAATGCCCTTGCATGTTTTTTTTTTTAGTTAATCAACGTATACATAATAAATACTGTTAATTAATTTGTCACATGAAATTAAACAACCGCCAATCAATCAATACTGTTTATCTTATCAGGTGGACAAGATAAGAAAGTTGCATTTCATGCAAAACTACAACCAAGGATAAAAGTTATGTTGCCTTCAACGATAGTGGTATTTGATTACGTTATCACAAACATTGAAAATACTTATAACAATCGAAATGGGCATTTTACTGCTCCTTATGATGGGGTGTATTTCTTTGTTTCTACATTTCATTCGATGATATATAATAGCTATGTTCTACACTTGCAAAAAAAACTATGTTTATCCGTAGCATCAGCTGGCACAAGTGATGGAAGCTCAATGAATGCAATAGTATCTCTAAAACGAGGTGATGTTGTCAAAATACGTAATAATCCAATTCATAGAGGAACATTTCAGGAAAGTTAAGTTTCTTTTCTGGTTATCTTGTGTATTTAATCCAGAACACACATAATACACGATTTCCATACGGTTGATTCTAAATTACTTTGATGTGTATTGTTGTAATAAACTTTTGTGAAACCTGTTTTCAGTTATTGCAATTGTGCATTCTCAAACATTACAAGACCAGGTATACAAAGGATATACATAAACAGATCATTTTCTTCAACGACACCATTGAATAACTTTGACAACTCAACCTAAACAGTTTGTACCTTAACATATATGTTAGTCCAATAGACGCAAATCACATCAATTGTAAAATGAGTCATTACAATATTTTATGATAATAATACAAATTAGTTCAATTTGCACAATTGTTTCAATAGACTATTTTCATACTACCGACTTTTGACTCGAATGTATCTTTTTATTTTGACAGGTAATCTACTCTGAGGTATGACATTCTGGTACTCGGTCAAGTTAGGGCTAGTAAAAGAAGTAAAATTAAGCTTGCAATTGGTAAAATTTTTGGGGGAAATTAGCAGTTTTATGTTTCCTATACACGACAAAATCATTGCAAAACAGTTATTGTTTTTCCCGAATTGTACTGATTGGCAGCTTAATTTTACTATATCCACTTGCTCTTAATTGACCAAGTACCAGAATAACCTACCACGGAGCAGTTTACCTGTCGAAAGCTTATGTACTCCAGAGTCAAAGGTCAGTAATATGGAAGAAGTCTAGTTTGTTTTGTTTTTTTTTTTTTTTGTGATGTTTCAATGGCACCATCTCACGGTGTTAATACATCACAACTCGTTTTCTATGACCGTGTCAATTGTGACGTTTTGGATTTCAATGAATGTAATTTACGTATTACTGGTAAATAATAAGGTCAGTGATTCTGTTACCACAAATTACTTAAAACCTTTACTAAATTTTTCCATAGATGCAAAGATTTGGTTTAGAAGTTTGGTTGTACCTGTGGAAAACTTATTTCAAACGGGATAGCACATCCTAAATATTACGGAGATGTTTTTTCCCGAGCTCGGAAATTCAGATATGATCCGGGTAAACTTATCGATTCTTTTAATAAACCTATTCTCAAAGGTTTACCCATTCAACACTGTAAATATATCTTTGAATAATATTTTATCGGTATAACTATTGATTTTGTTGTCAACATTTTAAAATTAAGGTAAATATTATGTTATATTTTATGCACATGCATGGCTCTACCATCAGTCGATACCTGTATCTTCGCATTGCACAGGATCATGTTTTGCTCTTACTGGTAATGACATATTTACACTAAATCTATTGGATGTTGGATGTGTACTGATTGATGTTTTAGTCTTAGATACATAATTTTTTTTTTAATTTGTTATTGGCTTTGACCTAGCAGTCAGTAACTCCAAGTAGTTTCAGATCTGTATTTCTTGTCTTTGTCTGTGGAGATGTATAAGTACCCGACCACGTCCGGTGTGTGCTTTTATCAGATGTATTTCTGCTTTTTGTTGAATTATATTAGAGTTTCTTTCATTATCATGATTCTCTTATTGATTTCTATTATCATTTGGATAATTATTACTTCATGGTATTAACGTAAATGTAGTAGAAGTAGTACTGTTATATCTTTATTTTTATTAAACTTTCAAATTTGGTGTTGAATAAACAATCGGGATGTACTGAATCAAACTTTTGATAAACAATGTCAATATATAGATATAAGAAGATGTGATATGAGTGCCAATGAGACAACTCAAAGTCACAATTTGTAAAAATAAACCATTCAAGGTCAAAATACGGCCTTCAACACGGAGCCTTGGTTCACACCGAAGAGCAAACTACAAAGTGCCCCAAATGACTAGTGTTAAACAATTGAAACAGGAAAACCAATGGTCTAATCCATATCAAGAACGAGAAACGAGAAACACTTTTATACCACATCAACGAACCACAACCAATGAACAAAAGGTTCCTGACTTAGGACAGATAACATATTGATAAATGTCTTTTGGTTCGGGATAACGTTTTTTTTTTTAATTGCACATTTACAATTTAACGAAATTAGAAAGTTACACATATTAAGAATATTTATAGACTCTGCAAATGAGAATTGAAAAGTCCATACATTTAATTGCCATTCAATTTAGCTTATGTTACCATTTTCAATCATTTATAACCTGTACCTGAACAATGTGTCACCAGTTTATTTCAAGTAAGTGCGTTGGTCATTTTCACTTTAATAATCATAACAGAACGAATCAGAACAGATTGTTTACTTCAGGAGAACTGTTTAGTTCGTTTGGGCAATAGTTGTAATTTATGACTATGATTCGTTTGAATCCAATTATCTTCTACTCCTCAAATGTTCAACATATATTTGATATATTGGAATGTCTTTTAATAAGTCCAATGAGAACAACAAGGTTAACCCCGCCGCATTCGTAAAAATCCTCTCCCAAGTCCAGAGCATGTTGTTTAGTGGTTGTCGTTGGTTCATGTCTGTCATATTTGTTTTTTCGTACATTAAGGTGTTATACATCAGGCAGTTCGTTTTCTCAATTATATTATTTCATATATTTTATTTCGTGGCTTTTTATAGCCGACAATGGTATTAGTTTTTCTCATTTATGAAGACCGTACCGTGGTTTATAATTTCTAGCATCCACTTCATTTAAACTTGGTGGACACTTGTCTCATACGAAATCATACCATATATCCTTATTTTTTTATAATAATGTTTTTGGAACAAAGGTGACATGTTTTCTATTTAACTGCTACTATTTCTTAGACCAAATATCCGGAATAACCGAAAACATACATTATAGATACCTTAATATTCTGCTAGGCAATCATACTAAATCCAAATCCTGGTATCTATCATGATACTCTGAAATTTCAGCTGACTCAAGTATAGTTTTTTTGTTTAACTGGGTCAAGGTTATTGTGTTCTTTGAACACTTATTGCTTACAACGCCATGACATGATCGTTTCGGCTAATGTATTAAACAATTTTAAAATGTGTTATAAAATCATGGCTCTGACTTTGATTTTCATAAAGGGTAGGTAATTCGTTTTTTTCTTAATACAGAAAGACGCTAGATACATGCACACATTTCAACAAACAAAGACACAGCTCCGCTCTTATACCTATACACGATGGATTGACAAATAAGAAAACATGTTTTATTATTGTGTACTTCTATAAATATCAAAATCGTTGTGTTGATAATTTGAATGAATGTACATTTTGTTTGCAAAAGATTTAACTTATGTATTATGTCGTTTTTTTAATACATCGTACCAGTATATCAATTTCAATAACACGAGGTGATAAACATACGGATACAAAAAAAAAAAACAATTACACAATTTATAATATATACTTATCAAGAAACAGTAGCTGGTATATAGGCACTACCTATGTCTTAATTATTATGTTCGAAGTATCAATAAATAAAACATTCTATATATTTTATAAACCCATGATCAGTTTTAAATTTGTTATGTGCAATCCCTGTATCTTTTGCTGTATTGGGGGTTGCATTGATTTATTACTTATAATGACTTAATTAATTTTGAAGGCTTGTTATTTTTATTTCTAATTTATACGAAGTCTCTTTAATATCGGAATATATCTGACGTTTCGAATCAATAAACGACACATTTTGATATAATCGTATTCTATCTAAATATAGATTACTGTGTCACGGGTTTTTAAATTTACCTGTGTGAAAAGTGTATATGCTTTCCGATAAAATGGCTCAGGCGGCGTCTAAAACATGCGAGATTTGCATAAGTGCCTCGGGATCGCAATACTGCTTAGAATGTGAGCAATACTTTTGTGAAAATTGTAAAACATTTCATAATGGGCAGAAAATATCAAAAACTCACCAGTTTCAGTCTGCATTAGACGTAATCCCGGAAGGTAAATCAAAATGTAAAGACCACAATGAAGACGTAAGTTTTGTATGTAATACCTGTAACGTAGCAGTTTGCAGCAGTTGTGTGACAGGAAGTCACAAACGGCACGATTTCTCGAAGCTTCATGACAGTATCTCACGGTTGAAAGCGACGAATGAACAAGAACTGCGTAGAAAGATACAAGAGGCAACCCAAAACATGAAAAGGGTGGAAGAAGGCCTAAACACATTCGATATGAAGGTGGAAGTAGTAGTTAAAGCTATCACAGAAAATGGTTCAAAGATAAAGGCCATGGTTGATACACATATCGCACAGATGATTGCATCTGTCAAGGATCAATCCAGGATGGAGAGGGACAAATTGACAAAGATCATAGCAGATACTAGAATGGATTTGAAGGTGGGAAGCGACTTAGACAAGACGATGTATGCACTATACAAGACGCGAAACGATGATAAATTGTTACAGTCTTTTCAGAAGCTTACAGATGACATTGCAAAACTGACGATAAAGCCTATAACCGAGTATCCCGACGTACACTATACTGCTAAGTCCACAACCGATCATGACATCAAACAGCTGTTTGGCACATTCAATATAAGGTAAATCAATAAGGAAAACCTTTAAGTCGACTGCCTTTTGGAGTCGTAACATATGCTTTAATATGTTTACCCTATTTTAATGTGACACTTCAACTTGCAGGGTTTTTCCGAATCATATATTTGGATAATCAAAATTATGTTTTTAAATGTAAATGTATTTCTGAAATGAAGTTCAGTGAAGACTCAGTGGAGACAATTTAATAAAACTAAAGATGTGGTCATAAACAGTTTTTTTTTTTTTTTTTTTTTTTTTTTTATATAATTGATTAACACTGTACTATAGTTAAAGCAGATGTGGCTAATAACACATTACATTTCAAATTGTAATAGCAATGCACTCAAGACACTTCGTAAAATTATGAAGTAATTCAGGAATACACTTTTTTAAACTGGTACCGATAATTCTGTTTTCCACAATAATTAGAATGCTTTGTTTTGAAATAATGCATAAAAGAAACATAATTAACGAAAATCAAATGCATTGTACTATTTTCACAGTGATGTACGTACAGGACAAACGGGGTACAGAGAGAAGGAATTACATAAACCAAACAGGTAGGGCAATATATTTATATTTTATAGTGTTAAGTGTACTCGTATGACAATGTGAATCCTTCGTCAAACGTTTTAGAAATCACACATTATCTTTGAGTATACCTTTATATTTGTAATTAATTAAAACATGTCGTCCATAGATGGCTATGCATATATTTGTATCCTATGTTGTGTAAATCAGTAAAACCATTTAACTGTTGACACTTTTGATAGTTATGTACTTATCTTCATTACATTGTTTCCAAGAATCAGTGTTTAAGCTGTATTTGCTTATTTTTCTAAATAGATATTTCACCAACTCATATTTGGTTTTTTTAATATTTGTTTTGAACTTATTGATACTTTAGACTTTAAACATTCATCAAAATTCTCTGCACTATTAAGGCAAGTTGTGCATAGTATAAGCTGAGGAAACTATACTATTTTTTCCAACGACATTATCAAGTCATGTTGCCCAGTCTAAATTTTGCATGTGTAGTTTTTGGTTAACTGTTTGTCCTTTTTGTCAATTTTAATATCTTTGCCATAGCGTTCCCTGTATGTCTTCGACGTATGAGTGTGAATGTCTTCTTTTAAAAAAATATTCTCGATTTACAAGATTATTTAAAATTGACAGTTGATGAATGAGCCAACGACTTCAGCAGTCAAATTCACAATCGACTGTTAATAAAGGGGTCAACGACTTCAGCAGTCACATTCACAATCGACTGTTGATAAAGGGGTCAACGATTTTAGCAGTCACATTCACAATCGACTGATGATTAAGGGGTCAACGACTTTAGCAGTTTCAATTACCATCGACTGTTGATGAAGGGGTCAATGACAGTCACATTCACGAATAGCGGAGGAAATTAGCAAAATTGTTCCGTTTTGTATATTATCATTAAATGAACTTAACATAACACTACCAGATTTTTCAAAATGTTTGATACAATCGTATAAAGCTTCTTCGTTGAAATTACTAATGTGCAGAAGTATTAAACTGTTCTACGTATTGTTAAATAAAAAGACGCCATCGATTATTTTTTTTTTTTGGCTGTAAGACAGACAGGGAAAAGGAGAGAAAAGTATGTGCAAAGAAGAAATAGTTTTATAAGGATTTGGCATATACTAGTAGATAAGAATGTCAAGTAATTTAATGCTACCATGTCGATACATTAGTTAGTATAGATTCGGATACTATTTTGGTGATGTCATCAAGTTTTGTTTAAAAAAGACGACACATACCAATAAGATCATCAAGACTAAAATGTTCGAAGTAAATGACAACGTCGTGTCAAAAAACAAGCAAAGTACGTTACGACAAACCTCACAAACAACCGATTGTGAATTTTGGTGATCTCGAAGGGTAAACAGTTCCTGCTCTACACGGACAACATAGAACATTTTTCTTAATTTAAGAAATACATCTTCCTGATGCAAAGTTTGTATCTCTGTCTGGGTGTGAATATATGCTAGGCTGGTTATTTTTAACTCGATAATCATGGACTTGGTAAGTGCATCGTGTATATTCAAATGCCGTTTTTTTTTACACAGTTAATTTTTGTACCAGCTAGTAAATAATAGCTCATTGTTTATATCGTCATTTTAAAAAGATTTTGATTTTAATGTTATCAATTGTGTTGTTCATTATAGTGATTCCAAACACGATATGAAACAACAAAAGCAAGGGAGATACCTGTACAGATGCAACGGATGTGGGTAAGTTCCTTGATATTGTTACTAAAAACGTCATGACGTAAAGCTGTATATTTATCTGTGCCATCAGTGATCTGAATGGAGTTGTAAAATTTACTTGGATGCTGAACTTCCAAAAATAACTTAAAGGGAAAACAACGATGTTGTGAGGACAATTTTTATAAGGTCATAAAAATAATATACTCATATCTTGGTAAAACATTGTAGTTTTGTTTCGTTGAAAATCCCAGAACATCATTTAACAACTTAACCACGATCCTCATTAATAAACGACAAAAAGTTCATACAATAATCATATTCAAACATTGAACTGTATTTTCAACGACACGACATTTGTATAGTATACTGGTATTGAACAAGAAAAAAAGGGTCCCATCAGAACAAGTCGATAAAAACCGCATATAGTACGTATTACAATTTGACTTTACTACAGTCAACGTAATATAATTACTTTGAATATAGATATAGTTCTGTTCTACTCACATATAAATTCACTGTCTGACCGATGTTGTGTTTCATTATGTCGTCAACCTGTCTACAATACATTAGGAAATACTTTATATGAAATTTTAAACAAAACGCATAGTTGTCTTGTTTGAAACATTATCAATATTGAATATTATCATCTGTCTTGACAAATGCATTAGTACATGCATGTCTTTTAAATGTTTCCTCTTAACCGGTATCAATATTTGAATTCTAATGAAAAGAAACAATCCAGGGAAATAATTACACTATTGAAGTCCAAGTTTAATGTAACGTTGTTTTATTTTATTTTATTCGGGATGGATCATGAGTTCAAAGTTAAATTGTCCGCTTTGATTTCTAAATATTTTTAGCATTTGTTTGCAAAAACTTTAATTGCCAAAAAGCGTTTTAACTAACGTCGTGTTTTTAATCTCTCGGCTGGTATTATTTAAGAACAAAACAATCCTTGTTTTTTATATGAAGCAATCATAAAGTTTGTGAAAAAAGTAAAATTGTGAGATGTGTTGCACACATGAAAACCTGGGTTTACAAGTTGAATATTCATTGTATAACTGGCTATGGGAAATTGGTTTTCTCATTGTTAAAGGCCGTACAACGACTTATAATTTTGATCCACGTCATTTGAATAGTTTTATTTTATTGGCAATCATATTACAATTCCTTGTTTGTATATCAAAGGGGGCTCGAGCATTTCAAAGGTGTTTCCGATTTATAATAAATGTATGACGTCTGTTTTTAAAACATAGTTCTAGAATTACAAAAAAAAAAAACATGTGTTGTCCTTTGTGTTATTTAATATATATATATATATCATACCATTACTATTTCAAATATATGCATTATTTAACTTTAGTCTGTAACTGTCAAGTACCAAATCGATAACTAAAACTAAAAACTTTGAGCATTTGTTGTCATAGGAATCATGTGACAAATGGAAGTCTTCTTATACAAGTGGAAAAAGGTGATAGTTGCAATGTTTGAAAATTGTTATCAAGATGCATAAATAACACTGTTATTTTGCTTATAAAAAAATCAAACAGACTTGAATATTTTAATTTGATAAATTATGTGTTCAGTCATTAATCTATTAGCCTATAGGATAAACATTACAACATGTGGTAGAATTGACAATAAGACAGCTACTTGTTTTATGCGACTGTGGTGGATATTTTGTTTCTTTAAGTAACACCAGTACAAAAGCCAGCACTTTTGTTTTGAAATAAAATATAATTGATATAGTCATTTTATAAATTAACTGTTTACAAAGTGTATTCTAGCTCTAAAAATGTTACTTCAAGGCATAAATGACCTTGACCGTATACAGTTGGGTGCAGACGAAGCAATACATGTAGACGCACGGAAAAAGTTAACGCAGCGTTTACTCGCGTGCACTTTATGTAAACGCCGCGTTAACTCTGCGTTAAATCAAAAAATGTAGTAGACATAAAAAGTAAACGGGCGTTTACTTTCGCGTTTACCTCAGCGTTAAAAATGCTAATAACTTTTTTTTATTTATAATAGGATTTATCTCAAATTTGAATATAATAAGATTTCATCATTTAATATTTAAATACAAGAAACAAAAAACGAAAAATATTTGAAAAACTTTCGAAAACGTGACCTGAGAAACGTTAAAAATGACAGGACAACATGTAAATGCTTATAGTTTTTTTAGTTCTCAAATGATTCATCTCAAATTTGAAATATAATAAACCTGATAATTGAGTACTTTTTATACTTTGTACTTGTTTGGCTTTATAACTATTTTGATCTGAGCGTCACTGATGAGTCTTAATTGACGAAACGCGCGTCTGGCGTATTAAAATATATAATCCTGGTACCTTTGATAACTATGTATACCTCCGAATGGATAATTAGACACGAAAGTGATGAAATTTAAGTTTAAAATTGCAAAAATTGTTGTCACAATAGAACAGCGATAACAATGAAATGTGGCAATAATTAATATTCTTGTACTGGCCTGATAATTGAGTACTTTTTTGTACCTCAGGATGGACTGTTAGACAAAAAAGTGAAAAAATTAAGTTTATAATTGCAAAATTTGTTGTTGCATAAAAAAAAAGTGCTAATACTTTCCATTTTGTTAGAATATTAAACAACAGCATTACAATTCTGTTCTTTTTTGTCCCTTATGACGAATAGTTTTGTACAAATTGAGAGCTCTATAAGTCTACATTTACTAATATTAGTATCGATAACAATAAAAGTTATAATATTTCTTTTTTTTTTATTAATATTCTATTACTGGCCTGAGAGTTCAGTGCTTCATATACCTCAGAATTGATTGTTAGACATAAAAGTGAAAACATCCAAGTTTAAAACTGAAAAATTTGTTGTCGCATAAAAAAAAAAGGTGCCAATATTTTCCATTTTGTTAGAATATTATATACCATTAAAATTCTGTGTCGTTTTGTCCCTAAGGATGAATAGTTTTACACAAATTGAGAGCTCTATGAGTCTATGGTGACTAACATTTATGTCGATAACAATAAAAGGTGACAATATTTCTTTTTGTATTAATATTCTAGTACTGTCCTGATAATTGAGTACTTTTTATACCTCAGGATGGATTGTTAGACATAAAAGTGAAAAAAATTAAGTTTATAATTGCAAAACTTGTTGTCGCATACAAAAAAGTGCTTATATTTTCCATGTTGTTAGACTATTATACATCGGCGTTAGAATTCTGTTCTTTTTGCCCCTTAGAATGAATAATTTTACACAAATTGAGAGCTCTATAGGTATACGGTTACTAATATCTATGTTGATGACAATAAAAAGTGACAATATTTCTTTTTTATTAATATTCTAGTACTGGCCTGATAATTGAGTACTTTTTATACCTCAGGATGGATTGTTAGATATACAAGTGAAAAAAATTAAGTTTATAATTGCAAAATTTGTTGTCGCATACAAAAAAGTGCTTATATTTTCCATGTTGTTAGACTATTATACATCGGCGTTTGAATACTGTTCTGTTTGTCCCTTAGAATGAATAATTTTACACAAATTGAGAGCTCTATAGGTATACGGTTACTAATATTTATAATGATAACAATAATTTCTGAAAATATTTTTTAACGATATTTTATTTATCTATCATTTACAAAATATGAATATTCCAATAAGCCAAAAAAACGTATATATATATAATTTCCACACATAGGTAACGTGAATAGTAAACGCGTGTTTCCTAAGTGCACATACAGGTAAAGATGTTAAATCTTGTAAACGCGAAAATTGGAGTTAACAAATGAAATATGTGCACGCGGCGTTAAGGTGCGTTTACTTTATGTTATGCTTGGTCTGCATCCAACTGTAGGTCTCATTGTTTTGTAATATTTGCTTTAAAATGCCCTTCAATTTTGTATTTGAATGCAACTCCAACGAGGAGCATGATGTACACAAAGATTGCGTCTGGCGTACCAAGTTATAAGCATTGTATCTCCACTGAAGATTTTCATAAGGTTTAGGTTTTTGCTCAAAACCATATGGTGAGCTGTAATGTTTCACATTTTTGTGTTTTTGTCTGTGGAATTATCCCGGATATGAACGTTCATTTGTCATATTTGCGATGAATTTAATAACCTGCTAACAGTTTTGTATCATAAGCTGAGCAGAAATGCATTCCTATGTGTGAATAGAAATGTAATTAAACGTCAAACTTGAATGGTTGAGAACAAACGAGGATATTTATTTGGTCTCTGTTTGAAAATGTTACTAATCAGAAAAATGATTTCTGTTACTTGATGAAAACATCTAAATATTGTCTACTACAGGCATGGGGCGAATTACATTGCAATGTAATGCATTATAATACAATTACTTTGACAAAACCCTGCATTAAATTACAATTACAATTACATGCGTTTATCAAAGTAATGCATTAAATTACAATTACTTTTGCGAAGTAATGCATTCAATTACAAATTACATTTGATAATTTTTTTATCAAGTGAAAACAAAAATCGAACATTTTGAAAAACAACATGAAATCACAAAAGATTCTAGCATATGCAGTAACTGTATATTGAATTTAAGTATGTAAAAGTCTTTTCAATACCACTATTGAATTTTAACATCATAAGGGTTTTGAAGCTTTCATGGTGAATGATATTTCTGGCTATCCGACTGTTTCACTAAACCTATCATAGTTGATTGCTCACTATCTTTGGTTTTAATGTTACAGTGTATACTATCTGTGTTTTCTCTAAAAACAAATTACAGAGATGAATTTTAATACTTACTATAACTTAATGCTAACTTTACTTTTATAGATATATACAATTGTGTTTTTTTTTTAATCAATACATTTACTCAGAATTTCTTTCCTAAATTAGTCTAATTATATAATAAAAATAGAGCTTAATTTATGAACAAGAGTCAAAATGGTGAAAAGATAATTGTAAAATAAACTAATTAGGGTTTTGTGACAATATTTAATTATCTGTTATTTAATTATAACAAGATATCCATTGATATTTTGACAACAATGGAACACTTTTACAATAAAACTTTTCAAATATCAGGAAAATGTTAGTAATAAAATGAAATTAAAAAAAAAGAAACTCAATCTGATATACAGTGTTCTGTTATTCATATAGCATTATTATTTGGTCCTTCTAGTATTTATACAACTTTTTTTCAAGTTCTATTTCAGGCAAGGCTTAATCTTCAAATTCCCAAATAAAAGTGATTTATTTAAACTGTGAAAATTAATATTTAAATGTAAATGTAAATTGAAAGTAAATATGCAAATGATAATGTTCTTAGTTAATCAAGAAATCTTAAAATCTGTTTCAGTAAATCTCCAACAATCTGTTTAAGATAAATAGTATGTGAAAAAAGTAATGCAATGTAATGCAATGTAATGCATGAAATTACACAACTTATTGCGAAAGTAATGCATTAAATTACAATTACAAATTTGCATTAACCCATACCTGGTCTACTATACTTGAAACCTTAGGTGTTACTGTTTTACTTGCTAGTCGGTGAACAATCAGTGACGCGAACTTGACTTATCAGTGACTGATCGTTGATCGATACAATGAAGCTTATTTGACTCATCTCACAGATTTTATCTGGCAGTTATCGTAACAACCGTCATCGATCGATCAGTCAACTAATTGTAAACCTATCTGAATTAACTTCTTATGTGAAACGAACTCCGCAGTATTTACATGCGATAAACACGGACCTCTTAAAAAACACTATTCCCTGAAAATGTGTATCCAACTTGTCACAATAACATAAGACAAAAATATATAAATAACTTTGAATGCGATATATAACTAATTGCGTCATTATTGGTTCTTTTAATTTTTCTGCTAAATAAATTACATTATAGCAGAATAATAGCATGCTCAGAATGTTTCTATACCACTTAAAGAGATAAAATGATATTATTTGAAATTAGTACCCTATTTAGCAGTCATGCATTTTAATGCCACTAGTTTAATTAGTTTTCACAAAATGTAAATGACATAACAGTACAGATACTTAAAGCTTTTTTTGTGTTGATTAAGCGTTTATATTTTTTTCTTTATTTTAATATAAATCTGTCATTGTTTTCAGTTCTTTGTGATAAATATATCAAATATGATAAGTTAGTAACATTTTGTTTGAATTGTTTACAAATAGCAATATTTCTTCTTGTATATGAAAATAAATGAACTTTTATATTTAGTCAGTCATTTCAAATGCCTCTAGATGAGTTGCTTTTTTTCAAATAAATTATGATTAGGCTAAGGATATAGATACTTTACACTTATGTTGGTGTTAAATAAGAGTGCAACAATTTCTTTCTAATGAATACATGAACTGCCATTGTTTTTTTAGTAATTTTTGTAAATCAGGTTAGACGGTTTTTCGTAAAATATGATGAATATCAGAAAAAAGATACACACATTTTATTCGCATTGTTTAAACATGTCAATGTTACTTCTTTTATAAAACAATTATGCACTGTTGTTTGCAATCAGATATTCATAATGCTTCTGGATAATTAATTATTTTTATAAGATTTGAATACTATAAGGATACAGTTGCCTAAAATTTGGGGAATAAGAATGCAATGTTTGTGTTGTTAATCTGGAATTCATGAACAACCATTTGATTTTTGTACTTGTTGTACATCATAATGGGTTGTTTTTCATACAATATAATGAATATATGCAATACGTTGCAAACATTTTGAACACGCTGTTTAAAAATGTCAATATTTCTTCTTTTATAAAAAAACAATGCACTGTAGTTTGCAATTAGGTATTCTTATGCCTCTAGATGGGTTATTGTTTTTTTTTTAATGCACTAAGATTTGCAGAAGATTAAACTTACGTGTGTATTGAATAAGAACTAAATTATTTCTTTATTTTGATGAAAATCATGAACCACCATTGGTTTTTAGTACTTTTTGAACATCAATGATAGGTTGTGTTTCGTAAATTATGATGATTATAACGGATAAGTTAGTAAAATTGTGTTTGTATTTTAGACGGTTTTTCGTAAAATATGATGAATATCAGAAAAAAGATACACACATTTTATTCGCATTGTTTAAACATGTCAATGTTTCTTCCTTTATAAAACAATTATGCACTGTTGTTTGCAATCAGATATTCATAATGCTTCTGGATAATTAATTATTTTTATAAGATTTGAATACTATAAGGATACAGTTGCCTAAAATTTTGGTTTTTGGGAATAAGAATGCAATGTTTGTGTTGTTAATCTGGAATTCATGAACAACCATTTGATTTTTGTACTTTTTGTACATCATAATGGGTTGTTTTTCATACAATATAATGAATATATGCAATACGTTGCAAACGTTTTGAACACGCTGTTTAAAAATGTCAATATTTCTTCTTTTATAAAAAAACAATGCACTGTTGTTTGCAATTAGGTATTCTTATGCCTCTAGATGGGTTATTATTATTTTTTTAATACACTAAGATTGCAGAAGATTAAACTTACGTGTGTATTGAATAAGAACTAAATTATTTCTTTATTTTGATGAAAATCATGAACCACCATTGGTTTTTAGTACTTTTTGAACATCAAGATAGGTTGTGTTTCTTAAATTATGATTATAACGGATAAGTTAGTAAAATTGTGTTTGTATTGTTTACAAATACCCATATTTCTTCTTTTTTTTCATGAAAATAAATGCACTGTTATTGGCAAATCAACATTGCAACCACCTTTTGATGAGTAACTTTATGATGAGTGGATACACGAAGAATAAAGATGCATTAACTTGTTTTTTTTTTTTTGTTTTTTTTTTTATAAATGGCAAAATTAAGAACATACTTTGCAATTTTAAGAACCAAAAATCATAAACCACTATTATTTTTCATAAATTATGATGAATATAACAGATAAGTTAGTAAAATTGTGTTTGCATTGCTTAAAAATACCAATATTTCTTCTTTCTTGTCAAAATCAATGCACTTTTGTAGACAAATGGTCATTGTATACGCTTTTGATGAGTTATTTTGATAAATTGTGGATAATGGGAGAATAAAGATTCTTTAACTTATGTGTGTCGAATAAGATTGCAATTATTTCTTTATTTCCATTGCATTTTATTACTGTTTGCACATCAACATGGGTTGTTTTTCTGAATATTAGAGAAAAGATGCTCATATTTTTTTCTTTTGATAAAAATCAAGGCACCTGTATTTGTAATCAGTCGTCTCAAAGGCCTCAGGATGAGATAGTTTATAAAATATGAATAATCTAATAGATTTTGGTATTTTCGAACATCAGGATGGATTGTTTTTCGTATGATTTGATGAATATAAAAAAAAAGATACTAACAATTTGTTCTCATTGTTTAAAAATCTCAAAATTTCTTCTTAGTATAAAAAATAGTGAAATGTAGTTTTAAATGCCTCTGGATAAATAATTATTTTTATAAAATTTGAATAGTATAAGCATGATAAGGATACAGATGCTTACACTTTTGTTTGTATTGAATAAGAATGCAGTTATTGTTTTATTCAAAATTAAAAGGAATTCATGAACAATCATTTGATTTGTGTTTTTTTTAACATCAATATAGGTTGTTTTTCATAAAATATAATAATTATGTAATGCGTTGCTATACTTTTGTTTAAATCATCTAAAAATGTCAATATTTCTTCTTTTTATAAAAACATTATGTACTGTTGTTTGCAATAATCTATTCATGATGCCTCTGGCTGGATTATTTCTTTGTTTTAATGAAACTAATGAACCTCTATTGTATTTCGTAAATTATGATGAAAATAACAAATAAGTTAGTAAAAATTTAAAATTGTGGTTTTTATAAGATATGATCAATAAAAAGCATAATAAAAATACCAAACTTAAAAGCATATTCAAAACGGAAAAATCCAAAATCAATCGCTAACAATCAACGGAACAAGTGTAAAACAATTGTTGTATTCCTGACTTGGTACAGGCATCTTCCGAAGAAAATGGTGGGTTAAACCTTGATTTAGAGCTAGTTAAACCTTCCACTTGTATGACTGTTGTTTATCTTATCAGAAAAAAAAATACTAAAATTGTTGTTCGAATTGTTAAAAAATGCAATTAGTTTTTATCAAAAATAGTGCCCTGTTGTTAGCAATCATTTTTTTAAAATGCTTCTGGATACGTTATTTTTTATATACTTTATATAACATAAGGATTAAGATGCTTAAATTTATGTTTGTGTTGAAAAAGAATGCAATTATTTCTTTATCTTAATGTAAATCATGACCCACCATTGGATTTTAGTACAAAAATGTGAGTAGTATATGGATATAGATACCTTAACATTTTTGTGTTAAATTCAAATACAATTATTTCTTCATTTTATTATATTGTAATGGAAATCATCAACCGTATAATTAGTTTTGCACATCGGGTTTGGTTCTTCATAAAAGATGATTATTGTAGGATAAAACATACTTTATATTTATTGTGCATTTTTTATAGTGTCCCCTTTGCATATTTCTTTAATTCATTAAAATTATGCACCGAAATTTGTTTGTTTGATTTTTTTTTTTTTTGCATTTCGGCAAATTTAATAAATTTTAGCAATCGCAATAAACAACGTTTTTAGCACTCGTCGTGTTTGATGAAAAAATGCCTTTATATCAACTACAATCACATTTTTGTTTTTATATAAAATTGAAATTTTAGTTCTATCAGCATATTTCACCTCACAATTAACAAACGTAACATTGTAGATGTGATAACGTTGCTGAGTGATTAGTTTTAACTTGTCGGTATCCTTATTTTACCGTCTTAATTTGTAAAATTTCATTATGTGACCTAGTAGAGTTCATAACGTCAGAAAGGTAAATCGGTTTGATCAGTCAAAGATTTTCGCTATTAGTCTGATGGATTGATGACGGGAGTTTAGCTTGAACTTGACTGATCGATGACTGCTGACTGATCGTTGAAATAGTAGCTCCTAAGGCTGTAAGTCCTATAGTTTTGTGTACGTTTGTAAAATTTCATTTCATTTTTTTTTTATATCTAATATGTTCGCAATTATAAACGTCTCAGCATTAGTAAGTGAGCAAACATTCTACTTAACAATAACTTACAATAGTCTTTGATAAGCTGTATTTTGCAAAACTGTTCAGATTGTAATTCCTCAATGTTCATCAACTTCATACTTTATTTAGTCTTTCAACTTTATTTTGTTCGAGCGTCAATTTTTTTAAGAAGAACCACACAGCTGGGGGTTCACGAGTATTCGCATTGTATCTTAAATACATGTGTTTTGCATGAGGTTCTTCACTTTTTATAATGAATGTCACATTTCAAGCATTTTGCATTTTTATTATGTTTGTTTATCAACTAGAACGTAATCGAATGTTGTTCACTACATTCGTTCTTTATGAAAAGAAGGTTTCCTAATACCGTACCAAACGAGATGATAAAGTGATGGAATAAGATGAGTCAAAATAACCTAAAATATTGGTCAATTAGGTATCAGTATTATATTTAAAAAAAAATCTAAGTAATTTAAATTCAAACGGAAACAATTGAACAATACACATTCATATGGGGTTTTTCAAAGATGTTTGACATCAACCTGTTTCTCCCTTCTATAATACGCATGGTTAACGTGATCAATTCGATCATAAAAACATTCAATGTAACTTTATTTTGTTTAACAAACCGAAACTTAATAAGTGTCCAAAATTCAATGAATAATGTAGTTAGAAAACAAAATCGTTAAATTTGTATAGACCAAATACTTCCGAATTGATTCATTTTTTGCGTAGAATTAAACATGCACTGCCAGTAGTAATATATTATACCATAAAACAATATGTATGCCAAACGCGCCTTTCGTCTACAAAAGAGACGGAAGATACCAAAGAGACAGTCAAACTCAAAGGTAGAAAATAAACTGACAAGGCCATGGCTAAAACCCAAACTGACAATGCCATGGCTAAAACCCAAACTGACAAAAAGACACCAAACAATATACTAAACACACAAAACCGGATGTGATTTTATGTACTGTTTGTTGATGATTTACATTCATGGAAAGCGTTCAAACCAGAACAATTTAAAGCCAAGGATTTATGATAACCGAAACAGTTGAAGTATGTGACCATAGAGAACCTGTAGTTCAGTAGTTGTCGTCTTGTTATAAATTAGCAGTTAGTTTTATCAATCGAATTGTTTTATATTGTTCATGTCGGGCTCGTTTATAGTCGACCATACTGTATGGGTTTTTCTCATTGTTGAAGGCTGTACGGTTGCCTATAATTGCTTACATTCACTTCATTTTAACTTTGGTGGATAGCTGTCTCATTGGCAGTCATACCACATCTCCTTATTTTTATATAAACAAAACTGGTTAAATCAGCCTAATGTTAACTTTAATTTCATGTGTTGAAACCTACATTTTTAATGATTTCTAAATATATTAAGCGAAACTTAGAAATCATACAAATATCACATTTCAATGTTTGGCATGATTAATGACAATACTAATTCAATAATATGAAAAAACAAGCTGTCATCTTAACATGTTCACTTTACTACTTATTCAATTAATGTCATTGTCATTTCTATAATGCATTGCTTAATGGTATTCTGTATTCTATGAATATTCATTTGAATTTTTCAGCGTGTAAGTGTCAAATAGCAAACAGAAAAAATTATTTATGCAATTCATAATATAACGATATTTATATTTATAGAATGGTGTTAGTAGAGTAGTAAAGTAAAACAATAAACATACCATGAAAATGATGTGTGATAGACCCGCGTTCCATCTACAAAAGAGGCGGAAATACCAAACAGACATTCAAACTAATTAGTCGAACATAAACTGACAACGCCATGGCATGAACCTCAATGGACAAAACGACAAACAACAGTATACAAAAAACAAAAAAACCGGGATTGATTTCATGTGCTGTTTTCTAAATTTATCTTAACGGGAAACGCTCAAAGCAGAAATGTTTAAATCAGAGGACGTATAATAATCAACATAGTTCAAGTATATGACCATAGAGAACATACAATAATTATATAAATTTAACGTCAACATTACTTGAGGGTGTTAAATTTATAAAGCGACACTTTAAAATCATACAAATATCACATTTCAATATTTGGCATGGCTAATGACTTTACTATTGAATAATCTGACAGACCAAGCTGTCATCTCGAAATGTTCTACTATCACTTTAATACACATTCAATTAATTCCATTATCGTTGTAATAATTCATTGCTAAATGGTATGCTGTATTCTAAGAATATTTTTTTTGCATTTTTCAGTGGGTAAGTGCCAAATAGCAAACAGATAAGTATAGCGTACAATTATATATGCAATTCATAATATAACGATATTTATACAATGGTGTTAGTAGAATAGTAAAGTAAAACAATAAACTTACCATGAAAATGATGTGTGATAGACGCGCGTTCCGTCTACAAAAGAGGTGGAAATACCAAACAGACATTCAAACTAATTAGTCGAACATAAACTGACAACGCCATGGCATGAACCTCAATAGACAATACGACACACAACAATATACAAAAAACAAAAAAACCGGGATTGATTGCATGTGCTGTTTTCTAAATTAACCTTAACGGGAAACGCTCAGAGCAAGCTGTCATCTCGAAATGTTCTACTATCACTTTACTACAAATTCAATTAATTCGATTTTCGTTGTAATAATTCATTAATAAATGGTATGCTGTACTCTATGAATATTCATTTGAATTTTTCAGCATGTAAGTGTCAAGTAGCAAACAGATAAGTATAGCGTACAGCTATATATGTAGTTTATAATATAACAATATTTATATAATTGTGAACGTAGTGTAGTAAAGTAAAACAATAAACATACCATTTTAAGACAGAAATAGTCGAAAAAAGTATTTAAAAATGGGTTGGTAAAACACTAATATCTGATTTTCTTTAAAACAATCCTTTTGCAAAAGATTATGAGAAATTGTGTTTTTAAATTATTGTTGTCAAGTATTGAAATATGAGAATACATAATGAAATAATATGACTTGATTATGACAGGCGATTAATAGTTTATAAAGCTCGAATCATGTGATTATTTATGCAACCACTGGATATGCTAATTACGTGAAAATATCCAAATTGGTATGTCCTTATGTTTGCATAAAGGAGACAGTAGTTAACCGATGTCCAAAGTGTGACTTTGGGTTTAGTCTTGTTTATTCTTTTTGATTATACCTATCATTTACTTGCTTTTCAAACAATAGAATGTTGTGCTATATACCATGTATATACTCCTGATTATGCAGTTACTACTCATCAATAGGCGATCAGAATTTTTTGTTCTACTATGATTGCTATATAATTTACCACTGGACACCATAGATACAAAACGCCTATAGACAAAATTGATGTTATCGTGATTTTTTTAAACTCTAAAAGAGAAGATAATGACTTTACAACTATTTTTGGGATGTAGATATTCATGTTCACCACTTGGTTTGTCATTTTTTATATCTATACTTAGTTTAAATAGCAACCACATTCAAGAAATCACAGTTTCTAGTTAAGAAAACCAAACACTTCAAAACAATATGCTGAACATATTCAGTAAAATTTATAAACTGGTGTTTTTGAGATGAGTATTTGCTGTATCGTGATTGTCTTAAATTATTCCTCAGATTTTAAACCTGTATTTTTTTTTTTATTTATTTTTCAGTCCAATGTTAGTGTTATGTACCATAAAAGATAATCATTTAAAAAAAAAAATGAAGAATGAAAGAACAATAGATAGTGAATGTTGTGTATGGTTTTTTTTATTGAAATTGGACAATTTAAAAACAGTTCTAAACAATAAAGACGCAATTATATAGAAATAACAAAACCCATTCGTATATTAGAAGCAATGCGATATTTTGATCAGTAAAATTTTAAATGAAATGCTAAGAAGTCTTAATTCAAACGTGAACAATAAGACAATACAATTCATATTGTTCCTTGTTTTTTCTCTATATCGTGATTGTTTTAAATTATTCCTCAGATTTTAAACTTGCATTTTTATTTATATTTTGCAGTCCACCGTAAGTGTTATGTACCATAAAGATAAGTATATTGTGACTAGTTTACAAGAAAGAAAAATGAAAGGACAATAGATAGTGAATGTTGTATATGGTGTTTTTATTGAAATTTGAAAATATAAAAAAAGTTCCAATCAATAAAGACGCAATTATATAGAAGTAACAAAACCCATTCGTATATTAGAAGCAATGCAATATTTTGATCAGTGTGATTTTAAATGAAATGCTAAGTAGTCTAAATTCAAACGTGAACAAATACACAATACAATTCGTATTGTTATTTATAAATATCTTTAATAACACCTTGTTTTTTCTCTAGTATTATAAAAAAAATATTTCAAGTATTAAATACTTTCTTGAATATATTCAATGTAATATTTGTTATTTTTACAAATCTAAATATTATAAATGTCTTTATCTCAATGAATAATATATTGAAACACAAAGATTGATAATTTTATTTAGACAAAATGCTTCCAAATTGATTTAAACGTTGTGAAGGTAAATCATTTGGTCTTAATCTACTGACAAATGCACTGTCAATAGTAACAGAGTATTCCATAAAACAGTATAGAAACTTATTAAAGAGATCAGGTCTATAATGTTGTACATGTATCTGTAAACGGACAATATTTGAAAGTTTTATAACCTTTGATATGCACAGTTAACTAATTATAACTCACATATGGAAGTTTTATATTTTTTAATTGATAAAAGAACAAACATGTTTTTCAGTTGTATTTGTTATTTGTTATGACAGTAAGACAAAACAGGCAAAAGAAGACTGAAGTTAAAGCTTCAGAAAACATTGTATGTTTGTTATTATAAAATATTACAAACACAAAACTTTAATTTTTGACATGATTAATTGGTATGGTTACATTCAACAAAAAGCTGTCAGTTCTACTATCACTTTACTACTTATACTACGGTGGCTTCTATAACACTTATACTACGGTGGCTTCTATAACACTTATACTACGGTGGCTTCTATAACACTTATACTACGGTGGCTTCTATAACTCATTGCTAGATGGTATGCTGTATTGCATGTTCCTTTACTTTATTTTATTTTTTTTGCAGTATGTAAGTGAATAGTTTCAAACAGATAAGTATAGTTTACAATTATATCGCAATTTATAACATGACGATAGTCTTTGAAACTTGAATAATTTATTTAATTATGCAGGTTGCAATAATCGGAATGATCTAATTGCGTAACGATATTCCAAGTTATCTAAATATCGTATATGTTTTGTATGTTCGTATTTCCGAAAAAGGTGACAATATGTCTAAATTGTAACAATATTTTTTTATGTTGTGTCTTCTTTCTTATTATTCAGTTCATGTTATATATCTATATGTCCAAGCAAATGTATCAATTCCCGATATGTACATACTTTGCTGTAAACCAGAATTCCTGGTTATTTTATTAATCGTCGCCATTCAAAGTTGTTTCCGATTAATAATAAATGTATGACGTCTGTTTTTAAAACATAGTTCTAAACTTACAAAAAACCATCATGTGTTGTCCGTTGTGTTATTTAATATATATATATCATACCATTACTATTTCAAATATATGCATTATTTAACTTTAGTCGGTAACTGTCAAGTAACAAATCGAAAACTTAAACTAAAAACTTTGAGCATTTGTTGCCATAGGAATCATATGACAAATGGCAGTCTTCTTATAAAAGTGGAAAAAGGTGATAGTTGCAATGTTTGAAAACTGTTATCAAGATGCATAAATAACACTGTTACTTTGCTTATAAAAAAATCAAACAGACTTGAATATTTTAATTTGATAAATTATGTGTTCAGTCATTAATCTATTAGCCTATAGGATAAACATTACAACATGTGGTAGAATTGTCAATGAGACAGCTACCCAACATAGAGTACATTATGTTGATGGTAGTTACAATAAGTCACATTACGGGCTTTTCCAATAGTGAGAAATACAAATACCGTATATTAAGTAAGCTAAACAAAATCCCAAATTGACAATATGTCAACCATTTCAAACTATAGAACTTACACTGTTAGGTCCAATAGGTAAATAAATTTTGACAAAAGTCCGACGATGATATAATATGTTCTCATTGTAGCTGTACCTGTGGAAAGTAAGTATTGAAGATAAAGCTTACGATTTATATTTTTCGTCGATGGCGCGGATGTACAATATATGCATTAGTCGTCAAAAGAAGTACATACAATCATTATACAAAATTGTATCACTGATAGCTGTACACGTAGTATCACATGTTTATTTTCAATTAATTTGTTTCATACTTAAAATTTACATGAAAAAGTACAAAACATCTAATTACTAACTGATCGATAAGGATAAGTACAAAATGGCACTTTTCTGCGGTAGTATCTTTTAAACTTGTTTGAGTAAAGAGATAACGTAATTCATGTTTGCAAGTTGCTTCTTATGAAGGACACTATTTATTTAGTTAAGTGGTAATGTCGTCTCTGACATAAATCGGTTCCATTTGAAAAGATTGGTACTCTTATAGACCGGATACATACTCATCATATACAGATAATTTCAACAAATAAAGTGACTATATATATTTATCAAAATACAGAGCTAGCATGTACTGTTTTTTAATAGAGGATCAATATCACACTTTTATAAAGGGGAGATGCAGTTCTTGTTGAAATGTCAACACGACTTGTATGACTGTTGTTCCTTAAAACTGAACGTAAACAACATCAGTCCACACTATTTATGGCGTCAACTCGTGCCCAAATACAAGATCAAACAAATGAACCAATAACAGTCCTTAAGGTGGCTGTGGTGACTTTCTCCATCTTGGATTTTGAAGCAGCAGATAACAGTTGGTCTAGATCTTTAATGATATGTGCAAATTTTGAGAGTAGTATGTAATTCATGTGTAAGACTTTTCATGTTAATATAGAAAATTATGTGTTTTATCATATTTACGGCTGTTTTTTTTCTAAAAAAACACATTGTTTTTGTTTGATTCATTTTTTTTTTCAACTTTGCCACATAAGGAGAGATAACTCAGATAAAGTATTTTTTTATTAAAGAAAGTGTTATGAATTTACCTATTTTAATATGTAGCAAGAAAACAAGTCCGGTGACCCCATTTTTTCTTTTTCTTATCTGAAAGCATGTGATAAGAGCTATCTTCTCACATTTTATATTACAATTTTATGGTGTAGTTTTCTTTTTATGACACAAAATTGGATTTTCCATGTATAATCTATAATAATATACTGTAGCGTGAAAAAAAGTGCAGTGCCCATACTTTTTTATTATATTTTGGAAAAAAGCATGATAAAAATTACATTTTGACAAATTATTGAAATATTCTATGGCTTTTAATTAAGACCACTCATCCACCTTAAGGAGTTGTTCAGTATTTTATAAAATTGAGAGTGGAAATGGGGAATTTGTCAAAGAGACAACAACCCGACCAAAGAGCAGAAAACAACACAAGGCGACCAATGGGTCTTCAACACAGCGATAGACTAGTTTGTTATCTAAAAACTAAAAATATGGAATTTAATGTTGTGGACAACAAAACTGCGAACATTTAAGCAAACCTTCACTTACATAGTTGACGAACTAAGTGTTAATTTTCAATGCGTTTTAAGTAGGATAAACAAATTGCATCCAGGAAGCAGATAGCACAAATTTATAACATCACTTGTAAACATGTATGATGTATAATTATAAGTTAAACAAAAACAACCATTGTATTTATTTCTTCAGAGTGATGAAATTCATAAGATAACAGTGACAGCCAGTAATAAACATTAGCGAAACACAGAAATGATGGAAAACACTTCCTGCCGTTGCAAAACCAA
Organism: Mytilus californianus; assembly: GCF_021869535.1. NCBI lineage: Eukaryota > Metazoa > Mollusca > Bivalvia > Mytilida > Mytilidae > Mytilus > Mytilus californianus. The sequence goes on along the minus strand of NW_026262669.1, from coordinate 4,884,338 downwards.
TATTAAATAATCTGAATATAATGTTTCCTTGTTTTATTTGCATGCACGTTTTATGTTTAAAATAAATATGATTCTGATACATTAAAATAGAAACTTTACAATTGTTTTCCTAAAATCTGTTTTAACCACAAAAGAGTTATGTCGTACGTGTTGCATCACACGAATCATTCATACTTTGATATTTTTTCTTATGTCAGATAATTATTAAATGCTCTCTCATGACTGAGTATTATATCAAATTCAAAGTAGTTATGTACACTTCTTACCAATCAAGTGTTATATAACTACAATTTATATCCTAGTGTCCGTTACTCATTCAAATTGATTTCACTTTTCGATTCATCCTACAAATAATGTTATTATAGAACTTAACGTATTGAAAAGCATTATAAAGTGTCGGAATAGTCTTTAAGCAATTGATTCGAAACAAATCAAAACTGTAGTCTTTTCTAGTACTTCAAGTTATTATTCAAATTGTAAACACTATGTCTATAACCCTACAATGTATTTCTTAATGTGAATTCAATTATCATACATATATTTGATTTATACGTTGTTTCTGCCATTAAACTAGTAAACATGTAGATTAAAATTGTATTATATTTAACGCGCGAGACTACTATACATATTTCTGTAATATGTATATGAATGTTATTTTTCTTGTTTTATAAAATGTTATGATGATATTTAAATGTGTAGTCTTTCGAAATCATGAAATAGATTTGAAACTAGTTTGACTAGGATGTGTTTTACCTGTTTCGCCCACATCGTCATGCCTTTGATAGACAACTTTCGTCAAAGTTTTCACGGCTTCGTTGAAAGGGAATTATTTCATATTTGGTGTACAGTTTGATAATGTTGAGTTTTGGCGACTTTCTGTTTGCCAATAGTTAAAAATATTACAACTCTGATTGTAGGAGGAAAATGTTCGTAAAAGTTTACTCGGCTTGATTGAAAGGAATGATTAGTTATGTTTCAGTATACATGTTGTTATGATATTGTTATTATCATGTTTATTTATCTTGGCCTAATTTGTTTTGTGTGGCCTTATAACATGTATAATATGCTTACATCATATTTACAAAATAATGTTATAATTGTGCATTTTAGAAATCACTGGAACAATCATAGATATAGATACTGATGGAATGATTAGAACTTTTTGACTGACATAATAATTCTGAAATGATCATAATATACGATGTGTAATTTAAACTTCCCTCATATTCTAGGAGTTTCCCTTCTACAGTGTTCTAGAAGTTTCCCTGACAACTACATATACAGACACCGAACTTAGACTGTTTTATACATTAATTTACTTGGATTCACAGAAGTTCTCTGAAATTGTTGTAAACATGAATTTAAATTAAAACAATTGGAAAAAAAAATGGAAAACGAAGATAAAATAAAAAAATTGGTCACCTGATGGCTGATTGTTTTAGACTCTAGAAGAAGAATGAAAGAGATAATAAACCCAAATCCAGTGCTTGTACCACAACCCTTGTTACCTATAAGTTGGAATGTCCTGCGAGTCAGGCTTTTAAGTCCAGTTTTTGTCATTACATGGAGGATTATAAACCCTTTATGTCAGATGGGTTTGTTTCTATTGTTGATAATACTACTCTGCAGCCCATTAAGATTTTATGGGACACTGGAGCTTCTCAGACTTTGTTATTAGAAGGTGTGCTGCCTTTGTCCGAGGAGATTTCTGTTGGTGCCTCCGTTTTGTTACATGGTGTGGAGTTAGGTTGTATAGATGTTCCCCTCCATCGTATCAGAAGTCAGATTTAATTACTGGACCTGTGGGTGTTCGTCCTAATCTCCCTTACTGCTAGGAAAGATCTAGCTAGGAACAAAGTGGTTGCTGAACCAATTGTTACCAGTGAACCGGTTGTGGGTGTTAAATCACCTGAGGATGATGCTGAACTGTATTCAGCTTGTGTTGTTACTAGGACGCTATCAAGAAAACAACAAAATGAGGATTTACAAGAAGACCAGTATGATTATATGGACCTTTCTGACACTTTCCTTGCCGACATTGACGGTTCCTGTAGCTCAGAAAAGGCCATGATAAGACCACCTAGTACTAACAAACATGTAATTATGCAATGGCCAGAAGTGAACAGCCATTCATTAGACAGAAGAAAATTTGTGGAAGAACAAAATAAAGACAATGAGGTTCCTCGGCTCCGCAAGAGGGCTCAACCACAGGAGGAAGCAGACAAAGTGGCCGAATGCTTCTACCATCAAGACGGCATTTTAATAAGGAAATGGAGGCCTCTGATGCTATCCCTGAGGAGGAATGAAGAGTGGTATACCAAGTGGAGATGCCTAAAGTTTATAGGCAAGAAATTATTGGTCTTGCCCATGACACCCCCTTGGCTGGACATTTAGGTATAAGGAAGACTTGCCTTAAGATCTTGCAGCATTTCTACTGACCCAGACTTAAGGATGATGTCACACACTACTGCAAATCATGCCATATATGCCAGGTTGTTGGCAAGCTTAACCAGAAAATACGACCAGCACCACTTCTGCCAATTCCAGCCTTTGAAGAACCTTTCAGTCGAGTATTGATTAATTGCGTTGGACCTTTACCAAAGACCAAGACTGGAAATGCGTATTTATTGACGATCATGTGTACATCCATTCGCTTTCCTGAGGCTATTCCGTTAAGGAATATCAAAATACCAACTATTGTGAAAGCTCTTATAAAATTTTTCACGTTAGTAGGACTTCCTAAGTCTATACAGTTCGACCAGGGTTCAAATTTCATGTCGAGTTTATTTCAGCAGGTCGGTTACCAGTTCGGGATTGCTCATTATAGGTCAAGTGCTTATAATCCAGAATCTCAAGGTGCCTTAGAACGTTTTCATCAAACATTGAAGAACATGATTAGAACTTTTTGTCTTCAATTTGACAGAGACTGGGATGATGGTGTTCACTTTCTACTTTTTGCGGTCCGAGAGGCTGTTCTAGAATCCCTTGGTTTTAGTCCCTTTGAGTTAGTATTTTGTCATACTGTAAGGGGACCTTTAAAATTGGTTAAGGAAAAATGACTAACTGAACACACTGACTTGAATCTTCTAGACTATGTATCTAGATTTAAAAAAAAATGTATACTGCTTGTCAAATTGCTCAGAAAAACTTAAAAACTGTTCAAAATAAGATGAAAATATGGTATGATAAAGATGCCAGGGACAGAGGTTTTGAGCCTAGTGATAAGGTACTTGTATGTTTGCCAGTCCCTGAATATCCTTTACAGGCTAAATACTGTAGTCTTTATACAATAGAGAGTAAAATCAATGATTGAATTATGTTGTAAGAACTCCAGGTCGGCGCAAACAAAATAGAGTGTGTCATATTAATATGTTAAAACCATATTTTGAGCGTACTAATGAAGGTGAGAGTAAACTAGTTAAGGGGGGAGGTGTTATGTTATTGTTATTATCATTTTTATCTATCTTGGTCTAATTTGTTTTGTGTGGCCTTATAATATTTATAATATGTTTACATCATATTTATAGTTGTTTACAAAATAATGTTATAATTGTGCAGTTTGGAAATCACTGTAACAATCATAGATACTGAGGGAATGATTAGAACTTTCTTTTTGACTTACATAATAATTCTGGAATGATTATAATTATACGATGTGTAATTTAAACTTCTACCGTATTCTAGGAGTTTCCCTTCTACAGTGTTCTAGAAGTTTCCTTGACAACTATATATACAGATACCGAAATTATACTTTTTTAGACATTAATTTACTTGGATTCACAGAAGTTCTCTGGAGTTGTTGGATTGACACATTATTTACGTTAACTACATCATACTAGATTGGACATATTCCGTACAGTTAAGAGAAGAATTCCAGATAAAGAAAAGACAAAGGATATATAATTTAACAGTTGAGTTAACATTTCAATTTGTATAATATTTCTTGTAAACTTGTGTATAATAAATCTTATTAAATTTTATTATTGATTTGTGTCTTTTGTTGACTACAAGTTTAAGGTGATGTCATCTTAAATAAGTGTATGCAGCGACGCAGTTCCAGACACGGTATTGGCCTTGTATTAAACACAGAAGAAACACTTATTGACTAATCAAACACATGCATCAGTTGTTTGGATATCAGATAAAAAGTAAACGCTCAATGTTACCCATAATTTCTTAGAAGTAACACACCATCTGCTCCATCGTATGGTGTTTAATATCTTAGTAAACACTTGAAACTCTTCCATGTTCACAAGTTAAACACTTCATTAACACGGGTTTGCTCCTTACTGAAAACTTGCTCGAATAGAGTTATATACTACATAAATTTTAAGACTTTATTGACCAATATGGTATGTATGTGAATCAACTCATTAGCGACATGGTTTCGCAGTCATAGTTCTTCTAATGAAATTATAATCGTCAGATTGTTACATTTTATATATTATTTATATTTTTAATCTGAAATTAAAATTTAAACACACACAAATTAATGTGATAGTGCGAGGAAATGCCATGTAACCTTGATTACTGTCGTTTTTATTTGTAAACCAACTAGAACAAATTTGTTTTTCTGCTAGCAACAGCTTAACAATGGTTTTCAATATATTACCAAGACTCCAGTAGATAATGGTAAAAATGTTTCGGTGGCTTTCAAACTCTTTCTGGCGTTAACACGAACAGGGAACATAAAGGGCAGATATTACATACATGAGTCGGAGAAACGTGATTTGCTGCCGTGTACATATAAATGTATCGTGTTGCTCAGGCTGTACAATAAATCGATAATACGTTGTTTTTTGTGTCTGAGGAAAATAACTAGAGATTGTACAATAATTGGAACATACGCGTGGTCATCTGTGACACAGATATTCCATAACCGTAAAGTATTTCAAGCTGGCGTCAGTGAATCTTGAATATTTGAAGATATAATTTCATCGTTTCAAATAGGAACACAATCTTCAAAGGCTTCCTTGCAAGCAGACACAAGTAAATCAATATTTGAAAATCGTATAAACAAGGAATTCAGAAATTAATGATGGCATATTTCATTGTGATTGTTGATTAATAAATATTTTAGGAAATACTATTGTCTAAGTTTAAATGCTATTTTTTTTTTATTTTGGCGAACTCTATCCTTTTGTAATATTGAAAATTTACAAAATGTTCCCATAGGCAAGCGCTACAGTATGTAACTACATATTAATGATAATTTGGTAATTTTAAGAGAAGAACTGACAATACAAAGACAAAAAAAAAGACGAAAAAAGGAAAACTTATTGAATTAAACTATATCGACAATTGTTGCGTCCTCATATGCTCTGTAGCATGGAAGGAGTACGACTTAATATCATATATCATTCATATCATAATTAGATGATAAAAACAACTTCATGTGTAAATGGTTTATAATTTAGTAAGGTATACAAGATGAAGCATCAAACAGTTACAAAATGATAATGATGCCATGTGTAATCTTGAATTTTTCCTTGATTTATGAGAGAAAAAATCTGCTGAACTTAAAAACTCCATTTCCAAAATACTGTTGAAAATGAAAATTTAAAAAAACATATATTTTTTATACCGAAAACAAGATTATTACTGGCGTAAGAAATAGTAAAAAAAAAACAAACAAAGAGACTGAACAAATATCTCCACAAAGAGTCAATCAAAAGAGACTACTGGCGATATCCAAACAAAACTAATGTAAGAAACCAAGTAGTTATCAAGACAATACATCGATAAAAGATAACCTAGTTGTAAACTCATGTGCTACGGAGGAGTAAACATTTCCAACATGTATACTTTGGCCAATTTGTACATATGCATGTTACATCAGGACATTACTATGCGGGTGTACATTATTCGATATAGGGTATTCATAAGAAGGCTAGGTGTACTTGATCAATGCTAAGTAACTGTAACTCACCCTCGATAGCGAGACTTTACCGGACACTTCAATCATTTTCATATAAGGACAATATTTGTATAACAACTCAAAAAAGAAATCTGCAACTAGTTGTATTTTTAAGACAATTATCATTGTCCATGTTTTACTACTTTATTGATTGATGATTGATTAACTTACGACGCATCAGCACAAACAGGATATATCGCTTCCAGAGCTATTTTATTATTATTTGTTTTTTTCTTCGGCCACTTTTGATTCATGCGAAACGATTTTATTCCGGAAGATGTCGCTTTGATATTTTTTATTTCTTTGTACACCTTAATTTATGATTTTGGAACAGAATGATGACTGCCTTTTACGCTGCAGGAGGATAAGTGTCTCACATTTTGTTTATCGATGAGTCCCTTTTTTCTTCACAAATCTCTTTCATTATTGACTATATGGCATTATGCGTGTTACTACATACGTAACAGAATGCGATAATATTACTATAATGTATGCAATTTTATAAAAACAACGCTTTCACTTTCAGTTTGTTTTCATTTGTCTATTATTTTGATCGTTGAACGATGTAATCACAACTACTTTTATAGACAACTGACATACAAGCTGGGTTTTTAGCTAGGTATAACATTTAATAATGTTGTTAATAATGTGTCACTATATTTTGCCTATCATAAACAAATCGACGGATGACACCAGTAGAGTATAAACTATCGATTAGTCCGTGCGTTCAATTGTTTCAATGACTTCGTGTTGTTCTAGTTTGATGTTTTAGTATTGAATTGTGCCTTTTTTGTATGCTAGTAATGTCTGATTTGTTATGTTTCATTTTTGTGATTCTTAACACTCCTTTTGTTTCTTGTCAAATCAATTATCGTTTATTTTTTTCTTTCGTTAAATCCTTTTATATTGACATTTTATTATTGTCAGGTTGGCGTTTTAGTGACGTAAAATCTAATATATCCTTGGATTAATTATTCCAGTTATCTTTCCAACATAATAGTTAATTACTTTTTAACATGTCTAATCTCTTTAAGATTGATAACTTGTGTATACGTCATTCTTTGCAAAGCTAGTGTTCCCTTCTTTATGGATAGTTATGTCATATATATTAACAGAAATACTAAACAAAAACAAAAACACATCTTTATCCTTTTATGTAGGTTTATATCTAGCTGGATATGAAAACAACCAGATATATTGATTTAAACATAAGATTTAAGTGATCGATTGTTGGTTGCTTAACATCCAGTGGCAAATATTTTTTTTTATTCTCCGGTTGATGTTTTATACTTGTAATTGCTAGAATTTTTATTTTGTGCGTAAAATATAACAGGCCTAAATACAATATATGGTGTTAAACCGTTTTCTGCTCTGTTAGATAAGTAATGTCATGTTGTGAAAATAGAGTAACAGAAGCGAAATTTTGAGCATGAAAATTATCGTCTATCTGATAACATGAATTGCATACAGATTATACGACAAAGACATTTTTTTATGTTTTCGTGAGTTGATATATGAAATATGCCTCATTCACGCCTGTGATTTTTCTTCTCGTCGTTCATCATGTTTTGTCATCTATTAGTCCTTTTCTCAACTACTTATAAAATGTCTTTGTCATTTCGTATCTTCCACCTTATTTTTTTTGTTAACAGATAAAATTATACCTAAAAAACAGCCAAATCCATCTACGGTCAACCTTAGCCTGAGGGAGTTGAAACCTCCTTTTTTCATAATTTAAAATTTATATACGAACAATTTTAGAAATGTTTGTTTCAAATCATGTGAGTACCGAAGAACTGGCTACTGAGCTTGAAATACCATTGGGGACTAATAGTCTACCAGCAAAGGTATCGACCCAGTGCTATAAAGAATGAAAACAACACGTTATAAAATCAATGTGTCCGAAGCGCTTTTCTTGATTAACCTTCATCAAGACTCTCAAAGCCAAATATTTGAAAGCCAAGGGTGTTTAAGAACCGAAACAGTTGAAGAGCTATATGACCAAAAGTACCTAAAATAGCCAAATTCATCTGAGGTCAACTTTGCCTGCGGGGAGTTGAAACCTCAGTGAGTTAATTTTTACCTAAAAAAATGATGTTATTTTTTTAATGTTTACAAGAATATCCGTCCCATTCATCATTATCTATCAATTAAACAACTTAATATTGTACAGAGTTATCTCCCTGTAGTGTTAGGTACCACCTTAATATTTGACCAAAAATCTTCAAACAAATTGATAATTTGAATCATCAAGATTTCTTGATTTGAGTTCATGCTGCAGAATATGTAAAATTGACGCTAGTACATGTAACAACATTGACTTTTTATATGTGAGTTTCAGTTAAAATTGAAAGACTTTTGTGAAACGAAAGGATGATGAATAATGCATTTCGGATAATTTTCATACAATAATGTTGATCGGGCTGTATTTTTGGATAACTATGATTGACTAGGGCTAAGTATATTTTGTAAATAATATTGCTACAAAATGAATTAATTTTCATTGATGTCTTGAATTAGTATATCAAACAACTAATTAAAGAAAGACATCTATTAACATATTCATCATCATTCAACGTTTGAGGTTTTTCTATACGAATAAACATCTCAGTCTATGTTTCATTGTCAAGTATTAAGTACTTGATTCTAAGGGCTAACAATTAATTATTATCACACCAAGGGTATCCTTTATCTGATGATGATAAGTCTCTACTTGATTAAATCAACCTGATGACTTTTAGAAAGTCTGTTTCCTGTGTTATTCGCCTTTGGAACGCACTATCGTCCTTCAGGATAAAGTATTGTCACGTGATTGTTTATTTCTGATTAATTTGGTAGGCGTATATCAAATAAAAAAAGCTGCACAACGATCATTCTATTGTTCATAGTGATCCCACGTATATTTCACTACAGATACAAGGTACAGTAAAAATACAAATAAGGATGTGTGGAGTTAAGCTTACGTAAACAGTAGAATGTTTATGATATTTAAATACTACTTACAGTTTTGAGACTCAGCAGATACAATAATTGCAACATCTAGTAGTATTCTTTGATTGAGTTTTGTGTCAGATAAAGTTATGCTTTTTAATATGGCCTACTTTTTGTGATTTGACTAACTTTGTTTGTAAATATCTGTCGTTCTTTACCTGGCAAGACCTACAGCTTTTAAATTTTAAGCTACGTGTGGTGACGGAATCCTTGACTTCATGATTTACCAACTATACATGGTTCACGCTAATTAAAAACTAAAACGTCACTAGGAAGAATTCTTATAACTTCGACACTGGTTAAATCGGCACTTGGTCAAATCGGCACATGTGATTGTTATTTCGGCACCTAGTCAAATCGGACTCTCGTTAATTCGACACCAGGGGTCTGTTGTTCAACTTGGCGTTAAACTAATCATATGATTATTTTTAACGAGTCGTTAAAAGTTAATCGCATGACTAGTAAATACAATGATTAAATTGTGTTGTTCGACTGATTGTAATCATTGTATTAGTTAATCACTGTAGTAATTTTTAATCATATGATTAATTTTGGCTAATTAGCAAGTGTTTCTTACAATGCATTGTAAATCAGGACCTATAACTTCCTTTTCTGTTTTAAATTATAACCTACTTCTTTTTACCCAGTTTTTGGGTGTCAAATATATATGATTGAATAAATATCGTTTAACATGTTCATATTTGTATGGTAATATATATATAGTTTAGATTCATCAAAATTGTCTGTTGGAGTTAAAATTAAATGTGCTTGAAGGGGAAAATGATTTCAGAAATGCAGAAATTAATGCATTCTGTTTAACAAAATATGCTTTCGGGTACATTTTGCAATAATAAACATCTCCATTCACCCATTACTGATAATGACTACAATGGATTAGGCCCAACATTTTTCATTTGTTTGTTCACAGAAGTTGTTATCTGACATGTTGGACCTTGGTGATCGTAGAAAAAAAAACCAAGCAAATTGCATTCATTAAGTAAAATTGTATTTCTATAAAAAGTTTTAATCATCGTTCAAAATTGTTTTACCGTGCAGCAACGGCTGTTCCAACTTGGAAACATTGTCAGTGTTTGTCTTCGGTAGGCTAATCTCTAATTTACGTTGTTACCGTGTTGGTTCACAGAAGTTTATCTTTTGGTTTCGCGGAATTTGAGTGTTGATAGCAGATAATTTGAAGTCTTTGTTAAATTTTTTTAGCAATATGATGACGAATCCTTTAAAAGCCTGTAATTTCCGTTGTTCATTTTGTAAAACTCGATACAGATTCCAGGTGTTTTGTTTGATAAATGATGAAATTAATATTACATACGTGGAATATAATCTCCGTTGACGCTTTGGTGAAGAGTGTTTTCTTTCACGTCCGCATTTCTATCAAGTATGCCAAGATAACATTTAAGATGATTGTAATGGATGGTGAAAATAAATTCAGAACTATGAACAATAACATAAATTGTTAATCATACGGCATAGTTTGTTTTATCAAAATGATTGTACGACTGGTTTGTTATATTTATTAACAAAACCCTGAACAAGTATTTTTTGAGTTACAAAACAATAAAAAAAAAGATCGAATAAAACTATCCGACACTATGATATATCTTTGGTATCAGATATTCACGCAGGGTGCGTAAATATAGAAATATAAATATATGGTATGATTGCACATGGAGTAACTCTCTATATGTATACCAGAGACCAAATGATGTAGAAGTTAACAACTATATGTCACCTTACCGCCTTCAAACATGAGCAAAACCCAAACATCATAGTCAGCGACAAAAGGCCCCGAAATGACGATTTCATTGTTAAATAGTTCAAAGAGAAAACTAACGCCATGATAAATGTACAAAACAATAAACGAAAACCAAATATGATATACAGCAACAAACGACAACCACTAAATTGTAGGCTCCTGACTTGGGACAGACACATACAGAAAGATTAATATATACAACGAGTGGTGGTTCTCTTCCTATATACAGATAAACACAGATGTTCTGCTGGTATGGGTAACTTTTTTGAAATGTCAAATATATCAATGGTATGTAATTTCACGGAGGTTATATATCAAATTTATTATATGTCAATGTTATATGTTTTATTTTTCAAAATCACATTATCAGATAACGACGTCAAAGGAAATGAAATCGACGTTTTATTTTGTTTCTCAACTTTAACAATCATTACTCACATAACGATAGAATATTATATGGTGAAATGTATATGTTGGATACTATATGCTATTATAATGCTCAATGATTTTGCTGCAATTAATATTTTGTCATATCTTAATCGAACCTTGGACTCTTTAACAGAGACATGTGAAAAGCAGTGTTCAGTTTAAAAAAAAAAAACATATATTGGCGATATGAATGATTGGAAAGTGTTTTGCTTACTGAAGGTACTAATAATAGGCCCCCTACCCCTCACCTCACGCGGTATAAAACTTCTAGTGGCTGATTTTATAATTTTCATAAGGGAGTGGGGCACTTACTGCCTGAGAGGGGGCCCGCTATGGTCATGCTTGAGTGATTCCCTAAATAATCAACGGGAGAGGACGCCCCCCCCCCCCCCCCTAAATCAGCCTCATATTTTTTTTGAACTAGGACCAGTATATATGTTCCTGTTTTGAAAAATCCCTGACTGTCTGAACTTAGGTTTTCCAAATTCTGAATAACAGGTGCTTGTTTTTGTATATCGTGTCAACTGTGAAATATAGTGAGACTTTTTATTCACTATACCTGAATATTATACTTAATCACTGACATAAAACACTTACTAGGGCAAATTTTCATCAAAGATATTTTTATCCTCGTCAAGCTCATATTTCTTACTAAATGAATATAAATAGCGGTATGATAAAATAAAACTACGCAAAAATATTAATATTGTTTGGTCCGAGCTATCTGAGGGCCGAATTTATCCATTTAAATTTACCTGCGCAAGCAGTTAAGTGAAGGGCGCTTCTAAATGTGCTAACATTTGAACTATAAAAAAACGGGAAAATTAGCAAAGACTTGCTTTGGAAATCAATTATTGCCTGTACATTAATGCTATTGTAACCATTATTATTTATAAAAGCTTGTTCGTCATAATCTGTTGAATGATTCCGCACAATAAAGTTGCCCGTCTTTACAAACAACACTGCTCGGTAAGCGGTAACATATAAACGAATAACTGTCGATAAGTGCAATTTCTTTCTGTTATCGGATGACTATTATATGTATCCGTTCCATCCTTCACACTGTCTTGTCTAATCTGTTTCCAATTTATGTTTCAACTCAACTCCTAACACATCTATTGTGTTGTTTTTTTTTTTCAAATCCAAAGCGCTTGCATAGCTGGTCATTGCTTAAATCCCTTTTCAGGGGATACATCTCATTTTTCGAGCACACTAATGTTCGCATTGCTACAGCAGCCATGTTTGATGTTTTAATCATATGATTTAAATTTAATACACCCTCATGAGGTTGATTAAATTTAACGACAGTTTTAGCAATTTTTACACCGGTTAAAATTAACGAACAACACACTTATCATATGATTAATTTTAATCCAATGATTAAGAAATTTTTACTACTCATTAGCACTAACGACAAGTTGAACAACAGACGCCAGTGGTGGTAATTTCAGCACCCAAATTTCAACATTATGATTTTTTTAAGTAAACTATTGAAGACTCCGTACTCCGTACATTGTTTTTTGGTTTTTTTTTTAATACTTTCACTCGAGGTGTCAACGTATATTAGTTGAGCGTAACAGAGGTTCCATTGAAAAATGTGTTATACACAAATGGGCCATAATATCTGTCCCTAGTGAAACTTTTATCATAAAGGAACCTCTATTTCATGACAACAGCACATTACCAGAAAACATGGGCTACAAGATTAGTGACAACGTTATTAATTGTATACAAGTAGACAGGAAATGCAGAATAAAAACAAAACAAGATAAAAAAAACTACCTGACAATTATTAAAACAACAAACGGGTTATTGTTGGTAATTGATATAGGTTGATACATATTAACCAATGAAAACATTATTAATAGAGTATAGTGAAAACGCCAAACAGAAAGCCAACTGATTATTGTTAATTGTGTACTCTTATTGCTTACTAACATGTGCTGAGTTTTAAACGATGTACGAAATGAACCTCTACAATTTTAAGTTAAATTTTGCCTAAACATGGCCAAGTCAGGAGCCTGTAATTCAGTGGTTGTCTTTTGTTTATGTGTTACATATTTGTTTTTCGTTCAATTTTTTGTATATTAATTAGGCCTTTAGTTTTCTCGTTTGAATTGTTTTACATTGTCATTTTATAGCTGACTGTGCGGTATGGGCTTTGCTCATTGTTTAAGTCCGTAAGGTGACCTATAGTTGTTAATTTCTGTGTCCTTTTGTCTCTTGTGGAGAGTTGTCTCATTGGCAATCATACCACATCTTCTTTTATATATGAAGTCTTTGAGTCGAAGATGAATGATATTTTATTAGTTGTTATTGCCTTTGAGCTAGGGGGCGCCTTCAAACTAGTTTAATCCCGCCACATTATGTATGTGTCTGTCCCAAGTCAAGAGCCTGTAATTCAGTGGTTGTCATTTGTTGCTATATATTATACATGATATATTTGTTTTTAGTTCATTATTTTATACATAAATCAGGCCGATAGTGTTTTCGTTTGAATTGTTTTGAATTTATCATTTCGGGGTCTGCTATAGCTGATTCTGCAGTATGGGTTTTGATCATTGTTGAAGGCCGGACGATGACTGTTTGATGTTAATTTATATGTCATTTGGTCTCTTGTGGAGAGTTGTTTCATTGACAATCATACCATATCTTTTAATTTTTATATTTACAAAAATGTGCATTTAATGCAAACGCTTAGTTTTCTTTGGGATCATAACTGATTGCATTGTGACGTCATCAATAATTGTTTCGTTTTACATTTTTTTAATCAAAACAGACATGAAACGAGATCGTATGATACAAGTTCAAGTCCGTTGCAAAGTTATTTTTTTATATTTTTTCAGTTAAACATCAATATAAAGTCAGTTCTTATACCTGCATGTCTACATTGTCTGACTTAGAGAATATACTGTGTATAATGTGTTGTCAACTAATGTATAACACTTTTATTTCAGCTTTAAACCTCGTTTTTATAACATCACTGTACCACCTACATCCCATCACACAGGTCATGGGACTGATAGTTCACATTTTTGATGCAATATTCGCTCTGAACTTCCTGGGACGAGCCGCCTTGCAGCTAGATCAAACAGTTCGAAATCTATGTCAAGAGTTTACTAGGTTGAAACAGGATATCAAGTCTGAACTAGCATCTATAAAGTCGAAGCTTCAGAGTAAGAAATGCTCTAAGAAAATAAGGTTCCAATTCCTTATGACCAAACTGACCATGGAAGCCATCTGATTTATATTTTAGGTCAAATAGCTTCCAACGGTTGTTTCCTTTTTTCACATTACTTGCTTTCAAATCATTAGGTTTGAGTTAAAACAAATTCAGAAAAGTGCTCCGGACGCAATAAATTTGAAAAACAAAAAAAAAAATATTGTAAGTGAATGGCACATTTTTTAACGATGAATATACATGAAAATTCAGACCCTGAAATTAAATAAGCTGGATGACATTGATTGTCAGTCAACTTAACGCATGTGGGTTATACTTCACACATCACAACTTTAATAACCATTTCATACACAGTGTTTTGTAAATTCGTGTAGGGGCTACAATATTATCAACAACATATATTTTACTTAAATCAACATTTTCGTATATCTAGCAGAATATCAACATTTCTCCTTTTTTGAACTATAGTTCCCAAATGTAAATTGGAAACCCTAAGCAAATGCGTAGAATAAATTTAACACCTAGTTACTTATATTTGATAGACACATTTAACACATAGTTACTGATATTTGATAGACAAATGTCCCTTGAATGAATAAATGCTGATATTTGCTTGTTTTTGTAGTGATCCATTTGACGTGGTTTGGTACTTGTACATCCAGCCATTGTGTTGTTGTGCTATAATAAATTTGTATATTCTTGTCTTTCGTTTTTGCTAAATAAATGTGCTTTGTCTATATGCCTTTTTGTTTGTCTTTGTTGACATATTTGCTTGTTTTTGTAGTGATTAAGATTATAACACAATGTTGACTGCTGTACCCCTAATTTTGACATTTTTACCTATTATGTCTGTTTGTGTTGTTCACACATCGGTGCCAATATAATGGAATTTTATGCGACTGTCATACAAGTGAGAGGTTAAGCTAGCTTTAAAACCAGGTTTAATTCACCATGTTCTATGTAAGAAATTGCCTGTACCAAGTCAGGAATATGACAGTTGTTATCCATTCGTTTGATGTGTTTGAACTTTTGATTTTGCCATTTACTTACGGACTTTCCGTTTAGAATTTTCCTCGGAGTTCGGTATTTTTGTTATTTTACTTTTTTCATACATAACTTCAACAAATGATTGAATATCTGTTGCCTTCAAAGACGGTGGTACTTGATTACGTTATCACAAACATTGGAAGGGCTTATAACAATCGAAATGGGCATTTTACTTTTTCTTATGGTTGGGTGTATTTTTTTGTTTCCATATTTCATTAGATGAGATCTAATAGCTATGGTCTACACTTGCAAATTGTCAAAAACAACTTACTATGTTTTATCCGAAGCATCAGCTGGCGCAAGTCGTGATGGAAGCTCAATATCTAAATCGAGGTGATGTTATCAAAATATATATGCATATCATACAACTGTTAAATGTAATATTTTTTTTTTAATACCAACACTGAAGAAGTGTCTTAAGTCCAATCAATGTATTCCATGGTTTATTTTTTTATATTTTCAGCGGGTAAGTGTCGAGTATAAAACAGATAAGTATAGTTTACAATTTTATACGCAATACATACCCTTACAATATTGATACAACGTAGTAAGTATTCTGTCGTTGACCTGTTGTAAGACAAGATTTCTGTACCATATCTAGCATCTATTCGATATCAATTGAAGTAGCCTCTTTTCAAAATTTCATTCGGCATATTTTGTTAAACATACTTGAAAACACCATTACCTGCATTTAAAAAATAATCATTATTGAAAGAAAACTTACTGCTTTTTCAATTTAGAATCATCGTTGGGAGCTCAAAACATTTATTGAGTCATTACAATTAAAACAGATCCAACCATTATGCCATCATATGATATAATATCAGACATCTATTAAGCTATTTTGTCCTAAATTTAAGACAGACAACTGTATTCAATAAACGGATTTGTTTATAAATCCCAATCAAAAACAAGTACCCATATCTTTAAGCATTAACATTGTTGGGGGTATATTCCGATAGTTTCAGGGGTATCATCAGTTCAATAATCAGTACTTCGATGCTGATAGGATATATATCATTTCTTTTAATTTGATACCCTTTCGGAGAACCTGTGATCATCCCAGGTTTCTGGTGAGGTTTTTGTCTCGGTTTTGTATATAGATTGTGTGAACTTGTTTGTATTTTGGTGCTATTTGGATTTTTGACATGGGACTGTCAGTTTCTCTCGACCTATTAGTGTTGCATTTCCCCTTGGTATATCCCTCTTCTTTTTTCTCGGACATTTACCGTTGAAAAAATGAGAAATTCTGAAGAATCTCTAGCGAAGTTGACCTAAGGTGTATTTGGCTTTTATTTCCAGGTTCTATTTTGTCATGTACCTAATGAAGTAATCAAACATTTAGACATTCATAACTTTTAAATTTTCTTTAGATTGAACGTTTCTTACGTTTGTATAAAGGTAAATTCAGGAAACGCTTCAAAAGTTACTGTCCCTATGGTATCTTTCGTCCCTCTTTCAAAGCGCCTTGTACGCGACGATTTTTTTAAAATATTATTTTCGCTGTTAACTTTCCAACATTCTGGTTCAACCCTACATTAGTGTGTTCTCTTACGGTCTTCCAAACCAGTATGTTCTAAATCCAACCAGATATTCAAGATCATGTCAACACAATAAAAAAAATATGAAAAAACAAACAAGTTTTGGCTGCCGGAGAACCCTCATATCCAATAATTGAAAAAGAAAATAACAAGGACGTAGAACTTCATTAGCACATGCATACCTGTATGACTAAAAGCGGTCGAAAAGTATAACCATATTTATCAAAGGTCAACTATGCATGAAGGGGTTGGAACCTTAGTCTTTAAATAACTTCTCAATGCATCAATAGAGAACTTTATTACAACAGTATGCTATAAATAATAAAATGTAAGTTTGTTAGATAACATCAACACTATCAATCTTTATCATGAACATACACATAATACATAGCATGTTACATAAAAACACACATTTGTGTACGCTAAAAGAAACATTCGCCTTGTTGTACCATGTTCTAACAGTGTTTTGTAACGATGTGTAGAGAAGAGAGTAGGCGTCAGAACTATTAAATTTTAGGCATTTGATTTGCTTTAAAAAGTGATTTGCACAATCTAGCCTTACTAGTTATGTTTTATCTTCTATTGTTGTTGGACATTTCATTACTGAAATCCGTCGACAAATAAAACCCCAACAAATAATGCAAAAAGTGTATGCTTTTATGATAATCAAAATATCCGAAAATGAAGAAAAGTTAAAAAGGTATGGATAGTCATGTATCATATTTGATGGAGATAGCTATATACAGATATATATTCAATACTTTGCTATTACTGTTTAACTAGTAAAATTCTGTTTACTTAAAACCTGTGAGTGTTTGTGGATTCTTATAATCTTTGACATACGGATGGATACTGTTTTGTATATATATAGTTGCGTAAGTAATCTAGCAATAGTTAACAGTTTGGATAATATGCTGTATATTTGGTTTTTTAAGTTATCTTACCATCTTAAACAATTGGGATACTTTGTTTAATTATAGTTGTCTATTATGTAATAGAACAATCTTCAACATTTGGGATACTCTGTAGTATATAAAGTTGTCTAAGTTATCTGATAATCTTAAATATTTGGAGTACTCTTTTGCTTATGTAGTTGCCTTGGTAATCTAACAATGCTAAACATATAAGATACTCTGTAGTATATATAGTTGCCTTTGTAACCTAACAATTTTTAACATTTCGGGTACTCTTTTGCATATCTAGTTGGCTCGGTTATAAAACAATTTTCGACATTTGGATACTCTTTTGTATATCTAGATTCCTTGGTAACCTGCAGTCCTGGATATGTGGGGATACTCTGATGTATATATAGTTGCCTTGTTAATTTTTCAATCCTAAACATTGGGATGCTCTGTTGTATATCTGATTGCCTTTGTAATCTCACAGTCTTCGACATTGGAAGACGTTGTTTTCCTAGTTGCCGTTGTAACCTAACAATCTTCAAGCTTGTATTCGGTTCTGTACCTGCGTTCCTCTTTTATAACAATCTTCTCAATCAACACACTATCGTGCAAATCAAGGCTTATATTGAAACTAACAATCTTCAAAAGTGTCATACACTTTTGTATATCTGATTAGATTCTGATGATATCTTTTGAAAACCCGAACGATTAGGTCAAGCAATCGTCTACAATGATATGCGTGTTTTTTTTTTTTTTTTATATTTTCGTTTTATAACATTCTTGTACAATGACATATTATGCTGTATACGTGGCTTGAAGATGTAACAAACCTCTACTTTATTATGATATGTTGTTTATCTGATTGCCTGTGTAATTTTACCTACGACTAGGAATTTTATGATGTTGTCTGTGTCTCGTAAATGTAACTATACAACATAATATAATATAATAACAATCGTTGCAACTCGAAGTTTGTTCCTTTCATTGACGGATAGAGGAACATATAATGTACGACCACATTAATTTTCAAAGTTTAGAATAATTGTATGACTTGCTACTGTCTTCAACTATAGTTCTTAAATCCGATATGAAAAAAGTAATAAAATATTGTCTGTCCTTACTGTTATTTGAAATATGTATCATATCATTATCTTTTTTTTTAATTTCTGTTTTTTTTTTTTACGTTCAGTCGATAAGTGTCGTGTGCCAAATCGATAAATATACTTAATAGCTTTGAAGCAGTTTTTTAAGAAAATGTATGACACATGCCAGTCTTGGTATAGAAATAGGAAAATGTATGACAAATGGCAGTATTGGTATACACATAGGAAAATACGGTAGATATAATGTTGGAACACTGTTTTTTAAAATGTATTACACTGCTATATTGTATTACATGAACAAAATTATACAATAAAAGCATACTGCTGTTCGAAACTCATAAATAGAAAGAGATAAAAACTTATCCGGGTTACAAACTAAAACTGAGCGAAACGCATCAAATATAAGAGGAGAACAACGATACCACAAAAACACAACATTAAAATGTTACACACAAAGAAACGAACTACAATGTAACAATGGCCATTTTCCTGACTTGGTACAGGACATTTTAAGAAAAAAATGGTGGGTTGAACCTGGTTTTGTGGCATGCCAAACCTCCCGTTTTTATGGCAATGTTAAATATAACATTAAAATGACAACATTACATGACATGACTACAATACAAATAAATGGGAGAACATATAGGACAAAGAAACACACGAATAATAGCTAACAAAAGGTACTAGGTTTAAAATGTAATACGCCAGACGCGCGTCTTGTCCACACAAGACTAACCAGTGACAATAATACTAAAGGTTGGTTGAATACGCCTCCATTCATTAATAATTAAACCAATTAAGATACAAAAAAAAAATAAAGACAGAACATGTGGTATGATCGCCAAATGGAAAACAGAGAGTAAATGACATAGATGTTAGTAACCATATATCACCTTACGACCTTCGTAACTGAGCCAAATCAAAATCGTATAGTAAGCTATCGAAGGTCCCGACATGACAAAATGTTAAACAATTCAAACTAGAAAATTCGATTTATGTACAAAACAATAAACGTTATACTAATATGACATGATAAACAAAATACTTTATAGATATATGTCTAATATATCGTATTAGTAAACTTTGACTTATGTCGGAAGTCTACACGAATTTACTAATTCTTTATAATATATTCTCATTTTAGCTGTGATGCCTGTAACTGGTAAGTACTTAGAATTACACTAACAGTGCATATACTGCCTCTATGGCTTGGTATTACATACCATTAGTAAGTCATAAAACGAAGTACAGTTCTACCTTTCACAAATATGTGTATCACATATAAACAAAGCATTACTATAGTGAATATAAAATTACGTTCAAATTGTTTGATACTTCCTATTTGAATTCAACAAGTAAATGTTAAATATGTAAACTGTAAAATATCATTCAATTAATTCCAATATTGAACGACAAGAACTTGATCTTAAAGATATAACGAATGACTTAGCTCACATATATAAGTTGATTCTTATAAAGGACCATATACGTTTAAGATTATGATTAGCACTGAAATAAATCAGTTATTCTTGTTAACTCTGGTACGTTTATTTACAGAGTGAATACTTGTCTAACACAGCATTTTTATCTGTGAACAATAGATTACAGAAATCCATAAATTGAAATAAAGTTAATATATAACCTGGCCACAAAGTATCTTATACATGTACACCATATCGGAAATGAAGATCTTTTTGATTAGTAACACATCGAAAATTTTCGCGATATAACTGATGTTCCAAAGTTGAACAACGTCAGTCCATAACAATGAGTCAAACTAAAAAAAACTTAAGCGTGTTAATGTCATTATCAATATAATTGACATTTTTGTTTTTTAAGAAATAAAACAAATAGTTATTGATTTTAAATATCACAAGACTGCTTTTCTTTGAGCAAAACATGCGTTCACATCGTTGACAAACTATGTTGTAACTTCCAGCGCGCTTCGAAAGACTCATGCAAAAACATGTAGTAGTGACCACAAATATCTACGAAGATAATATGAAAGACAAATGATAAGGAATGAATTTAGCAAAACATTAACTTTATTTCCTTCATTTTTTCAGGTATATGGTGCATATACATGGTTTCAAATAACATCACAGAAGTAAAGAGGTACATGCAACATACACATGATATAAATAACAGCACAGGCACAACCTATAACAAATGTGCCCAGAAACAGAAAATATAAAAACAAACTTGTTTCCTGATAGAAATGAATAATTCAAAAGAAAGTCTGAACGTTTTCTTGTTTTGTTGAATGTTATCTTGATATTGGAATATGCATAATTATCCTCATATCGTTTAAACAATTGCAATTGGTTTACTAGAAATGTTTTTTAGTTGAAATTGTTTTCTTATTGCATCACAGGCATAATATTTGCTTACATCAGGTAACAATGTAATACGAAAATAGATAATATTTGTATATTATTATGAATTTGGGATATGCTACTTTTAACTCACTGCTTCCATTTTTTTATGTGATGGATTTCGTCGTCTGTATAACATCAAAATAATCAGGTTGAATATATTTATATGTTTGGTTTGTATATCAAAAAGTCTTATTTGTATATTTTTTTACGATAAATAAACACCATGCATTGTTGTTAATTATGTCATACATTAGTAGATCTACCCATGTTTTATTGTTACTTATTCTATACAATAGTAGATCTATCCATGTAGTATTGTTAATTGTGTCATACATCAGTAGATTCATCCATGTATTATTGTTAACTATGTCATACATCAGTAGATCTATCCACGTACTATTGTTAATTATGTCATACATTAGTAGAGATATTCATGTATTATTATCACTTATGTCATACATTTTTAGATCCATCCAGCCAATAAACAGCAAGTATTACTGTTAATTATGTCATACATTAATAGATCTATCCATTTATTATTGTTAATTATGTCATACATCAGTAGATCTATTCATGTATTATTGTAAATTATGTCAGACATTAGTACATCTATCAAGACAACAAACAGCAGGTATTACTGTTAATTATGTCAAACATTATTAGATCTATCCATGTATTATTGTGAATTATGTCATACATAAGTAGATTTATCTATGTATTATTGTTAATTTTGTCATACATTAGTAGATTTATCCATGTATTATTATTACTTATGTCATACATTAGTAGATCTATCCATGTTTTATTGTTAATTATGTCATACATTATAAATGTATCCATGTATTATTGTTAATTATGTCATACATCAGTAGATCTATCCAACCAACAAACAGCATTTAGTATTGCTAATTATTTCATACATTAGTAGATCTATCCAACCCACAAACAGCATGGATTATTGTAAATTATGTCATACATTAGTAGATCTATCCAGCCATCAAACAGCATGTATTATTGTTAATTATGTCATACATTATTAGATCTATCCAACCAACAAACAACCTGTATTATTGTTAATTATGTCATACATTCACTAGTAACGGGTTTTACTACTGAAACGGTCATTTTAAACTGAACAACTCTTAAATGCCTGAATTTACCGCAAGGAAAAATGTCAAGATATTTTTCAGTTGTTCAGTACATGTTCAGTACACTAACTACTGCGATCGATTAAGTTCAGTTCAGTTTCTTGTATATTCCTCCATTAATTGTGGAGCACTACCCATAGGGTATAATTGTAGCAACCATATACTATATTAAGTACCAGTCAGTACTGGTTTAGGTAATTAAGAACAAACGCCTAGCGTTAAATCTAGTACTGACAAGTACATTTTAGTATACTTCAGTTCATCGATAGAATCGTTGTCCAGTACCTTTCAGTGTATCAAAATAATATGAGGATAGCTTCCCTTTGATTAGCAGAGGAATCGAAATAAAAAAATTAAAAAAAAGCGAAAAAAAAATTGAATAAATAAATATAAAGAGACATGATCGGCAACGGGACTGTAGATACACGGTTTTGTTAACATGCGTTTCATTTTCATAAATTGGTAATTTATAACATAGATAATAACTGTTAATATATTTGTATGAAAATAGCAATAACCAAATAACATTCTAATAATTATTCTTTAATGGTTACGCAAATATAAAATATTGATGACTGTAAACTGAGACTACAGCTGTAAATCGATTTCCGTAAAGATTAGAATGATGAAAAATCCCGATAGCTTTCGAAAATATCAACGCTATGATTTCGCGCCGTTTGTCTGGTCATTTAGTAGTTTCTTGCTGTGTCCGACTGAATTAACGTAAGTATATATTTTGAAAACATTTTGACAGTTTCGATTGATATACATTCCTTACTTTACACAAGGATTTGCTATACAAATCCTTGCTTTACAAGAGTGTTTGTTTGATTTGTGAACTAGTTGAATGATTATTATCTGTTTATATCGACGACTTTCACAAGAAAGGGGGTTTGGTTATAAAACATCTGTTCATTGAAATTCCTGTTCTTCGACATTTAAAACAAAATAATCTAAAACGAGCAGCTGATCAATATCAAGCATTAATAGTATAAAATTTAGCCTTAACTTCAAAATAATTATGGACAGCAGGGGCGGATCCATCCATTTCTAAAAGGGGTTCCATACCCAGGATAAAGGGGGTTCCAACCTTATGTCCCCATTCAAAAGCATTGATCGTCAAAAAGGGTGGTTCCAACATATCCTCATATTATTTTGATACACTGGGCAGCTCACAGTAGCGGATCCAGAAATTTTCATAGGTAGGGGTCCACTGACTGCCTAAGAGGGGCTCTGCTCCAGTCATGCTTCAGTGATTCCCTATACATGTATAATCAACCAATTTTTTTCCCACAAAAGTTGGGGCCCAGGCCCCCTGCCCCCGCCCCCCCTAAATCCGCCTCTGGCTCAGCTGGGTAACATTATCAGTGACAAGCATAATTTAACAAGGGAGCTGCCTGTCGGACCTAGACCATGTAGACTATTTTATTAGTGTAATAGTCCAAAGTCGGACGAATAGAACTTAACATTGTTTTATATGGATTAAGTAAAGCATTTGCTTTCAATGGTTTATTTATACAATATCAGAAATCAAAGTTTTATCTTTATACACCAATCTCAAGTTTTTTTTAAGAAGGAGTTACCGAAAACAGCTGCCCCGCGCAATCGGTTCCTACTGTGAAATATTGACATAAACATTGTGACATATGAAATTTACTGGAAAGTGCATAAACTCGATAGTCGTCTATTTTGATGTAAAAAAAATCACTTTGTTATGTAAAAGTGGCAACTTTAACCTTTAGATCTACCTGTATATTTAGCATGCTACTAAATTATATTCCATTCTTAATTGTCTAGGATTGTCAGTTTTTCTAGCAAAGGTTTGGTGGTTCTCTCATGGCTCTCCAACTTCCTCCACCAATATACACAGACCTCCAGGAAATAGCACAATCATGACAATAGTCATAATAGTGCTGAAAGTGGCGTTAAACACCAATCAAAATATATCTATAATGCTTTTCAGGAATTTGTTTACCTACACTGACCTATTTTGCTTGTTAATCTAAACCTATAGGAAATTATGTGTTTTCAATACTCGATGATTTTTAAATTTGTATGGGGAAAACAACACACAATGATACACAGAAGAAGAGAAGGCTATATAGTTTATTGAAGAATTTAGCGTCACACCTAATTCTTTATATGTTTCTGAATTTTATGAATTTCCTGTAAAGTTGAACTGTACATCAATCTGTTGACTAGCTATTAAATGATCAGTCTGGAAGATAGTCTCATTGGAGATCATACCACATCTCTTTATAATCTTTTGAATAGTGCACTTGAGATAAAGTATGATTTGAATTATAACATAATCTCAAATGCCTTTAGTTTTCTCATTTAACATGTTTAAACTGTTTCGCATTTTTCATGTTGGACATTTTATAGCTGACTATATATATTATAATACATTATGGGGGTTTTCATTGTTGAAGGTCGTACGGCGACTTATGTATACACGTAATTGCTTATATCTTTGCCATTTGAACTCTGGTTTATGGTTGTCTCATTGGCAATCATGCCACATCTCCTGATTTTCAAAATTAGAACATAATTTAACTCATGGCATTAGTTTTCTCTTATGAAAATTTCAGAATTTGTCATGCTGTGCCTTTCATTCTCACCACACAATATAGTATGGGTTCTGGTCATTGTTGATTATTGTACAGTGCCTTATAGTTGTTAACATCCTCGTCCTTTAGTCTCGGGTGGATAGTTTCTCATTTACAATCATACAACATCTCCTTATCTACTATACTCATGTTTATTACCAGTTGCCCTAGACAAAAGGGTACAGTAGAAGTGATCATTAAGTTATGAGATAACTTTGTCTTTGATTTACCATATTTATATGTTTTAAG
This sequence comes from Mytilus californianus, assembly GCF_021869535.1. Lineage (NCBI taxonomy): Eukaryota > Metazoa > Mollusca > Bivalvia > Mytilida > Mytilidae > Mytilus > Mytilus californianus. Next base: position 4,859,069 of record NW_026262669.1, on the reverse strand, counting down.
CAGTTAAGTATATTTCGTATTTTCTTGAACAATTGTATGTAAAACAACTTTGATATCTACTTATTTGTCATAAAATTCATCATGTTCATAATTATCTTGAAAATAAGCTAAATAATACAATGTCGGTTTCAATATTAATTTTAAAATTAATTTGTTCCTGAAAAATATTTTTTATATCTAATACATGTACACATATTCATGATGTATTATATATTTACTGAAAATGAATTCATAACCATACAAAAGTGAAATTAGAATAGGTAATAATCGGGATTTTAACATTGTATTTGTAATTATCAGAAATTAGAATACACATGTACATACTTTAAATGCCATAGGTAATAAACAGATGTCAACAAAACAGTAAATTGTCTTGAGGGGTGAATTTCAAAGGGTCATACATGTAAGTATCGCACACGACTATGATTTCCACAAATGTTAAATTGCACCCTTTTTCATGTACCTGCTCACATAATTTTACTGGATATTCAAAACAATTTGAAAAAGAAGTATGAAGCAACATGCTACATGTATATTGTATTATGTTAAGAAATGCATTTATAAAGGTTATATTGGGTATTCATTTATCAACTTAAACATTGGTTAAAACTGCAAACCATTAATTATTACAAAATGTAATGATGAAAGATATTAAAACAAAAAAAATGTCAAATGAAACCCAGGGTTTTCTGATAAATTTTAGAAGGAAATTATAGCTATTTTAATTGGCTGACTTGAGGTAAAGTTTTCCCATAACATGTACTTGTACTAGGACAAAGATCATAAAATTAACCAGAGACAATTTTATTCTATAATTTTGATATAATTTGTCCCAAAATTAGTTCAGCACATTGTAAAAATATTTATGATATTGTTGAGAAAGCGCAGGTGGGATTTTTATACGACCGCAAACAAATGTTTGCGTTGTATAATGCTATGATGTCATCGTCATCCGAAGACACATTTGGTTTCCGGACAATAACTTTAGTTTAAGTGAATGGATCTCTATGAATTTTTCGACTAGGTCTCGACTTTACTTTATTAGTCTGATTCAGTACATGATGATCTTGGTGCAGTCTGAAATGGTCTCGACCAAGGTTCGACCAGTCTCCACCTGTCTCGACCTGTCTTGACTAGTCTCGACTCAGTCTTAACCAGTCTCCACCTGTCTCGACTAGTCTGGACCTTCAAATTTAGTCTTCACTGGTATAAATCAGCCCATCTAACTAAATTAAATAAAGATCTTACAAAATTCTAGTTTATTTGTTAGTTTGATTCATTGCTGTGAAATGCAAGAATTTAATTAATAGGTAAAATAAAAAAATGACTAAATTCAGATATGCATCTTTAATTTTTTTTATAACTTTTTCAAATCAACTTGGATTTTCATCAAACTATACAGCTACCTCGGTAATATATTAATCTTACTGAATCCCAGGTTGTTAAGAAGTTTGGTGTATTGCTGTCAAATTTAAGAATTAACTTAATCTAGGTCAAAAAAGCTAGGATTTGCAGTTCGGACAAAATAGAGATAGTACACTTTAATTTTTTTTATAACTTTTTCAAATCAACTAGGATTTTCATCAAACTATACAACTATCTGAGTTATATATTGATCTTACTGAATCAAAGGTCATTATGTAGTTTAGTGTATTGCTGTAAAATTTAAGGATTAAATTAATCTAGGTAAAAAAAGCTTGAATTTGCATTTCCGACTATATTCAGATAGTACACTTTAAATCTTTTTATAACTTTTTCAAATCATCTTGGATTTTCATCAAACTATACAACTATCTTAGTAATATATTGATCTTACTGAATCCCAGGTTGTTATGTAGTTTGGTGTATTGCTGTTAAATTTAAGATTCAAATTAACCTAGGTAAAAGAAAGCCAGGATTTGCAATTTCGGACAAAATTCAGATAGTACACTTTAATTTTTTTTATAACTTTTTCAAATCAACTAGGATTTTCATCAAATTATACAGCTATCTTAGTAATATATTGATCTTACTGAATCATAGGTCATTATGTAGTTTGGTGTATTGCTGTCAAATTTAGGATTAAATTAATCTAGGTAAAAAAGCTAGAATTGGGAGTTAGGACTATATTCAGATAGTACACTTTAATTCTTTTAATAATTTTTTCAAATCAACTTGGTTTTTCATCAAACTATACACCTTGGTAATATACTGATCTTACTGAGTCAAAGGTCATTATGTAGTTTGGTGTATTGCTGTCAAATTTAATCTAGGTAAAAAAAAGGTAGGATTTGCAATTTTGGACAAAATTCAGATAGTACACTTTAATTTTTTTTATAACTTTTTTCAAATCAACTTGGATTTTCTTCAAACTATGCAGCTATATTAGTAATATATTGATCTTACTGAATCACAGGTCATTATGTAGTTTGGTTATTGCTGTCAAATTTAAGAATTAAATTAATCTAGGTAAAAAAAGGTTGAATTTGCAGTTCGGACTATATTCAGATAGTACACTTTAATTCTTATTATAACTTTTTCAAATCAACTTAGATTTTCATCAAACTATACAGCTACCTTGGTAATATATTAATCTTTACTGAATCCCAGGTTGTTAAGAAGTTTGGTGCATTGCTGTCAAATTTAAGGATTACATTAATCTAAGTCAAAAAAGCTTGAATTTGCAGTTCGGACTATATTCAGATAGTACACTTTAATTCTTTTTATAACTTTTTCAAATCAACTTAGATTTTCATCTAACTATACAGCTACCTTGGTAATATATAATTCTCACTGAATCCAGGTTTTTAAGAAGTTTGGTCCAGACTAGTCGAGTAAAATGTGTGCTCGACTTTAATGGTCGAGCACAAAAACTGGTCTTTTCAGACTCAGAGCAGTTTGTAGTGAAGGTTTGAAGGGTCCAAAATTAAACTTTGTTTAATTTCAACTAAAATTGAATTATTGGTGATTTTTTTATATGCTGAATCTAACCATGTTGTTAGATTTTGGATATCAGACCATTCTAAGTAAATTAAATGTCCCATTTCAAATTTTTAAGATCATTGACCACATTTATTTTGTGTCAGAAACCTATATTATGTCAAACATTTGATCACAATCCAAATTCAGACAGTTTCCAGCTTGAATATTGTGTCCAAACTTGCCCCAACTGTTCAGGGTTCGACCTCTGCGGTCGTATCAGGCTGCGCTCAGCGAAGCATTTTATTTAATTTTCATTTATTGTTTAATTGAAATGCAGTATGAAATAACTGTGTTCTAGGGCCATGCTTGAATGCTTTCTCCTACCTAAATAAAAGTTGTTGTAATTGTAATTTTCTTCTTGGAATATAATTTTAGAGTACTAGTACTTACAATATTTGTTACACAAATCATATATAAACTAAAGAAACAAGTCCATTCTAATATCATATATAATTTTTTTGTAGATGATTCCCAGCTAGAAAAATGAAGCAGTCTACAAATGATAAATGTGCACTTATGATTTGTAGGAAATATAGACAGATGTCAATTGTGGATGAATTCATAATTTTGTGTATATTATTTATTGTTTTTGGAAAAATGAATAGCTCAAACAGCATTGTACAGTACCATGAAGTGATGTTGGGATTAAACTGGACAAGAAGCAAATAGTACATTGAATAAATAGCACACTAATAATTTATTAGAAAGATCATACAACTGGATGGCTGTTAATACCTTGGATAATTATTCGTTTGAAATAGCAATTTGGAATCATAAGTATTCAAAGTCTTAGTGCATATATTTGTAGTGCATCATCATGCTCATACATGTATCTGAATTTAATCGTGCCTTGGAATAATAAAATTTCATAGATTCAGTGAATATTTCTATTATAGGTAACACCTGAATTTTCTGGATATGTTGCAATGTTTACCGCCAATTGACTGCTTACTGTGCTTAAAGTCTAAATGTGTACCGATACATGTATTTCTGATTATCTTAATTACAAATGCACTGTTTATAACCAAACAGGCATTTTATTCTGGTCAAGCATATTAACAATACTTCAAAGTATCATTTTATTTATATGACCATTGATCACAGCTATGTTTGCTATTAAACAAAATTCAGACAACAATAAATATTCAATTACATGTACATGTAATTATATTCATGATATTGTAGTCTTGATAATATAAATTAAGGAGATGTGGTATGATTGCCAGTGAGATAACTATCAACCAGAGACCAAATATGATGTTGCAACAAACAACCGCTAAAAATGTGCCTACCAAATTTAAGTAAGGGTGATTGTAAGTTAGTTTCTTATTCTAGACTTAAAATTTGTATTTGCTACTCCTCAGTATACATGACGAAGCATGTAGCATTCAAGAAAAGAGTTGAATGTCTTTCAGCAAACTATTTCATTTTTGAGGTAGCATGCTTAAAATCTAGTTAAACCTAGATCGGTCTACTACACATTAAAGCAGGTTTCTTACATACATGTATACAAATGGTGTCCATAATATGCATAGTGTTTGCCATTGATGTAAAGCCACCTTTATTCATTGGAACAGAAAAAAAAAACATGTGAATACCAGTGTTAATAGAGGTCACCAGCTGGGGTCGAAGTCACATTATAAAAAAAGTTCAGTTAAGGCTATGATACAATACCAGTAATGCATAGATGGTAATAGTATGTCCCATTATTTGACCGGATTGAAGAAGTCCAAAACTTTCTTGTAGTCTGGATGGGGGCTCCTTAAACATGTTAATTTTTGTATTCTTTAAATTTGTAGACCATTTTTCCTCATCTTTGAAAAAAGTGTTAATTCAGTTTAAATTCTTTTGAAAATCATTTTACTATTAGATTGTATTTTATTAGTTATACAAGTGTATGATTTCTTTATTCTGTACTTCATTCATTTCTGTAATCAGTATTGTAATTTTTATTTACAGCCTTTATACTTTGGATCCACATTTTTCTCTATTCTTTATATTTTTTTGCCATTATTCTAGATTGATTTAACCCCATCCAGACCTACATTACTGCGGAGTCTTATATTTTTAGCAAATTCTGTTCAGGAAAAATTGTATTCTTGTGGATATTTAATTTAGTGGGTTTGCCAACGTCTAAATATAATTCTTTAGAAAATGTGTACTTCGTTGAACATTTAATTTTGTGCTTTATCTATTACCATGAAATCCAATATTTGGTATCTCAAACACTAATGAATCCAAAGTAGCAGACATCTACCCATCAACCAAAAATTAACAAATGTCTTAAGGTCAACATATACTTATAAAAAAGTTTTTGGGAAATTTTAACTAGAGAATAAAAAAAAATTAGATGTGGTATAGTTGCCAATGAGACAAAAACCCACCAGAGACTAGATGACCTAGAAGTTACCAACAGACAACTATATATAGTTCACCGTACGGCATACAGCAGTGAGTAAAACCAAGAATGTATATATAAATCAGTGGCGGATCCAGAAATTTTCATAAGAGGGGGCCCACTCCAGTCATGCTTCAGTGATTCCCTATATAATCAACCAAATTTTTCCCACAAAAGGGGGCCGGTCCCCCTGAAAAACCCTCTAAATCCGCCTCTGTAAATCCTTGGCAAAACCCAAACAGCATATTTTCTCCAAAGAAAATTTGGTCACGAAGATTGAACCTCCCCGACTGTAATTTTGTAAAATAACCTATTTTATCTAGATTATGATTCATTACATGCACTTAGTCCTTTAATATAAGTCTTCGGAGTTTCATATCATCTACATTCAACGTTTTTTATCAGATATTTTTTTTTTTACTATCAATGTTGAAACCCGTTTTTTTTGTACTATCAATGTTGAAACCCGTTTCAACATTGATAGTAAAAAAAAAATATCCGATAAAATACGTTGAATGTAAATGATATGAAACTCCGAAATCTTATGTTATAGGACTACACATGCACTGTGTTTCTTATTTGAGTCTCGTAGAGATTCACACGATACATAGACCTCTCAATTTGCATTTGTAGTGAATAAAATTTCAGTTTTCAACTGATTTTAACGGTTCATGTAACCACGTTCCTCCTTGCTCTTTTACCGAAGACGAACACCTAAAAATACAATTGTATGTACCACCAAACGTTTACAAATGGTTTATGGTGTTTAAGCATTTATGCATATATTTTTAATCATATACGAATATGTTGTTAATATCGGTTTCCTTGTCAACCATGTCAACAGAAACCACTTATAACTACAACAAACACATTTTCGGGAGACGGATTTATAAAAGTTTTTCCAAACTTGTTACCGAATCCCATATTTGAATTTCAGGTACCATTGTACTCCTTAATTGCTATAATTTTTCATTAATAAATACTGTTTAAACTAAACACATTTAATTTGCCGCAAACTTAATATTCACTACAGTTATGCCGTCGACTGGTTAAATCCTTCGGCCATTGGATGCCAAAAGCAAAACAAATAAAATCAGTTAACAGGTTTTAAATTATTTTTTGTAAATAATTTGTGAAAGGAAACCCCTATAAATACAAGACAAGACAAAGACAAAATATTTTATTTCCTCAGACACAAACGTGTACAAGAGGTCAAAACATGATAAAGTATACACATAAATCGACAGCAGAGTAATGTATAATAGCACGTGATTTTCATGACATTGAGATATATACATTATATGTTACCTATTAAGTTTAAAGGATTACATTTGTACAGATATCTTCCTATTTATTCCAGTGATTGTGAGTACCTAAATATATATATAATGTATAAAAATTGTATCTACAACACATAAGTAATCTTTCTAAGAAAAGTACATACTTTCCTATACACCTTTATGCCTAAGAAGTGACATACTAGGATGTGAACAAACACACATATAATGATATTCGTCGCCAATATTTTGATTACATAGATGACATATCCTGTTTTCTTTTAAAATATTTTTCCATCCATACAAGACACGGGCTATGATTACCCGCAAAGAGTAACAATAAGAAATAAATAACCAAATATATGTGACAATTTAATAAATTCCAAACAAGGTAAAATTGTCCGTTCGCTGTTACATGTAACAGGATGAATAATATATTGGTATAAGCCAGTTTGGCATTTCTATGGGTTACACGTCAGTATGACAGCAACCGAACGACAAAAGACATCTTGAGAGCAGCATGGAGTATTCCAACAAAAGACCGGAGTATATAGACATGATAGAATACCTGTATAGCAAGCTCTAAATCGTCCAAAGTTTATAAAAAAATGAAAACAACATGTTAATAATTTAATGTGTATTAATGTCAGTATCCAATTGTGAATAAGTCAAACAAAAACAATCAAAAATCTGAGACGATGGTCAGTTTCTTTCTTTGAAACAGGTTTACGTCTATCAAAATCACTCACAAGAGTTTTAGTGTCGGACATATATTTGTATCCATCCAAGCACGGTATATTAAAAATAAGGATAAGGTATGATTGCCAATGAGACACCTATCCACCTAAGTTCATCGGAAGTGGATGTAAACAATTACAGGCAACCACGCGGCCTCCAACAATGAGAAAAACCCATATAATAGGCCCCGAAATGAAAAATATGAATAAATAAATTGAGAAAAACAATTTACCAAACACAAATATGACGGGCATGAACCAACAACAACCACCGAACTACAGGCGGGGTTAAACGTGTTTGAAGGTGCCAAACAGCCCCCCCCCCCCTTTTTTTTTTTACCTAGGGCAGTGGTGTAACAGTACAACATAAGAACAAAATAAAAATCAGTCAAAAAAGTCTTAACTCATCAGATCAATACAAAGTAGAAAAACATCTAACAAAAACACAGACTCGACGTGGCATGGTATTTATATATCCCCCACAAAGTCAGATCTGTACTCAGCAGTTACTGACAGCTAATTCAAAGCAAATAATAATAAAAAAAAACAATGTATATAGGATGACCACGCGTGTTAAAATCCTGGACAAGTCTACCTTTTTATTCATAACAAATTACTTATTTGTTTGTGTGTGTAAAAGAGGGGATTCCTTTATTTGATACACTTGATTTTTTATCAACAGGATAAAATGGCCCGAGACATTACACCTGATGCACCGGCGGGGTAAAGCCAGTGCTTGGACACATACAAACCTTTGCAACTTTTGAGGGGTCCTAAAATGATATGTTGCAGGGCACTCACTTCCCACATAATACTTTGACGGATGACGGTTAAAATATTTGCTCTTCATCACGGTTGATTTACTTTGCTAACCTCATTTTTATTGTTCTTGATCACTGAAATATTTGTCACTGGATATTAGAAAAAAAAATCACAATGATCGAATTCGTTCCAGTCAATTTTAGATATGAATATTGTGGATGGTTAAAAGTAAATTCTATCGATTGAAGAAAAATAGTAGACAAAAAGGTATATGTTAACAAAGAATACAAAATATATACCATTACAAACCGAACCACAGACTGTGAAAAAAAGTGACGCGTCATAAAATCGACATAACAGGTTATATCTCTTTGATACTATATAAGCTAGATTAAGATTTCTGATTTTTTTTTCGTACCAAGCGAATTTCAAATGATTTATTTTTTGTCGTGATTTTTTTTTATATAAATTTAAGATTAAAATTAATGGCAAATACTTTCAATCTGACTAATTCTTTTTCTTTTTCCCGGATCATTTTTTTTTCAGAAAAAAAAAACATAACTCCCTTTAATTGTCTGTCCCTATGAACAAATTACACGAGGAGCTATTTGAGCAAATTGGACCTTTCTCATATTTGAATGATTACATTTGTTAAAGATATTATAAATACATGTACATGTATATCTTAAGACTGATAAAGTTGAATAACGACAACTAGCAACCTAAAATACAAATGGATATTAACCAGTACAATGCCCAGGACTCTTTAAAGTTATCGTATATGCACACAGGACGGATATATCTATTCGTTGCACGCTGTTTATTTTAGTAGTAAATTTTGGTAGATTTTGAAAACGAACTTCGAGAGATAATTATTATATTCATAAAATAATGAGGGCACGTGTCACTGATTACACAACTACTCAACCGTGAATTATTCAATCAACAAAATTGATTGGATTATCCTTATTGTTTATAAATATTATGTTATTAGAACAGTGTTTTGAATAAAATCAGAGACATATAATACAAGAGATTCGCAACTCGGCGAAATCCCGTAATAACACGCGGCCACTAGTTAAACCTCGCGAGATCTCCTTAGGTAATAAAGTCATTAATAAAAGTATTAAAAGTACTCGAAGTAAAGACGAATGTTTAAGCATAACATAAACTGTTTCAGTGTTAAATTTATCATAATTAATTAAATAATTTGAGTTCATATATAATTATTTATTTTAATGTAATTTTGATTTTAGATTTGTATTATTGAAAAAGAGACATAATTTGATATTGTATTAAAAAAAGCCCTGATATTAAATAATTAACACTTGATAAATTGTGTCAGAGTTCATTTTATTTGATAGTTACATAATGGGTTTCTATTGAATATACACCTGTCTCGGAGACATAATTTCACAGTGTGACATGTATATTAGGTTTGAATTATTCGATGACCAGGTAAATCACGAACATGTTATAAATAATGAGTTTTAATTGACACCTTGTAAACAAGAAGTTGTTACACCACAGGTGTCCACACTCTTTCCAAAAATATAATGCACAAAATGTAAAATTAATTAATGTGGAAAAAAACTTAATTTATTTGTTAATTAATTGTTAATCATGACAGGCTTTGTTTTTTATTCTTGATATTTATACATTATTAAAATTCTATTTATTTTTATATTTATCATTTATTGGGCTTGCATTGAGTTTTTTTCTGTAGGATTGTCGGTAAATGTTTGATTTCTAAGTGTTGTTTGACAGTTTAATCATAGGCTTGCATTGAGTTGTTTTTTAAATGATTGTCGGTAAATTTGTTGTTTCTTCATGTTCGAAGTGTGTATTGAGAATTAATTTTTAAGAAAATTACAATTAATTTCTCATTTGAATAAAGCTTCATTCATGTGCACGCAATATGGAAAATCCGATTTTATTTCGTTGGATGACAATCTTAATAGTTACGACTTAGATATACTCCAAGTTGAATAAACTGATAACGAACTCTCTGTTGATAGTGAAAAGTACGAAAACATAAGCGAGAGACCCACCAACAAAAACAATTGACAATACTGCATACATAGATGGATATGTGTGTCCTCGAAGCAACAAAAAAATCTATAAAAAAACACAACATTGAAGTTGGAGCCGAGGTCATACATCAAAGCAACATGGAAGACACTATTCAAAAAGTATTTTATAACCTTATTTCCACGAGACAATCATGTGTAGTGGTTTTTGTCTTTTAATCATTTGTAGTGGTTTTTGTCTTTTTATTCTGGGGTAAAGAGATGGCAGTTTAAAAGTAAGATATTTATGTGTATACATATACAAATCCTTGGTGTAAATAAAATCTTTTATTATCAAATATACATATATATATATATATATACATCTTTTGCAGTCACCATTGAAATGTCCTCAATACGATTTTAATTTAAAAATAAATTAAGTTCATGTTTTGAATGAGAAGCGTAGTCTGAAACGACAACAGATGCATGAAGCTCATTCATAATATTACGACCAGCAGAAGGTTTCCTTTACTAGGAAAATTTTACTCCTTTTGTAAATTTACTGCATTCGTTCATCTTTGGCACCCTAAAAAGAAGAAAAAAACAATGACTTCAGAATAGGAGAAAATAAACAACTTTGCCATAAACAGATTGAAAAATGAATAAATTGCCTAACAAAATACAGGCTATAAATTTCATAGTGCACAAAAATGAAGGACTGATTTAAGGAAATTTGTCCATGAACAATTTCAATATTTAGCCAGTTTACAAAAAAAAAAAAAAAAGAACAGAAAAAACAAAATTGGGAGTAATATATATCCCCATAATTTGACATATTTATTTGTAAATTTCTAGTTTTGACGAAACAGATTGATAAAATCAGCATAGCTGGCTGTGTGTATAAATAACAAAATAATAGTCACCTTTGTTGATATTTTTAGAAATAACTGTTGGATCAAATTTTACGAAACTGGTCCTATTTTCACGACATAACATCATTTTCATATTTCCAAGTTTTACGAGATTAAATGATTGTACCAGCACAGCTGGCTTCGGGTACCAATAAGAAAAAATCGCCACATTTGTTGATAATTTTGGAGAAAAAAAACACTATTGGATCAAATTTTACGAAAATAGTCTTATTTTCACGAAACAACATTTGGGAGTATTATTGCCCCATAAAATTATATATTTATAATCATATTTCCAAGTTTTAAGAAAACAATTGGGAGATCAAATGGTTTCTACGGCAATAGGAGGTGAAGTAAAATGGGCCGAGTTTTAACTTTGTTTGTATTTGATTAATCTCATCATTAGAACACATTTTATCAATAACAAATTATTAGAATTAGTTTTTTGTAACTTTTAAATATACTTGCATGCTTTAGCTGTGAAAGGTATCGGCATTATTCATTAGAAAAATCGTGAAGCATAGAAACTTTTTCACAACAATAGCGAGTTTTTACCCATAAATCCATCGGAATAATCGGCTTTCCGGTGGCCACGTCATTTCATTGGCTGTTATATAGACTCTACTAGAGTTGCGAATCTCTTGTATTATATGTCTCTGATAAAATTGAATTATACATGTTTTACGATGTTTTTAAGTTGTTTCGGAATTGTTTAATGTTACATGTATTAAATTTACTTTATGCGTAGTGCATTTTTACGATTATGAAGTAAAAAATAAAAACTCCCACTCAATGCATTTTAATACAGTTTCTCTTATGATCGTGACCTGTTATGTATTTCTTGCATAAAGACATATTTCTCGTATCACACTGCACGGAGTGTGATACAAAAAACTTTAATTTTGATTATTAGAAAAATACCTAAATATGATAAACGACAGAAACTGAGAGGAAAGCGGAGAAATACTGGACAAGAACAATTTTAATAAGAAATTAAATCTTACTATATGAGATTTGATCATATGAAAATCGAATTTTGATAAGTACAGTAAGTTCAAAAAATGTATTACTGGACAAGAATGAGATTTAATGACGAAATATTTTTTTAGATAAAATTTGCATATGTAACCTGTCTATTAATAATGTTCAACACTAGCAGGGGTTACAAGAAAGGAGTAGGCCCGGTAAGACCCCATTTTGTCCCCAAAATATAGCATTTTTACAAATTTGTTAAAATTTAAGCTTTTAGCTATTTATTGGAAAGCATAATACTTTCGTTACATAAATATTGGTTGTTTTTTACCATACAATGCACATGCATCAGGTACTAGCATCATTAATTCATGCAAAATTATTAAAATTTTCACAATTTTAACATATGTGCTAATTTTTAGACGGTTTTTGTCTAAATTAAAAGTGGTCGCACTTGTGTTCAGTCTTAATATTTATATATATGTTGTATTTGATGATATTACATCAGATATATCAAGGTTGAGACTGAACACAAATGCGGCCACTTTCATTTTACTCAAAAAAATAAACATCTGAAAAGTGACGTTTTATGGCATATTTGATAGATTTTCATACTTATAAGCTTGAATTTCAGCGTCTTTAATGACCAAATCAGTTAAAATATTTTACAAAAAACTAACTGAATCGACTGAAGTAGACACTTAAGTGTTTAAAAAATATAAAAAATCTTTCATCAGATGTAAGTCAAATTTTAGGCCAAAATTAGCCCTTACCGGACCTTCTCCTTTTAGGGGGGACGATTAAAGACTATGCAAAAACAGTCTAACTTGCGAAGCCTACTTTGATATTCTATATGACAAAATATAGTGATTCTTTTTGTAGATTTAGAACTTTGAACACAAAAATTTCTATTGAAATTGGTAGATGGCAAAATAATAAGAGAGAACATTTTATTTGTACTTTATGTAGTTCTGGTGATATTGGCGACGAGTTTCATTATTTTTTAGAATGTTCGGCAATAGACAAAAAGGGACAAACGCTGTTTAAACGGGGGTTTTGACCCCCAAGAACGCCACATTTTGCAATGAATTTTATCGATATTCTTTAACGTTTTCAAATGAAATAAATTGAATGTAAAATTTCCCGACTTTGTGAAGATTTCTCAATTGGCTTCAATATTTACAAACAAAATGAAAAGTTTATTTAACATTTTATTATTATTTTTCAAAGGGAAACCTGTTTTGTTTGCCAAGTTTACTTGTATGTGTTTATTACCATCACTAATCACAGTGAAACTCCTAATTATTAAAGATCAAACGACATAATCAACATGATAATTGGTTATGCATATCCCCAAAAACGGCACGTGTCGATAAAAACTTAAATAACTTTTCAAATATTGAATTGATTTTATGAAAACAAAAATTATAAGATCAAAAATTAAATTATCTATCGAATGCATACCCTTAACGCACACTAAAACATCTATTACATGTCCTGAGTGCACTTTTTATGTTCTGAGCGGTATTTAGACGTACCGTAATGTTAGTGGCCGAATAAGGCTAATTCGATAACCAGGTGTTTAGTGTTCGGTGACCCGTATCGGCGCACACTTTACATGCATGTATCAGACAAATTAACACAAAAGCCAATCGCCAACCCAATCAAGGATGTCCAACTCGGCTTTAAATCACATGTTACAGTCGGTTGAAAGTTACCTGTGTATATTTAGTTCTAACTTTTAATCTAAAAAGAAAAGAAATACATGCATATGCACAAGGCTTACATGTTTGCACATTTTATTTCTACAAATTACCAAACTATTTCAACTCTCTTCTCGAATGTACTTTTAAGGATAATGATACAATGTAAAAAAAGGGGGTTAAAATAGTCAGTTTTAAAACATGCTGTCGTGTTACCATTAAAAAGACAAACTATACAAGAACTGCACATAAGGTTTAGACATAGGCTTTCCATGAAGATTATATAAAATTAGACCATGATAACTTGTATGTATACCTATGGAAGATTTGCATGTACTTTCACGGCAATGGCTGCATGCCTGCATTCTCTATAGACGTTTTTTTTGGGAAAATTGAAATTATCCCACACCAAATTTACTTTTTTTAAACACTTATTTCCTAAATGAATTCATATTATACACAGACCTTGCTGAGTGAACATGTTTAACTTGGGATAGAGATTCTGAATAAGCATTATTTTTAAAACATCTTCACAAAAAAAAAGAATCACAGTATCACAGCTTCACGTGTTACGGTCTATATATAAATATATACTTACTTTGAGCTTCAAAAACATAATATCATTTATGAAAATGATCGATTGATAATTGCGTAACGTCCAGTGGCAAATATTACATGCATGTTCAGAATTTTTTTTATAAAAATAAAATGGGCGTTGATGGCGGATATTTCATTGTTTCCGTTAAATTAATTCTCAACTGTTATACACTATATGGGTACACCTGTCTACTGTTATTGACTGTATGTTGGTCTTGTGATGTCTTCTGCATATTGTTTTCGAGGGGTTGCTGTCTTTTCACTTATACCCAATATATTGTTACAAATGTACATTGAATTTCATACTTGTCGGGTTGTTAAAATAATTGAATGTCGTGGTAACGAGCAGTATTTTAGATTTTAAAGTATAATCGTGGAATAAAAACTTTACAGACTTGGACATTGCGCATTTTCTTGATCAATATAACTGACAAATAAAACCCTCAAAAATTCGATTCATTTTTACTGTTAATTTTCACTGAAAAGAACAATTTAAACACAACACGTGAGAAAATAAACTGAAGCTTCAAACAAAAGGGTACATTATATAATATTAAAATATTTCAGACTGTCTGGTGGAAGAGTAAATGTTGATATTTGGTTTAACGTAAACAGAAAACAGAAACATTAGTTCATCAATATCATCATTTATTATACATAACCGCTGGCAGTGACATTTTTTTCAAAATATAAATAAGGAGATGTTGTATGATGCCAATAAGACAAATTTCAATCAGAGTTTCAATGACAAATATATCAGCAATTATATGCCTTCAACCAATACAGACATGTACAGACCGAATAATCTGTCTCTTGTGTGTTTATACTTGTCATTTCATATTTAATTTGTCAACCGACCAGAAGAGGGACGACATTCTGCATACGACACGCATACTGGACTTATATTATCGATCGGTGGCAGTCACCTGGACAATGGAAATTTGTTGGATGATATTATACACATAAGCAATAATATACAGTTGTGATGATTATATAATATACACACATGTATACATAATAATTGAATTTGGTATTTGTCATTATTTGCTGGGTATATACGAATTTATCCCTTTATCAAACTGCTCTTTTCCGGATGCTTTTTTTGTACGGCATGGACATTATAATTGAATACTCGTTTATTACAGTAATTTTAACAAATTTTGGGTTTTTATTTTGGTCAAAATTTTATTTTATACAAGATTATAAATATTAGACTCTTTTTTCATTTGTCATTAAACAAAAAGAAAAACACCAGAAAACAAGTAAAATACGAAGCCAACCAATATCAAATTAAACATGTAATTTAAAAAACAAAAAGCTATCTTACATGTTTTGTTTTGTTTTTTTTTCGGGGGGGGGGGGGGGGGGGGGGGGGGGAGAGTGTGTGATCATTTTTATTTCAATTATCTTGAATATCTAAAATACACAATTCATGGTATTTGTTGCTAAGGTTTACGTATTTACTCACGTATTTGACAACTTTTTTTTGACATTTTATTTGAAAATCGTCGTTTTTTAGCGACTCATTATGCAGCAACGAATGGAAACATAAGGAGCCTTTTATGTTTTATGCTGTATAAACAATATTCTTTAACGGTTATAAATTGATTTTTTTTTACTCGCTAACTAACGAAGTATTAATAAAAGCTTGTGTCTAGTATTTTTACAGACCTCGAATAAAAATTCCTGTCATTACGGAACATAATCTTTATAGATACAATTTACCAAAGAGAAGTAAAAAATACATTACAGTTTTTATGTAAAAGTTATTTTCGATCATCAATATTTCTTTCCATTTGAAAACTTGCTATATTTTTATGATTGCAATAGAGTATATTTGATATTAAAACATGAACAAATATACATTGCAAATTGAATGATATTCAATGAATTTTAATCTCATAAAACTACATGTCATAGTTACAGTTAAAATTGATTTTTACAATAACAAAGTCTTATTGTCAAGTCCGATTTAATCAATTGAGTATATATTTTGTAAAGGTTAAAGGTTGTAGAATTTTACCGAAAGCCGTTAAAGCTAGGTAAATTTGTACGCAATTCCGAAAAAAACATATTTCATTTTAGTTGTAATGTATGCTCATTTAACCCTCACATATATTTTATTTTGGAAAATTGAACAAAGCAAACAAATTTTCACGGAAGGACATGAATATAATTGAGAAATCAGGGTATTACAAACAAGCTCGAATAAAGGGAGACAAACCTTATTAATCTGCACAAACAATTTTATGTCAAAATTGATAGATTTACCTGGTACTGGATGCTACTGAAAACTCCCAATCAACTAGTTTATCAATGAACTGAAGTGTACTAAAATGTACTAAACAGTACTGGATTTAACGCTACGGGTTTTTTCTTAATTACCTAAACCAGTACTGACTGGTACTTAATCGATCGCAGTAGTTAGTGTACTGAACATGTACTGAACAACTGAAAAAGATCTTGACAACTTTCCTTGCGGTAAATTCAGGCATTTAAGAGTTGTTCAGTTTAAAATGACCGTTTCAGTAGTAAAACCCGTTACTAGTGATTAGTAAATCTATCCAGCCAACAAACAGCATGTATTATTGTTAATTATGTCATACATTAGTAGATCTATCCATGTATTATTGTTAATTATGCCATACATCAGTAGATCTATCCATATATTATTGTAAATTATGTCTTACATTAGTACATCTATCCAGCCAACAAACAGCATGTATTATTGTTAATTATGTCATACAATAGTAAATCTATCCATGTATCATTGTTATTTATGTCATACATCAGTAGATCTATCCATGTATTATTGTAAATTATGTCATACATTAGTACATCTATCCAGCCAACAAACATCATGTATTACTGTTAATTATATCATACGTTATTAGATCTATCCATGTATTATTGTTAAATATGTCATACATTAGTAGGCCTATCCATTTATTATTGTTTTTTAAACTTTAGCTCAAATATGTCCTCAGTAATAACGCAATAACATTTACCACATTCAATAATGGGGGAGGGAAGGGGTCACGACTGAAGAAAGACGTCAGGTTTCGGTCATATCTAAAAAAAAATTAAAGCTGCTATTCAAGGACATCTGGAGGAAAGGTGCAGTGATTCGTTTAGTCCAAAATATGATACACTATGCACAGTGCAAAAATGAAATTACTGATTTAAATCTGCTCTCAAATAAATAAACACCAGATTAGAAAAAGAATATCAGAATAAAAAATTATCTTCAATTGGGAGCTTCTATTAATTTTTCATCATTATGATTATTATTGTTATAATTTAGATATTTCACACTTAAAAATAATTTTCCATTTTATCAAGCAAGTTTTCACTAGACAAGTGCAAGTTTTCTCAGTGCTTAAACTATTGATTAAGTGGTCATATGTTAGCATTAGTTTGTTGAAAGTTGGCTGTTTAAATTTACCATAATTGAAAATTTAATTTGCAACACATCCATTAACTTTTGGACTGTTGATTGCTTAATGTCCAGTTGCAAATATTTTCTGCATATGTAGAGCAAACATAAAGTTTGCAATTAGTTTTGTACAAATAAATTCATTGTACTTATATACTGCAGTGATGCTTAAATATCTTAATAATGTTTCAGGGTTTTGCATTGACAGCTTCCTGCAAGAATAGTTTTTGGGCTTTAAAACAGAAACAAAATGAAGGTTCCTGCAATAATATCGATTGGATTTATTTTTAAACCACACGTGATATTTTATAAATCGCTATTTTATAACGGTGGACACGAAAAAGCGTTCATAAAAGGGGACGTTTTGGCGTCATTTGGAACATTTGTGCGATTATAAAAAGGACAATTTGGTGTTCATTGACGTCTTGACATATGGTCTAATCTGGGGGGATGGATATGTTTCTAAGTGTTACATACAATGAACATACATGTAATACTCCTTACTTTGGAGCACTCAATGTGCACTTTTAACATACATGTTGTTTATACATAATGTTTATTATGAAGAGAAAAACAAACAGTACAAAAATGCTATACATATATATATTTTAACCAAAATATCTACACTACATAGTTTTTTAACAGGTTTGTTAAGATCATATATTCGAAGTGTTGCTTCATGCAGACTTATAGCTTTATATATGATGTTGTATTGGCAAAGTTGCATGGACGAATTAGGTGCAATAGGCTATTCCAGAAATAGTTCCCCCCCTTTTTTTAAGGAAGAGGCTGGAATTACAGAAAATTTTGTTTATTCTATAGCCCTATGGAAGACGCTGGATTTTCAGTACTTTTTGCAAAATGAAATGGTATGGAAAATTCCGACACGGGATTGATTGTTTACAAATAATAACGTCACGTGAAAATGATTATTCAATGATGTCAATTCATTTTTCCAGAACATCGTCCGCCATCCTTATGTGTGCATACAAAATTTCTCATCATAAGACACTTATCTTGTACAGACTGACACAACGTGAACAAAACCATGGCATGAAAAGCTACGTTCATGGTTACACCTTAAATACAAAGATATAACAAATACAGATTATTCAGAAATTATGTTGATTAAATAATGAAAATGTCAGTGACCCAAAAATCGTCAAGATTCACATTTCATTTTTGTCCATTGTTTTCATTTCTAAGAAATGGGATTGTTACTTACGCAGTCGAAGGTCAACAGAACCCAAATCTAATACAAATCAATTATAAATAATGCTCACTGAAATTACTGAAAATAGAAAGATTATGTCTAACAAGATCATTGACATGCCTCATTCATTGATTTATGGATTTATGGCGCGATAGATCCTTACTCACTATCGATTTTTATGACAAAATTGTATAGAATTTCATTAAACAATATTTCAGTGTTTAAAAATATAAACATACACAAGCATAGCATACGTATTATATATATCTTTGTCAAGATTAATATTTTTCCTTAACAAAGTACTTCACTTACGAATTACATTTGAGCGGAGTAAATTGATTAAAAGTATTTTTGTGAATCTTTTGAATCACAGTGCAAGTTGAACCAATCAGCGGAATTTATAATTTACTTATTTGTTATGTATTTTTTTTGGCACACTTAAATAAGAATCATAAAAAATGAAATGCTGTTAGTAGATATAACAGAAAAAAAAATTAATTCTTTTAGCAAAAGATGGATTGGGTCGGGATTCTGTGTATTCAAATTAGTTGTACAACTCTCCTTTCTTTTTGGAATTCTGTAGAGATTTTGCAACCTACATCGTTCACCAAGACTAATAGTTTTTAATAAAGTATAGTAATTATTCATATCTTATAAAGCATTACTTATCGAAAGGCATTCATAATGACTGATTGCAAATGACGTTGCATTATTTCTGATATTAAAGAACAAATATTGGCATTTTAATTAATGCAAACAAATTTGTAGTATCTTTCCCCTAAAAAGTAGCATCTTTTTATGAAAAACAGCCAATCCTGATGTACTTGCAGTACTTAAATCAAATGGCGGTTCCTGATTTCTATTAAAATAAAGACACTATTACATTCTTATTCAACACAAACAAATGTGTAAGGATTTTCATCCTTATTGTATTAACTGTTATAAAAAAAACTTATCTTGAGGCCTTTGAATTAACCAGTTACAAATAACATTGCATTTTTTTCATAAAAAAACAAAACAATTCTGTTAATTTTAAACTACATTTGTATGCGAACAACATTTTAATATCTCTTCTCTGATATTCATTTAATTTTGTGAAAATCAACCTTTCCTGGTGTACAAAAAGTACAAAACAACAATGACTATCAATAATATCTATTCAAATAAAGAAGTGATTGCATTCTTATTCAACAAAAAACAAAAGTTTATGCCTATGTATCCTTATATTATTCACATTTTATAAAAAAAAAAGATACTCACAGGCATTTAAAATGACGTATTGCAATTAACATTGCATTAGTTTGAATAAAAATAAGAAATATTTGCATATTTAAATAATGTGAAAACCATTTTAGTTTCTTTTCTCTGATATATATCATCATTTGTAAAAAAAAATATCTTGATGTACAGAGAGTACTAAATTCTAATGGCGGTTCATAATTTCTATTAAAATAAAGAAATTATTACATTCCTATTCAGCACAAACAAAGGTTTACGTATTTTAATCCTTATATTATTACAATTGTATCAAAAAAAGAACTTGCACTGAGGCCTTTGATATAACTTGTTACAAATAACATTGCCTTTTTTGATAAAATAAAAGAAATATTGGTAATTCTAAACAATGCAATGCTAACAACCTTTTAGTTTCTTTTCTCTGATATTCATTAAATTTTGTTAAAAACAACCTTTCCTGATGTACAAAAATGACAAACAATATTGTCATGTTTAAGCAATGCGAACAAAGTTTTGGTATCTTTTCCACAAATTTAGCATATTTTATGAAAAACAATCCATCCTGATGAACAAAAAGAACTAAAATCCAATGGCGGTCAATAATTTCCATTAAAATAAAGAAATGGTTGCATTCTTTTTTAACAAAAACAAAATGTTTATTAATACTTAAATTATTCACATTTAATAAAAAAAGAATTATTCAGAGGCATTTAGAAAAAGAAGAAATGTAAGCATATTTAAGCAAAAGAAACACAAATTTAGTATCTTTTCTCTGATATATATCAATATTTGTAAAAAAATAAAAAACAACACATCATGATGTACAAAAAGTAATAAATTACAATGGCGGTTCATAATTTCCATTTAAATAAAGAAATGAATGAATGCACTCGTTATCTATCAAAACCCAGCTTTAAGTATTTTTACTGTTATATTATTTCATTTTCATCATCTCGTGACATTAAAATGCATAATTGCTACATACACGATAACATTTTATCTCTTTTAAGTGATACAGAAACAATTGAGCTTGACATCAAAATGCACTTATGTAATTTATTTGGCAGACAAAAATGAACCAATAAAGAAAACAAAATACACATAATGCGTGAAAGGTAATTTATATATTTTTTTATGTGTTATTGCAAGTAAAGGTGTCTTCGAAGATGTCCGCGTTTATCGCATGTAAATACTATGGAGTTCGTTTTACATAAGTATTTAAAGTAAACGTATTCGTCCGATCCGTGCATATAATTAATATACTGATCGATCGCGGTCACGGTTACTCTCACATAGCTTATTTGACGTATCTGACGGATTATATGGTCATCGATCACCGATCATTCATCGATCAGTCAAGTTCCCGTCAAAAAGTAATGCATAAGATTGCAAGTAATGTAGCACATGTAATTCAACTGATGTAAGTTCTTTATTCTCTCTCTCTCTTTTTTTAATTATGATATAGTGTTTTTTACATCATGATTACCTTATTTTTTTTGTATTACTTTCATTATTATTACTATACTGTATCATTATTATAAGTAGACGTTGTAGGAGTAGAACTGTTATATTTTAATGTTAATTAAACGTTCGAAGTTGAAATGTGGTGAACAATAGGGATATACCGAAATAACCTTTCGATAAACAATTTCGATAAAATATTTTCAAATGTCTTTTGGTTCTTTATAACGTTTTTTTTTAAGAAATACAAATTGACAATTTAGCTTAATCAACAAAATTAATTGTTTTAAAAAATGTATTGACTTTGTGAATGCAAATTGTCATTAGTTTCATTAGATATTCGCATGTTCAATTATCCAAAACCTGTACCGAAACAGTATGTCATCGTCCTAATTGGAAGTAAGTGCGTTTGTCTTTGTCACCAAAAATAAAATTAACCATTAAACCTCTTTGGTCTTTTGTGCCAGTCACCAGTAGGTTTCATCAACATAAGGTTTCAAGTTTGGTGACAGTCCCCACCTGTTGTATCATACGTTGGCTTGCTCATTTTGTTGTACACATATTTTTTACGACTTTCTCAGGTAAAGACAGACTTGCATTGATAGTCATTTCAAGCTGACTAATTAAACGCGGTCATAATATGGAAGTTCGGATTAATAACCATGATGGCAACGTTACAATTCACGTTATTGTTGGCAATCGATCTACCATATCACTGGACACAATATCAGTAAGGAAGTAACACAGATAAGTTTTCTTTTGAAAGAGATGCGAAAGATACCAAAAAGATATTCAAACTAATAAGTCGGAGAAAACCTGAAAACGCCATGGCAAAAAAAAAAAAAAAAAAAAAAAAAAAAAAACTACTAAAATACAAACAACACACAATAGAAAACCAAAGACCGAGTAACCGGGACCCAACTTAAAATTTGGGGTATTATCTAGTGCTGTGAAAGGGTAAAAAGATATTGGTCAACATTTCGTACCTAGTTTGAAACACACATATGTTGATTAGTTGAATTCGACAATGTCCTATTTGAGACAATGAGTAAGCGATAGTGGTGACGACCATTGGAAGATAACTATCGTTATCTGTGAAACAAAAATGATATAATGGTTAGCTAGTAGTTTTCCCAATTTTCTTAACGTTCTGAGATGCATCGATTAAAGGTCTGACACGTTTTAGTTAATGTATTTATAATTTTAAATGTGAAATTATTTCATGGCTCTGACTTTTGTTATCATATAGGGACCATCGTGTTTTTCTAAATACAGTATCACGCTAGATACCTGTAAGTTTATCCACAAACAAAAGAAAAACAGTAAAATCACAAATACTGAACTTCGAGGAAAATTCAAATAGGTAAGTCCCTAATCAAATGGCAAAATCAAAAGACTAAACACATCAAACGAATGGGTAACAACTGTCATATTCCTGACTTGGTACAGGTACAGCTAGCTAAACCTCTCACTTGTATAGTGTCGCATCCAATTCCATTATATTGACAACAATGCGTGAACAAAACAAACAGACACAAGAGGTAAAAATGTCAAAAATAGGGGTACAGCTGCCAACATTGTGTTATCATCTTAATCACTATAAAAACAAACACATGTAACAAAGAAGCACAAAAAGGCATACATCAAATTTAACATCATCATTTTGCTGTTTTATGATACGATTTTATTTTTCTATGTAAAATCCACCAATAAAGGATGGAAGGTTTTAAGTACTGGCGAAGAATTGCGCGTTTGACGTCACACAGAAAGATATAAAATAATTTTGTCGTTCAAAGTATGACGATATATCTAAGGACAGAGTCACGTCAAATGGATATCACAAAAAACAGACTTAACAGTAAAAGTAATATTAATAAAATAAAAAAAAAAAAAAAAATTGTCGTTCAAAGTATGACAGGATACATAAGTACAGAGTCACGTCAAATGGATATCACAAAAAAAAAGACTTAACAGTTAAAGTAATATTAATAAAGACAAATAAAAGAATATTCTAACAGCTCTTTAAATGTCTTACCTGTAAGATCAGCTGTTATACCTGTATATAATATATATTATATAGACAAATTTCTGAAAGATTTTGTAACAGTGTGTACTTATATGAGCATTACAAATTGTATGTTGATAATTTAGATAAATGTATATTCTTTTGGCAAAATATATAAGTAATGTACGTGTTTCATTCTGTATAACATGTGTCTTTCTATGTTGTTATGTTACACTATTGTTACAGATAAGGGTGATGGTTTGGTACCATTAAAACGTTTAAACCCGCTGCAATTGTTTGCACCTGTCCTAAGTCAGGAATCCGATGTTCAGTAGTTGTCGTTTGTTGATGTGGTTCATAAGTGTTTCTCGTTTCTCGTTTTTTACATAGGTTAGACCGTTGGTTTTCCCGTTTGAATTGTTTTACACTAGTAATTTTCTGGGCCCTTTATAGCTTGTTGTGTGGTGTGAACCAAGGCTCTGTGTTGAAGGCCGTACTTTCACTATAATGGTTTAATTTTATAAATTGTGACTTGGATGGAGAGTTGTCTCATTGGCACTCATACCTCATCTTCTTATATCTATATAGTCCCTGTTTATTATTTTAAATACTTCAAGGTTAGACACATACGGATAAAAACATAAAACCATAGTTTTTAGTTATAAATCATAACTACTGTTGGTAAGACATATTTGTTTATGGGCCGTATTTGTTATAAAGGCACTTACCCATGCATTAATTTTAATCGTTCTATATATGTAATAAACCTATGATAAGTTGTATGTTTTTATTTTTGCATATTTCCATTTCTTATGTGCAATCCCCATGGCTTTTGCTGTAGTAAGGGTTTCATTGTTTCTCACTTATTATTGCTCATTTAATTTAGACAGCTTGTTCTTTGCTTTTATTATTATACGGATATTCTTTTCAACCTGAATGTATTTAACGTTGCAAATAAATATACGACACATATTGATATAATCTTATTATATCTAAATATAGATTGTTATGTCACGGGTTATATATCTTACCTGTGTGATAAGTGTATTTGCTTTCCGATAAAATGGCTCAGGCGGTGTCTAAAACATGCGAGATTTGCATAAGTGCTTCAGGATCGCAATACTGCTTAGAATGTGAACAAAACTTTTGTGAAAATTGTAAAATATTGCATAAAAGACAGAAAGGCACAATCAATCACCAGTTTCAGTCGTCCTCAGACGTCATTCCGGAAGGTAAATCGAAATGTCCGGACCACAAGGAAGACTTATGTTTTCTATGTAATACCTGTAATGTAGCAGTTTGTAGCAGTTGTGTGACCGGAAGTCACACAGGCCATGCCTTTTCTAAGCTTATGGACAGCATAACAAAGCTGAAGGAGAAGAATAAAAAAGACCTCCATAGAAAGGTACACGAAACAACCCAAAACTTGAAAAAGATAGAAGAAGGTCTAAAGGCATTTGATGTAAAAGTGGAAGTAGTAGTAAAAGCTATTACAGAAGAAGGTACAAATATAAAGGCAATGGTTGATAAATGCATCGCAGAGATGATTGCATCGGTCAAGGATCAATCCAAGACGGAAAAGGACAAATTAACAAAGATCATAGCAGATAGAAAAATGGATTTGAAAGCGGGAAGTAACTTAGACAAGAAGATATATGAACTCGACAAGAAACGAAACGATGGAAAATTGTTACAGTCGTTACAAAAGCTTACAGATGACATTGCAAAGCTGACGATAGAGCCTTTACCCGTATTTCCAAACATACAGTATACTGATAAGCCTGTAACAGATAACGACATCAAACAACTGTTTGGCATCTTCAAAATAAGGTAAATACCTGAGGAGAGAATTGTTTTGTAGACTGCATTCTGCAGTCGTAATACATGCTTTAATATAACTATATTATTTGAAAGTGACATGTATTTTTGTATAATCAAAATTCTGTTTTTGAATATCAATGTATTTCTGAATTAAATCTCATGACAGACGCAGGGGGGACAATTCATTCAATAAAAAGATGTGGTCATTAACAATGTATTGTTTATAACGGAATAACAATGGACTCTAGTAAATAGACATGTGGTCTATGACAATGCACATTTTAAATTGTATTCACAATGCACTCGACACTACGTGCAGTTATGAAGTTATTCAGGAATACTTGTTTTCAAACTAGCACAGAATATCTGTTTTCCTCATTTTTAAATGTTTTGTTTTGATATTATACATTTAAGGAATCATGTGTAAATACTTCATTTTTATTTTGACAGTGGAGTACGTACACAGTATATCGGAAACAGAGAGAAAGAATTACCTAAACCAAAGAGGTAGGGCAATATGTTTGTATATTTTACAGTGTTAATTTTACGCTTAAAACAATGTAAACTTTTCGTCAAATGTGTAAGTAAATCACACATTATCTTCCTGTATACCTTATCTTTTTTTGTACGAAATGAAGCCCTCTCTCCATGGTTCTGGGTAACTTTGTTTCTTATATTGTGTAAATCAGTGCACCGTTTTACTGTCGACACATTTACTAATTACATGTATATACTTATCTTCATTACATTGTTCCTAAGTAGCAGTTTTTTAAGCCGTATTTGCTTAATTTTCTTGATACATATTTCACCAACTCACATTCTTTTTCAAATATTTTGTTTTGCTTTGATTTACATCTTCTACAAAGTCATTTGTAATGCGTTGCATACGTTAGCAAGCACTTATTCGAGTAGGACTGCGTTTAAGTGAATAATACTGATAATGATGTACAAACATATAGCGTAATTTATTTTCCATAGCGTTAAAATTAGGTTGTATTTAATTTTCGTAAATATACTGCTCGTTAAAATGTTTTTGCTTGTCTAGTATTTTTAACATTACTATATAAGCGGGAGGTTTAGCTAGCCATAAAACCAGGTTCAACCCATCATTTTTTCTTATAATGTCCTGTACCAAGTCAGGAATATGGCAATTGTTATCACATGGTCCGTTTTTATGTATGTTGGCGTTTGCTTTGGTAACAGTTCGATGTTTCTGTTGTTTCGTTTTGTTTCCTCTTATGGTTGATGTGTTTTCCTCAGTTTTGGTTTGCGACCCGGATTTGTCTCGGCTACTTCGATTTATGACTATTGAATAGCGGTATACTACTATTGCCTTTATATATAGCTTCTTCAATTTAACTGTACTGCATATTGTTAAATCTAAAGAATTCATCAGTTCATGCGGTTTTTTGCTGTAAGGAAGACGGGGAAAAGGAGGGAAAAGTATATGCAAAGCTGCAATAGTTCTTTAAGGATTGTGGATATAGATAAGAATGTCATTAATTCATTGCTACCTTGTGTTTATATTGTCAACTTAAAAGGTGTTTTATTTTATTTTGATCTATTGTGTTGTTCATTACAGTGATTACGAACAGGTTACGAAACCAAAAGAGGAAGGAAAATCCCTGTTCAGATGTGACGAGTGTGGGTAAGTTTCTAAATATTGTTTTTATGGACATGACGTAAATATGAATATTTATATTATATTAGCAACATACACTACAAAACAGAAAAAATCTGAAATGGCCTATATCTTTAATCAACTGTACTGATTTTTACTCGGCCAGTCTGACTTGGTGTGAAACTTAATTGATATTACTCGAGCGTAGTCTGAACCATACTTTACAGTCTGAACTAATACTTTACCAGTACTGAACCATTTTATATGTGTTTTAACTATTCTCGATCAAGTCTGAACCATGCTCGACCAAGTCTTAACCAACCTATGTCTGTATCTATCTATTACATTTCATCAATTTAGGAACTTTTTTAACAACAGCTTTTCCCCTTGGCTAGAAATTTGAACAACAATTTGAAATCCAAAATGTATTTAATATCGCATTGAAACTAAAATTTCACAATAAACATACTATAATCATCAACACCATGTTCATCAACACTTATACATATATATATTTGTGATCTAGAGCGCTGGAAACAGCGCAGGCGGCGTTGTCACGATATCCCAATAGCATGAGTTCGAATCCCGGCGAGGGAAGAACAAAAATTTGCTCCCGGTAATTTGCAGATTTAACATTGTTGTGCTGATATTTAGAGTAATAATGAATATAATATGTGTTTTCTTAATACTAAAATATATGATAAAAGAGATGATTTTTCATTTCCTATCGTTAATTATCCATTTTTAGATGGTGACGTTCCCTTGTCACCATCTTACGGTGTTTATATATCTCAACTTGTACGATTCGCTCGTGTATGTAACAATGTTTTAGATTTTAACGAGAGAAATTTATGTATTACTGAAAAATTATTACACCAGGGTTTTCGATATCACAAACTAGTCAAAACATTTACTAAATTTTATCATCGGTATAAGGACATCATTCGTAAATATAGCTCAACATGCAGACTTCTTATACGTTCAGGTATTTCACATCCATTTTTTTATGGAAATATTCTTTATAAAGCACAAAAATGTCAGTATTCACCTCTGAAACTAACAAAACCTTTAAATAGACTTATTAAGAAGGGATATAGTTACGATACTGTTGTCAGGTCATTAAAGATTGCATATTTTGGCGTTAATATTGATTCACTTATAGGGTCTTTGCATCGGCACTAAACACATTTATTTAAAAACCAGTTGTTGGCATGACACGGGTTATGTTCTTCTCATATATGTTATGATGGTATGATACTAAACCCCTAACGGGAAGGATTGTGCCTGATATTCATATGATGAAGACATAATCTTTCAATCAGTTTAATTGAAGTTTGGAGCTGGCATGTCAGTTAACTGCTAGTAGTCTGTTGTTATTTATGTATTATTGTCATTTTGTTTATTTTCTTTGGTTACATCTTCTGACATCAGACTCGGACTTCTCTTGAACTGAATTTTAATGTGCGTATTGTTATGCGTTTACTTTTCTACATTGGCTAGAGGTATAGGGGGAGGGTTGAGATCTCATAAACATGTTTAACCCCGCCGCATTTTTGCGCCTGTCCCAAGTCAGGAGCCTCTAGCCTTTGTTAGTCTTGTATTATTTTTAATTTTAGTTTCTTGTGTACAATTTGGAGTTTAGTATGGCGTTCATTATCACTGAACTAGTATATATATTTGTTTAGGGGCCAGCTGAAGGACGCCTCCGGGTGCGGGAATTTCTCGCTGCATTGAAGACCTGTTGGTGGCCTTCTGCTGTTGTCTGTTCTGTGGTCGGGTTGTTGTCTCTTTGACACATTCCCCATTTCCATTCTCAATTTTATTTCAGCCGTGCATCACTTTCACTGGTGATCCTATACATGGATCTGTCGTAGAGTTGTCACTTAGTTAGACGTACTTTCTGTGACTACATCGTACGATCCTTTACGACAGATCATTTAGCTAATCTGCAATCAATTCAATCTTCATACCTAATATATCATGTACTGTGTTACAACTCTAGATTCTACTAACGATGAAAGGTAACACTAGGCCACCGAAAGCTGAATGTTTAGTTCAGTCTAGGTGGCCCTGTGGTCTAGAGCGCTGGACACTGTGCAGGTGGTGTTGTCACGATATCCCAATAACATGAGTTCGAGTCCCGGCGAGGGAAGAATCAACCAGAACGATATAAAGTTTCAATGAAATATGCTTCAAGGCATAACATGATGACCTATATAAGGTCATTATTTTTCTGGTTAAAAAGCAAACTTTAATTTACTTAAACATTAAAATCGTTTGATAGCTATCGTGTGGTGTTGCCAATTGAGGGTTTACTTTATAATTTTCCATATTTTGTAGGTTTAAGGCAAAAACAATCCTTTATTCCGTTTATTAGACTGACATACCAAAAATCGTCGTTGACGCACATTTTAACATCCAAAACAAATAATGTGAGGTTTTGTTAATTTATCAATACAATAAAGGGGCATTATGTGAGATAAATTTAATAATGCAAACATTTCCATAACACTTTAAATCAAGCCATATTTAACACATTATATGTAGGATTTTGAAAATCTTATTTATTCGCATTGTATTGGAAATCATACTGTAACCTATGAATGTACATGTATCACGATTTCGTGTTCTCTTCATGCCAGTTGTTTTTTACATCTTTATATGCCTTTTACTCTATCTAATCAAATGATCCAACATTCTTATTTTCTATAGAATAACAGCCTTGTACTTTAAAATGAATATAATAAGTATTCCTAATTCTGAGTTTTATATAAACAAAATTTGTATTGCCAAACAAAAGAGAGAAATCAATTACTCTGAATTGTTCGTTTACTAAATTGTTGAAAAAAAATCTGCATTTCCGCGATAAAAATGTCATGAAAATAGACAAAGAAAAGCATCCCTCTTTTATAAATAAAGTTGATACAATAATTTACTTACAAAGTGACTTTTGTATTATTCATACACCGTAACAATTCATTTGTGCATTGCTTCATACACTTACAGTAAAATTTCTATTCAAACTGGACAATGATTTTTAACGTTTATATATCTAGTTTAATACGTGAGTTTAATACGTGAGTTTAATAACACATTATGAATGAGCTGTAGGCCATATTAAAACTTGATCCCATCAGTAAACAATATCTCACTTTCGTGTTGTCGGTAAAATAGGATGTAAATAATGCAAACCTTTGCAGAAAATAATATTTATAGACGGTAAATAAGTCAGATAATGCATATTTTAAGGTTTCCTTGTCGTATAACACACTACGGTCGGTCTTTCATGTGTTCAATCCTGACACCCCTCGGGGTGTTATACTTCGAGAAACCTTAAAATATGCATTATCTATCACATAAATTAAGATTTCGGTTAAATAAATTTGTATATATGTATACATGATGTCATGTTCACATTGCACAATGTACATCAAAAATACTAGAACTTTCAACCATTATTCAAATACATATTGTAAAATGTATTCAAAATTATTTGACTGTTTCAGAAATATTTTATGAGTACTGGAAAATTTTCAACTCTTACTTAAGCCTGGTATAAATTTTTTGAGTTTAGTTAATAACGCAGTGAAGTTTTTTTTTTTATTGTATATAACGTTACTTAATAAATTTAAAAAATGACACCTATGTTTTGTAAAATGAAAAAGTGAATATTATAGAAGTTCCATAGCAATCCTTGATAGCCTTTTGAAAAAAGGAATTGTGTTGCAAAGTTGCAGTAACAATTTAGGTTGATAAATTAAGTTTTGTCAAAATTAAAGACATGGCATAAAAGAAGAACTTTAATAAGGTTAAATTAACTCAGTACATGTGTATTTTACAGGTAAAAAGAAACCCCTAATTTCTTAAACTCGTGTATTATTATCTAGTGAATGCAAGAGGCCTTGTGATTTAAGTTGTACAGGATGTTGTTTAATTTTCAATGGACGTTATAGGAATGCGATGATGGATGTTATTTAAAATGTATTACTCTCTGACACCGTGTGATCTTTTAAATGAGTGTGCCCCAAGCAGGAGGTATTACTTTATAGTTTATCCCTTTTCAGAAGAACATTTTTAATCATTTTATATATATATATATATATATCCCAATATTCGCGTGTTATCAGTGATATAAATGGACGTATTATAGTTACTTGGATGCCGAACTTTTCAAAATAACTAAGGTCATAAAAATAAAATACTCATATCTTGGTAAAACATTGCAGTTTTGTTTTGTTGATAATTCCAGAACAACATTGAACAGCTTAACCACAATCCTCAATAATGAACGGAAAATCGTACATACATTAATCATATTTTAACAGTGAACTGTATGTTCTACGATACGACATTTGCCCTTTGTCGACGGTTATATTACAGATATCTAGAACACTAAACAGCCTCATAATTGATAACAAAATGTTCAATAGAAGCATAATGCATAGCTCTCAATGCAGCAAATACTTATTAATTTACACATTTTACGTTTGTATACAATTGTAGATACTCATATTTGCTGAGTCAATCATCACCTAAGAGACATCAATTGTCGTAATACACGTCTGATGCAGAAAATGTAATACAGTTAATGTTATCATAATAATGTTACCTTTGTCCATAACGATTTTGAGTGGTTAACTCACAATATAATTCAACAATAGGTGGTAAAATGAAGTAAATCAACCACATTTTTTATTCGAAACCATGTGTTTTGCTTTTGAAATGCTATCTGAGTAAACGACAACACATGTATCAGTATATTTGTTTGTGAATCTGTCACTTATACATGTGAAACTGACACCATTGATCTGTTTCGTCTTTCAGAAAGGAAGAGAGATCTGATTAGTAAGTATTATCTACGTTTTTTGTAAGTGACAAATAGTCAAAACTGTCATTTACTACAGACATGGTTTTGAAATATATTTAAATACTAGGCTCGTTCGGATAATAGACACCCCGTAACTATAGGCAAACTATTTAACAATGACCATTAAATACAGACATCTTTGATACAGAACCTTTATGATAAAGGTATATATTACAATGATTCAGATTTGTTAATGTGCACCGGTCATTCAATTCAAAACTATGAATTTGTTCCACTTGTCATAACAACAATATTTCCTATTTTACCATAAAAGACTTACAATGGATATTTTCATGACCAACACGACGGATGCTAGGTCTTAGTTTTCTTTGTTTTGTTATTGTTGTTTGTCCTTTTATCGTGTTTTTTTTTTAACATGGTGTTGTTTGTTTTTGTTGTGACATTCCAGTGCCCCTTTTATCTTGTCTAAAATGTCTTTTACAAAATTGAAGAATTGACATCTAGTATACTGGTAATAAACAAGAAAACTAGGATCCCATCTGAATAAGTCGATCTAAACCGCCTGTTATACGTATTCCAATTTAATAGTCAGACCGATGTTGTTTTTCATTATGTCGTCCATCTGTCTGCAATACATTAAGAAATATTTTATATGAAATTAAAAAAAAAACGCATTGTTGCCTTGTTTGGAACATTATCAATATTCAAAATGGTCATGTGTCGTCTTAACATTTGCAATAGTACATACATATATATCAAATGTTTCCTCTTAACCTGTATCAATATTTGAATTCTACAAAAAAGGAACAATCCAGGGAAATAATTACACTAGTGAAGTCCTAGTTTAACGTAAATAAAGGCAAAACTAGTATACTGCTGTTCAATAGTCATAAATCGATTAAGCGAAAACAAATCCGGGTCACAAACCAAAACTGAGGGAAACACATCGACTATAAGAGAAAACAAAACGGAACAACAGAAATATTGAACTGCTATAAAAACAAACGCCAACATACATAAAAATGGACTATGTGATAACAATTGCCATATTCCTGACTTGGTACAGGACATTTTAAGAACAAATGGTGGGTTGAACCTGGTTTTATGGCTAGCCAAACCTCTCGCTTATATAGCAATGTTAAAAAATCCGCTAACATGACAACATTACGTGACAGGAATAAAAAACAAATAAATGCAAGAACATTTAGGACAGAGAAATACATAAATAAATAATATAATAGTCCATTTCAACATTCAAACCACAGAATAACAACGAACACCTAAAACTAATTTACGACAGAACGCATATACAGCATAATAGAATAATAAACTGTACGTCACACGAATGTATCAACGCCACAAAAAGTGACGTCACAGTTAAATTTCTAAAAATACAATATGAAATTGGGATTAAGTTTGTAATGGTGTTATTTGATGTATTTTCTAACCATTACAAGAATATTAATATAGAACTGTGTTAGTTATGGTGTAATTATTTGTATTTTTTAACCATGGTTTTTCTACGAAATGAAACTTTTTCTTCTAAATCAAACTGTGAAAAAAACAAATGAATCCTGTGCATATAGTTGCTTTTAACCTGAAAATGATATAAATGAACTAGGTAACGTTGTTTTATTTTATTTTATTCGGGATGGATCATGAGTTCAAAGTTAAGTTGTCCACTTTTCTTTCTAAATATTTTCAGCATTTGTTTGCAAAAAAATTTATTACCAAAAAGCGTTTTAACTAACTTTTTGTTTTTAATCTCTCGGCTGTTATTATTCAATAACAAAACAATCCTTGTTTTTTTATGAAGAAAAAAGCCCACATATCTAATGAAGAAATCATAAAGTTCGTGAAAAAAGTAAAATTGTGAGATGTGTTGCACACATACAAACCTGGTTTAACAAGTTGAATATTCATTGTATAACTGGCTATGGGAAATAGGTTTCTCATTGTTAAAGGCCGTGCAGCAACCTATAATTTTTATCCACGTTATCAACAAATTTTATTTATTGGCAATCATATTACATCTTTTTGTTTGTATATCAAAGGGTGCTCGAGCACAAAACTTAGGAAAATAAAATAACTACTGTCATTCCGATGTTTTGATTAAATGTCAGATGTCTTTGTATAACACAGGAGAACATTGCAGGATTTGCACCTCCTGCTATGTATGTCTAATCCAACTATAAGCACCTTAGGCATAACTTTATTTTCAAAATCATCTCAAAGAAAATGATAAAAAACACCTCGCAAAGTTCTTTGATTCCATAATCGAAAATATCGACGATGTGTTGTAATTCAATAACCCACATTTCCGCGTGTGCTTACACCTCATATACCGAAAGTAGCAGATCTGCTTTATATCTTGTTTTTTTTTTTTAAATTGACACAATCTAGAATCTATGACAAACGATTTCAACTTTCAATTTCCCAGCACTAACATACTGATTGGACATTACAGAAGTACACAGTTACAATCACGGATTGGTTGATCTGTTCAATTGTTCTTAACTAGCTTACGACATATTTTGGTTGTTTTAGAGCTTTGTATATAAGAACAGTCGTCTGATCTATAAATTTACCGATTGTGTCGTATTCCCGATAGTGACGTTTTGACTAAGTATGGACTGGCGAGTGATGCATGCATATCAGGTATCATTTGTCCCATTGACGCACGCCGACTAGCTCCTGTTGGAGATCATGCGAATCCCCGAGTTTTGTTTTTTGCTTGATTTGCCTCTCCTTATTGAATTAATGGAATTTGAGCATCAGTTAAATATGTTTCAATCTAGATATTGTTTGCACTGAGTGATTTTGAAATAGCAAATTACTAAAATGAAATTTACTCTGTTTTATCATTATTCAATTTGCTATATCTACGTATCAAGCTTACAACTTGCTAACCAAATGTAATTATTTAGTTATTGAAGTACTAAATTATGTAAGCTTCAACAAGCATATCAAATCAAATGTAACGACGACTTTAAATGGCTCAATATCTCTAAAATCAGTTTACAACTATAATAATCGAGTATACCTTATAGTGTTCCTTTACACATACTATCCTTTCTGATGTCTGTGTTGATATGATTAATTTAACTGGACAGACATTTCCACTTCTTTTACAACAATATGTTTACTATATTTTATAAATTGTATGCATTGATGTTTTTGAGATTATGATGTTTTGTATCGTGAGTAGCTTTACGTATTTTTCCAGATATTAAAGTTGTATTACTGTTATTTTTCAGCTAGTAAGTGTTATTTACAAGACAGATAAGTATACTGTGATACGAGCGTTCACAATGTAGAATGAAAGCATGATAGATAAGGAATTGATGTATTATTTTAACTGATAAAGTCTAAAGTTTATCTCTATATTATGATTATTTTTGCTGTATGTTTTCCTTGTAACTTCTGACATATTTCAATGTTGTTGTTTTTTTATACATTGGCCTTCATAAATCATAAGGAAACACATGTGCTATTAATTGTTAGATGTCTTTAAGTTCAACACTACCATTGACTTTCCCCTATTAGTCTTTGTAAAATTTGCACTTTTCAAAAAATTGTGCAGAATTTATCTTTGTTTCAAATAAAGAAATACTTGGCATGAGTAAAGTTTTATCATGTTCAGTACTACAGACACAATTTCACATAACATTTCATTGCATATAAGATAATAACCATCACTGTAAGTTAACCAATCAAATGTTCACCCTTTTCTTTCCTGTTTACAAGCTTTAGTAACCATGTTACCTCAAGTTTCCAAACTATTTTATAGAAACACCAAATAAAAAAAAGGATGGTGCTTCGAAACACCCAGGATATATGTTGATGACTCAGAATGTTTTACTGCAATGAAATGTAGGATTAATTTCATACAACTGTCAAAGTCAAGGGAATATTTTTTTTCGACCCTTTTTCGTATGCACGGGATGTGACGTACTATGATTTGGTGGTATTAAACCTTTATTACCCCCAAAGTTTGATTATAATATAATGAAAATAAACAATAATTATGTTATTGTCTTCTTTAATACAAATCTGAATACATTTATTTCTTTTTATAATCTATCACGTCTAAGAAAATGCAGTTTCACCCTTAAAGCCATAAACACTTCAAAACAATATATTGATCATATTTTTTAAGATTGATGAAGTGGTGTTTTTTTATATTTATTTAAACTTGTATTTTTATTTTATTTTTCAGTGCATTGTAAGTGTTTTGTACCAAACAGATAAGTATACAGTAAATTTTGTATGTAGTGTTTTTATTAACATTAGGAAAATATAAAATTTTCAGTAGATAAAGACGCAATTACATAGAAGTAAATATACAACCTATTCGTATATGAGAAACATACAGATATTGTCATTCCTAATATAATACATACGCCATAAGTAACAACCCTTTCGATTTAGTTAATATGAAATGTGAGGCAGAACGAATGCCTCATATCATATTTTGATTGATACGGGATTTTGTTAAAAAAAAAATACTTTTAAAAGGAGAAGGTAATATTGAGATCGTATTGTTATTAAAACATTTTTTTATACTTTTAAGATTATTTCAAAACGTTTCTATCAAATGTCTAATCAAATACAGGTGAACATTCAGATAAATTTATAAACGTAAATAATGACTCGGTTTTTTGTAACTAATTTTTAAAATAAAACCTAAATTATAACTTGAATATTTTCTGATCAACCTTTTCTTGTGCTAAACACATACAGCTTATGCACTTTTGTCAGGTTGAACTAATTGGTATCATCGTTTTCAAAGTTTATTTCCACTTGAGAAAAGATCTGTATTTGAAATAACCACACGTATTCGGAAAGCGTTTTGTATTCGTGCTGGCCAGCAAAGCAACCAACAACATGGTATTGGTACGACGTAAACACTACACCAACGTTTTTGAAGAATGAAACTACTGTTTTTGGTCTAGATTCAAGGCCTTAGTGTCCATACAGAGTCAACCCGTAGACAATCATACCGTTACCGCATCTCAGCTTAGGCCCTCTTTTGAAAATTTGAATGCCTTTCTGTCAGTTCGCTCTCACATATATAAATAACCATTCAAATGATGATAAATAGAAGAGAACATCCTTACTATAGTTATAGTTAATATAGTTATGTCATATATAATGCTCATAAATAGACAAACAATCCATGTAAACGTATGGTTTTCCTGAATAAAAATAATCTTAAAGGTCACCATTTACCTTTGGAATGAATAACATTAATTTTGTTTCAAACATTTAATACGTAACGAAACATCCTCTTCATTTGAACTCTAGTGGATTGTTGTCTGTTTGGTAATCATACCACACTTTGTTATTTATATAGGTATTGTTACCCATAACACGTATGGTCATATATCTTATCGACATCTATAGTTAAGCACAGTATATGATAATCCTTTTCGTTTCATCACTAGTGGATTGTTGTCTGTTTGGTAATCATACCACACTTTGTTATTTAAATAGGTATTGTTACCCATAACACGTATGGTCATATATCTTATCGACATCTATAGTTAAGCACAGTATATGATAATCCTTTTCGTTTCATCACTAGTGGATTGTTGTCTCTTTGGTAATCATACCACACCTTGTTATTTATATAGGTATTGTTATCCATAACACGTGTGGTCATATATCTAATCGACATCTATAATTAAGCACAGTATATGATCATCCTCTTCATATAGGTATTGTTATCCATAACACGTATGGTCATATATCTTATCGAAATCTATAGTTAGGCACAGTATATGATCATCCTTTTCGTTTCATCACTAGTGGATTGTTGTCTCTTTGGTAATCATACCACACTTTGTTATTTATATATGTATTGTTATCCATAACACGTATGGTCATAAATCTTATCGAAATTTATAGTTAAGTACAGTATATGATCATCCTTTTCGTTTCATCACTAGTGGATTGTTGTCTCTTTGGTAATCATACCAGACTTTGTTATTTATATATGTATTGTTATCCATAACACGTATGGTCATATATCTTATCGAAATCTATAGTTAAGCACAGTATATGGTAATCCTTTTCGTTTCATCACTAGTGGATTGTTGTCTCTTTAGTTATCATACCACACCTTGTTATTTATATAGGTATTGTTATCCATAACACGTATGGTCATATATCTTATCGACATCTATAGTTAAGCACAGTATATGATCATCCTCTTCATATAGGTATTGTTATCAATAACACGTATGGTCATATATCTTATCGACATCTATAGTTAGGCACAGTATATGATCATCCTTTTCGTTTCATCGCTATTGGATTGTTGTCTCTTTGGTAATCATACCACACTTTGTTATTTATATATGTATTGTTATCCATAACACGTATGGTCATATATCGTATCGAAATCTATAGTTAAGCCCAGTATATGATCATCCTATTCATATAGGTATTGTTATCCATAACACGTATGGTCATATATCTTATCGAAATCTATAGTTAAGCACAGTATATGATCATCCTTTTCGTTTCATCGCTATTGGATTGTTGTCTCTTTGGTAATCATACCACACTTTGTTATTTATATATGTGTTGTTATCCATAACACGTATGGTCATATATCTTATCGACATCTATAGTTAAGCACAGTATATGATCATCCTCTTCATATAGGTATTGTGTTCCATAATACGTATGGTCATATATCTTATCGAAATCTATAGTTAAGCACAGTATATGATCATGCTTTTCGCAGACAGTTAATGCCATTTTTACACTTAATAGTCGATTTGTATTTTGTAAACGATCGCGTGTCTGCTTAAACTTATTATAATACAGGTGTCTTAGTGTTTATACAATCACTTGTGCGACTGTGGTGGATATTTCGTTCTTTAAAGTATCACCAGTCCAATAGACAGTACTTTTGATTTGAATTGAAATATTATTGGTAAGTTCATTTTATAAATTAACTGTTTACAAGGCGTATTCAAAGCTCTAAAAGACTTTTTACTTCAAGGGATAGATGACCTTGGCCGTATAGGTCTCACTTTTTTTGCAATATTTGTTTTAAAATGCTCTTCAATTTTGTATTTAAATGGAAATCCAACAATGAGTATGATATAAACAAAGTTTGCGTCTGGCGTACCAAATTATAATCCTTGTATCTCCACTGAATATTTTCATAAGGTATATGTTTTTGCTCAAAACCATATGATGAGCTGTACTGTTTCGCATTTTTGTGTTTTTGTCTGTGGAATTACCCCGGATATGAACGTTCATTTGTCATATTTGAGATACATTTATTTACTTGCTTACAGTTTTGTATCATTAACTGAACAGAAATACATTCCAATGTGTGAATGGAAATGTAAGTTAACTTCAAACTTAACTGGTTTGAGAACAAACGAGGAAATTTATTTGGTCTCTGTTTGAAAATGTAACTAATCAGAATAATGATTTCTGTTATTTATCTAAATAATGTATACTACACTTGAAACCTTAGGTGTTACTGTTTGACGTAAACGTTGATAGTCGGTGAATAATCGGTGACGCGAACTTGACTTATCAATGACTGATCATTGATCGATACAATGAAGCTTATTTGGCTCATCTAGCAGCTATCGTGACAACCGTCATCGATCGATCAGTCAATTAATTGTATGCACGGATCAGCGAATACATATCTCATTTAACTTCTTATGTGAAACGAACTCCGCAGTATTTACATGCGATAAACACGGACCTCCTAGAGAACACTATTACCTGAAAATGTGTATCCAACTTGTCGTAATAACATAAGAAAAAAAAATATATAAATGACTTTAAATGCGATATTTCTGATTGCTTCTTAATTGGTTCTTTTAATGTTCTGCTAAATAAATAACATTATAGCAGAATAATAGCATGCTCAGAATGTTTCTATACCACTTAAAAGAGATAAAATGATATCATTTGAAATTAGTACCCTATTTAGTAGTCATGCATTTTAATGTCACTATGTTAACTAGTTTTCACAAAATGTTAATGATATAACAGTAAAGATAATTGTAGCCTTGTTTGTGTTCATTAAAAGTCCATATTTGTCTTTATTTTATTATAAATCTGTCATTGGTATCAGTATTTTTGTACAACAGGTTGGGTTCTTTGTCCTAAAATATAATTAATGTAAATGATAAGTTAGTAAAATTTTGTTTGAATTATCTAAAAATTGCCATATTTCTTCTTTTATATGAAAAAAGATGAACTTTTATATTCAGTCAGTCATTTCAAATGCCTCTAGATGAGTTGCTTTTTTTATGTAAACTGTGATTAGGCTAAGGATATAGATGCTTACACTTATGTTGGTGTTAAATAAGAGTGCAACAATTTCTGTATTCTAATGAAAACATGAACTGCCATTGTTTTTTAGTACTTTTTGTACATCAGGTTAGACGGTTTCTTGTATAATATGATGAATATCAGAAAAAAGATTCACACATTTTTTTGCATTGTTTAAACATGTCAATGTTTCTTCTTTTATAAAACAATTATGCACTGTTGTTTGCAATCAGATATTCATAATGCTTCTGGATAATTTTTATAAGATTTGTATACTATAAGGATACAGTTGCCTTAACTTTTGTTTTTGTGGAATAAGAATGCAGTTTTTGTTTTGTTTTACTGGAATTGATGAACAACCATTTGATTTTTGTACTTTTTGTACATCAAAATGGGTTGTTTTTCATAAAATATAATGAATATATGCAATACGTTGCAAACATTTAAAAAAATTGTTTAACAATATCAATATTTCTTCTTTTTATAAAAAAATAATGCACTGTTGTTTGCAATTAGGTATTCTTACGCCTCTAGAAAGGTTATTTTTTTTTTAATAAACTTAGATTCCAGATGGTTAAACTTACGTGTGTATTGAAAAAGAGCTAAATTATTTCTTTATTTTGATGAAAATCATGAACCACCATTGGATTTTAGTACTTTTTAACATCAAGATAGGTTGGGTTTCGTAAATTATGATGATTATAACGGATAATTTAGTAAAATTTAGTTTGTATTGTTTAAAAAAAACCCATATTTCTCCTTTTTTCCTGAAAATAAATGCACTTTTTATTCGAAAATCAACATTTCAACCGCCTTTTGATGAGTAACTTGTATGATATGTGGATACATGAAGAATAAAGATGCATTAACTTGTTGTCAAAACTTAAATACAAGATATTTTGCAATTTTAAGAACAAAAAATCATGAACCACTATAATTGTTTTTCATAAATTATGATGAATATAACAGAGAAGTTTGTGTTTGCATTGCTTACAAATACCAATATTTCTTCTTTCTTGTCAATGCAATTTTATAGACAAATGGTCATTGTATACGCTTTTGATGAGTTATTTTGATAAAATGTTGATATTCGAAGAATAAAGATTCTTTAACTTATGTGTGTCGAATAAGATTGCAATTATGTCTTTATTTTCATTGCATTTTAGTACTGTTTGTACATCAACATGTGTTGTTTTTCTGGATATAAGAGAAAAGTTACTAATATTTTTTCTTTTGATAAAATCAAGGCACCTGAATTTTTAATCAGTCGTTTCAAAGGCCTCAGGTGAGATATTTTATAAAATATGAATAATCTAATAGTTTTTGGTACTTAAGAACATCAGGATGGATTGTTTTTCTCTTTGTTTAAAAATCTCAAAATTTCTTCTCATTATAAAAAAAGTGTAATGTAGTTTGAAATGCCTCTATATAAGTAATTATTTTTTCTTAAATTTGAATACTATAAGCATGATAAGGATACAGATGCTTACACTTGTGTTTGTATTGAATAAGAATGTAATTATTGTTGTATTCAAAATTAAAAGGAATTCATGAACAGTCATTTGATTTGTGTTTTTTTTTTTAACATCAATATGGGTTGTTTTTCATAAAATTTAATAAATATGTAATGCGTTGCTTAAATTTTGTTTACATTATTTAAAAATGTCAATATTTCTTCTTTTCATGAAAACATTATGCACTGTTGTTTGCAATCAGTTATTCATAATGCCTCTGGCTGGATTATTTCTTTATTTTAATGAAACTAATGAACCTCTATTGTATTTCGTAAAATATAATGGATATCCCAAATAAGTTAGTTAAATTTTTAAATTGTGGTATTCATAAGATATGATCAATAAAAAGCATAATAAAAATACCAAACTTAAAAGCATACTCAAAACGGAAAAATTCATAAAGACTGCCAAAATTAATCGCTAACAATCAACGTAACAAGTGTAAAACAATTGTTGTATTCCTGACTTGGTACAGGCATCTTCTGAAGAAAATGGTGGGTTAAACCGTGATTTAGAGCTAGCTAAACCTTCCACTTGTATGACAGTTGTGTATCTTATCAGAAAAAAAAGATACTAAAAATGTTGTTCGAATTGTTAAAAAATGCAATTAGTTTTTATCAAAAATAGTGCCCTGTTGTTTGCAATCATTTCTTTAAAATGCCTCTGGAGACGTTATTTTATATACTTTGAATAACACAAGGATTAAGATGCTTAAACTTTCGTTTGTGTTGAAAAAGACTGCAGTTATTTCTTTATCTTAATGTAAATCATTGGATTTTAGTACAAATGTGAGTAGTATGTGGATATAGAAACCTTAACATGTTTGTGTAAATTCAAATACAATTATTTCTTAATTTTAATATATTGTAATGGAAATCATCAACCATATAATTATTTTTGCACATCAGAATTGGTTGTTCTTCATAAAAGATGATGAATGTAAGAGAAAACATGCTTTATATTTTGTTTGCATTTTTAAAGTGTTTCCTTTGCATATTTCTTTAATTCATTTCAATCATGCACCGAAATTTGTTTGTTTGATTTTTTAGAGCATTTCGTAAAATTTAGTAGATTTTAGCAATCGCAATAAAAAACGTGTGTAGCACTCGTCGTGTTTGATGAGAAAATGCCTTTATATTAACTACAATCGCATTTTTTTTGATAAAATTGAAATTTTAGCTCTATCAGCATATTTCACCTCACTATTAACAAACGTAACATTGTAGATGTGATAACTTTGCTGAGTGATTAGTTTTAACTTGTTGGGCTTCTTATTTTTTTCCGTTTAATTTGTAAATTTTAATTATGTGACCTAGTAAAGTTCAAAACGTCAGAAAGGTAAATCGGGCCGATCAGTCAAAGATTTTCGCTATTAGTCTGATGGATTGATAACAGGGTTTAACGTGAACTTGACAGGTCGATGACTGCTGACTGATCGTTGAAACAGTAACTTCTAAGGTTGTTAGTCCTATAGTTTTGTGTACGTTTATAAAATTTCATGGCATAATCCCAACAGACAAAACGACAAACAACAGTATACAAAAAACTAAAAACCGGGATTGATTTCATGTGCTGTTTTCTAAATTTACCTTAACGGGAAACGATCAAAGCAGGAATGTTTAAATCAAAGGACGTATAATAATCAATATAGTTCAAGTATATGACCATAGAGAACATACACGAAAATAATTGTGTCAACTAAACAAATATCACATTTCAATATTTGCCATGACTAATGACTTTACTATTGATTAATCTGACAGACCAAACTGTCATCTCGAAATGTTATATTTTCACTTTACTACAAATTTATTTAATTCCACTTTCGTTGTAATAATTCATTGCTTAATGGTATGCGGTATTCTAAGAATATGTATTTGAATTATCAGCGGGTAAGTGTCAAGTAGCAAACAGATAAGTATAGGGTACAATTATATATGCAATTTATAATATAACAATATTTATATAATGGTGAACGTAGTGTAGTAAAGTAAAACAATAGTCATACTATTTTAAGAGAGAAATAGTCGAAGAAAGTATTTAAAAATGGGTTGGTAAAACACTATTATCTGCTTTTGAACAGATATATCATGTTATTGAGGGGTATTTGCGAAAAATACCAGTCGAGGGACTGTTAAATTTCTCGAGCCGCTAGGCAAGGGAAATTTGGTCCCAAGACTGGTATTTTTCGCAAATACCCCTCAATAACATGATATATCTGTTTAATTACACCGAATAAATTTTGATTGAAACTCTCTGCACTGGTGAAAGGAAATATTTTTTTACTAGTCAGCTGTAACCCATAAACATGTTTATGCATAATTTTGAGGATAAGTAGAGATTATTATAATACCGTGGGAATTATACATGTACTTATACGCGGTAGCGCTGTCTTGATGTAACGTCATATCTTAATGATTTTGGCGGGAAGAAGCCCGCGAGGGTAAAAAAGGAATATCCAAAATGGCAAATACCACGGCATAGAGGGGAATTTGATGTAAATTCACCGGCAGTGGTGAAAAACATGCAAATT
This sequence comes from Mytilus californianus, assembly GCF_021869535.1. Taxonomy (NCBI): domain Eukaryota; kingdom Metazoa; phylum Mollusca; class Bivalvia; order Mytilida; family Mytilidae; genus Mytilus; species Mytilus californianus. The sequence goes on along the minus strand of NW_026262669.1, from coordinate 4,814,755 downwards.
CGTTTAAAATGAGAAAAAAAGGTTAGAATATGCGAAAAATACACTGGCTACCAACCAATCAAAATCCAGCATTCTTATATAAGGTTTAATTATCTTTAAAACAACCCTTTTGGAAAGATTATAAGAAATTGTATTTTTAAATTATTGTTGTCAAGTATTGAAATATGAGAATACATTATGATATAATATGACTTGATTTTGACAGGCGATTAATAGTTTATAAAGCTTGAATCATATGATTATTCATGCAGCCACTGGATATGCTAATTACGTGAAAATATCCAAATTGATATGTCCTTATGTTTGTATTAAGGAGACAGTAGTTAACCAATGTCCAAATTGTGACTTTATGTTTAGTCTTGTTTAGTCTTTTTTATTACACCTATTATTTAATTGCTTTTCAAAAAATAGAATGTTGTGCTACATACCATGTATATACTCCTGATTATGCAGTAACTACTCACCAATAGGCGGTTGGCAAATGAACATCACATTATCAATATGCTAGTATTTTCATAATATACATTTTTAATGTTTTGTTCTACTATGATTGCTTTATAATTTACTACTGGACACAATAGATACAAAACACCTATAGACAAAATTGATGCTATTTTGATTTTTATAAACTCTAAAAGAGAAGATAATGACTTTACAACTATTTTTGGGATATAGATATTCGTGTTCACCACTTGGTTTGTCATTTTTGATATCTATACTTCGTTTGAATAGCTACCACATTCAAGAAAAAACAGTTTCTAGTTAAGAAAACTAAAACAGTTCAAAACAATATGCTGAACATATTCAGTAAAATTTATAAACTGGTGTTTTTGAGATGAGTATTTGCTGTATCGTGATTGTCTTAAATTATTCCTCAGATTCTAAACTGGTATTATTTTTGGTATTTTTCAGTCCGATGTAAGTGTTATGTACTCTAAAATATAAGTATATTGCGACTATTTTACAAAAAATGAAGAATGAAAGAACAATAGATAGTGAATGGTGTGTATGGTGTTTTTATTGAAATTGGACAACATAGAAACAGTTCTAATCAATAAAGACGCTATTATATAGAAGTAACAAAACCCATTCCAATATTAGAAGCATTGCGATATTTTGATCAGTAATATTTTAAATGAAATGCTAAGAAGTCTAATTTCAAACGTAAACAATTAGACAATACAATTCATATTGTTGATTATAAATATCCTCAATAACACTTTGTTTTTTCTCTATATCGTGATTGTTTTAAATTATTCCTCAGATTTAAAACTTGTATTTCTATTTATAAGTTTCAGTCCACCGTAAGTGTCATGTACCATAAAGATAAGTATATTGTGATGAGTTTACAAAAAATGAAAGGACATTAGATAGTGAATGTCGTATAAGGTGTTTTTTTTTTTAAATTAGAAAATATAAAAAAAAGTTCTAAGCAATAAAGACGCAATTATATAGAAGAAACAAAACCCATTCGTATATTAGAAGCAATACTATATTTTGATCAGTATAATTTTAAATGAAATTCTGAATTCAAACGTGAACAAGTAGACAATACAATCCGTATTGTTATTTACAAATATCTTTAATAACACCTTGTTTTTTCTCTAGTATTATAACAAAAAATATTATCAAATACTTTCGCAAAATATGTTCAATGTAATATTTGTTTTTTTTTTTACAAATCTAAATGTTAGAAATGTCTTTAAAACAACGAATACTATATTGAAACAAAAAGATTGATAACTTTATTTAGACAAAATGCTTCCAACTTGATTTAAACGTTGTGTAGGTAAATCATTACGACTTAATAACCTGACAAATACACTGCCAGTCATAACAAAATATTCCATAATAGAGGGACGAAAGATACCAGAGGGACAGTCAAACTCTTAGATCGAAAACAAACTGACAACGCCATGGCCAAAATTTAAAAGACAAACATACAAATAAAAGTACAGATGACACAACATAGAAAACTAAAGACTAAGCAAAACGAACCCCACCAAAAACAGTATAGAAACTTAGTAAACAGATCAGGTTTATAATGTTGTACATGTATCTGTAAACGGACACTGTTTGAAAGTTTTATAACCTTATATATGGACAGTTTACTAATTATAACTCACGTATGGAAGTTTTATATTTTTTAATTGATAAAAGAACAAACATGTTTTTCAGTTGTATTTGTTATATGTTATGACAGTAAGACAAAACAGGCGATAGAAGACTGAAGTTCAACCAGTTCTTCAGAAAACATTATATGTTTGTTATTATAAAATATTACAAAGTAAACACAACAGGCTATAGGAGACTGAAGTTTAACCAGTTCTTCAGAAAACAGTATATGTTTGTTATTATAAAATATTACAAAGTAAACACAACAGGCAATAGAAGACTGAAGTTCAACCAGTGCTTCAGAAACATTATATGTTTGTTATTATAAAATATTACAAAGTAAACACAACAGGCAATAGAAGACTGAAGTTCAACCAGTGCTTCAGAAAAAAATTATATGTTTGTTATTATAAAATATTACAAAGTAAACACAACAGGCTATAGAAGACTAAAGTTTAACCAGTGCTTCAGAAAACATTATATGTTTGTTATTATAAAATATTACAAAGTAAACACAACAGGCAATAGACACAACAGGCTATAGAAGACTGAAGTTTAACCAGTACTTCAGAAACATTATATGTTTGTTATTATAAAATATTACAAACACAAAATTTTAATTCTTGACATAATTACTGACTATAACATTCAACAAAAAAATGTCAGTTCTACTATCACTTTACTACTTATACTACGGTGACTTCTATAACTCATTGCTAGATGGTGTGCTCTATTGTATGATCATTTACTTGATTTTAATTATTTTTGCAGTACGTAAGTGAATAGTTTCAAACAGATAAGTATAGTTTACAATTATCTCGCAATTTATAACATGACTATAGTCTTTGAAACTTGAATAATGTACTTAATTATGTAGGTTGCAATAAGCGGAATGAAATAATTGCGTAACGATATTCCTATTTCTCCAAATATCGTATATGTTTAGTATGTCCGTATGGCTGAAGAAAGGTGACAATATGTCTAAATTGTAACAACATATCATGATCTTGTGACTTCTTTCTCATTATTCCTTTCATGTTATATATATATATGTCCAATTAATGTATTAATTCTCGATATGTACATATAATGCTGTAAACCAGAATTCCTGGTTATTTGATTAATCGTCGCCATTCAAAGTTGTTTTCGTTTAATAAAAAATGTATGACGTCATATGTTTTTAAAACATAGTTCTAGAATTACAAACAAAAACATGTGTTGTCCTTTGTGTTATTTAATATATAAATATCATACCATTACTATTTCAAATATATGTATTATATAACTTTAGTCGGTAACTGCCAAGTACCAAATCGAAAACTAAAACTAAAAACTTTGAGCATTTGTTGTCATAGGAATCATATGACAAATGGCAGTCTTCTTATAAAAGTGGAAAAAGGTGAAAATTGTTATCAAGATGCAAAAATAACATTGTTACTTTGCTTATAAAAAAATCAAATAAACTTGAATATTTGAATTTGATAAATCATGTGTTCAGTCATTAATCTATTAGCCTATAGGATAAACATTACAACATGTGGTAGAATTGTCAATGAGACAGCTACCCAACATAGAGTAAATTATGTTGATGGTAGTCAATACGTCACATTACGGGCAATATAGAGTAAATTATGTTGATGGTAGTTACAATAAGTCACAAAACGGGCTTTTCCAATAGTGAGAAATACAAATACCGTATATTAAGAAAGCTAAAAAAATCCAAAAATGACAATATGTGAACCATTTCAAAATATAGAACTTACATTGTTAGATCCGATAGGTAAATAAATTTTGACAAAAAGTCCGACGATGATATAATATGTTCTTATTGTAGCTGTACCTGTGGAGAGTAAGTATTGAAGATAAAGCTTACGATTTATATTTTTCTTCGATGGCGAGGATTTACATTATATGCATTAGTCATCAAAAGAAGTACCTATAATGATATTCAAAATTGTATCACTGATAGCTATACACGTAGTATAACATGTTTATTTTCTAATAATTTGTTTCATACTTAAAATTTTCATGAAAAAGTACAATACATCTATTTACTAACTGATCGATAAGGATATGCACAAAATGGCATTTTTCTGCGGTAGTATCTTTTAAACTTGTTTTTGTAAAGAAATAACTTAACTTACGTTTGCAAGTTGCTTCTTATGAAGGACACTATTTATTTAGTTAAGTGGTATGGTCGTCTCTGACATAAATCGGTTCCATTTGGAAAGATTGATACTCTTATAGACCGGATACATACTCATTATATACAGATAGTTTTCATCAAATGAAGTGACTATATATATTTATCAAAATACAGAGCAAGCATGTACTGTTTGTTAATAAAGAATCAATAGTACACTTTTACAAAAGGGAGATGCAGTTCTTGTTTAAATGTTAACACAAATTGTACGACTGTTGTTCCTTAAACTGAACGTAAACAGCATCAGTTCACACTATTTATTGCGTCAAATCGTGCCTAAATACAAGATCAAACAAATAAACCAATAACAGTCCTTAAGGAGTTGTTCAGTAAATTATAAAATTGAGAATGGAAATAGGGAATTTGTCAAAGAGACAACAACCCGACCATCGAGCAGAAAACAGCCCAAGGGTACCAATGGGTCTTCAACACAGCGATAGACTAGTTTGTTATCTAAAAACTAAAAATGTGGAGGTTAATGTTGTGGACAACAAAACTACGAACATTTAAGCAAACCTTCATTTACATCGTTGACGAACTAATTGCATCCAGGAAGCAGATAGCACAAATTTATGATATTTATAATATCACTTGTAAACATGCATGATGTATAATTTTAAGTTAAACAAACACAATCATTGTATTTATTTCTTCAGATGGATGAATTGCATAAGAAAAAAGTGACAGCCAGTTTTAAACATTAGCGAAACACAGAAATGATGGAAAACACTTCCTTCCGATGCAAAAACAATATCAAACAATCTGAATATAATGTGTACTTGTTTTAATTGCATGCACGTTTTATGTTTAAAATATATATGTTTCTGATACATCAATTTTTTTTTCCTAAAATCTGTATTAACCACAAAAGAATTATGTCGTACGTGTTGCATCACACGAATCATTCATACTTTGATATTTTCTTATGTCAGATAATTATTAAATGCTCTCTCGTTATATCAAATTCAAAATAATTAACTACAATTTATATCCTAGTGTCCGTTACTCATTCAAATTAATTTCACTTTTCTATTTATCCTACAAAGAACGTTATTATAGAACTTAACGTATTGAAAAACATTATAAACTGTCGGAATAGTCTTTAAGCAATTGATTCGAAACAAATCAAAATTGTGGACTTTTCTAGTATTTCAAGTTACTAATCAAATTGTACAAAATATGTCTATAACCCTACAATGTATATCTTAATGTGAATTCAATTATCAGACACATATTTGATTTATACGTTGTTTCTGCCCTTTAAACTACTAAACATGTAGATTGAAATTGTATTATATTTAACGCGCGAGACTACTATACATCTTTCTGTGATATGTATATGAATGTTATTTTTCTTGTTTTGTAAAATGTTATGATTATATATAAATGTGTAGTCTTTCGATATCATGAAATAAATTTGCAACTGGTTTGACTAGAATGTGTTTTACCTGTTTCGCCCACATCGTCATGCCTTTGATAGAAAACTTTCGTCAAAGTTTTCACGGCTTCGTTGAAAGGGAATTATTTGATATTTAGTGTTCAGCTTGATAATGTTGAGTTGTGGAAACTTTCTGTTTGCCGATAGTTCAACATATTACAACTCTGATTGTACAAGGACAATGTTCGTAAAAGTTTACTTGGCTTGATTGAAAGGAATGATTAGTTATGTTTCAGTAAACATGTTGTTATGATATTGTTATTATCATGTTTATTTATCTTCGCCTAATTTGTTTCGTGTGGCCTTATAATATGTATAATATGTTTACATCATATTTACAGTTGTTTACAAAATAATGTTATAATTGTGCAGTTTAGAAATCACTGGAACAATAATGGATACTGATGGAATGATTAGAACTTTCTATTTGACTGACATCATAATTCTGGAACGATCGTAATATACGATGTGTAATTTAAAATTCTACCGTTTTCTAGGAGTTTCTCTTCTACAGTGTTCTAGAAGTTTCCGTGACAACTATATATACAGATACCGAAATTAGACTTGTTTTGACATTAATTTACTTGGATTCACAGAAGTTCTCTGAAGTTGTTGGGTTGACACTTTATTTACGTTAACTACATCATACTAGATTGGACATATTCCGTACAGTTAAGAGAAGAATTCCGTATAAAGAAAAGACAAAGGATCGGACATATAATTTAACAGTCAAGTTAACATTTCAATTTGTATAATATTTGTTGTAAACTTGTGTATACTAAATCTTGTTAAATTTGTTTATTAATTTGTGTCTTTTGTTGGCTACAAGTCAAAGGTGATTTCTGGCCGTAACAGCAATTGGGGGCTCATCCGGGAAAACGCTAATATCAGATTAAAATTTTCTGTATTTATAGAATTAGAATTAGCCAACACAATTCTGCAAAATGGTATTTGATGCCGGTACATTTTTGAAATCGCTAGACATGTAAGGGATTGATAATTTAAAGAAAGAGGATTAAGTGTTGCTTGCTAAACATCTAAAAATTGATTTAAAAGTATCCATGAGAAAACAAATTATAAAAAATTTGGTAATAGACAAATAAGTTTACGCAGAAATTATAGATGAAGAGGCTCTTGAACTTGAGGTAGAACATGTTGATGCTTTTCAAATTAAAACAGCTTGCATTGGAACATGAATTTAAATTAAAACAATTGGAAAAAAAATGGAAAACGAAGTTAAAATAAAACTATTTGAAAAAGAAAAAGATGAATTTAAATTTAAACAGGCAGAACTTTAAATTATGGAAAGGTTAGAGATGGAGAAAATAAAAATTGAAATAGTCAAAGTAGAAAACAACACTAATGTAGAGTCAAAATCAGAATATTTTGATGCAGCAAAGATATACGTTTGGTTCCCAGATGTTGTGAAAAAAAAACAGTTGATAAATATTTTCCACAGTTTGCGAAAATTGCTCATTTTTTTTTTAAATGGTAAAAGCCTTATTGGACTTCAATGCTGCAAAAATGTTTTTAAGGGCAAGGCTGCTATTGATCAGAAAAAAGTTCTGATTATGACACTGTAAAACAGGAAATTTTGAAAGCTTATAAGCTAGTGCCAGAAGCATATAGACAGAAATTTAGGTCTTATAAAAAGTTTGATTCACAAACCTATGTTGAACTTGCTAGGGAAAAAGAAGATCTATTTGATAAATGGCTTACGTCAAAGAAAATAGATAACAATTTTGATAATATAAGACAATTGATGTTATTAGAAGAGTCCAAGCAGTGTGTTCATTAAGACTAAAAAACACATTTAGATGACAAAACAGTTGAGACATTACAAGATGCAGCTGTTATTTCCGATAATTATACCCTTTCACATACAAGAAGTTTCAAAGGTCAAGATTTTTATACTTCGAGCGGAAATTACAAAAATCATAGTACTGAGCGTACTGATAATAAGCATGTTGCACAGAATAAGAGTCAATCCAGTAATAATATGTCTAGTCCAAAATTTTATACTTTTGAGAAGAAGTCACTTACTTGTGCTTATTGTAAGAAAAATGGTCACCTGATGGCTGATTGTTTTAGACTTTAGAAGAAGAATGAAAGAGATAATAAACCCAAATCCAGTGCTTGTACGACACCCCTTGTTACCTATAAGTTAGAATGTCCTGCGAGTCAGGCTTTTAAGTCCAGTTTTGTGATTACATGGAGGATTATAAACCCTTTATGTCTGATGGGTTTGTTTCTATTGTTGATAATACTACTCCTCAGCCCATTAAGATTTTATGGGATACTGGAGTTTCGTAGACTTTGTTATTAGAAGGTGCGCTGCCTTTGTCCGAGAAGACTTCTGTGGCTGACTCCGTTTTGTTACAGGGTGTGAAGTTAGGTTGTATAGATGTTCCCTTCCATCGTATTTATATGAAGTCAGATTTAATTACTGGACCTGTGGGTGTTTGTCCTAATCTCCCTTATTGCTAGGAAAGATCTAGCTAGAAACAAAGTGGTTGCTGAACAAATTGTTACCAGTGAACCGGTTGTGGGTGTTAAATCACCTGAGGATGATGCTGAACTGTATCCAGCTTGTGTTGTTACTAGGGCGCTGGCAAGAAAACAACAAAATGAGGATTTGCAAAAAGACCAGTATGATTATATAGACCTTTCTGACACTTTCCATTGACGGTTCCTGTGGCTCAGAACAGGCAATGATAAGACCACTTAGTACTAAAAAAAATGTAATTATGCAATGGCCAGAAGTGAACAGCCATTCATTTGACAGAAGAAAATTTGTGGAAGAACAAAATAATGACACTGAGGTTCTTCAGCTCCGCAAGAGGGCTCAACCACAGGAGGAAGCAGACAAAGTGGCCGAATGCTTCTACCATCAAGACGGCATTTTAGATGCTATCCCAGAGGAGGAATGGAGAGTGGTATACCAAATGGAGATGCCTAAAGTGTATAGGCAAGAAATTATTGGTCTTGCCCATTACACCCCTTTGGCTGGACATTTAGGTATAAGGAAGACTTGCCTTAAGATCTTGCAGCATTTCTACTGACCCAGACTTAAGGATGATGTCACACAATACTGCAAATCATGCCATATATGCCAGGTTGTTGGCAAGCTTAACCAGAAAATACCACCAGCACCACTTCTGCCAATTTTAGCCTTTGAAGAACCTTTCAGTCGAGTATTAATTAATTGCGTTGGACTTTTACCAAAGACCAAGACTGAAAATGCGTATTTATTGACGATCATGTGTACATCCACTCGCTTTCCTGATGCCATTCCGTTAAGGAATATCTAGATACCAACTATTGTGAAAGCTCTTATAATATTTGTCACGTTATTAGGACTTCCTAAGTCTATACAGTCCGACCTGGGTTCATATCTCATGTCGGGTTTATTTTAGCAGGTCGTTTACCAGTTAGGATTGCTTATTATAGGTCAAGTGCTTATCATTCAGAATCTCAAGGTGCCTTAGAACGTTTTCAATAAACATTTAAGAACATGATTAGAACTTTGTGTCTTCAATTTGACATATACTGATATGATGGTGTTCACTTTCTACTTTTTGCGGTCCGAGAGGCTGTTCAAGAATCCTTTGGTTTTAGTCCATTTGAGTTGGTATTTTGTCATACTGTAAGGGGACCTTTAAAATTGGTTAAGGAAAAATGGCTAACTGAACACCCTGACTTGAATCTTCTAAACTATGTATCCAGATTTAAAGAAAAAATTGTATACTGCTTGTCAAATTGCTCAGAAAAACTTAAAAACTGTTCAAAATATGATAAAAATATGGTATGATAAAGATGCCAGGGACAGAGGTTTTGAGCCTGGTGATAAGGTACCTGTATGTTTGCCAGTCCCTGGATATCCTTTACAGTCTAAATACTGTGGGCCGTATACAATAGAAAGTAAAATCAATGATTTTAATTATATTGTAAGAACTCCAGATCGGCGCAAACAAAATAGAGTGTGTCATATTAATATGTTAAAACCATATTTTGAGCGTACTAATGAAGGTGAGAGTAAACCAGTTAAGGGGGGGGGGAGGTGTTATGATATTGTTATTATCATGTTTATCTATCTTGGCCTAATTTGTATTGTGTGGCCTTATAATATGTATAATATTTTTACATCATATTTATAGTTGTTTACAAAATAATGTTATAATTGTGCAGTTTAGAAATCACTGTAACAACCATAGATACTGATGGAATGATTAGAACTTTCTATTTGACTTACATAATAATTCTGGAATGATTATAATATACGATGTGTAATTTAAACTTCTACCGTATTTTAGAAGTTTCCGTTCTACAGTTTTCTTGGAGTTTCCCTCCTGCAGTGTTCTAGAAGTTTCCTTGACAACTATATATACAGATACCGAAATTAGATATGTTTAGACATTAATTTACTTGGATTCACAGAAGTTCTCTAGATTTGTTGGATTGACACTTTCTTTACGTTAACTACATCATACTAGATTAGACATATTCCGTACAGTTAAGAGAAGAATTCCAGATAAAGAAAAGACAAAAGATCGGACTTATAACTTAACAGTCAAGTTAACATTTCAATTTGTATAATATTTCTTGTAAACTTGTGTATAATAAATCTTGTCAAATTTAATTATTGATTTGTGTCTTTTGTTGGCTACAAGTTAAAGGTGATTTCTGGCCGTAACAATGTCATCTCAAATAATTGCCTTGTATTAAACACGGAAGAGACACTTGTTGACTAATCAAACACTTCATTAACACGGGTTTGCTCCTTACTGAAAACTTGCTCGAATAGAGTTATATACTACATACATTTTAAGAATTTATTGACCAATATGGTATGTATGTATATCAACTCACTAGCGACATATTTTCGCGGTTTTAGTTCTTCTGATGAAATTATAATCGTCTAATTGTGTCAGATTGTTACATTTTGACTTAGTGGCACAGCATTCATTTCTTACATCTACGAATTTTCAAAATTAAAATATATATATTATTAATATTTTTAATCTGAAATTAAAATTTAAACACACAAACATTAATGTGATAGTTAGAGGAAATGCCATGTAACCTTGATTACAGTCGTTCTTATTTGTAAACCAACTGGAACAAATTTGTTTTTCTGCTAGCAACAGCTTAACAATGGTTTTCAATATATTACCAAGACTCCAGTAGACAATGGTAGATAAGTTTCAGTGGCTTTCTAACTCTTTCTGTCTTTAACACTAACAGGGAACATAAAGGGTAGATATAACATACATGAGTCGGAGAAACGTGATTTGCTGTCGTGTACATATAAATGTATCGTGTTGCTCAGGATGTAAAAAAAATCGATAATACGTTGTATTTTGTGTCTGAGGAACAGACCTAGAGATTGTGGTACAATAATTGGAACATACGCGTGGTCATATGTGACAGAGCTATTCCATAACCGTAAAGTATTTCAAGATGGCGTCAGTGAATCTTGAATATTTGAAGATATAATTTCACCGTTTCAAATAGGAACACAATGTTCAATGGCTTCCGTGCAAGCAGACACTTACAAGTAAATCAATATTTCAAAATAGTATAAACAAGGAATTCAGAAATTAATGATGGCATATTTCATTGTGATTGTTGATTAATGAATATTACAGGAAATACTATTGTCTAAGTTTAAATGCCATTTTTTTTTTATTTTGGCGAACTCTATCCTTTTGTAATATTGGAATTTACAAAATGTTCCCATAGGTAAGCGCTACTGTATGTAACTACATAAAAATGATAAATTGGTAATTTTAAGAGAAGAACTGACAATACAAAGGCAAAAGACAAAGACGAGAAAAAGGAAAACTGATTGAATTAAACTATATCGACAATTGTGACGCCTCCTATGCTCTGTAGCATGGAAGGAGTACGACTTAATATCATATATCATTCATATCATAATCAGATGATAAAAACAACTTCAAATGTAAATGGTTTATAATTTAGTAAGTTATACAAGACGAAGCATCAAACAGTAACAAAGTGATACTAATGCCAAGTGTAATCTTGAATTTTTTCTTAATTTATGAGTTTTTACCGTTGTTTTTTTTTTCGTTAAATCCTTTTATATTGAAATTTTGATTATTGTCAGGTTGGTGTTTTAGTGACGTATAATCTAACATATCCTTGGATTAATTATTCCAGTTATCTTTCCAGCATATTAGCTAATTACTATTTAACATGTCTAATCTCTTTAAGATTGATAACCTGTGTATATGTCCTACTTTGCAAAGCTAGTGTCCCTTTCTTTATGAATAGTTATGTCATATATATTAACACAAATACTTAACAATAACAAAAACACATCTTTACCCTTACATATAGGTTTATATCAAACTGGATATGAAAAAAACCCAGATATATTGATTTAAACATAAGATTTAAGTGATCGATTGTTGGTAGCTTAACATCCAGTGGCAACTATTTTTTTTATTGTCCGGTGGATGTTTTATACTTGCGTATAATATAACAGGCCCAAATACAATATATGGTGTTAAACTTGTTTATCGAAACCATTGTCTTCTTTGCTAGATAAGTAATGTCATGTTGTGAAAATAGTGTAACAGAAGCGAAATCGTGAGCAGGACAATTATCGTCTATCTGATAACATGAATTGCATAATGATTATACGACAAAGCCATTTGTTTATGTTTCCGTGAATTGATATATGAAATATGCTTCATTCACGCCTGTGATTTTTCTTCTCGTCGTTCATCATGTTTTGTCATCTGTTTGCCCATTTCTCAAATACTTTTTTTGTCATTTCGTATTTCCCACCTTTTTGTATTTGTTAACAGATACAATTATACCTCAAAAATAGCTAGATCCATCTAAGGTCAACTTTGCCTGAGGGAGTTGAAACCTCCGTTTTTTTATAATTTAAAATTTATCAATGAACAATTTAAGAAATGTTTGTTTTAAATCATGTGAGTACCGAAGTACTGACTACTGAGCTGGTAATACCATTGGGGACTAATAGTCCACCAGCAAAGGTATCGACCCAGTGTTATAAAGAATGAAAACAACACGTTATAAAATCAAAGCGTCCGAAGCGCTTTTCTTGATTATCCTTCATCGGGACACTCAAAGCCGAATATTTGAAAGCCAAGGGTGTTTAAGAACCGAAACAGTTGAAAAGCTATATGACCAAAAGTACCTAAAATAGCCAAATCCATCTGAGGTCAACTTTGCGGGAGTTGAAACCTCAGTGAGTTAATTTTTACCTAAACAAAAGGATGTTAATTTTTTTAATGTTAACAAGAATATCCTTCTCAATCATCATTATCTATCGATTAAACTACTTAATATTTTACAGAGTTAGCTCCCTGTAGTGTTAGGTACCACCTTAATATTTGCCCAAAAATCTTCAAACAAATTGATAATTTGAATCATCAAGATTTCTTGATTTCAGTTCATGCTGCAGAATATGTAAAATTGACGCTAGTACATGTAACAAAATGAACTTTTTATGTTGGAGTTTCAGTTAAAATTTAAAGACTTTGTGAAACGAAAGGGTGATGAATAATGCATTTCGGATAATTTTCATACAATAATGTTGATCGGGCTGTATTTCTGGATAACTATGATTGACTAGGGCTAAGTATATTTTGTAAATAATATTGCTACAAAATGAATTAATTTTCATTGATGTCTTGAATTAGTATATCAAACAACTAATTAGAGCAGAACATCTATTAACATATTCATCATCATTCAACGTTTGAGGTTTTTCTATACGAATAAACATCTCAGTCTGTGTTTCATTGTCAAGTATTAAGTACTTGACTCAAAAGGCTAACAATTAATTATGATCACACCAAGGGTATCCTTTATCTGATGATGATAGGTCTCCACTTGATAAAATCAACCTGATGACTTTTAGAAAGTCTGTTTCCTGTGCTATTCGCCTTTGGAACGTACAAGTACTATCGTCCTTCAGGATAAAGTATTTTCACATGATTGTTTATTTCTGATTAATTTGGTAGGCGTATATCAAATACAAAAAGCTGCACAACGATCATTCTATTGTTCATAGTGATCCTAGGTATATTTCACTACAGATACAAGGTACAGTAAAAATACAAATAAGTATGTGTGGAGTTTAGCTTACGTAAACAGTAGAATGTTTATAATATTTAAATACTAGTAACAGTTTTGAGACTCAGCAGATAAAAAAATTGCAACATCTAGTAGTATTCTTTGATTGAGTTTTGTGTCTGATAAAGTTGTGCTTTTGTAATATGACCGAGTTTTTGTGATTTGACTAAATTTGTTTGTAAATATCTTTCGTTCTTAGCAGATATATTATACTAGAAAAAAAAAACTGTTTAGCTCTTTTGCAAAATAAAAGATTGTTACTTGCACTTGGCAAGACCTACAGCTTTTAAATTGCTATTTTTTTTTTTTAAATAAAATGTAGGCATTCAAAGTGGAGTTGGAAATATATAAGATTACCTAGCACTGAGGTAGAATTCATTTCTTAATGTCGCTGGTTTTGTCAATGTTAGTTAAAAATAGTATTCGAATCATTACATCACGGGCTCCTGACTGTTGACAAACACATACAGAATGAGGCGGGTTGTACAACCCATAGCCCGAGATATTGGTGTAACATCACAACAAAAAACTAGGAAAATCAGTTCAAAGGGTTGATTAAAACAGATCGGCACTAATTAACACACACACATTACCCAACAACAACAAAAGACAACGCAAGGCAGAGATCTTAAAGTACTCTAGATTACTGAAAAATGTTTCAAAGTCACTTGAAACTCATAAATAAATCATAATTATATGTTTTTAAAGGGCACATGTCATAAGACCTTGTAAGATGCAAGTAACATACGTGTCGTACATGTAGTATACATGTAGTCATGCATATTAAGTTATGTTTTAATTTATTTGAAACAAAATATCAATGTGTGTACTGACGAACACAAAAGTAAAAAAACTTACTACATGTACAGTGGTAAATTGATAAATAACTTTATTCAACGAATTCACAATTATTCATGGATCATATGTTGATTTACCGAACTTATTTACAAAATCACAATAAAAATAAGAATGCGATATTTCGTTTTAAATAAGGTCTTCACGTTAAGCCAAATTTTAAACCCATTTTTTTCTATTTTAAAGAAAAAGGTTTTTAGCTACGTGTGGTGACGGAATCCCTGACTTCATGATTTACCAACTATACATGGTTCACGCTCATTAAAAACTAAAACGTCACTAGGGAGAATTCTTATCACTTTGACACTGTTTAAATCGGCACCTGGTCAAATCGGCACATGTGATTGTTATTTCGGCACCTAGTCAAATCATGCCCTCGTTCATTTGACACCAGGGGTGTGTTGTTCAACTTGGCGTTAAACTAATCATATGATTAATTTTAACGAGTCGTTAAAAGTTAATCGCATGACTAGTAAATACAATGATTAAATTGTGTTGTTCAACTGATTGTATTAATTTTTAATGATATGATTACAATTGGCTAATTAGCAAGTGTTTCCCACAATGCATTGTAAATCAGGACCTATAACTTCCTTTTCTGTTTTAAATTATAACCTAATTCTTTTTACCCAGTTTTTGGGTGCCAAATATATATGATTGAATAAATATCGTATAACATGTTCATATTTGTATGGTAATATATACATAGTTTAGATTCATCACAATTGTCTGTTGGAGTTAAAATTAAAAGTGCTTGAAGGGGAAAATGATTTAAGAAATGCAGAAATTAATGCATTCTGTTTAACAACATGTGCTTTCGGGTACATTTTGCAATAAAAAAACATCTCCATTCACCCATTACTGATCATGACTACAATGGATTAGGCCCAAAAATGTTCATTTGTTTGTTCACAGAAGTTGTTATCTGAAATAATGGACCTTGCTGATCGTAGAAAAAATCCCAAACAAATTGTATTCATTAAGTAAAATTGTATTTCTATAAAAAGTTTTAATCTTTGTTCAAACTAATTTTACCGTGCAGCAAGGGCTGTTCCAACTTTGAAACATTGTCAGTGTTTGTCCTCGGTAGGCTAATCTCTTATTTAAGTTGTTACCGTGTTGGTTGTATAAAGTTTATTCTTTAGTTTCGCGGAATTTGAGTGTTGATAGCAGATAATTTTAAGTCTTTGTTAAATTTATTTAGCAATATGACGACGAGTCCTTCAAAAACCTGTAATTTCTGTTGTTCATTTAGTACAACTCGATACAGATTCCAGGTTATTTGTTTGATAAATGATGAAATTATCGTAATAATACATCCCAGGAATGTAATCTCTGTTGACGCTTTGGTGAAGAGTGCTTTCTTTCACGTCCGCATTTCTATCAAGTATGGCATGCCAAGACAACATTTTAAATGATTGTTAAGGATGGTGAAAATAAATTCAGATCTATGAACAATAACATAAATTGTTAATCATACGGCATAGTTTGTTTTTATCAAAATGAATTTACGACTTGTTCGTTACATTTATTTACAAAACCCTGAACAAGAATATTTTTCAGTTACAAAACAATAAAAAAAAAAAAAAGATCGAATACAACTATCCGACACCATGACATAAATTGGGTATCAGATATTCACGCGGGGTGCGTAAATATAGAAATAAGAAGATATGTTATGATTGCACATGCAGTAAATCTCTATACGTATACCAGAGACCAAATGCTGTAGAAGTTAACAACTATAGGTCACCTTTCCGCCTTCAAAAATTAGCAAACCCCAAATATCATAGTCAGCTACAAAAGGCCCTGAAATGACGCTTTCATTGTTAAATAATTCAAAGACAAAACTAACGCCATGATATATGTACAAAACAATAAACGAAAAACAAATATGATATACAGCAACAAACGACAACCACTAAATTGTTGGCTCCTGACTTGGGACAGACACATACAGAAAGATTAATATATACAAGGAGTGGGGGTTCTCTTCCTATATACAGATAAACACAGACGTCCCGCTGGTATGGGTAACTTTTTTTGAAATGTCAAATATATCAATGGTTTGTAATTTCACGGAGGTAATATATCAAATTTATTATATGTCATCCACCGGACCCCCGGCTTGTTTTGTAATAATCTGTTAAATGATTCCGCACAATAATGTTGGCCGTCTTTAGTATTTTAAAATCAACACTGCTCGGTAAGCGGTAACATACAAACGAATAACTGTCGATAAGTGCAATTTCTTTCTGTTATCGGATGACTATTGTATGTATCCGTTCGATCCTTCACACTGTCTTGTCTAATCTGTTTCCAATTCAACTCAACTCCTAACACATCTATTGTGTTTTTTTTTTTTTTTCAAATCTAAAGAGCTTTTATAACTGGTCATTGCTAAACTCCCTTTTCAGGAGATATATCTCATTTTTCGAGCACACACCAATGTTTGCATTGCTACAACAGCCATGTTTGATGTTTTAATCATATGATTAAAATTTAATACACCCTCATGAGGTTGATTACATCAAACGACAGTTTTGGCATTTTTTTACAACGCGTTTAAATTAACGAACAACAAACTAATCATATGATTAATTTTAATCCAATGATTACGAACATTTAGCACTATCGACAAGTTGAACAACAGACTCCAGTGGTGATAGTTTCGGCACCTAAATTCAACATTATGATTGTCAAGTAAACTATTGGAGACTCCTTACTCCGTACTCCGTTTTTCTTGGGTTTTTTTTTAATACTTTCACTCGTGGTGTCATCGTATATTTGTTGTGCGTAATAGATGTTCCAATGAAAGCTTTGTTATACACAATTGGGCCATAATATCTGTCCCTAGTGAAACTTTTATCATAAAGGAACCTCTATTTCATGACAACAGAACATTACCAGAAAACCTGGGCTACAAGATTAGTGCCAACATTATTAATTTTATACAAGTAGTCAGGAAATGCAGAATAAAAACAAAACAAGTTAAAAAAAAATACCTGACAATTATTAAAACAACAAACGGGTTATTGTTGGTAATTGATATAGGTTGATACATTTTTAAAATTTAACCAATGTAAACATTATTAATAGAGTATAGTGAAAACGTCAAACAGAAAGCCAACTGATTGTTGTTAATTGTGTACTCTTATTGCTTAATAACATGTGCTAAGTTTTAAACGATGTACGAAATGAACCTCTGAAATTTTAAGTTTTAAAAAAATATATATATATATGCGAAAGAGAGAAAAAAACGAAAAACTATATATTTTGCCTAAACATGAAGTCTTTGAGTCTAAGATGAATGATATTTTATTAGTTGTTATTGGCTTAGAACTAGGGGGCGCCTTCAAACTAGTTTAATCCCGCCACATTATGTATGTGTCTGTCCCAAGTCAAGAGCCTGTAATTCAGTGGTTGTCATTTGTTGCTATATATTATACATGTTATATTTGTTTTTCGTTCATTATTCTATGCATTAATCAGGCCGATAGTGTTTTCGTTTGAATTGTTTTGCATTTATCATGTCTGGGTCTTTTATAGCTGACTATGCAATATGTGTTTTGATCATTGTTGAAGGCCGTACGATGACCTTTTGATGTTAATTTATATGGCATTTGGTTTCTTGTGGAGAGTAGTTTCATTGATAATCATACCATATCTTTTAATTTTTATATTAACAAAAATGTACATTTAATGCAAACACTTAGTTTTCTTTGGGGTCATAACTGATTGCATTGTGACGTCATCAATAAGTTTTTCGTTTTAAATTTTGTTTAATCAAAACAGATATGAAACGAGATCGTATGATACAAGTTCAAGTCCGTTGCAAAGTTATTTTCTTATATTTTTTCAGTTAAACATCAATATAAAATCAGTTCTTATACCTGCATGTCTACATTGTCTGACGTAGAGAATATATTGTGTATGATGTGTTGTCAAATAATGTATAAAACTTTTATTTCAGCTTTAAACCTCGTTTTTATAACATCACTGTACCACCTGCATCACCTCACACAGGTCATGGGACTGATAGTTCACATTTTTGCTGCAATAGTTGCTTTGAACTTCCTGGGACGACCCGCTTTGCAGCTAGAGCAATCAGTTCTGGATCTGTTTCCAGAGTTTACTAGGTTGAAACAGGATATCAAGTCTGAACTAGCATCTATAAAGTCAAAGCTTCAGAGTAAGAAATGCTCTAATTTTTTAAGAAAATAAGGTTCCAATTCCTTATGACAAAATTGACCAGAGATGTCATCTGATTATTATTTTAGTTCATATAGCTTCCAACGGTTGTTTCCTTTTTTCACATTACTTGCTTTCAAATCATTAGGTTTGAGTTGAGACAAATTCAGAAAAAGCGCTGCGTACTCAATGAATTTGTAAAGTATTTTTTACAATCATAAATAAGCTTGATGACATTGAATGGTCAGTCAACTAGCATGTGGGTTATACTTCACACATCACAACTTTAATTACCCTTTGATACACAGTGTTTGGTAAATTGGTGTAAGAGCTACGATATTATTAACAACATAAATTTTACTTAAATCAACTTTTTCGTGTATCTAGCAGAATAGCAACATTTCTCCTTTTTTGAATTATAGTTTTAATATGCAAATTTGAAACCCTAAGCAGATGCGTAGGACAAATTTAACACGTGTTACTGATATTTGATAGACAAATTTAACACATAGTTACTGATATTTGATAGACAAATTTAACAAATAGTTATTGATATTTGATAAACACACTAAACACATAGTTACTGATATTTGATAGACAAATTTAACACCTAGTTACTGATATTTGATAGACAAGTTTAACACATAGTTACTGATATTTGATAGACAAATTTAACACCTAGTTACTGATATTTGATAGACAAATGTCCCTTGAATGAATAAATGCTGGTGCATGTTTTTTTTTCAGTTAATCAACGTATACATAACAAATACTGTTGATTAATTTGTCACATGAAATTAAGCAACCGCCAATCAATCAATACTGTTTATCTTATCAGGTGGACAAGATAAGAGAGTTGCATTTCATGCAAAACTACAACCAAGGATTGCAGTTATGGAGCCTTCAAAGACAGTGGTATTTGATTACGTTATCACAAACACTGGAAGCGCTTATAACAATCGAAATGGGCATTTTACTGCTCCTTATGATGGAGTGTATTTCTTTGTTTCTACATTTCATTCGATGATGATGTATAATAGCTATGGTCTTCACTTGCAAATGGTCAAACACAACTATGTTTTATCCGAAGCATCAACTGGCGCAAGTAGTGCTGGAAGCTCAATGAATGCAATAGTATCTCTAAAACGAGGTGATGTTATCAAAATACGGAATAATCCAATTCCTAGAGGAACATTTAAAGAAGGTATGACTTTCTTTTCTGGTTATCTTGTGTATCAAAACCTGAACACAAATAATACACGATTTCCATTTGATTAATTCTAAATTACTTTGATTTATATTATTGTAACAGTGTAGATTTGCCATTGTCTTAATAAACCTTTGTGAAACCTGTTTTCAGTTATTGCAATTATGCATTCTCAAACATTACAAGACCTGGTATATAAAGGATATACCTTAGCTAATCATAAACGTCATCAACACCATTGCAGAACGTTGACAAACAAGCAAAAACAATTTGCCCCATAACATATATGTTAGTCCAATAAACATGATAGACGCAAATCACATCAATTGTAAAATGAGTCATTATAATATTCTATTAGTTCAATTTGCAAAATTGTTTCAGTAGACTATTTTCATACTACCGACTTTTGACTATATTTTCATTTCGACAAGACTCCTGACTCTGATTCCGAAGTATATAATTTGTTGACAGGTAAACTACTCTGTGATGGTACATTGTGGTACTCGGTCAAGTGAAAGCAAGTAAAAGAAGTAAAATTAAATTTGCAATTGAAGAATTTTTGTGGGAAAAATTAACAGTTATCTTTTTTCCATACTTGATAAAATCATCGGAAAACAGTCATTTTCCACTAATTGTACTGACTGTAAGTTGACGTTTTTCATGTATTTCCTCTTAATTGACCAAATACCAGAATGACCTACCACAGAGTAGTTTACCTGTCAAACAATTATATACTCCGGAGTCAGAGTTAGTAATATGAACATATGTTATTAACCCTAATGTCGAATGATTTTTTTCTAAACAAATAAAATATATGTCATTACAGATGATTGTTCAAGTGTCAATCTATAAGTACTTAACCTGGTGATTAAAGGGTCCTCACAGTTCCACAATGCAATGAAATTGATTAACCTGCTAATAAAAGGATCCTCACAGTTACACAAAACGAACTCAATTACTTACCCTGCTAATAAAGGATCCAAACATTTATACAAAACCAAACTCAAAGTACAATGTACATACTCTGCTAATTAACTACTCTTCACATTTACACAAACAAAAACTCGAAGTACTTAACCTGCTAATAAAAGGATTTTCAGAGTTACACCAACCAAACTCACAGTACTTACCCTGTTAATTAAAGGATCCTCACAGTTACACCTACCGCACTCAGACTAATTACACTGTTAATAAAAGGATCACCACAGTTATACAAACCAAACTCAAAGTACTTACCCTGCTAATTACATTAAAGGATCCTCACAGTAACACAAACCGAAATCAAAGTACTTACCTTAATAATTAAAGAATCCTCACAGTCCCACAAACCACACTCAACATGCTCAAAGTACTTACCCTGTTAATTAAATGATTTCCACAGTTATAAAAAGATAACTCAAAGTACTTACCCTGCTAATTAGAGGATCCTCACAGTTACACAAAACACACTCAAAGTACTTACCCTGCTAGTTAAAGGATCCCCACAGTTACACAAACCAAACTCAAAATCCTTACCCTGAAAAAAGAGTCTCCACAATTACACAAACGAAACTAAAAGTACTTACCCTGCTTACTAAGGAATCCTCACAGCTCCACAAACCAAACGCAAAGTACGTACTCTGCTACTCAAAGACTCATCATAGCTACACTTAGCACAATCAAAGTACATTTTATATAATTAGAAATCTAACTTCACTACACTTAATATGTGATAATATTAGTTTGAAGGCGGCAACCCTCCCCCTAATATTGTGAATGTGATATTTTGATTGAGTGTGGATCTACATAGTGGGTGATATAACATGAGATGAGGAGCACTTACCCTGCCGACTAACAGGTTTTTCATCCTTTTGCTACTCATGAACTACTCAGTTTCTGGTGTATACCTTGATTTGTATCCTCTTAATAGATTGATGAGAATTGAACATCAGCACACTACTATTGCCTAAATTTGATATCGATCAATGCACTTAGTACGAGTATAACATACAGCGATGTAATACACAGTAAAGGAAGACAATATCTTAAAACACGTCTAGAGAAAACGTTGCAGATAAACAGTTTTGCTTTTACATTGCGACTTTTTTATTTTAAGAACAGACGCAGTGAAAAGTAAAGTAACAAACATACCGATTTGAAAACGAAAAGTTCTTTATAAAATGGCAAAATCAAAAGCTCAAACCCATCTAACAAATGGAAAACAATTATCATATTCCTGACTTGGAACAGGTATTGCCGTTTTTAGAAAATGGTGGGTTAAACCTGGTTTTATAGCTAGCTAAACCTCTCACTTCTATGACAGTTGCATTGAATTCCATTATATTGACAACCATATGTGAGCAAAACAAATAGACATTATAGGAAAAACAATAACAAATGGGGCACAGTAGTCAACATCTTAATCATTATAAACACAAATAACTGTTTCAACAAAGAAACACAAAAGGGCATGTAGACAAAGTGCATAGAAAAAATAAAAGACATGAACGCAAAATTGACCATAGCACAATTACATAATGGCGGGATGTATAAATGCCAAGCCACGTAATAAGTATATAATCAAAAATAGACTAAACAGTAAAGGTTACAAATATACAAGGACAAAAAAAGGGAAACTTTAACACGTAATTAAGATGACAAACAACGTCAGTACCTATAATCTATTCTTCAAGACCATTATGAATTATTTGTGATGTTATACGGAATATTTATGAACACGGTCATCTTTTCAAGGATCCTTTTTAGAAAAACGGACGACACGTTCTTCGACATAACCTTGGCTCATCAACTTTCTGCACAGACACTGATGATAAAGTCTAAGTAGCAGTGGCAAGCTCTTGAATAGCGAATGAGTTGGGAATGGATATCCCATATGTAGGAGAAGTATATTGCTGCCAAGGTTGGGAAAATTTATAATTTCAAAATTAAAATCGTCTCGCTTGTCATCGATTCTGGTATGGAGATGACCAATTATGTCAAATTCGAGGTATAAGTCTTAAAATGAGGCAGAGGAAGCCGTGTCTGATGTTTCTTTAATTTCTAGTTATGGAGGATATGTTAATGGAACCCAATCAGAAAAATGTGGATTGTTAATATTTATTAATTCTTTTTTTCTTTAATGGTTGAGCTAATTATATTGTTTTTTATATACCAGTGAATACGCTTTTTTAACTGGTGATCAGTCGTTTTTATCAGTGACTTCGCTTAGTTAACTGATGATCAGGCTTTCTGCATCGATGATTATCGTCCGTTAAGATGTCGTTCTTCATATCGTTATTCATTCGGTTAACAACTGTTTATCCTGTGCGGACTTGTATTATCTTTTAGCTTTTCATTCATCGTACATCAGGTGGTATCATATAATATGATATTGCGACTTTTCGATTCCAGTTCAACTAGAATCTAGAGTTATCGAATTAAGGACACGATTCAATGTTATATATAGAGAAAAGAACAACAGTCTTTTGCTTGATTTAAAAATAAATATATACTGGAACAAATGTTTAATTACATTTTGATTTCCGATTACAACATACCACTTGTCTCTGGTATGTTTTACCATGTCAAATGACCGGATTTTTTACATTTTTATGCTAGTTAGTCTAACGTTTAGTCAAATATTCATCATGAGGAAAAAAACGAAGTAAACCAATTTCTTTTGTATAAAGTGAAATTCTATATTCCAAGTCACACTATTGCTTGGTATGATAATAATATCATGCTGGTTGAACATTGTGCGCTTCGTAAATATTTCTAATCAAAACACAGTAGCGACGGAAACCTATTATTTTCAAATGTTCTATTTTATGTTTTTAGGAATGAAGGTTTTGACTTTGAGGGTTTTTCCCTAAACACTTACTAAACTGTGTCCAATATAACGAGCACAATTGACGATGTTATAATGTATATATTACTCTATAAATCGTTATTCCATGTTGTTTATGCGCAAGACGTTTGTAATATTGTTAGTTAATCATTTATGCGTGACATGATTATTAAACACGTCCTTCAATGTTTGTACGTAGAAAAACCTTGAAAGAAAAATATAATTTTTGCATGACTTGCCGACTTGTCATCAATCGATAAGTTCATGACATGAACTATTAGGGACCAAAATGTATAAATAATTATTCTGAAACTCTTGTTAGCAGTACAAATCTTAGATTGACCAAGCCATGCTGTCAGATTGTAAGGCGGTCGCATGATAACCTAAATGCATTTTTACAGAATTCGTGTTACTCTAGTTTTAATGTTTAGTATTTTCTTTAGCCTCCAATTAGTTTCTGAGTTGTAATATGTTTTGGAAATATTTGTAATAGTGATTTTTGACACTCTATCTGTCTCCTGTTACATTATTTTCTCATTTTTAATCTCTTAATCCCATTTTAATTGTCAATTTAATTGTTGTTTGGTTGTTGTCTAATTGACGTATACCATAACATATCCTGGAATTCATATTCCTGATATCGACCTACTGTCAACCCCATTGATAATTTGTAATTCGTGAGTAGTAACAAACTGGGTAAAACTAGTGTAGGCAATTTAAGGTTTTGAATTGTTAAGTCATATGTACCTAACCTTTACTAATACATACGACATTTTTGCAGGTATATATTTTTATTACAGAAGTAAAACTCATTTTCTTTTAGAAATACATGATGAATCAGTTTGTTTTAAATTATATAGTTTTGATGCCAGAGGCTTATAATAAATGATACAGATCCTGTTAAAAGAATATGTAAAATATTATTATAAGAACAGGCTAATAAAAGCATAACAATGGGAAAATTTAACCTTAGCTACTTGCATTACTACTAGGGGGTCTTTAACGATCGTGAATACCCACGAGGGCGATGACACTACTACTAGAGGGTGTTTAAAAATCCTTCAAAGCGTACAGGAATAAACCAAATAAACTGTCCAAATAGTTGTAAGATCGATGAATGTGTCGTCTGTATAACCAAATACCTCTAGGTATGTGTCAATTGTATGTATCTTTAGTAAGTCTGTTTACGTTTTACCAAATTTCTGTTTGCAAATCGTTATATTTTCTTCATTGATTAAAAATATCCATTACATTTGTAATATATGATTTTTTTTTTTTTTAAAGCTCCTTTCATTGTTTTCTTATTGAATTAAAAAATATTAACATCGATTAAAGGTATCGTTGATTTGTCAAAAAATATTAATATCTCTTCTTTTTAAATCCACCATTTTCTACATGAGGAAATGTCTGTACCAAGTCGAAACATGACAGTTGTCTTCCATTTGTATAATGTGTTTGAGCTTTTAATTTTGCTACTTGATAAGGGATTTTCCGTTTTGAATTTTCCTTGGAGGTCGAAATTTTTGATATTGTACTTTTTTCATGATTCTTTGTGATGAACCTTTCTGTTTAATTTCGCTCTTATGAGAAAACTACTTGAGAAGAAAGAGAGATACATAGAAAATGTACGAATTAATAATAAAACATAGGAGAAATTACATTAGTCTGGAAATAAGTTAACCTTTAAGAAGTTGTTTTTTAATTTTTAACTTAACATATGTGAATATGAAATGACAAATGATCATAAATTGCCTTGATTTACTTTGTCTACGTTCAGACGTTTTATAAACACTTTAAATATGCATCAGTAGACACATTTGTAATTTTTTTGTTGTTCTATTTTATAAGCCAGTCTATCAAAACAGAAACAAAAACAAACTTGTGATATAGGACATATTTCTTTACGTGAATCATGCGTGCCTCTAAAGGGGAAAAATGTTGTGCAATGAACGTATTTGAGATTTCCCGATGTCGAACAAGCTGCTTTGTTTTTACAGTTGTTTCTAGTAGTAATCGAATCAATATGGGATCCTTCTAAGCAGGCACATGCACTTGACATTTAACCTATATGACGCGTTTGCCCGAAAGTTGTGTCGATGCAATATTGGAACCACTTTGCCTAAATAGGTTGGCCACCTTATCATAGGTGAAGTTTATAGTAATGCTTCCAGAGAAAACGTATGCAAATAAGCTTGCCTGAAGAAAAAGAATGTTTACAGTCAATTTATGTGTACATAATCGTAAGTAGGAACTTTACTGTTTTTCCTGTGACAATCAAATATTGAATTGGAATGATTTCATTTATCATATCTTTGATAATTCAAAGTAGTTTCGATTTGCATGCCAATACGTTAACAAAATAATGAAATCAAATGAAAAGGTATTATAAGGCCACTGTCATGACTGTTTTAGTCTTTTTTATTCGAAGTTTGATTTCTGGATTGGCAACATTGTGTTACGTTTGTAGAAAGTGTTTTTCCACAAACAATCGGTATTCTAATAGAAACCAACGGTGCTACTCTGTTTACCGTGATGTTCCGTTTATGAGGCTTACTAATGCAGGATCTTTTTCGGAAGAATGAAAAGAAGCACCACCATCATTTATTTTCACATGCTGCTATATAAGTGGTGTCCTCTTCCTATCTAATCAAAGTTTGGTGACTATGTTGAACGTATTTTTCTCTTTGAACTTGAAATAAAGCATACAACAGATATATTTAAATCTGCCTCACATCTTGACCTACATCTAGAAATCGACAATGAGGGTCGGTTGAAAACAAAACTTTACGACGAAATATATGATTTCAGCTTTCCAAATGAGAATTGTCCTTTTCTATGTCGCAACATTACAACTGCGCCCGAATATGCAGTGTATCGTTAATTGTTTTGTTATAAATCAGGCCGTTAGTTTTCTCAATTGTTTCATAATTTTCATGTCGGGGCCTTTTATAGCGGAGTGGGTTTTTCGCATTGGTGAAGGCCCGTACTGTTGCCAATAATTGATTACATCCACTTTATTTGAACTTTGGTGGATAGTTGTTTCATTTTGCAAGCATACCTAATCTCCTTATTTCTATATATATCTCCCAGTTGATACGATATTCTAGAGCTACCATTTCCTGTCCTGATTCCCTTGGTATTTGATTGCCAAAAGGTGAAATTGAAATCATCCCTTGGAAAATTGTATATACACTACGACTAGTTAGTTGACCACTATGGAATATCTGTTTCGCTGATGACGGCGGATATTGTGACTTCCAAATTAAATTGATCGCTGCGTTTGAACTTGCATGAGCAACAAAACGGGTACCACAAGTTGATCAGTTTCAGCTTACTCTTCCGGAGACATGATATCACCCCTGGTATTTAGTGGTGTTCTTCTTGGTTGCTCAGTCCGTTGTTTTTAATACTCACGGGTAGTAACCTCGTCATATCGAAAAGCGTTTAGTACAGTGATTTTGTCATAGTTTGGTTAAGATGAACATGGTTGTGTTAAGTGTTTTTGTTGACAAACAGTTTCAAAATATAAACATTCAAATAGTTTGTTAAAGGAACTAATGACAACAAATTCAAGCTGGTAAGTATCTTTGTTTATAGCTAATATGTTATCACATCAAAATTTGTATCATATAGTTATCAATTTGACACAGAATATGCTTGCGTATGTCAAAATTTAAAAGTTGTGATTCGTTTCTAATGCACAAAGAAAAGTGGTTTGCTTACTGTCTGCTACATCACATATTTTGTTATGATATAAAACTGCCGTCAATTTTCCCGAAAAACAGCCCCTAGTGCACACAATTTGAGATTACAGAATATTCGGTGTCATGGTTTGGTTCATTCGTGTCATGGTTTATTTCATGTTGAACATGGTTCAGTTATGTGATTCTATTCGTGAATGAAGGAAGAGTAACGATCAAAATAAACAGACATTATATATATTGAAATACTCTTTTTTAAATCGTTTAATTTGGAATACAAAAGACATATATACGCACATTAAATGTAGTATTAAATATATTATTAAGTACATGCGGTCTGATTGCCAATGAGATAACTATCCACCCGAGACCAAAATGACGTAGATGTAAGCAACTATATGTCGTCGTACGGCCTTCAACAATGAACAAAATCCATACCTTTCAGCCAGCTATAAAAGGCTCCGACAAAATTATATGTATAAACAATTTAAATGAGAAAACCAATGTATTATACAATATTACAAAAACATAATCATTTTTATTCGTTCGTAATAATAATTGATAAAAGTGGACATTAAATCGGCTTCATTCTAATTCGGAATTGTGATTTTTCATATATTTGAATTCTGAACTTGTGTGTATTTTTTTTGGTTTTTTTATGTTTACTAATAGTTTGTAAAACAAATAAGTTTTAACTGTTGTCCACGTCACGCGTTAACTATTTGTTTCGTGGATGGTTGAAGACTTATTGTGTCTTCTTGATATCGTTTGGTTAGTTTTGTAGTTGGGATACTATAGCATGGGCGTACAACCTCACATCTCCTTTTATTCCTCATAGACTGGTTCAAAATAAAACAACAGATATATAGTTTAGTAGAAAAAAAAAGAAGAACAAAAATTACTTTTAAACAAGCTGATACGTTTTGCAACTTTACAAATTGAACAAGTGATGCCGCTCACGATATCATCGACAGAGTCAATCATGGACAAATAATCTATGTGAAACAGAAGCAGCGCTTTCTGTTTTTTGTAATTATTATCTCAAAAGATAGTTTAAAAGAGCAGAGACTATTTAAATTATAAAAGCAAAATAACAAAAATACGGGACTTCGAGGTAAATTCTAAACGGAAAGTCCCTAATCAAATGGCAAAATCAAAAACTGAAACACATCAAACGAACGGATAACAATTGTCATATTCCTGACTTGGTACAGACATTTTTTTCTGTAGAAAATGGTGGATTAAACCTGGTTTTATAGCCAGCTTCACCTCTCATATGTATGACAGTCGCATAAAATTCCATTATATTGACGACGATGTGTGAACAAAACAAACAGACATAATAGTTAAAAATGTAAAAAAATAAAGGTACAGCAGGCAACATTGTGTTATAATCTTAGTCACTATAAAAACAAAACAAATATTTCAACAAAGAAAAACAAAAAGGCATATAGACAAAGCACATAAGCAAAAACGAAAGACAAGAATACTAAAATTTACCATAGCACAATAACACAATGACGGGATGTATAAGTACCGAGCCACGTCAAATGGATTGGGCCAAAAATAGACTAAACAGTTAAAGTAATAATTTACAAAGACAAAAAAAAAAAGAGTACCATAACACGTCATTAAGATGACAAACAACGTCAGTACTTAGAATCTATACTTAAAGACCATCGTTTATTATTTGTGAAGTTGAAAAGGAATATTTACCCACAAGGTCTTCCGATGAACTTTTTTGGAAAAAGGACGAGACGTTCTTTGACACACCACTGGCATATCAACTTTCTGCTCAGACACTGGTGACGGTTTACAAAGTCTGAGTAGCATCTGCAAGCTCTTGAATATCGAATGAGTTGGGAAATGTATATCCCATATGCAGGAGAAGTTGGTATATTGCTACTAAGGTTGGAGAAACTGATAATTTCAAAATTAAAATCGTCTTGTTTGTCATAAATTCTGGTACTAAGATGACCGCTCATGCCAAATTCGAGGTATAAGTCCAAAAATGAGGCGGAGGAAGCCGTGTCTGTTGTTCCTTCAATTTCTAGTTCTGAGGGATATATTAATGGAACACAATCAGAAAAGTTTGATTGTTAATGGAAAGAACAATATATATGAATGTGAAATTAAATGATATGGCTTCTTTGATCTTCTTGTTTTTTACAAATGTCTGAAGGAACTCCGACTAATATGAAGATAAGAAGACGTCGCTGCCGCAAAGTTCGCTCTCATAGAAATACCGATAATTTGGTGACAAAGTCTACCTCCAAATTCAACAAATATGTTGTCAATAAGAAACTCCAGCATACTGGTCACTTGTTCCTCTGTGTAGCATGTTTTATTTTTTTGTTCACTATTAACAAAATATGCCGTATGGTATCCAAAAGTAATAAACGTATAGCGTGCGCTACCATTTTTATGTTGAAAAGCATTGTAGATTTAAATTATTTTTTTTGGACGATTTTTCAATTACACATAGGGAATGGTGGTACACAGGGTTAAAAAATTAAACGTTTTGATAGAACTAATTTCAGAGAAAGATCGAGATTTACATTTATTCAGAAGTTCTTTAAGAGTTTTTTTTAAAATCCATATATGGTTAATACCACTACGCGAGTAAACAGTTACACGGTATTTCTGAAAACCCTCTTTCATTGCAGAAAGAATCTTTGTCAATCTAATGGACAATTCTTTCGTCGAACATGCAGATGAGCTGGCAATGTACGGCTGTTTGTATGGAATTTTGTGAAGCTTAGGTATCCAATACAAACAAGGTAAGTCCTCCGATTTGCTGCTCAAAGTAATGTTCATTGAAGCTATTAAGGACTTATGAATCACCAAAATCTCATCCTTGTCAAATGATGTTTTTGTATGTGGGATTACATGAGTGCTTATTTATTCCTAATTCTTTTACAAGACACTCGTAGTAGTACGATTTGCATACTAAGACAAGTCACGAGTAGTTAAATTGTTTAATGTACGTTTTGCCAATTACAGCATCTAATTTTGGTTTAAAAGGCTTTTTTTCTTTTTAGTCAGTTGGTAAATTGTGTAACCTCGTTTAATTACAAGCGTTTTTAAACAAACTATCAATATTGAGCTGAAACAAATATATATTAATTTGGATCTAAACCATGACAAACTTGATCAAAACCATGACGAATTTCTAGACACTTAACCGAACCATGTCATAACTTAACCAAACCATAGCAATTTCGATAGTTTGCTTATTCTGCGTTAGTTTCTTGAAAACAACAATTCCAATGTAGATCGTTTGACTAACAATGCAAATTCAAACATCTTATTTGCTTTTTATTTGCTCGTTTGAATAGAACTGAGGCAATTGTTCGGGGAAGTAACTTAACACAACCATGTTCATCTTAACCAAACTATGACAAAATCACTGTACTAAACGCTTCTCGATATGACGAGGTTACTACCCGTGATACTGTTGTTTGTTTTGTGGTGTTGCTTTTCATTGTTTGCCATGTCATTGTCAGTTCGTTTTTGACTTATGAGTTTGACTCTTTTGCCTCTCTTTTCAAATTTCATTATAAAACTATCAAATAATTTCTTTCACTTTAAAAAAACCATAATAGTATTTATACTTTTAATGTTTGTCTCACCGATGCTTCAAACGTTTACTATTTAGCGCAAAACAGTTCAAATTTTCCAAAACAAAAGTCTCATTTTGAGCTATTCTTAAACATTAGATATTGGCAACATCTTTATGCCAAAAGATATGTTGCTTCAAATGTATTAAATTAGAATTTAAATTTGCGTAAACAGCATAACAATTGCAAAAAATTTCAAGAAATTGTTTTGGATTAAACGAGAGGCGTAAGATACCAAAGGGCCATTCAAACTAATAAATCGAAAATAAACTGACAACGTCATGGTTAAAAAAATAAACTGACAACGTCATGGTTAAAAAAATAAACTGACAACGTCATGGTTAAAAAAATAAACTGACAACGTCATGGTTAAAAAAATAAACTGACAACGTCATGGTTAAAAAAAATAAAAATAAGACCAACAAACAAACAACAGTACATAAGACTGAGAAACACGAACCCCATCGAAAACTGGGGTTGATTTCAGGTGCTCTGAAAGGGTAGGCAAACCCTGCTCCACACGAGGCACCCGTCGTGTTGCTCATATTGGTACACACCAGGTAATAAGTCTTATTCGGTAAGTCACTTCTGTGGAAAAGGGGACGGGATTGTAGTTACGACATCCACTTTCATTTGTGAAACGGATATTCCATAACGGTAAACCAACTCGTGATTGCGTCCGTTAAACTTACGAAGAGATGATTAATACTTCACCACTTGGAACTCATGATTTAATAGCTTCCTTGTGAGCAGCAACTCACTATCATAGAAATTATGATAGGAAATACAAGCCCTGTAACATCGTATTAACTGGAAGATATATACTCCGTATGCAGGCGCTGCTGGAAAGTTGCTACATATAAATGAAAAGTTCACAATTGGGAAGCTGAAATTATCTCGTTTGTCATAAAGTTTTGTTTTCAACCGACCCTCATTGTCAATTTCTAGATGTAAGTCAAGGTATAAGGCAGACTTAACTATTTGTTGCATCCTTTATCTCAAGTTCGATGGGATAGATGCGTTCGACATAGTCACCAGATTTTGAATTATTTCGTTAGAGAACATCATCTATATAGCGGATAGTTAAGTTACAGGATACTTCTAACTTCTTTTCTTTCCATCTAAGAAGTTCCTGTATGAAGTCAGCCTCACTGGATTAGTTTATTTAGCATATCATATATAACATAATGATCCTCCTTTAGCATCAGGTCGGGTATTTAGTGGGAAGTGTGTTGTTTTTTTCAAAAGTTTTCTATGACGTGTTTTGTCGACACTGCGGTTTTTCTTTTGTCGGTTTTTGGAATTATATGTTGGTATGGTCACTGAATATATACACTAATCATCCAAAAGATATCTTTTTTTTTGTGCTAGAATTCTAATTGAACTGTCATTTTGGAAAATTCTTGCATACAAATTTAACATATGAGATAGTATACACTTTTAACTGAACAAACATATCTTTGATAAACATTCGTTTTTAGTACAATATCAACATAATGCAACAAATGTTCACCACCTCCTTTAAATAACAAGTATTTCATGGAAGTACATTGCTTAAACTTTAGTGTTCATGATTTATTTTTTGTTCACAAAAAGCCATTATCAACAAGTGTTTTTAAGCCGGTTGAGCCAACACATCAACTTTTTATCCGATACTTGTTATTATTCTAATTGCACAATACATAGCGTATGTCTTAAAAATTTTGCTGATGTAAGTTCTTTATTCTCTAGTTGATTTAAAATAGTAGAGTTTTTATCATTATCGTTATTCTCTTATTTATTTCTATTATCATTTGGATTATTATTACTACATGGTAGTATTAGTATAAGTAGATGTAGTAGTAGTAGTACTGTTATATCTATATATTTGTTAAACGTTCAAAGTTGGTGTTGAGTAAACAATCGGAGTATACTGCAGCAAACATTCGATAAACAATGTCAATAAAGTGTTTTTAAATGTCTGCTGGTTCGTGATAACGCCTTTTTTTAGTTTATATTTCCATTATCAATTATCCAAAATCTGTACCTAAACAATGTGTCACCATTTTTATTGGAAGCTAGTGCGTTTTACATTTTCACTTTAATGATCTTAAAAGACAAAATAAGAACAGATTGTTTACTTCAGGAGGACTTTTTCATTCGTTTGGGCAATAGTTGAAATTTTTGACTATGATTCGTTTGAATCTAATGATCTTCTTCTCCTCAAATGTTCAACATATTGTTGGTATCTTGGAATGTCTATTTATTTGTTCAATGTACAAAACATGGTTATGTACAAAACAAGGTTAACCCCGCTACATTCTGAATGGTCCTCTCCCAAGTCAAGAGCCTATATTTAGGTGGTTGTCTTTGGTTCATGTTTGTCATATTTGTTTTTCGTAAATTGTGTTGTTGTACATATCATAAGTCCAATACAAACTGACAACGCCATGGGATAAACCGAAAAGCGACCAAAATTCAAGTGCTCCAAAAGCAGATTCTGCTCAATATTTGGCACCTGTTGTGTTTCTCATTTGAATACACGTTCGTTAATAAGAGTAATTATGGGATGTCACATTCGAGTTAAAAAGGACGATATAGTGATCACGACAATTAGAAAATACATCTATAAAACATAAATATATAATGTTTAACAAACTCGTAAAGGCATTCGTAAAACTTTTCTTTAGTTCTGATATGAATCAGATAAAAATCTGGATCGTTTTAGCTAATGCATTAAACAATTTTAGAATATGTTATGAAATCATGGCTCTGGCTTTGATTATTCTCAAATGGTCATTCGTTCATTTCTTAGTACAGAAACATGCTAGATACATGCACAAATTACAACAAACAAAAGAAACAGCTCTTTAAATTTCATACATGTAAAACCTTTCATACCTATACACGATGGATCTACAAATTATGAAAGATGTTTTATTGTTGTGTACTTATATAAACATCAAAAGCGTTGCGTTGATGATTTGAATAAATGCACATTTTGATGGCAAAAGATTTAAGTAATGCATTATGTTTTTGTAGGCATTGTACCTGTATATCAATTTCCACAACACGAGGTGTTTAACATACGGATACAAAAATAAAACAATCAAACAATTTATAATATATATTTATGAAGGAACAGTAGTTGGTATATAGAGACTACATATGCCTCAATTATAATGTTCGACGTATATATAAAAAAATCATTCTATATATTTTTATAAACTTATTATCAGCTTCAACTTTGTTATGTGCAATCCCTGTGTGTTTTGCTGTATAACGGGTAGCACTGATTTCTTACTTATAATGACTTAATTAATTTTGATCGCTTGTCGTTATTATTTCTAATTTATACAGAGGTTTTTCTTATATCGGAATACATCTAACGTTTCAAATCAATAAACGACACATATTGATATAATCGTATTCTATCTAAATATAGATTACTGTGTCACGGGTTTTTAAAATTACCTGTGTGATAAGTGGATATGCTTTCAGATAAAATGGCTCAGGCGGCGTCTAAAACATGTGAAATTTGCATAAGTGCTTCAGGATCGCAATACTGCTTAGAGTGTGAGCAATACTTTTGTGAAAATTGTAAAACATTTCATAATAGGCAGAAAATATCAAAAACTCACCAGTTTCAGTCTGCATTAGACATAATCCCGGAAAGTAAATCAAAATGCAAAGACCACAATGAAGACGTAAGTTTTGTGTGTAATACCTGTAACGTAGCAGTATGCAGCAGTTGTGTGACAGGAAGTCACAAACGGCACGATTTCTCGAAGCTTCATGGCAGCATCTCACGGTTGAAAGCGAAGAATAAACAAGAACTGCGTAGAAAGGTACAAGTGGCAACCAAAAAAATGAAGAATATGGAAGAAGGTTTAAGGGCATTTGATATGAAGGTTGAAGTAGTTGTCAAAGCTATTACAGAAGAAGGTACAAATATAAAGGCTATGGTTGATAAATGTATCGCACATATGATTGCATCGGTCAAGGATCAATCAAGGACGGAAAAGGAAAAATTGACAACGATCATATCAGATACTAGAATAGATTTGAAAGTGGGAAGCGACTTAGACAAGAAGATATATGAACTAGACAAGACGCGAAACGATGCTAAATTGTTACAATCTTTACAGAAGCTTACAGATGACATTGCAAAGCTGACGATAGAGCCTATAACCGAGTATCCCGACGTACACTATAGTTCTAAGTCCACAACCAATCATGACATCACACAGCTGTTTGGCACATTCAATATAAGGTAAACCAACAGGAAAAACACATGATAAGAGTATTGATTAGTCGACTGCTTTATGAAGTCGTAACATATGCTTTATATGGCTTGATAACTATAATGTGACACTTATTCGTGTAGGGTTTTTCCCGGTCCATATATTTGGTTAATCATAATTCTGTTTTCAAATATTACTGTATTTCTGAAGTAAATCGCATGGAAGACGGATGGAGACAATCTAATAAAACAAAATATGTGATTATTTTCAGTTTATTATTTATAATTGATTAACATTGTACTTTAGTTAAAACAGATGTGGCCAATAATTATGTACATTACGAAATGAAATAACAATGTACTCCCGATACTTCGTAAAATTGTGAAGTAATTCAGGAATACTAAGTTTTCAAACCGGTACCGTGAAATTTGTTTTCAAGAATTGTTAGAATGTTTTGTTTTGATATTAGGCCTTAAAGAAACACATACCTAAAATCAAATTCATTGGACTATTTTTACAGTGATGTACGTACACTACAATCCGGGCACAGAGAGAAAGAATTACCTAAACCAAAGAGGTAGGGCAATATGTTTGTATATTTTACAGTGTTAAATTTACTCTTATGACAATGTAACCTCTTCGTCAATTATTTAAGTAAATTGTTCATGTATACCTTCAAATTTTACGTAATGAAGCCCCTCTATCGACGATTCTGATTGAATTGGTATCCTATATTGTGTAAACCAGAGCACTGTTTAAATGTTGACATTTTTACTAGTTATATACTTAACTTCATTACATTGTTTCTAAGTAGCTGTTTTTAAAGCCGTATTTGCTTATATTTCTTGATACATATATTTGGTTTTAATATTTGGTTTTGTTTTGATTAACATCTTCTACAAAGTCATTTGTAATAGGTTGCATACGTAAGGAAGCACTAAATCTAGCACGATTACGATTAAGTGACTAATACTGATAATGCTATGCAAACTTATCTCGTTAATTATTTTCCATAGCGTTAAAATTTAGTTGTATTTAATTTTCGTAAATATACTGCTCGTTAAAATGTGTCTGCTTGTCTAGTTGAAGATTTAGAATCTTGATACTATAAAATTACGATATAACCAAGATACTGAATGTAAAAAAAATTCATCAAAATTATCAGCACTAGTAAGGCAAGTTGTGCATGATATAAGCTGAGGACACCATACTGTTTTACCAACGACATTATCGAGTCATGGTGCGCAGACTTCTTTTAATTTTGTATCTATTTAGGTAGTTGTGTGATAACTGTCGTGTGTCCTTTCGTCAATTTCGTTGTTTGCCATATCTTTCCCAATTTGTCTTCGACGTATGATTTTGAATCTCCACTTTGATGTGGTCCACTTCTTTTTTGAAATATCCTCGATTCACAATATTATTAAAATCGACTGTTGATGGAGGGTTCAAAGACTTGCGCAGTCACATTCACAATCGAGTAGTTATCAATGGTTCAACGACTTCAGCAGTCACATTCACATTGATTTTAGATGAAGGGGTCAACATTTACAATCGACTATTGATGAAGAGGTCAACGACTTTAGCAGTCATAATCATAATCGACTGTTGATGAAAGGGTCAATGACTTCAGCAGTCACATTCGAAACGACTGTTGATGAAGGGGTCAACGACTCCAGCAGTCAAATTCACAATCGACAGTTGATAAAGGGATGAACGACTTTAGCAGTCACATTCACAATCTGCTGTTGATCAAGAGATCAACGACTTTAGCAATTACATTCACGAATAGCGACAAAAGTTAGTAAAGTTGGTTTGATTTTGCCATTTGATTAGGGATTTTCCGTTTTGAATTTTCCGCGGAGTTTGGTATTTGTGTTAATTTACTTGTTTCGTTTGACTGTATACTATCACTGAATGACCTTAACATAACACTACCAGTTATTTTTAAAATGTTTGGAATAATAGTCATGTGATATTACCAATATGCCGAACAATTAAACTGTTTTGCGTATTGTTAAATCAAAAGACTTCATCAGTTCATGATATTTGTTGCTGTAAGAAAGCCGGGGAAAAGGAAAGGTATATATAAAACATAAATAATTCTATACGGATTTTGAATATAGATGAGAATGTCGTTAATTCGTTATTACATTGTCGATACATCAGTTGGTGTACATTCGAATATTGTTTTGGTGATGTCATCAGGTTTTGTAAAAAGAGACGATATAGACCAATATGATCATCAACACTAGAATATCCGACACGGACACCATAGGAAATATTTCTAAATTTAGGAAACATATCTTCCTGGTGCAAAGGTTATATCTCTGTCTGGGTATGAGTAGATTATAATTTGTTTTTTATCTAACTTGAGAATCATTGACTTGGTAAGTGCCTCATGTATATTCAAATGAAGTTTGGTATTTTTACACTGTTTATTTGTGTACCAATTAGTAACAGCTCAGTGTTTATATCATCTTTAAAAAAAAGATTAATTTTAATTCAATCAATTGTGGTGTTCGTTATAGCGATTATGAACAGGATGTGAAACCAAAAGAGGAAGGCAAATACTTGTACAGATGTGATAAGTGTGGGTAAGTTCCTTAATATTGTTTCTATGGACATGACGTAAAGATATATATTGATCTTATATGGCGTATCCAATATTTGAATTAAAAAAAAGGTTTTAAATGTTTAAGTTTCAATGATGTGCGAAATATCTGTTTTCTTCGAAACATGCAACGTCTTTCAATTGTACTTGGCTAAGGACACAAAGATGATTGCAATGTTTTAGAAATCCACGTAAAGATCATTGATGTAAGGAAAAACAGAAAGAGTTTTCCAAAGTAGTTTCTAAGTAGAAATCTACCTCATAACTTGTAAATACTTTGAGATTTGAAATAAATAAAACACTTGTATATGCAGGTCACGAGCAACATAGGTCCGGTTGTGCCATCATTGATATGAATGGACGTATAACAGTCACTTGGATACCGAATTTCCCAAAAAAGGGAAAAATGTTGTTAGAACAATTTTGATAAGTTAATAAAAATATTTACTTATACCTTGGTAAAACATTGTAGTTTTGATTCGTTGAAAATTCCAGAACAACATCGAACTTAACCACAATCCTCAATAATGAACGACAAATCGTACATACACTAATCATAGTTTAAAATTGAACTGTATCTTCAACGACTCGACATTGGCCCTTTTTCGACGGTTATGTTTCAGATATTTAGAACGCTAAAAAGCCTCATAACTGATAACACAATTGTCAATGGAAGCATAATGTATAGCTCTCAATGCAGCGAATAATTATCAATTTAAACACTTTACGTTTGTATTAAATTTTAGATACTTATATTTGCTGAGTCAATCATCACCTATGAGACCATTAATTGTCGTAATGCACGTCTGATAAATAGAATGTAATGCCGTTAATGTTAGCATCATGATGTAATATTTGTCCATAACGATTTTGAGTGGTTAAATAACAATATAATTCAACAATAGGTGGTAAAATGAAGTAAATCAACCACATTTTATTCGAAACCATTTGTTTTGCATAGAAATGCTATCTGAGTAAACGACAACACATCTATCAGTATATTTGTTTGTGAATCTGTCACTTATACATGTGAAACTGACACCATTAATCTGTTTCGTCTTTCAGAAAGGAAAAGAGATCTAATCTGTAAGTATTATCTACGTGTATTGTAAGTAACAAATAGTCAAAACAGTCATTTACTACAGACATGATTTTGAAATATATTTAAACACTAGGCTCGTTCGGATAATAGACACCCCGTAACTATTTGCAAAATATTTAACAATGACCATTAAATACAGACATCTTTGATACAAAACCTTTATGATAAAGGTATATATTACCATGACTCAGATTTGTTTATGTGCTCCGGTCATTCAATTCAATGTTGAGGTGTTTAGATAAAAAAAAAGTGGTATGAGTGGCAATGAGACAACTCTCCATTCAAGTCACAATT
This sequence comes from Mytilus californianus, assembly GCF_021869535.1. Lineage (NCBI taxonomy): Eukaryota > Metazoa > Mollusca > Bivalvia > Mytilida > Mytilidae > Mytilus > Mytilus californianus. The sequence continues at coordinate 4,775,233 of NW_026262669.1, read as the reverse complement.
TGTAAAAGTAGGTTGACTAGGTTTTGTTAGATTCCATTTCCTCTATTATCTTATTTCAACCAGGCATTTTATAACTAAATCATGACTCTTATGATAGCGGGTTGCTGATAACACAGAAGACATTGAATACAAATACTAATGTTAGTGGCATCCCTTACATGGCTTTTCGAACGCGAACATAGTTTGGTTGACATATTTGAAATATTTGTATTCCATATAACTATGAATATGTTCCACTTGTCATAACAACAATCTTTCCTATTTTACCACAAAAGACTTACAATGGATATTTTCATGACCAACACGACGGATGCAAGGTCTTAGTTTTCTTTGTATAGTTTTGTTATTGTTGTTTGTCCTTTTATCGTTTATTTTTTTGACATGGTGTTGTTTTTTTTTTTGTTGGATTTTCCAGTGCCCCCTTGTATCTTGTCTAAAATGTCTTTTACAAAAATGAAGAATTGACATCTAGTATACTGGTAATAAACAAGAAAACTAGGATCCCATCTGAATAAGTCGATATAAACCGCCTGTTATACGTATTCCAATTTAACAGTCAGACCGATGTTGTTTTTCATTATGTCGTCCATCTGTCTGCAATACATTAAGAAATACTTTATATGAAATTTAAAAAAAAAACGCATTGTTGCCTTGTTTGGAACATTATCAATATTCAAAATGGTCATGTGTCGTCTTAACATTTGCAATAATACATACATATATATCAAATGTTTCCTCTTAACCTGTATCAATATTTGAATTCTACAAAAAAGGAACAATCCAGGGAAATAATTACACTAGTGAAGTCCAAGTTTAACGTAAATAAAGGCAAAACTAGTATACCGCTGTTCAATAGTCATAAATCGATTAAGCGAAATCAAATCCGGGTCAGAAACCAAAACTGAGGGAAACACATCGACTATAAGAGAAAACAAAACGGAACAACAGAAATATTGAGCTGCTATAAAAACAAACGCCAACATACATAAAAATGGACTATGTGATAACAATTGCCATATTCCTGACTTGGTACAGGACATTTTAAGAAAAAATGGTGGGTTGAACCTGGTTGTATGGCTAGCCAAACCTCTCGCTTATATAGCAATGTTACAAAATCCGCTAACATGACAACATTACGTGACAGGAATAAAGAACAAATAAATGCAAGAACATTTAGGACAGAGAAATACATAAATACATAATATAATAGTCCATTTAAACATTTAAACCACAGAATAACAACGAACACCTAAAATTAATTTAAGACAGAACGCATATACAGCACAATAGAATAATAAACTGTACGTCACACGAATGTATAAACGCCACAAAAAGTGGCGTCACAGTTAGATTTCTAAAAATACAATATGAAATTTGGATTAAGTTTGTAATGGTGTTATTTGATGTATTTTCTAACCATTACAAGAATATTAATATAGAATTGTGTTAGTTATGGTGTAATTATTTGTATTTTATAACCATGGTTTTTCTACGAAATCAAACTTTTTCTTCTAAATAAAACTATGAATAAAACAATTGAATCCTGTGCATATAGTTGCTTTTAACCTGAAAATCATATAAATGAACTAGGTAACGTTGTTTTATTTTATTTTTATTTTTGTTTTTAATCTTTCGGCTGGTATCATTCAAAAACAAAACAATCCTTGTTTTTTGTATGAAAAGTAAAATTGTGAGATGTGTTGCACACATACAAACCTGGTTTTACAAGTTGAATATTCATTGTATAACTGGCTATGGGAAATAGGTTTCTCATTGTTAAAGGCCGTACAGCAACCTATAATTTTTATCCACGTCATTAAAAAAATGTATTTATTGGCAATCATATTACATCTCTTTGTTTGTATATCAAAGGGTGCTCGAGCAAAAAACTTAGGAAAATAAAATAACTACTGTCATTCCGATGTTTTACTTAAATGTCACATGTCTTTGTATAACACAGGAGGACATTGCAGGATTTGCACCTCCTGCTATGTATGTCTAATCCAACTATAAGCACCTTAGGCATAACTTTATTTACAAAACCATCTCAAGGAAAATGATAAAAAACATCTTGCAAAGTTCTTTGATTCCATTATCATAAATATCAACGGTGTTTTGTAATTCAATAACCCACATTTCCGCGAGTGCTTACACCTCATATACCGAAAGTAACAGATCTACTTTATATCTTGATTTTTTTTTTCAAAATTGACACAATCTAGAATCTATGACAAACGATTTCAACTTTCAATTTCTCAGCACTAACATACTGATTCGACATTACAGAAGTTCACAGCTAAAATCACGGATTGGTTGATCTGTTCGATGGTTCTCAACTAACTAACGACATATTTTGGTGTTCTTAGAGCTTTGTATATAAGAACAGTCGTCTGGTCTTTAAATTTACCGATTGTGTCGTATTCCCGATAGTGATGTTTTGACTAAGTATGGTGAGTGATGCATGCATATCAGGTATCATTTGTCCCATTGACGCACGCCGACTAGCTCCTGTTGGGGATCATGCATATCAGGTATCATTTGTCCCATTGAAGCACGCCGACTAGCTCTTGTTGGAGATCATGCATATCAGGTATCATTTGTCCCATGGACGCACGCCGACTAACTCCTGTTGGAGATCATGCATATCAGGTATCATTTGTCCCATTGACGCACGCCGACTAGTTCCTGTTGGATATCATGCGAATCCCCAAGTTTTGTTTTTTGCTTGATTTGTCTCTCTTTATTGAATTAATGAAATTTGAGCATCAGTTAAATACGTTTCAATCTAGACATTGTTCGCACTGAGCGATTTTGAAAGAGGAAATTACTAAAAAGAAATTTACTCTGTTTTATCAATTTTCACCTTGCTAGATCTAAGTATCAAGCAAAGACTAACAACTAGTAAACAAATGTAATTATTTAGTTATTGAAGTACTAAATTGTGTAAGCTTCAACAAACATATCAAATCAAATGTAACGACGACTTTAAATGGATTAATTTCTCTAAAGTCAGTTTACAACGATAAAAATCCAGCATACCTTGTAGAGTTCCTTTACACATACTATCCTTTCTGAGGTCTGTGTTGATATGATTAATTTAACTGGACAGACATCTACACTTCTTTATTAAATGTACAACTGAAAGCATTCAATCAATTCACAACAATATGTTTACTATACTGCATTGATGTTTTTGAGATTATGATGTTTTGTATCGTGAGTAGCTTAACATATTTTTCCAGATATTAAACTTGAATTACTGTTATTTTTCAGCCCGTAAGAAGGTGTTATTTATGTATTGGGCTTCATAAATCATATGTAAACACATGTGATATTAATTGTTAGATGTCTTTAGGTGTAATACCACCTTTGTTACTTTGTTAAGTATGCACTTTTCAAAACATTTTGCAGAATTTATCGTTGTTTCAAATAAAAAAATATTTGGCGTGAGTAAAGTTTTATCCTGTCCAGTAGGCAGTAGTATATAACATTTGATTGCATATAAGATAATAACCACCACTGTAAGTTAACCAATCAAATGTCCACCCTTTTCTTTCCTGTTTACAAGCTTATGTAACCATGTTACTTAAAGTTTCCAAAATATTTTATAGAAACACTAAATAAAAAAAGATGGTGCTTTGAAACACCCAAGATATATGTTGATGACTCAGAATTTGTTTACTGCAATGAAATGTAGGATTAATTTCCTACAACTGTCAAAGTCAAGGGAATATTTTTTTTCGACCCTTTTTCGTATGCACGGGATGTGACGTACTATGATTTGGTGGTATTGCACCTTTATTCCCCCCAAAGTTTGATTATAGAATAATGAAAATAAACGATAGGTTATTGTCGTCTTTAACAAAAATCTGAATATACTTATTTCTCTTTATTAGCAATCACGTCTAAGAAAATGCAGTTTCAACTATAGAGCCATGAACCATTTAAAACAATATATTGATGGTATTTTTTTTCAAATTGATGAAGTGGTGTTTTTTTTATATATATATTTATTCAAACTTGTATTTTTATTTTTATTTTTCAGTCCAGTGTAAGTGTCTTGTACTAATCAGATAAGTATACAGTAAATTGTGTATATGGTGTTTTTATTCAAAAAGGAAAATATAAAATTTTCAGTAGATAAAGACGCAATTCCATAGAAGTAAAAATACAACCTATTCGTACATGAGAATCATGGAGATATTGTAATTTTTTAATATAATACATACGCCATAAGTAACAACACTTTCGATTTAGTTAATGTAAAATGTCAGCAGAACGAATGCCTCATATCATTTGCGTATTGAAACGGTATTTTGATAAAAAAAAAACACGTTTAAAAGGAGAAGGTACTATTGAGATCGTATTGTTATTAAAACATTTTTTTTCATACTTTTAAGATTATTTCGAAACGTTTCTATCAAATGTCTAATCATATACAGGTGAACATTCAGATAAATGAATCCACGTAAATAATGAATAGATTTTTGGAACTAATTTTTAAAATATATCCTAAATTATAACTTTAATATTTTCTGATAAACCTTTTCTTATGCACATACAGCTTATGCACTTTTCTCAGATTGAATCAATTGGTATCATCGTTTTCAAATTTTATTTCCACAAGATAAAAGATCTGTATTTGAAATAACCACACGAATTCGGAAAGCGTTTTGTGTTCGTGCTAGTCAGCAAAGCAACCAACATCATTGTATTGGTACGACGTAAACACTATACCAACGTTTTTTAAGAATGAAACTACTGTTTTGGTCTAGCTTCAAGACCTTAGTGTCCATACAGAGTCAACCCGTAGACAATCATACCGTTACCGCATCTCAGCTTAGGCCCTCTTTTGAAAAATTGAATGCCTTACTGTGAGTTCGCCCTCACATATATAAATAACCATTCAAATGATGATAGATAGAAGAGAATATCATTACTATTGTTATAGTTAATATAGTTATGTCGTCTATAATGCTTATAAATAGACAAACGATCCATGTAAACGTATGGTTTTCCTGAATAAAAATAATCTTAAAGGTTATCATTTACCTTTGAAATGAATAACATTAATTCTGTTTCAAACATTTAATACGTAACTAAACATCCTCTTCATTTGATCTCTAGTGGATTGTTGTCTGTTTTGTAATCATACTACACCTTTTTATTTATATAGGTATTGTTATCCATAACACGTATGGTCATATATCTTATCGAAATCTATAGTTAGGCACATTATATGATCATCCTCTTCATATAGGTTTTGTTACCCATAACACGTATGGTCTTATATCTTATCGAAATTTATAGTTAAGCACAGTATATGATCATGCTTTTCGTTTCATCACTAGTGGATTGTTGTCTGTTTGGTAATCATACCACACCTTGTTGTGTATATAGGTATTGTTATCCATAACACGTATGGTCATATATCTTATCGAAATCTATAGTTAGGCACAGTATATGATCATCCTCTTCATATAGGTATTGTTATCCATAACACGTATGGTCATATATCTTATCCAAATCTATAGTTAGGCACAGTATATGATCATGCTTTTCGTTTCATCACTAGTGGATTGTTGTCTGTTTGGTAATCATACCACACCTTGTTATATATATAGGTATTGCTATCCATAACACGTATGGTTATATATCTTATCGAAATCTATAGTTAAGCACAGTATATGATCATCCTCTTCATATAGGTATTGTTATTCATAACACGTATGTTCATATATCTTATCGAAAACTATAGTTAAGCACAGTATATGATCATCCTCTTCATATAGGTATTGTTATCCATAACACGTATGGTCATATATCTTATCCAAATCTATAGTTAGGCACAGTATATGATCATGCTTTTCGTTTCATCACTAGTGGATTGTTGTCTGTTTGGTAATCATACCACACCTTGTTATATATATAGGTATTGCTATCCATAACACGTATGGTTATATATCTTATCAAAATCTATAGTTAAGCACAGTATATGATCATCCTCTTCATATAGGTATTGTTATCCATAACACGTATGTTCATATATCTTATAGAAAACTATAGTTAAGCACAGTATATGATCATCCTCTTCATATAGGTATTGTTATCCATAACATGTATGGTCATATATCTTATCGAAATCTATAGTTAAGCACAGTATATGATCATGCTGTTCGCAGACAGTTAATGCCACTTTTTCACTTAGTAGTCGATTTGTATTTTGTAAACAATCGCATGTCTGCTTTACTAAATTATAATACAGGTGTCCTCGTGTTTTTACAATAACTTGTTTTATGCGACTGTGGTGGATATTTCGTTCCTTAAAGTATCACCAGTCCAATAGACAGTACTTTTGTTTTGAATTTAAATATTATTGATACGGTAATTTTATAAATTAACTGTTTACAAGGTGTATTCAAAGCTCTAAAGAATTTTACTTCAAGGCATAGATGACCTTGGCCGTATAGGTCTCACATTTTTGCATTATTTGCTTTAAAATGCTCTTTAATTTTATATTTGAATGGAACTCCAACGAGGAGTATGATATAAACAAAGATTGCGTCTGGCGTACCAAATTATAATCCTTGTATCTCCACTGAATATTTTCATAAGGTATAGGTTTTTGCTCAAAACCATATGGTGAGCTGTAATGTTTCACATTTTTGTGTTTTTGTTTGTGGAATAATCCCGGATATGAACGTTCATTTGTCATATTTGCGATAAATGTATTTACCTGCTTACAGTTTTGTATCATAAACTGAACAGAAATACATTCTAATGTGTGAATGGAAATGTTATTAAACTTCAAACTTAACTGGTTGAGAACAAACGAGGAAATTTATTTGGTCTCTGTTTAATTAAAAATTGTAACTAATCAGAATAATGATTTCTGTTGTTTGATGAAAACATCTAAATAATGTATACTATACTTGAAACCTTAGGTGTTACTGTTTGACGTTAACTTTGCTAGTCGGAGAATAATTGGTGACGTGAACTTGACTTATCAATGACTGATCGTTGATCGATACAATGAAGGTTATTTGACTCATATCACATATTTTATCTGACAGTTATCGTGACAACTGTCATCGATCGATCAGTCAATTAATTGTATGCACGGATCGGCAAATAACTATATTATTTAACTTCTTATGTGAAACGAACTCCGCAGTATTTACATGCGATAAACACGGACCTCTTAGAAAACACTATTCCCTGAAAATGTGTATCCAACTTGTCACAATAACATAAGACAAAACTATATAAATGACTTTTAATGCGATATTTCTGATTTCACCATTATTGGTTCTTTTAATTTTCTGCTAAATAAATTACATTATAGCAGAATAATAGCATGCTCAGAATGTGTCTATACTACTTAAAAGAGATAAAATGATATCATTTGAAATTAGTACCCTATTTAGCAGTCATGCATTTTAATGTCACTTTGTTAATTAGTTTTCACAAAATGTAAATGATATAACAGTAAAGATAATTATAGCCTTGTTTATGTTGATTAAAAGTCCATTTTTGTCTTTATTTTATTATAAGTCTGTCGTTGGTATCAGTACTTTTATACAACAGGTTGGTTTCTTTGTCCTAAAATATAATAAATGTAAATGATAAGTTAGTAACATTGTGTTTTGAAATGTTTAAAAATGGCCATATTTCTTCTTTTATATGATAATAAATGAACTTTTATATTCAGTCAGTCATTTCAAATACCTCTAGATGAGTTGCTTTTGCATATAAATTGTGATTAGTCTAAGGATATAGATGCTTACACTTATGTTGGTGATAAATAAGAGTGCAACGATTTCTGTATTTTAATGAAACCATGGACAGCCATTGTTTTAGTACTTTTTGTACATCAGGTTAGACGGTTTTTCGAAGAATATGATGAATATCAGAAGAAAGATACACACATTTTGTTCGCATTGTTTAAACATGTCAATGTTTCTTCTTTTATAAAACAGTTATGCACTGTTCTTTGCAAGCAGATATTCATAATGCTTCTGGATAATTAATTATTTTTACTAAACTTTTGTTTTTGTGGAATAAGAATGCAGTTTCTGTTTTGTTTAACTGGAATTCATGAACAACCATTTGATTTTTGTACTTTTTGTACATCATAATGGGTAGTTTTCATAAAATATAATGAATAGATGCAATACGTTGCAAACAATTTGAACACATTGTTTAACAATGTCAATATTTCTTATTTTTATAAAAAATAATGCACTGTTGTTTGCAATTAGGTATTCTTATGCCTCTAGATAGGTTTTTTTTTATAAACTTAGATTGCAGGTGATTAAACTTACGTGTATAGTGAATAAGTGCTAAATTCTTTCTTTATTTTGATGAAAATCATGAACCACCATTGGTTTTTAGTACTTTTTTAAAAATCAAGATAGGTTCTGTTTCGTAAATTATATGTTAGTAAAATTTTGTTTGTATTGTTTAAAAATACCCATATTTCTCCTTTTTTTATGAAAATAAATGCATTTTTATTCGCAAATAAACATTTAAACCGCCTTTTGATGAGTAACTTTGATGATATGTGAATAGATGAAGAATAAAGGTGCATTAACTTGGTTTTTTTTTTATAAATGGCAGAATGAAGAAGATATTGTGCCATTTTAAGAACCAAAAACATGAACCACTACTGTTTTTCATAAATTCTGATGAATATAACAGATTAGTTAGTAAAATTGTGTTTGCATTGCTTAAAAATACCAATATTTCTTCTTTCTTGTCAAAATCAATGCACTTTATAGACAAATGGTCATTGTATACGCTTTTGATGAGTTATTTTGATAAAATGTGGATATTCGAAGAATAAAGATTCTTTAACTTATGTGTGTCGAATAAGATTGTAATTATTTCTTTATTTCCATTGCATGTTAGTACTGTTTGTACATCAACATGGGTTGTTTTTCTGAATATTAGAGAAAAGATGCTCATCTTTTTACTTTTGATAAAAATCAAGACACCTGTATTTGTAATCAGTCGTTTCAAAGGCCTCAGGATGAGATAATTTATAAAATATGAATAATCTAATAGTTTTTGGTACTTTCAAACATCAGGATGGATTGTTTTTCGTATGATTTGATGAATATCAAAGAAAAGATACTTACAATTTGTTCTCATTGTTTAAAAATCTCAAAATTTCTTCTTTTTATAAAAAAATAGTGTTATGTAGTTTGAAATGCCTCTGGATAAGTAATTATCTTGATAAAATTTGAATACTATAAACGCAATCTATTTGAAAAAGAGAATTTCTATTTTATTCTCTTTTTTCAATGTTTTCTATTTGTGTGAACAAAATATTCCAACAAACATTTATTTGATGATGGTATCATATAAAACTACACAACAAAACTTGGAGAACAATCTCAAGAAATAAACACGTTTTACTTTACATATACAAGAAACGTAGAAATTATTTGTTAACAAGTATTGGGGAAATTTCCCCATAAAGTTGATAACCAATCAGATATCAATAATTTGGGAAATTTCACCAAAAAGATGATGACCAACAACAAATCAATAGAATGGGGAAATTTCCCTAAAACGATGTTAACGAAAAAGAAATCAATAGAATGATAAAATCTCCCCAAAATGATGAAAACTAAAAAGAAATCAATAGAATGGGGAAATTTCCCCAAAAAAGACGATAACCAACAAGAAGTCAATAGAATGGGGAAATCTCCCCAAAAAGATGATAACCAACAATAAATTTATAGAATGGGGGAAATTTCCCCAAAAAGACGATAACCAACAAGAAATCAATAGAATGGGGAAATTTCCCCAAAAAGATGATAACCAACAAGAAGTCAATAGAATGGGGAATTCTCCCCCAAAAGATGATAACCAACAAGAAGTCAATAGAATGGGGAAATTTCCCCAAAAAGATGATAACGAAAACGAAATCACTAAAATGGGGAAATTTCCCTACAAAGTTGACAACCAAAAAGAAATCAAAAGTCTGGGGAAATTTCCCAAAAAAGATGATAACGGAAACGAAATCACTAAAATTTCATAACCAAAACTAAATCAATAGACGGGAAATTTCCCCAAAAAGATGGGAACGATACCGAAATCAATAGAATGGGGAAATTTCCTTACATAGTTGATAACCCAAAAAAAAAATTTAGATTTGGGAAATTTCTTCACAAAGATTTTAACCAAATAGTTCTCTATAGACTGGGGAATTATTCCAACAGAGATGATAACCAAAATAAGTTCACAGGCTTGAAGAAAATACTCATGCATTGCAAAATGATTGCACATTCCGTTGTATACAACAGCGAGAAATATGTCGTCTAACAGATACTATAAGAATAGACAAGAGTCACTGTGGTGAAACATTTTCAGCAGTAGATTACACAATTGAAAGGAGTCATTGGCTGGGGAAACATTCACACTGATAAATTAAACAACAAACATCAGAGATAGAGATGATACAGTATAGGAAATGGGTTAATTTCCTCACATACTCTTGTTTAACTGTAATCATGTATATCGGGGGCCTTTCATAGGCGACTAAACAGTATGGTTTTTCTCATGTTGAAGGCCGTAAGGTTGCCGTTAATTGTTAAAACCCACTTAAAATGATCTTTGAGGAATAGTTGTCTCATTGACAATCATACCCGATCCCCTTATGAATAGCTATAAATTAACTCGTATGTTTTAATCTCGGGGCCTCGGTGGCCGAGTGCTTCAAGTTGTCCAACTACTGTATCACTAGCCAGTCAACGCTGAGATGATGAATTCGAATTCCGCTCGTGCAAGGTGCGCTCGGCTCCAATCTTAGTTGACTAGGCCCATGATTGTCAGCTTTCCTGTCGAAGGTTCGTGGTTTCCTTCGGGCAATCCGGCTTCCTCCGTCAATAAAAAATGACCGCCACGCAATAGCACAATAGTGTTGAAAGTGGCGTTAAACACCAACAAATAAATCAATCAATCAATTTAATCTGGTGAATTTCCAAGCCGGTTTGAAAAAAAAAATACTACATTTGAAGTGAGTTTAAAATCTTGCAGAATGTGGTTTTTATTTCAACTGTTCAACATTTACAGCAAATATTATAATTCAAACCATACAGATTAAATAGAAAATAAGCTCTGTCCTTTATTTGGTGTCTTTATACAGCAGTAATAGATCATGCCTTAAGTTGGAGTCTTCTTTTCCTTTCCTGTAAATATATCATGCCTTGCGTAGAAGTCTTCTTTTCCTTTCCTGTAAATATATCATGCCTTGAGTAGAAATCTTCTTTTCCTTTCTTGTAAATGTATCATGCCTTGAGTAAAATTCGTCTTTTTCTTTCCTGTAAATATATCATGCCTTGGGTAGAAGTCTTCTTTTCCTTTCCTGTAAATAGATAAATCGTTGATACAAAAGATTGCTACATGTACCAGACAGTGTGATATTACGTTAATATTATAAGGAAGCTTCCATTTCATTATTAGGGGAGGGTGGGGGGCTGGGATGAAATTTGAAAAAAAAAACGTCAGGACCGAATAGAGGGAAAAAGAAAAAGAAAAAGGCAGGACAGAGATTACAACTAAAAAAAAATGCAGGACAACATTTTTCATCCTCCCCCACTTTTCCCCCTAATTAAAGTCAAATGGATGCTCCCGTACGTATAAATAAGCCTGCTATATGTGTATCGTTACAGGGTTAACTGCATTGAATGTCTCAATTTTTTCTGTTATCGTCATTCTGACGTTGATATATATAAAATGAGAAGATTTTACCTGCATAGGGCAATTATGATATCATTTAGAAAGAGTATGAGCCCCTTTACAGACATTCTGATATCTGAGTATACAACAAATTTTGAGGAGGTATGCGCGAACTATAAGTTCAGTTTTAAAATATGTATCATGAGAATCAATATGTCAACACTGTGTTAATCGGGACAATTTCAAACTCGATATTTGATTCACAAAAATTAGGACAATACAAACATTTAAAAATAGATGTGAAACCCTGTCTAATTTAGAAAAGATGGAGTTACAGTCTATACAGTAACTTTCTTTCACTTGCAGTATATTTACACACTTGCCAATGTGCGTTTTAGTATTGGCAGCAGACATGTCCTTAAAACTAGTAAGTCTATTTCCTCATCAATTGATTACGCTTGAGAATTGGCAATAGTTAAGGAATTGTTCACGCTCACGATTTTTTTACGACACTGTATGGTATAATAACGTTATAGAGTATAGAAGTTGTGGTGACGTTACAGTAGAAATTAAATAAGGTCACCGAATTTGTTTTTTTCCGCTAAAAATCAAACCTTTAAGAAATGCATTCTAAAAAATAAACTAAATAAATGGGGATGGACACATATGCTGCCCCCCCCCCCCCCCCCCCTTTTGCATATAATGTTATAAAGGGACACAACTCAAGAACTGTAAAAGTGACGCTACCCAATGTTGTACTTGCTCTGAGTTTTGTGGTAATTAGCATTGTGTATACGCTTCATAACATTTAGTTGAGGCAAACTTAAGTTAGACAACCGAAACAAAAAATCCAGCATTTTTTCCATTTGTAAAGGGGCATAAATCTAGAACGGTAAAAAATGACGCCACCAAAGTTCAAACTTGATCTGTGTTTTGTAGTAATAAGCATTGTGTATAAGTTTCATAACATTTGGTTGAGGAAAACTAAAGTTAGAGAACGGAAACAAAACAATAAGCATTTTTTCCATTTGTAAAGGGGCATAACTCTAGAACGGCAAAAGTGACGCCACCAATATTCAAACTTGGTCTGTGTTTTGTGGTAATAAACATTGTGTATAAGTTCAATAAAGTTCGGTTGAGGCAATCTAAAGTTAGAGAACGGAAACAAACAGTTAGCAATTTTTCCATTTGTAAAGGGGCATAAATCTAGAACGGTTAAAATGAGGCCACCAAAATTCAACCTTGATCTGTGTTTTGTGGTAAAAAGCATTGTGTATAAGTTTCATAACATTTAGTTGAGGCAAACTAAAGTTAGAGAACGGAAACAAAAAAATCAGCAATTTTTTCTATTTGTAAAGGGGAATAACTCAAGAATAGCAAAAGTGACGCCACCAAAATTCAAACTTGATCTGTGTTTTGTGGTAATAAGCATTGTGTATAAGTTTCATAACATTTGGTTGAGGCAAACTAAAGTTAGAGAACGGAAACCAATTTTGGGACGTTCTTACGGACGTACAAACAGACAAGGATAAAAAACTTATTGCCCCCTCCGCTACGGCGGGGGCATAAACATTTGAAAATAAATCTTTATAAGTCTGTTGCCGATGAAAAAAAGCAACATCTAGAAGCATTGAATTATATTTAACAAAAATTTATCCATAGTACACGGATGCCCCATTGCACTATCATTTTCTATGTTCAGTGGACCGTGAAATTGTGGTCAAAAATCTAATTTGGCATTAAAATTAGAAAGATCAAATCATAGGGAACATGTGTACGAAGTTTCAAGTTGATTGGACTTCAGCTTCATCAAAAACTACCTTGACCTGGAACTTTAATCTGAAGCGGGACAGACGGACGGACGAACGAACGGACGAACGAACGGACCCACAGACCAGGAAACATAATGCCCCTCTACTATCGTAGGTGGGGCATAAAAATAACAAGAACAACTTCCAGTGGTGTCGTGGTAGTATATTTGCATCGTGTGCAGGAAGTCATGGGATCGAAACCCGGCTTGGTCAAAACAAAACTTTAAAAGTGACATTTGCTGCGACTACGCTGAGCACGCAGTATTAAGGAGCAAGAGAAAAGACTGGTCGGCTCGAAATTAGAATAAGGTGTCCGACTAGGGTGACATGTGAAGCGGCGGATTTTACCCGAATCCTCAATATGGAGCTTCTTTTATGGTTAATGAAAACGTTTTACATGTTCCACTCCAAACATTGCCTAATAAGGGGCCCCGGTCCCCCCTTTTTTTCAAAATCCCGAATCCGCATCTGATGTCTTCCTACGGACTGTTGCCTTGTGAGCGAGCAAGTTGTAAATCCATCCCAGCAAGTCGGTCTGGTACAAAAGCAGGGTTTATTATGCATATCACATTAACATATGTTCCCGTCCTAAATAAAAATTAACTTTGCCGCTTGACTTTAAGCAGCAATCCATCGTCACTATCTTATACTAAATTGCACTAACACTCGTGTTCTATAATAGATAGCTTATTAGCGTATCTTATAATTTGATCCTTTCTTCGTACTTTAATTATTGGTAACATTTCTCATACATGTGTAAGACGATTTCTGTGAAAACACAGAAAAATTATAAAGGTATTGAATTGCAGTGAAGAATGCAAAGATTTGATACTGATTACGCTCATCTTTACTTCTTTATTCAAGCTTGCACACTTGGTATGTAATACTATGTAATACCTGTTCGACCAGGATCGTTCAAATTCAAATTAAATGTACGTATGAACGACCAGCCACTCCGCTAGCAGCCATTTTTCAGATATGTCTATAAACCAAAAAAAAAAATGCATAAGATTCGTTCTAACTTAATTTTTTTTTTATTAATATACTAGTAACCACTAAATCGTCTGTTTTATATATAAAATGAAGCAGTCAAAGACACTATTAAATGAATTGTCGTTAAATTAATGAACACGAACTGAAATTTTGAAAATCATTTAATCAGAGTGTCTTTGACTGCTTAATTGTATTCTTAAAACAGATAATTTAGAAGTCATATATTAATAAAAACGATTTCAAGTTAACTATTAGTAAGTTTGAATCTGATGCAACTTGTGGGTTTATAGTCATATCTGAAAACTGGCTGCAAGAGTAGTGGCTGCTAGCTTGATCCTGGTGTGCGAGGCATTAATACCTTAAAAATGAGATTACTAGCTTATGTATGCTGGAATTGGTCTGATTTTGTCATGTTTTCTAAAAACCTACCCATAAAATTCCAACCTATTCATGTTAAACTTTTTTCATAATATTTATAGCATGCAAAATCAGATATAATATAAATTAATGTCTACTAAATCTGCTTATAAACCATTCGTGCAACAGTTCCTTTAAAGCATGATCGAGTACACACATTTCGTTTGCTATAAATACGTATTATATCCAAGTGAAAATAATGCCATGATGCAGCTAAAAATACTTCCAATACTGTTGATTATGATTCATAAAACGTACGTTGATATTGAGTGTATATATCAATTATTTTCGTTCAATCTCGGCTCCCATGTCGTGCTACGGTTGGTACGGCATCAAATCGGGTATCTGCTATTCAAATTTCTCTTGTGCAAATGTAGAAGAAGAGATCAAGGAGTCTGCAGCTGTGAATTTTTGTGTTCAAGATAATCTCAGAATTGATGGTTGTTTGTTATTTCATTTTCACTAAGCGTTGGTCATTAATTTTGACTTTCCCACAAGTATTGATTACAGCACGGTGTTGTCTGTTCACTTTTAATTGTATGCATCATAAATATCTAGCGAATAACACATCTTGTTGTGATTAACAAAAGATATCGATTAAAAAGATGGTCTGAATTATTCGGGTTATTTATTGCATTGTGCATAAAACAGTGAAACATAGTAATTACATGCTTTATTCAAAAATTAACACACTTGCATTTTCACTGATCCATGAAATGAGCTCGAGGTCAATTGAAAACTGTCAGACGGGCATAAGGACCTTGCAAGGTACGCACATATACAAATTAACTTGCTATTTGTTAGCGAAAAATACGTCATAATTGTGTCCTTTGGACAGAGAATTCGTTCTGCATATGTCTGAAATATTTGTCACTGGAAGTTAAACAAGTAGTTTTATATTTGTATGATAATATAAATTTTAATTTCTGGTAAATGATGCAATCAAACTATGTTTTCAAATTGATATGCTACAATTAAAATGTTTCACTAGACGCACAAAGGATCGAACTGGTATCGAAGTAAGGTAATCTCGCAGTGACTAACGGTATGCTTCTTTGAGAAAATGTAGTGGTATTCATGCTCGAGATAGGAATTTTGATGATCCATATTTCAAAAATGACGACATTGTTTCATAAGAGGAAAAAAGAATCGACATGGCAGTAATTCCTCATCTTTGAATATATATCATTATATTGACGAAAGCTATGAATATATGTCAACATACACTTTGTTTTATCAAAATTACTCTAAACAAAAACACATTATCTATCCAAAATTTTCTAACATTACGAATGAAAATTGCTATGAAGATGTTTGACAAGACGCAAAATGGATCGGTATGGTGCTATGCTTTATTTTTATAATCCGTATTTCAGAAATGACAATATATTATTCTTTGCTTTATCAAGTTTTATCATGGTCAAAAACAAATGATTTATAAATTTTCTTTCATCACGAAATCAGAATGTTAAAAATGGACGTCTGTCTTTTGGTTATTTGTGTCGTTGGGCTGTCCGATAAATATAGATTCTACCACTGCATCGAGTGTGATACGATATTTATCCACTCGAGACAGTTAAATTTTCAAATTTAAAACGCGAGGCTCGCCGAGCGTTTTAAATATTTAAAATTTAACTGTCGAGAGTGGATAAATATCGTATTACACGAGATTTGGTGGTGGAATCTGTTTCTCTAATGATTTTCAAACAATATGCAGGCAAACTTATTCCTTCTTTTTGAATGATCTGCAAAAAGATGTGTTCTTTCTATGTGACGTCATCAGGCATGGTCGCCTTTTTTCATGCCGTCACAATAGGAAATGCAGAGGAAAGCAAGAAAATTCGACGTCATAATCAGATTTCAACCAATGAAGAACTGAGATCAAACGAACCACACGTTGATTAAATTTTTTTTATACAATGGGTGCAGAAAGGGATAAATTGACGAAGAATTAGAGAAAACGAAATATATCACTTATACTCTATAAATATTTGATGCATAATTGAAATGAAAGTGTACCATCGTGACTATCATATGTATGACTTTGAAATATGTATCTATGAAAAAACTCTCTCATTGTATACCTTATTCTAAAATTTTGAATACAATTATTTTATTTCTCCTTTTTCTACTTCAACAAATGATGTCTATGATCACCGCTTGTAAGATTTATATTTAGAAAACTTGTATAAAAGTTTCTTTTTTTTTTCTCTTTTTTTTCAAATATTTGATAAATATAATAAGAAGAAGATGTGGTACATGCATGATTCCCAATGAGACAACTCTCCACAAGAGACTTAATGACGTAGAAGCTAGCAAGTATAGGTCACCGTACGGCCTTCAACATTGAGCAAAATCCATACCACATAGTCAGCTATAGAATGACAAATGTAAAACAATTCAAACAAATATGCAGATATTTGTTCATGCCAATCACAATCCAGTTCTCATTATACAATAGTTACGATTTTATTTGTGAAATTGAAACTTTGACAAATAATTTTGTATTTGCTTTTTTATCCCAGTTAAAGGTCTAGCCTTTATTTATATAATTAGGTTCATTTAAGCAACATTTTTAAATATATATACAAATGATATTAATCTTCGATAATTGATAATCTGATAAATGCCGTAATGTAAATATGCATACCTACTTTGTAACACGGCTTCGTAAGTTTTTTAACTTACCGATTTCGCGCAAAATTCAATAAAAAACAAATATTGTTTTCGTATGAAATTACCTTCCTAACCATTATGCAAACGAATTACGAATTATATATCCTTTGCCTCGGAAAATGGGGTAGGGGGAACTTAATGTAATAATGTAATGAGTGGTAGGGATGAGCCGCTGAAATAGGTCACTATTGCATGCTCCATATGAGAAATTCAGATTACATATATCAATAGGTTGAATTTATCACTTGCTTCATTATATCATAAGTCACTGTAAGTATCTGAATCAGGTGTCAGTATCTATTTTTGATGCAGTTAAACCACAGTTGTAAATGCTTAAGCTAATTGTCAAACTAACTAATTTCTATTTATTCCAATGTGGTATTTCCACTGATGCTTGTTATAGATGCTATAAATCCGACCATGTTGACATTTGCACCTAATTAACATTCAACGGTTTGTATAAAGAATATTTATTATTCCAATCAAGGGCCCTTGATGGGCAGCATAACATGTACACATAAAACAATACATCATGATTTGTAACAGAAAAACATTTTTATATATTAAAATGAAACATTAAAAAATTCAGACAGATGTTATTATCTTCATTCTATAAAAAAAATCACATACATTTAATTCCAGGCAGAATCAGAACTATAAAATCATTACAATTATCATTGTTATTACATACATCAATTAACATTTCGTCTAACATCTAGACATGTAATAATATAGCTCCCTAAATATTTAAGTATAGACAAATTTTCATTAGTAAATAACCAAAAAAATTTTGCCTCATTTGAAAGATATATAAAATTGGGACAGATACAATTTATCTCCTTGAAAAATATCTCCCTATCATTATTGTATGCTGGACAACTAGTAATAAAATGTTGTTCATCTTCAACCAGATTTAGAGTACATGTTTTACAAAGCCTTTGATCTCTTTCTATATATAAAGTTTTATACCTGTCTCTTTCTATTTTGAGATCATGTGCACTGATTCTGATTTTACATATGGCACTTCTCAATTGAAAATTGTTTAAAGATAGATACATTTCTTTCGAAAAACAAGTTTTAAGTTTGAAATAAGTATCTAATTTACTACTCTTTGTATCTCTTCTTTTTGTGTTCCAAAATTTTACAAAACTATTACAAAGTTTTTGCTTAACTGACTTGATAAAAAAGTTGAGCTTTACCTCCAAATTATGAATATTCCGCTTTTTAAAAATGTAATGTATGGATGAATACCAGCATTCAATATTATTATTAAACATGTTTTTGTTACACATAGGTATCATACAGTAAACCATCTTTCATATTTTTTATTCTAAACCAATATTTCAGCATTGATAATACAACTGAAAAATATAAAGGGAATCTACCAAGCTCTCCTAGCACAGCTAGGTTAGAAGACTTTTTGTTTACACCTAATATATACTTCATATATCTTAAATTGGATTTATCTAAAAAATCATTCATATAAATGTGCTGTAATACATATTCACTTTCTTTCTGGCATGCTTCAGAGCTAGTTTTAAACATACCTGTAATTTCACTGCCATACATTAAAATGGGTTTTATTGTATGGTCATATATATGTAATAGAGTATGTATACATGACACATGATATCAATTATTTAAAGAAATTCCACAGTGTCAGCGTCTTTTAAGAGGGAACGGCAATGTAACTTTTTATCAGTTTTTCAATAATATAAATCTATCTCTGGGGTGTCACTACATTTATCTGACCAAACTTGCTTATTGTATATTGAGAGTGAAATTTCTTCATACTGAAAGATATGAAAGGGCAAATAGTGGAAAGTATTTAAGATGTGACAAATTTATCGGAAAAGCAAGGTGTGTTTATGACGATTGCAGGGGCGATTTCAAAAAGGGGGGAGGGATTCCCAACCCAGGATAAAAGGGGCGGGGAGTTCCAACTCAAGGCTCCCCCCCCCCCCCCCCCCCCTTAACACGGATCCGCCACTGGATTGCGTTGCTTCTAAACATTAACGTCACGTAGTTGGAAAATGAGATTATATATTTTTATCCCAATATCGACACTCCTTTCAACCCTACGTAGCCAGCACATATAGTTAATCAGTATATAATTGAGTCAAACGTTTGTGTATTTGTCTTCACAGCATGAACTTATCTGATGACCAGAATATTATAGATGATTATGACCAGCTGTGAACTATGGATTGTAGATACCATGTAACGCCAAGGAATTGTATACTCAACGCATAAACATAATTTATAATTTGGAACTAATCGGTGGCACACTGTACGTCTACGTATGCAAGGAGATCAAAACAGAATTTTCATAGAATATCATAAAAATTGAGACGAGGCTTTGTTATTAAATAGTTTATTCGTTTGTCCATATCATCATAATATTAGATATAAGAAGATGTGGTATGAGTGCCAATGAGACAACTCTCCATCCAAGTCACAATTTGTAAAAGTAAACTATTATAGGTCAAAGTACGGCCTTCAACACGGAGCCTTTGTTCACACCGAACAGCAAACTATAAAGGGCCCCAAAAATGACTAGTGTTAAACCATTCAAACAGGAAAACTAACGGTCTAATATATATGTATAATATGTCATTATAAAAATAAGAAGATGTGGTACGATTGCTAATGAGACAAATCTTCTCAAGAGACAAAATAACTGAACTATAGACAGGTTTTTCGAATTATCTGCCTAGCAGCCTTAGTTTGAGACGCGACTCCTATAGGCATCCTCGTAGTAGTAATCGCAATTACAACGGTGAAAAAAATGTGAACAAAAGATATACATCTATTTCCCAGACCGCATATAATTACCGTAAACACAAGAATGTGAAGCGTACTTGACCTCGGCAAAATTACAGAATAAATAATAAAGTAATTAGATAAGGAATGGACATTAAAATTATAAGTGTATTGCAGGCCAGGTGTCGTGTCCTTAAACTATAACTCACGGTATTTGATACGTTACACCCGGGACATAATATATACGAATACTAATTCCAGGTTAAATATCGATTATAATCATTTTGGTAATCATAATATTGATTATAACACAAACATAAATACATTAAATTGTCTTGCCGGGTCGAATGTGATATATCAGAAAAAACAGGTGCAATTTTAGCAAACTCATAGAAATTTCTGTGGTCAGACCTATAATGAGGCAGTCCTAAAACTCAACAATCCTTTAATCCGTCGGTCCTAATTCGGCAGCCCGTTTTCTCCGGCGCGTGGTTACTTACATCTTATGAAAAACATATATACATATAGACAAGTACCGTTTGATGATAAACTTTTTCACAGAAACGATTTTTTTTGCTTGTGGTTCGACTCATCCCTTATGGAACTGAATTGTTTGCCGCAAACTTGCAGCAGACTTGCTGCAAGCTTGCGGCAAACAAAAAGTTTGCAGGAACACAGAAAATAGTGTTTGCAGATGTTTGCCGCTAGCTGCAAACTTCCGGCAAACATTGCAGCTTTTTGCTGCAAGCTTGCGGCAAGTTTGCAGAAACATCAATGTTTGCCGTTAGATTGCCAGAAAGTTTAAAATTATAAAGAATGTTTGCCGCAAGATTGCAGAAAACTTTGACCATTCTATATGTTTGCCGCAAGATTGCAAAAAACTTTGACCATTCTATATGTTTGCCAGAACATTGCAAGAATTACACAATATTGACTGGGCATGCCTAGTTGGCACTTCCTGGAAGTTATCAATTTGAAATTGTGGCTAGGTCATGTTGGTTGTGTTTGGAAAATGCATTTCACAAATAAGAGATCAAGGAGGCATTTTGGTTCAATAGATAAGGATATTCAGTATGTAATTTTGTAAGTACAAATAATTCATAGAACTGCATGTTTTAATAAAATAATTAATGTTATCATCATACATAATAAAGTAAGCAACTATATATACATGTATG
Organism: Mytilus californianus; assembly: GCF_021869535.1. NCBI lineage: Eukaryota > Metazoa > Mollusca > Bivalvia > Mytilida > Mytilidae > Mytilus > Mytilus californianus. The sequence continues at coordinate 4,753,707 of NW_026262669.1, read as the reverse complement.
TGTGTAATGAAAAACTTTAGCTATTATACGTTTGAATTTTGTAACTGATGTACATGTACTGTACCATGTTTATTAAAACTAAGTTCAATTCTGTTATGCAATTGTTACCTAGCTTTATACTCAATACACATTTGAGATTTATCCTTTTTCATTTCTTAATACAGGTATATGATGTCATTTGAGAATGACCCCTGCCCCCTTTTTCAAAACTCAAATGCATGTATGTATTTCCTTAAATCTCGTAAGTTTGCAAGAACTCTTTCAATGACTGTTTGTATACAGGCATGAATTGATTTTTTAAAAATGTTGCTGTGTAATTTGAATGAGATAAATTGAATATGTCTACACACATGACTTTGGTATAATGTGTAGTTCCTGCAAGTTTGCCGCAAGTTTGCAACAAACGATTGCCGCAAGCTTGCAGCAAACAATTGCCGCAAGCTTGCGGCAAATCTAATTTGCATAATTATGTTTGCAGCAAGCTTGCCGCAACCTTCATTTGCATGGTAAAATGGTTGCGGCAAGTTTGCAGCAAATGTTTGCTGCAAGCTTGCGGCAATGTTTGCTGCAAACTTGCGGCAAATGTTTGCCGCAGAGCTTATTTTTAAATATTACTTGACATAAAACTACTAGTATGCATAGTATAAAATCATGCTCCGGCCCGTGCTAAAAATAAATGAATGTCATTAAACCACAAAAGACGCAAACGTGTAAATTAAAAGCAATGATTAGTTATATGTTTTAAAAGCGTCATTTAGTGTTTTGCCAACTCCCCCTCCCCACCACCGCAAAACAGAGGTCTCGTATATTTTCATCCTGAATCAATCCCCGGTGTATATAATACAGTGAAATACAGTATTACAGTATTGGGATGTACATTGGACCATCGGACTACTGAACTGTCGGAATTTCGGAACGTCGGATCATGACTACGCTTCCGTAGGTTCTGGTAAACTATTTGATTTCCAAGACCTTTGAAAAATCCTTTGTAATGTGTAAAATGTTATAATTAATGCACAGAATAATCGACTGAGGAAAGTTCAAATCAAGTTTCAACAGAAAATACTGTATACGTTGTATAAAGACAGCACAGTGAATATATACTTTAAGCACACATGCCTTCATATATGGACCATTAAGACGAGGTTTATAGAGAAGTGTCCTTAATAGAAAGTTTTGCTGGGATTAGTCTATGGATGCAGCTGTTTGTAAAACCTTTATGGTTTTTTTTTTCAGCAAGAACTGGCACCCATGAATAAAATAGTTTACAAGCCTTACTTATCAAAATATGAAAGCGCCATCCCAAATAACCAAATATCGAACTAAGTGTTCACCTCATCAGTACGATCGAGCAACAGCTGATCTGCAATATCGCACTTAAAAATTAAATTATGTTGTAATTTCACTAATTTAAAGAAAACACAGTTACATAAGTATACAATAAGGCGTAACTGTCATTCATAATATGTCTAAACGCTGACGTGATTTCCCCCTTTTATTCAATTTTGAACTCCTTACTCCTCTGTTAACAATATGTTTGTCTGAGTTAATGTTGTTGGAACGTCTGTCCATTTTGCAGCATAAAGACAGTCGTCATGTATAAAAAAAATCGCCTCTTCATACTTGGTTGATTTGCATCCAACTCTAACTACATGGATGTAGCCTCGGGATGCTTTCCAATTAAAAATACAACCAAACTTCCAAACCATATCTAAATATCTATGGAAGAGTTTAGTAAAGGTTTTAAATAATTTGGTAACGAAATCCCTGACTTAATAATTTACCAGTTATAAATAGATTACGTTCATTAAAATCCGAAACGTCACAACAGACACGTGCATAGCGAACGAGTTGTGATGCATACACACCTAAGATGGTGCAGAAGGAACACCACCGTCCAAAAACAAAAGGAAAATTAACAATAAGGAACGAAAAATTGTCCCTTTTGTCGTATATTTTTGTACTTTGGTTCAGCCGGGGTCGATCTGGATGAAAGGCCTACATTTCAAAATTTAGTGGTTGTTTAATTATAAATCCCGCATGCACTCTATACGTCAATAAGGATTTAATTTTCGGCTTGTGGAAGTCTAGGTGACCATGATATTTCTATTCTCTAATAAACACTAAAGATGCACAATTTAAAGTCATTTAGTTATTAATTTTAAATCATACAACTTCAATTAATTTTCAAGTAAATCAAAGTAATGTAAGATTTATAGACATAATAATTTGAATCAGCATTACACACGACTCCACATATTGAGTAATTCATCGTGATATAAGTTTGACCGGAATTATGTACAAATGTTTTGATAAACCTGATAACCGGATGGTTACATATACCATATTTATCGAAATTATGGCTTTGAAGTAAAGCGGTCTACAGTTTTGTATTTCTGTCATCATTAACGCCAACTTGCAGTGCATGAAGTAAATGAACAATGTATATCAAACAAATTTCTTAACGTTTATGAAATTGTGAAATACAAATTAAGTTTTGCAAGATGTGGAATGGAAAGTAATTTTTGGGGTATCAAAATGGATGGGTATTACTATAGAAGTCTATGGCAAAATTGAAAAAAAAGTAATTTCTGCATAATATGTTCCATTATCAGCATTATTCAGTGCTGCATATTATATTAATAGTCATTACATGTTCTTTTTCAGCATATCATGAAAGTATTATATTGCTCAAATTTTAGTTAAAGGTTGTACATTTCTTTCGAATGTTACAAGAATATTTATGGTTTTCTCTCTCGTCTCGGTGTAGAAAATTGTATTAACATATTTATCAACTAATTACACGCGTGTGATGACTTCTACATAGCATTAGAAGGTTACGAGGCAGATAAATTGTTACACCTTTTATAATAATTCCAAAGTTATAAACAACATTAACAGAAAGAGGGACATTCAAACTCATAAATCGAAAAAAAACTGACAACGCCATGGCTAAAAAAGAAAAAGACAAACAGACAAACAAAAGTACACAAAACACAACATAGAAAATAAAGACTAAGCAACACGAACCCCACCAAAAACTGAGAATAATCTCAAGTTCTCCAGAAGGGTATGCAGATCCTGCTCTACATGTAGCACCCGTCGTGTCGTGTTGCTCGTGTTAGTAATAACCTAAACATTTAACCTAGTCTGAGATTACTCTGACGTATGACAGATTTTTTACGAATGGCTTTAAATATTTCTTGATGCATTTAAAGAACGATCACCATGATGGGCCTTAAACAGTAAATATTGGTTTTTATTCTTATAATGTTATCATGAGAACCAAATTTCAATTTATTTATGTCATGTGTATGTGTGTAAATGCTTAACAGTTCTGAAACATCTTACACCGTATGTTAAGCAATTTAAGTTTTTGTTTCTCATTTCATGAAATATTTGGCATTGGACATTCAGTTAACAAATAATCAAAATATTTGATATTTTTCCGATCAAAGCCCTTTAACCTCCCCCGGCCCCCGCCGCTACGGGAATCAACTTTTGAATTTATTTGTTTTTGGACATTTTTTCAATAAACACTTAAATTAAAAAACATTGTCAAAGTTAGGAGTAAAGCGCGATGATAATTACTGATTAATACTTTTTATAAGAATTTTATGATTTTCAAGCCTGTATATATAACCGTTATCCGTGTTAAGCCAATAAAAAAAAAACTATTTAAATTGATTGTAACTTAAACTGAAATGTTTATGGCTTGTGTGTAATTTTTTTTTTTTTTTTTTATTTATGAAAATAGTTGCGGGGATTTCGTTTCTTCCTTTTTATTTATTTTAAGGCAAACATTGCGTAAAAATTGACATATTTTCATTAATGACATGGTCGGTAAATGTCGTTTCCTTGACAATGAAGTACACATCCGGTTATTTCGGTATGTTCCGTAATTACAATGTTACGAAGTTCCAAAAAAATCGATCGAAACTCATGCATCCATATGACATGTTGAGTTAATTAACAGATAGTTTACGCGGCATCGCACTATAAACGATTGAAGTCCACTTGTTGCAGTTCCTGTCAATATAATACTTCCATGAGGATACTAATATCGGGTGCATGCCCCCAGACCTGGTGGGTAATTAGCTGGGGTTTAAGAAACCGCTTTTACAGTTTATTGAAGGGTGTTCCAATAAACACTAAAACAACTGGCATACATGTATATAATTTCTTTCCTGAGCAGAAGATTTCACCTGTTAAATGATCTGAATGAGGAATTCTTGTCAAATGTTCTGACTCCTTCGTTTTTTTCATACGATACAGGGTAAAATATTTTGCCCTATAACACCCATTTTTCTTTTCATTTAAGACTTCAATAGCTCATAAAACGTCATTAACCAAACATTAAGCAGATTCCAGATTTCTTTTCTTTCGATTTGAGACCCAAATAATGCCAATACTAAATATAAGGTAAGAGTCAGCTTTTTCCCGCCATTTTTTTTTAGATTAGATATCTCGAAAAGGAGCTCTTTAACCTATCAATATTTTTAGCTTATTTTGTTCCTTTACTAATTCCCTTCTGACTTATAGTATCAACTTTTTAAACTCTAGATTTTTTCAATTTCACCTAAGTACATCCTTTATCTGTAATATTGTTTTAAAAACCAATAGAAATATTCGTGCTGTTCAAATTAACATGTAGTTTACATAAAAGCTTGTGCAACGAGACATTTCAGACAGGTGTCAATATTTACACACCCAACGATAAGCTGTCATAAATAACGCATGTTGAATCTGCCATAGGCGGATCCACGGGGCCCTGGGTGGCCCGGCCCCTTCTTTCATTGGAAAAATTTGGTTGATTATATAGGGATTCAATGAAGCATGATTGGAGCGCCCCCTTAGGTCAGTCAGCCCCTCCCTTTTTTCCCCTTTAGAAAAAGTTCTGGATCCGCCACTGGAGCCTGGGTTTGATTACCGACAAGTTTATAAGTCAAATCAAGCTGTAAATAATATCTTAGATGTGGATAAGTAGATTCAATTGCAATAAAAAGTTTGCGGGTGACCTTAACCTTGCGATGGGGAGGGGCACGTGGCCCCCTCTGACTCCAAGTAAATCCGACACTGCAGTGATCAGTACGTAAACAAGAATATTTCACCCCCTTTCATCGGAGAAAATATGCATTAAAATGTAATCTTAGTGAATGCCTGATTACTAGTATCATAAAAAGAAGAATAATAGTGTATTATTAGGTTGTTGTTACAGTATATTAACACTATATGTATAAGCTTTGTTAAAATTGAGGGTGGGAACGGGGAATGTATCAACAACAACCCGACCAAAGAGCAGTGAAAATAGATCACGTGTTCATTTAAAAACATGCATTTAGTACACTTAACCCATTATTGACTATACATTTTAACTTGTTCTAAATCACAAAAGATAAAATTTCATGTCTTATACTCGTACAGCGTTTAAGGATTTGAATTTTTCAATTTTTTCCATATCATTTAAGATCGATGCATGTTTGAACACGATTGAAGATCATTGAATTAATTCTTAGGTTTTTCATCGTTTATTTCAACAAGCGTCAATTCATTGTACCATAGATGTATAAAACCATATACATCTATGATTGTACACATGTTGTACAGCCACAGTTATAAATATTTGTTAATCATGTATAAAACATACCTGTCGCCAATTTTGTTCTTTTTTTCGCTGCCACTTCTTTTGTCGTAGATGGCATCAACATTCATTAAAATACACAACAACATATGGCAGCATTATAAATGTGAAATTTTACGCGTACATTAAGTTAAATGTGCAGACCAGATGATGACGACTATTTCCGAGATCTGTAGTAAAATCATGCTGTGATTGACAAGCATTTAGTGTTGTGAGGAATTATCAAGATTATACAGGCACACAGTAAACCGTACTGTTGTTCGTTATGAATAATTTAGACACTTAGTTTTACATTTGTGAACGATACCCATAAGTTGTGTTTGGATATTATGTAGTAAACTCAAGTAGTGAGAAAAGTAAAGACAACAAACCTACCAGGAGCATAAGGAGTGATACGTTCAGGTACTGTTATTTAAGATTTAAAATATTTCTTCAAAATTACTGCACTTTTCTTGTATCCCTGGTGCTTTCGACTGGAGAACTGTCGTACACAAGCATGGCACAAGTTGGCACTCCGAGGCGGGTGGGGAGCAAGAAGGTGAACTGTTGTTTATTTTTATCAATAGTACCGCTTAAGTCGACGCTAGGGGCCGTCTTGACCTTGTTGTAGGGTATGAATGATTCGTTCATTGTGGAAGACCCTACATCAACTGTCAAGATGAAGAACAGGAATAAAAGCCCTGTTCATTGATAATTTTCTATGTTTTCTATGTATTGTGTGCAATTTTGTCCCATGTACATTTACTCCATATCCTTTCATTTTCTGTTAAACTTTGTAATTTATGTATCATCAAAATACGTTTGTTTGTTTCGGTTTTTGTTTTATATTCAGAGAGATTTGTAGGACTTAATGGTTTTCTTTGATAATACGAATAAAATTGGTATTCTCGCATTTTCTATTAATATGATTATACCGGTTTTTTGGAACTACTAGTATATAAATATAAGTAGATGTATGTGGTATGGTTGCCAATGAGACAACAATCGACCAAAGGTTAAATGAAGAGGATGTAAGCAATAATTATTATATGCAACCGTCCGGCCTTCACCAAAAGTAAACCCGCACTTTATAGTGGCTATATAAAAGGTTCCGACCTCAAAATCATGTAACAATTCAATTAGAAAACAAACGACCTACTTCATAATAAAAAAGTCGACAAAAAACAAAGACATGTGTCTATATATCATGCACTAGTATACAGGCCATGCAGAGTCTAGACGCATTGCATAAATCCAATACAACCTTTCCAAGATCTGACACCAAGACCTACACTCTCCAATGACAAAATAGTATTACAGGCAAGATATATCAAAATATAAAGAAATGTTTTGCACAGAACGTCATTTCAAATTCTACTTTATATCAATTAGAACGAAGAAGAGGCATTCGTTTTTTCCCCTAGTTTGTGTAGTCTTCGAGAAATAAAATACGGAACATCGCTGGTACCATTCGGAATATGCATTACGAATAATTGCGCTATTGTAACCTTCAAACTAGTGTAACCCCGCCACATTCTGTCTTTGCCTGTCCCAAGTCAGGAGTTTGTAATTCAGGGGTTGGTATGTCATGCTGTGTATCATATTAGTTGTTTGTTCATTTCTTAGTTCATAATTTAGTTTTCTCGTTTGATTTGATTTACATTTGTAATTTCGGGGCCTTTTATAGATGACTATAAGGTATAGGTTTTACTTATTATTGAAGGCTGTATGGTGACCTGTAGTTGTTAATTTCTATGCCATTTGGTCTCTTGTGGAGAGGTTTCTCAGTGACAATAATATCATATATCTTCTTATTTATATGATTATCAACTATAGTATTGATGCTTATCATGCATCAATAGATATCGGCAATTTATTAGTTATGAATCTATTAGCAGTAGCACTTGTTATCGCCTCCTTTGGTTGCCTTTTTGATGTCATCAGCTGAGAGGAGACGATTTGTAGATTTGTAGACTTGTAGATTAACAAAAACATCGGCAATATATACCGTCATGACCGTCTGGCATTAATCTTTTGAAATACAGTATGTTCAGGAAGCAGTCATTATAACCGTTACGGGAGGTGATCATATGATTAATTTATTTGATTCTATATCATTTATATATCAACAACATGTAGTTTTATACGAGAAGTCAATGGATTTGATGATTTTAAAACAAATTAAGGTAGCAGAATACAAATATTTATTTTTCACCCCAAATCAGACAACTTGAAACTGATGTAATTTCTTTCATCCAGCCTTAAATTTTATAAATGAGGTACCAACAGAAAGACGAAAGATTAATCTTTCAAATGGTTATAATTTCATTATGACATAATTATTAGATAATTAATCATTGTGTAATTAGTTGCTAGATTGTGATGTCCACACTTGAATGAAATTAGCTTCTTTGTTATTCATACCATCCCAAAATATTTGATAGATTCTTGTGCAACACAGTTTGACCTCCAAAACCGTCTCAGATTTTTCCTATTGTATTTCATTCTCTCATAATCCTTCAATGAAGTTTGCAACCTCAATTTATAAGAGATCACTCAATTCAATTGGGTATAAAATTTGTTCTATTGATGTTTTTGGAAATCTGAGACATGGTTTTGAAGATAACTGGTCAAGGAACATCATGTGTGAAAATCAGGCATATAGGAGCACCCATGTAGGAGCTAATTTCATTTAAAACTACATTTTCATGACAAAAATGTATGTGTCACAATTGAACAAATAAGGATTTTTGTCTCGCCTTCACGGAGTCAAAAAGCGAGACATAGGTATGCTGTTTCCGGCGTCGGCGACGGCGGCGGTGGCGTCAACAATGTATTAGTTTGTGATTAGGTCTAGTTCATGGTGAACCACTAGTGGTGGGTCAATGATATTTGGTATGCAGTTGTATTAGCATTGGCTCATCTCATTACCATGGAGGTTATTTGGCCCCGCCCCGCAGTCAAGGTCTATTGACTTTGAAACTTTGCTTAGTTTACATATATTAGTTTGTGATTAGGTCAGTTTATGGGGAACCACTAGTGGTAGGTCAATGAGATTTGGTATGCAGTTTTATAAGCATTGGCATATCTCATTTCCATGGAGATTATTTGGCTCCGCCCCCTCATTCATGGTCTATTGACTTTGAAACTTTTGCTTAGTTTTCATGTATTAGTTTGTGATTAGGTCAGTTTATGGGGAACGACTAGTGGTAGCTCAATGATATTTGGTATGCAGTTGTATAAGCATTGGCATATCTCATTTCCATGAAGATTATTTGGCCTCGCCCCCTCATTCATGGTCTATTGACTTTGAAACTTTGCTTAGTTTTCATGTATTAGTTTGTGATTAGGTCAGTTTAAGGGGAACTGTTAGTGGTAGGTCAATGATATTTGGTATGCAGTTTTATAAGCATTAGCACATCTGATTTCCATGGAGAAAATTTGGTCCCTACCCCTCAGTCATGGTCTATTGACTTTGAAACTTTAGCTTAGTTTACATGTATTAGTTTGTGATTAGGTCAGTTTATGGGGAACCACTAGTGGTAGGTCAATGATATTTGGTATGCAGTTGTATAAGCATTGGCATATCTCATTTCTATGGGGATTATTCGACCTCGCCCTCTCATTCATGGTCTATTGACTTTGAAACTTTTGCTTAGTTTTCATGTATTAGTTTGTGATTAGTTCAGTTTAAGGGGAACTGTTATTGGTAGGTCAATGATATTTGGTATGCAGTTGTATAAGCAATAGCACATCTTATTTCCATGGATAATATTTGGTCCCTACCCCTCAGTCATGGTCTATTGACTTTGAAACTTTAGCTTAGTTTACATGTATTTGTTTATGATTAGGTCGGTTTAAGATGAACCACAAATGTTAAGTCAATGATATTCGGTATGCAAATATATTGGCATTTGCAAGCTTCATTTCCATGGAGATCATATAACACCACCCCCTAATTATGGTTCATTGACTTTGAAACTTTTACATAGTTTACAAGTTAATGTTTGTGTTTAGGTTTGTTTAAAGGGAACGACTTATGAAAAATCAATGGTATTTGGTTTGCAGTTGTATTAGCATTGGCACATCTCATTTCCATGGAGATTGTTTAGCCCTGTACCTTCAGTTATGGTTCATTGACTTTGAATATTTGCATAACTTACATGTTAAGTATTGCTATTTTATTTTAACATTTGCATTATCAAAATAACAAATACTGAAATAGGCGAGACATATCTCTGTGTTAACAGTTTATCCTACTTGTACCCCATTAACTTCAATATAATTCACACATGTATCATGGGGAAACTTCAAGATTGGCATTTAATCATCAATCAATTAGGTGTTGACCAGTAAGAAAGCATTCCATTTCAGCAATTCTAAATATATAAGAAAAATGCACAGGCTATGCATCAAAAATCAGATCTGGCGGGAGAAGTTATATCATTATTGACCTTGCTGTAAGTCAGTTGCTACTGATATTTTAAAAACTCCGCCCACCATGATAAACCATAAATATTAATGATCTCAGAAGTTTAATTACACATTACATTTACTTTTTTTCAATATGGAGTTTATTCATTTAGTACATAAAACAATATATTTTGTTTTTTACACTGTTACAACAAGTAAGTTATGCATGTGTACACAAAATGATCAGTTGGTCAGTCTAGAGGATTCTTATGCGGGATTTCTAGAACTATTATTGTATACAATGACAATATAGAGTTTCACACAAAGTAGATTTTTTTTTTCATTTTTGCAGTTTGAAAATGAAATATTTAATTTGTATTTTCTTTTAAAAAGAATTCATATTTAAACATTCACCTCAAGAAATTCTAGTATAAACATCTGTACAATATAATATTTGTTTAATATCTGTACATTTATATTTTGATTCCCTCCATATCTCCAAATAGTTGTTTTGTTTTTCTCCTGGCAGCTCCAATATAGACATGTATTTTTATTTGCAATTCATTATCTTCATTTTTCCATAAATCCTTAATCCATCTCTTTTTCATAACTGTTATTTTTATTGCTGGTCAGTGGTCATAAAGCTATCAAATGATTATATTGATTAACCACAAGGTACTGCCCACGTTCTTATCTTGTATCAGTCAGACACGTGCATTTGTTTACATCAAAACTCATAAACAGTGCAAGATATGTAAATCAATTTTTCTTCTGTGGTTTTGGAATATTAAGAAGTAACAAAAACAGCTGAAAATGTATTTTTGATAAAATTTAGTTGCTTTTGTATTGTGCTACCTTAAAGAACGTTTTTCGACGATTTTATGTGCTTTCTACATGTATACAAAAGTTCAACTATTGACAGGAGTTTGCATTACGTTACATAGTCGAATAGTCCGTTGATTAAGTAGGATATTGGTCTCTCAGACATGTTAAAATTAAGTTATGAAACACATTTTTATAGAATTTTTATTTTCTTATATACATACATTTTTTGCGCTATGTTTCAATATCGCAAAGAGAACAACGTTACATTTAAGAGACAAGTACTTATAAAGTCTGATTGAAAGTGAAAGGCGACACAATTCACTACAGTGTCTTTGATTGATTGATCGATTGGTGATTGCTTCAGACTGCATCAGCACAAAGAAGTCGTATCAAAAAGGTTTTTTTGAAAATTTACAAAAGAAATCAGAGCAGCGAATATTAACAGCAAAATTTGCATCTTAACATGAGAGAAATTGATGTGATGCATATATAAGTGGCCTTTCACTAGACTTAAGTATTGAAAAAGATAACTCTGAGATCGATACTTCGTGTCCTTTGTCTAAGAGGATTTTTTTTTTTGCTGCATGCCAATCTAATGAATCAAGCCATTTGAAATTAATTTTTATTGTTTGTTTTTATGTTATGCTGTTACATCGTTTCACAGGTTAGAGGGTTAAGCACCCACACATGTGTTTTACCCCACCACATTCTATGTTTTACCTGTCCAAGTCAGGAAACCTGAAGTCTGTAGTTGTCGTTTATTGCCACCAGTAATATTATTGTATTTGTTAATTGTTTTTTTTTATATAAATCAGTCCGTTGTTTTTTTCAAACACATTAGTTAACGTTGCGTTATTCCAGGGTCTCTGACAGCTCACTTTACGGTATGGGCCTGTTATAGATGTTTCCCAAGCAAAGCAACGAAGTCACAAATACTTATGTCAATATATATGGGCTAATATAGAAAGAAGGCAATATTTGAATGATAGAGGAATACAGTTAAATTAGTGTCCACCATGTTTCAGTATTCGAGACAATCCACCCACGCATCCTCTCCTATATCATCCATTCTATAGCAGCAATATAATATTTCCTGTCTATTTAACAGGTTTATTGTAAAAAAAATCTTCCGAATGCATGTATGAACGGAAACATATGATCATGATGATATAATTGTAAAACTCGATATGCCCAAATTTATTTATTGAGCTTGACGATTCTTGCCCATGACATCCTCCGTAGCAGACACAAACCAAGCAAATTAAAATTAAAGGAAAGCGTTATTTTAGTTTTACTCTCTCTTTCTGCTTCTGGTGTATAACGTATAACGTTACTGTAAATGAAACAAAAATAACTTATTTTCTGTGGATTATTTGATTCAATAATTCAAAATCTATACTTTTTTTATACTAATCGTAGTTTGACTGGATAAAGATAATCACAGAACACGCTTTATAAAATCATTTATCATACGGACCATCACAAGCCGATCTTTAATGTTAGAATCTTCGGATGAAAAATTAGTGTCTTTATATATATTCTAAGTTATTTTTTACACTCAAAAGCTCAAATCAATAAAGTCAAGAGTCTTAATCTTGGATGAAATCGAGATTAAGTAATGCAGTTGACTGTTCATCGTATAAATGTGAAAAATATCGTCGATAGGAAACTTAATGCAGGTAACCGCGGAAAAATAGTAGTGTTATTTATAAATTTATACGTCATAATAGCGTAACGTCACATTGTCTGATACCTGAAGTAATCTTTTGTATCACCAATTTGTATATTTACAGGAAAGGAAAAGAAGACTCCAACTCAAGGCATGTTATATTTACAGGAAAGGAAAAGAAGACTCCAGCTCAAGGCATGATATATATTTACAGGAAAGGAAAAGAAGACTCCAACTCATGACATGATCTATTGCTGTTGAATGAGGACACCAAAAAAACTGAAAGAACTTATTTTCTATTTAAGTCAGTTTTATTTGGTTCGCTTTATAATATATGCTGTAAATGTTGAACGGTTGAAATTACAACCATAATTATATTATAAAATGTCAACTCTCTTCATATGTGTCAATTGTTTTCCATGGTCTCCATGAGCGTGTACAATTTTTAAACAGGCGGGGAATTTCACCAGATTAAAGCATATGAGTTAACTCGTAGCTATATATAATGAGGAGATCTGGTATCATTGACAATGAGACAACTATCCATCAAGGTTTATAAAACAAAAGCGGATTTTAGGATTTATAGGCAACCGCACGGCCTTCAACATTAGAAAAACCATACCGTATAGTCGACTACAAAAGGCCCCGATATACAGTTAAACAAGATGTTTGAGGAAATTGCCCCATCTCGTGTACTGTATCATCTTTATCAGCGATGTTCGTTGTATTCTCATTCAATGTTTCCCTTTAATTGTGTTATCTGCTTGTGAAAATGTTTTCCCCTTCTCTCTTCTTACTGTATCTGTAAGACGACATATTTATCACTGTTGTAATTGTGCAATGCATTTGGAATTTCAACAAGCCTATAAAATAATTTTGTTTATCATCTCTGTGGGGACAATTTCTCACCCTACTAATTACTATTTTGTTATCTTTTTGGGGAAATTTCCCCAGTCTAATGATTTCTTGTTGGTTATCACCTTTTTGGGGAAATTTCCCCAGTCTATTGATTTCATTTTGGTAACCATCTTTTTGGAGAAATTTCCCCATTCTATTGATTTCTTTTTCGTTATCATCTTTTTGGGGAAATTTCCCCAGTCTATTGGTTTCTTGTTGGTAACCATCTTTTTGGGGACATTTCCCCATTCTATTGATTTCTTTTTCGTTATCATCTTTTTGGGGAAATTTCCCCAGTCTATAATTGATTTCTTGTTGGTTATCATCTTTTTGGGGAAATTTCCCCAGTCTAATGATTTCTTGTTGGTTATGATCATTATGGGGAAATTTCCCCAGTCTATTGAGTTTTTGTTGGTTATCATCTTTTTGGGGAAATTTCCCCAGTCTATTGATTTCTTGTTGGTTATCATCTTTTTGGGGAAATTTCCCCAGTCTAATGATTTCTTGTTGGTTATCATCATTATGGGGAGATTTTCCCCAGTCTTTTTTTTTTTGTTGGTTATCATCTTTTTTGGGGAAATTTCCACAGTCTATTGATATTCGTTTGGTTATCAACTTTGTGTTTCCCCAATACTTGTTAACAAATAATTTCTAAACCGGTTTATTATACAAAATGTCATATATAATACTATTGAGTATATAAATTAACCATGATTATAGAAGATATAAATTTAATAATAAATTTTACAAAACATAATAAATGTATATTACATTGAAACAAGAATTTTGTATTGTTAGATTTCTATTTACAGGCTTCTAGATTGATAGTACATGTAGTAAGTATAGAAAAAAAAAAAGAATCGTTGCTTTTTCATTTGGCTTACATTTTATTCTGCTTCTCTATTTTTGCTCTATTTTGTTCGACTAGCTTGATTTGATATATAGCATTACACGCCTTTATTTTTGCTTTTTTAGTTATGCGTTCTTTATATGTTGAGTAAGTGCATGCATGCTTTAGCTTACATATAGATATTATATGTTATAATGTGATTTTTTTGCTTTTTTCGTTCTGCATTTTGTTTTCAGCTGTTTATATTTCTAGAGAAAATGCATGCTTTAGTCTATTTCATAGATAGCACAATGTATGTGAATTTATAAGATCACCTTAAGAGGTGTATATATACACAACTGGAGGATGGGCGGGTTGCTTTTTTATTCCTTTAAGACTCTACATTTCTTGAAAATAAACATTTAGATTGAAATAAAACATGTACATTTTGTACCTTCAATACTCATAAAGGGATAGAAAGTAATATCTTAAGGTGAGCTTTAAAAAATTAATATTTAGTTTTTGATCTCAATTATAGTAAATAAACAAATTGTGTATGCTTATTTAAATCTTAAGATGCAAAGTGACACCTCACATATTGTAGTGATGTGATATAAACATAAGACAAACTTGACCAGATCAGATAAGGAAGCACAAAACAATGGACATTTTGTGGTAAGGTGCTTCTTGTGTGATCTCTTCTCTTTTGTCTAAATAATTATTTTCAATATTTTATGAATAAACCTAATTCATTAATTATAAGTTTGTAAGAAATGGTGTTTAAATATTGAGATGTAGTACATATTATTATGCAGATCAGTACAAAACTTAGTCTGGCCTAAATTTGATCTAAAAACAAATTGAGTTATCTCCCCTAGAACACATATGTAAATCTGCATTAAGATGAGAAATATCTTAGTTTCATATTATATGTTTTATATGTGTTTCATCTTCTTTTTTGTTTGTTTATTTTATGTATATATTTATTACAAAACATGGATTTCTGGTATTTGGCATATATATGAAATATTTTTCAAGGAAGTGAAATATTATGAAATCAGTCCTGATGTCTTGCATGAACTATTTTTTCCTTTGTTTTTACAAATATCATACTTTACAGTTGAAGAACAATTATCATGATGGAAGGAAAAAACATTAAAATAATGTCCTATAATTGTCAAGGACTTCACATGAGGGAAAAACGGGGAGATATTTTTGATTATCTTTATTCAAAAGATTTAAATATATATTGTCTCCAGGATACACACTTTGTAGAACAAGATGAAGTTTTGATAAAAAACCAATGGAAAGGCCATTGTGTTTTTAATTCATTTGCTTCAAATAAACGAGGAGTTGCTATTCTGTTTAAAAATGATTTTGACTATAAAATACATAAAGTTAAAAAAGATGGAGATGGCAATCTGATGGGATTGGATCTTAATATTGAAGACAAGAGATTTACTCTGATAAATGTTTATGGGCCAAATATTGATACTCCCTGCTTCTATGACAAATTAACAGAAATAATAGATTTCTTCGGAAATCAGCTTTGTATTATTTGTGGGGACTTTAATCTTGTTCAAAATTTCAACCTTGATACCCATCACTATATAAATATAAACAATCCAAGATCTAGAGAGAAAATTTTGGAAATTAAAGAATATAAGAATCTCATCGACCCATTTAGAGAAATATATCCTGATCTTAAACGATTTACATGGAGAAGGAAAAACCCTTTTAAACAATCTAGATTAGATTTCTTTTTGATTTCTGAAAGCCTTATAGATGACATTTGTGAAGTAAACATTGGTAATAGCTACAGGTCAGATCATTCACCAGTGATTTTGACTTTAAAAATAAATGACTTTATAAAAGGCAGAGGCCTCTGGAAGTTTAATAACTCTCTCCTTCAAGATCCTGAATATGTAAAACTAATAAAACAACAAATTACTAACACAGTTGAGCAATATGTAATGCCAGTGCATAGAGTGGATGCTTTACATGGTATTGATACTTTGGATATTGAATTTTCAATTAATGACCAATTATTTTTGGAGACCCTTCTCCTTGAGATTAGAGGTAAGACTATTTCTTATTCAACATTTATAAAAAGAGAAAGGACAAAACAGGAAATCCAACTGACTGAGGAGATACAAAATTTAGAAAATAAGGTAAGTACAGAGGACACTCTTGATGAAATAGAATCCAAAAAATGTCAACTTAGAATTTTGAGACAGAACAAGGTTAAAGGTCAATATGTTAGGTCAAGAACCCAATGGATTGAAGAAGGAGAGAGGCCCACTAATTTTTTTTGTAATTTAGAAACACAAAACTTTGTCAATAAAACTATTAAAAAACTAGTTACTGATGAAAATACTGTAGTAGAAAATCAAAAAGAAATCTTAAAACAATCAAAAATATTTTATGAGAAACTTTACAAAAGACAAGAATGTCTTAAAAAAGTAAACTTATCAAGGGAATTACCATCTTTGACATCTAAATTAAACGATATCGAAAAAGAATCATTAGAAGGTAACATTTCTTTTACTGAATTAACACAAGCTTTGAAAAGGATGAAAAATAATAAAAGTCCTGGGTCAGATGGTTTTACTGCAGAATTTTTTAAAGTATTTTGGATAGACATTGGAAAGTTTGTCTTGAGGTCAATAAATTATTCATATCAGATAGGGGAAATGTCTGTCACACAGAGGCAGGGAGTTATCACATGTATTCCAAAAGAAGGCAAGTCAAAACAGTTCTTAAAAAATTGGCGTCCAATTACACTTTTGAACTCAACATACAAACTAGCTTCTAGTTGTATAGCTGAGAGGATAAAGTCAGTTCTAAACAGAATTATTGACTCTGATCAAACAGGCTTTATCCCGGGTAGATTTATTGGGGAGAACTGTAGACTTATATATGATATTTTACACTTTACAGAAGAAAATGATATCCCTGGTATATTATTACTCATTGATTTTGAGAAGGCCTTTGACTCTATATCATGGGCCTTTCTCTTTGAAACACTGAAGTATTTTAATTTTGGAGACTCTATTATGAACTGGATAAAAACATTTTATAATGATATTACATCTACTGTCACCCAGAACTGCTGTCTGTCAGACTTTTTCCGTGTGGAGAGAGGCTGTAGACAGGGGGATCCTTTGTCTCCTTACCTTTTCTTGCTATGTGCTGAAATATTAGGCATTTTAGTAAGAAGTAGTGATGAGATAAAGGGTATTACGATAGATGATTCAGAGTATATCTTGTCTCAATATGCAGACGACACATCACTTATTTTAGATGGGTCGCCTTCCTCACTGGATGCATCTCTCCGTATATTACAATTCTATGCTGAGATATCAGGACTGAAAATTAATTTAGACAAAACAAACGTTATATGGATAGGTAGTAAAAGACATAGTCAAGACAAAATAT
Organism: Mytilus californianus; assembly: GCF_021869535.1. Classification (NCBI taxonomy): domain Eukaryota; kingdom Metazoa; phylum Mollusca; class Bivalvia; order Mytilida; family Mytilidae; genus Mytilus; species Mytilus californianus. Next base: position 4,736,016 of record NW_026262669.1, on the reverse strand, counting down.
GTGTAAAGTGGGGACTGAAATGGGGTTTCAGTACCTTCAAATTATTAGGTATCACTTTCTGTGTTGATTTAGATAGAATGTTAAATCTAAACTATGCTCCTCGGATACAAGAAATAGAAAAAATATTACAAAAATGGTCAAAACAGTCACTTACCCCGTTTGGTAAAATAACAATTATAAAGTCACTAATTATATCAAAATTAAATCATCTGTTCCTGTCCATCCCAGGTCCAGATGATAATATGATACGTCAACTTAATAGTAAAATTTATTCATTCATTTGGGATGATAAGCCTGACAAGATAAAGCGGGATCTTCTATGCCAAGAATACTTTAGAGGGGGCCTAAAAATGATTAATTTGAGACATTTTATACAAGGGTTAAAACTTACTTGGGTTAGAAGATTATTTAAGTCAAAATCCAAATGGATCCAATTATTTACCTCCACCCAAAATATAAATTTTACAGAGTTGGCTTATTTTGGAATTATTAAAAAATCAAAAAACAAATTTTGGGATGAAGTTTTTCATGCCTGGAAAATTATGTCAAAACTCAGACATCCATTTCATTTTGAGGAAGTCATTTCGACATCTATATGGCATAACGAACATATTAAAATTGATAACGTCAGCGTTTACTATAAAAATTGGTCACATCATGGGGTATGGACTGTAAATGACCTGTTAGATGAACATGGAAATATATTAACATATGAAAATATTGAAATTATGTATAATTTCAAACCCATGTTTCTACAGTTTTATGGGCTTATATTAGCACTAAAAAAATGGCTACAAGCCATTGGAATCAACACCGAAAGAGAGAAAAAACATCAGGCTATTATACCTTTCAACATTAATATTTTCTTTAAGTCCGAAAAGGGCTCAAAGGACATGTATACTATTTTAAATCAAGGAACTTTACCTATAGATTTTGTAGCAGAAAAAAAATGGGAAGGTATTCTTAATAAAGTTATAGAAAATTGGAAAAAAATACACTTGTGTGTTACCAAGGTTTCAAAAAATACTAGGTTATGTTGGTTTCAATATAGAATTATTCATTATATCTTAGGGACTAATGCTCTTCTCTTTAAAATGAAACTTGTTAACTGTAATTTGTGTACACTTTGCAAGGAAGAGCTTGAAACTATAGAACATTTACTTTGGGGTTGTCATATTGTAGCCGACATTTGGCACAATCTAAATTCTTGGATTTTCGATATAGTTCATATAGAAATTCCACTAAATTTGAATATTGTCATTTTTGGCCTCTATGAAAATTATAAATTGAATTTTATTAAAAATAAAGTTATCTTACTGACAAAGTATTTCATTTACAGATGTAAGATGCAAGATATAAAACCTCATATTAAAGGTCTTCAAAATTACATAAAAGAAAACTTGATTTTAGAGAAACATATCTCTTCAAAATATTTAAGTATGGAAGAACACAACTTGTACTGGAACCCCTGGGCTAAGATCATTAATTAAATTTAAATTAGGTTAATGTATATACATATGTGTATATATATGAGTATTTGAAAGAACTTGTATACTGGTAGTTATACCATATGCTTGCTCTACTATTACTATTATTACTATATTAATGAAAATGTTATTACTATACTTCATTCATAGATTTCATAGTGTTAGTCCATAGAATGCTTATCATGCTTATTTATTTCACTTGCTTGATTATTGTACCACAAGATAAATATATGTTGATACCTGTAAATTCATGAAGAAAAATAATAAATTATAAAAAAAAAAACAAATAATTTCTACGTTTCTTGTACAACTACAGTAAAACGTGTTCATTTGTGGAGATTGTACTCCAATTTTTTTTTTGTAGAGTTATTTGATGCCATCATCAAATACATGTGTTACAATCATGCCAGTATAACGTTTGTTTCAACATTTTGGTCACACAAATAGTAAACATTGAAAAAAGAGAATAAAATAGAAATTCTCTTTTTCAAATAGATTGCGTTTATAATCATGATAAGGATACAGATGCTTACACTTTTGTTTGCATTGAATAAGAATGCAATTATTGTTTTATTCAAAACTTAAAGGAATTCATGAACAATCATTTGATTTGTGTTTTTGTTAACATCAATATGGGTTGTTTTTCATAAAATATAATAATTATGTAATGCGTTGCTAAATTTTGTTTATATTATTTGAAAATGTCAATATATCTTCTTTTTATAAAAACATTATGCACTGTTGTTTGCAATCAGTTATTCATAATGCCTCTGGCTGGGTTATTTCTTTATTTTAATTAAACTAATGAACCTCTATTGTATTTCGTAAATTATGATGAATACAACAAATAAGATAGTAAAATTTTAAAATTGTGGTTTTCATAAGATATGATCAATAAAAAGCATAATAAAAATACCAAACTTAAAAGCATATTCAAAACGGAAAAATCCAGTATGACTGCCAAACTCATTTGCTAACAATCAACGGAACAAGTGTAAAACCATTGTTGTATTCCTGACTTGGTACAGGCATCTTCCGAAGAAAATGGTGGGCTAAACCTTGATTTAGAGCTAGCTAAACCTTAAAAAATCTTAGTAATTTAAATGCAACGGAAATAATTGAACAATACAAATTCATATGGTTTTTTCAAAGATGTTTGACATCAACCTGTTTCTCTCTTCTATAACATGCATGGTTAAAGTGATAAATTCGATCATAAAAACATTCAATGTAATTTTTTTTTTCAACAAACCGAAACTTAATAAGTGCCCAAAATTCAATGAATAATGTAGTTAGAAAACAAAATCGTTAAATTTGTACAGACCAAATGCTTCCGAATTGATTCATTCTTTGCATAGAATTAACCATGCACTGACAGTAGTAATATATTATACCATAAAACAATATAACAAAATATACCAGGATAAAAATTATATATGCCAAACGCGCCTTTCGTGTACAAAAGAGGCGGAAGATACCAAAGAGACAGTCAAACCCAAAGGTAGAAAATAAACAACTGACAACGCCATGGCTAAAACCTAAACTGACAAAAAGACACCAAACAGTAAACAAAACACACAAAACCGGATGTGATTTTATGTACTGTTTGTTGATGATTTACCTTCATGGAAAGCGTTCAAACCAGAAATGTTTAAAGCCAAGGATTTATGATAACCGAATGAGTTGAAGTATGCGACCATAGGGAACATGTAGTTCAGTAGTTGTCGTTGGTTCATGTCTGTTATATTTGTTTTTCGTGAATTGTTTTGTTGCAAATTAGCAGTTAGTTTTCTCAATTGAATTGTTTTATATTGTTCATGTCGGGCTCTTTTATAGCCGACCATACTGTATGGATGTTTTGCATTGTTGAATGCTGTATGGTTGCCTATGATTACTTACATTCACTTCATTTGAACTTTGATGGATAGCTGTCTCATTGGCAATCATACCACATCTCCTTATTTTTATATATACAAGGTTAACTTTATTTGTATGTGTTGAAACATAAGTTTCTTTTTTAATGATTTCTAAATCTATTAAGCGAAACTTTGAAATCATACAAATATCACAATTCAATATTTGGCATGATTAATGACAATACTTATTCAATAATCTGAAAGAACAAGCTGTCATCTTAACATGTTAACTTTACTACTTATTCAATTAATTTCTTTGTCGTTTCTGTAATTCATTGCTTAATGGTATGCTGTATTCTATGAATATCTATTTGAATTTTTCAGCCGGTAAGTGTCAAGTAGCAAACAGATAAGTATAGCGTACAATTATATTTGCAATTCAAAATATAACGATATTTATACAATGGTGTTAGTAGAATAGTTAAGTAAAACAATAAACATACCATGAAAATGTTGTGTGATAGACGTGCGTTCCGTCTACAAAAGAGGCGGAAATACCAAACAGACATTCAAACTAATTAGTCGAACATAAACTGACACCGCCATGGCATGAACCTCTACAGACAAAACGACAAACAACAGTATACAACAAACAAAAAACCAGGATTGATGTCATGTGCTGTTTTCTAATTTTACCTTAACGGGAAACGCTCAAAGCAGAAATGTTTAAATCAAGGGACGTATACTAATTAACATAGTTCAAGTATATAACCATAGAGAACATACACGAAAATAATTATATCAACTTAATGTCAACATTACTTGAGGGTATTAAAACCGAAGTTTCTTTATTATTTCTAAATTTATAAAGCGACACTTTAAAATCATACAAATATTACATTTCAATATTTGGAATGACTAATGACTTTACTATTGAATAATCTGACAGACCAAGCTGTCATCTCGAAATGTTCTACTATCACTTTACTACAAAATCAATTAATTCAATTTTCGTTGTAATCATTCATTGCTGTATAGTATGCTGTATTCTATGAATATTTATTTGAATTTTTCAGCTTGTAAGTGTCAAGGAGCAAACAAATAAGTATACCGTACAATTATCTATGCAATTCATAATATAACGATATTAATACAATGGTGTTAGTAGAGTAGTAAAGTAAAACAATAAACATACCATGAAAATGATGTGTGATAGACACGCGTTCTGTCTACAAAAGAGGCGGAAATACCAAACAGACATTCAAACTAATTAGTCGAACATAAACTGACAACGCCATAGCATGAACCTAAACAGTCAAAACGACAAACAACAGTATACAAACAACAAAAAACCGGGATTGATTTCATGTGCTGTTTTCTAAATTTATATTAACAGGAAACACTCAAAGCAGAATTTTTTAAATCAAAGGACGTAAAATATCAACATAGGTCAAGTATATGACCATAGAGAACATACACGAAAATAATTATACCAACTTAACGTCAACATTACTTGAGGGTGTTAAAACCTAAGTTTCTTTATAATTTCTAAATTTATAAAGCGACACTTTGAATCATACAAAAATCACATTTCAATATTTGGCATGACTAATGACTTTAGTATTGAATAATCTGACAGAACAAGCTGTCATCTCGAAATGTTCTACTATCACTTTACTACAAATTCAATTAATTCCATTTTCGTTGTAATAATAAATTGCTAAATGGTATGCTGTATTCTATGAATATTTATTTGAATTTTTCAGCCCGTAAGTGTCAAGTAGCAAACAGATAAGTATAGCATACAATTATATTTGCAATTTATAATATAACAATATTTATATAATGGTGAACGTAGTGTTGTAGAGTAAAACAATACACATACCACTTTAAGAGAGAAATAGTCGAAAAAAGTATTTAAAAAATGGTTGGTAAAATACTATTATCTGCTTTTCTTTAAAACATCCCTTTTGGAAAGAGAATAAGAAAATATATTTTTAAATTATTGTTGTCAAGTATTGAAATATGAGAATATATTATGAAATAATATGACTTGATTATGACAGGCGATTAATAGTTTATAAAGCTTGAATCATGTGATTATTTATGCAGCCACTGAATATGCTAATTACGTGAAAATATCCAAATTTTTCCTAGTTTCACATCTTGGTATGTCCTTATGTTTGTATTAGGGAGACAGTAGTTAACCGATGTCCAAATTGTGACTATATGTTTAGTCTTGTTTATTCTTTTTGATTATACTTATCATTTAATTGCTTTTCAAAAAATAGAATGTTGTGCTACATACCATGTATATACTCCTGATTATGCAGTAACTACTCATCAATAGGCGATCAGCAAAAGAACATATCGATGGGTTAATGCCACAACCTCGTAACTACAAATTTGTCACTTTTCAGAAACTGACATACAAAGTTTGACTGTAAATGTAAATTATATTTTACTTCAGAAATGTATCAAATTAACTTAGATTGAAGAAATAGACATAGTTATTATCCTTTTATAATTTGATGCTAATTGGATGTCAAATAAGAGATAAAATTGCACTTGAAATGTTTAACGGATATAGGCATTCCATAATGATTAAATGTAATGCAGATGTTTTTGTCAAAAGGTCGTAACTAGTGATAATAGGTTTAAGCTCTGTGGTATATCATATTTTTAATGTTGTTTGATAAGCATCATTGCATTTGCAAGCGATAAGAGATTGTGGAATTAGAAAAACGAATAAATATAACTAGCTAATTTTTATTTATTTTGAATGATATGATGTGAAATAATTCAAAATAACACTTGATATAATTAAACATTGTTAAATGAAATAAAAAAAAAAACACAAGATGATGTAATTAAAAGGAAAACTGTACACAAAGTAATAATGTAAAGTGAATTTGAAATACATAAATATATACACACGTTTGAAAACAAAATTCTTTTTTTTTTGTCAAACTGACAAAATATTTTTCCATTCATTTTTTTCTTTCAAGCGGTTACAATATTTTAAGAATTTATGGTAATGAACGATCTTTTATTGTATGTATAATACTCTTTTGTACTAAAACACATGATGTAATTATAATTATATACATAAAGAAATTGAATTGATGAATGTATTGTGTGAAGTAGTTTTCATTGAATCTCAAAGAAGAAGAAAAATAAAGTTCCAATAGAAAAAGATTGGATGTTGTTAATAAAACAAAATATAGTAATTTTGCTTAAAATTGAAATCATAATCTAATTTGTTTATCGTTTTTTTTAATCATTTTTATTCCTTCAGCAGATGGAGGAATAAGGACTTATTTAAACTTTCCTTTTAGAATATTCATTTTCTTCCAAAATTAACAACTTTCTTATGTTTCCTTAGACATTAGTAGCAATTAAAATAGACTAAAAAAAACAATTTATGTGATTACAATAAATTATAACACAGCAAAAATCAATGCATTTCCTACAGTTAAGTGAAAGGAAAATTAAATACATGATTCACTATACAAGTTAATGTTATAAATGGCGCAATTTTCCATCTTCTCATTTTTCCCATCAGTTTTATTATAACCGATAAACCAAGATTGTTAGATTTGTTTTTGTTTTGAAGACAACTGATGCAGTTTTCAGTCTTAATCATTATTCTTTTTCGGAGTCAATTTCATCCTCCTCAAAATCCGGATCTGGGAGTATATCTGGTGTCTTGTTGTCAGACGGTAATCCTTTGTAGAAGCTGTGGTACTCGCTTGGGATAACACCAGTTTTACAAAGATTCAGTAAATCTTTCTTTTTAGCAGCAGATACCGTCTGTTTAGCTGAATATCTCTTAGGTATCTCCATTACATTTACCGGACGACCTTTTCTCGTCTTTTCTGTAACTCTCATTTTTCGGAACGAATCATCAAATTTATGTTTAAAGGATATGTGATCTGGATCTTTCTTTTCAAATCTCAACCATCTCATTTTCAGCCATTTGATTTTTTTTCCATTTATGTCTTCTTTTCTGTATCGAAAAATTTGTTTCTGAAGTGCTTTGAAGTCGTATATATCTTCAAATGTAAGAGGAACTATCAAATATGGATCCTTCCTCCTGGCCATGCGGATAACCGTTGACCATTGCTGTGGAACATAAATCTCGGTCTTTTTTTTAGCAAATTCAATGGCAGAATGCATACTGTCACATTCCATCTGAGTGTGTCCACTTTCTAGGAATTTATGGTCAATTGTTTCAATATTTGGAAGTGTTGTAACAGCATGCATTAGGCAAGTAGCTATGAACTGATTCCTATTCTGACCAGCACATGCATCAGAATACAAAATAACATGTTTGATGTTTCGTTGGAGTGACATAAGCTGGAGGTACAAACACGTTCCAATTTCACAAGAATTATGCTCGACTGTAAAATCAGTAATATCAACCTGCCTGGTTGAAGAGTTATCATTTGGGTTTATTGTAGTAATATTGTGTATAACTTGAATAATCAAGTCATCTTGGTGTAATAATTCGTTGGTAACAACAGTCTCTCTGCTTCTGGAATCATATTCAGGATTGAATGTATTCGCAGTAACATCAGCTTGTTGGCTAGTTGATTCAGTATCAGGGTTAACGGCAACATCAGCCTGTTGGCTAGTTGTTCCAGTATCAGGGTTGAAAGTTACACCAGTCTGTTGGCTAGTTGATTCAGTATCAGGGTTGAAAGTTACATCAGCCTGTTGGCTAGTTGATTCAGTCTCAGGGTTGAAAGTTACACCAGTCTGATGGCTAGTTGATTCAGTATCAGGGTTGAAAGTTACATCAGCCTGTTCGCTAGTTGATTCAGTATCAGGATTGACAGTTACATCAGCCTGTTCGCTAGTTGATTCAGTATCAGGGTTGAAAGTTACATCAGCCTGTTGGCTAGTTGATTCATTATGGGGGTTGAAAGTTACATCAGCTTGTTCGCTAGTTGAATCAGTATCAGGATTGACAGTTACATCAGTCTTTTGGCTGGTTGATTCAATATCAGGGTTGACAGTTACATCAGCCTGTTGGCTAGCTGATTCAGTATCAGGATTGACAGTTACATCAGTCTTTTGGCTAGTTGATTCAGTATCAGGATTGACAGTTACATCAGTCTGTTGGCTAGTTGATTCATTATCGGGGTTAACAGTAACATCAGCCTGTTGGCTAGTTGATTCATTATCAGGTTTGTCACTAACCTCAGTCTTCTGGTTGAATTTAACTTTGGTAGAAACAGTCTGTTCCATTAGGTTTACACTATTAGTATTATCAATACTCACAGCTTCTTCTGGTTGGTCAGCTCCTGTCACATCAAGTTCAATGGCAGTCATAATTTCCTCCCAGTCATCATCTGAGGACCACTGTGTTTCTGCCATATTTTTAAATATCTACAACAGATACAAAATATATTGCAGATATTTTCATTCAAACAATTTTTTTTAAAAAGGCACATATATTCTTAGTTTAAACACAGTTTATTAATGACTACTTAATTTTCTTATATATGAAATAAACACGTACAAGTTTTTTGTATTCGAAGTGCTTAACATTAAAAAGCCAATAGTGTTGAAATGAATAGCAACGTTAGAAGTTACTTGACAAAAAAGGTCCTAAATAGAAAAGTAAAATATTTACAAACATATCTTGAAAAGGTGTTTATTTGTGAAAGTTATCATGAAGGAGTAATTCAAAGATTTCGTTTGTTGTTTGTTTATAATCAAGTGAGATTTAACTTAAATTTTATTTTTTAGTTATGAATTCTTTTTATATATAAATTTATATTTTCTTACATACTAATGAAACCTTTTTTCTTTGAAAAAAAAACTATATCATGATTGATATTTAGCATTTAAAAAAATATACTTTAGATACTTTATTTGTATATTATGTTAATTAATGGATTCATTTTTCCATATACATCCTTTTCCGTATTAACTTACCAAATGATACCTTTATGCATACATTTTTTTCTTTTTCTTTTTTCTCTTGTCTCAAATAATATATCTCCAACTGCAAAAACAAAAAGGATGAACAATATGATATTAATGAAAATTAGATAGATGCAAACATATTGAATTTAAAATTATTTTTTTTATATTTCTTTCTTAGGAAACAGATTTAGTGAAAATAAATCGTACGTTAATTTAATGTTTTGTAATAATACCAATTTTAATTACAGATAAGAATTACAATGTTAATTTAAATATAATTAAATTAAAAATAAATTATTTATTTTAATATTCATTATATTAAAACAATAAATACATACCTTTTCCTAATTTGCTGCTTTTTTGCTGAATATCAAAATTCCATGTCAAAAGCCATCATCAATCAAAACAATTACTTGGTTTAATCTCAGTTGATGTTTATATTATCTAATATGAGGTCATGCCAGTAACACTTAATTGACATTACTTGTTTGATGACCTGCTGATATTCACATTTCGTTTACAGCTGCAACCCATTATCTGATGTTGTGGGGGAAATGGTATTAGGTGTTGAATAAATAAATTAAAATGTCAAATGCAATAAGCAAGTATTTCTAGTTACAGTGTTATGGCATATGTATATTCAAACAATTTTTGTTAATAGGAATGCAACACACCTTATCTATATATATTGTTTTGTGGCGCTCGGTGCAAGCTATTTAATTTTAACTATGAATCTTTCATTTACATAGTAATACGAGATAAGTCATTCATGCTGGCAGACTTTCGTTATCAAACCGATAATAGATTGATGAACATGTCAATTAAAAAATTATTTTATAACCAATTGCTCTAAAAAAATTAGAGAATATTCTTTAACACTTTTGTGTTTAAAAAATCAATAAATCTCAAAACTGCAAAATTTTCAGATAAGTGGTTGTTGCATTAAACCCTCGATATCATTATCAATATGCTAGTATTTTCATAATATACATTTCAATTTGTTTTTCTACTATGATTGGTTTATAATTTACTACTGGACACCATAGATACAGAACACCTGTAGACAAAATTGATGCTATCGTGAATTTTGTTACACTCTGAAAGAGATGATGACGTTACAACTATTTTTGGGATATAGATATTCGTGCTCACCACTTGGTTTGTCATTTTTGATATCTATACTTGGTTTGAATAGCTATCACATTCAAGAAAACACTGTTTCTAGTTAAGAAAACTAAAACACTTCAAAACAATATGCTGGACATATTCAGTAAAATTTATAAACTGTTTTTTTTTGTAGATGAGTATTTGCTGGATTATGATTGTCTTAAATTATTCCTGAGATTTTAAACTTGTATTTTTTTTCGTATTGTTCAGTCCAATGTAGGTGTTATCTACTCTAAAATATAAGTATATTGCGACTATTTTACAAAAAATGAAGAATGAAAGAACAAAAGATAGTGAATGTTGTGTATGGTGTTTTATTGAAATTGGACAATATAAAAACAGTTCTAATCAATAAAGACGCAATTATATAGAAGTTACAAAACCCATTCAAATATTAGAAACATGCGATATTTTGATCAGTAGACAATACAATTCATATTGTTGATTTTAGATATCCTTCACAACACCTTGTGTTTTCTCTATATCGTGATTGTTTTAAATTATTCCTCAGATTTAAAACTTGTATTTTCATTTATATTTTTCAGTGCACCGTAAGTGTCATGTACCATAAAGATAAGTATACTGTGATTAGTTTACAAAACATGAAAAATGAAAGGACAATAGATAGTGAATGTTGTATATGGTGATTTATTGAAATTGGCAAACATAAAAAATGTTCTAATCAATAAAAACGCAATTATATAGAAGAAACAAAACCCATTCGTATATTAGAAGAAATGCGATATTTTGATCAGTATGATTTTAAATGAAATGTTAAGTAGTCTAAATTCAAACGTGAACAAATAGACAATACAATTCGTATTGTTATTTCTAAATATCTTTAACAACACCTTGTTTTTTCTCTAGTATTATAACAAAAAATATTATTAAATACTTTCGTAAATATGTTCAATGTGATATTTTTTTTTTTTTTTTTTTTTTACAAATCTAAATGTTATTAATGTCTTTAATCCACGAATAATACATTGAAACAAAAAGATTGATAACTTTATTTAAACAAAATGCTTCTAACTTGATTTAAGGTAAGTCATTTGAATACCACCGCGCATAAAACTTGCGCAACTACGATCCGAAGACTGTCAGATGTTGAAATATTATTTGGGGATTGATTTATGAAAATATGTTTTTTTACTATTAAAGAGGTAATTTATTTATTAATAAATGATCAAAAACTTAATCATTATTTTATAAAGATCCTTTTCCAACGCATTTTATATTTACGACTTTCTACCGGAAACTCGAAATTCTTCAGCGTCGATCAACCGGAAAATGTAAATATCAACACTCCAACGATTTGAAATGGTATTTTTAAAATTTAAAATGGGTAAATTTTCGACAAACAAATTAATAAGCAAATCTGCGTCGTTTATGAAAATCAGACATCAGAAAAGTCAGAGTAATTCAAATTTGGCATCTGGAATAAGAGAGGAACACGATTATTGTGTTACTGTTAGTGACAATTTAAATGTTATAAAACTTGTATCAAATATCGCCGGAGGCAGAAGTGATGAAGAAGATGAACTTATATATGATAGAACTGATATACTACCAGACAACCTAGTTCCTTTAAATTTTTGTAGATTTATTATTGAAATTGATCTGATTATTCAAGGCCTTGAGTCATGTTCAAATTGTATGAAACCCCTTCATCTGAAGGATTCATTAGGTGTTTTACCAAGAGGGTTAGGAGGATGGCTTTACATAGAATGTAAGCAATGTATTCGAGTTAAGAAAATCCCACTGTCAAAGCGTCATTTTACAACACCGAGCAAAAGGGGTCCAGGAGTTTTTGATGTAAACACCAAAATTGCAACAGGTACATGAATGGCACTCTGAAAAATTATAACTGTATGTTTGTGTTACTTTTTCATTTTTGTTATATATGTGATCAATAAATGATTTTTTTTCTTCAGGTTTAATTCAGTCATGATTTGAAGATAGAAAAATATTAACATGCATATACATGTAACCCTTTTCTTGGTGGGTCATGGAGAAATTTGGCTTAAACAGTTACCCCATTGTAAATTGTGTTTGACATAAATCTGTTTTAAAGGCCTTAAAATGCAGTACTGTTATATACATGTATGACATTGACAGCCAAAAAGGAAAGGGATATCAGAAATTGATTTTGGTGAACTGATTAAAATGATGCATCCACATGTACATGTCATGCATGTACAATAAAAACAACATAAATAAAGTGGATGTAAGCAATTAAAGGCAACCATAATACCTTCAACAAGGAGAAAAATTGATGTCATGGCATAGTCAGCTATTTAATACCTGACATGAAAAATATAAGACAATTCAATTATGAAGACTATAGAGTATAGACAGACTAATTTAAAACCAAGAAATTGATGAAAAACCTATATGACAGACATGAACCAACAACAACCACTGAACTTGATTGTACAGTCTCCTGACTTGGGACAAGCACATTAAGAATGCTGATGGGTTAATGAGTTCGTGAGTGCTCAATTCCCCTAACAGCTAGGACTGTGCATTGTGAAAGAAACTAGTAAATCAGTTGATTTTCTTTCCTTGCCATGCTGGTTTCCGTGTCAAATGGTGGAATCTGAAGAGAATAGTTTACCATTTGTTTAATCTGTAATTTTAAATTGAACTGATGGAAACCTGAAGAGAATGATGTACAATATGTTTTGCATGGACATTTCAGAGAAGACTGTTGATTGTTTTATTTTCATTGGTAAGCATTTTTTGAGATCAGTACATGATATATTTAAACTAGTGTCAAAGATTAAATAATGTAAAATATTTTGTAGATACAGAAGTGCTGTCTACTTAATTAAGGACTGCTTACTAAATTGTTAATTACAATCAGCTTGTTTATTTATGTCAACTGTTTGTAATTCTTTGTTATTAAGCAGCTCCTATAAACACTTTATAAAATTGGAATGGCTCCATGTGTGGCAAAAAATTGTTTGATAAATTAGGTAAAGTATAAATAATATAATAAACAATAACCATGCATAATTACAGCTATTTCATGTACTGATGTCAGAGGTCTTCCAGATTTGTGTTAATTTCATTATACTTTTTCTTTTTCCTATATTTAAAATTTTAAAACACAGACATATTGAAAGAAACATATATGGGTTTGAAATTACAAATTTTAGTAAGATCAGCATAGGAGTTTATATATATATATCTATTAATAAGATTTGTATTGAAAATAAATTAATATTAAACATGTTAAATTACTTGTACACTTTACTCACAAGTTAAACTATTTTTTAAATATAAACCTACTAAATACACTTTATACATGTACTTAACATACACAAATTATAATTTATTATATACATGTATTAACTTACATGTACTTTACACTAAGTCTATACACACACCTTATACTTTTTTATACATTTGTTTGCAATACACTTCATGTATATACACAAGTTATACTACTTTTTTGTCATCAGAAGAAGCATTATCAGTGATCTTTAAATCAAATATTTATTGCTGGTACTAAGGAAGTTTGTACTTTAATTCATTTTTAACATGTATAATACAAATCAATGCAATAATTTCATTTTCAACAGGAATGCTTCACGTAGGCCTTGGTGAGACCCAACTTAGTAATCTGTTGGCTTCGGTGAATCTTCACTATTTGAGCGTATCTGGGTTAAAGACGAGAGAAGAAGAAGTTGGGGCAGCATTGGATTCATATGCTGAAGAATCCATGATAAAATATCTAAATATGGAGTCTAATTTACAGGAAAATATTCATGGTTTGTTGTAACTTAGGCATGTTTTTTTGCTCGTTATTCATGGTAATTATCGAGTTTTACAAACTGTCCAGAAATTCTTAAACTATATCATGTCATCTAAGTAGTGGTTAGGAGGCCAATCAGCATCAATTATTAACTTTTGACCCTTACCGTCAATATACACATATTATTTAGGGGTCCTCTTTACAAAAGTGCCAGGTGTAAATTGCAGATTAAAAACAATATAAAAAAAAAAGATATATTATAATTGCCAATGAGACAACTCTCCTCAAGAGACCAAATGACACAGAAATAATAGGTCACAATATGGCCTTTAACAATGAGCAAAGCCCATACCACATTATCAGCTAAGAAAGGCCTTGAAATGACAATGTAAAACAATTCAAACAAGAACAGTGGCAGATCTAGAAATTTTCATAAGTGGGGCCCACTGACGACATAAAAGGGGGCCCACTTCATTCATGATTCAGTGATTCCCTATAAAATCAACCAATTTTTTACCAGAAAAAGGGGGCCCAGGCCCCCTAAGCCCCCCTCAGTAATTCCCTATATAATCAACCAATTTTTACCAGAAAAAGGGGGCCCAGGCCCCCTAAGCCCCCCTCTTAATCTGCCTCTGAAGAAAACTAACAGCCTAATTTATGTACAAAAAAATGAACGAAAAACAAAAATGTAACACCTAAACAAACAACAACCACTGAATGTAAGGCTCCTAATATGGGACAGGCACATACATAAAGAATGTGGCGGGTTTTAACATGTTAGCGGGATCCCAACCCTCCCCTAACCTGGGACAGTGACAGTGGTATAACATAACAATATAAGAACAAGTGGTGTAACAGTACAATATAAGAACGAGGTATAAAAATCAGTTGAAAAAAAGACTTAACTCATCAGATTGATAAAAATACAAATATATATTTACATTGTCTGAAATATAAAATTTATTTGTACTCTCTACAAAAGCCAGAAAAGCTTAACAAGTCTCACTTTTAGTCCAGTTTATACAGCTCATACAAGTTATTTATATTTTTTCTCATAATGTACGAAGTAAATATTGTATATAACTTGGGATCAATTTGCTATTCTGTGCAATTTTTTGTATACATGTTTTTTTTATTTTATCAATAGATTCTGATGACAATGGAGAAAACAAAGGGATTGCAGTTTCCACCGATACCTGTTGGCAAAAAAAAGGCTCCGGGAAATCCTATAATAGTTTGTCTGGTATAGTAACACAATTAACACTATATAAATTAGTATTTGTTATGTTTAAAAAATTGAAGAATATTATTTTGAAGTATCAATTGATGTTAAACTCAAATAATAAGTTTTACACAAATTTTTAGTCATGCTTTGAGATAGTAATTTGATGATTGGTATATAGTCTTATCATGACAAGTTACAGATCAAGTTCAGTTTTGGTTTGGTCTAATGATTTTGTAGAGAGTTATGGTCCTTGTACTTAGGAAATTCACTCACTTAATCAGTTTTCCTCATCTTTTCTTCTTGCTTGAAGATATTTATTTGAAAATTGGTATATAGTTTTATCATGACAAGTTAAATATCAAGTTCGAATTAAGTTCCAGGCTGATTATTTTGTGCAGAGTTATGGTCCTTGGACATAAAAAAATTCACTCAGATAATAAATGTTCAAAATTTTTTTGTTTATCTGTTTTGAATACAATGACTTGATATTTGTTATATAGTTTACACAATGACAAGTTATAGTTCTGGTTAACATTTTGTTCTAGTACAATGTAATTTTAATCTGTTAGGGGACTATGTATTGCCAGGAAATGCTCACAGAATGCTTGTTATTATCCTATTGATAACATGCACAAAATATATCATGTTTCTATACTAACAACATTAAATCTTTTGATATGTTATGCATGTTTTAGGATGTGCATCACTGATTGGACAGAAGACCGGGAAGGTATTGAATGTAAAAATAAAATCAAAAAATTGCAGGACTTGTGATGTTGCCAAAAGAAAAGGTATAGTTCCAAAAGAGCACAAATGCAGCAAAAACCATACAGGCTCATCTAAAGGCATGGAGCCAGCTTTAGTGGTTGATATGATAAAAGATGTAATAAATAAGGGTGTCGATATTAAAGAAATTGCTGGTGATGATGACACTACAGGTTTTCAAAGGGCACAAAACGTTCTTAAAATAAAACTTAAGAAAAGATCGGACAAAAACCATATCAAGAAAAACATATCAAAACAGTTATATGCAATAAAAAAGAATTACAAAGAATTGTCACAAAGGGTCATCAATTACATCATGCAGAATTTTTCATACATGGTTGCGCAAAATAAAAAAAACACAGAAGGTGTAACAACTGGCTTGAAAGCAATGGTAGGACATATTTTTGGTGACCATAGCTTCTGTAATACCAAGTGGTGTGTCTTCCTTGAACACCCTTTGGCAAAATTTAGTAAGTTACCATACGGCAAACCACTTCAAAATCCAGAGCTGAGGAAGGAACTGGATAGAATTTTTATTAAAAAATTATCAATTCAAGCAGAAAAACTTGCAAATCTTGCTAGCACTCAAACAAATCAAAATCTCAACCAAATGTTAGCAACAAAAGCACCTAAATATAAACATTATTCTGCATCTAACAGTCTGAGTTACAGGTTTAGTGCAACAGTGGCACAGAAAAATGAAGGCCACAGATATGTGCATGAGGTAATTAAATGAACTATTTAGAACAACATCTGTAATTCTTTATTAAATTTTTCTAAAGTTGTATCCAGACTTTGACAGAACCACAACATCACATTCACATAAACATGGTAAACCCAAGGTTTCAGAAATTCATGAAATTTGCTACCCATCAAAATAAATGAATCCTCAATATTATAATATTTTAATAATATTTATGTAGAGTCGGCAAGGTATACAAACAGAGACATATATCGTCTTCAAATTTTAGTCATAACATTTCAGTCAGTGAGTGTGTACAATATTAAGATTAAAGTTGAGAATGGCACATGTATACTGTTGTAATTATTAAATATTTTTTCTGACATGCATTTTAACAGGTTCATGAATCAATGGGGCTCTCACCAGGCAATTTTACCATAAAGCGTGCTACCTTCATGGATAAGATCAGAAGAAAGTACAGTAAATTACAGAAGACGAGGAAATATAAAAGGAGAAGAATTGAGCTAAAGTCGGAGAAATGTAACAGCAATGGTATAGCAGAAGTTCTAGAGGGAACAACTTATGAAACCAATATTGGTACATGCATCTTCTTTCTGTTTTTATACGACCGCAAAAAAATTTTTTTGGTCGTATATTGGTATGACGTTGGCGTCGTCGTCGTTGTCGTTGTTGTCCGGCGTCGTCCTGCGTCGTCCGAAGACACATTGGTTTTCGCACTCTAACTTTAGTTTAAGTGAATCGATCTCTATGAAATTTTACCACAAGGTTGATTTTGGGGGTTATGGTACCAACAGTAAAGGAATTAGGGGCCAAAAAGGGGGCCAAAAATAAGCATTTTTATACGACCGCAAAAAAATTTTGTGGTCGTATATTGGTATGATGTTGGCGTCGTCATCCTGCGTCGTCGTCCGAAGACACATTGGTTTTCGCACTCTAACTTTAGTTTAAGTAAATGGATCTTTTTTGAAATTTGACCATAAGGTTAAATACCACAAAAGGAAGGTTGGGATTGATTTTGGGGGTTATGGTACCAACAGTTAAGGAATTAGGGGCCAAAACGGGGCCAAAAATAAGCATTTTATAGTTTCCAGACAATAACTGTGGAATGGTGTATAGATCTCTCTGAAATTATACTACAAGTTTCCATACCACAAAGGGATGGTTAGGATTTGCTTTGGGGGGTTATGGCTCAAACCGTTTAGGAATTAGGGGCAAAAAAGGGGGAAAAACAAGGTTGTCCTGGTTAATGGACAAATACTTTAGTACAAAACATAATTTAAAGCAGTGTAAGGGAGATAAATCAAATACATCATTGAAATTATCTCCCTTACACTGCTTTTAAATTATGTATAAAGTAATGATTAATGAACAATAAAGATAATTTAAAACAGTGTAAGGGAGGTAATCCAAATACAACGTTTTGGTTACTTCCCTTACACTGCTTTTAAATTATGTTTAAAGAAATGCATATTTATAAAGGAAGACCAGTAAAAATATCTGCAAATGTTGCATCTTATTTTTTTACAAAAAAATCCATATGAAAGATTTGACACTATATTTATTAATTCTATTATAAAATAGATTAAGTTAGCACTATGGTAAATTTAAATGGGTAATTATGGTTGCCCACTCCATTGGAAATTTGAATTGAAATTATGACCATATCTTGAGGGAAAGAATTTTTTTGGGGAAAAAAGGGGGGGGGGGATCAAAAGAAATTGTGGGGGGTCAATTTTTCTCATTTCAGATTTCAGAAATTAAAAAAATTATTCTTCAAATATTTTTTTTTTTTCAAATTTCAAATATTGAAAAATTTCAAGAAGAAATTTTTAATTGCACAGTATGGCGCATTAGATTTGTAAAATCTTTGATCACATTTATTTATTTGTTATGCCGAATCCAACAGTGTATTTAGATTTTTAATTTTGGGTCCAGTTTTCAAATTGGTCTACATTAAGGTCCAAAGGGTCCAAAATTAAACTTTGTTTGATTTTAGCAAAAATTGAATATATGAGGTTCTTTGATATGCTGAATCTAAACATGTATTTAGATTTTTGATTTTTGGCCCAGTTTTCAAGTTGGTCCAAATTGGGGTCCAAAATTAAACTTTGTTTGATTTCAACAGAAATTGAATATATGGGATTCCTTGATATGCTGAATCTAACCATGTATTTAGATTTTTTATTTGTGGACCCCGTTATCAAATTGGTTCATATTGAGGTCAAAAGGGTCCAAAATTAAACTTTGTTTGATTTCATCTAAAATTGAATTATTGGGGTTCTTTGATATTCCAAATCTAACCGTGTATTTAGATTTTTAATTTTGGGTCCTGTTTTTTTAAATTGGTCTACATTAAGGTCCAAAGGGTCGAAAATTAAACTTAATTTGATTTTAACAAAAATTGAATTCTTGGGGTTCTTTGATATGCTGAATCTAAACATGTGTTTAGATTTTTGATTATGGGCCCAGTTTTCAAGTTGGTCCAAGATAGGGTCCAGTATTTAAACTTTGTTTGATTTCAACAAAAATTGAATATATGGGGTTCTTTGATATGCTGAATCTATACATGTATTTAGATTTTTGATTATGGGCCCAGTTTTCAAGTTGGTCCAAATTGGGGTCCAAAATTAAACTTTGTTTGATTTCAACAAAAATTGAATATATGAGGTTCTTTGATATGCTGAATCTAACCATGTATTTAGATTTTTTATTTGTAGGCCCCGCTATCCAATTGGTTCATATTGAGGTCAAAAGGGTCCAAAATTAAACTTTGTTTGATTTCATCAAAAATTGAATTATTGGGGTTCTTTGATATGCCAAATCTAACCGTGTTTTTAGATTTTTAATTTTAAGTCCCGTTTTTTAAATTGGTCTACATTAAGGTCCAAAGGGTCCAAAATTAAACTTAGTTTGATTTTAGCAAAAATTGAATTCTTGGGGTTATTTGATATGCTGAATCTAAACATGTGTTTAGATTTTTGATTATGGGCCCAGTTTTCAAGTTTGTCCAAGTTGGGGTCCAAAATTAAACTTTGTTTGATTTTAACAAAAATTGAATATATGGGGTTCTTTGATATGCTGAATCTAACCATGTATTTTGATTTTGGACATTGGACCATAATAGGTAAATTAAAAAAATTCAAGTTCTTAGACCACATTCTTTCTGTGTCAGAAACCTATGCTGTGTCAAATATTTAATAACAATCCAAATTCAGAGCTGTATCAAGCTTGAATGTTGTGTCCATACTTGCCCCAACTGTTCAGGGTTCGACCTCTGCGGTCGTATCAAGCTGCGCCCCAGCGAAGCATTTTATTGTAACTTCCAGACATAACTTGTGTGTAAGTGTAAGGATCTCTCTGACATTGTACCACAAGGTTCCATATCACAAAAGGAATGCTGGGATTGATTTTGGGGGTAATTGCCTCAAAATTTTAGGAATTAGGGGCCAAAAAAGGGGCAAAAAACAAGCATTTTTCTAGTTTCATGACAATAACTTGTGTGTAAGTGTATGGATCTTTCTGAAATTGTACTACAAGGTTCCATATCACAAAGGGAAAGCTGGAATTGAGTTTGGGTTGTAATTGCCCTAAATGTTAAGGAATTTGGGGCCAAAAAACACATTTTTCAAGTTTCCAGACAATAACTTGTGTTCAAGTGTATGGATCTCTCTGAAATTGTACTGCAAGGTACCATACCACAAAGGGAAGGCTGGGATTGAGTTTGGGGGTGATGAATCATAAGGGGGTTCAAAAAATTTGGGGGGGGGGATTTTTTTTTTTTCCTTTTTTTTTTCTTTTAAAATTTTCCATTTTAAGTTGGTTTTTTCTGATTTATATTTAAAAGCAAATAATAATGATATGGTAGGAGATACACACCAAACAGGATGTGTAAATTATTATATAATAAGTATTGTGCAATAGCAAGAAATTTTCAATTGCACAGTATTGCACAATAGCAAGAAATCTTCAATTGCACAGTATTGCACAATAACAAGAAATCTTCAATTGCACAGTATTGCGCAATAGCAAGAAGTATCCAATAGCACAATATTGCGCAATAGCAAGAAATTGCCAATTGTACAGTATTGCGCAATAGCAAGAAATATTTAATTGCACAGTATTGTGCAAAAGAAGATACTTCATATAAATTGCTTATTTCTTGACCAATTTCAATGGGGTTTTATTCTTGAATTCTTGGGGTTCTTTAATATGCTGAATCTAACCATGTATTTAGTTTTTGGATTTTGGGCCCCGTTTTTAAATTGGTCCACATTGAGGTCCAAAGGGTCCAAATTAAACTTTGTTTGATTTCATCAAAAATTGAATTATTGGGGTTCTTTGATATGCCGAATCTAACAGTGTATTTAGATTCTTAATTTTTGGTTCCGTTTTCATATTGGTCTACATTAAGGTCCAAAGGGTCCAAAATTAAACTTAGTTTGATTTTAACAAAAATTGAATTCTAAGGGTTCTTTGATATGCTGAATCTAAACATGTATTTAGATTTTTGATTATGGGCCCAGTTTTCAAGTTGGTCCAAATCGGGGCCCAAAATTAAACTTTGTTTGATTTCAATAAAAATTGAATATATGGGGTTCTTTGATATGCTGAATCTAACCATGTATTTAGATTTTTGATTTTTGGGCCCCGTTATCAACTTTGTCCACATTGAGGTCAAAAGGGTCCAAAATTAAACTTTGTTTGATTTCATAAAAAATTGAATTCTTGGGGTTCTTTGATATGCTGAATCTAACCATGTATTTAGATTTTGGATATTGGACCATAATAGGTGAATGTCCAATTTAAAATTTTCAAGTTCTTAGACCACATTCATTCTGTGTCAGAAACCTATGCTGTGTCAAATATTTAATCACAATCTAAATGCAAAGCTGTATCAAGCTTGAATGTTGTGTCCATACTTGCCCCAACTGTTCAGGGTTCAACCTCTGCGGTCGTATCAAGCTGCGCCCTGCGGAGCATTTTATTAAATATCATATTTGACACAATTACAATACAGGAGCATGCCACTTTTCATTTAAAGCTCACCTTGCTGGATGCAATGGTGAGGTAATACCATCATTTTGCATCCATAGTCATTTTTTATTCATTCACGTTTCACATTCAGTTTTTCCTTTGAAAAGAAACTCATGCCTTACCTATCAACATATTTTAAATCAAATTTTTTCATTCATGTCACAGTTAATCCAAATAAGCCCTAGCAAACTTCTCAAAGCTTCTGGTTATAAGCCAAATATAATTCTAATACAACATTGTTTGCAACAAATATATAACAGTTTATAATTGCCAATGAGACAACTTTCCACAAGTTACAAAATGACATATAATAACTCTTTCTTTAACTATTATCCTCATTAGCACAATTAACTAAAAAAAATAAACCAAATGTAAAGCAATAATCAAATAACAAGAATAATTATCATGATATAGAGTAATTTCTCGCAATTTGATTACCTGATATTGGTTTAATAAATTTCAGTACACTTTTCTATTACATAAATTGGAATTATCTCCCTTATGCCATTGACATAATGAAAAAAAAACCAAGAAAAATTAGTGGTTTTAAATTCCTAATACTTATTTTTCAAATTTAAGATTAAATGTCTAAATATATTTCGTTGGTATTGTCCAAATAATTGAATATGAATATAATAATATGTAATATAAAAAAATCAGGAGAAATTCTTTACACATGTGCAATTGTCCTAATATGGAATTTATTTTGTGAATAAAATTCATATCGGGTTTTGCTTTGCCTCAATGAATATGAATTTTATTCACCTGATAAATTCTTGTATTAGGACAATTACACACTGTGTAACTAATACTATTTTGTAGACATTGAGGATGATATAACTGACCAACTAGAAGAAATTCCAACTTGGAAACAGATAACAGCTGAGGAAAACTTTCCAATTATAGTATTTGATCTTGAAACTACAGGCTTGTGTATGTATTCCTATAGAGAAATTTATGTGTATCTGAGACATAATCAATCAAAATTTATTGGTGTAAACAGCTTCATTTTTACATGAAATTACATTTCTTAAAAATGTATACTTTTGCTGGCTAACAAAAATCACAAAGAATTCCAAAATATCTTTCTTTTCTCCAAAAAAATACAACATTCATAAATGTGTGTGCTTCCCATGACAATGTCACAAGGTCCGGGAACACAGTTATCGTCCTTTGATTTTCGTTGTCCACGAATATAGTCCCTAGTGTGGACAGTGTGTTACTTGTCGATTTTTTTGATACCCCTTCCGAATTTATTTCTCCATGTTTTATGACTCAAATAGTAAGTAGGGGGGTGAAATGACACTGTAAAAAAATTTGGGTCATGAATTTTAAAGTAAAGTAGTGATTTGGTCCAGCTGAAAAATGTTAAAAATTAGCACATCGGAAGCTGTCAAAAGATTTGAAGACCCCCTTAGCATGAAATTGTCCATATTTTGAGTTAGAGCCGATGAAGTTTTCTATAATTTTGATATAATTTGTCCCAAAAGTAGTACAACACACTGTAAAAATATTATTGAGAAAGCGCAGGTGGGATTTTTTTAATTTTCATTTATTGTCTAAAAGAAATGCACTACGAAATAACTGTGTACTCGGACCACAATGATGCATGGGAAAAGAACAAAATCGTGATATTACTCATTGGGTGGTAGCTTAATAATATAATTACAAGAATTGAATGCTTCTTTTTTGTAATAGTATTGGGTATATTCTCACAATAAAATATTCTAATTATTAATTGATTCCCCAATGAATACTAAATGTGCCTAAGTCATTGCTATTACACAACAATAAAACTCTGATATATACAGAACCATCCTTGGCATTTTCAGTTGTTCCTGTTTTGAAGTTATCATAATGATTATAAAATAAGAAGATGTAGTATGGTTGCCAAATGAGACAATTCTCTACCAGAGACTAAATGGCAAAGAGGTTAACTATAGGTTACCATATAGCCTTTGACAATGATCAATACTCATACCACACAGTCAGGTATGGAAGGCCACAAAATGACAAAACCAGAAAAAAACTAACCACCTGATTTATGTACAAAACAATTACAGAAATACAGAGGTTAATTTTATTTTTTGAAAAATTAACCCTTTTATTTCATAAATTTAAGAATAAATTCATTTACCTGATGTTCCGAAGCTGGAATTGAGTTTTGGGGTAATTGCCCAAAATGTTTAGGAATAAGGGGCCAAAAAGGGGCCAAAAATAAGCATTTTTCTAGTTTCCAGACAATAACTTGTGTTCAGGTGTATGGATCTCTCTGAAATTGTACTGCAAGGTACCATACCACAAAAGGAAGGCTGGGATTGATTTTAGGGGTAATTTCCTCAAAATTTTAGGAATTAGGGGCCATAAAAGGGCAAAAAAACAAGCATTTTTCTACTTTCAGGACAATAACTTGTGTGTAAGTGTATGGATCTTTATGAAATTGTACTGCAAGGTTCCATATCACAAAGGGAAAGCTGGGTTTGAGTTTGGGGGTAATTGCCCTAAACGATTAGGAATTTGGGGCCAAAAAGGGGCCAAAAACAAGCATTTTTCTAGTTTCCAGACAATAACTTGTGTTCAAGTGTATGGATCTCTCTGAAATTGTACTGCAAGGTGCCATACCACAAAGGGAAGGCTGGGATTGAGTTTGGGGGTGATGAATCATATTGGGGTTCAAAAAATTTTGGGGGGATTTTTTTTTCCCTTTTTTTCTTTAAAATTTTCCATTTTAAATTGGTTATTTCTGATTTATATATAAAAGCAAATAATAATGATATGGTTTGAATAGGTAAATTAAAATTTTTTAAGTTCTTAGACCACTTTCATTCTGTGTCAGAAACCTATGCTGTGTCAAATATTTAATTACAATCCAAATTCAGTGCTGTATCAAGCTTGAATGTTGTGTCCACACTTGCCCCAACTGGTTTTCAGGGTTCGACCTCTGCGGTCGTATCAAGCTGCGCCCCAGCAGAGCATTTTATTAGCTTGTAGTTGGGTGTGAGCTAAGGGTCCATATTAAAGGACGTACTTTGATCTATAATAGTTTACTTTAATACATTGTGACTTGGATGGACAGTTCACTCATACCTCATCTTCTTATATCTATTGAGTTTGATTAACAGATCATTTTAAAATTTTCAGCTCGTCAGTCAGATATTGTACAGATAGCAGCTTTAACTGAGAATGAAACTTTCTCAGCCTATGTTATGCCATCAAAGAAGATAACACCACAGGCATCTGATATAACAAAACTTGCATTCTTTGATGGGCAAATGTACTATGATGAAGTTCCTGTGGAAAGTTCACCACCATTTGAAGTCTTTACTAATCTTATTGCTTTTTTGTCCAAGTTTCCTTCTAAACCAACACTTGTTGGACACAATATAAAAACGTTTGACTGCCATATACTGTATAATCAATTGAATAAATTGAAGATGTGGGATGAATTTTGCCTGTATTTTAATGGGTTCATTGACACAAGAATATTGTTTAGGAGTGAATATCCAGGTCGTCAAAGTTACAAGCAGTGTGATTTAGTGTCAGATTTTTTAGGGGAAAGTTATGATGCACATAATGCTTTGTATGACTGTAAATCTTTATTTAAACTGGTGCGATCACATGGAAATTTAGCTTCTCATTTCTGTAAGTATACATTTGATGGAATGTACCCAAAATATTGCCAAAATGACTTATCTTTCAAAGCTCTTGTTGAAAATAAAGTAATGTCAAAACAATTAGCCAAAAAGGCAGCTTCAACTGGGTTGTGCAAGAAGCATTTTATTTTGTCAATTCAAAGAAATGGTATTGATGGACTGAGGGCACTTTTGTCTCAAAAAAATAGTTCAGGTGTAGTACGTGTTACAACATCAAAATCTATCATTCAGAAGGTGTATGATTTTTTTGTTATATGAAATGAAGAGTAAATTGTTTTAGATTCCATATGAATCTGATTATATATACATTGTAGAATTTAAATGGAACATATTATGGTGAATGCTACTAGAGATTAACAGAAATTTTAATCTACAGACATACTTGCTTCTGTGACCAAGCTTCTATTATATCAATTAGCAATAATTGTTATTATCAAAGAAACCTACTTCTTAGGATGCTAAATCTTTGACCTTATGGAGAATCAGGTCAATATATATAATATAAAGATTTAAATACTACATTGCACCATAAATGTTAAAGTTAATATTTGTTTGTGAGCTAAATTTTTGGATAAGAGATTAGAAAAATTTGACTGGTCCTGTAGTCTACTACGCATACCTTATTTTTTAGCAATTTGATTGATCCGTCCATGCTGAATGTCAGGAAATAGAATTTTAGTAGTAAAATTTTTTATAAAATTTTATAATGTTGTCTATAGTTCTTTAATTGTATGAAGGATTTAAAGTCAAAGATGACATTTTGTTTTACCACAGTAAGAATGATCATATTGTGTACCACACATATGTTGTGTGATCCATATTAGTGAATGTAATTTGTTAGACTTGAAAAAGACCACTTAAACTTATATCTACCTGATATATAGTTTATAACATGTTTATAATTTGTACTGTCATTGTATAATATCACTACTTATTTAAGGATTTGTGAGCTGTTGCCATCAGTTTGTGTCAATTCTTGTCTTCTGTTCACATTTCATATCTTAATTTAGGAGGCAAATTTCAATTAATTAAAAATGGAATATTCTATCTTGTTACCACACTTGTTGGTAAAATTTTATCCAAAATTAACATGATTATTAACGAAATATGTAAAATAGATATTTTTTCAGAATGATACTATTAAATAATGACTTGTGAGAATGATTTGTTATAAAAAAATGTTTTAAAGAAAATTTATAGAAAAATTATATGAGAAAATACATGTTCATGTGAGTATCTGGTTTGTTATTTGACCAAGCTTGTACATGAAGGGTTATGATGTAGTACTGTTCTTGCATATATATGTCTGTTAATATGTGCTGGAATTTATTTTGCCTTTTATCATTTTATCAAATAAAGAATTCAAACACTATGCAAAGATCAATAAGAGTTGATGTGGTTTAAATTTTATACAGGTTGCAAATATTTTTCTTTTCATTAACAAGTTTTATCAGATTTATCTTGACTGGTGGTTTTTAAATTTTACTGTTCCTACTGACATTTTTGTTTTCAATATGTAATACAATAAGTGTTTGTAACAACTGTGATAAAAAAAATAATGAAAATTGCAAATGTTAATTTGGATTCAAACATTATATATTCATATATATATATATATATATATATATTTACAATATGATACATAATGGACTAAATTACCAGTCTATTAATTAATAAAAATTGCTTATAGTTCATGCTTGTATTTCTTTCTGTATATTGTGCAACAGAATAAGTGCAATATTATATATGTCTTGGATACATAATACAGATCCCTTTCATCAGATTGAGCTCATGTGTTTTCTTCAATTTGTTTTAAATTTGGCATGGATGCAAAGGATAGGGAATAAAAGTCAACAAAGCCATTTGACATCTTTCTTTCTAGCAAACAAATTTTAATTTTAACCTTTTAATCTCTTTTTTACTCAAATAATGAATTTCAATTTATGTGTCTAGTAGAAGCTGCAGTTTACTGATTGACATATAGAGGACCCTTTCAAATTATTGATCAACCTGTAAAAAGAATGTGTGTTCAGCAAAATAAAAAGATGTGGTTCGATTGCCAATGTAACAACTCTCCTTTAGAGAACAAATGACGCAGAAACAGCTATTGGTAACCATCAAGTCTTCAACAATAAGCAAAGCCCATACCACATGGTCAGCCATAAGTCTTTGTTTGCTTTCTTTTGTGAAAATGTTTAAATGTATACATTAATTAAATTTGTATTGTAAAAATAAGAACGTGTGATATCTTTGACAATGAGACAACTATTCAGGCGTAGAAGTCAGCTACTATAGGTCACCTTATGGCATTTATCATTAGCAAAATGGCTTGTACTAAAATCTGTAACATGGTAAAAACGGTAAGTTGGTGACTAGTACTCAAAATATGTTTTGGTCAATTGTGCAAAAAGAGATAATAATCCTCAAAATCCACATATTGTACATCAAAATTAGCATTTTCCCTCAAAATACATGATAACGAAAACTGACATGAAAACAAGGTAAAAAGATGACAACTAGAAAACCACTTGCACATTTTTATGAGACACACGGAGAGATTGATGCACGCAGAAAAAAAAGGGGGGTTGGTTGATTTATATGTAGGTAATCACTGAAGCATGACCAGTGCAGACCCCTACTTCTGGATCTTCCACTGCATGCATGCCTCTAGAGCAACTCCACTTTACGGGATCAGAAAGTTAGTTTTTACAACATATTGAAACTTTTTGACATCTGGATATGATTTTGAATGCCTAACCCTACCTGTACGTCATTGTTCAAAATTTGTGATTTTTTTTTAAACCGAGAAGAAGAATCTACAAGATCAAAATAATTGTTGGTGTATAAAACCAAGTTTTGATAACATTTTCTAAATTGTATATAAATTTGGTTGAAATTCAAGTACAAAAATTAGTTTCTCAAAATTTGTGATTTTGTGTTAAAAAAATTGGATTTTACCCAAATTTTGGTCCAGATATCTCAAAATAACTTATAGGCATTCCTTTAATATAATTTTGCAGAG
Source organism: Mytilus californianus (assembly GCF_021869535.1). Lineage (NCBI taxonomy): Eukaryota > Metazoa > Mollusca > Bivalvia > Mytilida > Mytilidae > Mytilus > Mytilus californianus. The sequence goes on along the minus strand of NW_026262669.1, from coordinate 4,707,407 downwards.
AATAACAGATTGTGAAATCAATTTAAGCAATAAAGACTTATAATTTGTACTACATAAATATGCTCAAATTTACATGTTTCTCTATGTTCTAATTTCCAAGTGCATAAATTGATTTATTTGGTTGCTATGGAGATATCATTGGTTATCATGGATTTTTGTAGTAGAAATCTGTAACACAAAAGTGTTTCAAATAATAATAAGGACCTAGAATTTACCTAATTTAGTTCTATTAGTAATGAGTATTTATATTAATCTTTTCCCGGGAAATCTGGATACAGTTATCTCCCCTTCCTGAAAATCTGAAAATATTCAAGCAAATGATGAAATATTTCTTTAAAATGCACGGTGACCCTATGTTTTTTTATTATTTTTTTTTTCATCTATATCTTTGCTACAATTCTAGAGAAAATAAGAAAAATCTGTCTCATGGATTTTTTTTCTGAACTAGGGAAAATTTACAAATGCCGATTTCCCTGTAATATCTATATAAAAAACCTCGAAAATACACAATACTTTGGATAAGGGTACTGACCAAACAAGCACGGTGACCCCTATTTTTTATTGTTTTTTTCAAAAGAGTATTTTATAAACTGCATTTACACAAAATATAAAAAAATTCTGTCTCAAGAAATATTTAGTGTTGATCCACCTTAAACGTTGTGTAGGTAATTCATTACGACTTAATAACCTGACAAATACACTGCTTGTAGTATCAGAGTATTCCATAAAACAGTATAGAAACTTATTAAAGAGATCAGGTTTATAATGTTGTACATGTATCTGTAAACGGACAATGTTTGAAAGTTTTATAACATTTGATATGCACAGCTAACTAATTATCACTCACATATGGACGTTTTATATTTTTTAATTGATAAAAGAACAAACATGTTTTTCCGTCAAACGTAGTTGCATTTGTTATTTGATATGACAGTAAGACAGAACAGGCAATAGAAGACTGAAGTTCTACCAGTGCTTCAGAAAAAATTATATGTTTGTTATTATAAAATATTACAAACACAAAATTTTAATTTTTGACATGATTACTGACTATAACATTCAACAAAAAGCTGTCAGTTCTACTATCACTTTACTACTTATATTGCGATGGCTTCTATAACTCATTGCTTGATGGTATGCTGTATTGCATAATCATTGACTTGATTTTAATTTATTTTTTTTGCAGTCGGTAAGTGAATAGTTTTAAACAGATAAGTATAGTTTACAATTATATCGCAATTTATAACATGACGATAGTCTTTGAAACTTGTATAATGTACTTAATTATGCAGCTTGCAATAAGCGGAATTATCTAATTGCGTAACGATATTCCAAGTTATTCAAATATCGTATATGTTTAGTATGTCCGTATTTCTGAAAAAAGGTGACAATATGTCTAAATTGTAACAATATTTTTTTTATCTTGTGTCTTCTTTCTCATTATTCCTTTCATGTTATATATCTATATGTCCAAGCAATGTATCAATTCCCGATATGTACATATTATGCTGTAAACCAGAATTCCTGGTTATTTGATTAATCGTCGCCATTCAAAGTCGTTTCCGATTAATACTAAATGTATGACGTCTGTTTTGAAAACATAGTTCTAGAATTACAAAAAACTAACATGTGTTATCCTTTGTGTTATTTAATATATATATATCATACCATTACTATTTCAAATATATGTATTATTTAACTTTAGTCGGTAACTGTCAAGTACCAAATCGAAAACTAAAACTAAAAACTTTGAGCATTTGTTGTCATAGGAATCATATGACAAATGGCAATCTTCTTATAAAAGTGGAAAAAGGTGATAGTTGCAATGTTTGAAAATTGTTATCAAGATGCATAAATAACAGTGTTACTTTGCTTATAAAAAAATCAAACAGACTTGAATATTTTAATTTGATAAATTATGTGTTCAGTCATTAAACTATTAGCCAATAGTATAAACATTACAACATGTGGTAGAATTGACAATGAGACAGCTACCCAACATAGAGTAAATTATGTTGATGTTAGTTGCAATAAGTCAAATTACGGGCTTTTCCAATAGTGAGAAATACAAATACCGTATATTAAGTAAGCTAAACAAAATCCCAAATTGACAATATGTCAACCATTTCAAACTATAGAACTTACACTGTTAGGTCCAATAGGTAAATAAATATTGACAAAAGTCCGACGATGATATAATATGTTCTCATTGTAGCTGTACCTGTGGACAGTAAGTATTGAAGATAAAGCTTACGATTTATATTTTTCTTCGATGGCGGCGAGGATGTACATTATATGCATTAGTCATCAAAAGAAGTACATATAATGATTATACAAAATTGTAACACTGATAGCTATACTCGAAGTATAACATGGTTATTTTCAATTAATTTGTTTCATACTCAAAATTTACATGAAAAAGTACAATACATCTAACTAATAACTGATCGATAATGATATGCACAAAATGGCATTTTTCTGCGGTAGTATCTTTTAAACTTGTTTTTGTAAAGAGATAAACAATATTATGTTTGCAAGTTGCTTCTCATGAAGGACACTATTTTTTTAGTTAAGTGGTATGGTCGTCTCTGACATAAATCGGTTCCATTTGAAAAGATTGGTACTCTTATAGACCGGATACATACTCATCATATACAGATAATTTCAACAAATAAAGTGACTATATATATGTATCAAAATACAGAACTGGCATGTACTGTTATTAGATGATCTATAATATCTCTTATACAAAGATGAGACGACGTTCTTGTTAAAATGATAACACATTGGTAGCTTTGACTTGTATGACTGCTGTTCCATAAAACTAATCATAAGCAACATCAGTCCACACTATTTATTGAGTCAAATTGTGACCGAATACAAGATCAAACAAATAAACCAATAACAGTCCTAAACGATTTGTTCAGTATATCAAACTAGTTAGATATTTCAAAACTAAATATACGAAAATTAATGTTGAGGACAATAAAACTTCTAAGATGTAAGCAAACATTCACTCACACCTATGATGAACAAAGTTTTAACTTGCAATGCGTTTCAAGAATGATGTATATACTAAGGTAATTCACAAAACATTCTTTTTATTTATTTTTTCAGATTGATGTACTGCATATGGGATTAAATATACAGCCAGTAACAAACATTTGCGAGACACATAAATGATATATAACACTTTCTTCTGATCAAAAATTAATGGAAATCAATTACAATATAATGTTTCCTTGTTTTATTTGTATGTTAGTTTTATGTTGAAATATGTACGATTCTAACAACATAAAAAGACAAACTTTGCATATAGTTTACTAAAATGGATCAAACGAATCATTCATACTTTGATATTTTCGTATATCCAGGATAATACTTCAATTTTCTCTCGTGACTTAGTATTATATCTATTTTGAAATAATTAGCTACACTTCATCAAAATCAAGTGTTACAAAACTACAATGAATTATTGACATTTTAGTGTCCGTTGTTAGAAAAATAACCTAAGACATTCGAATTGATTTTACTTTTCTATGTATCCTACAATTAATTTTAGTGTAGAACCTTACATATTGAAAAGCATTATAACGTGTCGGATTAGTATTTAAGCAATTGATTCGAAACAAATTTGAAAGTGTACATTTTTCTAGTACTTCAAGTTATTGTTCAAGTTAACCACAATATGTCTATACCCTACACTGTATTTCTGAATGTGAATTCAATCATCAGACATATATTTGATTAATCCGTTGTTTCTGCCATTAAAATAGTAACCACGTAGATTGTATTATATTTCCATTTAGTATTTCAGTAATATGTATAATTTTTGTGAATGTTAATTTTCTTGTTTTATAGAATTTTATGATTATATTTCAATACGTATTTTTTTTAATTTTTAATGACATAAACCTTGCAACTGGTTTGACTAGAATGTTTTTTACCTGTTTTGGCCAACATCGAAAACAAGTCCAGTAACCCGCTGGACTCCGTCCGTCATTCCGTCCTTTTGTAATTCCTTTCGTACGTCCGAAAGACCTTTTGATAGAAAACTTTCGTCAAAGTTTTCGCGGCTTCGTTGAAAGAGAATTATCTTATATTTAGTGTGCAGCTTGATAATGTTGAATTGTAGCGTGTAAAACAAATGTTACATGCGCTGTGAATTAAATTTCTGTTTGCCGATAGTTCAAAAAATTACAACTCTGATTGTTCAAGGACAATTTTCGTCTAAGTTTTCTTGGCTTGATTGAATGGAAGTGATAAGTTATGTTTTAGTGTACAAGTCCCTCAATCAAAAGACCAGTTTCCAGTTTGTTGCATTTTCGTCAAAATCTTTGGTTTTAGTGAACATCATTCGTGCTTCAAATTTGAGCGAGCGGTTAAAAAATATGATTCTATGTTTCTCGAATCATTGTGATTACGTACCTACGGAACAAACATAATTGTTAGAGAAGTCTGCATAATGACGATCACGAAGATGAATTTTAATAGTGCAGGGATACAGGCGGTCCCCTGTATCTGGAAAATGACGTCATAAAGGCGCGCATAATTGACAAACTTTTCCGGTGGACATAGCTCGAAAGGGGTATATTGTAATCGGTGACTAAGATCCTGACACGGTGTTTCTCTTGTTTTAAATACGATAGAGAAAATTGTTAAATAATCGTGCAAACACATGAATCGGTCGTACTTTTATATCTACTGGTATCGGATAATGATTACATATCTTAGTTAACACTAGACGCTCGTGCCTGTTAGCGATATACATAATTCATTAACAAGGGTGTGCTTATAACTGAAAACCTGCTCCAAAGTGTTAAGAAGAAGAACTACTGAAATCGTCAAAATATAAATTTTACGAATTGGTTGACCGATATGCTATGTTTGTGTCTCAATTCATAAGCTACATGTTTTTGCGGTCTTACATCGTTTGATAAAAGTACATTTTTCTGATTCTGTCCGATTATTACATTCTGTAAGCATTCACTTCTTACGGATTTAAGGAATAAAATTACATAAGTTATTAATAGTTTGAATCTGAAATAAAAGTTTAAACACAAAAAAACATATCTGTGAATATGAACGTAAATGTCATGTAGTGTCGATTACAGTCGTTCTTATTTATAAACCAACTGGAACATATTTTGCTTGGCAAGGAGTAGAGCAAAAACTCATCAAAGAAATAGATAGTGTAAAAAGTTTAACAAATAGTTAAAGTACATAATGAAGACTCCAGTATATAAGTTCCAATGGTTTTCAAACTTTTTCTGGCTTTGACACTTAAGAGTCCGCGTAAAAGGGTAGATATTACATACATGAGTCGGAAAAACATGAGTTGCTTCCGTGTAAATATAAAATGATTGTGTTGCACGGGAAGTTAGAATTTGATGATACGTTGTATTTTGTGGCTAATGGAAAAGAACACGAGATTGTGGGTAATACATAGGAACATACGCGTACAGCTATTTCATAACGAATAACTATATCAAGTTGGCGTCAGTTAACCTTTAAAGAGATAAGTCCATCTTTAACAATATGAACACTTTGCTCAAAAGCTTCATTTTAAGCAGCAACAATCTATAAACTGAGTAATGGTAGGGAAAACACAAAATCTAGAAAATTATATAAACAATGAATTCAGTTAGTGCTGCAATATTTGATTGAGCATTTCAGGGGATTCTGCATACAAATATTATTTTAAAGTTAAAATGACAGTTAGTATGTTGGCGAATTTTATCATTTTGTAATTTCTGAATGTACAGTATGTTCCCCATACGCAAGCGCTATTATATGAAACTACATAACAATGATAAATTGTTAATTTTGAGAGAAGAACGAACGAACAAAAGTAAAAGACAAAAGACGAAAAAAGACCCCCAGGAAAACTGATTGAAATAAACCCTATCAAAAATAGTGGTGGCCGTATATGCTCTGAAATATAGATGAAGTACCGAGATAATAACCCAACAAGTATCCACCCCCCCCCCCCCCCCCCTCCTCCCTCCCTCCTAAGGAAGACATAAGATGTAAAAAGAACCCACAATTTTACGGAATTTTGTTTACACCATTACCACAAATTTACTAAAATTTTCTCGACCTCCAGCATTTAAAAGCGTAATATGTACTACTTAAATAAGGATGCTGTCAATTTGTTTGGAAATTTTAATGTAAAGATTAGAAGTATTACCTATGGAAGACATTTTTTTGAATCTGGAATTTATCTATTTCTTTCTTAAAATGCTATTTGCAAATAAAAAATAGAATTTTCTTAGTAAGTAACAAATGCAGCCAAAAATTTAATTTTTAGTATTAAAGCACAAACAAATCCCTGACTAGAAGAACTGCTTTCCAATATGATAAATCACACTGAAAAGCCTTTCATAACAGGCAGCTCAAAGTAGAGCCAGCACTAAACGTCTAGTTGTTGCCGAAGCAGGGAGGCAAATGGGAACTAAAGGTAAAGCAGCAGTGATGTTAACTCTTGGAGACTCAAAGTTTTTCTGGGATGTATATGTAGCAACAATTTGTGATGATTTACCTTAATGGAAAGCGTTCAAACCAGAATGTTTAAAGCCAAGGATTTGTGATAATCGAAAGAGTTGAATTATGTGACCATAGAGAACCTGTAGTTCAGTAGTTGTCGTTGGTTTATGTCTGTTATATTTGTTTTTCGTAAATTGTTTTGTTATAAATTAGCAGTTAGTTTTCTCAATTGAATTGTTTCCTATTGTTCATACGGTATGGGTTTATTCATTGTTGAAGTCTCTACGGTTGCCTATAATTGCTTACATTCACTTCGTTTGAACTTTGGTGGATAGCTGTCTCACTGGCAATCATACCACATCTCCTTGTTTTTATATAAACACAACTGGTTAAATCAACATAAGGTTAACTTTAATGTTATGTGTTGAAACCTAAGTGTTTTAATGATTTCTAAGTCTATTAAGCCAAACTTTGAAATCATACATATATCACATTTCATGGAAAGCGTTCAAACCAGAAATGTTTTAAGCCGAGGATGTATGATAACCGACACAGTTGAAGTATGTGACCATAGGGAACCTGTAGTTCAGTAGTTGTCGTTGGTTTATGTCTGTTATATTTGTTTTTCGTAAATTGTTTTGTTATAAATTAGCAGTTAGTTTTCTCAATTGAATTGTTTCCTATTGTTCAATGTATAGCCGACCATATGGGTTTTTCTCATTGTTGAAGGCTGTACGGTTGCCTATAATTGCTCACATACACTTCATTTGACCTTTGATGGATAGCTGTCTCATTGGCAATCATACCACATCTCATTATTTTTATATAAACAAAACTGGTTAAATCAACCAAATGTTAACTTTATTTGTATTTGTTGAAATCTAAGTGTTTTAATGATTTTTAAATCTATTAAGCGAAACTTTAAAATCATACAAATATCACATTTCAATATTTGGCATGATTAATGATCAATATTTGATTGAGCATTTCAGGGGATTCTGCATACAAATATTATTTTAAAGTTAAAATGACAGTTAGTATGTTGACGAATTTTATCATTTTGTAATTTCTGAATGTACAGTATGTTCCCCATACGCAAGCGCTACTATATGAAACTACATAAAAATGATAAATTGTTAATTTTGAGAGAAGAACGAACGAACAAAAGTAAAAGACAAAAGACGAAAAAAGATCCCCAGGAAAACTGATTGAAATAAACCCTATCAAAAATAGTGGTGGCCGTATATGCTCTGAAATATAGATGAAGTATCGAGATAATAATCCAACAAGTATCCACCCCCCCCCCCCCCTCCTCCCTCCCTCCTAAGGAAGACATTAGATGTAAAAAAAACCCACAATTTTACGGAATTTTGTTTACACCATTACCACAAATTTACTAAAATTTTTTCGACCTCCAGCATTTAAAAGCGTAATATGTACTACTTAAATAAGGATGCTGTCAATTTGTTTGGAAATTTTAATGTAAAGATTAGAAGTATTACCTATGGAAGACATTTTTTTGAATCTGGAATTTATCTATTTCTTTCTTAAAATTCTATTTGCAAATAAAAAATAGAATTTTCTTAGTAAGTAACAAATGCAGCCAAACATTTTGTTTTTAGTATTAAAGCACAAACAAATCCCTGACTAGAAGAACTGCTTTCCAATATGATAAATCACACTGAAAAGCCTTTCATAACAGGCAGCTCAAAGTAGAGCCAGCACTAAACGTCTAGTTGTTGCCGAAGCAGGGAGGCAAATGGGAACTAAAGGTAAAGCAGCAGTGATGTTAACTCTTGGAGACTCAAAGTTTTTCTGGGATGTATATGTAGCAACAATTTGTGATGATTTACCTTAATGGAAAGCGTTCAAACCAGAATGTTTAAAGCCAAGGATTTGTGATAATCGAAAGAGTTGAATTATGTGACCATAGAGAACCTGTAGTTCAGTAGTTGTCGTTGGTTTATGTCTGTTATATTTGTTTTTCGTAAATTGTTTTGTTATAAATTAGCAGTTAGTTTTCTCAATTGAATTGTTTCCTATTGTTCATACGGTATGGGTTTATTCATTGTTGAAGTCTCTACGGTTGCCTATAATTGCTTACATTCACTTCGTTTGAACTTTGGTGGATAGCTGTCTCACTGGCAATCATACCAAATCTCCTTGTTTTTATATAAACACAACTGGTTAAATCAACATAAGGTTAACTTTAATGTTATGTGTTGAAACCTAAGTGTTTTAATGATTTCTAAGTCTATTAAGCCAAACTTTGAAATCATACATATATCACATTTCATGGAAAGCGTTCAAACCAGAAATGTTTTAAGCCGAGGATGTATGATAACCGACACAGTTGAAGTATGTGACCATAGGGAACCTGTAGTTCAGTAGTTGTCGTTGGTTTATGTCTGTTATATTTGTTTTTCGTAAATTGTTTTGTTATAAATTAGCAGTTAGTTTTCTCAATTGAATTGTTTCCTATTGTTCAATGTATAGCCGACCATATGGGTTTTTCTCATTGTTGAAGGCTGTACGGTTGCCTATAATTGCTCACATACACTTCATTTGACCTTTGATGGATAGCTGTCTCATTGGCAATCATACCACATCTCATTATTTTTATATAAACAAAACTGGTTAAATCAACCAAATGTTAACTTTATTTGTATTTGTTGAAATCTAAGTGTTTTAATGATTTTTAAATCTATTAAGCGAAACTTTAAAATCATACAAATATCACATTTCAATATTTGGCATGATTAATGATCAATATTTGATTGAGCATTTCAGGGGATTCTGCATACAAATATTATTTTAAAGTTAAAATGACAGTTAGTATGTTGACGAATTTTATCATTTTGTAATTTCTGAATGTACAGTATGTTCCCCATACGCAAGCGCTACTATATGAAACTACATAAAAATGATAAATTGTTAATTTTGAGAGAAGAACGAACGAACAAAAGTAAAAGACAAAAGACGAAAAAAGATCCCCAGGAAAACTGATTGAAATAAACCCTATCAAAAATAGTGGTGGCCGTATATGCTCTGAAATATAGATGAAGTATCGAGATAATAATCCAACAAGTATCCACCCCCCCCCCCCTCCTCCCTCTATAAATGTTGAAGACATTAGATGTATAAAAACCACAATTTTACGGAATTTTGTTTACACCATTACCACAAATTTACTAAAATTTTTTCGACCTCCAGCATTTAAAAGCGTAATATGTACTACTTAAATAAGGATGCTGTCAATTTGTTTTGAAATTTTAATGTAAAGATTAGAAGTATTACCTATGGAAGACATTTTTTTGAATCTGGAATTTATCTATTTCTTTCTTAAAATTCTATTTGCAAATAAAAAATAGAATTTTCTTAGTAAGTAACAAATGCAGCCAAACATTTTGTTTTTAGTATTAAAGCACAAACAAATCCCTGACTAGAAGAACTGCTTTCCAATATGATAAATCACACTGAAAAGCCTTTCATAACAGGCAGCTCAAAGTAGAGCCAGCACTAAACGTCTAGTTGTTGCCGAAGCAGGGAGACAAATGGGAACTAAAGGTAAAGCAGCAGTGATGTTAACTCTTGGAGACTCAAAGTTTTTCTGGGATGTATATGTAGCAACAATTTGTGATGATTTACCTTAATGGAAAGCGTTCAAACCAGAATGTTTAAAGCCAAGGATTTGTGATAATCGAAAGAGTTGAATTATGTGACCATAGAGAACCTGTAGTTCAGTAGTTGTCGTTGGTTTATGTCTGTTATATTTGTTTTTCGTAAATTGTTTTGTTATAAATTAGCAGTTAGTTTTCTCAATTGAATTGTTTCCTATTGTTCATACGGTATGGGTTTATTCATTGTTGAAGTCTCTACGGTTGCCTATAATTGCTTACATTCACTTCGTTTGAACTTTGGTGGATAGCTGTCTCACTGGCAATCATACCAAATCTCCTTGTTTTTATATAAACACAACTGGTTAAATCAACATAAGGTTAACTTTAATGTTATGTGTTGAAACCTAAGTGTTTTAATGATTTCTAAGTCTATTAAGCCAAACTTTGAAATCATACATATATCACATTTCATGGAAAGCGTTCAAACCAGAAATGTTTTAAGCCGAGGATGTATGATAACCGACACAGTTGAAGTATGTGACCATAGGGAACCTGTAGTTCAGTAGTTGTCGTTGGTTTATGTCTGTTATATTTGTTTTTCGTAAATTGTTTTGTTATAAATTAGCAGTTAGTTTTCTCAATTGAATTGTTTCCTATTGTTCAATGTATAGCCGACCATATGGGTTTTTCTCATTGTTGAAGGCTGTACGGTTGCCTATAATTGCTCACATACACTTCATTTGACCTTTGATGGATAGCTGTCTCATTGGCAATCATACCACATCTCATTATTTTTATATAAACAAAACTGGTTAAATCAACCAAATGTTAACTTTATTTGTATTTGTTGAAACCTAAGTGTTTTAATGATTTTTAAATCTATTAAGCGAAACTTTAAAATCATACAAATATCACATTTCAATATTTGGCATGATTAATGATCAATATTTGATTGAGCATTTCAGGGGATTCTGCATACAAATATTATTTTAAAGTTAAAATGACAGTTAGTATGTTGGCGAATTTTATCATTTTGTAATTTCTGAATGTACAGTATGTTCCCCATACGCAAGCGCTACTATATGAAACTACATAAAAATGATAAATTGTTAATTTTGAGAGAAGAACGAACGAACAAAAGTAAAAGACAAAAGACGAAAAAAGATCCCCAGGAAAACTGATTGAAATAAACCCTATCAAAAATAGTGGTGGCCGTATATACTCTGAAATATAGATGAAGTATCGAGATAATAATCCAACAAGTATCCACCCCCCCCCCCTCCTCCTCCCTCCCTCCTAAGGAAGACATTAGATGTAAAAAAAACCCACAATTTTACGGAATTTTGTTTACACCATTACCACAAATTTACTAAAATTTTCTCGACCTCCAGCATTTAAAAGCGTAATATGTACTACTTAAATAAGGATGCTGTCAATTTGTTTGGAAATTTTAATGTAAAGATTAGAAGTATTACCTATGGAAGACATTTTTTTGAATCTGGAATTTATCTATTTCTTTCTTAAAATTCTATTTGCAAATAAAAAATAGAATTTTCTTAGTAAGTAACAAATGCAGCCAAACATTTTGTTTTTAGTATTAAAGCACAAACAAATCCCTGACTAGAAGAACTGCTTTCCAATATGATAAATCACACTGAAAAGCCTTTCATAACAGGCAGCTCAAAGTAGAGCCAGCACTAAACGTCTAGTTGTTGCCGAAGCAGGGAGGCAAATGGGAACTAAAGGTAAAGCAGCAGTGATGTTAACTCTTGGAGACTCAAAGTTTTTCTGGGATGTATATGTAGCAACAATTTGTGATGATTTACCTTAATGGAAAGCGTTCAAACCAGAATGTTTAAAGCCAAGGATTTGTGATAATCGAAAGAGTTGAATTATGTGACCATAGAGAACCTGTAGTTCAGTAGTTGTCGTTGGTTTATGTCTGTTATATTTGTTTTTCGTAAATTGTTTTGTTATAAATTAGCAGTTAGTTTTCTCAATTGAATTGTTTCCTATTGTTCATACGGTATGGGTTTATTCATTGTTGAAGTCTCTACGGTTGCCTATAATTGCTTACATTCACTTCGTTTGAACTTTGGTGGATAGCTGTCTCACTGGCAATCATACCAAATCTCCTTGTTTTTATATAAACACAACTGGTTAAATCAACATAAGGTTAACTTTAATGTTATGTGTTGAAACCTAAGTGTTTTAATGATTTCTAAGTCTATTAAGCCAAACTTTGAAATCATACATATATCACATTTCATGGAAAGCGTTCAAACCAGAAATGTTTTAAGCCGAGGATGTATGATAACCGACACAGTTGAAGTATGTGACCATAGGGAACCTGTAGTTCAGTAGTTGTCGTTGGTTTATGTCTGTTATATTTGTTTTTCGTAAATTGTTTTGTTATAAATTAGCAGTTAGTTTTCTCAATTGAATTGTTTCCTATTGTTCAATGTATAGCCGACCATATGGGTTTTTCTCATTGTTGAAGGCTGTACGGTTGCCTATAATTGCTCACATACACTTCATTTGACCTTTGATGGATAGCTGTCTCATTGGCAATCATACCACATCTCATTATTTTTATATAAACAAAACTGGTTAAATCAACCAAATGTTAACTTTATTTGTATTTGTTGAAACCTAAGTGTTTTAATGATTTTTAAATCTATTAAGCGAAACTTTAAAATCATACAAATATCACATTTCAATATTTGGCATGATTAATGATCAATATTTGATTGAGCATTTCAGGGGATTCTGCATACAAATATTATTTTAAAGTTAAAATGACAGTTAGTATGTTGGCGAATTTTATCATTTTGTAATTTCTGAATGTACAGTATGTTCCCCATACGCAAGCGCTACTATATGAAACTACATAAAAATGATAAATTGTTAATTTTGAGAGAAGAACGAACGAACAAAAGTAAAAGACAAAAGACGAAAAAAGACCCCCAGGAAAACTGATTGAAATAAACCCTATCAAAAATAGTGGTGGCCGTATATGCTCTGAAATATAGATGAAGTATCGAGATAATAATCCAACAAGTATCCACCCCCCCCCCCCCCTCCTCCCTCCCTCCTAAGGAAGACATTAGATGTAAAAAAAACCCACAATTTTACGGAATTTTGTTTACACCATTACCACAAATTTACTAAAATTTTCTCGACCTCCAGCATTTAAAAGCGTAATATGTACTACTTCAATAAGGATGCTGTCAATTTGTTTGGAAATTTTAATGTAAAGATTAGAAGTATTACCTATGGAAGACATTTTTTTGAATCTGGAATTTATCTATTTCTTTCTTAAAATTCTATTTGCAAATAAAAAATAGAATGTTCTTAGTAAGTAACAAATGCAGCCAAAAATTTTGTTTTTAGTATTAAAGCACAAACAAATCCCTGACTAGAAGAACTGCTTTCCAATATGATAAATCACACTGAAAAGCCTTTCATAACAGGCAGCTCAAAGTAGAGCCAGCACTAAAAGTCTAGTTGTTGCCGAAGCAGGGAGGCAAATGGGAACTAAAGGTAAAGCAGCAGTGATGTTAACTCTTGGAGACTCAAAGTTTTTCTGGGATGTATATGTAGCAACAATTTGTGATGATTTACCTTAATGGAAAGCGTTCAAACCAGAATGTTTAAAGCCAAGGATTTGTGATAATCGAAAGAGTTGAATTATGTGACCATAGAGAACCTGTAGTTCAGTAGTTGTCGTTGGTTTATGTCTGTTATATTTGTTTTTCGTAAATTGTTTTGTTATAAATTAGCAGTTAGTTTTCTCAATTGAATTCTTTCCTATTGTTCATACGGTATGGGTTTATTCATTGTTGAAGTCTCTACGGTTGCCTATAATTGCTTACATTCACTTCGTTTGAACTTTGGTGGATAGCTGTCTCACTGGCAATCATACCAAATCTCCTTGTTTTTATATAAACACAACTGGTTAAATCAACATAAGGTTAACTTTAATGTTATGTGTTGAAACCTAAGTGTTTTAATGATTTCTAAGTCTATTAAGCCAAACTTTGAAATCATACATATATCACATTTCATGGAAAGCGTTCAAACCAGAAATGTTTTAAGCCGAGGATGTATGATAACCGACACAGTTGAAGTATGTGACCATAGGGAACCTGTAGTTCAGTAGTTGTCGTTGGTTTATGTCTGTTATATTTGTTTTTCGTAAATTGTTTTGTTATAAATTAGCAGTTAGTTTTCTCAATTGAATTGTTTCCTATTGTTCAATGTATAGCCGACCATATGGGTTTTTCTCATTGTTGAAGGCTGTACGGTTGCCTATAATTGCTCACATACACTTCATTTGACCTTTGATGGATAGCTGTCTCATTGGCAATCATACCACATCTCATTATTTTTATATAAACAAAACTGGTTAAATCAACCAAATGTTAACTTTATTTGTATTTGTTGAAACCTAAGTGTTTTAATGATTTTTAAATCTATTAAGCGAAACTTTAAAATCATACAAATATCACATTTCAATATTTGGCATGATTAATGATCAATATTTGATTGAGCATTTCAGGGGATTCTGCATACAAATATTATTTTAAAGTTAAAATGACAGTTAGTATGTTGGCGAATTTTATCATTTTGTAATTTCTGAATGTACAGTATGTTCCCCATACGCAAGCGCTACTATATGAAACTACATAAAAATGATAAATTGTTAATTTTGAGAGAAGAACGAACGAACAAAAGTAAAAGACAAAAGACGAAAAAAGACCCCCAGGAAAACTGATTGAAATAAACCCTATCAAAAATAGTGGTGGCCGTATATGCTCTGAAATATAGATGAAGTATCGAGATAATAATCCAACAAGTATCCACCCCCCCCCCCCCCTCCTCCCTCCCTCCTAAGGAAGACATTAGATGTAAAAAAAACCCACAATTTTACGGAATTTTGTTTACACCATTACCACAAATTTACTAAAATTTTCTCGACCTCCAGCATTTAAAAGCGTAATATGTACTACTTAAATAAGGATGCTGTCAATTTGTTTGGAAATTTTAATGTAAAGATTAGAAGTATTACCTATGGAAGACATTTTTTTGAATCTGGAATTTATCTATTTCTTTCTTAAAATTCTATTTGCAAATAAAAAATAGAATGTTCTTAGTAAGTAACAAATGCAGCCAAAAATTTTGTTTTTAGTATTAAAGCACAAACAAATCCCTGACTAGAAGAACTGCTTTCCAATATGATAAATCACACTGAAAAGCCTTTCATAACAGGCAGCTCAAAGTAGAGCCAGCACTAAAAGTCTAGTTGTTGCCGAAGCAGGGAGGCAAATGGGAACTAAAGGTAAAGCAGCAGTGATGTTAACTCTTGGAGACTCAAAGTTTTTCTGGGATGTATATGTAGCAACAATTTGTGATGATTTACCTTAATGGAAAGCGTTCAAACCAGAATGTTTAAAGCCAAGGATTTGTGATAATCGAAAGAGTTGAATTATGTGACCATAGAGAACCTGTAGTTCAGTAGTTGTCGTTGGTTTATGTCTGTTATATTTGTTTTTCGTAAATTGTTTTGTTATAAATTAGCAGTTAGTTTTCTCAATTGAATTGTTTCCTATTGTTCATACGATATGGGTTTATTCATTGTTGAAGTCTCTACGGTTGCCTATAATTGCTTACATTCACTTCGTTTGAACTTTGGTGGATAGCTGTCTCACTGGCAATCATACCACATCTCCTTGTTTTTATATAAACACAACTGGTTAAATCAACATAAGGTTAACTTTAATGTTATATGTTGAAACCTAAGTGTTTTAATGATTTCTAAGTCTATTAAGCCAAACTTTGAAATCATACATATATCACATTTCATGGAAAGCGTTCAAACCAGAAATGTTTTAAGCCGAGGATGTATGATAACCGACACAGTTGAAGTATGTGTCCATAGGGAACCTGTAGTTCAGTAGTTGTCGTTGGTTTATGTCTGTTATATTTGTTTTTCGTAAATTGTTTTGTTATAAATTAGCAGTTAGTTTTCTCAATTGAATTGTTTCCTATTGTTCAATGTATAGCCGACCATATGGGTTTTTCTCATTGTTGAAGGCTGTACGGTTGCCTACAATTGCTCACATACACTTCATTTGACCTTTGATGGATAGCTGTCTCATTGGCAATCATACCACATCTCATTATTTTTATATAAACAAAACTGGTTAAATCAACCAAAAGTTAACTTTATTTGTATTTGTTGAAACCTAAGTGTTTTAATGATTTTTAAATCTATTAAGCGAAACTTTAAAATCATACAAATATCACATTTCAATATTTGGCATGATTAATGACAATACTAATTCAATAATCTGAAAGAACAAACTGTCATATTAACATGTTCACTTTACTACTTCTTCAATTAATTTCATTGTCGTTTCTATAATTCATTGCTTAATAGTATGCTGTATTCTATGAATATTTATTTGAATTTTTCAGCTTGTAAGTGTGAAGTAGCAAACAGATAAGTATAGCGTATACAATTATCTATGCAATTCATAATAAAACGATATTTATATAATGGTGTTAGTAGAGTAGTAAAGTAAAACAATAAACATACCATGAAAATGATGTGTGATAGACGCGCGTTCAGTCTACAAAAAAGGTGGAAATACCAAACAGACATTCAAACTAATTAGTCGAACATAAACTGACAACGTCATAGCATGAACCTAAACAGACAAAACGACAAACAACAATATACAAAAAACAAAACAACCGGGATTGATTTCATGTGCTGTTTTCTAAATTTACCTTAACGGGAAACGCTCAAAGCAGAAATGTTTAAATCATAGAACGTATAATAATCAACATAGTTCAAGTATATGACCATAGAGAACATACACGAAAATAATTATATCAACTTAACGTCAACATTACTTGAGGGTGTTAAAACCTAAGTTTCTTTATAATTTCTAAATTTATAAAGCGACACTTTGAAATCATACAAATATCACATTTCAATATTTGGCATGACTAATGACTTTACTATTGAATAATCTGACAGCTATCATCTCGAAATGTTCTACTATCACTTTACTACAAATTCAATTAATTCCATTTTCGCTGTAATATTTCATTGCTAAATGGTATGCTGTATTCTATGAATATTTATTTGAATTTTTCAGCAAGTAAGTGTCAAGTAGCAAACAGACAAGTATAACACAATCAATTTATAATATAACACTTGGTTTGTCATTTTTTATATCTATACTTCTTTTGAATAGCTACCACATTCAAGAAAACACAGTTTCTAGTAAAGAAAACTAAAACACTTCAAAACAATATGCTGAACATATCCAGTAAAATGTATACACTGGTGTTTTTGAGACAAGTATTTGCTGTATCGTGATTGTCTTAAAATATTCCTCAGATTTGAAACTTGTATTTCTTTTTATATATTTTTCAGTGCACCGTAAGTGTTATGTACCATACAGATAAATATACTGTAAACCAACTTATTTTCGCGGATAATTTATTTCGCGTTTTAGCCTTTTTAGTCCACTTCCCGGTTATTTAAATTCGCGATTTTCATAATTACATGATGTATTTTAATAAGGAAAGGTCCAAATACATTGCCAGTAGTAACAGATTATTCCATAAAACAGTATAGAAACTTATTAAAGAGATCAGGTTTATAATGTTGTACATGTATCTGTAAACGGACAATGTTTGAAAGTTTTATAACCTTTGATATGCACTGTTAACTATTTATCACTTACGTATGGAAGTTTTATATTTTTTAATTGATAAAAGAACAAACATGTTTTGCAGTTGCATTTGTTATTTGTTATGACAGTAAGACAAAACAGGCAATAGAAGACTGAAGTTCGACCAGTGCTTCAGAAAACATTATATGTTTGTTATTATAAAATATTACAAATATAAAATGTAATTTTGGACATGATTACTGACTATAACATTCAACAAAAAGCTGTCAGTCCTACTATCACTTTACTACTTAAACTACGGTGGCTTCTATAACTCATTGCTAGATGGTATGCTGTATTGTATGATCATTTACTTGATTTAATTTTTTTTTTGCAGTGAGTAAGTGAATAGTTTCAAACAGATAAGTATAGATTACAATTATATCGCAATTTATAACATGACGATATTCTTTGAAACTTGATTAAAGTACTTAATTATGCAGGTTGCAATAAGCGGAATAAACTAATTGCGTAACGATATTCCAAGTTATCCAAATATCGTATATGTTTAGTATGTCCGTATTTCTGAAAAAAGGTGACAATATGTCTAAATTGTAACAATATTTTTTTATCTTGTGTCTTCTTTCTCGTTATTCCTTTCATGTTATATATCTGTATGTCTAAGCAATGTATCAATTCCCGATATGTACATACTATGCTGTTAACCAGAGTTCCTGGTTATTTGATTAATTGTCGCCATTCAAAGTTGTTTCCGATTATTAAATAAATGTATGACGTCTGTTTATAAAGCATAGTTCTAGAATTACAAAACAAAAAAACAAAACATGTGTTGTCCTTTGTGTTATTTAATATATATATATATCATACCCTTACTATTTCAAATATATGCATTATTTGACTTTAGTCGGTAACTGTCAAGTACCAAATCGAAAAATAAAACTAAAACCTTTGAGCATTTGTTGTCATAGGAATCATATGACAAATGGCAGTCTTCTTATAAAAGTGGAAAAAGGTGATAGTTGCAATGTTTGAAAATTGTTATAAAGATGCATAAATAACACTGTTACTTTGCTTATAAAAAAATCAAATAAACTTTAATATTTTAATTTGATAACTTATGTGTTTAGTCATTAATCTATTAGCAAAGACGATAAACATTACAAAATGTGAGAGAATAGCCAATGAGACAGCTACCCAATATAGAGTTAAATATGTTGATGGTAGTAACAATAAGTCACATTACGGGCAATATAGAGTACATTATGTTGATGGTTGTTACAATAAAGCACATAACGGGCAATATAGAGTAAATTATGTTGATGATTGTTACAATAAGTCACATTACGGGCAATATAGAGTAAATTATACTGATGGTAGTTACAATAAGTCACATTACGGGCAATATAGAGTAAATTATACTGATGGTAGTTACAATAAGTCACATTACGGGTTTTTCAATTGTGAGAAATACAATTATCGTATATAAAGTAAGCTAAAAGATCCCAAAATGACTATATGTGAACCATTTCAAACTATAGAACTTACACTGTTAGGTCCGATAGGTAAATAAAGTTTGACAAAAGTCCGACGATGATATAACATGTTTTCATTGTAGCTGTACCTGTGGAGGGTAAGTATTGAAGATAAAGCTTACGATTTATATTTTTCTTCGATGACACGGATGTATGTTATGTGTATTAGTCATTAAAAGAAGAACATATAATGATTATACAAAATTGTATCACTGATAGCTATACACGTAGTATAACAGTTCATTTTCAATTGATGTGTCCATACTTAAAATTTAAATTTGAAAGTACAATAAATCTAATTACAAAACGGTTCAACAAGGATATGCACAAAATGGCATTTTACTGCGGTAGTACCTTTTAAACTTGTTTTTGTAAAGAGATAACGTAATTTATGTTTGCATGAAGGACACAATTTATTTAGTTAAGTGGTATTGTCGTCTCTGACATAAATCGGTTCCATTTGAAAAGATTGGTAATCTTATAGACCGGATACATAATCATCATATACAGATAATTTTAACAAATAAAGTGACTATATATATATTTATCAAAATACAGAACTAGCATATACTTTTATTAGAGGATCTATAATATCACTTTTACAAAGGGGAGACGACGTTCTTGTTGAAATGATAACACATCGGAAGCTTTGATTTGTATGACTGCTGTTCGATAAAACTGATCGAAAGCAACACCAGTCCACACTATTTATTGAGTTAAATCGTGACCAAATACCTAAATACAAGATCAAACAAATAAACCAATAACAGTCCTAAAGGATTTGTTCAGGATATCAAACTAGTTAGATATTTCAAACTAAATATACGGAAGTTAATGTTGAGGACAATAAAACGTCTAAGATGTGAGCAAACATTCACTTACACTTATGATGAACAAAGTCTTAACTTGCAATGCGTTTCATTTTTTAATATTTTTCAGATGGATGAACCACATATTGGTGAAATGATATTATACACTTTCTTCTGATAAAACAGTAATGGAAAACAATTTCAATATAATGTTTCCTTGTTTTATTTGTATGTTAGTTTTATGTTGAAATAATTACGATTCAGACAACATAAAAATACAAACTTTGCAAATAGTTTACTAAAATGGATCACACAAATCATTCATACTTTGTTATTTTCGTATATCAGATGGTAATTCAATTTTCTCTAGTGACTTTGCATTATATCAATTTCGAAATAATTAGCTACACTTCATAAGAATCAAGTGTTACAAAACTACAATGAATTATTGTCATTTTAGTGTCTGTTGTTCGAAAAATAACCTAAACCATTCGAATTGATTCTACTTTTCTATGTATCCTACAATTAATTTTAGTGTAGAACCTTACGTATTGAAAAGCATTATAACGTGTCGGATTAGTATTTAAGCAATTGTTTTTCTAGTACTTCAAGTTATTGTTCAAGTTAACCACAATATGTCTATACCCTACACTTTATTTCTGAATGTGAATTCAATCATCAGACATATATATGATTAATTCGTTGTTTCTGCCATTACACTAGTAACTACGTAGATTGTATTATATTTCCATTTAATATTTTTGTAATATGTATAATTTTTGTGAATGTTAATTTTCTTGTTTTATAGAATTTTATGATTATATTTCAATGCGTGTTTTTTATTTTTAATAACATAAACCTTGCAACTGGTTTGACTAGAATGTTTTTACCTGTTTTGGCCAACATCGAAAACAAGTCCAGTAACCCGCTTGACTCCGTCCGTCATTCCGTCCTTTCGTACGTCCGAAAGACCTTTGATAGAAAACTTTCGTCAAAGTTTTCGCGGCTTCGTTGAAAGAGAATTATCTTATATTTGGTGTGCAGCTTGATAATGTTGAATTGGAGCGTGTAAAACAAATGTTACATCCGCTGTGCAGCCAATTTCTGTTTGTCGATAGTTCAAAAAATTACAACTCTGATTGTTCAAGGACAATTTTCGTCAAAGTTTTCTTGGCTTGATTGAATGGAAGTGATAAGTTATGTTTTAGTATACAAGTCACTCAATCAATAGACCAGTTTCCAGTTTGTTGCATTTTCGTCAAAGTCTTTGGTTTTAGTGAACATCATTCGTGCTTCCAATTTTGAGAGAGCGGTTAAACAATATGATTCTATGTTTCTCGAATCATTCGGCATATTAAATTCTTATCATTATTAAAAACAGCGCAGCTGTCATTAGGGAATTGTGATTAAGTACCTACGGAACAAACATAAGTGTTAGATTAGTCTGCATAATGACGATCACGAAGATGAACTTTAATAGTGCAGGGATACAGGCGGTTTCCTGTATCTAACAAATGACGTCATAAAGGCGCGCATAATTAACAAAATTTTCCGGTGAAGGACATACCTCGAAAGGGATATATTGTATGCGGTGACAAAAATTCTGACATGGTGTTTCTCTTGTTTTAAATACGATAGAGAAAATTGTTAAATAATCGTGCAAACACATGGATCGGTCGTACTTTTATATCTACTGATATCGGATAATGATTACATACCTTAGTTAACACTAGACGCTCGTCCTGTTAACAATATACATAATTCATTAACAAGGGTGTGCTTATAACTGAAAACCTGCTCCAAAGTGTTAAGAAGAAGAACGACTGAAATCGCCAATTTATAAATTTTACGAATTGGTTGACCGATATGATGTTTGTGTCTTAATTCACTAGCTACATGTTTTTGCAGTCTTAAATCTTTTGATTAAAGTACATTTTGTTGATTCTGTCCGATTGTTACATTCTGTCAGCATTCAAAATTACATAAGTTATTAATAGTTTGAATCTGAAATAAAAGTTTAAACACAAAAAACATATCTGTGAATATGAACGTAAATGTCATGTTGTGTTGATTACAGTTGTTCTTATTTATAAACCAACTGGAACATATTTTGCTTGGCAAGGAGTAGTGCAAAACTCATCAAAAAAATATATAGTGTGAAAAGCTTAACAAATAGTTAAAGTACATAATGGAGACTCTAGTATATAAGTTCCAATGGTTTTCAAACTTTTTCTGACTTTGACACTTAGAGTGACCGTAAAAGGGTAGAGATTACATACATGAGTCGGAAAAACATGATTTGCTTCCGTGTAAATATAAATTGATCGTGTTGCACGGGATGTTAGAATTTGATGATACGTTGTATTTTGTGGTTAATGGAAAAGAACACGAGATTGTGGATAAAATATAGGAACATACGCGTAGTTATATGTGATACAGCTATTTCATAACGAATAACTATATCAAGTTTGCGTCAGTAAACCTTTAAAGAGATAAGTCCAGCTTTAACAATAGGAACACTTTGCTCAGAAGCTTCATCACAAGCAGCAACAATCTATAAACTAAGTAATGAAAGGGAAATCACAAAATCTAGAAAATCATATAAATAATGAATTCAGTTAGTGCTGCCATATTTGATTAAGATTGTCGAATAATGAGAATTTCAGGGAATTCTGCATACACATATTATTATTTAAAGTTCAAATGACAGTTCTTATGTTGGCGAATTTTATCCTTTTGTAATTTCTGAATGTACAGTATGTTCCCCATACGCAAGCGCTATATTACTATTTACTATATGAAACTACATATAAATGATGAATTGTTAATTTTGAGAGAAGTAAATAAAGGCAACAGTAGTATATCGCTGTCCGAAATTCATAAATCGATAGAGAAAAAAAAACAAATCCGGGTTACAAACTAAAACACATCAAATATAAGAGGAGAACTACGACACAACAAAAATACAACATTAAAATGTAACACACACAGAAACGAACTATAATATAACAATGGCCATTGAAGAACAAAAAGTAAAAGACAAAAGACGAAAAAAGACCCCCTTAGAAAACTGATTGAAATAAACCCTATCAAAAATTGTGGTGGCCGTATATGCTCTAAAATATAGATGGAGTACCGAAATACTATTCCAACAATTATCCACCTCCTCCCACCTAAGGAAGACATCAGATGTAAAAACAAAAACAATTTCACGGAATTTGTTTACATCATTACCAAACATTTACTAAAATTTTCCGGCAACTCCAGCATTTAAAAGTGTAATATGTACTACTTAAATAATGATGCTGTCAATTTGTTTGGAAATTTTAATGTAAAGATTAGAAGTAATACCTATGGAAGACATTTTTATTAATCTGGAATTTATATATTTCTTTCTTAATATGCCAAAAAAACTCGAATTTTCTTAGTAAGTAACAACATGAACAAATGCAGTCAAGAATTTTGTTTTTAGTAGTAAAGCACAAACAAATCCCTGACTAGAAGAACTGTTATCAAATATGATAAATCACACTAAAAAGCCTTTCATAACAGGCAGCTCAAAGTGGAAACCAGAACTAAAAGTCTAATTGTTGCCGAAGCAGGGAAGCAAATGGGAACTAAAGGTATAGCAGCAGTGATGTTAACTCTTGGAGACTCAAAGTTTTTCTGGGATATATATGTAGCAACAATTGGTGATGATTTACCTTCATTGAAAGCGTTCAATACCAGAAATGTTTACAGCCAAGGATTTATGATAACCGAAACAGTTGAAGTATGTGACCATAGAGAACCTGTAGTTCAGGAATTGTTGTTGGTTCATGTCTGTTATATTTGTTTTTCGTACATTGTTTTGTTACCAGGATGAACATTCTGTATGCCAAACGCGCCTTTCGTTTACAAAAGAGGCGGAAGATACCAAAGAGACAGTCAAAATCATAAGTAGAAAATAAACTGACAACGCCATGGCTAAAACTCAAACTGACAAAAAGACACCAAACAGTATACAAAACACACAAAACCGGATGTGATTGTATGTACTGTTTGTTGATGATTTACCTTCATGGAAAGCGTTCAAACCAGAAATGTTTAAAGCCAAGGATTTATGATAACCGAAACAGTTGAAGTATGTGACCATAGAGAACCTGTAGTTCAATAGTTGTCGTTGGTTCATGTCTGTTATATTTGTTTTTCGTAAATTGTTTTGTTATAAATTAGCAGTTAGTTTTCTCAATTGAATTGTTTCATATTGTTCATGTCGGGCTCTTTTATAGCCGACAATACGGTATGGGTTTTTTCTCATTGTTGAAGACTCTACGGTTCCCTATAATTGCTTACATTCACTTCATTTGAACGTTGGTGGATAGTTGTCTCATTGGCAACCATACCACATCTTTTTTATCCTTATCTTATTTGCTAATACACTAATGACTGAAAACACAATTTATACAATTAAAATATTCACGTATATTTGATTTTATGTAATTCAAAGTAACAGTATTTTGCAATTTGATAACAATTTTGCAACATTGCAACTATCATCTTAAATAAAACTGGTTAAATCAATCTAGGGTTTACTTTACTTGTATGTGTTGAAACCTAAGTACTTTAATGATTTCTAAATCTATTAAGCGAAACTTTGAAATCATACAAATATCACATTTCAATATTTGGCATGATTAATGACAATCTTAATTCAATAATCTGGAAGAACAAGCTGTCATCTTAACATGTTCATTTTACTACGCATTCAATTAATTTCATTGTCGTTTCTATAATTCATGCTTAATGGTATGCTGTATTCTATGAATATTTATTTGAATTTTTCAGATTGTAAGTGTCAAGTAGCAAACAGATAAGTATAGCGTACAATTATCTATGCAATTCATAATATAACGATAGTTATACAATATTGTTAATAGAATGGTAAAATAAAACAATAAACATACAATGAAAATGATGTGTGATAGACGCGAGTTCCGTCTACAAAAAAGGCGGTAATACCAAACAGACATTCAAACTAATTAGTCGAACATAAACTGACAACGCAATGGCATGAACCTCAATAGACAAAACGACACACAACAGTATACAAAAAACAAAAAACTGGGATTGATTTCATGTGCTGTTTTCTAAATTTACTTTAACGGGAAACGCTCCAAGCAGAAATGTTTAAATCATAGAACGTATAATAATCAACATAGTGCAAGTATGTTGCCATAGAGAACATACACGAACATAATTATATCAACGTAACGTCAATATTACTTGAGGGTGTTAAAACGTAGTTTCTTTATAATTTCTTAATTTATAAAGCGACATTTTGATATCATACAAATATCACATTTCAATATTTGACATGACTAATGACTTTACTATTGGTTAATCTGACAGACCAAGCTGTCACCTTGAAATGTTCTACATCACTTTACTACAAATTCAACTAACTCCATTTTCGTTGTAATAATTTATTGCTAGATGGTATGCTGTATTCTAAGAATATTTATTTGAATTTTTCAGCCGGTACGTGTCAAGTAGCAAACAGATAAGTATAGCGTACAATTAAATATGCAATTTATATATAACAATATTTATATAATGGTAAACGTAGTGTAGTAAAGTAAAACAATACACAT
The DNA here is from genome assembly GCF_021869535.1 of Mytilus californianus. Taxonomy (NCBI): domain Eukaryota; kingdom Metazoa; phylum Mollusca; class Bivalvia; order Mytilida; family Mytilidae; genus Mytilus; species Mytilus californianus. The sequence goes on along the minus strand of NW_026262669.1, from coordinate 4,681,615 downwards.
ACCATTTTAAGAGAGAAAGAGTCGAAAAAAAGTATTTAGAAATGGGTTGGTAAAACACTATAATCTGCTTTTCTTTAAAACAACCCTTTTGGAAAGAGTATAAGAAATTGTATTTTAAAATTATTGTTGTTAAGTATTGAAATATGAGATTACATTATGAAATATTATGACTTGATTATGACAGGCAATTAATAGTTTATAAAGCTTGAATCATGTGATTATTTATGCAGCCACTGGATATGCTAATTACGTGAAAATATCCAAATTGGTATGTCTTTATGTTTGTATAAGGGAGACAGTAGTTATCTATTCATCAATAGGCGATAAGCAAAAGAACATCACATTATCAATATGCTAGTATTTTCATAATATACATTTAATTTTTTATTTTACTATGATTGGTATATAATTTACTACTGGCCACCATAGATACAAAACATCTACAGACAAAATTGATGTTATCGTGATTTTTATAAACTCTAAAAGAGAAGATAATGACTTTACAACTAATTTTGGGAGATAGATATTCGTGTTCACCACTTGTTTTGTCATTTTTGATATCTATACTTCGTTTGAATAGCTACCACATTCAAGAAAACACAGTTTCTAGTTAAGAAAACTAAAACACTTCAAAACAATATGCGGAACATATTCAGTAAAATTTATCAACTGTTTTTTTTTAGGTTGAGTATTTGCTGTTTCAAAATTGTCTTAAATTATTCCTCAGATTTTAAACTTGTATTTTTTTTTTTGTATTTTCAGTCCAATGTAAGTGTTATGTACTCTAAAATATAAGTATATTGCGACTAGTTTACAAAAAAATGAAGAATGAAAGTACAATAGATAGTGAATGTTGTGTATGATGTTTTTATTGAAATTGGACAATATAAAAACAGTTCTAATCAATAAAGACGCAATTATATACAAGTAACAAAACCCATTCCAATATTAGAAGCAATGCGATATTTTGATCAGTAGACAATACAATTCATATTGTTGATTTTAAATATCCTTAACAACGCCTTGTTTTTTCTCTATATCGTGATTGTTTTAAATTATTCCTCAGATTTAAAACTTGTATTTTTATTTATATTTTTCAGTGCACCGTAAGTGTCATGTACCATAAAGATAAGTATATTGTGATTAGTTTACACAAAATGAAAAATGAAAGGACAATAGATAGTGAATGTTGTATATGGTGTTTTTATTGAAATTGGAAATAAAAAAAAAGTTCTAATCAATAAAGACGCAATTATATAGAAGAAACGAAACCCATTTGTATATTAGAAGCAATGCGATATTTTGACCAGTATGATTTTAAATGAAATGCTAAGTAGTCTAAATTCAACGTGAACAATTAGACAATACAATTCGTATTGTTGTTTATAAATATCTTTAACAACACCTTGTTTTTTCTCTAGTATTATAACAAAAAAATATTCTTAAATACTTTCGTGAATATGTTCAATGTAATACTTGTTATTTTTTCAAATCTAAATGTTATAAATGTCTTTAACCCAACGGATTATATATTGAAACAAAAAGATTGATAACCTTATCTAGACTAAATGCCTCCAAATTGATTCAAAAGTTGTGTAGGTAAATCATTACGACTTAATAACCTGACAAATACACTTCCAGTAGTAACAGAGTATTCAATAAAACAGTATAGAAACTTATTAAAGAGATCAGGTTTATAATGTTGTACATGCATCTGTAATCGGACAATGTTTGAAAGTTTTGTCAGTTATACTATCACTTTACTACTTATACTACGGTGGCTTCTATAACTCATTGCTAGATGGTATGCTGTATTGTATTATCATTAACTTGGGTTTTTTTGTTTGCAGTCTGTAAGTGAATATTTTCAAACAGATAAGTATAGTCTACAATTATATCGCAATTTATAACATGACGATAGTCTTTGAAACTTGGATAATGTACTAAATTATGCAGGTTGGAATAAGCGGAATAATCTAATTGCGTAATGATATTCCAAGTTATCCAAATATCGTATATATTTAGCATGTCCGTATTTCTTAAAACACGTTGACAATATGTCTAAATTATAACAATAATTTTTTATCTTGTGACTTCTTTCTCATTATTCCTTTCATGTTTTATACTATATATCTAAGCAATGTATCAAATCCCGATATGTACATATTATGCTGTAAACCAGAGTTCCTGGTTATTTGATTAATTGTCGCCATTCAAAGTCGTTTCCGATAAATAATAAATGTATGACGTCTGTTTTGAAAATATAGTTCTAGAATTACCAAAAAAAACATGTGTTGTCCTTTGTGTTATTTAATACATATATATCATACCATTAATATTTCAGATATATGCATTATTTAACATTAGTCGGTAACTGCCAAGTACCAAATCGAAAACTAAAACTAAAAACTTTGAGCATTTGTTGCCATAGGAATCATATGACAAATGGCAGTCTTCTTATAAAAGTGGAAAAAGGTGATAGTTGCAATGTTTGAAAATTGTTATCAAGATGCATAAATAACACTGTTACTTTGCTTATAAAAAAATCAAATAAACTTGAATATTTTAATTTGATAAATTATGTGTCCAGTCATTAAACTATTAGCGAATAGGATAAACATTACAACATGTGGTAAAATTGCCAATGAGACAGCTACCCAACATAGAGTAGATTATGTTGATGGTAGTCACAATAAGTCACAAAACGGGCTTTTCCAATTGTGAGAAATACAAATACCGTATATAAAGTAAGCTAAACAGATCCCAAAATGACAATATGTGAACCATTTCAAACTATAGAACATACACTGTTAAGTCCGATAGGTAAATAAATTTTGACAAAAATCCGACGATGATATAATATGTTCTCATTGTAGTTGTACCTGTGGAGAGTAAGTATTGAAGATAAAGCTTACAATTTATATTTTTCTTCGATGGCTTGGATGTACATTATATGCGTTAGTCATCAAAAGAAGTACAGATAATGATAATTCAAAATTGTATCACTGATAGCTATACACGTAGTATAACATGTTTATTTTCAATTAATTTGTTTCATACTTAAAATTTACATGAAAAAGTACAATACATCTATTTACTAATTGATCGATAAGGATATGCACAAAATGGCATTTTTCTGCGGTAGTATCTTTTAAAATTGTTTTTATAAAGCGATAACGTAGCTTACGTTTGCAAGATGCTTCTTATGAAGGACACTATTTATTTAGATAAGTTGTATGGTCGTCTCTGACATAAATCGGTTCCATTTGAACATATTGGTAATCTTATAGACCAGATACATACTCATCATATACTGATAATTTCAACAAATGAAGTGACTATATATATTTATCAAAATACAGAGCTAGCAGGTACTGTTTGTTAATAGAGAATCAATAGTACACTTTTACAAAGGGGAGATGCAGTTCTTGTTGAAACGTTAACACCACTTGTATGACTGTTGTTCCTTACACTGAACGAAAACAACATTAGTCCACACTATTTATTGCGTCAAATCGTGCCTAAATACAAGATCAAACAAATGAACCAATAACAGTCATTAAGGAGTTGTTCAGTATATTATAAAATTGAGAATGGCAATGGGGAATTTGTCAAAGAGACAACAACCCGACAAAGGAGCAAAAAACAGCCCAAGGCCACAGCAATAGACTAGTTTGTTATCTAAAAACTAAAAATATGGAAGTTAATGTTGTGGACAACAAAACTGCGAACATTTAAGCAGACCTTCACTTACATCGTTGACGAACTAAGTGTTAATTTTCAATGCGTTTTAAGAAGGATAAACAAATTGCATCCAGTAAGCAGATAGCACAAATTTATAACATCACTTGTAAACGTGTATGATGTATAATGTTCAGTTAAACAAACACAACTACTTTATTTATTTCTGCAGATCGATGAATTTCCTAAGACAAAAGTGACAGCCAGTAACAAACATTAGCGAAACACAGAAATGATGGAAAACACTTCCTTCTGATGCAAAAACAATATTAAACAATCTTGAATATAACGTGTCCTTGTTTTATTTGCATGCACGTTTTATGTTTAAAATATATATGATTCTAAAACATCAAAATAGAAACTTTACAATTGTTTTCCCAAAATCTGTTTTAACCACAAAAGAATTATGTCGTTCGATTTGCATCACACGAATCATTCATTCTTTGATATTTTCCTTTGTCAGATAATTATTAAATGCTCTCTCGTGACTGAGTATTATATCAAATTTAAAATGATTAGCTACACTTCTTACCAATCAAGTGTTATATAACTACAACTTATATCCTAGTGTCCGTTATTCATTCAAATTGATTTCACTTTTCTAATTATCCTACAAATAATGTTATTATAGAACTTAACGTATTCACAAGCATTATAAACTGACGGAATAGTCCTTAGGCAATTGATTCGAAACAAATCAAAACTGTAGACTTTTCTAGTACTTCAAGTTATTATTCAAATTGTATACCATGTGTCTATAATCCTACAATGTATTTCTTTATGTGAATTCAATTATCATACATATATTTGATTTATACGTTGTTTCTGCCATTAAACTTATAAACATGTAGATTGAAATTGTATTATATTTAACGCGCGAGACTACTATATATATTTCTGTAATATGAATATGAATGTTATGTCTCTTGTTTTATTAAATGTTATGATTATGTTTAAATGTGTTGTTCTATCGAAATCATGAAATAAATTTGCAAATGGTTTGACTAGAATGTTTTTATCTGTTTCGGCCACATCGTCATGCCTTTGAAAGAAAAAAATCGTCAAAGTTTTCACGGCTTCGTTGAACGGGGATTATTTCATATTTGGTGTGCAGCTTGATAATGTTGAGTTGTGGCGACTTTCTGTTTGCCCGTAGTTTAAAATATTACAACTCTGATTGTACAAGGAAAATGTTCGTAAAAATTTACTTGGCTTGATTGAAAGGAATGATTAGTTATGTTTCAGTATACATGTTGTTATGATATTGTTATTATCGTGTTTATTAATCGTGGCCTAATTTGTTTTGTGTGGCCTTATAATATGTATAATATGCTTACATCATATTTATAGTTGTTTACAAAATAAGGTTATAAATGTGCAGTTTAGAAATCACTTGAACAATCATAGATACTGTTGGAATGATTAGAACTTTCTATTTGACTGACATAATAATTCTGAAATAATCATAATATACGATGTGTAATTGAAACTTCTACCGTATTCTAGAAGTTTCCGTGCTAAAATTTTCTAGGAGTTTCCCTTCTATAGTGTTCTAGAACTTTCCGTGACAACTACATATACAGACACCGAAATTAGACTTTTTTAGACATTAATTTACTTGGATTCACAGAAGTTCTATAAAAGTTGTTGGATTGACACTTTATTTAAGTTAATTACATCATACTAGATTAGACATACTCCGTACAGTTAATAGAAGAATTCCGGATAAAGAAAAGACAAAGGATCGGACATATAATTTAACAGTTAGGTTAACACTTCAATTTGTAAAATTTGTAAAATATTTCTTGTAAACTTGTGTATAATAAATCTTAGTACATTTTATGATTAATTTGTGTCTTTTGTTGGCTACAAGTTAAAGGTGATTTCTAGCCGTATCAGAAATTGGGGGCTCATCCGGGAAAATGTTAATATCAGATTAAAATTTTCTGTATTTATAGAATTAGAATAAGCCAACACAATTCTACAAAATGGCATTTGATGCCGGTAAATTTTTGAAGACGCCAGACATGTAAAGGTTTGATGACTTAAAGAAAGAGGAATTAATGTTGCTTGCTAAACATCTAAAAATTGATTTTAGAGTATCCATGAGAACAAAAATTTGGTAATAGAAAATAAGTTGACGCTGAAATTCTAGATGAAGAGGTTCTTGAACTTGAGGTAGAAAATGTTGATGCTTTTAAATTAAAACAACTTGCATTAGAACATGAATTCAAATTAAAACAATTCGGAAAAAATATGAAAACGAAGTTAAAATACAACAATTGGAAAAGGAAAAAGATGAATTTAAATCAAAACAGGTAGAACTTAAAATGAGGGAAAGGTTAGATATGGAGAAAATAAAAATTGAAATGGTCAAAGTAGAAAGCAACACTAATGAAGAGTCAAAATCAGAATATTTTTATGCAGCAAAAAATATTCGTTTGGTTCCCAGATTTTGTGAAAAAAAAAACAGTTGATAATTATTGTCCACAGTTTGGGAAAATTGCTCAAAATTTGAAATGGCCAAAGCCTTATTGGACGACAATGCTCCAAAATGTTTTTTGAGGGCAAGGCTGCTGAAATTTACTCAGCACTTTCATTAGAAAAAAGTTATGATTATGACACTGTAAAACAGGAAGTTTTGAAAGCTTATAAGCTAGTGCCAGAAGCATATAGACAGAAATTTAGGTTTTATCAAAAGTTTGATTCACAAACCTATGTTGAATTTGCTAGGGAAAAAGAAGATGTATTTGAGAAATGGCTTACGTCAAAGAAAATAGATAAACATTTTGATAATTTAAGACAATTGATGTTATAAGAAGAGTTCAAGCAGTGTGTTCATTAAGACTTAACAACACATTTAGATGACAAAACTGTTGGGACATTACAAGATGCAGCTGTTATTTCCGATAATTATACCCTTTCACATACAAGAAGTTTCAAAGGTCAAAATTTTAATACTTCGAACGGGAATTTCAAAAATCATAGTACTGAGCGTACTGATAATAAACCTGTTGCACAGAATAAGGGTCAATCCAGTAATAATATTTCTAGTCCCAAATGTTATACTTTTGAGAAGATGTCACAACTTGTGCTTATTGTAAGAAAAATGATCACTTGATGGCTAATTGTTTTAAACTCTAGAAGAAGAATTAAAGAGATAATAAACCCAAATCCAGTGCTTGTAAGACACCTCTTGTTACTTATAAGTTGGAATGTCCTGCGGGTCAGGCTTTTAAGTCCAGTTTTTGTGATTACATGGAGAATTGTAAATTCTTCCTGTCTGATGGGTTTGTTTCTATTGTCAAGTTATACCACTCCTCAGCCCATTAATATTTTATGGAACACTGGCGCTTCTCAACCTTTGTTATAAGAAGGTGTGCTGCCTTTGTCCGAGGAGACTTCTATTGGTGCCTCCGTTTTGTTACAGGGTGTGGAGTTAGGTTGTATAGATGTTCCCCTCCAACGTATTTATCTGAAGTCAGATTTATTTACTGGACCTGTGGGTGTTCGTCCTAATCTCTCTTACTGCTAGGAAAGATCTAGCTAGTAACAAAGTGGTTGCTGAACCAATTGTTACCAGTGAACCGGTTTTTGGTGTTAAATCACCTGAGGATGATGTTGAACTCTATCCAGCTTGTGTTGTTACTAGGACGCTGGCAAGAAAACAACAAAATGAGGATTTGCAAGAAGACCAGTATGATTATATGGACCTTTCGGACACTTTCCTTGCCGATATTGACGGTTCCTGTGGCTCAGAAAAAGGCCATGATAAGACCACCTATTACAAACAAACATGTATTCATGCAATGGCTAGAAGTGAACAGCCATTCATTAGACAGAAGAAAATTTGTGGAAGAACAAAATAAAGACCCTGAGGTTCTTCAGCTCAGCAAGAGGGCTCAACCATAGGAGGAAGCAGACAAAGTGTCCGAATACTTCTACCATCAAGACGGCATTTTAGTGAGGAAATGGAGGCCCCTGATGATTTCCCTGATGAGGAACGGAGAGTGGTATACCAAGTGGAGATGACTAAAGTTTATAGACAAGAAATTATTGGTCTTGCCCATGACACCCCCTTGGCTGGACATTTAGGTATAAGGAAGACTTACCTTAAGATCTTGCAGCATTTCTACTGACCCAGACTCAAGGATGATGTCACACAATACTGCCAATAATGCCACATATGCCAGGTTGTTGGCAAGCTTAACCAGAAAATACCACCAGCACCACATCTATCAATTCCAGCCTTTGAATATCCTTTCAGTCGAGTATTGATTAATTGCGTTGGACCTTTACCAAAGACAAAGACTGGAAATGCGTATTTATTGACGATCATGTGTACATCCACTCGCTTTCCTGGGGCTATTCCGTTAAGGAATATCAAGATACCATCTATTGTGAAAGCTCTTATAAAATTGTTTACGTTAGTAGAACTTCCTAAATCTATACAGTCCGACCAGGGTTCAAATTTCATGTCGAGTTTATTTCAGCAGGTCGTTTACCAGTTAGAGATTGCTCATTATAGGTCAAGTGCTTTTCATCCAGATTCTCAAGGTGCCTTAAAACGTTTTCATCAAACATTGAAGAACATGATTAGAACTTGTTGTCTTTAATTTGACAGAGATTGGGATGGTGGTGTTCACTTTCTACTTATTGCGGTCCGAGAGGCTGTTCAAGAATCCCTTGGTTTTAGTCCCTTTGAGTTGGTATTTTGTCATACTGTAATGGGACATTTATAATTGGTTAAGGAAAAATGGCTTACTGAACACACTGACTTGAATCTTCTAGACTATGTATCTAGATTTAAAGGAAAATTGTATACTGCATGTCAAATTGCTCAGAAAAACTGTTCAAAATAAGATGAAAGCATGGTATGATAAAGATGCCAGGGACAGAGGTTTTGAGCCTGGTGATAAGGTACTTGTTTGTTTGCCAGTCCCTGAATATCCTTTATCGGCTTAATACTGTGGTCCTTATACAATGGAGAGTAAAATCAATGATTTACATTATATTGTAAGGACTCCAGGTCGGCACCAACAAAATAGAGTGTGTCATATTAATATGTTAAAACCATATTCTGAGCGTACTAATGAAGGTGAGAGTAAACCAGTTAAAGAGGGAGCTGTTATGATATTATTATTATCATGTTTATTTATCTTGGCCTAATTTGTTTTGTGTGGCCTTATACTATGTATAATATGTTTACATCATATTTATAGTTGTTTACAAAATAATGTTATAATTGTGCAGTTTAGAAATCACTGTAACAATCATAAATACTGATGGAATGATTAGAACTTTCTATCTGAAGTAATAATACATACTAATACTAATACATAATAATTCTGGAATGATTTTAATATACGATGTGTAATTTTAACTTCTACTATATTCTAGAAGTTTCAGTTCTACGGTTTTCTAGGAGTTTCCATTCTACTGTGTTCTACAAGTTTCCTTGACAACTATATATACAGATACTGAAATTATACTTTTTTAGACATTAATTTACATGGATTCACAGACGTTCTCTGGAGTTGTTGGATTGAGACTTTATTCACGTTAACTACATCATACTAGATTGGACATATTCCGTACAGTTAAGAGAAGAATTCCAGATCAAGAAAAGACAAAGGATCGGACATATAATTTAACAGTTAAGTTAACATTTCAATTTGTATAATATTTCTAGTAAGCTGGTGTATAATAAATCTTGTTAAATTTTATTATTGATTTGTGTCTTTTGTTGGCTACAAGTTTAAAGAGATTTCTGGCCGTAACAATGTCATCTTAAATAATTGTATGCAGCTACGCAGTTCCAGACACGGGATTGGCCTTGTATTAAACACGGAAGAGACTCTTATTGACTAATCAAACACATGCATCAGTTGTTCGGATATCAGTTAAAAAGTAAATGCTCAATGTTACCCATAATTTTTTTGAAGTAACACACCATCTGCTCCATCGTATGGTGTTTAATATCTTAGTAAACACTTGAAGCTCTTCCATGTTCACACTTTAAACACTTCATTAACACGGGTTTGCTCCTTACTGAAAACTTGATCGAATAGAGTTATATACTACATACATTTCAATAATGTATTGACAAAATGGTATGTATGTGTATCAACTCTCTAGCGACATGGTTTCGCGGTCTTAGTTCTTCTGATGAAATTATAATCGTCTAATTATGTCAGATTGTTTCATTTAGACTTAGTGACACAGCATCCATTTCTTATATCTACGAATTTTCGAAATTAAAATATATAGATTATTAATATTTTTAATCTGACATTAAATTTAAAAACATAAAAATTAATGTGATAGTGCGAGGAAATGCCGTGTAACCTTGCTTACACTCGTTTTTATTTGTAAATCAACTAGAACAAATTTGTTTTTCTGCTAGCAACAGCTTAACAATGGTTTTCAATATATTACGTAGACTCCAGTAGACAATGGTAGATAAGTTTCGGTGGCTTTCAAATTCTTTCTGTCTTTAACACTAACAGGGAACATGAAGGGTATATATTACATACATGAGTCGGAGGAACATGATTTGCTGCCGTGTACATATAAATGTATCGTGTTGCTCAGGAGGTAAAAAAATCGATAATACGTTGTATTTTGTGTCTGAGTAAAAGAACAAGAGATTGTGGGTACAATAATTGGAACATACACGTGGTCATCTGTGACAAAGCTATTCCATAACCGTAAAGTATTTCAAGATGGCGTCAGTGAATCTTGAATATTTGAAGATACAATTTCATAGTTTCCAATAGGAACACATTGTTCAATGGTTATCTTGCAAGCAGACACTTACAAGTAGATCAATATTTGAAAATCGTATAAACAAGGAATTCAGAAATTAATGATGCCATATTTCATTGTGATTGTTGATTAATAAACATTTCAGGAAATACTATTGTCTAAGTTTAAACGCCATTTTTTTTTTATTTTGGCGAACTCTATCCTTTTGTAATATTGGAATTTACAAAATGTTCCCATAGGCAAGCGCTACTGTATGTAACTACATATATATGATAAATTGGTAATTTTAAGAGAAGAACTGATAATACAAAGGCAAAAGACAAAGACGAAAAAAAGGAAATCTGATTGAATTGAACTATATCGACAATTGTGGCGTCCTCATATGCTCTGTAACATTGAATGAATACGACTTAATATCATATATCATTCATATCATAATCAGATGATAAAACCAACTTCATTAGTGAATGGTTTATAATTTAGTAAGTTATACAAGACGAAGCATCAAACAGTAACAAAATGATAATGATGCCATGTGTAATCTTGAATTTTTCCTTAATTTATGAGGTTTTACCTTTTTTTTTTTTCTCGTTAAATCCTTTTATATTGACATTTTGATTATTGTCAGGTTGGCGTTTTAGTGACGTATAATCTAACATATCCTTGGATTAATTATTCCAGTTATCTACCCAACATATTAGCTAATTACTATTTAACATGTCTAATCTCTTTAAGATTGATAACCTGTGTATATGTCCTACTTTGCAAAGCTAGTTTCTCTTTCTTTATGGATAGTTATGTCATGTATATTAACACAAATACTAAACAAAAACAAAAACACATCTTTACCCTTACATATAGGTTTATATCAAACTGGATATGAAAAACCCCCAGATATATTGATTTAAACATAAGATTTAAGTGATCGATTGTTGGTTGCTTAACATCTAGTGGCAACTATTTTTTTTATTGTCCGGTGGATGTTTTATTCTTGTACTTGCTAGAATTTTTATTTTGTGCGTATAATATAAAAGGCCCAAATACAATGTATGGTGTTAAACTTGTTTATCGAAACCATTGTCTGCTTTGCTAGATAAGTAATGTCATGTTGTGAAAATAGTGTAACAGAAGCGAAATCGTGAGCAGGAAAATTATCGTCTATCTGATAACATGAATTGCCTACTGATTACACTAAAAAGTCTTTTTTTTTTATGTTTCCTTGAATTGATATATGAAATATGCTTCATTCACGCCTGTGATTTTTCTTCTCGTCGTTCATCATGTTTTGTCATCTGTTTGCCCTTTTCTCAACTTCTTTTGTTGTCATTTTGTATCTTCCACCTTTTTGTTTTTGTTAACAGATAAAATTATACCTAAAAATAGCCAAATCCATCTAAGGTCAACTTTGCATGAGGGAGTTGAACCTCCGTGTTTTTTATAATTTTAAATTTATAAATGAACAATTTTAGAAATGTTTGTTTTAAATCATATGAGTACCGAAGTACTGTCTACTGAGCTGGTAATACCATTGGGGACTAATAGCCCATCAGCAAAGGTATCGACTCAATGCTTTAAAGAATGAAAACAACACGTTATAAAATTTATGCGTCCGAAGCGCTTTTCTGGATTAACCTTGATCAGGACACTCAAAGCCGAATATTTGAAAGCCAAGGTTCTTTAAGAACCGAAACAGTTGACAAGCTATATGACCAAAAGTACCTAAAATAGCCAAATCCATCTGAGGTCAACTTTGCCTGCGGGAGTTGAAACCTGAGTGAGTTAATTTTTACCTAAAAAATGGATGTTATTTTGTTAATGTTTACAAGAATATCCTTCTCAATCATCATTATATATCGACGATTAAACTACTTAATATTTTACAGAGTTATCTCCCTGTAGTGTTAGGTACCACCTTAATATTTGCCCAAAAATCTTCACACAAATTGATAATTTGAATCATCAAGATTTCTTGATTTGAGTTCATGCTGCAGAATATGTAAAATTGATGCTAGTACATGTAACACAATGGACTTTTTATATGTGAGTTTCAGTTAAAATTTAAAGAATTTTGTGAAACGAAAGGGTGATGAATAATGCATTTCGGATAATTTTCATACCGTTATGTTGATCGGGCTGTATTTCTAGATAACTATGATTGACTAGGGCTACGTATATTTTGTAAATAATATTGCTACAAAATGAATTAATTTTCATCGATGTCTTGAATTAGTATATCAAATAACTAATTAAAGAATGACATCTATTAAAATATTTATCATCATTCAACGTTTGAAGTTTTTCTATACGAATAATCTCAGTCTATGTTTCATTGTCAAGTATTAAGTACTTGACTAAAAAGGCTAACAATTAATTATGATCACACCAAGGGTATCCTTTATCTGATGATGATAAGTCTCCACTTGATAAAATCAACCTGATGACTTTTAGAAAGTCTGTTTCCTGTGTTATTCGCCTTTGGAACGTACTATCGTCCTTCAGGATAAAGTATTGTCACATGATTGTTTATTTCTGATTAATTTGGTAGGCGTATATCAAATAAAAAAAAGCTGCACAACGATCATTCTATTGTTCATAGTGATCCCAGGTATATTTCACTACAGATACAAGGTACAGTAAAAATACAAATAAGGATGTGTGGAGTTTAGCTTACGTAAACAGTAGAATGTTTATGATATTTAAATACTAGTAACAGTTTTGGGACTCAGCAGATAAAATAATTGCAACATCTAGTAGTATTTTTTTATTGAGTTTTGTGTCAGATAAAGTTGTGCTTTTGTAATATGACCGAGTTTTTGTGATTTGACTAAATTTGTTTGTAAATATCTTTCGTTCTTAGCTGATATATTATACTAGAAAAAAAAAACTGTTTAGCTCTTTTGCAAAATAAAAGATTGTTACTTGCACTTGGCAAGACCTACAGCTTTTAAATTGCAAGTCTTTTTAAAATAAAATGTAGGCATTCAAAGTGGAGTGGGAAATATATAAGATTACCTAGCACTGGGGTAGAATTCATTCCTTAATATCGCTGGTTTTGTCAATGTTAGTTTAATAGTATTCGAATCATTAAATCACGGGCTCCTGACTGTTGACAAACACATACAGAATGTGGCGGGTTGTACAACCCATAACCCGAGATATTGGTGTAACATCACAACAAAAAACTAGGAAAATCAGTTCAAAGGGTTGATTAAACAGATCGGCACTAATTAACACACACACATTACCCAACAACAACAAAAGACAACGCAAGGCAGAGATCTTAAAGTACTCTAGATTATTGAAAAATGTTTCAAAGTCAATTGAAACTCATAAATAAATCATAATTATATGTATTTAAAGGGTACATGTCATAAGACCTTGTAAAATGCAAGTAACATACGTGTCGTACATGTTCACGTACATGGTTGTATAAGTTATGTTTTTTATTTATTTGAAACAAAATATCAATGTAAGAACTGACGAACACAAAAGTAAAAAAACTTACTACATGTACAGTGGTAAATTGATAAAAAAGTTTATTCAACGAATTCATAATTATTCATGGATCATATGTTAATTTACCGAACTTATTTACAAAATCACAATAAAAATAAGAATGCGATATTTCGTTTAAAATAAGGTCTTCACGTAAAGCCAAATTTTAAACCCATTTTTTTCTATTTTAAAGAAAAAGGTTTAAAGCTACGTGTGGTGACGGAATCCCTGACTTCATGATTTACCAACTATACATGGTTCACGCTAATTAAAAACTAAAACGTCACTAGGGAGAATTCTTATCACTTCGACACTGGTGAAATCGGCACCTGGTCAAATCGGCACATGTGATTGTTATTTCGGCACCTAGTCAAATCAGGCCCTCGTTAATTCGACACCAGGGGTCTGTTGTTCAACTTGGCGTTAAACTAATCATATGATTATTTTTAACTAGTCGTTAAAAGTTAATCGCATGAATAGTAAATACAATGATTAAATTGTGTTGTTCAGCTGATTGTAATCATTGTATTAGTTAATCACTGTATAAATTTTTAATCATATGATTAGTTTTGGCTAATTAGCAAGTGTTTCCCACAATGCATTGTAAATCAGGACCTATAACTTCCTTTTCTGTTTTAAATTATAACCTACTTCTATTTACCCAGTTTTTGGGTGCCAAATATATATGATTGAATAAATATCGTATAACATGTTCATATTTGTATTGTAATATATACATAGTTTAGATTCATCAAAATTGTCTGTTGGAGTTAAAATTAAATGTGCTTGAAGGGGGAAATGATTTAAGAAATGCAGAAATTAATGCTTTCTGTTTAACAAAATGTGCTTTCGGGTACATTTTGCAATAATAAACATCTCCATTCACCTATTACTGATCATGACTACAATGGATTAGGCCCAAAAATTTTCATTTGTTTGTTCACAGAAGTTGTTATCTGAAATGATGGACCGTGTTGATCGTAGAAAAAAAAACCCAAACAAATTGCACTCATTAAGTAAAATTGTATTTCTATAAAAAGTTTTAAACATCGTTCAAACTAGTTTTACCGTGCAGCAACGGCTGTTCTAACCTGTAAACATTGTCAGTGTTTGTCCTCGGTAGGCTAATCTCTAATTTCAGGAAATACTATTGTCTAAGTTTAAATGCCATTTTTTTTTATTTTGGCGAACTCTATCCTTTTGTAATATTGGAATTTACAAGTGTTCCCATAGGCAAGCGCTACTGTATGTAACTACATATATATGATAATTTAGTAATTTTAAGAGAAGAACTGACAATACAAAGGCAAAAGACAAAGACAAAAAAAAGGAAAACTTATTGAATTAAACTATATCGACAATTTTGACGCCTCATATGCTCTATAGCATGGAAGGAGTACGACTTAATATCATATATCATTCATATTATAATCAGATGATAAAAACAACTTCATGTAAATGGTTTATACTTTAGTAAGTTATACAAGACGAAGCATCAAACAGTAACAAAATGATAATGATGCCATGTGTAATCTTGAATTTTTCCTTAATTTTTTTCGTTAAATACTTTTATATTGACATTTTGATTATTGTCAGGTTGGCGTTTTAGTGACGGTATTGGCCTTGTTTTAAACACGGAAGAGACACTTGTTGACTAATCAAACACATGCATCAGTTGTTCGGATATCAGATAAAAAAAAAACGCACAATGTTACCCATAATTTCGTAGAAGAAACACACCATCTGCTCAATCGTGTGGTGTTTAATATCTTAGTAAACACTTGAAGCTCTTCCATATTCATACTTTAAACACTTCATTAACACGGGTTTGCTCCTTACTGAAAACTTGCTCGAACAGTGTTATATACTATATACATTTTAAGAATTTATTGACCAATATGGTATGTATGTGTATCAACTCACTAGCGACATGGTTTCGCGGTCTTAGTTCTTCTGATGAAATTATAATCGTCTAATTATGTCAGATTGTTACATTTGGACTTAGTGACACAGCATCCATTTCTTATATCTACGAATTTTCAAAATTAAAATAAATATATTATTAATATTTTTAATCTGAAATTCAAATTTAAACACACAAAAATTAATGTGATAGTGCGAGGAAATGTCATGTAACCTTAATTACAGTCGTTTTTATTTGTAAACCAACTAGAACAAATGTGTTTTTCTGCTAGCAACTGCTTAACAATGGTTTTCAATGTATTACCAAGACTCCAGTAGACAATGGTAGATAAGTGTCGGTGGTTTTCAAACTCTTTCTGGCTTTAACACTAACAGGGAACATAAAGGGATATATTACATACATGAGTCGGAGGAACATGATTTGCTGCCGTGTACATATAAATGTATCGTGTTGCTCAGGAGGTTAAAAAATCGATAATACGTTGTATTTTGTGTCTGAGGAAAAGAACAAGAGATTGTGGGTACAATAATTGGAATATACGCGTGGTCATCTGTGACAAAGCTATTCCATACCTGTAAAGTATTTCAAGATGGCGTCAGTGAATCTTGAATACTTGAAGATATAATTTCATCGTTTCCAATAGGAACACATTGTTCAGTGGTTATCTTGCAAGCATACACTTACAAGTAAATCAATATTTGAAAATCGTATGAACAAGGAATTCAGAAATTAATGATGGCATATTTCATTGTGATTGTTGATTACTAAACATTTCAGGAAATACTATTGTCTAAGTTTAAATGCAGTTTTTTTTTATTTTGGCGAACTCTATCCTTTTGTAATATTGGAATTTACTAAATGTTCCCATAGGCAAGCGCTACTGTATGTAACTAAATATATATGATAAATTGGTAATTTTAAGAGAAGAACTGACAATACAAAGGCAAAAGACAAAGACGAAAACAACGAAAACTGATTGAATTAAACTATATCAACAATTGTGACGCCTCCTATGCTCTGTAGCATGGAAGGAGTACGACTTAATATCATATATCATTCATATCATAATCAGATGAAAAAAAACAACTTCATGTAAATGGTTTATACTTTAGTAAGTTATACAAGACGAAGCATCAAACAGTAACAAAATGATAATGATGCCATGTGAAATCTTGAATTTTTCCTTAATTTATGAGTTTTTACCGTTTTTTTTTTCCGTTAAATCCTTGTATATTGAAATTTTGATTATTGTCAGGTTGGCGTTTTAGTGACGTATAATCTAACATATCTTTGGATTAATTATTCCAGTTAACTTCCCAACATATTAACTAATTACTATTTAACATGTCTAATCTCTTTACGATTGATAACCTGTGTATATGTCCTACTTTGCAAAGCTAGTGTCCCTTTCTTTATGAATAGTTATGTCATATATATATTAACACAAATACTAAACAAAAACAAAAACACATCTTCACCCTTACATATAGGTTTATATCAAAGTGGATATGAAATAAACCCAGATATATTGATTGAAACATAATATTTAAGTGATCGATTGTTGGTTGCTTAACATCCAGTGGCAACTATTTCTTTTGTTGTCCGGTAGATGTTTTATACTAGTACTTGCTACAGTTTTTATTTTGTGCGTATAATATAACAGGCCCAAAAACAATGTATGGTGTAAAACTTGTTTATCGAAACCATTGTCTGCTTTTCTAGATAAGTAATGTCATGTTGTCAAAATAGTGTAACAGAAGCGAAATCGTGAGCAGAAAAATTATCGTCTATCTGATAACATGAATTGCAAACTGATTATACGACAAAGCCATTTTTTTTTTTATGTTTCCGTGAATTGATATATGAAATATGCTTCATTCACGCCTGTGAGTTTTCTTCTCGTCGTTCATCATGTTTTGTCATATGTTTGCCCTTTTCTCAACTACTTTTTTGTCATTTCGTATCTTCCACCTTTTTGTTTTTGTTAACAGATACAATTATACCTAAAAAAAATAGCCAGATCCATCTAAGGTCAACTTTGCCTGAGGGAGTTGAAACCTCCGTTTTTTTTTATAATTTGAAATTTATAAATGAACAATTTTAGAAATGTTTGTTTTAAATCATATGAGTACCGAAGTACTAACTACTGAGCTGGTAATACCATTGGGGACTAATAGTCCACCAGCAAAGGTATCGACCCAGTGCTTTAAAGATGGAAAACAACACGTTATAAAATCTTTGCGTCCGAAGCGCTTTTCTAGATTAACCTTCATCAAGACACTCAAAGCCGAATATTTGAAAGCCAAGGGTGTTTAAGAACCGAAACAGTTTAAGAGCTATATGACCAAAAGTACCTAAAATAAAAAAATCCATCTGAGGTCAACTTTGCCTGCGGGAGTTGAAACCTCAGTGAGTTAATTTGTACCTAAAAAAAGGATTTCTTGATTTGAGTTCATGCTGCAGAATGTGTAAAATTGATGCTAGTACATGTAACAACTTTTTATATGTGAGTTTCAGTTAATATTTTAAGACTTTTGTGAAAGAAAAGGGTGATGAATAATGCATTTCGGATAATTTTCATACAATAATGTTGATCGGGCTGTATTTCTGGATAACTATGATTGACTAGGGCTAAGTATATTTTGTAAATAATATTGCTACAAAATGAATTAATTTTCATCGATGTCTTGAATTAGTATATCAAACAACTAATTAAAGAAGGACATCTATTAAAATATTCATCATTCAACGTTTGAAGTTTTATCTATACGGATAAACATCTTAGTCTGTGTTTCAATGTCAAGTATTAAGTACTTGACTCAAAAGGCAATTAATTATGATCATACCAAGTGTATCCTTTATCTGATGATGATAAGTCTCCACTTGATTAAATCAACCTGATGACTTTTAGAAAGTCTGTTTCCTGTGTTATTCGCCTTTGGAACGTACAAGTACTATCGTCCTTCAGGATAAAGTATTGTAACATGATTGTTTTTTTTCTGATTAATTTGGTAGGCGTATATAAAATAAAAAAAAGCTGCACAACGATCATTCTATTGTTCATAGTGATCCCAGGTATATTTCACTACAGATACAAGGTACAGTAAACATACAAATAAGAATGTGTGGAGTTTAGCTTACGTAAACAGTAGAATGTTTATGATATTTAAATACTAGTAACAGTTTTGAGACTCAGCAGATACAATAATTGCAACATCTAGTAGTATTCTTTGATTGAGTTTTGTGTTAGATAAAGTTGTGCTTTTGTAATATGGCCTAGTTCTTGTGATTTGACTAACTTTGTTTGTAAATATCTTTCGTTCTTTACCTGGCAAGACCTGCAGCTTTTAAATTGCTAGTCTTTTTACAATAAAATGAAGGCATTCAAAGTGGTGTGTGAAATATATAAGATTACCTATCACTGGGGTAGAATTCATTCCTTAATTTCGCTGGTTTTGTCAATGTTAGTTTAATAGTATTCGAATCACTAAATCACGGGCTCCTGACTGTTGACAAACACATACAGAATGTGGCGGGTTGTACAACCCATAACCCGAGATGTTGGTGTAACATCACAACAAAAAACTAGGAAAAGCAGTTCAAAGGGTTGATTAAACAGATCGGCACTAATTTACACACACATATTACCTAACAACAACAAAAGACAACGCAAGGCAGAGATCTTAAAGTACTCTAGATTACTGAAAAATGTTTCAAAGTCAATTGAAACTCATAAATAAATCATAATTATATGTATGTAAAGGGCACATGTCATAAGACCTTGTAAAATGCAAGTAACATACGTATCGGACATGTAGTATACATGTAGTCTTACTTATTAAGTTATGTTTTAATTTATTTGAAACAAAATATCAATGTAAGCACTGACGAACTCAAAAGTACAAAAACTTACTACATGTACAGTGGTAAATTGATAAATAAGTTTATTCAACTAATTCATAATTATTCATGGATCATATGTTAATTTACCGAACTTATTTACAAAATCACAATAAAAATAAGAATGCGACATTTCGTTTTAAATAAGGTCTTCACGTTAAGCCAAATTTTAAACCCATTTTTTCTATTTTAAAGAAAAATGTTTTAAGCTACGTGTGGTGACGGAATCCCTGACTTCATGATTTACCAACTATACATGGTTCACGCTAATTAAAAACTAAAACGTCACTAGGGAGAATTCTTATAACTTCGACACTGGTTAAATCGGCACCTGGTCAAATCAGCAAATGTGATTGTTATTTCGGCACCTAGTCAAATCAGGCCCTCGTTAATTCGACACCAGGGGTCTGTTGTTCAACTTGGCTTTAAACTAATGAGATGATTATTTTTAACGAGTCGTTAAAAGTTAATCGCATGACTAGTAAATACAATGATTAAATTGTGTTGTTCGACTGATTGTAATCATTGTATTAGTTAATCACTGTAGTAATTTTTAATCATATGATTAATTTTGGCTAATTAGCAAGTGTTTCCCATAATGCATTGTAAATCAGGACCTATAACTTCCTTTTCTGTTTTAAATTATAACCTACTTCTTTTTACCCAGTTTGTGGGTGTCAAATATTTATGATTGAATAAATATCGTATAACATGTTTATATTTGTATGGTAATATATACATAGTTTAGATTCATCAAAATTGTCTGTTGGAGTTAAAATTAAATGTGCTTGAAGGGGAAAATGATTTAAGAAATGCAGAAATTAATGCATTGTGTTTAACAAAATGTGCTTTCGGGTACATTTTGCAATAATAAACATCTCCATTCACCCATTACTGATCATGACTACAATGGATTTGGCCCAACATTTTTCATTTGTTTGTTCACAGAAGTTGTTATCTGAAATGATGGACCTTGGTGATCGTAAAAAAAAAAACCCAAACAAATTGCATTCATTAAGTACAATTGTATTTCTATAAAAAGTTTTAATCATCGTTCAAACTAGTTTTACCGTGCAGCAACGGCTGTTCCAACTTGGAAACATTGTCAGTGTTTGTCCTCGGTAGGCTAATCTCTAATTTAAGTTGTTACCGTGTTGGTTGTATAAAGTTTATCTTTTAGTTTCGCGGAATTTGAGTGTTGATAGCAGATAATTTGAAGTCTTTGTTAAATTTATTTAGCAATATGATGACGAATCCTTTAAAAACCTGTAATTTATGTTGTTCATTTAGTACAACTCGATACAGATTCCAGGTATTTTGTTTGATAAATGATAAAATTATCGTAATATTACATCAAAGGAATGTAATCTCTGTTGACGCTTAAGTACAGAGTGCTTTCTTTCACGTCCGCATTTCTATTAAGTATGGCATGCCAAGATAACATTTTAGATGATTGTTAAGGATGGTGAAAATAAATTCAGAACTATGAACAATAACATAAATTGTTAATCAAACGGCATAGTTTGGTTTTATCAAAATGAATTTACGACTTGTTCGTTACATTTATTAACAAAACCCTGAACAAGTATTTTATTCAGTTACAAAACAATAAAAAAAAAAGATCGAATACAACTATCCGACACCATGATATATATTGGGTATCAGATATTCACGCGGGGTGCGTTAATCTAGAAATAAGAAGATATGTTATGATTGCACATGCAGTAACTCTCTATATGTATACCAGAGACCAAATGATGTAGAAGTTAACAACTATATGTCACCTTACCGCCTTCAAACATGAGCAAAACCTAAACATCATAGTCAGCTACAAAAGGCCCCGAAATGACGATTTCATTGTTAAATAATTCAAAGAGAAAACTAACGCTATGATATATGTACAAAACAATAAACAAAAAACAAATATGATATGCAGCAACAAACGACAACACTAAATTGTTGGCTCCTGACTTGGGACAGACACATACAGAAAGATTAATATATACAAGGAGTGGGGGTTCTCTTCCTATATGTAGATAAACACAGACGTCCCGCTGGTATGGGTAACTTTTTTGAAATGTCAAATATATTAATGGTTTGTAATTTCACGGAGATAATATATCAAATTTATTATATGTCAATGTTATATGTTTTATTTTTCAAAATCAGATTATCAGATAACGATGTCAAAGGAAATAAAATCGACGTTTTATTTTGACTCTTTATTTTGTATCTCAACTGTAACGATCATTACTCACATAACGATAGAATATTATATGGTGAAATGTATATGTTGGATACTATATGCTATTATAATGCTCAATGCTTTTGCTGCAATTTATATTTTATCATATCTTAATCGGACCTTGGGCTCTTTACCAGAGACATGGGAGAAGCAGTGTTCAGTTTAAAAAAAAAAATATATTGGTGATATGAATGATTGGAAAGTGTTTTGCTTCCTGAAGGTACTAGTAATAGGCCCCCTACCCCCTCACCTCACGCGGTATAAGACTTCTAGTGGCGGATTTTATAATTTTCATAAGGGAGGGGGGCACTGACTGCCTAAAAGGGGGATCGCTATAGTCATGCTTCAGTGATTCTCTAAATAATCAACGGGAGGGGGCGGGCTCCCCCTCCCCCCTCCTAAATCAGCCTCTGACTTCTTTTGAACTAGGACCAGTATATCTGTTCCTGTTTTGAAAAATCCCTGACTGTCTGAACTTAGGTTTTCCAAATTCTGAATAACAGGTGCTTGTTTTTGTATATCGTGTCAACTGTGAAATATAGTGAGACTTTTTATTCACTATATCTGAATATTATACTTAATCACTGACATAAAACACTTACTAGAGCAAATTTTCATCATTTCATCCTCGTCAAGCTCATATTTTTTACTAAATGAATATAAATAGCGGTATGATAAATTAAACCACGCAAAAATATTAATATTGTTTGGTCCGAGCTATCTGAGGGCCGAATTTATCCATTTAAATTTACCTGCGCAAGCAGTTAAGTCAAGGGCGCTACTAAATGTGCTAACATTTGAACTATAAAAAAACGGGATAATTAGCAAAGACTTGCTTTGGAAATCAATTATTGCCTGTACACTAATGCTATTGTAACCATTATTATTTATAAAAGCTTGTTCGTCATAATCTGTTGAATGATTCCGCACAATAATGTTGCCCGTCTTTACAAACAACACTGCTCGGTAAGCGGTAACATACAAAGAATAACTGTCGATAAGTGCAATTTCTTTCTGTTATCGGATGACTATTATATGTATCCGTTCCATCCTTCACACTGTCTTGTCTAATCTGTTTGCAATTTATGTTTCAACTCAACTCCTTTCACATCTATTGTGTTGGTTTTTTTTCAAATCTAAAGGGCTTTCATAGCTGGTCATTGCTAAAATCCCTTTTCAGGGGATAAATCTCATTTTTCGAGCACACTAATGTTCGCATTGCTACAGCAGCCATGTTTGATGTTTTAATCATATGATTTTAAATTTAAAACACCCTCATGAGGTTGATTAAATTTAACGACAGTTTTAACATTTTTTACACCGCGTTAAAGTTAACGAACAACACACTTATCATATGATTTATTTTAATCCAATGATTAAGAAATTTTTACGACTCATTAGCACTAACGACAAGTTGAACAACAGACCCCAGTGGTGGGAATTTCAGCACCCAAATTTCAACATTATGATTTTCAAGTAAACTATTGAAGACTCCGTACACCGTACATCGTTTTTTTTTTGTTTTTTTTTATTTAATAATTTCACTCGTGGTGTCAGCGTATATTAGTTGTGCGTAACTTAGGTTCCAATGAAAACTTTGTTATACACAATTGGGCCATAATATCTGTCCCTAGTGAAACTTTTATCATAAAGGAACCTCTATTTCATGACAACAGCACATTACCAGAAAACATGGGCTACAAGATTAGTGCCAACGTTATTAATTGTATACAAGTAGACAGGAAATGCAGAATAAAAACAAAACAAGATAAAAAAAACTACCTGACAATTATTAAAACAACAAACGGGTTATTGTTGGTAATTGATATAGGTTGATACATTTTAACCAATGAAAACATTATTAATAGAGTATAGTGAAAACGCCAAACAAAAAGCCAACTGATTATTGTTAATTGTGTACTCTTATTGCTTAATAACATGTGCTGAGTTTCAAACGATGTACGAAATGAACCTCTACTATTTTAAGTTAAATTTTGCCTAAACATGGCCAAGTCAGAAGCCTGTAATTCAGTGGTTGTCGTTTGTTTATGTGTTACATATTTATATTTCGTTTAATTTTTTTACATAAATTAGGCCGTTAGTTTTCTCGTTTGAATTGTTTTACATTGTCATTTCGGGACCTTTTATAGCTGACTGTTCGGTATGGGCTTGCTCATTGTTTTAGGCCGTACGGTGATCTATAGTTGTTAATTTCTGTGTCATTTTGTCTCTTATTGAGAGTTGTCTCATCGGCAATCATACCACATCTTCTTTTATATATGAAGTCTTTGAGTCTAAGATGAATGATATTTTATTAGTTGTTATTGCCTTTGAACTAGGGGGCGCCTTCAAACTAGTTTAATCCCGCCACATTATGTATGTGTCTGTCCAATGTCAAGAGCCTGTAATTCAGTGGTTGTCATTTGTTGCTATATATTATACATGTTATATTTGTTTTTCGTTCATTATTTTATATATAAATCAGCTTTGCTGCAATATTCGCTTTGAACTTCCTGGGACGACCCGCCTTGCAGCTAGAGCAATCAGTTGTGGATCTATTTCCAGGTTTACTAGGTTGAAACAGGATATCAAGTCTCAACTAGCATCTATCAAGTCGAAGCTTCAGAGTCAGAAATGCTCTAATTTTTTAAGAAAAGAAGGTTTCAATTCCTTATGACAAAATTGACCATTGGCACCATCTGATTATTATTTTAGTTCATATAGCTTCCAACGGTTGTTTCCTTTTTTCACATTACTTGCTTTCAAATCATTAGGTTTGAGTTGAGACAAATTCAGAAAAGCGCTGCGTACGCAATGAATTTGTAAAGTATGTTTTTTCAATCAGAATAGTAAGTTAATGGCAAAACTTTTAACGATGAATACACATTAAAATTCAGACCCTGAAATTAAATAAGCTTGATGACATTGAATGGTCAGTCAACTAGCACGTGTGGGTTATACTTCACACATTACAACTTTAATTACCATTTCATACACAGTGTTTGGTAAATTGGTGTGGTGTAAGAGCTACAATATTATAAACAACATATATTTGACTTAAATCAGCTTTTTCGTATATCTAGCAGAATAGCAACATTTCTCCTTTTTTGAACTATAGTCCCAAAATGTAAATTTGAAACCCTAAACAAATGCGTAGGACAAATTTAACACATAGTAACTGATATTTGATGGACAAATTTAACACATAGTTACTGATATTTGATAGAAAAATTTAACACATAGTTACTGATATTTGATAGACAAATTTAACACATAGTTACTGATATTTGATAGACAAATTTAACACATAGTAACTGATATTTGACAGACATATTTAACACATAGTCAATGATATTTGATAAACAAATTTAACACATAGTTACTGATATTTGATAGACAAATTTAACACATAGTTACTGATATTTGATAGACAAGTTTAACACATAGTTACTGATATTTGATAGACAAATTTAACACATAGTTAATGATATTTGATAGACATATTTATCACATAGTTACTGATATTTGATATACAAATGTCCCTTGAATGAATAAATGCCCTTGCATCTTTTTTTTTAATTAATCAACGTATACATAATAAATACTGTTAATTAATTTGTCACATGAAATTAAGCAACCGCCAATCAATCAATACTGTTTATCTTATCAGGTGGACAAGATAAGAGAGTTGCAGTTCATGCTAAACTACAGTCAAGGATAAAAGTTATGTTGCCTTCAACGACAGTAGTATTTGATTACGTTATTGGGACGGTGATGTCCTTTGGCACCATCTTACGGTGTTTATATATCACAACTCGTTGTCTATGCCCGTGTCTGTTGTGACGTTTTGGATTTCAATGAACGTAATCTATGTATTAATGGTAAATACTTATGTCAGGGATTCTGTTACCACATATTTCTTAAAACCTTTACTAAATTCTTCAAAATATACAAAGATTTGGTTTAGAAGTTTCGTTCTTCATATATGATCCGGGTAAAACTAACACTGTAATTATATCATGTGTATATCTTTGAATAATGATTTATCGGTATCAATATTGATTTTGTTATCAGAAAATTAAAATTAAACAAAACCTTATTTTATACACATATGCACATTCATGGCTCTACAATCTGTCGATACCTGTATGTTGGCATTGCACAAGGTCATTTTTTCCCTTACCGTTAATGACATATTCACACTAAATCCATTGAATGTTGGATGTGTACTGATTGATGTTTTAGTTTTTATATACATGATTTTTTTATTAGTTGTTATTGGCTTTGACCTAGCTGTCAGTAACTCCGAGTACTCTCAGATCTGTACTTAGTGTCTTTTTTTATGGAGATTTATAAGTACCTGACAACGACCGGAGTGTGATTTTGTCAGATGTATTTCTGCTTTTTATCGAACTGGTGAGTTAAGCCCTTTTCAACTGGATTTTATAGTTTGTTCGTATGTGTACTGTTACACCACTGCCCAAGGTGGTTAGCGACAAACTAGTTTAGCCCTATGTGCCTGTCCCAAGTCAGAAGCTTATTATTCCGTGGTTGTCGTTTGTTGCTGTATATCCTTTTTGTTTTTCGTTCATTACTTTTAGCATAAATCAGGCCGTTAGTTTTCTCGTTTAAATTGTTTTATATTTGTCATTTAGGAGCCCTTTATAGCTGGCTATGTGGTATGACAATTTGTTTTGCTCATTGTTGTTGGCCGTACGATGACCTATAGTTGTTTATTTTCATGTCATTTTGGTCTCTTGTGGTGAGTTGTCTCATTTGTAATCATGCCACATAATTTTATATAAATATTAAGCCTATTGTCAAATGTTTCTATCCGAACAAAATAAATTATATGACATAACTGATAAAAGAGGAAAGTAAGATACCAGAGGGACAGTCAAACTCATAGATCGAAAACAAACTGACAACGCCATGGCCAAAAATAAAAAGACAAACAGACAAATAATAGTACAGATGACACAACATAGGAAACCAAAGACTTAGCAACACGAACCCCAGCAAAAACTGGGGGTGATCTCAGGTGCTCCGGAAGGGTAAGCAGATCCTGCTACACATGTGGCACCCGTCGTGTTGCTTTTTTTATTACAAATCAGGTAAATAGTCTAATTCGGTAAGTCACATTCGTGAAAAGGGAAGGGTATTGTAGTTACGACATAAGTAACATATCCGATATCATCTGTGAAACGGTTATTCCATAACGGTCAACCAACTCGTGATGGCGTCCGTAAAATTTACGAAGGGATGATTTCGACTTCACCATTTGGAACTCTTGGCTTAATAGCTTCCTTGTAAGCAGCAATCCTCTATCAAGGAAATCATGATAGGAAACATAAGCCCGGGAATATCGTATCAATTTGGATATATATACTCCGTATGCAGGCGCTGCTGGAATGTTACTACATATAAATGGAAAATTCACAATTGGGAAGCTGTAACCATCTCTTTATTCGTAAAGTTTTGCTTTCAACCGACCCTCATTGTCAATTTCTAGATGTAAGTCAAGATATAAGGCAGACTTAACTGTATCTGTTGTATCCTTTATTTCTAGTTCGATGGGATAGATTCGTTCAACATAGTCACCAAATTTTGTATTATTTAGTGAGAGAACATCGTCTATATAGCGGAACGTAGAGTTAAAGGATATTGCTAACTTCTTATCTTTCTTCCTGTGAAGTTCCTGTATGAAGTCAGCCTCATAATAATAAAGAAACAAGTCGGCAAGAAGAGGGGCACAATTGGTTCCCATTAGAATTCCGACAGTCTGTTAAAAAACACGTCCTCCAAACGTAACAAATATGTTGTCAATAAAAAAATCAAGCATCTTGATAATGTCAGTTTCAGATAATTTTGTGTTTGAATCAGAGTGATTCTTTACAAAGTAGGATTTATCCTTCCCCAAGACAAGATACTTGTATCTACGTTCGCCATTCTTTTTTATGAAACAAAGTAGTACCAACTCTTTCAATTTGTCTTTTAGTTTGGAGTGGGGAATACTTGTGGAAAGTGTAGAAAAGTCAAATGTTTTAATACTATTGCAAGATGAGAGAGTCTTAGATTGTATGTACTCTAAAGGATCTTTGGAATTTTTCAGTATCCACATCTAATTCACGCCACCTCTAGAATAGGCAGTTTCACAATAACTTTTCAGCCCGGCTTTGATTGGAGATAAAATAGATGTTAATAATTTAGAAATTGGATTCGTGGGGCACTTGGCAGACCCAGCAATATACCGTTGTTTGCAAGAACACTTATGTAGTTTAAGTATCCAATACAGTGATGGAAGATCCAGTTCTTCATCTTTGGTTGAAATTCCAAAGGAACATAGAACAGACCTATGATTATCCAGGATTTCCTCTTTGGTAAGTGTCGTGAGGGTATATGTTGAGTTTCCAAGTGAATTGTCAATACCTAATTCATTTATCAAGCAGTTTATGTAATGATATTTACACACAAAAACGATGTGGTTTTAGACTTTATCTGCGGGGACAACAACATATTTGTCATGGAGGAAGGACAAGTGTTTTGCAACATTTGGGTCTTTAAAAATTGATGTAGCGTGGGTATTGATATGCCCATTTAGTTTCTTAATTCTGATTTGTATCAACGACCTCACAGCATTAATCTATTCGGAAAGAGTATCTACGTCTTCTTTCTCGCGTTTATCCCATTGCCTGGAATAATCCTCGACTGAATCCATCAGTATTTTGAAGTTGTATTTCCAATTGATGGATTTAGGCTCACGATATTTCGGACCTTTGGATAACAAATTTCGCAGGGAAGTGTTATTGACAATGTTGAGGTATCGGGTAATAACGTGGCCAGCCGGATTATATGTGAATTGGGAACTAGCACAGGTGCAATCAGGAGGTTTAGACTTGATTTCGTCAATGTTGAGATCCTGCAAAACGTGTTTGTAATTGAAAATTTTAGTTGCAATTGGTTTGGTATAGGTATAGGAAATTATTGGTACAGACTGATCTTTAAAATAAGGAGGTATTTTCGACTGAACTAATTTATGATGAAGGATATTGCCTAAGTTGACGCCATCGAGACCTTTGTTGGCTAAATAAAGTTTGAGAAAAGATCTTTTCTCTTTTTCATTTTTTCCAATGCGAACTGGTATGAAAAGTCTGTGACTTGCAATATCCGAAATGATAGCTGTAAGTTTGTATTGGTTTGAATGAGGGTTTGTAACAGTGGTTTCCAAACATACATTGAACAGATAATGACGTTTTGAAATGAAGTTTTGATAAACTTTCAAGTGGCATACTCCATGTACTAAACCTGCAAATAAAGTTATACCAAGCAAACTTTAAGTACACAACCCACTTATTAAAGAATCCTAACAGTTTCACAAACAAACTTAAAGTACTAAACCAGCTAATTAAAGGATCCTTACAGTTACAAAAGGCAAACGTAAAGTACTAAACCCGCTAATTAAAGAATCCTAACAGTTACACAAACAAACTCAAAGTACCTAACCCGCTACATAAAGAATCCTCACAGTTACACAAACAATCTCAAAGTACTTAAGCTGCTAATTAAAGTATCCTCACAGTGACACAAACAAACCCAAAGTACCTAACCCGCTAATTAAAGGATCCTAACAGTTACACAAACAAACTTAAAGTATCTAACCCGCTTATTAAAGAATCCTAACAGTTACACAAACAAACTCAAAGTACTAAACATGCTAATTAAAGGATCCTCACAGTTACACAAACAAACCCAAAGTATCTAACCCGCTAATTAAAGGATCCTCACAGTTACACAAACCAACATCAAAGTACTAAACCTGTTAATTAAAACATCCCAGTTACACAAAGCAACCTCGAAGTAATTTTTACTCTGATGAGAAATCTGACTGTCCTACACTTGAATTCGACTATATACCGGATTTGTAATAGCATAAGCAACACGACGGGTGCCACATGTGCAGCAGGATCTGCTTACCCTTCTGGAGCACCTGAGATCACCCCCAGTTTTGGTGGGGTTCGTGTTGCTTAGCATTTGGTTTTCTATGTTGTGTCATCTGTACTCTGTACTATTATTTGTCTGTTTGCCTTTTTATTTTTGGCCATGGCGTTGTCAGTTTGTTTTCGATCTATGAGATTGAATCTCCATCTGGTATCTTTCGTCCCTCTTCTATGTCTGTTCTATCATTTTCCAAAACTCGATTGTTATATACTGACTGAGTGTGGAATCACATGGTTGGTGCTACATACACATCATAGCTGGAGAAGCTAACCATGCCGACGAAAATGTTTTTGATTATTTTGCAACTCATGAGAGAATTTAGTTTCTGTTTAAAACTGTATTTGTATCATCGTAATAGATCGATGAGATTTGTATCATCGTAATAGATCGATGAGATTTGTATCATCGTAATAGATCGATGAGATTTAAACATCGGCACACTACTATTGCTTAATTTTGATATCGATTAATGTACTTAATAAAAGTATTACATACAGCGATGTAATAAACAGTACAGAAAGACAATATCTGGAACAACGTCTGAAAAAACCTGACAGATAAACAGTTTTGCCATTATATTGCCACCTTTAATTTTATGAACAGACGAAGTGATTAACCAACAATATAATTGTAAAAGAGAGGGACATTCAAACTTACAAGTCGAAAATAAACTGACAACGCCATGGCTAAAAAAGAAATAGACCAACAGACAAACAATAGTACCTAAAACACAACATAGAAAACTAAAGACTGAGAAACATGAACCCAACAAAAAACTGGAGGTGATATCAGGTTCCCCGGAAGGGTAAGCAGTTCATGCTCCACATGTGGCATCCGTCGTTTTGCTCATGTTAGTAATAACATGTTAGTATAAACTCTGACTCTAATTCGGAGATCACATACGGTGAAAAGGGGACGGGATTGTTGTTACGACATTAGGAATATATCCGCTATCATCTGTGAAACAGGTTTTCCATAACGGTCAACCAACTCGTGATGGCGTCCGCAAAACCTACGAAGGGATGATTTCAACTTCACCACTCGGTACTCTTGGCTTAATAGCTTCCTTGTGAGCAGCAACATTCTATCAAGGAAATCAGGACAGGAAAAACAACCCCTGGATTATCGTATCAACTGGGAGATATATACACAATGTGGAGACTCTGCTGGAATGTTGCTACATAAAAATGGAATGTTCACAATTGGGAATCTGAAATCAACTCTTTAGTCGTAAAGTTTTGTTTTCAACCGACCCTCATTGTCAATTTATAGATGTATTGTCAAGATATGAAACAGACTTAACTGTGTCTGTTGTATCCTTTATCTATAGTTCGATGGGGTAGATGTGTTCAACATAGTCAACAAATTTTGAATCATTTAGTGAGAGAACATCATCTATATAGCGGAAAGTACAATTAAAGGATACAGCTAACTTCCTTTCTTTCTTCCTAAGAAGTTCCTGTATGAAGTCAGCCTCATCTGATTTAAGGAAGAAGTCGGCAAGCTGGAGGGCACAGTTTGTTCCCATGGGAATGCCGATTCTTTGTTGAAAAACACGTCCTGCAAATATGTTGTCAATCACAAAATCAAGCATCTTTAGTAACTTTCATTAAAATTACGAAAATAAGGAGATGTGGTATGATTGCTAATGAGACACTATCCATTATAGAATGATGGACGAGAACATAAATAATTACTACTTCACGTCGTTGACAAATGATCCTAACCTACACTGAATAGAAAGATGGACAAATATACTGCTGTGGCAAAATGTGAAACAATTCATTTTAGACTATCACGGCCTGATTTACAATCATTAAAACATTGCAGATAGTTACCAATAGTATCAACGTTTTAACAGGCTCCTGATCTTGACATGCACGTAAAGAACGATGAAGGGATTAGCGTGTTTGTGGACGTTTATCCCTCCTCCTACGCTGTCCACAAGGAAATAACCATGAGGATGCATAACGTGCATTAAGGATGTATTCTTCTGACGTTACAGTCTCGTTGAAATCTCGTTCTGGAATTATTTTCAAAACATGTGATACAAGTGGAAAATATCAATGAATTTAAAAAATGTTATTATCAAACTTAACTCTGTGAAAAAATTGTGTATTTTCAATAAGTAGTTTTTGAGTAATAAATTTTTCAAATTTTATTACCAATCAAGTCAGTCTTTTTAGCCAAAATTTTTATAAAATAGGTGAGAGGTGCAAGAAATAATTTTTCCAGAAATATGTACATCCCATATAACTTTTTTCTTTTCAAATTTCTTAGATATGTATTTTTTCAATCATTTATAAAAACGAAGTTGAAATAATACGCGTTTTGGTCTTAAAATAGAGAAAATCACAAACTTACAAAATTGACAACATGGTAAATTTTGACACGAAAAAGCATCAAAATATGATAAAACTTTCTTATATTAACAACTTCCTATATGTTTTTTAAGTTACATTTATTCAGATTGGTTCACCTCATCTTTATTGAAAGTATGAAAAAAGGTTTAATTGTGGAACTGTGATTGTTTTCACGATAATAGCCTAAAAATGGGTATAAATTGATGAAAAATGAGAAAATCATCAACATTGGTTACTTTCAAAGGGCCGTATCAAAATAAGAAGTGCACTACCATATGACTTTTTCTTTATCAATAATTTGTTTACAGTCATATAAACCCAAAAATTAAGTTAAGAAGAAAAGTTTAATTCTAGAAATGTTTGGCTCCTCAGTGGTGTACATCCTTAAACACCAGCAATCAATGAATGAATCAAACCTATATATTTGATTCTTTTTTCTTTAAGATTGAGATCATTCATTCGTTGTTTTAATGTATCAGTGACTACGCTTAGGTAATTGGTGATCAGGCTTTCTACAACGATTGGCGATTGTCGTCCGTTAAGATGTCGATCGTCATATTGTTATGCATTCGGTTTACAGCTGCTTTTTCTGTGGCCTTGTATTCTCTTTTAGCCTTTCATTCATCGTACGACAGGTGGTATTATATAATATGATATTGTCACCTTTCGGTTTCAGTTCAGGTAGTATCTAGAGGTATCGAAATAAATTCAATGTAATAAATAGAAAAACATAACAAAGATTTACAACTTAACTAAAAAATAAATAATTATTGGAACTAGTTTTCATTTCAATGCACAATTATACATTTGGATTTACGATTATAACATACTACTTGTCTTTGTTATGTATTATTTTGTTAAATGTCAATTGCGCACTTCCGTTTTTTTTTACATGTTTTAATCGGGTAAATTTAAACTTTAATACAACCCGAACGTTTCAAACATGATATGAGTGTTATTTTTTAGTAAATATTCATAGATTAGGAGAAAAACCAACTAACCAATTCCTTTATTGTAAAGTGAAATTATATATTCCAATTAAACCGTTTGCTTGTTTTGACAATGATATCATGCTGGTGGAACATTGCACTTACGAAACAATACAATACTACTAACCGTTTTTCTTAGATATGTCTTATCAAAATACAGCTGCGACGTAAATTAAGTATTTGTTATGACAAAAAAACTCAGGCTGGTTGAACATTGGGCATACGAAACAATACAATACTACGTACCGTTCTTCTTAAATATTTCTGATCAAAATACAGCTGCGACGTAAATCTATTATTTTCAAATGTTCTATTTTATGTTTTCAGGAATAGCGAGTTATTTTCAATTGTTCATCTTCATTCATCAGAAGATATTTCCCTAGACACAGTCTGATACTGTGTTTACTATATAATGAGTACAATAGACAATCTCAGACATTAACAAAAACTAATGTAACAACTATTCTGTTTATTGGTAATTCATGTTTTTATGAAAAAGTATGCATTAATATTTCATAACGCAAGAAGTTTATAATGTAGTGGATCATTGGTGCGTGACATCTTTTTTAAAGACATCTTTCGATGTTTGTACGTAGAAAAGCATTTAAAGTAAAATTGAACATTTGATGACTTGCTGACTTGTCATTTATGAGTTCCACCCGACTATCATTACAAGAAATTTTGGAGATCGAAAATGTAAAGAGAATTATTCTGACAACTCTTGATAACATACAATTATAAGTCCAACCATGACATGCTGTTAGATTTTAAGGCGGTCGCATGATAACTTAAATGCATTTGTCTTGAATTGTCGAATTTCCAGCCTAAAAACCTCATTTAAAGTATTTTACTCTGCAACACAAATAGATCTTGCATTATGAAGTCGAAGAATGAAATATAAAGTTTAATATACATGTACTGTGAATGATATTGGGGGTTCATACAGTGTCTGATCATATAAACGCCTGTTTGTGTGGTTGAATGTGTTTTTTTATATTCTTTATTATATGTGTAATATGAAGAATTGGACAAAAAAAACGTACAGTTATGATATTAATACAAAGCATGTACACGTTAATACAAGAGAGGCGAAAGATACCAAAGGGACATTCAAATTCATAAGTCGAAAATAACTGACAATGCCATGGCTTAAAAAGAAGAAAAAAACAACAGACAAACAAAAGTACACAAAACACAAGATGGAAAAACTAAAGAATGAGCAACACGAACCCCGTCAAAAACGGAGGGTGATCTCATATGCTCCGGAAGGGTAAGCAGATCCTGCTCCACATGTTGAACCCGTAAATAATCGATTTCCAATAGATAAACGAATATGAGAATTTAAAAAGAGTGTGTTGTATGGAAAACAGGATTGCAGTGACAAATCAAACATAAAACACAAATATTGAAAAAGTATCCACATACGAGATCAAAAAGAGAAGATTACAAACGTTAACAATAAACCTCACTAAACCAATGAAAGAAACCACGTGGACTATCATAACAATAAATTGATAAAAAACAACCCTGTTGTAAAATCATGTGCCACGAAAGAGTAATTATTTCCGAAATTTACAAGTTGGTCAATCGCTATGCATTCATATCAGGAAATAACAATATGGCAGACATTCCTCAAATTTGGGGTTGTTATAAAAGGACTAGTTGTACTCGATAAACGGTAGGCGATATCTTTTAATTGTTACTCACCTCCGACTGCGGGAATACAAGGAGACTTGAATTATTTCGACATACAATGACAACTATGAAATATTAGGTGTACAAGTGTAAAAATTGTAGCACACAACTTTAAGGGATCAAATAGTTTTATTTTATATACATTAATATATTCTAAGCATTAATACTCTGTTACCTGTGGTGATTCATTTTCATACTAGTCTAAAAAATGTTATTGCTGTACCTACCATTAACTGAATGACCAATTACACTACTACTAGGGGGAAAGGGGGGGGGGGGGGGGGGGGGAGTAAGGATGAGTAAAAACATTGACTACCAAGGATGACACTTCTACTAGGGGGATGTTGTACGACCTTGACTACCCATTAGGGCGATGAACCTACTACAAATGGGTGTTTAATGACCTTGTTCTTAAAATGTCCTGTACCAAGTCAGGAAAATGGCCATTGTTATATTATAGTTCGTTTTTGTGTGTGTTACATTTTAATGTTGTGTTTTTGCTGTGTCGTTGTTCTCCTCTTATATTTGATGCGTTTCCCTCAGTTTCAGTTTGTAACCCAGATTTGTTTTTATCTCTATCGAGTTATGAGTTTCGAACAGCGGTATACTAATGTTGTCTTTATTTATACTACTACTAGGGGATGTTCAACGTCCTTGACTACCCATCAGGGCGATCACACTACTACTAGCGGGGGTTTAACGATCTTGACTACCCATGCGATTGATGACACAAGTAGAGATGGAACTTCCAATCTTTCAAAAGCATATGTGTTCGCTTCCAAATTTTTACATGATTCGTGTTACTCTTGTTTTGATTGTGAGGAATTCTGTTTGGCCTGAAAGTAGTTTCTGAGTTGTAGTATGTTTATGAAATATTTTACATAGTGATGATTGTCACTCTAGTTGTCTCCTGCTACATTATTTTCTCATTAATCATCTATTAGTCCGATTTCTATTGCCAATTTAATTGGTGTTCGGTTGTTGTCTCATTGACATATACCATATCCTGGTATTCATATTCTAGATATCGCGATATCGCATCAAAACATTACAGCATATCAGCGTTCTGTAAAACCCCTTGATTATTCGTTATTCGTGTTTAGTAACCAACTGGGCAATACTATTGTTCGCAATTTAAGGCTCTGCATCATTATGTCATATGTACCTAGCCCCAACTAATAATTAAGACGTTTTTGCAGATATATTTTTTCATTACAGATGAAGTGGAAATCATTTTCTTTCAGCAATAAATAATACATCAGTTTGTTTTATGATTTCATAGTTAAGATGCCAGAGGCGTGGAATTAATTGTACCGATTCTGTTTAAAGATTGCGCATATGATATTATTATAAGTGCGGGCTAAAATAAACCTAAACAATGGGGATATCTAAGCTAAGCTATGTGCACTACATCAAAGCGTACATGAATACACTGTCCAAATAGTTGTAGGATCTATGAATGTGTCAGTTGTTTGCATTTAACCAAATACCTCTGGGTATTTGTCAAGAGTATGTATCTTTAGTGAGTCTTTTTACGTTTTACCTAATTCTTGTTTGAAAATCGTTATATTTTCTTCATTGATTGACAATATCCATTGCGCTTCAAATAGTTTTTTTTTTAAAGCTCCTTAATTGTTGTCTTACTGAATTACAAAATATTAACATTGCTTAAAAGTATCGTTGATTTGTTGAAAAATACAAATATTTATCTTTTCATATATGCTTTGTGATAAACCTTTCTGTTAAATTTCACTTATGTGAGAAAACTACTTGGCTATGTTGTTCCCATTAATAATCAATAGGGAGTTACATAAAAATGTACGAATTAATCATAAAACATAGAAAAAATTACATCAGTTTGGAAATAATTTAACCTTTAAGAATTTTCTTAACTTTTTGACTAAACAGCCTGAATATGAAATGATCCTAAATTGCCTTGATTTTCTTTGTTAACGTTCAGACTTTTTATAACACACCTTTTCATTATTGTGTTCTATTTTATAAGCTAGTCTATTAAAAAGGGAAAAAAAATGTGATATATGACATATTTCTAAACGTAAATCATGCGTGCCACTAAGCGGAAACATTTGTCGTGCACTGCACGTATTTGATATTTCCCGACGTCGAACAAGCTGTTTTGTTTTTATTGTTGTTTCCAGTAGTAAGAAAATCAACACGGGATCCTTCTAACCAGGCACACACACATGACGTCTGACCTAGTTGACGCGCTTGCGTGAACAGTTCGATGCAATAATAGAACCACTCTGCTTGCACAGATTGACCGCCTTATCATAGGTGAAGTTTTCAGTAATGCTTCCAGAGAAAGGTATGTTGATAAGTCTGCCTGAAAAAAAAACCAACATAATTTTACAGTTAATGTATGTGTATATAAAACTGAGGAGGAATTATACTGTGTGTTACTGTGACCATATTCATAGTAACGCCATGTTTACGGATTTTGCGAACATTGACGTTTTTTTATATAACATATTACTTCCAAATATTGAACTTTAATGAGTTCTTTTATCATAGTTTCAATAAGTTTGTTAGCAATAATTCAGGTTAGCAAATTCTGTTTAAAATCAATCTGTTAACAAAATGATGGAATCTAATGAGAAAGTTTAAGAATGCTACTTTTTTGGCTCCTTGATTATTTCAAAAAGTATTATAAAACTATCGAATAACATCCTTTACATGTTCAAAAGACATAAGTATTTATTTTTTTGAATTATGTCTCACAGATTGGTTTTAGCGCTTCAAACTTCTGATTGTTTCTGTATAACAGCTTGTATTTTTGTCGTTTCTGTTTTTTTGTCATAGCTTTCTCAGTTTCCCTTCGACTTAAAGAGTTTTGAATGTCCCTTTGGTATCTTTCACTGTTGTGTACTAGAGAAATGCTGCAGGAACTGGAACAGTATATTATAGTTTCAAAGAACAAGGAAATCATACTCACCACAAAATATGCCATTGTATTAATTCTTGGACCTGACAGGACATGCTTCACATTGTTTTATCATTTCTTAGTAATACTGCTTGTTCTGAATACAACATAAATCTCCATTTGATCTGTGTTTGCGTATGCTGCAATTTATAAGTAATTGGTGAGTAAATAGTTATACATATAAGTAATTGGTGAGTAATTATTTATAGATATAAGTAATTGGTGAGTAATAAGTCATAGATATAAGTAATTGGTGAGTAATAAGTTATAGATATAAGTAATTTGCGAGTAATAAGTTATAGATATAAGTAATTGGTGAGTACTCAGTTATAGATATAAGTAATTGTGAGTAGTAAGTCATAGGTATAACGGATGTTTTAAGAAACGTTTGTTTTGAATCATGAGAGTACCGAATCACTGACTACTGAGTTGATGACATACTGGGGAACTAACAATCCACTAGCAGCGGTATAAAATAGGTTAAATAGAAATTTATTACTGTAAAAGTTTCTCAAAGATACCAGGCTTATAATGTAGTACGTACGACTCACGTCTCGTCTATCAGTACTCACAAGTGGCGCTCGAATCAAAATAGTTGGAATGTCAACGTATATTTGTTCCGCCTAACAGATGTTCCTCCAGAAACTTTGTTATAAACAATGTCATAGTATCTGTTCCTGATGGAAAACATATTATATACCATTTATTCCGTTAGGAACATATTCTGTAATACTTATTCCAGTGGATATAATATTCCAGAATACTTTTTCCTTTTGGAACT
Source organism: Mytilus californianus (assembly GCF_021869535.1). Taxonomy (NCBI): domain Eukaryota; kingdom Metazoa; phylum Mollusca; class Bivalvia; order Mytilida; family Mytilidae; genus Mytilus; species Mytilus californianus. The sequence continues at coordinate 4,642,775 of NW_026262669.1, read as the reverse complement.
TATATTATAAAGGAACTTCTATTTCGTAACAGGAATGCCAAATCAATAGTATTTTTAGTCACATTACACCTGCTTTTTTTTCCACATGTTTACTTCCGGGAATTTTGCACCGAACATTGAATTCAAAACAATAGAATAAAGTAACAAAATGGTACCATTGTGCCACTGAAGGTTGTACCTTTGATGACAGGAAAAGAGCCAAGTATCCCTATATGCAAAATGTTCGTTTTTATCCTTTTCCGAATGAGAAGAAGAACTCAAAACTGCGGGAAAAGTGGCTAAAGTTGATGAGACGAGACGATGCATATTTTGTTCCCACCTTTAAACAAAGAGTGTGTTCCCTTCATTTCGTGGACGGTGAGCCTACAAATGAACATCCACATCCAGAGCTTTTTTCGTACAATAACTATGAAAATATGACAACTCCATATGGTATGAGTATTCCTGCATCAGAGACTGTGAAAAAACTTTCTAGTGCCAGGGCCCAGGTCAAGGACTTCAACAACAATGCCTATTGATGATGAGTATGTGCATGCAACATAAAAATATGAACCAATCCTCATCTACTTAATCTTTAGGTATGTCTGAATCATTAATCAGTTATAATTTTGTGATATTGAAAACATATACATGTATAGGTCATTACTTGGGCTTTGGCAAGAGTTTCTTTTGGTTCCCCAATTAAGTATCATTATGCTAAATTAATTCTCAACAAAACAAAAGAAAAAAAAAGGTTTCAAATGATTTAAAAAAAAAGATTTATAAGAAAATGTCTGAGAAACATGTGTACACATGTACATTTGTATGTTAATCATGATTTGGAGGTTGCTTCGTCTGATGATGCTATGTGTATAAAGTTTATACACATAGCATCACCAATTCACACTATAAACTTAAAGAAACCCCTTGATGCATACTCCACAACATAAAAAGTACACGATAGTGATCTGGCGACCAAAGCTCTTGAATTAAAAGCTTACTATCTCAGAAGGTAAAAGACCTGGATACTTCATACTTTGTATATAGATGACTTATGTCTGTCAAATGGACATTAACCTTGACCTCATTTTCATGGTTCAGTGACTTCTTGTAAAAAAAAACATTGTTGTTGTTATATTTATTTCTCTCTTATTATAAGTAATAGGATAACAATCTTTAGTAAATGCATACCATCTAAAGTCATCATGCCTGTCGGACAGTTTTTACTTGACCTTTACCACATTTCATAGATAGGTGCACAAGGTTAAGTTCATACATGTATCTCAGATACTATAAGCAATAGGTGTTCTATATTTGGTGTATGGACGATTGTAAGGTGAACATGTCTGACTGGAAGGTGTCATCTGACCTTGACCTCATGTCATTGTTCAGTCGTCAAAGTTCAATGTATATGTTTTCAAACTGGTAAATTTCTCAGATACTTAAAGCATTCAGTCAAATATATTTGGTGTATGGAATGTTTGTAAGGAATACTTGTCTATCTGACAGCAATCATCTGACTTGGCATCATGTTCATGGTTCATTAGTTATTGGTATTTGTTTCTTGTTTGGTCTGTTTTTTTGATACTATAAGGAATAGATAAACTATATTTGGTTTATGGAATGATTGTAAGACATATATATTTGTCTGACCAGTTTCATCTGACCTTGACCTTATTTCAATGGTTCATTGGTCAATTTTAAATTTCTCTGCTTTTGTCTGTTTTCAGATACAATAAACGGAATCTATTTGAAAAAGAGAATTTCTATTTTATTCTCTTTTTTCAATGTTTACTATTTGTGTGACCAAATTGTTTAATCAAACGTTATATTGGCATAATTGTAACAAATGTATTTGATGATGACATCAAATAACTCTACAAAAATAAAATTGGAGAACAATATCCACAAATGAACATGTTTTACTGTAGTTGTACAAGAAACGTAGACATTATTTGTTAACAAGTATTGGAGAAATTTCCCCACATAGTTGATAACCAAACGAATATCAATAGACTGTGGAAATTTCCCCAAAAAGATGATAACCAACAAAAGATCAATAGAATTGGGAAATTTCCCCAAAAAGATGATAACCAACAAAAAATATAAAGACTGGGGAAATCTCCCCTCCCCATAATGATGATAACTAACAAGAAATCATTAGCTGGGGAAATTTCCACAAAAAGATGATAACCAACAAGAAATCAATAGACTGGGGAAATTTCCCCAAAATGATGATAAGGAAAAAGAAATCAACAGAATTGAGAAATTTCCCCAAAAAGATGGTTACCAACAAGATATCAATAGACTTGGGAAATTTCCCAAAAAAAAGATGAAAACCAACAAGAAATCAATAGACTGGGGAAATTTTCCCAAAAAGATAACAAAATAGTAATCAGTAGGGTGAGGAATTGTACCCACAGAAATAATAACCAAATTCATTTCATAGGCTTGTTGAAAATTCAAATGCATTGCACAATTACAACAATGATAAATATGCCGTCTTATAGATACAGTAAGAAGAGAAAAGGTGGGGAGGGCATTTTCACAAGCAGATACCACAATTAAAGGGAAACATTGACTGAGAATACAACAATCATCGCAGATAAAGATGATACAGTACACAAAATGGGGCAATTCTCCACAAAATCTTTTTCAACTGTATATCGGGGCCTTTTGTAGTCGACTATACGGTATGGGTTTTCTAATGTTGGAGGCCGTACGGTTGCCTATAAGTCCTAAAATTCGCTTTCTTTATAAACTTTAATGGATAGTTGTCTCATTGTAAATCATACCAGATCTCCTCATTATATTTAGCTACGAGTTAACTCATATGCTACAATCTGGTGAAATTCCCCGCCTGTTTGAAAAATTGTACACGCTCATGGAGACCGTGGAAAACAATTGACACATATGAAGAGAGTTGACATGGTTTTAATTCCAACCGTTCAACATTTACAGCATATATCATAAAGCAAACATAAAGCAAACCAAATAAAACAGACTTAAATAGAAAATAAGTTCTTTCAGTTTTTGTTGTGTCCTCATTCAACAGCAATAGATCATGTCTTGAGTTGGAGTCTTCTTTTCCTTTCCTGTAAATATATCATGCCTTGGGTTGGAGTCTTCTTTTCCTTTCCTGTAAATATATCATGCCTTGAGTTGGAGTCTTCTTTTCCTTTCCTGTAAATATATAAATTGGTGATACAAAGGATTGCTTCGTGTATCAGACAGTGCGAGGTTACGCTATTATGACGTATTTATAAATAACGTACACTACTATTTTTACGCGGTAACCTGCATTAAGTTTCCTATCGACGATATTTTATCACATTTATACGATGGACAGTCAACTGCATTGCTTAATCTCGATTTCATCTACGATCAAGACTCTTGACTTTATTGATTTGAGCTTTTGAGTGTAAAAAATAACTTAGAATATATTAAGACACTAATTTTCCATCCGAAGATTCCAACATTGAAGATCGGCTTGTGATGGTCCGTATGATAAATGATTTTATAAAGCGTGTTCTGTGATTATCTTTATCCAGTCAAACTACGATTATTATAAAAAAAAGTATAAATTTCAAATCATTGAATCAAATAATCCACAGAAAATAAGTTATTTTTGTTTCATTTACAGTAACGTTATACACCAGAAGCAGACAATGACAGTAAAACTGAAATAAGGATTTCCTTTGATTTTAATTTGCTTGGTTTTTGTCTGCTACGAAGATGTAATGGGCAAGAATCGTCAAGCTCAATATATAAATTGGGCATATCCAGTTTTACAATTATATCATCATGATCATCAGGCATTCGGAAGATTTTTTTACAATGGACCTGTTAAGTAGACAGGAAATATTCTATTGCTGCTATAGAATGGAGGATATTGGAAGGGATGCGTGGGTGGATTGTCTCGAATACTGAAACATGGTGGTCACTGATTTAACTGTATTAATTCCTCTATCATTCAAATATTGCCTTCTTTCTATATAAGCCCATATATACTGATATAAGTATTTGTGACTTCGTTGCTTTGCTTGGGAAACATCTATAACAAGTCCATACCGTAAATTGAGCTGTCAGAGACCCTGGAATAACGCAACGTTAACTAATTCGTTTGAAAAAAAACAACGGACTGATATATATACATGTATATAACAAAAAACTAATTAACAAATACAATAATATTACTGGTGGCAATAAACGACAACTACAGACTCCAGGTCTCCTGACTGGACAGGTAAAACATAGAATGTGGTGGGGTAAAACACATGTGTGGGTGCTTAACCCTCTAACCTGTGAAGCGATGTAACAGCATAACATAAGAACAAACTATAAAAATTAATTTCAAATGGCTTGAAACATTAGATTGGCATCCAGCACAAAACAAAATTATCATAGACAAAGGACACGAAGTATCAATCTCAGAGTTATCTTATTCAGTACCTAAGTCTAGTGAAAGGCCAATAACATATGCATCACAGTAATTTCTCGCATGTTAAGATGCAAATTGTGCTGTTACTATTCGCTGCTCTGATTTCTTTTGTAAATTTTCAAAAACCAGTTTTGACTCGACTTCTTTGTGATGATGCAGTCTGAAGTAATCACCAATCAATCAATGAATGAACCAATCAAATACACTGTAGTGAATTGTGTCGCCTTTCACTTTCAATCAGACTTTATAAGTACTTGTCTCTTAAATGTAACGTTGTTCTCTTTGTGATATTGAAACATAGCGCAAAAAATAAAAATGTATTCGGCCTAACATTTTTATATGTTAGGTCAAGTGTGTTATCTGATTGTATCAGGTTTACGTACATCTGTATTTTCACACATAGCCATTTAATACAGTAAGAGATCATCAGAGATTATATTAATTAGGAGTTATATTTAGATTTCTTAATTTGACTAGTGAGCCCTAATGATTTGCATATGGTGCCCTAGTAAATTTATGTAAGGAGCACGGAGCACTAGGAGCCCGGATCACCGCAGCACCCGGAGCAACCGGACTTCCTGAGCACGGACTACACGGAGCCCGGTTGCCCTAGTAGTCTATATTTGTATACGGGCTTGTAGGAGTCATATAAAAGTGAGAAAGAGCGTGAGATAAGGGGGAGAGAGAATTTATAGTGAGGAGAGCACAGTTACGTTTGTAGAGTAGAGAGGAGAACCGTATTGTTGAGCCTGAAGTTAGGTGTACATTTTGTTATACTTGTATAATGTGATTTTGATAATACAGTATTGAACTTTTATTCGACTTCGTGTTTATGTTCACTTACAAGACTTCGTTCAGACTGCACCAGTATCTATTTATTTATTAATGTGACCAGGATTCCCTTAATCACGCTACAAGTAGATTTCAAGGGTAACCCTGTTAAAAAGTATACTTGGCATTTGTCGTCCGTGTACGAGTGAAAGGCACGACCTGAAACTTATACACCAAACAACACAGCACAAACACACGGATACACACTTTGGTTCAAGTACCATAATACATTTTTTTCGTCACATTGGTGGCTGCGGTGGGATTTACTGTGTGTGACTTCAACGAACTTGTTAGTGTTAATTGTATTTCTTTAATAATACAATGGAAACATCAAGAAGAACAATAAGGACATCAACTCAGGCTCCAACGCTCTCTCAGGTAAGGCAGAATTGCTTAAGAAGTCAGATATTTTCCCCAGCAGCTTCTGTGTTAAGTAGTTCGCCTGCCACTGGTACTCTCCATGATGTTCACACGGATAATATGCCAGATAACCGGTATCGCCGGAGAATCTGGCATTGTTCACCCAGGAACTATCAGGATAGAGCTGTCCAGGAGATGAGCAATACGGAAAAAGACGGAGGAAATGGTTGGAAGAAATTTTGGCAAATATGGACTAGTTTGCTTACCTTCAGTAGCGGCCTCGTTGCAACAGCATGGATTTATTTTCCTAACAATAGGGCAGTACAGAAGTCTCAGGAATATGTAGTGATTGGATTATTAGCGATAATATGCCTGATAATTTCAACGATAGTTTTGAAATTAGCATGGAATTCCGTCATTACTGGCTATAAGTCAGAATACACTGCATATACATGGTCCAGGAACAGGCGAAGCCCTAATCATATGTATAATGGGCTAAGCCGTACTCCGGATAATGTTATCACTGATACTGGTACGCCCTATGACTCAGATGAAATGCCCTCGTACTCGAGCCATTGGTCTAACTGCCCTGTTATAAACGGGCAAAGGCAAATGGAGCTTGAGTCACCCGGGCATACATCGGAAAACATGGGCTTATCACCAGGACATGTACAATTGCCAGAGTCTGATAGTCGGGGGAAAATGAATGTACTGATATTAACGGAACGACTACGGAATACCCGAATACTTGGTGTATCCGTGGACGGAACGTTCCTCCATCTAATGAATATCCTGTTCGGAGGACCTTTTCCGGAGCAAGGAATGATGTTTGGAATGAGTTTATTCAATACTTTGAGAATATATCCGAGTTAAATGTATGGAACAATGAAAAGTCACGAAGGGTCCTACTTAGTACTCTTAGGGGACTAGCTGAGACGTATGCACATGGGATGCCAGTAATAATACAGAGATATTATAATCGCCTTAAACGAAAGATGGAAGAGAGATTTGGACATACGGCGATGAAAGAAAGGTATGTGACAGAGGCAAAACTAAGAAAGAGAAAACCGGAAGAATCTTTGAGAGATTTTGGTCAAGCCGTAGAGGATTTGTACCGTAGAGCGTATCCGGGCAATCCTGAGATTGTAGAGGAGAACTCTATTAAAGCGTTCCTTGACAAGTGCGGACAATCAGAAGATTTTCGCCTTGCTGTCAAGTGAACCAGACCTAATACCCTGCAAGAGGCGGTAATTAATTCAATGCAGGAAGAATGCTTACGAGTAGGAGAAAAGGACCTCGCCAAGCATTTCAAACCAGTTAAGCGGCCTATATTTGAAGTTGAAGACGGGGATAGTGATGAAGATGTAACTGCAGAAGCAGCAGGAACACGAAGAGAAAATGTCGACAGAAATAAAGTTCCTGATAGTTACCCACGGAATAACGGGATATGGTCCCAAGGGCGATTCTATAACCGTGATAGATGGCGTGGAAGAGACAGATCCCCGATGTTTAAATATCGTCCACCAGAATTTCCGGAATCGAGAAGGGGACCGTAGAGATTCTCGAGAGACAGATTTACGCAGAGGAGATCGACACCAGAGGCCAGGTGTCGGTCACTCATGGACGGCCTAATGAAAAGAAAAAAACCCACAATGAAACGACAGAAGAAGATAGTGAATAAACCAAGTGACTTTATACACAGTTGTTTATTTATTGTGTAAACTATGTTGTTTTATACAGAAGTTTTTCTGTGTTTGTTTATAAAGTAGAAGTTTAGCTTTATTTGGTGCTCGAAACCCTAAATACATTTTTATGGTGTCTCAAAGCCCTTTAAAATTACAATATGTCGCTTGAAACCCTTCAATCATGGTGTCTAAATGCCCATTAAACAATGATTAACTACATTTTTTAAGACCAGTAAACTCCATTGTTTTGAAAGTCTTAAATCTAAAAGTATTATGTAGACTTAAAATATATCATTTTCAGCACTATATAATTTTTGTATTTTTGTTATATTTCTTATTTTTAATAAGGCGTGCTTATTTTACATAGACTTAAATTTTGTTCGCAAAATTAGTTTAAAGTAATTTTGTTTATATGGAGCCCTGTGACCCTTGTTATTTACTTGGTGTTACCTGGCCCAATTTTGAGTGTACGTTTAAACATTTTAAAGAATCAAATCTTGGATTCCGATGGTTTTTTTTTATATTCCGTGATAAAAATATGATATCTCTGTAAGTTGTGTTAAGTTTTGTTATTTAGAATCGCATAATACTCAAAACTAGTCAGGGGTGCTATTTTTACATTTTAAAAAGTTATGATAAGGTTTTTTTTATTATCATCTATCTCAGGGTACATGTACATTTTTGTTTATATATATATTTTTTTTTATCTTAGAAGTTCTTTCGATGAAAACCATGATATGTTTTTGATATATTTACATTTTTTTTATATACATGTACAACTTGTTGGCTACGTGTGTATTTGTTATAAGGTGATCAAGAACAGTATTTAATTAGATTTTATATATATAATGCTGTATACTGAACAGTGGAAGTTCATAGTTAAGAGGGGGGCTGTGTAACATTTTTATATGTTAGGTCAAGTGTGTTATCTGATTGTTTCAGGTTTACGTACATCTGTATTTTCACACATAGCCATTTAATACAGTTAGAGATCATCAGAGATTATATTAATTAGGAGTTATATTTAGATTTCTTTGTTTGACTAGTGAGCCCTAATGATTTGCATATGGTGTCCTAGTAAATTTATGTAAGGAGCACGGAGCACTAGGAGCCCGGATCACCGGAGCACCCGGAGCACCCGGACTTCCGGAGCACGGACTACACGGAGCCCGGTTGCCCTAGTAGTCTATATTTGTATACGGGCTTGTAGGAGTCATATAAAAGAGAGAAAGAGCGTGAGATAAGGGGAGAGAGAATTTATAGTGAGGAGAGCACAGTTACGTTTGTAGAGTAGAGAGGAGAACCGTATTGTTGAGCCTGAAGTTAGGTGTACATTTTGTTATACTTGTATAATGTGATTTTGATAATACAGTATTGAACTTTTATTCGACTTCGTGTTTATGTTTACTTACAAGACTTCGTTCAGACTGCACCAGGATCTATTTATTTATTTATGTGACCAGGATTCCCTTAATCACGCTACAAGTAGATTTCAAGGGTAACCCTGTTAAAAAGTATACTTGGCATTTGTCGTCCGTGTACGAGTGAAAGGCACGACCTGAAACTTATACACCCAACAACACAGCACAAACACACGGATACACACTTTGGTTCAAGTACCATACTACACTTTTTCGTCACAGTATGTATATAAGAAAATAAAAATTCTGTAAAAATGTGTTACAATATTTCATAAATTATTTTAACATGTCTGAGGGACCAATATCCTACTTAATCACCGGACTATTCCCCTATGTAACGTAATGCAAACTCCTGTCCCCGATAGTCCGAATGATGCCTTCGAGGTTTTGATTAATGTGTTTAGTAGATCGATGCGAAAGGCACTTTGTATACAGCTCAGCATATTTTCATAAGTCTGATACGTATTAATTATTCTAAGAAGTGTGATGGTATCCCTAAATTTAAATTCATAATTCTGACGATTAAAGATCATAATAATATTGATGGATAACTGTTAAGATCAAAGAAAAGTAAATGGGAATGCCGAGTGAACTTTAACTGAATATCGAAAAAAAATACGGATTTTTGTCTTTTATTACATTGTTTTATTTGAAATATTACTAATTGAATTCTTTTAAAATCGTTGAACATTTGTATACATGTAGAAAGCACATAAAATCGTCGAAAAACGTTCTTTAATGTCTTAAAATCAGCAAATCCATGGACTTTTCTTATAAAACTAATGTTGTTGCTATATAAATGATATAGAATCAAATAAATTAATCATATGGTCACCTCCCGTAGCGTTTATAATGACTGCTTCCTGAACATACTGTATTTCAAAAGATTAATGTCAGACGGTCATGACGGTATATATTGCCGATGTTTTTGTTAATCTACAAATCTACAAATCGCCGTCTCCTCTCAGCTGATGACATCGAAAAGGCAACCAAAGGAGGCGATAATAAGTGCTGCTGCTAATAGATTCATAACTAATAAATTGCCGATATCTATTGATACATGATAAGCATCATTACTATAGTTGATAATTATATAAACAAGTTGCTTTCTTTAAAAACAAAGAATGCAATCGTGAACTTAAATGCCTGTTTGGAATGAAAGATCAGATATTTGTTTAAGATGCATTTTAAGTCATTTCTTTTTTATATAAGATGTGATAAACTGACATGGATTCTTAATGAAACTGTTGTTCTAGATTGGGCATTATTTTCTTGTTAAAGAAATAATCTCTCTCTCTCTCTCCCATCCCTCAGTCGCTTCCGATAGATACCATTACAATGTGATAAATAAGAAGCAACCACTGTATGTAAATTCCTTTCAGAGGTGCTATTTTGGGAATTAGAGGTAGCTTCCTGGCTGATGTTGAAATGTTACTGTGAAAACAGTCTTTGTTGTGAAACAGTTTAATGAAATAAAATTACACTGGTTTGTATGGTTTGGTCATTGGCTATCATATTCAAGATATGCTTGATCTCAATTTGATTATACCCCAGGCAACAAACTTAAATCAGGTATTTAGAGTAGAAACTGTTTGAAACCTCAACTTTGTTCTTAAATCAGTTTGTTTAAAGAAATCTCACTTTTTCATTTCATAACTTGTCCTTTTGTAAACTAGCCACATATAACGAAGTTGGTGATTTGTTGTTTTTCATACGAGTGTGTGACAGAAAAAAGCAGGAATAACAGTGTCAATTCAGTATAGCTCATGTCCCGTGAGTACGTAATTTAACAATCATGATTTTGCAATCGCATGTCCGTTGAATACGGATATAGATTTTCACAAAAAACAATTTGTTACTACATATACTAATTGTGCTAGTTTTTTTCTTATGAATACAAACGTTTTTGTATCGACTAATGTGTTATGATATCGTCCTATTTTGTTGCCAAAAATGCTCTAAGCCTTTGTCAACTAGACCCTCCAAATTCGCTGATGAATACAGATTGCTTGACGCCTGGAAAACAAATTGACGGAATTCCCAGAAACTTCTATAGGGTGGACTTGAAGTTGTGCACCAGCTACTTTTTGTATTTTTTTATTGGGGAAAAGGGGGGGGGGGGGGGGGGGGGGGGGGGGGGTTCACATACCAAAAACAAAAGAATTGACTATGTCATTTATAACTGTATTGTTTGTAGAGAGTAGTCAACACACGTGCTTTGGAAAACTCACACATTTTCCTATAAAAAATTAACATACGAATCTCTATAATTTTATAAAATAATCTGAAATAGATAATATTCAGCTTCCTGTTACTATAATTATTTGGACAATTGCTAATATATTCTCGCAATCACATACCGTTAATAACAATAGTTTTCAACAAAACATCGAGGAATAGATCAGAGCTCTTTTTTTGTTTTTGCTTCGTAGACCATACGTTTTTAATAAACAGAGAGCCATCACGTCAACTCCAAAGAATATCACTCAGTGTCTGTAAATCGTTTCATATCTATAGAATTATTCTAAGGACTCGAACGCATATTCATTGATGAACTGTTTCGATATGACATATGATTTCTGCATTTAACACAACTAAAAGTAGCCTTTAAATTTCGTCATAATTTCCAGGGTTGACTAGTATTTTAAAATAAGATTGAGTACGGTTTCTTTATACCAAAAAAAAAAGGAAGATGTGGTATGATTGCCAATGAGACAAATCTCCACCAGAGACCAAGTGATGTTGATGTTAACAACTATTGTCACTGTATGGCCTTTAACAATGAACAAAACCCATACCGCATAATAAGCTATTAAAAGCCCCGAAATGACAAATGTACAACAATTCATACGAGAAAACTAACTGCCTGATTTCATTGATCATGAGTCGTCTTTAATTCTAATTATTGCTTTTTTTCTTATTTATAGTTTGATACAAATGTAGAGCCTTAGTATATGTAAGAGAATGATAATCCCTTTCTTCATGATTAGATACGAGCGTTAGCGAGTATCATGAAGTAAGGGATTATCATTCTCTTACAAACATAGAATATTGTAAAGTGCTCAAGGTTCAAATGATCTATTCGAGAATTACTTTCATTATCAGTGCAATGTTTATAATTGATGCATGACTAACTTTTTCGGCATGTCATGTATGAATTAGTTTTAGTGATGTAAGGAATTTCTTATCATTTCGGAAATATTTAAAAAAAAAAAGCGTTATATATATTAGGTGACACAACAGTAGAAAGAAAGGGTAGGAATTGTATATGTTTCCTGATTGTGAGTATGAATGTAAATCATGTAATATTTTGGTGAGGAATTATCCTTTTTTATTTACAGTTTAAATCAATTAATGCATTTGAGTTACAACTAAATTTTAATCCACAATTAAATATGTTGGTCCGGCTTTTTACATCAAATACTATTTCATTATGTCAGGGAAATGTTCAAAAATAATGCCTTTAAAAGTTTTTAATATGTTCAAAATCAAATTCCTGTTTTTTTTTTATCGGAATATTGGAAATAACTATTCTTCCTAACCGCTGATCAAGTAATCAAAGTTTTGGAAAGCTAAAGATTTATGTTATTTTTTATCTGAAAGATTATTTTTCTTCTTTTGCATTGCTTTGGCATTGTTTAAATTTTTAGTAATTTGAAATTATTAATATTTTCAATATAACATTCACGGTACCAATTTTACTGCACCAGTAAACTTCAACTTATTTTGAGATTTTTGTTTGTTTCAAAATTCAACTTTTAGTCAGTTTCAATCACTGTGTGATAAATCCTTTCAATCCGATAAATGTGCTTCGGGGCAGTTGTAACTCATTTATAGAAACTCTTTGTTTTGAACTGCAAAAAATACACCCAAATAATAGGATAATCCCTTACTAAGAACATGATTTACATTCACTCTTCACAATTAAGAGCCGGCATCCAGTCCTACAATTTCATTGGTCGAGAGCACTTTGCTATAATATAAATTAATATAAATAGAAATTCAGTATCTTATCTCTGACTGTATCTATCATCACTCAGTCTCTATAAAAGACCATCGTTATGTTATTTCTGACCCTGTAGTAATATTTCACTCCTGCGATTGTATAATTTATGCATAATCAACTTTTCTATTATCCGTAATCTCAGACATCAAGTCCTAAAATTTAATTATACTTTCAGAATCGACATCACGCCGCTAAAATGTTTTATTAAGTTCAATGTTTATTAAAAAATGAAATGTTTCGTTGTAGCATCTCTTATCTGCATTTTACCTATCTCAACGATTTTTTAAGTTTCAGCTTGTTTTTCTTTGATTCATTTTCTTTTTATTTCAATAACGATAAAAGATATTTTGTTCCAATATTTAACCAATTAAATAATATGATTATAATAATTCCATTTTTGCTATTTTAATTAAAATAGGAACAATTTTTAAAAACTCATTAATTACTGCATAAACGGACTTGGCTCTTTTTTAATTTCGCTAAAATGGCTCTGTTTTAAAATCTTAAAAACGCCTAACCATTGACGGTATTTTTTCGCTTAAAATCGCCTGTATCTCAGACAACTTAACATATGCGACTATAATAATTTAGTTAACTACTGATGTGAAATATCAATCTGTCTCGATTAACACTTATCTCTATAGCAACTGTAAGACGCTAATACATATTCATTAGGTTATAGGTTAATTAATTACCTATCACGCAGGTGGCCACAGAAAAGAACAGATGTATTTCGAAAAGACAATAGGCATTTCCGGTATTCCGAAAGACTATAGCATCAATTAATATATATGCGTGATCTCTCAGGGGTTCACGCAATAAGAAAATATATGGTATTATTGTCACTGAGAAAACTCTCCACAAGAGACCAAATGGCACATAAATTAACAACTACAGGTCACCATACAGCCTTCAATAATGAGTAAAACCCATACGTTATAGTCAGCTATAAAAGGCCCCGAAATTACAAATGTAAATCAAATCAAACGAGAAAACTAAATTATGAACTAAATAATGAACGAACAACTAATATGATACACAGCATGTGTCTCATTGGCAATCATATCACGTACATCTACTTATATGTATATAGTTCCAAAAAAAACCGGTATAATCATGATAATAGAAAATGCGAGAATACCAATTTTATTCGTATTAACCAAGAAAACCATAAAGTCCTACAAATCTCTCTGAATATAAAACAAAAACCGAAACAATCAAACGTATTCCGATGATACATATATTACAAAGTTTAAGTTAAAGAAATATTTTAAATTTTAAATAACAGTACCTGAACGTATCACTCCTATGCACCTGGTAGGTTTGTTGTCTCTACTTTTCTCACTACTTGAGTTTACTACATAATATCTAAACACAATTTATGATTATCGTTCACAAATGTAAAAATAAGTGTCTAAATTATTCATAACGAACAACATTACGGTTTACTGTGTGCCTGTATAATCTTGATAATTCCCCACAACACTAAATGCTTGTCAATCACAGCATGATTACTACAGATCTCGGAAACAGTCGTCATCATCTCGTCTGCACATCTAACTTAATGTAAGCGTAAAGTTTCACATTTATAATCCTGCCATATGTTAATTTTGTTGTGTATTTTAATGAATGCTGATGCCATCTACGACAAAACAAGTGACAGCGAAAAAAAGAACAAAATTGGCGACAGGTATGTTTTATACATGATTAACAAATATTTATAACTGGAGCTGTACAATGAATTGCCGCTTGTTGAAATAAACGATGAAAAACCTAAGAATTAATTCAATGATCTTCAGTCGTTTTCAAACATGCATCGATCTTACAAGACATCGAAAAAGTAGAAAAATGTAAATCCTTAAACGCCGTACGTATAAGAGTATAAGACATGAAATTTGGTCTTTTTGTGATTTAGAACAAGTTAAAATGTAGTCAATAGTGGGCTAAGTGTACTTAATGCATGTTTTTAAGTGAACACGTGTGACGTCTATTTTCACTGCTCTTTGGTCGGGTTGTTGTTGATACATAGATTCCCCATTTCCACCCTCAATTTTAACAAAGCTTATACATATAGTGTTAATATACTGTAACAGCAACCCAATAATACACCATTATTCTTCTTTTTATGATACTAGTAATCAGCCATTCAGTAAGAATTAATTTTAATGCATATTTTTCTCCGAGGAAGGGGGTGAAATATTCTTGTTTGTACTGATTACTGCAGTGGCGGATTTTCCCGGAGTCACAGGGGGGCACGTGCCTCTTCCCATCGCAAGGTCAAGGTCACCAGCAAACTTTGTATTGCTATTGAATCTACTTATCCACATCTAAGATATTATTTACAGCTTGATTCCACTTATAAACTGGTCGTTAATCAAACCCAGGCTCCAGTGGCGGACCCAGAACTTTTTCTAAAGGGGGGGGGGGGGGGGGGGGGGGGGGCTCCAGTCATGCTTCATTGATTCCCTATCTAATCAACCAAATTTTTCCCACGAAAGAGGGGGCCCAAATCGAAAGAAAATAAATCTGGAATCTGCTTAATTTTTGGTTAATGACGTTGTATGAGCAATTGAAGTCTTATATGTAAAGAAAAATGGGTGTTATGGGGCAAAATATTTTACGCTGTATCGTATAAAAAAAACGAAGGAGTCCGAACTTTTGACAAGAATTCCTCATTAAGATCATTTAACAGGTGAAGTCTTCTGTTCAGGAAAGAAATTATATATGCCAGTTGTTTAAGTGTTTATTGGAACACCCTTCAATAAACTGTAACAGCGGTTTCCTAGACCCCGGCTAATTACCCACCAGGTCTGGGGGCATGCACCCAATATTAGTATCCTCATGGAAGTATTATATTGACAGGAACTCCCAACAAGTGGACTGAGGCCCACCTCCGGGTGCGGGATTTTTTCGCTGCGTTGAAGACCCATTGGTGGCCTTCGGCTGTTATCTGCTCTTTGGTCGGGTTGTTGTCTCTTGGACATATTCCCCATTCCCATCCTCGATGTTATTCAATCGTTTATAGTGCGATACTGCGTTAACTATCTGTAAATGAACTCGACATGTCATATGGATGCATGGGTTTCGATCGATTTTTTGGAACCGCGTGACATTGTAATTACGGAACATACCGAAATAACCGGATGTGTACTTCATTGTCAAGGAACCGACATTTACCGACCATGTCATTACTGACAAATATGTCAGTTTTTACGCAATGTTTGCCTTAAAATAAATAAAAAGGAAGAAACGAAATCCCCGCAACTGTTTAAAAAAAAATCATAAAATTCTTATAAAAAGTATTATTCAGCAATTGTATCATCGCGCTTTACTGCTTACTTCGACATTTTTTTAAAATTTAAGTGTTTATTGAAAAAAAATCAAAAGTTGATTCCCCGTAGCGGCGGGGGCTGGGGGAGTTTAAAGGACTTTGATCGGAAAAATATCAAATATTTTGATTATTTGTTAACTGAATGTCCAATGCCAAATATTTCATGCAACGAGAAACAAAAACATAAATTGCTTAACATACGGTGTAATATGTTTCATAACTGTTAAGCATTTACACACATACATATAACATAAATAAATTAAAATTTGGTTCCCATGATAACATTTTAAGAATAAAAACTAATATTATACTGTTTAAGGCCCATCATGGTGATCGTTCTTTAAATGCACCAAGTATCTATAATATTCTGGTCATCAGATAAGTTCATGCTGTGAAGACAAATACACAAACGTTTGACTAAAATATTTATTTGTTTACTATATGTGCTGGCTACGTAGGGTTGAAAGGAGTGTTGATAACGGGATAAAAATAAATAATCTCATTTTCCAACTACGTCACGTTAATGTTTAGAAGCAACGCAATCCAGTGGAGGATCCTTGGGGGATAGGGGTTCCTTGGGTTGGAACTCCCCGGCCCTTTTATCCTGGGTTTGGAAACACCCCCCCCCCCCCCTTTTGAAATCGCCCCTGCAATCGTCATATTCACACCTTGCTTTTCCAATAAATTCGTCACATCTTAAATACTTCCACTATTTGCCCCTTTCATATCTTTCATTATGAAAAAATTTCACTTTCAATATACAATAAACAAGTTTGGTCAGATAAATGTAGTGACACCCTAGAGAGAGATTTATATTATTGAAAAATTGATAAAAAGTTACATTGCCGTTCCCTCTTAAAAGACGCTTACTCTGTGGAATTTCTTTAAATAATTGTTATCATGTTTCATGTTTACAAACCGTTGAATGTTAATTAGGTGCAGATGTCAAAATGGTCGGATTTATAGATCTATAACTAGCATCAGTGGAAATACCACATTGGAATAAATAGCTCGATTAATTGGTTTGACAATTAGCTGAAGCATTTACAACTGTGGTTTAACTGCATCAAAAATAAATACTGACACCTGATTCAGATACTTACAGTGACTTATGATATAATCACGCAAGTGATAAATTCAACCTATTGCTATATTTAATATGAATTTCTCACATGGAGCATGAAATAGGTGACTTTTTCAGCGGCTCATCCCTACCCCACTCATTACATTGAGTGCCCCCCCCCCCCCCCCCCCCCCCCCCCCCCCGCTTTCCGAGCGCAAAGGATATATATATTCGTTTGCATAATGATTAGAAAGGTCATTTCATACGAAAACAATATTATACAATTACTGTCTTTTGATGAGGTAAATGTGTGGTTTTATTGACTTTTGAAAAACTGATATTCACTGAGGCCATCGGCCGAAGTGAATGTCACTAGGTTTTTCAAAAGTCAATAATTGTTTTATTCCATGTTCCGAGCGAGAAAAATGTGTATAAAATAACAGTTATTTACCCAAACCAACTAAACGTCAAACATTGTATCGTTATTGACGTTACGCATGATATTGCGTCTCAAATGGTAACGTCATTTTTTTTCATGATTATATTGGGGATATTTTTTTATTTCGCTTGCAATTTCTGTTTTGCACATCAATATTGATACTTCTTAATGTTTGGTTGTACTGAATATGCATGAAATATTTCTCACTGAAAGTAACGTAAGCAACAAACAACAAAATATATCGTATTTGGGTAATGCATAAGTCTATATGAAAAAGAAGATATATATGGTATGATGAGTGCCAATGAGACAACTCACTACCAGAGACCAATCGACATAAAACGTAATAAAATGCAATGTTTCCCCATTTTGATCCGAAAAGGAAGAAGATATATATTTTGATTTAATTGAAAAATGTTTGTCGGGAATTACTAGTTAAACGGATCTTGCTTATAAAATTCACTGTACTTTCATAATAACGGAACAATTAGATTAAGAGATGAAACGATTGTCAGAAAAAGGTTAATTCTATTCATCTCATATGTTTACAAGCCTTGTATGATATGGAGAGGTATATAGCCACTCTTCAGGTCCAATTTTATTTTTACTTTCAAGTTCTATACATATGAATCTTATTGCAGAGAAATGAAAAAAATCGCAGTTTTACGATCCCCAAATTTGAAAATTTGAAAGATTATTTTTTATCCTCTCGTAATACACAATTTTTTTCACAACTAAAGAACCTAATCTAAACGAACAACCCCAGCCATCGGATTTTTTTTATACTTTGTGGTCTTTTTGATAGTATCTGACTATCAAGAAAATTCTATCTGAGAAAATATATACAGATGATCCACCATAAATAGCGTCCCGAATTTACAATGTGGACAAACTTGCAAGACATTTCATTTCTTTGAAAACGAAGTCGTTTTGACTACGCAAATTATCAAAAAGTATGTAGCTGTTTCGTAGAGTTAAAGTTCAATTACGGAAAAGCAATATTTAGCATGCAACAAATCTCAATTTTCAATAATAACGTCGCAAATGACAGTTTATTTGTAAAAAGCGGCTAAATCCGACATTGGACATCTTGCAAGACATTTGCCAGAAGCCGTTGCCTTTTTATATGTGGTGTGAGTGCTGCAAAAATTCGATTTTGATATGGTCTATATATTTTCTTTTGTGAGCATAATTTTCACAAACGAAATTTCATATAATCTTACATTTTGAAACCTATAAATTTTGATAACTTAAGATTTTCCTAAATCTGACCATAATGGACACTTTTTGTTTTTGCCAAAAAATAACGTTGGTTGTTACAGGAACGCATATTCAGTAATATTGTAATACTTTATATATAAAGCATATCATTCATTCGAATTTTCGCGGATATAACACTGTTTTGAGGAACACAAACACCCCTGCTAAAGTTATTATGCGTATAGTCTGACACGCATATTTTGGACGTTTTGTCAATATGTTGTCCTTATTTTAGACTATTGTAAAATATGATAAAACAGTTTGTAGTTTTTTTTCGGAATAGTTTTTACTAGTCTAGTCTATGGATACAAAATTTATATAACTTCACTGTTATGATTTTATAGAAAAGCTGTTGATTAGTGTGGACTGGTTGATTACACGGTATTGACGCAATAACGTGCGTAACGTCTATTACGACGTTTTGCGCGGTGAATATACTTTTTCCGCAGGTGAATATGCTTATTTATTCAAAATCCCATTCATATAGAAAAACCTACTAAAGTTCTATCAATATGGAATAATTGTTTTTATTGAATACTTCCGCTAAATCGGTATTTTACAAAAACTTACGAAGCCTTTTTACAAAGTCAGTACGGATATGCATATTTACATTACGGCATTTATCAGATTATCAATTATCGAAGATTAACATCATTTGTATATATATTTAAAATGTTGCTTAAATGAACCTAATTATATGAATAAAGGCTAGACCTTTTACTGGGATAAAAAAGCAAATACAAAATTGTTTGTCAAAGTTTCAATTTCACAAATAAAATCATAACTATTGTATAATGAGAACTGGATTGCGATTGGCATGAACAAATATCTGCATATTTGTTTGAATTGTTTAACATTTGTCATTTTATAGCTGACTATGTGGTATGGGTTTTGCTCTATGTTGAAGGCCGTACGGTGACCTATACTTACTAGCTTCTACGTCCTTTGGTCTCTTGCGGAGAGTTGTCTCATTGGCAATCATACATGTACCACATCTTCTTATTTTTATATTTATTAAATATTTGAAACAAAAGAGAAAAAAAAGAAACTTTTATACAAGTTTTCTAAATATAAATCTTACAAGCGGTGATCAAAGACATCATTTGTTGAAGTAGAAAAGGGAGAAATAAAATAATTGTATATCAAAAATTTAGAATAAGGTATTCAATGAGAGAGTTTTTTATAGACACATATTTCAAAGTCATACATATGATAGTCATGATGGTACACTTTCATTTTAATTATGCAACCAGTATTTATAGAGTACAAGTGGTATATTTTCGTTTAATCAGACAGTCCAACTACACAAATAACCAAAAGGCAGTTGGACAGACAAACGTCCATTTTTAGCATTCTGATTTAGTGATGACACAAAATTTATAAATCATTTGTTTTAGTTCAGAATAAAACTTGATAAAGCAAGGTATAATATATCGTCATTTCTGAAATACGGATTATAAAAAAAATGCATAGCACCATACCGATCCATTTTGCGTCTTGTGAAACATCTTAATAGCAATTATCATTCGTAATGTTAAAAAATTTCAATAGATACTTTGTTTTTGTTCAGAGTAATTTTTGATAAAACAAAGTGTATATTGACATATATTCATAGCTTTCGTCAATATAATGATATATATTCAAAGACGAGGAATTACTGTCATGCCGATTCTTTTTTCCTCTTATGAAACAATGTTGTCATTTTTGAAATATGGATCATCAAAATTCCTATTTCTAGCATGAACACCACTACATGTATTCAAAGAAGCATAGTTACTGCGAGAATACCTTACTGCGATACCAGTTCCTTTTTGCGTCTAGTGAAACATTTTAATTGTAGCATATCAATTTGAAAACATAGTTTGATTGCATCATTTACAAGAAATTAAAATTTATTTTATCATACAAATATAAAACTGCTTGTTAAACTTCCAGTGACAAATATTTCAGACATATGCAGAACGAATCCTCTGTCCAAATGACAAAATTATGGAAGTATTTTTCTCTAAAAAATAGCTAGTTATTTGGTATATGTGCGTACCTTGCAAGGTCCTTATGCCTGTCTGACAGTTATCAATTGACCTCGAGCTCATTTCATGGATCAGTGAAAATGTAAGTGTGTTAATTTTTGAATAAAGCATGTAATTACTATTTTTCACTAATGCATAATATTTATAACTAACCGGAATAATTCAGACCATCTTTTTAATCGATATCTTTTGTTTATCACAACAAGATGTGTTATTTACTAGATATTTATGATGCATACAATTAAAAGTGAACAGACAACACCGAGTCGTGCTGTAATCAATACTTGTGGGAAAGTCAAATGACCAACGCTTAGTGAAAATGAAATAACATGTTAACAACCATCAATTCTGAAATTATCTTGAACACAAAATTTACAGCTTCAGATTCCTTCATCTCTTCTTCTATATTTGCACAAGAGAAACCTTAATAGCAGATACCCGATGTTTTGCCGTACCAACCGTAGCACGAAATTGGAGCCGAGATTGAACAACAATAATTTATATATACACTTGATATCAACGTACGTTTTATGACTCATAATCAACAGTATTGGAAGTATTTTTAGCTGCATCATGGCATTATTTTCACTTGGATATAACACGTATTTATAGCAAACAATAGTGTGTGTACTCGATTATGCTTTCAAGTAACTGTTGCACGAATGGTTTATAAGGAGATTTAGTAAGACACTACTTTATATTATATCTGATTTTGCATGCTATAAGTATTATGAAAAAAGTATAACATGAATAGGTTGGAATTTTATGGGTAGGTTTTTAGAAAACATGACAAAATAAGATCAATTTCAACATACACAAGCTAGTAATCTCATTTTTAAGGTATTAATGTCTCGCACACCAGGATCAAGCTAGCAGCCACTACGCTTGCAGCCAGTTTTCTGATATGACTATAAACCCAAACGTTGCATCATATTCAAACTTATTTAACTTGAAACCGTTTTTATTAATTATATATGACTACTAAATTATCTGTTTTAAGAAAACAATTAGGCAGTCAAAGACACTCTGATTAAATGAATTTCAAAATTTCATTCCGTGTTCATTAATTTAACGACAATTCATTTAATAGTGTCTTTGACTGCTTCATTTTATATATAAAACACACAATTTAGTGGTTACTAGTATATTAATAAAAAAATATTAAGTTAGAATGAATCTTATGCAATTTTTGTTGGTTTATAGACATATCTGAAAATGGCTGCTAGCGGAGTGGCTGGTCGTTCATACATACATTTAATTCGAATTTGAACGATCTTGGTCGAGCGGGTATTACATAGTTTTACATACCAAGTGTGCAAGCTTAAATAAAGAAGTAAAGATGAGCGTAATCAGTATCAAATCTTTGCATTCTTCACTGCAATTCAATACCTTTATAATTCTTATATTTTTTCTGTGTTTTCACAGGAATCGTCTTACACATGTATGAGAAATTTTACCAATAATTAAAGTACGAAGAAAGGATTAAATTATTAGATACGCTAATAAAGTATCTATTATAGAACACGAGTGTTAGTGCAATTTAGTATAAGATGGTGACGATGGATTGCTGCTTAAAGTCAAGCGGCAAAGTTAATTTTTATTTAGGACGGGAACATATGTTAATGTGATATGCATAATTAACCCTGCTTTGTACTAGACCGACTTGCTGGGATGGATTTACAACTTGCCCGCTCGCAAGGCAACAGTCCGTAGGAAGACATCAGATGCGGATCCGGGATTTTGAAAAAAAGGGGGGACCGGGGCCCTTTATTAGGCAATGTTTGGAGTGGAACATGTAAACATTTTCATTAACCATAAAAGTAGCTCCATAAGGAGGATTCGGGTAAAATCCGCCGCTTCACATGTCACCCTAGTCGGACAACTTATTCTAATTCCGAGCCGACCAGTCTTTTCTCTTACTCCTTAATACTGCGTGCTCAGCGTAGTCGCAGCAACTGTCACTTTTAAAGTTTTTGTTTTGACCAAGCCGGGTTTCGATCCCATGACCTCCTGCACTCGATGCAAACATGCTACCACGACACCACTGAAAGTTGTTCTTGTTATTGTTATGCCCAACCTACGATAGTAGGCATTATGTTTCCTGGTCTGTACGTCCGTTCGTCCGTTCGTTCGTTCTTTCGTCCGTCCGTCTGTCTCGCTTCAGGTTAAAGTTTTGGTCAAGGTAGTTTTTGATGAAGGTAAAGCCCAATCAACTTGAAACGTCGTACACATGTTCCCTATGATTTGATCTTTCTTATTTAAATGCAACATAAGATTTTGACCCCAATTTCACGGTCCACTGAACATAGAAAATGATACTGATAGTGCAATGGGGCATCCGTGTACTATGGATACATTCTTGTTAAATATAATTCAATGCTTTTAGATATTGCTTTTTTCATCGGCAACAGACTTATAAAGATTTATTTTCAAATGTTTATGCCCCCGCCGTAGCGGAGGGGGCAATAAGTTGTTATCCTTGTCTGTCTGTACGTCCGTAAGAACGTCCCAAAATTGGTTTCCGTTCTCTAACTTTAGTTTGCCTCAACCAAGTGTTATGAAACTTATACACAATGCTTATTACCACAAAACACAGATCAAGTTAGAATTTTGGTAGCGTCACTTTTGCCATTCTTGAGTTATGCCCCTTTACAAATGGAAAAATTGCTGAATGTTTTGTTTCCCTTCTCTAACTTTAGTTTGCCTCAACTTAATGTTATGAAACTTATACACAATGCTTACTACCACAAAACATAGATCAAGGTTGAATTTTGGTGGCGTCATTTTAATTGTTCTAGAGTTATGCCCCTTTACAAATGGAAAAATTGCTAATTGTTTTGTTTCGGTTGTCTGACTGAAGTTTGCCTCAACTAAATTTTATGAAACGTATACACAATGCTAATTACCACAAAAAACTCAGAGCAAGTACAAATTTGGGTAGCGTCACTTTTACAGTTCTTGAGTTGTGTCCCTTTATAACATTATATGCAAGCGGGGACAGCATCTGTGTCCATCCCCATTTATTTAGTTTATTTCTTTAGAATGCATTTCTTAAAGGTTTGATTTTTAGCGAAAAAAAAAAAAAAAAATTCGGGTACCTTATTTAATTTCTACTGTAACGTCACCACAACTTCTATACTCTATAACGCTATTATACCATACAGTGTCGTAAACAAATCGTGAGCGTGACAGTTCCTAACTATTGCCAATTCTCAAGCGTAATCAATTGATGAGAAAATAGACTTACTAGTTTTTAAGGACATTTCTGCTGCCAACACAAAAACGCCCATTGGCAAATATGTAAATATACTGCAAGTGAAAGAAAGTTACTGTATAGACTGTAACTCCATCTTTTCCAAATAAGACAGGGTTTCACATCTATTTTTAAATGTTTGCATTGTCCCAATTTTTATGAATCAAATATCGAGTTTGAAATTGTCCCGATTAACACAGTGTTGACAGAATGATTCTCATGATACATATTATAAAACTGTACTTATAGTTCGCGCAAACCTCCTCAAAATTTGTTGTATACTCAGATATCAGAATGTCTGTATAGGGGCTCGTACTCTTTCTAAATGATATCAAAATTGCCCTATGCAGGTACAATCTTCTCATTTTATAGATATCAACGTCAGAATGACGATAACAGAAAGTATTGAGACATTCAATGCAGTTAACTCTGTAACGATATACATATAGCAGGCTTATTTATACGTAAGGGAGCTACCATTTGACTTTAATATGGGGAAAAAGGGGGGGTGAAAAATGTTGTCCTGCATTTTTTTTAATTGTAAGCTCTGTCCTGCCTTTTTCTTTTTGTTTTTCCCTCTATTCGGTCCTGACGTTTTTTTCAAATTTCATCCCAGCCGCCCCCCCTCTCCCTCCCCTAAAAATGAAATGGAAGCTTCCTTATAATATTAACGTAATGTCACACTGTCTGGTACATGTAGCAATCTTTTGTATCAATGATTTATCTGTTCACAGGAAAGGAAAAGAAGACTTCTACCCAAGGCATGATAAATTTACAGGAAAGAAAACGATGACTTCTACTCAAGGCATGATACATTTACAGGAAAGGAAAAGAAGACTTCTACTCAAGGCATGATATATGTACAAGGAAAGGAAAAGAAGACTTCTACTCAAGGCATGATATATTTACAGGAAAGGAAAAGAAGACTCCAACTTAAGGCATGATCTATTACTGCTGTATAAAGACACCAAATAAAGGACAGAGCTTATTTTCTATTTAATCTGTATGGTTTGAATTATAATATTTGCTGTAAATGTTGAACAGTTGAAATTAAAACCACATTTTGCAAGGTTATAAACTCACTTCAAATGTGTCAATTTTTTTCATGGTCTCCCATAGGGTGTAATTTTTTCAAACGGGCTGGAAAATTCACCAGATTGAATAGATTGATCGATTGATTTGTTGGTGTTTAACGCCACTTTCAACATTATTGTGCTATTTCGTGGAGGTCATTTTTTATTAATGGACGAAGCCGGATTGCCCGAAGAAAACCACGAATCTTCGATAGAAAAACTGACAATCATGGGCCTAGTCAATTAAGATTGGAGTCGAGCGCACCTTGCACGAGCGGAATACTTTATAGCTGTTCATAAATAAGGGGATCGGGTATGATTGTCAATGAGACAACTATTCCTCAAAGATCATTTTAAGTGGTTTTTAACAATTAACGGCAACCTTACGGCCTTCAACATGAGAAAAACCATACTGTTTAGTCGCCTATTATAGGCCCCGATATACATGATTACAGTTAAACAAGAGTTTGTGAGGAAATTAGCCCATTTCCTATACTGTATCATCTCTATCTCTGATGTTTGTTGTTTAATTTATCAGTGAGAATGTTTCCTCAGCCAATGATTCCTTTCAATTGTGTTATCTGCTGCTGAAAATGTTTCACCACAGTGACTCTTTTTTTATTCTTACAGTATCTGTTAGACGACATATTTCTCGCTGTTGTATACAACGGAATGTGCAATCATTGTGCAAAACATGAGTATTTACTTCAAGCCTCTGAACTTATTTTGGTTATCATCTCTGTGGGAATAATTCCCCAGTCTATAGATAATTATTTGGTTAATTATTTTTTTTTTGGTTATCAACTGTGTAAGGAAATTTCCCCATCCTATTGATTTCGGTATCGTTCCCATCTTTTTTGGAAATTTCCCCAGTCTATTGATTTATTTTTGGTTATGAAATTTTAGTGATTTCGTTTTCGTTATCATCTTTTTGGGGAAATTTCTCCATACTTTTGATTTCGTT
This sequence comes from Mytilus californianus, assembly GCF_021869535.1. NCBI lineage: Eukaryota > Metazoa > Mollusca > Bivalvia > Mytilida > Mytilidae > Mytilus > Mytilus californianus. The sequence goes on along the minus strand of NW_026262669.1, from coordinate 4,616,639 downwards.
TTGGTTATCAACTTTGTAGGGAAATTTCCCCATTTTAGTGATTTCGTTTTCGTTATCATCTTTTTGGGGAAATTTTCCCATTATATTGACTTCTTGTTGGTTATCATCTTTTTGGGGAAATTTCCCCATTCTATTGATTTCTTGTTGGTTATCATCTTTTTGGGGAGATTTCCCCACTCTATTGACTTCTTGTTGGTTATCGTCTTTTTGGGGAAATTTCCCCATTCTATTGATTTCTTGTTGGTTATCAACTTTTTGGGGAGATTTCCCCATTCTATCGACTTCTTGTTGGTTTTCGTCTTTTTTGGGGAAATATCATTCTATTGATTTTATTTTAGTATTCATCATTTTGGGAAGATTTTATCATTCTATTGATTTCTTTTTCGTTAACATCGTTTTAGGGAAATTTCCCCATTCTATTGATTTGTTGTTGGTCATCATCTTTTTGGGAAGATTTCCCAAATTATTGATATCTGATTGGTTATCAACTTTATGGGGAAATTTCCCCAATATTTGTTAACAATTATTTCTACGTTTCTTGTACATGTAAAGTAAAACGTGTTTATTTCTTGTTCTCCACGTTTTGTTGTGTAGTGTTATTTGATACCATCATCAAATATATGTGTTACAATCATTCCAGTTAAATGTTTGTTGGAATATTTTGTTCACACAAAAAGAAAACATTGCAAAAAGAGAATAAAATAGAAATTCTCTTTTTCAAATAGATTGCGTTAATAGGAATAGCACAACTATATTTGGTAGATGGAATAACTTTAAGGTTATCAAACAGTAAATGTATGTGTCATGCTAACACAGAAGTGTATGTATGTTGCTCAATTTTAAAAGAATAATTAATTCGGACGGTTCTTATATCAGGAGATGTATGTACTGAAGAATCATTGAATCAGTGTCAGATTTTAATAAAGCTAACATTCATGACATTGTATATTTATTTTTCAGAAGTATAAGATGAAGCTGAACCAAAAGTGAAGTACTGGTCCGATAAACAATCTACTGATGATGTCAATTACCAGAGTATAGACAGATGCAAAAGTGGACCTTCGAGAAAACTTTCAAACTTTAATGAATATATTATTACTTTAATGAAGTTACGTATAGCTATTTTATCATTTGTTTTGGGTGACTTGTTTAGTGTATCTGAATCGAGATTATCTCAGATATTTACCACTTGGATTAATCTCATGCTCATGCATATGGTTCTCACACCTTGCATTAAGTCGCAATCCAGACGTAAAATAATGAAGTATATGCCTAGATCATTACAGACCAGCTTTCCAAAAACTACTGGAATAATTGATTGCACGGAAATGTTCATTCAAAAACCGACATCACCTACTGCTCAAAGTAGAACTTACAGTTCATACAAATCACATAACACTTTTAAGTGTCTAGTTTGTATAACTCCATCAGGAGCATTTTTATTTATCTATGATTTGTGGGATGGTAACACTTCAGATAAATCATTACAAAGCATAGTGGATTTCTTGACTCAATTAAACCTGGTGATGAAATAATGGCTGATCGTGGATTTACTATTGGTGATTTATTGACTGATCGAAGAGCAACCTAAGTGATTCCTCCGTTTACAAAGAAATGTAAATGGGGATTTTCTGCAGTAATGTTATTTAGACCAAAAATATTGCAAAACATAGAATGCATATAGAACGATCGAGTCGAAGGCTTAAATTATTTCGTATGCTGTCTCAGATCATGGACATTAAATTTAAACCATTAGTCAATCAAATGGTCAAAGTGAGTGGATTCATTTGCAACTTGAATATACCATTTGTAACAAAATAAAATGAAAATTGAAATATTTGTTCTCAGATACTGAAAAAAAAGTAAAACAGATTAAAACATGAACATGACCAAGTTGAAAATACATGTTGCATCATAAAATTTAGCTTTTTTTCTTTAAGAATATGTTCAAAGTCATATTGCAATCATTTATTGCATAATATTTTCTCAATATATTTTTGGAAGAAATTGTCACATTTGTCAACAATTGAAGAAAAACAATCTTCATCAAAGTAAATTCTTTCACAGATAAAAGATTTATTATATTGCACACTCCAAATTGTCCCTGAATCTGTGTGTACCATGGCGAACTTTGTTTGAGGCATATATTTTGATTTTCATCAAAACACAGGTGATTTTTTGTTTGTCCGTTTGTCTCCATATTTCTTGTGGAATTGAATCTTTACAAGAAAAGCCATATTTGATTTCAATCAAGCCTTTTCCACAACATTTACAATTGATAATTCCATCAGGTGATGCTGCTTAACATAGTTTCGGTTTTGATATACAAAGACCAGATAAAGTAATTTTAGCACATTTATGTTTTCTTTTATAGTTCTGAAAGTATAAATGACTCGCAATTGGTTCATTGATTATTCCATATTCCAATGCTGGTGTATTTATTTTGTTGTTTTGCTGTAAAATATTTCTTAAAATGTAATTGTCTTTCTCATCTCCAAATTTAAAACGTAAAACAGAATGAAATAAAGATGCTGTAATTCTTCCAACTCTATAAAAAAAAAACACTCAGGATTTTGAGCTTGTCCACATGTTCTTGCTTGAATTTGGTGCATAATGTCATCATCGTGATACAATTTGATAAAATCTAAAAAGTTACTACCATTATCTTTGCTTTTATCAGCTAATTGTGTCATGGACATACGGTATTCACCTTCCCCATCACTTTCATCACTGGAATTTTCTAATATATGTGAAAAAAACAGAATTTCTTTTTTTTTACACAAATTATAAACACGCTTTTCTATCTCATGATTTGAAAGTTTTAAACCTTTTGAAGGTGTATAATGCAAAGAATGCGGTTCGACTGGCAAAGAAGATGGAGGGTTATTTCTGATATCTATTTAATTAATTGTCATTGGTTCTGACAATTTTCTTGCTCGATCCCAAGTATTTGGCACAGCAGTACCTACTTCTGTATTCCTGTCTCTGTGTCTACTTGAATAGTTTTCTAATGAGAAGAGAAGAGCTGTAATATGCCTGCAGGTACCATTATCACTGAAAATAAGAAAGATACAGTACATGTACATATACAATATTAGGATTATAACTATTCTATATTTTCCCACAAAGTTGCTTTTAAATAAACTGAAAATCTCTGGATTTCGAACATATGACATCAGTGTAATGGTTAACGATTGAAAATATTTTAATAAATTCTATGTTAATTATAACCTCAAATAAGATAAAAAGATTTGTTTTCACGCTGAACAATATATTAATCAAATATTTCTAGTTTCAAAATTTCAAGTCAATCAACATATCTATAAATAATAAGATATTACAGTCATTTCTCATAATTTAATTCTAAATTCATTTTTTAACCGGAGTAAACCATGACAAAACGTTGATGACGTCACGGTCACATGACAAAATTATGTCTATGAGCTGATAAACAAAACAACGTCAGCCAATCAGAAGACGCGTTACATCCAAAATTAAATTATTAGATAATAAAAAAAAATCGTCCATTTGGATATCAAAAATGGGAATGCATGACAACTTATGAATCTGATATTTTCGTCTTTCAAGTGGACAAGTCTATTACGTTTTTGACAAGAATGTTAAAGCTTGCCTTATTTTCAAACGATGTGTTTGCAATTTGCATGTATTAGTTTTCGTGCTTGAAGATCATTATTCACCAAGTTTCCTGAAATTGGTGGATCTGTTTTTTTCTTGTTCATGAGATAACGATTTAATTTGTCTATGGCCTTGGACATAACCCACATTTTTGGAAACTGTTTGACCTTGGAAATAACCCCCCTTTTTGGAATATGTTTGACAATGGCATGCATTTTATGTTTATAACAGCTTAGCAATAATTCATGGAACTAGAAATTTCAGAGTGAGTTCTTTTAGCCTTATGTTCTTTATCATCTTTGTTGTCCATTTTAGCTGCCAATAATGTCTGAACACTCCTTACTGTTCTACTATGTGTATGTTTAGTGGAAGTTTTGTTTAAAGTATTACTGCCTCCAGGCATAATGACCTATCGGTGTGAGTATTAATTCATAGCTGAAATTTATTTTCCTTATATATAATATGTAATATTTCAATGTCTTTGAGGAAAAGTCATTAATTTCACAATTTTAACATATAAAAATCCATCTTCAGATAAGTCATTCCAATAACCAGAAAATCACAAAAATATGTAAATCCACACTTGATTAAAAAAGGATTTTGCAACACTTGCAGGAGCTGACTTTTATAGTGTTAACAGCTCGGCGGCCATCTTAGTTTCCCTCAATTTAAGCAATGACAAGCTAGCAAACCAACCATTTTGTTAGTAAGGTGAAATATATTTTTTCTGTCTTGAAAGATATTTTTTCTTCTTTTTATTCTCGACCGACCGACTCGACTATTTCCTGTATAAAATGTGCAAACCAACAAATTAAAAAAACCTGGCCTTACCATTATCAGGGTTCTCACTAAGGCGAGTCCATGAGTCCTGGACTCATCAAAATCTGTCTAGATTTTCAAAACTGATGAGTCCAAAGATGTATCAAAATTGAAATATCTTGTATAAACTGAACACACATATCATCATTTTATAGCAAAAGGTTTAAAGTCATCTGAATGCAATGTCATTTCATTGCTCTATTAGGTCATGGAGGCTAAAATGATGAATTACATTGCAATAAAATATCGTCTTCTGACTGTTGGACTCACCATTGCCAAATATAACGAGTCCCTGGACTCGCTTTCAAAAATTCTTAGTGAGAACCCTGATGCTAACTCCTGAATGGTTAAGGCCATAACCCTCTAAAATCAATCCCAACCTTCCTTTTTTTTTGGTATGAACCTTGAGGTTCAATTTCATAGAGATCTATAGAAATGTATGGGATTTGCTCATAATTGAAGGCCGTATCGTGACCTGTAGTTATTTACTTCTATGTTATTTGATCTCGGATGGAGAGTTGTCTAATTGGCAATTATACCACATCTTCTTATTTTTATATTATATACAAATCAATGTCTGGAAACCAGAAAGTCCTTCTTTTTGGGCCCTAAATTCATTATTCTATATGCAACTTGTCATGGTAAAACTACATGTATACAACAATCATGATTCATGACAATTACCAAATCAATATCTTCAAGTAAAACAAACAAAGAAAGTGAAAAACAGATTATTTGCCTGAATAAGTCCAAGGACCATAGCTATGCAAAAAAAAAAAAAACATCTCTACAGAATAAATATTGAACTTGATCTGTAAATTTGTCATGGTATAACTATATACAATGTATAAATATCAAATCAATATTTTCAAGCATTATTTACATTTAAAAGTCCCCTTGGCTTTGCTGGTAGGGGACTAATAAACATTTTAATATTTGTAATTATGGTTTTATCTATTTCAATCATGCATGTATGTTTTTCAATTTTCAGAAATATTTGTTTTTTTTAAAAGTTGCATGTAAATTCTCAAAGTATAACCTGTGACGAAAAGTTGGTTATACAACTTCAACTAAAGTGCGTATCCTTGTGTTTGTTTTGTGTTGTTGAGTGTATTAGTTTCAGGTCATGCCTTTCACTCGTACACTGATGACAAATGCCAATGATACACTTTTACAGGATTACCATAGAAAAGAACAGGTAGCGTGATTGAGGGAATCCTGGTGTAGTCTGAACGAAATTTGCCAGTGGACATAAACACAAAGTTGATTAAAAATTCAATACTCATTACTGAATTATTCAAAATTCAAAGTAACAGTAATATAAGTTTACAACATCTAAACTGCAGGCTCAACAATACAGTGGCATACTCTTAAATCTCCGAAGTACATTTCTCTCGTACACAAAATCGCAACTCCTTCTCTACAGCTATTTCTCTCTTTTATACCTCTATTTGCCCTAGTAACCTGATTACAATATGGTTAAATGACTTTGAACAAAAAAATAATAACCCGGAGCTAGGGCTACAGGAGCCCGGAGCTGAGGTCAACCAGAGCACCTGTATAAACATAGCAATGGTGCACCAGCTGATTAACATGATTAATTTGACATTTAACAAGTACAATCTTATTGAAGGCGATAAAAATAGATTGTAATGAATTACTTTATAACAGTTAATGAGAATACAATGTAAGTAATCTTATACAATGATAATAAAAACCACTGATGTTATAAATGAAAAACATTACCAACGATTTTTTGCCAAATTAACAAATTGTACCCTAAATTTTGAAAAGCATACTGATACATGTACATCATAACATGTATGATGAATAAGACTGATTAATATTGATTTTAAAACATTCAAATGAGAAATAAAAGACGAATTTTGGTCAGTGTTATACGGTTCTTTTAACAATTCTAGTTCTAGTAACTTGTTGATTGCAAATACATGAATTATTTGCCACTGACCAATAAGTGAGCAAAACACTATCAATGAAAACATAAATCCGCATGATATGCAGGGGTCTGCACTCTATGGTGTTGTTTATAAAAAAAGATCTAAAATCACCATGTATATGTACAAAACATCGGCCTTGGCTTGGTTGACAAGAAGCAGCAGTGAATTTATACATTATTTTTTCAAACCATGAGTTGGATGATGAAGATGGAATTTTTTTTTTTAGTTTTCTTGTTTTGTATCAACTTTTGAGTATACATCTGTGTGTGTCCAATGAGTGTTTATTTTAAACGGAGTTTTACAACTGATCAGGTCAAAAGTTGAAAACCATTCTTACTATTTCTGTTTATTTCTGCACTATTAAATCATTTATTTGAGTTACCTGTATTATTTCCTTGAGTATCTATACGTTTATTGCTCGTGATTGTGTTTGTCTCGTTAAATAAACAGAAACAAGTACTTGTTCAAGTTGTTGGCTACCGGCGTCTTCAATTTGCATCATTCATCGGAATCTTTCAAGCGTTTTAAAAACCGACCTCCGGTCGCGGATATCGTCACGAAGAATAGAATAGTTATCCATGTGCAAATAGGTATAATAGACCAATATCCAATGTTTCTTAGCATAATCAGCTTCCCGACTTTACTGACTCAATTCAGTTTTAAAATGATATTTACTGCTTAAAGTCCTGACTAAGTAAGACATATAAATGAACAAATAACACATGCTTTTGTTTACAAGCATCTTTAACTTGGGAGCACCCCTTTAGTAGAGCATAAAGTTTAACCCTTAAGACTATTTGATATATTTTAATATAATAACTATATTGTTAATTGAATAATTCCAATGAAATTATTTCATTTAGTTGAAGAATATATATGTTTAATGCAATTAACAGCCTGTCTAATTGGCAATCATACCATCACATTTATTACAGGTAAATAATATTAGAGACACTATTTAGTATATATGCCTCTGGTAATAATTAAATGTCAATCAATAATTTTCGATAACATACCTAGCACATTAATGCATTTGCCTAGAACACTATATATGACATTAACTATGTTTATTATCTATAAATTTTAAAAGATAATTAAAAATATTTGAAAATTATACTGATTTTCTAGGTGTAAATTTCCTGGTTTTACATGTTTCAAGACTATTTTTTTTTATAAATAATAACAGATCTATCAAAGTTGTAAATTAAACCAATCATTCGCAATAAATTAAAAAATTATTTCAGACAATCCTTAATTATCTTCTTTAGACATACTTATTAATAAGCCAAATAAAAATATACATTAGCGCATCTAGAACTTTTCATAGGGTGGGGGGCATTAACTGACCTAAGTGGGGACAGCTCCAGTCATGCTTCAGTGATTCCCTATATAATCAACCAACATTTTTCCCACAAAAGGGGGGGGGGGGGGAGGGGCAGAGCCCCCCTAGATTCGTCTAGGATATATGCGTGGTTCCACTCACCGTTACCCTAACTACCCTACTTTTTAGTCTTAATAATAGCCTACCCTAAAGATTTTTTTTTTCATTTTCCATTAAGCACTGTTAAGTCAGAATGTTACTCCCATAGACTCAATGTAAAAAAAAACACAACATAAAATTAAAATAAATCCCTATCTAGTTACTACTGAAATTATAAAATTAATATTTAGTTTAAAATTTTTCTCATTGATTGACAAACCCTGACAACTCATTTATAACTCAAAAGGAAAAATTGAGAAATCTTGATCATTATAAAAAGCTTTATAAAATATTTAGAAGTGTACTAACACATAAATTACAATCTAGTTGATACACATGCAATCCCTGAGAGAAGATATTTTGTTTTTACTTCCTTTTTTGTATCACCTTGACGACGTCAAAAAGCGAGACATAGGTATGCTGTTTCCGATGTCGGCGGCGACGGCGGCGGCGTCAACAATGTATTAGTTTGTGATTAGGTCTAGTTTATGGTGAACCACTAGTGGTAGGTCAATGATATTTGGTATGCAGTTGTATAAGCATTGGCACATCTCATTACTATTGAGATTATTTGGCCCCGCCCCCTCAGTCATGGTTTATTGACCTTGAAACTTTGTTTAGTTTACATGTATTAGTTTGTGATTATGTCAGTTTCTGCGGAACCACTAGTGGTAGTTCAATGATATTTGGTATGCAGTTGTATAAGCATTGGCGTATCTCATTTTCATAGAGATTATTTGGCCACAACTCCTCTGTCATGGTCTATTGACGTTGACATTTTTGCTTAAGTTTTCATGTATTAATTTGAGATTAGGTCAGTTTCTGGTGAACCACTAGTGATAGGTCAATGATATTTTGTATACAGTTGTATAAGCATTGGATTATCTCATTTCCATGGAGATTATTTGGCCACACCTCCTCTGTCATGGTCTATTGACGTTGACATTTTTGCTTAAGTTTTCATGTATTGATTTGAGATTAGGTCAGTTTCTGGTAAACCACTAGTGATAGGTCAATGATATTTTGTATACAGTTGTATAAGCAATGGATTACCTCATGTCCATGGAGATTATTTGGCCACGCCCCCTCTGTCATGGTCTATTGACTTTTAAATTTTTGTTTAGTTTTCATGTATTAGTTTGTAATAAGATCAGTTTAAGGGGAACTGTTAGTGGTAGGTCAATGATAATTGGCATGCAGTTGTATAATCATTAGCAGATCTCATTTCCATGGAGTATATTTGGTCCTTACCCCTCAGTCACGGTCTATTGACTTTAAAACTTTTGCTTAGTTTACATGTATTAGTTTGTGATTAGGTCAGTTTAAGATGAACCATAAATCTTAAGTCATTGATATTTGGTATGCAAAAGTATTGGTATTTGCAAGTTTCGTTTCCACTGAGATTATATAACTCCACCTCCTCATTATGGTTTATTGAATTTTAAACTTTTGCATAGTTTACAAGTTAATGTTTGTGTTTAGGTTAGTTTAAAGAGAACGACCCATGAAAAGTCAATGATATTTGGTATGCAGTTGTATTAGCATTGGCACATCTAATTTCCATGGGTATTGTTTAGCCCTGTACCTTCAGTCATGGTTCATTGACTTTAAATATTTGCATAACTTATGTGATAAAGTATTGCTATTTTAATTTCAACATATGCATTATCAAAATAACAAGTAGGCGAGACATATCTCTGTGTTAACAGTTTATTTTAGACGAGGGAGTAGTTAGCATTTACATTGTACTGCTTTTGTAATACACATTAAATCAAACATTTTTCATATTTCTGAAAGCAAAGCAGTTTTAAAAATATACTGCACTTCCAATATATATACTTTGATAAACATTCAATTTTACATTTATTGACAACATTTGGCCCAATAAAATTCTTTTCAGCACATCTACTTAATTCTATTCATATGTCCTATCGTTAAACTTATATGTGGTTCAAAGCTTAAAATTGTACTTGACTTATAAGTCTGGGGAAAAGTTTAATACACAGCACAAAAGGGAGATAACTCAGGTTTTGAAGTAACTGACATGCATTATCAATGTTTTTCTTTGCAATTATGGAAAGTAAAGGATCTTAATTACAGTAACAGGAATCTATTTCATGAGCTGGAGTTACCTCCCATATTTTATAAGAGTACAAAAATAAAGAAAACTTTAAATGATTGTGAAAAAAATTAAGTTTACTGATAAATAATAATAAATATATTACTGATAAATCAATATTAACCCATCAATATAATCTATGTATCTAGGAATTTGAAATCAAAGATACAAAGTCTACTGGAGATAAATATAAACAGTAATAGAAAATACAACTCGAAACCAACACTGATCTAATCCACTATCAAGGGAGCTAATTCATGCGAAATAAAAAGATAAATATTAATCATTCGATGAATATATGTCCCCCTTTTATGTAAATTATATTAAAGTGCTAGTAAAAATGTTCTCCTGTGTATGTTTTTAAAATGTTTATTGTGAAATTTTGTTAGAATTTGTTAATTTTTGTATTTAAAACAAATAAAATATTTATATTCTCATTCTAATTCTTCTTCAATAATTATTTTTGCATTTTGACGATTATGTCAAAATGGCAATAATTAGTGCACACACTTATTTACTTTAAACAGTGATTGTATCTTGTGCAAAACCAACCACGTAAGCACATTATATAAAAAATTAGCCTCAGTCAGATCAAATGAATTTCACGTGAATTTCACGTTAGTCAGATCATGTGAAATTCACGTGAGTCAAATCATGTGAATTTCATGCGAGTCAGATCACGTGAATTTCACGTGAAAAAAAGTTTATGTGAAATACAGATGAATTTCACATGAGTTTCACGTTAACAAGTTCACGTTAAATTCCCGTAAGTCAGATCATGTGAATTTCACGTGAATTGCATGTGAATTTCACGTGAAAACTGTACACGTTAAATTCACATGAAAAATTCACGTGAGCAAAAATTCACGTGAAATTCATGTGAAACTCACGTGAATTTTATTTGACTTTCACGTGAAATGAGAAATTCAAGTGAACAACATTTGCCTGTGTAATAGAATTGAAAAGTGGTATACAGGCTTAACGATTGTTTTTTGTTCTTTTTCTATATTTTACTATAGGACTTAAAAGAGGTATTCAGGCGTAACGAATATTATATGTTCTGTTTATATATTGAATTATAGAGCTGAAAAGAGATATGCCATGAATACGGGCTTAGACTTTTTTGTTCGGTTTTTATTTACAATTATGTTTAGAACTGAATGGTGATTTATATAGTGTACCAATTCGTACAATAGAGTCTGTATAGCATGATTAAACACAATCGTAACGTGTCAATTGAAACTGACTGCTGATAAATTGGAAGTTGGTAACTAGAAAGTTGAAATCATTACGTTTGTCATAAAGTAATCAATGTGTGTCAATATCGAGTTAAAGATCAAAACACAAAGCAGATCATTTCATTTCCTTTATATTGAGTCCACTTGGAAATGAGATACCAGAACTCGTTGAAATATCAGTCACAAATGATCATATAACGTATTAAAAGTAACCGTTTCGTTGCAGGTAATGTCACTCAACAACAAACGGTCTACAATGGAACAATCGAATTGATTCACCCGACGAAAAACAATGTGAACCAGACACTATGTTTTACGGTGTGTGCTGTGCCTTTTAACCGTAAACATCGTTAGTTGTTATATATTTGTTAAAACAACATAATTGAACATGCATTTTTGAAAACCTAGGCTATTAAACAGCAGTTCAGATTTGTTTTCTTTTTTTACTTTTAAATAATTTTACTAACTACATTTTCTACATTTGATCCCTCAAGTCCCGGTATATTCTTCCCTCACAGTTATTATAGCATATAACATGGCGGTCTTTCTTTTAGCATACATTACTAGTTGATCTTTTTTTAATCCATATCTTCAGTCGAAACATTTTGTTGATAAATAGTTGTATTCAACAAACAGAAACACCTTATGAAATAATAAAATGGATCAATAACTATAATTTTGAACATGAAAAGGAATGCAGGCTACAAGATATTTATAATTATAACTGATAAACGTCAAACTGTGTATTTTATAAATCAGTGTGTTTAAAATCCATTTGTGTTTTTTTTTTATCAAATTTGCCATTTAAAAAACGCGAGTTATCTTTACAGGTTATTGTGAATTTTACCTGCGAATGTGTGTGAAATGTTAAATGTTACTAGCTTACTTGATAACGTCGATGAATGATTAAACACATGTATTAGTTCTGTGTTTCATTAATTTTTATAAACTCTGCTGAAAAACACATGAAGCCAATCTAAATCCTCCAGATTTTATTCTCCAGTATGAAAACATACACCATTACAATGGAATGCAGTAAAGGTTATATATTAAATACATAACGTTTCACCTAATTAAACCTGTAATTTGTGTTTGCAATGCAAAACACGCTTTAATTGATTTTAAAACCTCAGATATAATATAATTTCATTTGCATGAATGGAACTTAAAAGAATCTTTATTTGGCCAGTTTATATATATAATTATAAACCTCAAGGGAGATAAAGACTTTATTTGTTCTGTTAAAATATACAGTTTGTGAACTTTTAGAAGGTACACAGATTAATAGGATGTTTATTTGTACAATTGTATACAATTATAGAATTTAAAAGCAGTATCCTGGTTTAAAAAATTGAGATAAGCCATATGTCTCTAAATGTTGACAAAAGAAATCAGTACATAGTGTATTACAGTATTGCTGGTCCAACTGCTTATTGTTTGAGATATTGTTTTTGCTTAACGCCAACATATAACTCTTGGCTATACTATTGCCGTCAGGTTTTGTTGATGGGGGAAGCGACAGCATCCATACAGAATCAATTAAGACAAGAGTCGGACTCTCCTTACCGTATCGGATATCGACGCACATCCAAAGTGTTGATAGGCTAGTAATAACTGTATATGGAATATCTAAAAATATATTTCAACTTTGACCTATAAAGCAACCGTTAGAATGAAAATTAGTTTCCCTTTTCTCTATAAAAACAAAATAGCAATGTCATGAGTCTACGTTTGGTTTTAGAATAATGCCTTCTTTACACCTTCTTCCATAAATACATTACTTCAACATGAAATTGAAATAACATGAAATTAAAATAATGATGTTTCACCTCGGGTTCCTCATTCGGTTCATGTTGCTAAACATTAAGTGTTCTATATAATGTGTTGTTAGTGATGTTTGTTTTTTCGAAGATTTCACCATGTTGTTGACATTGTTTATTGACCTAATGATAAGTGATTATAATTCTCCTTTTTCTAAAGCATTGATATTCCATGTAGGATGGATTCGAAGGTACTAATTGTAAAGCTAGAACTGCTGACCTTCCTGAAATATCCAAAGTCTCACTCTCGACAAGTTGTAAAACAAAGTAATCGATTAATTAATTTTATATATTTAATTTTTCGCCAATGAGAATCATGGTATTTATTTACTTATAGACCTATATAGATATACAGTTGTTTTCCTATCATGTATATAGGTATGCTTCCTTGTTTGATGACAATTTACCCTCAGCAACTTCAAAATATATATTTGGATATTTTGAATCCTTTAAAACGTATAGCTATGCTATTTGTTGTTTTTTTTCAGAGATGTGTGTGACCTTCATAGGTATCCTGTATACGTATCTCTTGTTTTTATAATTGGTAACAGCTAATATCACAGTAATAACAAATGCAAATCGATAACCATTAAGTCATATTTTTGAGCAGATATGATTAAATAAGACTTCAGATCACCTTAAGTTTAATCTATACTTTCATTTGAGATAAATAAATAAATATCAAAACACTAGGACTCGCGTATAAAAGAAAACTTTTACTATGTGAAGTCTGTGTATGGACTTACAATTTATTTATGATATCGTACACATCTGACTTACAATTTAAAGTTTCCCCCAGTGCGATATGTCTATGTTTACATACACCAGTTATTATTAGGATATTATTATACTTCTTTTGTTGATCTTTATTATGATTAATAAGTCAAAAACCTAGGTCAATAATTCATATCATCAATAAACACTAGCAAATAAAACAATTGTCAATCTTCAACCTTTAAATACACGACATACATATATAACCGTTATTGATTTAAATTTAGAACAGTGTTGTCATTGGTTATCTACCTTACCTGTTTATTGTACAGTGTAGACGACAAGCGACAAAATGGCACAGGCAGCATCTAAGACATGTGAGATTTGTGTCAGTGCTCCAGGATCCCATTACTGCTTGGAGTGTGAGCAATACTTTTGTGCAAATTGTAAAACCTTTCATAATAGGCAGAAGATATCAAAAACTCACCAGTTTCAGTCTGCTTCAGACGTAATCCCGGAAGGTAAATCAAAATGCAAGGAACACAATGAAGACGTAAGTTTTGTGTGTAATACATGTAACGTAGCAGTGTGCAGTAGTTGTGTGACCGGAAGTCACACAGGGCATGCCTTTTCCAAGCTAAAAGACATCATATCACAGCTGAAAGAGAAGAACAAAAATGATCTCGATAGAAAGGTAAATGAGACAACCGAAAACATGAAAAAGTTGGAAGAAGGTTTAAAGGCATTTGATGTGAATGTGGATGTAGTAGTCAAAGCTATTACAGAAGAAGGTACGAAAATAAAGGATATGGTTGATAAATGCATCGCAGAGATGATTGCATCGGTCAAGGATCAATTCAGGAAGGAAAAGGACAAATTGACAAAGATCATAGCAGATACTAAAATGGATTTGAAGACGATAAGCGACTCAGACAAGAAGATATATGAACTCGACAAAACACGAAACGACGGGAAATTGTTACAGTCTCTCCAAAAGCTTACAGATGACATTGAAAAACTGACGATAGAGCCTATACCTGAGTTTCCTAACATACAGTTTACTGCTAAGTCCGCAACAAATAACGACATCAAACAGCTGTTTGGCACATTCAAAATAAGGTACATCCATGGAAATACCTGAGAAAAGAATTATTTTGACGACTGCATTTTGCAGTCGTACTAGAAGCTTTAATATATCTATATTATTTGATTGTGACAAGTATTCTTGCATAATCAAAATTCTGTTTTTAGATATCAATGTATTTCTTGATTTAATCTTATGACAATTGCAGGGGAGACAATTTATCAAATAGAAAGATGTGGTCATTAACAATGTATTGTTTATAATGGATGAACAATGTACTCCAGTAAATAAACATGTTGTCTTTGACAATGTACATTTTAAATTATATTAACAATCCACTCGACACTACGTAAACTAATGAAGTAATTCAGGAATATTTGTTTCAAACTGGTACATCCGTTTTTCTCATTATTAAAACGTTTTGTTTTAAGGAAACATATGTAAACATTTCATTTTATTTTGACAGTGAAGTACGTACACAATATACCGGAAACAGAGAGAAAGAATTACCTAAATCAAAGAGGTAGGGCAATATGTTTGTATATTTTACAGTGTTAAATTTACGCTTATGACAATGTAAACATTTCTTCAAATGTTGAAGTGAAGCGCACATTATTTTCATGTATACCTTATATGTTTACGTAATGAAGCCCCTCTATCCACAATTCTGATTCAATTTGTATCCTATATTGTGTAAACCAGTGCACCGTTTAACTGTTGACAATTTTACTAGTACTTAACTTCATTACATTGTTTCTAAGTAGCTGTTTTTTAAAGCTGTATTTGCTTATTTTTCTTGAATCATATTTCTATTCTTAATATTTTGTTTTGCTTTGATTTACATCTTCTACAAAGTCATTTGTAATGCGTTGAATACGTTAGCAAGCACTAACCCAAGCACGATTGTGTTTAAGTGACTAATACTGATCATGATATGCAAACGTATAACGTAAATTATTTTCATGAAGTTTTAGAACCTATTGATACTTTAAATTTACGATATAACCATGATATTGAATGTAAAAGGCATTCATCATAATTATCCGCACTAGTAAGGCAAATTGTGCATAGTATAAGCTAAGTACACCAAACGACATTTTCAAGTCATGTTGCGCAGTCTTCTTTTAATTGTAGTGTTATGTTAACTGTTGTTTGTCCTTTCGTCAATTTTCATTATTTGCCATATTGTTCCCCATATGTCTTCGACGTATGAGTTTGAATGTCCTCTTTGATATTTTCCACCTCTTTTTAAAATATCCTCGATTAACAAGATTAACTAAAATCGACTGTTTGCTGAAGGGTCCAACGACTTCAGCAGTAACATTCACCATCGACTGTTGATAAAGGGGTCAAAGACTTTAGCAGTCACATTCACAATAGACTGTTGGTAAAGCGGTCAACGACTTCAGCAGCCGCATTCAAAATCGACTGTTGATGAAGGGGTGAATCACTTTAGCAGTCACAATCACAATCGACTGTTAAAAAGGGTTCAACGACTTTAGCATTCACATTCACAATCGACTGTTGATAAAGGGGTCAACGATTTCAGTAGTCACATTCACAATCGACTGTTGATAACGGGGTCAACGACTTCAGCAGTCACATTCACAATCGACTTTTAATGAAGGGGTCAACGAATTTAGCAGTCGCATTCACAATCGACTGTTGATAAAGGGTTCAACGACTTTAGCAGTCACAATCACAATCGACTGTTGATTAAGTGGTCAACGACTTTAGCAATAACATTCACGAATAGCGAAGGAAGTTAGTTAAATTGTTTCGTTTCTATATTATCATTGAATGAACTTAACAGAACACTACCAGTTATTTTTATATTGTTTGGAATAATCATATGTAACACAATTCTATATTATTATTCTTGTAATGGTTAGAAAATACATCAAATAACACCATCACTAACTTAGTCCCAATTTCATATTGTATTTTTAGAAATTTATCTGTGACGTCACTTTTTATGGCGTTTATACATTCGTGTGACGCACAGTTCATTATTCTATTGTGCTGTAATTGTGTTCTGTCGTAAATTCATTTTAGGTGTTCGTTGTTATTATGTGGTTTACATGTTGGGATGGGCTATTGTATTGTTTGTTTATGCATTTCTCTGTCCTGAATGTTTTTGCATTTATTGGTACTTTACTGTGGATTCATTATTATTCGTTGGATACCAATTTTCGTGGGTTTCGTGGAAACAGGTGAACCACGAATTAAAATGTACAACGAAAAACATATTTTCAATAGGCTTAGTATACAGATATTGGCAAAACCACGAAATCAAATATCCACGAATATGCAAGTTTTAAAAAATCCACGAAAATTGATACCCACGAAAATAAATGAATCCACAGTATTCCTGTTACGTAATGTTGTCATTTTAGTGGTATTTTTAACATTGCTATATAAACGGGAGGTTTGGCTAGCCATAAACCAGGTTCACCCCATCGTTTTGTGTTAAAATGTCCTTACCAAGTCAGGAATATGGCAATTGTTATCACATGGTCCGTTTTTATGTATGTTGGCGTTTGTTTATGTAACAGTTCAGTGTTTCTGTTGTTCCGTTTTGTTTCCCCTCATGGTTGATGTGTTTTCCTCAGTTTTGGTTTGTGACCCGGATTTGTTTCAGTTACATCGATTTATGACTATTGAACAGCGGTATACTACTATTGCCTTTATATATAGCTTCTTCAATTAAAAAAAGAAAGACGGGGAAATGGAGGAAAAGTATATGCAAAATAAAGACAACAGTAGTATACCGCTACTCGAAATTCATAAATCGATTGAGAAAAAAAACAAATCCGGGTTACAAACTAAAACTGAGGGAAACACATCAAATATAAGAGGAGAACAACGACACAACAGAAACACAACACTAAAATACAACACACACAGAAACGAACTATAATATAACAATGGCCATTTTCCTGACTTGGTACAGGACATTTTAAGAAAACATGGTGGATTGAACCTGGTTTTGTGGCTAGCCAAACCTCCCGCTTTTATGGCAATGTTAATATAACATTAAAATGACAAGATTACATGACAGGACTACAATACACATAAATGGGAGAACATACAGGACAGAGACACACACAAATAATAGCTATCAAAAGGTACCAGGCTTATAATTTAATACGCCAGACGCGCGTTTCGTCTACACAAGACCCATCAGTGATGCCCAGATGAAAGAAGTTCGAAAGCTAAAACAAGTACAAAGTTGAAGAGCATTGAGGACCAAAAGTTCCAATAAGTTGTGACAAATACGGCTAAGGTTATATGCCTTGGATAAGAAAATTCTTAGTGTTTAGAATAATTCATACTTTTGCAAACAGTAAATTTATAAAAATGACTATATAATAAATATACGTGTTAACGCCGAAGTGGTGACTAACTACAGAATAAAAACAAATACGTAAAACAACCTAAATCAGCACATAAAAAAGGCACAGCCGAACAACGTATTATATGTAAGCCGAAGCAACACAGAAATAGTTCTATAAGGATTTCGGATATAAATAAGAATGTCATTAATTCATTGCTACCTTGTGTTTATATCGTGAACTTAAAAAGAGTTTAATTTTATTTTAATCAATTGTGTTGTTCATTAAAGTGATTACGAACAGGATACGAAACCAAAAGAGGAAGGAAAATACCTGTACAGATGTAACGGGTGTGGGTAAGTTCCTTAATATTGTTTTTATGGACATGACGTAAATATGTATATTTATATTATATTAGCAACATACACTACAAACCAGAAAAATCTGAAATGGCCTATATCTTTACTCGACTGTATACTGATTTTTACTCGACCAGTCTGACTTGGTGTGGAACTTACTTGATATTACTCGAGCGTAGTGTGAACCATACTTAACAGTCTGATGGAGAGTTGTCTCATTGGCACTCATACCACATCTTCTTATATCTATGAACTTATACTCTACCAGTACTGAACCGTTTCATATGTGTCTGAACTATTCTCGATCAAGTCTGAACCATGCTCGACCTAGTTTAGACGTACTTTCTGTGACTACATCTTACGATCCGTTACGACAGATAATTTAGCTAATCTGCAATCAATTCCATCTTCATGCCTAATATATCATTTACTGTGTTACAACTCTAGATCCTACTGACGAGGAAAGGTAACACAAGGCCACCGAAAGCTAAATGTTTAGTTCAGTCTAGGTGGCCCTGTGGTCTAGAACGCTGGACACAGTGCAGGTAGTGTTGTCACGATATCCCAATTACATGAGTTGGAATCCCGGCTGGGGAAGAACACAAATTTGCTTCCGCAAATTTGCAGATTTAACATAATTGTGCTGGTATTTAGAGTAATTATGTATATATATATATAGTGTCTAAAAATAGCAAAAATCAACATTCAATCTATCTAGGCGTGGATCAGTTTTTAAATAAACTGATGCAGTTACTACATTAAATTATATAAGTGCCTAAGAATGTAACTTTAACACACTAATGAGTGTTATAAAATTAGTTCTTATATTTTATATTATTCACGCAATATTTCGCTAAATAAATTAGCTTCATCGGGCATGTGCATCTCTCAAGGTGAAATCGGATGCATGACAAAAAAATATTTTTGCAGCTTGAACTACACAATATTTGAGTAAAAGTTTAACAAAATTTATTGATGTTCTATAAAATATATATGTTTGTAAATTGTCTAGAAAAATACTGTTGCCGCTTATTGTTAGCTTGAACTACACAAAATTTGAGTAAAAGTTTAACAAAATTTATTGATGTTCTATAAAAAATCTATGTTTGTAAATTGTCTAGACAAATATTTTTGCCGCTTATTGTACAAAGCAATTCTTAAATCAAAACAAATAGTTGTTTTAGTTAAATAGAATGAAGTTCAGGATTTATTCCTTTGGTTTTGGGTAGAACTGTTTTTTCATCTCTCTCATTAAGTCCATCAGTTTCAAGAGTACGTAGCTGATGCATCCAGAACCTTTCTCTCTGTTTTCTTCTTTGGGAGTCCCAATTTTGGTTTACCTCAATTATTTGAAAGGGGATATTTTCAAAAGTATGCCCTGTTCTTAAGAGGTGTCTCGTAATTGGACAGTTTCTTCCTTTTGTATAAAAAGACCGGTGATTGTTAAGTCTGATGTTGAATTTCGTTTCTGTTTCACCAACATACTGCAGCTTGCAAGTTCCACAAGTAAGAATATAAATCCTTTTTTCCGTTTTGCAATTAGATGTAACATAGATGTTGTATCGCTGCTTTGTTATTGTGCTGCTGAAAGAGTCAGTGTTGGCGACTTTACAGCACTTACAATTGGTTCTTCCGCATTGTTTGTAACACCCAATTTTAGAAGTCTCTTGTTTCTTTACTTTAGATGTGACAGGTATGTCTTTGAGATTTTTGGGTCTGCGATAGGCAATAACAGTAGGTGATGGAAAAATTTCTTTTAAGGAAGAGTCATTTTCGATAAGACGCCAGTGCTTGCGGATAGTAGATGAAATATTTGTCAAATCGGGATGGAAGGTGACAACAAACGGAATTATATCTGCGCGGGTCGTCTTATCTTTGTATTCCATGAGGATATCTCGATCTTTTTCTTGGGCTTTATCAAAAGCGTCTGTGATGTTTTTGCTTTTGTATCCTCTTGATTTTAGTTGTTTTTTTAGTTGTCCCAAACGATAGTTGAGTTTGGATTCCGAGGAGCAAATTCGCTTTAGTCTGATGGCTTGACTGGAAGGTATGCTCCTGGAGTAGTGTTTCGGGTGACAACTTTTTGGAGAAAGGAACTAGTGTTTATCAGTTTTCTTTGTGTGGAGATCAGTTGTAATGACCCCGTTTTTTACAAATGTGGTGGTGTCGAGAAAAGCAATTTTATCGCTTGAAAATTCAGATGTAAATTTAATTAAATGATGGAACTGATTACAATGATCTAAGAAATCTTGTAAATGTTCTGCAGTATCGTTCCATTTCATGTCAATATCATCAATAAAACGGAGCCATGACAAGGGTTTGTATGGCACACTCAAAAGGATGCGTTCTTCAAGATCCCCCATAAAAATGTTGGCAAAAGAAGGTGCCATTTTTGTTCCCATACCAGTTCCGTCAATCTGTAAAAAAGTGCTTGTCGTTGAAAATAAAGTTGTTATTTTCAAGCACTAGCTTGAGCAATTGAACTAGACAGTCAGTTTGTGGATGTTTATCCTTTCGAGTGTTCCATACTTTTTCACACGCGGCTATTCCTTCATCTTTTGGAATATTTGTGTATAAAGAACACACATCCATCGAAACCAAAATTGTGTCATTAGGTAAAGGACTTAAGGAATTCATTTTTTTTCAAATAGTCAGTTGTATCTTGAATATGAGATGGCAGTTGTCTAACATGTGGTCTAAGGTGGTAATCAACAAATTCTGAATTTTTTTCGGTGGGATGGCCATTAGCTGATAATATAGGTCTCCCTGGAATCCCTTCTTTATGGAGTTTTGGAAGTAAGTAAAATCAACTGGCTGTGCAAGTTTCGTCTGGGCGTAGATAACCATACGTATCGTCATCAATTTGTTTATTTTTATTCATTTCTGAGAGGATGTCATTATTTTTGTTGTTGATTTCTTTGGTTGGATCACATGTTAATTCTTTAAAAAAATTAGTGTTGGAGAGCTGACGATTCCCTTCTTCGATATAGTCTGCCTTGTTCATCACAACAACGGCACTTCCTTTGTCCGCTTGTTTGATAACAATGTCATCACGGTCTTTTAAGTTTATCATGGCTTGGCTTTCTGACTTTGAAATATTTCGCACTTGTTTACCACTGATTGAAGATCTGACTTCAGCTTTGACTGATGTAATACATGATTCCAAATTATCGTTTTTGCTTTTAGGTGGATTCCATGTACTTTTATTTTTAAATTCTGGGATGCATATGTCTCCTTCATCACTCTCATAATCAGATTCATTCATTTCGGCTTCTTTTAGATTTTTCTTCTGTTGTCTATTGAAATGTTCTTTCAAACAAAGACGCCTGGCAAATGCTTCTACATCTGTCTCAATTATTACCTAAGAAACATTAATTGTCTTAATGCGCGTCTGATGCAGAAAATGTAATGCTGTTAATGTTATCATAATAATGTTATCTTTGTCCATAACGATTTTGAGTGGTTAACTCACAATATAATTCAAAAATAGGTGGTAAAATGAAGTAAATCAACCACATTTTATTCGAAATCATTTGTTTTGCTTTGGAAATGCTATCTGAGTAAACGACAACACATCTCTCAGTATATTTGTTGGGTAATCTGTCACTTATACATGTGAAACTGACACCATTGATCTGTTTCGTCTTTCAGAAAGGAAAAGAGATCTGATTAGTAAGTATTATCTACGTTTATTGTAAGTGACAAATAGTCAAAACAGTCATTTACTACAGACATGGTTTTGAAATATATTTAAACACTATGCTCGTTCGGATAATAGACACCCCGTAACTATAGACAAACTATTTAACAATGACCTTTAAATACAGACATCTTTGATGCACAACCTTTATGATAAAGGTATATATTACCATGATTCAGATTTGTTTATGTGCTCCGGTCATTCAATTCAATGTTGAGGTGTTTGACTAATACTAATGTTAGTGGCATTCCTTAAAGATGTTAAATGGCTTTTCGGACGCGATCATAGTGGCATCCCTGAAATGGCTTTGCGGACCCGATCATAGTTTGGTTGACATATTTGAAATATTTGTATTCCATATAACTATGAATATATTCCACTTGTCATAACAACCATCTTTCCTATTTTACCACAAAAGACTTACAATGGATATTTTCATGACCAACACGACGGATGCTAGGTCTTAGTTTTCTTTGTATAGTTTTGTTATTGTTGTTTGTCCTTTTATGGTTTATTTATTTGCCATGGTGTTGTATGTTTTTGTTGGATTTTCCAGTGCCCCCTTGTATCTTGTCTAAAATGTCTTTTAAAAAAATGAAGAATTGACATCTAGTATACTGGTAATAAACAAGAAAACTAGGTTCCCATCTGAATAAGTAGATATAAACCCCATGGTATACGTATTCCAATTTAATTGTCAGACCGATGTTGTTTTTCATTATGTCGTCAACCTGTCTGCAATACATTAAGAAATACTTTATATGAAATTTAAATAAAAACGCATTGTTGCCTTGTTTGGAACATTATCAATATTCAAAATTGTCATGTATCGTCTTAACATTTGCAATAATACATACATTAATATATCAAATGTTTCCTCTTAACCTGTATCAATATTTGAATTCTACAAAAAAGGATCAATCCAGGGAAATAATTACGCTAATAACGTCCAAGTTTATCTTAAATTAAGGCAATATTAGTATACCGCTGTTCAATGGTCATAAATCGATTAAGCGAAAACAAATCCAAGTCACAAACCAAAACTGAGGGAAACACATTAACTATAAGAGGAGACAAAACGGAACAACAGAAACATTGGACTGCTATAAAAACAAACGCCAACATACATAAAAACGGACTATGTGATAATAATTGCCATATTCCTGACTTGGTACAGGATATTTTAAGAACAAAATAGTGGATTGAACCTGGTTTTATGGCTAGCCAAACCTTCGGCTTATATAGCAATGTTCAAAAATCCTCTAAAATGACAACATTACGTGACAGGAATAAAGTACAAATAAATGCAAGAACATTCAGGACATAGAAATACATAGATAAATAGTATAATAGTCCATTTCAACATTTAAACCACAGAATAACAACGAACACCTAAAATTAATTTACGACAGAACACAAATACAGCACAAAATAATGAACTGTGCGTCACACGAATGTATCAACGCCATGAAAAGTGACGTCACAGTTAAATTTCTAAAAATACACTATGAAATTTGCATTAAGTTTGTTATGGTGATATTTGATGTATTTTCTAACTATTACACGAATATTAATATAGAATTTTGTTAGTTATGGTGTAATTATTTGTATTTTATAACCATGTTTTTTCTTCTAAATCAACCTTTTTCTTCTTTCAAACTGTGAAAAAAAACCAAATGAATTCTGTGCGTATAGTTGCTTTTAACCTAAAAATCATATAAATGAACAAGGTAGCGTTGTTTTATTTTATTTTATTCGGGATGGATCATGAGTTCAAAGTTAAGTTGTCCGCTTTTGTCTTTAAGAGTTTGTTTGCAAAAAAATTTATTATTTAAACTTGTATTTTTATTTTCATTTTAAAGTTCACTGTAAGTGTTTTGTACCAAACAGATAAGTATACAGTAATTTTTGTATTTTTATTAAAATTATTAAAAAATATAAGATTTTCAGTAGTAAAGACGCAATTAGATAGAAGTAAAAATACAACCTATTCGTATTTGAGAATCATAGAGATATTGTCATTCTTAATATAATACATACGCCATAAGTAACAACCCTTTCGATTTAGTAAATGTAAAATGTCAGGTAGAACGAATCCTTCATATCATATGCGTATTGATACGGTATTTTGATCAAATCAATACTTTTAAAAGGAGAAGGTTTCTAAATATTTTTAGCATTTGTTTGCAAATAATGTAATTGCCAAAAAGCGTTTTAACTTACCTTTTGTTTTTTTAATCTCTCGGCTGGTATTCTTCGACAACAAAATAATCCTTGCTTTGTATAGGAATAAAAAAAAACCCACATATCTAATGAAGCAATCATAAAGTTCGTGCAAAAGGTAAAATTGTGAGATGTGTTGCACACATACAAACCTGGTTTTACAAGTTGAATATTCATTGTATAACTGGCTATGGGGAATAGGTTTTCTCATTGTTAAAGGCCGTACAGCGACATATAATTTTTATCCACGTCATTTGACTAGTTTTTTTATTGGCAATCATATTACATCACTTTGTTTGTATATCAAAGGGTACTCGAGCACAAAACTTAAGAAAATAAAATAAATAATGTCATTCACATGTTTTGCCTAAGTGTCAGATGTGTTTGTATAACACAGGAGAACATTGCAGGATTTGCACCTCCTGCTATGTATGTTTAATCCAACTATAAGCACATTAGGCATAACTTTATTTACAAAATCATCTCAAAGAAAATGATGAAAAACACCTTGCAAAGTTATTTGATTCCATAATCGGAAATATCGACGATGTTTTGTAATTCAATAACCCACATTTCCGCGTTTGCTTACACCTCATATACCGAAAGTAACAGATCTGCTTCATATCTTGAGATTTTTTTCAAAATTGACACAATCTAGAATATATGACAAACGATTTCAACTTTCAATTTCTCAGCACTAACATACTGATTCGACATTACAGAAGTTGACAGTTACAATCACAGATTGATTGATCTGTTCGTTGGTTCTCAACTAACTAACGAGATATGTTGGTTGTCTTAGAGCTTTGTATATACGAACAGTCGTCTGGTCTTTACATTTACCGATTGTGTCGTATTCCCGATAGTGACGTTTTGACTAAGTATGGACTGGCATTGCAAGTGATGCATGCATATCAGGTATCATTTGTCCCATTGACGTACGCCAACTAGCTCCTGTTGGAGATCATGCATATCAGGTATCATTTGTCCCATTGACGCACGCCGACTAGCTCCTGTTGGAGATCATGCATATCAGGTATCATTTGTCCCATTGAAACACGCCGACTAGCTCCTGTTGGAGATCATGCATATCAGGTATCAGTTGTCCCATTGACGCACGCCGACTAGCTCCTGTTGGAGATCATGCGAATCCTCGATTTTTGTTTCTTGCTTGATTTCCCTCTCCTTATTGAATTAACGAAATTTGAGCATCCATTAAATATGTTTCAATCTAGATATTGTTCGCACTAAGTGATTTTGAAAGAGGAAATACTAAAGAGAAATTTACTCTCTTTTATCATTATTCAATTTGCTATATCTAAGTATCAAACTTGCAACTTGCTAACAACTATTAAACAAATGTAATTATGTAGTTATTGAAGTACTAAATTATGTAAGCTTCAACAAGCATATCAAATCAAATGATACGACGTCTTTAAATGGCTTAATTTCTCTAAACTCAGTTTACTATAAAAATCGAGCATACCTGATAGTGTTACTTTACACATACTATCCTTTATGAGGCCTGTGTTGATATGATTAATTTAACTTGACAGACATCTGCACTTCTTTTACAACAATATGTTTACTATATTTTATAAATTGTATGCATTGATGTTTTTGAGATTAAGTTTTAAATTATATCTAAATTATGATTGTTTTTGCTGTATTTTATGTTTTCCTTGTAACTTCTGAAATATTTCAATGTTGTTGTTTTTCATACTTTGGGCTTCATTAATCATATGTAAACAAATCTGATATTAATTGTAAGATGTCTTTAGGTGTAATACTACCATTGACTTTCCCCTATTAGTGTTTGTTAAATTTGCACTTTTCAAAAAATTGTGCAGAATTTATCTTTGTTTCAAATAAAGAAATACTTGGCATGAGTAAAGTTTTATCCTGTTCAGTACTACAGACAACATTTCACATTACTTTTCATTGCATATAAAATAATAACCATCACTGTAAGTTAACCAATCAAATGTCCACCATTTTCTTTTCTGTTTACAAGCTTTAGTAACAATATTACTTCAAGTTTTAAAATACTTTATTGAAACACCAAATATAATAAGGATGGTGCTTTGAAACACCCAAGATATATGTTGATGACTCAGAATTTTTTCACTGCAATGAAATTAAAGGATTAATTTCCGTCAACTGTCAAAGTCAAGGGAATATTTTTTTTCCACCCTTTTTCGTATGCACGGGATGTGACGTACTATTATTTGGTGGTATTGCACCTTTATTCCCCCCAAAGTTTGATTATAATATAATGAAAATAAACGATATGTTATTGTCTTCTTTAATAAAAGCTGAATACATTTATTTCTCTTTATAAACTATCACGTCTAAGAAAATGCAGTTTCACCTTTAAAGCCATAAACACTTCAAAACAATATATTGATCATATTTTTTTAAGATTGATGAAGTGGTGTTTTTTTTTTATATTTATTTAAACTTGTATTTTTATTTTATTTTTCAGTGCATTGTAAGTGTTTTGTACCAAACAGATAAGTATACAGTAAATTTTGTATGTAGTGTTTTTATTACCATTAGGAAAATATAAAATTTTCAGTAGATAAAGACGCAATAGAAGTAAAAATATACAACCTATTCGTATATGAGAAACATACAGATATCGTCATTCTTAATATAATACATACGCCATACGTAACAACCCTTTCGATTTAGTTAAATATGAAATGTCAGGCAGAACGAATGCCTCATATCATATTTTGATTGATACGGGATTTTGTTAAAAAAATACTTTTAAAAGGAGAAGGTAATATTGAGATCGTATTGTTATTAAATTTTTTTTTTATACTTTTAAGATTATTTCAAAACGTTTCTATCAAATGTCTAATCAAATACAGGTGAACATTCAGATAAATTTATAAACGTAAATAATGACTCGGTTTTTTGTAACTAATTTTTAAAATATAACCTAAATTATAACTTGAATATTTTCTGATCAACCTTTTCTTGTGCTTAGCTCATACAGCTTATGCACTTTTGTCAGGTTGAATTAATTGGTATCATTGTTTTCAATTTACCGCATCTCAGCTTTGGCCTTGTTTTGAAAATTTGAATGCCTTACTGTGAGTTCGCCCTCACATATATAAATAACCATTCAAATGATGATAAATAGAAGAGAACATCCTTACTATAGTTATAGTTAATATAGTTATGTCGTATATAATGCTCATAAATAGACAAACGATCCATGTAAACGTTTGGTTTTCCTGAATAAAAATAATCGTAAAGGTTATCATTTACCTTCGGAATGACTAACATTCATTTTGTTTCACACATTTAATACGTAACTAGACATACTAACACAGTATATGATCATGCTTTTCGTTTCATCACTAGTGGATTGTTGTCTGTTTGGTAATCATAACACGTATGGTCATATATCTTATCGAAGTCTATAGTTAACACAGTATATGATCATCCTCTTCATATAGGTATTGTTATCCATAACACGTATGGTCATATATCTTATCGACATCTATAGTTAACACAGTATATGATCATGCTTTTCGTTTCATCTCTAGTGGATTGTTGTCTGTTTGGTAATCATACCACATTTTGTTATTGATATAGGTATTGGTATCCATAACACGTATGGTCATATCTCTTATCGAAATCTATAGTTAAGTACAGTATAAGATCATGCTTTTCGCAGACAGTTAATGCCATTTTTTCACTTATTAGCCGATTTGTATTTTGTAAACAATCGCGTGTCTGCTTTACCAAATTATAATACAGGTGTCCTGGTGTTTTTAAAATAACTTTTTTATGCGACTGTGGTCGATATTTCGTTCCTTAAAGTATCACCAGTCCAATAGACAGTACTTCTGATTTGAATTGAAATATTATTGATACGGTCATTTTATAAATTAACTGTTTACAAAGTTTATTCAAAGCTCTAGAAGACTTTGTACTTTAAGGCATAGATGACCTTGGCCGTATAGGTCTCATTTTTTTTTTTTGCAATGATTGCTTTAAAATGCTCTTCAATTTTGTATTTAAATGGAGATCCAACGAGGCTTTGATATAAACAAAGATTGCGTCTGTCGTACTAAATTATAATCCTTGTATCTCCACTGAATATTTTCATAAGGTATAGGCTTTTACTCAAAACCATATGGTGAGCTGTAATGTTTCACATTTTTATGTTTTTGTCTGTGGAATTATTCCGGATGTGAACGTTCCTTTGTCATATTTGAGATAAATTTATTTACCTGCTTACAAGTTGTATCATAAACTGAACAAAAATACATTCAAATGTGTGAATGGAAATGTAATTAAACTTCAAACTTAACTGGGTTGAGAACAAACGAGGTCTCTGTTTGAAAATGTTACTAATCAGAATAATGATTTCTGCTATTTATCTAGATAATGTATACTATACTTGAATCCTTAGGTGTTACTGTTTGACGTAAACATTGCTAGTCGGTAAATAATCGGTGACGCGAACTTGACTTATCAATGACTCATCATTGATCGATACAATGAAGCTTATTTGACTCATCTCGCAGTTATCGTGACAACCGTCATCGATCGATCCGTCAATTAATTGTATGCACGGATCGGCGAATACCTATCTCATTTAACTTCTTATGTGAAACGAACTCCGCAGTATGTACATGCCATAAATACGGACCTCTTAGAGAACACTATTACCTGAAAATGTGTATCCAACTTGTCGCAATAACATAAGACAAAAATATACAAATGACTTTAAATGCGATATTTCTGATTGCTTCATTATTGGTTCTTTTAATTTTCTGCTAAATAAATTACATTATAGCAGAATAATAGCATGCCCAGAATATTTCTATACCACTTA
The DNA here is from genome assembly GCF_021869535.1 of Mytilus californianus. Taxonomy (NCBI): domain Eukaryota; kingdom Metazoa; phylum Mollusca; class Bivalvia; order Mytilida; family Mytilidae; genus Mytilus; species Mytilus californianus. The sequence continues at coordinate 4,587,296 of NW_026262669.1, read as the reverse complement.
AATGAGATAAAATGATATCATTTGAAATTAGTACCCTATCAAGCAGTCATGCATTTAAATGTCACTATGTGAATTAGTTTTCACAAAATGTAAATGATATAACAGTGAAGATAATTATAGCCTTGTTTTTGTTGATTAAGAGTCCATTTTTGTCTTTATTCTATTATAAATCTGTCATTGGTATCAGTACTTGGCCTAAAATATGATAAATGTAAATGATAAGATAGTAACATTGTGTTTGCATTGTTTACAAATGGCCATATTTCTTTTTTTATATGAAAATAAATGAACTTTTATATTCAGTCAGTCATTTCAAATGCCTCTAGATAAGTTGCTTTCTTGTATAAATTGTGATTAGGCTAAGAATATAGATGCTTACACTTATCTTGTTAAATAAGAGTGCAACAATTTCGGTATTCTAATGAAAACATGAACTGCCATTGTTTTTAGTATTTTTTGTACATCAGATAAGACGGTTTTTGGTAAAATAAGATGAATATCAGAAAAAAGATATACACATTTTGTTCGCATTGTTTAAACATGTCAATGTTTCTCCTTTTATAAAACAATTATTCGCTGTTGTTTGCAATCAGATATTTATAATGCTTCTGGATAATTAATTATTTTTTAAAGATTTGAATACTATAAATATACAGTTGCCTAAACTTTTGTTTTTTTGGAATAAAAATGCAACATTTGTTTTGTTTAACTGGAATTCATGAACAACCATTTGATTTTTGTACTTTTTGTACATCATAATAGGTTGGTTTTCATAAAATATAATGAATATCTGCAATACGTTGCAAACATTTTGAACACATTGTTTAAAAATGTCAATATTTCTTCTTTTTATAAAAAAAAATAATGAACTGTTGTTTGCAATTAGGTATTCTTATGCCTCTAGATGATTTTTTTTTTTTTTAATAAACTTAGCTCTTTGTATTGAATAAGAGCTAACTTATTTCTTTATTTTTATGAAAATAATGAACCACCATTGGTTTTTAGTACTTTTTGAGCATCAAGATAGGTTGTGTTTCGTAAATTATCATGAGATTTTAACGAATAAGTTAGTAAAATTTTTTTTGTATTGTTTAAAAATACCCATATTTCTCCTTTTGTCATAAAAATAAATGCACTTTTATTCGCAAATCAACATTTCATCCGCCTTTTGATGAGTTACTTTTATGATGTGTGGATACACGATGAATAAAGATGCGTTTACTTGTTTTTTTTTATAAATGGCAAATTTAAGAACATATTGTGCCATTTTAAGAACCAAAATCATGAACCATTATTGTTTTTCATAAATTGTGATGAATATAACAGTTAAGTTAGTAAAATTGTGTTTGCATTGCTTAAAAATACCAATATTTCTTCTTTCTTGTAAACATCATTGCACTTTAATAGACAAATGGTCATTGTATACGCTGTTGATGATTTATTTTGACAAAATGTGGATATTCGAAGAATAAAGATTCTTTAACTTATGTGTGTAGATTAAGATTGCAATTATTTCTATATTTCCATTGCATTTTAGTACTGTTTGTACATCAACATGGGTTGTTTTTCTGAATATTAGAGAAAAGATGCTCACATTTTTTCTTTTGATAAAAATCAAGGCACCCGTATTTGTAATCAGTCGTTTCAAAGGCCTCAGGATGAGATATTTTTTAAAATATGAATAATCTAATAGTTTTTGGTACTTTTGAACATCAGGATGGATTGTTTTTCGTATGATTTGATGAATATCAAAGAAAAGATACTAACAATTTGTTCTAATTGTTTAAAAATCTCAAAATCTCTTTTTATTATAAAAAATAGTGTAATGTAGTTTTAAATGCTTCTGGATAAGTAATTATTTTTATGACATTTGAATACTATAAGCAAGATAAGGATACAGAAGCTTACACTTTTGTTTGTATTGAATATGAATGCAATTATTGTTTTATTCAAAATTAAAAGGAATTCATGAACAATCAGTTGATTTGTGATTTTTGAACATCAATATGGGTTGTTTTTCATAAAATATAATAATTATGTAATGCGTTGATAAAATTTTGTTTAGATTATTTAAAAATGTCAATATTTCTTCTTTTTTATAAAAACATTATGCACTGTTGTTTGCAATCAGTTATTCATAATGCCTCTGGCTGGATTATTTCTTTATTTCAATGAAACTAATGAACCTCTATTGTATTTCGTAAATAATGATAAATATAACAAATAAGTTAATAAATTTTAAAATTGTGGTTTTCATAAGATATGATCAATAAAAAAGAATAATAAAAATACCAAACTTAATGGCATATTCAAAACGGAAAAATCCATAATGACTGCCAAAATCAATCGCTAACAATCAACGGAACAAGTGTAAGCCTATTGTTGTATTCCTGACTTGGTACAGGCATCTTTCGAAGAAAATGGTGGGTTAAACCTTGATTTAGAGCTAGCTAAACCTTCCACTTGTATGACAGTTGTTTATCTTATCAGAAAAAAGATACTAAAAATGTTGTTCGAATTGTTAAAAAATGCAATTAGTTCTTATCAAAAATAGTGCCCTGTTGTTTGCAATCATTTCTTTAAAATGCCTCTGGATACGTTATAAATTATATACATGTACTTTGAATAACATAGGGAATAAGATGTTTATACATTTGTTTGTGTTGAGAAGGAATGCAATTATTTCTTTATCTTAATGCAAATCATCACCCACCATTGGATTTTAGTACAAATGTGAGTAGTATATGGATTTAGATACCTTAACATTTTGTGTTAAATTCAAATACAATTATTTCTTCATTTTATTATATTGTAACGGAAATCATCAACCATATAATTATTTTTGTTCATCAGGATTGGTTGTTCTTCATAAAAGATGATGAATGTAAGAGAAAACATACTTTATATTTTGTTTCCATTTTTTATAAAATACCTTTGCATATTTCTTTAATTCATTAAAATCATGCACCGAAATTTGCAATATTTGTTTGTTTGATTTTTTAGAGCATTTCGGCAAATTAAGTTGATTTTAGCAATCGCAATAAACAACGTTTTTAGCACTCGTCGGGTTTGATGAAAAAATGCCTTTATATTAACTACAATCGCATTTTGTGTTTTATAAAATTGAAATTTTAGTTCTATCAGCATATTTCTCCTCACTTTTAACAGACGTAAAACTGTAGATGTGAACACTTTGCTGAGTGATTAGTTTTAACTTGTCGGGCTTCTTATTTTTTGCGTTTTAAATTGAAAATTTCATTATGTGACCTAGTAGAGTTCAAAACGTCAGAAAGGTAAATCGGTCCGATCAGTCAAAGATTTTCGCTGTTAGTCTGATTGATTGATGACGTGAGTTTAGCGTGAACTTGACTGATCGATGACTGCTGACTGATCGTTGAAACAGTAACTCCTAAGGTTGTAAGTCTAAGGTTGTAAGTCCTATAGTTTTGTGTACGTTGGTAACATTTCATTTCATTTTTTTTTTAAATCTAATATGTTCGCAATTGTAAACGTCTCAGCATTAGTAAGTGAGCAGACATTCTACTTATCAATAACTTACAATACCAACATTGAAGGTATTTGATAAGCTGTAGTTTGCAAAACTGTTCAGATTGTAATTCCTCAATATTCTTCAACTTCATACTTTATTTAGTCTTTCAACTTTATTTTATTCGAGCGTCAATTTTTTTAAGTAGAAACACACAGCTGGGGGTTCACAAGTATGCCCATTGTATCTTTAATACATGTGTTTTACATGAGGTTCTTCACTTTTGATAATGAATGTCACATTTCTAGCATTTTGCATTTTTATTAATTTTGTTTATCAACTAGAACGTAATCGAATGTTGTTCACTACATTCGTTCTTTATGAAAAGAAGGTTTTCTAATACCGTACCAAACGAGATGATAAAGTGATTGAATAAGATGAGTCAAAATAACCTAAAATATTGGTCAATTAGGTATCAGTTTTATACTTTTAAAAAAAATCTAAGTAATTTAAATTCAAACGGAAGCAATTGAACAATACAAATTCATATGGGGTTTTTCAAAGATGTTTGACATCAACCTGTTTCTCTCTTCCTTAACACGCATGGTTAAAGTGATAAATTCGATCATAAGAACATTCAATGAAATTTTATTTTTTTAACAAACCGAAACTTTTTAAGTGTCCAAAATTCAATGAATAATGTAGTTATAAAGCAAAATCGTTAAATTTGTATAGACAAAATGCTTCCGAACTGATTCATTCTTTGCGTAGAAGTAAACATGCACTGCCAGTAGTAATATATTATACCATAAAACAATATAAAAAAAAATACCAGGATAAAAATTATGTATGCCAAACGCGCCTTTCGTCTACAAAAGAGGCGGAAGATACCAAAGAGACAGTCAAACTTAAAGGTAGAAAATAAACTGAGAACGCCATGGCTAAAACCTAAACTGACAAAAAGACACCAAACAGTATACAAAACACACAAAACCGAATATGATTTTATGTACTGTTTGTTGATGATTTACCTTCATGGAAAGCGTTCAAAGCAGAAATGTTTAAAGCAAAGGATTTATGATAACCGAAACAGTTGAAGTATGTGACCATAGAGAACCGGTAGTTCAGTAGTTGTCGTTGGTTCATGTCTCTTACATTTGTTTTTTTGTAAATTTTTTTGTTATAAATTAGCAGTTATTTTTCTCAATTGAATTGTTTCACATTGTTCATGTCGGGTTCTTTTATAGCCGACCATACGATATGGGTTTTTCTCACTGTTGAAGGCTGTACGGTAGCCTATAATTGCTTACATTCACTTCATTTGAACTTTGGTGAATAGCTGTCTCATTGGCAATCATACCACATCTCCTTATTGTTATATAAACAAAACTGGTTAAATCAACCTAAGGTTAACTTTAATTGTATGTGTTGAAATCTAAGTTTTTTAATGATTTCTAAATCTATTAAGCGAAACTTTGAAATCATACAAATATCACATTTCAGTATTTGGCATGATTAATGACAATACTTATTCAATAATCTGAAAGAACAAGCTGTCATCTTAACATGTTAACTTTACTACTTATTCAATTAATTTCATTGTCGGTTCTTTAATTCATTGCTTAATGGTATGCTGTATTCTATGAATATTTATTTGAATTTTTCAGCCGGTAAGTGTCGAGTAGCAACCAGATAAGTATAGCGTACAATTATATATGCAATTCATAATATAACGATATTTATACAATGGTGTTAGTAGAGTAGTAAAGTAAAACAATAAACATACCATGAAAATGATGTGTGATAGACTCGCGTTCCGTCTACAAAAGAGGCGGAAATACCAAACAGACATTCAAACTAATTAGTCGAACATAAACTGACACCGCCATGGCATAACCTCAACAGACAAAACGACAAACAACAGTATACAAAAAAAAACCGGGATTGATTTCATGTGCTTTTTTCTAAATTTACCTTAACGGGAAACGTTCAAAGCAGAAATGTTTAAATCAAAGGACGTATAATAATCAACATAGTTCAAGTATATGACCATAGAGAACATACAATAATTATATAAACTTAACGTCAACATTACTTAAGTGTGTTAAAACCTAAGTTTCTTTATAATTTTTAAATTTATAAAGCGACACTTTGAAATCATACAAATATTACATTTCAATATTTGGCATGACTAATGACTTTATTATTGAATAATCTGACAGACCAAGCTGTCATCTCGAAATGTTCTGCTATCACTTTACTACAAATTCAAGTAATTCCATTATCGTTGTAATAATTCATTGCTAAATGGTATGCTGTAGTCTAAGGATATTTATTTGAATTTTTCAGCGGGTAAGTGTCAAGTAGCAAACAGATAAGTATAGCGTACAATTATATATGCAATTTATAATATAACGATATTTATACAATGGTGTTAGTAGAATAGTAAAGTAAAACAATAAACATACCATGAAAATGATGTGTGATAGACGTGTGTTCCGTCTACAAAAGAGGCGGAAATACCAAACAGACATTCAAACTAATTAGTCGAACATAAACTGACAACGTCATAGCATGAACCTAAACAGACAAAACGAAAAACAACAGTATACAAAAAACCGGGATTGATTTCATGTGCTGTTTTCTAAATTTACCTTAACGGGAAACGCTCAAAGCAGAAATGTTTAAATCATAGAACGTATAATAATCAACATAGTTCAAGTATATGACCAATGAGAACATACACGAAAATAATTATATCAACTTAACGTCAACATTGCTTGAGGGTGTTAAAACCTAAGTTTCTTTATAATTTCTAAATTTATAAAGCGACACTTTGAAATCATACAAATATCACATTTCAATATTTGGCATGACTAATGACTTTAGTATTGAATAATCTGACAGACCGAGCTGTCATCTCGAAATGTTCTATCACTTTACTACAAATTCAATTAATTCCATTTTCGTTGTAATAATTCATTGCTGAATGGTATGCTGTATTCTATGAATATTTATTTGAATTTTTCAGAACGTAAGTGTCAAGTAGCAAATAGATAAGTATAGCGTACAATTATATATGCAATTTATAATATAACGATATTTATATAATGGTGAACGTAGTGTAGTAAAGTAAAACAATAAACATACCATTTTTAGAGAGAAATAGTCGAAAAAAGTATTTAAAAATGGGTTGGTAATACAATATTATCTGCTTTTCTTTAAAACAACACTTTTGGAAAGATTTTAAGAAATTGTATTTTTGAATTATTGTTGTCAAGTATTAAAATATGAGAATACATTATGAAATAATATGACTTGATTATGACAGGCGATTAATAGTTTATAAAGCTTGAATCATGTGATTATTTATGCAGCCACTGGATATGCTAATTACGTGAAAATATCAAAATTTCTCCTAGTGTCACATCTTGGTATGTCTTTATGTTTGTATTAGGGAGACAGTAGTTAACCGATTGTGACTTTATGTTTAGTCTTGGTTATTCTTTTTGATTATACCTATCATTTAATTATTTTTCAAAAAATAGAATGTTGTGCTACATACCATGTATATACCCTTGATTATGCAGTAACTACTCATCAATAGGCGATCAGCAAAAGAACATCACATTATCAATATGCTAGTATTTTCATAATATACATTTCAATTGTTTGTTCTACTATGATTGCTATATAATTTTCTACATTTGAAAATGCCTGTACCAAGTCAGGAATATGACAGTTGTTGTCCATTCGTTTGATGTGTTTTGTCATTTGATTTTGCCATGTGATTAGGGACTTTCCGATTGAATTTTCCTCGGAGTTCAGTATTTTTGTGATTTTACTTTTTACTACTGGACACCATAGATACAAAACACCTACAGACAAAATTCATGATATCTTGATTTTTATAAACTCTAAAAGAGAAGATAACGACTTTACAACTATTTTTCGGATATAGGTATTCGTGTTCACTGATTAATTTGTCATTTTTGATATCTATACTTCGTTTGAATAGCTACCACATTCAAGAAATCACAGTTTCTAGTTAAGGCAACTAAAACACTTCAAAACAATATGCTGAACATATTCAGTAAAATTTATAAACTGGTCTTTTTGTGATGAGTATTTGCTGTATCGTGATTGTCTTAAATTATTCCTCAGATTTTAAACTTGTATTTTTATTTATATTTTTAATTTACCGTAAGTGTTATGTACCATAAAGATAAGTATATTGTGATTAATTTACAAAAATATAAAATGAAAGGACAATAGATAGTGAATGTTGTATATGGTGTTTTTAATTGAAATTGGAAAATATAAAAAAAAAAGATCTAACCAATAAAGACGCACTTATATAGAAGTAACAAAATCCATTCGTATGTTAGAACCAATGCGATATTTTGATCAGTATGAATTTAAATGAAATGCTAAGCAGTCTAAATTCAAACGTTAACAATTAGACAATACCATTCATATTGTTGATTTTGAATATCCTTAACAACACCTTGTTTTTTCTCTAGTATTATAACAAACAAATATTTCAAGTATTAAATAGTTTCGTGAAAATGTCCAATGTAATATTTGTTACTGTTTATAAATCTAAATGTTATGAATGTCTTTAACCCAACGAATAATATATTGAAACAAAAAGACTGATAACTTTATTTAGACAAAATGCTTCAAAATTGATTTAAACATTGTGTAGGTAAATCATTACGACTTAATAACCTGACAAATACACTGCTTGTAGTAACAGAGTATTCCATAAAACAGTATAGAAACGTATTAAAGAGATCATGTTCATAATGTTGTACATGTATCTGTAAACGGACAATGTTTGAAAGTTTTATAACCTTTGATATGAACAGTTAACTAATCATCACTCACATATGGAAGTTTTATATTTTTTAATTGATAAAAGAACAAACATGTTTTTCAGTTGTATTTGTTATTTGTTATAACAGTAAGACAAAACAGGCAATAGAAGACTGAAGTTAAAGCTTCAGAAAACATTATATGTTTGTTATTATAAAATATTACAAAGTAAACACAAAATGTAATTTTTGACATGATTACTGACTTTAACATTCAACAAAAAGCTGTCAGTTCTACTATCATTTTACTACTTATACAACGGTGGCTTCTATAACTCATTGCTAGATGGTATGCTGTATTGCATGTTTCTTCACTTGGTTTTATTTTTTTTGCAGTATGTAAGTGAATAGTTTCAAACAGATCAGTATAGTTTACAATTATATCCCAATTTATAACATGACGATAGTCTTTGAAACTTGCATAGTGTACTTAGTTATGCAGGTTGCAATAATCGGAATGATCTAATTGCGTAACGATATTCCAAGTTATCCAAATGTCGTATATGTTTTGTATGTTCGTATTTCCGAAAAAGGTGACAATATGTCTAAATTGTAACAATATTTTTTTATCTTGTGTCTTCTTTCTCATTATTCCTTTCATGTTATATTTCTATATGGCCAAGCAATGTATCAATTCCCGATATGTACATACTATGCTGTAAACCAGAATTCCTGGTTATTTGATTAATCGTCGTCATTCAAAGTTGTTTCCGATTAATAATAAATGTATGACGTCTGTTTAAAAAAGATAGTTCTAGAATTACAAAAAAAAAAAAAACAGAAACATGTGTTGTCCTTTGTGTTATCTAATTTATATATATCATACCATTACTATTTCAAATATATGTATTATTTAACTTTAGTCGGTAACTGTCAAGTACCAAATCGAAAACGTAAACTAAATCCTTTGAGCATTTGTTGTCATGGGAATCATATGACAAATGGCAGTCTTCTTATAAAAGTGGAAGAAGGTGATAGTTGCAATGTTTGAAAATTGTTATCAAGATGCATAAATAACATTGTTACTTTGCTTAAAAAAAAACGGACAATATAGAGTAAATTATGTCGATGGTAGTTGCAATAAGTCACATTACGGGCTTTTCCAATAGTGAGAAATACAAATACAGTATATTAAGTAAGCTAAAAAAATCCAAAAATGACAATATGTGAACCATTTCAAAATATAGAACTTACATTGTTAGGTCCGATAGGTAAATAAATTTTGACAAAAAGTCCGACGATGATATAATATGTTCTCATTGTAGCTGTACCTGTGGAGAGTAAGTATTGAAGATAAAGCTTACGATTTATATTTTACTTCGATGGCGCGGATGTACATTATATGAATTAGTCATCAAAAGAAGTACATATAATGATAATACAAAATTGTATAACTGATAGTTATGCACGTAGTATAACATGTTTATTTTCAATAAATTTGTTTCATACTTAAAATTTACATGAAAAAGTACAATACATCTATTTACTAACTGATCGATAAGGATATGCACAAAATTGCATTTTTCTGTGGTAGTATCTTTTAAACTTGTTTTTGTAAAGAGATAACGTAACTTACGTTTGCAAGTTGCTTCTTATGAAGGACACTATTTATTTAGTTAAGTGGTATGGTCGTCTCTGACATAAATCGGTTCCATTTGAAAAGATTGGTACTCTTTTTGACCGGATACATACTCATCAAATACAGATAATTTCAACAAATAACGTGACTATATATATATCTATCAAAATACAGAGCTAGCATGTACTGTTTGTTAATAGAGAATCAAAAGTATACTTTTACAAAGGGGAGATGCAGTTCTTGTTGAAATGTTAACACGACTTGTATGACTGTTGTTCCTTAAACTGAACGTAAACAACATCAGTTCACACTATTTATTGCGTCAAATCGTGTCTAAATACAAGATAAAAAAAAATGAACCAATAACAGTCATTAAAGTGTTGTTCAGTATATTATAAAATTGAGAATAGAAATGGGGAATTTGTCAAAGAGACACCAATCCAACCAAAGAGCAGAAAACAGCCCAAGGCCACCAACACAGCGATAGACTAGTTTGTTATCTAAAAACTAAAAATATGGAAGTAAATGTTGTGGACAACAAAACTGCGAACATTTAAGCAAACCTTCACTTATATCGTTGACGAACTAAGTGTTAATTTTCTATGCGTTTTAAGAAGGATAAACAAATTTATAGCATCACTTGTAAACATGTATGATGTATAATTGTAAGTTAAACAAACACAACCATTGCATTTATTTCTTCAGATGGATGGATTGCACAAGACAAAAGTGACAGACATTAATAAACGTTACCGAAACTACGAAAAGATGGAAAACACTTCCTTCCGATGAAAAAACAATATTAAACAATCTGAATATAATGTTTCTTTGTTTTATTTGCATGCACGTTTTATGTTTAAAATATATATGTTTCTGATACATCAAAATAGAAACTTTACAATTGTTTTCCTAAAATCTGTTTCAACCACAAAAGAGTTATGTCGTACGTGTTGCATCACACGAATCATTCATACTTTGATATTTTCTTATGTCAGATAATTATTAAATGCTCTCTCATGACTGAGTATTGTATCAAATTCAAATTATTAGCTATACTTCTTACCAATCAAGTGTTATATAACTACAATGTATATCCTAATGTCCGTTACTCATTCAAATTGATTTCACTTTTCTATGTATTCTACAGATAATGTTATTATAGAATTTAACGTATTGAAAAAGCATTTTATATTGTCGGAATAGTCTTTAAGCAATTGATTCGAAACAAATCAATATTGTAGACTTTTATAGTAATTCAAGTTGTTATTAAAATTGTACACAATATGTCTTTAACCTTACAATGTATTTCTGAATGTGAATTCAATTATCATACATTCATTTGATTTATACGTTGTTTCTGTCATTAAACTAGTAAACATGTAGATTGAAATTGTATTATATTTAACGCTCGAGACTACTATAAATATTTATATGTATATGAATGTTATTTTTCTTGTTTTATAAAATGTAATGATTATTTCTAAATGATTAGTCTTTCGAAATCATGAAATACATTTGCAGCTGGTTTGACTAGAAAGTGTTTTAACGTTTATCTTCAACCGTTTCGGTGCTTGTATATCCCTCGGATTTCAAATGTTTGGCTTTGAGCGTTCCTGATGAGGGTAAATCCAGAAAAGCGCTTCGGACGCATGAAAATATTAAACGTGTTGTTTTCAATTGTTTACATGTTTCGCCCACATCGTCATGCCTTTGATAGAAAACTTTCGTCAAAGATTTCACGGCTTCGTTGAAAGGAAATTATTTCATATTTGATGCGCAGCTTGATAATGTTGACTTGTGGCGACTTTCTGTTTGCAATAGTTCAAAATATTACAGTTCTGATTGTACACAGAAAATGTTCGTAAAAGTTTACTTGGCTTGATTGAAAGGAATGAGTAGTTATGTTTCAGTATACATGTTGTTATGACATGTTTATTTATATTGGCCTAATTTGTTTTGTTTGGCCTTATATTACGTATAATATGCTAACATCATATTAATAGTTGTTTACAAAAAAATGTTATAATTGTGCAGTTTAAAAATCATTGGAACAATCATAAATTCTGACGGAGTGATTAGAACTTTCTATTTGACTGACATAATAATTCTAAAATGATTATAATAAACGATGTGTAACTTGAATTTGAACCGTATATCGGAGTTTCCGTTCTAAAATTTTCTAGGAGTTTCCCTTCTACAGTGTTCTAGAAGTTTCTGTGACAACTACAGACACCGAACCTCACTTTTTCAGACATATATTTACTTGGATTCACGATAGTTCTCTGAAGTTGTTGTATTGACACTTTATTTACGATAACTACATCATACTAGAATGGACATATTCCCTACAGATAAGAGAAGAAATCCGGATAAAGTACAGACAAACGATCGGACATATAATTTAACAGTTAAGTTAACATTTCAATTTGTATAATCTCCTTGTAAATTTGTGTAAACTTGTTCTTGCTTAATGTTATTATTGATTTGTGTCATTAGTTGGCTACAAGTTAAAGGTGATTTCTGGCCGCAACAGAAATTGGAGGCTCATCCGGGAAAACGTTAATATCAGATTACAATTTTCTGTATTTATAGAATAAGAATTAGCCAACACAAGTCTACAAAATGCCATTTAATGCCGGTAAATTTTTTGAAATCGCCAGACATGTAAGGGTTTGATAACCTAAAGAAAGAGGAATAAGTGTTGCTTTCTTAACATCTAAAACTTGATTTTAGAGTATCAATGAGAAAAACATATTATAAAAAATTATATAATAGACAAATAAGTTGACGCAGAAATTCTAGATGAAGAGACTCTTGAACTTGAGGTAGAAAATATTGATGCTTTCAAATTAAAACAGTTTGCATTGGAACTTGAATTTAAAGTAAAACATATGGAAACAAAAATTGGAAAACGAAGTTAAAATAAAACAAAGAAAAAGACAAAGTTTAATTAAAATAGGCAGAACTTGAAATGAGGGAAAGGTAAGAGATGGAGAAAATAAAAATTGAAATGGTCAAAGTAGAAAGTAACACTAACGCAGAGTCAAAATCAGAATATTTTGATGCAGCAAAAAATATCTGGTGCCCAGATTTTGTGAAAAAAAAAAGCAGTTGATAAATAATTTCCACAGTTTAAGAAAATTGCTCAAAATTTGAAATGGCCAAAGCCTTATTGGACTACAATGCTGCAACATGTTTTTGAGGATAAGGCTGCTGAAATTTACTCAGCACTTTGATCAGAAAAAAGTTCTGATTAAGACACTGTAAAACAGGACGTTTAGCAAGTTTATAAGCTAGTGCCGGAATCATATAGACAGAAATTTAGGTCTTATAAAAAGTTTGATTCACAAACCTATGTTTAATTTGCTAGGGAAAAAGAAGATCTATTTGATAAATGGCTTACGTCAAAGAAAATAGATAACAATTTTGATAATATCAGACAATTGATGTTATTAGTAGAGTCCAAGCAGTGTGTTCATTAAGACGTTAAAACACATTTAGATGACAAAACTGGTGAGACATTACAAGATGCAGCTGTTATTTCCATTAATTATACTCTGTCACATACAAGAAGTCTCAAAGTTCAAAATTTTAATACTTCAAGCGGAAATTACAAAGATCATAGTACTGAGCGAGCTGATAATAAGCCTGTTGCACAGAATAAGAGTCAATCCAGTAAACATATGTCTAGTCCAAAATTTTATACTTTTGAAAAGAATCACTCACTTGTGCTTATTGTTAGAAAAATGGTCACCTGATGGCTGATTGTTTTAGACTCTAGAAGAAGAATGAAAGTCGTAATACACTCGAATCAAGTGCTTGTACGACACATCTATAAGTTGGAATGTCCTGAGAGTCAGACTCCTCAGCCCATTAAGATTTTATGGGACACTGGAGATTCTCAGACTTTGTTATTAGAAGGTGTGATGGCTTTGTCCGAGGAGACTTCTGTTGGTGCCTTTGTTTTATTACAGGGTGTGGAGTTAGGTTGTATAGATGATCCCTTTCATCGTATTTATCTGAAGCCAGATTTAATTGCTGGACCTGTGTGTGTTCGTCCTTGTCTCCCGCTTTGCTAGAAACGATCCAGCTAGGAACAAAGTGGTTGCTGAATCTATTGTTACCAGTGAACCGGTTGTGGGTGTTTAATCACCTGAGGATGATGCTGAACTGTATCCAGCTTGTGTTGTTATTAGGGCACTGGCAAGAAAACAACAAAATGAGGATTTGCAAGAAGACCAGTATCATTATATGGACCCTTCTGACACTTTCTTTGCCGAAATTGACGGTTCTTGTGGCTCAGAAAAGGCCATGATAAGACCACCTAGTACTAACAAACATGTAATTGTGCAATTGCCAGAAGTGAACAGCCATTCATTAGACACAAGACAATTTGTGGAAGAACAAAATAACGAACCTGGGTGTTGCTTAGTCTTTAGTTTTCTATGTTGTGTCATCTGTACTATTATTTGTCTGTTTGTCTTTTTATATTTTTGGCCATGGCGTTGTCAGTTTGTTTTCGATCTATGAGTTTGACTGTCCCTCTGGTATCTTTCATCCCTCTTTAAATGAGGAAATGGAGGCCCCTGGTTCTATCCCAAAGGAGGAATGGAGAGTGGTATACCAAGTGGAGATGCCTGAAGTTTATAGGCAAGACATTATTGGCCTTGCCCATGACAACCCTTTTGCCTGGACATTTAGGTATAAGGAAGACTTGCTTTTAGATCTTGCAGCATTTCTACTGACCCAGACTTAAGGATGATGTCACATAATACTGCAAATCATACCATATATGCCACGTTGTTGGCAAGCTTAACCAGAAAATACCATCAGTACCACTTCTGCCAATTCCAGCCTTTGAAGTACCTTTCAGTCGAGTATTGATAAATTGCGTTGGACCTTTACCAAGACCAAGACTGGAAATGCGTATTTATTGACGATCATGTGTACATCAACTCGCTTTCCTGAGGCTATTCCGTTAAGGAATATCAAGATACCAACTATTGTGAAAGCTCTTATAATTTTTTTCACGTTGATAGGACTTCCTAAGTCTATACAGTCCGACCAGGGTTCAATTTTCATGTAGGTTTTATTTCAGCAGGTCGTTTGCCAGTTAGGGATTGCTCATTTGGGGCCAAGTGCTTATCATTATGGATATCCTTTACAGGCTAAATATTGTGGTCCTTATACAATAGAGAGTAAAATCAATCAATTGAATTATATTGTAAGAACTCCAGGTCGGCGCAAACAAAATAGAGAGTGTCATATTAATATGTTCAAAACATATTTTAATCGTACTAAAGGTGAGAGTAAACCAGTTAAGGGGGAGGTGTTATGGTATTGTTGTAATCATGTTTATCTATATTGGCCTAATTTGTTTTGTGTGGCCTTATCATATGTATAATATGTTTATATCATATATATAGTTGTTTACAAAATAATTTTATAATTGTGAAAGTTTAGAAATCACTGTAACAATCATAGATACTGATGGAATGATTATAACTTTCTATTTGACTTACATAATAATTCTGGAATGATTATAATATACGATGTGTAATTTAAACTTCTATCATATTCTAGAAGTTTTCGTTCTATAATCTTCTATGAGTTTCCCTTCTACAGTGTTCTAGAAGTTTCCGTGACAACTACATATACAGACACCGATATTAGTCTTTTTTAGACATTAATTTACTTGGATTCACAGAAGTTCTCTGAAGTTGTTGTATTGACACCTTATTTACGGTAACAACATCATACAAGAATGGACATATTCCGTACAGTTAAGAGCAGAAATCCGGATAAAGAAAAGACAAAGGATCGGACATATAATTTAACAGTTAAGTTAACATTTCAATTTGTATAATATTTCTTGTAAAATTGTTTATAATAAATCTTGTGACATTTTATTATTGATTTGTGTCTTTTGTTTGCTACAAGTTATAGGTGATTTCTGGCCATAGCAACGTCATCTCAAATAATTGTATGCAGCGACGAAGATCTAGAGACGGTATCGACTTTGCATTAAACACGGTAGAGACACTTATTGACTAATCAAACACATGCATTAATTGTTCGGATATCAAATACAAAGTAAACGCACAATGTTACACATAATGTCTTAGAAGTAAAACACCATCTGCTCCATTGTATGGTGTTTAAGTTCTCAGTAAACACTTGAAGCTCTTTCATGTTTACACTTTAAACACTTCATTTACACGGGTTTGCTCCTTACTGAAAGGTTGCTCAAACAGATACATTAATTTTTAGAATTTATTGACCAATATGGTATGTGTATCAACTCACTAGAGACATGGTTTCCTATGGAACGTCAAAACTGTCTTGTTATGCCCATTTTCATTATATGATGTGCATTTACCTTTATATGATGTGCACTTAAGAAATAATGCATTGGGGCTTGAATATATCGTGATTTTACCACGGGTTGGCCCTTAATGACAAATATTTTACCCTGAGCGATAGCGAGGGGTAAAATATCGGCATAAAGGGACAACCTGTGGTAAAATCACGATATATTCAAGCCCCCATGAATTATTTCGATTCTTATAGGACAAATACGGCAATTCTTTTGGATCGACGTGCTCTAGGTGAAGACATTATTTGCCGTTCCCATAAATAAACGCACTATAAAATTGACGTAAAAGAACGGAGCAAACTAAATAAATGGCATGCTCAAACTATTTACAATGACATATTTAGATAGGTTTGGATGAATCTAAATGATAATTGTATGTATATGTCTTATATGTAAAAAAAAAACAGGCTTATATAACACATTTTATCATCGTTTGTTTACATTTCCTTGTTGTGATGATTTTCGGTTTCACAAGCGTGTATTTTCCCGTAAAATGCTTATATTCCTACGTCATCGTTCTATGACGTCGGGTAGCTCATTCATAAACAAGCATATGACGCGGGAGTACGATCGGAACAGCCCAAACAATATATTCATATTTTACCACGGGTGTGTACTCAAAGCGTTTGAAGAACGTCATGTTAGAATTGTCATTATATGATGTGCAAACACCTTTATATGATGTGCAAATATCCTTATATAATGTGCAAATATCCTTATATGATGTGCAAACATTATTATATGATGTGCAAACATTATTATATGATGTGCAAACATACTTATATGATGTGCATATATACTTATATGATGTGCAAATATACGTATATGATGTGCAAATATACTTATATGATGTGCAAATGTACTTATATGATGTGCAAAGATCCTTATATGGTGTGCAAATATACTTATATGATGTGCAAATATCCTTATATGATGTAAATTTCCCTTATATTATGTGCAAACATCTTTATATGATGTGATTGTGTCATTATATTATGTGCTTGTTATCTTATATCATGTGGTTCGGGTTACTTCATTATATGATGTCTAAACGTCATTGTATGATGTGCTTACATCGTCGTTATGGTCAATGAACATGATTACGATTAGAATGATTACTGTCTACGTCATAACTGACTCCGATCTGCGACTGCGGAGTTAACAAAACCCGGCTCACATTTGTAGCTATTTTTTTATAGGAAAAATGAGACAGTGCAATTTAACAAAAATCAATCATTTCGGAAGAAGATTAGGATCAATTAATACAGAAGAATTTCCCGGCTGCGGCGAAAATATGATAAAACAAATTTTGTGGCCCTTAATAGCTTGATGGTTGGTTTGAGCAAAGGCACCGTGTTGAAGGCCGTACTTTGGCCTATAATTGTTTCTTTTTTTACAAATTGTGACTTGGATGGAGAGTTGTCCTCATTGGCACTCATACCACATCTTCTTATTTCTATTCATTGTAAAAGTCACGAATGAACTCACAGTCAGTTTTAAAAATATTTCATAACAATAGCTATACAATAATCTACTCATGCATAATCATACCGGTATGGATGATTGATTGATTGACTGATTGGTGTTTAACGCAACTTTCGACACTATCATGCTACTTCGTGGCGGTGAGTTTATATTGGTGGAGGAAGCCGAAGTGCCCAGAGAGAACCACCGGCCTTCTGTAGGAAAACTGACAATTCTAGTCAATAAAAATTGGGGTCGAGCTTACCTGCCATGTGCGGGGATCAAACTCACAACCTTAGTGTTGACAGGCTAGTGATACAGTAGTTCGACTACGCAGCTACTTAGACCACTCGGCCACCGAGTCCCCTTCCCCCCGAAATGGATCAACTAGATAATTGTGGATGGATGCTTGACTTCCAGCGGCAAATTGATATGCATATTCGTACGAGAACATGTTAATGTGATATGAATATTAACCCTGCTTTGTACTAGACCGACACCCTGAGCCGGATTTTCAGCATGATATTTCACAGGAAGACATGTCGCCTTACCCGGACATATTATTATGATTTCGAGCCGACCAGTCCTTGCTCTTACTCCTTAATTTCGCGTGCTTAGCAGGAAAGCAGCAAAATATCGATTTTCAAGACTTTGGTTCGAACCCACGACTTCCCGCACTCGAGGCGAATATGCTACCACGAAAGCACCGCCACTAGCCAGTAACCCGCTATATAAAATGTTTCGTAGGAAGCCACTCATATATACACCTCCCGACTCAAGTAAACAGGGCTAAAGTATAAGCATTGATTTTTTTGGCGAGTGGGGGGCATGTTCTTTTGTTAATGTTTGATTCCACATTTCTTGAAAGAGATTTTTATCTATTTCTGAAGGGAAGCGAAATAGTTTGTTTCCATTGAAAATGAGGGGAAAATAAAACAATAATGAAATAAAAAAAAAATAACCATGTTATTGAACTTTTTTTTTTTTTTATCAAAATCGAAAAATATGTTTGTCCTAAGCACAAGGAAATACACGTGCTCCTGCCCACACTAGATGAAATGTCGGTGCCTAACCAATCTGATTAAGATACAATGTACAGATCATCTGTCCAAGCTTTGATTACAAGGATCGGACAACACTTCATTTTACCTTCTGTTCTGGTAACTAATACATCAGCCAATGAAATTTCAGCCTTCAAATTTATGAAGGTGTGTATCAATCCGACAAAACCAGAGAATCCCAATGGTCTTTAAAACAGAAAATAGAATAGAGCGTTTTCAGATCAGCGTAAGCAAAGCTTGGACATGCAATATCTGTAATTTAATCAGATGTGTGTCTAAATTAACATAAAAAAAAACTGCATTAATTTATTGTTTACTGAGGCCTGTTGGTCTCTTATAGATAGAGAGTTCTGTTTTGTGTTTTAATTTTTTTTTAAGTGAAGATTTACGGCGGCGGCTTTAAATATTTTGCGTTTATCTTGAAAACTACAATGGATTTAAAAAAACAAAACCAAATTATCTAATGTGTCTGAATATATTCTATAGTAAAGGTCCCATTTGGGCTATTTTGGCTCTTATGATTTTAGTTGTTTTATTGCCTATTATCTTGATAACTTATCCATAGAGAAACCTTTCCTTGCAAAATGGTATAGACAAGAACAGATATATTTAAAAATAAATAAATTATAATTATGGTCATTTACTTTTATTGGGGGTGAGGACGTGGGAGGAAACATGGGAATTTCTCTTATTTTTTCAAGTCTTGACCTTGAAGAAAGAAAAAAAAAAAAACAATCACGACCCCCCCCCCCCCCTTTTTCAAAGACATAAACATTTCAACCCCTTCCCCCCCCCTAAAAAAAGACACCCCGAACAATCACACACACACATTTCTCAATACTTTTGTTCGTAATAACAAACAAATAAACGCTTTCAGTTTCTATTGCATTATAAGTTTGAAATATTGCGTCAGTAGTGGAACTAGAACTTCAAGTGTGGAAGTTGTTTGCGACGTTAGGGAACTTAATTTGGATATGCCGGTTATTGTCTCATTGGTATTTACCACACCTTCATTTAATTTTAGCTTCAGATAATAAAAATACTCGGCTAGAAAAAAAATTGTTGAAACTCACCGAGGCGTAAAAATTGATGTCTTTCGAGTCAAAACTATTCATTTTTACTGTAGGGGGAAGTGTACGAACCCTGAAAAGTTAGGGCAAGTATGGACACACCTTTCAAGTTTGATACAGCTCTGAATTTGTATATGGTTAAATATCTGACACATCATAGGTTTTTGACACATAACGAATGTGGTCTAAGTTTTAAAAAGAAGAAAATGGACACTGACCTATTATAAGGTCCAATATCCAAAATCTAAATATATTGTTAGATTCAGCATAACAAAGAACCATAAGAATTGTTTGTTTTGGTTCCATATTCCTAAACAGTTATAGTCTGTCAACAAAGTATTTACGGACGACGAAGAAATCGCCAAAGCATTATACGGCGGAAAGTCTATAACTATAAAAAACTAAATACCACCTTTCCATCCAAAAAAAAAAATTAAATCAAAGGCCCCCTTAATTAAAAATGATCGGTCCCTCATATGAGTCATTTCCATAACAATGTCCGATGTTTTCCCATTTTTGTGTCTATCTTAAGAAATGTAATAAATAAAGAGAAACTTGAACAGCTAAAATGATCACCAAGGCAAAATTTACAAAAATGAACATACTGGAAATTCATGTAATAACTTTTTATAGAAAAAAAACGCTAATGCTAGGTATAAAGATATTGACAAATATAATGCCAACCCTTGTTAAAATGAGCAAAGATCATGGCATAGAAGAATTATTTCTTAATTTTAATAACTATAACCGTATGTTCATTATTGTAGACCCCGTTTGTTTATTATTGTAGACCCATCGATTTGCAATTCATATTTTGACAATTTTCCAACAATATCAGATGTGACCTTTTTCATCTTAAAAAGAGGTACCAACAAGCCAAGGTTTATCTCTTTTTAAAACTCAACCATTTTCTAAACGATAGCTACAGATTTGCACCAGGTTTATAGTAATTCCACAGAAGCAGATCGGAATCAGTTATGACGTAGACAGTAATCGTTCTAATCGTAATCATGTTCATTGACCATAATGACGATAAAAGCACATCATATAATGACGTTTCGACATCATATAATGAAGTAAACCGAACCACATCATAGAAGGTTACAACCACATCTTATAATGACACAACCACATCATATAAAGCTGGTTGTACATAATATAAGTACATTTGCTCATCATATAAGTATATTTGCACATCATATACGTATATTTGCACATCATATAAGGATCTTTGCGCATCATATAGGTACATTTGCACATCATAAAATTATATTTGCACATCATATAAGGATATTTGCACTTCATATAAGAATATTTGCACTTCATATAAGAATATTTGCACATCAAATAAGAATGTTTGCACATCATATAAGTACATTTGCACATCATATAAGTACATTTGCACATCATATAAGTAAATATGCACATCATATAAGTATATTTGCACATCATATAAGGATGTTTTGACATCATATAAGGATGTTTTGACATCATATAAGGATACTTGCACATAATATAGGGATATTTGCACATCATATAAAGGCTTTTGCACATCATATAATGACAAGTGCACATCATATAAAGGTAAATGCATAGCATATAATGAAAATGGTCATAACAAGACAGTTTTGGCGTTCCATATTTTCGCGGTCATAGTTCTTCTGATGAAATCATAATCGTCTAATTATGTCAGATTGTTACATTTTGACTTCTCACATCTACGAATTTTTCAAAATTAATGTGATAGTGATGAAATGCCATTTAACTTGATTACACTTGTTCTTATTTGTAAACCAACTGGAACAAATGTGTATTTCTGCTAGCAACAGCTTACCAATGGTTTTCAATATATTACAAAGACTCAAGTAGACAATAGTAGATAAGTTTCAGTGGGTTTCGAACTCTTTCCGGCTTTAACACTAACAGGGAACATACAGGGTAGATATTACATACATGAGTCGGAAAAACGTGATTTGCTGCCTTGTACATATAAATGTATTGTGTTGCTCAGGATGTAAACAAATCGATAATTAGTTGTAATTTGTGTCTGAGGAAAAGAAAAAGAGATTGTGGGTACAATAATTGGAACAGACGCGTGGTCATCATTTCATAACCGTAAGGTATTTCAAGATGGCGTCAGTGAATCTTGAATATTTGAAGATATAATTTCATCGTTTCCAATAGGGACACATTGTTCAATGGCTTCCTTGCAAGCAGATACTTACAAGTAAATCAATATTTGAAAATCGTTTACACAAGGAATTCAGAAATTAATGATGGCGTATATTATTGTGATTGTTGATTAATAAACATTTCAGGAAATACTATTGTCTAAGTTTAAATGCCATTTGTTTTTTTATTTTGGCGCACTCTATTCTTTTGTAATATTGGAACTTACAAAATGTTTCCATACGCAAGCGCTACTGTATGTAACTACATAAAAATGATAAATTGGTAATTTTAAGAGAAGAACTGACAATACAAAGGCATAAGACAAAGACGAAAAAAGGAAAACTGATTGAACAAGACTATATTGACAGTTGTGGCGTCTTCATATGCTCTGTAACATGGAAGGAGCACGACTTAATATCATATATCATTCATACATTATCAGATGATAAAATAAACTTCATATGTAAATGGTTTATTATTTAGTTAGTTGTACAAGATGAAACATCTAACAGTAAATAAATGATAAAGATGCCGTGTGTAAATGTGGAATTTTTCCTTGATTTATGAGTGAAAAAATCTGCTTAACGTAAAATACTGTCGAAAATGAAAATGTAAAAAACACATATTTTTTTTTATACCGAAATGATTATTACTGACGTAAGAAATAGAAAAAAAAACAGAGACACTGAACAAATATCCCCACAAAGAGTCAATTTAAAGAGACTACTGACGATCTCCAAACAAAACTAATGTAAGAAACCAAGTGGTAATCAAGACAATACTTCAATAAAAGATAACCTAGTTGTAAACTCATGTGCTACGGAGGAGTAAATATTTCCAACATGTATTAGTTAACCGTATTTGGCACAACTTTTTCCGATGGGTCTTATGTAGACGAAACGCGCGTCTGGCGTATTGAGTCATAAGCCTGGTACCTTTTGATAGCTATTATTTGTGTGTGTCTCTGTCCTGTATGTTTTCCCATTTATTTGTGTTGTAGTCCTGTCATGTAATCTTGTCATTGTAATGTTATATTTAACATTGTCATAAAAGCGGGAGGTTTGGCTAGCCACAAAACCAGGTTCAACCCACCATTTTTTCTTAAAATGTCCTGTACCAAGTCAGGAAAATGGCCATTGTCATATTATAGTTCGTTTCTGTGTGTGTTGCATTTTAGTATTGTGTTTCTGTTGTGTCGGTGTTCTCCTCATACATTTGATGTTTTTCCCTCAGTTTCAGTTTGTAACCCGGATTTGTTTTTTTCTCAATCGATTTATGAATTTCGAATAGCGGTATATTACTGTGTTGCCTTTATGTACATAAGCATGTTACACCAGGACATTACTAAGCGGGTGTACATTATTCGATATTGGGTATTCATAAGATAGCTAGTTGTTGTACTTGATCAATGCTAAGTAATTGTAACTCACCCTCGATAGCGAGACTATACCGGACACCTCAATCATTTTCATGTTAGGACAATATTTGTATAACATGTCGCAAAAAAAGAAATCTGCAACTAGTTGTATTTTTAAGACAATTATCATTGTCCATGTTTTTCTACTTTATTGATTGATGGTTGATTACCTTACGCCGCATCAGCACAAACAGGTTATATTGCGTCGAGAGCTATTTTAAATATTATAAGAAGACATTTTTTTTTAATCAAACAAAATGTCTTTCAATTTACTAAAACTTTATTATAAAGTGAAATTACTTATTCACAAATAAAATTTCATCAATAAGATAACCTGATAAAAACTTAAAATCGTTTAAAACTTATACAAAAAATTGGAATATATTCATTTTTTTTTCAAATGAAACAATTATTTCAACAGGAATATTATTAAATAAATCATACATATTATTTACATTACAATGTCTTTTAAAGTCAATACATTCAACCAAAATATGATTAATTTTCCGTGGAAAGACCTATTGATTTTGTTCTGATTATTATTATTTGTCTTTTCTTCCGCCACTTTTATTTCTTACGAGACAATTTTATTCCGCAAGATGTCGCTTAGATATTTTTTATATGATATTGAACAGTTTTTGAAACTGACACGGTTTAAATGAACACTTTTCCTTGTAAGAGTTTTCTCCCCGAACATGTTTTCTTTGTGATTCCTACTCGTAACCGTAAAAGAAACCGACACCATTATTTGACCGTTACATCTTCAGGTTGTCAAAATCAATTTTGACCGAAGCAATACAGAGACTCCATACGAGAGTTATTTTCCCTTACATATTTGGTATAATTGAAATGTATTTGTAGCTGGTAAACCATAAGTAACAGACACCTGGGGTATTTTGATTTGAAGTCCAGGTCCACAAAAATGAAAATGAGGTCAAGGTCATGTTCTAAATTTTGATTATGACTTATTTTGGATTTTCCTCAAAAACCGTATAAGATATCGACATTATATTTGACGAAATTGTGTTTTGTGGCATGTTGCAACAGAGAAATGTTGGTTTAAAGGGTACGTTGACATCTACTAGGAGTTATTTTTAAAATTAGCTGTGATACAAATCATTAATCATATATAGTCGAGACCTAGGGTCTTTTGAGTTGAGGTCCTTGCTTTATGATCTTGAAATGTAGTTCAAGGTCAATATGACGTTCTAAATTTTGGCCTTTGCTATAATTTCATATTTTTATATGATGAAGCTATTGGGTCTTATGCATTAGGTTGGTAGATATATGACCTTGAAAAGGTAAGTCGGAAGTGGCCTTTTGTGAACCGAAAGTAGCCAATTCCTACACTGGTTTCATTTAAAATTACCTAGAACCATATAATTTTGGAATCAATGTGCGGTAACCTATCATATGGTACAAGTAGTGAATTGTTTTCAACCGGAAGTTGCAATGTATCATCCTTATGTCAAGCAAAAGCATATGTAAACCATATATTTTTAGAATCAGTGTGACCAAAGCTGTCATGTGAGACCGATAGTGACATTTTCTAAACCAGAAGTAGCAAATCGTCTCTCTTATTTCAGACGAATGTATATAGAAACTATATGTTTTTTAATCAGTATGAAGAAACTTATAATTGGACACCAATAGTAACTCTGAGTAAACTGAAAGTAGCTTCTTGTCAATTATTTAGAAATTTAGTGAGGAAAGACCTTCAATTGTTAGAGAACAATTGGTTTGAAATGGTATACTTGCAATCGCATGGCATATACATACTGGTTGTATTTCATTTCTTAAAAGAAATTCGTGGTTATTTCTGGAATGAACAATAGGGCATCTAGTAATGATGCACTGATCTTTCCTGCTTATAAATTTGTTTAAAGTTTTTCATAAAGTTAGTCTAATTTCATGCAATTGATTGTCGTTCCTTTTACTCTAAGTGTTTTCCCATACATTTAAAACATATTCTCTTTTATTATATTTAAAATCATTATATGGTATTTCACATTTAGACATAGGGTCGGTCAGGGAATTCTTTGCTACCTGATCTAAAACTGTGTTTCCGTGAATGCCGGTATGACTTGGCACCCATAAAAATATAACTTCTTTATTTCTCAAATTTCTCATCACGTAAAGGTTTTTTGGAATTAACGGGGTTTTAATTTTGGTATATTGTATTGCATGAAGACATGATAGTGAAATTAGAACATATAACAAACTTTGATTTTTCAAAAGTAGCAATAAACTGCAAGGCCAAATTTATCGCCTTAATTTCTGCAGTAAAGATGGTGCTTTAAAAAAAGCAAAATGAGGATGTTAAATTTGATGTATGCCTTTTTGTGCTTCTTTGTTACATTTGCTTATTTTATAGTGAGCAAGATGATTGCTGTGCCCCTAATTTTGACATTTTTACCTATTGGATCTGTTTGTTTTGTTCACGGATCGTTGTCAATATAATGGAATTTGATGCGACTGTCATACAAGTGAGAGGTTTAGCTAGCTACAAAACCAGGTTCAATCCACCATTTTCTACATAAGAAAATGCCTGTACCAAGTCAGAAATATGACAGTTGTAATCAATTCGTTTGATGTGTTTGAGCTTTGGTTTTGACATTTGATTAGGTACTTTCCTTTTTGAATTTTCCTCGAAGTTCGGGTTTTTTTGTGATTTTACTAGTTATAATTGTTTTTATTCTGTGTACACCTTATTTATTTTATGATTTAAAAAAAAATAAGGATGACCGCCTTTTACACTGCGGGTAGATTAGTGTCTCGCAATTTAGTTGTTACAGTTTTTCATCAAGTAGTCCCTTTTTCTTCTCAAATCTGTATTATTATTGACTTCTTGGCATTAAGCCCGTTACTATCAGAACAGACTACGGACAATAAAAATTAACATGAAAAAAAAGAAAAAAAGAAAACAAGGGGCTATTAGTTGGCAAATGTGTACCTGTGGATGTCACATGAGGACATAATCACATGTGTGTACATAACTGATATTGGGTATTAATAAGAAGACTAGTTGTACTCGAGAAACAACAAGTGTTACCCAAAATCGGTTGCGGAACTATCCCGGACACTTTTTCATATAAAAATTAAAACTTTACAACATGTCGCTATTAGGGCAATCTCCAACTCGTTTTTTTATTAAAACTATTATTGTCAAAGCTTTATCACCTTATTAGTTGTGATATATCTTTGTACAATTTATGTTATGATTTTGGAACACAATGATGACTGCCTTTTACGCTGCAGATGGATGAGTGTCTCACATTTTTTATCGATGAGTCCCTTATTTCTTCACAAATCTGTTTCATTATTGACTACATGGCATTATGCCTGTTATTACCTACGCAACAGAATGCGATATTACTATAATGTATGCAATTTTATAAAAACAACGCTTTCACTTTGAGTTTGTTTTCAATTGTCTATTATTTTGATCATTGAACGATGTAATCGCAACTACTCTTATAAACAACTGTCAAACAAGCTGGGTTTTTAGCTATAGGTATAACATTTAATAATATTGTTAATCATTTGTCACTATATTTTGCCTATCATAAACAAATCGACGGATGACACCAGAAGGGTATGAACTATCGATTATTCAGTGCGTTCAATAGTTTTACTGACTTCGTGTTGTTCTAGTTTGATGTTTTTGTAGTGCATTGTGCCTTTTTTGTTTGCTAGTAATGTCTAATTTGTTATGTTTCATTTTTGTGTTTATTAACACTCCTTTTGTTTCTTGTCAAATCAATTATTTTTTTTTCGTTAAATCCTTTTATATTGACATTCTGATTATTGTCAGGTTAGACGTATAATCTAACATATCCTTGAATTGATTATTCCAGTTATCGTCCTGACATATTAGCTTATTACTGTTTAACATGTCTAATCTCTTTAAGATTGACAACTTGTGTATATGTCCTACTTTGCAAAGCTAATGTCCCCTTCTTTATGAATAGTTATGTCATATATATTAACACAAGTACTAAACAAAAAAAGAAAAACACATCTTTACCCTATTATATAGGTTTATATAAACTGAATATGATAAAGAAAACCAGATATATTGATTTAAACATAAGATAAAAGTGATCGATTGTTGGTTGCTTAACATCCAGTGGCAAATATTTTTTTATTGTCCGGTGGATGTTTTATACTTGTAATTGCTAGAATTTTTATTTTTTGCGTAAAATATAACAGGCCCAAATACAATGTATAGTGTTAAACTTGTTTATCGAAACCATTGTCTGCTTTGCCAGATAAGTAATGTCATGTTGTGAAAATAGTGTAACAGAAGCGAAATCGTGAGCAGGAAAATTATCGTCTATCTAATAACATAAATTGCATACTGATTATACGACAAAGCCATTGTTTTAAGTTTCCGTGAATTGATACATGAAATATGTCTCATTTACGCCAGTGATTTTTCTTCTCGTCGTTCATCATATTTTGTCATCTATTTGCCCTTTTCTCAACTACTTATGGAATTTCGTATCTTCCACCTTTTTTTTGTTAACAGATATACCTAAGAAAATAGCCAGATTCATCTAAGGTCAACTTTGCCTGAGGGAGTTGAAACCTCCTTTTTTTATTATTTAAAATATATAAACGAACAATTTTAAAAATGTTTGTTTCAAATCATGTGAGTACCGAAGAACTGACTACTGAGCTGGTAATACCATTGGGGACTAATAGTCCACCAGCAAAAGTATCGACCCAGTGCTATAAAGAATGAAAACAACACGTTATAAAATCAATGCGTCCGAAGCGCTTTTCTTGATTAACCTTCATCAGGACACTCAAAGCCGAATATTTGAAAGCCAAGGGTGTTTAAGAACCGACACAGTTGAAGAGCTATATGACCAAAAGTACCTAAAATAGCCAAATCCATCTGAGGTCAACTTTGCCTGCGGGAGTTGAAACCTCAGTGAGTTAATTTTTACCTAAAAAAAATGATGTTATTTTTTAATGTTTACAAGAATGTCCTTCTCATTCATCATTTATCTTGACAAAAGACAAAACTACCTAAGATTTGCCCAAAAATCGTCAAACAAATTGCTATTTTGAATCATTATTAGCATTTCTGATTTGAGTTCATGCTGCAGAATATGTAAAATGGACGCTAGTACATGTAACAACATGGACTTTTTATATGTGAATTTAAGTTAATATTTAAAGACTTTTTTGAAACGAAAGGGTGATGAATAATGCATTTCGGATAATTTGCATACAATCATGTTGATCGGGCTGTTTTTCTGGATAACTATGATTGACTAGAGCTAAGTATATTTTGTAAATAATATTGCTGCAAAATGAATTAATTTTCATTGATGTCTTGAATTAGTATATCAAACAACTAATTAAAGCAGGACATCTATTAACATATGCATCATCATTCAACGTTTGAGGTTTTTCTATACGAATACACATCTCAGTCTGTGTTTAATTGTCAAGTATTAAGTACTTGACTCAAAAGGCTAACAATACATTATTATGATCACACCAAGGGTATCCTTTATCTGATGATGATAAGTCTCCACTTGATAAAATCAACCTGACGACTTATAGAAAGTCTGTTGCCTGTGTTATTCGCATTTAAAACGTACAAGTACTATCGTCCTTCAGAATAAAGTATTTTCACATGATTGTTTATTTCTGATTAATTTGGTAGGCGTATTTCAAATAAAAAAAGCTGCACAACGATCATTTCATTGTTCATAGTGATCCCAGGTATATTTCACTACAGATACAAGGTACAGTAAAAATACAAATAAGGATTTGTGGGGTATAATATACGTAAACAGTAAGATTTTTATGATATTTAAATACTAGTAACAGTTTTAAGACTCAGCAGATAAAATAATTGCAACATCTAGTAGTATTCTTTGATTGAGTTTTGTTTCAGATAAAATTGTGCCTTTGTAATATGACCGAGTTTTTGTGATTTGATTAAATTTGTTTATAAATATCTTTCGTTCTTAGCGAATATATTATACTAGAAAAAAAACTGTTTAGCTCTTTTGCAAAATAAAAGATTGTTACTTGCACTTGGCAAGACCTAGAGCTTTCAAATTGCTTGTCTTTTTAAAATAAAATGTAGGCATTCAAAGTGGAGTAGGAAATATATAAGATTTACCTAGCACTGGGGTAGAATTCATTCCTTAATGTCGCTGGTTTTGTCAATGTTAGTTTAATAGTATTCGAATTTGAAATTTACTTTATTTTGCATTGATGTCTAGTAAAACAGATTTCAAATCCGACCAATGCTATCCTGTAACAACTATGCATTTATGTGATGTAGAATGATTGCTAATGAGAAACCTATCCACTTGAGTTTAGGTGATGTAAAATGATCGCTAATGAGAAACCTATCCTCTTGAGTTTATGTGCTGTAGAATTATTGCTAGTGAGAAACCTTTCCACTTGAGTTTAAGTGATGTAGAATGATTGCTCATGAGAAACCTTTCCACTTGAGTTTAGGTGATGTAGAATGATTGCTCATGAGAAACCTTTCCACTTGAGTTTAGGTGATGTAGAATGATTGCTCATGAGAAACATATCCCCTTGAGTTTAGGTGATGTAGAATGATTGCTCATGAGAAACATATCCACTTGAGTTTAGGTGATGTAGAATGATTGCTAATGAGAAATATATCCACTTGAGTTTAGGTGATGTAGAATGATTGCTAATGAGAAACCTATTCACTTGAGGACAACGGACGAATATGAAAACAACTATAAACCAACAACGAGCAAAACTCAAACCTATAATGGCTATTAAAGGATCCAACATTACAAAATGGGAGACAAATCAGAAGAAAAGACCAACGGCCTTATATATCCCAAAATGAAGGAATCCAAAAACAAATATTGCAGGAATCAATGACAATCACTAATTCACAGGCTCCTGACTGTTGACAGACACATACAGAATGTGACAGGAACCAATAGCAATCGTTATATCACGGGTTCATGACTGTTGACAGACACATACAGAATGTGGCGGGTTGTACAACCCATAACCCGAGATAATGGTGTAACATCACAACAAAAAGCTATGAAAATCTGTTCAAAAGGTTGATTAAACAGATCGGCACTAATTAACACACACCCATTACCCAACAACAACAAAAAACAACGCAAGGCATAGATCTTAAAGTACTCTAGAATACTGAAAAATGTTTCAAAGTCAATTGAAACTTATAAATAAATCATAATTATATGTATTTAAAGGGCACATGTCATTAAGACCTTGTAAAATACAAGTAACATACGTATCGTACATGTAGTATAGTCATACATGTTTTTGGGTGCCAAATATATATGATTGAATAAATATCTTATAACATGTTCATATTTTGTATGGTAATATATACATAGTTTAGATTCATCAAAATTGTCTGTTGGAGTTAAAATTAAATGTGCTTGAAGGGGAGAATGATTTAAGAAATGCAGAAATTAATGCATTCTGTTTAACAAAATGTGCTTTCGGGTACATTTTGCAATAATAAACATCTCCATTCACCCATTACTGATCATGACTAGGCCCAAATTTTTTCATTTTTTTGTTCACAGAAGTTGTTATCTGAAATGATGAACCTAAGTGATCGTAGAAAAAATCCCTAACAAATTGCATTCATTAAGCAACATTTTATTTCTATAAAATGTTTTAATCTTTGTTCAAACTAATTTTACCATGCAGCAAGGGCTGTTCCAAATTGGAAAAATTGTCAGTGTTTGTCCTCGGTAGGATAATCTCTTATTTAAGTTGTTACCGTGTTGGTTGTATCAAGTTTATCTTTTAGTTTCACGGAATTTGAGTGTTGATAGCAGATAATTTGAAGTCTTTGTTAAATTTATTTAACAATATGATGACGAGTCCTTCAAAAACCTGTAATTTCTGTTGTTCATTAAGTACAACTCGATACAGATTCCAGGTATTTTGTTTGATAAATGATGAAATTATCGTAATATTACATCCCAGGAATGTAATCAGCGTTGACGCTTTGGAGAAGAGTGCTTTCTTTCACGTCCGCATTTTAATCAAGTATGGCATGCCAAGATAACATTTTAGATGATTGTTAAGGATGGTGAAAATAAATTCAAAACTATGAACAATAACATAAATTGTTAATCATACGGCATAGTTTGGTTTTATCAAAATGAATTTACGACTTGTTTCAACAAAATCCTGAACAAGTAATTTGTTCAGTTACAAAACAATAAAAAAAAAGATCGAATACAACTATCCGACAATATGATATATATTGGGTATCAGATATTCACGCGGGGTGCGTTAATATAGAAATAAGAAGATATGTTATGATTGCACATGCAGTAACTCTCTATACGTATACCAAATGCTGTAGAAGTTAACAACTATAAGTCACCTTACCGCCTTCAAACATTAGCAAAACCCACATATCATAGTCAGCTACAAAAGGCCCTGAAATGACGCTTTCATTGTTAAATAATTCAAAGAGAAAACTAACACCATGATAAATGTACAAAACAATAAACGAAAAACAAATATGATATACAGCAACAAACGACAACCACTAAATTGTAGGCTCCTGACTTGGGACAGACACATACAGAAAGATTAATATATACAAGGAGTGATGGTTCTCTTCCTATATGCCGATATACACAGACGTCCCACTGGTATGGGTAACTATTGTTGAAATGTCAAATATATCAATGGTATGTAATTTCACGGTGGTAATATATCAAATTTATTATACGTCAATGTTATATGTTTTATTTTTCAAAATCACATTATCAGATAACGACGTCAAAGGAAATAAAATCAACGTTTTATTTTGACTCTTTATTTTGTATCTCAACTTTAACGATCATTACTCACATAACAATAGAATATTATATGGTGAAATGTATATGCTGGATACTATATGCTATTATAATGCTCAATGATGTTTCTGCAATTTATCGGACCTTGGGCTCTTTACCAGAGACATGGGAGAAGCAGTGTTCAGTTTAAAAAAAAAAAACATATATTGGTGATATGAATGATTGGAAAGTGTTTTGCTTCCTGAAGGTACTAGTAATAGGCCCCCTACCCCTCACCTCACGCGGTATAGAACTTCTAGTAAGGGAGGAGGGCACTGACTGCCTAAGAGGGGGCATGCTATAGTCATGCGTCAGTGATTCCCTTAATAATCAACCGGAAGGGCGGGCTCCCCCCTAAATCAGCCTCTGACTTCTTTTGAACTAGGACCAGTATATCTGTTCCTGTTTTGAAAAATCCCTGAATGTCTGAACTTAGGTTTTCCAAATTCTGAATAACAGGTGCTTGTTTTTGTATATCGTGTCAACTGTGAAATATAGTGAGACTTTTTATTCACTATATCTGAATATTATACTTAATCACTGACATAAAACGCTTACTAGAGCAAATTTTCATCATAGATATTTTTATCCTCGTCAAGCTCATAATTTTTACTAAATGAATATAAATAGCGGTATGATAAAATAAAGCTACGCAAAAATATTAATATTGTTTGGTCCGAGCTATCTGAGGGCCGAATGTGTCCATTTAAATTTACCTGAGCAAGCAGTTAAGTCAAGGGCGCCACTAAATGTGCTAACATTTGAACTATAAAAAAAACGGGAAAATTAGCAAAGACTTGCTTTGGAAATCAATTATTGCCTGAACATTAATACTATTGTAACCATTATTATTTATAAAAGCTTGTTCTTCATAATCTGTTGAATGATTCCGCACAATAATGTTGCCCGTCTTTACAATCAACACTGCTCGGTAAGCGGTAACATACAAACGAATAACTGTCGATAAGTGCAATTTCTTTCTGTTATCGGATGACTATTATATGTATCAGTTCCATCCTACACACTGTCTTGTCTAATCTGTCTCCAATTTATGTTTCAACTCAACTCCTAACACATCTATTGTATTGTTTTTGTTTTTAAATCTAAAGCGCTTTCATAGCTGGTCATTGCTAAAATACCTTTTCAGGGGATACATCTAATTTTTCGAGCACACTAATGTTCGCATTGCTACAGCAGCCATGTTTGATGTTTTAAATCATATGATTTAAATTTAATACACCCTCATGAGGTTGATTAAATTTAACGACAGTTTTAGCATTTTTTACACCGCGTTAAAATTAACGAACAACACACTTATCATATGATTAATTTTAATCCAATGATTTAGAAATTTTTACGACTCATTAACACTAACGACAAGTTGAACAACAGACCCCAGTGGTCGTAATTTCAGCACCCAAATTCAACATTATGATTTACAAGTAAACTATTGAAGACTCCGTACTCCGTACATCGTTTTTTTTTTTTTTTTTTTTTTTAATACTTTCACTCGTGGTGTCAACGTATATTAGTTGTGCGGAACAGAAGTTCCAATGAAAACTTTGTTATACACAATTGGTCCATAATATCTGTCCCTAGTGACACTTTTATCATAAAGGAACCTTTATTTCATGACAACAGCACATTACCAGAAAACATGGGCTACAAGATTAGTGCCAACGTTATTAATTGTATACAAGTAGACAGGAAATGCAGAATAAAAACAAAACAAGATACAAAAAACTACCTGACAATTATAAAAACAACAAACGGGTTATTGTTGGTAATTGATATAGGTTGATACATTTTAACCAATGAAAACATTATTAATAGAGTATAGTGAAAACGCCAAACAGAAAGCCAACTGATTATTGTTAATTGTGTACTCGTATTGCTTAATAACATGTGTTGAGTTTTAAACGATGTACGAAATGAACCTCTACAATTTTAAGTTAAATTTTGCCTAAACATGGCCAAGTTAGGAGCCTGTAATTCAGTGGTTGTCGTTTGTTTATGTGTTACATATTTGTTTTTCGTTCAATTTTTGTACATAAATTAGGCCGTTAGTTTTTTCCTTTGAATTGTTTTACCTTGTCATTTCTGGGCATTTTATAGCTGACTGAGCGGTATGGGCTTTGCTCATTGTTTTAGGCCGTACGATGACCTATTGTTGTTAATTTCTGTGTCATTTTGTCTCTTGTGGAGAGTTGTCTCATTGGCAATCATACCACATCTTCTTTTATATATGAAGTCCTTTAGTCTAAGATGAATGATATTTTATTAGTTGTTATTGCCTTTGAACTAGGGAGCGCCTTCAAACTAGTTTAATCCCGCCACATTATGTATGTGTCTGTTCCAAGTCAAGAGCCTGTAATTCAGTGGTTGTCATTTGTTGCTATATATTATACATGTTATATTTGTTTTTCGTTCATTAGTTTATACATAAATCAGGCCGATAGTGTTTTCGTTTGAATTGTTTTGAATTTATCATTTCGGGGTCTGTTATAGCTGACTCTGCAGTATGGGTTTTGGTCATTGATGAATGCCGGACGATGACCGTTTGATGCTAATTTATATGTCATTTGGTCTCTTGTGGAGAGTTGTTTTATTGACAATCATACCATATCTTTTAATTTTCATATTTACAAAAATGTACATTTAATGCAAACGCATAGTTTTTTTTGGGGTCATAACTGATTGCATTCTGACGTCATCAATAATTGTTTCGTTTTACATTTTTTTAATCAAAACAGACATGAAACGAGATCGTATGATACATGTTCAAGTCCGTTGCAAAGTTATTTTCTTATATTTTTCAGTTAAACATTAATATAAAATCAGTTCTTATACCTGCATGTCTACATTGTCTGACTTATAGAATATATTGTGTATGATGTTTTGGCAAATATTGTATAAAACTTTTATTTCAGCTTTAAACCTCGTTTTTATAACATCACTGTACCACCTGCATCACCTCACACCACAGGTCATGGAACTGATAGTTCACATGTTTGCTGCAATATTCGCTTTGAACTTCCTGGGACGACCCGCCTTGCAGCTAGATCAATCAGTTCTGGGTCTATTTCCAGAGTTTATTAGGTTGAAACAGGATATCAAGTCTGAACTAGCATCTATAAAGTAGAAGCTTCAGAGTAAGAAATGCTATACGAAAATAAGGTTCCAATTCCTTGTGACAAAATGGACCATGGAAGCCATCTGATTATTATTTTAGTTCATATAGCTTCCAACGGTTGTTTCCTTTTTTCACATTACTTGCTTTCAAATCATTAGGTTTGAGTTGAGACAAATTCAGAAAAGCGCTGCGTACGCAATGAATTTGTAAAGTATTTTTTGCAATCAGAATAGTAAGTTAATGGCAAAACTTTTAACGATGAATACACATTAAAATTCAGACCCTGAAATTAAATAAGCTTGATGATATTGAATGGTCAGTCAACTAGCACGTGTGGGTTATACTTCACACATTACAACTTTAATTACCATTTCATACACAGTGTTTGGTAAATTGGTGTAAGAGCTACAATATTATTAACAACATATATTTTACTTAAATCAGCTTTTTCGTATATCTAGCAGAATAGCAACATTTCTCCTTTTTTGAACTATAGTCCCAAAATGTAAATTTGAAACCCTAAGCAAATGCGTAGGACAAATTTAACACATAGTTACTGATACTTGATGGACAAATTTAACACATAGCTACTGATATTTGATAGACAAATTTAACACATAGTTACTGATATTTGATAGACAAATTTAACACATAGTTACTGATATTTGATAGACAAATTTAACACATAGTAACTGATATTTGACAGACAAATTTAACACATAGTTAATGATATTTGATAGACAAATTTAACACATAGTTACTGATATTTGATAGACAAATTAAACACATAGTTACTAATATTTGATATACAAATGTCCCTTGAATGAATAAATGCCCCTACATGTTTTTTTTTAGTTAATCAACGTTTACATAATAAATACTGTTTATTTGTCACATAAAATTAAGCAACCGCCAATCAATCAATACTGTTTATCTTATCAGGTGGACAAGATAAGAGAGTTGCATTTAATGCAAAACTACAACCAAGGATAAAAGTTATGTTGCCTTCAACGACAGTGGTATTTGATTACGTTATCACAAACTATGAAAACGCTTATAACAATCGAAATGGGCATTTTACTGCTCCTTATGATGGGGTGTATTTCTTTGTTTCTACATTTCATTCGATGATTTATAATAGCTATGGTCTACACTTGCAAATGGTCAAAAAACAACTATGTTTTATCCGAAGCATCAGCTGACACAAGTGATAAAAGCTCAATGAATGCAATAGTATCTCTAAAACGAGGTGATGTTGTCAAAATACGTAATAATCCAATTCATAGAGGAACATTTCAGGAAGGTATGAGTTTCATTTCTGGTTATCTTGTGTATTGAATCCAGAACACACATAATACACGATTTCCATACGGTTGATTCTAAATTACTTTGATTTGTATTGTTGTAATAAACTTTTGTGAAACCTGTTTTCAGTTATTGCAATTGTGCATTCTCAAACATTACAAAACCTGGTATACAAAGGATATACATAAACAAATCATTTACTCCAACGACACCATTGAATAACTTTGACAACTCAACCTAAACAGTTTGTACCTTAACATATATGTTAGTCCAATAGACTCAAATCACATCAATTGTAAAATGAGTCATTACAATAGTTTATGATAATAATACAAATTAGTTCAATTTGCACAACTGTTTCAATAGACTAATTTCATACAACCAATATTTGACTCAAACGTATATTTTTATTTCGAAATGCTATTTACTCTGTGGTATGACGTTCTGGTACTCGGTCAAGAGCGTGCTAGTACAAGAATTAAAATTAGGCTTGCAATTGGTAAAATTTTGGGGGGAAATTAGCAGTTTTATGTTTCCTATACACGACACAATCATTGCAAAACAGTTATTTTTTTCCCAAATTTTACTGATTGACAGCTTATTTTACTCTATCCACTTGCTCTTAGTTGACCAAGTACCAGAGTAACCTACCACGGAGCAGTTTACCTGTCGAAAGCTTATATACTCCAGAGTCAAAGGTCAGTAATATGGAAGTAGTCTAATTTTTATTTTTTTGTTGATGTTTCAATGGCACCATCTTACGGTGTTTATACGTCACAACTCGTTTTCTATGCCAGTGTCAATTGTGACGTTTTGGATTTCAATGAACGTAATTTATGTATTACTGGTAAATAATTAAGTCAGTGATTCTGTTGTCACAAATTACTTAACTAAATTCTTCCATAGATGCAAAAATTTGGTTTAGAAATTCAGATATGATCCGGGTAAACTTATCGATTCTTTTTATAAACCTATTCTCAAAGGTTACCCATTCAACACTGTAAATATATCTTTGAATAATATTTGATCGGTATAAATATTGATTTTGTTATCCATATTTTAAAATTAGAGTACATATTATGTTATATTTTGCACATGCATGGCTCTACCACCAGTCGATACCTATATCTTGGCATTGAACAAGATCATTTTTTTCTCTTACTGTTAATGACAAATTTACACTAAATCCATTGGATGTTGGATGTGAACTGCTTGATGTTTTAGTCTTAGATACATTATTTTTTTTATTAGTTGTTATTTGCTTTGACCTAGCAGTCAGTAACTCCAAGTAGTCTCAGATCTGTATTTAGTGTCTTTTTTTGTGGAGATGTATAAGTACTCGACCACGTCCGGTTTGTGCTTTTGTCAGATGTATTTCTGCTTTTTGTTGAATTATATTAGAGTATTTATCGTTATTATGATTCTCTTATTTATTTATATTATCATTTGGATAATTATTACTTCATGGTATTAACGAAAATGTAGTAGAAGTAGTACTGTTATATCTTTATTTTTATTAAACATTCAAAGTTGGTGTTCAGTAAACAATCGGGATGTACTGAATCAAACTTTTGATAAACAATGTCGATATATAGATATAAGAAGATGTGGTATGAGTGCCAATGAGACAACTCTCCATCAAAGTCACAATTTGTAAAAATAAACCATTATAGGTCAAAGTACGGCCTTCAACACGGAACTTTGGTTCACACTGAAAATCAAACTACAAGTGCCCAAAATGACTAGTGTAAAACAATTGAAACAGGAAAACCAACGGTCTAATCCATATAAAGAACGAGAAACGAGAAACACTTATAAACCACATCAACAAACCACAACCAATGAACAAAAGGTTCCTGACTTAGGACATATAACATATTAATAAATGTCTTTTGGTTTGTGATAACGTTTTCTTTTTTATAATTGCAAATTTACAATTTAACAAAACTAAAAAGTTACACATATTAAGAATATTTATAGACTCTGCAAATGAGAATTGAAAAGTCCATACATTTACTTGCCAATCAATTTAGCTTATATTACCATTTTCAATCATTTATAACCTGTAGCTAAACAATGTGTCACCAGTTTATTTCAAGTAAGTG
Organism: Mytilus californianus; assembly: GCF_021869535.1. Taxonomy (NCBI): domain Eukaryota; kingdom Metazoa; phylum Mollusca; class Bivalvia; order Mytilida; family Mytilidae; genus Mytilus; species Mytilus californianus. The sequence goes on along the minus strand of NW_026262669.1, from coordinate 4,548,389 downwards.
CGTTGGTCATTTTCACTTTAATAATCGTAACAGAACGAATCAGAACAGATTGTTTACTTCAGGAGAACTTTTTAGTTCGTTTGGGCAATAGTTGTAATTTATGACTATGATTCGTTTGAATCCAATTATCTTCTACTCCTCAAATGTTCAACATATTTTTGAATATTGGAATGTCTTTTAATAAGTCCAACGAGCACAACAAGGTTAACCCCGACGCATTCTTAATGATCCTCTCTCAAGTCTAGAGCATGTTGTTTAGTGGTTGCCGTTGGTTCATGTCTGTCATATTTGCTTGTTTGTACATGATGGTGTGATACATCAGGCCGTTCGTTTTCTCAATTTTATTATTTCATATATTTTATTTCATGGCTTTTTATAGCCGACAATGTCATTAATTGATCTCATTTATGTACCGTGGTTTATAATTTCTAGCATCCACTTGATTTGAACTGAGTGGACAGTTGTCTCATACGAAATCATACCATATATCCTTATTTTCTTATAATAATGCTTTTGGAACAAAGGTGACATGTTTTCTATTTAACTGCTACTATTTCTTAGACCAAATATCCGGAATAACCGAAAACATACATTAAGGATACCTTAATATTCTGCTAGGCAATCATACTAAATCCAAATCCTGGTATCTATCATGATAATCTGTAATTTCAAGTATAGTTTTTGTTTAACTGGGTCAAGGTTATTGTGTTCTTTGAACACTTTTTGCATTTGGGATATTAAGACTTATAAGTCATATACAAACTGACAACGCCATGACAAAAAACCGAAAAGCGTTCAAAATATCAAGTGTTCCGAAATGCAGATTCTGCTCAATAGTTGGCACCTGCCGTGTTTCTCATTTGAATACAAGTTCGGTAATTAGATTAATTTGGGCATGTCACATTCGAGGTAATGAGGACGATATAGTGATTACGACAATTGGAATACACATCTATATAACATAACTTGTATAATGTTTAACAAACTCGTAATGGCACCCGTCAAATTTTTCTTTAGTTCTGAGTTGCATCAGATAATGGTCTGGATCGTTTCAGCTAATGTATTATTTTTAAAATGTGTTATAAAATCATGGCTCTGACTTTGATTTTCACAAAGGGTAGGTAATTCGTTCTTTTCTGAATACAGAAAGACGCTAGATACATGCACAAATTTATACCAAACAAAGACACAGCTCCGCTCTTATACCTATACACGATGGATTGACAAATGAGGAAAATGAATGTACATTTTGTTTGCAAAATATTTAACTTATGAATTATGATGTTTGTTTGTAGACATCGTACCAGTATATGAATTTCCATAACACGAGGTGACAAACATACGGATACAAAAAGAAGAAAACAATTACACAATTTATAATATATACTTATGAAGGAACAGTAGTTGGTATATAGGCACTACCTACTACCTATGTCTCAATTATTATGTTCGTAGTATCCATAAATAAAGCATTCTATATATTTTATAAACCTATAATCAGTTTTAAATTTACAATCCCTGTATGTTTTGCTGTATTGGGGGTTGCATTGACTTATTACTTATAATGACTTAATTAATTTTGAAGGCTTGTTATTTTTATTTCTAATTTATACGAAGTTTTTTTAATATCGGAATATATATGACGTTTCAAATCAATAAACGACACATTTTGATATAATCGTATTCTATCTAAATATAGATTACTGTGTCACGGGTTTTTAAATTTACCTGTGTAAAAAGTGTATATGATTTCCGATAAAATGGCTCAGGCGGCGTCTAAAACATGCGAGATTTGCATAAGTGCCTCGGGATCGCAATACTGCTTAGAATGTGAGCAATACTTTTGTGAAAATTGTAAAACATTTCATAATAGGCAGAAAATATCAAAAACTCACCAGTTTCAGTCTGCATTAGACGTTATCCCGGAAGGTAAATCAAAATGTAAAGACCATAATGAAGACGTAAGTTTTGTGTGTAATACCTGTAACGTAGCAGTTTGCAGCAGTTGTGTGACAGGAAGTCACAAACGGCACGATTTCTCGAAGCTTCAAGACAGTATCTCACGGTTGAAAGCGACGAATGAACAGGAACTGCGTAGAAAGGTACAGGAGGCAACCAAAAACATGGAAAAGATGGAAGAAGGCCTATACATATTCGATGTGAAGGTGGAAGTAGTAGTTAAAGCTATCACAGAAAATGGTTCATAGATAAAGGCCATGGTTGATACACATATCGCACAGATGATTGCATCTGTCAAGGATCAATCCAGGATGGAAAGGGACAAATTGACAAAGATCATAGCAGATACTAGAATGGATTTGAAGGTGGGGAGCGACTTAAACAAGACGATGTATGAACTATACAAGACGCGAAACGATGAAAAATTGTTACAGTCTTTACAGAAGCTTACCGATGACATTGCAAAGCTGGCGATAGAGCCTATAACCGAGTCTCCCGACGTATTCTATACTGCTAAGTCCACAACTGATCATGACATCAAACACCTGTTTGGCACATTTAAGATAAGGTAAATCAATGAGGAAAACCTTAAAGTCGACTGCCTTTTGCAGTCGTAACACATGCTTTAATATGTTTACATTATTTTAATGTGACACTTAAACTTGCAGGGTTTTTCCGGTTCATACATTTCGATAATCAAAATTGTGTTTTTAAATATTAATGTATTTCTGAAATGAAGTTCATGGAAGACTCAGTGGAGACAATTTAATAAAACTAAAAATATGGTCATAAACAGTTGTTTTTTTTGTTGTTGTTTTTTTTTATGATTGATTAACACTGTACTATAGATAAAACAGATGTGGCTAATAACACGTTACATTTCAAATTGAAATAGCAATGCACTCAAGACACTTCGTAAAATTATGAAATAATTCATGAATACACTTTTTTAAACTGATACCGATAATTCTGTTTTCAGCGAGAAAATCCCGCACCCAGAGTTGGTCATCAACTGGCCCCTAAATAAAATTGTGTACTAGTTCAGTGAAAATGGACGTCACACTAAACTCCAAAACATATAAATGAACTAACATTTAAAAAAAAAAAACATACAAGACAAGGCCAGAGGTTCCTGATTTGGGACAGGCGCAGAAATAAGGCGGGGTTAAACTTTTTTGTGAGATCTCAACCCTCCCCCTATACCTGTAGCCAACGTAGAATAAAGAAACACATAGCAATACGCACATTAAAACTCAGTTCAAAAGAAGTCCGAATCCGATGTCAGAATAGGTAACAAAAGAACCTAAGCAAAATGACAATGATACATAAATGAACAAAGAACTACTAGCAGTTACTGACAAGCTAGCTCCAGACCTCAATTAAACTGATTGAAAGATTATGTCTTCATCATATGAAAATCAAATACAATCCCTCGCGTAAGGGGTTTAGTATCATACCATCATAAAATATATGAGAAGAACATAACCCGTATCATGCCAATAACTGGTTTTAGAATAAATGTGTTTAATTCCGATGCAAAGACCTTATGAGTGAATCAATATCAATACCAAAATATGCAATCCTTAATGACTTGACAACAGTATCGTAACTATAAATGCATTGTACTATTTTCACAGTGATGTACGTACAGGACAAACGGGGTACAGAGAGAAGGAATTACATAAACCAAACAGGTAGGGCAATATATTTATATTTTATAGTGTTAAGTGTACACGTATGACAATGTGAATCCTTCGTCAAACGTTTCAGAAATCACACCTTATCTTTGAGTATACCTTTATATTTATAATTAAAACATGTCGTCCATAGATGACTATGCTGACATGTGTATCCTATGTTGTGTTAATCAGTAAAACCACTTAACTGTTGACACTTTTAATAGTTATGTACTTATCTTCATTACATTGTTTCCAAGAATCAGTGTTTAAGCTGTATTTGCTTATTTTTTAAATAGATATTTCACCAACTCACATTTGGTTTTTTTAATATTTGTTTTGAACTTATTGATACTTTAGACTTTAAACATTCATCAAAATTCTCTGCACTATTAAGGCAAGTTGTGCATAGTATAAGCTGAGGAAACTATACTATTTTTTCCAACGACATTATCAAGTCATGTTGCCCAGTCTAAATTTTGCATGTGTAGTTTTTGGTTAACTGTTTGTCCTTTTGTCAATTTTAATATCTTTGCCATAGCGTTCCTTGTATGTCTTCGACGTATGAGTGTGAATGTCTTCTTTTAAAAAAATATTCTCGATTTACAAGATTATTTAAAATTGACAGTTGATGAATGAGCCAACGACTTCAGCAGTCAAATTCACAATCGACTGTTAATAAAGGGGTCAACGATTTTAGCAGTCACATTCACAATCGACTGATGATTAAGGGGTCAACGACTTTAGCAGTTTCAATTACCGTCGACTGCTGATGAAGGGGTCAACGACAGTCACATTCACGAATAGCCGAGGAAATTAGCAAAATTGTTCCGTTTTGTATATTATCATTAAATGAACTTAACATAACACTACCAGATTTTTCAAAATGTTTGATACAATCGTACAAAGCTTCTTCATTGAAATTACTAATGTGCAGAAGTATTAAACTGTTCTACGTATTGTTAAATCAAAAGACGCCATCGATTCATTTTTTGTTTGGCTGTAAGACAGACTGGGAAAGGGAGAGAAAAGTATGTGCAACGCAGAAATAGTTGTATAAGGATTTGGCATATAGATAAGAATGTCGGTAATTCAATGCTACCTTGTCTATACATTAGTTAGTGTAGATTCGGATACTATTTTGGTGATGTCATCAAGTTTTGTTTGAAAAAGACGACACATACCAATAGGATCATCAAGACTAAAATGTTGGAAGTAAATGACAACGTCGTGTCAAAAAAACAAGCAAATAACGTTACGACAAACATCACAAACAACCGATGATGAATTTTGGTGCTCTCGAAGGGTAAACAGTTCCTGCTCTACATGGACTTCATAGGTATTTTTTCTTAATTTAAAAAAATACATCTTCCTGATGCAAAGTGTGTCTCTCTGTCTGGGTGTGAATAGATGATAGGCTGGTTATTTTTAACTCGAGAATCATGGACTTGGTTAGTGCCTCATGTATATTCAAATGCCGTTCTTTTTACACAGTTAATATGTGTGCCAGTTAGTAAATACTAGCTCATTGTTTACATCGTCAACTTAAGAAGATTTTAATTTTAATTTAATCAAGTGTGTTGTTCATTATAGTGAAAACAAACAAGATATGAAACCAAAAGAGCAAGGGAGATACCTGTACAGATGCGACGGATGTGGGTAAGTTCCTTGATATTGTTACTATAAACGTCATGACGTAAAGATATATATTTATCTGTGCCATCAGTGATCTTAATGGAGTTGTAAAAGTTACTTGGATGCTGAACTTCCAAAATAACTTATAGGGAAAACAACGACAATTTTTATAAGGTCATAAAAATAATATACTCATATCTTGGTAAAACATTGTAGTTTTGTTTCGTTGAAAATCCTAGAACAACATTAAACAACTTAACCACGAACCTCAATAATGAACGACAAAAAGTACATACAATAATCATATTCAAACACTGTACTGTATCTTCAACGACACGACACGACATTTGCCTTCTTTCGACGATCATGTTTCAGATATTTAGAACGCTAAAAAGCCTTCTAATTGATAGCAAAATATTTAATGGAAGCATAATGAATAGCTCTCAATGCAGTGAATGCTTAACAAATTAGACATTTTATGTTTGTATTACATTTTAGATACTCAAGTTTACTGAGTCATTCATCACAAAACAGACATTAATTGTCGTAATGTACTTTTGGTGCAGAAAACGTGAAGCCGTTAATGTTTTCATAATAATGTTATCGTTGCCCATAAAGATTTTGAAAGGTTAACGCACAATACTATTAAACATGAGGCGAATAAAATGAAGTTAACTAAAAACGTTTTATTCGAAACCATTTTTTTGTTTCGGAAATGCTTACTAATCAAACGACTTAAAATCTATCCGTATGTTTGTTTAGAAAGCTGTCACGTATGCATGTGTAACAGACAACATTGTTCTCTTTTATATTTCAGAAAGGAAAAGAGAACTTACAAGTGAGTATTATCGACTTCAATTGCAAGTGACGAATATTCAAAACAGTCATCTAATACAGATTACTTTTTAACATATGTTATTCAATCGTTCGAATAATAGACACTTTGTACAAACAGATAGCATATTTCACTCTGACCATTACATATGTGCTAATACTCCAATATTAAAAAAAACGAGCTTGATGATATCAGCTGGATATGGTTAAAGATTACCATGCTACCGGTCATTCCGTTTGACTAGGTTTGTTTGTTTCCATCTCCTTTATTATCTAATTTCTACCAGCAACTAATAACTTAATCATGATTTCCAAGATAGCGGGTTAATGATAGCACAGATGACATTGAATTCAAATGATAATGTTGGTGACTTCTCTTAAATGGCTTTTCGGACGCGAACAAAGTTTGGTTGACACATTTTATATATTTGTATTCCATATAACTACGGATATGTTCCACTTGTCATAACAACAATCTTTCCTATTTTACCACAAAAGACTTACAATGGATATTTTCTATGACAAACACGACGGATGCTAGGTCTTAGTTTTCTTTGTATAGTTTTGTTATTGTTGTTTGTCCTTTTATCGTTTATTTTTTTGACATGGTGTTGTTTTTTTTTTTTTTTTTTGTTGGACTAAAGATTTTCCAGTGCCCCCTTGTATCTTGTTTAAAATGCATTTTAAACAAATGAACAATTAACATCTAGTATACTGGTATTGAACAAGAAAAAAAAAAGGGTCCCATCAGAACAAGTCGATATAAACCGCATATAGTACGTATTACAATTTGACTTTTCTACAGTCAACTTAATATAATTACTTTGAATATAGAAATAGTACTGTTCTACTCATATATAAATTCACTGTCGGACCGATGTTGTTTTTCATTAATTCGTCAACCTGTCTGCAATACATTTGGAAATACTTTATATGGCATTTTAAACAAAACGTATTGTTGTCTTGTTTGAAGCATAATCAATATTGAATATTAGCATGTGTCTAGACAAATGCTTTAGTACATGCATATCTTTCAAATCTTTCCTCTTAATCTGTATTTATATTTGAATTTTACATACAAGGAACAATCCAGGGACATAGTACACTTGTGAAGACCAAGTCTAACTAAACGTTATTTTATTTTATTTTATTCGGGATTGATCATGAGTTCAAAGTTAAGTTGTCCGTTCTTGTTTCTAAATATTTTGAGATTTTGTTTGCCACAAATTAAATTGCCAAAATGCGTTTTAAAACAAAAATGTTGTTTAAAATCTCTCGGCTGGTATTAATCAACAACAAAACAATCCTTGCTTTGTATATCAAGAAACAAACCAACATATTTAATGATGCCATCATAAAGTTCGTGTATCAAAGTAAAATTGTGAGATGTGTTGCACACATAAAAACCTGGTTTTACAAGTTGAATATTCATTGTATAACTGGCTATGGGGAATAGGTTTTCCCATTGTTAATAGCCATACAGCGACCTATAATTTTAACCACGTCGTTTGAATATATTTTTTATTGGCAATCATAATATTACATGTCCTTATTTGTATACCAAAGGGTGCTCGAGTATAAAACAGAGGAACATTATATAAGTGTCATTCCGATGTTTTGCTTAAATTTCACATGTCTTGGTATAAAACAGGAGAACGTTGCAGGATTTGCACCTCCTGCTATGTATGTTTAATCCAACTATCAGCACCTTAGGCATAGCTTTATTTTCAAAACCCTCCCAAAGACAATGGTGAAAAAAACATCTTGCAAAGTTTTTGATTTCACTTTCGAATATATTGATGATGTTTTGTAATTCAATAACCCACATTTCAACGATTGCGTACACCTCATACATTCCAGTGAACTTGAAATTTAGGATAATACAGAAGGAAGCAGATCTGTGTATATCTTGCCTTTTTTCAAAATTGACATAACCTAGAATCTATGACAAACGATTTCAACTTCCCATTTTTCAGCACTAACGTACTGATTTGACATTACATAACTTTACAGTTACAATCACGGATTGGTTGATCTAATCGACGGTTCTCAACTCACCTAGGACATATTTTGGTTTTCTTGGAGCTTCGTATATAAGAACAGTCGTCTGATCTTTAAATTTACCGATTGTGTTGAATACCCGATAGTGACGTTTTTACTAACAATGGATTCGCATTGCGAGTGATGCATGCATATCAGGAATCGTTTGTCCCATTGACGCACGCTGAGATAATGCGGTTCCCCAAGCTTTGTGTTTTGCTTGATTTGTCTCTCCTTATTCAATTAATGAGATTTGAGCACCAATCAAATACGTTTCCATTTATATGTTGTTTGCACTGAGTGATTTTGAAAGAGGAAATTACTAAAGAGATGTTTACTTTATTTTATCAAAATATATGAATTGTTCTAACTTAGTATCAAGCAATACTAACAACTATTAAACAAATGGACTTATCTAATCATTGAATGGACTAAATTATGTAAGCTTGTGTGCTATTGTAACGAAACTCCAGACTATCTTTTTGCACCTTTATTTGTACATCTAGCTTCAACAAGCATATCAAATCACATGTAACGACGATTTTAAATGACTTAAGTTCTCTAAAAACAGTTTACAACTATAAACTTCAGCATTCCTTATAGTTTTCCTTTACATATAATATCCTTTATGAGGTCTGTGTTGATACGATTAATATAACTGGACATATGCACTGCTTTAAAGTTCACAGCCAAAATCATTCAATGTGTTGATAACATCTTATGAATTGTATAAATTGATGTTTTTGAGATAATTATGTTTTGCATCGTGAAATCGTGAAAAGCTTTGCATATTTTTCCAGCTATTAAATCTCTTTTATTTTTCTGGAAGTAAGTGTTATTTACCAGACAGATAAGTATACTGTAATAAGTGCGTTAAACTTTCACTTCTTCGTACTATGAATATCAAAATTATTTATTTTGTAAAATATTTCCTTTCTCTGTTTCAACTGTACACGTATACCTTGCAACAAAATTATTTTCATTTACCTGTGTTTAAAGTAATTGCAAATGGCTGATAATTTTGTTCAAGCATATTATTTTTCTTAAATTGTTTAACATTTCACAGTGGTATAACATGTTACTTTTATTATTCTTCCCTTAGTTTAATTATGTAGCATTTACATTGTATCATAGATCAAATTTATTTGTTCAGTGTATGTTCACTGGTGTTAATATGTCTTTTGATTGAGTTAAGCCATTTCAATTGATATTTTATAGTTAGTCTTTCTATGTTGTGATGTTACACTATTGTTTCAGATAAGGGTGAAGGTTTGAACGTTTAAACCCGCTGCAATTGTTTGCACCTGTCCTAAGTCAGGAATCTAATATTCAGTAGTTGTCGGTTGTTGATGTGGTTCATAAGTGTTTCTCGTTTCTCGTTTTTTATATAGATTAGACCGTTGGTTTTCCCATTTGAATGGTTTTACACTAGTAATTTTTGGGGCCCTTTATAGCTTGCTGTTCGGTGTGAGCCAAGGCTCCGTGTTGAAGACCGTACGTTGGCCTATAATGGTTTACTTTTATAAATTGTGACTTGAATGGAGTGTTGTTTCATTGGCATGCATACCACATCTTCTTATATCTATACAATGTAGAATGAAAGCATGATACATAGGAAATTGATGTCTTATTTTAATTAATACCATCTAAAGTTTAAGATTATCTCTGTATTATGATTGTTTTTGTTGTATCTTATCTTTTCGTTGTAACAGACTTCTGAAATATTGAACGGTATTTTTATTTATACATTTAGCTTCAGAAAACATATTCTAAAAAAATGTCATATAAATTGTGATATGTCTTTATTCCCCCCAAAGTTTGATTATAAAATAATGAAGATCGACGATATGTTATAGTCTTCTGTAAAACAAATCTTAATATATATGTTTCTTTTAAGTAGCTGCCACATCCATGAAAACGCAGTTTCATCTACAAAAAATCATTAACACTTTAAAATAATAAATTGATCATATTTTTTAATTTATAAAGTGATGTTTCTTTATAATTAATTAGAATTGCATTTTTTTTTTTTTATTTTTCAGTCCATAGTAAGTGTTATGTACCAAACAGATAAGTATATTGTGAATTTTTTTTACACAAAATGACGAATGAAAGGATAATACACAGTAAATTTTGTATGTAGTGTTTATTGAAATTGTTAAAATATAAAGACGCAATTACATAGAAGTAGAAATAAAACCTGTTCGTTTTTTAAGACTGAAACTATTTTTTAGTCTTGACTCAAGGGCTAACGGTCCATGAAGAATCAAACCGTAGAACATCATCATATCATTACCGCATCTCAACTTTGGCCCTTTTCTGAACATTTGAAGGTCCCTACTGTGAGTTTGAGCCACATATATATAAAAATAACCTTACAAATGTCGTTTCATATAGGTTCATAGCAAATTATTCAGAACTATTGTTTTCCTTTTGACTAGTTTTCTAACTTCCATTAAAGAACTTTTGATAGTTTGTATTCAGGCATATTTCCATAATGCAATTAATTGTCTTTAAAATTGGTTGAATGTGAAATGTTTCAAACAAAATTGTGAATTATTTATTCACCGTAAAGCCTTTTATTTAGAGATACCAAAGTACAATACTTGCAGTTACTATTTTAGCGATCAATCAGTGGTCATCGATCAGTTACCGATCGGTCAAGTTCCCGTCAAACCAATCATGACCAATACGTCAGACTTATTGTAAAACTTTTTGACTGATCGGATGGATCGGACGGATATGACGGATTGACCTTTCTGGCGGATTGAACTCTACTACGTCACCTGTTGATCTCATACAAATTACGTGTCATTTAATTAAATGGCGCCACCGATAAATACGAATCGTTCAAGTACATAAGCTCGACATTTTTATTAATAATCATGCAGCAAAGTTTTAAGAATTAAAAGAAGAAAAATATGCAGATAAAACTTAATCTCATTATTATTAAAGAATTGTGATTGTCGTTTATATTGAGGTATTTTTTTTTTCAAATCGGATGAGTGCTAAAACGGTATTTATTGCGACTGTTGAATAAATTTTCCGAAAATACTCTGAAAAATGTAATGAAATGATCATTTATTGAAAATATCTGTGTATTATGTTCAGTAAAATGAAGAAATATGCTGCTTGGACACTCGATAACAATGCAAACAAAATATGAAATATATTTTACCACAAAATTCATCATGTTTTTGGGGGAGCAACCCAACAAAAATAATTACATCTTAATGAAATGAAAAACGAATTGCACTCTTATTCAGCACAAAGAAGAGTTTAAATATCTTAATAGATATAAGAAGATGTGGTATGAGTGCCAATGAGACAACTCTCTATCCAAGTCACAATTTGTAAAAGTAGAAGCCTCCCCGTGCTTCAGGTTTATGCCCTTATAATATACTAGATTATGGAGTGTGTGTCCGAGCGAGAACTTCTCTATGTTCATTACTTTAGGAATATGTATCAAAAAGTAGTATTTCACATTCAGCCCCATTCTTCTATTTAGTCAGACGTCAGTCGCTACCCTGATATACCCTATCTTTTGTTTTATTTTTCGGGTAATTCATGACGGATAGCGTTTGGCGTCTTTAGCCGACCAGTTTAATCATATTCACATAATTCAATTTATTGTGTGCTGGTTCATATTCTGGACGCAAGTCTTTGCTCCTTTCAAAAAACAAATATGAAGCTTAGAAATGGAAAAAATATTAAATACTAAACTCGTTCAAAGGGTATCTACACGTCTCAATCTTCAAAATCGCTTATCTGAAAATACTACCATCGCTAACTTTTTTAACAATAAAAATCGTGGTTACCCTTCTATCGATAAGTATAATGCCAAAAAATGACTTACATGTCCCCGTCGTTCCACCAACAATACGGTAAGGTCTACGTTTAATGGTCGCACATTTTCTTTAAATTTTTAAACTGATATAACTTGAAAAACAAACAGTATTATTTATTTACTCACATGAAACAAACCGGGATGCGGTATTCAGTACGTAGGTGAAACTGGACGATATTTATCTAAACGCACGCAAGAACACCTGTATCGTTTTAAAAGACCCAATAAATTCAAAAGTATCATTTATCAACATCTTAAAAAGCACAATAATCCTATTAAATATTTAACAGTTCAACCTTTAGAAGTAGTAAATAAGCCGCCTGGTGAATCTCATTCAAAGTTTGTACGATCACGGAAAATAATTGTATTAAATTGGATTAAAAAATTACAGACAGTCTACCCTCTCGGTCTTAATGATAATATCATGGGAATTGGTAATATATCAAGAACCGATTCTGTTAACGTTTTGAATATAGTTTCTAAAACTGTTCGTAAAAACCGTTCAAATGGGCGTAAAAAACATCGCAATCATAGAAAATTTCGAACCAATCATACAAATATTTCGGACCTAATTTCTATTTCAAAAAACAACGGCAGACATTATCTATTAACCAAGCTCTGTTCTTTACCTATAAATAAATTAAATTAAATTTTAGAGGATTGTAACACAATTTCATACTGCAGTCCTAAGTATGAAATCGTTCAAATTATAATGGCATATTGTTATTCTAAACTGTTTCCCAAAATTGATCTCCCTGAAGATCATAAAAAACATTTTATTAAAATAAAGTATGTCAATAAAGGTTTTGATTTTGTAATTATTGCCGGTATTTTTAACGACCAATCTGTTAAAGAACAAATTCCTGGATATTTTGATAATACTGAACTCCCTCTTATTTGTTATATTTTTAGGAAATCTACCCGAAAATTTGTGTTTAATTATAGCCAAGTCTGTAAAGATGTAAATACCAGTGAAAATACACCTCCGTCATGTAATTGTAGTAATTCGGAATACACTTATGGCCCCATTTCCCATGTTATAACAGGAGACCTTAACATCGTTCGCGACCGAGAGTTAAAATCCTTCCTCAGTAAAGGACCTAAATATCGTCCCCCGCAAATTATTAATTGGAATGAGTGTCGTAATATCATCCACGACTCACTTCGTGCTTACTGTTTGAAATGGATAAAACGGGAAAAAGCTGACAAAAAATCTTTGGACTCTTTTTTTAATTCAGTAATGAAGATAGTTGTTATACGTATACAACAATTTAAAGAACATTTAACTCTTAACAACAACCATAAAAATCCTATTTCTCGTATCAAACATAAACTAAAAGAACTAGCCAAGGAATTTGTTTTTGTCCCGGTTGACAAAGCTGCTAATAATATCATTATAGTTTAACGTAAATTTTACTTTGAGATTCTGCAAAAGGAAATCACGAATTCACCAACATTCCAACTGGCTTCGTTTTCAGAAAACGATATCTGTAACAAACAAACTATTAGCTACTTCTTTACAAGCAGAACCAAATACAATGAAAGCCCCAACTTTGTACTGGCTTCCATAGCTACACAACTCACCTTACGAATATAGATTTATTTCGTCTTCAAGTCATTGTTCCACTACTAAATTGTCTATTCTACTTACTAGTACACTTAGTACAATAAAAAACCTGATAATAAATTATTCAAATAAGGCCTTTGAAAATAGTGGAATTAACTACTTTTGGAGTGTCAAAAACTCGTTGGAAGTACGTGATAAATTGCATGCATATATTGGTGATTTTGAATCTGTTCAAAGTTTTGATTTTTCTACCCTATATACCACTTTGCCTCATATTCTTATTAAGAAAAAAATCACTAACCTAATCAAATGGGCATTTAAAAAGTCGGAATGCAAATATATATGTTAAAACTCTTTTAGGTCATTTTTAGTAGCAACAAACAAAAGAGCTATGTCAATTGGACATGCTTTGATACTATATCTGCCCTTGAATTTTTACTTGATAACATTTGTGTTCGCTTTGGAGATTCCGTATATCGTCAAGTTATCGGAATTCCAATGGGGACTAACTGTGCACCACTTATTGCGGACCAGTTTTTGTATTGTTATGAGTTACAATTGATGACTAAAATCAGCAAAGGCCCATCGAAACAACATCTGATACAAAAGTTTAACAATACTTTTAGATATTTGGATGATATATTGGCTCTCAATAATGACGACGTCAGTATGTATACTAAAGAAGTTTATATTGTTGAACTTACTTTAAATGAAGCTAATGCTAGCAATGACCACTGTCTTTCTTCGATCGTGATATCTACATCAATAACGGGAAGCTTAATACAACAATTTATGATAAAAGAGATGATTTTTCATTTCCTATCGTTAATTATCCATTTTTAGATGGTGACGTTCCCTTGTCACCATCTTATGGTGTTTATATATCTCAACTTGTACGATTCGTAACAACGTATTAGATTTTAGCGAGAGAAATTTATGTATTACTGAAAAATTATTACACCAGGGTTTTCGATATCAATTCTAGTCAATACATTTACTAAATTTTATCATCGGTATAAGGACATCATTCGTAAATATAACTCAAAGTGCAGAAATCTTATACGTTCGGGTATTTCACATCCAATCTTTTATAATAATATTCTTTACAAAGCCCAAAAATGTCAGTATTCACCTCAAAAGCTAACAAAACCTCTAAACAGACTTATTAGGAAGGGATATAGTTACGATACTGTTGTCAGGTCATTTAAGATTACATATTTTGGCTTAAATATTGATTCACTTATAGGGTCTTTGCATCGGAATTAAACACATTTATTCTAAAACCAGTTGTTAGCATGATACGGGTAATGTTCTTCTCATATATTTTATGATGGTATGATACTAAACCCCTAACGGGAGGGATTGTACTTGTACTGATATTCATATGATGAAGACATAATCTTTCAATCAGTTTAATCGAGGTCTGGAGCTGGCATGTCAGTAACTGCTAGTAGTCCTTTGTTCATTTATGTATTATTGTCATTTTGTTTATTTTCTTTTGTTTCCTATTCTGACATCGGACTCGGACTTCTCTTAAACTGAGTTTTACTGTGCGTACTGTTGTACGTTTGTTTTTTCTACATTGGCTAGAGGTATAGGGGGAGGGTTAAGATCTCAAAAAACATGTTTAACCCCGCCGCATTTTTGCGCCTGTCCCAATTCAGGAGCCTCTGGCCTTTGTTAGTCTTGTATAATTTTTAATTTTAGTTTCTTGTGTATAATTTGGAGTTAAGTATGACGTCCATTATCACTGAACTAGTATACATATTTGTTTAGGGGTCAGCTGAAGGACGCCTCCGGGTGCGGGAGTTTCTCGCTGCATTGAAGACCCATTGGTGGCCTTCGGCTGTTGTCTGCTCTATGGTCGAGTTGGTGTCTGTTTAACACATTCCCCATTTCTATTCTCAATTTTATTATAGGTCAAAGTCCCTATATTATTCAAATTTTATCAAAATTAAACTTATCCAAAGGCAATTAATATAACCGATTGCTAACAGCAGTGCATTATTTTTTATAAAAAGAAGACATATTGGTATTTTTTTCACAATGAATCCATTGAAATAAAGAAATACTTACATTCTTATTCAACACAAACAAAAGCAATGCGAATAAAATGTTAGTTTCTCTTTCCTGAAATTCAGCATATTTTATGAAATACAACGAATCCTGATTTACAAAAAGTACTAAAATCAATAGGCGGTTCATACTTTCTATTAAAGTCAAAAAATTAGTCCATTCTTATTCAACATATTTTTTATCCTTATATTATTAAAATGTTAATCAAAAAAACTTATCTTTAGGCCTTTGAAATAACTAATTACAACAAAACATTGCATTATTTTTGATAAAAAGACAAAATATTGGTTAGCTTAAACAATCCGAACAAGATTGTAGTATATTTTCTCTGATATTCAATTAATTTTATAAAAAAACACCAACCCATCCTGATGTACAAAAAGTACTGAAATCCAATGGCGCGTCATGATTTCTATTAAAAGAAGAAATAATTGAATTATTATTCAACACAAACAAAAGATTTAGTATCTTTATCCTTATTTTCTCCATATTTAATAAAAAATAACTTAGCCTGAGACTTTTAAAATAACTGATTGCTAACAACAGTGCACTATTTTTGATAAAAGGAAGAAATATTGGTATTTTTAAACAAGGCGAACAAAGGAGTAGGGGCAATAAAGCCCTTGTATGGCCCGAATATTATTGCAAATTTAAAAATTATCATACAAATTTTATGATTTGTCCCCACTAGACTAAGGTATCAGGTATTCAGAAAATAAAAACAAATTTCACATTTAACTAGTTACCATGGCATCAAACCATGATGCAATTTAAACATTTTGTATAGTTTTTTGATTTTTTCCTTGTTTTTCATCAAATTTTAACTATATTTTTAATTGGCAAAGTATGTGCGCACCCAAGAAAAAACTTAATATTTGCTGAGATTATGTTAGTACTTATAATAAAACTTCTCTTAAATTATTTTTTTTTTTGTTTCTTGGATGCGCACGATGTTTCCAAAATGAATGGAAAACTACATAAATTCTGTATTTTTCATCGTTTTTAAAGAAACTAATGAACCTATTGTATTTCGTAAATTATGATGAATATAACAAATAAGTAAGTAAAATTTTAAAATTGTGGTTTTCATAATATATGATCAATAAAAAGCATAATAAAAATGTTGTTCGAATTTTTAAAAAATGCAATTAGTTTTTATCAAAAATAGTGCCCTGTTATTTGCAATCATTTCCTTAAAATGCCTCTGGATACGTTATTTTCTATATACTTTGAATAACATCAGGATTAAGATGCTTAAACTTTTGTTTGTGTTGAAAAAAGAATGCAATTATTTCTTGATCTTAATGTAAATCATGATCCACCATTGGATTTTAGTACAATTGTGAGTAGTATATGGATATAGATACCTTAACTTTTTTGTGTTAAATTCAAATACAATTATTTCTTCATTTTATTATATTGTAATGGAAATCATCAACCATATACTTATTTTTGCACATCAGGATTGGTTCTTCTTCATAAAAGATGATGAATGTAAGAGAAAACATACTTTATATTTTGTTTGCATTTTTTAAAGTGTCCCCTTTGCATATTTCCTTAATTCATTAAAATCATGCACCGAAATTTTCAATATTTGTTTGTTTGATTTTTTAGAGCATTTCGGCAAATTTAGTAGATTTTAGCAATCGCAACGAACAAATGTGACCTAGTAGAGTTCAAAACATCAGAAAGGTAAATCGGTCCGATCAGTCAAATATTTTCGCTATTAGTCCGATGGATTGATGATGACGGGAGTTTAGCGTAAACTTGACTGATCGATGAAATAGTAACTCCTATGGTTGTAAGTCCTATAGTTTTGTGCACGTTGGTAAAACTTCATTTATTTTTTTTTTCTATTTTTAATATGTTCGCAATTGTAAACGTCTCAGCATTAGTAAATGAGCAAACATTCTACTTATCAATAACTTACAATACCAAAATTGAAGGTCTTTGATAAGCTGTATTTTGCAAAACTGTTCAGATTATAAATCCTCAATATTCTTCACCTTCATACTTTATTTAGTCTTTCAACTTTATTTTATTCGAGCGTCAATTTTTTTAAGAAGAAACACACAACTGGGGGTTCACAAGTATGCGCATTGTATCTTTAATACATGTGTTTTGCATGAGGTTCTTCACTTTTGATAATGAATGTCAAATTTCTAGCATTTTGCATTTTTATTATGTTTGTTTATCAACTAGAACGTAATCGAATGTTGTTCACTACATTCGTTCTTTATGAAAAGAAGGTTTTCTAATACCGTACCAAACGAGATGATAAAGTGATGGAATAAGATGAGTAAAAATAACCTTAAATATTGGTCAATTAGGTATCAGAATTATACTTTTAAAAAAATCTAAGTAATTTGAATTCAAACGGAAATAATTGACCAATACAAATTCATATGGGGTTTTTCAAAGATATTTGCCATCAACCTGTTTCTCTCTTCTATAACACGCATGGTTAAAGTAATAAATTCGATCATAAAAACATTCAATGTATTTTATCTTTTTTTAACAAATCGAAACTTAATAAGTGTCCAACATTCAATGAATAATGCAGTTAGAAATCAAAATCGTAAACTTTGTATAGACCAAATGCTTCCGTATTGATTCATTCTTTTTATAGAATTAAACATGCACTGCCAGTAGTAATATATTATACCATAAAACAATATAAAAAATATACCAGGATCAAAATTATGTATGCCAAACGCGCCTTTCGTCTACAAAAGAGGCGGAAGATACCAAAGAGACAGCCAAACTCAAAGGTAGCAAATAAACTGACAACGCCATGGCTAAAACCTAAAATGACAAAAAGACACTAAACAGTAAACAAAACACACAAAACCGGATGTGATTTTATGTACTGTTTGTTGATGACTTACCTTCATGGAAAGTGTTCAAACCAGAAATGTTTCAAGCCAAGGATTTATGATAACTGGAACAGTTGAAGTATGTAACCATAGAGAACCTGTAGTTCAGAAGTTGTCGTTGGTTCATGTCTGTTATATCTGGTTTTCGTAAATTGTTTTGTTATAAATAGCAGTTAGTTTTCTCAATTGAATTGTTTCATATTGTTCATGTCGGGCTCTTTTATAGCCGACCATACGGTATGTGTTTTTCTCATTGTTGAAGGCTGTACGGTTGCCTATAATTGCTTACATTCGCTTCATTTGAACTTTAGTGGACAGCTGTCCCATTGTCAACGATACAACATCTCCTTATTTTTATATAAACAAAACTGGTTAAATCCACCTAAGGTAAACTTTAATTGTATGTGTTGAAACCTACATTTTTTTTAATGATTTCTAAATCTATTAAGCAAAACTTTGAAATCATACAAATATCACATTTCAATTTTTGACATGATTAATGACAATACTAACTCAATAATCTGAAAGAGCAAGCTGTCATCTTAACATGTTCACTTTACTACTTATTCAATTAATTTCATTGTCGTTTCTATAATTCATTGCTTAATGGTATGCTGTATTCTATGAATATTTATTTTAATTTTTCAGCTTGTAAGTTTCAAGTAGCAAATAGATAAGTATAACGTACAATTATCTATGCAATTCATAATATAAGGATATTTATACAACGGTGTTAGTAGAGTAGTAAAGTAAAACAATAAACATACAATCAGCCTAAGGTTAACTTTAATTGTATGTGTTGAAACCTAAGTTTTTTAATGATTTCTAAATCTATTAAGCGAAACTTTGAAATCCTACAAATATCACATTTCAATATTTGGCATGATTAATGACAATATTAACTCAATAATATCAATAATCTGAAAGAACAAGCTGTAATCTTAACATGTTAACTTTACTACTTATTCAATTAGTATATTGCAAACAGATAAGTATAACGTACAATTATCTATGCAATTAATAATATAACGATAGTTATACAATGGTGTTAGTAGAATAGCAAAATAAAGCAATAAAAAAACCATGAAAATGATGTGTGATAGATGAGTGTTCCGTCTACAAAAGAGGTGGAAATACCAAACAGGCATTCAAACTAATAAGTCGAACATAAACTGACAACGCCATGACATGACCCTCAACAGACAAAACGACAAACAACAGTATACAAAAAACAAAAAACCGGGATTGATTTCATGTGCTGTTTACTAAATTTACCTTAACGGGAAACGCTCAAAGCAGAAATGTTTAAATCAAAGGACGTTTGATAATCAACATAGTTAAAGTATATGACCATAGAGAACATACACGGAACTAATTATATCAACTTAACGTCAACATTACTTGAGGATGGTAAGTTTCTTTATAATTTCTAAATTTATAAAGCGACACTTTGAAATCATACAAATATCACATTTCAATATTTGGCATGACTAATGACTTTACTATTGAATAATCTGACAGACCAAGCTGTCATCTCGAAATGTTCTACTATCACTTTACTACATATTCAATTAATTCCATTTTCGTTGTAATAATTCATTGCTGAATGGTATGCTGTATTCTAAGAATATGTATTTGACTTTTTCAGCGGGTAAGTGTCAAGTAGCAAACAGATAAGTATAGCGTACAATTATATATGCAATTTATAATATAACAATATTTATATAATGGTGAACGTAGTGTAGTAAAGTAAAACAATAAACATACCATTTTAAGAGAGAAATAGTCGAAAAAAGTATTTAAAAATGGGTTGGTAATACACTATTATCTGCTTTTCTTTAAAACAACACTTTTGGAAATATTATAAAAAATTGTATTTTCAAATTATTGTTGTCAAGTATTGAAATATGAGAATACATTATGACATAATATGACTTGATTATGACAGTCGATTTATAGTTTATAAAGCTTGAATCATGTGATTATTTATGTAGCCACTGGATATGCTAATTACGTGAAAATATCCAAATTTTTCCTAGTGTCACATCTTGGTATGTCCTTATGTTTGTATTAGGGAAACAGTAGTTAACCGATGTCCAAATTATGACTTTATGTTTAGTCTTGTTTATTCTTTTTGGTTATACCTATCATTTAATTGCTTTTCAAAAAATAGAATGTTGTGCTACATACCATGTTTATACT
The DNA here is from genome assembly GCF_021869535.1 of Mytilus californianus. NCBI lineage: Eukaryota > Metazoa > Mollusca > Bivalvia > Mytilida > Mytilidae > Mytilus > Mytilus californianus. The sequence continues at coordinate 4,527,677 of NW_026262669.1, read as the reverse complement.
CCTGATTATGCAGTAACTACTCATTAATAAGCGATCAGCAAAAGAACATCACATTATCAATATGCTAGTATTTTCATAAATTCCACAGAGTCAACCCGTAGACAATCATACCGTTACCGCATCTCAGCTTTGGCCCTCTTTTGAAAATTTGAATGCCTTATTGTGAGTTCGCCTTCACATATATAAATAACCATTCAAATGATGATAAATAGAAGAGAACATCCTTACTATAGTTATAGTTAATATAGTTATGTCGTATATAATGCTCATAAATATACAAACGATCCATGTAAACGTATGGTTTTCCTGAATAAAAATAATCTTACAGGTTATCATTTACCTTTGGAATGAATAACATTCATTTTGTTTCAAACATTTAATACGTAACTAAACATCCTCTTTATTTGATCTCTAGTGGATTGTTGTCTCTTTGGTAATCATACCACACCTTGTTATTTTTATAGGTATTGTTATCCATAACACGTATGGTCATATATCTTATCGAAATCTATAGTTAAGTACAGTATATGATTATCCTCTTCATATAGGTATTGTTATCCACAACATATGGTCATATATCTTATCGAAATCTATAGTAAAACGCAGTATATGATCATCTTCTTCATATAGGTATTGTTATCCATAACACGTATGGTCATATATCTTATCGAAATCTATAGTTAAGTACAGTATATGTTCATCCTCTTCATATAGGTATTGTTATCCATAACACGTATGGTCATTTATCTTATCGAAATCTGTAGTTAAGCACAGTATATTATGAAACGCCACAGCTGTCTTATGTGGAACTCTGATATTACGTTATGTTGTTTTATTATTACTTGATGATATTTTGTCTTCACATAATATGGTTTTGACATTAAGTAATGATGTTTTGATACAACTCAATATGGAATAGTCATTACTTAATGATATTCCGATATTACACGATATGGTTTCGTATTGACTTGATAAAGTTTTGTCATTACTTAATATGGTTTTGTTATTACTCGATGTGGTTTCATCATTATTTCATGTGGTTGTGTCATTAGGCAATGTGGTTTTGACAGTACTTGATGTGTATGTGACTTAACGTAATGTAGACGTTGTTTCATTACATGATATAGTTTTGTTATTTCGTAATGATGATTTGCCAATTCTTTATATGGCTTTAACATTACGTAATGATGTTTCAATATTTGACGATTTTACACTATGTGATGTCTTTGTTTCAGTATTTGATGTGGTCCTGTCATTCTTTGGTGTGGTTTTCACATTACTTGATAAGGTAAAACCACGTGACCATTTCGGAAAAACATATGAAAAGGGGGGAACGGCAGACAAACATAAGAAAAAAAGTACTTAAACATTAACAGTATTTCGGACATAAGGGGGATATCCCCAAACCACTTGGTCCAGCTGTTTTTTCCTTAGTTCTCAAATGGAAGCAGTATTATAATAAATTCGTAAAAGATTCCACGGAACCCTGTTTCTCGCCTGATATTGCTGCTTCAGTGTAAAAGCCTAATGTTGACTGTACATTTATCGGTACATTTATCGGTAAAAACAAAATTAAAAAAAACAAAAGTTTTTCTATAGATGCTTTATCGTGATCTTAAAAAATAACTCCTAAAAAAGTGTTAAAACAATTCATGGAGGTTTACAAATTTATCATGTCAAAACAGTTTAATCATTCGGTAATATTTAATGCAAAAAAAAAACGTATATAAAAATAAGAAAATTTGGTATGATTATTATGCGGGAACTTGGTCCCGTCTTATGAATTTTTGTTGTAGTCTTTCTTTCATATTGATATATTAATACTTTTTGCGGGGAACTGTTCACGTTGATGTTACATTATTTGTGAACTAGCATGGACGCGGCATGACAACGGGACCTAAAAGACAATCCAGTCTGCTAACAACATTTTCATTCTGGTTCACAATCTAATCTCTATATTTACAACAGTTTCAATACAAATTACATTTCTTTTTCCAACATAGTTAGACACCAAATATTCCGCGATATTAATCGAACAATAATACAAAACCCGACAATATAATACGCGCCATAAATGAACAGTCAAGTCATTTGTTATCTCCCCTTAACTCGTTTACTTTTAATATTTAATCAAGTATCAAAATAAGAATTGTATTTTCAAAAGTTATCTTTACAAAGAAGGTAAATACCTTTTTTATAAGTTAAGAACCTTTTATTTAAATAATTTACCTTCATATTATTTTTAACTTTGCCTATAATGTTTTTAATCTATATTACGATTTTACTTGCGAATATGAATAAAATTTACTTTACTGGAAACATCTTTAAAATCTTTAAACTGGTTTCTTCTAAATTTATAAAGCAATCTATCAAACAACAGTAAAATATTTACTAACCTAAAAGACAATCCAGTCTGCTAACTACACCCGAGATCATCCCCGATGGATTTATATTACCCAGTCATACCAATCTATTGAGTTAAGCAAATTGAAACTGTTTTTTTTTACATTCGTTTTCTTATGGTGTGCTGTTACACTACAGTCCGAGGTTAGGTTAGGGTTTAGCGTTCACAAACATGTTAAACTCCGCCACATGCACTTTCTGTATGTGCCTGTCCCAAGTCAGGAGATTGTAGTTCAATGGTTGTCGTTGTTTCATGTGTGTAATATTTGTTTTTCGTAGATTGTTTAATTATAAATTAGACCGTTAGTTTTCTCGTTTACATCGTTTCACATTTTCACGCGGTGGCCTTTTGTAGCCGACTATACGGTGTGTTTAAGGCTGTACGGTTGTCTATGATTGCTTACATCCACTACATTTAAAGTCTGGTGGATAGTTGCCTCATTGGCAATCACAACACATCTAATTTTATTTAAATTTCTATGTTGTGTTTTGTATACTGTAACATTGTTTATCTTTTGCACGCATACCCCTGAGCCCTCTTTTCGGAAGCCCGAGCAAAAGCCCTTAATCCGCGATAGAAAATTTAAATACGAACTCATATTAGATAACTCGAATTTCAACTCGAAATCTTAATCTAAATGAGACTCAAATTCGAGTCTTACTCGAACTCTAGCTCAAAAGCTGACTCAAATTCAAAGTTGAAATCGAATTGTAACTCGAACTCATCCAAGGCACATAAAACATGGAAATATATTTAAAAAATAGAACTAGTTTTTCCGAAATATCATTGAATAATGACTATTCCATATTGAGTTATATCAAAAGATCATTACGTAATGTCAAAACCATATTATGTAAAGACAAAATATCACCAAGTATTAATACAATAACATAATGTAATATCAGAGTTCCACATAAGACAGCTGTGGCGTTCCATAGTATATGATCATGCTTTTCGCAGACAGTTAATGTCATTTTTACACTTAATAGTCGATTAGTATTTTGTAAACAAAACGCGTGCCTGCTTTACCTAATTATAATACAGGTGTCCTGGTGTTTTTACAATAACTTGTTTTATGCGACTGTTGTGGATATTTCGTTTCTTAAAGTATCACCAGTCCAATAGACAACACTTTTGTTTTGAAATGAAATATTATTGATACAGTCATTTTATAAATTATATGTTTACAAAGTGTAATCAAAGCTCTAAAGACTGTTTACTTCAAGGCATAGATGACCTTGGCCGTATACAGTTGGGTGCAGACCAGGTATTACATGTAGACGCACGGAAAAAGCTTTTACTCGCATGCACTTTATGTAAACGCCGCGTTAACTGTGCGTTAACTCAATATTGTAGTAGACATAAAAAGCAAACGGGCGTTTACTTTCTCGTTTACCTCTGCGTTAACGCAAAAAAGGCGCGTCTTCTAATGTTGTTCATAGTAAACGAGCGTTTACTTTCGCGTATACTTCCGCGTTAACGTGAACAATGCGCCTCTTTTATTTTTTTGTAAAAAGTTAACGCACGATTACTACTACATGGTGGGTTACAGTTATGACTTGACCAATGACAGGACATTGACAGGACCAATATGAAAATGCTCATACCTTTTTTTATTTATAATAGGATTTATCTCAGATTTGATTTGATTATAATAAGATTGCATCATTTAATATTTGAATAAAAGAAAAAAAAAACGAAAAATATTTGAAAAACTTGCGAAAACGTGACCTGAGCAACGTTAAAAATGACAGGACAAAATGAAAATGCTTATAATTTTTTTTATTTCTCAAAGGATTCATCTCAAATTTGAAATATAATAAGCCTGATAATTGAGTACTTTTTATACCTCAGAATGGATAATTAGACATAAAAGTGATGAAATTTAATTTTAAAATTGAAAAACTTCAGAACATCAGAACATCAGAACAACGATAATAATGAAATGTGGCAGTATTTCTTTTTTTTTTAATTAATATTCTTGTACTTGCCTGATAATTGAGTACTTTTTGTACCTCAGGATGGATTGTTAGACATAACAGTGAAAATATTTAAGTTCATAATTGCAAAATTTGTTGTTGCATAAAAAAAGCGCTTATATTTTCCATTTTGTTAGAATATTTTACAACGGCATTAGAATTCTGTGTTTGTCCCTTAGAATGAATAGTTTTACACAAATTGAGAGCACTATAGGTATACGGATACTAATATTTATGTTGATAGCAATAAAAAGTGACAATATTTCTTATTTTTATTAATATTCTAGTACTGGCATGATAATTGGGTACTTTTTATACCTCAGAATGCATTGTTAGACATAAAAGTGAAGACATTTAAGTTTGTATTGCATAATTTGTTGTTGCAAAAAAAATAACAACGGCATTATATTTCTGTTCTTTTGTCCCTAAGGATGAATATTTTTACACAAATAGTTTTGCACAAATTGAGAGCTCTATAGGTCTACGGTTACTAATATTTATGTTGATAACAATAAAAAGTGACAATATTTCTTTTTTATTAATATTCTAGTACAGGCCTGATAATTGAGTACTTTTTTATACCTCAGAATGGGTTATTAGACATAAAAGTGAGAAAAAAATTAAGTTTATAATAGCAAAATGTGTTGTTGCAAAATAAAAAGTGCTAATATTTTCCATTTTGGAAGAATATTATACAGCGGCATTAGAAATCTGTTTTTTTTTTTTGTCCCTTAGAATGAATAGTTTTACACAAATTGAGAGCTCTATAGGTATACGATTACTTATATTTATGTTGATAACAATAAAAAGTGACAATATTTTTTTTTTAATATTCTTGTAGTGGCCTCATAATTGAGAATTCTTTTTTTTTTTTTACCTCAGAATGGATTGTAAGACAAAAAAGTAAAGACATTAAATTGAATTTGTTGTTGCATCAATTCAAGGTGTCAGTATAATAACCTTGGTAAAAATATTATGTTACAGCATTAACATTCTGTTTTTTGGTACATAATGAGGGACATTTCATTTTGACCGCCTTTAAGCAATTGTAGTAAACGCGCGTTTACTGGTAAACGCGGAAATTGGAGTTAACAAATGAAATATGTGCACGCGGCGTTAACGTGTGTTTACCTTATGTTATGCTTAGTCTGCATCTAACTGTAGGTCTCATTTTTTTGTAATATTTGCCTTCAAATGCTCTTCAATTTTGTATTTGAATGGAACTCCAACAAAAAGCATGATGTAAACAAAAATTGCGTCTGGCGTACCAAATTATAATCCTTGTATCTCCACTGAATATTTTCATAAGGTATAGGTGTTTCCTCAAAACCATATGGTGAGCTGTAATGTTTCACATTTTTGTGTTTTTGTCTGTGGAATTATCCCGGATATGAACGTTCATTAGTCATATTTGCGATAAATATAATTACCTGCTTACAGTTTTCTATCATAATCTGAGCAGAAATACATTCCAATGTGTGAAAAATTATATGGTTGAGAACAAACGAGGAAATTTATTTGGTCTCTGTTTGAAAATGTAGCTAATCAGAATAATGATTTCTGTTATTTGATGAAAACATCTAAATAATGTATACTATACTTGAAACCTTAGGTGTTACTGTTTGACGTTAACTTGCTAGTAGGTGAACAATCGGTGACACGAACTTGACTTATCAATGACTGATCATTGATCGATACAATGAAGCTTATTTGACTCATCTCACAGATTTTATCTGGCAGTTATCATGACAACCGTCATCGATCGATAAGTCAATTAATTGTATGCACGGATCGGCGAATAACTATCTCATTTAACTTCTTATGTGAAACAAACTCCGCAGTATTTACATCCGATAAACACGGACCTCTTTGAAAACAATACTACCTCAAAATGTGTATCCAATTTGTCACAATAACATAAGACAAAAACATATAAATGACTTTTAATGCGATATATCTGATTTCTTCATTATTGGTTCTTTTAATTGTCTACTAAATAGATTACATTAAAGCAGAATAATAGCACGCTCAGATTGTTTGTTTACCACTGAAAAGATATAAAACGATATCATTTGAAATGTGTACCCTATTTAGCAGTCATGCACTGTTGTTTGCAATCAGATATTCATAATGCTTCTAGATAATTAATTATAAGGACACAGTTGCTTTTTTTTTACAAAAATTGTGATTAGGCTAAGGATATAGATGCTTACACTTATGTTGATGTTAAATAAGAGTGCAACAATTTCTGTATTCTAATGAAAACATGAATTGTCATTATTTTTTAGTACTTTTTGTACATCAGGTTAGACTGTTTTTCTTAAACTATGATGACTATCAGAAAAAGATACACACATTTTGTTCGCATTGTTTAAACATGTCAATGTTTCTTCTTTTATAAAATAGTAATGCACTGTTGTTTGCAATCAAATATTCATAATGCTTCTGGATAATTAATTATTTTTATAAGATTTGAATACTATAAAGACACAGTTGTCTAAACTTTTGTTTTTGTGGAATACGAATGCAATTTTTGTTTTGTTTAACTGGAATGCATGAACAACCATTTGATTTTTGTACTTTTTGTACATTATAATGGGTTGTTTTTCATAAAATATAATGAATATATGCAATACGTTGCAAACATTTTGAACACATTGTTTAAAAATGTCAATATTTCTTCTTTTTATCAAAAATAATGCACTGTTGTTTGCAATTAGGTATTCTTATGCCTCTAGATGTAATTTTTTTTTTTTTTTTTTTTTTTTTTTTTTAATAAACCGAGATTGCAGATGATTAAACTTATTTGTTGATTGAATAAGAGCTAAATTGTTTCTTTATTTTGATGAAAATCATGAACCACCATTTGTTTTTAGTACGTTTTGAACATCAAGATTGGTTGTGTTTCGTAAAAAATGATGATTATAACGGATAAGTTAGTACAATTTTATTTGTATTGTTTAAAAATACCCATATTTCTTCTTTTTTTCATGAAAATAAATGCACTTTTATTCGCAAATCAACATTTCAACCGCCTTTTGATGAGTAACTTTTATGATGAGTGGTTACACGAAGAATAAAGATGCATTTACTTGTTTTTTTTTTTTTTTTTTTTTTTTTTTTTGAATAAACCAAGATTGCAGATGATTAAACTTATTTGTTTATTGAATAAGAGCTAAATTGTTTCTTTATTTTGATGAAAATCATGAACCACCATTGGTTTTTAGTACGTTTTGAACATCAAGATTGGTTGTGTTTCGTAAATTATGATGATTATAACGGATAAGTTAGTACAATTTTATTTGTATTGTTTAAAAATACCCATATTTCTTCTTTTTTTCATGAAAATAAATGCACTTTTATTCGCAAATCAACATTTCAACCGCCTTTTGATGAGTAACTTTTATGATGAGTGGATACACGAAGAATAAAGATGCATTTACTTTTATAAATAACAAAATAAAGAAGATATTTGGCCATTTTAAGAACCAAAATCATGAACTACTATTGTTTTTCATAAATTATGATGAATATAATAGATAAGTTATTAGAATTGTGTTGGCATTGCTTAAAACTACCAATATTTCTTCTTTCAAAAGCAACGGTAATTGTATACGCTGTTGATGGGCTATTTTTTATAAAATGTGGATATTTGAAGAATAAAGATTCTATAATTTATGTGTGTCGAATAAGTTTGCAATTATTTCTTTATGTTAGTACTGTTCTTACATCAACATGGGTTGTTTTTCTTAATATTAGAAAAAAGATGCTCATAATTTTCTTTAGATAAGAATCAAGTCTCCTGTAGTTTTAAATGCCTCTGGATAAGTAATTATTTTTATAAAATTTGAATACTATAAGCATGCTAAGGATACAGATGCTTGCACTTTTGTTTGTATTGAATAAGAATGCAGTTATTGTTTTATTCAAAATTAAAAGGAATTTATGAACAATCATTGATTTGTGTTTTTTTGAAAATCGATATGGGTTGTTTTTCATTAATTATAATAATTATGTAATGCGTTGCTAAAATTTTGTTTACAGTATTTAAAAATGTCAATATTTCTTCTTTTTATTAAAAAAAAAATGCACTGTTGTTTCCAATCAGTTAGTCATAATGCCTATGGCGGGATTATTTCTTTATTTTGATGAAAGTAATGAACCTCTATTGTCTTTCGTAAATTATGATGAATATAACAAATAAGTTAGCAAAATTTTAAAATTGTGGTTTTCATTAGATATGATCAATAAAAAGCATAATCAAAAGGCCAAACTTCAAAAACATATTCAAAACGGAAAAATCCATAATGACTGCCAAAAATAATTGCTAACAATCAACGGAACAAGTGTAAAACAATTGTTGTATTCCTGACTTGGTACAGGCATCTTCCGAAAAAATGGTGAAGTAAACCTCGATTTACAGCTAGTAAAACCTTCCACTTGTATGACAGTTGTTTATCTTATCAGAAAAAAGATAATAAAATGTTGTTCTAATTGTTAAAAAATGCAATTAGTTTTTATCAAATATAGTGCCCTGTTGTTTGTAATCATTTTTTTTAAAACGCCTATGGATACGTAATTGTTTATATACTTTGAATAACATAAGGATCCAGATGCTTAATTTTTTGTTTGTGTTGAAAAATAAGGCAATTATTTCGTTATCTAAATGTAAATCATGACCCACCATTAGATTTTAGTACAAATGTGAGTAGTATATGGATATAGATACCTTAACACTTTTGTGTTAAATTCAAAAACAAATTATTTCTTCATTTTATTAGATTCTAAATGAAATCATCAACCATATAGTTATTTTTGCATATCAGGATTGGCTGTTCTTTATAAAATGACGAATTTAAGAGAAACCATACTTGTCTGTTCTGTGGTCGGGTTGTTGTCTCTTTGACACATTCCCCATTTCCATTCTCAATTTTATTTATATTTTTTTTTGTTTATAGTGTCCCCTTTGCATATTTTTTTAGTTCATTAAAATCATGCACCGGAATTGCAATATTTGTTTATTTGATTTTTAAGAGCAAATTTAGTAGATTTTAGCAATCGCAATAAAGCACTAGTCGAATTTGATGACAAAAGCCTTTATTTTTACTACAATCGCATTTTTGTTTTATAAAATTGAAATTTTAGTTCTATCAGCATATTTCACTCCACTTTTAACAAACGTAACATTGTAGATGTGATAACTTTGCTAAGTGATTCGTTTTAACTTGTCGGTCCTCTTATTTTTTCCGTTTTAATTTGTAAACATTCATTATGTGACCTAGTAGAGTTCAAACCGTTAGAAAGGTAAATTTGTCAGATCAGTAAAAGATTTTCCCTATTAGTCTAATGGATTGATGATGGGAGTTTACCGTGAACTTGACTGATCGATGACTGCTGACTGATCGTTAAAACAGTAACTCCTAAGGCTGTTAGTCCTATAGTTTTGTATACGTTGGTAATATTTCATTTCATTTTTTTATATCTTATATGTTCGCAATTGTAAACGTCTCAGCATTAGTAAGTGAGCAAACATTCTACTTATCAATAACTTACAACACCAAAATTGAAGGTCTTTGATAAGCTGTATTTTGCAAAACTGTTCAGATTGTAATTCCTCAATGTTCATCAACTTCATACTTTATTTAGTCTTTCAACTTTATTTAATTCGAGCGTCCATTATTTTAAGAAGAAACACACAACTGGGGGTTCACAAGTATGCGCATTGTATCTCTAATACACGTGTTTTGCATGAGGTTCTTCACTTTTTATAATGAATATCACATTTCAAGCATTTTGCATTTTTATTATGTTTGTTTATCAACTAGAACGTAATCGAATGTTGTTCACTACATTCGTTCTTTATGAAAAGAAGGTTTCCTAATACCGTACCAAACGAGATGATAAAGTGATGGAATAAGATGAGTCAAAATAACCTAAAATATTGGTCAATTAGGTATCAGTATCATACTTTTAAAAAAAATCAAAGTAATTTTAAATCAAACGGAAACAATTGAACAATACAAATTCATATGGGATTTTTCAAAGATGTTTGACAACAACCTGTTTCTCTCTTCTATAACACGCATGACCGAAGTGATAAAGTTGATCATAAAAACCTTCAGTGTAATTTTATTTTTTTACAAACCGAAACTTAATAAGTGTCCAAAATTCAATGAATACTGTAATTAGAGAACAAAATCGTTAAATTTGTATAGGCCAATTGCTTCCGAATTGATTCATTCTTTGCATGGAATTAAACATGCACTGCCAGTAGTAATATATTATACAATAAAACAATATAAAAAGATACAAGGATAAAAATTATGTATGCCAAAACACGCCTTTCGTCTACAAAAGAGGCGGACGATACCAAAGAGACAGTCAAACTGAAAGGTAGAAAATAAACTGACAACGTCATGGCTAAAACCTAAACTGACAAACAGACACCAAACAGTATACAAAACACACAAAACCGGATGTGATTGTATGTACTGTTTGTTGATGATTTACCTTCATGGAAAGCGTTAAAACCAGAAATGTTTAAAGCCAAGCATGTATGATAACCGAAACAGTTGAAGTATGTGACCATAGAGAACATGTAGTTCAGTAGTTGTCGTTGGTTCATGTCTGTTATATTTGTTTTTTCGTAAATTGTTTTGTTATAAATTAGCAGTTAGTTTTATCAATTGAATTGTTTCATATTGTTCATGTCGGGCTCTTTTATAGCCGACCATACTGGTTGGGTTTTTCTCATTGTTGAAGGCTGTACGGTTGCCTATAATTGCTTACATTCACTTCATTTGAACTTTGGTGGATAGCTGTCTCATTGGCAATCATACCACATCTCCTTATTTTTTAATAAACAAAACTAGTTAAATCAACCTAAGGTTAACTTTAATTGTATGTGTTGAACCCTAAGTTTTTCAATGATTTCTAAATCTATTAAGCGAAACTTTGAAATCCTACAGATATCACATTTCAATATTTGGCATGATTAATGACAATACTTATTCAATATTCTGAAAGAACAAACTTTCATTTTAACATGTTCAATTTAGTACTTATTCAATTAATTTCATTGTCGTTTCTATAATTCATTGCTTAACGGTATGCTGTATTCTATGAATATTTATTTGATTTTTTCAGCGGGTAAGTGTCAAGTAGCAAACAGATAAGTATAGCGTACAATTATCTATGCAATTCATAATATAACGATATTTATATAATGATGTGTGATAGACACGTGTTCCGTCTACAAAAGAGGCGGAAATACCAAACAGACATTCAAACTAATTAGTCGAACATAAACTGACATGCCATGACATAAACCTCAAAAGACAAAACGACACACAACAGTATACAAAAAACAAAAAAACCGGGATTGATTTCATGTGCTGTTTTCTAAATTTACCTTAACGGGAAACGCTCAAAGCAGAAATGTTTAAATCACGGAACGTATAATAATCAACATAGTTCAAGTAAATGACCATAGAGAACATAAACAAACATAATTATATCAACTCAACGTCAACATTACTTGAGGGTATTAAAACCTAAGTTTCTTTATAATTTCTGAATTTATAAAGCGACACTTTGAAATCATACAAATATCACACTTCAATATTTGGCATGACTAATGACTTTACTATTGAATAATCTGACAGACCAAGCTGTCATCTCGAAATGTTCTACTATCACTTTACTACAAATTCAATTAATTCCATTTTCATTGTAATAATTCATTGCTAAATGGTATGCTGTATTCTATGAATATTTATTTGAATTTTTCAGCCGGTAAGTGTCAAGTAGCAAACAGATAGGTATAGCGTACAATTATATATGCAATTTATAATATAACAATATTTATATAATGGTGAACGTAGTGTAGTAAAGTAAAACAATAAACATACCATTTTAAGAGAGAAATAGTCGAAAAAAAGTATTTAAAAATGGGTTGGTAAAACACTATTATCTGCTTTTCTTTAAAATAAACCTTTTGGAAAGATTATAAGAAATTGTATTTTTAAATTATTGTTGTCAAGTATGAAATATGAGAATACATTATGAAATAATATGACTTGATAATGACAGGCGATTACTAGTTTATAAAGCTTGAACCATGTGATTATTTATGTATGCAGCCACTGAATATGCTAATTACGTGAAAATACTAACATTTTTCCGAGTGTCACATCTTGGTATATCCTCATCTTTATGTTAAGGAGACAGTAGTTAACCGATGTCAAAATTGCGACTTTATGTTTAGTCTTGTTTATTCTTTTTGATTATACCTATCATTTAACTGCTTTTCAAAAAATAGAATGTTGTGCTACATACCATGTATATACTCCTGATTATGCAGTAACTACTCATCAATAGGCGATCAGCAAAAGAACATCACATTATCAATATGCTAGTATTTTCATAATATACATTTCAATTTTTTGTTCTTCTATGATTGGTATATAATTTACTACTGGACACCATAGATACAAAATACCTATAGACAAAATTGATGCTATCGTGATTTGTATAAAACTCTAAAAGAGAAGATAATGACTTTACAACTATTTTTGGGATATAGGTATTCATGTTCACCACTTGGTTTGTCATTTTTGATATCTATACTTCGTTTGAATAGCTTCCACATTCAAGAAAACACAGTTTCTAGTTAAGAAAACTAAAACACTTAAAACAATGTGCTGAACATATTCAGTAAAATTTATAAACTGGTGTTTTTGAGATGAGTATTTGCTGTATCATGATTGTCTTAAATTATTCCTCAGATTTTAAACTTGTATTTTTATTTATATTTTTCAGTGCACAGTAAGTGTTATTTACCATAAAGATAACTATATTGTGATTAGTTTACAAACAATGAAAAATGAAAGGACAATAGGTAGTGCATGTTGAATATGGTGTTTTTATTGAAATTGGAAAATATAAAAAAAGTTCTAATCAATAAAGACGCAATTATATAGAAGTAACAAAATCCATTCGTATATTAGAAGCAATGCGATATTTTGATCAGTAGGATTTTAAATGAAATGCTAAGTAGTCTAAATTCAAACGTGAACAAATAGACAATTCGTATTGTTGTTTATAAATATCTTTAACAACACCTTGTTTTTCTCTAGTATTATAACATGTATAACAAAAAATATTTCAAGTATTAAATACTTTCGTGAATATGTTCAATGTAATATTTGTTATTGTTACAAATCTAAATGTTATAAATGTCTTTAACCGAACGAATAATATATTGAAACACAAAGATTGATAACTTTATTTAGACAAAATGCTTCCAAATTAATTTACACGTTGTGTAGGTAAATCATTACGACTTTATAACCTGACAAATATACTGCCAGTAATAACAAAGTATTCCATAATAGAGGGACGAAAAATACCAGAGGGACCGTCAAACTCTTAGATCGAAAACAAACTAACAACGCAATGGCCAAAAATAAAAAGACAAACATACAAATAATAGTACAGAGGACACAACATAGAAAACTAAAGACTAAGCAACACTAACCCCACCAAAAACAGTATAGAAAGTTATTAAAGAGATCAGGTTTATAATGTTGTACATGTATCTGTAAACGGACGATGTTTGAAAGTTTTATAACCTTTGATATCCACAGTTAACTAATTATCACTCACATATGGAAGTTTTATATTTTTTAATTGATAAAAGATCAAACTTGTTTTTCAGTTGTATTTGTTATTTGTTATAACAGTAAGACAAAACAGGCAATAGAAGACTGAAGCTCAACCAGTGGTTATGTCTAAATTGTAACAATATTTTTTTATCTTGTGTCTTCTTTCTCATTATTCCTTTCATGTTATATATCTATATGTCCAATCAATGTATCAATTGCCAATATGTACAGTCACAAGAAGACCAGTGCTTCAGAAAACATTATATGTTTGTAATAATAAAATATTACAAACACAAAATTTTAATTTTTGACATGATTACTGACTTTAACATTCAACAAAAAGCTGTCAGTTCTACTATCACTTTACTACTTATACAACGGCGGCTTCTATAACTCATTGCTAGATAGTATGATGTATTGTTTGATCATTTACTTGATTTTATTTTTTTTGCAGTCGGTAAGTGAATAGTTTCAAACAGATAAGTATAGTTTACAATTATCTCGCAATTTATAACATGACGATAGTCTTTAAACTTGAATAATGTTATTAATTATGCAGGTTGCAATAAGCTGAATGATCTAATTGCGTAACGATATTCCTAGTTCTCAAAATATCGTATATGTTTAGTATGTCCGTACTTCTGAAAAAAGGTGACAATATGTCTAAATTGTAACAATATTTTTTTTATCTTGTGTCTTCTTTCTCAATATTCCTTTCATGTTATATATCTATATGTCTAAGCAACGTATTATATACAGATATGTACATATTATGCTGTAAACCAGAGTTCCTGGTTATTTGATTAATCGTCGCAATTGAAAGTTGTTTCCGATTAATAATAAATGTCTGACGTCTGTTTGAAAAACATAGTTCTACAATTACAAAAACAAAAAACAGAAACATGTGTTGTCCTTTGTGTTATGTAATATATATATATATATCAAACCATTACTATTTCAAATATATGCATTATTAAACTTTAGTCAGTAACTGTCAAGTACCAAATCGAAAACTAAAACTAAAAACTTTGAACATCTGTTGTCATAGGAATCATCTGACAAATGGAAGTCTTCTTATAAAAGTGGAAAAAGGTGACAGTTACAATGTTTGAAAAGTGTTATCAAGATGCATAAATAACACTGTTACTTTTCTTATAAAAAAATCAAATAAACTTGAATATTTTAATTTGATAAATTATATGGTCAGTCATTAAACTATTAGCCTATAGGATAAACATTACAACATGTGGTAGAATTGCCAGTGAGACAGCTACCCAATATACAGTAAATTATGTTGATAGTAGTTACAATAAGTCACATTAAGGGTTTTTCCAATAGTGAGAAATACAAATCCCGCATATTGAGTAAGCTAAAAAAATCCTACAATGACAATACGTGAACCATTTCAAACTATAGAACTTACACTGTTAGGTCCGATAGGTAAATAAATTTTGACAAAAGTCCGACGATGATATAATATGTTCTCATTGTAGCTGTACCTGTGGAGAGTAAGTATTGAAGATAAAGCTTACTATTTATATTTTTCTTCGATGGCGCGGATGTAAATTATATGCATTAGTCATCAAAAGAAGTACATATAAGGATTATACAAAATTGTATCACTGATAGCTATACACGTAGAATAACATGTTTATTTTCAATTTATTTGGTTCATACTTAAAATTTACATGAAAAAGTACAATACATCTAATTACTAACTGATCGATAAGGATATGCACAAAATGGTATTTTTCTTACTCTTATAGACCGGATACATACTCATCATATACAGATAATTTCAACAAATAAAGTGACTATATATATTTATCAAAAACAGAGCTAGCATGTACTGTTTGTTAATAGAGGATCAATAGTACACTTTTACAAAGGGGAAATGCAGTATTTGTTGAAATGTTAACACGACTAGTGTGACTGTTGTTCCTTAAAACTGGACGTAAACAACATCAGTCCACACTATTTATTGCGTTAAATCGTGCCCAAATACAAGATCAAACAAATGAACCAATAACAGTCCTTAAGGAGATGTTCAGTATATTATAAAATTGAGAATGGAAATGGGGAATTTGTCAAAGAGACAACAACCCGACGTAAGAGCAGAAAACAGCCCAAGGCCTTGAATGGGTCTTCAACACAGCGGTAGACTAGTTTATTATCTAAAAGCTAAAAATATGGAAGTTAATGTAATGGACAACAAAATTGCGAACATTTAAGCAAACCTTCACATACATCGTTGACGAACTAAGTGTTAATTTTCAATGCGTTTTAAGAAAGACAAACAAATTGCACCCAGTAAGCAGATAGCACAAATTTATAACACCACTTGTAAACATGTCTGATGTATAGTTTTAAGTTAAACAAAAACAACCATTGTATTTATTTCTTCAGAAGGATGAAATACATAAGACAACAGTGACAGCCAGTAATAAACATTAGCGAAACACAGAAATGATAGAAAACACTTCCTTCCGATGCAAAAACAATATTAAATAATCTGAATATAATGTGTCCTTGTTTATTTGCATGCACGTTTTATGTTTAAAGTATATATGATTCTGATACATCAAAATAGAAACTTTCCAATGTTTTTCCTAAAATCTGTTTTAACCACACAATAAGTATATTGTACGTGTTGCATCACACGAATCATTCATACTTTGATATTTTCTTATGTCAGATAATTATTAAATGCTCTCTCGTGACTGAGTATTATATCAAATTCAAAATAATTAGCTACACTTCTTACCAATCATGTGTTTTATAACTACAATTTATAGCCTAGTGTCCTCTACTTATTCAAATTGATTTCACTTTTCTATTATCCTACAAATAATGTTATTATATAACTTAGCGTATTGAAAAGCATTATAAACTGTCGGAATAGTCTTTACTTTTATAAGTTTTGACTTGGATGGAGAGTTGTCTCATTGGCACTCATACCACACCTTATATCTATTTAAGTAATTGATTCGAAACAAATCAAAACTTTAGACTTTTTTCTAGTACTTCAAGTTATTATTCAAATTGTTCACAATATGTCTAAAACCCTACAATGTATTTCTTAATGTGAATTCAATTATCAGACATATATTTGATTTATACGTTGTTTCTGCAATTAAACTAGTAAACATGTAGATTGAAACTGTATTATATTCAACGCGCGAGACTACTATACATATTTCTGTAATATTTATATGAATGTTATTGTTCTTGTTTTATAACACGTTATGATTATATTTAAATGTGTAGTCTTTCGAAATCATGACATAAATTTGCAACTGGTTTGACTAGAAAATGTTTTACCTGTTTCGCTCACATCGTCGTGCCTTTGATAAAAAACTTTCGTTAAATTTTTCAGGGCTTCGTTGAAAGGAAATTATTTCATATTTGGTGTGCAGCTTGATAATGTTGAGTTGTGGCGACTTTCTGTTTGCCAAAAGTTCAAAATATTACAACTCTGATTGAACAAGGAAAATATTCGTAAAAGTTTACTTGGCTTGATTGAAAGGAATGATTAGTTATGTTTCAGTATACATGTTGTTATGATATTGTTATTATCATGTTTATTTATCTTGGCTTTATGTGTTTTGTGTGGTCTTATAATATGTATAGTATGCTTACATCATATTTATAGTTGTTTACAAAATAATGTTATAATTGTGCAGTTTAGAAATCACTGGAACAATCATAGATACTGATGGAATAATTAGAACTTTCTATTTGACAGACATAATAATTCTGAAATGATCATAATATACGATGTGTAATTCTAGGAGTTTCCGTTCTACAGTGATCTAGAAGTTTCCGTGACAACTACATATACAGACACCGAAATTATACTTTTTTAGACATTACCTTTTACTTGGATTCATAGAAGTTCTCTTACGTTGTTGTATTGACACTTAATTTACGTTAACTACATCATACTAGATTGGACATATTCCGTACAGTTAAGAGAAGAATTCCGGATAAAGAAAAGACAAAGGATCGGACATATAATTTAACAGTTAAGTTAACATTTCAATTTGTAAAATATTTCTTGTAAACTTGTGTATATTAAATCTTGTTAAATTTTATTTGTGATTTGTGTCTTTTGTTGGCTACAAGTAAAAGGTGATTTCTGGCCGAAACAGAATTAAGGGGCTCATCCGGGAAAACGTTAATATCAGATTAAAATTTTATGTATTTATAGAATTAGAATTAGCCAACACAATTCTACAAAATGGCATTTGATGCTGGTAAATTTTTGAAATCGCCATACATGTAATGGTTTGATAACTAAAAGAAAGAGGAATTAGTGTTGCTTGCTAAACATCTAAAAATTGATTTTAGACAATCCACGAGAAAACAAATTATGAAAAATTTGATAATAGACACATAAGTTGACGCAAAAATTCTAGATGAAGATGCGTTAGAACATGAATTTAAATCAAAACAGTTGGGAAAAAAAATGGAAAACGAAGTTAAAATAAAACAATTGGAAAAAGAAAAAGATGAATTTAAATTAAAACAGGCAGAACTTGAAATGAGGAAAAGGTTAGAGATGGAAAAAATAGAAATTGAAATGGTCAAAGTAGAAAGCAACACTAATGTAGAGTCAAAATCAGAATATTTTGATGCAGAAAAAAAAATATACGTTTGGTTCCCAGATTTTGTGAAAAAAAAAAGTTGATAAATATTTTCCACAGTTTGAGAAAATTGCTCAAAATTTGAAATGATCAAAGCCTTATTGGACTACAATGCTGCAAAATATTTTTTGAGGGCAAGGCTGCTGAAATTTACGCAGCACTTTCATCAGAAAAATGTTCTGATTATGACACTGTAAAACACGATGTTTTGAAAGCTTATAAGCTAATATAGACAGAAATTTAGGTCTTATAAAAAGTTTGATTCACAAACCTATGTTAAATTTGCTTGGGAAAAAGAAGATCTATTTGATAAATGGCTTACGTCAAAGCAAATAGATAACAATTTTGATAATATAAGACAACTGATGTTATTTCAAGAGTTCAAGCTGTGTGTTCATTAAGACTTAAAAACACATTTAGATGACAGAACTGTTGAGACATTACAAGATGCAGCTGTTATTTCCGATAATTATACCCTTTCACATACAAGAAGTTTCAAAGGTCAAAATGTTAATACTTCGAGCTGAAATTACAAAAATCATAGTACTGAGCATACTGATAATAAGCCTGTTGCCCAGAATAAGAGTCAATCCAGTAATAATATGTCTAGTCCAAAATTTTATACTTTTGAGAAGAAGTCATTAACTTGTGCTTATTTTAAGAAAAATGGTCACCTGATGGCTGATTGTTTTAGACTCTAGAAGAAGAATGAAAGAAATAATAAACCCACATCCACTGCTTGTACGACACCCCTTTGCTACCTATAAGTTGGAATGTCCTGCGAGTCAGTCTTTTACGTCCAGTTTTGTCATTACATGGAGGATTATAAACCCTTTATGTCTGATGGGTTTGTTTCTATTGTTGATAATACTACTCCTCAGCCCATTAAGATTTTATGGGACACTTGAGCTTCTTTAACTTTGTTATTAGAAGGTGTGCTGCCTTTGTCAGAGGAGACTTCTGTCGGTGCTTCCGTTTTATTACAGAGTGTGGAGTTAGGTTGTAGAGATGTTCCCCTCCATCGTATTTATCTGAAGTCAGATTTAATTACTGGACCTGTGGGTGTTCGTCCTAATCTCTCTGATTGCTAGGAAAGATCTAGCTAGGAACAAAGTGGTTGCTGAACCAATTGTTACCAGTGAACCGGTTGTTGGTGTTAAATCACCTGAGGATGATGCTGAACTGTATTCAGCTTGTGTTGTTACTGGGGCGCTGGCAAGAAAATAACAGAATGAGGATTTGCAAAAAGACCAGTATGATTATATGGACCTTTCTGACACTTTCCTTGCCGACATTGACGGTTTTTGTGGCTCAAAAAAGGCCATGATAAGACCACCTAGTACTAACAAACATGTAATTATGCAAGGTCAAGAAGTTTACAGCCATTCATTAGACAAAAGAAAATTTGTGGAAGAACAAAATAAAGATCCTGAGGTTCTTCAGCTCAGCAAGAGGGCTCAACCACAAGAAGAAGCTGACAATAAGCCGAATGCTTCTACCATAAAGACGGCATTTTAATGAGGAAATGGAGTCCCCTGATGCTATCCCAGAGGAAGAATGGAGAGTAATATACCAAGTGGAGATGCCTAAAGTTTATAGGCAAGAAATTATTGGTCTTGCCCATGACACCCCTTGGCTGGACATTTAGGTATAAGGAAGACTTACCTACAGATCTTGCAGCATTTCTACTGACCCAGATTTAAGGATGATGTCACACAATACTGCAAATCATACCATATATGCCAGGTTGTTTGCAAGCTTATCCACAAAATACTACCAGCACCACTTCTGCTAATTCCAGCCTTTGAAGAACCTTTCAGTTGAGTATTGATTAATTGCGTTGGACCTTTACCAAGGACCGAGGCTGGAAATGCGTATTTATTGACGATCATGTGTACACCCATTCGCTTTCCTGAGGCTATTCCGTTAAGGAATATCAAGATACCAACTATTGTGAAAGCTCTTATAAAATTTTTCACTTGAGTAGGATTTCCTAAGTCTATACGGTTCGACCAGGGTTCAAATTTCATGTCGGGTTTATTTCAGCAGGTCGTTTACCAGTTAGGGATTGCTAATTATAGGTCAAGTGCTGATCACCCAGAATCTTAAGGTGCCTTAGAACGTTATCAAAAAACATTGAAGAACATGATTATAACTTTTTGTTTCAATTTGACAGAGACTGGGATGATGGTGTTCACAGTCTACTTTTTGCGGTCCGAGAGACTGTTCTAGAATCCCTTGGTTTTAGTCCCTTTGAGTTGATATTCTGCCATACTGTAAGGGGAACTTTACAATTGGTTAAGGAAAAATAACTAACTGAACACACTGACTTGAATCTTCTAGACTATGTATCTAGATTTAGGGAAAATTTGTATACTGTTTGTCAAATTGCTTGGAAAAACTTAAAAGCTGTTCAAAATAAGATGAAAATATGGTTTGATAAAGATGCCAGGGACAGAGGTTTTGAGCCTCGTGATAAGGTATTTTTATGTTTGCCAGTCCCTGGATATCCTTTACAGGCTAGATACTGTGGTACTTACACAATAGAGAGTCAAATCAATGATTTGAATTATATTGTAAGAACTGCAGGTGCAAACAAAATAGAGTGTGTCATATTAATATGTTGAAACCATATTTTGAGCGTACTAATGAAGGTGAGAGTAAACCAGTTAAGGGGGAGGTGTAATGGTATTGCTATTATCATTTGTATCTATCTTGGCCTAATTTGTTTTGTGTGGCCTTATAATATGAATAATATTTTTACATCATATTTATAGTTCTTTACAAAATAATGTTATAAATGTGCAGTTTAAAAATCACTGTAACAATCATAGATACTGATGGAATGATTAGAACTTTCTATTTGACTTACATAATAATTCTGGAATTATTATAATTATACGATGTGTAATTTAAACTTCTACTGTATTCTAGGAGTTTCCTTGACAACTATATATGCAGATACCGAAATTATACTTTTTTAGACATTAATTTACTTGGATTCACAGAAGTTCTCTGAAGTTTTTCGATTGACACTTTAATTACGTTAACTACATCATACTAGATTAGACATAGTCCGTACAGTTAAGAGAAGAATTCCAGATAAAGGAAAGAAAAAGGATCGGACATATTATTGAACAGTTAAGTTAACATTTCAATTTGTATAGTATTTCTTGTAAACTTGTGTATAATAAATCTTGTTACATTCTATTATTGATTTGTGTCTTTTGTTGGCTACAAGTTACAGGTGATTTCTTGCCGTAACAATGTCATCCCAAATAATTGTATGCAGCGATGCAGATCCAGACACGGTATTTACCTTGTATTAAACACGGAAGAGACACTTATTGACTAATCAAACACATGCATCACTTCTTCGGATATCAGATAAAAAATAAACGCACAATGTTTCCCATAATTTTTTAGAAGTAACACACCATCTGCTCCATCGTATGGTGTTTAATATCTTGATAAACACTTGAAGCTCTTCCATGTTCACACTTTAAACACTTCATTAACACGGGTTTGCTCCTTACTGAAAACTTGCTCGAAAAGAGTTATATACTACATAAATTTTAAGACTTTATTGACCAATATGATATGTATGTGTATCAACTCACTAGCGTCACGTTTTCGCGGTCTTAGTTCTTCTGATGAAATTATAATCGTCTAATTATGTCAGATTGTTACATTTTGACTTAATGACACAGCATTCATTTCTTACATCTACGAATTTTCAAAATCTAAATATATTTATCATTAATATTTTTAATCTGAAATTAAAATTTAAACACACAAAAATTATTGTGATAGTGAGAAGAAATGCCATTTAACCTTGATTACAGTCGTTCTTATTTGTAAACTAACTGGAACAAATTTGTTTTTCTGCTAGCAACAGCTTAACAATGGTTTTCAATGTATTACCATGACTCCAGTAGACAATGGTAGGTAAGTTTCGGTGGCTTTCAAACTCTTTCTGGCTTTAACACTAACAGGGAACATAAAGGGTATATATTACATACATGAGTCGGAGGAACATGATTTGCTGCCATGTACATATAAATGTATCGTGTTGCTCAGGAGGTTAAAAAATCGATAATACTTTGTATTTTGTGTCTGAGGAAAAGAACAAGAGATTGTGGGTACAATATTTGGAACATACGCGTGGTCATATATGACAAATCTATTTCATAACCGTAAAGTATTTCAAGATGGTGTCAGTGAATCTTGAATATTTGAAGATATAATTTCATCGTTTCCAATAGGAACACATTGTTCAATGGTTATCTTGCAAGCAGACACTTACAAGTAAATCAATATTTGAAAATCGGATGAACAAGGAATTCAGATATTGATTAAAAACCAATTGTTCAGAGAACAATTGAAGGTTTTTCCACATCAATTTTCTAAATGATTGATAAGAAGCTACTTCCGGCTTACGCAAAGGTATTATTGGCGCCCAAGCATAGATTTTTTCATAGTGATTCAATAAATATATGGGTTCTTTATATTTTTGCCTGAAATAAGGGAGATAATTTGTTATTTCCGGTTTAAATAATGTCATATTCATTCTCATATGATAGCTTTATTCACACAGATTCCAAAAATATATGGTTTCTATATATGTTTGCCTGTAAGAAGGAAGATATAAGGTACTTCCGGTTTAATCAAGGTCACTTCCGGTCTCAAATGATAGGTTTCTGTATTGGTATTTAAAAAAATATAGTTTCTATGTATTTTTTTCATGAAATAAGTGCAAACATGGCTACTTCCGGTTTACTTAAGATCACTTCCGGTTAATAGTTTTCAAGGTCATATGTCACCCAACATTTTGCAAAAGACCCTATGGCTTTATCATGTACCAAATAGGAGGAGTAATCAATTACCCTTAAATTTAACCATTTCAGGGACAATAACTCCTATAAGATGTCATTGGATTGTTTCAGACCAAATGTATCATATCTCAATCACAATTAGGCAAACATTTTGCACTAGTTCTTATATATCTTTAAAAGTGACAGAGGAAATCAAATAACAAGGAAAAGTCAAAATTTAGAATATGACCTGACCTTTGACCTTGGCCTCAATTTCATTTGAATGAACCAAAGACCTCAAATCAATATACCTTAGGTATCTATCACTGACCATTCATGCTATACATTTATATATTCCTTTTTTAAAATACAAAAGGGGAAATAACTCTCATATGGAGTTATCGTATCGCTTCGGTCAAAATTGGACAAACATTCTGAGGATATAACAAGCAATTTGGTAAAATAAATTTGTCGCTTTATTTTACGGTTACTGAGGAGATACAGTCACAAGGAAAACAGTGTTCGGGGAGATAACTCCTACAAAGAAAAGTATTCGGTTAAGCAGGGTAAATTTCAAAGGCGCATAAACTGTTCGATATCATATACCAAACATCTAAGCGACATCTTGCGAAAAAAAAAAAAAATAATAATCAGAAGAAATTCAATAGGTCTTTCCACCAAAAAGTGGAAAGACCTAAATGATGGCATATTTCATTGTGATTGTTGATTAATAAACATTTCAGGAAATACTATTGTCTAAGTCTAAATGCATTTTTTTTTTATTTTGGCGAACTCTATCCTTTTGTAATATTGAAATTTACTAAATGTTCCCATAGGCAAGCGCTACTGTATGTAACTACATATATATGGTAAATTGGTAATTTAAAGAGAAGAACTGACAAAACAAAGGCAAAAGACAAAGACGAATAAAGGAAAACTGATTGAATTAAACTATATCGACAATTGTGACGTCTCCTATGCTCTGTAGCATGGAAGGAGTACGACTTAATATCATATATCATTCATATCATAATCAGATGATAAAAACAACTTCATGTGTAAATGGTTTATAATTTAGTAAGTTATACAAGACGAAGCATCAAACAGTAACAAAATGATAATGATGCCATGTGTAATCTTGAATTTTTCCTTAATTTATGAGTTTTTACCGTTTTCTTTTTTGTTAAATCCTTTTATATTGAAATTTAGATTATTTTCAGGTTGGCGTTTTAGTGACGTATAATCTAACATATCCTTGGATTAATTATTCCAGTTATCTTCCCAACATATTAGCTAATTACTATTTAACATGTCTAATCTCTTTAAGATTGATAACCTGTGTATATGTCCTACTTTGCAAAGCTAGTGTCCCTTTCTTTATGAATAGTTATGTCATATATATTAACACAAATACTAAACAAAACCAAAAACACATCTTTACCCTTACATATAGGTTTATATCAAACTGGATAAAAAAAATCCCCATATATATTGATGTAAACATAAGATTTAGGTGATCGATTGTTGGTTGCTTAACATCCAGTTGCAACTATCTTTTGTATTGTCCGGTGGATGTTTTATACTTGTAATTGCTAGAATTTTTATTCTGTGCGTATAATATAACAGGCCCAAATACAATGTATGGTGTTAAACTTGTTTATCGAAACCATTGTCTGCTTTGCTAGATAAGTAATGTCATGATGTGAAAATAGTGTAACAAAAGCGAAATCGTGAGCAGGAAAATTATCGTCTATCTGATAACATGAATTGCATACTGATTATACGACATTTTTTTTATGTTTCCGTGAATTGATATATGAAATATGCTTCATTCACGCCTGTGATTTTTCTTCTCGTCGTTCATCATGTTTTGTCATCTGTTTGCCCTTTCTCAAATACATTTTTTTGTCATTTCGTATCTTCCACCTTTATGTTTTTGTTAACAGATACAATTATACCTAAAAAAAATAGCCAGATCCATCTAAGGTCAACTTTGCCTGAGGGAGTTGAAACCTCCGTGTTTTTCATAATTTAGAATTTATAAATGAACAATTTAAGAAATGTTTGTTTTGAATCATGTGAGTACCGAAGTACTGACTACTGAGCTGGTAAGACCATTGGGGACTAAAAGTCCACCAGCAAAGGTATCGACCCAGTGCTATAAAGAATGAAAACAACATGTTATAAAATCAATGCGTCCGAAGCGCTTTTCTGGATTCACCTTCATCAGGACACTCAACGCCGAATATTTGAAAGCCAAGGGTGTTTAAGAACCGAAACACTTGAAGAGCTATATGACCAAAAGTACCTAAAATAGCCAAATCCATCTGAGGTCAACTTTGCCTGCGGAAGTTGAAACCTCAGTAAGTTAATTTGTACCTAAAAAAAAAGGATGTTAATATTTTAATGTTTACAAGAATGTCCTTCTCATTCATCAGTATCTATCGATTAAACTACCTAATATTTAACAGAGTTATCTCCCTGTAGTGTTAGGTACCACCTTAATATTTGTCCAAAAATCTTCAAACAAATTGATAATTTGAATTATTAAGATTTCTTGATTTGAGTTCATACTGCAGAATATGTAAAATTGACGCTAGTACATGTTACAACATGGACTTTTTGTATGTGAGTTTCAGTTAAAATTTAAAGACTTTGTGAAATGAAAGGGTGAGGAATAATGTATTTCGGATAATTTTCATACAATAAAGTTGATCGGGCTGTATTTCTGGATAACTATGATTGACTAGGGCTAAGTATATTTTGAAAATAATATTGCTACAAAATGAATTAATTTTCATTGATTATTGAATTAGTAAATCAAACAACTAATTAAAGAAAGACATCTATTAACATATTCATCATCATTCAACGTTTGAAGTTTTTCTATACAAATAAACATCTCAGTCTGTGTTTCATTGTCAAGTATTAAGTACTTGACTCAAAAGGCTAACAATTAATTATGATCACACCAAGGGTGTCCTTTATCTGATGATGATAAGTCTCCACTTGATAAAATCAACCTGATAACTTTTAGAAAGTCTGTTTCCTGTGTTATTCGCATTTGAAACGTACAGGTACTATCGTCCTTCAGGATAAAGTATTTTCACATGATTGTTTATTTCTGATTAATTTGGTAGGCGTATATCAAATAAAAAAAAAACTGCACAACGATCATGTTATTGTTCATAGTGATCCAGGGTATATTTCACTACAGATACAAGGTACAGTAAAAATACAAATAAGGATTTGTGGGGTCTAATATACGTAAACAGTAAGATTTTTATGATATTTAAATACTAGTAACAGTTTTGAGACTCAGCAGAGAAAATAATTGCAACATCTAGTAGTATTATTTTTAAATTTCAAATTCGATTACTATTAAACTTACATTGACAAAACCAGCGACATAAAGGAATGAATTCTACCCCAGTGCTAGGTAAATCTTATACAATTCCTACTCCACTTTGAATGCCTACATTTTATTTTAAAAAGACTAGCAATTTGAAAGCTCTAGCTCTAGGTCTTGCCAAGTGCAAGTAACAATCTTTTATTTTGCAAAAGAGCTAAACAGTTTTTTTTTTAGTATAATATATTTGCTAAGTACGAAAGATATTTACAAACAATTTTAATCAAATCACAAACACTCGGTCATATTACAAAAGCACAACTATATCTGAAACAAAACTCAATCAAAAGTTTAAGTGCTGTAGAATGGTTGCTAATGAGAAACCTTTCCACTTGAATTTAGGTGATGTAGAATGATTGCTCATGAGAAACCTATCACTTGAGTTAAGGTGATGTAGAATGATTGCTAATGAGAAATATATCCACTTGAGTGTATGTGATGTAGAATGATTGCTCATGAGAAACCTATCCACTTGAGTTTAGGTGATGTAGAATGATTGCTAATGAGAAACCTATCCACTTGAGGACAACGGACGAATATGAAAACATCTATAAACCAACAATGAGCAAAGCTCAAACCGTAAAGTAGGCTATTTAAGGATCCAACATGACAAAATGGTTGACAAATCAGAAGAAAAGACCAACAGCCTTATATATCCTAAATGAAGGAATCCAAAAACAAATATTGCAGGAATCAATGACAATCACTAATTCACAGGCTCCTGACTGTTGACAGACACATACAGAATGTGACAGGAACTAATGGCAATCATTAAATCACGGGTTCATGACTGTTCACAGACACTTACAGAATGTGGCAGGTTGTACAATCCATAATCCGAGAAAATGGTGTAACATCACTACAAAAAGCTATGAAAATCAGTTCAAAGGGTTGATTAAACAGAACGGCACTAATTAACACACACCCATTACCCAACAACAACAAAAGACAACGCAAGGCATAGATCTTAAAGTACTCTAGATTACTGAAAAATGTTTCAAAGTCAATTCAAACTCATAAAAAAATCACAATTATATGTATTTGAAGGGCACATGTCATTAAGACCTTGTAAAATACAAGTAACATACGTATCGTACATGTAGTATAGTCATACATGTTAAGTTATGTTTTAATTTATTTAAACAAAATATCAATGTAAGTACTGACGAACACAAAAGTAAAAAAAACTTACTACATGTACAGTGGTAAATTGATCAATAAGTTTTGTCAACGAATTCATAAGTATTCATGGATCATATGTTAATTTGCCGAACTTATTTACAGAATCACAATAAAAATAAGAATGCGATATTTCGTTTTAAATAAGATCTTCACGTTAAGCTACATTTTAAACCCATTTTTTTCTATCAAAAAGAAAAAGGTTTTAAGCTACTTGTGGTGTCGGAATCCCTGACTTCATGATTTACCAACTATACATGGTTCACGCTAATTGAAAACCAAAAAGTCACTAGGGAGAATTCTTATCACTTCGATTAGGGACCTTCCTTTTTGAATTTTTCTCGGTGTTTAGTATTTTTGTGATTTTACTTTTCTCGACACTGGTTAAATCGGCACCTGGTCAAATCGGCACATGTGATTGTTATTTCAGCACCTAGTCAAATCAGGCCCTCGTTAATTCGACACCAGGGGTCTGTTGTTCAACTTGGCGTTAAACTAATCATATGATTAATTTTAACGAGTCGTTAAAAGTTAATCGCATGACTAGTAAATACAATGATTAAATTGTGTTGTTAAACTGATTGTAATCATTGTATTAGTTAATGACTGTATTAATTTTTAGTCATATGATTAATTTTGGCTAATTAGCAAGTGTTTCTCACAATGCCTTGTAAATCAGGTCCTATAACTTCCTTTTCTGCTTTAAATTATAACCTACTTCTTTTTACCCAGTTTTTGGGTGTGACATATATATGATTGAATAAATATCGTATAACATATTTATATTTGTATGGTAATATATACATAGTTTAGATTCATCAAAATTGTCTGTTGGAGTTAAAATTAAATGTGCTTGAAGGGGAAAATGATTTAAGAAATAAAGAAATTAATGCATTCTGTTTAACAAAATGTGCTTTCGGGTACATTTTGCAATAATAAACATCTCCATTCACCCATTACTGATCATGAATAGGCCCAACGTTTTTCTTTTGTTTGTTCACAGAAGTTGTTATCTGAAATGATGGACCTAGGTGATCGTAGAAAAAATCCCAAACAAATTGCATTCATTAAGTAAAATTTTATTTCTATAAAAAGTTTTAATCTTTGTTCAAACTTATTTTACCGTGCAGCAATGGCTGTTCATACTTGGAAACATTGTCAGTGCTTGTCCTCGGTAGGCTAATCTCTTATTAAAGTTGTTACCGTGTTGGTTGTATAAAGTTTATCTTTTAGTTTTACGGAATTTGAGTGTTGATAGCAGATAATTTGAAGTCTTTGTTAAATTTATTTAGCAATATGATGACGAGTCCTTCAAAAACCTGTAATTTCTGTTGTTCAGTTAGTGCAACTCGATACAGATTCCAGGTATTTTGTTTGATAAACAATGAAATTATCGTAATATTGCATCCAAGGAATGTAATCTCCGTGGACGCTTTGGTGAAGAGTGCTTTCATTCAAGTCCGCATTTCTATCAAGTATGGCATGCCAAGATAACATTTTAGATGATTGTTAAGGATGGTGAAAATAAATTCAGAAATATAAACAATAACATAAATTGTTAATCATACGGTATAGTTTGTTTTTATCAAAATGAATTTACGACTTGTTCGTTACATTTATTAACAAAACCCTGAACAAGTATTTTTTTCAGTTACAAAACAATAAAAATAAAAGATCGAATACAACTATCCGACACTATGATACATATTGGGTATCAGATATTCACGCGGGGTGTTGAAATGTCAAATATATCAATGGTATGTAATTTCACGGAGGTAATATATCAAATTTATTATGTGTCAACCACCGGACCCCCCCTCCCCCAGTATATCTGTTCCTGTTTTGAAAAATCCCTGTCTCTCTGAACTTAGGTTTTCCAAATTCTGAATAACAGGTGCTTGTTTTTGTATATCGTGTCAACTGTGAAATATGGTGAGACTTTTTATTCACTATATCTGAATATTATACTTAATCACTGACATAAAACACTTACTAGAGCAAATGTTCATTATAAATATTTTTATCCTCGTCAAGCTCATAATTTTTCCTAAATGAAAATAAATAGCGGTGTGATAAAATAAAACTACGCAAAAATATTAATTTCGTTTGGTCCGTGCTATCTGAGGACCGAATGTATCCATTTAAATTTACCTGCGCAAGCAGTTAAGTCAAGGGCGCTACTAAATGTGCTAAAATTTGAACTTAAAAAAAAGCGGGAAAACTAGCAAAGACTTGCTTTGGAAATCAATTATGGCATATACATTAATGATATGGTAACCTTTATTATTTATAAAAGCTTGTTAGTCATAATCTGTTGAATTATTCCGCACAATAATGTTGCCCGTCTTTAGTATTTTAAAATCAACACTGCTCGGTAAGCGGTAACATACAAACGAATAACTGTCGATAATGGCAATTTCTTTCTGTTATCGGATGACTATTATATGTATCCGTTCGATCCTTCACACTGTCTTGTCTAATCTGTTTCCAATTTATGTTTCAACTCATTTCCTAACACATCTATTGTGTTGTTTTTTTTTCAAATCTAAAGAGCTTTTATAGCTGGTCATTGCTAAACTCCCTTTTCAGGAGATATATCTCATTTTTCGAGTACCAATGTTTGCATTGCTACAGCAGCCATGTTTGATGTTTTAATCATATGATTAAAATTTAATACATCCTCATGAGGTTGATTAAATCAAACGACAGTTATGGCATTTTTTTACAACGCGTTTAAATTAACGAACAACAAACTAATCATATGATTAATTTTAATCCAATAATTAAGAAAATTTTACGATTCATTAGCACTATCGACAAGTTGAACAACAGACTCCAGTGGTGATAGTTTTGACACCTAAATTCAACATTATGATTGTCAAGTAAACTATTGAAGACTCCTTACTCCGTACTTTCTTGTTTTTTTTTTAATACTTTCACTCGTGGTGTCAACGTATATCTGTTGTGCGTAATAGAGGCTCCAATGAAAGCTTTGTTATACACAATTGGGCCATACTATCTGTCCCTAGTGAAACTTTTATCACAAAGGAACCTCTATTTCATGACAACAGCACATTACCAGAAAACCTTGGCTACAAGATTAGTTCCAACGTTATTAATTTTATACAAGTAGTCAGGAAATGCAGAATAAAAACCAAACAAGTTAAAAAAAAAAATACATGACAATTATTAAAACAACAAACGGGTTATTGTTGGTAATTGATATAGGTTGATACATTTTTAAAATTTAACCAATGTAAACATTATTAATAGAGTATAGTGAAAACGTCAAACAGAAAGCCAACTGATTGTTGTTAATTGTGTACTCTTATTGCTTAATAACATGTGCTAAGTTTTAAACGATGTACGAAATGAACCTTTGAAATTTTAAGTTTTAAAAATATATATATATATATATATATATGAGAGAGAGAAAAAAAACTATATATTTTGCCTAAACATGAAGTCTTTGAGTCAAAGATGAATGATATTTTATTAGTTGTTATTGGCTTTGAACTAGGGGGCGCCTTCAAACTAGTTTAATCCCGCCACATTATGTATGTGTCTGTCCAAGATCAAGAGCCTGTAATTCGGTGGTTGTCATTTGTTGCTATATATTATACATGTTATATTTGTTTTTCGTTCATTATTTTATGCATTAATCAGGCCGATAGTGTTTTCGTTTGAATTTTTTTGCATTTATCATGTCTGGGTCTTTTATAGCTGACTATGCAATATGGGTTTTGATCATTGTTGAAGGCCGTACGATGACCTTTTGATGTTAATTTATATGTCATTTGGTTTCTTGTGGAGAGTAGTTTCATTGACAATCATACCATATCTTTTATATTTTAAATTTACAAAAATGTACATTTAATGCAAACGCTTAGTTTTCTTTGGGGTCATAACTGATTGCATTGTGACGTCATTAATAAGTTTTTCGTTTTACATTTTTTTAATCAAAACAGACATGAAACGAGATCGTATGATACAAGTTCAAGTCCGTTGCAAAGATATTTTCTTATATTTCTTCAGTTAAACATCAATATAAAATCAGTTCTTATACCTGCATGTCTACATTGTCTGACTTAGAGAATATATTGTGTATGATGTGTTGTCAAATAATGTATAAAACGTTTATTTCAGCTTTAAACTTCGTTTGTATAACATCACTGTACCACCTGCATCACCTCACACAGGTCATGGGACTGATAGTTCACATTTTTGCTGCAATATTTGCTTTGAACTTCCTGGGACGACCCGCCTTGCAGCTAGAGCAATCAGTTCTGGATCTGTTTCCAGAGTTTACTAGGTTGAAACAGAATATCAAGTCTGAACTAGCATCTATAAAGTCGAAGCTTCAGAGTAAGACATGCTCTATTTTTTTTGAGAAAATAAGGTTCCAATTCCTTATGACAAAATTGACCAGAGATGTCATCTGATTATTATTTTAGTTCATATAGCTTCCAACGGTTGTTTCCTTTTTTCACATTACTTGCTTTCAAATCATTAGGTTTGAGTTGAGACAAATTCAGAAAAGCGCTGCGTACGCAATGAATTTGTAAAGTATTTGTTTCAATCAGAATAGTAAGTTAATAGCAAAACTTTTAACGACGAATACACATAAAAATTCAGACCCTGAAATTAAATAAGCTTGATGACATTGAATGGTCAGTCAACTAGCATGTGGGTTATACTTCACACATCACAACTTTAATTACCCTTTCATACACAGTGTTTGGTAAATTGGTGTAAGAACTACGATATTATTAACAACATATATTTTACTTAAATCAACTTTTTCGTATATCTAGCAGAATAGCAACATTTCTCCTTTTTTTAATTATAGTTCTAGTATGCAAATTTGAAACCCTAAGCAGATGCGTAGGACATATTTAACACGTGTTACTGATATTTAATAGACAAATTTAACACATAGTTATTGATATTTGATAGACACATTTAACACATAGTTACTGATATTTGATAGACAAATTTAACACATAGTTACTGATATTTGATAGACAAGTTTAACACATAGTTACTGATATTTGATAGACAAATTTAACACATAGTTACTGATATTTGATAGACAAATGTCCCTTGAATGAATAATTGCTGGTGCATGTTTTTTTTTCCAGTTAATCAACGTATACATCACAGATACTGTTGATTAATTTGTCACATGGAATTAAGCAACCGCCAATCAATCAATACTGTTTATCTTATCAGGTGGACAAGATCAGAGAGTTGCATTTCATGCAAAACTACAACCAAGGATTGCAGTTATGGAGCCTTCAAAGACAGTGGTATTTGATTACGTTATCACAAACACTGGAAGCGCTTATAACAATCGAAATGGGCATTTTACTGCTCCTTATGATGGAGTGTATTTCTTTGTTTCTACATTTCATTCGATGATGATATATAATAGCTATGGTCTACACTTGCAAATGGTCAAAAACAACTATGTTTTATCCGAAGCATCAACTGGCGCAAGTAGTTCTGGAAGCTCAATGAATGCAATAGTATCTCTAAAACGAGGTGATGTTATCAAAATACGGAATAATCCAATTCGTAGAGGAACATTTAAAGAAGGTATGACTTTCTTTTCTGGTTATCTTGTGTATTAAAACCTGAACACAAATAATACACGATTTCCATATGGTTAATTCTAAATTACTTTGATTTATAGTATTGTAACAGTGTAGATTTGCCATTGTTTTAATAAACTTTTGTGAAACCTGTTTTCAGTTATTGCAATTATGCATTCTCAAACATTACAAGACCTGGTATATAAAGGATATACCTTAGCTAATCATAAATGTCATCAACACCATTGCACAACTTTGACAAACCAGCAAAAAACAATTTGCCTCATTACATATATGTTAGTCCAATAAACATGATAGACGCAAATCACATCAATTGTAAAATGAGTCATTATAATATTCTATTAGTTCAATTTGCAAAATTGTTTCAGTAGACTATTTTCATACTACCGACTTTTGACTCCAAGTATATTTTCATTTCGACAAGACTCCTGACTCTGATTCCGAAGTATATAATTTGTTGACAGGTAAACTACTCTGTGATGGTACATTGTGGTACTCGGTCAAGTGAAAGCAAGTAAAAGAAGTAAAATTAAATTTGCAATTGAAGAATTTTTGTGGGAAAAATTAACAGTTATCTTTTTTCCATACTTGATAAAATCATCGGAAAACAGTCATTTTCCACTAATTGTACTGACTGTAAGTTGACTTTTTTCATGTATTTTCTCTTAATTGACCAAATACCAGAATGACCTACCACATAGTAGTTTACCTGTCAAACAATTATATACTCCGGAGTCAGAGTTAGTAATATGAACATATGTTATTAACCCTAATGTCGAATGATTCTTTCTAAACAAATAAAATATATGTCATTACAGATGATTGTTCAAGTGTCAAACTATAAGTACTTAACCTGATGATTAAAGGGTCCTCACAGTTCCACAATGCAATCAAATTGATTAACCTGCTAATAAAAGGATCCTCACAGTTACACAAAACGAACTCAATTACTTACCCTGCTAATAAAGGATCCAAACATTTATACAAAACTAAACTCACAGTCCCACAAACCACACTCAACATGCTCAAAGTACTTACCCTGTTAATTAAATGATTTCCACAGTTATACAAAGATAACCCAAAGTACTTACCCTGCTAATTAGAGAATCATCACAGTTATACAAAACAAAATCAAAGTACTTACCCTGCTAGTTAAAGGTTCCCCACAGTTACACAAACCAAACTCAAAATACTTACCCTGAAAAAAAGAGTCTCCACAATTACACAAACGAAACTAAAAGTACTTACCCTGCTTACTAAGGAATCCTCATAGCTCCACAAAGAAAACGCAAAGTACGTACTCTGCTACTCAAAGAATCATCATAGCACAATCAAAGTACATTTTATAAAATTAGAAATCTAACTCCGCTACACTTAATATGTGATAATATTAGTTTGAAGGCGGCAACCCTCCCCCTAATATTGTGAATGTGATAGTTTGACTGAGTGTGGATCTACATAGTGGGTGATATAACAGGAATTACTCAGTTTCTGTTGTATACCTTGATTTGTATCCTCTTAGTAGATTTATGAGAATTGAACATCAGCACACTACTATTGCCTAAATTTGATATCGATCAATACACTTAGTACAATTATAACATTCAGTGATGTAATAAACAGTAAAGGAAGACAATATCTTAAAACACATCTAGAGAAAACTTTGCAGATAAACAGTTTTGCTTTTACATTGCGACTTTTTTTTTATTTTAAGAACAGACGCAGTGAAAAGTAAAGTAACAAACATACCGAATTGAAAACGGAAAGTTCTTTATAAAATGGCAAAATCAAAAGCTCAAACTCATCTAACGAATGGAAAACAATTATCATATTCCTGACTTGGAACAGGTATTGCCGTTTTTAGAAAATGGTGGGTTAAACCTGGTTTTATAGCTAGCTAAACCTCTCACTTCTATGACAGTTGCATTGAATTCCATTATATTGACAACCATATGTGAGCAAAACAAATATACATTATAGGAAAAACCGTAAAAAATTGGGGTACAGTAGTCAACATCTAAATCATTATAAAAACAAATAACTGTTTCAACAAACAAACACAAAAGGGCATGTAGACAAAGTGCATAGAAAAAATAAAAGACATGAACTCAAAATTGACCATAGCACAATTACATAATGGCAGGATGTATAAGTACCCAGCCACGTAATAAGTATAGAATCAAAAATAGACTAAACAGTAAAGGTTACAAATATACAAGGACAATGAAAAAGAAAACTTTAACACGTAATTAAGATGACAAACAACGTCAGTACCTATACTCTATTCTTCGAGACCATTATGAATTATTTGTGATGGAATATTTATAAACACGGTCTTGGTATCTTTCAAGGAACTTTTTTAGAAAAAGGACGAGACGTTCTTCGACATAACCTTGGCTCATCAACTTTCTGCTCAGACACTGATGACGTTTGATAAAGTCTAAGTAGCAGTGGCAAGCTCTTGAATAGCGAATGAGTTGGGAATAGATATCCCATATGTAGGTGAAGTATATTGCTGCCAAGGTTGGGAAAATTTATAATTTCAAAATTAAAATCGTCTCGCTTGTCATAGATTCTGGTATGGAGATGACCGCTTATGTCAAATTCGAGGTATAAGTCTTAAAATGAGGCAGAAGAAGCCGTGTCTGATGTTTCATTAATTTCTAGTTATGGAGGATATGTTAATGGAACTCAATCAGAAAAATGTGGATTGTTAATATTTATTAATTCTTTTTTTCTTTAATGGTTGAGCTAATTATGTTGTTTTTTATATACCAGTGAATACGCTTTTTTAACTGGTGATCAGGCTTTCTTCATTCGTTTTTATCAGTGACTTCGCTTAGTTAACTGGTGATCAGGCTTTCTGCATCGATGATTATCGTCCGTTAAGATGTCGTTCTTCATATCGTTATTCATTCGGTTAACAACTGTTTATCCTGTGCGGACTTGTATTATCTTTTAGCTTTTCATTCATCGTACATCAGGTGGTATCATATAATATGATATTGCAACTTTTCGATTCCAGTTCAACTAGAATCTAGAGTTATCGAATTAAGGACACGATTCAATGTTATATATAGAGAAAAGAACAACAGTCTTCTGCTTGATTTAGAAATAAATATCTACTGGAACAAATGTTTATTTACATTTTGATTTCCGATTACAACATACCACTTGTCTCTGGTATCATATAATATGATATTGCAACTTTTCGATTCCAGTTCAACTAGAATCTAGAGTTATCGAATTAAGGACACGATTCAATGTCATATACAGAGAAAAGAACAACAGTCTTCTGCTTGATTTAGAAATAAATATCTACTGGAACAAATGTTTATTTACATTTTGATTTCCGATTACAACATACCACTTGTCTCTGGTATCATATAATATGATATTGCAACTTTTCGATTCCAGTTCAACTAGAATCTAGAGTTATCGAATTAAGGACACGATTCAATGTTATATATAGAGAAAAGAACAACAATCTTCTGCTTGATTTAGAAGTAAATATCTACTGGAACAAATGTTTTATTACATTTTGATTTCCGATTACAACATACCACTTGTCTCTGGTATGTTTTACTATGTCAAATGTCCGTTTTTTTTAATTTTTGTATGCGAGTTAGTCTAAAGTTTAGTCAAATATTCATCATGAGGAGAAAAACGAAGTAAACCAATTCCTTTTGTATAAAGTGAAATTCTATATTCCAAGTCACACTATTGCTTGTTATGATAATAATATCATGCTGGTTGAACATCGTGCGCTTCGTAAATATTCTAATCAAAACACAGCAGCGACAGAAATCTATTATTTTCAAATGTTTTATTTTATGTTTTTAGGAATGAAGGTTTTGACTTTGAGGGTTTTCCTTAGACACTTACTAAACTGTGTCCAATATAACGAGCACAATTGACGATGTTATAATGTATATATTACTCTATTTATCGTTATTTCATGTTTTTTATGCGCAAGACGTTTGTAGTATTGTTAGTTAATCATTGGTGCGTGACATCATTATTAAACACGTCCTTCAATGTTTGTACGTAGAAAAACCTTAAAAGAAAAATAGAATGTTTGCATGACTTGCCGAATTGTCATCAATCGATAAGTTCATGACATGAACTATTAGGGACAAAAATGTATAGATAATTATTCTGAAACTCTTGTTAGCAGTACAAATCTTAGACTGACCAAGCCATGCTGTCAGATTGTAAGGCGGTCGCATGATAACCCAAATGCATTTGTGTCGATTGATCGTATCTTCAGCCTATAAACTAAATTTTAAATATTTTACTTTGCAATACCAATAAAAAATGTCATTGTGAATTTAAAGATCGACGAACAAGAGTTGAACTGTTCATCTTTATGACTTTTAGTTGGTGTCGGTTTAAGTTAGGACTTATATGTTTTTGATCCTTGGGTTTAGCTGTACAGGAACACTCGACGAACAAGAGTTGAACTGTTCATCTTTGTGAATTATATTTGGTGTCAGTTTAGTATAGGACTTATATATTTGTGATCCTTTGGTTTAGCTGCACGGGAACACTCAACGAACAAGAGTTGAACTGTTCATCTTTGTGAATTATAGTTGGTGTCGGTTTAGTATAGGACTTATATATTTGTGATCCTTTGGTTTAGCTGTACGGGAACACTCGCCCACCTGTACATGTACCACAAATTCATCTGAATCATTAAATACAAATTTCCTTTTTTCAAAAATATGTTTGGGAGAATATATCTATAATTGATTTGAAAACATGCATGTTTGAATATTTGCAATGAAATCTAAAGTTTAATATTCATGTACTGTACATATTATTTTGGGTTCATAAAGTGTCTGATCATAAACGCCCGTTAGTGTCGTTGAAAGTGTTTTTTTGTAGATTCTGTATCATATGTGCAATATGGAGAGTTGGACAAAACATCGTACAGGTATATTATTAAATAACAGAATTGTACACCTAAATAATCAATATCCAATAACTAACAGAAGATGAACATTTAAGAAGATTGATTTGTATAGAAAACAGGATTGCAGTGACGTAACCCTAGGAAAAACACAAAGACTGAAAAACGTATCTCCACAAGGTGTCAAAAAGAGTAAATAACAAACGTTAACAATTACCCTCACAAATGAAAGAACAAATGAAAGAAACCACTTGTGCTATCATAACAATAAATCGATAAAAGACAACCTAGTTGTAAACTCATGTGCCACGAAATGAAAAAAAATTCCTAAATCTACTAGTTGGTCAATAACTATGCATTCATATCAGTAAATTACAACATGGCAGATATTACATAATTTTGGGTTGTTATAAAAGGGATAGCTGTAACAACCTTGACTAACCAGGATGAAACTACTACTGTGGGTAACAACCTTGACTACCCAGGATGAAACTACTACTATGGGTGTTTAACGCCCTTGACCACCCATTAGGGCGATGACATTACTATAAGGGGATTATTTAACTACCTTGGCTACCCATTAGGGTGACCACACTACTACTAGGGGATGTTTAACGACCTTGACTAGGCTTTGAATCGTTATGCAGTATGTAATTAGCCTCACGTAATAAATTAGACATTTTTTGCAGATATATTTTTATACAGAGGTGGAAATCGTCTTCTTTTAGCAATAAATCATACATCAGTTTGTTTTACGATTTTAAAGTTTCGATGTCAGAGGCTTATAATTAATTGTTCATATTATGTTTAAAGAATACGCAAATGATATTATTATAAGTGTAGGCTAAAATAAACATAAACAATGGGGAAATTTAAGCTTAGCTATTTGCACTACATAAAAGCGTACAGGAATAAACTGTCCAAATAGTTGTGGGATCTAAGACAAAACTACCAAAGATTTGCCTCAAAATCTTCAAACAAATTGCTATTTTGAATCATTATTAGCATTTCTGATTTGATTGAATGCTAAAGAATATGTACAATTGTTGCTAGTACATGTAACCACATTGACTTTTTATATGTGAGTTTCAGTTAAAATTTAAAGACCTTTTTTGAAACGAAAGGATGAGGAATAGTGTATTTGCCCTACATCGTATCATACCATCTTAAAATATATGAGAAGAACATAACCCGTATCATGCCAACAACTGGTTTTAGAATAAATGAGTTTATTTCCGATGCAAAGACCCTATGAGTGAATCAATATTAATTCCAAAATATGCCATCTTCAATGACCTGACAACAGTATCGTAACTATATACCTTCTGAATAAGTCTGTTTAAAGGTTTGGTAAGCTTTTGAGGTAAATGACGACATTTTTGTGCTTTGTATAGAATATTACCAGAAAAGATTGGATGTGAAATACCTGAACGTATAGGATGTCTGCATGTTGATTTAAATTTACGAATGATGTCCTTGTACCGATGATAAAATTTAGTAAATGTTTTGACTAGTTTGTGATATCGAAAACCCTGGTGTATAAAAAATTCAGTAATACAGAGATTTCTTACGTTAAAATCAAATACGTTGTTACATACACAAGCGAATCGAACCAGTTGAGATATATAAACACCATAAGATGGTGACAAGGGAAAAACGGATAATGAACAATAGGAAATGAAACATCATCTCTTTTATCGTAATTTTTGGTATAAGGCTTCCCGTAAAAGATATAGATATCAAGATCCAGGAAAAGGCAGTGTTCATTGTTAGTATTAGCTTTATTTAGAATCAGTTCAGCAGGACAAATCTCTTAAGTGTACACATTGAAGTCGTCATTATTAAGAGCCAATATATCATCCAAAGATCTGTACGCTACAGATACAAGGTACAGTATATACAAATAAGAATGTGAGGTACACTACAAATACAAGGTACAGTATATATACAAATATGGATGTGTGGTATTACACTACAGATACAAGTAACAGTATATACAAATAAGGATATGTGGTATTACACTACAGATACAAGGTACAGTATAAACAAATAAGGATGTGTGGTACACTACAGATACAAGGTACAGTATAAACAAATAAGGATGTGTGGTATTACACTACAGATACAAGGTACAGTATAAACAAATAAGGATGTGTGGTATTACACTACAGATACAAGGTACAGTATAAACAAATAAGGATGTGTGGTACACTACAGATACAAGGTACAGTATAAACAAATAAGGATGTGTGGTATTACACTACAGATACAAGGTACAGTATAAACAAATAAGGATGTGTGGTATTACACTACAGATACAAGGTACAGTATATACAAATAAGGATGTGTGGTATTACACTACAGATACAAGGTACAGTATATACAAATAAGGATGTGTGGTATTACACTACAGATACAAGGTACAGTATAAACAAATAAGGATGTGTGGTATTACACTACAGATACAAGGTAGAGTATAAACAAATAAGGATATGTGGTATTACACTACAGATACAAGTAACAGTATATACAAATATGGATGTGTGGTATTACACTACAGATACAAGGTACAGTATTGTAATGGTCGCTATGTGATAAATATGTTCGATGGTCGTTGAAATCTGTCGTCTGATCGAAACGGGTTAATGGGTGAATTTATAATAGAGTAGATAATGGCATGTTGTTTGGTGTATTTATATGCTTACTTTATATCGTACCAATCTTCAGGAAATAGTCGTTGTTGTTTGTAATATCGTATTTGGTTTAGAACAGCAGATATTGAGGTCCTCGTGGTCATTTTTGGTTTCACATGTTTGTAAAGGAAGTCAAGTACTCGCTTCAATTACTACTTCTTCTTGATGTTGTTACTAGTCAACTCGATAGCTTCAGGCTTATCGATAAGAAAGTTCGGTTTTGAGCTATATACGCTTCAAACCATGAATCTGACAAACTATATAGCTTTATTAATAAAATTTATTATTAGTTTGATTCAATGTTACATAAATACAAGTGTAGAAAGATATAATAACATAAAAAGTAATGGTCACGTGATTATTAGAGTAAGGAGAATATTGTTGGAACCAATAATAAGGCCTAAATTTACCTATACTGCTGGCGCTGGCATATAAAATCTCAGAAGCGGCAAAGTTCGAATTTGGTTAAGCTAGTAGTAAAAAGAAGCTGCCTCCCCTCAGTTATGCCTTAGCTGTTTTGTGCAGTATCAACAGAAAAAGGTATGTTTGACTATGTCAATAGCTGAGTAAATTTATGAACATGAGAAAAAGGAGAAAAATAGAGAAATTAATGTTTATTTTGTTTTGAGCTTGAGGCTTTTCTCAAGAAGTTACAGAATATTCGGCCATGTATGTAAATATAGTTGCAGAAATCTTGCAAATGTAATGAAGGTTTAAGGGTGTACTCAAATATCATGAATAAACCTTAATATCCGAAATTTTTGTGTGTAACTTGGGGATATGGTATTATCCTATTGCTAATTTTACAAAAATGAATTTAGCTGGGAGAATAAGTCACCTGTGCTATATTTAAGCTCTTTAGTAGAATGACATTTTTTTTTACATTAGAAAAGGGGGGTCGGACTTTGAAAAATCTACCTTTTGTCATGTTCAGTTTAAATAGCTGTAAAGTTGTAATATCTTTAGTTATTATTGAAGTTTGTTACACATAACGTATACATAATTGCTGCTTATGGCTCTGTAGATTAGAGAAACACCTCTAAAAACAATTCTAGAGGAGCGCTCATGTTTTATAAAATATATGCTATAATTTATGCCGGTCGGTGAACTGACCTATGGCTGACTACACGTATGTGTGTTATGATATATAGACTGTCTGAAATAATATAATACTAGTATATAGACAGTATGAAAGCCAGTTGAGCGAAGTGGAGATTTCTCCCATAATTCTTTATATGCAGTAGCCATTATAATATAAATGTTAAGTACATAGTATAACTCAAATGGTTGCTCCCTTATCTAATTATTAACATGTACTCTTGAAGCATCAATAAAACATGAAAACTTCCTTTAGTCTTGCCTATCTTCTTTGGTTAACTAGTTTCAATTTGGTAACTTTATTTCGAAGTCAAACGAGCGTAATACGAATACGAATTTGTGTATTATAGTGACATTGTGTATATATACAGTATAATAATAATATTTGTCAACACAATGTTTGTACACCCGGCCCATTGGACCTATAAGTCACTTAAAAAATATAAATTTAAAAAAACATTTCATAGTAGAATCCTGTAGTTCAATTATTTACATAAATAAGTTGTCTACGTTTTGTAAATGCTTGTAAAATATATTTAGCTGTTCTTCTTGGAAAATAAATTAGAAAATGTATTAATTGTTCACAGTGTGGCAGTGATAAAAATGTTTCTATGCCAGGTATGGTTGAGTAAAGTTCATTTCGAAGTTCATTATATAGATCACAGTTAATAAGGAAATGAATTTCAATTTCATTTTCATTTTTGCTACACATTTTACAAAGTCTGCTGTCCTCAGGTTCGCCACTAAACCGTCCTGTTTCAATTCTTAGAGGTAGAATTCCGCATCTAAATTGAGCCAACATCGCCCGTTCGTTGCGTTGTAGGTTAAGGTTCATGTATGCTTCAGCAGAGAAATTTTTTTTGAAAGTTTTGTATGTTCGCAGTTTTGGATATTTATTTAAGTTTGTAAACCAATCAAGACAATGCTGTTCAAGTAGTGCTGATTTTGCGTTATTTATATCACAACTCTTCCTATTCTGAAAAGTTTCCATAACTCCAATGTTTGTCATTATAGTTTTTATTTCTGCCGACCAGTTGTTAGTGCATATGCTACAGTCCTATTGAAAAATACGTTTGCAAAGCCTTGAATTATTCATTTTCAACAGTCTATTCCAGTAACTTATCATGTTGAGCCATCGTCGTTCTTTAGAAGGTAACCATCCGATATCCCCCTCTATTGCCAGTTTTGGTGCAAATTTGTGTACTCCAAGAAAATATCTAATTGCTTTGTTTTGTATATTATCGATGCATGAGAAGTCTTTGTATCCCCAAACTGAGGAGTTATAGTCGAAAACTGGTACTACACAAGAATTATACAGCTTCTCAAATGTCTTTGAGATAATTGCTCCCAGAGCACGTCCACCACCTTTTGCTAGATTTTCTGCGTTTGATGCAAAGTCTTTTTTCTCGTTGAAAAGTACTCCCAAATATTTGTACCTTGTAACCTCTAATTCATTGTCTCCAATTTTGAACTGGAATGAAGTACGCTGTCGTCTGCCTGATCTGAAATGCACTACTTTGGATTTATCTGTATTTATCAGAACTCACCAACGTTTACACCAGTCATGTAGTTTATCCAACATCTTTTGCATATCTGTTTCGTTGTATGCTAGTAGTACAAT
This sequence comes from Mytilus californianus, assembly GCF_021869535.1. Classification (NCBI taxonomy): domain Eukaryota; kingdom Metazoa; phylum Mollusca; class Bivalvia; order Mytilida; family Mytilidae; genus Mytilus; species Mytilus californianus. Next base: position 4,483,642 of record NW_026262669.1, on the reverse strand, counting down.
GTCATCTGCATACAACAACATAGACAGTTTGGTGTCGTCGATATTTATACCAAGATCCAAATTGTTCATTTCTTGCACAAGGTCATTAATGAATATTGAAAAAAAGTTGGCGAACAATAGTCTCCCTGTTTAACACCAGAGTTACAAACAATCCAATCCGACATATTCTGATTAACACGAATACTAGCTGTTGTGTAAGAGTAAATGTTTTTGATAGTATTGTACATTTTGCCGCGTCGATATTGTTCAATAAAAGCTTATAAAGTAACATATCTCGGTCCACAAAGTCAAAAGCTTTCTTTGGGTCCACTACTTAGAGAAAAGACGTGATCTTCACAAGAACGGTGTCTCCTGAATCTATTTTGCTCATCAGCAAGAACCTCATTTTCGTCTAGAAAGGTCGATAGTCGGTTATTTATGAAGGCACTGTACAGCTTAGATATACAAGATAATAAGCTTATTCCTCGATAATTAAGCGGGAAACGATGGTCAGATAAGGGATCCTTCAATATCGGAAAAAATAACTGCTTTTCTCCAGATTGACGGTATATAACTGGTGTCAAAAATCACTTGAAAGAGAGAGCGAATCACTTGAAAAAACTTTTGGAAATTTCAAAACTTCGTACGGTATTTGATCAATCCCTGTTGCTTTTCCATTTTTCGCACTTTTGATTACAGTTTCTATTTTTTCAAGTGTTATGTTACCATTTAATCCTTCGTTGTCATTGTATAATGGATCCAATATTATATCCTCTAATACTGTTTTATGAGATAATGCATACCTATAAAATTCACTGTTGAAATCCTCTTCCGATTTATCATTTTTATATAAATGTTCAAAGTCGGATTTCCATTTTTCAAGAACACTAGTTTCATCAATCAAGATTTCACCTTCAGTATTGTATACTTCCATTGGAATTAAATTGTTTTTTCGTGGTCCTAGCCTTTTAATTTTTTCCCAGAATTCATTTGGGTTTTTCGTAGTCATGATTTCGATATCAATACAAAACGATTATCGATGTTGTCTTTCACATTTTCGTAGTTTACGGTCGAATATTGTTTGTGCAGATTTGAAATCTTGTCGTAGTTTTGATTTAACGCTAGCCTTTCCTTTGAATTTTAAAAACTGATTTTCCTTGGTGTGCATGTCATTCCATAATATTCTAAGTTCGTCGTTCCAAAACGGTTTATTCATTTTAAGGCGTTTTCTGGTATTTGTGCTTGTACTTAAACGTGGGATTTTATTATTCATCTCATCGATTATGACATCGCAAAGTTTGGAATATATTTCGTCTATGTTTGTTTGGGTTTCCCTTGTTCTTTCTATTTGCGTTATAATTGACTGCAGTGCAATTTTAGATAAATCCGACGCAAATAAATCATTAGGAATTGACTTTAGTTTGTAACGTTTATTTTCAACACACTCCTGTGGAACTTGTGATTTTGTTGAGTACGTACTTGCAGTTTTAAATTCTGCCATTAACACTGAGTGATTTTGTTGAGTACGTACTTGCAGTTTTAAATTCTGCCATTAACACTGAGTGATCTGGAACTTCATTCTCCAAGCAATGAAAACAAATTTGACTGTTCAACAATTGAGCACGTTGTTATAACTTCAAAAGAAACTAATTGTTCAAGAACATCATACGGAACACCTATGTAATCCACCACTGATTTCCCTCTTCCTGATATATAAGTAAAATTATCTTTTTGAACATCGATTCTACCATTTAATACACACATTTTTGATTCATTTAAGAATTCTAAGAATGCCTTTCCGTGTTGATTAGTGCTGCCATCAAGAGAGAGACGGGTGGGTACATTATCAAATTCGGTAAAGTCGTTCAAGTTTCCTATTCTCGAGTTAAAGTCACCACAAACATATACAGCATCACAGCTATAGTGTACGTAAATGTTAGATAGAATTTGAGCGAAAAATCCCTGCGAGTCCCGACCCCAGATGGAATTTTCTGATGGTAGATAACAAGAAAGTACAAGAAAGCTATAGCTTATTTGTTGACGTAAATTCAGCACAGAGTATTCCTTCGTAACACATATCTATTGTTTCATATTTGTATTCCTCAAGTATCCATTGTTTAATTAGTATTCCAACTCCGCCTGACGCTTTCGGCGCATTACGATGTATTTTATTTCTATTATGTCCTTTCCATTTAAACCATTGTGGTGACGTCAGCCTATTCATTTACCGTGGATTCTTTTTCTAGAATCAACGCTTCCTAAATCTGCCGCTGAAATGGACTCACCAAATTATATTCAATTGTTTCCTTTGTGTGTCTAATTTCATTAAGTTTGAATTTGCTAATTTACTGATTTCTGTTCACTAATGGAATTAATTTAAAAACTTACCTTTAATTTTTGTAATTTGTATATGCCTTCTCTGGGAATCGAACCCTTCCTTGAAATCTGTTATGAATGACTGACATCAACACATCTACGAAACCTCTCGGCTACCAATGGGTTACAATTTCGATGTCTTATTTTATATATATAAATGAACATCGGACACACAGGGGTTGTACATTTATATATACACAATGGGCAGTCGTATAGTATAAGTTGGTAGCCGCGAGGTTAGCATGCTTTAAATCAACGAGTTAAAAGATAGGGATTTGTCGGTTTAGGTTCGAATCCCTGTATTATCTCTGTTGTCCCAATTCTGTTTTTTTCTAATTTTGCATGTTATAGTGGATATTTTTGTAATAATAGCGAGTTTTACCGTTTATTTTTTTTTATTATTATTGGCTATTTCACATGTTTGAAAAAAAAATGATTACATTCTATTTGTCAATTTTTGTTGTATAAATATAGTATGATTTCATCTGTTTTACTACATAATTTTACAAATGTTTGTTCGCAATCCTATGCGAGAAAATCGTGATGTGCCTAGAGTGCTAGAAATTTTGGTAACATACTTATTATATATACTTTATATATGCTCTTTGGTTGGGTTGTTGTATCTTTGACAAATTCCCCATTTCCATTCTCAATTTTATTAGAAATAAGTTCGAATATGTCTTATTTTGTAAAAACAGATAATATTCAGATGCCTGATAATATTAAGATCTTTAAAGGTAGAAGTGTTATATTTGTATTTTGTTTACCAATTAATTGTGATCTGAGATTTATCAATGCATCGTTGGACACGATAACATGGTTATTTAAAATCACTTACAATACCTTCTAATTAAGAAAAGGCTTTAATTTTGAAAAGAAATTAACACAATAGTTTAAGTTATAGATACAATGGATAAGCGTAGATTCATGAAAAACAAACCATTCGCCCTCCGGGCTCATGGTTTCTTTTTCAAGAATCCACGCATATCCATTGTATCTATATAACGTATAAACGTCTACTGCAATTTTATTATTTTCTTTCAAGTGCGTCTCACATATGCTTAGTATATCCACATTAATGTTTTCAACAATTGCTTTCTGTAGTAAATCATTATTTAAGGTCCAACCACAAACATTCAAATGTCCTAAACGTACAGTTCCTTTGAGCCGGGATGTGTCCTAAGCTGATTTCTGTTGTGTTTCCATTTCTGCATTGTCAACGATTTGTTCATTTTCTGTGGTTTTCTTTAAGATTCTGCCATTTCCTGATATCCTATAAGATTTTCCTTTTAGAAGTTCTCGTAAAATTGTTTTAGCGTTTGTTTCTAATAGCCTTTCTATGTATGACTTTGCACCCTGTATGAACACTCGACTGTGATTCTCACTATTTTTCAGTTTGTGCTTAAACGAAGTGTATGGCGAGGAATCAGGGTCATAATTATCGCTTTAAGCATATGCTAAATCCATTTTAGCTTATGCTGAAATGATTTTAGCATAAGCTTAATTCATTTTAGCATAAGCTGATTTCATTTTAGTATAAGCTAAAATCAATTTACCAAATGCTGAATTGTTTAGCTTATACAGAAATGTTCGCGGAATCAAGGTCATAAATATTAAACTTCGCATATATAATCATACATACCAAGTTTATTTTAGCATATACTTAATTCATTTAAGCAAATATTTAATGAATTTAGCTTATGCTAAAATGATTTTAGCTTATGCTTAAATTCAATTTAGCTTACGCTAAAATGATTTTAGCTTATGCTTAAATTCAATTTAGCTTATACTTAAATTCAATTTAGCTTATGCTAAAATGATTTAAGCTTATGCTAAAATGATTTTAATTTATGCTAAAATGAATTAAGCTTATGCTAAAATGATTTTAGCTTATGCTTAAATGAATTTAGCTCATGCTAAAATGATTTTAGCTTATGTGTAATTAATTGTGTTATCCAATGAAAATCTCGCTTTCTTAACTACTTTTATACTTTACTCTGGCATAAATAAATAACCACTATTCTCAAATTAATACTTTAAAAGTTCTATTTTTCACAACACATGTACATCTATCGGGTAACAATAAATCACGAGAACAAATCAAACTAATATACAATTCAATTACGGACTGCAATCCGCATATAAACATAACCTAATAATCGGAAAAGGAGAGATAACTCTCTTAAAAATATGCCAACTTGACCAAACGTCTTGACCATACCAAACTGATATATAAAATCCCCCTGAACAAATAAACACACCCGTTTGTTTTCAATGGTCAAGGCGTTTAAGTCATTTAAAATAAATAAAAAATTCAATAATGTCATAAACAAATATGCCTTTTTACTCATCTTCAATCTATTATTCAATCAATATCAAATCTTTGTATACTATACTAAAAATCACTATCTACTGCATATTCCACTATAAAATTGGTTATACAGAGCAAACTTTAATAAATGATGACACCAGCAGAGACCTTGGCTCTTATTAAATGGAATTATATTAAAGCAACACACTAGTCAGATACGCTGCCTCAACAAATACAACCATAAAAATAGGTTATTTCTGGTATTCTACACACAGTCCGTCATTACAAATGACAACACTTTAAATGCAGTATTCTTTCTCTTAATTGCCTAAATGCAATATTTGCTATTTATCAAACTTCAAAAAATGAAAGCAATCTCTAACGTTAATATATAATTTCATATTCAACAAAATGAATTACTACAATTGAGGATGAAAAACATTTTCTTTTGTATTGCAGGAAAAACGCTTCCATTAGACCAGTTTTTATTGAAAAATTAACAAAGGCTAAAAGTATAGAAAAATTAATTGCCTAAATGCAATATTTGCTATTTATCAAACTTCAAAAAATGAAAGCAATCTCTAACGTTAATATATAATTTCATATTCAACAAAATGAATTACTACAATTGAGGATGAAAAACATTTTCTTTTGTATTGCAGGAAAAACGCTTCCATTAGACCAGTTTTTATTGAAAAATTAACAAAGCTAAAAGTATAGAAAAATTTTGATAGCATCAATGAAAATGAAAAATGATAAATATTCTTTGCCCATCAACACAAAAACAGGTAGAAAGCATAGGTTCCTTTATTAAAAAGTCATTGGCACTAAGGATAGGGGACTCATAATTGAATTCTGAACTATTTTCATTAGTTTGTTTAATATGATTATACATGCTTTTTTCTTGTCATTATGTTAATGTTGTTTTTGTCACAAATCGTATAAGTTGGTTTATATGGCAATAAAGTTTGATTTGATTGATTTGACTAAAATTTAAAACTTTTACTACCGAATTAACTTCTCTTCACTCAAATTGTAAGCCTGAAAAAAATATACAATATGAAGAATAAAACGTCAACAAAAATTCAAGAACAGTAAATTTGAAATACAAATCTTTTGAAAACTGCTATCAATACTGAAGCAAATATTCTCTCGATATTTTAATAATAAAACAAATCTATTCAAAACACCTTTCCGCTTAACTGACACCCATTACATTGTCAATTACTTCCTTTTTCTCACAAAATTATCACTTTCTATTTAGACAAATTTTATAAAACCAGACGCATTGTTCTTTTAAAGAATTCAGTCCTTCAAATATTTCTTGTCACAAAATAACATCTGTGTATTACTATAAACAAATCAACATTGTCATAAAACGTCACAAAACATAACTCAATAATGTTCGTAGTACACTAATACACTACTAGTCTGCACATGGCGGTTGTTTTGTTTGTACTATCTTTTGTGTGTGTGAATTTATCTGTATGAATGGTATCCATAATGCATTCTGTGCCGGTTCGCCTTTAAATTGCACACGGTATTCTGTTTTTCCATTTTTTTTCCGTTGAGATCAAATTCGCTTCACTTTATAATAAGTGTCTGATTGGGTCGTAAATTCATCGGAATAATTTGTATTGTATCAAAAGATAAAATTTGAAAACGAACAGGACGTTTGCGAGATCGTGTTGAACGACGCACAACCGCCATGACTGCCTTATGTTGATAATTATCATTATATGCAGTGGTCACAACATGATATTCAGTGGTCACAACATTATATGCAGTGGTCACAACATTATATGGAGTGGTCACAATATTATATGCAGTGGTCACACCATTATATGCAGTCGTGCCAACATTTATGCAGTTGTCGGAACATTATATGGAGTGGTCACAACATTATATGCAGTCGTGTTAGCTTAATATGCAGTTGTCGGAACATTATATGCAGTGGTCACAACATTATATGCAGTGGTCACAGCATTATACGTGTTTTGTTGATGAAGGTGATGATCAGTGATGGTGATGATGATGATTGATGTATGTGATGGTGGTGGTTCAGATTTTGTAAACTTCGGACAAATTTTATCGGAATTACCGAATCCTGTCACAATTGATAATGCCCCGCAAACAAATTGAAAAGTTATTGAAATCATGTTATTATTTAGGCAATTCGATTAAAACTTTATCAGAAAAAAATAACGCCTGCTATTGTCTGCAAATTGGACAGACATCATCTTATAAATATAGGGGAAGTTCATTCTGACTGAGGAAATGATGAAACTAAGAGTTGAATGGATTATCCATAGTTCTGTTCGTCCTAAGAAATACGCATGGCATAATTTATGTAAAATAATAATGAAATATCGTTATTATGTCTCTTAACGGAGAACTATTGTTTTACTGTGAACTCTTCTCGTTGTTGTTATTGGTGTTCTAATTCTTCTCACAAACAAGCTTGTCTATAGTCTGGATATTTCTGTTATTTTTGATAACAAAATGTTTTCCATATCCCATTTTAGGATCATGTCAGAGGTTGAAAATTTCATATCTGAATATTTTTCGTTATCTGGAAATTTACTTTTTATGGTGGTTCTTGATTGTTTCTGTGGGGCTTTATCAGACTCTAAAAACCATGAATTTGCATCTGTAGTACTTTGAGCAAGACCTTTGACCACCCACTTTACTACATGTTAACCAGTTAATAGGTCGAACGATGATCCAAGTAACCTGGTAGGCAAACATTTAAGGAAAATTAGGAAAGACTTTACTTGAACAAAATGCTCGTGTCTAGTTCCATTCATTTATTTGTTTGGTATCAAAGATAGGAAATGCTATCAACATTATTTTCGTTTTTCTGGTTTTACGGGAATTGATAATCATTACAAAAATGTAAATATTTCGGGGCCTTTTATAGCTGACTATGCGTTATGGGCTTTGCTCATTGTTGAAGGCCGTACGATGACCTATATTTGTTAATTTCTGTGTCATGTTGGTCTCTTGTGGAGAGTTGTCTCATTGGCAATTATGCCACATCTTCTTTTTTTTATATATATATATAGAATGAACATTAAAATTTAATAAATTACACGAAATTCTGTACAACATGTATACATATCTTAATATTATTAAACTAGAGGATCATGTGATCTTAAGCTTGTATCGTTCACTTGATCTAAATATGATCATTGGAACACTTAGGTTAAGCTTTTTCTATTGAAGCGTATTTTATACTTTGGACCTATAGTACTTGGTCCCCAAGGGCATGAATTTCTTCAAACTAAAATCTTCACGGCCACCCTACTGAACCTTCTTGGGAAAATCTAACATCTTACATAGCTTACATTACCAACCAGGTCATGTACTTAACTTGACTTTCAACCGTACAATAGTGGCTTTGATATAACCCTTTACTCGTAATCTTATACCGAAATCTACATGTTTAGGACCCTTTACCCTACACATTCTCAGTCAAACAATCATGTACTTCATATGAGGTTTTGGAAGAAGGTAAATTCAAAACTAAATTGAGTGTACACTTCTCAGAATTTTTATCGAACTATTTCATTCGTGTAAAAAATCGAACACTGCCTTTTATATAATAACTAGATAGACAGACATTCTGCATTAAATAAATGAAAGTATAACTTGTTCCTCTTTTTGTAAAAAAATCAACATAACTTTATAATATAAAAGGTTTTTTTTTTTACATTTTTCAGTTGTTTACTGACTAATTATATCAAATTTCAATCACTTGCTATGTACGGATGTTCCAGACCAAATGCCCATTTTAAAATATGTCTACGATCTGTACGTGCGCGGTCTGTCTAATTTTAAGAAAATTGTCACTCAAATCTAGAATTGATAAGAATAATTGAAATTAAAAGTTTTAATTAAATACAAAAGTCACGCTACATTATAACTTTATCAGTTTATCAAAACGTTAAGCACAATGTTGGTGACGTTTTCTGATTTCACGTACCTGACACCAAAATTCGGCTTTAAATTAGAAAAATAAAGGAAAGATCGAGTGTTATTTTGCTTACAAAATCTTTAAAGATCGTAAGAAATTTAGTTACAGATGGCTTATCGTTTTTCATTCAGTTTTGTCGATCAATATCCGAATACTAACAAGAAAAATCTTATATTTTTCGTGTAGACGGGTGTTGTTCTTCGAGTGTTCCTCCTATTTTCGGGTTCTTAATAGTAGATAAAGTATAACAATGATATACCATTTGAGAGAGAAAAGCTAGGGCTTTAGAAGGACATGTGTGTAAGACGTAAATAACGCAATTTTCGAACCGAGTAGGCCTTGTAAGAAGCCATTATTGGTTGTAGACACCAAGGAAAAATATCACTCCCCTACGGCACAACAGTTCAGAATGCATTTATAGCGAGAGGATTATGTTCTCAAATTGGTGATAGCGCATATATTTTTGTAAAATAAGTCTGGAAAACTCTTTTAAAGCAAAGAAATCCAATGTAAACGAGAGATTCCCATGAAAACCTCGACATCATTACCGAAAACCTAGCACAAAGTACATTGTCACAACAACGTTTAAAAAAACTGTTCTATAAAGAAATTATCAATATTGAGTAAAACTGTGCAAAACATTTCATCTAGTCAGAAAATGTACCATGCGTCCTATTCTTTAACATTTGAACGACATTTATTCGGACTTCAATCTCATTTATAGCATTAAACAAAATCAAAGTACTGAAGTACTGAACATCGGATGACCGCAAGTTCTTGTGGATGGTCCGACAAGCACTTGTCTAAGAAAAAAAATCACATCTCGTTACCTGAAAGTGAGGTTAATGTACAGATATAATATTTTTCTGGGACAAGTTCGTGCGTGAATGATAAATTAATGACAGGGAATTCAACCTCATCGTAATTACTATTATATTGTAGTGATACAAATCAGTATACCCTGGTTTATTGTTATATATTATATTAATACTTGTATATTACAGTTACATGTTTATATAATTTTCATGCATTTGTATATCATTCTATTCTACTATATTAATAATGGTGCAGTGCAAGTGCATGGTGGACACCCTTCTGTAATAATTCGATTTTTCTAATAGAATGGATTTGAGTAGGCATTCATATTTTCCCGCAAAAAATGTTTAATCATTCATGCAGAGTTATCGTTCCTTGAGATTGCAAACGTTCTTGAGATGTTCTTCAGCATGCGTGTGCATAGATATTAATGATTTTTTACTTATCTGAATATACATACAACAAAACATTTTAATATTATTAATTTATCTTCTTTAAAAAGTATTTGATGAGTATTCATTGAAGAAATGAATTTATAACAAGCAATAAGGAATATTAGTTTGCACTTGATGATTTCTACGTATTCATCATGTTTATAGATCGGTTAAAAACCCAAAACGAATATAACGTAATGGAAATCTAGGCGATAGCAATACACCGGAATGCCCTCACGGTCATTCGCTGTAAAAATACGAAGTATATGAATCCCCAAACGGGTCTCCCGTCATAAAACTTTAAACCAACGTCTTACGTTAGTGATTCTGGAGTTGGTTATTGAAAACATTGAAAAATAATGTGTTTTGCATTTTTGAACGGAGAAATTAAGCCAGTATGATAAAAGTCAAATATAAAAGAAAATATTCTATGCTTTAAATTTTAATCGATTAGTATCGAATATCGAAGCGTTAAAAGGGTGTCTACCAAAATGTCACAATGTTAGCTACATCTTTTTTTCTTTGAATTATTAGGGACAAGTTGTTCCAAATCATCAAAATGATTGAAAACAACATCAGTTGTTCGAAAAAATATAACTTTTATATCAAATTCCTTTGCAAGACAAACATTTCGATATATATATGATAAAGAGTAATGTACAAATCATCAAAATAAAGCGGTCACATGGTGGTCTACCAAAATGTCACACCATTGATAATTTGATGTTTTTGACGTTCACTGTGTAGGTAACGTATGTTTGCGTTTTTTGTGTTTTTGAAACGTACCTGTTTTATTAAAGGAATACCTAAAATATTAATTTACAATAATTGTTTAATTTGACCTCGTTGAAATGCATTCCTCTGTTCAATATAACATTACTTGTAATAAATCCTGATTTGAGTACATTTCAAACAAACAGCAACTCAACAATAAAAAAATACATATTTACACAAATCGTCCGAAGACCAAAGTGGAAATTCAAATATTGCTTGCATCATACATGTATACTAATTGTATATTTCAATTAGAATGTTGATCATTATTGACTTATGATAAATTAACCCAAACTTGGCCACAACTGCAAGAAATCAAATTGGGAGAATTGCAATTAGTGACAGTTAAATTACAACAACAACAAAATCGTTATAATTGATATATTCCATACGTTGCCATATTTTTAATTGAACGTGACACTTTCTTGATTGATATTAGTATACAAATAGACTTACAGTACATACTCAGTAAACATCGGTAAAATGCGTTTGAAAATACTTCTTCTCATTATATAATTTTAAATCAAGAAGCAATGTTTTATGAGTTAAACGAATAACAGAATAATGTGAGACAACACCAAAGATTGCCCCCAACTTGTCAGAATGATGATTGTCTCGACCTAAAATTCTACAAAGTTGACTTAAATATTTGAAAAGAAAATAGTTTTCCTAAAAAGAGACAAATTGAATTTACATGAAGAAGAAAATGATACTGTTTTGGAATGTGCGAGTGTATGTGTTATACTGTTTAAACACTGTTCCAGGGTAGGGAGAGGGTTTGGCGCCATCATACATGTTTAACCTCGCCACATTCTGTATGTGCCTGTCCAAAGTCAGGAGCTTATAATGAAGCGGTTGTCTTTTCTTGCTGTGTATTCTGTTTATTGTTTTATACATAAATCAGGCCGTGATGTTCTCGTTTGAATTGTTTTTACATTTTTCATTTCGGTGCCTTTTATAGCTTACTGTGCGGTATGTGTTTTTCTCATTGTTGAGGGCCGTACGGTGACCTATAACTTTTATGTCATTTGGTCTCTGGTAGAGATTTGTCTCAATCATACCACATCTTTTTATTTTTATACGCCCGTCAAAATTTTGACGGGACGTATTATGGTATACAAATGTCGTCTGTCCGTCAGTCCGTCTGTCCGTCCGGCGTAAACATGTCGCACCGTAACTTGAGAACGACTTATCCATATTTCATGAAACTTTACATAGTTGTTTCTTATGATGGTCAAACGATCTGTATACTTTTTTGTTAAAATAAGATTAAAACTTTTTGAGTTACAGGACTTAGTAACTAAAACAAGTGTGTGTGTGTTTTTTTCACATGTCGCGCTGTATCTCAAAAAAATTTATGATTATTACTTGAAACTTTACACACTTCTTAGTCATATTAATCTTAAGATCTGTATACTTTTTGGTGATGATTCAAAATTTTATTTTTGAGTTATTGAGTATTTTGTAAAAAAAGGGGGAGGGGTTTTTCACATGTCGCGCCGTATCTCAAAAACGATTTATGATTATTGCTTAAAATTTTACACACTTCTTAGTTATATTAATCTAAAGATCTGTATACTTTTTGGTTTTGATTCAAAATCTTATATTAGAGATATTAACTTTTTTTTTAAGGGGGGTTTTCACATGTCGCGCCGTATCTCAAAAACGATTTATGATTATTGCTTAAAATTTTACACACTTCTTAGTTATATTAATTTAAAGATCTGTATACTTTTTGGTTTTGATTCAAAATTTTATTTTAGAGATATTTGGGTTTTTTGTAAAAAAAAAGGGTGTTTTCGCATGTCGCGCCGTAGGTCAGAAACTATTTATGAATATTGCATAAAAATTCACACACAAGACGACGGGCGTATCATGCGCTCATGGCGCAGCTGTTTATTTTATTATTATTAAAGAAATGCCTAGGCCTTTTTGCCGAGTGATCTAAGAGTTTATCTGCATGCAGTAATCACTATAACATGTCAACATTAAGGTTGTGAATTAGACACCGCTCGTAGCAAGGGCGTTCAACTACGATCCTTATTTTCTAGGATTGCCATAATCAGTTATCTATATGGCGATGGTCGTTGCTTTCTCTATGCACTCCGGCTTATACATGTAGTAGGGTGCCCCAATCAACGAATTTGATCGATTTGGGTTAACGGAATAACACACGGCTATATTTTATATCATTGGAAAGAGGAGAACAAGCCTAATCGAAATACCGTTGTTGTCGTTGTCTGCAGTGGTCACGTTTTTTTTTTTAAATCAGGGTCAAAGGTCAAAGCAAATATTCCAGGAAAATGCAGAGTCACATTTAGAAAGCTTGTTTCTCCTACATATATGTGTTTGGAGCAAAATAAATATAACTTAATTTATAGAAAAATATCCTTTGTTTCTACATTTAGAACGTATTTTATATTTTTATCGCCAAAAATGACTTTAAATTGACATTTTTTACCTATAGGGTGCAAATATGAAAATTTCAAACATCTGTAAAATAACAGTGACCTTTACCCTTTTTAATTTCAAAATTTGGAATTTTTATTTTCATTCCGTTACAAGTAAGATCTAAAGATGTTTTTTAGATCTTAACTTTAATAATTTGTCGAAAACGAAATGTGTTTTTCACGTCTTTTGATAGTAAGGAGTTCGTCAATTTCTAGATAAATATAAAATTTCTGTTGTTGAGTGTGAAAGTGTATATACTATTGATTTATTTCGAAATTTGTGTAACATAAACGTCGAATTGGTTGAATATAAAGATCTTTGTATAGTTTTGCTTTACAGAAGTAAATATTACTGCAGACGGAGGGGGTAAAGTTATGAAAACAAAACGTCTGTTAGAAACAGGTAAAACAACCCCATCCTACATATACAGATGACTATGATGAGAATGTAAGGGTAGTTTTGCTATATAGGGAAAACATCCAAACATATGTTTTTGAATGAAGCTCTTGTTACATGTTGTTTAAAGGTAGATTCACAAAGAGGAATTTTGACAAGGGAGAAATTTTTAATTATAGCCAATTTAAACCTCAATTTGTTTAGGTCACTATATGATCTGTTATGAGTTTACTTGAGATCATACAATCTAACGACAAGATTTCGAGCTGCATCTATAGATTCATCGATGTCACAATTCGAAAGGTGAAATCTTTTTGGTTGTCCTGCAAGACTTTGTGTGCAAGTTGTAGTGCCAGTTTGAAACCATAGCTTATGCGTATGCTGCATGGAGGGGAAGTAATGAACGTATAAGATCAGTACATCTGTATCTAGTGACTTTATTATTATCCTACCCTTGATTCCTTTCACACTGAACTCTTTGTTTACATGAATAGCATGTAAAATCATACGAGTATCTGGTACCCCAAGAAACCACAAGCTTTTGAAAAACGTGACCACGGTACAGGCGGAAACCCAGTTGAAATAGAACAAAAGAATCGAAGCTCTTTGTAAGGGAAGGCGATAAATGCTTACTGTAATGTTTACTATAGTAACAAATTTTTTAAAAGTTAATAGAAACAAATAAAATGACAGTTTTCGGCTAAATTACGATGTATTTTTTCATAAAAACACAATTTGCATAAGTTTTCAATTTATCTATTACATAATTAAGCAGAACAATTAGATACCAAGTCGTCGACATGGTTGTCTATTCAGTTAGATCTAAAAAAAAATGCATAACCTCCGATTTTTTATTTTTTTTAACCACGGACGAAGAACATATCAGTCTATTTGTTCCTTAATTTTCTTTTCTGCCCTTCCATTATGTAACTCAAGAAAAAATTCAAAAAATGGGTAACAATTGCATCGAAAAGATAAAATCGAGTGCACCTTTTTATGTAAGGGCGTGTTTGAGTTAAATATTTTGTCTTGAAAACGTATAAAGCAAGAGTATTTGATACATCATCTCGCTTCAGATTCTATTATTTTTATATATCAAGGCTACAGGTTGACTTTATAACATCGAAAGTTCACAGTACTAAAAAATTAAATATATGGGTCAAGTGAAATACCTTTCTAATGAATCACAAAAACAGAATAGGTGTGTTTGAATAGCAAATTTTTACTAAAAGTACTTGACGACTGACTTTTAAGTTGGATCTTAAAAATGCATATCTTCGAAAAAAACTTCATTTTTTGTGTGTGATAATGAGGGTTTATAGTCTCCAACCACTTAACATTTTTAGTCTGCCCTTCCACGAAATATTTAATTAGAATTTTTTAAATGTTTATGAATTTCCTAAAATTCCACCTGACAACCGATCCGACAATAGTTTTAAATTGACTGAATGCAGACAAGTACATTAACTGATGCTCATTAGCTAGTAGATACATTTGTCTTTTAAAATACACCTGGCATATAAGGATCGTAATGGTGCTATGTGGATAAATTTATCGGTTTTCAAGAGCTAAATTGGAAGCGCGTCATCCCTACAATGGCTTCCATTTTTACGATTGTAAAAATGAACTGGCGTAATGGGGAGATAATTTTGACGAAGTAGAATCCTGACTGGGTAGCTTACGACGACATTCATGATTGGAAAATATAATGATTTTCAAATAGTTTGCATATGAATATAGCCGTGTGTTATCCGATAACTTAAACTCGTTAACTAGACGACTTGTTCGATACTGGGCACCCTACTAATAATAATAATTCATAATCGATGTTTTTGCTTATTTTGAAAAAATAAAACCATGATACTTGCTGCTAATACCGAACTATTATTTCACTCTCTCACTTTCATTAATGATTGAACAAAAAAATCAAACTAAATTTGTTATGTATCTCGTAGCTAGTGCCCCTTTAAGCAATTATATTTTAAATAATTAATTTGGTGCATGAAATGAAATGATACGGCCATGAAAAGATTTATCTCACCTTGACATTATGTTTATTGATCATTGAATTGTTAATTTAATGTAATGCTTGTTGTAGAAATAAATTCAATATTATAAACACTAAAACAGGGAACACGTTTCAGTGTGTCCAGTCTTGGTATAATAATTATATATACAATGTAGATATAAAAAAAGAAGATGTGGTATGATTGCCAATGAGACAACTCTCCACAAGAGACCAAATGACACAGAAATTAACAACCATAAGTCATCGTACGGCCTTCAACAATGAGCAAAGACCATACCGCATAGTCAGCTATAAAAGGCCCCGAAATGACAAATGTAAAACAATTCAAACGAGAAAACTAACGGCCTAAATTATGTACAAAAAAGAACGAAAAACAAATATGTAACACATCAACAAACGACCACCACTGAATAACAGGCTCCTGACTTGGGACAGGCACATTCTGTAGATACAGAATGTGGCGGGGTTAAACATGATATTGGATGGAGACTGGTCTCATTGGCACGCAGACCACATCTTCTTATTTACACAAGTGCATTGGGTCATGATGATGTATCCTGTCCTCCCCTTTTTTAGAGACAATAGTATGTCAAAGTTCTGATTGCAAGTCATTTTATATAATTACATGTAACATTTATCTTTCTATTTCCTGGCCATATATACCCATTTTTACTTATTTGTGCGGTATTACTATCTAGCTATTTTTTCTACTTTTATATCGGTAAACTATATAAAAGTTGAAAAATAGCTTGAGGGAAGGGCAGGATACATTATCATGACCCAATGTCCCTGTGCTTATGTTTAGCAACAATTTAATTAAATCTAGCAAAATCGATTCTTATGTCGAATTTATTGTACGTGCTCATGTTTTTAATCATCAACATAAAAATTTAGAAAGAAAAACACTATTTATAACATGTCCCGATACTTTTGCTATATACATTAGTTATGTCAAAAAGTGATTATATACATTTCTAGATTTAGAAAAAAACAGAACTTGAAGAATGCAGTAATTATGTATTAAGGAACTAATTTACTATATAGATATAAGATGATGTGGTATGCACGGGTGTCATTCGGTTTATCGAGAGAAATGATCGTGAAAGAATATCTAACGGTGGTCAAGCATTGCGATTGGATCGTGAACGATCTGGTACCGGATCGTGAATGTAATTAAATGTAAATTCTTCTTCAAAATCTGTGAAAAATCGCTGAACTTCCAAAGCGCGGAACAAATCAGAAAAAAAAATTATGTCTGTCAAAATGATAGTATTTGAAACTTAATCTTTGGTGTGTCCGATAGTAACAGTAAAATAATAGTATGTTCTTCCCATGAATTCCGTCATTTGCTTATGAAAACCTTGAATTTTGTTGATTTTTCATCAAACTTGATTGTGAAAGATCAGACAACGCATTATTTTGATCGTGAAAGGCAAAGCGTGACCAGACTTAATAATCAGAAAAAATATTTCTTTTACCAATTGGTATACTTGCAACTGATGGAAGCGTGTAACTATTTTGATAGGAACGAACATTAAAGCTTTCATTTTTACAGTTCAAGAGTTATGTACCTTTATTTTCTTATAAACATCAAATACTGCAAGCGTGGATATATGCCTTCATTTATCATCTCTTTCAAATACTCATGCAGTCACGCAAATGCTCATTATAATTTCGTAATCGTTCTATCGACCAATCTTCTTTATTTCTTTTCCACGTAGGTCCATATACCTTTATTTTTTTTCTTACTGCGTCTTCTTAAATCTGTATCGCTGAGATACTACATCGAGAGGTATTGAAGAAATTCGCCAAGATTTAACACAGTATAGGTTGTGCTATA
Source organism: Mytilus californianus (assembly GCF_021869535.1). NCBI lineage: Eukaryota > Metazoa > Mollusca > Bivalvia > Mytilida > Mytilidae > Mytilus > Mytilus californianus. Next base: position 4,466,260 of record NW_026262669.1, on the reverse strand, counting down.
AGCTAGTGGTGATGAAATTCTGCTACTTTAGTTCTAATACATTAACCAAGCTTGCATCACCTGTTCCCACGAAGGCCAATATCCTGTTCTTAATATTGAAAGAACCTTAAATAGTTTATTAAGATTTCTTATATAAAAAAATACATTTTTTGATATATTTCGATTGCAGACTTATTAGATGTCGAACTATTGGATGTCGGACTATTGGGTGTCGGACTAATGGCGTGTCGAACTACTGGGGTGTCCGACCAATGGGGTGTCGGACTAATGGGGTGTCGGAATATCGGGGCTGCCCATAATGATTTACTTTTACAAACTGTGACTTGGATGAAAGAGTTGTCTCATTAGCACTCATACCACATATTTTTATATCTATTTTAACGCTATCTTTTCGGTTTTTCGGTTTATGCCTTAAAAATAATGCCGATGATTTTCATGTTTTTAATTGTCTATGAGGTGAAGATTTCTGCTCCGCGTTGAGTGTCGTACGGTGTCATGTAGTCTCTATCACCAAAGACATTTGGTCACTTGTAGAGAGTAGCTTCATTAGCAATCTTACCATTTATTCTTAGTTCCATATTTTATTTTCATCGACTGTCACTGATGAATCCTTTGTAGGGAAACGCGAGTTTGGAGAATACAGTAATACATCTGCATGGTATCGTTCATGAATGTTTTAATTATTATCCGAGATTCAGACCTTTAATCACAAATACTTAAAATTGACCAATAAACTATGAAACTGAGGTCAAGGTCAGATTGCCAATTCTTGTCGGATATGTAAATCATACATAGTGTTTGGTATTACTATAAATTTTCACTTCGTACTATGAACATCAAAATTATTTATTTTGTAAAAATATTTCCTGTCACTATTGGAACTGTACACGTATACCTAACAACAAAACTATTTTCATTTACCTGTGTTTAAAGTAATTGCAAATGGCTGATATTTTTGTTCGAGCATATTGTTTTTCTTCAATTGTTTAACATTTCATACCGGTATAACATGTTTTTTTTATTATTCTTCCCTTCGTTTATTTATTTTGTATTTACATTGTATCATACTGTGGATTCATTATTTTTCGTTGGATACCAATTTTCATGGATTTCGTGGGTACAGGTGAACTACGAATTTAAATGTTCAACGAATTACAAATTTTCCATCGGCTTGTATATAGACTTTGGCAGAACCACGAAATTAAATGTCCACGAAAGTGTAAGTTTTGTTCAATCCACGAAAATTGGTACCCACGAAAATAAATGAATCCACAGTAGGTCAAATGTATTTGTTCAGTGTATGTTCACTGGTGTTAATATGTCCTTTGATTGAGTTAGGCTATTTCAATTGATATTTTATAGTGTGTCTTTCTATGTTGTGATGTTACACTATTGTGTCAGAAAAAGGGTGAAGGTTTGGTACAATTAAAACGTTTAAACCCGCTGCATTTGTTTGCACCTGTCCTAAGTCAGGAATCTGATGTTCAGTAGTTGTCGTTTGTTGATGTGGTTCATAAGTGTTTCTCGTTTCTCGTTTTTTATACAGATTAGACCGTTGGTTTTCCCGTTTGAATGGTTTTACACTAGTAATTTTTGGAGCCCTTTATAGCTTGCTGTTCGGTGTGAGCCAAGGCTCCGTGTTGAAGACCGTACTTTGACCTATAATGGTTTACTTTTATAGATTTTTACTTGGATGGAGAGTTGTCTCATTGGCACTCATACCACATCTTCTTATATCTATAAATTATATCTAGCCTTTGTCGAGAACTCGGACCTTTGGTGAAAACAAACCATGAGTTGTCCCACCTGGGCCTTTTGGTCCATCGGACCTTTCACCATTACCTATCATATGCACCTAGTTGGTAAAAAAGTATTGCCGTAGGGAATTTTTGACACTCTTTCAAAAATTCGGGGTAGGCATGTTAGACCCTTTAGACCTAAGTTCGGACCTTTTAAAGACAAACCATGAGTTGTCCCAACTGGGACTTTTGGCCCATTGGACCTTAGACCATTACCCATAAATTGCACTTAGTGGGTAAAAATAGGTTAAAATTTGACACACTTTCAAAAATTGGGGTTAGGCATTTTTAAAAATATCTATCTGTACCTAGTGGGTTTTATACTTTTAAAAATTAGGGATAGGCATGGTAGACCCTGTAGACTTAAGTTCGGACCTATGGTGAAGACAAACCATGAGTTGTACCACCTGGGCCTTTTGGCCCTTTGGGACTGTGCTCTGTTTTTGACATTTGATGTAATTATACAATAAGTGTGAAAACAAAGTCAATTGGTTGGAAGAAATCGCTGTGTTCGTGACATTTTTTCTTTCTGCTTTCCTAACTAAATTTTGCTTAACCAATCGGACTTAAAGACTAGACCATTTGACTTTCAGGAATAATCTTAAACTATTCAATAATTTGTCGACTTTTGTCTTGTATATGATATGTAGATGATGGTGGCTCTTAAAGAAAATCTGCTAGTCCTAACTTTTATTTCTATTGCAAAATTTCGATGGTCAAAAACCTTCGGATCACAACTTTTCCCGAAAATCTGAATTGTAGAATACAAGGTCATGGCGTTTCTCAGACTGTTTATGACTTAATCTGTTGGTTGTGTAGTGATTGATACTTGAGTCTGAGATAACAAGATTTATTTCAGTCTTAGTGTAATTAGCTTTGGACACACTTTCAGTAATTGTACATACTCTTATTTCGATGCGTTGTATTGTCTAAATGTTACTGTGGGTTTTTTTTTGTGGGTCTTGTACCGATCTTTTAATCTATTTTTAACTGATTTTACAGTTTGTTCTTATGTTGTACTGTTACACCACTGTGCAAGTTCAGGAATGGGTTGAACGCTCACAAACATGTTTAACTCTATTTGCATGCATATTTTGTATGTGCCTATCCCAAGTTAGGAGCCTATAGTTCAGTGGTTGTCGTTGGTTCATGTCTGTCGACTTATTTTTTATTTTTTGAGAAAAAAAAATATAGCCGACTATACGGTATGGGTTTTTGTCATTGTTGAAAGCCGTATGGTTGCCTATAGTTGCTAAATGTAACATCCTAATAGTCTAGATGAAATCCATATAACGCCGGGAAGCTCACCCTATGGTTTGTTTTTAAGTTTTTTCATGTTGAAGGTAATAGGTAAGCTCGAAGTATGAAATCCAGTCACTGTCTAATGCCTCGTTCACACGTACAAAAATGTACATTTAATTCGAATTGAATTCGACTCGATTTATCCCCCTATCGATCGTTAAAAAAGGGGAAATGCATAAATTGAAAACAGTATAACTTAATCTAAGACTACAAATGCAATTGAGCTGAAAATCTAACTTGGCCTCACAGGCACTTGTGTCAGAAAAAATATCTCTATACGTTAGATTAAGGTATCAGTTATATTGTTTTCTGATACAAGTCCCTGTGCTTTACCTTCATTTTTTTAAAGCACTACGAAATTGTGCAAAATTTTTAAACAAAATAATTGATCAGTGTTTCATTCAAAGGGAGAAATTCTTGCTACTCTTCAGTCAATAGGAACGTTTTTGGCCATTTACCCAGTTAAACAACGGGATCCGAAGTTTTTCGTGATTGGCCGAGAAGGTAGATTTTGCATAATTTTTTAAATGTTCTCTTTTGGAGATTTTCTTTAGTCACTATATTTCACTTGATTTTGGTACATTGTTACTTTGAAATTTGATTCATGTCTTTCTTCAGACTTAATCTGAAACTAATATACAGATGGTCGAAGCCGGCCCGGGGTGGGGGGTGTCGAAGTACCTGCAGGTGTGGCACTGAACCCTCCTGTTGCAGGTAAAAAGGGGTGGCAAAAGTTAAAAACGATCAAAAAAAGAACTAATCGAAAACTACAAATGGGATTGTGCTGCAAATAGAAATTGACTTGTATTTCTAATAGTGCTAAATCATTGTACAAGGTTTATAAACATCATGTGTTCCAATCTCAACTTGTCATCTATATTTTAATGTATAATTTTTGCTTCGCATTACGGTGCGGAGCTATAAGTTTCAGGCGATATACACGCCATCTTGAAATAATTTCTTATCACATATAGATTCTGATTGGTTGCTTTATGGTGCGACTGAGACACAGCAACAGCTATTGTCTTAAATGAGATAAAGAATTACCGACTTTTCTCGTCTCAGGATAAGACATCAAATGCCGGAAAAATTAACTATGTGTATTTCGGTTCCGATCAACTAGTACTGTCATAAATTCACGTGGTTATTTGCTTTGTAAATCTGCAATATGCACGATTTGTTTTGCTAAACAATATTCCTATACAATGTTTACAAAAATGCATTATCTGTATTTTATAACTTCTGCCAATTCTGCACACGGTCACCTCCAGAGTTGTGTATATTTGTAAATGTTTTAATTTTAAACAAGTAAAATGACCAAACTTTAAAAGCATAGGTGTATAACGCACACTCTTAAAGTAGAACAACATCATTTTCAATGAAACTAAATATCCAGTTTAAAATTTCAGAAAAAAATCATCTTAATATATACAAAATTGATATTCCAAGTCTAAGACATCCATTTTATTCCAATCAATATCTAAAAATACCACATTTCCAATACTAAATCAACAAACACATGCACACATATTACATATTTCGTGGAAAAAATAGTCAGGATATCAAAATATTGCCCCTTATGAAACGGGTGCACTCATTGGATGATATTTTCTTTAAATTCAGCAATTCAGTATATACTTTATTGATTTAAGGATATGCTTAAATGAATTTAGCATATGCTGAAATGAATTTAGCATATGCTGAAATGAGTTAAGCATATGCTGAAATAAATTTGTCGAATAATTATGACCTTGATTCCGCGCCAACATTTCTGTATAAGCTTAATAGTTCAGCATATGCTGAATTGAATTTAGCATTTGCTAAAATGAATTAAGCATACCCTAAATGATTTTAGCATATGCAAAAATCTTTTTTAGCATATGCTAAATTATGATATAGCATATGCTAACATGATTTAAGCATATGCTAAATTATGATATAGCATATGCTAAAATGATTTAAGCATATGCTAAATTCGATATTTATGACCCTAATTCCGCGTCTTAGAAGTGTAATAATTTTTTGTTCGGCATTTTGGAAACTAACTTTTACTAGACCCGGTTTATTATGAAATCTTGCTTTTAAGCGAAGGGTTGCTGCCACTTTCACATTTGAAGAAATATTTTCCCCAAGACATGAAATTATTTCTGTTACTTTTTCCAATAAATTTTCATCCTCGTTAAAAGGAACATTCTTGACAATTACCGTTACATCATTGTTATTTAATGGATTTAACACACGAGCACTTCGCATTACATTACCGATCGAAGAATCAACGTGCCCGCTAGGTACATTTTCGTCATTCATGGGATTACATACAGACTGTATATTATTTTCAACTTGACCGAGACGGGTTGTAAGTAGTTGAACAGAATTCACCAATTCGTCTATACGTGTAGATTCTCTTGCCATATCTATGTCAATATCAGATTTAAGTGCCCTTATTTATTCATCTATTGTAGATAACACATCGTTTCTTAATTTGTCAATTTTAAACTCAAACATACGTTTCATACTGTCCTGCCCTTCTTTTATCTCCTTAACACTTGATGCAATAGCAAGTATAAGTTCATTTTGATCAGCCATTTTAGTTTGTTTACTCTGCGGGCGGGGTGTCTCACCTTCAGAAGATCTAGACCTCTTACTTATGGGGGTTCCCTGCATAACAGCCCATATAGAATGATAGTCATATATCCCTGAAACTTTATATCCAAATTTCCAAGAAAAACTTTGAAGTTAACACACAATTTATGGTCAATTTACCAGCAGACAATTTTCACACCTGTTAACACCTCTACTATCATTATTTAAAATTCAGACTAAAACTGTAGTTAGAATTACCTCTAAGCCATGCCGTCACAGTATATACAAATACGGATGTGTGGTACACCACAGATACAATGTACAGTATATACAAATAAGGATGTGTGGTACACTACAGATACAAGGTACAGCATATACAAATAAGGATGTGTGGTACACTACAGATACAATGTACAGTATATAAAAATAAGGGTGTGTGGTACACTACAGATACAATGTACAGCATATACAAATAAGGACGTGTGGTACACTACAGATACAAGGTACAGTATATACAAATAAGGATGTGTGGTACACTACAGATACAATGTACAGTATATAAAAATAAGGGTGTGTGGTACTTTACAGATTCAAGGTATAGTACATACACATAAGGATATGTAGTAGACTACAGATAAGATGTACAGTTCTACAAAAAAGGATGTGTGGTATTACACTACAGATACAGGTTGCAGTATAAACAGAGAGGATGTGTGGTGTACTCCAGAAATCATGTACAGTGTATACAAATAAGGATGTGCAGTACACTACATATTCAAGGTACAGTAAATACAAACAATGATGTGTGGTAAACTACAGATTCAAGGTACAGTATATACAAATAAGGATGTGTGGTACACTACAGATACAATGTACAGTATATACAAATAAGGATGTGTGGTACACTACAGATACAATGTACAGTATATACAAATAAGGATGTGTGGTACACTACAGATTCAATGTACAGTTTATACAAATAAGGATGTGTGGTACACTGCAGATCCAAGTTGCAGTGTGTCAATACCGTTGTGTGGAACACAACAGATACAAGGTACAGTATATACAAATAAGGATGTGTGGTACACTTCTCATACTAGGTACAGTATATACACATAAATATGAGTGGTATTTATATTACACTACAATTGCAAGATAGAGTATATAAACATATCGTGGTCCCGGTTATATTACACTACAGATTCAAGGTACAGTAAATTAGAATGTGTGGTACACTACAGATACAATGTACAGTATTTACAAATAAGGATGTGTGGTGCACTACATATACAAGATACAGTATATACAAATAAGGATGTGTGGTACACTACAGATACAATGTACAGTATATACAAATAAGGATGTGTGGTACACTACAGATACAATGTACAGTATTTACAAATAAGGATGTGTGGTACACTACAGATATAAGGTACAGTATATACAAATAAGGATGTATAGTAAACTACAGATACAATGTACAGTATATACAAATAAGGATGTTTGGTACACTACAGATACAATGTACAGTATATACAAATAAGGATGTGTGGTACACTACAGATACAATGTACAGTATTTACAAATAAGGATGTGTGGTACACTACAGATACAATGTACAGTATATACAAATAAGGATGTGTGGTACACTACAGATACAATGTACAGTATATACAAATAAGGATGTTTGGTACACTACAGATACAATGTACAGTATTTACAAATAAGAATATATGATACACTATAGGTTGCACTCACTAAAAGTTTTATAGAAATGACTGCTTACATCTGATTTTTGCATAACTTCCAAGCACAGTTATTGGTTTCTATACAAAACCCCTTTATAATAATAAAGTTATAGCATTTACAAGTTAAACTATTTGTTTTATGACCCAAGGGGTAGGCATTTTTCTCTGTTTTTTGCCTCTGCGGCCTCAAATTTCCTAAATTTTTCTGCTGTTTCTAGCAATATGGAATATTTTGTGCATATTTAGGATAGTACACACTATTGTTAGTTTTATTGAGGTATTTTTGTATTTCTAGCTTGTATTTTTTTATGCCGCGGTAACAAAAAAGCACATTTAGGTGTTACGGCTTACTTCTGGGTTATCGACAGGAAAAAACACCCACCAATAATATTCAGGAAGGATCTATGAGTTTCAATGACTGCGAAGAGTAAATATAAGCACTTCCAAACAATTTAAATTAATAATATGCCTATATTTTGAATTTATTTTGCATTCAGGGCTTTAAGTAAACTATGCATACTGTAAACTGTGAATTTATGCTGAGTCATCATAGTTAAGTCCAAGGATTTTCTCAATCTTCATGAACTATTTATAAAAGAGGGACGAAAGATACCAGAGGGACAGTCAAACTCATAGATCGAAAACGAACTGACAACGCCATGGCCAAAAATAAAAAGACAAACAGACAAATAATAGTACAGATGACACAACATAGAAAACTAAAGACTAAGCAACACGAACCCCACCAAAAACTGGGGATGATCTCAGGTGCTCCGGAAGGGTAAGCAGATCCTGCTCCACATGTGGCACCCGTCGTGTTGCTTATGTTATTACAAATCCGGTAGATAGTCTAATTGGGTAGGTCACATTCGTGAAAAGGGAAGGGTATTGTAGTTACGACATAAGGAACATATCCGATATCATCTGAAAAACGGTTATTCCATAACGGTCAACCAACTCGTGATGGCGTCCGTAAAATTTACGAAGGGATGATTTCAACTTCATCATTTGGTACTCTTGGTTTAATAGCTTCCTTGTGAGCAGCAATCCTCTATCAAGGAAATCATGATAGGAAATACAAGCCCGGGAATATCGTATCAATTGGGAGATATATACTCCGTATGCAGGCGCTGCTAGAATGTTGCTACATTGAAATGGAAAGTTCAAAATTGTGAAGCTGAAATCATCTCTTTTGTCAATTTCTAGATGTAAGTCAAGATATGAGGCAGACTTAACTGTATCTGTAGTATACTTTATCTCTAGTTCGATGGGATAGATTCGTTCAATATAGTCACCGAATTTTGTATTATTTAGTGAGAGAACATCATCTATATAGCGGAACGTAAAGTTAAAGGATATTGCTAACTTCTTATCTTTCTTCCTAAGAAGTTCCTGTATGAAGTCAGCCTCATAATAATAAAGAAACAAGTCGGCAAGAAGAGGGGCACAATTGGTTCCCATTGGAATTCCGACAGTCTGTTGAAAAACACGTCCTCCAAACGTAACAAATATGTTGTCAATCAAGAAATCAAGCATCTTGATAATGTCAGTTTCAGAGAATTTTTTGTTTGAATCAGAGTGATTCTTTACAAAGTAGGATTTATCCCTCCCCAAGACAAGATACTTGTATCTACATTCGCCATTCCTTTTAATGAAACAAAGTAATACCAACTCTTTCAATTTGTCTTTTAGTTTTGAATGGGGAATACTTGTGTAAAGTGTAGAAAAGTCAAATGTTTTAATACTATTGCAAGATGAGAGAGTCTTAGATTGTATGTACTCTAAAAGATCTTTGGAATTTTTTAGTATCCACATCTGATTCACGCCACCTCTAGAATAGGCAGTTGCACAATAACTTTGGAGCCCGGCTTTGATTGCTGATAAAATAGATGTTAATAATTTATAAAGAGGTTTCGTGGAGCACTTGGAAGACCCAGCAATATACCGTTGTTTGTAAGGACACTTATGTAGTTTAGGCATCCAATACAGTGATGGAAGGTCTAGTTCTTCATCTTTGGTTAACATTCCAAAGGAACATAGAACAGACCTATGATTATCCAGGATTTCCTCTTTGGTAAGTGTCGTGAGGGTATATGTTGAGTTTCCAAATAAATTGTCAATACCTAATTCATTTATCAAGCAGTTTATGTAATGATATTTACACACAAAAACGATGTTGGTTGGGGCTTTATCTGCGGGGACAATAACATATTTGTCATGGAGGTAGGACAAGTGTTTTGCAATATTTGGGTCTTTAAAAATTAACGTAGCGTGGGTATTGATAGACCCATTTAGTTTCTTAATTTGGATTTGTATCAACGACCTCACAGCCTAAATCCATTCGGAAGAGTATCTACGTCTTCTTTCTCGCGTTTAGCTCATTGCCTGGCATAATCCTCGACTGAATCCATCAGTATTTTGAAGTTGTATTTCCAATTGATGGATTTAGGCTCACGATATTTCGGACCTTTGGATAACAAATTTTGCAGGGAAGTGTTATTGACAATGTTGAGGTCTCCGGTAATAACGTGGCCAGCCGGATTAAATGTGAATTTGGAACTAGCACAGGTGCAATCAGGAGGTTTAGACTTGAAGTCGTCAATGTTGAGATCCTGCAAAACGTGTTTGTAATTGAAAATTTTAGTTGCAATTGGTTTGGTATAGGTATAAGAAATTATTGGTACAGACTGATCTTTAAAATAAGGAGGTATTTTCGACTGAACTAATTTATGATGAAAGATATTGCCTATCGAGACCTATGCATTATATATAAATTATGCGACAAAAAGGAATGATTTTGTTCAATATAATGACTGTACCTATTATAACAAATAGATGCTAATTACGGAATTAATGGTGGAAATAAGCAAAGATTTACGGTCCGTTCATGATAACTGTATGTGTCTCGTGAAAATAGGTTGTGATTGCATTGCGCATTTTAGCTTCCTGTAAAAAATAGAGTTATCGTCCTTTAAAACCTAACGGCAGGTAGAAAGGCTTTATTATATATCTCCCCAAAAGAGGTGTGGTTTCAGAAACAGCTGTATTTACAATGTGCAACCTATAGATAGATGAATACAAATACGGATGTGTGGTATTACACTACAGATACAATGTACAGTATATACAAATAAAGATGTATAGTATACTACAGATACAAGGTACAGTATTCACACATTAAGATGTGAGGTATTTAACTGACCTGTACGTCAATAGTAAGATAAGTAATGATATCTAAATAACAGATTTAAGACTCAGCAGATCAAATATTTGAATTATCCAGTAGTATTATATGATTTAATGTATGTTATAAGTTTAATTTTAGATAAAATTGTGCTTTTGTTATATGACAGACCGAGTTTTTGTCAACTGATTTAATTGTTCGCATTGCTTCTGATCAAAGAAACAATACTGAAAATAACTGTTTAGCTCTACCGCAAATTAATCTAATGGAAACAAATTTATCACACAAACTTGTCACGCACTTGACAATCCCGAGAGGTTTTCATTTGCTATTCTGCATTCTAATGTAAAAGGTTAGCCTTAAAAATTTAGACGCAAATGCTCATCTCGCTGCACCTTCAGGATATTACCTGGCATTGAAGCGGAATTCATTCCAAATTGTTTCTGTTTTATTGCTTGTTCATTCAAATTTGAAATAAACTTTATTTTGCATCGATGTCTTATAAAAACGATTTCAAATCCGACCAATCATATTTTGTAACACCTTTGGATTTAGGTGATGTAGAATGATTGTCAATGAGACATCAGAACAATCCTAGGTTGTAACAACTATGGATTTAGTTGATGTAGAATGATTGACAATGAGACATCCGACCAATCCTATGTTGTAACAACTATGGATTTAGTTGATGTAGAATGATTGACAATGAGACATCCGACCAATCCTATTTTGTAACAACTATGGATTTAGTTGATGTAGAATGGTTGCCAATGAGACATCAGAACAATCCTACTTTGTAACAACTATGGATTTAGTTGATGTAGAATAATTGACAATGAGACATCAGAACAATCCTATTTTGTAACAACTATGGATTTAGGTGATGTGGAAATATTGCCAATGATTTCACCTGAGACCACAGGAGGAAGACGAAAACAACTATAAACCAACAATGAGCAACACACAATCCGTATAGTAAGCTATATATCGCATTCATTTTAATGGACTTGAGCAAAGTGTTTGACTGCTTATCTCATGACTTATTACTTATGAAGTTGTAACACTATGGTCTGAGTGAATCTTCTCTAAATTTACTAAATAGTCACCTGACTCATAGAAAACAATGTGTCAAAATTGATCAAAGTATCAGTCAAATGCTTGACATATATAAAGGTGTACCACAGGGTTCTATACTAGGCCCTGTTTTATTTAATGTTTTTATCAACGATGTTTTTATCTTTGTTAAAAAAACTGTGACTTGTATAATTTTGCAGATGACTTTCAAAATCTGGCTCTTCTTTGGCATTAGTTATTGAATCCTTGGAGGAAGTGGTTCACTAATGTCATGGTTCTCATTAAATAAAATGCAAGCTAATCCAGAAAAAAAATCAAGCCATCGCGATTAGTGGTAAAACACATAAAAACAACATAGTCTTCAACTAAAATGGAAACACCATCAAATGCGATGATGAAGTACAGCAACTTGGAGTAACCATTGATTATTGGCTTGACTTTGACCAACGCATATCAAACATCTGTAAAAATAGCAGCCAGACAGTTAAATATTCTGAAAAGAACCGGACCACACTTGAATAAACTGGCAAAAATTACAATTTACCATTCTTTCATCATGTCGAACCTAAGTTAGTGTCCACTCACATGGCACTTTTGTAGCGAGCCTAACACTTAAATGTTGATAAACTTCAAGAACTAGCTCAGATTCATCTACAATGACTACAATAACTCATCCGAAAAATTACTTGAACAATCTAAACTTCCAACACCTAAAATCAGACGCATGAGAACCATTGCATTAGAAACTTTCTAAATTGTGACAAAATCCAGTCCTGAGTTCTTACACAGTATATTAAATTTTAAAGATAACTCATATAGTTTTAAATATAAACTCCCAGTTGATTTACCACGACCAAGAACTACAAGGTATGGCAAAAGGAGCTTTAGCTTTGAGGCAGCACAGTTCTGAAACACCCTGTTTAATCATGCACGGAGTCTCTCATCTTTGGAACAGTTCAAAGATTTTATTTCAACATAGTGTTTTTACAGACAACTGTAGCTCAAGTAGACAATAACATTGCTGTCCCACAGCGGAAGTCTTCTTGCAATCAGTTTTCTGTTATTGCTTGCTTTTATTTTAACTATTTGATAGTGCTTTTGTCTGCTAAAGTGAAATATGGTTTTTTTTTTTTCGTTTTTTTTTTAGCTAGCTTGCTTTGATTGTTGCTTAGCTATTATATTATGCATGTTTTTTATTCATATGTGTGCTGTGTATTCTTTCAAATGTGCTTATGATTATAATATCAAGTCGGTTAAGAGCTCTACAGAGCTCATGTTACCATCTGAATTTGTACATATCATGTCCGACGCTAAATAAAATTTACTTACTACTTTCCTTACTTATCGACAGGATATAGGACTAAACGTGTGCATAAATGTATAGTCATACATATTTAGTATTGTTTTAATGTAATTGTCGACGAAGACAAAAGTCAAAGATGTTATACAAGAGTTAAATCGATTTACTTTAGGAACAATTTTTTTCAAAGAATTTATAATTTTACTTGGATCGTTTTGAAATGAACGAGGTATATTTAAAAATCAGAATCAAAATAAGGGTATGATATTCCGTTTTGTAATAAGATGTACATGTAAAGCCAAATATCAAACCCATATGTGTTACTATCTTTAAAAAAAATAAGTATAAAGTTTTAGTAGTATATACTACACAATGTTACAGGACATTTGCTTATTGTCATTTTTTGCCCAAAAATGAAGACTTACAAAAATGTACATTTAATGAAAACGTTGAGATTTCTTGAGCGCATACTGATTGAATTGTGACGTCATCGATCGGTTTTTCATTTTACATTACATGTATTTCAAAATAAATATAAGACATAATCGAAATTGAATGATAAAAGTTCAAGCCAGTTGCAAAGTTAGTTCACGAAAGACCGTTGGTATCGCGTCCTTTCCTTTTGATCGTGAAAGATAACTATAATGCATTATTGTTCCTTTTAGTATCTTCTCCAACTTTTTTTATCTACAGCAAAATATATATAAAATTAAGAATATGTGGTATGATTGCCAATGAGACTCAATTCTTCAATGACAAGTAATCTTCAGTCCAGAAGATTTGTTGTATAACTGAAAAAAGAAAAAGAAGGATACAACCACCAAATTACGTATACAGTAGCAATTCAGTAAGTATACCTCCATGTCCAGATTTTTCAGCTGGAGAATATGCATGGTATAATGTGTTAACTGGAAATGTATAATTATTCATCAAACTGTTTCAGCTTTCAGCCTTGTTTTCACTACTACGAGTGTCTTATAAAAGAATTAGGAATAAATGAGCACTCAGGTATTCCCACATACAAAAACATATCATTTTACAAGGATGAGATTTTGGCGAATCATAAGTCCTTCATGGCTTCAACGAACATTACATTGAACAGCAAATCTGAGGACTTACCTTGTTTGAATTAGATACCTAAGCTTCACAAAATCTCGTACAAAAAAACGGTACATTGCCGACTCATCTGCATGTTCTACAAAATTGTCCATTAGACAGACAAAAATTCTGCCCGCAGTGAAAGAGGGTCTTCAGAAATACTGTGAAATTGTTAACTCGCGTAGTGGTATTAACCATGTGGGTTCTAAAAAACTCTAAATAACTTCTGGATAATTTTAAATCACAATCTTTCTCTGATATCAATTCTATCAAAACTTTTGATTTTTCAACCCTATATACCACCGTTCCCATTGTGAAATTGAAAAATCGTCTGAAAGAAATAATCCACAATGCTTTTCAAAATAAAAATGGTAGCATACGCTATAAACTTATTCATGTTATTACTTTGGGATACCTTACGGCATATTTTGTTTATAGTAAACAAAAAGGTAAAACATGCTACAAAGAGGACCAAGTGATCAGTATACTGGAGTTTCATATTGGCAACATATTTGTTGAATTTGGAGTTTGGAGTTCAAGACCTAGTTGATAAATATTCCGTATCAACTTCACAAATAATACATGATGGTCTTGAAGTATAGATTCTAGGTACTGACATTGTTTATCATCTTAATTACGTGTTATAGTGTTCTTTTATTTGTTTTTGTAAATTATTAACCTTTACTGTTTAGTCCATTTTTTGTAATATCCTTTTCGCGTGGCTCGGTACTTATGCATCCAACCAATGTGTTGTTGTGCTGTGGTAAATTTTTGGTATTCTTCTTGTCTTTCATTTTTTCTTATGTGCTTTGTCTATTTTGTGCCATTTTGTTTTTTTCTTTGTTGATATATTTGTTTGTTTTTATAGTGATTAAGATTATAACATGATGTTGACTGCTGTACCCCTATTTTTTACATTGTTACCTATTATGTCTGGTTTTTTTTGTTCACACATTGTTGTCAATATAATGGAATTGTATGTGACTGTCATACAAGTGAGAGGTTTAGCTAGCTATAAAACCAGGTTTAATCCACCATTCTCTACATAAAGAAATGCCTGTACCAAGTAAGAAATATGACAGTTGTTTTCCCTTCGTTTGATTTGTTTGAGCTTTTGGTTTTGCCATTTGATAAGGGACTTTCAGATTTGAATTTTCCTTGGAGTTCGGTATTTTTGTTATTTTACATTTTATAATAACACTGTACCACCCTCATTACTTCACGCCCTTAAATGACCGTTTCATATACATTATTTGGTAATATTGTATAGCAGCGACAATATAAATTAAAAAGATGTTTTACTCAAATCGAATATACATTTATATAACGTATCAAGCAAATTTACAAAATATCTCTTTAAGATGTATAGTTTCGACTTATGAGTTTGAATGTCCTTTTGGTATCTTTCGCCTTTCTATCATAAATGCACATTTTAAACCATAAGCAAATACGTATGACAAAATCTAAACATAAGTACTGATATTTGACAGACACATGTCATTCTTAAGAACAAAAATTGGTGCCTGTTTTTTTTAACAGTTAAAAGACTTAAACATAACAAGTACTGTTTATTTTGTTAGGTCGACAAGTACAAAGAGTTGCATTTCACGCAAAATATACAATCAACGATCAACAGACTGAGCTCTCCTCAATCAGTTTGTTAGAAACGCTTATAACTACCGAAATGGACATTTTACTGCTCCTTCTGATGGCGTGTATTTCTATGCTTCTACATTCCAGTCGACGTATAATGGCGATAAATTACAACTACAAATATTCAAAAACAATTACTATGTGGAATCCGAAGCTTTGACGAATTTGGAAAAAAGAAGCTCAATGAATGCTATATTACCCCCTAAGACGAGGTTAGGTTATCAAAATACGTAATATCTTATTTATGAACAATTCAAGGAGGTCTGAGTTTCTTGTCTGGTTATCTTATGTATTAAAACCTGAAATCACCCGATTTCCATATCTAAAATCCGGGATTTCTTCGATTTATTGTGTTTCATTTTATTTTGTGACAGTGTAGTTTTGCCGTTGTCTTACTAATCTTTTGAGTTACCTGTTTTCGGTTATTGTCATTGTGCATTCTCTAATAATATACGACAAGCTATATAATTGATATACCTGAACAAGTCAATTACTTTACGACACCATTGAACAACTGACAAACTAGCCAAAATAGTTTAGTACCTTACCATATCTTATAGTCCAATTTACGCAAATGACATCAATTGTAAAATGAGTCATTACTATATTGTACCCGAATAATACAAAATAGTTAAATTTACTCAATTGTTTCATTTGACCCCATTGTCAAACAATTTGACCCTAAAAAACATGAAAATTGCATTCGAAAACCCTATATCGACGAAAGACACATAATACCATGTTCTTAAAAATAAATACACACAGAAAACTAAAAAATTGAGCAACACGAATTTAAACAACAGCTGTGAAGATAAGTACCATGGAAGGGTCTATAGTTCTTCCATAGTAGTTTGATTACTTGTATTCAAATCTATGATGAATAATACATAAAAGGGATAACAGGAATCGATATAAATACCACAAAGTACAACAGATCACTAGATTCATCAATATTTGACACCTTTGAAAACTACAATACACACAAACAAAGAATTAAAGTGCAATATATCACTAAAACCACTAATACTCGACTCCTCTGATAATATAATATACACAAACAAAGAAAAACAAAAAGAACATCAGAACACTAGATCCACCAACACTCAACCCCTCTGAATAAAGACCTACAAACAAAGACAAATTAAAAAGACCAGAAAAACACCAGAACTACCATTACTCGACTCCTCTGCAAAATAAACTCAAACAAAACAAACAATAAAGAACAACAGAACCCAAAAAAACCACAAAAACTCGACTCCTCTAACAAATAAACACAAACAAGACAAAAAAAACAAAGAACAACATAGCACTAAAACCACCAAAACTCGACTCCTCTAACAAATAAACACAAACAAAGACAAAAAACAAAGAACAACATAGAACTAGAACATTCAAAACTTGACTCCTCTAACAAATAAACACAAACAAGACAAAAAACAAAGAACAAAATAGCAGTAGAACCATCAACACTCGACTTTTCTAACAAATAAACACAACCAAAGACAAAAAAAAAACAAAGAACAAGATATCACAGGAACTACCAACACCCACCTCATATGAAAAATACACGCAAACAACAAAGAACAACAGAACACACTCGACTCGTCTACAAAAATACTCAAAAACAAAGAAAACAGCAAAGTACAACATAACACCAGAACCACCAACACTGGATTCCTCTGACAAAATACACACACACAAAGACAAACAACTTGTACAACACAACACCAGAACATCAACAATTGATTCCTCTTACAAAATACACACAAACAAAGGCAAACAATTGATCGCTTGAACCACCAACACTCGATAAATCGACAGGACTCCACATCTCTACCTGTACATAATAATATGTAACCCAGTATCTCCCAAAATAGACAGTACTAGAAATCTCTACCTGTACCTAATAATATGCAACCCAATATCACCTAAATTAGACAGTACTAGAAATCTCTACTTGACATTTCTACCTGTTCTTAATCATATGCAATCCAATGTTACCTAAAATCGACAGTACTAGAGATTTTTACCTGTACCTAATAATTTGCGACCCAATGTCACCTAAAATTGTCACACACATAACAAGTTTTTATAATGCTACAACTGGTGAATTCAAATTTTCAAAAACGTACCTACTTCTTTGTAAGAACAAGAATGCTCTATCTGAATCACTTCAATTGATGAAAAATGAAGCATTTTTGATAAATATTTTTGCCGGTAACGTAACTAGTAGTGTACACGTTTATTGCTGTCTTGAAAAATACTAATAGGGGAATGATCTATGTTCAAAAAGACAAAAATACGGAGAATGCGTTTGGTCGTTGTTATTCAACGTTTTCTGGTTTCGTTATATATTATTAACTCATGAATAGACATGCTATGCTATCTATTATCTGCTGGGCTTTTACAATGCATGATACCCGGCTGAAGACCACGAGATCGATATTAATCATTATGAGCTGGAACTATTATCGAACCAGGCATCTCTTATGCAATTATCAAAAACAGCACGTGTTTGAACATCATATTGACTTTTATCATTATCTATTTCTTTTGGTAAAAATTAGATGATACTATTACCCAATTTAATAAACCAATTAAGAATTTGTTTTTAAATATGTAATTTAAGCAATGTGTTCTGATACTTAAACAAATGTGTAAAGGTCGATATTTAGGTTTGGGATGAAATGTTGTATGCAATTTTAAAAAAATTGAGGCTTGGTCGAACATGCGGTTCCCTAATTTCACATAACTTGGTTTGGAAATGCTGCTTTATTGCTGTAAACAATTCCGTTTTAGCGATACGGAAATCAAAGGACTTCATCATATTATTTTTGTCTCAGTAGAGCTCAATAAGTCTCAATAAATAGGAAAAAAAGTGTCAATACGATAACATAATTGTACCTCCATGGAGGAGTCATGCTGCAAAAGCAAATTGTTTGTGTTTTTTTCATGCATCCCTTTTACTAAAATGACTATAAATAGAAGAAAAAACATAAAAAACCAAGCCAACAGAAAAAGGATAAAAGGTTTTTTTAATGTTGTTGATTCCTTCTAATTCATTTTTTTTCTCAATCGAAAAACTACTCAAAATTTGCAAAAATTGAAAAAAGCAAATTGCAGTTTTGTTTCATATTTAGCATGTTTAGACAATTCTGATTTGATTTTCTTGTTAAAAATTGAAATACCTTTATGAAACGACAAAATGTGAAATAATTTCAAACCATATTTGCCAAACATCGTTTCAAGTCATTTTCAAACAATTATGTTCAACGGGATGTGTATCTGGATAAATATGATATAGCGTATATATTTTTCAAATAAAATTGTCACTTATCATACCAAAGAACTAGTTTAAGTGATTTTGAATGGCATAATCAAATAAAACTGACTAATCTGATTTAGGTCGGACTTGTGTCGTAATGGTCTGATCTATTTCTAAGAATTTACATATGGATTGAAATAACTGTTGTTCGAACTGACTACCTTGATCACTATGCAGTTCTAGCGAACACCCTTATCTTTTTTATGCAACCTTTAAGCATCACCTCAGCGACAGTTTTTGCTTTCGGATTTGATAGTAGAATTATTTGCATGAATTTAGTAAAGTGATCTTCATATTAAACTACTAGTTAAAGTTATTTTAAAGACATAATAAGTAAAACTTGAATGAGATAATGAAGTATTATGATCACACTAAGGGGAAACTGAAACTGTTAAACAACAATCGTCTCCACTTGATAAAAACAACCTGATAGCTTCTCGTTGTTATTCATCGTTAAAACTGAAAAAGTATATCCGCCTTCAGAACAATATGTTTTCTTGTGTGACATAATTGTATATTTGTTATTAATTAGAAGGCGCACATCAAATATAAAAAGCTGCACAATCACCATTTCATTTTCCATAGTGGTCCCAGTTATATTACACTATAAAATCAAGGAATAGTATATGAAAAAAGAAGATGTGTTAATTACCTTAAAAGTACGAAATTAGTTTGTTTATAAATACATTTGATTCAGCAGATAGAATATTTTCAGCAATTAACAGTAGTATATATGGCAAGGTGTCATATAGCTTTATTCTACATAAAGTTGTGTTTTATATTCACTGTATTATTTGTTGACAGGCAACAGATAATTAGTTCTTAAACTTTTATATCAGCTTTTAACCTTGTTGTCATAACATCACTGCACCAATGGCGTCAGTTCACGCCAAAACCAGTGGTAAAGGGACTATGAGTTCACATCTTTGCTACAATTGTCTGTTTAAACCTTTTTGGACGACCCGATCTGAAGACAGAGCTACCAGTTCTTAATCTACTTACAGAGTTTGATAACTAGAAACAAAACTGTGAGAATAGGAAAATGAGTTATCAGACCACCTAGTCTGATCTAGCAACCGTCAGTTCGAAGCTTCAAACTTGGGAGTTTACATCAAAATTTAACATTTAAGAGAGAATGGGTTTGACATATTTGTATGAAATGTGTAGTACCAAAACATTTCTATATGAAAGGTTAAATATAACTTCTACTGTTCTACCTAAAAATGGATAAAAAGATTTCAAAATAAATATATGTTGTAATTTTCCAAATGCAAATTTGAAAGCAGTAAGAAAATATGTAAACAATAGAAAACATCAGTACTGATATTTGAAAGACACATGTCCTATGTTAAATATGCACTTTTCAAAAAATTGTGCAGAATTTATCTTTGTTTCAAATAAAGAAATACTTTACATGAGTAAAGTTTTATCCTGTCCAGTACTATAGAAAAAATTTCACATAACATTTCATTGCATATAAGAAAATAACTATCACTGGAAGTTAACCAATCAAATTTTCCCCTTTCTTAACATGTGTACAAGTTTTAGTAACCATGTAACCTCAAGTTTCAAAAATATTCTATAGAAACCCCAAATAAAAAAATAATGATGCTTTGAAAAACCCAAGATATATGTTTATGACCCAGAAATGTTTTACTGCAATGAAATGTAGGATCAATTACCTACCACTGTCAAATTCAGGGGAATATTTTTTTTCGACCTATTTTCGTATGCAACAGGATGTGACGTACTATGATTTGGTGGTATCACACCTTTAGATTTTTAGGAATTTTAGACTTTACATTATTGAGTTATGGGATTTTATTCATCAAAAAAGGAGGATTTCCATGTTTTCGGACATAACTCAAAAATGCTTTCAGCAGTTGTCATTTGTCATGAAACTTTGGTCAAGTGACTATATCTATTGATGCAAGCTCCGTTTCAGTTTTATAAATTTAAGGTTTTAGGTTTCAGAGTTATGGTATTTTATTCATAAAAAAGGGGGGATTTCCCAGTTTGCAGATTATAATTCAAAAAATGCTTTGAACAGTATTAAACTTTGTTGACTGCTTTATATCTATTGAAATAACCTCCCTTTATTTTTATGCCCCCGTTGTAGTGGAGGGGGCATTAAGTTTAACCCTTGTCCGTACGTTCTAAAAATAGAACGTTACATCAAATAGTTGATTTGGGTCAAAGTTGAAATTGTCTTTTGCTCAAAAAGGTAAATGTGCTGATGTAAATAGATTACGGTCTTTTCTGTGTTTATCAACTTAATGTCAGTGATCATAATTATTTTGGTATTGCTCGGGATTTATGATAATTAAATTATGAATGAATTAAAACGAAAGTAAATTTCCAGTAAAAATGTTGAATAGAAGCATGTTTTCATGGAGTGTGTGTCCGAGCGAGAACATCTCTATGTTCATTACTTTAGGAATATTAATTTAAAACACAGATTTCACTATTCAGCCCATTAGGGGCCAGCTGAGGCCCACCTCTGAATGCGGGATTTTTTCGCTGCATGGATCCCATTGGTGGCCTCCGGCGGCTGTTATCTGCTCTTTGGTGGGGTTGTTGACATATTCCCCATTTCCATTCTAAATTTTATTATTTCAGCTTCTTTTTGATAGCTGAGGGATAGTTATGATAACTAGACCCAGGAAGCGTTCCTCGGACACACGGGTTCATGCTGAGCTCATCCAGACAGAAAACCATGCATTTAGGGTGACTATACGCGCCTTAACGAGAATATTGTTAGTATGACAAACACAGGTTTCATCTCCATATGACTAATCTACGGTGCAACAATAAAATTACTTTGTAACAGTGAAACGCCAAAAATCAAATATATAGTTGAATAGCATTGGAAACCAAAAGTTACAATAAGGGACAACTAATGACCAGATACTTTTATGTAAATACAATTAAACAAAAACATTCATGTATCAAGTGTAGTACAACATTGTCATTTATTTATCTGATGTTGCAGGATCATTTGAATTGAGTGTGATCTCAGTCATTAAACCACCCCTGGCTGGTCATATCATTAACATGGTCATTCCAGTCAAGTTTTAAGGTGTATCTTAATTAAATATATATATAATATAATCCAACTATTTTTAGGCGTTTGAACAATTTTACAGGATCAAATGTTCACAATTACTACATAAAAATCTAAAGATTTCGCCACACCTACCCCAAATAAACCGACGGGTGATCGAATGTGCTCTAGAAAGGAAATTAGTTACTGCATGCCCCACTAGTGACACTAGTTTATATAAATTTGAGAGAAAATACAGAACTGGCTAAACAGTTAAAACAAACCAGACTAAGGTTAAACGAACAACTGCTCATCAAGGTACAAACCAAATAAAAAGACATACACATAAAGAAAGAAACATATCTAAATCATGGAAGAACATCTCGGTTTGGTATAACTTCATAATAACATTCCTAAATTCAATATTTTAATGAAAAATCCCAATACATTAAAGAGCTTGGTGGTGAAAAACCCAATTGGATATTTGCTTGAAGGGTGAATTGGAGTTAATAATGCAATTGAAAAAAACTATTTCACTCAATTACATAAAAAAAAAACCATTTGTGAATTCTTATGTGGAGCTCTGTTGTATGCTGAATCTGATTAGTTCAGTTTGTGGGGAACCAGTACTGGTAAGTAAATAATATTTGGTGTGTTGTTGTACATGTATCAGAATTACAACATCTAATCCATGGGGATTAGTTGTCAACCCCCTTAGTCATGGTTGTCATGGTCTATTGACATTAAATCTTGGGCATGTTACAGCTTAAAATTAAAAATTCAAACCTCAGTAAATTACAATAAGACCACCATCAACATCATCTTAAAAACTAAATGTGTATGAACATGCATATTAATATTTTGGTGTAAGAAGTTCATCCTTTCAATCTACTTTGTCATATTCCTTTCATATTCATTTAAATAAATGCAACAAGGATTATTAATATACATGTACAACAATAAGAAAATAATCCACTGCCAAAGATAATTGAAAGACGTCTAGAGGTCAATACACAATCTCAAACAATAGACAAAATGAAAAACTTAAAAGTACAGCCAATTGCTGAAATGTATTGTTACATGTATTTGCAAGATCTAAAATATTATATCTTTCACAACTTTTTATGCTTTTATGAAATTGAGAACAAAAAAAAAGATGTCTATTTCAGGGATATATAATTGGTCATACATGTAATTTGAAATCTTATTTTATTATGACGTCGGATTTGTATGTCGTCTTCAGGAATGGGTGTTGGTTAGAAACTGGATGTCAATCTGAGTCTTATACATGTATATATATTGATTCAGTTGTGATGAATAATAGACACTGATAGATAAGTCTGATAACATTTTATAGTTGTAATGTTTGTTCACCTAGATGGAAGTATGTTCTTATTTCAAAAAGAGGGCACTCAGCAAATATTATTAATTAGTGCATGAACTACTTGCTAGAAACTGAATGTTTTTACAACAACTTTGTGTGTTTTAACTGGGATACATATACGTACATATAATATAAAAAAATTCATGTCTTTTTCAGGACTTCTGATCCATGTTTGGCATGTTTGTTAGGTCATAGAGGTGGTTATGAAGGTTGGATGTTCATGACAGTCCTTTATTACAAAGTATATTACTGGATTGAGCTTTTTGTCCAAGTGTATTATTAAAGTGTTTTGCTTTGAGATCAGTTCATTGTTATGCAAATGCATTCTTTGTGAAATAAAGATTTGACAGACAACTCACATCTGCATATGATCTGCTGCAAGGTAAGATGATTATAACTGTCAGAACAAGGAGTTGTACCATCCATTCAATGTAAGTATTTAAAGGGAGATAAAAGCATTTTATTTTAATACTCTTGAACCAAACTTTTTTTGTCCAGAAGCCAAATAAAAAATGCACAAATTTACCAAACAATGCTACTCGTGCTACTAACAATATGAGCTAGGTGGTTTTTTAACATTTTTTAAACATCTATGCTGCCTGCTGGTGAGTCATGAGTGTAAATGATCATTCACTTAGGGAGCTACCATTTGATTTTAAGGGGGGGGGGGGTTCTAGGATAAAAATTTTGTCCTGCATTTTTTTTTAGTTGTATTCTCTGTCCTGCATTTGTTTTTTTCACTCCATTCGGTCCTGCATTTTTTTTAATAGTTTATCCAGACTTTTGTATGCCCGCCGTAGCGGAGGGGGCATGCAGTTTTACCCTGGTCCGTCTCAAAGTTGGTTTCCGTTCTCTAACTTTAGTCTGCCTCAACCAAATGTTATGAAACTTATACACAATGCTTATTACCACAATATACGGGTCAAGTTTGAATTTTGGGGCGGTCACTTTTCATGTTCTAGAGTTATGCCCTTTACAAATTTTTTTTTCTAAATATTAAGTTATTTTCAAAATTGGAGTTATCTTCCTTTGTACATGATTATAGTGGAATCAACTACAATCAATGCTTTATACAATGCAATGTTTAATTTTGCCTTTCACTGATAAATTAACGCAATTTTTACCCTTCATTCCTAAAAATATTTCAAAGTCTTCTTTGAAAATTGGAGTTATCTTTCTTTGTGCATAATGGTAGTTGAATCAACTACAACCAATACTTTATACAACGCAATATTCAATTTTACTACCTACTGATAAATTAAAGCAATCTTTACCATTCAGTCCTTACAAGCTTTTTGATTACCGCTCTAGGGTATGCCCCTTTACAAATAAAAAAAAAATGCTGAATTTTTCGTTTCCATTCTCTAACTTTAGTTTGCCTCAACCAAATGTTATGAAACTTATACACAATGCTTATTACTACATAATACAGATTAAGTGTGAAATTTGGTGGTGACATTTTTTACCATTCTTGAGTTGTGTCCCTTTATAAACATAAAAGTTGCTCAATTTTTCGTTTCCGTTCTCTAACTTTAGTTTGTCTCAAAACTTTATGTTATGATACTTACACACAATGCTTATTACCACCCAACTCGGATCAAGTTTAAATTTGGATAGCATCACTTTTACTGTTCTTCAGTTATGTCCCTTTTTAACTATATGAAATGCAAGCGGGGGCATCATCTGTGTCCACACTATTCACATTTATTTACATAAATTGTCATCCTGCCTTTTTACTTACTGAAAACTCCTGTCCTGTCTTTTTTTCGCAAATTTCATCCTAGCCCGCCCCCAAAACAAATATCAAATGGTAGCTCCCTTATACATATATACAGGTAATCAGTGTTAGTAAGTATAAATTAATTTTTTTAATCCTATTGTCCGTCAATCCTGTTTATATCTAAAAGAATTTAAATCAGTTTGTAGGAGTTATGAGCATCTGTATTGGAATCTGCCGGATCTGGTATATTATCGTTACTTAATACCATAACATATCTTCATAGAAACAATTTCCACATTTAAACAAAATCTTTTACTAATGATACTGGAAAGATCCTGAACAAATTTTCAGTTTTATGTGGACAAACCCAAGTTAGAAATGACCATCTCAAAGGAACATAAATAAAACCATACAAATATTACATGCATGCAGGTTCTCGGACACCATCCCTCATACTAAAATCACATCATGCAGAAATGCACCTTATGTGGTCCTCTTATTTTGAGTTTTTGCTACTATCCAAAATCAAATTTTAGGACTTATTTTATCGGAATCATTTGGCAATCCTTCCAATCTTCCACTTCTTTACGTAAATCTCTCCAGTGTTGGAGCACACTCAACTAGCTGTGTTCCCTTATTGGATCATTTTTAAAAATGTTAATGTATTCATAGGCACATAGAAGTTATTTCAAAGTTAAAATGTTGAAAGGAAATCCTCCAATGAAACGTTGCACATGCAAAATTTGTTTTTTACAGGAATGTTAATATAATATAGACGAAGCACTCATAGCACGTTGGCCGGTATGTAGATTTGATATATAATGTCTAGCTAAATAAAATCTATGAACGGTCGGCACTGATTTAAAGAAGTGTCTCCTCCATGACAGTCGAACATTAAAACTCGATATTAAATAAGACACTGCTATTTTCAGTGTTTGGTACAGGTTGGCTGTCACTGTGCACAACAGTTCAACATAGAACCCTATGGGGAAAAACCAGAGAACTCTTTTTTGTCAGAAAACACTGTCAAACATCCAAACATACTATCCAAACTGATCTGTGTCCACACTTGTTTTTTAACAATAAATAATTACACAGTACATAAAAAATGAATGATTTGCAACTCTATAGATCATATTTAGTAATTTAAATATGACATGTACTAGGTGATTTCTATCAAATAAACTCCTGGACAGACATCACTTCATATTTATAGAGTAGCAAATCATTCTCATACTTTGTTTTGGTAAAATAAATAATGATTAAAGGTTAAAAGGTACAAGTATGCTATTGTTCTCTGAATAATTTTTACCCAACTGCGCAAGTGCAAAATGCACCATATGGTTCAGAAGTCTAGGATTATGTGCAGGTACTTCGTTTTAGCTTCTTCACCACTCTGGAATGGCAAACAGCCGGCTTTTACAGAACACAATGTTTCACTGTTGATGATTTGGGTTAAAGGTGACATTGCATAGATGTTTCGAATCAAGGAGCTGATCAGATCTAATACTGTCTTTAAGTTGTTTTACTATAGTCTGAAACTTGACAGTTAAGTAGGTACTTCTTGACAATAGAAATGTCATTGTCGATATCTGGCACCTATTTTGTCCATCCTGGTAATTTTAAGAACCAGTTGGAAGATAACTATTGGTACTCTTTTCGTTGTTCACTATCAAAAAGGTGATTTTTCTGCCTTTGTTTTTTTTTTCACTGTTAATATATTAAGTTCGATACTTAATACTATATCCAGCGAGTTATGACCAACACCATCAGTTTGGATATTTGCATCTGAACAGAGGCGTTTTAAGTCCAATGAATTTAAATACTTTACATCTTTATATATTTGAGATGTTAAAGGAAGTTGTTGTAGAAATGTCGCTACACTTTTATTGTGTGGATAGTAGCCATTCTAAATTAAACTATATTATATATATGAATTGTCTATTACATTTTTTGCCTCCTTGTTTATATTTTACCGGAACTCCGCCACCGCGCGCTGTATTATGGGTAACTGTTAAATATACTATTCATTGAACAACCAAACAAACAAGCACGCAACAACAAACAAACATTTGCGATATGCAGGTGGTGGGTAGCATCCCTAGGCATTAGTTGCATTACGCATTTTGGCTTGTTATTACGTTCTTCTTCTCTTTGTATGCCATCTGGTTTTTTTTCAATAACAGATATTGTAGAGTTTTGATTAAATATTTAGTACCGTACAAAATGAAAATGATACTTTGTAAATTTCCTACGTCCGAAGCCTTTATCTTTAACAGGAACTATCAAAATCAAATATATTGAAAAATCAAGTGAATTACAAGTTTTGATGTTTGCCTCTTTTAATTGTAATCTTAAATTCTTTTCATTGTTTTTTCAATTGTTTTTTGCATATACTGACGGTGTTTTTTAGTGTTTTGAGTGTGTCCTTGGTTAATATTCCATTATAGTATGGTCCTTCTTATGATTCCGTCGAGTTTCTTTCAATCTGAGAATTATCTTGAAATTCCATCGTATACTTTGTCAACAGTAACGAGTGACAGAGCATATTAAAAGCGAAAATTCAAAATACAAATTCGATGAGAAAAAGACACTTACCTGGACTAACAGAAAAACGACTAAAAATGAAACAACAGTGTACTAAGCACTGCATAAAATAACTGTATACTGAGCAAGACGATCGCAACCATAAATCGGGTTGATTTCAGGTGCTCATAGCATGTATAAAGTCGATGATCGGTAACTTTAAGTGATGTATGACGATTGTAATATATCCGCTGTCATCTAGATCTGTAACACATACATCCCGTACCGATCAACCAAATACTGACGGCGCCTGTAAAACATTCGGAAGGGTGACTTCTACTTTACAATAAGAAACCTGTATGTAATAGCTTCATTGTACGCAACAAATCTCCATCGAGGCAATCATGACAGAAAACGCAACCGTTGAAATATCGTAATAATTGGAAAATATTTACTCCATTAGCAGGCGTTGCGGGAATGTTGCTACATAGAAACGGAAAAATCATTACTGGATAGCCGAAGTACTGCTCGAGAGTAACGTATTTTAAAAATGAGACATTAAACGCAAGACGGAAGGACAGAGGGTCTGCTACTGCTTAGAAATGGAACTTGACAATTCAAAATCGTCCTCTTTTCCATGAATAAGACTAATTGCCGGAGTTGTTCTTACATGAGAAACATGATAGGTGCCACATATGGAGCAGGACCTGCTTCCCCTTCTTGAGATTCTGAGATCACCCCCAGTTGTTGGTGGGGTTCGTGTTGCTCAATCTTTAGTTTTCGTAATTTTGTTTTGTATTCAATTGTTTGTCTTTTGATCGTTTTCTTTTTTTGCCATAGCGTTGTCAGTTGATTTTCGACTTATGAGTTTGAATGTCCATTTGGTATCTTTCGCCTTTCTTTTGTTATCATTAAGTCTATCACAGATTCTAGTTTGAAGTCGACCATCTGTGTCAATATCGAGGAAAATATCAAAATATGAAGTAGTCTTTCTTCTTTCGATTGTATCTTTATTCTAAAGTTACTTGGAAATATGAGATATTAGCACTCATTGAAACGTGAAAAGTAAAATAACAAAAATACCGAATTTCAAAACGGAACGTCCCTTATCAGATGGCAAAATAAACCTCTCACTTGTATGACAGTCGCATAGAATTACATTATATTGACAATAATGTGAGTTATTGAGTGACAGAACATCATCAATAAATTTGAAAGTGAAAATGAAGAACTTTGCAAGATGCTTGTCTGTATGGATGCTGCTTAAATTTGGCAAATACTGAAAAAAGAAAGAGTTAGTTTTAGCAAGTTCAACCTACGAATGCCTGCTTGTATACTTTTCATATAGTTACGACTAAAGGAAAAAGAAAGCTCTAATTCAACAGCCGTAAATTCCTTCTTAATGGAGCTCTGTACATTCCTGACCACATGTGATAAAAGTTCATATCATTGATTTGTTTCCGAATATTTACGATAAAAGCAATCGAGGTCAAAGCGTTAGGATCAGAAAAATAAATATGTAGTTTCTTTAAGTAATTCTGCCACTGATTTAGATTCAATTTATATAACTTTTAAACATGATTTTAGTTTTAATTCTTCTTTTAAAAAAAAGGGTTCCAAAGTTAAGGAATTTCTATTTCAATTATGCAGCATTTAGTAATCAACCTATCAATGCAACATTTGCCACTCCTGGCAAACTTTGCCTTACAATAGGACTTCTACAGACCATTTCAATAGACTGTTACTTCCCATAAAATAGGTTTATATATAAGGCGTATAGGACTTTTTAGCTGTATTTGGCAAAACTTTTAGGAATTTCTGGTCCTCAATGCTCTTCAACTTCGTACTTTATTTGGCCTTTTCAACATTTTTTTATTCGAGCGTCACTGATGGGTCTTTTGTAGACGAAACGCGCGTCTGGCGTAAATATAAAATTTCTATCCTGGTAACTATGATGAGTTCATTGGTAACAATATTTTAAATTCTACATGTTTGGTAAAATTCTGCATCGAAGGACGTACCGAATTTTCAAAATTAAGCAAAGTTTCTTTTTCTGAACCCTCGTCAGATATATATATATATATATATATATACTTATATATATATATATAGTTGTCAAATGTTCAGAAATGTGCAAAATATTGTTCCAACCCATAAGCACACACGAAGCTGTGAAACAGTATAGATCAGTTTTTTTTTCTTTTTTTTTTTTTATAAAATGACTGCTTTGAAATAAATTCAGATTCCTTGTCCGGGTTTAGCTTACATTGTGTTGCTTTTTTGGTTTTATTAGCGCTTCAACGACTTTAGAATAAAGTGGTCACCATCATCAATGAAGAGACATAAATTATCAAAATGCGCGTTTGATGCAAAAAAATAGGCTAAATCTGAAGGACATCTACCACTGTATGTATCATCATTGTATGTATATTATTTATCGTCACGGATGCAGATCTGCTAAAGGAAACCCTAAACCTCCATATGAATCAACATTACAATAACCTTATTGATCAATACGGATATATATCTGCTTCCGGGAATACATGTCATGCTTATCAAGTACTTGACAAAGCTACAGCTAATAGTGAAGATTTATACTTACTGAAAGATTTTTATAATACCCTCGTAAATAATGTCTGACTTTAGGGTATTATAAAAATCTTTCAGTAAGTATAAATCTTCAAAAACGCTCCTTCGCATAAACTTACTGTTATGTTTTTAAGGGAACTACATTTGTATTCAAATTGATGGAGCAAAATGAATTTAGGTCGTTATATCTCCACTTTAATTTAAATCTTAAGCTAAACATAATTCTTTCAACGATCATTAATCATTTTTTTCTATTGAGCGTTAATATTCATATTTATGGATAGCTAGGATCAATTCATTCTGGTATTTTTGTTCACTCTTAGTGTCAAATAAAGGCAACAGTAGTATACCGCTGTTCAATAGTCATAAATCGATTTAACTGAAACAAATCCGGGTCACAAACCAAAACCGAGGGAAACACATCAACTATAAGCGAAAAATAATGGAACAACAGAAACACTGAACTGTTACAAAAACAAACGCAAACATACATAGAAACGGACTATTTGATAACAACTGCCATATTCCTGACTTGGTACAGGACATGTTAAGAAACAAATGGTGGGTTGAACCTGGTTTTATGGCTAGCCAAACCTCCCGCTTATATGGCAATATTAAAAAATACCGCTAAAATAACAACATTACGTTACAGGAATACAGTACAAATAAACGCAAGAACACCCACAAAAAGTGACGTCACAGGTAAATTTCTAAAAATAAAATATAAAATTGGGATTAAGTTTGTAATGGTGTTATTTTATGTATTTTCTAACCATTAAAAGAATATTAATATAGAATTGTGTTAGTAATGGTGTAATTATTTGTATTTTCTAACCATGTTGGTTTTTCTTATAAGCAAAAACTGTGTAAAAACAAATAAATTCTGTGCATATAGTTGCTTTAAACTAAAAATCATATAAATGAACTAGCTGATTAATTATCTGAACTTTTACATACATATAGAAAATAAAAATAGAATTCAAACCACAAATGATAAGACATAACACAATATCTAACCAGACTTACAAACTAAACATTATAACTAAATACATGCGAGTTCACACACGGCAAAACAGTCATATTCGGGAATAGGTCACGTTCGGTACTTAGCAGACCAGACGACGTAGATGGTAAACCACAATCTAAGACGTAGTAAAAATGTCGTTACATAGTTTAGACACAGACACATGGTATAGATGTATCAAACACAGGGATTTGATGACAGACACATGAATTGGATTTTCTAAGGTATCTGAATACTACAAGAAAGGAACATCACATGGAAAGTTGCCTGATTTGTTAACTGAGCAGGTCACAAGACATTTATAAACCACATATCGAGTGTGTGCAACCA
Source organism: Mytilus californianus (assembly GCF_021869535.1). Lineage (NCBI taxonomy): Eukaryota > Metazoa > Mollusca > Bivalvia > Mytilida > Mytilidae > Mytilus > Mytilus californianus. The sequence goes on along the minus strand of NW_026262669.1, from coordinate 4,434,578 downwards.
CACTAAAGATCATTTTTCTATCGAATCCTTTCCAAAGAATTTCTATTAAAAGGTCCAAAGCTAACACTACAGTTATTTGGTTAATTTTGATATAACAAATCTTGATAGGACTGTTGCAAAAACACTATTGAAAGATCTCTATAACTGTGTTGAATTGGTTACCTTTTAGAATAAGTTTATTTTAAGGATCGATCAGTTTACCCGGATCGTATCTAAAATTACGGGCTCGGTAAACAACATCGTCGTAAAACTTAGGATGTTTACAGAGTTTTGGCTGCTTGTTTCCAATATTTGGGAAAGTGAAAATATATTTTTTCTATGCTATATATACTATCAACTACATAACTACATGTGTGGTTACACAGTTTTGGCTGATGGATGCGAATATTGTCACCTTAACCTATTATGTCTGTTTGGGTCGCCCGGTTTTGTCGATGTGGCGGAGCAATAAACAGCTGTCATGCCATTGAGATTTTAAGGTAGCTGTATAACCAGCTTTAGCCCATTACTTTCTTCAGAAAATGCCTGTACAAAGTCAGGAATACAACAAATGATTTCTATTTGTTCCTTTGATTGATATAGTCAAGGTTGAGGTTTGTCGGGTTTTTTTATTTCCCCCTTTTTGAATTAACATTGTTAATTCTTCTTTATACTTTATATGTCAAATAAATTTTTGAGGGTTAAAGTCACTCAGATTCGTTCTACAAAATTTATGTATGAGGTCAGCTTATTGTTGAGATATCAATGTCAGACGATTTGACCATCAGCATTGTTTAAAGAGTGTATATAAGGACTTGCACAAACAATAAAAAGCTAAAATTAAAATATAGAAGTAAATTAAAGTGATCACGACTAGTAAATTACTGAAACGACACGATCAATTGATTTATTGCTAATAGTTGGAAAACCCAAACATGTTACAAATAAGTGTCCGGAAAATGTTATCTATTGTCCGGATAGAGGATGTAATCATTCAATATAAACGTTTTATCATAAAGGAAACAGACTTTCCGAATCCCGTCTTGCTTACTTTATCAAATATATATAGATATATTTGTGGTTTTTCGTTAAAAACTAGAAGTTTAAGTTAATCCTTTGTTTCGGAGCTTATATTTGTATAAATAATTGGTCGACAAATCCCAAACCCATTTTACCACTTTTGTGGTAGATATCGGATATCGTCAACTAAGAGGTGAGAATTTATCTATTTATGTTCATGTTTATGGGTCTTACTTTTCAGTTTATACGGTAATTAATAAATTGAAACTAGAATTAAATTATATTATCCAAACAACATACATTTGAATACGACACAATTTTAATAGCTTAATCGAAAAGAAATCACAATCGGGCACCAGTTGTGAACGACTCAATTGTATAAGGCAAAAACTATCAACGAATAAAAATGTTGAAAAAGGAGAGCCAAGCTCTATTACTGTCTTGTTATTGATAATGTATTTTCATTAAACAAAAATAGATATATCTTCATTTTTAGCTTCATATACTTTTAAAATGTGTAAACATGTTTTCTGAATCAATCAACAAATAATGGAATAACAAAATTATTTTAAAACGACAAAATTGAAAATTGTTAAATTCAATCGTTGATTACTTTTGGTATTAAACTGGATATTCGGACTTAGAACAAATAGACCAATATCCTTATTTCGAAAGCTCAAATTACAGGAGCGTAAACGAAATCGTGCATATTAATACAACTACCATTTTTACGCTTTCAAAATTACTTCTAAATGCTTAATTCCTCTGATAGTCGTAATAATTTACCTTTGTTCCTTACTTACTGACTGCATTACAATATTTGATTCTGTTGAATGTGACAGAACAAAGCTATTTTCAATTTAAGTTAACTGCTCTTATTTACGTACTTTAAATAATTTTATTCCTGTTCTCAGACGGAAATCTCGTTAACTTTGCAGAGATGACGGGAATATGGTTTATAGTGACAGTACTTGTCTTTGTTTTGAATCATGGAATGGCTACGCAGTCGATTATACAAAATTCCGATATGAGAGTATTTTGCCTGATGTTTGCATTACCAGGACGTAAAAATGGTCCAGATATTAACGGGTTCAAGAATCTATTCGATGCCCAACTCGATAAAGTAGGCAAGAATGTCTTTGGAAACATTCCACACAGTAAAAGAATGGAAGAGGCCGGAAAGATATGCACATTCATGGACAGTTCTTCCCCAAAATGTGCTTATCACAGGATAGCAACCATTGGAAACCACATGATTGATGATCTAAGAAGACTAGAAAGTAGCATTGGCACCGGATTCAAAGATTCGTGGTACATGTATACAGTACTTCTATCGACGTGGTACATGGATCGAGTTTTTTTAAGTCTCAACTGTGGCCCAGTGAATGTCAATTTGCCTCGTCCAACATCTCAGTGGGAATATATAGCTAAATGGAGTAAGCATCTACTCTCTCGTACAAATTTCTGCACTTGGTCAAAACCGTTGGACAAAACAATTGCACAAAATCTACGTCAAGAAGTGAAGAAGATTTGCAACTACAGGGAAACAGAGCCTATTTGTAGACTAGAACCGGTTCTAGACTTTGTAGATTCAATGACAATTCTATGCGATATTGTTCCACAAACCGAATGGCAAACTAGTTCAACAAACTTTAAGTTCTTTAAAAGTGCAGGATATATCAACTTCTATAGTATGAGGGTTAAAATGCCGCCAAATATTGTCAATCTATTTGATACAAGCACAAGAGAAGAAGCTATCAAAACAGGAATACTTAGCATCTTTTTTCAAATGTATGACGATTTTAAAGCAAATGACTTATCGCTAGCTGTCAAACTGTTAAAGATACTTCCCAAAAGTCAGTATTTACCGTGTGATTACAATGCACCTTTTCCATCATTCAAATGGTTGATTTGCTCATGCGCTAAGGTATTTAACGAGCTCCGTTTGTTCCTTCAAACGTATGGTAAGGCTAACTCCGATGTTTTACCCCGTAAATTCTTAGTTTCAAATATTGACTTTCGGGAATACATAAAAAACTTAAAAGTATCTCAAATAAAAGAGCTGGCAGAGAAGAATGCAGTCAGTCTTCAAGTCGTTGCTATGGATATCAAGAATGATGTACAACACCGATTTCAACAACTGGGAACATACTTTAAGAAAGTAGCTACGTACCAAAAAGCTAAGCTAAATGCGGACGTTGGATATCTCAAAGGCAGCATAAAAGATTATCAGACGAGATTTAACAAATATGTAGAAGATATCAAAGGTAAACTAACAACATTACTAGGGCTTTACATTGGTACTGTTTCGGCAGATTTAGTTCAAGCCGTAGCAAAGATGGCAATACGAATTGCAATGGCTGGAAATCCATTTAAATGGCTGGCTGGTAGTGGGAATACTGACGATATTTTGGAGTCCGCGACAGAAATAGCAGAAGCATCCAGACTTCTAACTCATGCTATTCGTAGTGCAGTTAATTTTGGTAAGCTTGTGGATTACAGCACTACAATTGCAAAAAAACTAGCAAAAAATGAGAAGATGATAAAGAATGCTGGTAAGATTATGAATAATGCTATGAAGATTGTAGAGTCATCTGAAAATGGGTTTGAAACAATACAGTCCAACTTCTTGAGAGACTACAATGACTATTCCCCTCAAGTTACAAAAGATGATCTTGCTAAACTAGGGTCATACTGGGAACTATTTATTGAAGAGATATGCGAGGGTATTGCTTCCACAAGTAGTATACATGCAAATGCAATAAGAGGAATTGCGGGAACAACTGGCAGGTGTCGTGAAGCTAAAATAACCGCCGCACAATTGGTAGCAACACAAGAAGAAGTATACGACATGCAGTTTGACCTCATGGAAACAATGGCAAATTTAATGCGAAGCCTCACTCAGATACAGAGCTCCAAAATTCTCGGAAATGGTCCAAAAGCCCAACATCCAAGTGGTCTATCCGTCGATACTATAAAGACCCTAGTAGCAGTTTCATCGATGTCGTACAATATTCTACAGACAACTAATGTTCAAATGCTGTGTAACATTTTGGAGTACAAGCATGGAAGAAAGCCACAGTTATGTAACGGATTGGCTACAGATATTGATAAATTATTAGCATTAAGAGACAGCGAATGTCACGAGGAATTGAAATTTATAACATTGTCAACAAAAAGGACGAACAAAACTGGCGATTTTTCTTGGTTAGACCTTTCCCTGTTATTCCGTGGTGAAACTGTTCCATTCCAAGTACCAGACGTAAACTGGTGGATGCAGCATGGTAAACTTTTACCATCACAAAGAGATTATAGCTTTTATCTGGCTGGGTTTGAAATTTATATGCCTTTTGTTAGCGATGACGCTCGTCCGGTAATTATATTTGATCACTTGCTGTAAATTCAGAATTTTTGCGCTGTTTTTCTCATTGCAAAAATTGCACTAATCGCCTTTAATTTGTTTACATAGTTTTCTATGTAGCACTTAATTTAGTATTTTTGTCCATTTTTCAACATCACAATGGAAAATGCACGGTAAAATTTCTGAATATACAGTTATCATAAATATTTTTTTTGCACTGACCTTTTGTACGTTGTCAATATACAAAATGTATCTGAAAAAAAATAGAATCATCGCCTTTTTTTCTGTTTGATATCATTTTCAGTTTACAGGATGCATTTTTAAGATCTAAAATGCTACCGTTGTCCTCTTACTGTTAATATCATTGATTGCTTTTCATTTATGATTGTCTTTTTCTAATTCATCATCAAATATTAATTAAAGCGACAGAAGTTTACCGATGTCCTTTATATGTTAGGACCACACACAATTCGTTCACACCCTCTGTCAAACCCACCATTTCAATAAACAGCAAAACGTATGAAGTTGACAAACTGATACTAGTAAGGGAAAAGAAGCATATGTGTTTCAAATTTAAAATGGAGATCATTATAACACTTGAATATGAACTTTTTGAAAGATGTAATCTCTTAAATATCAGCCTTTTAAATCAAATGACATTTCATTAAAGATGAGACAATTCATGTAAAGCAGAACCAACCTGAAGCAGCCCTGGTGCAATTTGTAAGTCTCACATATGCACATTAGATTTGAGGTAACAAACAAAAAATGAAGAAATCACATGGACTCTTAAATGAGCGATATCACGTGCGTCCATCGGGTAAATGTCCACTTCTATGAATGCACCGCCAACCATGCGCAATCACACAAAGTTTCAAAATTTGGAATAGGAAAGAACCTGTACATTTACAGATCAGGCAACTATACTGCTATCAAAATATTTAAGATCATGTAAACATGTTTAGCTACAATCAATTCTTGAAGGTAACAATAACACATGCAAGACTTATGAAGTGTTGATGCAAAACTGTATGGGCTCCTTCCCTTTTCCACTTTTAACAGGACATGTTATTTAAGATTAATCCAAATTTCCAAAATATTGTGGAAATAATATGAAATATGTAAACTATTCAGAAAGGACATATTTTCACTGTTTGTAATGAATATATTTTTAAATTTAAATAAATTATTTTCTTCATTAGGTACTTGTTCAAGTCAAACCAACGAACGTCGACAATAAATTGTTTAAAGATTCTAAGACGAACTACATAATATCACCACTCAAACCAATTTCTGACCGACTCAAGATATCCTACATAGAAGGTCGAGGTACCGTTTGCCGTCAGCAAGGAATACCTAATCCGTACCAACAATGTGGCGGGAACCAAAGATCATCATTTCAACAGATATGCCCTAGTTCATTAAGTAATGCTAATTGTTTTGCAGTTTCAAATGTCTAATAAAGAAAACATTTACAATTTACAAAGACTTAACCTAGATAAAGGATGCACGCAAACATGGCAAAAGAGACAGGAAATTAAGGTTGAGATAATGTCTGACGATATCAAAATCTGTCAATAACTTTCAAGAGAACTTTCCTAAATCAATTTTCGACTGGTAAATTTCATGACACCTTTAAAAAAGATGGACGAAAGATACCAGAGGGATATTCAAACTCATAAATCGAAAATAAACTGACAGCGCCATGGCTAAAATAGAAAAAGACAAACAGACAAACAGACAAACAGACAAACAATAGTATACAAAACACAACATAGAAAAATAAAGATTCAGCAAAACGAACCCCACCAAAAACTGGGGGTGATCTCAGATGCTCCGGATGGGTAACCAGATCCTAAAATTTTTTTTAATGCTTTTGTATATAAATCAGCACATATAGCCTCTGCTACACATTGCACGTCTTACAGCAAAGTTACATTACATTTTTGAACACTTTATGTATGTACGATGCACACTGGTTTATATATACATGTACTTATAGCAGCTAACCATTTTAACAAACATAAATTGCTCTTCAGGCAAAGAAGACGACAGTGTACTGCTACCGTCTATTTACTCAAAGTTTAATTTGCGAGTCGAAGGATATGAGCAACTTAATCTAGATAAACCAGTCACCGATGTTCCTCTAAAAATTGGCATCAAGTTCTGCTCTGTTGATCCATCTCGACCTTTGCAACGGCGGAAAAGAGAAATCTCAAGGTATCTATAATGCAGAGCTAACATTTTACCAAATGTTTCATCATTTACCGTAGAAGTGTAACGTTGACATTAACTATGTTTACAACGTATCAATAATCTTGATATTGCTATATAAAAGATATGGGAAATGAGTATTAAACTTTATCGTAAATAGACCATTGTACCCAACTGCAAGGCTTAGTCACAAATAAATATTCACGAGTTTTGTTTATTTTTATAAAAAAAAATATACAGGAAAACATCCGTGCCAATCAAACCGTGTTACTTCAACGAAAGTCCGTGTACATACTGATACGGTAGATCAAACCCCTGTGTTACTTCAACGAAAGTCCGTGTACATGCTGATACGGTAGATCAAACCCCTGTGTTACTTCAACGAAAGTCCGTGTACATGCTGATACGGTAGATCAAACCCCTGTGTTACTTCAACGAAAGTCCGTGTACATGCTGATACGGTAGATCAAACCCCTGTGTTACTTCAACGAAAGTCCGTGTACATGCTGATACGGTAGATCAAACCCCTGTGTTACTTCAACGAGAGTCCGTGTACATACTGATACGGTAGATCAAACCCCTGTGTTACTTCAACGAGAGTCCGTGTACATACTGATACGGTAGATCAAACCCCTGTGTTACTTCAACGAAAGTCCGTGTACATACTGATACGGTAGATCAAACCCCTGTGTTACTTCAACGAAAGTCCGTGTACATGCTGATACGGTAGATCAAACCCCTGTGTTACTTCAACGAAAGTCCGTGTACATGCTGATATATTTAATCAAACCCCCTTGTTACTTCAACGAAAGTCCGTGTACATGCTGATATATTTAATCAAACCCCCTTGTTACTTCATTGAGAGTCCGTCTACATGCTGATATGGTAGATCAAACCCCTGTGTTACTTCAACGAGAGTCCGTCTACATGCTGATATATTTAATCAAACCCCCTTGTTACGTCATTGAGAGTCCGTCTACATGCTGATATGGTAGATCAAACCCCTGTGTTACTTCAACGAAAGTCCGTGTACATACTGATACGGTAGATCAAACCCCTGTGTTACTTCAACGAGAGTCCGTCTACATGCTGATATATTTAATCAACCTCTTGTTACTTCATTGAGAGTCCGTCTACATGCTGATATGGTAGATCAAACCCCTGTGTTACTTCAACGAAAGTCCGTGTACATGCTGATATATTTAATCAACCTCTTGTTACTTCATTGAGAGTCCGTCTACATGCTGATACGGTAGATCAAACCCCCGTGTTATTTCAACGAAAGTCCGTGTACATACTGATATATTTAATCAAACCGTGTTACTTCAACGAAAGTCCGTGTACATGCTGATATATTTAATCAAACCGTGTTACTTCAACGAAAGTCCGTGTACATGCTGATATATTTAATCAAACCCCCTTGTTACTTCATTGAGAGTCCGTCTACATGCTGATACGGTAGATCAAACCCCTGTGTTACTTCAACGAAAGTCCGTGTACATGCTGATATATTTAATCAACCTCTTGTTACTTCATTGAGAGTCCGTCTACATGCTGATACGGTAGATCAAACCCCTGTGTTACTTCAACGAGAGTCCGTGTACATGCTGATATATTTAATCAACCTCTTGTTACTTCATTGAGAGTCCGTCTACATGCTGATACGGTAGATCAAACCCCTGTGTTACTTCAACGAGAGTCCGTCTACATGCTGATATATTTAATCAACCTCTTGTTACTTCATTGAGAGTCCGTCTACATGCTGATATGGTAGATCAAACCCCTGTGTTACTTCAACGAAAGTCCGTGTACATGCTGATATATTTAATCAACCTCTTGTTACTTCATTGAGAGTCCGTCTACATGCTGATACGGTAGATCAAACCCCTGTGTTACTTCAACGAAAGTCCGTGTACATGCTGATATATTTAATCAACCTCTTGTTACTTCATTGAGAGTCCGTGTACATACTGATATATTTAATCAACCTCTTGTTACTTCATTGAGAGTCCGTGTACATACTGATATATTTAATCAACCTCTTGTTACTTCATTGAGAGTCCGTCTACATGCTGATACGGTAGATCAAACCCCTGTGTTACTTCAACGAAAGTCCGTGTACATGCTGATACGGTAGATCAAACCCCTGTGTTACTTCATTGAGAGTCCGTCTACATGCTGATATGGTAGATCAAACCCCTGTGTTACTTCATTGAGAGTCCGTCTACATGCTGATATGGTAGATCAAACCCCTGTGTTACTTCAACGAGAGTCCGTGTACATACTGATATGGTTGATCAAACTCCTTTGTTACTTCAAGGAATGTCCGTGTACATGCTGATATGGTTGACCAAACCCCCTTGTTATTTCAACGAGAGTCCGTATGCATGCAGATATGGTTGATAAAACCCCCTTGTTACATCAATGAGAGTCCGTGTACATGCCGATATGGTTCAGTTATTTATTAAACCAAACACTTAACATCAAGTTCGTGGGTGACTTTATGGCTTCTACAACATTTTTGATTGTTTAGTGACAATATCTTGACCGGTCAAGTGTTTTCCACTTTAACGTGAGTTCCGATTAAGCCTGGATATAAATGATTATTGTATTTGATGAAAATAGACACTATTATACTACGTAAATATCTGGGATCATGTCACATACACGTTAAATCGAATTCTTTTATTTTAAAAAACTTTGAACAAATGGAGGCGTTCCATGATATGTTTATGTTTATTTTGGCAACTTCGGCGAATAATGTAACTTATAAATGCTTTAGTTGGTAATTAACACCTGGTGTAGCGCTGGTCATTACCGATTGGTGGGAAAGTAGAGTCTATTGGATAGGGACAGAAGTTTTGCCTTGCAGAAGACCATCTACGGGCCCCTCAAAGAGTTGTTGCAAGGGCTCTTAACGTTACTCCCCAATTACATATACCTATAACTTATTTCCCATTAATTACTTAAACCTATAACTTATTACTCACCAATTATGTATATACTTAAAGCATACGCAGACAGAGATCAAATGGAGATTGTTGTCCTCAGAACAAACAGTATTACTCAGAAATGACAAAACAATGTGAATCTTGTCCTGTTGGGTCACAGAGTTACTACAATGGACTGTTTTGTGGTGAGTATAATTTCTTTTGTTCTTTGGTATAATAATATATCGTTACAGTTTCTGTAGCATGTCCCCAGTAAAAACTAGGTGAAAGATACCATAGTGATATTAAAAAATTTCAGTCGAAGAGAAACGGATAAGCTATTGCAAACAAAATTTAAAAAAAAACACTTCATAGAAAACTATAGGCTAAGTAACATCATCCTCACTAAAACATTGTGTCTGCAAAACACTTCAAAGAAAACTATAGGCTAAACAACACGATCCACACTAAACACTCGTGTCTACAAAACACTTCATAGAAAACTATAGGCTGAGCAACAGGATCCTAACTGAAAATCTGATGTGATCATAAAAGGGTTCACTATTTAATATATATGGTATATGACAGAAAATGTATTAAGAAATGTTACGAAGTTTACACACATTAACATCTTACAAATATTGATTTTGTAGCATAGTCATAGTATTTTATTGATAAATATGTAAAAAAAAAATATCTCAAAATTAGACTTTTTTTGGTTTTCTTTTTTTGTTTTTGCACTATATATAAGACGTTTGAAGTCCTAATGTCTTATGTACATCTGAAGGATGTTATTTGATAGTTTGATAGTACTTTATGAATTTCGGTTTCAAGGGGCCAAAAACGTGGTCTTATCATTCCTTCTCCTTTGATACCATCATTTTAATAACTTATTGATTAGAAACAGAACATCACATTGTTGAAGCTATTATAAACGAACTCATTCTCGTTAAATACTTGTTTTATAGTAAACCGTAAATGACCGACCAGAATTGAAAAAGATGGCGTTATTATAAATATGGTCGCAGTATAAAGCAGTAGTATTTTACTCATGATTATATGCATATGCAGTGAAATTCTTTACTCTTTTTTTTTCAGGTAAACTTATCAACATACGTTTCTCTGGTAGCATTACTGAAACCTTCACCTATGCTAAGGCGGTCAATCTTTGCAAGCAGAGTGGTTCCAATATTGCATCGACACAACTGTTCGCACAGGCGCGTCAATTAGGTCAGACGTCATGTGTGTGTGCCTGGTTAGAAGGATCCCGTGTTGATTCGCTTACCACTAAAAACAACTGTGTAAACAAAACGGCTTGTTCGACTTCGGGAAATATCAAATTCGTTCATTGCACAACCAACTTTTCCCATTAAAAGTTTGCATGATTCACGCATAGAAATATGTCCTATATATCACAAGTTCTTCTTCTTTTTTAATGGACTAGCTGATAAAATTGAAAAAAAAATGTATTAATGTATTTAAGTACGCATATTGAAATGTGTTACAATACTTAAAGTATAGACGTTGACAAACTTAATCACTGCAATTCAGGAAAATTGTTCCTTTGATTTTCGCATATGTTTTTAGTCGAAATGTATAAACAAATCTTACAGGTAAAATTCTTTCAAAATTGATGTAATTCCTCTTAAATCTATGATTAATAAGTATATTTTCATACGTAACTCTTGTTTAATCGTAATTGGGAAGAAGTGAGACAAGCAATTTTCTCACAAGGGCAAAATTAAACAAAAAAGTTTATTACAAAGAATTAATGAATGGAGATATATGTCAACAAATCAACGATAACTTTAACAATAATAACGATTTGTTAGTCAGTCACAAAATAATTAGGAAGCTTTTTAAAAAGTAAATTATTTCATGCATTGCAGGCGTAGTTGAATATTTGGAATCAATATAGAAAAGAATTGGGTAAAACGTAGGTTAAAAAACTGAACAAAACTGTTAAAACATATCTAGATTATGTGGTATAAGAAATGCATACATCTGAGACATTCATACACCGTGCAATAATTTGGAAAAGTTATTCGCTTTGAAGCATTGTAAATAGCTTGACCATTTTGTATCCCTTTTTAGACTGCGCTCATATTAATATTTTACTTCTAAAAACAGAATATGTACAATATTAATCTACGCCTCTGGCATCAGATGATTAAGATGGAAACTAATTAAGGATTTATTGCTAGAACATGATTTCTATTTCTGTAATAAAATATATATATCTGCAAAAATGTCTTATTTCCTTGTAAAGGCTAGATGCATATGATACATGTGACTCAACTATTCAAAACCTAGAATTGACGACGACTATTACCCAATAAGAAATAAACACGAATTATCAATTATCAACAGCTATCATGGTAGTTCGCCAATATTTCGTTACGAATTGTGATGATATATAGATGAATACAAGTATACCTTCGGGTACACGTCATATGATGATATCTTGATGAATACCAGTATATGTTTGGGTACACGTCATATGATGATATCTGGATGAATACCAGTATACCTTTGGGTACACGTCATATGATGATATCTGGATGAAAACCAGTATACCTTTGGGTAAAAGTCTTATGATGATATCTGGATGAATACAAGTATACGTTTGGTACATGTCATATGATGATATCTGGATGAATACCAGTATACCTTTGGGTACACGTCATATCATGATACCTTGATGAATACCAGTATACCTTTGGGTACACGTCATATGATGATATCTTGATGAATACCAGTATACCTTTGGGTACAAGTCATATGATGATAATTGGATGAATACCAGTATACGTTTGGTACATGTCATATGATGATATCTGGATAAATACCAGTATACCTGTGGGTACACGTCATATGATGATATCTGGATGAATACCAGTAGACGTTTGGGTATACGTCATATGATGATATTTTGATGAATACCAGTATACCTTTGGGTACACGTCATATGATATCTGGATGAATACCAGTATATTTTTGAGTATACGTCATATGATGATATTTTGATGAATACCAGTATACGTTGGGGTATACGTCATATGATGATTTCTGGATGAATACCAGTATACTTTTGAGTATACGTCATACGATGATATCTGGATGATTACCAGTATACGTTTGGATATACGTCATATGATGATATTTGGATGAATACCAGTATACGTTTGGATATGCGGCATTGAGATAACAACCAAACAATAAACAATATGCTAATTAAAAAAGATTCAGTAAAAAATAAAATGACAAATAATGAAAAATATTTCCTTATACACATTACAACCAGCAAGAAAATGCACAAAATACAACAGTAAAAAATAACTAAAACTAAAGCAACACGAACCCAGTGAAAATCAGAGGTTAACTCATGCGCTCCATACTAGTCCCTGTTCTACTTTTGCCATCCGACGGTCTGTTAACGATAGGTTGATAGTTGCATCAAAATAATCGGCAATGTAACCTTAATTAATAATGGAAATGAAAGCTGTCTTTATAAAAATAACTCGTTAAATGTGTAGTAATTTTATCACACCAACTTTCGTGTATAGTAAGTATATTGCAAAGATATCAATAATAACACACATACGAGAGGGAAAAAGGATTTTACATAGACAAATTGTCACAACCAAGTTATGAGACACTCACCTACCAGAAGTATAAACGGCCGTCAAAACTGCTTACCAAAACCATAAAATAAACGTGAAACGAAAGATATCATAGAGATAGTCAAACAAGCCCAAAAACGTTGCTTAAAAGTGGCGTTAAAACACCAAAAATCATATCAAATCAAAAGGTAAACAAAACTGTATGACAATTATCATTGTCCAAGCGTTATTACTTTGTAGGTTATGATAATCATTTTGCGCCTTCTCTTATGATTTTGTAAGCAAGGATATATCAATATTGACTACTTGGGATTACGGTGGATACTACACACGAAACATTATGTGATAATATTACTATTATATTCACAAGTCTTTTACAAACAAAGCTATCACTTTCAATTATGAATAGTTTTTAATAGTCAATTGTTTTGATTTTTGAAAGATGTATTTCTATTGCAGTAGTTTTTTTTGCCTACCTTTAACTGTACGATAGTTAACATGAATGGAAAAGTTGAATTGATTTACATAGCTAATTTCGAGGCGTTTTGTAGCTTACTATGCGGTATAGGTTTTGCTCATTGTTGAAGGCCATACGGGACTTGTTAACTTCTATTTCATTTGGTCTCTGGTGTAGAGTAACTTACTGTTTGTGAACATTAAAGGTAATTATCACATCTCCTTGTTTTTATAGTTTATATCTTGTCTTTATAGTGTAATATAACCGAGGCCACTATGGAAAATAAAATGGTGTTTGTACCAAATTAATAACAAATTATTAACAAATATATACAACTATATCACACAGGAAAACGTGTTGTCCTTAAGGCGGATATCATTTGTCTGTTTTAAAGGCAAATAACAAAGGGAATTTCCGATTTTTCTTACGAGTGTGGAAAGTAAACAAGTGCCTGTGGTATGTTGACCATGAAGCAGGTGTGTAATTCCGGACATGTATCTACGGAAGCAGATGTGTGTCCGTATGGACGACATTTATACGTGAACTGATGATGCATGGTATGGTAGATGTCCTTCAGTTTTACTTTATTATGTCTTCAGAACTACTTAAACTAGTTATTCAATATGAAGATCACTTTACTAAATTCATGCAAATATTTCCAATATCAAATCCGAAAGCAAAAACTGTCGCTGAGGTGATGCTTAACGGCTGCATAAAAAGATATGGGTGTCCGCTAGAACTGCATAGTGATCAGGGTAGTCAGTTCGAAAAACAGTTATTTCAATCTGTAAATTCATAGACATAGAAAAGATATGGGTGTCCAATAGAACTGTATAGTGATCAGGGTAGTCAGTTCGAAAACCAGTTATTTCAATCTATATGTAAATATATAGAAATAGATAAGACCAGGACGACACCAGGCCATTCTATACAAGATGGATTAGTCAGTTTTATTGTATTATGTCATTCAAACTTCTTGAACTAGTTGTTTGATGTGATTATTCAAAACATCTAGTAAACAATAATGTATATCGTGGCATTTTTTTTTCGCAAAATAAAGTATATCACATTTATTCGGATACACAGCCTGTTAAACATAATTGTTTGAAAATTACATGAAACGATGTTTTCCAAATGAAGTTTGAAATTATTTCACACCTTGTCGTTTCATAAAGTTCTTTCAATCTTTAACAAAAAATCAAATCACAATCGCCTACAGATGATTCAAAACTGCAATTTGTTTTATAGAATTTGGCAAATTTTGAGTAGTTTTTCCAGAGAGAAAAAAGGAATTAGAAGGACATTCTCCACAACATTCAAAATACCTTTTATTGTTTTTCTTTTGGCTTGGTTTTGTATTTGTTTTACTTCTATCTATGTATACATTTATGCCTAAGTCATTAAGTATGAGTGATATATGAAAAGAAAATTGTTTTTGCAGAGTTACACCTTCATGGCGTTACAATTATGTTATCGTTTTGATCCTTTTAAACTATATATCGGGACTCATTGAGCAAATAAAATAATATGATGACTTTTTTTATTTTCGTATCACTAAAACGGAATGCTTTTCTGCCATAACGCATCATTTCTAAACCAAGTTATGTGAAAATAGGGAAACGTATATTCGACCAAACACAAATTTAGGTTAGAAAGGTGTACATCTAAAGATGTGACAAAGATTATTTATTCAATATTCAAATGCAATTCAACGAGTTCTAAATGCATGCAAAATTTCAACAAAACCCTGAATCGTGACATTTTAAGTATACTTTCATGTTTGATTTTTTGTTTGTATTTTAATTCTCAATTGGTACATGAAATTAAATATTTCACATTGGAATAGCCTAGTAGATAAAAGATATCCTATCATATCTATTAATGAATTGATACTATATAATGAAACCAGAAAAAGTTGAATAATAACGACCAAACGCATTTTCTGTAGAATTGTCTTTTTGAAAATAAATCATATCCCCAGTAGTCTTGTCCAATGCAGCGGTAAATGTGTACTCTATTAGTTACATTAACGGCCAAAATATTTATTAAAAATGCTCAACTTTTCATAAATCATTATTGTTCTTCCGAAGAAGTAAGTACGTTTTTAGTTGTTATTTTTAATTGACCAGTTGTAGCATTGTACCCACTTTCTATGTGTGTGACAATTTTGTTGAATTTTATTATTTCATTTCGGTACAAACAAATTGGACCTGCGGTTAACATTGCTAAGAAAACTGGACGCTGAGCTGAAACAAAAAACAGTTTTGTGTAAGATATTCATCCTTTTTCTACCTGCAGGTCAATGTTTACTAAAAAAATTGTGTTAATAAACACGTTTAATACTGGCATGTGTGATAACAGCACACAATTTCTGTGAACTTAATTTTTCTGCTATTTTTACCCATTATCTATTTTTTTTATATTTTAGCACCAAATGATTCTGTATTCTTTATTTTCAAAGCCTGTTATCTCTATTCTTTATTTTTTTGCTTCTTTATTCAGTGTTTTCGCCCATTATTCTCATTTCTGTAAAACCCATCCAGACCCTCTTACGTTATGTTTCTATCTGATAAGACAAGATAATATCAACTGTATTTTGCAGTTTGTTATTATGTTGTTCCGTTATCCTACATTTTCAGTATAGGGGTGAGCGCTCGCTAATAATTTCAACCACGCTACTTTCTGTATGTGCCTGTCCTTAGAAATGAGCTTGAAATTTAGCGGTTGTCGTTGATTGCTGTCTATCATACATTGTCATATTTGTCTTTCGTTTCATGTTTTGGAAATCATTTTAAATTATGGAATATACATGTATTGCCCTATTTCATAGTTCTGATTCCCGTTTTGTTTTGTAAGCTCTTCATCGTTTCAATGAAGTTCTGGATTTCACCTCTTTTAGCCTGGAGCATCACTGGAGAAACATTTTGCATCTGTTGTACAAAATTATCAATATGAAATCTATATACTAAGTAATAATTAGTTTACGGGTAATGAATATTTTTAAATTACTATATAACAAAATATTAATTTTTCTGTCCACCGCGCGCGGAAGTAGTCAAGAAGACATTAATATTTTTTCAAGGGTTGACAGGATACACGTTATCGTTATAAATTTTAACTTCACGGTTTTTATGCCAGCAAATTTAATAAACAACGATTTTATACAGTTTGGTTTTTTTGTTTTCATCTTACATAGGGCTTTATTTCTGATCTTATTTCTGTGTACACAATTCTAAATCTACATATTTCACCTTTATCAATATTAGGAAATCCGTTTGGACGATTCCATATACCATTATGTTTTAGGGGTTTTAGCTTCAGTGTCGAGTTGGTGTATAGTATTAAGGGTTGTCTACGAGAAATAAATCATTTTTCTGATAGATTAACTAAATTTAAAACCAATATAAATATAGTTAACATATATATTTTATTTAACTGAGTAAATTGATCGGATTGTGATTGATACATATACCAAAAATTCTTTTTGGTCTATCCCAGTCATGACATTTGCGCGGGAATTTCTTCCATTGACATCGTAATATAATTTACTTTGGATTATTGTTATCTTTAAATGTAATGTGATAGGATTTAATGTGATATTATTTGTCTCTTCTTCTATAGTACGTAGTTTGACGTCAGGTTTGTACACATGAAGTCTCTAGTCTAGTCAGATCTGAAGTATACATGTACTCATTCTCAATTTTATTCTGCATATCCCACCCCTTCCTTACGTCACCCTGCTCGTATCACTCCTTTGAGACAAAAATGTCTCTTCTTCTATAGTACATAGTTTGACGTCAGGTTTGTAAACATGAACTTCTCTAGTCTAGTCAGATCTGAAGTATACATGTACTCATTCTCAATTTTATTCTGCATATTCCACCCCTTCCTTACGTCACCCTGCTCAGTCGCTCCGTAATTCTCGTATCACTGCTTTGAGACAAAAGTGTCTCTTCTTCTATAGTACATAGTTTGACGTCCGGTTTGTACACATGAACTTTCTCAATTTTATTCTGCATATCCCACCCCTTCCTTACGTCACCCTGCTCAGTCGCTCCGTAATTCTCGTATCACTGCTTTGAGACAAAAGTGTCTCTTCTTCTATAGTACATAGTTTGACGTCCGGTTTGTAAACATGAAGTCTCTAGTCTAGTCAGATCTGAAGTATACATGTACTCATTCTCAATTTTATTCTGCATATCCCACCCCTTCCTTACGTCACCCTGCTCAGTCGCTCCGTAATTCTCGTATCACTCCTTTGAGACAAAAATGTCTCTTCTTCTATAGTACATAGTTTGACGTCAGGTTTGTAAACATGAAGTCTCAAGTCTAGTCAGATCTGAAGTATACATGTACTCATTCTCAATTTTATTCTGCATATCCCATCCCTGACCTACGTCACCCTGCTAGGTCGCTCCGTACTTCTCGTATCACTGCTTTGAGACAAAAGCAGGCATTATCAGCAACGTCATAACTCGCGTCATAATGTCTGAGGAGATTTAATCAGCGACGTCACAATTTGTGAGGAGTCGTTATCAAGCTTGCTTTCGTCCAGCGTAAAACTGTCTTAGGGCTAGGCCGAGTTAGGGAGGTGAAAAAGTCAGTAATAGAACGATAAACAGATAATCATGTTTTCTTAGTATAGATACCATAAAATATCACCCACTGTCGCTTAGGACACAGTTTTATTTATTTTAGCTCATTAGCTGCGCTCACTCACCAAAAATGTTTATTGCGGCTCACTGGCTAATATTTGACGATATCAATGTGTAGAAAAGCCGATAATCTATACATATATGGTCAGATCAAATGTTTTCGTACGTCATACATATGTCATATGAATTCGTACTATGCATGCCTTTTCAATGGAAATTGTGACGCCACAATGCATTCTTAATAGCACGAAAACCCATGAAAAGAGGATATATATATATACATATGTCAACCAAAATTTTTCAGCGATGTCATAATGTGCGAGGAGACCCTATCAAGCTTGAGTTCATCTAGCGTCAAAACCGTTTTAGGGAGGTGAAAAATACCAGCAATAGAACAATAAACAGATGATCGATATTGTAAAATATCAATGTGTAGAAAAGCCAATGATCTACATGTATACATATATATAAATATATATATGTGTGTCAACCAAAAAATACAACTGATTTACACCACAACTGTTGAAAAGACCTTTATGCATATATATTTAATCTCATTCTAGTCCGTTCAACTGACAGAATCTGTATATATTTTATGAACTCTTAACAAGAATCCTCATGGACTATTCTTTATACCAATATCTGTTAGCCATTTGGGGGTCGTTTGCATTCAAAGATGAGTTATAGTGGGGTTTTATTTGCGAAAAAGAACTCAATTTCCCGATAGTTAACGTTTTCTTTATATTTTGCTTTGTCAAAATGATCTAAATATGAAGGACAGTATATAGTCCTTAAGATGGTATATCACGATCTTCACATTACTTTTAAGCAGAAAAGACTGCCATTGGAGTATATCACCACTGGGTCTTTCATCCACTAAAGACATTCAAGTAGAACATTTTCTGTCGGGTTTGTCCACATTTTGGAATATATTAATACATGTATAGAAATACTGTTGAGTCTGTTCCCAAATGCCTCCACAATTTTGAATATATTATTTCATGTATAGATGTACTGTTGAGTCTGTTCCCAGATGCCTGAGATACACTTAAATATTTATTATTTATTGAAAATAAGTGGAATCATCTTTTTGAAAAGTTGTCCCTATGGTAATGAGTCCCCCCCCCCCCCCCCCCCCCCCCCCCTTTATAAGTTAAAAAGGCTACTATTGTAATAAAAATTAATGGTTTTAATAACTGCGTAATATAGCATGGTCTGCTTATTGTGCGTTTCCCTAAGAGCGAGTTCTGTGAGAGTAGAAATTAAACCTTTCCATTTTGGGGGGAAACTAGCTGGTTGCAATACCTAGGATGGTATAAGGCATATCTGTCGCTGTAGAGACAGGCCGGAATCGACTGACACCTATTAAGGAGAGGTTCGCATTTTTTATTAATAAAGAAAGAGAAATAACAATACAAGATAAAATACAATCTGAACAAAAAACACATTGAAGAACAATAATAAAATTAGACATACATTTTCAATTAATTTCAAAAAAATTTCATAAAAACAGCAAATACTTTCTAAAATAACTTAAGATTAATTTATATAGATTATATTGATTATCAAAGTTTTATTTAACTTTTAAAAGTTTTTAAAGTCCTGAACTTACCTATTAAGGAGAGGATCGCATTTTGGCGAGCCAGCTCTAGTTCAAGCTAATATAGCAGTACGCGCTGATGCTATGGCAACGTAACTTTCTAAGTTATTATAGCCAAATATCGAATTGTCCGAAAGTATGTCCAATATTAAGTTGTTTAAGAACAGATGTTTCTATTATGTCAAAAGTTATATAATAAATGTTGACCTGCTTGTGATGTTAATTTGATTCATATCTCATCAAAGATTTGTTCTATCAAGAAATAGTTAAATATTCATTTGTATTAATCTTGTAATGATAAATATAGTGTCTTAGAAGATTATTTAAATTAGTATTGACAATACCCAACTATAATTTGTAGTATTGATATTGATCCCACGTAAAGTGAAATAATAGTTTCCGACCTACTTTGTTATAAAGTTTTATCAAATATTCCGTCACAATACTACATCTGTTTTTCCTTTTTTTAAAACCACAAAATATCCATCATTTTTTTTTTGGGGGGGGGGGGGGGGGGGGGGGAGGGGAGAGGGGGGATGTTCCCAACCTGTTTATTATTGGAATTGTGAATCAGGCCATTACTCCTCAATTGTATTGATGCAAACTTTTCATGTCGGGACAGTTTTTCTCATTTTTGAAGGCTGTATGTATGGTTGCCTTTAATTGCTATGTCATTAGAACCTCTGTGGATAGTTGTCTCATCACGCTCATTGGCAATCATATATACTACATACATGTATTGTAATTTTTATATGTATCCATCCTTTAGAAAAGTTGTTTCGAATGTAATGAATCCCCTCCAGATCCCTCTTTATAAGTTGAAAAGGCTACATCTTCTTTTTATCTTCTTTAGAACTTTTTGTTTGGGGGGGCGGGGTCCCAGCCTGTTGTTTATAAGTTGTAAATCAGGCCATTAATTGTTGCATATTTAACATGTCTGGACTGTTTTTTTCTCATTTTTGAAGGCTGTATGGTTGCCTATAATTACTTTGTTATTTGAACCTCTGTGGATAGTTGTCTCATTTGCATATGACATATACTGATTTTTATATGGATTGCAGACCTGAAAAAGATGTTCAAAGTTGAATATGCTGCAAACTTCAAACAACCTACTACAAATTATTAACCATGAAACTGTTGATCAGAACTATATATAATTGATTTCATCACAGTCCTCATACATGTACCAATTTCAATCAACAGAACAAATGCAAATAATTATGATGTCATGAAAGGTTTTTTTTTTAATAAATCTTGAATCTTTATATCAATATAAACTGAATCCCAATATAAACAAGTTGGGCTCTTTTACAGCAGAATATACAGTATGGGGTTTTCTCATTTTTATACGCCTGTTTACGGGACGTATAATGGTATACCGTTGTCCGCCTGTCTGTCTGTCCGTTGTCAACATGTCAGACATTAACTTGAAAACGCTTTAATAAAATTGCATAAAACTTTGGTGAATTTTTTATATCTATTGACGTGAGCTCCCTTTCTTTTTTTATATATTTTAGATTTTACGTTTCCAAGTTTATTCTTAAAAAAAGGGGGGTTTTCCAGTTTTCAGACTATAACTCAAAAATCTTTTAGCAGTTTTCATGAAACATTGGTGAACTGTTTATATCTAGTGATGTAAGCTGCTGCCTTTAGAAATTTATAAATTTTACATTTCCAAGTTATGGGGTTTTATATATTAAAAAGGGGGGATTTCCAAGTTTCGAGTAATGTTTTCAGCAATTCTCATTAAACCTTGGTGAATTGTTTATATCTATTGATGTAAGCTGCCTTTTTGATTTTCATAAATTTCTAATATGACATTGAGAAGTAATTGAACTTTATTCTTTGTAAATGTGACGAGGGTATCATGCGCTCATGGCGCAGCTGTTTATTGAAGGTGGTATGCATATGGTTGCCTATAATTTCTTACATCCATTTTATTTGAATTTTAGGGAATAGTTGTTATTTATATAAACAAATCCCACGTCGATATATTACATGTACAACAATCAGACATCAACCCACGCCAACCTGAATGTAATTGAAAGACATCTAGAGGTCAATATATAGTCTCAAACAAAAGACAAAATAAGGAAAAGTATAGCGAATTTTTTAGAAGAATTATTATGAAATGTATTAGCAATATTTAAAATATATCGTTTAAAATGCTCCACCTACCATTTTAAAAAAACTGGGATTTCATTGCGGCTAGTCTATTAGAGGGGTATTTCATTGGTTGTAGATATGGAATCTTATTTTATCATGAAGTCAGATTTGAACATCGACTTGAGGAATAAAGGTGGAGTAAAGACCGAATGTCAGTTTTAGTGTTATATATGTATGTCAACTTTACTCTTATATATGTATACATATATTATTGATTCAGTGGTGATGGTAAATAGACACTGACAAGTCTTAGATAAAATTTTATAGTTTTGAATGTTTCTTGATCAGTTAACTAAAATTAGGTGGAGGTATGTTCTTATTTCCGACAGAGGGGCACTCAACCTATATCAATTTGTGCATGAAGCGATTGATAGTTGCTAGATACTGAATGCTTTTACCACAAATTTATGAAAGTTTTAACCGATAAATACGATAATAAAATTCATGTCTTTTTCAGGACTTCTGATCCAACCATGTAGTATGGCATGTTATTGAGATATGGTTTTGGTCGATGGATGTTCATGAAGGACCTATAGTACAAAGTATATCACTGGATTGAGCTCTTTGTCTAAGTGTAATATGAAAGTGCTTTGCTTTGGGCTCAGTTCATTGTTAGGCAATTCATTCTTTGTGAAATAAAGATTTGACAGACAACTCTCGTGTACAAGGAATTGTCAAAGTAGTATCCATTCTATGTACAATGTAAGTACTAGGGAGATAAAAGCATTGTATTTAGATTTGAACCAAACATTTTTTGTCCATTAGCCAAATTTAAAAAAAAAAACACAAATTTACCAAACAATGCTACTCGTGCTACTAGCAATATGATGCTAGCTTGTTTTGTTACACTTTATTTTGATACATCTGTACTGCCTACTGACGACTCAGTCCTGAGTGTAAAGGGTCATTCTGTATGTTAAAAAAAGACCAAAATGCATAAGGCCTATCTAGCCTAATTGATTTCTAAAATTATATTTCATTGTACATGTTCAACACTTATCATTCATTTGTTTATTTCTTAATTTGTGTGGATTAACAGTAAATGTTAATTACTACAGTACACTTTCATACCACAACAAAACTGCCATACTGTATTGGTATCACTTATATTTGTATCCATATAACAAAAAAATTGAAAAGAGAATATTTTTGCAATGCATTTTTCATATTGAATACTATAACTTTTTGGATCTTTAGACATATTAAGTAGATGTTCATATCCACTTGAAATTTTATCAGATGACTTCTGTAGCAGTTATGAGTCTTTGAAGCATACTCACAAAGGTTCTTTTGTTGATATCATTTTCATACTGGTCAAAACTTTTTTTTTTTGCTTTGACCAGCTTTGGAGGAGATATTTTCAAAGAATTAATAAAAAAAAATAACACAGAGGTTTACTTTCTAGCTCATCTAGCCCCAAGCATCATGTCAGGCATTGTCATTACTAAAAACCATTAAATGTCTTCTAATCTGAGAAACAATTTCGACATTTAAACGGAATCTTTTACTTATGATACTGATGATCCACCACAAAGTAATATACATAGAACCATACAAAAAGTAAGCAAATACATGTTCTCGGATACCATCTCCCATATTAAAAAAATCACATCATGAAAAAATGAACCTATTATGTGTTCCTCTCCTACTAGCTACAAAATGTATCCAAAATGAAAGATGTGGAACATATTTTATCATAATCATTTGATAATTAATGCAATTAGTGTCTCTTCCATGCCCGTCTTGAACATAAACAACTAAATATTAAATAAACAACACTCCTAATGATCAGGTTGGTTGTCATTGTGCAACACAGTTTATAATATAGAACCCTATGGGAAAAACATAGAACTTCTTTTGTCATATAAAACACTGTCAAACATCCAAACATTCTATCCACACTGATCTGTTTCCACACTTGTAATCTTAACAAAATATATATTTAATTGGCTATGTTGTTGACAAGAAGTATAAAGTGCTGAGGTGGGTGATTTTATTTAAGTAAAACATTTTTACACATTAATATACTTCCAAGTAGAAGAATAATTAAATGATATTTTTCATATCAGATGCATTATCAGCTCTCGAGCGTTCTGCTCTTGGACTTATCATACATTTGCTATGAAAACTAGCATGTAATGATTTGATTTAGGTTTTTCTTAAAGAAACATTCCAAGCGCCACTGATCCAGTTTCAGATATTTCTTGTGGAAGCATTCTACGCGCCACTGATCCAGTTTCAGATATTTCTTGTGGAAGCATTCTAAGCGCCACTAATCCAGTTTAAGGTATTTCTTTTTGTTGAATCATTCTAACCGCCACTGATCTAATTTGAGGTATTTCTTGTAGAAGCATTCATAGCGCCACTGATCCAGTTTGAGGTATTTCTTGTGGAATCATTCTTAGCGCCACTGATCCAGCTTAAGTTATTTCGTCAGAAAAAATTTCAAATGCGACTGTTCTAGTTTCAGATATGTATTGTGGAAGCATTCTGAGAGCCTCTGATCAAGTTGCAGGTTTTCTTGTGGAATCATTCTAAGCGCCACTGATCCAGTATGAGGTATTTTTTTGTGGAATCATTCTACGCGCCACTGATTCAGTATGAGGTATTTTTTTGTGGAAGCATTCGAAGCGCCACTAATCAATTTTCAGGTATTTCTTGTGGAAGCATTCTAAGCGCCACTGATCCAGTTAAAGGTACTTCTTGTGGAAGCATTCTAACCGCCACTGATCTAATTTGAGGTATTTCTTGTAGAAGCATTCTTAGCGCCACTGATCCAGTTTAAGGTATTTATTTTGGAATCATTCTAAACACCATTGATCCAGTTTCAGGTATTCCTTTTGGAAGTATTTTAAGCATCACTGATTCTGTTTCAGGTATTTCTTGTGAAAGCATTCTAAGCGCCACTGATCCAGTTTGAGGTATTTCTTGTTGATGCATTCTAAGCACCACTGATCCAGTTTCGGGTATTTCTTGTGGAAGCATTCTAAGCGCCACTGATCCAGTTTTAGGTATTCCTTTTGGAAGTATTTTAAGCATCAATGATCCTGTTTCAGGTATTTCTTGTGGGATTCTAAGCGCCAAAGATTCTGTGTAACATATTTTGTGTGGAAGATTTCTACACGGTAATGATTCAGTTTGCTATTTTTATTATGGAAGTATAATTATGATTTGTCTGAACAGTGACTATATGGAACTGTCACTTAGTGAAATATCTGAACACTACTGGATTTACATTTAATTTTTTTTTCAATTCAATATTTTATTGCCATATAAACTTTACAGTTTGTGACATACATTTAAATCTAGATGTGAATATAAATCAAACTACAAACAAAACATAAATTTTATGTTAAGATATTTCTGATGATTAACAGGCTGTTTCAGACTAAAATTTGTTTACAAGTGTAAGATAGATGTTTACCTCCACATCACTTGAACTCTGGTGGATAGTTGTCCACTTGTATCATACTACAACCCCTTTTCTTCATATTTATTAGTCAATCATTTAATAAAAAAATAAAAACTAAGGTTTTTACTCTCTTGGTCAGGCTGACATAAAGAGAACATGGCTATTCTTTTTGGAACTCTTCAAATATTTGACTGTCCTTAAATTTCAAATGTTTTAGTTCTAGCAGTCCTGATGAATGAAAATCTAAGAAATCTAAGAAATCTATGAAAATTTTTTGATACAAACAAAATATACAAAGTGATTATATTTTCATTACCTATATGTAAGGTAGTATAACTTTTTCACAGTTTTTGGTCATTTCTTGTGGTTTCTATTTTCTGCTTTGGCCGGGTTGTTGTCTCTTTGACACATTCCCCGTTTCCATTTTCTATTCTATGGACTTGGTTGAGTACTGATCATTTTAAAAGCTGTCCAATTCATAGCATAGTCACAGCATCAGCTCAACTTATCCTTGTTTTTTTTAATCACGTGATTATTTTTTCATTCTAAATAGGTCTGACAGATAAGGTCGTAAAAGTTGAAATATTAATCCATCAAATAGATTCCCAGATAATCTGTCCAATCCAAAACAAATTATTCATTTTATTTTCTTTACCGGAAACTCTCTTACTTTTAGTTGAATTATCACCGTTATTTACATGTTTTAATGGCAAACTTAACCCCTGCATCTTTAAACTGACAATGTCAGTATGCCCTTCATCTGTTTTCTAATGAATAACTTTCAACCCTACCAACATAAATACATTAATTTGATAATTCATCACATTTATATTAGCAGGGATATGGGAATTATTCTAATCTAGATATTTATACCTTTGCTCAATTTACTGAAATAGAATGTATGGACAACAAACCCTCACAAATTTAATTTACATATATAGTATAAAGACGAATTTACAAGGTTAATTCGAAAAAAAAGAAGAAATCCATTAAACCTGACAAAATCCAACGCTCGACAAGATCTACCAACATAACAAAAGGATAGCAACTGTCGTATTCCTGACTTGGAACAGGCATTTTGTGAGAAAGTAATGGGTTAAACCTGGTTTTACAGTTAGCTTAACCTCCCAATTGTATGACAGTGGTTTATAGCTCCGCCACATCGACAAAACCGGGCGATCGAAACAGACAATTAGGTCAGCGTGACAATATTCGGATCCAGCAGCCAAAAACATACATGTAGTTGATAGTACATGCAGTATAGAAAAATATTTTTCACTATTCCAAAAATTGGGAACCAGCAGCCAAAACTGTGTAAACATCTTAATTTTTTTACGATGATGTTGTTTACCGAGCCCGTAAACTTAATTACGATCCAGCTAAACTTATCGATCCTTTAAATAAACTTATACTAAAGGGTAACCATTTCAACACTGTTGTTGGATCCTTGAATAATGTTTTTGCAACAGTCAGTATCGAGATTTTCAATATCAAAATTGACCATATAACTGTAATGTTAGCTTTGGACTTTTATGTTAATTTTTTTTGGGAATGATTCTATACAATAATAATCTTTTGTATGGACGCACACGCTCTTTGTGTGGTTAATAAAGGCCTTGTGACCTGCTGTTTTATCAATTCAGGCAAATGGTGCAAGTGTTTTCTTTTTCTGTAGTATTTAGACACGTTAGAAACTCAAATTTATTTGTCTCAACTACTTGCTCGGTTTGACACCTATGTGTGAATAAATATACAAGGATATCCATAAGAAAGTGTGAAAGTTGACGCCAAACTAATTGGAAAAGAAAATAATAGAAAACAAAGGGTTAATTATTGTTGAACAAAATAGGTTTACATTAAGATTTAAACCATGATTGAGATATAACGTCTTTTGTTCTTTCAAATAAAATAAGATATGATTCTCTTAGTAACATACAACTTTGTGTATGCGGAGGAGCGTCTGTTAAGTCAGAAATTATATAAGAGGGTATTATAAAAATCTTCCAGTAGGTATAAAATTTCATTATTAGTTGTTTCTTTGTCAAGTACTTGATAAGCATGACATGTATTCCCGGAAACAGATGTGTATCCGTATTCATCAATAAGGTTATTGTAATGTTGATTTATAGGGAGGTTACGTGTTTCCTTTAGCTGATCTGCATCCGAAACGATGATAAGATATATACGATGATGATACGTACAGTGGTAGATATCCTTCAGATTTAGCCTATCCAGAAATACTTAAATTGGTTGTTATAGAAATAACTTCATGAAATCTCTAAAAGAAAAAAAAAGGAATATAATGTTATTACCTAGATAATAATATTAAAGGCATCAATTTTATTGCACCGGATGAACATTTTGATAATTAATGTCTCTTCAATTATGCTCGTGACCACTTTTTTGAAAGTTGTTGAAGCGCTGATAAAACCATACGCCTTATAGATAAACCCATTTTATGGATAGTAACAGTCCATGGAATTGGTCTGTAGGAGATCTACTTTAAGGCAAAATTTGTCACGAGTGGCAAATGTTGCATTGGTAGGTTGGTTACAAAATGCTGTAAAAATTGAAATAAAATATCCTTCATCTTGGGACACTTTTCTTAAAATGAAGAAATAAAACTGAAATCATGTTTAAAAGAAATATAAATTGAATCTAAATCAGTGGAAGAATTACTTTAAGAAACAATTTTTTTTTTTTTGATCTTAATGATTTGACTTCGGGTGCTTTTTCCGTAAATGATCGAAAACCAATCAATGATATGAACTGTGGTCAGGAATGCACAGAGCTCCATAAAGAAGAAATTTACGGTTATTGAAGTAGATCTTTCTTTTTTCCTTCAGTCGTAACTATATGAAAAGTATACAAGCAGGCAATCGTAGGTTGAATTTGCTAAAACTAACTCTTTCTTTTTTTCAGTATTTGCCAAATTTAAGCAGCATCTATACAGAAAATCATCTTGCAAAATTCTTTATTTTCACTTTCAAATTTATTGATAATGTTCTGCACTAATAAATTACATCGTTGTCAATATAAAGGAATTCTTTGCGACTGTAATACAAGTGAGAGGTTTAGCTAGCTATAAAACTAGGTTCAATCCACCATTTTTGACATAAGGAAATGCATGTACCAAGTCAGGAATATGACAGTTCGTTTTCATTCGGTTGATGTGTTTGAGCTTTGGATTTTGCCATCTGATAATGAACCTTCCTTTTTGAATTTCGGTATTTTTGTTACTTTACTTTTTTCACGTTTTAATGAGTGCTTATATCTCAATTTCCAATATTCACTAGCGACATATTTCGTGGTCTTAGATCTTTACATACCAGTATAGTCGTCTGATATGTAATTTGACCAAATGTATCCTATTGTGACATTTTGACTGAGTGTGAATTCGCATTTCGGGTGATGCCTGCATATGCATAGTAGGAGACGCTTACTCTGTGGAGCATCTGGTATGTTCCTTTGTAATTCATGTGATTCCCTTAGTGTTTGTTTTTGTTTCCTTGATTTGTCTCTTCCTTGTCGATTTACGAGATCTGAACAACAATAACAGTTAAATTAGAAACTGCGAGATTAATTAATGCGATTTCAAGAAAATCTGCATACAAATATATTTATCAGACATCAGAATGTGTGTTCTTATTATTGCGAAACTGGCCCAGTCGCATTATTCTCATTGGTAAAAACATCGCAAAAACTTCTGAATTTACAGTACTAAGAAAAGAAAACTACTGTTCAATTTTACTCGTTATCTATCTATTTGTATTTTGTCGCTTTTTAATAACTTACATGTATGTGGTTCTTCACCATTGATCGTTTTGTGTCGAGCTTACAACTTACAGAGATTGCTACTGTGATGAACAACCTGTGCACGATTACACCCAATAATGGAAGGATAAAAAACAATTTGATAACGCCTCTTATGTTTTTAATATAATGTCGACTAGTTAAGGATTGTAAACTGTAAATCAAGTAGAACAATTCAGACAACTTCTGAACAAAGACTTATCTTGTACACAAACATTGTGCACCTGGTATCTGAAGTTTCACAAGCGTTCAAACTGACCAGACCGGACCAAAAAAAAGGTTGAATAAAAAACTCATTATTATCAAAGACCGTATGTTTGCCTCTATAGATTTACATTATTTTACATGTATGCGTCGTTGCGTTACTTTATTTTACATGTATGCGTCGTTGCGTTACTTTATTTTACATGTATGCGTCGTTGCGTTACTTTATTTTACATGTATGCGTCGTTGCGTTACTTTATTTTACATGTATGCGTCGTTGCGTTACTTTATTTTACATGTATGCGTCGTTGCGTTACATTATTTTACATGTATGCGTCGTTGCGTTACATTATTTTACATGTATGCGTCGTTGCGTTACATTATTTTACATGTATGCGTCGTTGCGTTACTGTATTGTTGGCGTTCATCAAAAATCTTTTTTGAAATGCTTGTATTGTTCTAATTTTTATGAATCAAATATCGAGTTTGATATTATCCCGGTTAACACAGCGTTGACAGAATGATTCTATACATATTTAAATGATCGGTTATAATATTGGGATCGCCTATACACGTCTTTTTTTTAAATCTTATTTCTGCATGTTTGTATTTAAAAAAAGTAAATATAATTTTCTGCATCTTTTCATCCTCACCATTTCCGGCGCTATTCGAGGTATTGCGCATAAAACTCATTTTATTTGTCAGGTTCACACACGTGCACGTGACACAACTCTGCAATTTTATTTTAAAATTTCCTGTCTCGATCGCTTTCCCTTTTCTTTAACTACACGACAAAGCATGATATAATGTTTGCTGGAGTTTCAGTAACAAAGGAAATAATTCCGTGTACCATTATTTGTTAAATATCCACATGCACGACTCCAAACAAATAAGAAAACTGCATCTGCATATTATCTTGAGAATTTTTATGGCTGTAATAAGGTCAAAAGAAGAACCCGCATATGAATTTCCGCAAAATAAATCAGATTGGAGTTTTTGATAAAACTTCCCGTAGCACAGATCAGTCCCAGTGTTATGCCTTAGCATTGTGTATATTATAATGCTATAGCAATGTGTATAGTGTAATGCTAAAGCTTTGTGTATAGTGATATGCTATAAATGTACTGGTGTAATGCTTTAAATGTACTGATGTAATGCTATAAGAATGTACCAAGGGCGATTTTATGAGAATGTATCCATCCAGTATGATGCTAAAAAAATGTACCTAGTGTAATGCAAGGAGACTGTTCATAATGTAATACTATACGAGTTTACCTAGTGTAGCGCCATACGAATTGTGCCTGTATATAATTCAAATGAATTGCTTTTTTGTTAAAATAATATAAAAATAAGGAGAGTGGTATGATTGCTAAGGAGAAAACTATCTGCCACAGTTTAACTTAGATCGGGTGTCTTTTACTAAGCGTCCGTTTTGGTCATGTTGCAAAAATACTTTTTTGTTTCAAAAATATTTTACCAAGTATCATTCAATATACAACAAAATACATTTAACTTGAAATTTAAAGATTGAACTATCAAAAAATAAAATGTCGTAAAGTATATTTAAATTTTTTGGGGATGTTTTCAAGAAAATAAGACCCGTGACCCCCTATTTTTATTTGATATTTCAGAAGTATTTTAAAATGAAAAGCAATTCTCTAATCGAATTCTAGCCAATTCTATCGTTTAGTGTTTCCTCGATAAGGAAAAATTTAAGTTTGCCCTATGTAAACAATATAAATAACCCGCCAAACTTCGTTAATTTCAATGTTTTATTACGAAAAAAACAGGGTCCGTGATCCCCATATAGGCGGCTATAAAAGGCCCCGACATTGTATACATAATTTTCATCACCCCCTCCCCCTTCTTCCCCAACCTTATACTCTTATAATCTATTCTATCATAACCTCCTTGATACACAAAAAACAACAAAAGAAAATAAATTTCGCTATCCCTTCAAATTTGGAATTTGATAAAGACAAAAAATAGCATGTTCTATTTTTATCATACATGTGTAGTTCCAGTTTCAATCATGGTTCTAAATTTAGATTTTACTTTCCCCAAAATTGCGGACGGAATAGAAGAAACCTGTTTATTTTCTTCAAAACTGATATTTGAATGACATAGATTTTACTTATTCTGAGATAAATGTTATAGTGTTCAGTTCTTAGTTTCTGTGTAATGTTTTGTGGACGGAATCTAATAATTTTTTTTTTGCTATTGGCTTTGTTTTTCGACTTATAAATGTTGCACTAGTGGTCGATTACCCCCTAGTATCTTTTATACTTTTTACATAAATATAAATCATGTCCTAAAATTTCTAATTGCATAAAAAACGGACATGCCAACGTCTTTCTAGTTCAACACACAAATGCACATGCAAGATAATTCTTCGTTACCACAAATTTACGCTACACTGTTAGCATGTTTCATTCAAAACTATGGTTTTTCAAAAAATATTGAGGGGTCAATTTTGGTTTAAATTTTAATGAATTTGATACGAATAGAAGCAGAATTGTCCTTGGTTTATTCACTTTATTTGGTTAAAATTTTGTTGTGAGGCGTTTTTCCTTTCTGTTGAAATAAACACGAGTCGTATTGTGTAACGTCAGAGTACCCAAATTGCACCGAGTACCCAAATTGCACCTATTTAGCAAAAATAGCAGAGGAAATCTTACAAGTTTTCCTAGAGACTAAACTATTTGTGTTTTTATGATTTGACTCTTTTCACGTCTTTCAAAATAGGTAAATATATTTAAATATACACAAAAAGTTCACAGTATATATAAACAGATGAAGTGTTCACTGGATAAAGTAAAATGTACGGAAACGTCGCCATGCGACGTCCACAAAAAGTCATCATTTAAAAATAAGAAAATAAAATATGTTACAAGCATTCATTTCTTAAAAAATGAATAGTAAGCATGGACTGATGTCAAATTGTTCTAAATGTTTAAAGAAATAAAACAAAATATCTGTTATTCGACTTTTAAGGATGTGAATTTAAGCATTGATGCAATTTGGGTACTCCTCAATACAGAATCATTGATCGTTTGGAGGTCTGTTCAAACCAATTTTTCTATTATTCAATATGGATTGAAAATTAAATTGGTGGAACCGTATAGTAAATAATGATACATCTACAAAATAAACACAGAATGGAAACTTTTGTCTAGATCATAAATAAACGTAGGTGAAAAAACTGTCAAAATAGATGTAATTTGGGTTACCTGCTCCTGCGTGTCTAAAACAAACAGTGGTAATAGAGTCATACTAACTCACAATAGGATACTCAGATTTCTGATTGGAGTCATTCTGATAATTTCTTTGAAGTATTGAGATAACACAGGAATAATTGTTTGGATTCATGATAGACCGCACGAAGTCATTTCTCTTTCATGTGCCCATTTTTCCTTTCTTAGAGTAGGGGAGATAATTGCGTAACTAAAGACGCACGTTTTTTTTATCCCAAATTCCGCCAGAGGCTTGCAATTACGTACATGTATACTTCGCCTAAAATAGATTATTACTAGATTAACCCCTGTAAACTAGCAGGAATATTAAGTGTTAATCGGGATCTTCACAGGGTATATGAGCTCAAGGTAACCAATCAAATTGTAGAATTATTCCGGATATTTCCCTCTAGTATAATATGATTTAGAACTTTATGAATTGTCTTTATATATATGGCTTATCTGGGAAAGTGGGGCGCGCTCAAACATTTATATGACAATAATACAGGCATTTGTCTATGAATTTTTTCCCTATATACATTTATATATCACAAGGTACTTAACTCGCATTTTTGAAAAAAAAATACACTCGGTCGCGAACTTTCGTTATATTTCGATTCCTCGGTTGTCATCCCACTAAAACTTGTTATGCCGTAAATCTACTTTAGTTTATCTATCAAATGGTGTAAACACGCTTATTTCTATTACCGGAATCATTCGTAATAGGCCTTCCAAGTTTGTCAACCGTTATTATTTCGTCTTCTCACAGCCCTTTGGAAATGTTAATCTCGAAGTAAACGGTTAATCATTATTGACCTTTTGGTATCTCTCCCCTCCCTTAGACATATCTCGGTTTCCGATTGGTCAATACTTATTGCTAAAAAAAAACGTTTTTAAAGTTATCTTAATTTTATAGACAAGTCCAGAGAGAGTCTGAATGACATTGATTGGGATGTGAAAATTTGAGTCAAAAAATAGAAAATCGTTACTCATTAGACATACCTCAAACAGCACTTATTAGATTTTTTTCACGAAATCTTTTACAAATGTACTATCTGGATGATAAGTTCTATTCAGAGAAAAACTAACGGGTTTTGGGGAAATCCTTTTTATTATTAATCATTTACGGCGAGATTAATATTTCCATAGGGCTGTGGGAAGACGAAATAATTACGGTTGACATACTTGGAAGGCCTGTTACGAATGATCCCGATAATAACAAGAGGCTCTCAAGAGCCTGAATCGCTCACCTGTATTTCAGAGGAGAAGATTTTTTTATGTTTGCAAACTTGATGAACAAATTGTGTAAAATTGTCTTTATAGGGCAATAACTCCTTAAGGGGTCAATTGACAATGATGGTCATATTAACTTTTTTGTAGATCTTACTTAGCTGAACATTATTGCTGCTTACAGTTTAGATATATCTATAATAATATTCAAAATAATAACAAAAAACTGCAAAATTTTGTTAAAACTACCAATTCGGTGGCAGTTCGGTTCGTCTGAAAATTTCAGGGCCGATAGATCTTGACCAATTAAACAATTTTCCCCCTGTCACATTTGCTCTAAAAGATTTAGTTTTTGAGATATAAGCCAAAAACTGCATTTGACCCCTATGTTCTATTTTTAGCCATGGCGGCCATGTTTGTCGATGGATACAAACTTCGGATACAATTTATAAACAAGAAACCTTAAGGAACATTTAGTTAAAATTTGAAGGTAATTGACACAGTAGTTTCAGAGGAGAAGATTTTTAAATGTTAGCAAACTTGATGAACAAATTGTGTAAAATTGTCTTTAAAGGGCAATAACTCCTTAAGGGGTCAATTGACAATTATGGTCATATTAACTTTTTGTAGATCTTACTTTGCTGAACATTATTGCTGCTTACAGTTTATATATATTTATAGTAATATTCAAAATAATAACAAAAAACTGCAAAATTATGTTAAAACTACCAATTCGGTGGCAGCAACCCAACAATGGGTTGTTCGATTCGTCTGAAAATTTCAGAGCTGACAGATCTTGACCAATTGAACAATTTTATGTCAGATTAAGCTTTAGTTTTTGAGATATAAGCCAAAATCTGCATTTGACCCCTATGTTCTATTTTTAGCCATGGCGGCCATGTTTGTCGATGGACCAAACCTTCGGGTATAATTTATAAACTAGATACCCTAAGGAACATTTAGTTAAAGTTTGAAGGTATTTGGCCAAGTAGTTTCAGAGGAGAAGATTTTTGAAATAGTTTACGACGACAGACGACGGGATAACAAGTTTCAGTGGGATAGACAACCGCAAAATCGGAGTATAACGGAAGTTTGCGACCGGTGACATTTCTAAAGTATACGAGTTAGTTACCTTGTGTTTAATATATATTAAAGTATTTAGGTAATCTTTTCAGAGACAAGTGCCTGTGGATAATAAAGTGAAACGTACGCGCTAAACCAAATGATTTTTTTCCGGGTGATCACCCAAGGTAATTACATATCAAACAATAGATCCTTTTCTGCTGGTACATCCTATTACACATGATACAAAACCTTAAGATTGAACACTTTGTTCGTAGAGAGTTAGAATAGCTAATCCCGAGTGAATTCAGAACAATTAACAGCAGTTAATAGAACCACAAAGCAAGTACTTTAATTAAGAATAAGATATTTATTTATGAATTAATATGTAAGCGAAGCAACATGTATCCAGGTGTGCTCAGTTTATTTTAAGGCGTTTAGCAGTTTGTAAATTTCTAGTTTTATGGGAAATAACAGTTTGTTTTCTTTTATCTAGTATGGCAGTTTGACATATCTGTTATCTGATGTGTGACGATTTAACATGTCTGTTATCTAATGTGTGGCATTTTGATATGACTGTTATCTCGTGTGGCTGTTCGATATTTCTGTTATCAGGTGTTTGACAGTTTATAATATCAGTTTATCTGGAAATTTGCTTTCAATTACTGCTTTCTGACTAAAATCATTACCGGCTGCTGGAGAAAATAAGCATGATATTTTGCATTTCAAAATCCCCGTATATAATGTACAGACGGATCAGATTTCAGGTTTTTATATCATGAATCCAGAGAATGTCGAGTGGTAACGACCAAACGCCTTCTCCACTCGATTATCTTTCTGGACATAAACTGTATCTCCAGCATACAATTGCAGGACGGCGGTAAATGTGTAACTATCCCCTGGTGTTTCGCTTGCATAAGGAATCATTATAGATTGTCCACTTTTCATCAATATCATACGAAGTGCATCAGGGGTAGCAGAAACTTCTGTACCTCCAAAAAAGTAGGTACCTTGTTTTGGGGCCTTGAATTGTCCTGTTCCGGGACTGTACGTAACTATTGCCTACGTTTGTGACAATATGATTAAATTTGATTATGACATTTCTCCTCAAAGTAACTGTATTTGCTGTCCATATTGCTAAGAAGGCCGGTCGCGAAGCTGAAAATAAAACATAAGAGTATTGAAATGGCATTTGACATCGTCTCTTCTACCTATAAGTGACAATTTACAATAAAGTATCCAGGCACAATCACTTGGTATATCTGTATATATAGGTGGTTACAACAAGGTTTATGTATACAGCTATATGCGCTATATCAATATATGGGTGGTTACAGCAAAGATTATGTATAAAACCATGTGTTAGTCATGTACAAATTAAATTTTATTTGTAGTTTGACCTTGTCATAACCCATGGTATCAATATATTTTTCTGTTTTAATCGCTGAAGATTTTTTTTATATTCTATATTAATTTCTGACAAATGTGAACGGCAAACCATATTTTTAAAATAAACTTTGACTGCTTTGCATTGAACTCTTTTTCAGAAGAAATGAAGAAAAAATGCAGAAGGTATGACCAGTCCATTTATTTGACCCCTTGAACTCGGTAATAGGACATGAGTATTTCAAATATCAGAACAAATGATTGATTGATTGATTGTTGGATACTTAACGTCCAGTGGCAAATATTTCATGCATGTTCAGGACGAAAACAAGTTAACAACAATGAATACA
Organism: Mytilus californianus; assembly: GCF_021869535.1. NCBI lineage: Eukaryota > Metazoa > Mollusca > Bivalvia > Mytilida > Mytilidae > Mytilus > Mytilus californianus. Next base: position 4,397,883 of record NW_026262669.1, on the reverse strand, counting down.
ATAGGTAACGTCACAGTACCCAAATTGCACCTATTCAGCAAAAATAGCAGCAGAAATCTTACAAGTTTTCTTTGAGACTAAACAATTTTTTATTTTTATGATTTGACATAATACACGTCTTTCAACATAGGTAAATATATTTAAGTATACACAAAACGTTCACAGTATATATCAATAGATGAAGTATTCACTGGAAAAAGTAAAATCTACGGAAACGTCGCCATGCAACGTCCACAAAAAGTCATCAAATAAGATAAGTTAACAGCATCCATTTCTTAAAAAATGAATAGTAAGCATGGAATATTGTCAAATTGTTCTAAATATTTGAAGAAATAAAACAAAACATCTGTTTTTCGATTTTAAAGGATGTGAATTTAAGCATGGATGCAATTTTGGTACTCCTCATTACAGAATCATGCATCGGTTCAAACCCATTTTTCTATGATTCAATATGGATTCAAAATTGAATTGGTGTAACTTTATAGAAATAAGGATACATCTACAAAATAAACACATAATGGAAACTTTTGTCTGGATCATAAAAAAACGTAGGTGAAAAAACTGTCAAAATAGGTGCAATTTGGCGAGGGTTTTACTGCCGGTCGGGAGAAGACCTGTAGTGACCATATATCTATTCCGCAGTCACCCTTGGGGGTCAGTACAAATGTTGTTATTTTTTGTCTACATATTTGCATAATGTTTTCAAATTAGCATTTAAAGAAAACGTACAAAACACCTTTATTCTTGAGATCTTTTATCCATACATAGGTAGAAATGTTAAAGTTAGTTCTAACATTTCACAAAGAGACGTTTTGGTACTACATATCTCATACAAATAGGAAAAACCATGAATTATATTTCCGCAGTTTATTGTCCAGCTAATTTAATTTCTGGGGCCAACATATGTTCAAATTATGATGTAAACTTACAACTTCAAAGCTTCGATTTGACTGTTGCTAGATCAGACTGAATAGTCTGATAACTCCTTTTCAAATTCTCACAGTTTTGTTTCAAACTATTAAACTCCGGAAATAGATCAAGAACTGATTGTTCCGTCTGCAGAGCGGCTCGTCCAAAAAGGTTTAGAGCTACAATTGCAGCAAAGATGTGAACTAATAGTCCAATGACCACTGGTTTTGGTGTGAAGTGACACCCGCGCTGCAGTGATGTAATGACAAGGTTAAAAACTGAAATAAAAGTTTAAGAACTAATTAGCTGTTGCCTGTCAAAGTGTATAACTGTTTTAAAAATGAGCAGTTAAAAGAAATCCTACTTAACAGACCAAAATTCATCTATTATTACGTATTTGAATGTTCCAATATCAATCAAAGTCTTATATGCATTCACCTGTATACGTGCATTTACATAAGGTAGATTTCTATCCGACGCAGCTATTATTATACAGTAAATGTAAAGCGCAACTTTATGTAAAATAAAGCTATATGACACCTTCCTATATATATACTACTGTTTATTGATGAAAAATTCTATCTGCTGAGACAAATGTTTAAAGTTAACGAAACTATTTTCTTACTTTTAAGGTACATGTAATTACCACATCTTCTTTTTTACCTCACCGTTCCATCACTTTTGTCCGTCGTCGTCGTCCGTCCGGTGTAAACTATTTCAAACATCTTCTCCTCTGACACTACTGAACCAATTCCTATCAAACTTAAGCTGAATGATCCCTAGGGTATCTAAAATAAAGTTTGTGTCTTATTTTCTGTTTCGTCAAAAAACATTGCCACCATGGCTAAAAATAGAACAGAGTGGTAAAATGCAGTTTTTGGTTTATATCTCAAAAACTGAAGCATTAAGAGCAAATCTGACATTAGATAAAAATGTTCATTATGTCAAGTTCTATCAGTCCTGAAATTTTCAGATGAATTTAACAACCCATTGTAGGGTTGCTGCCTCTAAATTGGCAATTTTAAGGAAATTTTGCAAAATTAGGTTATAATCTTGAATATTATTATAGATAAAGATAAACTGTAAACAGCAAAAATGTTCAGCAAAGTAAGATCTACAAATAAGTTTTTTATGACCAAAATTGTCAATTGATTCCTTAAGGAGTTATTGCCCTTTAAGGACAATTTTACACAATTTGTTTATCATGTTTTCTAACTTTAAAAAATCTTCTCCTCTGAAACTACTGAACCAAATTAAACTAAACTTAAGCTGAATGATTCTTAGGGTAACTAGAATAAAGTTCGTGTTTTGTTTTCTGTTTCCTCAAAAAACATGGCCGCCATGGCTAAAATAGAACATAGGTAAAATGCAGTTTTTGACTTATATCTCAAAAACTAAAGCATTTAGAGCAAATCAGACAAGAAGTTAAAGTATTCATTAGGTCAAGGTCTACCTGCCCTGAAATTATCAGCCTAATCAGGTATCTGATTTTTAGGTTATTGCCTTTGAATTGATGATTTTAAGGAAATTTGGCAGTTTTCAGTTATTATCTTGAATATTATTATAGATAAAGATAAACTGTAAACAGCAAAAATGTTCAGCAAAGTAAGATCTACATATAAGTGGTACAAAGGGGTAAAACGCATTTGTTTGCTTTTGAAGAAAATATGACAGATACAAAGAACATTTAAATGGCATTTTTAAGCCACTCGTTAATATATACTGAAAAGCAAAATTAATTATTGATGAAAGATTTAAGCAAAACATTACAGGTGAGCGATTAAGGCTCTTTAGAGCCTCTTGTTTATATACATACTATAACTTGTCTTTATAGTGCAATAGAACCGGGACAACTATGGAAAATTAAATGGTGAGCAGCTTTTTATATTTGATTTGCGCCTACCAAACTGATAAAACAAATATACAATTATGTCGCACAGGAAAACATATTGTTCTGATAGCGGATATCATTTTTCCGTTTAAACGGTGAATAACAACGGTAATTTATCTTCCAACAGTTTCCCTAAGTGTGATCATAATACACCATTGTTAGCCTTTCTCAGTCAAGTACTTGATATGTATGTTGACCATGAAGGTGTCAGACCACCAATTCACTCACTCCAATTTAGAACGCATGTAAAAGGCAGTATCCCTTCCCTGACAAAACATAGTGCTTTTGATGTCATTTTTTTTCTTAAAACTATCCAACAAATTTGCTGAAATGAAACTTTTGTTGAAAGAGAAATATATGTAGACACTTTTGAGCTAAAATTTACTTGTTCATGAGTTTGCATTAAAAATGAGGATTAATGCGCTCCATAGTATATTTATTTAAGATTTCCAGAAAACCAGGGGTTTTATTTTGCAGTACTTGTCTTCCGAACGTTAGAAGTTCGCTACATGACTTAAAACATTGGTTGAAAATTGACATGTAGAAAGGTGATACATGTACAATTCAGGATATACTTGGTTTCTATGAAGTTAAACTTAAGGTAAAATATTAAGAAAGCTAGGGAAATTGCAAAGTTTGTTTATCTTAGGTGACATTGAGTTGCATATGGTTTAGGTTCAGGTAGAAATGTCTAGTACTGTCGATTTAAGGTGACATTGGGCTGCATATGATTAGGTACAGGTTAAAATGTCTAGTACTTAACATTTTAGGGTGGAATTGGGTTGCATATGATAAGGTTCTGGTAGAAATGTCTAGTACTGTCGATTTTAGGTGAGAATGGGTTGCAACTGATTGGGTACCATTAGAAATGTCAATAGTCCTGTCGATTTAAGCGGACATTGAGTTCTGGTGGCGTTGTTTGATCTGTACTGTGTTACCCATTACATGAGAGTCTTGGTTGTGTATTCTTCATTTCTGTATTCTTTAATATTCAAACATTTTCTCTATTCTTTCTTCTTTTATCTTTTTTGAACCTTTTTCTCTATTCTTTATAATTTAGCACCCACTTATTCTGTATTCTTTATTTTCATAGCCTATTTTTTTCTTTTGTCCTGGCCCTTTATTCTGTGTTTTTGTCCATTATTCTCCTTTCTGTAAACTCAATCTAGACCCTCAAACGTTCTTGACCTGACGTTTGGTCTTTTTGGCTTTTAGTCTTATTGTTAATTTTGTATCCTGTTTCTATCTAATGAGACAAGTCTATTTCAACTGTATTTTGCGCAATCATCTTACAGTTCCGGAATTGGGATGATCGCCTGCTAATATGTTCAACACCGCCACGTTCTGTGTACCTGTCATAAGACAGCTGCATGAAATTCAGTGGTTGTCTTTGATGCTGTTGTTTATTGTTTTTGAAATCATTTTCAATTATGGAACATATCTCCCTACTTCATAGCTCTGTTTCCTTGCCGGAATTTTGCCCTTAGGTCCATTTTTGTTTTATCAGCTTTTCGTCGTTTCAATTAAATTTGTGATTTCACTATCTTAGCCTCGAGCATCACTGAAGAGACTTTGATTGTCGAAATGTGCATCTGGTTCAGTAAAATTGTTACCGTTATCGTTATTGTACATCAATCAGACCGTTGTTTTACTCGTTTAAATTGTTTTATGTTTTGTCATGTCTATACCTTATACGATATAGGTTTTGCTATACGGTAACCCATATAGTGTTAACGTCTATATCATTTGGTCTCTGGTGGAAAGTTGTCTCATTGGCAATTATAACACATTTTCTTATTTTTATAAATATTAGGAAACATAAAAATATATTAGGAAAAATGCAAAACAAATAATACAATGTGTTCATTGTTTTCACAGTTTCATGACTTTAAATTTTGGTATGCTCAGTAAACGTTCTGCAAAAATTAAACTATTTCAGCAATGAAGGTATAGCGGTCTTACACGTTTTAAACATTTTTAGTACAAAATTATCCGTGTGAAATCATTGATAAGTTCGTTTGAGTATTCTACGGTTAAATATTTCTAAAATAATCTTTATACATATGATTCAATTGTCTATGTTGTTGACTAGAAGTATATATTGCTGAGGGGAAAACGATTTTATTAATTTATGAAATGATATATTTCCAAGTAGAAGAATATGATTTCATATCAGATGCATTATCAGCTCTCGAGCCTTCGGCTCTTGAGCTTATAATACATTTAATATGAAAACTAGCATGTACGTAATGATTTGACATTACAAGAAGGTCTGGATGGGGTTTATATAATAGAGAATAATGCGCAAAAAGTGCAGAATAAAGGGGATATATAATAAGAAAAAAAGACAATAAAATAAAGAATAGAGAATAATTGGGTGCTAAAATATAAAAATAGAGAATAATGGGCAAAATAAATTAAAAAAAAATAGAGAAAAATGATCTAAAGAAATTAAGAAATGAAGGACCCCAAACTGACCCTCTCACAAACTCGGAAACACATTGGGAAACTCCCTGTAGATTGAAGTGAACAGACTTCCTATTAACTGTTTGGCTATAGTCAATCGGAAGTACGTCCCGGTACAATATATTTATATTGTTTTGTATATCGATTAGATTTCTAATGACATAATAGTTAATCTTTTTAAAAAATGTTGAATTATATAAATCACTTAAGTTTTTCTGTGCCAAGCATAGATAGTCTTAGTCGTATTTGGCACAATTATCGGAATTTTGGTTTTGATCGGTACTTTGCCTTATGTCTAGTTTTTTTGTTGTTTTTTTTTTGTGCTTCGTGTCGAGAGTCAAGGCATTTCTACTGACTTTTACAGTTTTTCTTACGTTAAGTTGTAATACAACTGTCCCACGCTTATGTCTTATGTACATCTGAAGGATGTTATTTGATAGTTTGATAGTACTTTATGAATTTCGGTTTGAAGGAGCCAAAAACGTCATACCTTCTCCTTTGATACCATCATTTTAACCTTCTCCTTTGATACCATCATTTTATTAACTTATTGATTAGAAACATAACATCACATTGTTGAAGCTATTATAAACGAACTCATTCTCGTTAAATACTTGTTTTATTGTAAACCGTAAATGATTGACCAGAATTGAAAAAGATGGCGTTATTATAAATATGGTCGCAGTATAAAACAGTAGTATTTTACTCATGATTATATGTAGTGAAATTCTTTACTCTTTTCAGGTAAACTGATCAACATACGTTTCTCTGGTAGCATTACTGAAACCTTCACCTATGATAAGGCGGTCAATCTTTGCAAGCAGAGTGGTTCCAATATTGCATCGACACAACTGTTCGCACAAGCGCGTCAATTAGGTGAGACGTCGTGTGTGTGCCTGGTTAGAAGGATCCCGTGTTGATTCGCTTACCACTAAAAACAACTGTGTAAACAAAACGGCTTGTTCGACTTCGGGAAATATCAAATTCGTTCTTTGCACAACCAATTTTTCCACTTAAAAGTTCGCATGATTCACGCATAGAAATATGTCCTATATATCACAAGTTCTTCTTCTTTTTTAATGGACTAGCTGATAAAATTGAAAAAAAAATGTATTCAAGTACGCATATTGAAATTTGTTACAACATTTAAAGGTCTAGATGTTGACAAAGTTAATCAATGCAATTCAGGAAAATTGTTCCTGACATTTTCCTACGTAGCTCTTGCTTAATCATAATTGGGAAGAAGTGAGACAAGTAATTTTCTCACCGAGGCAAAATTAAACAAAAAAGTTTATTACAAAGAATTAATGAAAGGAGATATTTTTCAACAAATCAACGATAACTTTATGCAATAATAACGATGTGTTTGTCAGTCACAAAACAATTAAGAAGCTTTTAAAAAGTAAATTACAGCTGACACATTCATACTCCGTGCAATAATTTGGAAAAGTTATTCGCTTTGAAGCATTGTAAATAGCTTGGCCATTTTTTATCCATTTTTAGACTGCACTCATAATAATGTTTTGAAATGTTAATATTTTACTTCTTAAAACAGAATATGTACAATATTAATATACGCCTCTGGCATCAGACGATTAAGATGGAAACTGATTAAGGATTTATTGCTAGAACATGATTTCTATTTCTGTAATAAAATATATATCTGCAAAAATGTCTCATTTCCATGTAAAGGCTAGATGCATATGATACATGTGACTCAACTATTCAAAACCTAGAATTGACGACGACTGTATTACCCAGTTAAAAATATACACGAATTATGAATTTTCAACAGCTATGGTAGTTTGCCAATATTTTGTTACGAATTATGATGATATCTGGATGAATACGAGTATATGTTTTGGTACACGTCATATGATGATATCTGGATGAATACCAGTATACGTTTGGCTATACGTCATATGATGACATTTTGATGAATACCAGTATACGTTTGGGTATACGTCATATGATGATATTTTGATTAATACCAGTATACCTTTGTGTACACGTCATATGATATCTGGATCAATACCAGTATACCTTTTGGTATACGTCATATGATGATATATGGATAAATACCAGTATACCTTTGGGTATACGTCATATGATGATTTCTGGATGAATACCAGTATACTTTTGAGTATACGTCATATGATGATATCTGGATGATTACCAGTATATGTTTGGGTATACGTCATATGATGATATATGGATGAATACCAGTATACGTTTGGATATACGGCATTGAGACAACAAACGAACAATAAACGATATGCTAATTAGAAAAGATTCATTAAAAAATAAAATGACAAATAATGAAAAATATTTCCTTATCCACATTACAAATCAGGAACTACTAACAGACCAGCAAGAAAATGCACAGAATACAAAACTAAAAAATAACTAAAACTAAAGCAACACGAACCCAGTGAAAACTAGAGGTTTACTCGTGCGCTCCATACTAGTCCCTGTTCTACTTTTGCCATCCGTCGGTCTGTTAACGGAAGGTTTATAGTTGCATCAAAACAATCGGCAATGTAACCTAAATTAATAATGGAAATGAAAGCTGTCTTTATAAAAATAACATGTTAAATGTGTAGTAATATTATCACATCAACTTTCGTGTATAGTAAGTATATTGCGAAGATATCAATAATAACACATACATGTATACGAGAGGGAAAAAGGATTTTTCATAGACAAATTGTCACATCCAAGTTATGAGACAATCACCTACCAGAAGTATAAACGGCCGTCAAAACCGCTTGCCAAAACCATAAAATAAACATGAAACGAAAGATATCATAGGGATAGTCAAACAAACCCAAAAACGGTGCTTAAAAGTGGCGTTAAAACACCAAAAATCTTATCAAATCAAAAGGTAAACAAAACTGTATGACAACTATCATTGTCCAAGCGTTATTACTTTGTTGGTTGTGATAATCATGTTGCGCCTTCTCTTATGATTTTGTAAGCAAGGATGTATCAATATTGACTACTTGGGATTACGGTAGATACTACACACGAAATATTTTGTGATAATATTACTATTATATTCACAAGTCTTTTACAAACAAAGCTATCACTTTCAATTATGAATTGTTTTTTATAGTCAATTGTTTTGATTTTTGAAAGATGTATTTCTATTGCAGTAGTTTGTTTGCCTACCTTTAACTGTACGATGATCACTGAAGAGACATTGATTGTCGAAATGCGCATCTGGTGCAGAAATTGGTACCGTTTATGTTATTAACATGAATGGAAAAGTTGAATTGGTTTACATAGCTAATTTCGGGGCGTTTTATAGCTTACTATGCGGTATAGGTTTTGCTCATTGTTGAAGGCCATACGGGACTTGTTAACTTCTATTTCATTTGGTCTCTGGTGTAAAGTAACTTGCTGTTTGTGAATATTAAAGGTAATTATCACATCTCCTTGTTTTTATAGTTTATATCTTGTCTTTATAGTGTAATATAACCGAGGCCTCTATGGAAAATAAAATGGTGATTGTACCAAATTAATAACATATTATTAACAAATATATACAATTATATCACACAGGAAAACATGTTGTCCTTAAGGCGGATATCATTTGTTTGTTAAAACGGCAAATACTAAAGGGAATTTCCGATTTTTCGTACGAGTGTGGATAGTAAACAAGTGCCTGTGGTATGTTGACCATGAAGCAGGTACCTAATTCAGAACATGTATCTACGGAAGCAGATGTGTATCCGTATGGACGACATTTACATGTGAACTGATGATGCATGGTATGGTAGATGTCCTTCAGTTTAACTTTATTATGTCACTCAGAATTACTTAACATGAAGATCACTCTACTAAATTCATGCAAATAATTCTACTATCAAATCCGAAAGCAAAAACTGTCGATGAGATGATGCTTAAAGGTTGCATAAAAAAGATATGGGTGTCCGCTAGAACTGCATAGTGGTAAGGGTAGTCAGTTCGAAAACCAGTTATTATCATTATATCATTTTTATGTAAATTCATAGACATAGATAAGACCAGGACGACACCAGTCCATCCTCTATCAGATGGATTAGTCAGTTTTATTGTATTATGTCATTCAAACTTCTTAAACTAATTGTTTGATTTGATTATTCAAGACATCTAGTACACAATAATGTATATTGTGGCAATTTTATTCGCAAAAAATATAAAGTATATCATAGTTATCCAGATACACAGCCCGTTGAGCATATTTGTTTGAAATTTACATGAAACGATGTTTGGCAAATATGGTTTGAAATTATTTCAAACCTTGTCGTTTCATAAAGGTCTTTCAATCTTTAACATGAAATCAAATCACAATTGCCTAAAGATGATTCAAAACTGCAATTTGTTTTATAGAATTTGGCAAATTTTGAGTAGTTTTTCCATAGAGAAAAAAAGGAATTAGAAGGACATTCTCCACAACATTCAAAATACCTTTTATTGTTTTTCTTTTGGCTTGGTTTTGTATTTGTTTTACTTCTATCTATGTATACATTTATGCCTAAGTCATTAAGTATGAGTGATATATGAAAAAAAAATGGTTTTTGCAGAGTTACACCTTCATGGCGTTACAATTATGTTATCGTTTTGACCCTTTTAAACTATATATCGGGACTCATTGAGCAAATAAAATAATATGATGACTTTTTTTATTTTCGTATCACTAAAACGGAATGCTTTTCTGCCATAACGCATCATTTCTAAACCAAGTTATGTGAAAATAGGGAAACGTATATTCGACCAAACACAAATTTTGGTGAGAAAGGTGTACATCTAAAGATGTGACAAATATTATTTATTCAATGTTCAAATGCAATTCAATGAGTTCTAAATGCATGCAAAATTACAACAAAATCCTAATAGTATCATTTTAAGTATACTTTCATGTTTGAATTTTTTGTTTTTATTTTAATTCTCAATTGGTACATAAAATTAAATGTTTCACATTGGAATAGCCCAGTAGATAAAAGATAGCCGATCATATATATTAATGAATTGATACTATATAATGAAACCAGAAAAAATTGAATAATAACGACCAAACGCATTTTCTGTAGAATTGTCTTTTTGAAAATAAATCATATCCCCAGTAGTCTTGTCCAATACAGCGGTAAATGTGTACACTATAAGTTGCATTACCGGCCGAAATGTTTATTAAAAATGCTCAACTTTTCATAAATTATTACTATTCTTCCGAAGAAGTAAGTACGTTTTTAGTTGTTTTTTTTTTAATTGACCAGTTGTAGTATTGTACCCACGTGTGTGTGACAATTTTGTTGAATTTTATTATTTCATTTCGGTACAAACAAATTGGACCTGTGGTTACCATTGCTAAAAAAGCTGGACGCTGAGCTGAAACTAAAAAAAAACATTTTTGTGTAAGATATTCATCCTTTTTCTACCTGCAGGTCAATGTTTACAAAAACAAATTTTGTTAATAATCACGTTTTATACAGGCATATGTATGTGATAACAGCACAAAATTTCTGTGAACTTAATTTTTTTGCCTTTTTTTACCCATTATCTATTCTTTACATTTTAGCACCAAATGATTCTGTATTCTTTATTTTCAAAGCCTGTTTTTCTCTATTCTTTATTTTTCTGCTCCTTTATTGTGTTTTTTCGCTCATTATTTCCCTTTCTGTAAAACCCATCCAGACCCTCTTACGTTCTGTTTCTATCTGATAAGACAAGCCTATATCAACTTTATTTTGCAGTTTGTTATTATGTTGTTCCGTTATCCTACATTTTCAGTATAGGGGTGAGCGCTCGCTAATAAGTTCAACCACGCCGCTTTCTGTATGTGCTTGTCCTAAGAAATGAGCTTGAAATTCAATGGTTGTCGTTGATAACTGTCTATTATACATTGTCATATTTGTCTTTCGTTTATTGTTTTGGAAATCATTTTAAATTATGGAATATACATGTATTGCCCTATTTCATAGTTTTGATTCCTTGCCAACATTTTGCCTTACATATTTGTCATATCAGATGCATATCAGCCCTCGAGCGTTCTGATCTTGAGCTTATATTATATCTGCTATGAAAACTAGCATGTAATTATTTGATAATACAAACCAGGAATCACTATATTGTTTTTTAATAATTACATCGATTAGATTTCTAAGGATATACAATATACTGCTTTATATTTACTGTATATAAAATGTCAAATTATTCAAAATAGATCAGAGATTACGTATATCAATCTCACCCCAGGCATAGATAGCATTAGTCGTATTTGCCAATATTATTTGGAATTTACGTTTTTGATGCTCTTGTATTTTTTAAATTCATGTGTTATTCCAAAATTGATTAAAGTGTGTGCGTCTAGCGTGTTACTTTTCGGCTCCTGTGTTATGGTAGTAATTTAAAGAGGCAGGTTTGTCCGTGTCTTATTATGTGAAACATCCCAATCAGTTGAATCAAAATTTATAATAACCGGAGCACAGCTCCATGTCATGTAAAACAACCTGCAAGTTTGATAGAGGTTTGTCAAGCTACTTTCAATGAACTGCTAAAATCTTGCAGTATGCTACAGTTCTTAAATACAGTTATCAAATAAAGCATGATGTATTAATTAGCTGTAATTGACTTAGTAGTAGTAACTATGCGTACTATTAGATCAGTACGTTGTGTCTTTTGTCTTTATGTTAAGTTGTCTTTTGTGTAATATGTGGATCTGATAAATAAAGCCATTTCTAACTGATTTTTACATCTTTTTCTTATTTTAAGCTGTTATTCCGGTGTCTCAGGTTAGGGGATAGTGCGCGCCAACACATATGTTTAACTCTCCTGTCAAAGAGCCTGATGTCTTTAGTTCCTGTCTGTCATATTTGTGTTAAGTTCATTGTTTTGTGATGAATCAATCAACTGGTTTTCTTGTTTAAATTGTTTCACATTTTTTCATGTCGAGCCCCTTTGAAGCTCAGTATACGGTATGGATTTTATTAATTGCTGAAGGTCGAAGGATGACCTATAGTTGTTTACTTTTTAGTTTTAGACTCTTGTGGATGGTTGTCTCATTGGCAATCATACCACATCTCGTTATGTTTTTACTAGCCGACAGTTTCCTGTTTTTTTGTCCATAATAATAAATTAACATGTTGTGTAAAAGTAGAAATAATTGAAATACAGGTAAAATCGGGAAAAAGAGGATACTCCACAGTCTGCATTTAAGTACATGTTGAGCTCATCTAACTTAAGATAATGTCTCTTTGTTAGCTATTGTCATCTCTTATAGTCAATTCTCTTTATGGAGAAGCTGATTTCCGTAGAACTTGAATCGTTCATCAGGCACTAATAATTATATTGTTTTGATATTATTTCACCCTAATTTTGCTGATCATGAATGTTCTTAGAAACAAATTGTTTATATTATTTTTCTTTAATAAACAACTTTCCAAATGTGTTTTACGAAGCGCCTATGGCTTGATGTTTGCTTACTTAACATCTAGTGGCAAATATTTCGTGCATATAACATATTGAGAAAAAGTTTACTATGAATCCAATTGGTAGTTTCGGAAAGTGGATGAACTATTGATAAAAAAGAAATTATTTACACCAAGGTTCCAACTCCCTCAGATAACGTTGCCATTTGTGCATAGGCTATGCTTTTAGAACCCTATTGGTCATATATTTTCTCAAGCATTTAAATAATTATGCATCCTTCAATTTCAATCTTTTGGGGTGTGAGAGTTCGTGATGAACACCAAATTGAAAGTTAAATTTTCTATACGAGGTGAAAAAAATACGTTATTTCTTGGTATTTTTGTTGAAGCATTTTAAAAAGTAAAATAACAAAAATACTGAACTCCAAGGAAAATTCAAATCGCAAAGTCCCTTCTAAAATGGCAAAATCAAAAGCTCAAACACATCAAATGATTGGAAAACAACTGAAATATTCCTGACTTGGTACAGGCATTTCCTTATGTAGATAATGGTGGATTAAACCTGGTTTTATAGCTAGCTAAATTTCTCACTTGTATGAAAGAGGGACGAAAGATACCAGAGGGACAGTCAAACTCATAAATCGAAAACAAACTGACAACGCCATGGCCAAAAATAAAAAGACAAACAGACAAATAATAGTACAGATGACACAACATAGAAAACTAAAGACTAAGCAACACGAACCCCACCAAAAACTGGGGGTGATCTCAGGTGCTCCGGAAGGGTAAGCAGATCCCGTTCCACATGTGGCACCCGTCCTGTTGCTTATGTTATTACAAATCCGGTAAATAGTCTAATTCAGTAGGTTACATTCGTGAAAAGGGAAGGGTATTATAGTTACGACATAAGGAACATATCCGATATCATCTGTGAAACGGTTATTCCATAACGGTCAACCAACTCGTGATGGAGTCCGTAAAATTTACGAAGGGATGACTTCAACTTCACCATTTGGAACTCTTGGTTTAATAGCTTCCTTGTGAGCAGCAATCCTCTATCAAGGAAATCATGATAGGAAATACAAGCCCAGGATATCATATCAATTGGGAGATACATACTCCGTATGCAGGCGCTGCTGGAATGCTGCTACATAGAAATGGAAAGTTCACAATTAGGAAGCTGAAATCATCTCTTTTGTCGTAAAGTTTTGTTTTGAACCTACCCTCATTGTAAATTTCTAGATGCAAGTCAACATATGAGGCAGACCTAACTGTATCTGTAGTATCCTTTATCTCTAGTTCGATGGGATAGATTCGTTCAACATAGTCACCAAATTTTGTATTACTTAGTGAGAGAACATCATCTATATAGCGGAACGTAAAGTTAAAGGATATTGCTTACTTCTTATCTTTCTTCCTAAGAAGTTCCTGTATGAAGTCAGCCTCATAATAATAAAAAAAACAAGTCGGCAAGAAGAGGGGTACAATTGGTTCCCATTGGAATTCCGACAGTCTGTTGAAAAACACGTCCTCCAAACGTAACAAAAATGTTGTTAACCAAGAAATCAAACATCTTGATAATGTCAGTTTCAGAGAATTTTTTGTTTGAATCAGAGTGATTCTTTACAAAGTAGGATTTATCCCTCCCCAAGACAAGGTACTTGTATCTACGTTCGCCATTCTTTTTAATGAAACAAAGTAATACCAACTCTTTCAATTTGTCTTTTAGTTTGGAATGGGGAATACTTGTGTGAAGTGTAGAAAAGTCAAATGTTTTAATACTATTGCAAGATGAGAGAGTCTTAGATTGTATGTACTCTAAAAGATCTTTGGATTTTTTTAGTATCCACATCTGATTCACGCCACCTCTAGAATAGGCAGTTTCACAATAACTTTGGAGCCCGGCTTTGATTGCTCATAAAATATATGTTAATAATTTAGAAAGAAGTTGTTTGGAGCACTTGGAAGACCCATCAATATACCGTTGTTTGAAAGGACACTTATGTAGTTTATGTATCCAATACAGTGATTGAAGATACAGTTCTTCATCTTTGGAAAATGAAAGGATATGGAGTAAATGTACATCGCACACAATACATAGAAAACATAGAAAATTATCAATGAACAGGGCTTTTATTCCTGTTCTTCATCTTGACAGTTGATGTAGGGTCTTCAACAATGAACGAATCATTCATACCCTACAACAAGGTCAAGACGGCCCCTAGCGTCGACTTAAGCGGTACTATTGATAAAGATAAACCACAGTTCACCTTCTTGCTCCCCACCCGCCTCGGAGTGCCAACTTGTGCGATGCTTGTGTACGACGGTTCTCCAGTCGAAAGCACCAGGGATACAAGAAAAGTGCAGTAATTTTGAAAGACATCGATCGCCGCTTAAATATGGTTGAAATTCCAAAGGAACATAGAACAGACCTATGATTATCCAGGATTTCCTCTTTGGTAAGTGTCGTGAGGGTATATGTTGAATTTCCAAATGAATTGTCAATACCTAATTCATTTATCAAGCAGTTTATGCAATGATATTTACACACAAACACGATGTTGTTTGGGGCTTTATCTGCGGGGACAACAACATATTTGTCATGGAGGTAGGACAAGTGTTTTGCAACATTTGGGTCTTTAAAAATTGACGTAGCGTGGGTATTGATAGACCCATTTAGTTTCTTAATTCGGATTTGTATCAACGACCTAACAGACTTTATCCATTCGGAAAGAGTATCTACGTCTTTTCTCTCGCGTTTAGCCCATTGCCTGGCATAATCCTCGACTGAATCCATCAGTATTTTGAAGTTGTATTTCCAATTGATGGATTTAGGCTCTCGATTTTTATGACCTTTGGTTAACAAATTTCGCAGGGAAGTGTTATTGACATTGTTAAGGTATCCGGTAATAACGTGGCCAGCAGGACTATATGTGAATTGGGAACTAGCACAGGTGCAATAAGGAGGTTTAGACTTGAAGTCGTCAATGTTGAGATCCTGCAAAACGTGTTTTTAATTGAAAATTTTAGTTGCAATTGGTTTGGTATAGGTATTTTATTTTATTTTTTTAAGAAATTATTGGTACAGACAGATCTTTAAAATATTTTCGACTGAACTAATTTATGATGAAGGATATTGCCTAAGTTGACGCCATCGAGACCTTTGTTGGCAAAGGAAAGATTTTTTCTCTTTTTCATCTTTTCCAATGGGAACTGGTTTGAAATGTCTGTGACTTGCAATATCCGAAATGATAGCTGTAAGTTTGTATTGGTTTGAATGAGGGTTTGTTACAGTGGTTTCCAAACATAAATTGAACAGAGCATGAAGTTTTGAAAGGGGTAATGAGTAAAGTTTCGTGCGAATGTGATGAATACCTAACGGCTTTAGTATAAATGGCAGCAAGTCATTAATAGAAACATCATGCAAAGTAGGTGATGTATAATGACGATGACCATGACTGCGTCTACGTCGAAGAGTAGAGTTGAAAATATTCATCACATTCACCAAGCTACAGGAAGGACTAGATAGAATACCTATACCATCAATTTTGTCATTGCAACCATATGGTGTCGCAGTTCCCAATTGTCGAATCCAGTAGTCCTCTTTTTGTCTACGGAGAGGCGTTGCAAGTTGAGGATTGATAGTCTTGTGGTATATTTTGACAGTCGCATAAAATTCCATTGTATTGACAACAATGTGTGAACAAAACAAACTGATATAATAGGTAAAAATATCAAAAATATGGGTACAGCAGTCAACTTTGTATATCTTGATCACTATAAAAACAAACAAATATGCCAACAAAAAAATAAATGGCATATAGACATAGCACATAAGCAAAAATGAAAGCCAAGAATACAAAAATGACAACAGCACAACAACACATTGGCGGGGTGCATAAATACCGAGCCACGCCAAAAGGATATTACCAAAAATAGACTTAACAGTTAAAGTTAATAATTTACAAAGACAAATAAAAGAACATTTTAACACGTAATTAAGATGATAAACAACGTCAGAACCTAGAATCTATACTTCAAGACCATCATATATTATTTGTGAAGTTGATACAGATTTATCAACAAGGTCTTGGTATCTTCCGATGAAAAGGGACGAGACGTTCTTTGACATACTCCTGGTTCATCAGCTTTCTGCTCAGACACTGGTGACGTTTTATAACGTCTGTGTAGCAGCTGCAAGCTCTTGAATACCGAACGAGTTGGGAAATGTATATCCCATATGTAGGTGAAGTTGGTATATTGCTACTTAGGTGGGGGAAATTGATATTTTCAAAATTAAAATCGTTTTTCTTAGATTCTGGTAGTGAGATGACCGTTTATGTCAATTCGAGGTATAAGTCTAAAACTGAGGCGGAGCAAGCCGTGTCTGATGTTTCTTTAATTTCTAGTTCTGGAGGATATATTGATTGAACCCAATCAGAAAAATTTGGATTGTTAATTAAAAGAACATCATCAATATATCTGAATTTGAAATTAAATGATCTGGCTTCTATGTTCTTCTTGATCTTGACAAGTGTCTGAAGAAAATCCGACTCATATGAAAATAAACAGAGGTCGGCAAGGCATGGTGCACAGTTTGTTCCAAAAGGAATGCCGACAAATTGTTGAAAAAGTCTACCTCTAGTTTCAACAAGCGCAACTGATCCTGTTTAAAGAATTTCTTGTTGAAACATTCTTAGCCCAACTGATCCAGTTAAAAGTATTTCTTGTGGAAGTATTCTGGGCCCCACTGATCCAGTTTAAGGTATTTCTTGTGGAAGCATTATAAGTCCAACTGATCCAGTTCAAAGTATTTCTTGAGGAAGCATTCTCAGCCACACTGATCCAGTTAAAGATATTTCTTGTGGAAGAATTCTCAGCCACACTGATCCCTTTTAAGGTGTTTCTTGTAGAAGCATTCTCAGCCCCACTGATCCAGTTTCAGGTATTTTGTTAGGAAGCATTCTAAGCCCCACTGATCCAGTTTCAGGTATTTTGTGTTGAAGCATTCTAAGCCCCACTGATCCAGTTAAAGGTATGTCTTGCGGAATCATTCTCAGCCCCACTGATCCAGTTTACGGCATTTCTTGAGGAAGCATTCTCAGCCCCACTGATCCAGTTTAAGGTATTTCTTGTGGGAGCATTCTTAACCCCACTGATCCAGTTTCAGGTATTTTGTGTGGAAGCATTCTAAGCCCCGCTGATCCAGTTTCAGGTATTATGTGTGGAAGCATTCTAAGCCCCACTGATCCAGTTTCAGGTATTTTGTGTGGAAGCATTCTTAGCCCCACTGATCCAGTTAAAGGTATTTCTTGTGGAAGCATTCTCAGTCCCACTGATCCAGTTTAAGGTATTTTGTGTGGAAGTATTCTCAGCCTCACTGATCCAGTTAAAGGTATTTTGTGTGGAAGCATTCTCAGTCCCACTGATCCAGTTGAAGGTGTTTTGTGTGGAAGCATTCTCAGTCCCACTGATCCAGTTTAAGGTATTTCTTGAGTAAGCATTCTCAGCCCCACTGATCAAGTTTAAGGTATTTTGTGTGGAAGCATGCTCAGCCCCACTGATCAAGTAGAAAGTTTTTTTATGTGAAAGCATTCTGTTGGTGCAATCAACAGTTTTTTTTCTATGACGTCATATATTTAGGGACCATGCATAAATGACCCTTAGTGGTGGTATTGTTAATAAAGATACTTATATAAAACTAAATATCACTGGAATCAGAATATCAGATTTTTCTCTAATAAAATAAAATGTAATTTTAACATAAGAAAAAATGTTGTATCCAGAGAAAATGAAAAAAAGGCCCAATCTGACATGAAAAACTTGAAATCAGGTCATGTGTATATGTAAGCGTAATTTCATTCCACTGTGTATTTATTCCGGGTAATTGTTTTTCACTTGAGAATATTGGATGTAAATAGTTTGAAAGCGTCGATCTTGATATCGTTGTTTTGTTTATATTAGACCTGTTTATTGTTTACATAAATTAATGGGTTAAAATTATAAAAAATTTCAAGGAACCAGTTTAATTAATCTGAATCAATCTATCATTTTATGATATATAGATATTGACATAGAAGTGATTTTATCTCCAAGTCGACCAAAACGCAAATGCACAGAAAAACTTCCGCAATCCAGTATGAATATTACAATTAGTGACAATTTAAAATCATATGATTTTATGGATTTGCATAGAAAAATTATTTAAATCTAATTCGTTAATAAGGCATTATTGTGTTATCAAGTGTTCAAAATGAATACTAAAACACTTCATCAATGAATGGATCTAAAACACTAGTGTAATAAATCCTGGTGCAAAATAACTTGTGCAACCATTCCTGGTACCAAATCACTAGTGTAATCAGTGGCGGGTCCAGAACTTTTATAAGGAGAAAAGGGGGGTGGGGGTACTGACTGCCATAAGAGGGGGCCCGCTACAGTCATGCTTCAGTGATTCCCTATATAATCAACCAAATTTTTCCCGTGAAAGAGGGGGCCCGGGCCCCCCTCACGTCCCCCCCCCCCCCTTGGATCCGCCTATGGTGATCATTCCTGGTTCAAAATCACTAGTGTAATCATTTCTGGTACAAAAGCACTAGTCTAGTGTAATCATTCCTGGTTCAAAAACACTTGTGTGAACATTCCTTGGATGAAAAACATATTTTACATAAATCAACTATGCAAGTTCTAGTTAATTGAAATACCCCCCAAAAATACCAAGCCCCATCATTATATATTTCCCCTTCAAAAAACTCTCTGAAGAATATTATGATGAGGGGTGGATATTTTACACTGGACCCGGATTTAAAAACCTAGTGAATTTTTGTTGGTGGTTAAAAAACACTTGGAATTTTCATCCTCCGGATAAAGTACACTGGCGGAATCAAACCACTGTTACACATACACATGTAGGCATGATACAGGCACTTCATATGATGAAGACATAATCTTTCAATCAGTTTAATTGAGGTCTGGAGCTGGCATGTCAGTAAATGCTAGTAGTCTGTTGTTATTTATGTATTACTGTCATTTTGTTTATTTTCTTTTGTTTCCTATTCTGACATCGGACTCGGACTTCTCTTAAACTGAGTTTTACTGTGCGTACTGTTGTACGTTTGTTTTTTCTACATTGGCTAGAGGTATAGGGGGAGGGTTGAGATCTCAAAAAACATGTTTAACCCCGCCGCATTTTTGCGCCTGTCCCAAGTCAGGAGCCTCTGGCCTTTGTTAGTCTTGTATCATTTTTAATTTTAGTTTCTTGTGTATAATTTGGAGTTTAGTATGACGTCCATTATCACTGAACTAGTATACATATTTGTTTAGGGGCCAGCTGAAGGACGTCTCCGGGTGCGGGAGTTTCTCGCTGCATTGAAGACCCATTGGTGGCCTTCGGCTGTTGTCTGCTCTATGGTCGGGTTGTTGTCTCTTTGACACATTCCCCATTTCCATTCTCAATTTTACATTTCAGTTAATCAAAACTGTTTGAATTTCATAGATTTTTACCTGATCTTTAAAAAAATTCTCGCTTCAGGGTACGTTCGCCAGCTACGGAAAGAGCTACAGTAGCTTCAAATAAGTTTCAATTTTCGCTACCAAAAAAACAGGAAGTTTACAGTGTTGTCTCCCCTTAAAACATGTTATTTAATCTAATTTTTAAAATTATTTTAATCTTTTAACCTATTCCAATTGAAAGCTAATTAACTAATTTTTACCATCAAATACAAAAGACATGATACGTTTTTACCAATTATGTAAATAAAAAGGAATTTTCCCCCATGGCTATTTTTAGTCGGGGAATAACCCCTAGTTTTTTTTTATACGAAACTGTTTATAGCACCCTTTTCCCCACCGCTCCAGATTTATGTATTTCTTGCTTATGCATTCTAAGCGCCTAATATCTAGTTTAAGGAAGCATTCCTTGCTCCAACGATACAGATTAAGTAATTTCTTGTCGAAGCATTCTAAATGCATAAGATCCAGATTTACATACATCTTGAGGAGGCATTCTTAGCGCCTCTGATCCGGTTTTAGGTTCATTTATTTCTTGTTGAAGCATTCGCAGTACCTAAGATCCAATTTGAGGTAAATGTTGTGGAATCAATCTAAGCAACACTGATCCAGTTTGAGGTATTTCTTGCGGAAGCATTCTAAGCGCCACCGATTCAGTTTCAGATATTTCTTAGGGAAACATTATAAACGCCACTGAATTTGAAGTATTTTTGTGGGATCATTCTAAGCGACAGTAATCTAGTTTCATGTATTTTTTGTGGAAGTATTTAAAGCGCCACTGATCCAGATTGAGGTATTTCTTGTGGAATCATTCTAACCGCCACTGGTCCAATTTGAGGTATTTCTTGTAGAAACATTCTGAGCGCCACTGATTTAGTTTCAGGTATTTTTTAAGGAAACATTTTAAAAACCACTGATCTAGTTTCAGATATTTCTTGTGGAAGCAATCTAAGATCCTCTGATCAAGTTGCAAGTATTTCTTGTGGAATCATTTTAAGAGGCACTGACCCAGTATGAGGTATTTCTTATGGAAGCATTCTAAGCGCCACTGATTCAGTTTGAGGTATTTCTTGTGGAAGTATTCTAAGCACCACTGATCCAGTTTGAAGTATTTCTTGTAGAAGCATTCTGAGCGCCACTGATTCAGTTTCAGGTATTTTTTAAGGAAACATTTCAAATGCAACTGATATAGTTTCAGATATTTCTTGTGGAAGCATTCTAAGATGCTCTGATCAAATTGCAAGTATTTCTTGTGGAATCATTTTAAGAGCCACTGACCCAGTATGAAGTATTTCTTATGGAAGCATTCTAAGCGCCACTGATTCAGTTTGAGGTATTTCTTGTAGAAGCATTCTAAGAACCATGATCCAGTTTGAAGTATTTCTTGTGGAAGCATTCTAAGCGCCACTAACCCAGTTTCAATCATTTCTTGTGGAATCATTCTAAGCACCACTGGACCAGTTTTTTTGTCTTTCTAAGGGAAAAATTATAATCAACCCTAATCCAGATTCAGGTATATCTTGTGAAAGCATTCTAAGCGCCACTGATCCAGATTCAGGTATTTCTTGTAGAAGAATTCGAAGCGCATAAGATTCTGTGTAACATATTTTGTGTGGAAGCATTCTATACGGTCAAGATTCCGTTTACTATATTTCTTATGGAAGTATAATTATGATTATGATTTGTCTGAACAGTTACTAAATGGTACTGTCACTTAGTGAAATATCTGAACAGTACTGGATTTACATTTAAATCTAGATGTGAATATAAATCAAACTACAAACAAAACATAAATTTAATGTTAAGATATTTCTGATGATGTTAACAGGATGTTTCAGACTAAAATTTGTTTACAAGTGTAAGATAGATGTTTACCTCCACATCACTTGAACTCTGGTGGATAGTTGTCCACTTGTATCATACTACAACCCCTTTTCTTCATATTTCTTAGTCAATTATTTAAAAAAGAAATAGAAACTAAGGTTTACCCATCTCGGTCAAGCTGAGATAAAGAGAACATGGCTATTTTTTTTTTTAACTTAAAATATTTGACTTTCCTTAAATTTCAAATGTTTTATTTTGGGCAGTCCTGATGAATGAAAATTTAAGAAATCTAAGAAAAGTTGTTCTGACAAAAAAAAAGAACAAAGTGATATATTTCATTAAGTATATGTCTGTCATAAAGGTGATGTAGCTTTTTTACAGTTTTTGGGTCATTTCTTGTGGTTTCTGTTTTCTGCTCTTTGGTCGTGTTGTTGTCTCTTTGACACAATCCCCGTTTCCATTTTCTATTCTATGGACTTGGTTGAGTACTGATCATTTTTAAAGCTGTCATAGCATATTCAAAGCATCAGCTCAACTTAGCCTTGGTTTTTTTTAATCACGTGATTATTTTTTTATTCTAATTAAGTCTGACAGGTAAGGTAATAAAAGTTTAAAAAAAATAATCCATCAAATAAATTCCCAGATAATCTGTTCAATCCAAAAAAAATGATTCATTTTATTTTCTTTACCAGAAACTCTCTTACTTTTATTTGAAATATCGCCGGATTTACATGTTTTATGGGCAAACTTAACCCCTGCATCTTTGAACCGACAAGGTCAGTATGCCCTTTATCTGTTTTCTAATGAATAGCTTTCATCCCTACCAATATAAATACATGAATTTGATAATTCATCACATTTATATTAGCAGGAATATGGAAATTATCCTAATCTAGATATTTATACCTTTGCTCAATTTACTAAAATATAATTTAGGCCCAACAAACCCTCACAAATGTAATTTACATATATAGTACAAAGACGAACTTACAAGGTTAATTCGAAAAAAGGAGGAAATCCAAAAAACCTGACAAAATCCAAAGCTCATCAAGATTAACCAATAGAACAAAAGGACAATAACTGTCGTATTCCTGACTTGGTACAGGCATTTTCTGGAGAAAGTGATGGCTTAACCCTGGTTATACAGCTATCTTAACCTACCAATTGTATGACAGCAGTTTAAAGCTCCGCCACATCGGGCGATCGAGGCAGACATACAGGTTAGCATAACAATATTCGGATCCAGCAGCCAAAAACATACATGTAGCTGATAGTACATACAGTATAGAAAAATATATTTTCACTTTCCCAAAAATTGGGTTTCTAGCAGCCAAAACTGTGTAAACATCTTAATTTTTTACGGTGATGTTGTTTACCGAGCCCGTAAATTTAGATACGATCCGGGTAAACTAATCGATCCTTTAAATAAACTAATTCTAAAAAGTAACCAACTGTAATGGTAGCTTTGGACTTTTATGTTAATTGTTGGGAAATGATTCGATACAATAATAATCTTTTGTGTGTTTGCAAACGCTCGTTATGTGGTTAATAAATGCTTTGTGACCTGCTCATTTACCAATTCAGGTAAATGGTAAAAGTGTTTTCTTTTTTTTTTGTAGTATTTGGAAACGTAAGAAACTCAAATTTATTTGTCTTTCAACAACTTGCTCGGTTTGACACCTAAGTGTGAACAAATATACCAGGACAAATTGATCGCAGATATCCATACGAAATTGTGTATGTTGACGCCAAACTAAATAATAGAAAACAAATGATTAATCATTGTTTAACAAAATAGGTTTAACATGTTTAGATTAAGATTTAAACCATCCATGATGGAGATATAACGTCTTAAATTTCTTTTGTTCCTTCAAATAAAATAAGATATGATTTTCTTAGTAACTTAAAACTTGGTGTATGCGGAGGAGCGTCTGTTAAGTCAGAAATTATATAAGAGTACAGTACTAAAATCTTCCAGTAAGTATAAAATTTCACTATTTGCCGTTGCTTTGTCAAGTACTTGATAAGCATGACATGTATTTCCGGAAACAGATGTGCATCCGTATTCATCAATAAGGTTATTGTAATGTTGATTCAAATGAAGGTTAAGTGATTGCTTTAGCAGATCTGCATCCGTGACGATAATAGTGGTAGATGTCCTTCAGATTTAGCTTATTCAGAAATACTTTTAAAATTGGTTGTTTTAGAAGTAACTACATGATATCTCGAAAAAAACGAAATCTAATGTCATACCTAGATAATAACATTGACGGTATCAATTTTGTTGCACAAGACGCGCATTTTGATAATTTATGTCTCTTCGGTGATGCTCATGGCCACATTATTTTAAAGTTATTGAAGGTTTGTCAGGAGTGGCAAATATTGCATTGATAGGTTGATGCTGCATAATTGAAATAGAAAATCCTTCACATTGGGACACTTTTTCTTAAAAAAGCAGAATTAAAACTGAAATTATGATTAAAGTAATACAAAATTAAATCTAAATCGGTGGCAGAATTACTTAAAGAAACTACATATTTGTTTTTCTAATCCCAACGCTTTGACTTCGGGTGCTTTTATCGTAAATAATCGGAAAGCAATTAATGATATGAACTTTTATCACATGTTGTCAGGAATGCAAAGAGCTCCATTAAGAAGGAATTAGGCTGTTAAATTGAAGCTCTCTTTTTTTATTTAGTCGTAACTATATGAAAAGTATACAGGCAGGCAGTCGTGGGTTGAATTTGCTAAAACTAGCTCTTTCTTTTTTCAGTATTTGCCAAATTTAAGCGGCATCCATACAGAAATGCATCTTGCAAAGTTCTTTTTTCACCTTGAAATTTATTGATGATGTTCTGTCACTAATAACTCACATTGTTGTCAATATAATGGAATGCTATGCGACTGTTACACAAGTGAGAGGTTTAGCTAGCTATAAAACTAGGTTCAATCCACCATTTTCTACATAAGAAAATGTCTGTATCACTTCAGGGATATGACAGTTGTTTTCCATTCGTTTGGTGTGTTTGAGATTTTGATTTTGCCAACTGATTAGGGACTTTCCGTTTTGAATTTCGGTATTTATGTTATTTTACCTTTCACGTTTCAATCAGTGCTTATATTTCCAAGTAACTTTAGATTAAGGATACTACCGAAAGAAGTAAGTCTTCTTTATATCTTCATATTTCCACGATATTGACACATATAGTTATCAAAGGTGCCAGGATTATAATTTAATACGCCAGACGCGCGTTTCGTCTACATAAGACTCATCAGTGACGCTTAGATCAAAATAGTTATAAAGCCAAACAAGTACAAAGTTAAAGAGCATTGAGGACACAAAATTCCAAAAAGTTGTGCCAAAAACGGCTAAGGTAATCTATTCCTGGGATAAGAAAATCCTAAGTTTTTCGAAATATTCAAAGTTTTGTAACAGGAAATTTATATGGGAGACTTCAAACTAGAATCTGTGACATACTTAATGAATAAAAAAGAAAGACGAAAGATACCAAATAGACATTCACACTCATTCATAAGTCGAAACTCAACTGACGACGCAATGGCCAAAAAAACAAGGACCAAAAGACAATTAAACATTAAATACAAAACTGAAAACTGAGTAATACGAACCCCACCAAAAACTGGGGGTGATATCAGTTGCTCCAGAAGGGTAAGCAGATCCTGCTCCATATGTGGCACTCGTCCTGTTTCTCATGTAAGAACACATACGATTATAAGTCGTATTCGGTAGGTCACACTCAGGGAAAAGAGGACAATTTTCAATTGTAAAGTTCCATTTCCCACCAGTAGCAGACCCTCTGCTCTACCTTATGGCGTTAAATGTCTCATTTAATACGTTACTCTTAAGCATTTCCAAACTGTACGAACTTCTTTAACAGAGTGATCTCCTTAAACAAAACCTGCTTCGACAATGTAATGAGGAAGAACGACTGAAATCGACATTACATAAGTTGCACCTTCACAATCACGAATTGGTTGACCGATTGAAGGATAGTGTTTGAACAATAAACGCTAATACGAGGGCAGGAGTGTTATATATAAAATAATTGCTTACCTAATGAACAGTGGAAAGTCTTTTAGATTTTATGATAACAACTAAACAAGGATGGTGTTTGAACAGTAAACGTTAATACGAGGGCAGGAGTGTTTAGCCTGTTTAATATATAGATACATAAATAGTGAAATCTGGACGAGTGGATTGAGTAATAAATAGTTAACTTCGTTTACATGGTGATGGATAAGTCCGCATGCTGTATATATGTTACTGTTTCTAATAACAACGTTTATGAACATATACTTTAAGCAATTTTATGAGTGCCCTGTGTGTAAGGGTTAGGGTGCAAATAAAGAAGTACGCTGTAGAAGCGAAGCTCCTGCTGGAGGAGGAAGATAAAGACTAGGTAACAGGTAACAGCTTCTCTAAAAGATGACCAAAGATTCACCATGTAGTTGGGATATCTTTAAGGGTCTTCCATGAAGAAAGTATCAAAACAAACAATGAAACCTTTAAACAATCCATTGTCATTTAACTATTCTATTGAGAAGATTTGATTAATTTGCTGAAAAATGTGTTTTTACCGCAAAATGTATTTTTTTTTAATATGAATTTCAATTTTTCATGGTGAAATGTTTATGGCCTTTGGGATTATAATTTGCAACATTTTGAAACATATGGCTAAAAAAAATTAAGCTAATATCATAGAATGTGTTAAAAAAATCCTTTAAATTTCATGTATTTCGCATCAATTCCCTTGTAACTTTGACCGAACTAAATACAGCTTATAATCAAATCACCAGCAAAAGCTATTAAACATCAATAATTTATCACAAAATAACGCTTAAAATTCTAATATTTTTGGCTAAAAGGGGTTATTCCTATTTAGCCAAAAATATTAGAATTTTAAGCGTTATTTTAACAGTTACAAGTCTCAGAAAACAACTCTCGTAAGTATCTCTCTAAACTGACACAACTTCTAAATATTGACAGAGTTCCAATTTCCACACAACAGACAATACAATGAGTTATCATTAATTTGTAACATATATTTTGTGATCTATCATAGAATATATCATTATATAAAACAGAATATTTTTTTTTCTAAGTTCAAAAATTGTGCGATTTCAATGAAATTTCAAAGATTTTCGGATTTCCCATTTGCTAAAAATATAAACACGTGTTACTAAAAATAGCACAAACAGGTATAATTTTGAAACACTTTCAAAGTGATGCTGAGTCATTGGACCTTCCAACAAACAACACAAAAAACCAAATCTCAATAGTTGCTTCTGGACAATTTTTGAAATTTTGCATGGTTTTCTCTGAGATCAGCTCTTAAAATAACGATGTTATAAAGTCAATCGGAAATAAATAGGTTGTCACTAGACTAACTCCTGTTATCTAGCAGGAATATTAAATGTTGTTCAGGATCTTCACAGGGTATATGAGCTCATATATCCTGTCAATCAAATTGCTGAATTATCCCGGATATTTCCCTCCAGTATGATGAAGAACTTTATTCACTATCTGTGTATGTATGGCTTATCTAAGGAAGTGTGACACGCTCAAAATTATATATGACAATAAAGAGAAACGTACGCGCTAGAACAAATGATTTTTGTCGGCTTATCACCCAACATGCTCACGGTAATGACATATCAAACAATAAAAAACACATCTGTTCTGCTGGTACATACGGAAGCCCATTTAGGACCTCCCAAAAATATATATTTGAATTCGAAATCACAAATTCAAATCGTTATCACGAATCGAAGAATTCGTTATAACAGATTAAATTCGTGATAACGAATTTCCGGAATTAGATATAACAGTTTTTGTAATTCGTCATAACGAATTAAATTCGTTATCACAATTTTTTGTAATTCGAGATAACGGATTAAAATTGTAATAACGAATTTTATAAATCGTGATAACGAATTGTATAAATCGTTATCACGGATTGAATTCGTTATCACGAATTCGTAGAATTTGTTATCACATTTTTTTGGTAATTCGTGATAACGGATTAAAATTGTTATAATGAATTTCATAAATAGTTATAACGGATTAAATTCGTTATCACAAATTCGTAGAAATAGTTATAACGAATTTAATCCGTTATCACAAATTATACAATTTGTTATAACGATTTTAAACCGTTAACACAAATTACAATAATCTGTGATAACGAATTTATTCAGTAATCACGAATTACAAAAAAAAACTGTGATAACAAATTACACAAATTTCGCGAGAACGATTTTAATCCGTAATAACAAATTATAAAGTTCGTTATCACGTTTTTAATCCGTTATCACGAATTACAAAAAATTGTGATAACGAATTTAATCCGTTATTACGAATAACAAAAACTGTTATAACTAATTCCATAAATTCATGATAACGAATTTAATCTGTAATAACGAATTCTAGAATTCGTGATAACAATTTAAATTCGTGATATCGAATTCGAATTATATTTTCGGGAGGTCCTGAATGGGCTTCCGTAGGTACATCCTTCATGTCCTTATTTCACATGTTACAAAACCTTACGATTGAACATTGTGTTCGACTAAAGTTAGAATAGCTAATCCCGTTCAGTGAAGGTTATAATAGCTAATCTCGTTCGGCGAGAGTTAGAAAAGCTAATCTCGACTGAATTTAGAACAATTAAAAACATTGTGTTCGTCGAGAGTTAGAATACCTAATCCCGACTGAATTTAGAACAATTAACAAGAGTAAATAGAAACACCAAGTCAGTACTTTAAGAATAAGATATTTATTTGTTAATTAATAAGCAAGCGAAGCGAAGCAATATGTATCCAGGTGTGTTCAGTTTATTTTAAGGCGCCGTGTAACAGTTTGTAATTTCTTTTTTTATGGAAAATGACAGTTTGTTTTCTTTCATCTAGTTTGGCAGTTTGGCATATCTGTTTTCTGATGTGCATGTGGCTATTTGATATTTCTGTTATCAGGTATTTGACAGTTTATCATATCAGTTTATCTGGAAATTTACTTTCAATAACTGCTCACTGACTAAAATTATAAATGGCTGCTGGAGAAAATAAGCATAATATATTGCATTTCAAAATCCCAGTATATAATGAACAGACGGATCAGATTTCAAGTTTTTATATCATGAATCCAGAGAATGTTGAATGGTAACGGCCATACGCCTTATCCGGTTTATTATCGTTCTGGACATAAACGGTATCTCCAGCATTCAATTGCAGGACGGCGGTAAATGTGTAACTATCCCCTTGTGTTCCGGTTGCATAGGGAACCATTATAGCTGTTCCACTTTTCATCAGCATCATACTTAGTGGATCAGAGGGAGCAGACACTATTGTACCTCCAAAAAAGTAAGTTCCTTGTTTTGGGGCCTTGAATTTTCCTGTTCCGGGACTATAACCATTGCCTACGTTTATGACAATATGATTAAATTTGATTATGTCATTACTCCTTAACGTAACTATATCTGCTGTCCATATTGCTAAGAAGGCTGGTCGCGGAGCTGAAACTAAAACATAAGAGTATTGAAATGACATTTGACATCATTTCCTCTACCTATAAGTGACAGTTTACAATAAAGTATCGAGGCACAATCACTTGGTATATCTATATATATATAGGCGGTTACAACAACGTTTATGTATACAACCATGTGTTAGTCATGTACAAATTAAATTTTATTTGTATTTTGACCTTGTCATAACCCATGGTATCAATATGTTTTTCTGTTTTAATCGCTGAAGATTTTTTTATATTCTATATTAATTTCTGACAAATGTGAACGGCAAACCATATTTTAAAAACAAATTTGGACTGTTTTGCATTGAACTCTTTTTCAGAAGAAATGAGGAAAAATACAGAAGTTATGACCAGTCAACTTATTTGACCCCTTGAACTCGGTAATAGGACATGAGTATTTCCAATATCAGTACAAATGTTTTTGTTGTCTACATATTTGCATGTTTTTCAATTAGCATTTAAAGAAAACGTACAAAAAAAATCTTTATTCTTGAGATCTTTTTATCCATATTTAGGTAGAAATGTACAAGTATGTTTTAACATTTCATAAAGTGACGTTTTGGTTCTACATATCTCATACAAATATGGCAAACCCACGAATTATATTTTTCGCAGTTTTTTGTCCAGCTAATTCAATTTCTTGGGCCAAAATATGTCTCTTATCATACCAACCTCTTTTAATGTAAAAATTTTTATGTAAACTTACAACTTTGAAGCTTCGATTTGACTGTTGCTAGATCAGACTGAATAGTCTGATAACTCCTTTTCAAATTCTCACAGTTTTGTTTCAAACTATTAAACTCCGGAAATTGATCAAGAACTGATTGATTCGTCTGCAGAGCGGCTCGTCCAACAAGGTTTAAAGCGACAATTGCAACAAAGATGTGAACTAATAGTCCCATGGCCACTAGTTTTGGCGTGAAGTGACACCGGTGTTGCAGTGATGTTATGACAACAAGGTTAAAAGCTGAAATAAATGTTTAAGAACTAATTATCTGCATGTTGCCTGTCAACATATTAGTTGCGTCGGATAAAAACCGACCTTAAGCAAATGAATATCAATATATCTGTTAGGAATAATCTTTATGCAAAGTCTGTAACTATTTTAAAAATGAGTTGATATAAGAAATCATACAAAACAAACCAAATTCGTCTTTTATTACGTGTTTGAATGTTCAACAATCAATCAAAGTCTTATACATGCACATGTTTACGTGCATTTGCATACGGTCGATTTCTATCCGACGCAGCTCATGTTATACAGAGAATATAAAGCTTTATATGTAAAATAAAGCTATATGACACCTTGCCTTATATACTATAGTACTGTTAATTGCTGAAAATATTATATCTGCTGAATCAAATGTTTAAATAAACAAACTATTTTCGTACATTTAAGGTATCTCTTTTTTAATATAATAGTACCATACTCCACCTTGTTTTTTTAGTGTAATAGAACCGGGACCGCTATGGAAAATAAAATGATGATGCGCATGCAGCTTGTTATATTTGATGTGCGCCTGCCAAATTAATAAAACAAATATAAAATTTTGTCACACAGGAAAACTTGTGTAAACTTGTGGTCCTGAATGCGGATATTGTTTGCCCTTTTAATTGGCAAATAACCAATATAATTTATCAGGGTGTTTTTATCAAGTGGAGACGAGTTTTCCTTTAGTGCAATCATAATACACCATTGTTAGTCTTTCTCAGTCAAGACATCTCTTATGAAGATATATTAATGAGCTGATACTATATCATGAAACCACGGATGTCAAGTTGGTTCAATATTCAACATTCAACATTCAACATTCAATTTTTTTTTTTTTTTTTTTTTTTTTTTCCAATATTCAACATTCGTTTTCAACATTCGATTTTCACCTTTCAACATTCGTTTTCAACATTCAACATTCGTCAAATATATTATTGAGCTGATACTATATCATGAAACCACGGATGTCAATTTGGTTCAATATTCAACATTCAACATTCAATTTTTTTTTTATTTTTTTTTTTTTTTCCATCCAACATTCAACATTCGTTTTCAACATTCGATTTTCAACTTTCAACATTCGTATTCGACATTCAACATTCGTTTTCAACATTCAACATTCGTTTTCAACATTCGATTTTCAACTTTCAACATTCATTTTCAACATTCAACATTCGTTTTCAACATTCAACATTCGTTTTTAACATTCGATTTTCAACATTCAACATTCGTTTCCAACATTCGATTTTCAACATTCAACATTTGTTTTCAACATTCAACATTCGTTTTCAACATTCAACATTCGTTTTTCATCTTTCAACATTCGTTTTCAACATTCAACATTCGTTTTCAACATTCGATTTTCAACATTCAACGTTCGTTTTCAACATTCAACATTCGATTTTCATCTTTCAACATCAATATTCGTTTTCAACATTCAACATTCAAAATTTTTTTTTTGTTAAACTTTTTCTTCAATTTTTTTTTTTTTTTTTTTTTTTTTTAAACATTCGTTTTCAACATTCAACATTCGTTTTCAACATTCGATTTTCAACTTTCAACATTCGTATTCAACATTCAAACATTCGTTTTCAACATTAAATATTCGTTTTCAACATTCAACATTCAAAATTTTTTTTTTGTTAAACTTTTTTTTCAATTTTTTTTTTTTTTTTTTTCTTTTTTTTCAACATTCGCTTTCAACATTCAACATTCGTTTTCACCATTCGATTTTCAACTTTCAACATTCGTATTCAACATTCAACATTCGTTTACAACATTCAACATTCGTTTTCAACATTCGATTTTCAACTTTCAGCATTCATTTTCAACATTTAACATTCGTTTTCAACATTCAACATTCGTTTTCAACATTCAACATTCGTTTTCAACATTCGATTTTCAACATTCAACATTCGTTTCCAACATTCGATTTTCAACATTCAACATTTGTTTTCAACATTCAACATTCGATTTTCATCTTTCAACATTCGTTTTTAACATTCAATATTCGTTTTCAACATTCAACATTCAAAATTTTTTTTTTGTTAAACTTTTTTTTCAATTTTTTTTTTATTTATTTTTTTTTTTTTTCAACATTCGTTTTCGACATTCAACATTCGTTTTCAACATTCGATTTTCACATTTCTACATTCGTATTCAACATTCAACATTCGTTTTCAACATTCAGCATTCGTTTTCAACATTCTATTTTCAGCTTTTAACATTCATTTCCAACATTCAACATTCGTTTTCAACATTCAACATTCGTTTTCAACATTCAACACTCGTTTTCAACATTCAACATTCGTTTTCAACATTCGATTTTCAACATTCAACATTCGTTTCCAACATTCAACATTCCATTTTAATCTTTCAACATTCGTTTTCAACATTCCACATTCAACATTCAAAATTTTTTTTTTGTTAAACTTTTTTTTTCAATTTTTTTCTTTTTTTAATTTTTTTCAACATTCGTTTTCAACATTCAACATTCGTTTTCAACATTCAACATTCGTTTTCAACATTCGATTTTCAACTTTCAACATTCGTTTTCAACATTCAACATTCGCGTTTTCAGCATTCGATTTTCAACTTTCAACATTCGTTTTAAACATTCAATTTTTTGTAAAACTTTTTTTTTCAATTTTTTTTTTTTTTTTTTTTTTTTTTTCAACATTCGTTTTCAACATTCAACATTCGTTTTCAACATTCGATTTTCAACTTTCAACATTCGTTTTCAACATTCAATCAATATTCGTTTTCAACATTCATCATTCGTTTTTAATATTTGATTTTTTACTTTTAACGTTCGTTTTCAACATTCAACATTCGTTTTCAACAATCAACATTCGTTTTCAACTTTCAACATTCGTTTTCAACATTCGATTTTCAACATTCAACATTCGTTTTCAACATTCAACATTCGATTTTCATCTTTCAACATTCGTTTTCAGCATTCAACATTCGCGTTTTCAGCATTCGATTTTCAACTTTCAACATTCGTTTTAAACATTCATTTTTTTGTAAAACTTTTTTTTTCAATTTTTTTTTTTCTTTTTTTTTTTTTCAACATTCGTTTTCAACATTCAACATTCGTTTTCAACATTCGATTTTCAACTTTCAACATTCGTTTTCAACATTCAATCAACATTCGTTTTCAACATTCATCATTCGTTTTTGATATTTGATTTTTTACTTTTAACGTTCGTTTTCAACATTCAACATTCGTTTTCAACAATCAACATTCGTTTTCAACTTTCAACATTCGTTTTCAACATTCGATTTTCAACATTCAACATTCGTTTTCAACATTCAACATTCGATTTTCATCTTTCAACATTCGTTTTCAACATTCAACATTCGTTTTCAACATTCAACATTCAAAAAAAAAATTTTTATTAAACTTTTTTTTCAATTTTTTTTTTTGGTACTATTCATTTTCAACATTCAACTTTCGATTTCAACATTCAACATTCAAATATTTTTTTTTTTTTTTTCAACATTCAACATTCGTTTTCAACATTCAATTTTCACATTTCAACATTCGTTTTCAACATTCAACATTCGTTTCAACATTCGATTTTCAACATTCAACATTCGTTTTCAACATTCAACATTCGATTTTCAACTTTCAAAATTCGTTTTCAACATTCAACAGTCAACATTCGTTTTCAATATTTGATTTTCAACTTTCAACATTCGTTTTCAACATTCAACATTCGTTTTCAACATTCAATTTTCAACATTCAACATTCGTTTTCAACATTCAAGATTCGATTTTCATCTTTCGACATTCGTTTTCAACATTCAACATTCAAATTTTTTTATTTGTTAAACTTTTTTTTCAATTTTTTTTTTCATCATTCGTTTTCAACATTCAACATTCGTTTTCAACATTCGATTTTCAACTTTCAACATTCGTTTTCAACATTCAACATTCGTTTTCAACATTCAACATTCGTTTTCAGCATTCAACATTCGTTTTCAACTTTCAACATTCGTTTTCAACTTTCAACATTCGTTTTCAACATTCAACATTCGTTTTCAACATTCAACATTCGTTTTAAACATTCAACATTCAAACATTCAACATTCGATTTTCAACTTTCAACATTCGTTTTCAACATTCAACATTCGTTTTCAACATTCAACATTCGTTTTCAACATTCAACATTCGTTTTCAACATTCGATTTTCAACTTTCAACATTCGTTTTCAACATTCAACATTCGTTTTCAACATTCGATTTTCAACATTCAACATTCGTTTCTAACATCCAACATTCGTTATCGACATTCGATTTTCAACATTCAACATTTAACATTCGTTATCAACATTCGATTTTCAACATTCAACATTCGTTTTCAACATTCAACATTCATTTTAAACATTCAACATTCGTTTTAAACATTCAACATTCGTTGTAAACATTTAACATTCGTTTTCAACATTCAACATTCAACATTCAAGCGTTCAACATTCGTTTTAAACATTCAACATTCGTTTTAAACATTCAACATTTGTATGTTTTACATTGTGTATAATTATACTCTGTATGTTCTGTATATATACATTGCACGAAGTGAGACTAGTATGATAAAATATTAAATCTGAATCTGAATCTTCTTAATCATCTCTAAAATACTAGAATATATTTATTTATTTTTATCTCATTAGCTTAATAAACCTTTTCATAATTGATAAATACCGTACAGAATATCTCAGATAGTTATATAAAAAAAACAACGGTATTCAATACAAATAAAACTAAAAGCAATGCATGTATACAAATAAAAATACATAAAACTCCGAGCAGCCGATTCTATGAACTACTTCGTGTTGTATTATATGAGCCATATCAAATGGTTCATTCCAAGCCTTGTTTCGGTAGGCGAGGAAAGAATTTTTAAACGTTATAATCCATATTCATTTTGTCTTTTTTTTTAATCATGTTAATTATTATTTTGTTGATCACGCATTTCACAAAATGTAAGAGAAATGTTTGAAATATGAATTTCAAAAAACAGAAAAACGACGGAAGGAATTCTAAAATTAATTTATATTGTCTACACGTGAGCCTGAATCAATCATTATTCATTTTTCTATGATGAAATACACATTGTAATTGGCATACATCAAAATCTATCAAAATTTGTTGATTGATTAATAGTGGTTTGCTCTACGTTCAGTGGCAGGTATTTCATGCAATATTAAAGACGACTGAGATGTAATAAACAATCAATCTGTTGTTAAGTAGGACATACGAGTTAAAAGATCTGAGATGAATGGCTGAAAATTGAAGTTGCTACTGGGAAAGGATGATATGTTAGATAAGAAGAGAATTCATTGGGTAATCTACCAATTTAACATCCCATTTCGAATGAAAATGAATACTTTTAGATTATTAATGCTTTCATGATGAAATATGTATTGACATATCATACCTTAGTACAAGTATATCGAGTAACATTTGTGTACCTTTACAACAAATATTTAAGAACAAGGCTGTTATTCGGTATATATCGAGAAAAATGATCGTGAAAGAATACCTAATGGTGGTCAAGCATTGCGATCGGATCGTGAATGTAATTAATTGTAATTCTGTTTCACAATCTGGGCAAAATCTGCTGTATTTTCAAAACACGGAAAAATCCGAAATAAATTATGTCTGTCAAAATGATTCAACTTTCCTAATAATACTGTGCAATAAGATTTAGAAAATATGCAGTAGAAAACACAAAAGGCGCAATACAAGTGTATGGCATTCAATAAAAAATAAACACGTTTTGTACCTATAATGGTCACATTCAAATATATAATGATATATTTGAAACTGAATCTTTGGTGTGTTATACAGTTCAGTAAAATAAAAGTTGTTTCCCCTTGAAACCGTTCATTTTGATACACCTGAACAAAACTGACAAGACATTTGTGCTGTTTACCTTTAATAGTTGTATACCTGTAATCTTAAGAAAATTTACAAAAATCATTGTAAGATGTTCACATTTTCTTTGAAAGTTTTTCCGAACAAACGACAAAATCAGGAATTTTTTTTTTCGGGTAAACCAGAAATATTATAAGAAATATGGTATACGTTTCTGAGGAAAACGATAGAGAAATGAAACTTTTGTGGATGGAAAATTTTTAATTTTGACCGAAATTATTCAATTAGCTTTCTTATCAGTGGGTTAAAATTGGAAACTATATTCCTCTTGTGGTTATTCTGTTGAACGAATAGTCCAAGGCACTGTACCATTATAGTTTATCTAAGATAGTTTCAATTTGTGAAGACCGAAATTTCTTTTTCAAACCACCTGCTGTACCTATTGACTTTAAGAAATAGTCGTGGTTGTTATAAGGAACTTGCTCTTCTCCATACTCTTGGAGTGTTATTGTCCGTCTGATACAAGCATGATGGGGAAATGTTGATGATTTTAGCTGTATATAAATGTATTTTTCTTTTATACTAAATGATTTTTATATGTTATGTTGATAAAGCGCAAATGCCCTCTTTTTAAGCGCAAATGTCTAAAATTTTAAGTGCACTTAACCACTAAAAAAGTGCAAATCAAAAAGCGTAAACGTCCCAAGACGGACCAAACTTTATAGTCAGAAAACAATTTTTCTTTTACCAATTGATATACTTGCAACTAGTTGAAGTATGTTATCAGTTTAATACGAATTAATGCTTTCATTTTTTTTCCGAAATTTATTAAAATAACTAAAAACGTGTCTAAATAAGTAGATTTCCAAGATAAAACGACCTTCAGGAGCGTAACTTTTTGAAAGTAAAAGTATATATGTATATAAAATGCTTAATGCATCCGCCCTGGATATATATGCATGTGTACGCATTTTTTTTTTAAATTAGAGTCAGAAACCTGTAATTCAGTTGTCGTGTGTTGCTGTGTTACATATTTGTTTTTCGTTCATTATTTTCTACATAAATTTATAGGCTGTTAGTTTTCTCGTTTGAATTGTTTTACATTTGTTATTTCGGGGTCTTTTATAGCTGACTATGCGGTATGGACTTTTCTCCTT
Organism: Mytilus californianus; assembly: GCF_021869535.1. Lineage (NCBI taxonomy): Eukaryota > Metazoa > Mollusca > Bivalvia > Mytilida > Mytilidae > Mytilus > Mytilus californianus. Next base: position 4,360,292 of record NW_026262669.1, on the reverse strand, counting down.
GTTGAAGGCCGTACCGTGACGTATAGTTGTTAATTTCAGTGTCATTTGGTCAATGACAATCACACCACATCTTTTTTATAATTAAAGGGTTGCTACCTTCAGTTTAAAGAAGCGTCGTTCGTGTGTACATCGTATGACAATGTTGGACTAATTCGTGACTGCGCTGACATACACTAAAAATGTACCAAGATGACGTTATATTACTCGATTGTTCGATCACTTCAGTCTGTTAAAACTTAGCTATTATATCTCATTGTACCAACTTAAGTGGGGAAATTACCAATCCAATACCGTGCCTCGCGATCGAATGTGCATGATGTCCAGTTTGAACTGTTTAGCCGATTAGGTTCTATTCTCAATCTTAAATTTGTATAAGAAATCAAAACTTACGAAGGACGGACAAATAGACTGATATTGCTATAAAGCACCTAGTCGGTGTGGTACTATAAGATAATCAGATCCAATGTATTAAATGAACGATTATAGCCCTATGCACCAAAAATAGAGAACCTGAATGGGTCATTAAACTAAGAATTTAAATTATAATATGATTAGATAATGAGTTAAACGTATTCGTAGCATCAGATCTTTCACGATCCTTTTTACGATCTTCAAAAAGCGGTTCGCGATCTTTAACGATCTACAAAATAATGTTTATATAAATATTTCATTTTTTTGCAAAATCACTCAATATGCTTACATAAAAGAACTTTAAAAACCATTTAAATTATTAAGTTTAACATGGAATGACATTTTCGAATTATGAAAAAAATCTTGTATGTTTACATATTTAATGTCATAGAAATGTCGAGCAGCAATCTGCCTTTTGTAGTTTTGTAAAAACGGTTTAATTTTTAACCTTGATTTTTCTAAGATACTGACCATAATGTTACACCATTTGGCAGACAGTTTTATTTTTGTTGTAAATTTGTCTGCATTGTTCATTAAATTATATCAGTAATTGACCTAGCAAATGTCTTCTCGATAAGATTTCCTTCACGATCCTATACCAGAGCTATCACGATACTTGACCACCGTTAGTATATATAAAAAAGAAGATGTGGTATGACTGCCAATAAGACAACTCTCCACAAGAGACCAAATGACACAGAAATAAACAACTATAGGTCACGGTACGGCCTTCAACAATGAGCAAAGCCCATACCGCATAGTCAGCTATAAAAGACCCCGAAATGACAAATGTAAAACAATTCAAACGAGAAAACTAACGGCCTAATTTATGTCCAAAAAAATTAACGAATGTTGAATGTTGAAAACGAATGTTGAATGTTGAAAACGAATGTTGAATGTTGAAAATCGAACGTTGAAAAGGAATGTTGAATGTTAAAAATGAATGTTGAAAAAAAAAAAGAAAAAAAAATTGAAAAAATGTTTAACAAAAAAAAAAATTTGAATGTTGAATATTGAAAACGAATTTTGAATGTTGAAAACGAATGTTGAATGTTGAAAACGAATGATGAATGTTAAAAACGAATGTTGAATGTTGAAAACAAATGTTGAATGTTGAAAATCGAATGTTGAAAAACGAATGTTGAATGTTGAAAATCGAATGTTGAAAACGAATGTTGAATGTTGAAAACGAATGTTAAAAGTTGAAAATCGAATGTTGAAAACGAATGTTGAATGTTGAAAACGAATGTTGAAAAAGAATGTTGAATGTTGAAAATGAATGTTGAAAGTTGAAAATCGAATGTTGAAAACGAATGTTGAATGTCGAAAACGAATATTGAATGTTGAAAATCGAATGTTGAAAACGAATGTTGAATGTTGAAAACGAATGTTGAATGTTGAAAACGAATGTTGAAAATTGAAAACGAATGTCGAATGTTGAAAACGAATGTTGAATGTTACAAACGAATGTTGAAAGTTGAAAATCGAATGTTGAAAAAGAATGTTGAATGTTGAAAACGAATGTTGAATGTTGAAAACGAATGTTGAATGTTGAAAACGAATGTTGAATGTTGAAAACGAATGTTGAAAGTTGAAAATCGAATGTTGAAAACGAATGTTGAATGTTGAAAACGAATGTTGAATGTCGAAAACGAATGTTGAATGTTGAAAATCGAATGTTGAAAACGAATGTTGAATGTTGAAAACGAATGTTGAAAGCTGAAAAACGAATGTTGAAAACGAATGTTGAATGTTGAAAACGAATGTTGAATCTTTAAAATGAATGTTGAAAGTTGAAAATCGAATGTTGAAAACGAATGTTGAATGTTAAACGAATGTTGAATGTTGAAAACGAATGTTGAAAGTTGAAAATCGAATGTTGAAAACGAATGTTGAATGTTAAAAACGAATGTTTAAAACGAATGTTGAAAGTTGAAAATCGAATGTTGAAAACGAATGTTGAATGTCGAAAACGAATATTGAATGTTGAAAATCGAATGTTGAAAACGAATGTTGAATGTTGAAAACGAATGTTGAATGTTGAAAACGAATGTTGAAAGTTGAAAACGAATGTTGAATGTTGAAAACGAATGTTAAATGTTGAAAACGAATGTTGAATGTTGAAAACGAATGTTGAAAGTTAATAATTGAATGTTAAAAACGAATGTTGAATGTTAAAAACGAATGTCGAAAGTTGAATATCGAATGTTGAAAACGAATGTTGAAAAAAAAAAAAAAGAAAAAAAAAATTGAAAAAAAAGTTTTACAAAAAAAATAATTTTGAATGTTGAATGTTGAAAACGAATGTTGAAAGTTAAAAATCAAATGCTGAATGTTGAAAACGAATGTTTAATGTTGAAAATCGAATGTTGAAAACGAATGTTGAAAACGAATGTTGAAAAAAAAAAATAAAAAATAATTGAAAAAAAAGTTTAACAAAAAAAAAATGTTGAATGTTGAATGTTGAAAACGAATGTTGAATGTTGAAAACGAATGTTGAATGTTGAAAATCGAATGTTAAAAACGAATGTTGAATGTTGAAAACGAATGTTGAAAAAAAAAAAAACAACAAAAAACAAAATTGAAAAAAAAGTTTAACAAAAAATAATTTTGAATGTTGAATGTTGAAAACGAATGTTGAATGTTGAAAACGAATGTTGAAAATTAATAATCGAATGTTGAATGTTGAAAACGAATGTAGAATGTTGAAAACGAATGTGAATGTTGAAAACGAATGTTGAAAAAAAAAAAAAAAAAAAAAAAATTGAAAAAAAAGTTTAACAAAAAAAAAAAATTTGAATGTTGAATGTTGAAAACGAATGTTGAATGTAAAAAACAAATGTTGAATGTTGAAAATCGAATGTTGAAAACGAATGTTAAAAAAAAAAAAAAAAAAAATATATAAAAAAAAGTTAAACAAAAAAAAAGTTTTGAATGTTGAATGTTGAAAACGAATGTTGAATGTTGAAAACGAATGTTGAATGTTGAAAATCGAATGTTGAAAACGAATGTTAAATGTTGAAAACGAATGTTGAAAAAAAAAAAAAAAAAAAAATTAAAAAAGAGTTTAACAAAAAAAAATTTTGAATGTTGAATGTTGAAAATGAATGTTGAATGTTGAAAACGAATGTTGAATGTTGAAAATCGAATGTTGAAAACGAAAGTTGAAAAAAAAAAAAAAAAAAAATTGAAAAAAAAGTTTAAAAAGAAAAATTTGAATGGTGAATGTTGAAATCGAATGTGGAATGTTGAAAATGAATGGTACCCCTCCCCCCCCCCCCCCCCCCCCCCCCCCCAAAAAAAATTTGAATGTCGAATGATGTTGAATATTGAGTCAACTTGACATCCGTCATGAAACCAGATAAAATTTAATATTAACGACCAAACGCATTCTCCGTAGAATTGTCTTTTTGAACATGAATCATATCGGGTACACTGCTACAACTGGTGAAAGCTCTAAAAACCAACGTACTTACTGCTTTGGAGGAACAATAATGCTCCACCTGATTCACTTCGATTGATGAAACGTGGAGTATTTTTAATAAAAAATATATTTGCCAGTAACGCAACTGATAGTTTACAAATTTACCGTTGACTTCCTATGTGTGTGACAATTGTGTTGAATTTGATTAGTTCATTTCGGTTCAAACGAATTGCACCTGTGGTTGATATTGCTACGAAAGCTGGACAATGAGAGGGAAATTGCAAAATAAAAACAGTTTTGTGGAAGATATTCATCCTTTTTCTACCTGCAGGTTAATGTTACTAATAGATTTTTGTTAATAACCACGTTTTATACAGGCATATGTGCAATTGATAACAACACACAATTTCTGTGAACAACCACGAGTTTTACATATATAATTGTTTTCTGAGGCTACTATAACACATGTGTTATAGTAGTCTCAGTTGTTTTATAACAATGTACTGGAGGCTATCCTTATGTAAGATGTTATAACGTTACCATTTGTCCACTACATCTCCGGATATTAGTCTTGTCAACTATTGTCACCAACTGGCATACTTCGTCCTAATATTTATTATAACATAACAAATAGCTATCGTATAAAAAAACTTCCCTTGATGTTCTCTTCTAGTACTGTCGATTTTACGTTACACTGGGTTGCAAATGATTAGGTACAGGAAGAAATCTCTAGTACTGTCGATTTTAGGTGACATTGGGTTGCATATAATTAGGTATTACCGACCGTACGAGACCCTCATGGGTAGTCAGGGTCGTTAAACACCCCCTAGTAGAGGGTAGGAATGCCCTTTACCGTCAGGCGTCAAACGGTAATTTTCGGCTACCGTTAGCGTCAAATTGGTTAAAATTTTACCGTGACTCGTCAAAATATCCTTATCGGGATTCGTCAGAAGTCTCAAATAATTACCGTGACCGTTATATTTGGAAAAAAATTTAATAAAGTAGTCTACTTTTTTTATCGTCTTAAAGACAGTGTACATTTTATCGTCATGCACCAAAAATTACCGTTAACGTCATTTGCCAAGATTTTGTACCGTTATTCGTCATGAAGGTATCCCCATTACGACCCTCCTAGTAGTAGTAGTAGGTACAGGTAGTAATGTCTAGTACTGTTGATGATTTTAGGTGACATTGGGTCGGCTATAAAAGGCCTCGAATTGAAAAATATGAAACAATTAAATTGAGAAAACTAACGGCCTAATTTACAACAAAACAATTTACCAAAATAAAAACAATAATGACAGACATGAACCAACGACAACCACTAAACTACAGGCTCCTGACTTGGGACAGGCACAGAAAGAATGTGGCGGGGTTAAACATGTTTGTGAGCGCTCAACACTCCCCTTACCTGGGACAGTGGATTAACGGCACAAAATAAGGAAAAACTATAAAAATCAGTTGAAAAAGGCTTCACTCATCAGATTGATACAAAACATCAAACAAAAACACAGACCGGACGTGGCAGGGTATTTATCCATCCCTCATCCCTATCAACAATGAGGCCTAGAGCGTTTTTAGCGGAAAAAATATGACGATTATATATCTTTACAAATTAGGCGATACAAAAACGTTTGTATTCATAAGCAAAAAAATGCACATCTTAGTAACAAATTATTTTTCTTAATATCAATATTCGTATTCAACGGACATGCGATTGCAAAAACAGGATTTTTAAATTGCATACTGATCCATACTGGACATGATCTATACTGAATTGGCACTGTTATTCCTGCTTTCCTCTGTCTATCACAAAATCGTATAAAAACAACAAATCGACAACTTCATTATATTTTGACTAATTTACAAAAGGACAAGTTATGAAATGAAAAAGTGAGATTTGTTTGAACATACTAATTTAAGTATAACGCTGAGGCTTCAAATTGTTTCTACTCAAAATGTCTGATTGGAGTTTGTTACCTTTAAAATTGAAATCAAGCATATCTTGAATATGATAGCTAATGACCAAACCATATAAACCAGTGTAATAGGGTTTCCAGAACGGTTTTAGTACGGGATTAACATATAAGAATATACCGCGGCTAAGGGTTTTGAACTATTTTCAAACTTGCTAAAAATAATCATGATTCTGTTTTTTTAATTTCTTCAAAACAAAGACTGTTTTGACATTTACATGTCGAATTGAGCCAGGAAACTACCTCTAGTTTTCAAAACAGCATTTCAGAATGGAATATACAGTGGTTGCCTCCTTTTTAGCATGTTGTAATTTTATCTTTCGGAAGAGGGAGGGATGGGAGAGATAGAGAAATTACTTCGTTTACAAGAAAATTATGCCCAACATTGAACAGAAGTTTCATTAAGAATCCATGTCAGTTTATCTACATCTTATATAAAAAATGAGGTAAAATCATGCATCGTTATATAACAATTACCTAATCTTATATACCAAACAGGCATTTAGGTTCACGGTTGCATTTCTTTTTTTAAAGAAAGCAACTTGTAATACATTTAAAATGAAAACTAGTTTGTACGTAATGATTTGACATTACAAGAAGGTCTGGATGGGGTTTATATAATAGAGAATAATGCGCAAAAAGTGCAGAAAAAAGGGGGATATATATTAGGGAAACATAGGCAATAAAATAAAGAATAGAGAATATGTGGGTGCTAAAATATAAAAAATAAAAAATAATGGGCAAAATAAAGAAAAAATAAGGAAAATGATCTAAAAAAATTAATTATTAAGAAATGAAGGACCCCATTCTGACCCTCTCACAAAGGGGAAACTCCCTGTAGATTGAAGTGTACAGACTTCCTATTAACTGTCTGGCTATATAGTCAATCGGAAATACGTCCGACTCCCGGTACAATATATTTATATTGTTTTGTATATCGATTAGATTTCCAAGGACATAACAGTTAATCTTCTCATAAAATTTTGAATTATATAAACCACTTAAGTTTTTCTATGCCAAGCATAGATAGTCTTAGTCGCATTTGGCACTATTATCGGAATTTTGGTTTTGACCGGTACTTTGTCTTATGTATATTTTTTTTTGTGCTCGTGTCGTGAGTCAATCCTTTTCTACTGACTTTTACAGTTTTTCTTATGTTAAGTTGTAATATAACTGTCCCATGCTCACAAACATGTTTAACCTTGCCCGTCATAAGTCAAGAGTCTGTTATTTAGTGGTTGTCGTTCATGTGGTTCGTGTCTGTCATAAGTTAAGAGTCTGTTATTTAGTGGTTGTCGTTCATGTGGTTCCTGTCTGTCCTAAGTCAAGAGTCTGTTATTTAGTGGTTGTCGTTCATGTGGTTCCTGCCTATACTAAGTCAAGAGCCTGTTATTTAGTGGTTGTCGTTTATGTGGTTCCTGCCTATCCTAAGGCAAGAGCCTGTTATTTAGTGGTTGTCGTTTATGTGGTTCCTGTCTGTCCTAAGTCAAGAGCCTGTTATTTAGTGGTTGTCGTTCATGTGGTTCCTGCCTATCCTAAGGCAAGAGCCTGTTATTTAGTGGTTGTCGTTTATGTGGTTCCTGTCTGTCCTTAGTCAAGAGTCTGTTACAAAGTGGTTGTCGTTCATATGGTTCCTGTCTGTCCTAAGTCAAGAGTCTGTTATTTAGTGGTTGTCGTTCATGTGGTTCCTGCCTATCCTAAGTCAAGAGCCTGTTATTTCGTAGTTGTCGTTCATGTGGTTCCTGTCAGTCCTAAGTCAAGAGCCTGTTATTTAGTGGTAGTCGTTCATGTTGTTCCTGTCTGTCCTAAGTCAAGAGCCTGTTATTTAGTGATTGTTGTTCATGTGGTTCCTGTCTGCCCTAAGTCACGAGCCTGTTATTTAGTGGTTGTTGTTCATGTGGTTCCTGTCTGCCCTAAGACAAGAGCCTGTTATTTAGTGGTTGTTGTTCATGTGGTTCCTGTCTGCCCTAAGTCAAGAGCCTGTTATTTAGTGGTTGTCGATCATGTGGTTCCTGTCTGTCCTAAGTCAAGAGTCTGTTATTTAGTGGTTGTCGTTCATGTGGTTCCTGTCTGTCCTAAGTCAAGAGCCTGTTATTTAGTGATTGTCGTTCATGTGGTTCCTGTCTGTCCTCAGCCAAGAGCCTGTTATTTAGTGGTTGTCGTTCATGTGGTTCCTGTCTGTCCTAAGTCAAGAGCCTGTTATTTAGTGATTGTCGTTCATGTTGTTCCTGTCTGTCCTTAGTCAAGAGCCTGTTATTTAGTGGTTGTCGTTCATATGGTTCCTGTATGTCCTAAGTCAAGAGCCTGTTATTAAGTGGTTGTCGTTCATATGGTTCCTGTCTGTCCTAAGTCAAGAGCCTGTTATTTAGTGGTTGTCGTTCATATGGTTCCTGTCTGTCCTAAGTCAAGAGCCTGTTATTTAGTGGTTGTTGTTCATGTGGTTCCTGTCTGTCCTAAGTCAAGAGCCTGTTATTAAGTGGTTGTCGTTAATGTAGTTCCTGCCTGTCCTAAGTCAAGAGTCTGTTATTTAGTGGTTGTCGTTCATATGGTTCCTGTCTGTCATATTTGTTTTTAGTTCACTTTTTTTGTCATGAATCAAGCTATCGGTTTTCTCGTTTAAAATGTTTCACCTTTTTTTCATATCGAGCACTGTTTGAGTGAAAGTTGGAAAAGAGAGGCGAAAGACACCAAATGAACATTCAAACTCATAAGCCAAAAATAAACTGACAACGCCATGGCTAAAACAGAAAAAGACAAACAAACAAACAGCAGTACACAAATCATAACATAGAAAACTAAAGACTGAGCAACACTAACCCCATCAAAAATTGAGGGTGATCTCAGGTGCTTCGGAAGGGTAACCAGATCCTTCTCCACATGTGGCACCATTCTTGAGAAACTGAGAATTTTCATATTAACGTTGTTATACAAATTATGTATATATTGTCTTTTTTCATAGAGTTTTCATAATGTTATTTTGTTCTTTGCTGTTTTATAGAACTATATATTATCATATTATTATACATTTTATGTTGTTTACACGTGATAATGTTATAATTTACATATTCGGTAGCATTGTAATAAACGTCTTTATCTTATCTTTTAAAAGCTTACTTTACAGTACGGTTTTGCTGAAGGTCGTACGATGATGACCTATAATTGCTTGCATGTGGATGGTTGTCTCATTGGCAATCATACCAGATCTTATTATTTGTTATAAGACTACAGTTTCCTGCTATTTCCACAATATCATTTTTTTAAATATATATGAGAAAATGCTGTGGACATATATGAAAAACAAGTAAGATTCGAAACAAGAGGGTACTTGACAGTCAGTATTTAATTACATGTTCAGCTCATCCGGCTTAAGGATGTTCGCTACTCGTTCTTTTGTCTTTTTGCCAGATATTAGGAATCCTCTAGTTTTATCCATGTAGTACAAATAAAAATTTGCTCGCTAAGCCCTACTTTTCTTTTCATAATTTTATAACGTATAGTTAAAAATGCCATTTATGAAAACTTTGTTAAATCCTTGTTATTACTTCATAGTTTTTTGAAAGAAAAAATGTGCAAATGTTAAAAGTATGAAAAATTTAGAGAGACTAATTTCCCGCCAGATTTTCAATTGATTATATCTTAAAAACACGGTCACGAACCTATATTGTTTTTCTACTTTTTAAGTTCCGTTATGTATATACTATCAATTTATAACAGTCTTTTAAAATGCTTGTTATTTTGAAACAGGTGGGTGAACATCCAGAAGATGAAGTCTCTTTGTTAACTATTGTCATCTCCGTATTTCCAGAGGCTAAAAAATACTTCAATAATCGCTTGCCTGGAACTGATATGTTATATGTTATTACCCTGATTTTGCTGATCATAAATATTTCCTAGAAACAAATTGTTTATATTATTTTTAAGGATGTACTTAGGTGATCTAAGGTAAAATTAAATAAATCAAGAATTCAAAATTGATACATTAAGCTGGAAGAGCAATAGTTAAGGTTCAAAATAAGCTAAGAATATTGATAGGTCATGGAGCTCCTTTTCGAGATATTTGATTTATAAAATATGTCGGGAAAAGGCTGACTCGAACTTTTACCTTATATTTGCATTGGTATTATTTGGGTCTCAAATCAAAAGAAAGAAAATCAAGAATCTGCTTAAATTTTGTCAAATGACCATAAGATAAATAGGTGTTATGGGGCAAAATATTTTACTTTGTATCGTATAGAAAAACACCAAGGAGTCCGAACATTTGACACTTATTCCAAAACCTCACCCAAGTACATCCTTAATAAACATCTTTTCATACGTGTTTTACGAAGCAACTATGGCTTGTACTTAACATCCAGTGGCAAATATTTCGTGCATATAACGAATTGAGAAAAAAATAACAATGAATCCAATTATTAACTTTTGTCAGTGGATGAACTGTTGATAAATTTAGAAACTATTTACACTAAGTTTCCAACTCCTTCAGATAATGTTGCCGTTTGTGAGTTATTCTATGCTCTTTAGATCCGTTTTAATCATACATTTTCTTAAGCAATCGAAGTTATTAAACATCCTTGATTTTTTAGTTTGCGGGTGTGAGAGTTCCTGATAAACTAAATCCAGGATAAGCGCTTCAAACGCAACAAATTTAAGGTATTGTATGTGGAAGCATTCTCAGCCCCACAGATCCAGTTAAAGGTATTTCTTGTGGAAGCATTCTCAGCCCCACTGATCTAGTTTAAGGTATTTCTTGTGGAAGCATTCTCAGTCCCACTGATCCAGTTTATGGTATTTCTTGTTGAATCATTCTCAGTCCCACTGATCCCGTTTAAGGTAGTTTTGTGGAATCATTCTCAACCCCTCTGATCCAGTTTAAGGTATGTTGTGTGGAAGCATTCTCAGCCCTACTGGTCCAGTTAAAGATATTTCTTGTGGAATTATTCTCAGCCCCACTGATCCAGTTTAAGGTATTTCTTGTGGAATCACTTTCAGTCCCACTGATCTAGGATAAGGTAGTTCTGTGGAAGCATTCTCGGGTCCACTCATCCAGTTTAAGGTATTTCGTGTGGAATCATTCAAAGCCCCACTGATCTAGTTTAAGGTATTTCTTGTGGAAGCATTCCCAGCCTCTCTGATCCAGTTTAAGGTATTTTGTGTGGAAGTATTCTCAGCCCCACTGATCTAGTCTAAGGTATTTTGCGTAGAAGCATTCTCAGCCCCACAGATCCAGCTTAAGGTAGTTTGTGTGGAAGCGTTATCAGCCACACTGATCCAGTTTAAGATATTTCTTGTTGAAGCATTCTGAGCCACACTGATCCAGTTTAAGGTGTTTCTTGTGGAAGCATTCTCAACCCCACTGATCTAGTTTAAGGTATTTCTTGTGGAAGCATTCTCAGCCACACTGATCCAGTTTAAGGTAATTTTTGTGGAAGCATTCTCAGCCCCACTGATTCAGTTAAAGGGATTTTGTGTGGACGCATTCTCAGCCCCACTGATCCAGTTTAAGGTATTTCTTATGGAAGCATTCTAAGCCACACTGATCCAGTTTAAGGTAGTTTTTGTGGAAGCATTCCCAGCCCCACTGATCTAGTTTAAGGTATTTTGAGTGGAAGATTCTCAGCCCCACTGATCCAGTTTAAGGTATTTCTTGTGAAAGCATTCTCAGCCATCACTTATCCAGTTTAAGGTATTTTGTGTGGAAGCATTCTCAGCCCTATTGATCCAGTTTAAGGTATTTTGTGTGGAAGCATTCTCAGCCCCACTGATTTAGTTTAAGGTATTTCTTGTGGAAGCATTCTCAGCCCCACTGATTTAGTTTAAGGTATATTGTGTAGAAGCATTCTCAGCCCCACTGATCCAGTTTAAGGTATTTCTTGTGGAAGCATTCTCGGCCCCACTGATCCAGTTTAAGATATTTCTTGTTGAAGCATTCTAAGCCACACTGATCCAGTTTAAGGTGTTTCTTGTGGAAGCATTCTCAACTCCACTGATCCAGTTTAAGGTATTTTGTGTGGAAGCATTCTCAGCCCCACTGATCTAGTTTAAGGTATTTCTTGTGGAAGCATTCTCAGCCACACTGATCCAGTTTAAGGTAATTTTTGTGGAAGCATTCTCAGCCCCACTGATTCAGTTAAAGGGATTTTGCGTGGACGCATTCTCAACCCCACTGATCCAGTTTAAGGTATTTCTTATGGAAGCATTCTAAGCCACACTGATCCAGTTTAAGGTAGTTTTTGTGGAAGCATTCTCAGCCCCACTGATCTAGTTTAAGGTATTTTGTGTGGAATATTTTCAGCCCCACTGATCCAATTTAAGGTATTTCTTGTGGAAGCATTCTCAGCCACACTGATCTAGTTTAAGGTATTTCTTGTGGAAGCATTCTCAGCCACACTGATCTAGTTTAAGGTATTTTGTGTTATTAGCCTTGCTTTCGCAATCTAAATAGTGCTGACAGGTAGGTATTGAAAGTTGAAAATCAATCCATCAAATTTCCAGAAAATCTGTCCAATTTAATAAATTTGATTCATATTACTTTCATTACCAGACACTCTCTTACTTCAAGCAGAATTTTAAATGCCATTTAAATGTTTTATCGGCTACAGTAAATTCAGAAATTAATGCGAGGTTTTTATTAATGTGAATAATGCGACTGGGTGAGTTTAGCTATAATAAGAACTTCTTAATTATATATCAGTATGCAGCTTTTTCTGAAATCACAATAATTAATCTCGCATTTATGTCTTTTCATCGAAAAATCGCAATAATAACTGCACACAATAATTTCTGAATTTACAGTTAATAAGCATTGTGTATAAGTTTCTTAACATTTGGTTGAGGCAAACTAAAGTTTAGAGTACTGAAACTAAAAAATCAGCAATTTTTCCATTTGTAAAGGGGCATAACTCTAGAACGGTAAAAGTGATGCAACCAAAATTCAAACTTGATCTGTGTTTTGTACTAATTAGCATTGTGCATAAGTTTCATAATATTTTGTTGAGGCAAACTGAAGTTAGAGAACGGAAACGAAAAGTTCAACAAATAACTCTAGAACGGTAAAAGTGACGCCACCAAAATTCAAATTTAATCGGTCTTTTTTGGTAATAAGCATTGTGTATAAGTTTCATAATATTTAGTTGAGGCAAACTAAAGTTAATGTACTGAAACTAAAAATTCATCAATTTTTCCATTTGTAAAGGGGCATAACTCTAGAACGGTAAAAGTGATGCCACCAAAATTCAAACATTTGGTTGAGGCAAACTAAACTTTGAGAACAGAAACCAATTTTGGGACTTACGGACAAGGGTAAAACTTAATACCCCTCTGCTACGGCGGGGGCATAAAACTAGAGGCTCTCAAGAGCCAGTGTCGCTCACCTGACTCTACTTTGGTTTTGGAAATCATGTAAAAACAGATAAAAATCATAACAGATACCCAAATATTGACTGAGGCCAAATTTGGTTTAATATTGGCCCCGTAATTTAATAAAAAAAAACTCCTGGTCGCCATTTTGAACAGTAAATCGGCAAAAAAAGTAGCAACACTTCATCAGCACCTCACAAGGAGCTATGTTTGGTTTCATTCCATTCAGGTGGTTCTCTAAAAGAAGACATTTGTATGCATTTCCCTTAGGGTCCTATGTTTAACTAAGTCCCCGCTGGCGGCCATCTTGGATGATGGAGCAGCTTCAAAGTAACAACACTTGGTCAGCACCTCATAAGGAACATTCATGCCATGTTTGGTTCCATTCCATTCAGTGGTTCTCTAAAAGAAGACATTTAAATGTATTGTCAATTGGGTGCTATGTTAAACTAAGTCCCCTGCTGACGGCCATCGTGGATGATGGATCGGCTTCAAAGTAACAACACTTGGTCAACACCTCATAAGGAACATTCATGCCATGTTTGGTTGCATTCCAATCAGTGGTTCTCTAAAAGAAGACATTTGTATGTATTTCCCTCAGGGTCCTATGTTTAACTAAGTTCCCCGCTGGCAGCCATCTTGGATGATGGATCGGCTTCAAAGTAACAACACTTGGTCAACACCTCAGAAGGAACATTCATGCCATGTTTGGTTGCATTCCAATCAGTGGTTCTCTAAAAGAAGACATTTGTATGTATTTCCCTTAGGGTGCTGTTTAACTAAGTCCCCTGCTGGCGGCCATATTGGATGGATTGGCTTCAAAGTAACAACACTTGGTCAGCACCTCATAAGGAACATTCATGCCATGTTTGGTTCCATTCCATTCAGTGGTTCTCTAAAAGAAGACATTTAAATGTATTGTCAATTGGGTGCTATGTTAAACTAAGTCCCCTGCTGACGGCCATCGTGGATGATGGATCGGCTTCAAAGTAACAACACTTGGTCAACACCTCATAAGGAACATTCATGCCATGTTTGGTTGCATTCCAATCAGTGGTTCTCTAAAAGAAGACATTTGTATGTATTTCCCTCAGGGTCCTATGTTTAACTAAGTTCCCCGCTGGCAGCCATCTTGGATGATGGATCGGCTTCAAAGTAACAACACTTGGTCAGCACCTCATAAGGAACATTCATGTCATGTTTGGTTTCATTCAGTTCAGTGGTTCTATAAAAGAAGACATTTGTATGTATTTCCCATAGATCCTATGTTAAACTAAGTTCCCCGCTGGCGGCCATCTTGGATACTGGATCGGCTTCAAAGTAACAACACTTGGTCAACACCTCATAAGGAACATTCATGCCATGTTTGGTTGCATTCCAATCAGTGGTTCTCTAAAAGAAGACATTTGTATGTATTTCCCTTAGGGTCCTATGTTTAACTAAGTTCCCCGCTGGCAGCCATCTTGGATGATGAATCGGCTTCAAAGTAACAACACTTGGTCAACACCTCATAAGGAACATTCATGCCATGTTTGGTTGCATTCCAATCAGTGGTTCTCTAAAAGAAGACATTTGTATGTATTTCCCTTAGGGACCTATGTTTAACTAAGTTCCCCGCTGGCAGCCATCTTGGATGATGAATCGGCTTCAAAGTAACAACACTTGGTCAACACCTCATAAGGAACATTCATGCTATGTTTGATTTTATTCCATCAAGTGGTTCTCTAAAAGAAGACATTTGTATGTATTTCCCGTAGGGTCCTATGTTAAACTAAGTTCCCCGCTGGCGGCCATCTTGGTTGATGTATCGGCTTTAAAGTAACAACACTTGGTCAGCACCTCATAAGGAACATTCATGTCATGTTTGGTTTCATTCCATTCAGTGGTTCTCTAAAAGAAGACATTTGTATGTATTTCCCTTAGGGTCCTATGTTAAACTAAGTTCCCCGCTGGAGGCCATCTTGGCTGATGGATCAGCTTCAAAGTCACAACACTTGGTCAGCACCTCATAAGGAACATTCATGTCATGTTTGGTTTCATTCAGTTCAGTGGTTCTCTAAAAGAAGACATTTAAATGTATTGTCAATTGGGTGCTATGTTAAACTAAGTCCCCTGCTGACGGCCATCGTGGATGATGGATCGGCTTCAAAGTAACAACACTTGGTCAACACCTCATAAGGAACATTCATGCCATGTTTGGTTGCATTCCAATCAGTGGTTCTCTAAAAGAAGACATTTGTATGTATTTCCCTCAGGGTCCTATGTTTAACTAAGTTCCCCGCTGGCAGCCATCTTGGATGATGGATCGGCTTCAAAGTAACAACACTTGGTCAGCACCTCATAAGGAACATTCATGTCATGTTTGGTTTCATTCAGTTCAGTGGTTCTATAAAAGAAGACATTTGTATGTATTTCCCATAGATCCTATGTTAAACTAAGTTCCCCGCTGGCGGCCATCTTGGATACTGGATCGGCTTCAAAGTAACAACACTTGGTCAACACCTCATAAGGAACATTCATGCCATGTTTGGTTGCATTCCAATCAGTGGTTCTCTAAAAGAAGACATTTGTATGTATTTCCCTTAGGGTCCTATGTTTAACTAAGTTCCCCGCTGGCAGCCATCTTGGATGATGAATCGGCTTCAAAGTAACAACACTTGGTCAACACCTCATAAGGAACATTCATGCCATGTTTGGTTGCATTCCAATCAGTGGTTCTCTAAAAGAAGACATTTGTATGTATTTCCCTTAGGGACCTATGTTTAACTAAGTTCCCCGCTGGCAGCCATCTTGGATGATGAATCGGCTTCAAAGTAACAACACTTGGTCAACACCTCATAAGGAACATTCATGCTATGTTTGATTTTATTCCATCAAGTGGTTCTATAAAAGAAGACATTTGTATGTATTTCCCTTAGGGTCCTATGTTTAACTAAGTTCCCCGCTGGCAGCCATCTTGGATGATGAATTGGCTTCAAAGTAACAACACTTGGTCAACACCTCATAAGGAACATTCATGCCATGTTTGGTTTCATTCCAATCAGTGGTTCTCTAAAAGAAGACATTTGTATGTATTTCCCTTAGGGACCTATGTTTAACTAAGTTCCCCGCTGGCAGCCATCTTGGATGATGAATCGGCTTCAAAGTAACAACACTTGGTCAACACCTCATAAGGAACATTCATGCTATGTTTGATTTTATTCCATCAAGTGGTTCTCTAAAAGAAGACATTTGTATGTATTTCCCGTAGGGTCCTATGTTAAACTAAGTTCCCCGCTGGCGGCCATCTTGGTTGATGTATCGGCTTTAAAGTAACAACACTTGGTCAGCACCTCATAAGGAACATTCATGTCATGTTTGGTTTCATTCCATTCAGTGGTTCTCTAAAAGAAGACATTTGTATGTATTTCCCTTAGGGTCCTATGTTAAACTAAGTTCCCCGCTGGAGGCCATCTTGGCTGATGGATCAGCTTCAAAGTCACAACACTTGGTCAGCACCTCATAAGGAACATTCATGTCATGTTTGGTTTCATTCAGTTCAGTGGTTCTCTAAAAGAAGACATTTAAATGTATTGTCAATTGGGTGCTATGTTAAACTAAGTCCCCTGCTGACGGCCATCGTGGATGATGGATCGGCTTCAAAGTAACAACACTTGGTCAACACCTCATAAGGAACATTCATGCCATGTTTGGTTGCATTCCAATCAGTGGTTCTCTAAAAGAAGACATTTGTATGTATTTCCCTTAGGGTCCTATGTTTAACTAAGTTCCCCGCTGGCAGCCATCTTGGATGATGGATCGGCTTAAAAGTAACAACACTTGGTCAGCACCTCATAAGGAACATTCATGTCATGTTTGGTTTCATTCAGTTCAGTGGTTCTATAAAAGAAGACATTTGTATGTATTTCCCGTAGATCCTATGTTAAACTAAGTTCCCCGCTGGCGGCCATCTTGGATACTGGATCGGCTTCAAAGTAACAACACTTGGTCAACACCTCATAAGGAACATTCATGCCATGTTTGGTTGCATTCCAATCAGTGGTTCTCTAAAAGAAGACATTTGTATGTATTTCCCTTAGGGTCCTATGTTTAACTAAGTTCCCCGCTGGCAGCCATCTTGGATGATGAATCGGCTTCAAAGTAACAACACTTGGTCAACACCTCATAAGGAACATTCATGCCATGTTTGGTTGCATTCCAATCAGTGGTTCTCTAAAAGAAGACATTTGTATGTATTTCCCTTAGGGACCTATGTTTAACTAAGTTCCCCGCTGGCAGCCATCTTGGATGATGAATCGGCTTCAAAGTAACAACACTTGGTCAACACCTCATAAGGAACATTCATGCTATGTTTGATTTTATTCCATTAAGTGGTTCTCTAAAAGAAGACATTTGTATGTATTTCCCGTAGGGTCCTATGTTAAACTAAGTTCCCCGCTGGCGGCCATCTTGGTTGATGTATCGGCTTTCAAGTAACAACAATTGGTCAGCACCTCATAAGGAACATTCATGTCATGTTTGGTTTCATTCCATTCAGTGGTTCTCTAAAAGAAGACATTTGTATGTATTTCCCTTAGGGTCCTATGTTAAACTAAGTTCCCCGCTGGAGGCCATCTTGGCTGATGAATCGGCTTCAAAGTAACAACACTTGGTCAACACCTCATAAGGAACATTCATGCTATGTTTGATTTTATTCCATCAAGTGGTTCTCTAAAAGAAGACATTTGTATGTATTTCCCGTAGGGTCCTATGTTAAACTAAGTTCCCCGCTGGCGGCCATCTTGGTTGATGTATCGGCTTTAAAGTAACAACACTTGGTCAGCACCTCATAAGGAACATTCATGTCATGTTTGGTTTCATTCCATTCAGTGGTTCTCTAAAAGAAGACATTTGTATGTATTTCCCTTAGGGTCCTATGTTAAACTAAGTTCCCCGCTGGAGGCCATCTTGGCTGATGGATCAGCTTCAAAGTCACAACACTTGGTCAGCACCTCATAAGGAACATTCATGTCATGTTTGGTTTCATTCAGTTCAGTGGTTCTCTAAAAGAAGACATTTAAATGTATTGTCAATTGGGTGCTATGTTAAACTAAGTCCCCTGCTGACGGCCATCGTGGATGATGGATCGGCTTCAAAGTAACAACACTTGGTCAACACCTCATAAGGAACATTCATGCCATGTTTGGTTGCATTCCAATCAGTGGTTCTCTAAAAGAAGACATTTGTATGTATTTCCCTTAGGGTCCTATGTTTAACTAAGTTCCCCGCTGGCAGCCATCTTGGATGATGGATCGGCTTAAAAGTAACAACACTTGGTCAGCACCTCATAAGGAACATTCATGTCATGTTTGGTTTCATTCAGTTCAGTGGTTCTATAAAAGAAGACATTTGTATGTATTTCCCGTAGATCCTATGTTAAACTAAGTTCCCCGCTGGCGGCCATCTTGGATACTGGATCGGCTTCAAAGTAACAACACTTGGTCAACACCTCATAAGGAACATTCATGCCATGTTTGGTTGCATTCCAATCAGTGGTTCTCTAAAAGAAGACATTTGTATGTATTCCCCTTAGGGTCCTATGTTTAACTAAGTTCCCCGCTGGCAGCCATCTTGGATGATGAATCGGCTTCAAAGTAACAACACTTGGTCAACACCTCATAAGGAACATTCATGCCATGTTTGGTTGCATTCCAATCAGTGGTTCTCTAAAAGAAGACATTTGTATGTATTTCCCTTAGGGACCTATGTTTAACTAAGTTCCCCGCTGGCAGCCATCTTGGATGATGAATCGGCTTCAAAGTAACAACACTTGGTCAACACCTCATAAGGAACATTCATGCTATGTTTGATTTTATTCCATTAAGTGGTTCTCTAAAAGAAGACATTTGTATGTATTTCCCGTAGGGTCCTATGTTAAACTAAGTTCCCCGCTGGCGGCCATCTTGGTTGATGTATCGGCTTTCAAGTAACAACAATTGGTCAGCACCTCATAAGGAACATTCATGTCATGTTTGGTTTCATTCCATTCAGTGGTTCTCTAAAAGAAGACATTTGTATGTATTTCCCTTAGGGTCCTATGTTAAACTAAGTTCCCCGCTGGAGGCCATCTTGGCTGATGGATCAGCTTCAAAGTCACAACACTTGGTCAACACTTCATAAGGAACATTCATGCTATGTTTGGTTTCATTTCATTCAGTGGTTCTCTAAAAGAAGACATTTGTATGTACTTCCCTTAGGGTCCTATGTTAAACTAAGTTCCCCGCTGGAGGCCATCTTGGATGATGGAGCAGCTTCAAAGTAACAACACTTGGTCAGCACCTCATAAGGAACATTCATGCCATGTTTGGTTCCATTCCATTCAGTGGTTCTCTAAAAGAAGACATTTAAATGTATTGTCAATTGGGTGCTATGTTAAACTAAGTCCTCTGCTGACGGCCATCGTGGATGATGGATCGGCTTCAAAGTAACAACACTTGGTCAACACCTCATAAGGAACATTCATGCCATGTTTGGTTGCATTCCAATCAGTGGTTCTCTAAAAGAAGACATTTGTATGTATTTCCCTCAGGGTCCTATGTTTAACTAAGTTCCCCGCTGGCAGCCATCTTGGATGATGGATCGGCTTCAAAGTAACAACACTTGGTCAACACCTCAGAAGGAACATTCATGCCATGTTTGGTTGCATTCCAATCAGTGGTTCTCTAAAAGAAGACATTTGTATGTATTTCCCTAAGGGTGCTGTTTAACTAAGTCCCCTGCTGGCGGCCATATTGGATGATGGATCGGCTTCAAAGTAACAACACTTGGTCAGCACCTCATAAGGAACATTCATGCCATGTTTGGTTCCATTCCATTCAGTGGTTCTCTAAAAGAAGACATTTAAATGTATTGTCAATTGGGTGCTATGTTAAACTAAGTCCCCTGCTGACGGCCATCGTGGATGATGGATCGGCTTCAAAGTAACAACACTTGGTCAACACCTCATAAGGAACATTCATGCCATGTTTGGGTGCATTCCAATCAGTGGTTCTCTAAAAGAAGACATTTGTATGTATTTCCCTCAGGGTCCTATGTTTAACTAAGTTCCCCGCTGGCAGCCATCTTGGATGATGGATCGGCTTCAAAGTAACAACACTTGGTCAGCACCTCATAAGGAACATTCATGTCATGTTTGGTTTCATTCAGTTCAGTGGTTCTATAAAAGAAGACATTTGTATGTATTTCCCATAGATCCTATGTTAAACTAAGTTCCCCGCTGGCGGCCATCTTGGATACTGGATCGGCTTCAAAGTAACAACACTTGGTCAACACCTCATAAGGAACATTCATGCCATGTTTGGTTGCATTCCAATCAGTGGTTCTCTAAAAGAAGACATTTGTATGTATTTCCCTTAGGGTCCTATGTTTAACTAAGTTCCCCGCTGGCAGCCATCTTGGATGATGAATCGGCTTCAAAGTAACAACACTTGGTCAACACCTCATAAGGAACATTCATGCTATGTTTGATTTTATTCCATCAAGTGGTTCTCTAAAAGAAGACATTTGTATGTATTTCCCGTAGGGTCCTATGTTAAACTAAGTTCCCCGCTGGCGGCCATCTTGGTTGATGTATCGGCTTCAAAGTAACAACACTTGGTCATCACCTCACAAGGAACATTCATGTCATGTTTGGTTTCATTCCATTCAGTGGTTCTCTAAAAGAAGACATTTGTATGTATTTCCCTTAGGGTCCTATGTTAAACTAAGTTCCCCGCTGGAGGCCATCTTGGCTGATGGATCAGCTTCAAAGTCACAACACTTGGTCAACACCTCATAAGGAACATTCATGCTATGTTTGGTTTCATTTCATTCAGTGGTTCTCTAAAAGAAGACATTTGTATGTACTTCCCTTAGGGTCCTATGTTAAACTAAGTTCCCCGCTGGAGGCCATCTTGGTTGATGGATTGGCTTTAAAGTAACAACACTTGGTCAGCACCTCATAAGGAACATTCATGCCATGTTTAGTTCCATTCCATTCAGTGGTTCTCTAGAAGAAGTTCAAAATGTAAAAAGTTAATGACGACGACGACGGACGAGGACGGACGACGGACGCCAAGTGGTGAGAATAGCTCACCTGGCCCGAAGAAGGGCCAGGTTAGCTAAAAATCAATTTACAGAGTGCTGTACGGTGACCTATAGTTGTTAATTTCTGTGTCATTTGGTCTCTTGTGGAGGCTTGTCTCATTGGCAATCATACCACATCTTCTTGTTTTGATAATAACTTGAGGACGGTGAAAGTGATGCCACCCAAATTTGAACTTGGTCTATGTTTGGAGGTAATAAGCATTATGAAAGAGTTTCATAACATTTGATTGGCAAACGAGTTAGAGTGTGGAAACTGCAAATTTAGCAAATTTTCCATTTATAAAGTCACATAACATGAGAACAGTGAAAGTGACAACACCAAAATTTGAACTTGATCTGTGTTTGTTTGTAATAAGCATTGTGTATATGTTTCATAACATTTGGATGAGGCAAACTAAATTTAGAGAATAGAAACTAATATTGGGATGTACGGACGGACATGCAGACGTACAGACTGAGAAGGGTCAAACTAAATGCACAAATGAATTAAAATAGTGTCATTTAAACCAAAGATTTTGACAGAAAGATAACAAATGGAATCAAGCATATCATCTATTAGTTTATCTTCAGGAAAGTTTTTCAACCACACTATTAACAATAAGATCTAATATGATTGGTTTATTTCAGTGTGATCAATAAGACCTAATTGGTTTAATATTTCAAAGTGACCAATAAGATCTAATATGATTGGTTTATTTCAATGTAACCAATAAAATCTAATATGATTGGTTTATTTCAGTGTGATCAATAAGACCTAATTGGTTTAATATTTCGAAGTGACCAATAAGATCTAATATGATTGGTTTAATATTTCAATGTGACCAATAAGATCTAATATGATTGGTTAAATATTTCAATGTGACCAATAAGATCTAATATGATTGGTTAAATATTTCAATGTGACCAATAAGATCTAATATGATTGGTTTATTTCAATGTAACCAATAAGATCTAATATGATTGGTTTATTTCAATGTTACCAATAAGATCTAATATGATTGGTTTATTTCAATGTTACCAATAAGATCTAATATGATTGGTTAATTTCAATGTAACAAATAAGATCTAATATGAATGGTTTATTTCAATGTTACCAATAAGATCTAATATGATTGGTTTATTTCAATGTTACCAATAAGATCTAATATGATTGGTTTATTTCAATGTTACCAATAAGATCTAATATGATTGGTTAATTTCAATGTAACAAATAAGATCTAATATGATTGGTTTATTTCAATGTAACCAATAAGATCTAATATGATTGGTTAATTTCAATGTAACAAATAAGATCTAATATGAATGGTTTATTTCAATGTTACCAATAAGATCTAATATGAATGGTTTATTTCAATGTAACCAATAAGATCTAATATGAATGGTTTATTTCAATGTAACCAATAAGATCTAATATGAATGGTTTATTTCAATGTAACCAATAAGATCTAATATGAATGGTTTATTTCAATGTTACCAATAAGATCTAATATGAATGGTTTATTTCAATGTAACCAATAAGATCTAATATGATTGGTTTATTTCAATGTTACCAATAAGATCTAATATGATTGGTTTATTTCAATGTTACCAATAAGATCTAATATGATTGGTTTATTTCAATGTTACCAATAAGATCTAATATGATTGGTTTATTTCAATGTTACCAATAAGATCTAATATGATTGGTTTATTTCAATGTTACCAATAAGATCTAATATGATTGGTTTATTTCAATGTTACCAATAAGATCTAATATGAATGGTTTATTTCAATGTAACAAATAAGATCTAATATGAATGGTTTATTTCAATGTAACCAATAAGATCTAATATGATTGGTTTATTTCAATGTTACCAATAAGATCTAATATGATTGGTTTATTTCAATGTAACAAATAAGATCTAATATAAATGGTTTATTTCAATGTAACCAATAAGATCTAATATGATTGGTTTATTTCAATGTTACCAATAAGATCTAATATGATTGGTTAATTTCAATGTAACGATTAAGATCTAATATGATTGGTTTATTTCAATGTTACCAATAAGATCTAATATAAATGGTTTATTTCAATGTTACCAATAAGATCTAATATGATTGGTTTATTTCAATGTAACCAATAAGATCTAATATAAATGGTTTATTTCAATGTAACCAATAAGATCTAATATGATTGGTTTATTACAATGTTACCAATAAGATCTAATATGATTGGTTTATTTCAATGTTACCAATAAGATCTAATATGATTGGTTTGTTTTTACATGTTTTAATGAAATAATAAAATCTAATACGATTGGTTTATTTCAATGCATAGTTTAACATATAAATAAATTATAGCACACATTAATTGGACTACATCATTAAGCAATTACAGTCAGAATAAAACTTCTGTCATAATTCTCCTACATAATGTACATACAATTGACCTTCATTACAAAATGTAACGCAAATGACCTTCATTCACATGTTTGGCTGTCTCGCTCCAATCTTGTAAATTTCTGTTTTTAACCCTTATATTTTAATCATGAATGGAAAATAGCTGATATCTTCTCCTTATTTATTGCCAGTGATTTCCCCACGACAAAAGACTTATTTCCTTAGGTCATTTATTCCATACATCTTAATATTCTTGCTCTTTAAAAAAAGTTATCTGTTTTAAAAACTTAAACTTGATTTGATTAATAACTTTGGTGGAAAAATTCTGTCCTGAAATAACTGCCTCAGTTTATATTATCTAGAACCTTCTTCAACAAAATATAAGATGACTCTTGCTAAACAAAACATTTTATAATTCATAAAATAAAGTCTTACCAAACATGCGCACAGCTTAAAATTTATCATTCAATATAAAACATTGATAATAAATAAAATAAACAATATATATTGCACATAATTATGTGATTTGTCATAAAAAGTGTGAACATAAAAACATTCCGCCAAGTTTAGTATTGATAATTGTTAAACATGTATAATAAGATAAGTTTCTGGTTTTTAATTTCTTTGGGGGGGTATGGGTATGGATATGGATATGGATAAAAACCTGGATTTCAGCTGTTTTAAAGTGAGTTATCTCCCTTTGACCACTTATCATTCAAAAAGCAACATTAACCTGAAAAAATATTAACAAAGTCCTTTCAGAAAATTTATAGAAAATTACAACATAGAAGTACTTACTGGAAATACTATAATTGATTTATTGTTAGTGTTTAAAGCCACTTTCAGCACACTTGGCTATTGTTAAGGGGCCAGTTTCTATTGGTGGAGGTAGCTGGGGTGCCCAGAGTGAAACACTGACCATTGGCAGGAAAACTGGCAATCGTTGTTAATCAAAATCAGAGTCAAAGCCACCTTGCAACAAGAGGGTTCAAACTCACAACCTTACTGAAGATGAACTACTTAGACATGTCTACAACCAAGGCCCTGGACAAATTTCCTATGAAACCAATACAAAGTGCTACATATCATAACAATGGTGGCAGCACATAACGTCATAGACACAAAATAATACTAAGCCAAAGAAATAACAACAAACACCGGTACTATCTATATATAGAACAATACAACATAAACCATTTGATATTTGGGGTTGGACAGGAAAAATCCGTAAAGAACCGAAAGAATAAAAATACCCCATACTTTTATTGACTGAGGGCAATTTGGATCTTGACATGTATCATGTGTATGGAGACCTTGTTATTGTTGAAGACTGTATGTCGTAAATTATTCAGTTGAGATCAAACTATTGAACTTCATGTCCAGGAAGAATTTTGAAGTTGCCGTTTTTCAGACATAGTCCGTGGAAAAATTTAGCGTTTTAGACATTGGAAGTCTCTTTGCTCTTGAATATGGGTGAAAACGGGTCATTTGATGAAATCCCTGGTTACTTGATGATGGGACAGATATTATTGAAAAATCTTGAGTAAGCTGGTAAATTCACTGGTCACACCCGCAAAGTACGGGTCAGAGGACAGGTATGGAACGGTTTTACATTTTCTTATGCAGTATACGGGACTATGATAGTATCTACTTCTTTACTCAATATACAGTCCTTTTAATCATGTTTCTGTCTTACTAATGATGTGTATGTAGTTTCTAAATATTGTGAATGAATCCATTTAAAAAGATTTTACATGTAAATGTCCATATAATTAAAAATTACAGAAAATAAAAAAAGTTATATAAAAATAAAATTCAGTAGAACAAATAATAGAAATATAAAAAGTACAAGTGCTGTGTAATAAAATATAATTCTGATGTTGTTATGAATGAATACATGTCAGTTATAACCAAAAACAATATCAGCTAATTTGAAAGTAACAAAAATTATTCTCTAAAATATAAATAAACAAATAGGTTAAAATTGAGGTTTTTACCAACATACACTACAGCACATATGGATTTAGGCAATTCAATCCATCCATGATGGGAGTGAGCCAAAACTTATAGATGTCCACTATGTCCACCCTTTAGACTAGACATGCCATTTCTATATTTTAATACTTGGGGTTATGAAGGGTTGAGACAGGATGATTATCTGATTAAGGACCTGATACTGCAACGGGTAAAAATAAAATAAATAATCTTTTTAATTATATTTAAAGAATTGAACATAAACATGATAAAATAGCTTGGAAAAATAAAAAAAGGCTATTGTATTCAATATTTTTATTGAACATGTTGAATCTCATGTTAAATTTGAGTGGACCTGAGATGGCTTCCCACGTTGGACAGGTAGAAAAAGCAACATCCACTTCAGCTATAGTGTATTTGACTAGGAGATATTGATGAGAAAATCTTTAATGGTAGAGGTTTATCTTAGACTAATGCTGGCTAATGCTGAAAACAGTAAACATGGTAAATAAATATTATATTTTGATTCTGAAATGACTTTTTTCTTAAAGTGTCTTCCAAATTTAATTTAAACTGTGTGTGTGTTCCACTTAATGCCTAAATAACCATTGATCTGTCTATTGTCATGATTGTACCAAATATAATTTTAAAATTAAGACAAAAAAGTCAAAATGGTTAAAATCTTAATGTGAATTTAACTTATAAGCATAAGCTACATTAACTTGAAATTAAAATAAAAAAGCAAACAAAATTTGCCTGTATACACCATGCTTCTATAAAAATTGAGTCTTTAAGTGTAATTACACTTGTATGCATTTAAAAGACATCGTTAAAATGAGCACCAAATTGAACTGAATTATTTTCAATGTTAATAAAACTGTTTATTGTCACACATAACTAAAAGTTCAGACAAATTCTGAGGGTTACACAGAAACATATAAAATACTAGCTGATGATTTCATTTAAACAGGTTCCAGTTAATTCAAGTTAGATATTCAATGCGTGGCCTTTTAAATGCATTATAAAATAATTATTCTGATAAATGATTTCGAACACATTCAGACAACATATATGCAGTAGCCTTCAGTAAAAATTTCATCTGATAAAAATGTTTCAGTGAATACAACTCTTTCAATCCCATTATTCTCTCTTTTGCAATACCCTGTACAAGGTTTGCCCTTTCTGTTTCTAGCCATATTGATAGTTTGGGCTCTATATTGCTTTCTCTCTGCATCTCACCTTTAAAATAAGTGTCCTTTGGTCCCCACAACAAAAATTCTATATAGCACCGAACCTGAGCAAGGGACTCAATTCTTCTGCATTGCAACATTTTACCAATTTTAAAAATGCCCATGTGAAATTTACCTCCCTTTGAATAAGCACGGTAATTTAAATTTTCAGCTAAATACTTTTCCATGTACGCACATATGGACTCCACTTGTGAACTGTCATGTTGTTTCTGATGTGGCAAGAATGCTATTGTGTTCCCATGGCAACGACTGCCAGGAGCAAGAACGAAGACATCACGGAAGTTTGCCTCTCCTAATGAGAAGCCGTGTTCTAAGCAGTGTGAAATAGCACTAAGGATCTGTAGCACATGAAACAATAAAATCTCTAAATGTTCCTCGGATGGCGTGGCAGAATCGTAAATCTTCTCCAGTGAAGCTAAGTGATTATTCATATTGTCTGTGATATCAAACTGTCCAGCAGCAATAAAACATTTAGCTAAATCTGGTTGTTTGTTGGCATACTGTAAAAGTTGATTGGTTTTGATAAAATCATCTGTTAAGTAGGAATGAGGAACTATGTCAGAAAATATCACACTTGGATGTAACAAGCTCGGGTGTTCCACAATGCTGATATCTGGTCGGGAGTGAAGCAGCTGAAATTAAAACATATTAAATGCTGATGAGAAAAATTAATTTTACTTTTGAGTTGTTCCCCTTTCACTGCAGTATAAAGCAAATTTCCTATTGTTGAACCTGACAAATTGCAGGAATTTTTTTTATAAAATCATCAACTTTCATATATCAAATCAATCTATTGCCTACTGAAGATAAATTGTATGTATGTCTCGAATCCTATACAAATAGTATACGTCACATGAAGTGTCCGGTTGTAGTAAGAAAACTAGGTTCAAACAGAAAGATTTTGAAAGCAGAGAAAACTGTGCACCTTATTATCAGCATGACTTGATCCGATGATAATACGAATAATAAAAATCCTGGCTAAAAATAGGACGTAAGGTACTTTAATTCAGTCATTGACCCACGATGTCATGGGTGTGTTCTAGTATATCTGTAAAAATCCCAACTTGTTTTGACCAGAGCTTAGTAATTCTCACTGGGATTTTCAGTTAAGTCCATGGACTCATCTTTTTTGGCTATGCCGAGTCCACAGCTCAGAAAAAAACATTATCAACATAATGAATCTTTATTTTCTTATTGTAATATAATATGATTTCGAGTGTTTCTGCTTGGTTCTATTCTTTAGTTTACAAATTTTAGAAGAAATCAGTGCTTTTTTTTTTAAATGTTGAAAGCATCTAAATCATGAATTTTCCCCAACATATTGTGAATTTTTTGGTGAAAAAAGTGTTCTTCAGTTCTCTTAAAAATGTTTTGATCACAATGACATCTTTTTCCAATATCACAATGTAAATCAATCTCTTAAATTGTACTATAAAAGTGAATAAACATAAATAAACAATCAAAGATCTTCCGTATACATGTGATTGTTTGTTTGATTATTTTGTAATTTTTTGTTTGTTATATTTCAATGTATTTCATAAAGGCCTCAGGGAAGATTAGTTTTGTAGCTCACTGTGTAACCCTCTTTAAATAAAGAACTATTATAATTACTATTATTATTAAAATGTATATCTTATTATCTACAACATGTAAAATACACTTACCATTAACTGACAGCTACACTGATTTGACCTTAACTTAGCATTATACACGATACATCTCTCTGACCTATGAACTGGCTTTCCATAGATATCAAAATCTCTCCATTTCAGTGGTCCTGCAGATCCAGTTACATTTAAATTCACATTATCCTTCTTGAATTCCTTTTCATAATGTGTGTATATTTCCCTTAGTGTCTGTAGATTAGCTGACGTTAATAGATTTACGGTCTCACGTAATTGTGACTCATTAAGGGACATTCCAATGGAAGGTCTATTCATAGCTATGTACGGTTGTTCAAATACAGAACTATCGATGGGTTTTGGTCGTTTACGTGGTAAAGGTCGTGGACGGTTTAATGATCCAGATGCTGATGACGTGTCAGACTCCGTAAAAGAAGAGGATGGCGACACTGTTATATTTCGTGAAATGTAATTTTGTAATTCAGTGACATCAGTTTTCATCGATTCTGCGTCTAAATCATCATCAAGTTCATCTCTTTCATTATCGTTACCGTTGATTTCCTCGTAAATTGGCTGAGAGGCTAAAATAACATTTCTGTTTTCAATCTTGGAAGACTTATCTTTGAAGTTATTTTTAGTCACATCTTTACTTCCTGTTTTTGAGGAATCATGGGAAGGATTAGTCCGAACTGGTTCTAAATATCCTTCAGAACTGACAGATAAATCAACAATTTTTTCAGACAATGGATCATATGTATTAGTCTTAATGTCTGAATTATCTCCCTTTCCTGGGGGAGGTGGTGGTGCTTCTTTTGGCACAATAGGTTCATAAAGGTTATCCAGGGATCCAAGGGGAGAGAAGTCTGGCCATTCATCATATTTGTCATTTGTTGAACCTGATGATGTTGAACCACCTGCAAAATAAAGGTAAAATAAATGGGGAATGTGTTCATGGGACACAGATGATGCCCCCACTTGCATATAACTTTATATAGGGACAAAACTCAAGAACTGTAAAAGTGACGCTACCCAAATTTGTACTTGATCTGAGTTTTGTGGCAATAAGCATTGTATCATAACATTGAGTTGAGGCAAACTAAAGTTAGAGAACAGAAACGAATATTTCAGCAATTTTTCCATTTGTAAAGGGACATAACTCTAGAACATTAAAAGTGACACCACCAAAATTCGAACTTGATCTGTGTTTTGTGGTAATAAGCATAGTGTATAAGTTTCATAACATTTGGTTGAGTCAAACTATAGTTAGAGAAAGGAAACCAATTTTTGGATGGACGGACGTACAAACTGACAAGGGTAAAACCTATTGCCCCCTCCATTACGGCAGGGGCATAAAAAATTATTATTATAGAAACCACTGGAACATAGACATTTTCGTGGTACAAATACAATGGGATTTGCATTGGTTTTTAAATCTGAGCTTTATAGTGTTGAAATAAGTTTGTGACCCTTAATGTAAAAGACAGGGAAACATTCCAACAATTTAACTGTACCGGGTATACATCCCTGAGACCAAGAAAGATCTTCTGCAATAGTGATGTATTCCTCTGACTGACAGTAAAACAACTGCATACATACCTGAGATTAAGAAAGATCCTCTCCAATGGTGATGTATTCCTCTGACTGAAATTGAAACCACTGCATACATACCTGAGATTAAGAAAGATCCTCTCCAATGGTGATGTATTCCTCTGACTAACAGTGAAACCACTGTATACATACCTGAGATTAAGAAAGATCCTTTCCAATGGTGATGTATTCCTCTGACTGAAATTGAAACCACTGTATACATACCCGAGATTAAGAAAGATCCTCTCCAATGGTGATGTATTCCTCTGACTAACAGTGAAACCACTGTATACATACCTGAGATTAAGAAAGATCCTCTCCAATGGTGATGTATTCCTCTGGCTGATAGTGAAACCACTGTATACATACCTGAGAACCTAGAAGGATCCTCTCCAATAGAGATGTATTCCTTTGACTGACAGTCAAACAACCATATACATACCTGAGATTAAGAAGGATCCTCTATAATGGTGATGGTATTCCTCTGACTGTCATTGAAACCACTGTATACATACCTGAGACCCTAGAAGGATCCTCTCCAATAGAGATGTATTCCTTTGACTGACAGTCAAACAACCGTATACATACCTGAGATTAAGAAGGATCCTCTATAATGATGATGGTTTTCCTCCAACTGACAGTGAGACCACTGTATACATACCTGAGACCATAGAATGATCCTCTCCAATGCTGATGGTATTCCTCCAACTGACAATGAAACCACTGTATACATACCTGAGACCATAGAAGGATCCTCTCCAATGGTGATGGTATTCCTCCGACTGACAGAAAAAGTGTTACCACATGGATCTGTAACCATCTGCAAATGTAAATACAGATTTTTAAAAAATGTTTAGTAAACGATTAAGAACACAAACTTTTGAAATGTTATTCCTCAACCTGATACAGAAAAAAATGTATACATACCTGAGAACAAACCAATATATATATATACCTTTGACAACTAGTTTATTCAAATTTTTTATTGCTCATGAAGCTTGTAATTTAAAAAGTTAAATCTCCATAACTTTGAGAAACTACTACTACATTGTACTAGAAACATGAGAGAAAATACATAAAATAGCTTGATCAAAATCAATGCAATGGCAGTCATCTTGAAAAGTATACAATTGAGGATGTTCCCTTCTCATGTTTTAGAATTTTTGCCAGATATTCGGAATCCTCTGGTTTTATCCATGTAGTGCCATTAAAAAATTTTGCCCACTAACCCCTACTTTTCTTTTCATAATATCATTACAAAAAGTTTAAAAAGCAATATTTAAAAATCTTATAAAATCCTTGTTATTTTTTCATAATTTTTGAAAGAAAAAAGGTGCCAATGTTAAATGTATGAAAAATCTAGAGAGAATCATTTCCTGCCAAATTTTCAATGGCTTATATCTCGAAAACAAGCACATGGACCCTTAATTTTTATCTGCTTTTTAAGTTCCTTTATGTATATACTATCAATTTATTATAGTCTTTCAAAAAGCTTGTTATTTTGAAACAGAGTAGCGAACATCCTTAAATGATAGCCATGTTGGTTTTTTCCCATACACCAGAATAATCTAATAATCTTGTCAAATTAATTTTGCATCTTTGTGTGTCAGATAAGTTTCATCATGTTCATTGCTGTCTGTGAGTGTGATTGGTTCATCCTTTGTGTTAGAATTATTTCATAACAGCCAGATTAGCATGATTGATTGTATCAACATTTTCTGTGTAGCGGGTTTCTATATGCATGTATAAATAACTAATAGCCCAAAAAACTTACTATGAGGTATGGGTTTTGCTCATTGTTGTTGGTGGTACAGTGACCTATAGTTGTTGACATCCTCATCCTTTGGACTCTGGTAGATAGTTATCTCATTGACAATCATACTTACTATGAGGTATGGGTTTTACTCATTGTTGTTGGTGGTACAGTGACCTATAGTTGTTGACATCCTCGTCCTTTGGACTCTGGTAGATAGTTATCTCATTGACAATCATACTTACTATGAGGTATGGGTTTTACTCATTGTTGTTGGTGGTACAGTGACCTATAGTTGTTGACATCCTCGTCCTTTGGACTCTGGTGGATAGTTATCTCATTGACAATCATACTTACTATGAGGTATGGGTTTTACTCATTGTTGTTGGTGGTACAGTGACCTATAGTTGTTGACATCCTCGTCCTTTGGACTCTGGTAGATAGTTATCTCATTGACAATCATACTTACTATGAGGTATGGGTTTTACTCATTGTTGTTGGTGGTACAGTGACCTATAGTTGTTGACATCCTCGTCCTTTGGACTCTGGTGGATAGTTATCTCATTGACAATCATACTTACTATGAGGTATGGGTTTTACTCATTGTTGTTGGTGGTACAGTGGCCTATAGTTGTTGACATCCTCATCCTTTGGACTCTGGCAGATAGTTATCTCATTGACAATCATACTTACTATGAGGTATGGGTTTTCCTCGTTGTTGTTGGTGGTACAGTGACCTATAGTTGTTGACATCCTCGTCCTTTGGACTCTGGTAGATAGTTATCTCATTGACAATCATACTTACTATGAGGTATGGGTTTTACTCATTGTTGTTGGTGGTACAGTGACCTATAGTTGTTGACATCCTCATCCTTTGGACTCTGGTGGATAGTTATCTCATTGACAATCATACTTACTATGAGGTATGGGTTTTGCTCATTGTTGTTGGTGGTCCAGTGACCTTTAGTTGTTGATATCCTCGTCCTTTGGACTTTGGAGGATAGTTATCTCATTGGCAATCATATCACATCTCATTATTTATACATGAATAGCAGAGCCTATAATATAAGCTATAATCTTACCACAGGTCCTGATATATCAGAGAGGTCTATTTTCCTTGGCTGTAAATCACTGCCTTGTGTATCACTGATAGATTTAGTTCTTTTCACACTAGACTGAGGTCTGGAAGGAGCTTTTGATTTTCTGTTTAATTTTCCAAGGAAGCTTCGTCGACTTTGAGCTTTGTTTGGCAACTCTATTTTCTCTACTTGTTTAACTTCTTGTTGACTAGTATCAGAGTGATCTCCCTTTCCTTCAGGATTAACTTCCTTTGTGTCATCTTTTATTGAACACGTTGATGATGTCATAGGTGATGTCTGAGGTTGACATAATGTTGACTTATGACCTTTTGAGGAAGGTTCCTCCTTGATAGACGTTGTTGATGTCGTCATTGGTGATGGAGGCGGAGCACCCAATGTAGATTTACGATCTTTAACTAATGAATTATCATCTTTAATTGATGTTGTCGATGTTACCATTGGTGATGGTGGTGGAGGACCAAGAGAAGATTTACGATCTATTGTATTCTTTGGTGAAGCATTTTCAGAGGAACTTCTAGAGAGAGGCTTCGGAGAAATAATGTCAGTATTGTTTTTTGTCACTTTTTTCTGTTCTTGTATATTTTTTGGCAGTGTGCCATCATGGCTACTCTTAGGTGACACACTAACTTTTGTCTGTTCTGTATTTTTACTCAGCCTCATCTCCAATTCTTTTGTAAATAATGAATGTTTAGTATCTGGTCCTGGGACAGGTATAACGGCAGGTCTAGATGGCGCTGTACTTCTTTTGGGACTTTTTGCTCTCCGTCTGACTACTACATTGTCATCGGTGTGCTTTGGACTCTCTTCTAAATTACTTAAGCTACTTTCACTTGTCTTTCTACTTTGTCTTGGGGAACCTTTTCCATCATAGGACAACTGAGGACTAACAGTGGGTTTGTTAGGGTTTGGTGGTGGTTTCGGTCTTGTTTGAGGTCTTGGGGGAGGAGCAGTTTGTGGTTTCATGATAGGCTTTTTCTCTTTAATTATATCAGTTGGTTGTTCAGATACAGTTTTTAAATCTTTTTTATCAGTTTTTGGTGAATCTTTTCCATTTATTATATCGTTACCTTCTTGTTCCTCTTTTCTTTCACTGAAAGACTCAGACATATACATTATAATGCTAGTTCTTGGTCCACGAGGATTAGTTGGCACTGGCTTCTGTGGAGGAGATTTAACTTTATCAGGTTTTGGAACACTTTCAGACTGTTTCTCTTCAGGACTATTTTTTGTCTGATCGTTACTACTTCCTGTTTTGGCTTCATCACTTCCTGTTGAAGGATAACTTTCACCAGATGAAGATGATGCATTAGAAACTTCGGAGGATTTTGATAAATTTGAATCACTATTGACTGGATTCTGATCTGACTGATCCAACGAATCCTTACCTCTTTTTAGAATGTTTCTAAAAAATCCAGAAATACCTCTTTTCTGTTTACTTTCTGGTTTAACTTTTGCTGGTTGTTCCGGCTCCTCAAATACATTTGCTGAACGTTTTGGGGATAAGGGTTTCTCCTGTCCATGATCAATGATTGATTTACCTACAGTCACCATACCAAACTTTGGTTCTTTGAAGTTTTGGTCCGACGAGGAACTTTTTTTCAAAGAGCTATCTGAGTTCTGTCTGTCAATTTTTGTCTTATTATTTTGCAATGGTAATGTTTTTGATTGGTCAGTTTGAACTTGTGAGGTTTTTGATTGGTCAGTTTGAACTGGTGAAGTTTTTGATTGGTTGGCATGAACAGGTGGTGGAGGAGGTGAAGTTGGAGGTTTCGGTGCTGGTTTTTTCTTCTGCTTTTTTATTATATTAGCAAGAGTAGCATTAAATTCTTTCGTAGACTTGATGCTTCCCTTCAGTGCTTTAATATCTTCAGCTCGTAATGTTGGAGGTCCAGAACTATTTTTATCTCTAGACAATTTAATGGGAAGGTCTGGAAAAATCTCATGATCTTCTATTCCACGAAAAGAATCACTATCACTATACTTAGCAAGTACACCATTCAGCATGTCAACAAGTTGCATTCCAGCAGAAGATGAATCTAAATCCAAATCATCCAGGAACCCATCAAAGAAGTCCTCTTCGGGATCAAATTCATCATCATTTTCCAATGGAGAATTGTCTGTTTCATAATTGCCTCCCTTTGAGGTTAATTGAACATCCTCGAATTTAGAATATAAGATCTCATTGATATCTAAAAGTTTATAAGGAGAAGATGGTTCATTGTCACTATCGTTTTTTTCATTATCTGACCCTACGGAAGACACAGAATTGATCTTAGTCCGGGTCATGTTTGATGATAAATAGTCGTCATCAAATACACTGTCGATGTAATTTTTCTTGGATTTTGACCTTAAAGGAAATGTTCCGTAACGCTTTGGAATAATAGCATCACAGTCCTTTAAATCCTTAAATCTATCAGCTTTCCATAAAGACAAAATTTTTATATCTTCAAATTCTCTACTTGAATTTTGTCGTGTTTTGGCTGGTTTATTTTTTTCACTGTTTAAATTATCAACTTCAGAATTCCAAATTGTATTTTCTAAAGCTTGTAACACGAATGATCGTTCCTCCTCCGTAAATGATAATTCTTCTACAACCGAGTCTGAATCGGAAACATTTTCATTTTCTTCATCTGAGTATAAGTTTACTATCCCACCGTCATGTCCAATCACATCTGGAAAATCACTCACAAACTGAACATTTGTATTTTTGACATGTGAATTATTCCCCTTTAAAGAACTCTTCAAACTGCTTTTCAAATTTTTTAGATTTTCTGGCTCACTGCTACCAAATGTTTTAATTATCACAGAAGTGCGTTTTTTAGGAACTGGAGAATTTTCTTTCACTGCTGCCCGTGAATGTTCTGCCCTTGATCGCTGACAGTTTGAACACAGATCTTTCCGCCATGCATTCTGGGTAAAATCAGAACAGGTAGCGGACATTACGCTTCCAGCTTGCTGCACCATCTAGACATATCTTCTACAATTGAAAATTGCAGTTTTAATTTATCATACAAATTCATTCTCCCTTTGTATTTGTTAACAAATGATCACTGCATAATTTTGCTGTTGGATAATCTAATATAAATATAAAAGGCTTTTGGTAAGGTATCTTCTGCAATTGGTTTTAGACAAATAACAAGAAAAATGTATTTCAAAATTGGGATTTTTAAAATTTAGTGTATAATTCCTTACAACTTTAAAAATTTAATACCTTTGGCAATAAAGTAGATATAATGGTTTCATTCTGAAACTCTGGTCAAAGCCCACTTTAATTTACAAAGGTATAATGACATACCAGGGTAGTTAGAAACTTGGTCAAAATTTAAAGTTATGCACAAAAAGAGCATTTTATACATGCTTCATTGAATATTCGTACCACATTACATCATAATCGTTCCTGACAAAGTATTAAATCATTCCTTAATCATGTTAATATAGAAGCTGCTTAATGTGTAAAAGAGTTATAGATGAATAAACTGTCTGACTGATGAAGAAAATAACTGACTCTTTGAATAGATTTATACTCCAAGGGGCATTACTTAAACAACTTATTTTTTTTAGTTACTTATAGGTGATTTTTGTTTTTAAAAATTATTAAATTACTCAATAGAGTTATTTTAAATTTCAATAAAAGTATGGACTAGATGTAGTTTTCATAACTTTTTACATTGTTCTATTACATAAAATAAGAAATTTATGTAATTTGAGAGGAGTATAGAGATAAAAAGTTACCTTAAAAATAATGACAAAAATATTACTTGAATAAGTTATTTTATACATCTTTGAAAGAATTAGTAATTACAATTATTTAAGGAAAATAGGTAATTGTTTTGGGTTACAAATTATAAATAACTTCAAGTCTTAATTAAATCACAAGTGTCTATCTATTTATATCTAAAATTAAAATTGAGAATGGAAATGAGGAATATGTCAAAGAGACAACAACCCGACCAAAGAGCAGAAAACAGCCGAAGGCCACCAATGGGTCTTCAACACAGCGAGAAAATCCCAAACCCGGAGGCAGGCTTCAGCTGGACCCTAAATAAAAATGTGTACTAGTTCAGTGAAAATGGATGTCATACTAAACTCCTATATCTGTCTACCTTCAAGATTTTCAAGGAAAATGATATTTTAATAGTCCCAAGAGACCAATCTTTGACCCAGAAGTGTGATATGAAAGATAAGTGCGTCACATAGGCAATTAGTGTTTCAGGAGGATTAGTTTTGATATTTCATGGGAAAACTAATAAGATGACTGTGATAATTAATTTGTTAAAGGTAGTAAAATCTATATGAAAGGACACCTATAAAAATAATATTTAGAAAAGTTACTTATATAAGTCATATTCAAAATAGCCTCCTTTTCAACAATACTTGTATAGGTAATTTTAAAAATTACTTGTTTAAGTAATGCCGACTGTTCTTACTCCAAGAAAAGGGGCATAAATGTTCATTACAAGAATGCTCTCAAATTGTTCACTTCAAGTTTAAGTAATCTATTTCTGTGGATATCACTTACAATTTGCTCAGAAAAGCTTAAAGTCCAATAATTACATTAGATGTATGTTTCATTATTATACATTATTTTGATTGGCTAACAGCAATCTCGCGTCATTCTTCATTTCAAAATGAATTGCATGAATTGAAACATACATGATGACATACGTTTCCACAATAAAGTGCACAGGTAAATAAAAGAAAAACTTAATAGTAATCGTGTTTTCATGATCATAACGAAAAAATTTAATTATAAGTATTGAATGCTTCTTTAAGTAATTTCATAGGGTTGTAACGCTTTGACCTTGCGTACATTTTTAGAGTGAAGTGCTTCCCCTCTTCATACAAAATGTACTTCGGTCAACGCTTTTAAACCCCAATGAATTTACAAACAGAAGCATTCAATTCTTAAACCAATAAGCAAAGTACTAAGACAATATACAAATTTTTCTCTGTTAATCCATTGAAAAGTAAAATTTCTTTGTAACATGTGTAATATGTAATTCTGCTCTAATACTTGTTAATTTCATTATGATTATCATGTAGTAAGTTATAATAAACAAATTATATTTTCCTAATTTACACCGTATGTTAAAAATGCATCAACCTTCAACCATTCACAAGCTCTCCCCCCACCCTTTTCACACCCTTTTTTCTTACATAAACAAATACCTTTAACATGCAGTTTGTTTGAAAACAAGTGATCTTAGACCTTTAAAATGTGTCCAAAGTTTATGCATATATACATATACAAGTTAACAATTTTCTATTATTAGTATACCAGAATCCCTTAAGTATACTACCAGTAATAGTCTCTGACTAACTTTAATGACTTGGTAATTTGTCACAGTTTATAACTGTCAAAGCAATTATTTGGTTCAATGTACAATCAATACTTAAGTTATCTCCCCTTCCATAACAAATGGACTGTTCCATAATAGTAAAACATTATGACATAATAGGTTTAATCAATAATTGAAATCAGGGAAATCAACATTGAAACCGACACTGAATAAGCTAGTACAGATCATTATAAAGGATTACAGATGGTTTATATCACCCAAGAAAATTTTTAATCTCTAAACCAAATGCAGGAATTCTAATCTTTTAATCTCTAAAACTAAAAGCAGGAAATATAATATTCATGACATTTAAAATTTCAAGCAATATAATTAACTTATTATTTTATCAATCTTTCGCTATTTATTCATGTTTGTGAAAAGTGTTCATGTCTGTCATATTTGTTTTTCATAAATTTTTTTGTTATAACTTAGGCCTTTGGTTTTTCTCGTTTGAATTGTTTCACAATTTTCATGTCGGGGCCTTTTATAGCCTTCTATACGGTGTGGGTTTTTCTCGTTTTTGAAAGCCCTACAGTTACCTATCTATAATTGCTTACATCCACTTCATTTGATCTTTGGTGGATAGTTGTCTCATTGGCAATCATACCACATCTCCTTATTTCTATAAAAAAAGAATTAAATAATTTTTTTTCAATAATAATAATGATTTTTTTTGGTTTGTCTTTCTGATAGATTGTTGTTTGTTTAACATCCAGTGGCAAATAACTTTTGTCTGATGTAGATGATTCTCTGGTGTAGACAGTTTTCTGATGTAAACAGTTCTCTGATGTAGACAGTTCTCTGATGTAGACAGTTTTCTGATGTAAACAGTTCTCTGATGTAGACAGTTCTCTGATGTAAACAGTTCTCTGATGTAAACAGTTTTCTGATGTAAACAGTTCTCTGGTGTAAACAGTTCTCTCATGTAAACAGTTCTCTGATGTAAACAGTTTTCTGATGTAAACAGTTCTCTGATGTAGACAGTTCTCTGATGTAGACAGTTCTCTGATGTAGACAGTTCTCTGATGTAGACAGTTCTCTCATGTAAACAGTTCTCTGATGTAAACAGTTTTCTGATGTAAACAGTTCTCTGGTGTAAACAGTTTTCTGATGTAAACAGTTCTCTGATGTAAACAGTTTTCTGATGTAAACAGTTCTCTGGTGTAAACAGTTTTCTGATGTAAACAGTTCTCTGATGTAAACAGTTCTTTGATGTAAACAGTTCTCTGATATGATCAGTAAATGACAGTTACTGATACCTGTGTTTATAGTGTATAACATGCATGACAGTGAAAATTATTTTTTTCTTCAAAACATGTTTGTTATTTTGTAAATATAAATAGTATGATATTCACAAATTTCTGAAGGTACATGTTTATAAATCATGGACCCATTGAAAGCTGACAACAACACCAATAATTCAACATTATTTGAAATTAAAACAAGTCAACATTCCCTACTGAAGTTCCAAAAAAGATATTGAATAGAGCTTGAAGTGTGATAATCAACTGTGGTTCTATAAACTATTATTTTTAGGGAATCTGGGATAGAAAAAATTCCAAATTTCTGCTTTTTGAAAATGGTAACAATTGAGCCAGATATAAACCCTAAGATTGAACCTTTAAGCTGTTAACATGATTAAAACAAACAGCAGAAAGAAAAAGGATATAGTTTATCAAAATTGTTCATATAATTTATATTGCTTTGTATAAATGATATTTCAAAGTTCAATTTTAGTGCCAAATTACTGTAAGGCCTTTGTCCTTTGCCAAGATAAAATTACAACCTTAGTTTTTGTTAAAAATATTTGAAATTATCTTTTAATTTTAGGGATACAAAACAAACAATATATACTTAATGTATATATATATATGTAAACAATGTTTGGTTGTATTACCATTACATAGTTCTATCAGAGACAAATCTCTGTTACTCTACAGGAAAAGGCAAGATTCCAAAAGTCAAATACTTTCATTATATAATCTTTATCAACAAGAATTGGGTAAAAATTGTTAGTCTATAACCATTGTTTTTACTTCCATTTCTACTAGAATCACTATTCTGCCTCTCTCTAATTTTGAAATGTCCTTGTCAATGTTTTTAGTCACGTTTTCCCCAAGGTTACTCTCTGTCTGTCTCTTCTTCATAATTAAGATTTTGTTTTTCATAAATTTCAAATCAGGAAATTTAAAAATTCCGAATCTCAGCATATATCAGAAAATAATGGACAAACCTGTTAAAATAAAGTCTTCAGTCCATGATTTATCATGACAACAATGATCTTAGATAAATATATCCATGATTAACAAGTCAATCAATCTCACCAGAAGCTTTGACTAAACATCAATGATGCTGATACAGTAAGAGTTTTCATGATGAAGATTATTTTATTGGAAAAGCAGACTATTGATTCAATATGGCTTCCTTAAGAAAAATATTCAATAAATTGATTTTTATCAGCTAGAAAACAGATGAGCAAAAAATATAATTAGCAACATGTGTATTTACAATGCAATTATAAGCACCTCTCTAAAACTCCTGAATTATGAAGTGGGTGGATTGTTCCATTAAAATT
The DNA here is from genome assembly GCF_021869535.1 of Mytilus californianus. Classification (NCBI taxonomy): domain Eukaryota; kingdom Metazoa; phylum Mollusca; class Bivalvia; order Mytilida; family Mytilidae; genus Mytilus; species Mytilus californianus. The sequence continues at coordinate 4,319,419 of NW_026262669.1, read as the reverse complement.
GTGATAGTGGGTACAACTGCAAAACCTCTTCAGAGCCTTCGGGATATAGCATCTTCACTCAATGTTATTGGAATATTCTTTATTTTCAGTCTTCACAAACAAATGTTTACTATAAGCGCCAAAATCAGTCTTTCATAAAATTTCTTTCATGGTATATAACTTAATGGGAGTTGTTTTTTGTCAGGAAAATTTTACTGGCCCAGCATTATTTATACTGGCCTACAGGGCTTCAGGGTTTGTGGTTATAGTTGCCAATGGTGATTTTTTTCAAGAGGAATACCCAGATATTTCTTTTTTTCTTTTTTAAGGATACAGGAAATCTTACATTCTTTTGGAAAGAATATGGAATATCTAAAATTCTTTTTCAAGGACATATTTTTTTGAAAATTGGATATCTGGTACCTTTCTAAATAAAAACTTTAAACTGCTTCCATTGCCATCTAAGATCTAGATTAAAAGAAAAAAAAATCACACACAAAAATGTCTCACCTGCATTAATTATTTAATCATCAATAAATTCATAAATTGAGGTGGAGGTTAAGATCAGATGACATGAGGAAATTGACCTTGTTATCACACCTACCAAATATCTGAAAACTTAACCTAATTACTGCAGTATGTAACTATGGACAAGGTCATATACTCCTTTCTACATACCAAGTATAGCTCATCTATCATGCATAGTTAAGTTAGTGAAGAAATTACCTTTGACCTTGAAAACAAATACGCTGACCTAGAGTGGAAACATTGGGTTAATTCAATAATGCATCCCTCTACTAAATGTTTATTTCCTAGTTCAGTGACTATGACTTTGACTATGTGGGGTCTCGATTCTATAAGTTTCCAAGTTCAGTGACTATGACTATGACTTATTGGGTCCTAATTCTATAAGTTTCCATGTTCATTGACTATGACTATGTGGGATCAAGATTCTATAAGTTTCCAAATTCAGTGACTATGACTATGTCTTTGTGGGGTCCTGATTCTATAAGTTTCCATGTTCAGTGACTATGACTATGACTTTGTGGGGTCCTGATTCTATAAGTTTCCAAGTTCAGTGACTATGACGTTGACAATGTGGGGTCCTGATTCTATAAGTTTCCAAGTTCAGTGACTATGACTATGACTTTGTGGGGTCCTGATTCTATAAGTTTCCAAGTTCAGTGACTATGACGTTGACTTTGTGGGGTCACGATTCTATAAGTTTTCAAGTTCAAGGACTAAGACTATGTGTGGTTCCGGTTCTATAAAAGTCTTGAATACATTTTTTTATTGGTATATGTATAAACAAACTCCCCTACATCATATACATTTAATCAATGAACCCATTATCTATGATATCTGTCCCCAAGTCCAATGGCTGTGCATTGATGTATAGATCTCCCCTACTTAAGTATATATGTTTCCAACTCCAGTGGTTATGTATTGATGTATAGATCTCCCCTACTTTAGTATATATGTTTCCAACTCCAATGGTTATGTATTGATGTAAAGAGTTAATTCAATCTCCCGTAACATTACTTAAATATTTGTATTACAATTATCCCACTATTATCTTTACTTAATAAAGAACTTGTCGCATGCCTAAAATATCAATAACTTATTTTATGTAGGACTAAATATATGTAATCTTTATCAGGTTCTTTTGTAATATGTGGGATAGATTTTCCTTGGTGGACATAACTGGTGGATTTAAAATACAACTGTAAAGTCCTGGAAACTATCTTAATTAAATTTGGCATATTTATTTATACCCAAGACCGGTATTTAACATGTTATATCAGTTTTAGCATGCGAAAAAGTAAAATTTGAAGTAGGCAAAATTTTTGGAAGATGACAAAGTATCAGAAGTTTTTCATCCATCATTTATTCAAAGGCAAAATTAATTCCTGATGTTAGCAGATGCTGAAAATCAATATCTGGTATTCTATATATAGCTGACAGTGACAACAAAAATAAAGTCCTATACTGGTAATAAATCCATAGACAAACATATCATGAATTTATCAAGTACAGGGGTCATCTCATAGTCTTATACCATTGACACATAGCAGGGGGTTATCTCAAACCCTATAGTTACTAATAAACATTTGACAAAATTTTGGGGAAAAACATATCATTTTTAAAAAACATTATATTAGAATTGGCCAAAAATTGCTGTCTTTCTAAGTAACTGTGTGTACTCTTAAATCTATATCTTTAGTCTTTTGCCCTTCTGTTTATTTGTTTTTTCTGCTTCAAGTCCATCTAATGAGTCACACCATTTTGAACTTATTTTTTCAATTTGTTTTTAGGTTGTACTATCACATCATTGAGCACTCACAAACAATTCTAATGACATATTCAAAAATATTCCAATGACATATCCAAAATTATTCCAATGACATATCCAAAATTATTCCAATGACATATCCAAAACTATCCTTATGACATACATGTATGTCCAAAAATGTTACAATTATATATCCAAAAATATTCCAATGATTGATAAATTTAATATCATTTAATTAATACATGTATATCCAAAAATATTCCATTGATATCCAAAAATATTTAAATGATATCCAAAAATAATCAAATGATGTATCCAAAAATATACCAATGATGTATACAAAATTATCTTACCTCCTATACATTACTAGGAATATGTATTGGTTAAAAGCAACCGTGTGGAGACCGTGTATATTTCATATGGGGTTAGTAGGTGGGTCTTCTTTCAATACACGGTTAGCAGTGAAGTTACTTCCCTTTATAAAAACAACAGGGTGTTGAGGAAAAATCTGAAAGGTTTCAACAGACGAAGAAGATGATGATGAACGATTGAAATAAATCCATAAAACACATTTAACATGTTTAAAGCTAACAAGTTGTTATTGTTGGCATTTGTTTTTGTATAGACCAATGGCAGTAGGTTCTTAATACTAACAGTATTGAAGACTTGATCACTTTGATAGGCCACTAGTCTAAATATCACATGTTAAGAGGGTCGGTAAGATATAAATTCGTTACACAGAGTGCTTAAGTGACCTAACACAATATATATTGGGTCAGTAAATTCCATATGGCGTGAGAGCGAAGAAGCGCTCTCACCCCATATGGAATTTACTGACCCCATATATATCGTATTAGGTCACTAGCACACTATGTAACTAATATCATTGTACTGACTGATACATCCAGCAATATTCCAATGAAATATATATTCAAAAATATTCCAATAACATATCGAAAAATATTCTAATGACATATATCCAAAAATATTCCAATGACATATATCCAAAAATATTTCATTAACTCTTGACACAGAGATATGTATCTCCTGTATGTGTATGTAATTATGGCAATATAATGCAAATATTGAAATTAAAATGGCAAAAATTTAACATGCTTGAAACAAAAAATGAGCAGTCAAAATTGTTGTCAGTATTTCCATATATTTTGAAGGTAACCATTGTTAACTTGTAAACAGTCGAGATCCCCACCCCTAAACCATATATATTCTTGATGGGACAATAAAACAAATCAAATCAAATTGAGGGGGAGTCCCCTGGGGTCACCCCACCCACCCCTTTTTTTTTTGAAAATTTGTAAACGGTCAAGATCCACACACAATCAAACAAATCAAATAAAAAATAAAAGGTGAGTCCCCTGGGAAATTAACAAGCATCAAATAAATTAATGCTTTAATTATTTGTTGTTGCTCATCTTGAAGTTTACTAAAATATCTTAAACCATGATTTAAAACTTTCACATGATGATACACATATATGGGAAGCACCTGTCTGTCAGTACACCTGTTTCTGTGACCTTACCTGATATCAATCTGATCTTCATCTGTCATCATTCACACCTGTAAATTATACAGGAAGTTCGTTAAGATCAGGTAAATATATTTGAAGTACATGATATAGTCCTTGTAGCAAGTCCTTCAACTAATGCTTACTAAATGCAATAGAAATGTATTACCCTTCAGTATTTAGTCATCCCCCTCCCCCTTTTTACCTAATTAATTAGTTTTGGTAGTTTGAATACAATTTCAATTTGTGATGGATTTCTGAAATATTTAAACCACAAGTTTCATAGTTGATGCCATATCCATTTTTTGTGTTTTGTATCTGTTTTTTGGTTTGCACTGTCTGTGTTCAAATTGATTACCTTTGTTGTATTTGTCCTCAATGCTTTTCAACTTTGTACTTTATTTTGCCTTTTTAACTTTTTTTATTCAAGTGTCACTGATGAGTTTTTGGTAGACAAAACATGAAACTGGCGTACACAATTTAAATCCTGGTATCTATAATGAGTTTATTTACTATCAGATATTATTGAACTGAAAACAAGGACATTTTTGTTGTCCATAAACATGATAAAAGCTATCATCAATCTCAATAATTAATTTTCCATTACTGTTAATCTGAGGATAACTGTATTCTACACATTATTCATAATTCATTTACCACTTGTCCATAAGATAGGAAATAAATTGTGCATTCATTATTATTCGTGGGATACCAATTTTCGTGGAATTCTTTGGTACAGGTTAACCTTGAATTGAAATGATCAACGAAGAACATTTTTTCTCTTTAATTATATGCAGAATTTTGTAAAACTACACAATCAAATATCCATGAAAATACATTTTTTCTTTAATCCACTAAAAGTGATACCCATGAAAATAAATGAATCCACAGTATTCTCTTTTATTATTTTTTTTCTTTCAGTATAAAGTAAGGAGATGTGGTATGACTGCCAATGACACATCTCCACCAAACTCAAATGGATGTTAGCAACTATAGATCACTACACCGCCTTCAACAAAGAGCAAAAGCCATAATGTATAGTCAGCTTTAAAAGGCTCTAACATGACAAAATGCAAAACTATTAAAACAAGAAAACCAAAAGCTTAATTTAAGACAAAACACTAAATAAAAACAAACATGACAGACAGCAGTCAACAACAACCACTGAACTACAGGCTTCTGATCTTGGGACAGTCACATACAGACAGCAACCAACTACAACCACTGAATTACAGGCTCCTGATGGGACAGACACATACAGACAGCAACCAACAACAACCACTGAATTACAGACTCCTGATGGGACAGACACATACAGACAGCAACCAACTACAACCACTGAATTACAGGCTCCTGATAGGACAGACACATACAGACATCAGTCAACAACAACCACTGAATTACAGGCTCCTGATGGGACAGACACATACAGACAGCATCCAACAACAACCATTGAATTACAGGCTCCTGATGGGACAGACACATACAGACAGCATCCAACAACAACCACTGATTAACAGGCTCCTGATGGGACAGACGACACATACAGACAGCAACCAACAACAACCACTGAATTACAGGCTTCTAATCTTGGGACAGACACATACAGACAGCATCCAACAACAACCACTGAATTACAGGCTCCTGATGAGACAGACACATACAGACAGCACAGCAACCAACAACAACCACTGAATTACAGGCTTCTGATCTTGGGACAGACACATACAGACAGCATCCAACAACAACCACTGAATTACAGGCTCCTGATGAGACAGACACATACAGACAGCAACCAACAACAACCACTGAATTACAGGCTTCTAATCTTGGGACAGACACATACAGACAGCATCCAACAACAACCACTGAATTACAGGCTCCTGATGAGACAGACACATACAGATAGCAACCAACAACAACCACTGAATAACAGGCTTCTAATCTTGGGACAGACACATACAGACAGCATCCAACAACAACCACTGAATTACAGGCTTCTGATCTTGGGACAGACACATACAGAATGTGGCGGGCAGTGGCAGCTTATGGAATTATGCCCCCTTTTAAACATCCTTGATCCGCCCCCTCGTGGGGTTCAACATGTTTGTTTATGTTTATTCAAATGGTCTTATGTTTATTCAAATGGTCAGCCATATTGTTTTTTCCAGCCACATATTATTTCATATACATTGTAACTATCAACATAAAGTTATGCAACTGAGAAATAACTTCAAATGCTGAAATGAAAAGATGTATTCTACTTTTTGGACTCATATAACTTGATCTTAATAATACATGTACTTTAAATACTGTGGACTCATTTATTTTCGTGGGTAACAATTTTAGAGGATTAAAGAAAAGTTGTATTTCCGTGGATATTTGATTTTTTGGTTTTACAAACCTATAGAAAATTTATACTTCATTGAAAACATAAGTTCATGGTTCACCTAGCGGTACTTAATCCACCAAAATTCAGGTATCCCAGGAAAGATAATGAATTAACAGTACATGCACATTTCTATCTATGAAGAATGTAGAATTTTTCTTATAGTATGTCTTAAAGAAAATTAGACATACATCAAAGCATTAAATTCTTATGACCTTTGACAGGGTTTGGTCTAAAAAAAACTAGAAAGAATAAAACTCTAAATTATATTCTTGATCTTCTTACCTTCCATAAGAAATCTCTGAATCTCCAATGTAAACGACCATTTTGATAAATGAACTGTTTAGTAGTATATATTTACCTTGTGAAATAGATTACAGGTGTCAATCAAAATATATACACCTGACATTATAGGTAACCTTACACTAAGGTGTACAAAACATTTACCTAATCTTGTATGTTATAACTGTTACCTAATAAACCAGGTAATTATGCAATATTTACGTTTTTATGAACTCAGCTGTAAAACTAATTAACCCAATCCTCATATAATTGATTTAAGTCATAAATTAGATTTTTAAAAGAAAAAATATACTTATTGAACTTGCACTTTTTAAATTTACCTATGAGTTAATACTTTATCAATATATATATGGAAAGTAGGAACTATAAGTGCTGGCTGATTGGTGTAGGTGATGTCTATAAGCTATAAAGTGGTAAATTGGTATTTCTTTGAGAACCAATAAAACGGTTAATTGGTTTTGTTATAGTAACCCAAACCAACCATTTTATCTGTAACAAAGCACATCAATTAACCATTTTATTGCTTCAAATACATGAATACACCATATCTCAGATCCCACTTTCTAAACATTAATTAATAAGCTTCTAAAATAAGTTAAAGTCTAAGACAAGTTCTAAATAAATTCCCCAGAATCTATCACTATTAAAAACACAAAAGTCACTTTATACATTTCGTGTGTCTGAAGTGCTCTTCTTGATTTACCCTCAGGAATGCTGAAGGCCAAACATTTGAAAGCCAAGGATGTATAATATCTAAATTTGTGAGGAGCTTTACGACCAAGGGAAACTAAAAAATAGTTAAATTCATTTTAGATAAACTTAGCCCAAGGGAGTTGGTATCTTACTTTCTTAATATTTTCCTTATTTATAAACAGAGAATTTAAGATAAATGAGGAATGTGTCCATGGGACACAGATGATGCCCCCGCTTGCATATCATATAAATTTATAAACGGACATAGCTGAAGAATGGTAAAAGTGACCCTACCCAAATTTGAACTTGATCTGAGTTTTGTGGTAATAAGTATTGTGTATAAGTTTCATAAAATTTGGTTGAGGTAAACAAGTTAGAGAACAGAAACGATAAATTCGACAATTTTTCTATTTGTAAAGGGGCATAACTCTAGAATGGTTAAAGTGACACCACCATAATTCAAACTTGATCTGTATTTTGTGGTAATAAGCATTGTGTATAAGTTTCATAGCATTGGTTGAGGCAAACTAAAGTTAGAGAACGGAAACGAAAAATTCAGCAATTTTTCCCTTTGTAAAGGGGCATAACTCTAGTACGGTTAAAGTGACTTCAACAAAATTCAAACTTGATCTGTATTTTGTGGTAATAAGCATTGTGTGTAAGTTTCATAGCATTTGGTTGAGGCAAACTAAAGTAAGAGAACGAAAACGAAAATTCAGCAATTTTTCCATTTGTAAAGGGGCATAACTCTAGAACGGTTAAAGTGATGCCATCAAAATTCAAACTTGATCTGTGTTTTGTGGTAATAAGCATTGTGTATAAGTTTAATAACATTTGGTTGAGGCAAACTAAAGTTAGAGAACAGAAACCAACTTTGGGACGTACACACAGAGGGACAAGGGCAAAACTTAATGCCCCCTCGGCTACGGCAGGGGCATAAAAAGAGTGTTATAAATCATGTCAGTACGGAAATATTTACTATTTATTAAAATTATATATAATACTGCTGACTTTATGACCCTTAACGTTTCATGCTATAGAAATTAAAAATGTATGATATGGGGAAAATCAGAGTTCAATATTTTTCGAAGGATATCAATTCTATCCATCCTTACTAGATTTTATCTCAGTCTTCACTTCCTCTATTTAAGATAGAGAACTGAAAACAAAATAAAGAGCATTCCTAAAGAGATCAATTTCGTTTTGTATGCAATAAAAAATCAAACAACTTTAATATTTAGTCTAACAAAAGATACTTCAAATTCTCAAGAAGGAAATGAAACTATGGCCTTTTTATAACATACCTGTGTTTTTATGTACATCTAAACCAACTCTCAAGCTCACCTGTCACAGTTTATAATAACGGGAGATTTAAACTTCAACAAATATTGACAACAAAGAATTCTGTAAATAAATTATTATCAATGCTGTATCCTGGATGACTTTTGATGGCATTTAAACAACAGATTTGTAAATACTTGCATGGGGAAATATCATGGGAAGATGAATTATCATATTCAATCACAAAATAAGATGTAACAATAGATTCTATGTTATCTTGGAAACTTTATATATATATGTAGCTAACTAATTGAAACAATTAATACTGTGTGACTCAGGCAAAATCAATAAATGAAGCTTTTCTTTGTTTGAAATGAAGTAAAATTTTTAAAACAGTTTTTAACATAAATTAACTACACAATGTTCATTCTTCACAATAGACATATTTATACTGGCATGCCATACTTAAAGTAAATCAAATTCTTGTAAAATTTTGGGTCATAATATTAAACATTTGACAAATGTTTGATGTCATAATTAAAATGTGATTTTAGTATGACGCCAGAAGGTTTTTTGGAGACAGATCAATCATTCATAGCCAATTCAGTTAAATACCAAAAATGGTAAATTTTTCTATTAATGACAACCCCTACAGACCACATGGCCATAAAAAATATTTGTTTCTAAATGAATCAAGTGATTTTAACTTTATTTATCATTCTAAATGGATCAAGTCATGAAGGCCAATGAACTTGTGGAAAGGTTTTAAACTTTAACACAGAGGAAATTGTTCTATTGAAGAACACAGAAATGGAAAATGGTTTCTAAATTTAAAATAAACAGCTGTTAGTTAAGCTTGCATGAATAAAAGTGATTCAGGGTAAACGTCAATGATATGGAAACCTGACAACACCTATAAACAAAACAACTTCTAGAGGTGACATCTAGAGGGCAACATCTAGAGGGTGACATTTAATTAGAGGGTGCTCCGGAGAGGGTGACATTTTTTAACATTAATCAGGTGTTTCTTAAAGTTGATATTTTGTCTCACTAAAACAAATGACTTTGGAAAAGTAAAATACACATTTATTTAAATACATTAGAAAGGTTTCATGGTTTTTAACTTAAACTCACTGTAGAACTTTTTTTTTTGCACTGTCATTTGTCAATCTGCCATTATTGTCTTCTTTTTTTTTTTTCTTATTCTTGAAGGCAGTATATAGACTTGTAATCAGGTAATTGTTTACCTCTTTGTCCTTTGGTCTAGTGGATTGTTGTCTCATTGGCATTCGTACCAAATCTCTTTATTCTTAGAGTAAACAATATAAAATGTATTAAGGGGATTTGAAAAGTACCTGGTAAATGAGTCAGGGGGCAAGGGGGGCTATTGCTCTTCCACTTCCAATAGTGGGGGGCTATGATTTATAACTGCCCCCTACTTTTTGGCAAAATAAAAAAATATTGAAAATGAGGAAGAATGAAAGAAGACAATGACTAACTCCTAGACTTTAAGACTTTGCTTTTCACTTTCAAAAATTGCACCCCCCCCCCCCCCCCCTACTTTTCAGTCCACTCCTACTAACCTGAAGGTGACAGATTTTATCACATAAAATACACCGTACAATCCTATAAAAAGTTCATTGTTTAGTCTACTTATAAGTTATATGTTTTATCAATGGGTCTATTTGTTTGTACATTGGAAATGATACTGCTTCATTTTGATAACTTTTGTATTATTTTAGATAATCAATAACTAGATGTACAGTTGTATGTACACATATAAACAGATGGTACATTAGGCTCAATATTATCACCCAGCTTATCCTATTTAAGTATGTTTAATACTTTTAAGTACTTTTTTATTTTTATTGTGTTTTATTCATAAAGAGAATATGATACACCATATATGTAGTCAGTAAGAACATGCTCAGTAAAATTTACATAAAGCCATCTTTTTTCAATAATGATTTTGTGTCATGAATTGATACTCTTGATGTCCTTTCTCTTTCATTAAATCATAATCAACATTTAAATTAGAACTTTGAAAGGTAACCTTCTGCAAAAAAGTTAATTATCTCCCCTTTACCATGTTCCACCAGTACCTAAGGTTATATTCCTTTATACACGTTCTTCGGTAGTATTCTTCAATTGTAATTGTATAAAGTTTGATTACCTCCCCTTTAACATGTTGTACCAGTACCTAGATAATATTTCTTTATACACATCCTCCGGTAGTGTTCATCAACTGTATAAAGTTTCATCATTATTTTATCATGATCATGTTTGTTCATCATCTAAGGAGGAGTTACGCCTACCGGAGACTATCACAACATGTTGCTATATTGAAGTAAGATCAGTTATCTCCCCTTTTAATTTGTAGGACCAGGATTATATTCCTTTGTGCATCCTTGTTAGGAATCAGAGAGAAACAACTGAATTCATTGCAAAAGAGTAAATTATTTATCATAGGTGCTTTTAAAAAATGTAAGCAATGAAAAATGAAGACACATAAACTTGAACACAATAGAGCGTTTGACATAGTGGAAATAAATTTTCATTTTTTGTGTTGATGGGTTTTTGTATCAGTGTCAACAGGTGCAGGATTCAGGCAGCGGCAACCCTATGGGAAAGAAAGAAAAACAAAGAAAAAAAAGAACGTAATAAAGGTAAAATTGCAGCCAATTTTGTGTCAAAAATAAGGTCTTCTAATTCTTATTATCTGGAGCGTGCCCATCCAAACATCGAAATATGGATCTGCATCTGGTCATATATCCCAATCTCATTATATTCTGACATACATACAAGATTTGATGTTTTTCTATATGGTATGGATCTGTTTACATTTGAATGAACAAAGATTTTACTTTCAACTGATGTTACCTTAAACCAAAGAAACCACATACCCCAAAACAATTTATATCAACATTTCAACAAACCCCCACTCATTGAAGTGAAGTTTAAACAAAGATGATATAAAAATTGAAGTAAAACAAATAAATGTGGTAATTTATGATATAATAAATGTTAACCCGATCACCTGTATACTTTAAATTACAATCAACAAACATACAAAATATATCGGTCCCCAGGTAATCAATTATCGTGGAGAGTATGTACAAAATACTGTGTCATACTGTGGTTGACGGGTACATCACCGAGGGGAATATTTGTGATCTTTGTGTACTTTGTCATACGGTTTTTAAGAGGTATATCTTGGAGGTGAAGATTGTTTATCTCGAAATATTTATTTTCACTGTTCAATAATTGAAATATGCTGCGATAGAAGAGATAAATTCTTGTACGTTGACGACAATTTGATTTTCTGGGGGGAGCCCGGCGGATGATTCTGAAAATGAATGTCCTGGCCTGGTAAGAGCTGAAATAAATAACTTTGTGCAAGACAGGATGAAAATGAATAATCTGCTACAACTAAAAAATTGAGCTTGTGTAAAAACAGAATGAAATGAATAGTTAATCACCAAATATTCCTCCAATGTTCAATACATAATACACATGTGTCATGTTCATGCTAATGTGACCTCCAACTAACTTGAACTACACTGTAAACTACCTCAAAACAAAACGTTTACCTGATTTGGGATGGACAGACGGAGACAGACAGACAGAAACACAGACACCCACAAACCAGAAATCATAACTTAATAATAATACAACACAAAATTTAAGAATACACAATAAGTGGGTGGTCATTGGTGATAGTTGATTGTTTCTACAAAATGAGTTAATACCCTAAATTCCTGTCATAAATTAGGTGGCAGTGATTGTATAAACCTGATGGGTCATTATACAAAAATCTTTCCTGCTTGTCTGACAAAAAGGTATTATATGACCACACATTAACAGGAACAACACATCACTTATCTCTAAGAGGATTTAAATGTTACTTCAACTTAGCTGTCAACTTTCATTTCCTAATTTAAACTGTAAACCATAGCAGTTATAATCTTTACTACAAACCTTAAGTAAATAAAGCATAGAAAAAAAAATACTTTGGATCTAACAAAGGGAAATCGTTTTTGTCAAGAATTTTCAACAAAAATAACATTTCATTATTTTCAATGCACATCTAGTAACCTGTTTAAACTCTGGACAATCTATAGCTTGGCATGATGAATGGGGGCTTGTTTATAGTATAGCAGTGTATTGAATCTAACTTTTATTGGGTTGCTGTCTCAATTCCCCGTTTCAGAATCTAAAGGACTATGGGTAATCTCATTGTTCGTAAACCAAAATGAAAATAACGGTACGTCATTGGTTGAATTTCAATTGATTAGGATATTTTAAACCAATCACAACGTTTTGATGTACAATATTAAGCATGTTATCCAGAATGCATTAGATTCTGAAACGGCGAATTGACTTTTACTACTGAATCTCCTTTTCATTTCTATCTATATCTCTTCATGTCTGGTATTCTGGCCAATTTAAGTCTTGTCAGATACTGGTCAATTTAAGTCAGTCATTTACATGGACAATGTCCCTACAAACTTATATTTGCTCCACAAATAAACGTGACATAAATTGAATAAATCTGAAAAAATGAACCCAAACAATAAAAAATAAAATCTAGAACAATGAGCAATAAATGAACTATTTCAAAATTTGGTCATGAACAACATGGATACAATCAGACAAAATTCCTTTGTACAAAAGTATTACAATGGAACAAGATCTTTCCTATATCTACCATAACATCTGACCATAATGTCATGACACCGTAATGTCACGACACCCGTAAAGTTTTCAACAGGACAAAGAAAAATATAGCCTTGTCATCTAATTCTAAATTAATACAATAATTCCCATAGATTAATTTTTTTGGACCATGTTTTTAACTTGTTAAATAACCTTACTATAATTAATATTTTTTTACTTAATGACCTGAAAAATTACCTTACACCACTTGACTTTTTACGAAAGATATTAAACGTAAAAGAAGGATGGTAGCAAAGTGAATTAAATTCTCTTCAATACAAAGGAGAAAAGATATGTTAAATAATCAGACGTCAACATGACACGCTATAGTAGGATAGAAAAAAGAGTATAACTTTATTTATACATCACCAGAGTGTCATATTCATGTCTTTTCTCTTTTGTACTAAAGGGAATTTAAGTCACTTTGTAAGTTCCTTCATTTATAATTATCATGGGGAGAGATGCAATCAAGTCTAAGGAAGAATGGGGGTAAGGTCAAGACAAGCAGTTGAAATAAGCTTGACCGTATCCACAGAACCAAAGAATATCCAACAAATAACTTCCCCCCTTTTTTTTTATCTACATCTTATACCTCTCACTTAATGGTAAAAAAAGAGAATATACTAAAAGGATGACATATTTAATTACTTACAATCAATTAGTCAGTATACAGCTGGTATATCCTATGCTTGTTATATGTCCTCAAATATCACTGAATAATCCAATTAGTTACGAATCTCCACATCTGTTAAACTTCTGTGTCACAAATCTCCATGAGGGCATCTGAGGAACAAAGGATATCAAATATTAGATATGTATGCTAAAAATAATAACTTAAATTCTAGAGTACTTTTTCAATGTTTTTTAACAAAGTGGTAACTGTACTGGGTCAATAGTATAAATACACAAGGACCTTCTCAATACATATTTCCAACATAACAATCTTCCCTTTAATAATGTAAATAATTTGTTGTTACGGTTAGGCGGACCTTTCTTTGTTTGTAAAAGTAACCGACTTTACCTTGGGTATTATCCTATTTAAATGCTCTCTTTCTGTCCTCAGTCGTGTTTGATCTTAGAGGTACCTGTAATTTAACGTTTATAAAAACCGCAGATTATCAATTAACACGAGATTACAGATAAACGAGTAAATAAGGAAAAGTTAATTCTCATTTCTTCTTTGTCTCTTTTTTTGCATCGTCATTATTACAGAATCAACAGTATTGATGTTACGGTGAAGAAACAGGTGTCTTTATATACACAGAGGGTGTATAAAAGGCACAGAGGGTGTATAAAAGGCTGTACCAATGGCAGCATCATATGGCATTAAGTCAACAAGAGAATAATGAACAGTTGTAATTTAAAGTGGTCATATTTTGTGCCTGTACCAACTAAGGTTATCTGGTCCTTATTTATTGTTGCTTCCCTTTGTTTGTAACTCAATATTTACGGAGGGGTCAGTCAGTTGATGGTGGTTGATGTAGACTGTTAATTGTACCGTATACGTATAAACCTATATCTATGAATTCATACATCTACAGTTGAACTCTCAGACTGTCTAAATAAAATGCATAAAAAATATTACATAACTATAAGATTTTATAGATACACTATAATTCTATCTTCAGATATTAAGATATACATTTTGTAATAATTTTTCATTGTTCTCAATATATATGTATAAATAAGAAGATGTGGTATGAGTGCCAATGAGACCACTCTCCATCCAAGTCCATGGTGACCTCCTGGTAATGATGGTTCATTATTCTCAATAATATATATCTTCTTTCTGCTAGTAATAAATTTACTTCCTCATAATATAATGTCATTCTTCTTGTAAAACCAGAGAAAACAGAGAGACTCCTCCCCCTTTCCCCACAAATTATGATCTTAGACAAAATATCCCTTAACAGCCCTCTTACAATTAACTCTTGATATTATCCCATCTTGGCAAACACTCCCATCATTAAAAGAAAATAAAATTACTTTATCTTCAGTTAAAATTCTTTCTTAAATGAAGCATTAAATAAAAAACACAGTGTTTTTTTCTTCACTTTCACCTTTCAGTACAGTATAAAAACTATAATTATAAGATTAATAGAAGATGTGGATAAATGTAAGTATTAGGTTCAAATCCAATTGGATGTATCTACTTTACACCAAGTTATTGTGGATAAGGCAAAAGGATAGATTTCAATACTTTAGGAGAGGGCCTTTCAGCACTTTGATATTTGATATTTTATTGTAAAGTATGATAAATGCAGGATATCTAATTACATTTAAAGGCAACTTGGTGTAAAAGTGACAACAGTAAGATCTACTGTTATGTTGTTATATACACTTTGTTGCTGTAGAAATAGTCTTATATAGTTAAAGAGTATGCTGTGGAAAAGTGCCTGGTATCATTCTAAAAATCAGATATCCTGATGCAAGCAACCCTTCCATCTTGCCCACCCCCTCCTCTCCCTCTACACTCTGACAAGCTCAATAAATTCCGAATTCCTCTGAATTTTTTTAACCAGATAAAAAATAATTTCTTCAAAAGAAAAATCTGCTTATGAGAACACATTGAATAGGTTAGTTAACTTTTCTCTTATTATTAAAAGTCCAGCCATTCAGGAATATGAAATATTTGAAGATAAAAAAACTTTTAAATAATTTATCTAACAATATATATATTGAGTCTTATCAATCTTTTCAGATACCAATTCAATTCTTTCCAGGCCTAGCAGCATAGTCTATGAAATAACTGCAAGGTATTATCTACCCTTAATAATTTTAATATTCTAAATCAGTAATATCCCTGAAAACAAGTGTAAGTGGAGTGAAGGGCGTAACATGTATTTCTTAAACGTGATTATTTATCATGCATTTTAAGATATTTTATGTTATTTAAGTTTCAACAAAAAACTTGTTTCAATATAATTTCTATGTCTATGTGGTTTAAGTAGATATACAATAACAGAAGATGTGGACTATTAAACCTAACATATCCTTCTTTCTTTAATAACCATTTATGTCAATGATCTGAAACAGCAATCTAACAACTCCATAAAACTTAAATAAAAAACATCTAGAGGGTAACAGCCATTAAGTTTTTTTTTTTTTTTCATGACAGTCTTATCTATGAATTCTTATCAATAAATCATTGTTCAGTTTGACCAGGAGATATACTGACCCCTACTAAGTAAATAAACCAACTAAAGTTAACTTGACTGGTTTGGCTGTAGGCTAACGGTATACTCTACAGGTATCAACTTCAGTTAACTTTAATAGAAAATGTGTATCAAATTCTACCTAAATGATTAAACAGGGAACTGGAGTACATATGAATGAGAAAGCAACACAGTTAGTTTTATCACTCGCATGTACATGTACTTGTCCCATGTCAGAAACCTAAGGATGGTTCTAGGGGAGAGCCGAATGAGAAAGCAACAAAGTTAGTTTTATCACTCGCATGTACATGTACTTGTCCTATGTCAGAAACCTAAGGGGGTTCTAGAGTGGAGCCTAGGGGAATGTTCCCAACTATGGAGCTTCATTGAAGTTACAAAATTGATATTAATGCCTTTTCTTCACCATTACAGCATGATATGTAGTTACCTGCTCAATGTCCAGCAGTGAATATTTCAAGCATAATTAAGAACAGTCTATCAAAACACCCACAAGTGACACCTAGATGAAACATGATCCCTAAATGACACTTCAAAATCACATTTATAAAATACTTTCTCTCATTTTTCTTACAGCAAAGGAACATTTTTGTGTTTACACTTCTGTTTGACCAACTACAATAATAATTAAGTAATAAATATAAATTGTAAAATACAACCTTTAAGTGAACTCAGTATGTCCAATGTATTTATTGACAAATTATAAAGAGTCTTTGTTGTGGCTTAAATCATAAAGAACAGATGTGGTCAGTGATGCAGAACAGTGTTCAATAAACTGTGAAAATATGTGTATTGATTTTATTTAATGTGGGGTGGGAGGCATCACTACATAAAATGATTACAGAATGACTTCAGGCCAAAAGAATATAATATTTAGTAGTCTTGGTGAAAAATATCGTGAATTGGGTTTTAATTTACACTCTAATGAAAAATGCTTGTTAGGTTCAGCAAAATAAATAAATGTATTTTAAAATGAGATTAAGGTATATAGAATAAATTAAAGCTACTGGTATTTTTGAAAACCAAGATTGTAAGAACATTAAAATGTTTTTCTTAACCTTAGTCAAAGATTAGTACTAAGGTCAGGTTATCCTTTTGAAAGATTTACATAAATAGTATTATAATGTCCAATAAAAATTCCACTAGGCTTTGCATTTTCTTTGTACATGTCAGTGTTCTCCTCAGAAATTTCTTATATCATCCTAGTAAACAGGAAATTATGAAATACCAACTTGTTTCTAGAAATTATAGTATCACATCCATAACACAATTTATAAGAAAATCATTTTAGATAGAATCACATCCTAGCAATATACCATCACATTACCATGATGTACTATCAGACACAAATCATAAAACTTTTCTAGTACTTTTAACAGGGCTGACTATGCAGTATGGGTTTTGTTCATTGTTGAAGGCCGTATGGTGATCTATAGTTGTTAACTTCTATGTCATTTGGTCTCTGGTGGAGAGTTTTCTCATTGGCAATCATACCAAATCTTCTTTTTTTTTTACTTATTATGATTTATAAAAAAAAATATTGAGATGTTTCAAAACCCTGGAGCTAACTTTCCCAGCACATGTATATAAAACATTTTATATCTGAAGATTAAAGAAAACAGATAGTGCATCTGTGTTGAGGGAGAGAGGATTTTGAATGTTTACTGTATGTTAGAAATCATGACATACAATGGTCTCATCTTAATAAAGAAAGGTGAAGTACATATTGGTCAGTGTACTCTGAATTACACATAAAGCTCTGTACATGCTGTATCTCTCCTTCAAGCACAATTTTCCATTTATATCAATCAATAATTTACATAATTTCATACCATCCATGTCTGTTTAATTGGATTGATCACAGTTTTGTCTCCAGGACTGGTAATTAAATATTAATAATAGGCCATTAATATTTCATTTTAAGTTTCTTAGATCAGTTGTTACATAATTCCAATGCCTTTTGCTGCTTTTATCATATTTACATGATTTACAGAAGCGTTTACCAGTTTGTTTTATCTAACATATTGATATGTGATTGTATTTTGTATATATTTACCTCTTGTTTTACATGTCAATGCGACAGAGTGTTTTTAAATAAAGCATATTGTATTGTATTGATAGGCTATAAAGAACATAAGGTTTTAATGGCTGTCACATATTTATTGCTAGAAGGCTTTAACATGTTTAAAACAGAGATACAGATGTTGACTGGTTTATTAAATTTTTTTTTACTGAATTTTATAACAAATAAATAATTTGAAATTAATCATTGATGTAAAAATGAAAATTAACATAAAACCAGTATTTTATAGACAACCTGTCAGTGATGAATATTTCTTTCACTTAAGATTAGTTTCACTTTAGTCTTTAATCAAACTCACCTTTTAAATTCCAATCGCATTGTATACTTTTAATATTTCAAAGAAGACAAGATATAACAATTTTTTATCGAATTTATGAAACAAATGATAGAAGATATATATTCATGATATTGAAGCACAATGGATGCAAAGGCTAATTACTATTTTGCTGTTTTGAGTCAGAATTTAAAGTGAATACCATTAAATGTGTATTAACTGATTAGGAATACTTAAACTTTCATTTGTAAAAAGATATTATGATGTCATGTTATTGTGACATCAAATTATTATAATGTCATCACATAACCAAGGCTCTAAAGTATAAAATCTAAACGGTTTGTGAAAAGTGACTTACCTACCATGTAGTTTAGAAAGATAATAGAGATACTGAAGAAGGCCAGTGGTTGAACGTCTTGTAAATGGTTTATTTACTACAAAAATGGAATTTCTTCAGAAGAAAAAAACTGAATTAATTAATCTTTCAAATTTGTCCATTTACTAAAAAAAAACTTCCTGATTTAACAATACTTTAAAATATTTCTTGCATTTTAAAGTCTTTTTAACACTGTTTAAAGACCATCCATAAAATTATGTAAATTCATTATATTAGAGGAACTTATTGAAGACAATTTTTCATGACAGAAAATATTAAGTGTTTTATAGTGTTGATTATGTTTCTACTTTATACGACAGCTTTAAATTTCAATTTAAAATCTTCTATTTATCCTTTTGTTGTCAGTTACATGGATAATAGCAAGATTTTTTAAAGTATAATTACTGTTTATTAATATCTTAATTTAATCACACAATAAAACCCTTTCTAAGTTTTTTATTTTGTTATCAAATCATTCCCCAGCTGTTAGTTGTTACCATATTTGATATTGACCATTAAATCAATGGACCATAAAATCAATAGATTAAATCCTAACCCAGACCATGTTACCACATATACATTGACACTCATTATGTAATCATTATATACATTTATGTATCCACTGGTCAAAACAATCATAAAATGGCCCAATACACAATAGCCTCAGAGATTCATTCTTTGTTCTTTTTGTTAAAGGTCCTATTCAAACAGTCAAAACTTAATGAGCCTCTATTCTTATAGTTTTATCATAAGTCACAAATTACATTATTTATTCTTATTCAAGAAAATTGCAAGATTTAACAAATGTGCTGGATATTTCCATGTAAAATATCAATGGGTTTCGATGGAACATCAATAGTTTCCAGATACTTGTCCTTCATTTTTTACCAATACAGGTTATATTTTAGGTCAATTTGTAAAATACTGAAATTTAAATGAAGCCACCCTGCTTTCATGATATTCATATATTCATGAATTAGGAAGAATATTCATGAATATTCATGAATATTCCAGTTTTATTCATGGGTTCTATTCCAGTGTCAAAATTATTCATGAATAAGAAGCATGAATAAACTGGAATATACATGAATTCTTAATAACTGTATGAAGACAACCAAAAAGAATTGTTAAAATGCCTAAAGCTTACTATAATGAAGTTTTTTTCTTTCTAAAACTAATTTGGGGACAAAAGAAACCTTTTTTTGGGACATGAATAATCATGAATAAACTTGAATGTATGGACTTAGAATTTTTCTCATACATATAACATGAATAAGGATGAATAATGATGAATGAAATTTGGACTTAAAATATTTCTCGATTGTGTGACAAACATGAATAAGCATGAATAAAGCTGCATGATAATGACTCAGAATTATGTGTGACCAACTGCATTATATTACCAATGAAAAATGTAATTTGTTCTAGGATTTTGTTTATTTTGACTTTTTTTTTTTGGCTGAGGAAATATGTTCAATAATTGGATGAAAAAATCATGAATATTTCATGTGACATCAAGCCCTTATGTTTGATTTTTCAATGACCCTACCCGTAAACTGCTGCGACTGTTTTCACAAAAAATCTTACTTTCACAAAATATCTTACGATTAAAATTGATCGTAAGTTAAACTGAAATGTGTATGACTTACGAGTATTTTTACTCTTAAGATTTTTTGTGAAAAGAGCCGCTGCTTTGTAAAATTGGATGCCCTTTTTATAATGCCTCTCCCCCACCTGCTGCTTTCTAAAAATGACAGATGTCCTCTGTTAAAGAAAAATTTGAATTATTATTTTAATGCACTTGCTAGATCAATTAATGGAAGTAAAGATGAAAAAAATAATTTTCAAAATATTTATATTTTAAGTGCTTTCAGGTTAAAAATAATTAAAAGTAATATTCTGATATGCATTTGCTTTCAATTTGTTTTATATTTTTTTTTTAGAAAAAAAACCAATAAATTTAAGGAATATATTGTGAAAAAGGTGATAAAAAACGGGAGGTAACTGAAACATTTTTGAAATACACAAATTATTTATGAAATAAAGCAAAGCCAAAGGTTATTGGTGTTAATTAACAATGTGTTTGACACCAAAGCTGTCAGGTGAAGCCCTGCACTTAATGGGTCACTTAATTTGACAGTTTACACAGCTAGCTGAACTTCCTTTTCATGGAAGAATTACGAATTTCAGTTTGTCAGTATTTCAAAGTCAGAAAAATGCCGAGATT
The DNA here is from genome assembly GCF_021869535.1 of Mytilus californianus. Taxonomy (NCBI): domain Eukaryota; kingdom Metazoa; phylum Mollusca; class Bivalvia; order Mytilida; family Mytilidae; genus Mytilus; species Mytilus californianus. The sequence goes on along the minus strand of NW_026262669.1, from coordinate 4,298,107 downwards.
TTCGCGATAAAAACGACAGGGCGCCCGAGAAACGCCAACGGCTGTTTTGCCAGACAAGCTGGATCGTTTCTGATTTTCTACCTGTTGTCCGGCATTTAAATAACTTAGAAACATTATCAGATCAATGATAGGCCAACGATCGACATCGTAAAACCTTGGTTTCTCAACTTATGTAAAATGTAAACAAGTCATGACCACGTGTTTTTTTGTGTAATTGTACTGAACAGTCCGACCCTAGAAAATATCGTCCTAGATAATGCAGCCACTAGTTCATCCTTATGCACCCTGTGCCGATTAAATTAAAGTTGTTTTTTCTTATTTTTAAAAACTGGCCCGTAATAAATACTTGTATACCACACCCTTGATTTAATTTTATAATACCGTTACGGGGACGGATAAACTTTTGGCCGATATAATATGGGGCGAGATTGTCACCTCGACGTTAGCGTACTCGATAAAAACGTCATGAAAATGTGATTACGCTGTTGCAGAACAAATCAACATAGAAAATCCCATGAAGATGTTTTCAGATAAGTGTATTAAAAATTTAATTTAACATGTGTATATAATGATATTATAAAATATAATTTATTGAGGAACTATGATTTTTTTATGGTTTGTATTTGAGCAAATCAACATCAGAAAGTCTGAAAGCATAAACTGAAAATATATTTATTTTTAACAATTGAATAATCTTGTTGTCACATAACAGGCATCACTGGTAGATATGTAAATAATTAATTGAATTGTGTAAATGGTTATTTGGTGAAAATAATAAGTCGCTAGTTTTTTATCTTCAGGGGATAAAAAAGGGGGAGGGTATTTAATTTGATTCCAAATGGCTTCCAATGTATACTGTATAATCATGCAATAATATTTCTATTGAATTTATTGCTTCAAAACGTCTAGAACAATTGATTCTTTGTGGATTTTTTCGATACTTTTAGGGGATTAAATGGAGCTGCCAATTTTGAAAGTAAACGGATTGCATGCATGCAGATTCCAGTTACCTTTACTCAGCAATACTAGTTGGAAGTACAGAGACAGCAAATTTAATTACAGAAAGGAGGAGAACTTCACATGTATCCTTTATATCTGACACACAATTTTAATATTATAAAACTGAACAGCGAGCATCATTAAGCCATGGTGAACAATGCGTATCTAAATACAATATGGCAGGAGGGGGTGTGGAGGGGTACCATTTTAATGGGTAATTTAACAATATAAGCAGCCATTAAAAATGGCAAACAAGTTTGCTAGTAGTACTAGTATCTAATTTTGATGGAAGTTTAAGGATCTGACATTAAATACGTCAAGTAATTTTTTTTTTAAATGGGAACTTGACAGCCATTGGAATAAGATATTATATAAACATGGCCAATACAAATACTCATTACTTATTACAATACATCTTGCTGTAATAAATTAATTAGTCAATGTAAATCATACTGCAATGTTTATATATACATGACAGATTTGATACAACAAGGGCAATCGTCTACCTTATAAAGAGGAATATGGATTTAAACTAATAAAAGAAAATATTTGCAAAAGAACAAATTTGTGTATTAAAAATAGATTTTACTCAATTTTTTTAATTCTTTATAGAATACATGCAAGACATTATTGGTCCTGAACTAAGGACATTCTCAGGATATTCACACGATTATCCCAGGGCCAACTTAATGCAAGCAAATCTGTAAATCCTGACATCAGGATAATTTCCTGAGACCAGGACCTGATGAATCCTGAGCACAGGATTATCACAAGATTCTTTACTATGATATTTATGGTCTGGATGGTCTCTGGATATCCCTGGAATATCCTTGTTCCAATACCGTCCCATGTTTAACCATATCTCAGGATAAGGATTATCTGTAGTTGCCCTGGGATTTTTCCCCTTGATTATCCTGAGATATCCATTTTCGCAAGGGTCAGACACCGTCACCGTCACCAGGGGCATAAAGTGATTTTCTTAAATTGTCATTTAATATTTTATATCAAGAATGCAAAAATAGCAAAATATATTTAGAACTGCATTATAAAGGTCAAATCCTGAATTCCTGCAAAAATAAAAGCCCAAGAAAGACCTTCTGCCCCTCATATTTGTATTCATGGTATTCTAAATTTATTTCTACATTCAATATTCAATAACATCTATTTCGCATTTATGGTTATTCTAGAATATTCAAGGATATTTCACATTCATGGTTATTCTAAAATATTCAAGGATATTTCACATTCTGATTCATGGTTATTCGAGAATATTCAAGGATATTTCACATTCATGGTTATTCTAAAATATTAATGGATACTTCACATTCATGGTTATTCTAGAATATTCAACCATTCAATATTCATGGACATCTTATTTCACAGTAATGGTTATCCTAAATTAAGTCAGTATTCCACTATTCAATACTCATGGACATCCTTTTTCACATTCAAGAATATTCTGTAGATAAATATTCATGTTAATTCTTGGTTATTCAGTTCATACAATATTCATGTATATTCAAGGTGCCATTTAACATTCATGAATATTCATGAATATTCATGAATTGTAACCTTGAATATTCATGAATATTCATGAATATTATTCATGAATGTTCTAGAATTATTCAGGAATATTCATGAATAATTCCAGTTCATGAAAGCAGGGCTGTTTCAAGAATTTTTAAGATGGAGGGGGGAGGGGTGTTGAAAATTTTCTTAAGCAAGGAGTTGTAGGTGAAGTAAGAACAAATTTCAACTTTAATAAGCAATGTTTTTAAATAAAATATGACTTTCATAGTGGTTAATAGTCTTCAAAAACACATGCCTCCCTGTCCCTGTGAAGGGGAACTAACCCTTATATTTTTGTGCAGAAATTTAAAAAAAAATGGTTTAACAATAATAATTATACAAGAGTCTATCATATCTGAATAATAAATGCCATGACACCTAGTGTCAAATATCACATGCATATTCAACATGTTTAAGAAACTATAACATGTTAATTAACATAAATTTGAACATTGCGTAGTACTTAGACTGACTGGCAGAATTTATAACATGCTAGTGCAAAAGTTTGAGTCTACAGAAAGACATGTCCTTACTCTTACTCAATCTGTCTTTGCTCCTACTCTTACTCAATCTGTCTTTGCTCCTACTCCTTAATGCTTTGTGCTGTGTGCTTAGTGATGACTAATGAAGAAGCTAAACACAGTTATACTTTCAGCTACAGTTCAAAACCATGACCTCAATTGAGAAAAAGACAAAAAGGCTGTTGACTCAAAATTTGATTATTGCTGGAAACAATATGGTCATGGAAGGCATCTGGTTAGTTGTAGTGGTCATGTCATTATTTTTCGTCTTAAATTTTCATGGATTGAGGAAAAAACATTTTGTATACCAATTCCGAGGTTTGTGCAGATTCTGTATATGATGCCTATACAAAATTGTTGTACATTTCAAATTTTCAGTCCCTGTATTATACATATGATATTTTTGAAGACTGTGTCATTGGCCCACCATCAGATATCATCTCTATATTTGTATCATTGTATTGCTCAGATGGGGGCCTCATAAATAGACCTCATCCTACTAAACAACAGAGACTACAAAAAGGTCATTACACCCTCCCCCTCCCTTCCGGTAAAAGTAATCTCTGTGGTATCTATAGTTGGTCTGCATTGACATTTACATACTCCACATTTCTTTTTCTTCACACTCCTTTGAAGTCCGGGAATACATGTAACCCACAATAATGATCAGTGGATGAATCCCAATACTTGTAGTGGTGTAACATAAACTAATAATAGTATATACATAAAACCTTCAGGTAAACATGATAAGACAGTGTTTCTAGAGTACATCTTATCATGTCATCTTTCATTAACAAACTGCCAGTATTTATATAATGAACACTTTACTCACCACATTTTTATTCTTAGCTGTATTCCATACAATAATGGTAAATGGAAATTTCCTTTTTAAACCTCATATCAAAATCATTTAAGTATAATTGCAGGGAAACAAAAACTATGTATTGCTACAACTTTCTACCACCCAATCAAAACATTTACAGGTTTCAAAAAATCCAATCTCCTTCTAACATGTCTAATGAAATTATGTTATCTAAATTATATTATTTCAGTATGCAACACACAACTGTACTCTTATTGCAATTTCAAATATAAGAATTCCAATGAACTCCTTCTGTGTATTCATGTGATGAAATAAATAGGTTAGTGTATTTGCTATTTTGTTACCTTGAACATGTCATATTATTCCACAACAAATCTGTTTTATTCTTCTAATCAACACATGCTTCTGTCATTATGACTCAGTTTTCAAAACACACCTCCAATGTGAAGTTGGAACATCTGGATAATTAGTCTGTGAGAATGATGTAGACCATTCCATTATTACCAATAGGGGTGTCATATTGCCATCACCATGTCATTATGATTACCTAAAATTGCATATTTTATTGGAAAATCAATGATCAAAATGATAGCCTTATCTTCAGACTTTTGTCTCTGATGTCTAATTTCAGTCAATACTTTATTTAAAGATTTTTTACAAAATAAAAAAAACTAATGAGATGAAAAGATAATGTAGTGAAAACATTATTACATTATATTTATATTCTTATCAATAATTTTCAAGTTTGTTTGTTTAATTTATTATGGTGGCTTAGGCCATGTCTGCTTATTAATTTGTTTTGTGTCGTTTCAAAAATTTCGTAAACCTACCAGCACAGGAGAAAAGAAAAATAACACACTTGTGAAAAACACATCATATGAGGACTACAACTGATTATATTTATTTCTTCCAAATCAAAAAAAATTATCAATAGTGTAGCAAAATGAAGGTTTTCTAAGAAAATATTAATTATCAGTCTCAATAATTCTTAAAAAGCAAATTTGAAAACATATATAAAACAAACAAATCGTCAAATCTTAAATGTTATATTTTGCTAGATAATGTTCTCTAGAACAGGACACTAAAAAAAAAGCTAGTAAAGTTCCTCAACACGCTCAAAATATATTTACCTTTGCCTTTGTATTGTATGTACATATCATGCCTGAAAGGAAGTGGTCATGACAAGATTTGTATTCTGTATGTAGGGAGGTGTTACATTAGATTCCCTTTTTATTAAGAGGGGAATTCTATGTTAATTGTGTAAATTAAAAATCATCTTAAGATTTGTTGTATTGAAACTCAAAAAAAAAAAATCTGCATCCGATGATAGCATAATTGTCCAGAGTCGCAGTAGAGGGGTAACTTTTTCCTCAGCAGTTATTTCACATAAAAAAATGTAGAACGTACCATTAAAAGAAAAGAGTAAAAATTGTTGTCGCTATACTTTATCTTGCTAAATATTACTTAAATTACATTACAGAACAAGCCAATCCACTGAAAATTCAAACTGTTTAACTCTGGGTTACCCCCTTTAATTAATAAAATTGTTTATCTATCAAAAGATTCTCTGTAAATTCAGCAAATAGGACTGCACTTATATGTATAACTCAAATGACATTGAAAATTTATGCAGTTAACAGGATATATATATATATATGGTAAATTATGTGGCCTTCCAATAACCGTTTCGATTCCTAACATCACTGAAGAGACATTAATTGTCGAAATCCGGATATAGTGTACAAAAAATCTTTGCACCTTTGTTTGCGGTATACCATCTTTGCCGCTAGTTTATTGTTTTCTGTTTGGTATTAAATTTATAGTTAAGATCCATTTATTACACCTTGTGATCCGTTTATTTGGCAATCGCCAATGGCAGTCAGCAGGATTTAAGAACATTTGTTGTTCGACCTGTTAGTCAAATGCGTTTTGTTAAAATATACCTTTTCACTTTTTTGGTCTTTTGGAAAATGTTGTTTGTGCTGTATTTAGACCCCTCTAACAAGAAATTTGTTTTGCATGCACACGTATAAAAATTGCGGTTTTTTTCCAACGCAATCATAGGTTTGAACATTGTTTTCAATTTAGACTTGTATATATATATATATATATATACATTTAACAGAGAAAATCATTATAATAAAAAATAAGTTCATTTTTCAGGGTATTCTTCACAAGAATCAAGTAAATCAGGATATTTTGGTTAAGGGTTTGGGGCTTTTACCATAACCGTGGTGATTAAATTTTGGTGTCAAATTTTTCAACTTTACGTCGGAGCTTAGTATATTTTCATTTTTGCAAAATGGAATTAATTGTTTTTAGTAAGTGATTGGTTCATATGTCATATATATATATATATATTGTATTGACATCATTTTGGTAATGAGTTGATCATATTATTGCAGTATTAGCTAACTTGCCCTTGGAACTGAGGCTAAATTTATTGAAATTAACATTTTAATAGATCGAATTGTGTTAAAATAATCTTTTGCTCCGGTAATTAAGAATGCAGGGACATTAAACTAATACATCATTTTTATGTTTTAATCCTATTAGTTATTTAATTCTTTTATCTTCCTCATTAGAATAAATCATATATTTTTTTTTCAATGTTTTGTACATAAATCAAATTGTTTGTTTTCTAGTTTTAATTGCTTTACATTTTGTCATACCGGGACTTTTTTTAGCTATGTAGTTTGGCTCATTGTTGAAGGCTGCAAAGTGACATTTAATTGCCAACTTCTACGTCATTGGTCTCTGGTGAATAGTTCTACATCTTCTTATTCTTATATTGTAACTATTACTCATAATGTTTGATTTGCATCTTGTATTTATCTCTTTGATGAATGTTTGATTTTTGTGTGTTTCATTTTGCACTTTCACCTATGGCGCCAAATAAACCAAAATATGACTGCAGCCAAAATATCCCAATTTACTGCATATAATTTGATTGCTAAATAAACATGCTTAAGACACTTATCAAATCAACTATAGAATTATAATAGATGTCAGTACAAACAGAAATGTTTCTTGAGAAAACATTATACTTGATTTGTTGCGATGCGATTAATTTATTACAAATTTGTAAAATTAAAAAAATATTTCAGAGAAGTGATCAGCCAATAGATAATAATGTATGTTTATAATTAAAAAAATAAGAGGCTCCCAAGAGCCTAATTTGCTCACCTTTATTGCAATCAGTTATGTTTGCTCAATTGTAAATTTCATTTAGTGGCTAGTTTGTAGATCTTGTATTGATGATAATGTTAAGTGTTAACAGCATACACTTATCTATTAAAGTTTTTGATACAATTGGTACAATTATAATACTTTGGATTCATTATTATTCGTGGGATACCAATTTTCATGTATTTCAGTAAGCTTGAATAACAAATTGAAATGTTTAACGAAGTATAGCTTTTTCAGGCTTGTATGCAGACTTTAGCAAAACCATGAAATTAAATATTGACAAAAATACAAATTTCCCCAAATCTACAAAAAATACATGAATCTACAGAATACACAGTTTTTATATCTTCATTTAAGGTGGCTCGGGTGTCTTCCTCCATCTTGGATTTTGAAGTAGCAGATAACAATTGGTCTAGATCTTTAATGAAATGAGCAAATTTTAACAGTAGTATGTAATTCATGTGTAAGATTTTTCATGTTAATATAGAAAATTATGTGTTTTGTCATATTTACGGCTGTTTTTTCTAAAAATCTTATTAATTTTGTTTGATTAATTTTTTTTCATTTTTGCCACATAAGGGGAGATAACTCAGATAGTAGGGGAGATAACTCAGATAAAGTAATTTTTATAATAGAAAGTGTTGTGAATTAACCCATTTTAATATGTAGCAAGAAAACAAGTCTGATGACCCCAATTTTTTCTTTTTCTTATCTGAAAGCATGTTATAAAAGATAGCTTCTCACATCTTATCTTAAAATTCTACGGTGTAGTTTTCTTTTTATCACACAAAATTGGATTTTCCATGCATAATCTATACAAAATCTGACAATTTTGCACAACCTGTAGCGTGAAAAAAAGTACGGTGACCCATACTTTTTGTTATATTTTGGAAAAAAGCGTGATAAAAACTACATGTTGACAGATTATCAAAAAATTCTATGGATTTTAATTAAGACCCCCCCCCTCCCCATCCACCTTAAAGGCAATAAATCATATAAGGAGTATGATAATTTGGCCAACATGTCAAACTTGTAGATCTTATTCTACTAATATTGCTTTTATAGATTCTCTTTATCATGTTATCTACTATATTTTGTGACAAAAATACAAAAATGGGTAAAATTTCATTCAGGAGAGAAAAAGGCCTAAAAAAAGGTCGGTTGATCATTTCAGCTGTGTTGACTTATTTGTAGATGTAACTGTGCTAAACAATTTCTCTCTATTATGGTTGCTACTTAAACAGAAACTGGTAAAAAACGATCTTTCAAGGGCATAAATTCCTGTAACACCTTATAATCATTCTTTACACCAAATACCATTCACCTACTGTTTATATTATTTGAAAAATCAGACCTAATCACAAAAAACTTAACATTGACCTATGAACCATGAAATGAGGTAAAGGTCTGATAGACATGTATTGCTTGCAAAGATTTCATACAGTACCAAATATAGTTGTCCTGTTAATCATAATAACTGAAAAAATCTCTTGACAAAAAAACTTCACAGTTTTTAAGCAGTCACTTAACCTTGATGAAAATGATGTCAAGGACAATGGACATATGGTGGAAAGTATGATACATCTGTCTGATCTGTATACAAGATATAAACTCACCATAGATACCAGTATTAAAGTTTGTATGCCAGACGCGCGTTTCTTCTACAAAAGTGACACTCAAATCAAAAGCCGATGTTTAAAAGGCCAAATAAAGTACAAAATTTGAAGAGCATTGAGGACCAAAAATTCTGAATGGTATTGCCTAATACAGCTAAGGTAATTTATTCTTTGGATAGAAATCTTGTAGTATTTTTTTTAAATTCAAAGTAAATAAAGTATCTAGATCTTCTACCTTCTGAATTATATATTAAAGCTAGATGTAAAGAGCTAACACTTTTGAATAAAATTGAGAATGGAAATGAGGAATGTGTCAAAGAGACAACAACCCGACCAAAGAGCAGAACACTGCCCAAGGCCACCAATGGGTCTTCAACACAGTGAGAAAATCCAGAACTTGGAGGCGGGCTTCAGCTGGCCCCTAAACAAAAATGTGTACTAGTTCAGTGAAAATGGATGTCACACTAAACTCTGAAACATATAAATGAACTAAAATTAAAAAAAAACATACAAGACTTACAAAAGCCAGAGGCTCCTGAGTTGGGACAGGCGCAAAAATGCGGTGGGGTTAAACATGTTTTTTGAGATTTCAACCCTCCCCTTATACCTCTAGCCAATGTAGAATAAACAAACACACAGCAATACGCACAGTAAAACTCAGTTTGAAAGAAGTCTGAGTCCAATGTCAGAATAGGTCACAGAAGAAACTAAGCAAAATGACAATGATACATAAATTAACAAAGGACTACTAGCAGTTACTGAAATGCCAGCTCTTGACCTCAATTAAACTGATTGAAAGATTATGTCTTCATCATATCAAAATCAAGCACAATCCCTCCCGTTTAGTATTATACCATTATAAAATATATGAGAACATAACCCGTATCATGCCAACAACTGGTTTTAGAATAAATGTGTTTATTTACGATGCAAAGACCCTATGAGTGAATCAATATTAAGTCCAAAATATGCCATCTTTAATGACCTAACAGTATCATAACTATATCCCTTCTGAATAAGTCTGTTTAAATTGTGGTCTTCAGGGCAATCAATTTTGGGAAATAGTTTAGAATAACAATATGCAATTATAATTTGGACGATTTCATACTTGGGACTGCAATATGGAATTGTGTTGCAATCCTCCAAAATTTGATGTAATTTATTAACAGTTAAAGAACAGAGCTTGGTTAGCAGATAATGTCTGCTGTTGTTTTTTGAAATAGTAATTAGATCCGAAATATTTGTATTGTTAGTACGAAACTTCCTCTGTTTGTGCAATAACAGCAAACATCCTGATAACCAAAGTTCCCTGTTTGATCACTGTTAATTGATACCCATTATCTGGTATAATATTCATCAATGGGGATAATACACATTTATGAGGATCTAACCCAACCTGTTCATTTAAACTCAAAAGTCAAAGGGAAATAACTTGAAATTTAAAATCTGACACTAAATACAATCTCAAAAAAGATCTTGAAATTCTGCCCAGATGTGAAAGGCTCTGTCAACACTGTTCACAAAACTTAATAAAAAATTAACTGCATTGTGTTCTGGCATGTCTAGCAATTGCCTTCTTTATAATTTACCAACAATTTAGATAATAGAATTTTTAGCAAGTTTATTTCACAAGTTCACAAACCTGAGAAAAAAGGATTTAGAAACTCTTTTTATCTGGATCATGACCAATGGAGATTAAGACCTTAATGCAGTATTTATTCTGGATCTTTAAAAAATTCAAATGATACAGGGGAAAAAAAGAGAGATAAATGTTAGTGTGAACAAATTGAGTTATCCCTCTTTGAACAATATTTCCAAAAGTTTCCCAAGGTATCCAATCTAAATGTCAAAATTTATTTATTTGGAAGATGTCTGATGAAGAAATAGTCTTCAGTAAAATGTCATCTTTTGTCCATATAATTATGAATGAAATATATTTGTTTTTGTATTTATACTCTCCTGGCCTAGTAATTAGTATTAGTCTTATTCAATTTCTTATCTATATTTGCTCTTAATAGTTTTTTTATTAGTGATAATCAGTAAGTGTGTTCGATTGCATGTGATAAAAGTTTTGATATTGTATGGACTATGTATTTGCTTTATAGAAATGAGCCCTTTTAAAAATAAGAAATAAATAATGTTCATTATTATGGGATTTTTTTTTCCATTTTCTTCTTTTTCCACATTTGCTACTTCTTAAGCTATAGCGCATTTAAAAATTAACTATTAAAAATTAGGATGAAATAACATGCTGGCCTACAGGGAAAACAGAAAATCATGCTGCAGCAGCCTCCAAAAAAATAGCTGTTAATCTGGAGGGTGCAGGTCGTTTCGTAACTAGTCGATTCGTAACTTAACTAGGTCGTTTCGTACCTGAGACGTTTTGTAACCTTATATCAATATATAATAACAATAAGATTAGTAGGTTACGTAAAAAGTAATAAAAAGACTTAGTGATGTATGTGTATATATATATCTATATTTATTTATTAAATAATTGATTGCACATAAATTTACACTTTACAAGTACAGTTTTGCACCCATGCGAATAGAACAGAAGAATTTGAATTGTCCATCATCATTTAGATGTACCCCGTCTTTATCAAAGTATTTAGAACTTGATAAGTCGGATTGCGTTCTTAACATCCAATTTTCCAGTCTTCGGATGAAACTGTGACCGATCACAAGTACTTTGGGCTTATTTACTGTTAGTGACATATTTGGCGTTTATAGATGAATGAAAAAGGAGTAAAAAAAAAACTTCTATTATACCATTAAGTGAACACTTGTCACTAACATTTATTTAATTTAACCACGCCTAATAATTTATCAATTTAATTCAAATTAAATTTATTCAAAATATTTCACTACTGATTGCTTAATTGTGTAGTTATTTTCTCATTCTGGGATAAATGCACTCAAAACCAGATGTCCAGTAGTACATTATTAAGGAGGTGTGCTTTTGTTTACGGACCAACTGCTGCTGCTGAGCACTACGGCCCACTAAGACTTTGTTTCATGTTAATACGAGGGTTTTTCGGATGAAAAATCAGGCTTTATGCCAGTATAAGCATGCAAACAAAGAACAACATAGTGATGTATCTGAAAGAAAGAAAAAGAATAGAGTAAGATAAAGTGTTCTTAAAAAAAAAAAAACTTTAACTCCGCCAACGCCGGTCCCAAGCCCGGGTGAAAAAGGAGGAGGGTTATGCAATTGCATGTAAAAGTGAAAAAAAAAAAGGAGAAAATAATTATTTTTTTCAGGTCGTGTGCCATAGGTCGTGTGCCATTAATCTACTTAATCACTTTACACCTACTGTAATTACTTTTTATTACCTGTCATTAGTTGTCATAAAACCATTAAAGCTGTCACCGAGCGTAATTACAAATTAACCAATTAGCCAATAATTAAAAAGATTTCAAAAAATTTTAAATTAAAAATATTACAATATTGTTATTATTAGATGAACAATTGGATCATTTTTAAATAATAACTTCAACTTTTTCATTTAAACTAATTAATTTAAACTAACACTTTATAACCATATGTAATTACAAAAGGTACGAAACGTTTCAGTTACAAAACAACGTAGTTACGAATCGACCAGGTACGAAACGACCAGGTTACGAAACGACGTGCATTCCATCTGGAACCTTCAAAAAGATATTTCCAGGCACAGGTGAGGAATAAACAGGGAATCAGTCAATCCGATCCGTGTTTACACAATTGCTAAGGGAAACGTCACTTCCTGTGAAACAATTAGACTATATTGTCTATGTTTCCATAATATTTACATTTCGAAATTATACTTTTTATTTCATAACTTGACATCTATTCGGTAAGTGTGAGGTAGAGGATGACATCTTTTCCTACAATAAGATTCATTCTTTTAATTTTTGCAACAGAAGGAAAAACTTATGTTTGATTTTGAAAGTGATATATATATCTGGGTCTTCAAGTCTTCAAGTTTATCGATCAGTCAAGTTCGATATGAAATGCATTAGGATTTCGGTAATGACGGTAAGAAGCACATCTCAGTTTGTCAGGATCCCTCAAGTTTCTGGAAGACATACTAATTACGATGCTGACCGATATCTATAGAGACAGGTTGCCAATCCCTAGCTAGGCCCGGTAGCCTAGGGACGGTACTAAGACTTGTACCATTGCACTTGTACCAATGTAAACTCGTACTTCTAATAGCAAACATGTACCACTGCAAACTCGTTCCACTGCTAATGGGACCAGGGTAAATTCCTACAATTGCAAACTTTTACCAACTTATTTAAGGTGGTACCCAACACCTTGACTAATATTAATTTGGCTCGTTTAATTTTCATAAAATGTTGACAAAATGTTTACTTTAACCCTTCGACAAAAATATAAAAATTTCAAAAAATTTGAACCAACCACTTTAACAGAAAAATTTCATTGGTTATATAGCAGTTTGACAAACCTATATTTTGATCATTGAGAAGCTTAATATTTCCTTAACAATACAACGTAATTAAAACGTTTAGCTGATTTTTACAGAGTTATCTCCCTGTAGTGTTAGGTACCACCTTAAATGCACTCAAATGGTGATAAAAGTTGTATAATATATTTGAATTTAACTGATTAATTCATAAATCTGTAAAAAGTATATAATTTGAAAGTCACAGTGACCAATTTGTAGCTGATTGTTCCTTGGTTGATTGGATGAAGAAAACGAAGAGTTAAATTTGTTTTGATATGTATTTTGTGTTGTGTCGTAATTGTATCATGACTAGAAGGCATGATAATGTTACAAAGAAATAGTTTAATTTTGATGCTTTATGGACACAATTTCATCCCCAATCAATATACATGTATATAAAATCGACAAAGCATAAAATAATACTATATTTTTTTCTAACACATACATGTACACTGGATATTTCATGTATTTATTTCACAATTTCATCAACATACATGTGTAAAACTATAAAAACTTAGTCAGAGATTGCTCTGACGTCCAACAGTTGTTTTGCCAGACAAGCTGGGATTGACATGGGCCCCAGCTTGTCTGGCAAAACAGCCGTTGGACGTCGGAGCAATCTCGGACTAACACAAACCATAACATAATGAATATTTAAATGGTATTTAGATTTTTATATATGCACATATTTCTTTTGTTCTTTTTATGTCAAAAGGCAAAATTATTGAAGAAAACACACACATTTTTTTTCTAATTCATTCATAGTTTCGGGCTTGTTGACCATGTTGACTGATTTTTGTTGAATTTACATTCAAGGAGGAAGTGTTTTTCATCCTCAATCAAGTGGCACAGTTTAAATATTCTATCCTTTCTAGGAATTTTATAATAGCAACCTTTTCTATTTCTAAATTATGGTCACTAATTCTGAACTTAGTGAGAATAAGGCAGTGTGGTATGATTACCATAGAGACTATCCACCAGAATCCAAATCAGTCATCATTTGTATGCGAGGGCCTGAGTTGTAACTAACTAATTTTACCCTCTTGAAATAAAGAATTTATTATTATTATTGTTCTTTTTAAATGACATGCATGGATGTTAACAAATATAGGTCACCGTACAGCTTTCAACAATTAAAAAAACCATACCCTATAGTCAGCTATTCAAGGACCTGACAATTACATGACAAAATTAGAAACAATTCAAATAAGAAAAACAAATATAACGATTATAGCAAACAACAACAAAACTAGCATGTTCTCTTCCTGGTATGCATGTAATATTTGCCATTGTAAGTTATCACCAATCCATCATCATTATCATCTGACATCAGTCATGTCAGTGTTGTTTTTATTTGTCTATCATTCCAATAATAAAAAGTTCAGAAATTTTTGCAATTATTTTATTATTGCGAAAATGCAACGGGATAGGTTTTGCAAAGAAAATTACATTTTTAATTTTTTAGTAAGAGTTATTTATACAGTACTACCTGTTACATTATCTTACTAATGGTGGCCATAAAAAATATGGTCACCATGATGGCCCTAAATGTCCATCATTGTACCTCCTGTTGCTTAATTAATACACAAGGTATTAATCAAAAACTAGTTGAATGTTTGAATGTAAACTTTTTTATTATTGCGAAAATGCAACGGGATAGGTTTTGCAAAGAAAATTACATTTTTAATTTTTTAGTAAGAGTTATTCATACATGTATCAAGCAATGTATCCATATATATATATTTACCATTTTCTGAAATCGTAATTATGAAAATCGCATCTCTGTCAATTGTTCAGCAATTGCGATCTTAAATGCACCAAAAAATTTCTGAATTATCTGTATAATAATAATTTTCAAAATTAGCAGGGTGTACAATATTGATACCTTGCACTGAGTTTAGTATATTTGTCATTCTAGAAGACTATCATATTTTATTTGTTTATATATTATATTTGTTGTTTTTTAGGTAAATTAATATTGTGTTCTTGTGTAGTAAAGAAAAGTAACTAAAAATGGGAGATGTAAGTAAAACCATTTACATTTGTATAACCATGATAATAATCTTCACTGTCCATGTAATGGAAAAAAAAACAGGTTTTTTTTTTTAACATACATAGATGCAAGAGAATACTACAACTACAGATGCAGAAAAGTACACAGAGAGTTTTGATGAACTAATATATATGTTAAAGCAGGAAAGTCAACTTATCTTACATGTACATGTATAATAATAATTGATGTTTCTGCTGCAATAACAAAGTTTCCTTTAAGTTATGATTAATTTCTTAAAGTACAGAGATCAGGGAGATGTTTGTAGTTCTTCAAAATTTGTCAATGAAAAAAATGGAGTATTTAGAGAAACCTTAATCACAAACTTTATTTCAGCGTTATACCACTATAACAATCATATATATGTAATGCCAATAAGATTTCAAAAACATAATAATAATATGGTTTTGCTAATTTTTTAAGGTCGTACAAGGACATATAATTGTTAACTTCTACTTTATTTGGTGTCTGGTGGAGAGTTATGTCTAATTGGCAATCATACCATGTCTTCTTATTTTTATATTGTTTATTTGAAGCATGTAAGGAATCGCCTACGCTAGATTTGGCACAAAATCTTTTTTCTATTTTTGGTTTTCAAAGCAATTTAGTTTCAAATTTGTAATTTATTTGGCCTTTCAACTATTTTTTTACATATAAACAAAACATGTGTTTGCTATACTAAATTGTAGGCCTTGTATCTTGGTTAGTTTTTATGCATGAGATACTTTTTATTTACAGAAGAAAATTACCATGGAAACAATCCAAACTTATGTGAGACTTGACAATGAGATACATATGATGGAAATTAAAAACGTCAGAAAGAGCTTGAAGATGAAAGAAGACCAGCTAAAAGATGTACAGGAAACTGAATCCCAGCTCAAGACACACTACAAAGAATGTCAAGATAAAACGTAAGTCTATCAATGAATACAAAGAATGTCAAGATAAAACGTAAGTCTATCAATGAATACAAAGACTGTCAAGATAAAACGTAAGTCTATCAATGTATACAAAGAATGTCAAGATAAAACATAAGTCTATCAATGTATACAAAGAATGTCAAGATAAAACATAAGTCTATCAATGTATACAAAGAATGTCAAGATAAAACATAAGTCTATCAATGAATACAAAGAATGTCAAGATAAAATGTAAGTCTATCAATGAATACAAAGACTGTCAAGATAAAACGTAAGTATATCAATGAATACAAAGAATGTCAAGATTAAATGTGTCTATCAATGAATACAAAGAATGTCAAGATAAAACGTAAGTCTATCAATGTATACAAAGAATGTCAAGATAAAACATAAGTCTATCAATGTATACAAAGAATGTCAAGATAAAACGTAAGTCTATCAATGAATACAAAGAATGTCAAGATAAAATGTAAGTCTATCAATGAATACAAAGACTGTCAAGATAAAACGTAAGTATATCAATGAATACAAAGAATGTCAAGATTAAACGTGTCTATCAATGAATACAAAGAATGTCAAGATAAAACATAAGTCTATCAATAAATACAAAGAATGTCAAGATAAAACATAAGTCTATCAATGAATACAAAGATTGTCAAGATAAAACATAAGTATATCGATGAATACAAAGAATGTCAAGATTAAACGTGTCTATCAATGAATACAAAGAATGTCAAGATAAAATATAAGTCTATCAATGTATACAAAGACTGTCAAGATAAAACGTAAGTCTATCAACTAATACAAAGAATGTCAAGATAAAACGTAAGCCTATCAACTAATACAAAGAATGTCAAGATAAAACGTAAGTCTATCAATGTATACAAAGAATGTCAAGATAAAACATAAGTCTATCAATGTATACAAAGAATGTCAAGATAAAACATAAGTCTATCAATGAATACAAAGAATGTCAAGATAAAATGTAAGTCTATCAACGAATATAAAGAATGTCAAGATAAAACGTAAGTCTATCAACGAATATAAAGAATGTCAAGATAAAACATAAGTCTATCAATGAATACAAAGAATGTCAAGATAAAATGTAAGTCTATCAATGAATACAAAGAATGTCAAGATAAAACATGTCTATCAATGTATACAAAGAATGTCACGATAAAACATAAGTCTATCAATGAATACAAAGAATGTCAAGATAAAACGTAAGTCTATCAATGTATACAAAGGCTGTCAAGATAAAACATAAGTCTATCAATGTATACAAAGAATGTCAAGATAAAACGTAAGTCTATCAATGTATACAAAGACTGTCAAGATAAAACGTAAGTCTATCAATGGCTACAAAGAATGTCAAGATAAAACATAAGTCTATCAATGTATACAAAGACTGTCAAGATAAAACGAAAGTCTATCGATGAAACTGTTCAGGGGTTGGAAAAAGAAGAGTTCAATTTAGATTGGAATAAAAGGTACAATACCAAGCCTCTTTATTGTTAAGGAACATGGTGTTTTCTGTTTTTATTGATTCAGTTGATGTACTTAAGCTGTTCTATAACATCATGTCTAACATGGTAATTATTTTGTAACAAAATATGGATTGATTGAATGGATTAGTCTCTTTCTTTCTGAAAAAGATTTCACTTTATACTGTTAAATCATTAAATGTTTTTATTTTAATGATTGCACTTATGAATTAAAAGTAAACTTATGAACTAAAAGTAAAATCAATACACTGGACTTGTTTCTCCACTGATAACATTCGATGCATTCTTAATTTGTTACATGAAGATAAAGTTCAATCGGTATTGATTTGTTTTAATGTTTTATTAATTTTAATGGTAATTTACAGTTTGTGTCAACATTAGTGGATCTATATGTTAGTTGTATAATAATACACTTTGATTACGTTTGTTAAGTGCTCTGTGATATTCATTGAGGGTCTGGATGGGGTTTACAGAGAACAAGGGACATAAAATATAAAGAACAGAGAAAAGGCCCCAAAAAATATAAGAATAGAGAAAACGGCCCCAAAAACTTAAGAATAAAGAATTTTGGGTGCTAATTATAAGATATTTAGACAAGAGAAAAATGTCCTACAAAATTACAAAAATAAAGACATAGAGAACCCCAGCATCCCAGGTCCTTGGGAAAATGTTTCTGTTGAGGGAATTCTATATCAATATTTGTCAAGTTGATTGAAATTCAATTTTCAGTTCAAAAACTAATGACAATTTTATGCAGCTGAAATAAAAATTTACTAGAGCCCATTAAAATGATTTCGATATTGTTGATCAAAATCATGTAAAGACAACACTAAACAAACTTATAAATGATCAGTATGAATTATTCTGTACATATTTAAGAATGCTTAGTTAAAGGATATATATGTATTTTTATCACAATTGTGTTTATGTGTAAGAAAAAAGGCAAATGAAAATGTTCATTGCATATTTGAGATTAACCATTTTATATCTTGTTGATTAGCGCATTGATTTAGAATTGAAAAGCAAATTCATTGCTAAAGTTTATGCTGGTTTGAATTGATACTGAAAATAGAAATTTTTGCCACAAGATAAAATTGTAGCGTTTGTTTGAATGATAGATTCAGTTAAAGTGATATTTTATGAGATTACAATTTGGTGGAATTGTAACTGAACATTAGAAAGAAGTTTCAACTTAAAAAAATTGAAAATATAACAAGGGGTCGGTTCAAAACAATAAGTTAAAGACAGACAACACATTCTAATTATCAAGTTAAAGACAACACAATCTAATTATCAAGTTAAAGACAACACAATCTAATTATTAAGTTAAAGACAGACAACACAATCCAATTATCAAGTTAAAGACAGACAACACAATCCAATTATCAAGTTAAAGACAGACAACACAATCCAATTATCAATTTAAAGACAGACAACACAATCCAATTATCAAGTTAAAGACAGACAACACAATCCAATTATCAAGTTAAAGACAAACAACATAATCCAATTATCAAGTTGATTTAAGTAGCCTAAATGGATCTGGGAGAACAAAAGTTACCATTATTTCAACAATACTATTGAATATGAGTCATTTAAAAATTCATGATTAAATCATTTAAAATCCAATGTTTATATAGCAATCGTCATAGAAATGGATCATTATCTTCTTCATTTTATCAATCCATGACCACAGTATTGTGACTGCTGGACTTGTCTGACTGTAAAACTTGGGGGACTTCTTTTTGGCTTTGTGGGATGTGTGAATAAACAATCTAATTCTGACAGTTTGAACGGGAATAATAAATATGAGGAAGAGTGCCATGGCCTTCTTACATAAACGAACCCTAGCAGTAGCAATAACTCTTTTAGGGACTTGTCGGCAGACCTGGGGTAATTAAAAATGTGATTTTGATTACCTGTTTTAATTCTGTTGTAGGTGGCCTGTTTCAAAGCAAAATGTTAATCCCTATAAAAGAATACCCTCATTTTTCAGTCCATACTTACCATCTTTCTTCCATATAAACTCGCAAACCTATTAGATTTGTTTCATATAAAACATGTAGAAAGATTTAACAAATGATAAAAAAATTCTGAATAATTTGAATTTCAGGAAAAAAGAGAAGGCTGATGTGGATGATTTATCTGGTAAAGGTGGGCAAATACAGGCAGCTATTGGCAAAGCTAAGTTTGATCAACAAATGTCCAAAGAACAGGTAAATTCATTGGATTTCAATCGGGAGGGAACAATGTCTGCTGGTGGAGGGGGGTTTCTATGTCTAAAATGTTCTATGTTTCCAAAACAAATGTATAAAGATCTGTTAAATTCTTGTGGTTTCCAAGGAGATAAAGAAATGTCTCAAGAACAAGTTCAATCCTGGTGATTATTATCCTTTGTTTTCAAGACAATGAACAAATTTATAAATGTGATACAGACTGAGTGAAGGATTAGGTTTTAAATGAAATAGCAATGGTCTAATGATTAGGAGAAATTCAGGGGTTTCCAATTAGTTATACAAATTTATGTCTTCGCAACAGATAAATTCCTGGAGTTTCCTAACAAACAGGATAATTTCTGTGGTTTCCTAACAAACAGGATAATTTCCCTGGGGTTTCCTAACAAACAGGATATTTCCTGGGGTTTCCTAACAAACAGGATAATTCCTGGGGTTTCCTAACAAACAGGATAATTTCTGGGGTTTCCTAACCAACAGGATAATTTCCCAGGGGTTTCCTAACAAACAGGATAATTTCCCTGGGGTTTCCTAACAAACAGGATAATTCCGGGGGTTTCCTAACAAACAGGAAAATTCCTGGGGTTTCCTAACAAACAGGATAATTTCTGGGGTTTTCTAACAAACAGGATAATTCCTGGGGTTTCCTAACAAACAGGATAATTCCTGGGGTTTCCTAACAAACAGGATAATTCCTGGGGTTTCCTAACAAACAGGATTATTCCTGGGGTTTCCTAACAAACAGGATAATTTCTGGGGTTTCCTAACCAACAGGATAATTTCCCAGGGGTTTCCTAACAAACAGGATAATTTCCCTGGGGTTTCCTAACAAACAGGATAATTCCGGGGGTTTCCTTACAAACAGGAAAATTCCTGGGGTTTCCTAACAAACAGGATAATTTCTGGGGTTTTCTAACAAACAGGATAATTCCTGGGGTTTCCTAACAAACAGGATAATTCCTGGGGTTTCCTAACAAACAGGATAATTTATGGGGTTTCCTAACAAACAGGATAATTTCCCAGGGGTTTCCTAACAAACAGGATAATTCCTGGGGTTTCCTAACAAACAGGATAATTCCTGGGGTTTCCTAACAAACAGGATGATTCTGATGTTTCTGAATGGTAAAAGAGTAATCATGATTAACCCAATACAATTTGTTGTTATTTTTTTGTTCACTTGATAATCATGTTAGAGATATAATTTTATTTCCAAAGTATGATTTTTAAATTGAATTCTAATCATCATTGACGATGATTGATTGTTGATGTCAAACACCACTTTCACCACTAAATTGACTTATGTTTTGGCGGCCAGTTTTTACCCAGTGACACAAAAATAAGGATGATAAAAAGAGTAAATGGACCTCAACAACAGACAAGTGGCTAAATCTATATAAATCAAAATTACTTGGTGAAGTTGTAAATAAAATAAACACTGTCAAAAATCAGTCATAAACAAAGGTATGAATAGTGTTTACAAAATAGAGAATAATAAAGATTAGTGAAAAATGGGGAAAAAAATCGAGAAATGAAGATCCCAACACAGATCCTCATCAACCATGTCAACAAATTATATTGTTATATTTATATTGTAACAGCAAAATTATAATAATATTCATCAATGTTCATAGGTAGATTATATTCATGTATATTATACTGTTAACATTCATAAACTTATATGTAACTTGATTAGAAGGATTGTTGCTTGCTTAAATGCCAGTGGCAAATATTTCATGCATATTCAGTGCTAATTAACAATAAATCCAATATCTTGGGTTTTTACCTTGTTCAACAGAGATAACGGATGCAAACTTTCAACTGCCACTGGGAAAATGGGATTCATTGGATACTATTGATTCATTTATTTTCATTGTTAATGTGAAATCAGAAATTATTATGTGCGTTTATTAATGTGATTTTGGAAGAAAGGACAAAAATTCGAGATAAATCTTTGCGATATCAGAAAAATCTGCTTACAGATATATGTATCAGATCTATATAAGAATGTGAGTTTTTATTATTGCGATCGAAAGTCTCTCCGTCTCATTATACGCATTAATAAAAACCAACAATAATTTCTAAATTTACAGTACATATCTTTGTGGATTGAGAAAAAATTGCATTTCCTTGTTTTTACACATTCTGCTGACAAGCTTATTTGAAGTTTGCAATTCGTTGTACTTTTATATTTGTGGATCACCGAAAAAATTACCCAGGACATCAACAAAAATTAGTATAAATCATAAAAAACAAAATTTTGCCTTGCTACAACAGGCCATTTACAGACTCTCAGAGAACTGTTGCAAGGTGTATTTGCCATTCACAGAGCATGGCACCCTCCCTACATGAGGCAGTATGAGTCCAGGCTGAAAAATGTTTTCACTTATCATTAACAGGCTGAGTACTTAGAAGCTTTAAACAAAGAAGAAATGGCCAAGAAAGATTTAGAAGGAATCACAAAACAAATCCAAGATATCCAGGCAGAAATCAAGAATCTTCAACCAGAGGTGACAAAACTAGACAAACTTGTCACTGAACAAGAGGAATTATTATGTATGTATGAGGGAAAGATTAAATAGGGGGTGACCAAACCATGCAAACTTGTCACTGAACAAGAGGAATTATTGTGTATGTATGAATGATAGATTTAAAAGGGGTTAGAAAACTGGACAAACTTGTCACTGAACAAGAGGAATTATTGTGTATGTATGAGGGAAAGGTTTAATAGGGGGTGACCAAACCATGCAAACTTGTCACTGAACAAGAGGAATTATTGTGTATGTATGAATGATAGATTTAAAAGGGGTTAGAAAACTGGACAAACTTGTCACTGAACAAGAGGAATTATTGTGTATGTATGAGGGATAGATATAAAAGGGGGGTGACAAAACTAGTCAAATTTTCACTGATCAAGAGGAATTATTGTGTATGTATGAGGGATAGATATAAAAGGGGGTGACCAAACCATGCAAACTTGTCACTGAACAAGAGGAATTATTGTGTATGTATGAATGATAGATTTAAAAGGGGTTAGAAAACTGGACAAACTTGTCACTGAACAAGAGGAATTATTGTGTATGTATGAGGGATAGATATAAAAGGGGGGTGACCAAACTAGACAAACTTGTCACTGAACAAGAGGAATTATTGTGTATGTAAGAAGGATATATTTAATAGGGTTGATAAAACTAAACAAACTTGTCCCTCAACAAGAGGTATTGTTGTGTAGGTATCAATGATAGATTTTATAGGATGACAAAACTGGACATTCCATTTGTACTGAACATGCTGAACGAGAGGAATTATTGTAAATTCAGAAATTATTGCATGCATTTATCATTGCGTTGTTTTTAAATGGACAAAAATGCAAGATTATTTATTGCAATTTTGGAAAACTTCATTCAGTATCAGATATCAGAATGCAAATTATTATTATTACAATACAGTCAAACTCACCAAGTCACATTATTCGTATTTTTAAAACCTCACAAAATTTCTGAATTTACAGTCAAATGATTTATAATTTTCAAGGGCATCAATTTTCGTTGATAGAGGAAAAATTATTTTTATGGAAATTTGATTTCAACGATTGGCTGTATGAAATGCATGCATATAGAAACTCATACTTTATTGAACCTTTAAATTAGTGGTTTACTTATGCCCACAACATACACAAAATTTGAACCCCACAAATAATTATAAATCCACAGTACATATGAGGGGGAGATTCGGGAGATGACAAATCTAGACAAGTTTTTTAGATATCTTTAAGGTTTGATTTTGCTGCTGTTAGCTTATTGATGTTTACATATATGTGGGAAGAAGCTTATTGATGTTTACATATGTGTTGGAAGAAGCTTATTGATGTTTACATATGTGTGGGAAGATATTGTATAACACAATTGGACCAACTCATCAGTGAACAACAAGAACTAATGTGTAGCTATGAGTGGTGGATTTAAAAGATGAGAAAACAAATACACATGACAAAAAACAAATAATTAATATTGTCAGGGCAATGACCTTAAACAGTTCTTAATAGTTTAAAAAGTTGGACCAAGAAACATGAAATAGTCGTCCAAATTGTTGGACCTGGGACCCTGAAATAATTGGTCAAAAAGTTGAACCTGGAAGCATGAGATGCTGGTCCAAAGGGTTGGACCTGGGACCCTGAGATAATTGTTCGAAATGTTGGAACTGTAATCATGAGAATCGGTCAAAATATTGGACCTGGTAGCATGAAATACTGGTCCAAAAAGTTAAGTTATATCGTAAACTATCTACAAAATCCTATTGTAAGTTTTATAATGTTTTTTTCCTATGATAGGTCTGAAGTATTCTTTTCATAAGGAATTGATATAGCCATTTTTGTCGAGCCTTCGACTTTAGTCGAAAAAGCGAGACATAGCGATCCTACATTCCGTCGGCGGCGTCCACAAATATTCACTCTGTGGTTAAAGTTTTTGAAATTTTAATAACTTTCTTAAACTATCCTGAATTTCTACCAAACTTGGAGAGAAGCTTGTTTATGATCATAAGATAGTATTCAGAAGTAAATTTTGTAAAAATAAAATTCCATTTTTTCCGTATTTTACTTATAAATGGACTTAGTTTTTCTGCCGGGAAACATTACATTCACTCTGTGGTTAAAGTTTTTAAAATTTTAATAGCTTTCTTAAACTATCCTGGGTTTCTACCAAACTTGGACAGAAGCTTGTTTATGATCATAAGATAGTATCCAGAAGTAAACTTTGTAAAAAAAAAATCCATTTTTCCTTATTTTACTTTTAAATGGACTTAGATTTTCTGTCAGGAAACAACACATTCACTCTGTGGTTAAAGTTTTTAAAATTTTAATAACTTTCTTATACTATTTTGGATTTGTACCAATCTTGGACAGAAGCTTGTTTATGATCAAAAGCTAGTATCTAGAAGGAAATTTTGTAAAAAAATAGATCCATTTTTTCCGTATTTTACTTTTAAATGGACTTAGATTTTCTGCCAGGAAACAACACATTCACTCTGTGGTTAAAGTTTTTAAAATTTTAATAACTTTCTTGTACTATTTTGGATTTGTACCAAACTTGGACAGAAGCTTGTTTATAATCAAATGCTAGTATCTAGAAGGAAATTTTGTTTTCTTCCAGTTAACATTACAGTCAGTCTGCAGTTAAAGATTTTAAACATTAATTAGATTCATAAACTATCCTGGATTTTTACCAAACTTGGACAGAAGCTTCTTACAATCAAAAGATAGTATCAAGAGGAATATTTTTATTGATTTACTTCCTCATTTTTGTTGAGCCTGCGATTAACAGAAAAAGTAGGCGAGACACTGGGTTCCGCGGAACCCTTACGAATTTTTTATTTATGTTTGCCATTTACTTATTTTCTTGATGTTATTATGTAAAGGAAAATCCAGGTTTAACATATATTTGTGAATATTTATATTAATTTTTTACTCACACAAATCTTGAAAATAAGTGGCTCCCTAAAATTGTTTTACAGTAACTGTAATTTAGGTTGTCACTCTGAATTTCAGCCAGCATCTTCAAAGGTGATTATGGAAGTCAAAAAGAAAATGAACTGGAAAGTAAAATGGACATGCTAATAGAAAAGAGAAATAGAGTGGGAGTGGCCAAATATAAATGGACCAATGGTAAAGTCCTTTTACAACATGCTGTCAATCAATTAGCATATGCTGTCAAAAAGTGGGATGAGTTGGGTAAACTAGACAAATCGTAAGTATTCATCTTGTGAAGCCTTTTTGGGGTAAAGATTGCATGAAATGGAATCAAATTCCTTATGGTAATGACTTGATATTTATATGTTGCAAGGTTTGTCACCACCTTTGATAGTTCAAACAAAATAGTGTAGTGAAGTGATCATTCTTTAGTTCCTATCCAGTCAATGTCATGCAATTTCTTGATATGGTATACAAAATTTCATGTTTGGTTGAATTTCTTCAAAATACTGGTCTGGTCATCTGTTTTGTATATTGCCCATTCAAACTATTTTAAACTGCTAGGTTTTCTTGCATATATTTCGATGTGCCCCGTGCTGTTTATCATTTGTTTTTTTTTAGTTTTATATGTATTGTCTATCATTCGTTATTTCAAAATTATTGGTCTTCTGTTGGGTAATGTATGACAAATATATGTTGAAAAACCTTGCCCGTAATTATAAATTATGTAATTCATTGACCGCTCCCGACATGTGTAACTTCAAGGCATATTTTAGCGGTGATCGATGTCTTTCAAAATTACTGCACTTTTCTTGTATCCCTGGTGCTTTCGACTGGAGAACCGTCATACACAAGCATCGCACAAGTTGGCACTCCCAGGCGGGTGGGGAGCAAGAAGGTGAACTGTGGTTTATTTTTATCAATAATACCGCTTAAGTCGAAGCTAGGGGCCGTCTTGACCTTGTTGTAGGGTATGAATGATTCGTTCATTGTTGAAGACCCTACATCAACTGTCAAGATGGAACAGGAATAAAAGCCCTGTTCATTGATAATTTTCTGTGTTTTCTATGTATTGTGTGTGATTTTGTCCCATGTACATTTACTCCATATCCTTTCATTTTCTAATGTACTTAGATATTTAAGTTAAAATATGATTACCATACCTTTGAAAAAAAAAATATTTTAAATAGCATCAGTAATGCGTGGCATATAAATCTGTTATAAAAATAGGTTTAACTACAAATGTACAATCATAAACTAAGTTAGATAACTCTAACTCAAATTTATAATTTGCCTAGTTAAATACAATTCAATGTTTTATTTTAAATTCACACAATTGAAAAATGAAAGCAATCTTTACCCTTCAGTGCTCACAAGCACTTTGATTAAATTTCATTCTTTGCTATGAAACAGTATGGCCATTTTGAATCAGACATTGTTAAAATGTTTCCCAAAAAAGTCACCATTAATATTTATAATGTTTATTGTCTGATGATACTGTGTATCATAAAACATGGACACTGGAACCTCAAGCCTTTGTTTAAACTTTTTTATTCCCCCTTCTTGAATGGGACGTAAAATGGTATAATATTGATTGTCTGTCTGTCTGTCTGTCAGTACTTCCATCTTTCTGTCTGTGTGTAAACACTTTGTCTAGAACTCAAATTTGCTTTCATGCAATGTTTACTTATTGGGTGATATTTTGGGTTTTGATAAAATAATGTGTTCTTTGGGAACATGTTAAACTGCATATAAATATCAAAAATGATATATGAAGCATTTATACTGCCAGATTCAATGAAAAATTTCATCAATTTTTTAAGATATCGCTCATTAAGGTATACCTTTCTTTAACCAATTCTCCTCAATATTTAACACAAGGATTAAAGCTCCTTTCAATTTTGAAGATTCTTTTATGAGATTCCAAAAACTAAAAATATTATTGTGTTATGTTTAGCCTTGCTGTCATAAAAATTTCGAGTACAATTATTGTAATCAGACTCAGAATTCAATCACTTAAAATACTGGATGTGGTGTTTCAAGCACAAATTTTGTAATCCGTGTGCAGAGTAATGTTTTATGACCGTATGCCAAGCATCTCCATATTTGTGTTTTCAGAGATACAAAAACAATGTATACCATGGCAACAGAAACCAGAAACAACTTGTCAGCAGCAGTCCAGAACTTACAGAACACACAGAAATACCTGAGTAACATACAGTTCCCCTATTGTAAGGAGGATGAGATCAAGACACTACAAAAAGCTACGGCTAATGTGTACATAGATATGATGACAACCGACAGACATAAACATGCCCTGAACTGTTACGGTGTCACTCACAAGAGGTCGTATGCCTTACTTCAATGGTTTGATAGTGTAAGTCTATAAACATGTCCTGAACTTTTACGGTGTCACTCACAAGAGGTCGTATGCCTTACTTCAATGGTTTGATAGTGTAAGTCAATAAACATGCCCTGAACTGTTAATGTGTCACTCACAAGAGGTCGTATGCCTTACTTCAATGGTTTGATAGTGTAAGTCTATAAACATGCACTGAACTGTTACGGTGTCACTCACAAGAGGTCGTATGACTTTCTTCAATGGTTTGATAGTGTAAGTCTATAAACATGCACTGAACTGTTACGGTGTCACTCACAAGAGGTCGTATGCCTTACTTCAATGATTTGATAGTGTAAGTCTATAAACATGCACTGAACTGTTACGGTGTCACACACAAGAGATCGTATGCCTTACTTCAATGGTTTGATAGTGTAAGTCTATAAACACGCCCTGAACTGTTACGGTGTCACTCACAAGAGGTCGTATGCCTTACTTCAATGGTTTGATAGTGTAAGTCTATAAACATGCTGTTTGGGAATCACCATGGCACTACATGGATAAAATACACAAGAGGATCTTTACCCTTCTACAGTTGTTTGATAGTGTAAAGGGGACTTTTTTTATTTTTCTGGGTGGGGAGGATATTTTCTGACTCATTTTCATTTTCACCTGTTACTAAGCCAGCTTATTTATTTTAAAATAAATGATTTTTATTTTAGTTCTTACCAGGCAAGAATGTTCCTTTCCAAAATCCTCCTGTCTTGAAGGTGCTTGATAATTCTTTGATTTATTTTTTTTTGTAAAAATGAGTTTGAACTCTGATTATGAACAATAGAAAAGTTTTCAATCTTACCATGGAACAAGTGTCAAAAGTACCACCATATGTAGAAGATATTAACAGAAAACTTGCGTGCATTCTATACAAATGATTACTTATTTTAATAGAAATTCAATTCAATAACGTTAAAGCAAGTTTAATAGTTAAATGAATTATTTTCCTATTTATATGGCCCACCTATGTTTGTAGAGGAGCATTATGTTTTTTGTACGTGTGTCTGTACTGTATCAGGTTAAATTTAGGTTTAAGGTAGTACAAAGTTTTGGTTTGATCTAGTTTGTGCTCAACTCAACTTCAAATTTTTTAATGGCACTACATGGATAAAACCAGAGGATTCAGAATATCTGACAAAAAATCAAAAACAAGATCAGTGAGTATTTTCTTATAGCTATATTGTTCTTTATTTAGGTTCTAACATCTGTAATTGAAAAGGATTTCAAATCAGCCTCAGATGAGGAAAGAGAATGTGCTAAACAATTAAGGATTGAGAGATTGAGGCTGATGAAGGAATCGGTAGAGAAAGACGGAGGAACCTGTAATCTTGATGCTAGTAAGTCATTTACAGAACATGTTAGTTGTTGAGGGCTATTCCATTAAAATGTATGTGGGAGGGTAGGAAGGGACTTTCAAAATATCCCTACAACCAAGAACCATTTTTTAGATAATTTTGCATAATGGTAATAGATGCATACTGAAAAAAGACCCATCACCTACATTCAATAATTAAACTTCCCTTCCAACCCTCCCACATACATTTTAATGGAATAGCCCTAATATAAATGTCATGAAAGTGACTAATTAAAAAAAAATACCAAATTATCTACATGATCTATGAACTTTGGTTGCTAAACTTATTTTTTTTATTTTTTCCAACAGTGACTTGTTTTGTTTTAAATGTCGGTATATGATATCAATGAAATGTTTATAACAGATATCTACATGAATGTGCTTGATCAGGATTTATTTGAATTGTCCCCTTTCTTAAAGTAAGAGTTATGCTTAAATTGAATAGGCCACATCTTAGTAAAATATATGTGTATTTTAATCGTATTGTAATGTTTGTGTAGTTCTCACTTACAGTTTGTTAATTTAGCTTTAGGTCAAAAAGGTGAGAAAACACAAAGAAAGGTTGATTATTGTGAGCTTGCGTAATAATGTGTGTTAAGAGATTTTATTAATATTAACATAAAAAAGCTGATACCTTCTGTAGTCTATAATGTAAGCTGAAGGAGAATCCGAATGCCCTATATACAATTAATAGGAGGGCATTTAGATTTGAGGTCTGTGCTTTTGGCTTTTAGTCTGTTTTTCCTGCATCAGATTAAATTTGAGTTTAAGAATTCTGAAGTTAACAGTGAAGTTGTTGTAACATCAAATTGAAAGTAGTACACAAACATTTTCATTATGGTTTGAACTTTGTAAAATGTATGCCAAATTAGTGTTTTGACCCATATTTTGTAGTTCACTAAATATGAAATTGTGATAGTGTTAGCAGGGCATACATTCAAGTGACACAGATTCTTGTTAATATTACCTTAGAGTGAAATTTGTTTAAAGTAGCAAAAAATGTTCAATAGTTTTTTGGTTTTTTTTCTGTTAAAAGCAGGTAAAACTACAAAAAATGAATCAATGCTAGAATGCAGTGCTTATGCTTGGTAAAATTTACATATATTATTCAGCAGTTTTGCTAGTCTTGAAAAATGTTTGCCTGTAAAAGTTTGCTCTCAATAAAACGAGTTTGAAATTTTTAACTTTTTGTTTTAAAATTTAAGTTACATGTATGTAAGTTAGTTTAATTTAAAGAACAGCTTAGGGTATTAAAAAAATGTCGGCAGATTAGATATAGAAATTGTTTGTGGACCGTAAAAGATATATCTATATGGTTCTTTACACTGTGTCTAAGCAGATTGATAATTTTTTATACTCTGATGTGTCCTAAGGTTTACAAAGACAACAGGAGTGTGGTAAATATAAATCATACAAAGGGGAGATAACTAGTGTATTAGAAATTAAACATGATCAAAATATAGTAGGAAGGGATATAGAGTTATTAAACCTTAGCAACCAGTTTCATTCCTTTTTATCTTATTTATGACATTCCCACACTGTTTTTGTAAAGTCTTCAATCAGAAGATTTTAGTTTATAGAAGTAGAAGGCCCTGAAAATTCACTGAAAACAAAACGTTGCATGCTACCATTTCTAATCACCTTTTTACACATCAGATGAAAATCATACCTTCTCCTTTTACTTTCAAAAATATCAAATGTTTAATTTTTTAATACCAGTTTTATTTATGTCAATTTTATTCCAGACAAATAACTCTATCCAAAAAAATTAAAAAACTCCTCTCTATATCCTTTCCGCTACGTGGATGATCATATAAATTATATTTATTCATCATGAAAGCAAACTATATATTATACATATAATGTATCAGTGGCCTTGCTAGCCCAAAATATAGGGATGCAGCTCCTCTCTGTCTTTTCTGTGTACCCCTTTACCCTTTCTAGGCACCCCTCTGCCCCTGTAGTTCTGACCTATTCATTTTTCTGTTAGTAAAATTAATACTTTCCAATGCAAATAAATCATTTTTACTAAGAAAAAACATTTTACGACTTAAAAATATCATAAAAGTTTTTAGATAAATATAATTTACATGTATATAATTGAGTGCATTTTATGGGTTTTTTTTGTTGTTGTTTGAATTAGGGTATTTTTGGATACACATCAAGTTGTCCTTTTCAAACAAGACCTGGCACTAATGAGCCCTTCGTCATAATACTGTACCCCTCTTCCCTTTAAATCTTAGCTAGAACACTGTGTATGCAAAACTATATGTGATGTTTGAGCCTATCTCATCTTTTTTTATTCTGTTTGCTGGCTGTACAAGGTATATACTCTACACAGTAGTAAGCATATTATTGTAAAATCTGATGACAGTAAAAGTCTGACTAGTTTCTTTACAACATGTACTAACTGATATCATTAAATTCATAATATTTTCTACAGTTTTATCACAGCTTAAAGGTATGTCTTTTTATTGTCATAGAGAAAACAGATTAAACTTCCTGGATATGAGCTGCATTATAATCATTCTTGTGTTTTAATTTGACAATTTTCAACAGCATTTTCTCTCAATTTTTTTTCATTTTTTTTTTGAAGGATGGGGGTGTTACTTTTTTAACCAGGATTTCCAATGGAATTTGAGTTTTTGGTTTGGGGCTTGACAGTGGGTGGGCAAGTCAACAGCTGTTTCTAGGTGTTAACTGATGAAATGATTCAATCAAATTAAATGCTTTTTAAATTTTGTAATATGTAGTTATGGTCCTTGATTAATTGAAAAATGGCATTTTAATTCATTTCCATGCAAGAAGTTGAAAACAATTCAACCAATGCCTTTCAAATTTAATATGTTGTCACTGATGGAAAATGGAGGTCAAGTTTGGTATTGACAAATTCACTGTTGCTTATAATAATTAGGGAGTTATGGCCCTTCATAACAATAATAAATGTAATAAAAACCCAGTTTGCTATCATTACTCAGCTACTGTATAATGAGTAGGTCTCTCAAATTAAAGAAAAAGTTGAAATATTTATCTTTTTTTTGATATAAGAATGAACAAGGTACATGTATAACTCACAATGTTTTACTGAAAATTAATTAAATGAATGCAGCTCTTATCATAGTTCTTATTTATCCATGTTTTCTCAGTTTTTGCCAAACCTATTCTTCCATACAACAAAAATAATGGTGAAGTGGTTGCCTGTTTTATTAGATTGCTTAACGTCAAAGGTTATGAAAGCTTGTGGGTTTAAGGTTGCACTTATGTATGATTATATGACTTTTTGTTTAAAATATGATCATATTTTCATGCCATTGTCACATTTATGGAGTGAACTCTTTTAACTTCAGCAAGATGAACAAGGGGAAAGAATAAACACTTCTGTATTTATGGGCATTTTTAACCAAACTGATTATATTTGTATTGATAATAAATACCATTACTTCCCAAGAGAATTCTGGTTTTGGGAAACTTCACGTTATCAGACATAAATACCATTACTTTCAACAGAATTCTGGTTTTGGGAAACTTCACGTTATCAGACATAAATACCATTACTTTCAACAGAATTCTGGTTTCGGGGAACTTCACCTTATCAGACATAAATACCATTACTTTCAACAGAATTCTGGTTTTGGGAAGCTTCACCTTATCAGACATAAATACCATTACTTTCAACAGAATTCTGTTTTTGGGAAGCTTCACCTTATCAGACATAAATACCATTACTTTCAACAGAATTCTGTTTTTGGGAAGCTTCACCTTATCAGACATAAATACCATTACTTTCAACAGAATTCTGGTTTTGGGAAGCTTCACCTTATCAGACATAAATACCATTACTTCCAACAGAATTCTGGTTTTGGGAAACTTCACGTTATCAGACATAAATACCATTACTTTCAACAGAATTCTGGTTTTGGGAAACTTCACGTTATCAGACATAAATACCATTACTTTCAACAGAATTCTGGTTTCGGGGAACTTCACCTTATCAGACATAAATACCATTACTTTCAACAGAATTCTGGT
Source organism: Mytilus californianus (assembly GCF_021869535.1). Classification (NCBI taxonomy): domain Eukaryota; kingdom Metazoa; phylum Mollusca; class Bivalvia; order Mytilida; family Mytilidae; genus Mytilus; species Mytilus californianus. Next base: position 4,264,988 of record NW_026262669.1, on the reverse strand, counting down.
TTTGGGAAGCTTCACCTTATCAGACATAAATACCATTACTTTCAACAGAATTCTGTTTTTGGGAAGCTTCACCTTATCAGACATAAATACCATTACTTTCAACAGAATTCTGTTTTTGGGAAGCTTCACCTTATCAGACATAAATACCATTACTTTCAACAGAATTCTGGTTTTGGGAAGCTTCACCTTATCAGACATAAATACCATTACTTCCAACAGAATTCTGGTTTTGGGAAACTTCACGTTATCAGACATAAATACCATTACTTTCAACAGAATTCTGGTTTTGGGAAACTTCACGTTATCAGACATAAATACCATTACTTTCAACAGAATTCTGGTTTCGGGGAACTTCACCTTATCAGACATAAATACCATTACTTTCAACAGAATTCTGGTTTTGGGAAGCTTCACCTTATCAGACATAAATACCATTACTTTCAACAGAATTCTGTTTTTGGGAAGCTTCACCTTATCAGACATAAATACCATTACTTTCAACAGAATTCTGTTTTTGGGAAGCTTCACCTTATCAGACATAAATACCATTACTTTCAACAGAATTCTGGTTTTGGGAAGCTTCACCTTATCAGACATAAATACCATTACTTCCAACAGAATTCTGGTTTTGGGAAACTTCACGTTATCAGACATAAATACCATTACTTTCAACAGAATTCTGGTTTTGGGAAACTTCACGTTATCAGACATAAATACCATTACTTTCAACAGAATTCTGGTTTCGGGGAACTTCACCTTATCAGACATAAATACCATTACTTTCAACAGAATTCTGGTTTTGGGAAGCTTCACCTTATCAGACATAAATACCATTACTTTCAACAGAATTCTGTTTTTGGGAAGCTTCACCTTATCAGACATAAATACCATTACTTTCAACAGAATTCTGTTTTTGGGAAGCTTCACCTTATCAGACATAAATACCATTACTTTCAACAGAATTCTGGTTTTGGGAAGCTTCACCTTATCAGACATAAATACCATTACTTTCAACAGAATTCTGTTTTTGGGAAACTTCACCTTATCAGACATAAATACCATTACTTCCAACAGAATTCTGTTTTTGGGAAGCTTCACCTTATCAGACATAAATACCATTACTTTCAACAGAATTCTGTTTTTGGGAAACTTCACCTTATCAGACATAAATACCATTACTTCCAACAGAATTCTGGTTTTGGGAAACTTCACCTTAACAGACATAAATACCATTACTTCCAACAGAATTCTGGTTTTGGGAAACTTCACCTTATCAGACATAAATACCATTACTTCCAACAGAATTCTGGTTTTGGGAAACTTCACCTTATCAGACATAAATACCATTACTTCCAACAGAATTCTGGTTTTGGGAAACTTCACCTTATCAGACATAAATACCATTACTTCCAACAGAATTCTGATTTTGGGAAACTTCACCTTATCAGACATGGCTAAAGCAGATACATATACTTATAATAGACTTTTATTAGTGATTATTTCCTTCCATTTTATTTCTGAAATTGCATTTTAATAAACCTTGAATTACATTTTGTCTGTCATAGATGTCCCTCCTGATACTATAAGTTATATGGTTTGCTACTAACCCCCGAAACGAATTTATCACACACACGGCTTTTCCTGCCAAGTTTTGTTTAGAAATACCATCACACTAATAGATGACATCACCATTTATAGTAGACATAATTTTAATGTGCGTATTGTTATGCGTTTACTTTTCTACATTGGCTAGAGGTATAGGGGGAGGGTTGAGATCTCATAAACATGTTTAACCCCGCCGCATTTTTGCGCCTGTCCCAAGTCAGGAGCCTCTAGCCTTTGTTAGTCTTGTATTATTTTTAATTTTAGTTTCTTGTGTACAATTTGGAGTTTAGTATGGCGTTCATTATCACTGAACTAGTATATATATTTGTTTAGGGGCCAGCTGAAGGACGCCTCCGGGTGCGGGAATTTCTCGCTGCATTGAAGACCTGTTGGTGGCCTTCTGCTGTTGTCTGTTCAGTGGTCGGGTTGTTGTCTCTTTGACACATTCCCCATTTCCATTCTCAATTTTATGATGTCATGAACTCCCTACGAAATATACTGACCCCATAGGGATCCATAAGGGGTTACCACATGACAGCGTTAAACCAATCATAACATCACTAATTTTCTTGAGGTGCAATAAAATGTGTTAAATTATAACTTCTTCAAACCGTACTTAATTACTGTGCTCCTAAGGGACGACATCAAAAGTTCAATGTAGGATAAAAAACTTAATTAACATAGTTTTTTCACTGACTTCCCCACCCCCCTCTTAACTTAATTTGGGAAAAATTGATTGACCAATATGGATATATGTAAAATCGATTTTGGATAACCAAAACTTGCAACAATTTTAACCCCCCACCCCCAGACTATTTGATTTAAGTTTTTTATCCTACATTGATCTTTTGATGTCGTCCCGAATAAAAGGAGGAATATACAACACATACATATAAACATACTGCCAATGACAATAAGGTGGTGTTCCATTCACCCAATCAGATAAGACAAAAATGTTCAAACTGTTAATACCTAAATTAATGTTTTTCTCTGTCATGTCAAAATTTATAGGAGAAATATGGTTTTCCTGCCATGTTTGAAATGTTTGAGCAAAAGGTTATTATTCAGCACAACAATTGATTTGTAGGTTAAAGTTTCAAAATTTTCAGTTCATGGAAAATGGTTATCTTTCCATTTGATTGTCCATATGTTCTCAGTAACACATGTAAGCTTTATATTCTGTGAATTTATACTTTGACCCTGCAGATATAACTAAGATGGTGTGTTCTCTATTTACTAACATTTATGCATTCTCTCATTCTCAATCACTACAACTCGCATGGATTTTGCCCCACTCGTCCATGGTGGGACCCGTGCCAAACTTTTTAGATGTCCCCATTGCCCACCTTTGAGTGCACATGACAATTCTTGTTTTGTTAACCATAAGAATAGATTATACAATAATTTAGGAAAATAAGAAATGCTCATGTATTTAATGATTTTACAAAATTTTATGTTAAATTTGAGTGGACATGAGTAGGCTCCCTACAGTTGTCTCCCCATGGTGGGCAGGTAGAAAAAGAAAAATCCATGTGAGCTCAGATGTAGTGTAAATTAGTACTGTAAATGTAATCTGGATGATGGGAAATAAGATAATATATCTCACTTTTTGTTTTCAGATTTCACAAATTCTGTATTAAGTTACCATATGATACTTTTGTTATGTTATGAATGAAAACTTACTTAAAATTCAAGAAAAAGGTTCTTTCACATGGTAATCTGACTAGTTCATTTGACAATATTAAAAACTACTTTTACTTTAAATCTATTAAATTACTTGTTTTAGAAAATATGTACATGTATATCATTTTGTATATTAAATCACTGATTTTCACTTTGTAAAGTTGAGCTATTAGTTGTCTCCCTTGTGATATTTTTGGAATTATCTCCCCTTTTAATTTCAGGCCAGGAAGAAGTAAATGACTCACAGGTAGAACAAGAACTGGTTGGTTTGACTGATGCTGATGATGTTCCAGGATCAGAAGGATCAGTATGTCTTATAGTTAATATTTTAGCAGTGAAAATCTTGAAAAATTAGGGGGGTGTGGGGAAGTCTGGGGCAGGGATATATGCATCCCTTCACAAACTTATATAAAAATCAGGAAAAAAAATTGGCAAAAATAAGGTAGATTTCTTCCTTTTCTCTAACAATAATACCTCTGCTTCAGAAATACACTAGATCAAACCCTGTTAGGTTTATGGGGAGAAGAAAGATCACTGGTTAATTCAGAGCTATATCATTTAATATCATGTACATCCATTTTTAGTGAAAGTCTATTACTGCTGCCAAACATTTCAAATGACTCTGATTTCCCAAATCAATGAACTATCTTCTATATATATATATATATATATATTTTCCATTTACTCCATGTGAACAAATTGTAATAATAATGAATCCCCAATATACTAGTACTGTAAACCAACTTATTTACGTAGATTCTTTATTTCACGTTTGGCCCTTTCTATTCGACTTCACAGTGATTTGTTTTTTGCGAACTTTTAATTTCATTGATTTATTGATATAAGAGAAGATTGAAGTTCAACATATTTGCAACGATTTATATTTGTGTTATTTTTCTAAAGTCGTGAAAATTAGTTGGTTCACAGTATATATATGGACTATGTGAAATTAATGACTTTTTACTTGTCTATTTCTATATTAGTCTAAAGACATGCCGCCCCCAACGCCAATGCCACTGAAGGACCTGGCACCACCACCATCGGAAGAAATGTTGTTTGGAAATATCAACAAGCTCAAAGATCAATATACAAAAGAAAAGTCAGAGTTTACAAAAGTTCAGGAAATGAATAAACAAAGACTTGACCAGGGTTTACAAGAGAAGTTAGCAGCAAGACGTAATCGTAAAAAGAGGGTGCAGGAAGAATAAGCCTTGAGAGAACCAATACACACTATGTCCAAATAATTGATTCAATGTTAAAATTGTCAGTTCATACTGTCTACTATTTGTATAATATGTTGTTGTAGACAGCTGGAACCATCTACTAGGTACTAGTGATCTTTTGGTCTAAGAGTTTTTAAAATTGATAATTTGAAAGTTTTTTTAAGCATAAATCTTACAGTATAATTTGAAATTTTGTTTCAAAACTTAAATATTTTAAGGTATACCGTCTTATAAGCATTATTAAGTCTCAGACTGAAGGGTTCGGTCTTGTGATCTCTTTCCAAAATTTCAATCAAGCATGACTCAAATTATAGCTGCTGAAATACTTGCAGAAATTTATAAGACAATCACAATACAGTTACATTATGTGTATGCTTTATTTGAATCTCAGCAATCTGATTGGAGTATGGCAATCATGTGACTTTGAAATTTGATATTTAATACCTCAATATGCAATAAATCCAAGATTGCATGTGCCTCTATAACAATGACTTTGAAACTACTTAGCAAGTTCTGATTGCATAAAATTCTTTTAGAACAGAATATATATAAAACATTCAATTTAAGATATTTAAACTGCAGAAATGTAGTTATAAGAGTTGAGTATCAGGATGTTTTTTGGTTTATTATGTATAATGTTAGATTGAATGATCAGTTTTAGAATAAAGTGCTGTAGTCAATTGTCGAAATTTCGGTTCCATAACTCATGAGCAAAATGTGACCGAAACATTAAAATTAAAATAGTTATTCAAAATGAAAATAATACTGGATTAAATTATTTAAAATCAGTTAAAGATTTATTTTTGTTATGTTTTTGAATGATATTCAAATTAAGCTACACACACAAGTATAGTACCAAATGTTAATTTGTTAACATACAGGATCAGTTTGGGTAATCTTTAAAAAAAATAGTAAATACATGTGTATGTAAATAGAATACCGGTAGACGAATTTAGGAGTTTATTTACTGTTTTTATGATTTATGTTGACCAGTGAAGGCTAGGACCAATCGATAAGGTCAAAAACAATTACTTTGCCTTGATGCAATTTCATTTTTGAAGTGACCCATTACAACCTCACATAACTAACTGTATAGTATATTGGTGTTAGTTGTTATGTCTTGTAGGTAACTGGCCAGATATATATTTCCTTGTTTATTGTCACACTTTACACTGTAATTCAGATGTGATTCAATGTATAAATATGATCTAGGTCAGTGATAAAAGACTAAGAAAGTTTTTTAAATGGTCTTAACAGAGTCAGTGTTGTACATTCCGTCCTATAGACATAATCTTGTGCAGCTTTAATATATTTTGTGAGTTATATATCTGTTTGTATGTTATTTTGATTATCTCCCTTGATAAGCTCAATGTATGGTGATCTCTCATCAAAGAATCTGTGATAAGGCTTCATATCATTATTACCTTTTTTACACTATTAGTAATGTTAGTATATCCCTATCAGGTAAATTAGTATATACATAACGGTAAAAACCAAAAGTTTTGTCCAGAACCAAGTGGATTTTAATCAAATGAGATGCAATACTGGCCGGTAATTTTGTTTGTCCTGTAGTCCGCCCATGTAACTCTATGTTAGCAAAATTACCTGATATAAGGGTACAGAGTTTGATAAGATGTTTTGGCAGATAAATATAAAATGAAGATAAATCTTTTTTAACTACAAAAATTAAATCTAAAATCAAAATGCCTCGTATGTTCACATATTGACTTTTTCAAATTACCACTGAAAATAAGTTGGAATAAAAAGGTTTTTTTTTTCTGTTTTTGACACCAATTTTTGATTTATTCCAAATAAATGACTACTATATTTTGATCATTTGCCAACCAACAGAAAAAAAAATAAGAGTTTGAAGCTGTTCCTCTTTCTATGTCTTATTATCATGTCATAATTACACTTGAAAAAAGCAAATTTTGGCAACTTTTTATGCATATTACTCTCAGGATACTGTTCAGTACACACATGCATCCATTAAAATTCTTGCTTAAATTGGCCAATTGATATTTTTCAGAAGCAAAACCGAATAAATTTAAAAAAATTTATACCCTGCCTACCATAGCCAACTGCATTTACAGGCTATAGCATACCTGACTGGTAAAATTATTGTTATTTAATTGTAAAATTTTTGGAAAAGTGGAATATCAGAATAACAGTTTTTATATATTTTAAGATATTAGACTTATCAAGTATGCCTTCCTTTAAATTTGCCAAAATTGAAAAGGGTATTTAAATCAAAAATTTTTTCTATAAGATTAATGTTACAAGTAGATTAGATGATCAATCTGAAAAATATTTATAGATGTGATATTTTTCATATATTGATGAGTTACATTCATAGAAGAAATGTTTGACATCTTCAACATTTTAAACCTAAATTTTGGATACTTTTATCTACAAATTTGTAAATGATATTTATTAAGATTTGTATCAGTAAAACTAGAGTTATTTAGAGATGGAAAAGTTTTGGTTGTTTACTGGATTTTCTTTCTTTGAATAACTGTAAAATGAGTATGCAAGGACCATATGTTAATTGTAGAGCTGCTCTAGATACAGGACAAAGTCTTCATAAAGAACAATCTAAATACTTGACCTCAATCACCAGTAATAGGACATATATTACTGTAGTTAGTTATAAATTTAGTGTTACAATTCCAAAAAGCACCATAAATATTGTGAATAAACACCTTTTTGATGTCTTTTACTTTATACACCTTGTGTTTTATATAATTTATTATGTTGTAATATTTTTGTTACAGATCTTTAGGGATTTTTTTTATTATTAAACATCATTGATTCATTATCTCTTTTGTCTTTTGTTGACAGTAGTTTCTTGTAGCCGTAGAAGACTTTGGTATGCTTTTTCTGGCGTTGGCAGTGTCAAAAATGGTAAATATTTGTTGGTTATGCAGGCAAGAAGTTTTTCAGTGTTGACAGTTGTTTCTAACTCTATGTTACCTTGAAAGACATGGGTATACTTTTTCTGGCAGTTGTAGATGTCAACAATGAAAAAACAGCAAGAAATATCTCTATATCCTTAGTTTTTCTATTCTATTAAGAAATATCTCTATATCCTTAGTTTTTCTATTCTATTAAGAAATATCTCTATATCCTTAGTTTTTCTATTCTATTAAGAAATATCTCCATATCCTTAGTTTTTATGCCCCCGCCTTAGCAGCGGGGACATTAAGTTTTACCCTTGTCTGTCTGTACATCCCAAAGTTGGTTTCTGTTCTTTAACTTTAGTTTGCCTCAACCAAATGTTATGAAACTTATACACAATGCTTATTACCACAAAACACAATTTTGGTGGCGTCACTTTAACCGTTCCAGAGTTATGCCCCTTTACAAATGGAAAAATTGCTGAATTTTTCGTTTCCATTCTCTTACTTTAGTTTGCCTCAACCAAATGTTATGAAATTTATACACAATGCTTATTACCACAAAACACAGATCAAGTTTGAATTTTGGTGGTGTCACTTTAACCGTTCTAGAGTTGTGCCCCTTTACAAATGGAAAAAATGCTGAATTTTTCGTTTCCGTTCTCTAACTTAAGTTAGCCTCAACCAAATGTTATGAAACTTATACACAATACTTCTTACTACAAAACTTAGATCAATAACAAATTTAGGTAGCATCACTTTTACCGCTCTTCAGTTATGTCCCTTTATAATTTTATATGATATGCAAGCGTTCATCATCTGTGTCCCATGGGCACATTCCCCATTTATTTTATTCTATTAAGAAATATCTCCATGTTGACTGTTGATTGATTGATTGTTGTTTGGTTAATATCAAGTGAAAGATATTTATAGATATTCCTGATAACTGCTATATTTTTGGCTCTGTCCCCTCATTCATGATAAACTGTTTTGGTGGTCTCGTGGTAGCGTGTTCACCTCGAGTGTGGGAGGTCGTAGGATTGAACCTCAACTGGGTCAAACCAAAGACTTTAAAATTGGTATTTGCTGCTTCTCTGCTAAGCACGCAGCATTAATGAGCAAGAGCAAAGACTGGTTGGCTCGGAGTCAGAATAATGTGTTCCGGTGTCATATGGTATTTTGAACCCACTGAAAAGTGAACCTGGGGTCAAAATACCATATGGAAAATTGACCCCGGGTCATTTTTCCCATATGGTATTTTGAACCCTACCATGGGATTGAACCCCCCTGTTTTAGATAAAAAGTATTGCAAATTATCTAATGTACAATATGTTGGCTATGATTTTTTTGAAATTGGAGGTGTATAGGAGGGGGTTCATTATACCATGGCATGGGGGTAAAAATACCATGGCTAAGTAAAATTTTCCAAACATCTTTATTAGCATGTTAAATACATACCAACTACTTATCGGAGTATTATTTCTATGTAAAGGAGTTAGAAAAGCTATAATTTTAAATAAATAGTTGGTATGTATTAAAGATGCCTATAAAGATGTTTGGAAAATGTTACTTAGCCATGGTATTTTGACCCCCTTGCCATGGTATATTGAACTCCCTCCTATACACCTCCAATTTAAAAAATTATAGCTTTTCTAATTCCTTTACATAGTAATTATACTCCAATAAATAGTTGGTATGTATTAAACATGCTTATAAACATGTTTGGAAAATTTTACTTAGCCATGGTATTTTGACCCCCCTGCTATGGTATATTGAACCCCCACCTATACACCTCCAATTTCAAAATTTATAGCTTTTCTAACTCTTTTGCATAGTCATAATACTTCAATAAATAGTTTGTATATATTAAACATGCTTATAAAGATGTTTGGAAAATTTTACTTAGCCATGGTATTTTGACCCCCCTGCCATGGTATGTTGAACCCCCTCCTATACACCTCAAATTTCAAAAAATCATATCTGTTCACACTATTTTACATAGTTATAATGCTGTAACTAGTATTTGGTATATCTGTCACATATTGGAAGAGATTTATTAACAATTTTAATTAACCTTGGTATATTGACCCCCTGCCATGGTAAATTGAACCCCCTTGTCTAAACACCTCCAATTTAAAAAAATCGAATTATTTCAAACTGCTTTTCAAAGTTTTAATACTCTAATTAATATATGGTATATATATAAAACATGTTGAAAAAGATGTTTTGACTTTTACTGAGCCATGGTAATTTGACCCCCTCCCCTTTTTTTACCATGGAAAATTTAACTCCCTTTATATGTAAGGATTTTAAATAATCAAAGCATTTAAGCTACATGGTCTAGTTACAATGCTTCAATAAGTATTTTGAATGAAATTATGTTGGTAAAGACTTCAGAGCACTTATACCATGCCATTGTATTTTTTTTTACCTACCATGAAAAATTGACCTCCCCTTTTTGTTATCTTATTTTCAATCTACAATAAGCTTTAAAATAATGTATAATGTTATAACAATTATCTAGAATGAAAAAGACAGGGGGGTCCATTTACCATGGGGGTTCAATTTTCCATACAGGGGGTTCAATTTACCATGGGGGGTGTTCGATTTACCATAGCGGTATTTTGACCCCGGGGTCAATTTTCCATGGGGTTCAAAATACCATATGACAACGGACACCTGTAGACTGTTACCTTGTGAACTAGCACGTTAAAAATCCTGTTCGGCGTGTCGGTCTAGTACAAAGCAGGGTTATTATTCATATTACATTAACATGATCTTGTCCTGAATATGCATATTAATTTGCCGCTGGACGCTTAGCAGCCATCCATCATCATCATCATCATCTCAGTCATGGTCTATCGTCTTTAAATGTTTTGCATATTTCACATGTTAAAGTTAGTGATTATATCAGTTTAAGAGGAACCACTAATGTAAAGTCAATGATATTCGATATGCAGTTGTATTAGTATTTGCAAGTCTCTTCTCCATGGTGCTTAATCATATAGCTCCATCCCCTCATCATGGTTCATTGACCTTAAAACAAGACAACGACCAATGAAGTGAAAGTTACAACAGGACATCACATGGTTCATGCTGTGTATTGTCTTCTTAAATAACACAAGACAACGACCAATGAAGTGAAAGTTGCCACTGAACATCACATGGTTCATACTATGTATTTTATTCTTAAATAACACAAGACAACGACAAATGAAGTGAAAGTTGTCAATGAACATCACATGGTTCATACTATGTATTTTATTCTTAAATAACACAAGGCAATAACCAATGAAGTGAAAGTTACCACAGGATATTACATGGTTCATACTGTGCACTGTCTTCCTAAATAACACAAGGCAACGACCAACGAAATGAACGTTGCCACTGGACATCACATGGTTCACACTTCCTAAATAACACAAGGCAACGACCAATGAGGTGAAAGTTGCCACTAGACATAACATGGTTCGGGCACACTATGTATTGTCTTCTTAAATAACACAAGTCATCGACCAATAAGGTGAAAGTTGCCACTGGACATCACATGATTCACACTATGTATTGTCTTCCTAAATAGCAATAGGCAATGATCAATGAAGTGAAAGTTGCCACTGAACATCACATGATTCATACTATGTATTTTCTTCCTAAATAACACAAGGCAACGCACAATGAAGTGAAAGTTCCCACTGGACATCACATGATTCGCACTATGTATTGGACTTCTAAATAACACAAGACAACGATCAATGAAATGAAAGTTACCAATGGACATCACATGGTTCATGCTGTGTATTGTCTTCTTAAATAACACAAGGCAACGACAAATGAAGTGAAAGTTGCCACTGGACATCACATGGTTCATACTATGTATTGTCTTCTTAAATAGCACAAGGCAACGACCGATGAACTGTAGGCTACCACTGAGCATAAACAACAATTACTTTTTTCTTAGATAAAGTATCATGTCAGTAGATTCATATTTCCACGGGAAAACGAACAGTGTTCCTCTTATTACAAAGGTTCTTTACCGTTATGAATCACAGCTAAATAGGTAAATTATAACTATCTGATTTGTTTTAAATATTCATCACAATACTTGCAGATATCAAAATGATATATATTATATATACTAGTATATTATATGCAAAACAATCCAAACATTTCTCAATAATATAGAAATTTAATAACAACCTCAATTCACTCTCCCTTAGTTAAACAACATTAACATTGACTAATGTACTTACTGGTTATCGGCATACAAAATATATGGCAAACTTATTAATAATGCTGAATAAGCCTGATGTATTTCTCCATTTTGACTCGATAGACTTATAGGTAAATTTTTATATAATCACTGCGTCTTGTAATTTGGGATATTCATCAATTCTCAATTCTATTGTTGAAGACTTAAAATATTATTGTGTTTACTACATGGAAATTCTGTACAGTTAATAATGGACATATCAAAAGTCGTGTCTTCTTGTTCTGTTTATTGCTCTGCTCTATGAAATCTTCTAGGAAGTACACCGACTGATATTAGAGTATACTACGGTTTGTCCTGGTTTGACTTTTACTTTAGTTGCTTTTTTTTTGGGGGGGGGGGGGGGGGGGGTATCAGCTCTTCAACATTTATATTGAATTTTGGATTTTCAAATATGTTCGCCTTGAGAATCACTGAAGAGATCAAATTGTCGAAATGCGCATCTAGTGCAGTAAAATAGTTATCGTTCATTGTATTTGATTTTAAACCAGTAGGTGAAGTATATTAAGCTTTGCTTCAGTTATCATGTTGTTTTAATATTGTTTTGTTTGTATCAGAAATCGGTACAAACCCACATCTGAAATATGAAAATGATGGAGTTGTCTCTCTTTGTCCAAATCTAGCTGGATATCATCAATCCAAAATATATTCCATTTTATGATAAAGTTAAAAGTTTTTATATAATCTATACATTTATTAATATTCTAATGAACTATTATGGTCTTATTAGTTTATTGTTTAGTTTGTTTATAATGTTATGAATAATTACCTTGCTATTACACTATAATTATTTGTATCTGTGATATATTTTAGGCACTGGCTACGGTTACATTGAAATGTAACAATAATAAAAAAAGTTATTGTTACATTTGAGACTAATTGCCGGAATGCAAGATTGGGTAAGGAACTGATTAATTACGAATGTAACAATAATATTGGTGTCTACGGTTACATTGTGTTATTGTTTCGTTAAGATTTATTAAACTTTAACCTTCTATAGTTTTGTTGCTTAATTCTTCGATATGTACTTGATAATAATAATAATAATAATACCAAAAATTATATTATTAAATTATTATTATTATTATTATTATTATTATTATTATTATTATTATTATTATTATTATTCAACAAATAGTGTTTTGAAATAGTTTTGAGTATAAATTGTTTTAATGTTCTTCAAGATACTACCACAGTTTAGTAGTGCTAAAGGGAAAATATAGTTCAATGGTCAGTCGATGTTAAGAAGAAAAGTGTTCACTGCTGTGTATTTAACTGAACACCTACCCTTATAACTGTCATTATATTTTGAACAATGGATGAAGTGATTCCTATTACCAAATTTGTTTTGGGTGAAAAATTAAAACTTGGGATGCAATTATATTTAAAGACAACATGAAACAAACTCACATGTTTCCAACAAAATTTTTTTTACTCCTTATTTTCATTGACCAAATGCATCCACCAAACCTTTTAATAATCAATAAAACTTGAATAGTTACAATATCCTTTTCTTGATCTTAGAGTTTCCTTTATATATGTGTGTAAGTCATCATGCCAAATTTGTTACCAAAAGGATCATGTTGTGTTCCTTATTGTGAACTTTCCTGTCCTTCATGGTCATACTATTTATGGATTCCTTATTTCTCTGGTTCACTCTGTGCGTAACTATGGTGTTCTATAGTATTGTTTAGATTTTGTTGTGATTTGTGATGCCAATGTTTTACATGACATGTTTTTTTATGATTTGGCTTTCATTTTTTATTTTATCTTTCTGTTGCTATTTTCTCACTATGTCAAAAGGGGAGATGTTTGAGTACCGATATAACTACTTTGACCGTACTCAGTGTTGTCTTTCTGTTGCTATTTTCTCTCCATGTCAAAAGGGGAGAGGTTTGAGTACCGATATAACTTCTTTGATCTTGCTCAGTGTTGTCTTTCTGTTGCTTTTTTCTCACTTTGTCAAAAGGGAGGAGGTTTGAGTACCGATATATAACTACTTTGACCTTACTCAGTGTTGTCTTTCTGTTGCTATTTTCTCACTTTGTCAAAAGGGGAGAGGTATTTAATAGTTGTTGTTATTGCTTTGAATTAGCTTTCAGTAACTGCGGGTACTGATTTTAATGGTTTGTTCTTATAGTCAGTGTGCTGTTACATCTTGGTCCCAGGTTTAGGGAGGCTGAGCAACCGTAACAAGTTTAACCCAGCCATATTCTGTATGTGCCTGTCCAATGGACTTCGCTCATTGTTAAGGGCCGCACAGTGACCCATAGCTGTTCTACGTCATTTAGAGTCTGGTGGAGAGTTGCCTCATTAGAATTCATACCACATCTTCTAGTTAACGTAAACAGTTCAATTAAACTGACACCAAACCGTTTAAACCCGCTGCATTTGTTTGCACCTGTCCTAAGTCAGGAACCTGATGTTCAGTGGTTGTCGTTTGTTGATGTGGTTCATAAGTGTTTCTCGTTTCTCGTTTTTGTCGAGCCTTCGACTTTAGTTGAAAAAGCGAGACATAGCGGTCCTTCATTCCGTCGGCGTCGTCGTCGTCGTCGTCGTCGGCGGCGGCGGCGGTGGCGGCGGCGTCCACAAATATTCACTCTGTGGTTAAAGTTTTTGAAATTTTAATAACTTTCTTAAACTATCCTGGATTTCTACCAAACTTGGACAGAAGCTTGTTTATGATCATAAGATAGTATCCAGAAGTAAATTTTGTAAAAATAAAATTCCCTTTTTTTCCGTATTTTACTTATAAACGGACTTAGTTTTTCTGCCGGGAAACATTACATTCACTCTGTGGTTTAAGTTTTTAAAATTTTAATTACTTTCTTAAACTATCCTGGATTTGTACCAAACTTGGACAGAAGCTTGTTTATGATCATAAGATAGTATCCAGAAGTAAATTTGTTAAAAAAAAAATTTCATTTTTTCCGTATTTTACTTATAAATGGACTTAGTTTTTCTGCCAGGAAACAATACATTCACTCTGTGGTTAAAGTTTTTAAAATTTTAATAACTTTCTTAAACTATCCTGGATTTCTACCAAACTTGGTCAGAAGCTTGTTTATGATCAAAAGCTAGTATCTAGAAGGAAATTTTGTTAAAATTTTGTACCTGTTTATCCGTATTTTACTTATAAATGGAATTAGTTTTTCTTCCAGTTAACATTAAATACAGTCTGCAGTTAAAGTTTTTAAAACATTTATTAGATTCATAAACTAACCTGGATTTATACCAAACTTTGACAGATGCTTCTTACAATCAAAAGATAGTATCTAAAGGAATATTTTTTATTGATTTTTTTCCTCCTTTTTGTTGAGCCTGTGATTAACAGCAAAAGTAGGCGAGACACTGGGTTCCGCGGAACCCTTACGAATTTTTATATAGATTAGACCGTTGGTCATCCTGTTTGAATGGTTTTACACTAGTCATTTTTGGGGCCCTTTATAGCTTGCTGTTCGGCGACTTTTGCATCTATCTTAATTAATGAGCTTGACATAATGGTTACCACACATGCAATTAAATCTACTTCATTACTTACATTTTAAAATTTTACATTGAAAATATAATACGACAAAAGAGATGATTTTGAACATTCCATTTCTATATAGTAATATTTAAGCAGCGCGTGCATATGAAGTATATATCTCCTTGTTGAAACGATACTCCATGGCTTGTGTTTCATATCATGATTTACTTGATAGAAAGTTACTACTAACAAAGATGCTATTGCGTCAAGGATTCCAAATGGTAAAGTGGAAGTCATCACTATAAAAGTTTTACGGAAGCCATCATGATAAGACTGACTGTTATGGAGGTCTCGATGAGGAGTCTTTATTTCTGTGTTCTCTATTATTTGGCCATTTTCTCTGTTTTTATCCATAAATTCTCTGTTTGTTTCTTTTTATTTTAGAACATACCCCATTCTTCATGCACTATTCTCTATACTTTTTGGCCCATTTTTCTCTATTCTTTATTCTAACCCCTTTTTTCTCTCTTTTTAAACCCCATCCATACAGACCCTCTGTTCTGAAATATCCGTGTGATTAATGATCGAGGATATGTTCTACGTGTCTTAACCACTCTGATTCAAACAAAAAAAATCTCTGAAACTGACATTATCGAGATGCTTGATTTTTTGATAGACACACATTTGTTTCGTTTGGAGGACGTGTTTTTCAACAAACAATCGGCATTCCAATAGGAACTGTGCTCATCTTCTTGCCGACTTGTTCCTTTATTCATATATTAGGCTGACTTCATACAGGATCTTCTTAGAAAGAAAGAAAAGAAGTAAGAAGCACCCTTTAACTTTACTTTCAGCTATATAGATGATGTTCTCTCACTAAATAATTCAAAATTTGGTGACTATGTTGAACGCATCTATCCCATCTAACTTGAGATAAAGGATACAACAGATACAGTAAGTCTGCCTCGTATCTTGACTTACATCTAGAACCTGACACTGAGGGCCGGTTGAAAACGAAACTTTACGACAAGCGGGATGATTTCAGCTTCCCATTTGTGAACTTTCCATTCATACCCGAGAATGAAGGACACTAATGGCCGATTACCCTTATTAGCGACACCCGGGGTGCAATGTTTTTAATGATGTTCGATTAACATAGAAAGTAATGGGAAAATAAATGGGTACCCTTCATTAATTCTTCATATTATTTTTACCAATCATCTGAATTCTTATTAACACATACGACCGAATTCTACATAGATTTACCTCTCTGGTGGTATTAAAAAATCCAGTTTATCTTATCTAATTGTTAGGTCTCCGATTTTTTGAGTTTTCATTATCTAAATTCCCTTACTCGCATCAGTAAATATCGATGAATTACCTCAAAAGAAACGAGACAGCAGTAACTAAAAAAATTGAAGCACACTAAATATACGGAGAAAATACTATTAACACATACTGTTGAATACTCCTGTCAATATGCTATATTTTGATGTCAGAAAAGTCAGTTTAAATTAAGAAATTCTTAGGTCTCCGGCGTTTTGAAAAGTTGTCTTTGAAAAAAATAACCAACACAAATGTAATATACGAAAACATCGTACATTAGCGAGATCATACTGCTATACATGTAAAATAAATTCCGGTTATTCTTAAATAAATGAAATAATACATAATAAGTTCAAATTCAAAGTGTTCATTGCGGCTATTATTTATTGTTCAAATAGAAACTATAAATATTGAAAACAAAATAAAATTATATTTAATTATATTAAATTTGTATTCGTCGGGATAATTCATCTGTTCAAAGGACATAATGGAGTTTTAAAGGGTTCTTGTTCATGATAGTTCATAGTTCGTATAATTTCATATAATAGAGACTATAAGGATATGTTTTATTCATATTTGGTGAAACGTATTTAATGATAAATGATAAAGTATACATTTACATTTAAATAATAATAAACGATTCGCTGTTCAATTTTTTTTTTCACCCGTAAAACATTTTTCCATCATTTGTATTTCGATAATATTTAAAGAAAATGAAAATGTGGTATATTAAAAAAGTTCGAAATTGATATATTGTCAAATGAATTTTATTATCAGCAGGCACCCTTTCGCTTGATTGTCTTTCCCATCTCCAATTACGATGTCTTATATGTGCTCAACAGGATGCCACTGTTTGTTTTATTAAATTGAATCTGATACAATACAACTTGTGTTAATTTGTGACATATGTACATGTAATGAATGTATGCACGGTTTGTTGTGGAAGTATCATCCTGTAATGACATAACATCAATGTGGTGGAACTATTAAAACAAATTTGAGAACTCGAAAACTAATGCAAAAAATCTTTCAAATCACTCTTTTTTAAGGATTCGTGTTCCTCGCTCTTTAGTTTGACCATGGACGATTTATTTATCAAAGACAAACTATGCATCGCATAAATGAGCTTTGATTTAGGGACGACATCAAAGGATCAATGCAGGATAAAAAAATTAATTCAAATAGTTTGGGGGTGGGGTAAAAATTGCTGCAAGTTTTGTTTATTTGATATCTATTTTACATATATCCATATTGGTCAATCAATTTTTCCCAAATTAAGTTAAGAGGTGTGGGGGTCAGTGAAAAAACTACGTTAATTAAGTTTGTTTATCCTACATTGAACTTTTGATGTCGTTCCTTATTGTCCTGTGAATTTTTATCCGTGACTTAATTCAGGCAAATTTTTTACCTTTCTTGCACTGTTGAAAATAAGGACAGAGGGACATCAGATATAAATACTGTAAGTATTAAATCGCACTGATAGCAGTTAGAAAATTTTAGATAAGTGAAAATAAGTTGAAATATGAAAGAAAACTTTCAAATAAGAATTACTCCTAAACACACATAAAAAGGGAGACCCACTATAAAAGCGCTTGCGACCTAACTCGCTTCATGATGACGTCTTTAGTTACTACAATTGATAAATCTTTTCACTTATCAATCAGAGGGAGAGAGCTCTACTTATCAATATCAATAAAAATATATTTTAACTGTTGAATGACTTAATCTTCAATTATTTAGTCTTAGAATTTATATCTTTAATTTTCACCAATTTTCTAAATTTGATTTATTGAACCTTTTTGTCTGCTTACGCCTTACCTAACTAAAGATGGTTGAGATATGTTTAGCCGTTTTTATATAAAACATTTTAAAAATGAAAAACATCTAGCTTGTAAGTTATTTCTTCAAAGACATATATAGCATCATTTTAAAGCAAACTTATTTGTCCAAGGCATAAATGAATGATTGTACTGAATGAATATATATATATAGCCTATTGTTAGAAAGCTGGACAAACTTGTGTTTGCTGGTGTTAGTATATTTATAAAAAAACACAGCTGATATTATGCCATATAATTTCATTATTTATGGTGATTAAACTGCAATAAGCTACGGTTCGGTACCAATTTCGTCGTCAGCTCTGTTGCATAAGGACAAATGAAAATATTAAATTTCTTGGTAACAAGGATGTCATATAACCTTCTAGATGGTATTTTTAAAGATATATGAACATCAAAACTCATAAGATACGTTTTATGACTGTTTGTTAAAAAATGTCATTCGAGATCAATTACCAAAAATATGGATTTTTTCCATAATTTTTCAAAATAATTTCCCCTTCGTTCATTGATTTATAATACGACGCGGTTTTGATCTCAATATCATAGTCCTTTTAAAGACCACTAACTCAAGTATCGTAATTTATAACTCCCGTGAAGACGCTAATTAATTTTTATCAGAGACATGTCTCTGTTGTATTTAACAAGATTAGTAAATGCAACGACATCTATTGGAAGGAGTCAAGAGTTGTCGTTAATTATCTACTGTCCAATATAAACAGATTGGGTTATCTCGCTTGGAAATGTGACATATTCTTGCACATGTCTATGTAGTTACATTCCAGCAACAGCGACGGGTGCCATATGTGGAGCAGGATCTGCTTACCCTTCCGGAGCACCTGAGATCCCCCTCCCCTTTCCCCCAGTTTTTGATGGGGTTCGTGTTGCTTTTTCCTTAGTTTTTGTATGTTGAGTTTTGTGTACTGTTGTTTGTCTGTTGGTCCCTTTCTATTTTAGCCATCACGTTGTCAGTTTATTTTTGACTTATGAGTTTGAATGTCCCTTTGGTATCTTTTGCTTCTCTTTTTATCCTATTCCCTTCCTTTTTTCCTCGATTTTGACATTACCTCCTGATATTTAACTATAATGAGTAACTGAGACGACGTATGTCACTAGAGATGCAGGAACTGTCTGCCCTTCCGGGCACTTGCGATCACCCTGTATTTTGGTCGGCTTGATCAATCTGTAATGATGATAACTTTATTTAAAATATTTAGATATAAAAATTTCAATATATTTTATAAAACTTATAAATTTTTTCAAATAATCATGGCAAATTTCCAAAATCATCAAGTATTGACCGAAGCACATTTTGTATGAAGCGCCAAAGCGCTTCATTCTAAAAATGTGTGCACGATCAACAGTTTTACACCCAACAAAATTACAAAAAAAGCATTCATTTCTTATAATTACATTTTTATGCTAATAAGACCATGAAAAAAGTTTAATCAAGTTTTTCTTTTATTTACCTGTGAACTTTTTTGTGGAAGCATTGATATGAAGGTTAATTTTTGAATGACGCGCGATTGTTGTTAGCCAATCAAACTAACGGATTCTCGTGAAACATACATGTAATGCAATTATTTAGACACTAAGCATATATACATAATGGTTTGACAGCTTAAATTCTTATAAATTTCAAAATTTTTAATACGTAAATTGTCAATTTGTAACTTATAACTGTGTAATTTAAAAATTCTTAATTCGTAAATTGTCAATTTGCCACTTGTAACTATGTAATTTCCAAATTCGTATAGAAGCTTTTCCGGACGTAAATATTGCTGGTTCTTTCCCTAAAAGAAATATATATAATCGAGTAATTGAATTTACACTAAATTGTCCTTAAAACACAATATTGAATAATTCAAAACAGTCTCCTAATTGTACAAAATGTACATTTATTAACCAATAGAAACCTTCCACGTTTAGAGCAATATTCAATTTTTTTTCTGAATTTTTTCGTATCATTTCGATGATAAGGAAGCATAAAACTTATTTCGATCAAACTGTGCTATGAAATCTGCCAGATCGATCTATTATAGCTAAAATGAGACTAAGCGTATATAATTACCTCGAAATCGAAAGAGGGAAATATAATACGAATTGTTAGAAATGACAAATTTTGTAAAACATGTATGAAAAAAATTGAGGACGAAGACCACGTCATGTGTCGTTATCATATTTATCATAAAAGGAAATGAAAAAAACACTCGTGACAAAAGTATCTAAAATGTATTCTAAAATGCTAAAAGTATTGTTTTAAGTCTATCGCAAGGGCGTATAGGAGCCCTCCCTTTTCCCCCCTCTACTTTTTTGGCAAAACAAATGATTGAAATAAAAAATAAAAATGAAAGAGGACGAAAGAGGATACTGACCAGAGACAGATATACTACATATACTTTACATGTCTCTGCACTGACAAACTCCTACTATTTTATTTTTAAGTCTTGTCATGTGCACTTTGACATGTTTCAGAAGTTGCCCTCCCACTTTTCATTCTACTCCTACGCCTAATTATAAATATTCTATTTAATTTCGTACACAGATTTTCATTTTCTATTTTTCTTGTAAAAACTAGGCAGTGTGAATTAATAAAAATGATCTGACCCCACGTGTTTGACCACTGTTATGACACTCGTACGTGTGGTACGTAATTTGGCAACCACGTGACAGATGTTGTATACACAATTTGAAACAACGATTCTGTGAGTACCATGTTTACTACGCTTTCTATATTAAAATGCATTGTTTGTTTACGCGATTGCGATATCAGTTATTATGTCATGGCAATTGCAAAATGTTTATGTGAGAAATTACACGAGTAATTGCAAAATAATACAAATACATAAAAATAGGGGGCCTTTTTTTACTCACTATAGGATGATATAGTCATGAATACTAAACTAACCCTAAAAGCAGTAGTCCTAACCTATAGGCCATTCCTTACCTAACACTAGCCCTAACATTAACCGAAAACTAGCCCTAACCTCGAGGCCCTAACCATGCATAACCGAAAACTGATCCCTAACACTACGGCCCGTTTCCCTATAACACATCTTTAGCATGGACCACCAAAGTCAAACAATGGGAACAATTAGAGGTTTATAAATTGTTATACAACATATACGGTTGTATATAAATAAAGAAACAAATGCGTTCCTTTTCCAGGTTGAGAGTTGAGTCTTTTCTGAAATTTATGAAATATCCCAAAATAAAATTTCTATATAAAGTGTTGGTCAGGTAATTTTTTATCCGGCCACAGTGTGAGTTGTGAGCATTAGTTTATAGTTATTGATCATGTTGATTGGTCTGACATTCTAATTGTTTATTAATCTGGTTATTTGCGAACGACCAACGTACTTATTGATTGTGTAATAGTACCAATAGAACAAAACAAACAAAAGAAAAAAAAAATCGAAAGACTTAGTACTGTCATAAATCTGTTTATATATTTTAAATTGTAAATTGAATAAGAGATTCATGCAGAATATGGGTATGGACAAAAGTGGCTCCTTCTTCTCCAATTGTATTGTGTATATAAACCAAAAAAAAAATCCCCAAAAAATATTTTATGCACGTTTCTTCTCCAATTTTCATTAAAATTTGCACTAGAAATATTTCCAGTTTCTTGTGGGTACTGTCCATTAAAGTTTATATCGGCAACGATAAATATTACTGAGTAATAGTGATAATTTAATGAAAATCGGGTATAAATTAAAGAGTCAATTAAAGTTTCGATAGAATATTTTAGAAATAAGATTATCATTGAAAAAGGAATTGAAATGACTTCCGTCCATTATTTTCATGTGTTTGTCTGTGTCGTTATGTTTCGGCCGGGTCCTGAGTGTTATTGATATTTTTTATTTACACCATTAACGGATATTCCGAAACTCGAACGGAGCATATTGGCCTTAATAACATTTCAATTAAACCATTGCTTCAAAACCTGCATAGCCAGTCAGTCTCCAGGTGTCTACCTGCAGCTTACCTTAAACTTTACATTTTGTTTGAGAATACCATTAGTTTGTTTTGTTATTCCGTTACTGATATGTTTGTCTGGCCTGCTTTGAAAGTCACGAAGACATCGTCGTCGCGTGACGTTGTCGGTGGCATCAACATTGAGTAGAATACAGAATAGGAACGGGGAATGTGTCAAAGAGATAACAACGCGACCAAAGAGCAGAAAACCGCACAAGGCCACCATTGAGTCTTCAACGCAGTGAGAAACTCCCGCACCTGGAGGCGGGCTTCAGCTTGCCCCTAAACAATAATGTATACTAGTTCAGCGAAATGGACGCTGTACATGTTAAGGTTCCGTCTATGATTAAATATATTAGACATCAATTATTTACGGAATTTTATGTAGCTTTGACACAAGATTTTTGGAGATGGCATCAGGGGCAAAATTTAGATTTTTTTTCAGATGCCGGCTTTTACTGACGAATAGATGTAACAGCCACTATGTTCCGTCAGTTACTTTGTTCCGGCGGAACTTTTCAACTAGTTATTTCGTTCCGATGGAACTTTCCAACTAGTTGTTCTATTCCGAGTGCAGTCGAAAAGTTCCGGAAAAAAGTAGCTAGTTGAAAAGTCCCGGAACAATGTAGCTAGTTGAATAGTTCTGGCGGAACAGAACAACTAGTTACATCGTTTCGAATATATCATATTTCGTCCTTTTTGTAGAAAGAGGGGGAAGAATGAGTATCAGTATATATAAGAGCAAATCATTAATTTACCAGAATACCCAACACACTGAAAGGGGTTTCTTCGGGGATAAATATGCAAAATTTAAGTTGTATTTCTTAGCTCACATAAAACGGAATAAGTTGCATTATCATGCAAATTTAGTATTCATAGTACCCTCAAGAGAGGGAAGAATACCCCCCTCCTCATGTGGTTCTTTGCATCAATTCTCCAAATGGAACTTTGTGACTGGTTGATAAGTTCCGTTGGAACTTTTGGGCTAGTTTGTTAGTTCCGGTTTTGACTTATTTGCCAAAGAGGAACTTTGTGGCTAGTTGATAAGTTCCTTTTGACTTTTGTAATCAGTATCTTGGTTTCCCTTTGAAAGGTTCAAATATAATATGTTGCGCATTTACTTTGCATCAATTCTCCAAATGGAACTTTCTGCCTGGTTGATAAGTTCCGTTGGAACTTTTGGGCTAGTTTGTTAGTTCCGGTTTTGCCTAATTTGACAAAAAGGAACTTTCTAACTAGTTGATATGTTCCGTTGGAACTTTTCAACTAGTCACTTTGTTCCGGTGGAACTTTTAAACCAGAGGAAGAACAAAGTAACTAGTTAATAAGTTCCTCCGGAACTTTTCGGCTAGTTAGTTCTTTTCGCCCAGAACTTACCAACGTCGGAACAAATGAGCATTTACATAGACTCATCTCTTTTTAGTAACATATAGATACAGTATGTGCACCAAATACAAACTAAACGCTAATTCTCCGCTAAGCATACGGCATTTGGAGTAAGACAAGACTTGTGGCTCGGGAGTCAGACTAGAGGGGCGGTAGGAGGGGTGTCAACCCGAAGTCCCGCAAAAATAAAGTATTCTTTCCCGGAATCCCGAAAAACTAAATGCTTATTCCCGAATCATGATAAATGTAAATCCTGAATTCCCGCGAAAATGAGGCCCTATCCCGAATTCCCACAAAAATAAAGCCCAATTCCGACGTCCCGAAAAAAAAATTCCTTCCGCCACTCGGACTATTATGTCCGGGTAGGGTGACACGTTTCCCTGTGGACTGTTACCTTGTTTACCAGCACGTTAACACTATGACTCAGTGTGTAGCACAAAGCAGAGTTTATGTTCATATCGATCGGATTAATCTGACTTTCAATTATATTTTTATCGAGCTTGCAACGAAAGTCACGGAAGCGAGACATAGCGATCCTACATTCCGTCGTCGTCAAAATTAAGGCCAGTCGATGTACGGTTCAATTATTTTTACACATTAATAACTTTGTCAAACCTTCATGGAATTTTACGAAACTAAGAATTTCTCACTTACGACTTATAGAATTACAATATTTGGTAATGTATATAATTGATTTTTGCAAGGAATACATGTCCGTCAGACAGGGTTCACCTGACCTCGACCTCATTTCATTGATTAGTGATCAATGTTAAGTTTTCGTGGTCAAGTGCGTATATCCGATACTACATGCAGAAGGTTAACTATATTAAATTGATGTATGGAATGACTCAGACTGTAAGGCAACCCTTTAAAAAATCTTTGTTTGATGTTGCCTACCAATGCCTTGTAGGGTTGGGCAGGTAGGTATGGATTTTGTTTTTGCCAACAACATAAGTTATATGTTCTAGACAAGAAAACGACGTAAGAGCAGGAGAAAATGTTTGAAAAAAAATGAATCAATTTGTGTCATTTTTTTTCGGGTAGGCTGCTTTTTAGGTGGGTAGGTAGGCAACATCAAACAATCTAAATTTTATTTTTGGCCTAAGGTGTGCATGTCCGTCTGGATGGTTTCATCTCGATTGTGATGGCTGCCTAGAGTGGTTTCACCAAAAATGCGTCGGACTAAAACATGCTCCCCAAAGCACTAGATGTGTGGAAGCTGCCCGCATTGTAAATAAAATAAATAAAATATATGCTATATTGTAGCATTGCAGTGCTTACGAATGAAAGTTTTCAAGTTGTATTTTAATACATATCACTAGTCCCAGCATACATTGAAGTGCATTAACGTAACAATAACACAACGTAACCGTAGACACAACTATTATTGTTACGTTCGTAATTAATCGATTCCCAACCCAACCTAGCATTCCGGCAATTAGTGTCCAATGCAACAATAACTTTTTTTGTTATCGTTACATTTCAACGTAATCGTAGCCAGTGCCATAAAATATTGATGCTTATCATCCATGGTTTTAATAATTTACTTATTAAGTATACGTTTGAAACAATTCATGTATTTATCTTTTATAGGAATATACTGGTTCCGTCTTAGACGATTTATGTGCCGCTGTCTGTTATATTTCTATAATCAGATCGCAATTAAACAGAGAATCTGTGAATGATTACAGTTACTGGGTACAATTCACGGTAGGAGCAGATCTTGCTCCATGCAGGCCAGCTAATATGGCCTTTATTTTACATATTCAAGGTTTTCAGGTATGTAAAACCCATTTTGAATTAACAAAAGAGGGAACACGATAGTAACAAAAGAGGGAACACGATAGTAACAAAAGAGGGAACACGATAGTAACAAAAGAGGGAACATGAGGGAACACGATAGTAACAAAAGAGGGAACACGATAGTAACAAAAGAGGGAACATGATAGTTTAACAGTCATTTGGGCACTGAAATTGCAAAATAATTAAAATTTTTCATGTAGAACTGTCATAATTAGGCATTTAATTGTAAAATGGCTTGAAGACTCAAATCGCATGATAACAGTCATTCAAGACTGAAATTGTAAAACATTTAAATTTTTCATGTAGAACTCTCATCTAAGAATAAAGAGTTTGATTATAAAATATAATAAATGAATTAAAGACTCAAATCGCTATTTTTTTTGTGTTTAGTAATTTCAAACTCCATATAATTTGAAAATTATAGTAATATTGTATTTTCTTTAATAGCATCTATTTGAATACAAGTCATGCCAGTATTAAAGGAAAGGTGTTTATCTGCAATAGATTTCTACATCTTAATAAAAAAAAATAGTAAAACTGCATGCAGACTAAAGGGAGATAAAAGCTTTTAATAATCTCTTTTTGGTGTAATCATGGCAACAATCTACATTTATTTGATACAAAATATTGCAAAAAAGGGGATGAAAATGTCACAAAATACCCCAAATTTTGTCCAAAAGAGAATTCAATCCATTAGAGTGTGATATCTTTTCTCGAACCATTGACATTTTTCTATCAATAAGTCAAAAAAAGTTATATCCATTTTACCTCATTTTTCCATAAAATTGAATTGAAAAGTTCGAGCGTCAAAATACAGACTGTCAAACAGAACATGACATATAAAACCTGCAAAAGCAATCTTGATGTTTTATATAAACCCACTTTGAAGGCTATATTATTCTTCAGCTATCTAAAAATCAATTTTATTGCACAATAACTTTCATATTTAGAAAATTCACCATGGCCAAAATGCGAAACCACACTCCAAACTGTGTATTGCTACCTTTGTCTTTTGGTTGTTTTTTGTTTTTTTACAATGGCATTGTCAGTTCATTTTCGACTGATGAGTCCCCTGATATTTTCCGCCCTTTTTTTACAACCACTGGGTAAACGTCTCTGCTGGTGGTAATTGTTTCCCCGAGGACATCATAAACTAAGTAGCATACGATTACGATAATATAACAAAATACAGACTCGAACATATGAAAAGGTCTGAAACAGACGCCATTATGGACACAGGTGCCCCTTTATCACCAGGTATGACAAATACATCGAATACAAGACATTAAAACGATCATACTAATGAGAATAGCAATGCTCTTCGCACCTGATCGTGTACAATTCTACTACAAGACATTTCTGACTTTAATGACTCCGAATAATCCTGTCTCGTTTCTTTATGTATAACCAAAAACGGCAAAACATGTAAAATTTTAATAACATATACTCAATTTACTAGCAATAATTCCAATTTAACTTAACAGTCTTACTAATAGATATAAGAAGATGTCGTATGAGTGTCAATGAGACAACTCTCCATCCAAGTCAAAATTTATAAAAGTAAACCATTATAGGTCAAAGTACGGTCTTCAACACGGAGCCTTGGCTCACACCGAACAGCAAGCTATAAAGGGCCCCAAAAAAATTACTAGTATAAAAGCATTCAAACGGGAAAACCAACTAATAGTATACTTAGAGCTATGATGATGATTTGAATTGTAAACCAACCAATCTCGTCTATTGATTAGAGTGTAACCTTGCGGATTGGTATATGTCGTTGAAACGAAAGGAAGGCTAAATAAACGTATGTGCGGCCATAGATCAGCCATTTACAACAGTACAAATGACATTGTTTATCAACATTAATTAGTAATCAGTCTGATCATTAAATCCTTTATATGCGAGTTCGCATCATCAAAGAACTATACCACACGAGTAAGAATGCTCATCTTGCAACAACTCTCAGTAGACAAACGGAAGACTGCTGAATTTGAAAATTGAAAACTGCGAAACCATTAATCCCTTTTGTGATTATGAGTCCGGAGTAATTTTCTGATTTGACCGCCAGAAAATCGCTCCAGACTCAGAATCCCAAAAGGGATTACGACACCATATTGTTCAATGACAAAATGGATGGTATATGTATCCTATCTTGTCGTTCTTCCTGTAGCTCGGTGAATGTGATGAATATTTTCAACTCCGCTCCTCGACGTAGACGCAGTCATGGTCATCGTCAATATAATTCACAAACTTTCCATGATTTCTCCATAAATGACCTAATGCCATTTATACAGTAGCCGTTCGGTATTCATCACATTCGCAGGAAGTTTTTTATTCACTACCCCTTTCACAGTGTCATATAAATCTAAACAAATTATGTTTGGAGACCACTGTTACAAATTCCAATTCAAACCAATACAAACTTCCAGCTATCATCTCATATATTGCAAGTCACAGACTTTTCACACTGGTTCGCGTTGGAAAAGATGAAACAGAGATCAGATCCTTTCTAAAACTTTCCTTTACCAAAAATTGGTCTCGATGCCATTAACTTGGGCAATATCCTTCATCATAAATAAGTTTATTAGAAAATACCACCATACTTAAAATATCGGTGTGTACCTATCATCACTTATACCTATACAAAAAAATTGCGACTAAATATTTCGATAACAAACACGTGTTGCAGGATCTCAATATTGACGACTACATGTATAACAATCCCGACTGCACCTGTGCTAGTTCCTCATTCATATATATTCCTGCTGAACCGTTATAACTGGTGAATAGAATATTGTCAACAACTCTACTCTGCGAAATATGTCATTCAAAGGCCCGACATGTGAGTATCGTGAACCTAAATCCATCAATTAGAAGCACAACTTCAAAATACTGATGAATCCAGTCGAGAAAGAAGACATAGATACTCATTCTAAATGGGTTAACGATGTGAAGTTGTTGATACAAATTATAATTAAACAAAACTGAATCGGTGTACGAATAAACATGCTACATCGATTCTTAAAAGACCAAAATATGGCTAAGCACCTGTCCTACCTCCATGAGAAACATGTTGTTGTCTCCGCAGATAAAGCCTCAAACAACATCGTTTTTGTGTGTAAAATCACATTACACAAACTGCGTGAAATTGAAATTACTGTAAACATATTTTATTAAAGAAATCGTTATAATATATAGCTACAAGGGTAAAGACATAAATACAAAATATACAAAAGATTCAATAATTGGGATTAGGAAACAAGAGCAGTGCTCTTATATAAATCCGTCTCCCTAAATTCGAAAATAAAATTACAATCTATGAATACATGCTGAATAGCAAACGAATAAATATGTAACAAAATACAGTCAATGATTACAATATTAAAAAGGAAAATTCATAAGAAAAAAATATATAGCAAAGGAAGGGGGTGAAAGGTGTTTTTAGAAAAATGAGAGTGTTATTAAAGAATGAAACAATATTTTTTATGTAGGGGAGGAGTGATTAATTAGAATTATTTGATTGTGGATGTGAATCGATTGCTACTTATAATAAAGTTTTGCACAGCTTTGAATATCAGTATGTTTTGTTCTACTGTGAGTCTATCGGAGCCAAAAAGTAAGACATTAGTGGAAACATTTTGATTGGAATCTGTAGGTTGTGAATGTGTCTTTGGCGAGGTACATTGAATATTTTGCATTTTAATAAATTCAACGTATACCCCCACTACACTTATCGAAAAAGAAATTCTTAATAATCATAGGTCTGTTCTATGTTCCTTTGAATTTCAACCAAAGGTGAAGAACTGGATCTTTCTTCACAGTATTGGATATTTAAATTACATGAATGTCCTTACTGACAACTTGATACTGCTTTGTCTTCAAAGTTCTCAGTAGAACCTCTTTTTAATTTATTAACATACATTGTATCAGCAATCTAAGCCGGAGTTCAGAGATATTATGAAAAAACACACTGTAGGTGCGCTGTGAATCAGATGTTGATCCCAAAGATCTGATGGAATGAATACAATCTTAGTCTCTTTCCTGTTGTGGTATTAAACATTTGACTTTTCTACCATTCACACAAGTATTACCCATTCAAATCTTAAAGACAAATTAAAATAATTGGTCTTGTTTTGTTTCTTTAAAAAAAACTAGCCAACGTAGATACACATATCTTGTTTTAAGGAGGGATAAATCGTACTTTGTGAACAAAAAACTACAATCTGATTCAAACAAAAAAATCACTGAAACTAACATTATCAAGATGCTTGATCTCTTCATTGACTAGTGAGAGGCGAAGGATACCAAAGGGACATTCAAACTCATAAGTCAAAAATAAACCGACAAACCTATTGTCAAAAAAGAAAAAGATAAACAGACAAACAACAGTACACAAAACACAACATAGAAAACCAACGACCGAGTAACACGAACCCCACCAAAATCTGGGGGTGATCTCAGGTGCTCCGGAAGGGTAAGCAGATCCTGCTCCACATGTGGCACCCGTCGTATTGCTCTTGTAAGTACAAACCCGGTGATATGTCTAATTCGGTAGGTCACATTCGGGGGAAAGGGGACGGGATTGTTGTTACGACAATTGGGACATATTCGTTCTCATCTGTGAAACAGATATTCCATAACGGTCAACTAACTCGTGACGTCGTCCGTAAAATTTGCGAAGGGATGATTTCAACTTCACTACTTGGAACTTTTGGTTTAATAGCTTCCTTGTGAGCAGCAATCCTCTATTAAGGAAATCATGATGGGAAATACATGCCCTGGAATATCGTATCAACTGGGAGATTTATAATCCGTATGCAGGGGCTGCTGGAATGTTGCTACATAGAAATGGAAAATTCACAAATGGGAAGCTGAAATCATCTTTTTTTGTGATAAAGTTTTGTTTTCAACCGACCCTCATTGTCAATTTCTAGATGTAAGTCAATATATGAGGCATACTTAACATTATCTGTTGTATCCTTTATGTCTATATATATAGATATATGCGTTCAACATAGTCACCAAATTTTGAATTATTTAGTTAGAGAACATTATCTTTATAGCGGAAAGTGAAGTTAAAGGATACTGCCAACTTCTTTTCTTTCTTTCTAAGAAGTTACTGTTTGAAGTCAGACTCATATGAATAAAGGAACAATTCGGCAAGAAGAGGAGCACAGTTGGTTCCCATGGGAATGCCGATTGTTTGTTGAATAACATGTCATCCAAACGTAATAAATATGTTGTCTATCAAAAAATCAAGAATCTTGATAATGTTAGTTTGAGAGAATTAATTGTTTGAATCAGAATGATTTTTTACAAAGAACGACAACATATTTGTTACGTTTAGATGACGTGTTTTCCAACAAGCAATTGGAACCAACTGTGTTCCCCTTCTTGTCGACTTGTTCCTTTATTCATATCAGGCTGACTTTATTCATGAGTTTCTCAGGTAGAATGAAACGCACTCGACATTTATTGCGATGGGCAAAGACTAGGCGGCTAAGAGTTTAAATATACGTTTCATTTCCCTCTTAACAATTAAGAAGCCATTGTGCAATAATCAATGTAATGACTTATCCTTCACAAGAAATATTGTTTGACACTAAACAAATGAATGTTTCATTTAGGGTCATGAACTACAGGATTTTAGTACTTGGCCACTATATTTCCCAAACAACGTACAAGCCATATTCTACCTAGTCTCTGTCACGGATAACAATGTTGTTCAACACCAGCTAGTCGATCTGCCAAAGTATACGAAAGATGTCTTCCTAGAAATCAAGACTGCTCCAGAATGTGGACCTGTTACAATGCTAATACTGGGACTTGAAAAGTTTGGAGAAGGAGTACAGACCTACTATTCAGTGGTGGCTGAAGGAACGCTTGATATTGTTACAGAAGGTATTTGCAATATTTCTTGTTAACAGATACAAATATGCTGACAAAAATTTATTCTCTCACTAAAGTGATAGAAAATAATTCGGAGAAAGAAAAATTATAAGTTTGGTGCTTTCTATCATGTGATAAAGCCCGTACACTAGTATTTGATTCGAAGTTTTATCTTATGTTATGCTGTTGTGTATTCCAGATTTCTTGTTCATTTTTGTAAAACTACATTTTCGCTGTGTAAATTTAATAATATGATGAAATGATATTCATGCAAAGTTTTTTTCAAATTTCTTTCTTACCAGCGACAGAGTCGTAAAATCGTGATCTACATGTATCTTCATTCGGTTAGGACGGCGTAGAACCATTGTGTAAAACTTATTCTTGTAGAGGATAGTAGTGTGTGTGTCTTATATTGCTGACCATTGTAATGTGTAATCATACGTCTGGCAGAAGACATTTGACCTTGACTTATTTACATGGCTCATTAATGACCAGTTAGTTCTAATGATAAGGGTAGTTTCTTGGCTATTGTAAGCTTTAAATAGGTCAATTATTGTTTGTCTTAAGAATCCAAGCTATGGGTACATATTACTATTTCAATAGTCCCTTGATATTGATCACACTTCCATAGTTTTCCATTTCGTTCAGTTTTTGGGTCAGTAACTGAATTACCTGCAACGCATCGTTGTAAACATTTCTACATATAGGCCTACCTTCATCTCAAAAATTTCAACAAATAATTCGGTCATAATCATTGACCCAGACGAATCATTTTATTATTTTTGTTAAATTCTTATATTGATTTGTGTATTTCAGATAAAGAAACAGAATCGACAGAAAGAGATGGTAAGATATACAACAAACATCTAAAGCTATGTTGCAAAATGGGAAATAATTAAATCGATTTCATAGAATGCCGCATCCCCTTTTTTTACAGGGAGAGGGTTTGTGTTTACCGGATTTATTGAAGTCGACTCTCTTTTGTTAACTTTTGAATTAGCGGATTTTGCATTCCTGATTCAAAATAACAAGCTTTTTAAATGACTGTTATATGTGGATAGTATATAAATAAAGGAACTAAAAAAGCAGAAAAAAATGAAAGGTCCGTGTGCTTTTTTTCGAAAAATTAAATTATTTAACGTGTTGTTTTCATTTTTGTCGAGCCTTCGACTTTAGTCGAAAAAGCGAGACATAGCGATCCTACATTCCGTCGGCGTCGTCGTCGTCGTCGTCGTCGTCGTTGTCGTCGGCGGCGTCCACAAATATTCACTCTGTGGTTAAAGTTTTTGAAATTTTAATAACTTTCTTAAACTATTCTGGATTTCTACCAAACTTGGACAGAAGCTTGTTTATGATCATAAGATAGTATCCAGAAGTAAATTTTGTAAAAATAAAATTCCATTTTTTCCGTATTTTACTTATAAATGGACTTAGTTTTTCTGCTGGGAAATATTACATTCACTCTGTGGTTAAAGTTTTTAAAATTTTAATAACTTTCTTAAACTATCCTGGGTTTGTACCAAACTTGGACAGAAGCTTGTTTATGATCATAAGATAGTATCTAGAAGTAAATTTTGTAAAAATATAAATCCATTTTTTCCTGATTTTACTTTTAAATGGACTTAGATTTTCTGCCAGGAAACAACACATTCACTCTGTGGTTAAAGTTTTTAAAATTTTAATAACTTTCCTATACTATTTTTGATTTGTACCAAACTTGGACAGAAGCTTGTTTATGATCAAAAGCTAGTATCTAGGAGGAAATTTTGTAAAAAAATAAATCCATTTTTTCCATATTTTACTTTTAAATGGACTTAGATTTTCTGCCAGGAAACAACATATTCACTCTGTGGTTAACGTTTTTAAAATTTTAATAACTTTCTTATACTATTTTGGATTTGTACCAGACTTGGACAGAAGCTTGTTTATGATCAAATGCTAGTATCTAGAAGGAAATTTTGTTTTCTTCCAGTTAACATTACATTCAGTCTGCAGTTAAAGTTTTTAAACATTTATTAGATTCATAAACTATCCTGGATTTTTACCAAACTTGGACAGAAGCTTCTTTCAATCAAAAGATAGTATCAAGAGGAATATTTTTATTGATTAACTTCCTCATTTTTGTTGAGCCTGCGATTAACAGAAAAAGTAGGCGAGACACTGGGTTCCGCGGAACCCTTACGAATTTTTAGAGTGGGTTTGCCCAATCGTCGTTGATAATGTTGTTTGTTCACGCCTCGTCGACACGATGGATTCACATTTTGATCGGCTACCATGCTTCAGATTCATTGGAAATATACATCGTATATAAAGAAATG
Source organism: Mytilus californianus (assembly GCF_021869535.1). Lineage (NCBI taxonomy): Eukaryota > Metazoa > Mollusca > Bivalvia > Mytilida > Mytilidae > Mytilus > Mytilus californianus. Next base: position 4,231,306 of record NW_026262669.1, on the reverse strand, counting down.
CTTATGATACATCAAAAAGTATTAACAAAAATACCGAACTCCAAAGTTACTTCAAAACGAATAAGTCCATGAAAAAATGACAAAATGAAATGTTAGACTTGATCAACCGACGGAACGAATGGAATACAAATGTCATATTCCTGACTTGGTACAGGCATTTTCCAAAGAAAATGGTGGGTTAAACCTGGTTTTTATAGCTAGGTTAACCTTTTTGTATGACAGATGTTTATCGTTTGCTTCGATTTCGTAACATTAAGTTGTCTCCCATTTTTTTCTTGGGTAGTTTGTAAAAAGAATTATGATTGACATTTTCGACTGAATATTAATGTGATATTACAACTTTATATATATATATATATATAAAGTTATAGAAAAAAATTGTTCACTGTTCTTCCTAAAATTTTAATTGCTCTTGAAATAATGTCGAAAGAGATGCTTTTTTTGTTAGAAATTGAAATACACCACGGGTGTTTTCATTTGTGTTGTATTGTATTTACGTTTTTTATGGGGATAGGGGGAGGGCGCTTTACTCCTACATCGTATCAACCCTCGATCAAAGTAACATCTCGAACAACGCTCTTGGTATTTTATTGGTTTGATATTGAAAAAAGCCACACAAGATTCTTTATATAAAAGAACGATTTTGAATTTGTATTCAGTACAGGGGATTACATCCTAGTTGAAATTCCATTGTATAGCCTGTCTCCTTAGTCATACTCACAGTATTATTTCCATCATAACAACAGACTCCTTAGTGAATCCAATTATAACAAATGGCTGAAGATGTAAATGTCTCTCTCGATATCCTATTGTGAGTTTCATTTTTACGGCAATCTCCTTTGTGAATGTTATCATAATGACTGACTCTTTAGTCATACATTCCAGTCAGATATGATTTTAACGAAAGACTCCTTTATTACTCTTCTAGGTTGAAAATATTTTTTTTAAACAGACTTCTACGTCTATCCTACAGTGAATCGTGTTTTATGGCACATTCCTTAGTAATTCTCCTAGTGTGCATCCCATTATAACTCTCTTTAAGTCAAACTTCAAGTAAGAATCCCATTATAACGACTTGCCTTTTTGTCATACTTCAAGTTTGAATTCTATTTAAACGAAAGCTAGACTCCTCATCCATTTTCCTATTCTAGTGGGAATCCTATCTTAGCGACTTACTCCTTAGTCGTACAGAAAGTATAAATACCATTTGAACGAAAGACTCCTGAGTCACTCTCCTCGTGTGATTCCCATTTTGACGTCTAATTCCTTAGTCATATTTCAATTCAAATAGACTAATGCTTTTATAGTCATACTATTAGTGAGTGTTAAAAGTACTTTGGGAGAATTTAGTTTCAGTCAAATTGAGCAGGTTTTTTTTACACTAAACAGTCCTGTCATACATCTACCTTTCACTTTAACACATTTGTAATTCCCTCTTCTGAATTCAAATTCCAAATCGTTCTTTTATATAAAGAATATTGTGTGACTTTTTGCAATATCACATCAATAAAATCTCAAGAGCGTTGCTCGAGATATTACTTTGGTTGAGGGTTAATACGATGTGTACTTCTAACACTCCCGCATAGTATGACTTTGAAGGAATCAGTATTGTATACATCAATAGATATTTTTCACGTGACATGACGTAAAACGGATTAGAGGTACGATGAAGCCTTTGAAACGTAAGTCGATATCGTTCACGGATGGCTGATACAGAACGATTGCCACCGATTAGTATATAATACATATATTTATATAAGGGAATGAGTTTACGTTTTATTTTACTTTTACATTTTAGTTTGAGAAGTTATTATATCCCCGCTTTAAAAAAAGTGGGGGTATACTGTTTTACCTCTCTGTCTGTCCGTCCATCCGTCAGTCCGTCCATCCGTCCAATGAACATTTTTCGTCGCATCATTCTCAGGAACTACATCATAAGGATTTCTGAAAATTTGGTTTCAGGTTTTATATAAGTCAGCTATACCGTGTGATGCGTTTTCAAATTCATCACTCAACAACTTCCTGTTTACCGAACACTTACATATTTTTACACTATTAAAAATATCCAGTTGCGGCGGGGGTATCATCAGTGAGCAGTAGCTCGCAATTTCACTTGTTTTTTTAATACAGACCAAATAAGCTTATATTTATACAAAATTAACGTATGTCCAGATAAATTCTAAAAATACATTTAGTCAAGTTCAGTAGTATTAAAGTCTATATGATGTTAGAGGGTCCGGATGAGATGGTCTTCATTTCTGTATCCTTCAAATTGTATAGCCATTTTTCTCAATTATTCATTTATTTTCCCCGTAGCTATTTATATTCTTTAATTTCGTCCATTTTTCTCTATTCTTTAAAAAAAAAATTGCCATTTTTTTCTCTGTGCTGTAAACCCCATCCAGATCCTCGTGTTAGTGTCTTCATTTTATTTTTTGACATTATAAACATCAATTCTTGTTTGACTGTAGAACCATCATCCGTAACGTTAGACAAAAGTACAGGGGAGAAATGTGCTGATGTTTTATTTGGTTTGAAAAACGAGGTAAGATCATAATATACAATATTGAATTCTGCTCTAAATACCAGAGGAAATACGAGTTGTGCCAAAATAGAAACAGTTGTTTGCGTTCCTCTGTGCTTATATATCCAATTGATTTTCATTTGCCCTATTACTATGATAATGCAGACGAAGATCTTGGTTTGATGTTTTCCAGTTTGAAATGTTATGGGCTATTTGAAAAGATTGTATAAATTTTAATGAACTTGGTGAGAATTCCAAACAAACATTTTTATCCATTTTTAGCTAAGTTTAGAAATAATAAATTTGTTTTGGAAGTCAAATTAACTACCAATATTGCAACATTATATGTTATTAAATTCATTCAACTTTTTCTAGGTTCCAGCAGCACCTTTTTGTTTATAGCGTGCCAGTTTGAACAGATTTCAAATAATGACAAATCTATTATTTTGAACAAAAGATAAATTATATATTGAGGATTTGTTTGAATTCGCGGTTTCCAATTTTCATGAATTGAGGTAACATTGTATTGGCATGGATACATGATCTGGTTCTGTTGCCAGATTCATTGTTCACCTTTACCACGAAATAAATGAATGTAAAATTATCAGTAACTAAAAATGCATGAAAATTGGTGTTCCCTGAAATCTACGAAGATTGGAATCCAACGAAAAACAAACCCACAAAATTTACGAATATTGGTGTCCCTCGAATAAAAAAGAATCCTAAATATATTGTTGCATGTTATATCATTTTTAATTTAATGGACACTTGTTGATACTAATACAATTTGGCTGATACTAGTAGTTGAGAAGATGCGATGTGACCTTAAAATCGAATGCTGCGCCTAATCGAATCCTTTGCTGCAGTTATCTATTCACATTCCAGGAGAATTGGTAACTATTTTGTCAGATATAGACAGGTAGGGTGAAATAGACATACATGTAGCCCATCCAGATCTAATTAGAGTAATTTATGAGGTGTCTTCAATTCTAGAACTAGTATACAACAGTGGCAAGTTTTATGTTGTATATGACATCAATGATTCGTATACATATAAATATGGTATGGCAGTTTTAAATAGACTTGTTCCTTCACTTGCAACGTACGTACGGGTATCTGAGTCGCCCTTGTCTATTATTAGAACCAAACAGATAAAGTCCACGGAAAACGTCTAAGTATTAAACTGTTAAAGTCTGTTTCATTGTATTTTTGATGTTGTGGAGTTGACTCATAATATTCATGCATAATGCTGATATCCTTTCATGAATAGAAAGGTCAAATTTGAAAAAAAATGGGACAGGTGTAAAGTAAAAGAGAGAGAGAGAGAGAGAGTATTTTATACGAATAGCAAGCATGCACTTTTGTTTATTTAGGAAAATATTGGTTTAAAGGGAAGGAAGTACAATCTAACATAATAGTAGATAAGTTTGGGTAGGGATGGAAAGACCCTATAGGATAAAACGAAATGAAAAGTCGCTTATTCAAATAACAAAAAATCATATTAGAAGATATAGGTATATCAATTTCATGAAAGAAAGTTGTTTAAACAAAGGCAGTTAAACAGAAAGGATATTATAGTGAGGACATACTGTTGGTCAATAAGAGAGAGAAGCGAAGTCTTAGCGAGGAGGAAGAAACAATTTTAGTATTTGTTAGAAATATGTTATCTGCAGAGGAGAATGAAGTAAGTTGGATTGGATTTAGTGAGAAAAAAGTCAACGAAGACCGAGATAATGATGTTGGACAAGGGCCATAGAAGGGGACGTTGGAGAGATACAATTTAAGAGAAATTAACAAAGACCGATTGAATCGACAATTAGAGGAATATCAACCTCTTAACTGATGGTCTGTCAATATACCGCATGTACTCTATGGATTATCCTCTCAGAACATATCAAGGCGTTTATGGTCTTTAAACAAAACGCGGGTTCAAAATACGAGTTTTCGTCCTAAAGATTTTATAGGGGAAAAATTAAAATACATGGCATTTAACAATTAATAAAAAGAAATAAAGAATCTTTGAAATGAACAAGTTATATGCTTCAAATTAAATATTTGATTGTATTCTTTCAAAGCCTTACCTTATCATAATCAAATTATTAAACATTAATCCAATATGAATTTACTGATTAAGAAGGTTGTATTTTACCAATGTTGATTGTCGATTGGTTAAGATGACAGAGAGGCAAACCCACTGGTAAATATTTTTAAATAGTTTAACTAGTAACAAAACTTAATATTCTCTTGTGAACGATCGTTTGGGCTCTCATATCTCTATACTGTATATTTTCTAGTTTCCAAATTTCCTTTTCATAGTGCTTATTCTTTTATATTAGTCTTTTAGTCATCGAGATCAGTTTTAGAAAACTTAGCGATTCTAATATTTTTGTGAAGCTGAATGTGTCGGGATTAGTATTACACTTCAATAACATCGCATTTCTGTAATGTAATATTGCTTTAAGTTTCATTGATAAATCGAGCATTCTAAACCCACATGTTCCAAGGTCCTGCGTCAGTTATGTTCATCTTAGGCCGTCCGTCTTTAAACTTTAAAAGAATATTAAACTTGGACAACTGCATTAAAACTTTATTTTCAGAAGATAGAAAACCGACCAACAACTATCAAGCAGTTATAGGGAAAGTTGTGTGTGCATGTCAGTCATTAAAGTATTCATTTCAAAGTAAAAATGTAAGGCTGTGCTGTAACCGAACATTTGTTTCAGCTAACATGCATACATCAGTTTAAATTCGTTACGTTTATCAAAAGCGAACAATGATGAATTTGAGTAAAACTTCGATGGGACAATATAATAATTATGATCCTGATGTATATTTTTAATTTTTCCACGAAATATGCATTCAATGGATATACTGGTTTGCATAATGTATTGCGGATTATTTTTTTCAATGTAGAAAAAAAGAGAGGTGTTTTAAACAAGACGATATCAAAGGTAACGTTTTACTGGTTTCTGAAATTGAAACACAATCAAAGTTGTCATCTACATGTATGTATTAGCATCATGTCTTAACTCTACATTTTAGAACGGACCAGATGTTCAGGTTTCTCACAAACACGGATCCCGATACTGGGTAAAGACCCCCTCTAGCCACGAAGAGGACCAGTGTACACAAAAGATTATTTTGTTACAACATATGCAGAATCAGCAGCTGTATTTGATTTTTACACAGGGAAATTGGAGTTTTAAGAGTATACCATTCATTCTACAACCGGGAAAGGAATACAGGTTATTATACGCAGTTCAAACATTTTTATATGTTTCTAATGCGTTGTAATTTTCATAATTTATGCTAATATCTGCATGTTCAGGGCATGTTTAAGGGAATTGGTTGCTCAAAACCCGGTTATCACCATGGATGTTTGTCAATAATTTAACAGATAACCATGAATTTACTAGGTAAGTAAATTGTATCGATCATATGTCGATGGCGTTAATAGTGTGAGTTTGGTCCTTGGTAAAAAAATATATGTCTTGACAGATGAACCACGAAATTAAGTGTTCCACGAATTACAAATTGTCTATAAGGTTATATGCAGACTTTGGCATAATCACGAAATAAAATATTTTCCTCAATCATCGAAAATTTGTACACACGAAATTAAATGAATCCACAGTATGTCTCGACATTTGCTTCTATTCAACACACATGTGACATTTCGGAATATTATGGGCAAGACTCGAAAAAGGATGACACGTCGCTCTTTTTGGTCGTTTCTTCTTCCTTCAGCACTTTAAAGATTAAGTTCAGATCGTCCTTCAGGTATAAAGCAGGGTTTCTAATCATACTACATTGCCATCTTCGCACTCTTAATGTGTTCGAAATATTTCCTCCTGGACATTAAACATCCATCAAGTCATCCATTCAGTAGAATAGAAAACTAAAATGTTACGAACATGACTTACGTACTCCACAAACAGACCACACTTATTTAAAATGATGTTGGATATTTTGATAGTGCCTAAACAATTCTCAATGAGAGAATACAGTGCACAGGTATATTTTATTAACATTTTAGAATATATTACTTTGCTTGGAAGAATGAACCAGACAATCCAAACCCTAAATGCTGATGTGTGAAGCTTCTTGATGTGCCACATATCAGATTATATGTTTAACCTATATCAGGTCTTCAAATATTATCTTTATAGTCACATATTTCATCAAAATTAATGTTGTTATTGTATAACAATTGTTGACGAAGAGACTTTTCTTTCAGTATATTTCCTATATGTTACTATGTATTTCCCTTCTTGTTTGATGTTATATTTAGATGTTGTTTAGAATATGTAAATGTGTTTGGGATATTGTTCGTATAATATAGATTGTAAAATCTTCATATATATGAGGAAATAAAGATAATCAATAGTATATACATATCACAAAATAACTCTTCTTTTAAGCATAAATCTTCTTTTGCCTGCATTTAATGATTAAATTGATGAGGGTTTTTTGCCTCAACTTCAAACAAAAAATTAAATCATCTCGGTGTATCAACAAAAGGAGTTGATTTTGAAATCGAGAAAAAATTATCATTCCTGAGAATAGCAAAATTGAAAAGATCTTGGTGACCTACTTAGGAGCCAACTTTCTCAACTTCCTTAAATCAAAATCTCTGTGCCTGAGGAAGTATATGATGGTATGTTTAGTGTATACTTACCATGTCAACATTATTGGTCAACACATTTTTTTCGTAACAATGCCATTACGTTAGTTTGAACATATTTTATCGTCCAATTTTAAATAAATGACAAAAGAATCCATTATGTTTCAGATGTATAGTACTATACTCGTCCTATAACTGTAATACGTATTGGTTAGATGTGGGTTCTATGACGGACAATAATAACAATGGTGATTGTTTAACCGAGGAACTTCGTCCACACAATCTAGTTCAGGTTACCAAGGAAAAAGTTACAAGTATTTGTAAGTAGTGCCGATAACATTTAAATGCAGTTGATGAACTAAATTAGGTGATTTAAGGCGTGGAATGTAAAACTCGAGTGTTCATTGTTGGGGGAAAGGGGACACGATTTCCCCATTCTCCCCTGTTAAAGCACATTAATTCATGGTGTGATATTTGAAGCGATCACTGGTCGTGGCTGTTTTGTCCACAACTGTATCACCAGTAGTCGGCAGTCATGGGCTGGCATGAAATATCATATGTACGATAATTTTCTGTGAATATGTAACATATTGATATATTCAAATCTACCCCACGACCTTAGCCGGATTTGGCATTACGTTTTGGAATTTTCATCGCTCTTCAGCTTCGTTATTGATATGAAATTCCAACTGTTTTCTTTCGAGTGCCTCTGGTGAGTCTTAGTTGACTAAAAGCGCAACTGGCATACGAAATATAAAGTCTGGTATCTTTGATGACTTTATATCACTCAGTTTTTGTTTCGAACTTTGATGTGTCGCCTTAAACTACTTTTGTCCGAATTATTCTCTTCAGAAAAATTGCTATGTAATTTAAAAGAGAGGCGAAAGATACCAAATTTCAATTTTTTAACACTCTTCACAGGTAAATATTACATATTGAAAATTGTTGCTGTTATTCCTGCAATATGGTACTCTGTTATAGATTTGGCAGTAATCCCGAGGAAAGATGTACGAAATTGTGCTAGTACAAATGACACATAACAATTCTCACCTGTGACATCGTAACGGTCAACATAGTCATGATTAAATCTGTTAAGCCTACATAGAGTTTACTTCAATGTTACTAAAATCTTCAATGAAATTATGTCCATATAACCCTTGTCATTTTGTATGGTGAAAATTAATCTTAAAAATAAAATGCATGTAACTTTAATCGAAATGAAATTTACAAATCAAACACACCTACAACATGCTTGTGAACTTATAATTGACACTAGATTTTCAATTTAGATTGAAAACATATTTCTTCTCACTGACTTGTAAAACTGGTTTCACAATGTTTATATACTGTCCCTGCTTTTGATTGATTCTGTGCACTGTTTAACTACTGACTCTGCCCAAAAGAAGGCAGGAACTTGATATTAATAATGATTTCATCGTTCAGCTAGCACGCAAGCTAACCAAAGTTACCATCTTTGCCTACATCCTCAAGTCCATTCGCTGTAATTGAATATTTGCCTCTCCTTTTCGAAACCTCTTCAATAATACAAGAACTACCTCGTTAAGCAGTCAATAATTAATTGATATGGGGACTAAGTACCAATTACAGTAAAAACAAATCAATAAAATGAAGAAAAAAAATCACTTTACTAATGAACTGAAATCGTTAACTTTTTTTCTAAATTTTTCAGTTTCCCGTATTTTCGCAGAAATCTCTTTCTTTCTTCCGGTCTCGTTTGTCACGGGACTTTGAGTAAAATATTGGAAAGATCATTCTATTCCCGCAAATTTAATGTTTTTAATTACGAAAAAAATCTATCTGTTAAACAATTAACATAGATTCCTTATACATTAAAATGAGTCTGGAGCTTAATCAACAAACGATTTTATAGCAAACAAAATGTGTTCTCTTGGGAAACTTACCTGATCAATCAACTTCAGATTTCAGTATCTGCTAAGAATAACAAGCGTTTCCATGTTTACATTGAAAATGTCGTCACAACTAAAATCCCTAACAAAAGGACCAACATCGGAAACGTTTCCGTACTTCCGTTTCTTTTTCAACAGATTCAAGTATCATGCTTGAATGCAAAAAATGATTTATTCGGACTTCGTTCCCTTTCACAGGTTACACCTGCCTCATATTAATACAAACTGTAAGTAATGCTTCTTTTTATATTTGCCAACAGATTTTACAAAACAAGAACTGAATGAGATGAGATTGAAAGCAATTGAGTTTGTACATCGACGTGAACAACGTGTGGCTGCTATTCCTTATTTCTACAGGAACAAATCAATAAATTATTTTGATTCTATAATGATGAGCGATAGTGATGGTATTATGTACCCCAACCTGAAGGATAATAATGGCGATCGGTATTCTATTGTAAATGAAAACATTGAAGGCATTTTCTTTAGTGCACTCCTACTGCCTTCCACTTTAAAACCACCAAAAACTTCAATTTTCGGCTCTCGTCGATTGTATGTTCGGTCTACATTACTGTTGAATGAAGATGTGAAAATGTACTTTGCCGACTTTTATTGCTATAACAATGTTGTTCATTACGTCACAATTGTGTTAACAAAACCCGGATCTGAATCTGATCAGTTCTGTGACAAGAATCTAGTTCAGTTGAACGCTTACAGTAATCCTTTCCTGCAGCTGACAACAATAGACGGTGTACAGAAAGTTCTAGTGACTTTGAACGCTGTGATAGAAATATTCTACACGGAGCCAATAGATCTGATGGCAATGAGCTTACTTCCGGGTGCGTCCATGTACTCGGATGTACAACTAGCAGGTAGAGGATCAAGTGTCGAAGGAGGCATACCGAAGAAAGATGACTGTGATCTTTGTAACGTTAGAACAAGCTAAGTGTGAAAAGGACCAAGTGTTGAAGGAGGAATACCAAAGAAAGATGACTGTGACCTGTGTAACATTAGAACAAGCTAACTGTGGAAAGGACCAATTGTGAAAGAGGTGTAGATAGGTTTCGTTTTGAAGTAATTTGAGTTTGAGTTATTTCCCTTGACCGCCATTTTGAAGGTGTAATTTGTTGAGTTTCTTATTTGACTAACCAAACTGAAACATATGGTACAAACAAGTCTTGATAAGAGATTCTAATTATCAGATTGTAGTGGCTAAATAAACGGAAATTGTTCAGAAAATAACTTTTTCTAAAGGATTACCGGTCAGTAAAACCACTGTTGAATTTGACTGATTTATGTAGGAATTTGTGCATGTGCACCTCTAACATGGCGTCAAAAGGCAAGAAACCTTACGCAAATTGCGTCTATAGAAATCCGTCTATTTCAAAGAATGATGAATGTGATCTTTGTAACGTTATTGTGAAAAGTGTCAAGTGTTGAAATGGTATAAAAAGGACTACTTTAAACTTTATAAGTTTGAATAAACTAAGTGTGTTTTCCATTATTACACATTTAATGTGACTTTGTATCAACACTTGTTTTCTGTTTACATAATTTAGCCTGGAATACTGGTTCACTGCTCGACAGCAGACTTACTAATGCGAAGGTGTTGTTAACTCAGGATTCCAGGCTAACATAATTTGAGATGAGCAATTTTTCTTTGTCACCATTTTGGAGGGCAACTTGCACAGATTCTTTCATTAATCAAACTACTAATTCTAATAATGCCATTTCATATGTTGACCGCTAGAAATGTTGTTTTCTGAACAATTTACAGTCGTTTTAAGCCTTGTAAAAGTCGTCACTTCGATCTAGATATTTTATAAGACTTGATCGTAACAAATATTTCAATTTGATTAATCCATATATGTATAAACCCATGATTAATCATTTAAGAAAATCAACTAGTTTCCCCAACGACGTGATGATCAATGGAAATTCCTCGATCTCATATTATATCATTGCAAAACATTCTTTTTGGAACTACAAATCCATTCCATATACATTGTATGCATATATTTGAATGTATGGATGGTGAATGTGTGATTGTAATGAATAGCGCATGACACATTTTATAGGTAATAAGAATCGTGAATTTGAGATAATGTAACTTTATCCAGCCTTTGGTTATTTTCAGTGTTTTGAGGACAGTTCCACACCTGCGATCAGTTTAATACTGCTGGTTTTAGACATTTTATCTAACTGTGTTTATTTGTATTAACATTTATTCTGTAGCAATATTGTATTTTATATTTTACAAAACATAGTGTATCTCTTTGGTGATGAATGCATTTCGTAGTTTAAACAGCCTTCGATGTGAACAGGGAGATGTTTAATTGTTCTGACAGATAAAAAAAAGGTTGAAAACATCGGCATTCGTTTGTACGATGTTTTCCTGATTTTAGTTGTACATGACGTATTTGAATTGAAGTAATAAGTAATAACAACAATTCCTTTTCAAGTTAAGCCAATTTCGGATCGGGCACAACATTTTGAGAAAATATAAAATTTGTAGATTAAAGGTTTGTAATATTTCAACTGATGTCAAGGAATATCTTAATAGTTAGCGTATATAAGTATTTTGAATTTCTGTGAATAAATTTTGAAATTGACCGGTATATTAAGATCAATGTGATCAAATTAAAATGCATGACATCTGATGTTGCAGATGTAAAGCCGTTTGGATAACAAATGTTCAATAGAACCTATACTAATGTTACACACATTTATATTATAATCGACAGTAGTTTATCATGTCCCAACAAATGTGATATTCATTAGAATTATGCAAAGAACATTTTTTTGTAGAACTCCAATAAAGATTGAGTATTTCGTTGATATACTGGATTTGTGTCCAAAACAGAGAGGCGAAAGATACCAAAGGGACATTCAAACTCATAAGTGGAAAACAAGCTGACAAACGCCATAGCTGAAATAGAAAAAAGACCAACTGAAAAACAACAATATACAAAACACAACATTGCAAACTAAAGACTGAGCAACACGAACCCCAACAAAACTGGGGGGTGATCTCAGGTGCTCCGGAAGGGTCAGTAGATCCTGCTCCACATGTGGCCCGTCGTGTTGCTCGTGTAAGTACAAACCCGGTGATAAATCTAATTCGGCAGGTCACATTCGGGGAAAAGGGGACGGGATTGTAGTTACGACGATTAAAACATATCCGTCGTAATCTGTGAAACAGATATTAAATAATGGTCGACTAACTTGTGATGGCGTCCGTAAAATTTACGAAGGGATGATTTCAACATCACCACTTGGAACTCTTGGTTTAATAGATTCCTTGTGATCAGCAACCCTCTATCAAGGAAATCATGAAAGGAAATATAAGCCCTGGAATATCGTATCAACTGGGAGATATATACTCCGTTTGATGGAATGTTGCTACACAGATATGGAAAGTTCACAATTTGGAAGCTAAAATCGTCTATTTTGTTGAAAGTTTTTTCAACCGATCCTCATTGTCAATTTCTAGATTAAGTCAAATATCTCTTAAATCGATATTAAAATCAATACTACATGTATTTTATAAATGTTTTTAAATAAGTTTAAAATTATTGTTTTTCTGTCACTTGACTCATAGCTAATTACTGACCTATGTATTAATGTGATTTGTTTTTTGTCGTTACGACATTTGGTCTAATTAGGCACAAGGGAGGTATGTACGTATGTTAAACTGGTTAAACCATATCACATGTTGTGTCTGCATTAAGTCGGGCTATCTATACTATTTGCTGATTGTTGGTATAAAAAAGTATTAACGAAAAAACTGAGCTGTAAGGTAAATAAAGAAAGGGGGAAGTCCATAAAAACTGACAAAATCACACTTCAGACTGCATCAACCGACGGAACAAATCGATAAAAAAACTATGATATTCCTCACTTAGTACAGGCATTTTCCGAAGAAAATGGTGAGTCAAATCTGGTTTTATAGCTAGCTATACCTCCCACTTGTGTGACATTTGTTTATAGTTCTATTATATTTACAAAATTGGGTGAACAACCAAAACAGACATAACAGGTTGATGTGACAATAATTGGGATCTAGCAGCTATTGGGAACTTACTGTGTAAACATACATCACAAACATACAACACAACGGACTACAAATTCAAACAAACATAAAAATAAATAGAACAAATTTATAAAAACTAATAAATGTTTGTGTGTTTTCGGGAGTTTGTAGCAGATTCTGTTGTACTGTCCATTAATTGTGGCAATTCCTATTATAATTGGGTATTATTCGATTGAATCATCATCAATTTAAGAAATGTTCATGTGTTAAAGAGTGACTAAAGATGCCAAAGGGACATTCAAATCATAAGTAAAAAATAACCTGACAACGCCATGACTAAAAAAGAAAGAGACAAAAGGATAAACAACAGTACACAACGCACAAAATAGAAAATAAAAGACTCAGCAACACGAACCCTAACGAAAACGGGGGTGATCTCAGGTGCTACGGAAGGGTAAGCAGATCCTGCTCCACATGTGGCACCCGTCGTGTTGCTCATGTTAATACAAACCCTGTAATAATTCTAATTCGGAAGGTCACATTCTGGGAAAGCGGTATGGGATTGTAGTTACGACAATTGGAACATATCCGCTATCATCTTTGAACCCGTGATGGCGTCCGTAAAATTTACGAAGGGATGACTTCAACTTCACCACTTGGATCATTTGGTTTAATAGCTTCCCTATGGTCAGTAACCCTCTATCAAGGAAATCATGATAGGAAATACAAGCCCTGGAATATCGTATCAACTGGGAGATATATATTCCGTATGCAGGCGATGCTGGAATGTTGCTACATAGAAATGGAAAGTTCACAATTGGTAAGCTGAACTCATCCCTTTTGTCGTAAAGTTTTGTTTCCAACCGGCCCTCATTGTTAATTTCTATATGAAAGTCAAGATATGAGGCTATTTGGCTTTCTGTTAAGTAACACATACATGTTGATTCACATTCAGAAGTAAAACAATGTCATCTGTTTCCTCGGAGCGATCAAGCTTTTTTATATCTGTGTGTTTTTTTAATGTTTTTTTCTTGAATTGAAGACCAGATACCTTGTTTGAGTTTTATTTGTATTGTTTTTTTGGTTGAATCTCCTTTTGTCAGCTCACTTTGCCATTTAGTCTTAGAAATCATTTCTGAAATTACAAAACGAGAGAGAAAATACTAGGAAACGCAAGCCCTTGAATATTGTATCAACTGGGAGAATTATGCTCCATATGCAGCCGCTGCTGGAAAATTGCAACACAGAAATGCATTTGTCACAATGGGATTTTTAAATCGTTTCTTTATTCGTAAAGTTAAGTTCTAAACCGACCCTCATTGTCAATTTCTAGATTTGACTCTAGATCGGATGCATGCTTAACTGTATCTGTGATCTTCTTTATATCAAATTCAATGGGATAGGTGCGATCAACATGCATGGTCACCAAACCTAGAATTATTTAATGAAAAGAAATCTTTTACATAGGAATGTATGAAATGTCTTCTTCAAATAATTGCCATTTAGTTTTAAATGTTTTAGATGCAAAATTAAATTGCAATCTCGCGATATTATTTTTAGACTTGGCATAAAAGTGAATGTCTGGAACAAATGTTCCCTATGTATTTTTTTAACAGGATGAAAGACGTTACTCTCCACCTTATTTGTTTTTTGTTGTTTTTTTTTTTTTGTGATTCAAAGTTAAAAACATCTCTAGAGGTAAAAGGCGATATTTATTTTTTCTATTTTGTGGCCTGGCAATTGACGAGTGAACTCAGGCTCCGTGAATCATATACTATTAGTTTATATTACGAATGATAAACTTTCGAATGGCCCATCATCCTTAAGGAGGCAAAAACTCTTATTGCATAAACCAACCATACAATTAAGAAAATGCGTATTTCTGACATCTTAGATAACGTGGTTTCAAATCTTGTTCTTGCAACGACAAACCAGAGCAAATAAAATATTTTTTTACTGTACGAGAGTGAAATAAACTATCAATTGGTCTTGCGTAGAGAGTTGTCTCAATGGCAATCATGCCACTTATTTTGATATCTTTCACATATGGTAAAAAAAACATAGAATGGGTACGTATTTAAAAAAATATATAAAATAATATATTAAAATGAGGACAAAAAATGCCAAACAAGTAATATACTCTGTACTTAGTGATATCATTAACACCACAAACTTTACCGCACCAGATGCGTATTTAAACAACTGATGTCTCTTCAGTCATGATTGAGGCAAAAATATTTGAAGTATGTTTATAAATGCGAGTTGAATTGTTCAATCTAAGAATTTTTTACTATTTTGGAACAATGATAGTTGGTTTAGACTGTGCTGCTTATGTGCTGATTTCAGAATGATTAACTGTGGAACTTCAACCCGAAGGTAGCAAACATTGATCCATTGCCAATAGTACATGCTGCATTCGTTTACAAAAAGGTATTACCAATTTAACATTCGAAGAAGTTTCCATATTATTGCAAATAAAAACGTGCTATTTTGATTTTATACTTACAATATTATACTTTTTGTATTGGCTTAAAAATTGTACCCTTCAGAAACCTAAACCAAAGGACAGACTAGTTTGCTGTCTTGGTTGTCTTTATTTTTAGACGAAATTATAAACCTTTAATCGGGACCATGAATTTGTTTTGCCTTATATCTGGACCAAGACATTTTTAATAGAAAGACCACCATATTTTCTTTATAGTGAGGTATATTTGATGCCAACGTCAATGTAGTGTATAAGAAAGATTTTTCTACATGAACTTTCGAACAATAAACGGTTTTATTTCAAATCAAAATTAACTGCTTGAGACCAGTAAGATGCAAGGCGTCATTAACCTCCTAATATTGCATACAAAACATATAGAGGATGCAGTCATGATTACATGAGGAACGTCAAAAAGGAAGTTAAAAGATAATGAGTTTCATTTTGATATTTAAAAGTAAATAAACTCGGGTAGCAATCCACAGTTAGGTGTGTAGTTTCCCATTTTGGCCCCTGTGGATTTTTCAAATATAAGAGCTAATGTGCAATAAAATTTATTTTTGGATAGCTGAAGATTAATATAGCCTTCATAGTGGGTTTATAGGAACATCAAGATTGTGTAATGTATGTATTACAGGGGCGGATCCAGCCATTTTCAAAAGGGGAGATTCCCAACCAAAGATAAAGGAAGGGGGGTGTGTTCCAACTATATGTCCCCATTCAAATGCATTGATCGTCCAAAAAAGGGGGGTTCGAACATACAAACTGATTATACATATGCACATGTATGACACAAACAGTTGGTTTAATGTATTAGAAAGCCAGGAATAAAAGATGATTAAACATTTTGTGGTTCAGTTTTAATTTTATTTTCTAACTGTGGAGTGCTACCTCATCATAGATACCAGGATTGAAATTTTGTACGCCAGACGCGCGTTTCGTCTACAAAAGACTCATCAGTGACGCTCGAATCAAAAAAGTTAAAAAGGCCAAATAAAGTACGGAGAGAGAGTCAAAACTGTTTGCCGTATCTTCCACATCTGAGAAAAATACTGAGCAAACCCTTACTATCATTCAAAATAGAATTGATGTTATTGAGGAATCAATGGTCAAAATTTCAAAATCAGTAACTAACTTGTTGACTTTACAAAGTGACTCAAAAACTAACATAATCAGTGAAATACAAAACATGATCAAGTCAGTAAAGTGTACCCACAATCCACCTGATAGCAAAATGTATGAGTCACAATTAAAAGAAAAGAATTCAACAATTGAGAAACTTAAAAGAGATAACGAACTCCTCCGATCAAATAAAGAAAAAGATCTGAATACTGTAAAAAAGGATTTGGAGAAAAGAAACTTAGAACTTCAAAACCAACTTGAACAAATTAGAAAGTCAAAAATGGAATCTGATTTAGACAATGAAAAGCTAGTTTTCCTTATAGATAAAGCCAATAAAGATGGGGAAGAACTTAGGTATAATGTCAAAGCAAGAATTGAAGAAAAAGATGTAGTTATCAAGGACTTACAAGATAGGATACAGTCCTTTTTATATGACTGTCAGGGTTACCCGATTGAGCCATGGAAAAAACTCAAAGGACAAAATCAACAAAATGAAACAACTAGAAATGTAGGACATGTAGGAAATCAACAAAACAATATATCGACGCGAGAGAGTACAACAAATCATTTAAGTCCTACGGAAAAAGTTGCTCAACCTAACTCAAACTCTAACATGACAAATAGGAAAACAAATGATATCATTGAACTAGATAACACCGATGTCATCTTCATGCATGACTCTATTTGTCATTTTGTAGATATTAGAAGACTACTTTTAAGATCAGGTAAAGAGGGTATAAAATATACCACGTACACAATTGGAGAAGCTTTAGGGCAAGTAGACAGAGTCTCCTGTGTAGAAACAATCATTATACACGTAGGGATCAATAACCTGAAAAATGAATCAGCAGAAGACGCCTTTAGTAAATATACTGATCTAATAGAAAAGGCCTTAGGAAAAGCAGAATTGGTAGTTATTTCACTGGTAGTGCCTTCACAACTTGCAGGGCTTAACGTAAAAATCCAAGATTTTAATGACAGAATTTTGTCAAAATATGACACAGCTACTAACATAAAAATCTGTAGAAACAGCAACTTCATGACCAATGGTAATGTGGTAAAAAAATTATATTGGGATTCATTTAGACTGATGACAAATGAAGGAGTTCGTGTATTAGCTGGGAACCTAAGAAACACCTTATTCCCACGCACAATCTATCTATGAATTCATATAGAGAATCTCAGAAAGACACAATCAGGAATAGGAATGATTTTAACTACCCACACAATACACCTAATAGAAAGAACAGTGATCGTAGTGACAGAGGACGAATATCTGAGGCTCCAGATGCTAACCCCTACCAAAGGTCACCCAACATGTACTATGACAGAAAGCCAGAACACACTTATAATATGGGTTTTGATCATCAGACTTTAGCCGCTAGTATCGCATCGGCAGTAGCAAGTGTTTTTCACCATTATGGATCTTAGGAAAATAAGCTTAATGTAGACTATAAGATATCTCTTACTAATTAAAATATGTATTTTGATATGTTAAGAACTGATCATACATTTTGATTATTATTATTTCCATAAACTTCTTGTAGAAGTTATATTTTGTTGGTATTTTCTTTTAGCATGTGGAGAAAGGATTAGCCAAGGATGGCAAAAGAAAATATTGTAATACTTAGAATTATTTATAGTTCTGGAAATATTAAGTAATTTTCCAGCTTGTATCCTAGTAGAAGGCGAGCACTTTTATTTTATTTCTTCTAGAATATAGTTAAAGCAAATACTTATGTCGCAGATAGTGTATGCAAATTTAGAAATACTCAAGTACACCAAAAAACTAATAACTATGGAAAACTTATACTTGACTTATGCACAGAATCTCAATTAAGAATCCTTAACGGAAGAACACTTGGTGATTCGAAAGGTAAAATCACGTTCTATAATCATAATAGTGTGTCTATTGATGACTATTGCTTATGCTCATCTGAATTTTTACCAAATATTGTCAATTTTAGTGTAGGTCAATATGAACCAACAATCTCTGATCATTATCCAATTTCAATAACCATACTATCTCAATTAGTAAAGGAGCCAATGAATAATTATGTAAAGCCTACTCTTAGAAGAGTTAAATGGACTAATAAACGAGAAGAAATTTTTAAGTCTAATATGTTAAAATTTAACTTTAAAACTATTAACTCTGAATTAGATAATTTAACCCAAAAAATGGATGCAAATAATGCACTTGATTCCACTTTAGCTCAAAGTGTTATAATGACACAGTCTCAAGTATATCATCAATATTATACAATGCTGCTGTTTTAAGTAATACTAATAAAACCCCTGTTATAGCCAGAAGAAGTAAACGAAGAAAAGCAAAAAAGCCATATTATGATAATGAATGTGAATCTAAATATAGGTCTCTAAAAAGTCTGACTAGAAATTTGTGTACTGAGCCATGGAATGATAGTCTTAGACACAAAGTATTATATCATAAAAAGGAACTAAATAAAGTCATAAGGAAAAAATATAGACAGTTTTGACATAAAATGATAAAACAGATTATAGATTCAAATAATAGCTGTTCAGATGATTTTTGGAAAACTATTAAAAAACTAAAAAAGGAGAACTTCAAGGATCCTAGCTCTAACATACAACCTAAAGAATGGTTTGAATATTTTAATAAATTAATGAATATTGATTATGATAAAAATGTACTTAACGATCAGAAAATTTATACTGCTTTTAATGATTGTAATACTGAGATTTTAAACAGTTATATTACAACTGAGGAGGTGGTTATTGCAGCTAAATCTTTAAAGAATAATAATGCAAATGGTTCAGATTGTATTACAAATGAAATGTTGCAAATATCTTGTAATATGAATATTGATGTTTATGTAAAATTGTTTAATCTTATTCTTAAGTCTGGTATTTACCCAACTTTATGGAGAGAAAATTTTATTAAGCCCATTTTTAAGGGTGGGTGTTTTAATGATCCATCTAATTATCGAGGTATAGCCCTTTCAAGTTGTTTAGGAAAATTCTTTCTTAAAGTTTTATATAGTAGATTAGAAAAATATCTTGAAGGAAATAAAATTATTTGTCGTGAGCAAATTGGATTTAGAAAGGGAAGTCGAACAAGTGATCATGTTTTGACTCTTAAAACTATTATTGATAAGGCATTTAAATCATCAAAAAAGATATATGCCTGTTTTATAGATTTCAGGAAGGCATTTGATACTATTAACAGGGAGGCTCTCTTTTACAAATTGTCTTATTACAACATAGATGGCCTCTTTTTCGGTATAATGAGAGATATGTATAAAGAGGTTTTGTACTCCGTGAAGATCTCTGAAGGTGTCACTGATTTTTTTAATTCCACAGTTGGGGTAAAACAAGGGTGTATTTTAAGTCCCGCATTATTTTCTTTATTTATATTAATGATTTACCCCCTATTTTTGACTCCACATGTGATCCGCCCAAGTTAGATGATAATGATTTCATGTTTGTTATATGCTGATGATTTAGTTCTTATTTCTGAAACTGCTAATGGCCTACAAAAATGCCTTGATAAGCTAAGTTTATATTGCACTAGTTGGGATTTAACAGTAAATCTTTGACAAAACCAAAATTATGATTTTTAACAAATCTGGTAAAAAACTTTCAAAAGACAAGTTTGTATTTAATGATAATGTTTTGGAACACTGTACAGAATATAAATATTTGGGTATACTGTTTAAACCCTCTGGTAGTTTTACTGAGGCAGTGAGACTTCTTTGTAAAAAAGCCTCAAAAGCTATATTTTGTATTAGAAAACTGTTATTTTCTGAAGATATTAATGTTTTACCTTACCTCAAGCTTTTTGATGCTTGTGTTAAACCTATACTTCTTTATTGTAGTGAAGTTTGGTCTCTATATATGATTAAAGATATTACAAATCTAGAGTCAAAATATTGGTCATTGGCTACCAATAAAATTCAGATTAAATTTGCAAAAACTTTAATTGGAGTAAATAAAATAGCTGTCAATTTAGCAGTGCTAGCTGAACTTGGTATGTATCCAGTTTTTATAGAAGCATTAAAACTGTCAATTGGCTTCTGGTTGCATGTGATAAAATCTGGTAATAATTGTTTACTTAAAGATGTATATAGTTCAAACCTGCAATTAACCAATGGATTTGCGAAAAAGATTGAACAGCTACTTGCTACATTAAATTTTTCACATGTTTGGGAAAATCATGATACTATTTCAAAAAGGCGTTTATTATATGCACTTCATACCAAACTTAATGATAGATATCTGAATTATTGGAAAGAAAATATTTTTTGTGATGATAAATCATTGCACGGTAATAAGCTCAGAACATATAGGCAGCTTAAAGAAAATTACAAATTGGAAACCTATTTATTGTTAAATATTGACAGAAAAGTAATAGGACATTTTACCAAAATTCGCATAAGTAATAGTGTTCTTAAAATTGAACAAGGACGACACACTAAAACACCTGTAGAAGAAAGAATTTGTCCCTTGTGTCTTTTAGAAGTAGAAGATGAATTTCATTTCACTATAATATGTACAAAACTAAATACAATTAGAGAACAATTATTTTCCAAAATTAGTGAAATAGTTCCCTCTTTTTTAAATATGACTTTGTATACCTGTGGTGAGACTGATATAATTAAAATTGTTGTAAAATTGATAAGCACCATGTATAATTCTAGAAATGCTTTATTGAGTTCTTAATAACTTTGTGGTACCACCTCCTCAACAGAGATTATATACATTCATTTATTATTGTAACAATATTTTCTTTTTATAATGGAGGGGATATACAGTTATATATATATAATGTTTATAAATGTGGTCAGATTTTGTTTGTATGTTTTTGTATTGTCTTGGTAACAATCCTATAGTTTTGGATTTGAACCAATAAAATTATCTTATCTTATCTTATCTATCCACATCTTTTTGGAATTAAAAAATGTTTAATCTTGAACTTGTTTTGGGTGCTTGGATTCTAGCTCCACTGGTATTTAGTAGAAACACGTGTCTGGCGCGCCAAATTATCACTTTGATATCTTAAATGAGTTTTCTAATATCTAAAACAGCTATTTTATTCATTGCAATGTTCACCTCAACACCGTTTTAATTAAAATAATACCTGATAACCGCCTCAATGATCACACGCCTTGAACAAACATACATATGAAAGATGGTTGTTGATCACAGGAGGCTAGCATTAATTTAATCGCATTTCTTTTTCCGACCATTGGAATCGAATCTTGACAACGAGTATGTTCAATGAATAATTTATGATAATGTTTCCTTTTATTACTTTTTGATAGGAATTTCTTCAGTACAATACCGGCATTGTCCTGTTTTTGTTGTAAATCAGATCAAGGTAAGTTATGCTGTAAAGGGGCAGGGTGCCCGGGCCCCCGCTTATGGAGCTATATTTATGGTCAATACAGACTGTTTACCTGTTCCATTCCAAATGTTGCCTTTCAGTGACAGTAATAGACAAACAAAGATATGGGGTATCAATCCATGACACAAAATCAATACATGCACCGCAAATAACACAAAAAAGCAAAGGAACAGCGCTTTTATTGCTGTTCTTCATCTCAAAGTCACAGTGAGGCCTTTCAACACGGAGCAAAATAACTCTCACCTCACTGCAAGTTTAAGACGGCCCCTAACACCGACTTGAGCGGAATTCTTTGCTAAAATAATGTAAGCATACTATATATTTCTATTTATAGTCCGTACTGTTTATTCCATCGAAAGAGATAAAATGACAAGAGGTTGAGTAGTACAACCAGTACGTCGCCACATATTACTGTATCTGTTCAAATTTAGTCAGCAATAAAAGATTGTTTTTATTGTTTGCATTTATTTTCTTCTGGGAGTGTGTGTCAATCCATCTATTCCGTATATAGGCAAGGATTTCCGATGACGTCTGCGTGAAGATTTTCCAAAATGACCACATCCACAAGTCCAGTAGCGTGCCTTTACTGTAGTTTCGCATGTTGAGACAAAGTTTCTGGTCAATTGACGCACACCAGTTCTATCACGCGTTCTTTGTAGAGTAATTAATCACGTCTCTTTCCTATCTACACTTCAGATTGATTGATTTTTTTTGTGTTAACGCCACCTTCTGCACTATTGGCTATATCGTTGCGGCAAGTTTTTATTGGCGCTCCAGGGAGCCGAAGAGGATCACCGACCTTTGGCAAGAAAAATTGAAATCCTTGTCGATGAAAGTTGGAGTCGAACGCACGTGCGGGATTGGAATTCACAACCTCAGTGTTGACAGGCTAGTGATACTGTACTTAGACAACTCGGTCATCGAGGCCCCTATGAACTTCTGCATTACAGTGTACCTTATTATTTTAGTAAGCTCGTCTCTACGAGTAAACTTTAGGAACGGACGGGGGGGGGGGGACAGTCAAATTAATCAAAATCGAATTAAATGCAGCCATATAATTTGGTGCATATGTATCTTCAGTGAATTGACAATACGCAATGAACTGGAGCTTTATGTGGGCCGTATTTCTCTCCAATCAGTGGGTCTGATTAACTGGAACCTCATGTGACCCATATTTCCCGCCAATCAGTGGGTCTGATGAACTGGAGCTTCATGTGAGCCATATTTCCCGCCAATCAGCTAGTCTGATGAACTGAAGCCTCATGTGATCCCTATTTCCCGCCAATCAGTGGGTCTGATGAACTGGAGCCTCATGTGGTCCATATTTCCCGCCAATCAGCGGATCTGGTGAATTGATGCCTCATGTGATCCATATTTGATTTTCCCGCCAATCAGCTAGTCTGATGAACTGAAGCCTCGTGTGATCCCTATTTCCCGCCAATCAGTGGTTCTGATGAACTGGAGCCTCATGTGGTCCATATTTCCCGCCAATCAGCGGGTCTGGTGAATTGATGCCTCATGTGATCCATATTTGATTTTCCCGCCAAACAGTGTGTCTGATATAAAGATATATGAAGACATTTTACTCTCTACCTGTTTTTGTCAAGCCTGCAACATTTATGTCGGAAAAGCGAGACATAGCGAGCCTAGATTCCATCGTCGGCGTCTACAATTAGGTTCAGTCTGTGGTTAAAGTTTTTTACTTTGTCAAACCTTATGAAATTTAGATAGAAGCTTGTTTATGACCAAAAGACAGTATGCAGAGCAAAAATTTGAAAATATTTATTGTCATTTTCCGTATTTTACTAATTAATATACAGCCTTTTATAGCTGACTGTGCGGTACGGGTTTTGCTCATTATTGAAGGCCGTAAGGTGAATTATAGTTTTTAACTTCTATGTCATTTGATCACCAGGCTGAAGCTAGCGAACAATAACTAGCGAACAATAAGCCAGCGAACAATAAGGCGATATATCTAAAAACCGAAAAAATGAATAAGACAGCAACGGCCGTTAAATGAAAAATATTTAAACAGGCAGAAATTCCGTCCAAATATTGCAATTTCAACTCTATCATGAAATAGTATTTATCCCATCCATTGATAAAACAAGTCACATCTCTTTTTAGGCTAATATTCAGTACCACAGTAAATCTGCATCTGCCAACGGATTATTTGTAGGTGTAAAACCACCAACGCACCCACTTCCATTTAGAACGTATGTACAAGTAGTCCTTCCATGTAAAATACAGCACCTTTGATGTCATTGTTTAATTGAACTAAGATACACATTTGCAGAAATGGGGGTTGGCCTATTCCATGGCTTCTTGAGAAAAATAATGAGGGGTTTCACGGGGTATGACTATATAAGTCTTGTAGAGGAGAAACAGGCGCTTCTCTTGCGCAAGGTATCGAAGGGCGCTATGTTAAAAAATCTGAAACTAGAGCTCAAAATTTGAAAAAAAAAATGTTAAAAACAGGGGGATTGGCCTATTCCATGGCTTGTAGAGAAAAAAAAAGAAAGGTGTCACGGGGTATGACTATATAGGTCTTGTAGAGGAGAAACAGGCGCATCTTTTGCGTAAGGTATCGAAACGCGCTATGTTCAAAAATCTGAAACTAGAGCTCCAAATTTGAAAAAAAATTTGTTAAAAACAGGGGGGTTGGCTTATCCATGGTTTCTAGAGAAAAATAATGGGGGTGTCACGGGGTATGACTATATAGGTCTTGTAGAGCAGAAACAGGCGCATCTCTTGAGCAAGGTATCGAAGGCGCTATGTTCAAAAATCTGAAACTAGAGCTCAAAATTTGAAAAAAATTGTTAAAAACAGGGGGGTTCGCCTATTCCATGGCTTCAAGAGAAAAATAATGAAGGGTGTCACGGGGTATGACTATATAGGTCTTGTAGAGGAGAAACAGGCGCATCTTTTGCGCAAGGTATCGAAGGGCGCTATGTTCAAAAATCTGAAACTAGAGCTCAAAGTTTGAAAAAAAAAATGTTAAAAACAGGGGGGTTGGCCTATTCCATGGTTTCTAGAGAAAAATAATGAGGGGTGTCACGGGGTATGACTACATAGGTCTTGTAGAAGAGAAACAAGCGCATCTTTTGCGCAAGGTAACGAAAGGCTCTATGTTCGAAAATCTGAAACTAGAGCTCAAAATTTGAAAAAAAATTTATTAAAAACAGGGGGTTGGCCTATTCCATGGCTTCTAGACAAAAATAATGGGGGGTGTCACGGGGTATGACTATATAGGTCTTGTAGAGGAGAAACAGGCGCATCTCTTGCGCAAGGTATCGAAGGGCGCTATGTTCGAAAATCTGAAACTAGAGCTCAAAATTTGAAAAAAAATTGTTAAAAACAGGGGGGTTAGCCTATTCCATGGCTTCTACAGAAATATAATGAGGGGTGTCACGGGTAATGACTATATAGGTCTTGTAGAGGAGAAACAGGCGCATCTTTTGCGCAAGGTATCGAAGGGCGCTATGTTCAAAAATCTGAAACTAGAGCTCAAAATTTGAAAAAAAATTGTTAAAAACAGGGGGGTTGGCCTATTTGATGGCTTCTAGAGAAAAATAATGAGGGGTGTCACGGGGTATGACTATATAGGTCTTGTAGAAGAGAAACAGGCGCATCTTTTGCGCAAGGTAT
The DNA here is from genome assembly GCF_021869535.1 of Mytilus californianus. NCBI lineage: Eukaryota > Metazoa > Mollusca > Bivalvia > Mytilida > Mytilidae > Mytilus > Mytilus californianus. The sequence goes on along the minus strand of NW_026262669.1, from coordinate 4,205,562 downwards.
AGAAGGGTGCTATGTTCAAAAATTTGAAACTAGAGCTCAAAATTTGAAAGAAAATTGTTAAAAACAGGGGGGTTGGCCTATTCCATGGCTTCAAGAGATAAATAAAGAGGGGTGTCACGGGGTATGACTATATAGGTCTTGTAGAGGAGAAACAGGCGCATTTTTTGCGCAAGGTATCGAAGGGCGCTATGTTCAAAAATCTGAAACAAGAGTTCAATATTTGAAAAAAAATTCTTAAAAACAGGGGAGTTGGTCTATTCCATGGCTTCTACAGAAAACTAATGAGGGGTGTCACGGGGTATGACTATATAGGTCTTGTAGAGGAGAAACAGGCGCATCTCTTGCGCAAGGTATCGAAGGGCGCTATGTTCAAAAATCTGAAACTAGAGCTCAAAATTTGAAAAAAATTGTAAAAAACAGGGGGGTTGCCCTATTCCATGGCTTCTAGAGAAAAATAATGAGGGGTGTCACGGGGTATGACTATATAGGTCTTGTAGAGGAGAAACAGGCGCTTCTCTTGCGCAAGGTATCGAAGGGCGCTATGTTCGAAAATCTGAAACTAGAGCCAAAAATTTGAAAAAAAATAGTTAAAAACAGGGGGTTGGCCTATTCCATGGCTTCTACAGAAAAATAATGAGGGGTGTCACGGTTAATGACTATATAGGTCTTGTAGAGGAGAAACAGGCGCATCTTTTGCGCAAGGTATCAAAGGGCGCTATGTTCAAAAATCTGAAACAAGAGCTCAAAATTTGAAAAAAAATTGTTAAAAACAGGGGGGTTGGCCTATTCCATGGTTTCTAGAGAAAAATAATGAGGGGTGTCACGGGGTATGACTATATAGGTCTTGTAGAGGAGAAACAGGCGCATCTTTTGCGCAAGGTATCGAAGGGCGCTATGTTCAAAAATCTAAACTAGAGCTCAAAATTTGAAAAACAATTGTTAAAAACAGCGGGTTGGCCTAATCCATGGCTTCTACAGAAAAATAATGAGGGGTGTCACGGGGTATGACTATATAGGTCTTGTAGAGGAGAAACATGCACATCTTTTGCGCAAGGTATCGAAGGGTGCAATGTTCAAAAATCTGAAACTAGAGCTCAAAATTTGAAAAAAATTTGTTAAAAACAGGGTGGTTGGCCTATTCCATGGCTTTTACAGAAAAATAATGAGGGGTGTCATGGGGTATGACTATATAGGTCTTGTAGAGGAGAAACAGGCGCATCTTTTGCGCAAGGTATCGTAAGTCGCTATGTTCAAAAATCTGAAACTAGAGCTCAAAATTTGAAAAAAAATTGTTAAAAACAGGGGGGTTGGCCTATTCCATGGCTTCTACAGAAAAAAAATGAGGGTGTCACGGGGTATGACTATATAGGTCTTGTAGATGAGAAACAGGCGCATCTTTTGCGCAATGTATTGAAGGGCGCTATGTTCAAAAATCTGAAACTAGAGCTCAAAATTTGAAAAAAAATTGTTAAAAACAGGGGGGTTGGCCTATTCCATGGCTTCTAGAGAAGAATAATGAGGGGTGTCACGGGGTATGACTATACAGGTCTTGTAGAGGAGAAACAGGCGCATCGTTTGCGCAAGGTATCGAAGGGCGCTATGTTAAAAAATCTGAAACAAGAGCTCAAAATTTTAAAAAAAATTGTTAAAAACAGGGGAGTTGGCCTATTCCATGGCTTCTACAGAAAAATAATGAGGGGTGTCACGGGGTATGACTACATAGGTCTTGTAGATGAGAAACAGGCGCATCTTTTGCGCAATGTATTGAAGGGCGCAATGTTCAAAAATCTGAATTTAGAGCTCAAAATTTGAAAAAAAATTGTTAAAAACAGGGGGTTGGCCTATTCCATGGTTTCTAGAGAAAAATAATAAGGGGTGTCACGGGGTATGACTATATAGGTCTTGTAGAGGAGAAACAGGCGCATCTTTTGCGCAAGGTATCGAAGGGCGCTATGTTAAAAAATCTGAATCTAGAGCTCAAAATTTGAAAAAAAATTGTTAAAAACAGGGGGGTTGGCCTATTCCATGGCTTCTACAGAAAAAAAATGAGGGTGTCACGGGGTATGACTATATAGGTCTTGTAGATGAGAAACAGGCGCATCTTTTGCGCAATGTATTGAAGGGCGCAATGTTCAAAAATCTGAAACTAGAGCTCAAAATTTGAAAAAAAAATTGTAATAAACAGGGGGGTTGGCCTATTCCATGGCTTCTATAGAAAAATAATGAGGGGTGTTACGGGGTATGACTATATAGGTCTTGTAGAGCAGAAACAGGCGCATCTTTTGCGCAAGGTATCGAAGGGCGCTATGTTAAAAAATCTGAATCTAGAGCTCAAAATTTGAAAAAAAATTGTTAAAAACAGGGGGGTTGGCCTATTCCATGGTTTCTAGAGAAAAATAATAAGGGGTGTCACGGGGTATGACTATATAGGTCTTGTAGAGGAGAAACAGGCGCATCTTTTGCGCAAGGTATCGAAGGGCGCTATGTTCAAAAATCTGAAACTAGAGCTAAAAATTTGAAAAAAAATTGTTAAAAACAGCGGGTTGGCCTATTCCATGGCTTCTAGAGAAAAATAATGAGGGGTGTCACGGGGTATGACTATAAAGGTCTTGTAGAAGAGAAACATGCACATCTTTTGCGCAAGGTATCGAAGGGCGCAATGTTCAAAAATCTGAAACTAGAGCTCAAAATTTGAAAAAAAATTGTTAAAAACAGGGGGCTTGGCCTATTCCATGGCTTCTACAGAAAAATAATGAGGGGTGTCACGGGGTATGACTATATAGGTCTTGTAGAGGAGAAACAGGCGCATCTTTTGCGCAAGGTATCGTAAGTCGCTATGTTCAAAAATCTGAAACTAGAGCTCAAAATTTGAAAAAAATTGTTAAAAACAGGGGGGTTGGCCTATTCCATGGCTTCTACAGAAAAATAAAGAGGGTGTCACGGGGTATGACTATATCGGTCTTGTAGAGGAGAAACAGGCGCATCTTTTGCGCAATGTATTGAAGGGCGCTATGTTCAAAAATCTGAAACTAGAGCTCAAAATTTGAAAAAAAATTGTTAAAAACAGGGGGAATGGCCTATTCCATGGCTTCTAGAGAAAAATAATGAGGGGTGACACGGGGTATGACTATATAGGTCTTGTAGAAGAGAAACAGGCGCATCTTTTGCGCAAGGTATCGAAGGGCTCTATGTTCAAAAATCTAAAACTAGAGCTCAAAATTTGAAAGAAAATTGTTAAAAACAGGGGGGTTGGCCTATTCCATTACTTGAGAAAAATAATGAGGGGTGTCACGGGGTATGACTATATAGGTCTTGTAGAGGAGAAACAGGCGCATCTTTTGGGCAAGGTATCGAAGGGCGCTATGTTAAAAAAATTGAAACTAGAGCTCAAAATTTAAAAAAAAAATGTTAAAAACAGGGGGTTGGCCTATTCCATGGCTTCTACAGAAAAATAATGGTGGGTAGTAGTGTAAAAAGGGGGAGTCTGCCTCACTTGCCATTTTTAAGCACAAATCCTGCATAGGGACCCCAACCTCAAACATAAAATGCAAATGCATTGTGTTTCAACTAGTCTAAGGGTAGAAACAAGAATATGGCTTTTTGTAAACAATGGTAGAGACACCTTAAAGGGATGTAATCCTAGGGGTAGATACAAAAATATGGCTTTCGTACAAAAGATGGAGGAACTCAGAAGTTCAAAAATCGTAGACGACGATTTTATTGATAATGTTTTCGAGGAAAGGGAAAGGACCAGAGCCTGGAAACCCTAAAATGGAAGGAACTCCCAACCTGGGTAAAATATAAAATCCTAGAAGTGGTAGAAGTAGATGGAAAGTTTGGGAGGAGTAAGATCCTCACCTTGAAAAACAAAGAAGGAGAAACGACAAGGGTATGGGCCTGCAGTAGTCTGAACAAAGAGAAGGAACCCTTGGAATGAGCCTTCGTGAGAAGTACAGGCTTAAAAGTTAGTAAAAAGACCAAACAGGAGTACTTTTCTTGCGATCTTGTAAGAAATTAATTGAAAAAAAAAAAAAAAAATGGGGTGGGTGGGGTATAAAAAAAATATTCCAATCCGACATTTCTGCCGGATCGGAAAGTTTTTTTGTTTTTGTTTTCTTTAATGCTTTAAACGGAGCACATCGTGAAATGAAGCAGAACGGAACAAATCGTGAAACGATGTGTGTAGTGAAGCGTAATGGAATGTGTGACGTTTTTACGGCGCATGCGCATTATGGTCCTCACTAAAAGTGGTGGAAGGTTGTCGCAGCTGATCTTTCTCATCATAGTAATTCTTGAGGCAGCTTGCGATCTTACCAAACTCAGCATCATCAATTTGTTTATCATCAGCCAAAGCAGTACTAATACATTGTTCATCCAAGGATTTTGTGGACTGTGCCAATCGCAAGGTGTCGCGGTGTTTTTTCTTCTTTTTCATGATACGCCCTGAGATCAGTGTGAGTACCATCACGCCAGTGGCACTCAAGCAAGCAAGGGATCCTAGGGGAAGGGAGGCTATAATACCTATAACGGTCAAAGCTGAACCCATGGTGCAGCTGGTCAACATCAAACTGGCTACGGAACACACACCCTGTGCTATAGACACTACTTTATCGAGTCGTTTGTAGATCTTCAAGGTACGTTGATACTTAAGAATATCCGCGTTGAGTTGGTATTCCATACATTCGACTCTGGTCTGCCGGTATCCAGAATCTAAATCATCCATTTATTTATAGGAGCATACCGAGGAGGGGAATGTTTTTGAAGGGCTGTTAGCACCTAAGATCAGACCGGCTCCGTCGTGGAATTGCTGACCACGCTTTAAGTAGAGTCCATCACCATAGGTAATCCATGCGTTTGAGGGTTTGAGGTAGAGACCGTTGCCACTAGGTTTCACGGTATAAACACACCCACCACGTTTCAGGTACAATCCAGACCCTAAGGCCTTGTTGATGGCTACACCACCCAGACCGCTCAAGGCTCTAACACCCAAGGCAGGTAGAATTGTCTTAGCTACCATGGGATGTGCCCTCATTACCAGCCCTGCCAACATGGGTAGGAATCCACCTACTTTTTGCATGTTTTCCTTCATTTGGGCGGCACTCAGCTACAGATTCATACCACCAGTACCTTTCTGGAGAAGCTTAATAATCTTTTGAACCTGCCGAGAGGTGAGCCACATCTTGTGTTCACCTTGCAGGTTCGCGTGGGACAAACGAATGGAGACCGGACAACCTTGCTTGACAGCCTGTTGTAGTTTATCAGCTTGACCTTTTGTCAAGGTCAAACCATGTTCGTGATAAGTCATTTATTTATACCTCACGAAGATGAAAGCGGATGGTGAGATGTTCACCCCTGAAATCGATGGGCCTACCATCTTGATCGGTGAGATACGTTTGCATGCGATTGATGGTTCGCAAGGTCACCGGCAAGTATACTAGATTCTTGGGGGTTATCTTCATACCAGGACCGTCTGCGGGAAAGAAGCTGTAGATGGTAGACTGCTGTGTACCATTCACATAACTTCCATGGATGATATCACTATTCACCTGAATGCTGTTGATGCTGATGATATTTACAATTTGTTCCCCTTCTGTATAGCCATCTGTGATCATATCGAATGTGTTAATCTGCCGCTTGAATCCCAAGACGGTGTTGATGCTATTGACAACGTTGAAGTATACTTGATAGTGTCTGGCGAGGGTTAGCGTTGCTTTTAGGGTCGCCCGGTTGACATCGATGATGATCTTTGTTTTGTGTTTGTTGAGCCGTAGGCGCCGCTGGATCTCATTGTTGATGTCTTCGATGTCATAGGAACCTGTGCTCAGTGCGATGGGAAACCAGTTGGCACCATCGTCGGGGGAGTAGCGGAAGGAATTGTTACCTGTATGAATGTTGGGGATGGAGTTATAGGTTTCCAGGTTCACTAATGCCATCTCATAGGTCTTGGATTCCTTGAGTTCCAGTGGGGGGTTGAACCAGGTAAGGATTTGACTATCGTTTCCAGAGACGACGAACGAGAACCCCTGTTTGGGGTCAGTGTTTTTTGCAATTCGTCGCAAAAATGTGTTATCCATTTATTTATGGTACACCATTGTCACATATTTTTGCTTCCACTCTTCGATATCGTCATACTGCTCCTTGAGGTGTCTACCAGCCTTCACCACGATCGCATAGACTTCGGCAGGGCGGCTGCAAAGAGGAGTAAATTTTATCCATTTTTTACTTTTAGAACACAACGTTCATCTTCTGACCATCGGATTCAAACTGTAGGATTCTGTCGGAAATGATAAGTGCAAATGCTCTGGTGTTGGCCTCCACGTTACGCTCGAACTGGGCCCGGATCTGAATGTCCACCGTCGATTCTTTCAGCCTCTCGGACTGGTGACTCACGTCAATGACAAACAAGGGGTACAGATTGATGAAGTCAGAGGGGTTGATGCCAACGTTGCTGAGGAGGGTGTCCATGTTGTGTAATTTCTTCCTGAAGTCAGCAGCCTCTTTGAACACTCTGGCTACCCTGTTTTCGGTGAAAACGGCATTGTAGTCGACGGCCGGGTAGCGTTCAGCGTTGAGAGTGACATGGATGTTTTGCAATCGACAGAAATCGAACACGGCAACTTTGCGCTCCTGGTTCCCACTTCTCTCGGTTTGGAAGGCAACGATGATGTTCCTGGGCTTCTCGCGACCGCTCTTGGCAAATAAACGCCAGCTGAACTGTGAGGCTTGGGGGACGGCTATGGAATCGCACTGCCTCATTCGAAATCCACAGTTGATCTTCGCTTTACTCTGAATGGTTTTGTTTAGCTGCATCTTGTTTTCGTCTAAAGGAGTGACGTGGGGGACGAACCATGAGATCTTACGCAGGACAACTTTTCCCACGTCGACGGCGTGGTCCCTCAGGATGGCATTTGTATCTGAATCGCGCACGAGTGTGATTTCATGCCTGAACCCGTACACGATCTTGTCGTAGTCAACAGCGAACCCTAAAATGTGCTTCAGGGGGATGGCGAATGAAAACGACCCTTTGTTTGCCGGCTTGGCAATGATGTAGCCACGGCGCGCTACAAAGCCGGTGTTGTTTGCATGGGCGTCGATGGAGGAATCCTTGAACCACAGTTGGTTGAACCCTTGTGATTTGGAAAAGTCGACGGGGTAGGTCAACATTTCCATCATGGTGGTGGCGACGCCGGGGTCGTTGATGTGCTCAATTTGCTGGCCGGAGAGTCGATAGCTGATGGTTCAGAAGAGATAAATGATACCATTATGGACGAGGGACACGAGATCAGCGTCGGCATATGCAGTGCCGTCGTTCTTTAGGAGCCGTCCTACTACCAAGAGATAACTCTCGGTGGGGTGTAGGAACAAATCCTGGGTTTCGATGTTGATTCGGATTTCAAAATCGGCACTGTTCAGCTGGGCACCGGCTTGTGGTTCGTATTCTCGAACCTGATATTCCTGGAGACTTTCGTGGAAGGTCAACCCTTCGGTGATTGTAAGGATGTCAGACATAATGTATTTATTTATAGCGTTGGACGAAGTCATGGATGGTTTTGATACCAGAGCCGGAGATAAGATTGTTCAACCGAACTTGCTCTGGCTTCTTGCGTTGAACACTTGACTGTTGGGGGGTTTTATTGCGTTTCCTGGGGCGGGTCACTTTATCAATCACATGGTCGACGGCTTTGGAGGCCCCATTTTCAACACCTTTCAAGGCTGCATTCGTGGCAGCACTCACGGCCTTACTTCCTATGGTTTTGGCGGCAGAGGAAGTAAACATGCGTCCAGCCAAACTGGCGATTGTGTCAAACAGTCCTCTACCACCGTAGGCGTACTTTCGAGCGTAACCTTTTTTGATTTGCAACATTTATTTATAGGATGCTACGATGAAGCGCCTTATATTCCTCGATGCTGATATATCTACCCTTTCTCATAGCATCGATAATCGACACAATTTCGTTGCGCACACCATTATTTCCTGCCTGGTATGCTGCGGCACACAGTTCCAAGCGATCGAGAAGCTGCTTGAAGTTTGAAGGTAAAAACACGGTTTGCAGCCCACTGCCAAACTTATTCTTTTGGTAGATGTGGGACACGATTTCCTTCCACTTGTAACCCTTATTCGCCTTTGAGGTTATCGAGAGGGTGGAATTGCCTTGATACATGGCACCGGAACTTTTTAGAATCTGTGCATAGTCCTCTAGGTCTTCGGGCTCGAACGATTCTGGATTCTTTTTCACCATGAGTTCCCAGAGACCAAGGGTTCCTTTGTACCTCACACCATCCACGAAAATATCATCACCGTCAAAAGTAACTGGTGAGCTTCCGATAAAGATACTATCGTTTTCAGATCGCAATCCAAAGGTGTGGTCGGCGGAAGGAGTCATACTGAGCTGCAAATACTGCCGTGCTCGGGGTCCAAGGACGGTGTATGTAGGTGGTGCGATTGGTAGTGGGTCGGCAAACTCGGGCGGTGGAGGAGGAAGGGCTGGCACTGCTGCAGGAAGGTCTGCTATCATTTTGGTGATCTGTGAAGCTACCTCTCGCTGAGCCTCAACCACAGGCTTAAACACCTTTGCATACCAGCCTTTAGTCACAGGTTCATTGGCCGATTTTGGAGTTGGGAGATTGGTGATTGGGTGTCGCAGCATATCTATTTCACCATTTACCCTTCCCCCGGTCGAAGGCAAGCACTTCGCCACATCTTTCTCGATGCCGTTTAAACGTTTCTTCTCCACCTCAAGCTCTTTCGAGATTGCTTCGAGCGCAGCCTCTAGATCATTGATGTCTTTTATACCATCTTTCAACTGTTGGGTAACCCACCGTTTTGTCACGGCATCCGAGCTGTCCTTGGGATATCCTAGGCTAGTAATGCGATTGTCGTTCATATCCAAATCCTGCAGCATTCGCCAAATGGATGTGCGCTTTCTTGCATGAGATCCAAACTTATCCATTTATTTATAGAGTGAGAAGATTGTATCTTCCAGCGATTTTCCAGTCGCCAACACTTTCAACACAAATAGGCAAAAGTGACCACACACCACCGAGCCTCGTTGCTGTAATTTATCGGTGCTATATTGAATTTCAGGCTGTAAGTAGTTCACCATCTCTGCAGGCGGTGGCAATCCATAAGAGTCAAAGTAATACTTTACCGGTCCACGTTTATACCAGCAAGTCCAATGCGTTCCAGGACCCTCCCAGCTTTCATGATTCAAGATTCCACATTCGACGCGGCGCGGACTAGGTGGTAGGGTATCTCGCATAAACACCCCTCTAAAACTTGGGATTCCTAGGGCTGTGACGGCGTTCTCCAATTCCTTATTCGACAGAGGCTCGTGGGGAAGAACTACATTGTGCACCTCGATGTATTTCATTCTTTTCTGAGTTTTACCCATACTGTGGATTCATTATTATTCGTTGGATACCAATTTTTGTGGGTTTCGAGGGTACAGGTGAACCACGAATTCAAATGTTCAACGAATAACATATTTTCAATAGGCTTTGTTTACAGAGATTGGCAAAACTATGAAATCAAATATCCACGAATATGCAAGTTTTCAGCAATCCACGAAAATTAGTACCCACGAAATTAAATGAATCCACAGTACTTTATTTATTGCAGGCGGTGTTGCTCCTCAATTTTATAATGTCCGTGACTAAGGGTGCTAATTCCGTCGGGCAGAATGTGTCGCTTGGTATCTTTAGCCGAAAGTGCAACCTTGTTGATCTCCTGAATGTAGATCTGATGGCGGTAACTTCGGAAAATATTCATCGGTCGGTATATTTCCTGTTGGGTGTCAAAACATCTCTTATAGTTGTCAAAGGTAATATGCTGCTTGATGACAGCCTTTGTAACTCCCTTTGCTTTCTTGGTAGTGTCTCCATCATCCATTTTGTACGCATATAATTTTGGTCGAAGTCCCACGAAGCCAGTCATCCAAGGACGATGTATGTAGGTGGTGCGATGGGTAGTGGGTCGGCAAACTCGGGCGATGGAGGAGGAAGGGCTGGCACTGCTGCAGGAAGGTCTGCTATCGTTTTGGTGATCTGTGAAGCTATCTCTCGCTGAGCCTCAACCACAGGCTTAAACACCTTGGAAAGGTCTCGGCTAAGTCAAATCTTATAGCGTTTGAAAAGATATCTCTCATTTAGCGTTTAAAAACTTGTTGAAACAATGGGGGTAACGAGTATGGTTGTATTCTCTTCGAAAGCTTCAAGTGTCTTAGGCATAGGTCTTTACGCGGTTGGCATGGGTGTGTACACTGGTGGTCTCGAATCGTCTTGGTAGGGCATTGGGGTAGAGGAAAGCGCTCACCTTACCATACTGGCGGCCAGAGTTTCATACGTCGAAATCACCTACACCGCTATCGATCGGGCGGGGGATCGCGCGACCACACTTCCAACACATACTCCTCATATCGACTGAGTCCCACTCGAACTTACATTTGCAGGGCCACTAAAACTTGTAGGGCTGGGGTTCCTCTGTGTCTTCATACTCCATTTCCAGGAAGAAATCTTCAAACTGATCCATTCTTTATCTTATACCTCATAGAACTCATCTAATTTGTATCGGTATTTCCCTGCTGACTTGGGCTCGTGAGATCGATGGTTACAAATCCATAGGGTTGGGACCAGCAATGCTTACACAGAGAGTCAAATTGTTACTTGGTAAGATCGTTGCAGTGGTCACGCCGGATATGATCGAGATTCTTAGCATCTTACTGAAAGAGACAGATAAAGTTTGCATTTTCTCGGATCGATTGTCGGGGCAGATTGAAGTAGTTCTGGCACAGGTAGAAACAATCGACGTTGTTGTGGCGACCGCGCACGTAGTAATCTTCACACGTGTTCTGTTTGCTTAGCATCAAGTCGTCGAACACCATGAGGTTCTTGCGGCTGGGGTCAATTTCACGGGGGTCTGGTACATCGCTCCCTTGCTCGAAGAAAAAAGTGTCGATACCATTTGGGTGTCGTGGTTGTGGTAAGGCGTTGACCACATCGATCAACGAGTAGGGTGACTTGCCCTTGCACTGTAGGAGGTCTCGGATATCTTCCTTAGGGAAGCCTTTTCCCAGCGCTTGCTGTAGCGATTTTCCGAAAACGTACAATCGATCGTAGTCGAGCCATCCATCGCGCAGGAGTAGGTTGTTCAACAGCGTTGTCTTACCACAGTCCGACTTCCAAATGATCAACCCTCTGATCGACCGCTGCGGTAGGAGGTAGTGATTGCTCTTTTTGGGGGCGTTGGCACTGTGGGAAATGTCTTCGACGTTCATTTATTTAAATAAAATAGCGATGATCTTCTGCGTGAAATGTCGTAGGAAGACGGACACAGTTAACCCTGGCGAGACAATTACCAGCAACGGGCGATGGAGGAAGTTTGGCAACTGCAAGGTGTGCGGTGCCAAGAAGTCTCAGTTTGTTGCTACAACCGGTGCAAGGTACATGAACAAACTAATCAACCGATTACCCATGGAAATGCATCTGCCCGGACACAACTTCACCGGACCAGGGACTAAACTTAGCAAGCGGCTACTCCCCGATGGCACCCCGAAGGCTTAGTCAAAACCCATTAATCGAGTTGACCATGCTGCATATAACCACGATCTCTGTTATGCCCAGCACAAAGATACAGCCGCACGCAACTCCATCTGTGACAAAGCTATGCTAGCCTCGCTTAACACCATTCCCAACCCTACCACACGCGAACGCATTGACCGCAGCATCGTCGGACCCATCATCGGTACCAAAGCTCGATTTGGTCTGGGTATTAAAAAAAAAAAAGTTCGCTGGACCGATGATTTAGCCGAGGAGTTGCACAAACCTGTTCGACGCAAGTTTCAGAAACGCCGTGTGGTAGTGGGTGGTGTGGATGAGACCTGGGCGGCCGACCTTGTTGATATGAGTGCCTTTTCCAGGAACAGCAAAGGAAATAAGTTCATCCTAAGCATCATCGATGTCTTCTCCAAATATGGCTGGTTGATACCACTCAAAAACAAGAAGGGGATGAGGGTGCGGGATGCCTTTCAAGCGGTGTTCAAGGAGCGCGTTCCTGAGAAATTGTGGACAGACACAGGTACTGAGTTTTACAACAAGGATGTAAAGCAGCTGCTCCAAAAGCATGATATTGAGCTCTACTCCACTGAGAATGAGGAGAAGTCGAGTGTTGTCGAGCGCTGGAATCGCACCATGAAAGAGAAAATGTTCAAATATTTCTCAGCCAACTCTACATGCACCTACATCAATGTGTTGGATGATCTTGTTCACCAGTACAATACCGCCAAACATAGATCCATTAAAATGACTCCTGTGATTGCAAGCCTCAAGAAACATGAAAACAAGGTGTATTGGAATTTGTATGGAGACCTCCCTCCAATGCAGCAGGCACGGTTTCGTATAGGTGATAAGGTTCGAATTACCAAGAAGAAAGGCACATTGGAGAAGGGTTACACACCGCGCTGGACCAAGGACGTTTTCGAGGTGTCTCAAGTTCTTTCCACCCAGCCACCCACTTATCATCTTAAGGATTTAAATGGGGAGGAAATTCAGGGATCCTTCTATGAGCCCGAACTTCAGAAGACTGATCAGGACGTCTACCGCATAGAAAAGATCCTCCGCATGCGAACCAAGAACAGGATTAATGAGGTGTTTGTGAAGTGGAAGGGTTATCCTGCTTGTTTAACTCTTGGATCAAAAAGTCAGATGTACAATAATGTCAACCTTTCAAGCTTTCCCATCCTTTCAATCAGGACGGGAAAGGTTGTTGAGGTTACCCCAAGAGTTCCTTAATCCTATTAATGTGTTTATCCTCTTCAGACGCAACATCAAGCTCGCGCCGTGACCTTCCTCTCTTAATCTTCTTTTCGAGATCGTTTATCTTACCGGTGAGGCTCATGACAAGTTCCTGCCAGTTCTTTGCATACCAGCCTTTAGTCACAGGTTCATTGGCCGATCTTTCTCGATGCCGTTTAAACGTTTCTTCTCCACCTCAAGCTCTTTCGAGATTGCTTCGAGCGCAGCCTCTAGATCATTGATGTCTTTTATACCATCTTTCAACTGTTGGGTCACCCACCGTTTTGTCACGGCATCCGAGCTGTCCTTGGGATATCCTAGGCTAGTAATGCGATTGTCGTTCATATCCAAATCATGCAGCATTCGCCAAATGGATGTGCGCTTTCTTGCATGAGATCCAAACTTATCCATTTATTTATAGAGTGAGAAGATTGTATCTTCCAGCGATTTTCCAGTCGCCAACACTTTCAACACGAATAGGCAAAAGTGACCACACACCACCGAGCCTCGTTGCTGTAATTTATCGGTGCTATATTGAATTTCAGGCTGTAAGTAGTTCACCATCTCTGCAGGCGGTGGCAATCCATAAGAGTCAAAGTAATACTTTACCGGTCCACGTTTATACCAGCAAGTCCAATGCGTTCCAGGACCCTCCAAGCTATCATGATTCAAGATTCCACATTCTATGCGGCGCGGACTAGGTGGTAGGGTATCTCGCATAAACACCCCTCTAAAACTTGGGATTCCTAGGGCTGTGACGGCGTTCTCCAATTCCTTATTCGACAGAGGCTCGTGGGGAAGAACTACATTGTGCACCTCGAGGTATTTCATTCTTTTCTGAGTTTTACCCATACTTTATTTATTGCAGGCGGTGTTGCTCCTCAATTTTATAATGTCCGTGACTAAGGGTGCTAATTCCGTCGGGCAGAATGTGTCGTTTGGTATCTTTAGCCGAAAGTGCAACCTTGTTGATCTCCTGAATGTAGATCTGATGGCGGTAACTTCGGAAAATATTCATCGGTCGGTATATTTCCTGCTGGGTGTCAAAACATCTCTTATAGTTGTCAAAGGTAATATGCTGCTTGATGACAGCCTTTGTAACTCCCTTTGCTTTCTTGGTAGTGTCTCCATCATCCATTTTGTACGCATATAATTTTGGTCGAAGTCCCACGAAGCCAGTCATACTTTTACCACCACATTCGTCCTTAAACATTCCAATTATCTTCTTGTTGACGCCGGATGGAATTCCTGAAGTGTGGTCAGCTGGATAGTTCGAGGTATCGAATTTTTCCTGAAAATGGGGGGTAACATTTTTGTAAAAAACCTCGGTCTGAATTTCATAGGCCAAGCTATCTGTATCGGTAAACAGTAGCCGGGCGTTATCACCATACGTCTCCTGTATGAAACAGTAATGGAATTTATACATCAGGAGCTTTGAGATGTCCAGGATACATGCTCCTAAGTAGACTGGCTTGTCGAATTTCAGCTTGGTTCTTTTCATGTGAACGGCTGCCAGATTTTCATTGAATACGACCCGGCGATCAAAATTGGGCTTAGACACCAGTTTTAGGGCTTGTTTTTCACTGTTCACCAGTCGAACATCGACCCTCTTTCGAATATTCTCCATCGTTTTTCCAAACACTGAATTATTCATGAGTTCGTAAAAACCCTTCTCAGCATCGCTGTAGCCTGAGATCTGAGTTCGGTATTCAGGTCGATATACGGTTTAAGCCATGGGGATTGTTCAAATCTGATGATCCGATGAACCTTTTTCAAGATCATTCCCTGGGAGATATAGTATTGGAGGTTCTGAAGATGAAGGGTATATTTTTCGCGTTTGCCTAGATGAGGTACCAATTTACGAACTCCGTCGATTTCCATGGCTTCCGGCGCGAGAGGGTAGTCGTTATGACTATCGTGAAGGTGTTGAGGATATTCTAGATCACTTTCTACTAACGCCCCATATTTATGATCTTCTGAATATTTTAACATCTCGTCGATCTCCTCTAGATCTACCCATTCAAACCCTCCTGTGGGAAGGGGTTGTGCCATAGCCCCACCATAACTGTTTGCATCTAGGTAGGTCATAAACTTGGTTGGCTGCGATGGATCGTAATTGCTCATATATGGATTATTGGCATTTCCGAGTCGGTGAGATATCATGGCCACACCTCCCCTAGTCGCATTTTCGAACATCAACAGCATATCCGGATCGGCCAGAAGTTCCAGTCGGATCCTGCTGTATTTTAGCATCGCTTCGTGAGATAGACCTGGGGATGTGAAATAGTGTGCGGGATCGAGCTTGTTAGTTTTCATACAGTTATCCCTGAAATTCTCGAAAACATCTTCTAGTAAGGCCACATCACTTTCCAAGTAAAGATTATGATACTCTTGCATCGTCCGGCAACTAAATTCCTTGAACACCAGCTGGGCGTGGGCGTAATCTTCATTGGAAATATGTTCACCGCGAAGTTTGTTGAAAAACGCCTCCTTAGGTGGTAGCTGTGTTTCCTCCAGCTTGGTGGGACTATCTTCATAATCGTATGGATATACTCCCTTCCTAATCATCAGTTCGGTGTGATCACCGAAACACTTCTGCGTTGCCTTGAATTTATCCTTGGTCAGATTCTTTGCCAAGTTTTCAATGGAGGAGAGTAGGAATTGCTTGGAGTCTCGATATCTCCAACCTTCTTGGAGAAGCTAATATATTTTTCATCGGTATTGGGGATACAGTTAATCTTTCCTTCTCCGAATCCTAATTCCCTCACAAATAAATGGGCATCATACCCACTCAAATTATGAAATTCGATGGGGACAAATTTGGGAAGCTGAAACGCTAAATTACACTCGTTGTGTGCTGCACCTCGATATTTGCCAGTAAGATGATTGTGATCCCGAACCTTATCCCCACCCAAAGTGTTACCACAAATGTGACAGAGTGTGCTCGCCGCGAAATTCTCATTATCATCATCCGTCATTACCATCGCAATTTTGGTTTCATAGGTTTTGGCAATTTCTCCGATTTCCTTTTTTCATACACTCCACAAATGTCTTGGCTGTATCTTCTCCACAGTAAACGACTGAATCTTTGTAGTCACCGTGGACATATTTTATGCGGTAACAGAATCCAGATAGCTGATGCAGTTGATATGCCTTGGTGTAGGCTCGTGATGGATCTGGCTGGCAGGTGTCCATTTTTTCCGTAAAGCACTCAAAATCCGCATACTAGTAGATTATGAATGTACCCTCATCTGGCGTTGGTAGTTTTGGAAACTGATGAAGGTTCCTTCTTCCGGCATATCGATTCTGACCGGCTTCTTCTGACTGCAATATTCCATGTGCTCGTCTAGGATGTCCTGTCTGGAAAAGTGACACAAACACCTACGGCAGAAGTATACTGATTCTTTGTGTCCTGTCACTTGAGAGGTCAGAAGGCGTGAAAGGCTCTTAATCCATCAGTAGTGCTGCTTGTCATTATTTCACAAAAAATGAGGTCTATGTGTTTCTCTCCGGTGTTCTCCGATATTCTCAGGGGATATACTTAGAGATCCTCCTCTTCATCTTCACCTTTCTTAACACCATCGTAGCCAAAAACGTTAATGTTGAGGTTTGGATTTTGCCGCTTGAATTGTTAATTGCCTTGAGGGAAACTGGGAATTCAATCCCATCAAAGTTAAGCTCGCCTGCCCACTGTTTGTACTGTGTGACTCGGGTTGCTGATTTCCTGTCTACTTCCGGATTGTAAAGTGCTGATAACACTGCCCACTTGAAGCAAGGATCATCTTCATTTCTCATATTGATGATAGCTTTCTTTTGGGTGAACTTCTGTGGGAGTGGGATGTAAGACTTCCCGGCGAGTGGTTTGAATTTGTTCAAGTGGATTTCTAGCTTATCGATCTTTTTAAATGTCCATCCACTATCATCGCGCATATACTTGGCCATATTTTCCTGAACCTTCTCTGCCACAAGGGAATTCTCGAAATCGAGGTCTTATGATTGGGTGATCGTAACCTGACATGATCTGAAGGTGGGATATTCGTAGATATTCTCTCCGGTTGCAGGGTTTGATTTCACTAACTCTTCTGTTAATGCTATTTGCACCTTCAATGCTTTCTCTTGGGTGAGGGTACTTTTGATTTCATTGGAAATGGTTCCTCGGCTGATCTGGAAATACGTTTCCAAATTATGCTGCTTGAGTGGTTCAATGGTGACTGTACCAAATACACTTTTCAATGCATTGCGTCGGTCGACAATTTTGATTTCCTCTTCGATGGGTGCATTTTCGATATCATGTTTCACCAGCTCAGTCAGAGCAGCTCCCGCTAGTCGGGAATAGTTGGTGATTCCCCGTCTTTTGTTTGGCAATGGTCTTCAGTTCCTTTTTGGTGAAAACCTCTTCGCGAGTAAATTTGTGGGCGGTTTTGTCCTCGATTAACTTTACCAATTCCCCCTTGGGTTTCCTACTGTATCCCTTAAGTCCTTCCTTCTTCGCGATTTCTCGGAGTTCTTTCATGGTGGCTTTCACCACGATTTTCCCTCCAACTGGGGTATCCTCTTCCTTCTCCTGTTGGCGTGGTTCTTTGCTGTGTCTCCAGCAGAGCCCATCTTTTCCCGATTTACTCTTGCAGAACTGTCCCTTCTTCCTCTTCAGTGAAACGCCGCAAGTTTTTGGTTCTTCATTCTCAAGAAAGAAATCTTTGAACTGATCCATATTCATATCAACACTATGCCATCCCTTTATTTGTATCAATTGAAGGGGTGCTTCCTTCTAAGGTGTTTGGGGCTGGGGTATCTCTGACGTTTTGTGTGAAAGACATACATGTATCTACCCTAGGATTACATCCCTTTAAGGTGTCTCTACCATTGTTAACAAAAAGACATATTCTTGTTTCTATCCTTAGACTAGTTGAAACACAATGAATTTGCATTTTATGTTTGAAGTTGGGGTTCCTATGCAGGATTGGTGCTTAAAAATGGCAAAAAAGTTCAATTGGTCTGGGCGTCTCAATAGAAAAGTTCGTTGGACGGATAAAACATTTCGACGTAAATTCGAGAAACGATGCCTGAACGCTGTTCGTTTAGGTGAAACTTGGATTACAGTTCTATCTCAACAGAACAAAGAATTCACGTTTATTCTAAGCATCATCAATGTTTTCCTTGCCAAATACGACTGCTTAGTGCCGCCAAAGACCAAGAAGGTATGACGATCAAGGTTGCTTTTTTATACCGTATTTAAGTCAAGCATTTTCATAAAACTATGGACGGAAAAGGTTACTGAATTCCACAACAAAGAGGTTAAAGTGCTATGCCGAAAACACGACGTTGATCCCGCCAGAATGGAGGAAAGCCGAGTTTTCTCGACCACTGGGACCACACCATGATGGGAAGATGATCAAATACTTTAAAGCCAAATCTACGTGCACACCAACAAAATACCACCAAACAGAGATCGACTTAAGACCTTTGGCAGCAAGTCATAAGAAATATGAAAGAAAATAAGGTGTACCTCAACTTGTATGCAGACATGCCTACTATACAGCAGGGTCGGATCCGCGTGTTTACCAATTCCCATGATTTCAACGATGAGGAAATACAGGGTTCCCGAACTTCTGAATACCTCGTACCGCATCGATAAGGTATTGCGTAGGCGAAATCGGGGTGATGTCAATGATCTCTTTGAGAAATGGATAGGTAATCTCAGTCATTTATTTCTTGGATCAAACAATTAGACATGGAGTCACAACCTGTCTTTTCAAACACAAAGGTTCGTGGTTCGATCTCTGTTCCTGGGAGAAAATTTCATGGACCAAATTTTCGGCTCTGCCTTGACACCATTTGCGAGTATTGTCTTCAGGAACGATGATAGTCTGTCGGAAGGGTACGATAAACGGCTGACCCGCATTAAGAGAGATCCATATCACTGCACGTAAAAGACAACCTTGTAGATTTCGAAAGAGACCAGGCTAATGCCGCTACAAGGCAGCATTCGCACCAGCAAAGTAGAGAGGGATATGATTAATATAAGTTACAATAACTTGTTTCCAAATCCACTAAAAATAACTATGTTTAAACTAACCTCTCTAGAAGGTCTATATTCTTGATGATTCTCCAAGACTGTAAAGGTTATGAGAATGTAAAGGTTACTAGTAACCAATGGGTTTAACGGTTTTCTCTGATATAGCAGGGTTACTAGTATAAAACTATGCTGCATTTTATTGTACAAGAGGTGTCGACCTGAATCAAGTGGCGTGCGGGTTCTATTGAGAGGAGTCGCTTGCGGGTACACTATTGCCTGTAGGTGAAATCATGATATGTATGGGTGTATCAGCGGGAGTAAAATGACTAGCTTGAAAAACGGTAGTATTGACGGGTAAATTATGACTAGTTGATTGTGAGGATTGAATGAGTTTTTAATTTGACGGTTTTTTTTAATGTAAACGAACATGTACTGATCTGTTTGCTGAATTTCTTCCACCACGTCTTCATCCGAGCAAGCTTCTATCATTAAGACCTTTCTGAATATCACTTTTCTGTGACACGGAATCTAAAATAGCTGTGACTTCCTCAATTTCTATATCGAAACTATCTCTGCAGTTATGTCTCCAAAATTCTTCCAAAGTCTTGTAAGTGCTCGTTTATGTCCGAAACGAATGGCTTTCAGCTTTGTATCCATTTTCACTTCTTAAGATAGAAATAAAAGACTTCTTGACTATGTGATAGATGTACTAGTCATAGTAACATGTCAAAGTGACGTGACATTACATTAAGTGCGGCACATAGTTAACGTCATGTGTGTGGTATTTACGAGAGGTATGATTATGATGCAACGTATTACCCTCAATTTTTAAGATCTCGATATCTACTCTAGTTTATTTTAACACATCTCACTCCGTCAATCTATTGAATTTCTCTTTCTTGTTCTTACTATTTCTTTGCATATCAAACATTCATCACCTTGTCCTCTGCCATTTTATTTTCGTGAAGTTAACTAATCAAATGGTTCTGCATGTTTGAGTTTGTGGTCACACTTGTCCAGCTTGTCCATTATTTTTTCTCATGTTCTTTGATTGCTGCATCATAATCTATCTTCATTCATTTTATATCCGTTTAAATCTGGTCGCATTAGGTTTCATACGTGCTGTCTTTTACTTTTTTAATAACCCACCATTTCATTACAGCATCCGAACTGGCCCTCGGAGCTTTCAGAATGGTGATATGGTTGTCGTTCATGTTCCAGTATTTGAAGGAACTACCCATGATTATCCCTCTTTATCAATGGCCCTTTGTGTTGTTCCATTCCCTCAAAAAATGCTATTCGGAGATTGGCGAGATTGGCGAGCGTTTCCAATGGATTTTGGCTCTTTCTGATGGGTCGTCCAAATTCGTCCCAAAAATGTTCCATTGGCGATAATCTGGAGACATTGCTGGCCACGTGACAACAGGCGTTGTCCTGCTGAAAAACGTGATCAAAACGATGCCTTCGGAGAAACGGGAGAACGAGTGGAGCCAGAATTTCGTTCCCATACCTTTTTGAATTTAGGTTACCTTCAATAATTGTCAGATCGGTGCGTTCCTGGTAGGTTATTCCGTCCCATACAATAATTCCGCCACCCTCAAACAGATCCGTTTCCTGTACGCACGCATCAGAAAATCATGCATTGCACCTCCGGTAGACACTGGCTTTGCCGTCGCTAAATGTCAAGTTAAATTTCTATTCATCGGTAAAAAGGACTTGTCTCCATGTTAGCCTATTCCATCGAATCCGTACCCGAGTCCATTCAAGTCGCGACATCCTGTGACGTTGCGTAAGGATAGGTCCCTTCAACGGACGATGAGCTCTTAGGCAAACTTGATGCAGTCGGTTACAAACTGTTTGGGAATATAGCCTGTTTTTGTTCCTTCCATGAGTTTGTCGTGCTGTTTGTGACAAGTTTACAAATCGATTCCGGAGATGAATAATGCGGATGTGACTGTCTTGACGTAACTTCGTTTCACGTTGCCTGCAACCTCGGGGACGATTATTTGTCGTGCCAGTATCTAAGACGAGTCTTAAGCCTTTCAATATTCATTCTAGAGACATTGGGATGATTTGCAACCTGTATTAGAGTCATTTTTGCTGCCAACAACACAATAGCTCGTTCTCTCTCATTATGACGTAGACGTGGCATTGACTTACGTGTAACTTTTTCAATTTTTTAATGCGACCTTTTGTTAACAATAGTGCTCGACACATTTAATGACCAAAAGGACAACTCAATTCCATCTTGATACAGGTAATTGTTTGAAAAAATGCTTATTTGTTTAAAATCAGAAAATGACGTAACGTCGTCTTCGAATTTTTAACAAATTAGTAAATGATAGATAAATCATTCAGGTCACTAGTTTTAATCTTGAAAAAATTATAAATTAATATATGTAATTTCTTTTAATTAAAGACCAGGGTAACGTTTCTATTTTTGCCTAGTAAACATTTATTTATATCAGACAATGCACGCACGTGGACGAGGGTACTTATACCGTCTTTAAGAATGTGGCACTTGGATTGTCAATGATAAAGTTAACTGGTCTGTATGTAGTTTTACTATCATATCTTTTTAACAACTCAGTACTCTTTGCCGATTTTGTTTTATTCTGGTACAAAACCTCTGATATAAATAGACTTTTGAAAATAATACAAAGTAGACTGTCTATTAAGTCTGTAATAGTATATAGATTTTTAGGTTGTATACCAGCTGGCCTTCGCACTAAAGTTCTTTCATCTTCATCGTTTTCTTTTTCGAAATACCCTTGAAAAAAATTCAGCTAGTGTTCAGCCTTCTCTTTATCAGTACTTACATAACACATTTTACAATCTCTTTCATCATATAATTCGGATGGGGGAATTTGGATTTTCATTTCGACTTCATATGACAAGAAATTCTTCTTTGCTGACTCTGATATGTCTTTTTCACGATTTTCACGTTCTTGTCTGACATTTGAGTTGGCTTTGTTCCTCACTAAATTTTAGTTCCTTTCGACATAATTAAACATAGCACCTATTGAAGCTTTGCGCAAACTATGCGCCTGTGTGTTCTCTACAAGACCTTTATAGTCTTACCCCGCTACATCCCTCATTATTTTTTCCAGAGGCCATGGAATAGGCAAATTCCAGTTGTTTTTCCCAAATTTTTTTGAAATTCCGAGCCCTAGTTTCAGTTTTTGGACAAAGCGCAACTCGAAACCTTGCGCAAACCATGCGCCTGTTTCTCCTCTACAACACCTATATAGCTATACCCCGTGAAACTCCACATTATTTTTTTCTCTAGAAGCCATTGAATAGGTGTAATACCACCAATTAATGCATGGTACCTCACATCCGGTTGCATACAAAAATAGATCGAAAAAAATATTCCCTTAAAATTGACAGTTGTAGGTAATTAATCCATCATTTTATTGCAGTAAAACATTTCTGGGTCATAAACATATACATGTATCTTGGGTATTTCAAAGAATCATTATTGTTTTATTTGGGGTTTCTATAGAATAATTTGGAAACTTGAGTTTGCATGGTTACTAAAGCTTCTACACAGGTTAAATAAGGGGCAAATTTGATTGGTTAACTGACAGTGATAGTTATTTTCTTATATGCAAAGAAATGTTATGTTAATTTTTTAATTTGAAACAAAGATAAATTCTCCACATTTTTTTGAAAACTGCAAATTTAAAAAAAAAAAAAAAAAAGAAAATCAATGGAGGTATTACACCAATAGGCCAACCCCCTCTGTTTTTTCCTTTTTTTTAAATTTGAGCCCTGGTTTCAGATTTTTTAAAATAGCGCCCTTCGATACCTTGCGCAAAAGATGCGCCTGTTTCTCCTCTACAAGACCTATATAGTCATACCCCGTGACACCCCTCTTCATTTTTCTCTAGAAGCCATGGAATAGACCAACCCCCTGTTTTTAACAATTTTTTTTTTTAATTTTGAGCTCTAGTTTCAGATTTTTGAATATAGCACCCTTCGATACCTTGCACAAAAGATGCGCCTGTTTCTCCTCTACAAGACCTATATAGTCATACCCCTTGACACCCCTCATTATTTTTCTCTAGAAGCCATGGAATAGGCCAACCTCCCTGTTTTTAACATTTGTTTTTCAAAATTTTGAGCTCTAGTTTCAGATTTTTGAACATAGCGCCCTTCGATATCTAGCGCAAAAGATGCGCCTGTTTCTCCTCTACAAGACCTATATAGTCATACCCCGTGACACCCCTCATTATTTTTCTGTAGAAGCCATGGAATAAGCCAACCCCCTTGTTTTTACCAATTTTTTTTTTAAATTTTGAGCTCTAGTTTCAGATTTTTGAACATAGCGCCCTTCGATACCTTGCGCAAAAGATGCGCCTGTTTCTCTTCTACAAAACCTATATAGTCATACACCGTGACACCCCTCATTATTTTTCTCAAGAAGCCATGGAATAGGCAAACCCCCGTTTTTAACATTTTTTTTCACAATTTTGAGCTCTTGTTTCAGATTTTAGAACATTGCGCCCCTCGATGCCTTGCGCAAAAGATGCGCCTGCTTCTCTTCTTCAAGACCTATATAGTCATACCCCGTGACACCCCTCATTATTTTTCTCTAGAAACCATGGAATAGGCCAACCCCCCTGTTTTTAACAATTTTTTTTTCAAACTTTGAGCTCTTGTTTCAGATTTTTGAACATAGCGCCCTTCGATACCTTGCGCTTAAGAAGCGCCTGTTTCTCTTCTACAAGACCTATATAGTCATACCCCGTGACACCCCTCATTATTTTTCTGTAGAAGCCATGGAATAGGCCAACTCCTCTGTTTTTAACATTTTTTTTTCAAATTTTGAGCTTTTGTTTCAGATTTTTTAACATAGCGCCCTTCGATACCTTGCGCAAAAGATGCGCCTGTTTCTCCTCTACAAGACCTATATAGTCATTACCCGTGACACCCCTCATTATTTTTCTGTAGAAGCCATGGAATAGGCCAACCCCCCTGTTTTTAACAATTTTTTTTCAAATTTTGAGCTCTAGTTTCAGGTTTTTGAACATAGCGCCCTTCGATACCTTGCGCAAGAGAAGCGCCTGTTTCTCCTCTACAAGACCTATATAGTCATACCCCATGACACCTCTCATTATTTTTCTCTTGAAGCCATGGAATAGGCGAACCCCCCTGTTTTTTACAATTTTTTTCAAATTTTGAGCTCTAGTTTCAGATTTTTGAACATAGCGCCCTTCGATACCTTGCGCAAGAGATGCGCCTGTTTCTCCTCTACAAGACCTATATAGTCATACCCCGTGAAACCCCCCATCATTTTTGTCTAGAAGCCATGGAATAGGCCAACCCCCTGTTTTTAATATTTTTTTTTTCAAATTTTGAGCTCTAGTTTCAGATTTTTGAACATAGCGCCCTTCGTTACCTTGCGCAAAAGATGCGCTTGTTTCTCTTCTACAAGACCTATATAGTCATACCCCGTGACACCCCTCATTATTTTTCTCTAGAAGCCATGGAATAGGCCAACTCCCCTGTTTTTAACAATTTTTTTTCAAATTTTGAGCTCTAGTTTCAGATTTTTGAACATAGCGCCCTTCGATACGTTGCGCAAAAGATGCGCCTGTTTCTCCTCTACAAGACCTATATAGTCATACTCCGTGACACCCCTCATTATTTTTCTCTAGAAACCATGGATAAGCCAACCCCCCTGTTTTTAACAATTTTTTTTTCAAATGTTGAGCTCTAGTTTCAGATTTTTGAACATAGCGCCCTTCGATACCTTGCGCAAAAGATGCGCCTGTTTCTCCTCTACAAGACCTATATAGTCATACTCCGTGACACTCCTCTTTATTTTTCTCTAGAAGCCATGGAATAGGCCAACCCCCTGTTTTTAACAATTTTCTTTCAAATTTTGAGCTCTAGTTTCAGATTTTTGAACATAGCACCCTTCGATACCTTGCGCAAAAGATGTGCCTGTTTCTCCTCTACAAGACCTATATAGTCATACCCCGTGACACCCCTCATTATTTTTCTCTAGAAACCATGGAATAGGCCAACCCCCCTGTTTTTAACAATTTTTTTTTCAAACTTTGAGCTCTAGTTTCAGATTTTTGAACATAGCGCCCTTTGATACCTTGCGCAAACGAAGCGCCTGTTTCTCCTCTACAAGACCTATATAGTCATACCCAGTGACACCCCTCATTATTTTTCTGTAGAAGCCATGGAATAGGCCAACCCCCCTGTTTTTAACAATTTTTTTTTCAAATTTTGAGCTCTAGTTTCAGATTTTTGAACATAGCGCCCTTCGATACCTTGCGCAAAAGATGCGCCTGTTTCTCCTCTACAAGACCTATATAGTCATACCCCGTGACACCCCTCTTCATTTTTCTCTAGAAGCCATGGAATAGACCAACCCCCTGTTTTTAACAATTTTTTTTTTTAATTTTGAGCTCTAGTTTCAGATTTTTGAATATAGCACCCTTCGATACCTTGCACAAAAGATGCGCCTGTTTCTCCTCTACAAGACCTATATAGTCATACCCCTT
Organism: Mytilus californianus; assembly: GCF_021869535.1. Lineage (NCBI taxonomy): Eukaryota > Metazoa > Mollusca > Bivalvia > Mytilida > Mytilidae > Mytilus > Mytilus californianus. Next base: position 4,180,233 of record NW_026262669.1, on the reverse strand, counting down.
GACATCCCTCATTATTTTTCTCTAGAAGCCATGGAATAGGCCATACTCCCTGTTTTTAACATTTGTTTTTCAAAATTTTGAGCTCTAGTTTCAGATTTTTGAACATAGCGCCCTTCGATATCTAGCGCAAAAGATGCGCCTGTTTCTCCTCTACAAGACCTATATAGTCATACCCCGTGACACCCCTCATTATTTTTCTGTAGAAGCCATGGAATAGGCCAACTCCCCTGTTTTTAACAATTTTTTTTCAAATTTTGAGCTCTAGTTTCAGATTTTTGAACATAGCGCCCTTCGATACGTTGCGCAAAAGATGCGCCTGTTTCTCCTCTACAAGACCTATATAGTCATACTCCGTGACACCCCTCATTATTTTTCTCTAGAAACCATGGATAAGCCAACCCCCCTGTTTTTAACAATTTTTTTTTCAAATGTTGAGCTCTAGTTTCAGATTTTTGAACATAGCGCCCTTCGATACCTTGCGCAAAAGATGCGCCTGTTTCTCCTCTACAAGACCTATATAGTCATACTCCGTGACACTCCTCTTTATTTTTCTCTAGAAGCCATGGAATAGGCCAACCCCCTGTTTTTAACAATTTTCTTTCAAATTTTGAGCTCTAGTTTCAGATTTTTGAACATAGCACCCTTCGATACCTTGCGCAAAAGATGTGCCTGTTTCTCCTCTACAAGACCTATATAGTCATACCCCGTGACACCCCTCATTATTTTTCTCTAGAAACCATGGAATAGGCCAACCCCCCTGTTTTTAACAATTTTTTTTTCAAACTTTGAGCTCTAGTTTCAGATTTTTGAACATAGCGCCCTTTGATACCTTGCGCAAACGAAGCGCCTGTTTCTCCTCTACAAGACCTATATAGTCATACCCAGTGACACCCCTCATTATTTTTCTGTAGAAGCCATGGAATAGGCCAACCCCCCTGTTTTTAACAATTTTTTTTTCAAATTTTGAGCTCTAGTTTCAGATTTTTGAACATAGCGCCCTTCGATACCTTGCGCAAAAGATGCGCCTGTTTCTCCTCTACAAGACCTATATAGTCATACCCCGTGACACCCCTCTTCATTTTTCTCTAGAAGCCATGGAATAGACCAACCCCCTGTTTTTAACAATTTTTTTTTTTAATTTTGAGCTCTAGTTTCAGATTTTTGAATATAGCACCCTTCGATACCTTGCACAAAAGATGCGCCTGTTTCTCCTCTACAAGACCTATATAGTCATACCCCTTGACATCCCTCATTATTTTTCTCTAGAAGCCATGGAATAGGCCATACTCCCTGTTTTTAACATTTGTTTTTCAAAATTTTGAGCTCTAGTTTCAGATTTTTGAACATAGCGCCCTTCGATATCTAGCGCAAAAGATGCGCCTGTTTCTCCTCTACAAGACCTATATAGTCATACCCCGTGACACCCCTCATTATTTTTCTGTAGAAGCCATGGAATAAGCCAACCCCCTTGTTTTTACCAATTTTTTTTTTAAATTTTGAGCTCTAGTTTCAGATTTTTGAACATAGCGCCCTTCGATACCTTGCGCAAAAGATGCGCCTGTTTCTCTTCTACAAAACCTATATAGTCATACACCGTGACACCCCTCATTATTTTTCTCAAGAAGCCATGGAATAGGCAAACCCCCGTTTTTAACATTTTTTTTCACAATTTTGAGCTCTTGTTTCAGATTTTAGAACATTGCGCCCCTCGATGCCTTGCGCAAAAGATGCGCCTGCTTCTCCTCTTCAAGACCTATATAGTCATACCCCGTGACACCCCTCATTATTTTTCTCTAGAAACCATGGAATAGGCGAACCCCCCTGTTTTTTACAATTTTTTTCAAATTTTGAGCTCTAGTTTCAGATTTTTGAACATAGCGCCCTTCGATACCTTGCGCAAGAGATGCGCCTGTTTCTCCTCTACAAGACCTATATAGTCATACCCCGTGAAACCCCCCATCATTTTTGTCTAGAAGCCATGGAATAGGCCAACCCCCTGTTTTTAATATTTTTTTTTTCAAATTTTGAGCTCTAGTTTCAGATTTTTGAACATAGCGCCCTTCGTTACCTTGCGCAAAAGATGCGCTTGTTTCTCTTCTACAAGACCTATATAGTCATACCCCGTGACACCCCTCATTATTTTTCTCTAGAAGCCATGGAATAGGCCAACTCCCCTGTTTTTAACAATTTTTTTTCAAATTTTGAGCTCTAGTTTCAGATTTTTGAACATAGCGCCCTTCGATACGTTGCGCAAAAGATGCGCCTGTTTCTCCTCTACAAGACCTATATAGTCATACTCCGTGACACCCCTCATTATTTTTCTCTAGAAACCATGGATAAGCCAACCCCCCTGTTTTTAACAATTTTTTTTTCAAATGTTGAGCTCTAGTTTCAGATTTTTGAACATAGCGCCCTTCGATACCTTGCGCAAAAGATGCGCCTGTTTCTCCTCTACAAGACCTATATAGTCATACTCCGTGACACCCCTCTTTATTTTTCTCTAGAAGCCATGGAATAGGCCAACCCCCTGTTTTTAACAATTTTCTTTCAAATTTTGAGCTCTAGTTTCAGATTTTTGAACATAGCACCCTTCGATACCTTGCGCAAAAGATGTGCCTGTTTCTCCTCTACAAGACCTATATAGTCATACCCCGTGACACCCCTCATTATTTTTCTCTAGAAACCATGGAATAGGCCAACCCCCCTGTTTTTAACAATTTTTTTTTCAAACTTTGAGCTCTAGTTTCAGATTTTTGAACATAGCGCCCTTTGATACCTTGCGCAAAAGATGCGCCTGTTTCTCCTCTACAAGACCTATATAGTCATACCCAGTGACACCCCTCATTATTTTTCTGTAGAAGCCATGGAATAGGCCAACCCCCCTGTTTTTAACAATTTTTTTTTCAAATTTTGAGCTCTAATTTCAGATTTTTGAACATAGCGCCCTTCAATAACTTGCGCAAAAGATGCGCCTGTTTCTCCTCTACAAGACCTATATAGTCATACCCCGTGACACCCCTCGTTATTTTTCTGTAGAAGCCATGGAATAGGCCAACTCCCCTGTTTTTAACAATTTTTTTTCAAATTTTGAGCTCTTGTTTCAGATTTTTGAACATAGCGCCCTTCGATACCTTGCGCAAAAGATGCGCCTGTTTCTCCTCTACAAGACCTACATAGTCATTACCCGTGACACCCCTCATTATTTTTCTGTAGAAGCCATGGAATAGGCCAACCCCCCTGTTTTTAACAATTTTTTTTCAAATTTTGAGCTCTAGTTTCAGATTTTTGAACATAGCGCCCTTCGATACCTTGCGCAAGACAAGCGCCTGTTTCTCCTCTACAAGACCTATATAGTCATACCCCGTGACACCCCTCATTATTTTTGTCTAGAAGCCATGGAATAGGCCAACCCCCTGTTTTTAATATTTTTTTTTTCAAATTTTGAGCTCTAGTTTCAGATTTTTTTAACATAGCGCCCTTCGTTACCTTGCGCAAAAGATGCGCTTGTTTCTCTTTTACAAGACCTATATAGTCATACCCCGTGACACACCTCATTATTTTTCTCTAGAAGCCATGGAATAGGCCAACCCCCCTGTTTTTAACAATTTTTTTTCAAATTTTGAGCTCTAGTTTCAGATTTTTGAACATAGCGCCCTTCGATACGTTGCGCAAAAGATGCGCCTGTTTCTCCTCTACAAGACCTATATAGTCATACTCCGTGACACCCCTCATTATTTTTCTCTAGAAACCATGGATAAGCCAACCCCCCTGTTTTTAACATTTTTTTTCTTCAAATTTTGAGCTCTAGTTTCAGATTTTTTAACATAGCGCCCTTCGATACCTTGCGCAAGAGAAGCGCCTGTTTCTCCTCTACAAGACCTATATAGTCATACCCCGTGACACCCCTCTTTATTTTTCTGTAGAAGCCATGGAATAGGCCAACCCCCCTGTTTTTAACCATTTTTTTTCAAATTTTGAGCTCTAGTTTCAGATTTTTGAACATAGCGCCCTTCGATACCTTGCGCAAAAGATGCGCCTGTTTCTCCTCTACAAGACCTATATAGTCATACCCCGTGAAACCCCTCATTATTTTTCTCAAGAAGCCATAGAATAGGCCAACCCCCATTTCTGCAAATGTGTATCTTAGTTCAATTAAACAATGACATCAAAGGTGCTGTATTTTACATGGAAGGACTACTTGTACATACGTTCTAAATGGAAGTGGGTGTATTGGTGGTTTTACACCTACAAATAATCCGTTGACAGATGCAGATTTACTGTGGTACTGAATATTAGCCTAAAAAGAGATGTGACTTGTTTTATCAATGGATGGGATAAATACCATTTCATGATAGAGTTGAAATTGCAATATTTGGACGGAATTTCTGCCTGTTTAAATATTTTTCATTTAACGGCCGTTGCTGTCTTATTCATTTTTTTCGGTTTTTAGATATATCGCCATATTGTTCGCTGGCTTATTGTTCGCTAGTTATTGTTCGCTAGCTTCAGCCTGGTCATTTGATCTCTGGTGTAGAGTTGTCGCATTGGCAATCATACCATATCTTCTTATTGTATATATTGTTTTTATTTTACAGTTTACATTCAAATTCAGTCTTAGGTTAAAGTCTTTCTGTCATCAATACCTTTGTCAAATCTTCATGGGATTTTACTAAAATTGGACAGAAAACCTTTTTATGATCAAAAGACAGTATTTACAGCAAAATTTAGAAAATATTTATTTCCATTTTTTTGTATTTTACTGGTAAATGACTGTCACATTTCTTTTTCTACAGTTAGCAAATAGATAAAGTCTAGGGTTAATGTTTGTTTAACATCAATTACTTTGACAAACCTTCATAGAATTTTATGAAACTTTGGCAGGAGCTCGTTTATGATTAAGAGATAATGTCTGAAGCAAAATGTAGAAAACATCTATTTTTAATTTTTCCGTATTTTACTGATAAATGGACTTTTGTTTTTTCACAGTTACAAACTTTTGAAAATCTATTGATTTCATTTTAAGTATTTTACTTCTTGGACCGAAGGTAATCTTCAAGATCAAGATCAATAAGTAGCAGCTAAAGAAAAGTTTGATTTGTTTTAAATTCTACATTTTACGAATAAATAGCTAGGCTCACTTTTTACAGTCAAAATTACACTTTTACACTGACAGCAACAATTAATCGCAGGCGGAACCCTTTACGAATTTTTATTATGTTTTAAACTTATGGTCTCAGATGAAAGATATTAAGAAGGTATACAATTTATAACTCCCGTTAGCCCGTGTGTCGAATAGGACACAAGCCTTCCATCTGAGTCTGTGTGATACTTGTTGTTGAACTTCTCCCTTAATTAAGCAAACCCAACATTTAGCAAGCTATACAAACGTAACTTGGTGTACAGACCTGACACAATATTCTTGTTTTTAATCAGGTCAACTTTTATACTGAAGAATGATCTTTAACAAAGAGTGTTAAATTAACTTCGAATTCCTTATGATATAAATAAGTATCAATTACTTTGACAAATATCGGTAGTAATAAGATTTAACAAATAACTGATAAGCATTATCCAGTGACGACATATTTTTGGTTGCATTGGGCTATTACAGAAATAGTCCCCCCCCCCCCTTTTATGAAAGACATGCAAAGTCAATTTTTTTTTTCGTAGGAGAAATTTTTCAGATTTTGAAAAAATGTCTGGATTTCCACTGATATACATGTATATTTTTCTAATTTAGTTTTTTATTGAAACCAAAATAATCTGGAAATCCAGTGTCTTCCATAGGGTTTGATAACAAAATATTGTTTGGAAATTCCAGTGTCTTGCATAAGGGGGCGGGGTTTGATTATTTCTGGAATTGCCCATTCTAGTTTAATAAAACGTTCAAATGAAAAAGAAATGAAAGTTATTGTTGTCAATTTATTTTAGATTTTTGTTTCTTTTTCTTTTTGTTGAGCCTGCGACTTTTGTCGCAGAGGCGAGACATAGTGATCCTACATTCCGTCGTCGGCGTCGTCGGCGTCCACAAATATTCACTCTGTGATTAAAGTTTTTGAAATTTTAATAACTTTCTTAAACTATCCTGGATTTCTACCAAACTTGGACAGAAGCTTGTTTATGATCATAAGATAGTATCCAGAAGTAGATTTTGTAAAAAAAAATCCAGTTCATTATTTTTATAATTTTATAATTGCATCTTCTATTTACATGCATTTTTATTGATGAATTAAGGGATAAATCATCAATTTTTTCAAACGTTTTATTTCATTAACTGTAAATCTATTATGTGCATTCCCCTATTACACTGAAGACATAGACAACAGCAAAAGTAGGGGAGACACTGGGTTCCGCGGAACCCTTACGATTTTTTTTTTTGCTCAACTGATCCAGACAAATAATAGCTATTGTTATCACTAAGTCTTGACGTACGATTTGTCTAAATTTGTTTTGAGAGCAAGAAAGCATTCTTTTCATTCTTTTTATGTGAGCAGATTCAATGCTTTGAGCTTGCGTGACTGTAATCATTCTATTTATTTCTATGTATAGTCCGTATTGTTTGCTTTATATGTGTTTTGTTGTTCCAGGCGCAAATTTTATGTTTTTCTGAACTTGAGTTTCCCTATCAAAAGAGATGAAATGGAGAGAGGTTAACTAGTATACTAGTAACACATATTAATGTATCTGTTCATTTCCAGCAACAAATTATTGTCTTTTTTTTCTTTCTGTGAGCGTGGGTCAGTCCATCTATTCCGTAAGTAAGTAAGAAAGTAAGAATACATTAGAATTCAACAAAAATAGGTCACTGACCTACATTTACACTTCATTGAAATAATTAGCGATCATTTATCGGTTATTGAAAGAGTACAGAAGATACCAAGAAGGTAATCAAAAACTGACAACACCATGACCAATAGAAAAACTAACAACACCATGACCAATAGAAAAACTGACAACACCATGACCAATAGAAAAACTGACAACACCATGACCAATAGAAAAACTGACAACACCATGACCAATAGAAAAACTGACAATACCATGACCAATAGAAAAACTAACAACACCATGACCAATAGAAAAACTGACAACACCATGACCAATAGAAAAACTGATAACACCATGACCAATAGAAAAACAGACAACACCATGACCAATAGATAAACTGACAACACCATGACCAATAGATAAACTGACAACACCATGACCAATAGAAAAACTGACAACACCATGATCAATAGAAAAACTGACAACACCATGACCAATAGAAAAACTGACAACACCATGACCAATAAAAAAACTAACAACACCATGACCAATAGAAAAACTGACAACACCATGACCAATAGAAAAACTGACAACACCATGACCAATAGAAAAACTAACAACACCATGACCAATAGAAAAACTGACAACACCATGACCAATAGAAAAACTGACAACACCATGACCAATAGAAAAACTGACAATACCATGACCAATAGAAAAACTGACAACACAACACCATGACTAATAGAAAAACTGATAACACCATGGTCAATAGAAAAACTGACAACACCATGACCAATAGAAAAACTGACAACACCATGACCAATAGAAAAACTGACAACACCATGACCAATAGAAAAACTAATAACACCATGACCAATAGGAACACAGCGAAAAGACACACATAAAACCCACAAAACGCAGCAAGGAACACTATACAGATAGTTCAATATGACCGCCACCAAAACAGGGGCTGAACCCATGTATCCTGGAATTTTAAGTATAGTTTCTGCTTCCATACTATTATCCGTTGTGTTGCTCACGACGGTCAAACATTCGGGATTATAAAGTAGCATTTATTTATGCGACCTGCAGTCTTATAACCACAAGTATTGTAGGTGTACAGATGAAAGCTTGGTATTACGTCGGAACAATTTTACATGTGTGTGAAATGTAGCTATATTGTTACACTGATCGAAATGGATATAAGAAGCACAAATGCCTCGTCCTAACATTGCTTATTTATAACTAGAGAAATTGGTATTCCACAAAAAGAAAATGTTTCAAATTTTATTTATAAAAGCTAAACGGTGTTCTGTTTAATATCTTTTATGTAACAATAACTCGTGTTTCATCATTTTAAAAATCGTCATTTGTTTTGATGCTGTCCCGCTGTCCGTCTTACTCCCCTAGCTTTACACTGGGTATTATAATTCAATATCCGTAAGAAATTCAAATAAAATATCATTTTAATTGTTTAAAATATCCTTCATCTTTGGTTGTCCTTCGTATTCGACTTAAAGCAGATCTCCAATATCTAAAAGAAAAAACCACAGAACATTGGTAATGGAATTTAATTCCACTGATGATTAAAAGTCCAGTAACACGGACACCAAGAACGACTAGATAAGAATTAGCCCTATAAACTAAGTGTTGTGTATCATTGCATGCTTTCTTACTCATAACTTTTGGACTTTATATAAATTTTGTGATAATTTCAATTTTGTTTATATACTAGTAGTATATTGGTATAAAAGAGAGAAAACAAATCATATTAAATAAGATATCTGTGATGATGCCACCCAGCAACTGCACTGATGTGTACATTACAATATCCAAAAAGATGTGGACTACAGGAATTAGTATAGCCTTGAAACAGTAATGAACCAATGAAATAATGATGATAATAATAATGGATTCTTTATTTCAAGATTGATTGTAGGTTGCTTAACGTCCAGTGGCAAATATTTCATCAATGTTTAGGACAATTTATTTCAAGAGAGATACCTAATTAGAACGTGTCTAATTTTCATTGAGGCCTCTTATATATGTCAGAGAGATGAGCAATATTAATAATACTTTATTCCAAAAGCAAGTATAATTTAGGGAACTCAAAATAATATAAGATTACATTGTATGTCTGTCCATATAAGTCATATATATATATAGACTATGATTCTACGTTACGACAATTTTTTCGTATCCGTTACCGAAATTGTTTGTAACTTTAAACTTACGTTTATGACGTCACATTATTTACATTAGGAACCAGCTGGTCTGGCATGCAAACCGTGTTTACAAAGGATATTCATTTGGTCATATTTGTTTTCGTGGTAATTAACATTATTGGCCAACATAACATTATGTCGCGTTATGAACCAACGGCCAAGAAAACGTTAAGATAGTAAGTGGCATCTCAAAACCAAGACTACGATTTTCCAAAAGAAAAGAGGATTAGAGTAATAAGCTTTTCCTGCTTCAGCCGTCACTAGTGGCAACCTTTTTGTTATTGCAAGAGTGTTAAAATTGGCGATATATATGCCATAATCAGCAACATGTTGTGAACGATCATAGAAATGAGGACAGGATTGGTGACTTTAACAATAGAACATCCGTGTTAGCATTTTCCTTGGAAATTTGAAAATCAATACTTTCAACGAAATTAATCAAAATTTACCAAAATTCTTTATAGACAACCTGGCCATATTGAAAATTCTGTACGCGTTTGGTACTTTGACATCTTTACAAAGAACTGCCTTACAAAAGCCCATATTCACTGAGCTGCTAAGAAGATTTCAACTTTCAAGACTTATTTTGGTATGCCGGACAATCCACAGTTATTTAGTAGTAATAATGCACACTGCTTTTATATTTCGATGCAAAATGAGATTCCAATAACGAGTCAATGATTCATTACAATGAATGCATACAATCTAATGAGTTCTACTGTAGCTGTATAACTATACAGTTCAGGGACCGTTTACGGTTTCTTTCGCACTGGAGGGAGACTGAGCAGCGGGACTGGGTCAATCTATTGGGTGGCGTCTCTGAAACGTAGTACTACCCATCCAGATGGTTTCAATCTATTGGTTGGCGTCTCTGAAATGTAGTACTACTCATCCAGGTGGTTTCAATCTATTGGGTGGCGTCATTGTAACGTAGTACTAGTACTACTCTTTCAGGTGGTTTCAATCTATTGGATGGCGTCTCTGAAACGCGTAGTACTACTCATCCAGGTGGTTTCAATCTAGTGGATGGCGTCTCTGAAACGTAGTACTATCCAGGTGGTTTCAATCTTTTAGTCTAAGAGATCTTGCAAGGAACGAGTTGTTTTTGTTTTAAGGCGTGACACTGGATTGTTTCATAAGTCTTCGGTTTTTTTTTCTTGTCGCTCTACAATGTTTGTGATTCTGTAGGCACTAAATTATTTTGTTTTGTTCTATCTTTTTGTTCCTGGTTGTTTTAAAATAGTCGTTCAATGGTATGCCCCGCACCAGGCCCTCGACTACTTTTTAAAAATCACAAGGCGTTGTTGCTTCTTTCTGGTAATGTAGGGGTTGACATTTTAGATCTGATAGCATGTTCATGACGTAGTCTACGTCGAGGAAGATGGAATGTTTACTGCCCAACAAGGCGGAAAAAAGTAATAATGGTGTGTACCTCGCTCAGTCTGCATAATGTCATTTCGGACCATCACTCTGAACTTTCCCATCGAAGGACTAAAACAGAAAGTAAAATTTTAAAACTTTGTGTTGTTCGTTATTAACATAAAAGATAGTGATTTAGAAAAAAAAACACACACAAGTTTTTAAAATTTCTTTTGAAAAGTGCGTTGGTGTGTTGCCATTTATGTTACTATGATTTTTTTTATTTTTCTTACTAATTAACATACTATTAACAAAAGATAGTTTCATCTTCGTTAGCAGATATTTTGTTTTATTGAGTAGGTTGATTGATAAGCAGTTAAAGTCGAAATCAATATTAAACTTCAGAACCATCGTGAATCTTTAAGGGTCCTGTTTAAGAATGGCGAAATCACAGATATTTTTGTAAGGGGACGACCATTTTATATTCGGGGGAGGGGAGGGGGCTATTTTTTTCGGATTGACTATTCATTTTCATTGTTGCCAAGCATGCTTTTTTTACGCGGCTTTGAAAACTTATTTGCACTTTAGTACACGATTAATTTCTACATTTTCTATTGCAAAATTTTCATTCTCATTCTGTTTTATGCAAGGTTACTTTTAAAATGATTTATTTAGTTTCCTAGCGAGAAACACCAAGACAAATAGATATAGAAGATGTGGTATGAGTGCCAATGAGACAACTCTCCATCCAATTCACAATTTGTAAAAATAAACCATTATAGGTCAAAGTACGGCCTTCAACACGGGGTCTTGTCTCACACCGAACAGCAAGCTATAAAGGGCCCCAAAATAACTAGTGTAAAACCATTCAAACAGGAAAACCAACGGTCTAATCTATATGAAAAACGAGAAACGAGAACACTTATGAAACAAAATAGTCCATTTTGATTAAAAGACTACGGTCGGTTTGTCAACACATCGCGAACTGACGTTGCAACTTAAGGGCGGTCAGATTATTCATTTTCACTCAGACCAGGGACAGAATATTTATTTTCTGCTCGCCCAAAAAGAACAAAAACCGCCTCCCCAGACCCCTCAGAATTAACTGGTCTTCCAGACAGTAATTTAACTTTTATGATTTAGAGCACCTTTTTAGAAGCAACACATATGACTTCAAACTTGTAAAACAGTCAAAATGAATTCTAACATTTTTATTCTAATGAAATATAAAAATATAATAGCATAAGTTCTAGCAATGAGGGATTTAAGGGAGACAGATTTTTATTAGTAATCCCGTTTCCGAATCCCTGTATAATTGTAATTTGTGCACTTTTGAAAAATAAATATTGTTTAAACTATAGAGGGATTTAATTGTCAAAATAGGTCAAATATCTGCGGAGCAAAGAGAGGCTTTTCTAAATTATCTGTACTATTGTATAGGTGTGTAATTTTTTTTTAAAAGATTTTGAATTTTTTGGGGCCCTGAATATTTGTTTTCATGTGTGATGAGGCAAGATTATTTATTTCCAACTTAATAGGGTGAATATGAATATTCTGCAATACAATACGCAGGAAACAAATATGTGCAAAAGTGAAAATAAATTTTAGCGTATACAAAGCAACAAATGAAAATAAGTGATTAATCCGGAAAAGACTTGACTTGAAGAGCTTAGACATACAATAAAATGTAATATTATGGCCCAGTTTAAAGTTTTAAAGAATCCCCATCAATTGCATTTATGATTTTAAATTTTCCAAAATTTCAGTCCTGCTTAAGGGACTGGTCATTTGTAACCTGAAAAAGGGGGTGGGGATGGGAGTAAAATGAGGTGGTGGGGACCTTGAAAATGTTTGGGCACGGAAAAGGGGTTGTCAGATTTTCAATACTTCAGATGGGGGCATCGAAAATTTTGGCGACCCACACCCTCCTCTTCCCCATACAATCAAAAATATAATTTTTTGGCACAAAAGACATCATTTTTTTTCGCCTCGCTCCGCTCTGCTCATTTGTTAAGATCTATTTCTTACATTTCAACATTTTCTTTCAAAAATGTATCATTATCTAAAGTTGATTTACCAACTTCTTTAATAAAGGATATAGATGATAAATGTGCTGAAATTAAATGAAGGTGTGGTAAATGTCATATTCCTTTAGACCCTTCTGACGGTGTGTTAATATATTTCACAACTTGCTCGCTATGTCCGTGTCTGTCCCAATTTGTCGTACTTGTATAATAGGCACTAGATCAACTGCTGATGCAATATATTATTGAACGATAATATAAATTGAAATTGTATGCATGTATATTTTTTATAAAGAATAAAAGAGTCATAAAAGTATCGAAAACATTTTTTTTGGGGGGGGGGGGGGGGGGGGGTGAAATTTTAATGTCTTTGGAAGGGGTCTTAAATCTATTTTCGTTCCTCAAGGTGGGGACATGAAAAAAAAAAATTCCACTGTTTCTTCCCATCCCCCCTTCTCTAGTGAAAGAAAATGACCAGTCCTTAATTTTGGTATACGCAGTGAGCACGCAAGAATGGTGTGACAGCATTTGTAATATTAATCGTCCGTGATTTCTTTGGTTTTTAGACGAACCGGATGTGATTGAAGGTGAAGGAAAGGTCGTCTGCAAAGAGACCGGAAGCAACTGTATGAACGGTCTGGAATTCACATTATTTATTGAAAGTTAATGCACTAGAATTTTCTAAAAACATCTGCCTGTTAAAGTTGTAAGTAATATAGTTTTGAAAAAGTCTTTTGCCTCATGACATGCCCTCTTTTGTACCCAACGATATGTGGGGTTTTAGTCAATAAGACAGCAACCCAACCACCGTAATGCGCACATTTCAATCGTGATTTAAAGCCTTCTTCTTTCAATGTTCATGACGTGCAACGTTTGAACTCACAACCTCAGTGTTGACAATGTGAAACTGTAGTTCAACTATTTAGAACACTTGACTTACAGAGAAATTTGTCTTCGAAATGACCTTAGATCTGTCTCTGAATAACCTTCTGTTCTGATGTTAAGCACAGGAGTTTGAAATCTTAGCAATTACGGTGTTTAACTATGCCAAACTTGACTATCACAGTAGAGCTTCTATTCAGTATTTGACGCTAACTGCCAAATGAGATTTTATAATGACGATAAACAATTAAGGCTCATTTGATGCTAATGTAACAGTAAATTTGGTCCGGTAGTAAAATTTGTCCGCCAGACTTTTTTTCCTAGTTAATCAAGTCCATGACCATTATTTTAATAGGAATTTAAGTCCCAGGACAAATTTTCCTAGGAAAATAAGTCCATAGCTAGTAAAATATGTCTGGCACTTATTTTCCTAGGAAAAATTGTCCAAAGACTTGTTTTTCGAGTAATTTTTATTATATTTTTAAAATTATTGAAAATAAAAATAACAACATTTTTTCTTAGTTAAGATTGGAAAGTTTCATTAATTTTTCCTATTAAAATAAATGACATGGCCGGACGTTATAACCTAGGCATGTTAATGACATGGACATGATGTCCTAGGAAAATTAGTCTGGGGACATAAATTTTATTAAAATATTAATACACAAATTTAGAAGATTTCAGTAATTTAGCATTACTTAATGATGCTAGTACCCGATACATGTGTATTGTATTGTCAAAAACAGCCCATATTTATGTAACAGGAGTATTCTTCTTTCCAATAAATAGCTAAAAATTTAGATTTTAACAATTTTGTAAAACTGCTATATTTTGGGGCCAAAAAGGGGTCTTACCGGGCCTACTTCTTTATTAAAATATAAATGCACAACTCTTAAAACAATATTAAAACATAAAAATTGAATTTCCATTGTTAACATGTAAATAATTTGTTTCATTAAAATTTTCCTTTTAAAATAAATGGCATGGACGTTTTTACCTAGGAATATAAATGACATGGACATGATTTTCTAGGAAAATTAGTCTGGGGACAAACATTATATTAAAAAAAATTGATACACAACTCTTAAACAATAACATTTATATTTACCTTTTAAAATCAAGGGCATGGACGTTTTACCTAGGAATATTTATGACATGGACATGATTTCCTAGGAAAATTAGTCTGGGGACATAAATTTTATTAAAAATATAAATACACAACTCTTAAATAATATTAAAACTTGATATTTAAATTTCCAATATTGTTTAAATGCAAATGATTTGATTCATTAATATTTTTTCTATAAAAAAAAAGGACATGGACGTTTTTACCTAGGAATATTAATGACATGGACTTGAATTCCTAGGAAAATTAGTCTGGGGACATAAATTACTAACATCGGACTAAAAATACTAGTAAATTCTGTAACCATGGACTTTTTATACTAGTAATATGTGTCCGCCCGGACATATTTTACCAGGACAAATTTATCTCTTACACTAACGGTTGCTAAAAATGGACTTTGGCTTCATAGAAAAATTATTAGGACAGTAAAACAGTCAGGGGAATGACTGATATAAGTGTCTTTAAATTACTCATGTATAATGCACTATCATGACTATGCAGAGTGCACAAAGTGTCTAGTAATACAAAATACATGCTGCACACATCCACCTTACTCTTAATTCTGATTGTGAATACCATGTTATCTTCCTAAATGGCTGCGCCCATAAACCTGTTAAAACAAATGTTCATGTTTTTTTTTGGCCCAAGGAATCAGAAAATGCCTATGGGTGGTTCATAGATAAAAATGTAAAATAGGGTGATCTGATTATTGTATTAACATGATTAGATTTTAAAAATCTCCAAACTTCCATTCTCTGAATCATTTGTGGTGCTGTTTGATAATAATTTGATAATTTTCACGAAAGCCACCTTATTTGAATAAATTAATTGTTCAACAATGTACAATGTAGCTGTACTGTCAATCATTTCATTTATTATTGTTGGACTATGGTTTCCATTCACAGAATTTTGTATATCAGGTGACTATCAGTGGTTAGGTAAGCATTTTAATTTGTACATCTATGTCGGAAATGCACGGTCCAACAGGTCAGATGTCTGACAATAATAGTAATGTATACCCCACATCTCCTTTTGTTCATATTAAAAGGTTGAAATTTCTTTTCCACCCATTTGATGTCAAAATGTGTTAAAGTTTTTGTGTTGTACACATGTAAGTTGTGTTTTTGAAATGACTGACTTATGATCAAGATCCATGTTTTACTAAAGAAGGAAATATCTGCAAATTAATTCATTAAGGTTTAATTCATCTAAGTGACTTTGATTGCAAAAGTAGATACATGTAACTTTCAAACTGCTTTACTGTATTCTATGAGAACTTTTTTTACTGCGTTACCATTCTCACAGGTGGTTGATAATTAGTCTGTTTGTTTCTGCCTTGAAATCATGGTAGAAATTGCTAATAGAATAAATATCCAAAAAGTAAAATTTTGCATTGAAGAAATTGAAGATATCAGCTTAAAATATCTACAAGTAAATAGAAAATACAACATGTGTACAATGTGCAAGTCAATTATAGTTTACCAGGAGTCAGGACATTTTATCAATGTGTAAGAATATAAAAACAAGGGATAAATTTCAACATATATTTTTCATGTTCATGTTTTTGTGTAAAACATGTAAAATGTTTTCCACAATTCATTTGTTAGTTTTGCTGTTGTCTTCTTCATGTCCTTGCATTTGAATAACACAAGATTTACTGCAGAACATATCTGAAAATAAAAATATCCTGTCCATACTACTTGTATATATGGATGCTGTCTACAGCAGTCAGGTGACACCTTTTGAAAGATATCTGCAAATTCTAAATTTTCTAAATTATACTTACATGTAAAATACCTAATATCTGATCTAGCTTTTATGCTGACTGCAAGTTACTTCTTTTTGATTTGTTGTTTTTCTCTATCAGCCATAGTAACTTGGTTAGAATTTCAATATCATAGTAAATTTCCTAAAAATATTCAACAGTCGACAATACTTTAAAGAGGGGGTTACCGTTAGGACGGGTCACATCCCAAATTCCCCAGAAAATAAATGCCAAATGTGTCTGTTCATGCATCATGATATAATTAAATCCTGAATTCCTGACGGTTTTGCTGGCTATTTCTGAATTCAGGGGAATTAAACAAATCAGTCCTGACATCCTGAAAAAAATTCCTTCCACCCCTCTTTGAACAGATATTAATTTCCTTTCAGATTCAAAGTAAAGATTCCTCCAACAAAATGAGTGGTACAACAGAGAAGATGCAGACACAGATGTCCAACATGTCTGGCAGTAGTTCCAGTGGAAAGGTAAACTCACAATTAAACTCATCATGTTGGTCATGTTGGTTGTGCATGTATGTTGTACCGAACCTTTTTGATAAAAAAATTCAATTGTTTTGTTCTACTGCTGTGTTCTCCCCAGGGCCTTATAGCATTATGATATTGCTTGAAAGTGTTTCTATCTGAAATTATATTTCTTATTGATTGCATTATGCGTTCCAATGTACTATGTATTTTGGTTGGTGTGTTCCAATGTACAAGTATTTTGGTTGGTGTGTTCCAGTGTACTATGTAGTTTGATTGGTGTGTTCCAATGTACTATGTATTTTGGTTGGTGTGTTCCAATTTACTATGTATTTTGGTTGGTGTGTTCCAGTGTACTATGTAGTTTGATTGGTGTGTTCCAATGTACTATGTATTTTGGTTGGTGTGTTCCAATGTACTATGTATTTTGGTTGGTGTGTTCCAATGTACTATGTATTTTGGTTGGTGTGTTCCAGTGTACTATGTAGTTTGATTGCTGTGTTAATTGTAGTTTGTTGTATTCTTATTAATATTGTGCTGCATCACATAAGGTCTATGGTGTTCTATGTGCAGGACCTATTTTTTGTGCTGTAAAAATCATTCATATTCTACGCTTTATAGAATAAATTGGTCCACATAGATAAAATTTAGGCTACCCACTACCCAAATTTATATCTCATCTTATCTTAGTGTACTTAACCATGTCTTTACTTAGTACTTAATCTTACTCGACATGCTCTAGTCCTAAAATAACATCAAAATCCTAATTTTTATTGAAAATGTAGATGCTAAATAGATTTACTTTCTGAGAGAAAGAAACAGCCTTCTAACCAACCTATTGTCATGATTGTGATACATTATAGAAATTTTGGGAAATCTGATTTTTTTTGCATGACCAAAGCTTGCCAAAAAAATTTGCTCTTATCTATCTTTGCAAATTACTTTTCCTGATAGTTAAATAGTCAAAATAAAAGTCTTTGACTTGTTCATTTGTCATTGGTAATGTTTGCAAAAGTCTAAGCCAATATCCAATGCCCCTCTCACTGTTTCAAGCTTTCAAATGACTTTACCCAAATTTTAACCTTTTTCTTCAAGCAAGAGATTGTTTTGCCGTGACATGTTTTTAATCATTATCTGAAGACTTTTAGACTGAGCAATCAGTGTATACAATGCTATGTAATTTATTTTAACATGTTTAACAGTTGTATTTTGATTCTTCAGGATCTTCCTACCATTAAAACACCAGAGGTTTGTTTCTTGCCTAACACTATTACTCTCCCTATACATTGCTACATTGATTAATTCTGTCATTTGATAACCTTCTCCAGGATTGCCACATCACTTAAAGTACAGCTTATAGTAAATCTCAACTAGTCAGACAATGATAATGTTGTCAATTTTTGGCTTTCATTTACTTAAGGGGACACTGTACTTTGGGGTAAGGATTCCATGAAGGGAAAGGTTAGAGTCTGTTTTAGTTAAGGGTTAGGTTAAGAGTACTTGTTAGTTTTGTTTAGCCCAATATGGGCTGGTTCCCCTAAAGTAAATGAAGGTTATTATATAGTCACAATATTAAAACCATTTGAGTGGCAGATTTGGATTGAGGTCTTCATATAACAGTGTTAACCTAATACTGTGGATTCATTATAATTAGTGGGATACTCATTGTTGTAGATTTACTGGGTGTAGGTGGCGCGTGAAAAAGGTGATTAAAAAACATGACAAAATACAAATTTCTAGAAGACTTGTATTTAGTCAGAAATTTTGTAAATGTTTTTATACGACTGCAAAAAAATTTTGAGGTCGTATATTGGTATGACGTTGGCGTCGTCGTCGTCGTCGTCGTCCGGCGTCGTCGTCCGAATACACAATGGTTTTCGCACTCTAACTTTAGTTTAAGTGAACGGATCTCTATGAAATTTTACCATAAGGTTCAGTACCACAATAGGAAGGTGGGGATTGATTTTAGGGGTTATGGTACCAACAGTTAAGGAATTAGGGGCCAAAAAGGGGCCGAAAATAAGCATTTTTGTAACTTCCAGACATAACTTGTGTGTAAGCATATGGATCTCTTTGACATTGTACCACAAGATTCCATATCACAAAGGGTCAATGCTGGGATTGATTTTGGGGTTAATTGCCTCAAAATTTTAGGAATAAGGGGCCAAAAGGGGGCAAAAAACTAGCATTTTTCTAGTTTCATGACAATAACTTGTGTGTAAGTGTATGGATCTTTCTGAAATTTTACTACAAGGTTCCATTTCACAAAGGGAAAGCTGGAATTGAGTGTTGTGGTAATTGCCCAAAACGTTTAGTGATAAGGGGCCTAAAAAGGGGTTTAAAATAAGCATTTTTTAGTTTCTATACAATAACTTGTGTTCAAGTGTATGGATCTCTCTAAAATTTTATTACAAGGTACCATACCACAAAGGCAAGGCTGTTATTGAGCTTGGTTTGGGGGGAAAGGGGGGTGGGGGTGATGAATCATAAGGGGGCGGCGGTCAAAAAAGGGGTAATTTTTTTTTTTCCTTTTTTTTTTGTTTAAAATTTACATTTTAAGTTAGTTATTTTTTATCACGAAGAGAAAGTAGGAATTGAGTTTTGGGGTTAATTGCTCAAACATTTATGAATAAGGGGCCAAATATTGGTCGAAAATAAGGATTTTTTTAGTTTGCAACAAAAACTTGTGTTCAAGTGTATGGATCTCTGTGAAATTGTATTGCAATGTACCATACCACAAATTGAAGGTTGTGATTGAGGTAGGGGATGGTGAATCAAAAGGGGGTTGAAAAAATGTGTGGGGGGTGGTTATGGCTCTAATGTTTAAGGAATAAGGGGAAAAAAGGTTAAAAAACAAGGGTTTCCATTTTAATAGACAAATAATTGAGTAAAGAACATTATTTAAAAGCAGTGTAAGGTTGGTAATTCAAACTCATTTAAATATCTCATCTACACTGCTTTTAAATTATGTAAATTGGAAATTTGCCAATAACTTTATTGTTAATAAATGCATTGGAAATTTGCCAACAATTTTAGTGTAATAAACTTCATTGGAAATTTGCCAATATAAAATTTTGCTGATGAAGGTTTTTTGTTTACCTTTAGCCTTGACTATGAAGTCATTTTCTATTTTTATAGCCTTATGATATAGTTGAATTATTTAATACTTTTATGATGTGTTTAAATGGGGTTTTATCATGTTTATGGTTGCAAATTTATTGTTTTAGTATAATAAACTCCATTTAAAATTTGCCAATAAAAAAAAATTTTGTTTATTTTTAGCTATGATTATGATGTCATTTTCTATTTTACTTTTATGGTTGCAAAGAAATTTTTATTTTTAGATATTACTGTTAAATGATGCTGATTAAGGTTTTTGCTATGTTTAGCCATGACTATGATGTCATTTTCTATTTTAATATCTGTTATGATGTATTTAAATGGGCTTTTATGGTTACAAAGGAATTTTATTTTTAGATATTACTATAAAATGTTGCTGATGCTGATTAAGGATTTTGTTTATTTTTAGCCATGACTATGATGTCATTTTCTATTTTAATACCTTTATGATGTAATTTCCATTTTTAGATATTACTGTTAAATGATGCTGATTAAGGGTTTTTTGCTATGTTTAGCCATGACTATGATGTCATTTTCTATTTTAATATCTTTATGATGTATTTAAATGGGCTTGTATGGTTACAAAGGAATTTTATTTTTAGATATTACTTTAAATGTTGCTGATTAAGGATTTTTGTTTATTTTTAGCCATGACTATGATGTCACTTTCTATTTTAATACCTTTATGATGTATTTAAATGGGCTCCCATGTATTTAGATTTTTGATTATTTATACATGTTACCAAATTGGTCCACATTGAACAAAAACGGTCCAAATTTCAACTTTATTACATTACATCAAACATTGAATTCTACATATTCTTTGATATATTGAAATTAACAAACAATTTATTTTAGGGATATTCCACCATAATAGGTAAATTAAATTTTTTCCAGTTCTTACACCACATTCATCCTGTGTCAGAAACCTATGCTGTGTCAAATATTTAATGACAATCCAAAGTCATAGCTGTATCAAGCTTGAATTTTGTGTCCATACTTGCCCCAACTGTTCAGGGTTCGACCTCTGCGGTCGTATCAAGCTGCGCCCCGGCGAAGCATTTTATTATTGTTGTAAAAATTGTAGAAAGAGGTTTTTCGAAAAATGAAAACTCTCATTTAAAAATTTGATAGCATTATTTCTCTGCAGCATTAACTGAAAATGAAATAATCAATTTCGCTTGTGTGGCCATTGTTCAACTATCACAATAATGATTATAAATGCACACATAAATTTCTGAATTAAATACTGTATCCACAAAAATGCAAAATTTCTCCAATCCTCAAGAGTTGATTCCAATGAAGATCAATGAATCCATGTAGCATTCCCTATTTTCATCCATCATTATCATCCAGCATGGGAGATTGGGACATTAAACATCCATCATCATCCCGCATCTGTTGTAAGAGTTGTCTCCTATCTACATGATCTAACAACATATTTTCGTCAAGTTTTAAAGGGAAACTTCGCAAAAAAATGAAAAATTGATATTATGTCCATTCTGTATAAAAAAGCTCAAATTCATAAATATTAAAATTTTATTCTGCTAGATAAGAGATCACCATCGATTTTAAATTTAGTGTATCAATTCTCTGCGTGCGGCCATTTTGACATCTTCTCGGTTTAGAAACAACGATATATCTATAAACCACAAAGGACCAAAACCAGCAGTAACCTAATGTAGTCGTGATTGCGTGTCGATATCTTGTCAATCGTACGGTTGTTTTATCCGACTAACTAACTTGATACGGAAAATGTAATTATTTGTTAAATAACTATGGTCTGTCGGTTTTTAAACTGTTTATATGGGAATTAGTTAAAAAGTCAAAGTTCAAAGTCATAAATAAGTGTTCCGTGTAAAATTGTTTTCGAAAATCTAATTTGTTCAAAATTCTTTTATGTAATAAACTTATTTAAATAAATTCGGACCTTCCCTTATCTGATCACCAGCATGGCTAAAGGTATTACTCCCAAAGGTATTGTGAGGTGACACGTCCAGGTATTCAAGCGATTTCCTGTTGGGCTTAAAAACTCTTATTACACAATTACATAAAGCAAGTTCATGCATCGTCTCACTTGTGAGAGTATTGATCAGTGTATACGGCCGATAACTTGTAACTTTCCATTTTGAAACTATCAGGTGTATAATATAGATCTCTGTCTTGCGTGCCGATAGTGATATACTAGTCATTACCAGAGACATCTCTGTCATTACTAAACTCATACGCTTGTTTATAAATAACATTTCTGGTGTAAAGAATACTATTTATGAAAATCTAAATAATTCCCAAAAAAGATTTGATAAAATAAAAATATATTTACAAATTTTTTTCCAAGGGTAAATTGGGGTAAATGTAAGTATATACTCGTTGTCAATAATGATGGACATTTTGAAACATACAAGAAATATTGATTTAACAAAAATGTACGCACTTGTCGATCATTGATTTATACGCCTTGATATATAAGAAAGAAACATCCAGAACCAATCTGATTTAAATACAGGTCGCGATATCTAACTTGCTTTGGTTCATCGAAGTTATGGACATAGTAAAATCACAGATTTATATTTCAATTAGATTGTTCTCGAACAGTTGAAGAAATTCATCATCATCACTATTGTTGGGTATAATCATGGAAGTAATATTTAATATTACTTCCATTGTATAATGTATAATAAGGTGAACATGGTTCTGAAAGTACCTTATGTCAATTTTCCTGTTCCGACATGCATGTAGTATATGCCACTGGACGTACACTAATGATCCCAAAAAGTCTATTTGAAGAAATAAAGAAACTTCACTTCGGATAGACTGATAGTAGTTGTACAAAAAATAAATTAACGAATACCGTATTAACGTCTGACCAGCAAGAGGGTTGATTAATTTGGGCAGGGACATAAACATTGTTAGATGTACTTAGGGTTCCCAGGTTGTTGTTTTTTGGGGGGAGGGGGCGTGTTGGAGGTCAAGTCTATCGAAAGTTACAAAATAAGAGTGTTTTATTTATGAATTTACAAGAAGAATTCTGTTCTTGGACGTACTTTTCTCTTTTTTTTTTTAGTTCGGTGATTTAAATTGAGAAAAAATCTAGTCAGAATTTAAATCGTTTCTGCAATCCCCCATCTAAGACTCCTCTAAAATCATGAATGGCCATGCGTCACAATCATCAGAATTTTCTTTGCATTGATACATTATGTATCCCATGACATTTCCGGGTATAACAGAGCTTCTTGTATATTACCTGTATGTGGTTAGGTGTCGCCCTATGAGGTCTTGCGTATACAGGTTCACATTTATAATGGTTTGTGATATAACAAGGTTTTATGACATTCACACTTCTGCATGTTCTGTATACCACATTATTATCTTATTTTCAAACTGAAAGAGGAAATGAATAATTTCCAGGTAAAATATTGAGTATCAAAGTATCAAATTAATTTCCAGATTTTTTTCTTTCTTGGTATTAAATAACAGAAATTTAAAGAATAGACTGCTTTTCCGCTTTAGGGGTATTCTTGCCAGTTAAAACAGACATATGATTATATGTGTATATATGTCTCTGGTATAGACATGGTTTATGAATGAATTATAAGTCTTGCAAAGGTACAAGATATAAAGCACATTGAAAATTGATTCCGCCTGTCTGTCTCCATTAAAAAAAAGGAAGGTTGACGATATATTGATTCTGTCATTTTTTTTTTTAAACATCGTTGGTCAAATAGCTTAAGTATTATACGTTGTGAGACTTATAATATTTTAATAAGGACATTCCTGATTAGGAATCCTTTTTTTTTTTATGTTTTTCACACCTGAAAAGAATATTTGTTCGTAATTATTTGATTCCATTCCAAGAATTTCCTGTCAAATTTTCAAACATCTTTTTTCAAATAGCTGAAGTATTTATACGTTGTGACAGAGACAGATTTAAAATATTTTGATGAGAACATTAATTCATGAATATGTAAAGAAAGATCGCTTTGGACGGACCAAATTATATAATTACAATTGGTAATTATCTATTTTAAATAATAAAGGTTACCGATTCTAATTTGAAATAGTACAATTTTTAGTTCATACACCCTTGTTTAGAAGGCCATTATTATTTATAAATCTATTAAATTAAATCAATTCAGTATTTCATGGTTACAAAAACAGTGACAGCGGTCATAATTCATTTTAAACTGAGCTTACGCAAAATATAGAAATATACCACGACTATCCAGTTATTGTGCAACCTTATTACTCCCCCAAAATAATTATATTTCTTTTTTATATTTTCTGAGTCTAAAACTATCACTCCCGTTTATCATTCATACAAAATGTTGTTCACACCTGGAACGGTGAACCGTGACGGCTAAGATTCACTGAGTGAAGATCAAAAGAAATTTTAATTACCCTGAGTTTAACCACGCATTCAACAGTCACTAAGTGTCACAGTACAATACACATTGTATTTACACAGTACTAGCTGGAAATGTTTGCTGGACTTAAGTAAAAGGTCAGAATACAAACATTCATTTTTAATACATTATCAATCATGTCAGTTATATATGTTTGTTCAAAATATTCGTAGGAAAAATATCATAAAAATGTTCTATTGTATGATTTACTTTTATTACTATAATCATATCAGAAATCCTTAAAACATAAATCCTACAATTTAATTTTACTGATCACTTTACTTTCTTAATTTTTAGTTGGTTAATAGCTACACCAAGAGTCGTCGATGCGCTTTAAATCGCGTTATTAGATGGTTAACGAACAAGACTTAAATGAGATTAATTCCACTCCCGGCATGCAAAAAGACTTAAACTACGTCACAGAAGTCAGGAAGTTTGAATAAATAGAATTAATAATTCCCAATTTTCTTCTTTATTAGTTTTCATATCCAAAAAAAACTTGGTGAATATGTTTTTTATGGTATTATGAACATAATAAGATGATAAGTAAAAAATCGCGAATTTTCCCTTTAATAGTCATTTTGAACATTTTTGGTTTTAAAAACATTAATTCCTCTTCAAAGTACATGGTACTCAAAATTAAAGCACAAATTTTAGAATTGATTTTGACCCGAAATTCAAATGTTCCATTTCTACAGAATATATATGATTCCAAATAGATAGAAAGTATGTTACATACATGTTGGAGACCTCCCAAAGAGCAACAACTCTTACATAATTAATATAGATTAAAAAGTTGGATGATTGGAAAAAAGGGGAATTGCAGTATTAAAACTGATAAAACTCCATATAAGATATAGTAAAATATATTTAAAGGGATACTTGTCTAATATTACAAACTGTCACTTGTCTTTATAGCACTCAGTTCTTACATGTAATGTGAAAGAACAATGTTCTTTTCTGGCAAACATTTTGTATGATAGTTAACTGAAACTATAAGTCAAACTTACTTTGGGAAAAGAGGAAGAAATCTGGCTTACCTTTGTTCAATATATCAACCATCCTGTCATTTAATTTAGCTTTTTTCATCACATTTATGTCCTTGGCCATAACATATCATTGCTTCGTGATATTTAGCACTATAATCTGATATACAGCTTCCAGGATTTATATTGAGGTCACACTTTACTGCATAGTAATTAATATATACTTAGTAAAAAAAGTTTACCCAACAAATATTTCTGATATCATATTTAATATAAAATCTAATTATACTTCTAAACATAATGATATATAAATTATTATAACAAAGAAAATAAACCAGAAGATCAAATTCCTAATTGACAAAAGAAATGTTAAAAATTTATGAAGTCAACTTTGTAAAGTTTAAGTTCAAAGTTTAAAAAAAATTAAAATATATGTTGCTGAACCTTTTGTACTCAGTATAGTCAATAGTTAAAACTAATTATAGGTTAGAATAGTAATCTGATCAAATAACTTATTAACAAATTGTATGGTAATTCTAAAGCTTTTAAAATACTATTAAATTGCTAGTATACAAGTTACAACCACATTATACATATGTCCAATACATATAGTCATCGTACTCAGAAGAGAAATGATTACAGAAATACTAGTTTTAAGTTGTACTCAGTACAAATTCAGGATACTCAAGATACTCGAGTATTAGGTTCTACTCATGATACTCAAGTTAAGGATATTAAATTGACCAGAAAGACAGTGAGTACATTATGAATACCAAGATCACTCAGTATTTTTCTGAAAGTTTTTATGGCATTTTAATCATGTTAATTGAGATATATAAGCTAGGCCGTATCAAGATATAAGCTAGGCCGTATCAAGATATAAGCTAGGCGGTATGATTGCCTCTAATTGTTTACATCCATGTCATTTGAACTTTGGTGGATAGTTGTCTCTTTCTCAATCACACCACATCTCCTTATTTAGGAATTATTATAGGAAAACAAACCTTGTTCTTAATCAGACAAATTTTCAAAAACTGTGTTGAATATTTGGGAGTATTTGTTGACCTGTTACAAGGTGCATGCTTTGTTTGTTTTATGGTATTGGGTTCGTTACTGGACATATCACTAGTATTGCTTTTTATTCACGTCTATCATATGGCATGATTTTTAGTGACTAAGCTTATCAAGGAATTTACTTACATTTTGTGAGCACTTCTTTTGATTGTGCTGTGGTCCTTGAATGAAAAAAAACAGGTACTCCTCCATGATAAATTCACTATCTGTTATAGGATAAGGGTGGAAAACCCATCAAGTCACATTTTACATTTAGCCATTTGTTAATGCATCAGCAATTACCTAACTTGTTATTGAGTGAAAGACATTACTGGGAGAGGGAAGCACAATAAGTAATTAATCAAAATCATCACAGAACTCGCTAACAATACAATGATTTGTGTATATATACTAATTAACTGGTCACATAAATAATACTACAGTTAGTACATATAGTGATGGTATATATAGAATGACCTCACTAACAATATTGTCTGTCTCTCGGTAAGTTATTTTTTCTATCTAATATGAAGGCTTCCTCTCGACTGTGGGTGAGACCTGCTTAATTATGTTTTATTGTGGGCATCTAGTTTTTGAACATTGTTACATTTTTTTATAGTCCAAAATTATCACTCCTTCTCAGATTCCCTAAGCTGATATTTGTTTTGTAAGACAGTTTGTCTTATAATGATATCATAGTCAGGATAATTCACAAATGTAGGCTACATTTAAGTTGATTTTTTTTAACATTAAATTTAAAGATTTCTTAAGTAAAAAAAGTCATTCACTCAAAGAAAAAATGAATGCATTTGATTTTAAAAGTGTGTATCATTTTTGTCGAGCCTTTGACTTTAGTCGAAAAAGCGAGACATAGCGATCCTACATTCCGTTGGCTTCGTCGGCGGCGGCGGCGGCGTCCACAAATATTCACTCTGTGGTTAAAGTTTTTGAAATTTTAATAACTTTCTTAAACTATCCTGGATTTCTACCAAACTTGGACAGAAGCTTGTTTATGATCATAAGATAGTATCCAGAAGTAAATTTTGTAAAAATAAAATTCCATTTTTTCCGTATTTTACTTATAAATGGACTTAGTTTTTCTGCCAGGAAATATTACATTCACTCTGTGGTTAAAGTTTTTAAAATTTTAATAACTTTCTTAAACTATCCTGAGTTTGTATCAAACTTGGACAGAAGCTTGTTTATGATTATAAGATAGTATCCAGAAGTAAATTTTGTAAACATAAATCTATTTTTTCCGTATTTTACTTTTAAATGGACTTAGATTTTCTGCCGGGAAACAACACATTCACTCTGTGGTTTAAGTTTTTAAAATTTTAATAACGTTCTTATACTATTTTGGATTTGTACCAAACTTGGACAGAAGCTTGTTTATGATCAAATGCTAGTATCTAGAAGGAAATTTTGTTTTCTTCCAGTTAACATTACATTCAGTTTGCAGTTAAAGTTTTTAAACATTTATTAGATTCATAAACTATCCTGGATTTTTACCAAACTTGGTCAGAAGCTTCTTACAATCAAAAGATAGTATCAAGAGGAATATTTTTATTGATTTACTTCCTCATTTTTGTTGAGCCTGCAATTTACAGAAAAAGTAGGCGAGACACTGGGTTCCGCGGAACCCTTACAAATTTTTATTGTAATATAAGGCAATCCTGAGTTGATCTCCTGACCTTGTTATCTGTGGGATATTCTACTTTCTAATGCATGTTATTGATATAAGTTTAAAGTGCATTTAAATGAAATATGAGACATACTTATATTTTCAAGTTAAATTTACAGCTTTATTTCCCAGTTCAGGCATTGTTTTTGATAAACAAAATTCTTTATAAGTCCATATATATTGCAAAAAGCATATACATGTATTGCTAAAAAAAAGGTGGGGGGGGGGGTGTGTCTTCTTCATTTGAACTCCTCTGATAGTTAGTTGTCTCATTGGCAGTCATTCCACATTTTTATGCCCCCTCCGCTACATTAAGTTTTACCCTTGTCCGTCCGTACGTCCCAAAGTTGGTTTCCGTTCTCTAACTTAAGTTTGCCTCAACCAAATTTTATGAAACTTATTCACAATGCTTATTACCACAAAACACAGATCAAGTTTGAATTTTGGTGGCGTACTTTAACCGATCTAGAGTTATGCCCCTTTACAAATGGAAAAATTGCTGAATTTTTCGTTTCCGTTCTCTGACTTTAGTTTGCCTTAACCAATTGTTATAAAACTTATACACAATGCTTACTACCACAAAATACAGATCAAAATTGAATTTTGGTGGTGTCACTTTTACTGTTCTAGAGTTATGCCCCTTTACAAATGGAAAAATTGCTGAATTTTTCTTTTACGTTCTCTTCCTTTAGTTTTCCTAAACCAAATAATATGAAACTTATACACAATGCTTATTTCTACAAAATACAGATCAAGTTTGAATTTTGGTGGTGTCACTTTAACCGTTCTAGAGTTATGCCCCTTCACAAATGGGAAATTGCTGAATTTTTCGTTTCCGTTCTCTTACTTAAGTAAGCCTTAACCAAATGTTATGAAACTTATACACAATGCTTATTACTGCAAAATACAGATAATTTTGAATTTTGGTGGTGTCACTTTTACATTTCTAGAGTTATGCCCCTTTACAAAGGGAAAAATTGCTGAATTTTTCATTTCTGTTCTCTAATATAAGTTTTCCTCAACCAAATGTTATGAAACTTATACACAATGCTTATTACCACAAAACACAGATCAAGTTTGAATTTTGGTGGCGTCACTTTAACCAATCATAGTTATGCCCCTTTACAAATGGAAAAATTGCTGAATTTTTCGTTTCCGTTCTCTAACTTTAGTTTGCCTTAACCAATTGTTATGAAACTTATACACAATGCTAACTACCACAAAATACAGCTCAAGTTTGAATTTTGGTGGTGTCACTTTTACTGTTCTAGAGTTTTGCCCCTTTACATATTAAAACATTGCTGAATTTTTCGTTTCTGTTCTCTACCTTTAGTTTGCCTCAACCAAATAATATGAAACTTATACACAATGCTTATTTCCACAAAATACAGATCAAGTTTGAATTTTGGTGGTGTCACTTTAACCGTTATAGAGTTATGCCCCTTCACAAATGGGAAAATTTTTCGTTTCCGTTCTTTTACTTAAGTTAGCCTCAATCAAATGTTATGAAACTTATGCACAATACTTATTACCACAAAACTCAGATCAAGTACAAATTTGGGTAGAGTCACTTCAATTTTTCTTCAGTTATGTCCCTTTATATGATATGCAAGCGGGGGCATCATCTGTGTCCCATAGACACATTCCCCATTTATTTTATATTATTTATATATAATTTAATTTGGATGTAACATGTCTTCTGATTGGTTGAAAGTGTTTTGTCTCTCAGCTCATAGACATAATTTTGTCATGTGACTGTGACGTCACCAAAGTTTTTTTCAAAATTTATACTCTTTAAAAATGAAATTTAGAATTAAATTATAAGGAATGACTGTAATATTTTTTCTGTCTATTTGAAATAACCTAAAAAATGTGGTGCACACTTTTAAATAACCCATTGTACAGTGTGCACCACATTTTTCATGTTATTTCTTCATAGACAGAAAAAAAATATTACAGTCATTCCTTAAATAAATTTTTATATTTACCAGACAAATAAGTTTAAACAGCAACATTACTATCTTTGAAGTTTTGTAGATTAACGTTCAGAATCTTAGGAATAATGTTCAATGAGATTTTACAGATTTAGTTTTAAAAATGTAGGACATAGTCACAGGACAAAAATGCACAGGAAAAAATGTTAAAGGACAAAATGTCACAGGACAAAAAGTCACAGACAAAATGTCACAGGACAAAAAGTCACCGACAAAATGTCATAGGACAAAAAGTCACATACAGGACAAAAAGTCACAGACAAAATGTCACAGGACAAAAAGTCACAGACAAAATGTCACAGGACAAAAAGTCACAATTCAGTTTTTAGATTATTTTTCTTTCAATAAGAAAACATTTTTTCATTTTTTGTTGAACTATAAAGCAAATTTGTAAACAAAATTTAGTCTAAAAAATTCAATAATTTTCAAATAATTGTTATGAAAAAAATTTGTTAAAGTGGCTTGGTACTTAAATGGCTTCATGATGTCAAGATGCATATCCTTTGCATGATTAAAATTTGATCAATCTTCATTTATCAAGGCTTATTAACAATTTCCTAAATTGTAAAATGAATATTATGTAATAAAAAAAAATAGTTTCAAGAACTTCCTCTTATATATTAAAACAATTATAAACAAATTAATTGTGACTTTCTGTCCTTTTAACTTTTTGAATAAATATTACATAGCAAATTTTACCCTTTATTTATCATTTACCATTTCAAACCCCTAAACTGGCTAGTCACCAAAAATGATCAAAGTACCTGTACTTAAGGGAAAGAACAAAGTGTACTAATAACTGACAGGTATGTGTGATGTGTACATGTTCCTATTTACATAATTGAAGGATAAGATCAGCCCATGCAATATATATTCCTGTGACATTCAATTTTATCATTACTCATACTTTGAAACTAATATTGGAGATTTAAAATGGTGTTTAGAAAGGTAATGATGATTTTACCTATTAATTTCAATAATGTGACATTTCAATATTATTCTCTTTAATTTAATGTGATCTTTTCAGAGCCTGCTTAATTATTTGTACATTATACAATTTTTATAATTCATTTATACTGATACAAACTTGAAACAAATAGCAAACCTTTTTTAGATGCACCTTTTAACATTTTGAAAATTTGTTAGATTAGTTTAGCATGTTTAGTATAATGTCAGCCCGATTTTGATATGTATATTGACGATCTTGTTCAATCCTGTCTTCTGTAGGGTACCAGTTTTCATGGATTTCCTAGGTATATATATATCAATGTATATATATGAACCCCAAATTTATGTGTTCAGCGAAGTACAAATTTCCCATGTGATAATGTATGTAGAATTTAGCAAAACCACAAAATCATGTGTCATAAAAAATTTTTTTTCTCCAAATCTATGAAAATTGATACCAAAGATAATAAATAAATACACAGTATTCAAATGTCCCTTTCAAATTTTCTTTCTTCTAGTTGGACTCTTCTGTCACAGCTTTTGCCTTTATTAATCTGTCAACATCATATAGACTGTCACAGCTTTTGCCTTTATTAATCTGTCAACATCATATAGACTGTCACAGCTTTTGCCTTTATTAATCTGTCTGAGCATCATAAACTTATCAAGATATATGTGACTAAATTTTGTTTTTTGATTTAAAAAAAACTTTTCTTTGCTGAGATAGAAAAAAGTACGATTCACATCAACACAAATTGCCAGGTTTATGTATTATATTAAAAAAATGTCTTGTTATATGGCTGTATCAGCTGAAGAAACTTAACCAAGATGCAAGGTGAATTACAAGCAGATAATTTCATAATTATATTTGTATTGTATTATTACTAAAAAGAGAAAATCTTTTAAGGATATTATATTTATAAAGAGATTATCCTTGTTATGAAAAAAACTCATCTGAAACCATTGGCTACAACCATTTCCATGGTGTCTAACTAGTTATTATGTCAAATAAAGATGGTGAATGTTACTATAAATAGAACAGAGTTACAAACTGGTATTACTAGTGTTTTAAAGCGCTTTTTTTCTGTAATTTGACTGTACATTTTAAGCCACTTCCATAGTTTTTAGTTTTCACAGTTGCAATTTTTATTATTTTCAGTTTCTAATTACCTTCTTTTGACCTAGTTATAACAATGTTACATAAGAGTTGATACCTTAAGACAGACAACTCTTAAAAATTTAAGAAATGTGAGATAACAAATAGGAAATCTATAACATTTTATTTGCATGTACTGTGCTGGGGTTTCATTTTCAGAAAAAAATATGTTTTTAATTTACCATGATCCACAGCATGCATTGGCAGCATATTATAATTTATATATTTAATATAAAGTTGAGGATTTCAAGGATTTGTTGTTAACTATGATCCTGAGGATGTATTATGAGATTCAGGATTTGTTGTTTGATATGAGCTAGAGAATATGTTATGATATTAAGGATATGATTATTGTTTACAGATGCCATTGGACACAGTAAGCTAGCACTCTAGGTCTTTTAATGATATGCTTCTCACACTGTCACTGATATTGCATTTTTGTTTTATTTAAACATATATCTTTCATGCCAAAATAGTAATAGTATATATATATACTTTCACTCTTGATTCAAGTATTTTATTTATATTTTCTACCTTTTTCAACTATTTATAAAACTGTGGCTTCAGACATGTATACTGTGGATTCATTATTTATGGATTTCGTGGATAAAGGGGAACCTCAGATATAAAGTTCCTTCAAAAAAATAGTTTTATAGAATTTTATGTAGAATTTAAAAAAAAAAGGTGAAATGAAATATCCACCAAAATACGATTTTTCTTCCTTGCATGAAAATAGGTACCCACTAATATATATGAATCACAGTCTGCACTGTTAGACCACTAGTCCGATGCCACAGACTAGTAAAATTTATTCGGACAATTTACTATGTGCAAAACTTTGTTTAGACACATAAGAAAAATGTCGGAATATTGGTTTTCAGACTGGTAGTTGGAAAAGAATTTGATGCAGACTGTATGAATCCACAGTAGTTAATTGTATAGATCTACAAAATTAACAATTCTGTAAATAAATGCTTTTTGAATATACATGTATAAAGTAAAGTACCAAAAAATAAGCAAGGAAAAATGAACATCTATGCGATATCAGAAAAACTATTTACTCAGGTACATTGACATTAAGGCATGATTTTAATAAAATAGGAACCTGGTGTAGGGCGCCTTTGAAGAAATCTTCTTAGAAGCATCATTATGATTATACCTCATTCCAGAGGAGAGAAGCATCATTATGATTATACCTCATTCCAGAGGTGGGGCTATACTGGTTAACCTCTGTCTGTCCATAAAATAGTCTGTCTCATTCTTCCCAGCAACTAAACATCATGGCTTATTGATATACTGTAAATTCAGAAATCATTGCGAGGTTTTGATTAATGCAAATATAGCAACCAGGTTAGTATCGCAAAAATAAGAACTCACATTCTAATATCTTATACACTTTTCCATTCTCAATTTTATCAGGGGCCTCAGTGGCCGAGTGGTCTAAGTAGTCCAAATTTTATCAAGAGAAAAGTAGTCCATCTACTGTATCACTAGCCAGTCAACACTGAGGTTGGGAGTTCAAATCCCGCACAGGGCAGGTGCACTCGATCTTAATTGACCAGGATTGTCAGTTTTCCTACCAAAGGTCGGTAGTTCCCAGGGCACTCCGGCTTCCTCCATAAATAAAAACTGATCGCCATGAAATAGTACACAATAGTGTTGAAAGTGGTGTTAAAACATCAATCAATCAATCAATCAATTTTATCTATGCAGATTTTCAAGAAATTGCAATAATCAATCTTGCATTTTTGTCCATTCTTCAAAAATCGCAATAATAAATGAACGCAATAATTCCTGAATTTACAGTAACTTGAGTAAGACACCAAGCTTCAACAGGTTATTTTTAATACCATGTGACTTTGGAAGTTCTAATTCTTCATTGCTGAAAACTTGTATCTTTAAAAATGTATCATATCATGCACATATATATGAAAGTTATGTAAGATTTTTCTAAGCAACTACAAGTTGTACAGTTTTTATATACAGGGTATAATTACTGAGCAATAAATAGGTTTTAGTTGTTTTTCTTGACTGCCATTTTGGAGGGGTAAATGGTTGAATTTTATATTTGATCAACCAATTGAAACATGCTGTACGATCAAATCTGATAAAAGATACTTACTAGATTGTAGTGATGAATCGAGATAGATTAAAAGAAATTAGAATTATTCAGAAAACAACTTTTTCTTTAACATGTTTAGTCTAGTGGTCAGTTTAATAAGTGGTTTTGGTTGTTTTGATAAGGAATTTGTGCATATGGACCTCCAACATGTCAACAAAAGGGAAGTAACTCTTGCTCAAATTGTGTCATTGGAAACCTATCTGTAGCTCACATTACATCTTGTTTACTATCTTGAGAATCTGCTGAAGTCTGTTACTCCATCATGAGTCGAATGAAAGTTTAGGTAAAAATAACTGAGCATAATGCATTCCCCCAATTCAAAATATTTGACCGTAAACTGACCTTGACTTTATTGTAATAGTCTATTTAAAAGTTATCTTTGTTTATAATTTATCTACTAAATCTTAATTGAAATACTTAAATGAGTTGATGGATCAAATTTCATGCTAAAAATAGCTGTGTGTTTTATTTATGACCTTTAATAAAAACAGGATATAGTTGGTCAATCGAGGTGCGAAGGTAACACAGCTATTTATTTTTAAGTTATATTAATGGTTCATAGATAAAGCAACAAGTTAAACCAGCATGATTTCTAAAAAATTTAAAAGATGATACATACTAAGATGTATAGTGATTCAGTGTAACCTCTTTTGAGAGTCCTCTTTTCTGAGATCTATAGTAATTCAGTGTAACCTCTTTTGAGAGTCCTCTTTCCTTAGAAACTTTAGCTTACTTAAAACTAAATAGCACATAAACCTACAAAATTAATATGGAATAAACATCGTTTTTGAAAAACCTCTTCTTTTTGGTTTTTATTTATAATCCTGGAACAGATTCACAGCAAAATTTTGCAATTGATTGGTGTTTCAATCTAGCTTTGCATATTTCAATGTGAGGAAAAAGATATGTTTCTATTCTGGATTTAACAACCTTTGAAGTGGGAGAATCTTCTAATACATAGTTCTGCATTCATAATATATTTGAGTCATTGTCCTAATGTTAAGAAATACTAGAATGCCTCAACAATACCTTCTCTTCTAGTCTTGATTATCATGATTATATGAATGACAATAGTATAACATGTACGTATTATCTAAACATTTTTAAAATTCTTTATCTAAAATATTTCATGTTTGCGTTTATTGACAGTTACTGTTACTGACTTCTATTTTGATATTCTTGTGCTAATTTAGACTCTAAATGCAGTTCATGTTTATAAACATGCTATCCTATAACTATTATGGTACAATTATTCTCGTTTGAATTGGCAGTGAATTACTTCTAAGGTTTGTCTTCTTCTTTTTTGGGGAAATGGGTAGGGGGAGTTCTAAGTTAGTCACAGTAACCTATTTTGTCTATTTAGGTTGCTCACTTAAATTTGTCAATATAAAGAATCTGTCAACAACTGTCAAACAAGTGGGAGGTTTAGGTAGCTATAAAACCAGGTTTAACCCACCATTTTCTTAGGAAAATGCCTGTACCAAGGCAGGAATATGATAGTTGTTTTCTATTTGTTCCATTAATTGATAAGTTCTAACTTTGATTTTTGTCAGTTTTCATAGACTTCACCCATTTTGAATTTATACTTTTTTCAATCTAATAAATGCTCAAATGTTTAGAAAATTCTAAAGATCAGCTTTAAAAGTAAAATAGTCCTTAAAATAAAAGTATGCTATAGTGCACCAAAAATGTGTTTCAGTCTATAAATATTAAGGATAGTAAACCTTCTTGAATCTGAAAGGCTGCTATACCAAGAGCAGTTTGTTTGTTAAACTGACAAATTATCAGGATTTTAGATATAAAAAACCACCTTCTTGCTCTTTTATATGTGATTATATCGCATCAGAAATGTTTTCACATTTAGTTTTAAAAAGATAAGGAAAGATATATCCCTTAAAAATCAAAGTAATGTGGCCAGTGTATCCGAAAATCAAAAGCTAATCAGAAATTGGTCAAATATTTCAAAATGGTCCCAATATATGTTTTCAGAGACAGAGTATCTTCAGTAAGTAGTTGGGAGATAAATCAACTTTGAAACAATTGTACTTGAGAATTTTGTTACAGGTTAGCTGACATAATTACTGTGAAACAATGGTTGGAATTTTAGGATGCTTTTAGCTTATTGTAAATAGTTATTTAGACTCAGATGAGATTTTCATCCTAATGAGAAAAATTGGTGAAGGGGCGCAACAACATTAGTCATTTATTTAGTTGTGTATGATGTAATTTCATCAATATAGAATGTGATAATTTCCTTATTGTAAATGTTATAAACTTTATATTTCTTTAACATACTTAAAACTTTTTTTTTACTGCAAATGAATAAATAATGACTTTTATTGATTTATTATATAATGCAATAGAAATTCATTTTACTAATGTCATTCATTTTGATCAGTTAAGTAATATATTTGTGGCTGTTCTTTATTTCTAGTTTGATTTGGACACTATGGAACAGGAAGGGGCCTATTATAGGCAGTCACAGCAGCTACAGGCAGCCTATGCTAGATCACACTTAGAGCACATGTGTAAGCTGGACATTGACTCTGAGCCACATGAGGTCAGAATGAGTGGCATCATTTGTACCATAGGTAAGCAAACTGTGAGAGGAACTTGTGCTTTACTATTATAACCTGGATATGACCATCATGAATGTATAGATTATCTTGTTTTCTGCACACTGGTGTTGTAAAATATCAGCTGCTAGCCACGAGTGAATCTTTTTGGTGAGTGAGTGCAGCCAACCAACAAAATAGTTTCACATTGTGTTGAGCAGCTGATATTTTACAATATCTATAAATAGAAAATCTGCTAATCTGTTTATCATACTATTTCTAGTCTTTTACCCTTTACCCTTGATTCTAATCATGCTAATGCAAGTCAGATTGATAAGTTCTGCTCTCAGATTGCTGATAACTTATTCTCACAATTTATGAAGTTCTGGTAGTTCTGCTCATGTCTCAAAGCCATGCTGTGAGAATTTAAGTAGCAAGTGAAATTGACACAAGGAAGTATAATTATGTATAATATCCTTCAAACTTAAATGAAAGTTCACAGGTATTATCATATATCTTTGATAAGATCTGCTTTCAGGAAACTCAGAACTTCTTCTGGAGCCAGTTTGGAAGATTTTAAGTATTATAGTGCCTCATAATATGTCAGATGGCCCACAGTTATTTGGTAGTGCATTTCTTTTTTTTGGTATTTTTTCATTTTATCTGAAAGAACTCCAAGCATTGAGATACATAGATATAGATATAATATATAATAAAAGTATTAATATTAACTTTTTCTATAGCAGTCTAAAGCTTAAATATATGATAATTATCTACTTGATCATACTCATCTTATCACTCTGGTATAAACTACATGAATA
This sequence comes from Mytilus californianus, assembly GCF_021869535.1. Lineage (NCBI taxonomy): Eukaryota > Metazoa > Mollusca > Bivalvia > Mytilida > Mytilidae > Mytilus > Mytilus californianus. The sequence goes on along the minus strand of NW_026262669.1, from coordinate 4,142,757 downwards.
TGTAGGAAAAGTTAATGATGGCTTTGACCTCCTCTTCTTACCACATGCCACATCTCTATCAATAATATGACTTCGAACATGAAAGGCACCAGAGGTGGTCATTAACATATAAGGGTTGGACAGGACATGTTTGATAGAGTTACAAAGTTAATAACAACCATAGTCAAGGGGAGACAATTCAAATACAATATAACAAAAACAAGTATATCTATATATAACAATATCAATAAACATCATAGATAGCAATGCAATGATGCACACAAACCATTGTCCAAATTGTGATGTGCATCAACATCTTATTAATTCTACATAAATTATTATGATTGCCTTAAAAAAAACTGTAATTAACTTCATTTTACCTGAGGGACATTTTTACAATTATGTAGGACAACTATAGGATTTAGATTTGAGATAGCATCTGGGTTATATGGCTATCTTAATATACCAATCTAAGGAGGTTTGGTTTTAACATCAATAAGACATTAACTGGACAATGGTCAATGCAAATAAAATAAAAAAAGATCAAGAGGTCAGCAAAAGGTGTAAACATAATCTTAAATCATATGACAAGTTGTAACCAATGAGCATGGCATTGACCTCAAGTATTCAGCAGCTTGTTTCACAAAATTATGAACTATTTTTTTTTCTTCTTTGTTAGCATTTAACCAAAACTGATTATTTAAGGGCTGTTCTAGATTTAACTTTGGTTTCCATCAATTAAGATAGTGTTTTTATGCCCACCTAGGGGCATTATGTTTTTCGATCTCTGCGTCCATCCATTCGTCCGTCTGTCCGTTTGTCCCGCTTCTAATTAAAGTTTTTGGTCTAGGTAGTTTTTGATGAAGTTGAAGTCCAATCAACTTGAAACTTAGTACACATGTTCTCTATAATATGATCTTTCTAATTTTAAAGCCAAATTAGAGTTTTGACCCCAATTTCACGGTCCACTGAACATAGAAAATGATAGTGCGAGTGGGGCATCCGTGTACTAAGGACACATTCTTGTTTTTGTGTGAAAATAGTCATTGTAATCAAAAGGTTGTTTTGTGATCTACAGGTCCAGCTTGTGTAGCAGTTCCCACTCTACAGAAGATGATGATCGAGGGAATGAATATAGCTCGTCTCAACTTTTCACATGGAACATATGAGGTAGGTTACCTTTTGAAGTGGATTCTTTCCTTTAAATTTACAGCCTCTTTCACTGCACAAGATAGACATCTGCTTTATACTAAAATAGTGATAAGGACTAAATACATGTTGTTTTAGATGAAAGAACTTCACATGGTCATGAAAATATATAAAATATAAATATGTGGTATGAGTACGATTGCCAGTTAGACTACTATCCCTGAAAAACCAAATGATAAAGAGCAACAATGAGCAAAACAAATACACTACACCCGGCGATAATTTCAGTTTCTCAACCAATAATGTACTGATTTAAGAGTTATAAGAAAATATGTAATAAAAATATATGAACAACATAGAACTACACGGTACAACTTTGAAACCGTAATGTATAATGATTGTTTTTTGTTTCAGTATCATGGTCAGACAATTAAGAACATCAGAGAGGCTGTTAGTAAGTTCAGTCATCCCAGACCAGTAGCCATCGCCCTGGATACCAAAGGTCCAGAAATCAGAACAGGATTACTAAAAGGGGTAAAGTATTGTAATCAGTTTGTTTAGAAACCTCTGTTCAGTTCTTAGTTATATATGGAGATTTTGAAAATAGAGCATAAAGATCTCTTTTGATCTCACCTGGCATTTATGTTCAACTATTGTGTGCCATTTTCTGTTGATTTTTCACCTTTCGTTGATTTTCTTTCAAGAAATCTTATTGATAAATAACGTTGATTTTTCTTTCAAGAAATCTTATTGATAAATAACGTTGATTTTCTTTCAAGAAATCTTAATGATAAATAACGTTGATTTTTTTTCAAGAAATCTTAATGATAAATAAAGTTGATTTTCTTTCAAGAAATCTTAATGATAAATAAAGTTGATTTTCTTTCAAGAAATCTTAATGATAAATAAAGTTGATTTTCTTTCAAGAAATCCTAATGGTAAATAAAGGATTTTTTTCATTTACAGGGAGCCAGTGCTGAGGTTTCCTTGAAGACAGGGAACCAGATTAAATTGACAACAGATGAAAAGTATTATGAAGAATGTAGCGTAGATCTTCTGTATGTTGATTACAAAAATATAACCAAAGTTATGGAGGTCGGAGGTCGGATCTTCATAGATGATGGTCTTATATCTGTTGTGGTTAAAGAGAAAGGTAGGTAGTGGTTTTTAGGGATCTTCTCAATAGTGATGTGATTTCATTTAATATCTTTATACTCCCACTTGATTATTGGAAGGGGGTTATACAGATGTACCTCTTTTCATCACTATGTCAATCAGCAATCCATCTGTCCCATGAAATTTTGTCATATTTTTATGCCCCCACTGTAGTGGAGGGGGCATTAATTTTTATACGCCCGTTTACGGGATGTATTATGGTATACCGTTGTACGTCCGTCTGTCCGTCCGTCTGTCCGTCCGTCCGTCGTCAACATGTCGGACATTAACTCAAAAATGCTTTAACCAATTTGCTTAAAACTTTGGTGAATTGTTTATATCTATTGACGTGAGCTCCCTTTCGTTTTTTATAAATTTTAGATATTACGTTTCCGAGTTATGGGGTTTTATTCATTGAAAAAAGGGGGATTTTCCAGTTTTCGGACAATAACTCAAGAATGCTTTCACCAACTTGCAAGAAATTTTGGTTAATTGTTTATATCTATTGACATGAGCTCCGTTTCGTTTTTTTTATAAATTTTAGATATTACGTTTCCGAGTTATGGGGTTTTATTCATTAAAAAAAGGGGGATTTTCCAGTTTTCGGACTATAACTCAAGAATACTTTCACCAACTTGCAAGAAATTTTGGTTAATTGTTTATATCTATTGACATGAGCTCCCTTAGGATTTTTATAAATTTTAGATTTTACGTTTCCGAGTTATGGGGTTTTATTCATAAAAAAAAGGGGGATTTTCCAGTTTTCGGACAATAACTCAAAAATGCTTTCAGCAGTTCTCATGAAACTTTGATGAATTGTTGATATCTATTGATGTAAGCTCCCTTCAGAAATTTATAAATTTTAGATTTTACATTTCCAAATTATGGGGTTTATTCATTAAAAAAGGGGGGATTTTCCAGTTTTCAGACAAAAACTCAAAAATGCTTTCAGCAATTCGTATGAAACTTTGGTGAACTGTTTATATCTATTGATGTAAGCTCCCTTTAGAATTTTATAATTTTTTTTGTTTTTAGTCTGACAACAGATTTACTAAGTATTGGGCAACAGCACAGTGTATTGCACAACAGCAAGAAATCTTTAATTGAATATAAATTCAATTCATATAACCAACTTCAAGTTCATTTATTCAGAAACCTATAATAGATGTATGTCAAATATTTAATTACAATCCAAATTCAGACCTGTCAATGCCTGTATCAAGCTTGAATATTGTGTCCATTTTTGCCCCAACTGTTCAGGGTTAGACCTCTGCGGGCGTATCCAGCTGCGCTCAGCGAAGCAGTTTATTACCCTTGTCCGTCTGTACAAACTTCCAAATGTCCCGAAATTGGTTTCTGTTCTCTAACTTCAATTTGCCTCAACCAAATGTTATGAAACTTATACACAAGTTTGAATTTTGGTGGCATCACTTTAACCGTTCTAGAGTTATGCCCCTTTACAAATGGAAAAATTGCAAAATTTTTTGTTTCTGTTCTCTAACTTCAGTTTGCCTCAACCAAATGTTATGAAACTTATACACAATGCTTATTACCACAAAACACAGATCAAGTTTGAATTTCGGTGGCATCACTTTTACCGTTCTAAAGTTATGCCCCTTTATAAATGGAAAAATTGCTGAATTTTTCGTTTTCGTTCTCTTACTTTAGTTTGCCTCAACCAAATTTTTATGAAAGGTATACACAATGCTTATTACCACAAAACTCAGATCAAGTACAAAGGACAAGGTATGATAATGGCTGTTCTAGCCCCCCCTTTTCCAGTTAAAACTTTGAAGTTGAAACCAATCCCTCCTGTGGAATGAACTATAGTATCTGCTCGTCCACGTAGCACCTTACTTAATTGTTTTATGTGCTCAAATCTGTGCAAACATAGACCTTGAAAAGGATGTGAACGACGAAAAGTGTAAAAAATCTACAATTTAGTGATGTTTGTAGATGAAATTTGACATCAGCGCCAACGTAGACCATCCTGAAATTTTCAACCATCAACTCTACACTTGTGTATCTTTCATTTAATAAAATATCACGGTGGTCTACTTTGGCGCTGATGTCTAAAATTTAAAAAATAATCCGATTGTTTACAATTTTGACAAGTCCATATAATACATCAAACGAAACGGCACTGGTTACGAGATTATTCCCGGGTCCACAATTAATCAGAATATCACGTACGAATAGCTTTTAGGTCGTATCCAGTCATCAAGACATGTCACTCTCTTAAAGATAATATGTTGTATGTGTAATTAAACCCAGGCAAAAAAGTCTACCACGGTGCAGACATAATACAGAGTGGTGTCCCTTGAAAAATGGTGAATTAATTTCCATTCATTATTATTTTCAAATATTCAATTAAAGTGAAAAAAATGAATTTTATAATAAGGTCTGCATAATTTAAACTCTTTTTGTAATTCTGAAGTAAATTGTTCATTTCCTCAAATATATTTTGCACTTGAAAGTTTTCTATTTTACCATTTACAGAAAAATAGATTTTGACCTATAATGGTTTACTTTTATAAATTGTGACTTGGATGGAGAGTTGTCTCATAGGCACTCATACCACATCTTCTTATATTTATTATATACTTTCATTTCGTCTACATCGCTTACTCTATTGTTTGACCGACCGTATGAGGGCTATATAGCTAGTCAAGGTCGTTAAACACTGCCATCATCATCACTCTATTATTGCCGAGCGTGCAAGACCCTCAGGCAGTCAAGGTCATAAAAAACTCCCCTTGTCATCTTTTCAATAGACAAAATTGTTGTGCAATGTGCAGATAAAAACAAAATAATGTGATAAAAAACATTATTCCATGTAAAAAGTGCAGTTGACACTGAAAGCAAGTTCATGAAACTTCTTAACCTCTACTATGTTTTATATATTGACACCCTATTTATATATATCTACATTTTCTTTATATATGTAAGCACTCATTTGACAAGTTGTATTCATAAAATAAAAGTAGCATTTCATTCTCTTAGCTCCTGTTTGGATTTTCAAATAAAACACTACAAAAAAAGGCTTAGTTTCAACATATTTTACTTGCATAAATACAAATTGGATAAGACCCATGGCAAACAGATTTATAAAGTCCCTGCTAAGTATGCGTGAAGAAATATGTGTATTTAGTTTTGCCATTTCAAACATTTATAGCTATTTTGTCTAAAGTTCTATCTAAGTGACAATCATTTCATGCCAAACCTATACCTTATCCCGGAGTGCACTGGTTCCTAGAAGTATGGTAGTACAAAACAAATTACTCCTGACCTGATCAGTGTACAGGTAAACTATGCCCTCTTATTTCAATTTCATATTTTATACCCTCCTTGACAAAATGTGGAGCAGGCATATTAATTTAGACCTATCCGTCCATCCATCCATCCGGTTGTCTTTTTGTCTGTCTGGATATAGATACATGATATGTCTGGCTATCTCCTCCTACAGTTTTTGAGCTACAGCTTTAATATTTTGTAGGATGTTTCTACACATAATAGAGGTGTGCATGTCCATAGGATTTTGATTTATTTTTTCAAATATTCTTTAAATGCCAGGTATTTGGACTTGGTCATTTTTTTATACTAGCTGCATAAAGAGATCATGTTGTTTTTTTTCGGCTATCTCCTACTGTTTTTGAGCTACAGCTTTAATATTTAATAGGTTAAACAGGGCGCATCGTCCATATCTAGTTTGTTTTTTATTTTTATTATTCAAAGGAAAATTTCAACAAAGTTTCAACTGGCCCAAATAAGTGGTTTTATATCTGTAAAAGCAAAGACTTGTCATCTCTGAGTTGGAAATATGTGTGTGGGTAAGGCTTTATGATACCTTGTGAAGTAGCTCTCAAATGTTCTGATTCGAACGTTTGGTAAGTACACAGCACACTTAAATTTTTTTTCCTTGTGCTTATATGCATGATATATTTCTGATTGCAGTCATCGTCATAAATATGGGCAACTGGTGCAACTATTTGCACTTTCATAATAACAACAAATAATGTTGAATTATATCATTTTCTATAATTAGATTTTAATATTTTAGTCCTCTAAGAAGTTGCACTGATGACACTTTTGAATTTCTTCACTGGTTTTCGATGTCTTTGATCGGTTAATCTATATTTTTCTCAAGAAACCACTTAACGGCTTTGTATAAATCAGGACTTTGCATAGTTGTGGTTAAAAGTGTGTCCTGTTACTGTGTCCATTTTCACAAATACTAATTAGAGCCTCAACATTAACGTTTTAATGAAGTATGTGTACCTTTCTAATCAAATTCAAATATTTTTGGGTTTCATAAAATATTTCTTACCAAGTACATATGTATATGTTTCCATATAAACATTAGCGTCACATTTTGGATAAAATAAGGAGATGTGGTATGATTGCAAGGGATACTATTCATTGGTGATCAATGCGTTAATTTCAGAAAATCTATCGTAGAAACAATGAATTCTCAGAGAAAGTTGAAAATGTTCATAAAGGTCTTCTTCGTCTACGCATCTTCTTGAGTGTTTTTTATGTCTTGCACCCTGACCTCAACGAGAACTTTGAACTTTGCGTTCAGTATTAATTTATTTAAAATATTGCTTTAAGTGTTAAAAAGTTCACAGTGTAGGATATTTAAACTGACAAACAATGGCATTGCACAAGCAACGCATATTTGTCATAAATACTTAAACCGTATTAATCAGATACAGAATTTTCAATAGTATTTTTAACCGCTTTTTGTGTTTTTGTCGAGCCTTCGACTTTAGTCGAAAAAGCGAGACATAGCGATCCTACATTCCGTCGGCGTCGTTGGCGTCGTTGTCGTCGGCGTCGTCCACAAATATTCACTCTGTGGTTAAAGTTTTTGAAATTTTAATAACTTTCTTAAACTATCCTGGATTTCTACCAAACTTGGACAGAAGCTTGTTTATGATCATAAGATAGTATCCAGAAGTAAATTTTGTAAAAATAAAATTCCATTTTTTCCGTATTTTACTTATAAATGGACTTAGTTTTTCTGCCGGTAAATATTACATTCACTCTGTGGTTAAAGTTTTTAAAATTTTAATAACTTTCTTAAACTATCCTGGGTTTGTACCAAGCTTGGACAGAAGCTTGTTTATGATCATAAGATAGTATCTAGAAGTAAATTTTGTAAAAAAATAAATCCATTTTTTCCTTATTTTACTTTTAAATGGACTTAGATTTTCTGCCAGGAAACAACATATTCACTCTGTGGTTAAAGTTTTTAAAATTTTAATAACTTTCTTATACTATTTTGGATTTGTACCAAACTTGGACAGAAGCTTGTTTATGATCAAATGCTAGTATCTAGAAGGAAATTTTGTTTTCTTCCAGTTAACATTACATTCAGTCTGCAGTTAAAGTTTTTAAACATTTATTAGATTCATAAACTATCCTGGAATTTTACCAAACTTGGACAGAAGCTTCTTACAATCAAAAGATAGTATCAAGAGGAATATTTTTATTGATTTACTTCCTCATTTTTGTTGAGCCTGTGATTAACAGAAAAAGTAGGCGAGACACTGGGTTCCGCGGAACCCTTACGAATTTTTTTAATGTAATCATCATGTATATGTACTGCTAATGCTATATATATTCATTAATTCTACTATTATTTATGAATATAAGTGTCACTATAAAGTTTTGTTTTTTATTTTACCTAACTTGTTAATGATTATTTGACAATCTGATTTGCATTTATGCATTTTTGTGGAATAATCTGACCAATTCCTTGGTAGCTCTCTTTGATTTAATCCTGTTTTTAGTCCTCTACCAACGAAGTCAAAGGGGACTTTAGGTTTGCACTCCTTCCGTCTGTCTGTCTGTCTGTCCATCTGTCAGTCCGGCAAATAGTTTTCCAGACTTTTGTTCTTCGTGCTTGAAGATATTGATTTGATACTTGGTTTATTGATTTATCATGACAAGTTGCAGGTCAAGTTCAATTTTCACGATTTAGCTTTTCTCTTTGTTCAGTTAAAGCCCTTTCCCTAGAATTAAATTTTTGATGAAATAATTATTAATTAGTAGATTTATTTTCAAAGGGAAATAACTCATTTTTTAAAAGACAAAATGACATTTTGGATTTTTTTCCTTTTCTTTGGTAAATTGTTTGAAGAATTTAGTGGTAGGTTTGTTTGTCATTCTTGAAGATATTGATTTGATAATTAGTATATAGTTTTATCATGACAAGTTACAGATCAAGATGGAATTTTGTTCCAGTCTGATAATTTTGTGCAGAGTTATGGTCTTTGGACATAGAAAATTCACTTAAATAATCAGTTTTCAACAGTTTTTTATACGACCGCAAAAAAAATTTTGTGGTCGTATATTGGTATGACGTTGGCGTCGTCGTCGTCATCCGAAGACACATTAGTTTTCGCACTCTAACTTTAGTTTAAGTGAATGGATCTCAATGAAATTTTACCATAAGGTTCAATACCACAAAAGGAAGGTGGGGATTGATTTTGGGGGTTATGGTACTAACAGTTAAGGAATTAGGGGCCAAAAAAGGGGCCAAAATAAGCATTTTTGTAACTTCCAGACATAACTTGTGTGTAAGTGTATGGATCTCTCTGACATTGTACCACAAGGTTCCATATCACAAAGGGAATGCTTGGATTGATTTTGGGGGTAATTGCCTCCAAATTTAAGGAATTAGGGACCAAAAAGGGGGAAAAAACAAGCATTTTTCTAGTTTCATGACAATAACTTGTGTGTAAGTGTATGAATCTTTATGAAATTGTACTACAAGGTTCCATATCACAAAGGGAAAGCTTGAATTGAGTTTGGGGATAATTGCTCAAAAGATTTAGGAATTGGGGGCCAAAAAGGGGCAAAAAATAAGATTTTTTCTAGTTTCCAGACAATAACTTGTGTTCAAGTGAATGGATCTCTCTGATATTATACTGCAAGGTACCATACCACAAAGGGTAGGCTGGGTTTGAGTTTGGGGGTAATTGCCCTAAACGTTTAGGAATTTGGGGCCAAAAAACAAGCATTTTTCTAGTTTCCAGACAATAACTTGTGTTCAAGTGTATGGATCTCTCTGATATTATACTGCAAGGTACCATACCACAAAGGAAAGGCTGGAATTGAGTTTGGGGGTGATGCATCATAAGGGGGTTCAAAAAATTTGGGGGGGGGGGGGATTTTTTTCTTCCTTTTTTTTCTTTAAAATTTTCCATTTTAAATTGGTTATTTCTGATTTATATATAAAAGCAAATAATAATGATATGGTTTGAATAGGTAAATTAAAAATTTTTAAGTTCTTTGACCACTTTCATTTTGTGTCAGAAACCTATGCTGTGTCAAATATTTAATTACAATCCAAATTCAGTGCTGTATCAAGCTTGAATGTTGTGTCCATACTTGCCCCAACTGTTCAGGGTTCGACCTCTGTGGTCGTATCAAGCTGCGCCCCAGCAGAGCATTTTATTTCATCATGCTTGAAGATTTTGACTTGATATTTTTATGTAGTTTACACCATGACAAGTTATAGATCAAGTTAGAATTACGTTCCATTACAATGAATTTGTAACCGGTAGAGGACTATGTATTGCCATGCAATACTCACAGAATGCTTGTTTCTGTTGTTAACAAGATATGAGTTAAATTAAAAAATGCTAGATAATTACTTATCAAAATCAAAATTATACTTCAGGTAACAAAAAAAAAACATTATTTGACCATTGCTAAGCACTATTTTGGTTGCTTAATTGTTGATTAGCATGATATACAATTGAATTACTTTCATTTATTACTGCTTGTTATTCTTATAAACCAATCTGAATTGCTTTTACTCTAATTTGTACAATAAAAAAACAAATGTATTTTTTGTAGTTAAATTTAATTTTATCTTTTTTGGCTGTTGCTATGCTCAATATGAACTTCTTAAAAAAAGAATAATGATGACTCAGACATCATTTATGAATGAAAAATCATTTATGGCAGCTAAATCATCAAACATTGCTATATTTATACCCCATATGGCAGAAATTACAAATTTTTGAACCGTTGCTAGGCAATATTTTTGTTTCTAGGTTGCTGATAGCATTTAATAATCTGAAGTTGAAGTGAATATTCATTTGCAACTTTAAGTTATTTATAAAAAAAACAATACTATTTTGAATTATGCTAATTTGTAATGAGAAAGCAATGCATAAGTGATAATTTGGCTATTTAATAAAACCGTTGCTAAGCAACCTTTCTTTCACCAGAACACAAAACAATCATTGTTTTGTCTAGTTTCTATACAAAGGCTATCAATGATCTATATATAAACTTTTTCGGGAAGGGGCCAAAAACACCCCTTATCATACCTTGTCCTTTGGGTAGCGTCACTTTTACAGTTCTTGAGTTATGTCCCTTTATAACATTATATGCAAGCGGGGGCATCATCTGTGTCCCATCGACACATTCCCCATTTATTAAAGATTTATTATGGTTTCATTTTTACCAAAGAGCACAAATATGTTTTAATACAGTATTTAGAATTGCTCTCTGGTTTATAATTGGTTTGGAAATTTTGTTAAACATGTTTGGAAAGTGATGGAAAACTTATTGAAAAATGGAATAGAAAAGGTATATGAACCATAAGTCAGTACTACTGTCCCAATGGTCATCCATTTTTCATGAGAATGCCCTTTTCATAAATGTTAGTATTCTGTTAATTTCATTGAAAAAATAGAATTTAAGATAAAAAGGGGAGTAACTCTAAAATCAAGAGTGGGCATTAACATCATGATGCAAGATAAAAAAAAAATTCTTGTAAATTAAAGAATGACACATGATCATGTTAACACCAATGAAAGAGTTGAATTTATATTTGTTATTCCAGGTGCTGACTGGTTGCTGTGTGATATAGAGAATGGTGGTGACCTTGGCAGTAAAAAAGGGTGTAACTTACCAGGAACACCTGTTGATTTACCTGCTGTTTCAGAAAAAGACAAAAAGGATCTTCAGTTTGGTGTGGACCAGGGGGTTAGTGTTGTACAAAATTTATACATCAACACACATGTATAGATCATTTCTTGACATAAAAAATATTGATTAAAGATAGCAGGCGTATAATTTGGTACGCCAGACTCAAGTTTCATCTACATAAGACTCATAAGCATATGAAACTGGTTAATATAAGTTGACAGCTTGTTTCCGGATCCTATTAACTATTCAAATATATGAATGTTTAGGCCAAATTGTGAATATTATTTTACTTGAATTAAATATATAGAATATGTTTACACTAACATATTAAAATGCTTTCATAGAAAAGGACTGAATTAAGGAACTGGAAGCATTTTATACCTTCCAAATTTAAAAAACTTATTAAAAAATGCGTAAAATATAGCGTTTACCTTGTGGAATTATTTATTGATATAAATGATAAAGATAAGGTATGCTTACCAATGAGAAAACTATCCACCGAAGGACAAAGTTGTAAACGACTACAGGTGTTAGTGCGGCCTTTAACATTGAGCAAACCCGTACTATATTGTAAGCTATAAAGAGACCCAGGATAAGAAAATGTAAACCTTCAAAAGAGAGAACTATTGGTCTGATTACAGCCTTAAACAAAAACCAATAATGGCTACCAACTACAAATTCAGACTACAGGCTCATGATTTTGGATGGGGACTTAAAAAGTGGCTGGTTATGCATGTTTTAAAACAGTCAACCCTCTGTAACCTTGGACAGAGTTGTAAGAGAACATTATCAGTATCAACTGTAAAATAAAGTTGAAACAGGCTTAGCTCTTCAGATTATTACATGTACTAAGAAGTACACTAAGTACTGATCTGAGAGTACTCACAGTTACTGAAAGCTAGCAAATAAATAGACTATGTTTCCCAGACTAAAGTATAAATTGGTATGCTTTAATTGGAAAAGGAGTGATTAATTTGATAGGTTCACAATTTGTCAGAGTAAAGTATTAAGTTATTTGCAAATGTAAATACCCATCTGATTGAGGTAATTTTTTTTCTATTTTGAAAAGGCTATGCAGGTAAATGTTTTTAAAAAATCAAAAATTAAAAAAATGAATTGTTTATTTTTACAGGTAGACATGGTGTTTGCTTCATTTATAAGAAGTGCATCTCATATCAAAGAAATCCGTGATCTTCTGGGAGACAAGGGAAAACATATTAGGATTATCGCTAAAATAGAAAACCATGAAGGTGTGGCAAAGTAAGTTGGTAGATTATCGCTAAAATAGAAAACCATGAAGGTGTGGCAAAGTAAGTTGGTAGATTATCGCTAAAATAGAAAACCATGAAGGTGTGGCAAAGTAAGTTGGTAGATTATCGCTAAAATAGAAAACCATGAAGGTGTGGCAAAGTAGGTCGGTAGATTATTGTAAAAATAGAAAACCATGAAAGTGTAGCAAAGTAAGTCGGTAGATCATTGCTAAAATAGAAAACCATGAAGGTGTGGCAAAGTAAGTTGGTAGATGATGGCTAAAATAGAAATGAAGGGTAAAAAGTGAGTCGCCATTGCTTATTGCTAAAATGAAAAGCTGTGAAGTGGTTTCAAAGTGATATAAAAGTAAACAAAAATGTTGTATAATTGCATTGAGACAAGTATCCAACAGAGAAAAAAAGACAAGGATGTAAACAAATAATAGGTCATGGTTCAGCCTTCAAAAATGAGCAAATTCATATGATGAAGTAAAATTACTTGTTTTTACTAACTAAGTATATACAAACAATTTAAGTTGGTTATGAAAACATCACTATACAAAATTAATTATATAGGTATTAATGATTTATATTTTAGATTTGATGAAATTTTAGAGGCAGTAGATGGTATTATGGTAGCCAGAGGAGATTTGGGAATTGAAATTCCACCAGAAAAAGTTTTCTTAGCACAGAAAATGATGATTGGGAGATGTAATAGGGCAGGAAAACCAGTTATATGTGCAACTCAGGTAATCCACAGAGAAATTCCCCTGTATAACAGAGTTCATACAGATATATACATTATAACCTTTAAGTCACAGGTTCAGAAGGCTATTGTCCATGAAATTTGGTGAAAATTTTGTAGTTGTTCCATAGTTAATAGTAGGAAGCCATTAGAATCTTCTGACTACAAATTTTGAACATGCTATCTCTAAATGTTAATTGTTATTAATCTGAAGTGATGTCACCCTGTGTTAATTGTTATTAACCTGAAGTGATGTCACCCTATGTTAATTGTTATTAACCTGAAGTGATGTCACCATATCAGGACACACTATTAAGACTCGGACCCAGTCATTCTCCTAAATGCTGTATACTTGGAAAAGAAGCAGTTAAAACTGATGCTTATAACTTTGTGTTGCTCAAGCCAGGGATTAAACTCATAGCTTGTTACACTCCAAGCTAGCATGCTTCCACTAGACCACTTAGACGGTAAAATAAAAACATGCATTGTATAGATAGTTGTCAGACAAGAAATATTCTAGAATATTTTCAGTGGTTGCCAGATTTCTTGCTGTAACTTTAAGTTCAGAGATTTATTTTATTCTTATAGGTTTATTGTTATACAATTACTGTCTTTTAATGATGTAAATATGTGGTTTTATTCACTAAAAAAAGATGATATTCACTGAGGCAATATCAGTTTTTCAAAAGTCAATTTAACCACATATTTGTCAAAACAAAAGACAGTAGTTGTTTTATTCCTTATTTAGACAATTATTGTGACAATTATTTTTATCGAAACCAATTGCGCATCAAGCATTTTACCATAATTATACATGTAAAAGCATGTGACGCTTAAATAGCACTAAATAAAATTTTTCTTCAAGTGAATATGCTGTTTAACTCAAAGTCCAATTTGTGTAGAAAAACCTACTAATATAATACCAATGTGAAATAATGTGTATTATTGAAAAAATACATTTTTTGATATCTGCTTCTTTGTATCCCCTCTACAGGAGGTTTTACAAAATCTTTTCTGTACATTTTATGTTTCAAAAGAATAGGTCTCTTATTTTATTTAGAATATCAGAGTCCCATAATAAGGTCCTGTAAATGGTAAAATGATATTTTGTATATCCCATGTCGATTTATTTCAGATGTTAGAAAGTATGGTTAAGAAACCTCGTCCGACCAGAGCAGAGACAAGTGATGTAGCCAATGCTGTCTTAGATGGAGCTGATTGTGTCATGTTGTCAGGGGAGACAGCAAAGGGAGATTATCCATTAGAAGCAGTCCAAATAATGCACAAGGTGATAGTCATTGAATTAATATGTCTTAATTGTTGTTTTGTCTTGTCCTTGATATAGGTTTTCATCTATTTGAACAAATGCCAATTCTAGAGACATCAAAAGGCAGATTTTATTAATCTTTTGTGCCTGACATGTTGAATTTGATGGCCAAATCCAGTTGTTTTTTGTAGATCAGTACAAATCACAGCATTATTCTGTCAGATGTTGAGAAGTTGAATCCAGTATTTTACAAATAGTTGTTTTGTCTTTAAAGAATTTTGTTTGCACAGACTTTGACTTTCTTAAAACATGTATGTTTAATGAAAATAAGTATTTTTGTCACACTTTTCTTGAGTACTGCTGAAAAGAGTGACTTCATTTTTGGTCACCAGCTTGATAACCACTTTTTTATATGTCAGATACCTATTTACTGTTTTATGATTTTTTGAATTAACGAGTTGGGTATGCTTAGCACTACAGGTTGTATATTCTTGTGTTTTTATCATTACAGATCATTACAGAAGCTGGGTTAACAGTATTTAAAATCCTATTTTCTTTTCGTTACAGATCTGCAGAGAAGCTAAATCAGCAGTATTTTACAACTTGTTATATTATTTTACAGATCTGCAGAGAAGCTGAATCAACAGTATTTTACAACTTGTTATATTATTACAGATCCGTAGAGAAACTGAATCAGCAGTATTTTACATATTGTTATATTATTTTACAGATCTGCAGAGAAGCTGAATCAGCAGTATTTTACAAGTTTGTTATATTATTTTACAGATCTGCAGAGAAGCTGAATCAGCAGTATTTTACAACTTGTTATATTATTACAGATCTGTAAAGAAACTGAATCAGCAGTATTTTACATCTTGTTATATTATTACAGATCTGTAGAGAAGCTGAATCAGCAGTACTTTACAACTTGTTATATTATTACAGATCTGTAGAGAAACTGAATCAGCAGTATTTTACAACTTGTTATATTATTACAGATCTGTAGAGAAACTGAATCAACAGTATTTTACAACTTGTTATATTATTTTACAGATCTTTAGAGAAGCTGAATCAGCAGTATTTTACAACTTGTTATATTATTACAGATCTGTAGAGAAACTGAATCAGCAGTATTTTACAACTTGTTATATTATTACAGATCTGTAGAGAAACTGAATCAACAGTATTTTACAACTTGTTATATTATTTTACAGATCTGTAGAGAAGCTGAATCAGCAGTATTTTACAACTTGTTATATTATTTTACAGATCTGTAGAGAAACTGAATCAGCAGTATTTTTCATCTTGTTATATTATTACAGATCTGTAGAGAAGCTGAATCAGCAGTATTTCACACCCAGTTGTTTGAAGAGTTGAGGAAACACACACCTACACCAACAGAACCTACACACACTGTTGCTATAGCTGCTGTTGAAGCTTCATTTAAATGTATGGCTGCTGCTATCATTGTCATTACTACTTCTGGAAGGTTGGTTATTATCAATTTAATGTTCACTTTATTGTAACAAACATTTTATAGTCACAAACAACAAATTAATTTGTAATACTTAAAAAAAAGTGTTGATATGTATAAAAAATAAATCAAAATGATGAAACGTTTACAAAAATATAGTTTGCACTAAGTACTGGAAAGGAGTAAATTCAGTCATGGCCATTTTAGGTTCTCATCGAACATACTCCTTTACAATTTTGTTACGTTTATATTTTATTTTAAAAATGTGATTGGGTAAGTATTAAATTGTTGAGAACTTTCATTTTAAATTTTGGTTGCATGATTTGTATACATCATGTTTACAAAATTGTTCTCTATATAGGTACTTGAACTGTTTCCTGTGTAGATATGATCAGAATCATTTTGATGCTGCATTCTATTTATTTCTCACCTTTGAAAAGTGCTTGAATAATTCAAGTTATCCATGAGATAGATTCAGAGTCTGAGATATGGTATCATACAATAGAAACGTGTTCAATATGTCAAAATCATAATCGGTAAGAGTCTAGACAAGTTGTGAATACATTTAACAGACTATTATCAATATTGTGTAAAGAAAAAATTAAGATATAAATATAGATGACCACTGACAAGGTTCTTGACATGAAGAGACAAAGAGAGACATGTAGAGAAAAGGAGGACATGTAGACACAAAGAGAGACATGAAGAGACAAGGAAAAAATGTAGAGACAAAGAGAGACAAGGAAGAGGTGTAGAGACAAAGATATACATATTGACAAAGAGAGACATGTAGAGACTCTTTGGTCAGGTTGTTGTCTCTTTGATTTTACAAAAAGAGGCATGTAGAGACAAGGAAGACATGTAGAGACAAAGAGAGACATGTGGAAACAGAGAGAAATGTAGAGACAAAGAGAGACATGCAGTGATGAGGAAGACGTGCGGAGACAAAGAGAGACATGGCGAGACTAAGAAGACATGTGGAGACAAAAACAGATGTAGAGACAAAGAGAGACATGGCCAGACTAAGAAGACATGTGGAGACAAAAACAGATGTAGAGACAAGGAAGACATGTAGAGACGCAAAGAGAAGAGTAGAGACAAAGAGAGACATGTATAGAGAAAGAATTCTTTTTCTTGGACAAAAATCAAATATTTCTAATGGCGTCTGTAAATAGGGAGGTTGGGGTTGTTATGAAATTTTATAAAGGGAAGTAATTATTATATCGTTGATCTGCTTTTTTAAAAGGAATAATTATTATATTGTAGATCTGCTCACTTGATCTCTGCCTACCGTCCACGTTGTCCTATACTTGCTATTACAAGAAATGCACAGACAGCACGACAGGGTCATCTTTGGAGAGGCATATTCCCAATACATTATAACGGTAAGTTATATCATTTCAGGTAATCCTTTAGACACAGGTAAGTGGAGTAGTAAATATCTATTACGCTAGACTAGGGCACAATAAAACTTTACTAAGTGTTGGGGAGCAGTACAAAATTTAGGCTCAAAACACCAAAATCAGTATTTTGGTTGGTTGATTTTTATGGTCGCAAGGTTAGGTTGAAAGAGCTTAAAATATTCAGTTGCCTTCATTCGTTTATGTTTTGA
Organism: Mytilus californianus; assembly: GCF_021869535.1. Classification (NCBI taxonomy): domain Eukaryota; kingdom Metazoa; phylum Mollusca; class Bivalvia; order Mytilida; family Mytilidae; genus Mytilus; species Mytilus californianus. The sequence continues at coordinate 4,125,174 of NW_026262669.1, read as the reverse complement.
TTTCAAAGGAGCCACTGAAATTAACAGTTGGAACAATGAAAATTGGGTAAAATTACATGTGAAGCAACCAGAGTTTCTGTGTTCACTGGAACTAGGAACACTCTTGATTCTAGGTTTTTATCAAAATCAGAATGTGACATGTAATAGGGAAAATTATTTTTTTTGTGAAACAACCCTGAAGATATATTTAGCTGTAGTTCCACTATGTGCTCATGTAAGATATACCCCCCCCCCCCCCCCCCCCCCGCCCCCAATTTTTTTTATATGGAATGTATCTGGAACAAAAAAAACTAAATCAAATTTGACTCAGATAAAACAAATGGAAAAGAAAAGTTAGTTTTAGTCTGGACAAAGATTGCTTTAATTGGTGTATGTTTCTAGTAATGCTTAAATTTAGCAAAATCTGTACCTTTCACACCTTTCACATTTATTAAAAATATTTGTGAAATTTTAATCTATAAAGTTAAACAAGCTTTTTTGTTTGTTTTCTTATTCATTATTGTAATATTATCATGGAAAGCACACGCAGCAAAAAAGATGTTTCATTTTATTAGGAAATGTTTTTAAAAATTTGGAATGCTTCACAATTGTTGTCTGCCAATGAAAATTACCGAATCTTACAAAACATCAACTGTGGATTCATTATTATTCGTGGATTCCAATTTTCTTGAATTTCGTGAGTATAGGTAAATCACAAATTTAAATGTTCAACAAAATACAAATTTTCTATTGGGTTCTATGCAGACTTTGGAAAAAATATGAAATCAATTATCCACAAACATAAAATTTTCCTCAATCCACAAAAATGAGTAATCACCAAAATAAATGAATCCACAGTATTTATTTAATCACTTCTGATCACAAAGTAGCTTGTTGACATCTGCATGTTGCATGTGGAAGGTGAAGGGTACAAATAGCACTGCTGCAGTCATCAAACATTTACTTTACATTCTGTCAATCATAAATCCTTGTAGAAAAGCTTTAAGGATGTACATTTATAGTAGTAAATGAACAATAACAGACTTTCTATATAAAAATAAGGATATGTGGTTTGATTGCCATTAAACAACTAGGCACAAGAGTTTTTAATTTTTTATGCCCGGCATTAAGTGTAACCCTTGTCCGTCTGTACGTCTCAAAAATAGTTTCCATTCTCTATCTTTAGTTTGCCTCAACCAAATGTTATGAAACTTACACACAGCACATAATTTTGAATTAAGATTAATTGTAGTTTGTTTAAGTCCAGTGGCAAATATTTCATGCATGTTCAGGACTAGAAAGAATTTAGAATCAATGACAGAATTAAAGTTAGTAAGTAAAAGTTTGATGACTGCATTACAATGTTTACACGCTTCCCTCAATGAATATATAGCTTGGCTATAGCATGCTTTTTACCTTATACTGCTTTGAATGTTTTCATAGTACTGCTTAGAAATCAGATATGCTCTTGCTCTGAAGTAACGACCTTTTAACCAATGTGAAACTTGATCTGTAAACTAACTAATTTTTGCCAGCATTTTATTTATGCGACGTTTATCAAGTAGAAAAGTTACACAAATTTAAATTTTTGTGAATATGTCAAACTAGGATCTTCCATTATATGGAAACATCAACATAAGAAATATCATAAAATAAGTTGCTTTGAAGTTGACCAGAAAAAATAGAAGGCAAAAAAGTATCTGCAAAAATAAGTTGGTTTACAGTAACAAGAATAATTTGAAGTAATAGAAGGTTTTCCTTCTACTTAGAATGAAATACACTTAAAAATTTACAATCAATATTGGCATAATTTTCTTTATTGATGCAAAAAAAAATGTTTATTTTATCAGTTTCAACAATGTATTTTTGGTAAAAAGAAAATATCAAATTGCTGACATTTCATTTAAAATAGCTAACATTTTACATCTGTCATTTACAATGTTTTAGTCAACAAATTTGAAAATTTTATTACTTTAATATAATTCAATGGCAAATTGCAAACCTTCTCATGCTCAGATATATCTTCTGAATTTATGCATCTTGTATATAAAAAAAAAAACACAATTAGTTTCACATTGGTTCATTTTATAACCTCCACCTTGCATGCTTGTGTTTGCTTTATTTGTACACAGAACCCAGAACAGAAGGTGGTTGGGCTGAGGACATGGATAAAAGGATATACAAGGGACTCTCTGTAGGAAGGCTCAGGAAGTTTATCAAGACAGGAGATCCTATTATTATTGTTACAGGCTGGAAATGTGGCAGTGGATATACAAACACAATGAGAATAATAAGCACTCCCTCCAAAGAGGGGGATCCCATCGTTGGAACACCAGTCATATCAGACTATAACGATTAACTATTTAGTTAACTCTCTGTCAAAGAAATGTTGAACATTCTCAAGACCTTAGTGCAAATGTTGACAATCTGTTGAAAAATTTTCTTGATTTGTGTTGATCATCAGCAGCTCTACAAAGTGGAGAATGATACACACTACCTCATACATTGTCATATTTATTTATTAATTTGTGCCAAAGGAATAATCAAACATAATATGGCCTTACTGCTGCTGCTTTATCAACTCACTTGTTTGTTATTAAAAAGAAAAAAAAATCTTTTTATTTCTTTTGTCCTGTTATATCACCCTATTAGGGGAAGAGTGCATGGTTTCAGATTTATCAGTAATTTGTGCAATCCACACCAAAAAATGGATACCAGTGATTCTTTTATCCATAAATATGTGTATGCCCCTGGTAAAAAGATATTTGGGGCCGTTTTGTTTTACTTCAGACTTGTCTTTTTCTGCTTTAAGATGTATTGGGTCTTAAAACAATAGAACATTTTCATACTTTGCCAAATTGTAGTTTATATCAATCTTTATTCAAAAATAATTTAAAAACTATGGGTCCTTAGGCTTTTATTACAAGCTACAGCTTTTGCCAAATTGACAGATTTCGTAAGAATTATATATGGAAAAAACATGTTTTTGTGTGAATAGAAAGAAAACTCAATAATAGAATTTTAAAAAAAAATATTAGAAAATACCTCTTATAAATTTGCCTTAAGAAAATAAAAAGAGAAATTGGTGTTTGAAGTCAGTGCTAATGTCCCGTGAATTGGTGTCATTGACCCGTCTTTCTGTCACTTTCCTGTCCATGATTCACCCCATAGTATTCATGATTTGAAAATATTCAAATGGTGGTGATTTTAGAAATAAACTGGTCATACTAAAACAGCTTTTTGTTTTTCCTTTTGAAAACTATAGACATTGTCTTGCAAATTAGAGAATTCCATTGTTTGATTTGGCAAGACCTCTCTTCTTTTATTTCAAATTGGTAAATACCAATGATGGAAATCATGAGACCCCCCCCCCCCCCAAAAAAAAATAAAATTGTGAGAAGGTGCCAAGAGCAAAGAAACATGGATTGATAGTAGTTGGCAGAACAATAAGTATGGAAAGGTTTGAAATTTTGAAAATGTAAGTTAGCATTTAGTTGACATTAAATTTTCTGTTAATCTTTTTCTTTTACGGTTTCATAAGTTGACATTGTTTATTGTTGCATGTTGCTTTTTCATTGCTTTTCATTGTGCTATGTTTATTATTATTTATTGTCTAAACTTGCTTTACCGGTAAGCTTTTTATTCTTCTGATATAGATTTTTAGATTTTATATATTTGAATTACAAACATAAACTAATATTCTGTTACTGTAAATTTGGAAATTATTGTGATGTTTTTATTATTGCGAAAAAATGCTACAGTGTTGTAATCGTAATAATTGAAACTCGCATTTTGGAAAATTTATACGAATGCAGCAGGATTTTTCTCATTATCGTAAAAATTAAAATCGCATTTTGGTGTAAAATGACTAAATGGCAATAATAAATGTACACAATAATTTCTGAATTATGCAATATTCCATAAGCAGGAATCCAAAAATCTTTGGTTTAGTCCTTTAAAAAAAGAGGGGAGGGTCTTTACTGGATTGAAGGTTAAAAGTAGAGGTAATTTTATCTCCAGTATAAATCTTGTTAAAAAATTTTAATGGTCTAGTCAAGTCTTCATATTACTTGGACTTAATGTTCAGTAAAAATTTAGGCCTTTTGTGTTAAAAATGGGAAGGGTAATTTTTTGTGGTATTTGGCCAAATCCTTTTACAAATATAGTAAAGATAATGTACATAGAAAATTAGTTTTTTTTTCAAATGATAGTGCTGTAAAATTAGTATATGTTTTGGTTGAAAACACTTTGAATGAAAAATAACTTTGACCTTTAAAAGTCACAAAATCCCCCTTCTCCAAAATGCTTTATTAGGATTTTTTTTTCAAAAGGTATTCTTAAACAATGTATTACAACTGACATTTATTTATAGAGTCTGTAATGAGTGAATGGACGGTAGATGTGATCGTAGAATCTATCTATAGAACATTGTATTAATAGCATGATATTCTATTTATAGAGTCTGTTATGAGTGAATGGACAGTAGATGTGGATCGTAGAATCTATCTATAGAACATTGTATTAATAGCATGATATTCTATTTATAGAGTCTGTTATGAGTGAACGGACGGTAGATGTGGATGGTAGAATCTATCTATAGAACATTGTATTAAAAGCATGATATTCTATTTATAGAGTCTGTAATGAGTGAATGGACAGTAGATGTGGATCGTAGAATCTATCTATAGAACATTGTATTAATAGCATGGTATTCTATTTATAGAGTCTGTTATGAGTGAATGGACGGTAGATGTGGATGGTAGAATCTATCTATAGAACATTGTATTAATAGCATGATATTCTATTTATAGAGTCTGTTATGAGTGAATGGACGGTAGATGTGGATGGTAGAATCTATTTATAGAACATTGTATTAATAGCATGATATTCTATTTATAGAGTCTGTTATGAGTGAATGGTCAGTAGATGTGGATGGTAGAATCTATCTATAGAACATTGTATTAATAGCATGATATTCTATTTATAGAGTCTGTTATGAGTGAATGGACGGTAGATGTGGATCGTAGAATCTATCTATAGAACATTGTATTAATAGCATGATATTCTATTTATAGAGTCTGTTATGAGTGAATGGACGGTAGATGTGGATCGTAGAATCTATCTATAGAACATTGTATTAATAGCATGATATTCTATTTATAGAGTCTGTTATGAGTGAATGGACGGTAGATGTGGATCGTAGAATCTATCTATAGAACATTGTATTAATAGCATGATATTCTATTTATAGAGTCTGTTATGAGTGAATGGACGGTAGATGTGGATCGTAGAATCTATCTATAGAACATTGTAATAATAGCATGATATTCTATTTATAGAGTCTGTTATGAGTGAATGGACGGTAGATGTGGATCATAGAATCTATCTATAGAACATTGTATTAATAGCATGATATTCTATTTATAGAGTCTGTTATGAGTGAATGGACGGTAGATGTGGATCGTAGAATCTATCTATAGAACATTGTATTAATAGCATGATATTCTATTTATAGAGTCTGTTATGAGTGAATGGACGGTAGATGTGGATGGTAGAATCTATCTATAGAACATTGTATTAATAGCATGATATTCTATTTATAGAGTCTGTTACGAGTGAATGGACAGTAGATGTGGATCGTAGAATCTATCTATAGAACATTGTATTAATAGCATGATATTCTATTTATAGAGTCTGTTATGAGTGAATGGACGGTAGATGTGGATCGTAGAATCTATATGGGTATCAACGTAGGAATGCTCAGAGGGTTCATCAATCCAGGCAACTCAGTTGTCATAGTAACAGGCTGGAAACCAGGCTCAGGATCCACCAATACAATGAGAGTTATTAATGCCACGGATACCAGACAGAAGGACATGTTAGATCCAATCACAGGAGTATCTAGTGTGCCAAGCTTCAATAAGATAGCATCAGGGGACTCTGTGAAGAGTCTGACAATTTCTGAAGGGAGCTCCAAGTCCATTGATGGAGATGTAAAATTTTTCTAATGTTGTATTCCAAGAACTGAAACTTGTTAAACGGCTACATGGTTATGTACATGGACATGTTATTTATTAACGAGTAGTTTTCTGCGACTGTTTTTTTTTTGCTGATTTTTAATGTATGTTTGTATTAAAGTCAAGTGACGGTTGGTTATGTTGATCATACACTCCCACTACTAAATTGTAATAGCGTAATACTTCTGTGACTCGTTAATATCTCATGATCAAGTTTAATTGTGGAACATTTGGAAATGATATAAGTTTAATTTCAATTTTCTGCAGTAATGGCTAATTTTATTGGTTTGCTTGTAAGATCCAACTTTGCTGTTTGATGCATATTTTTAGAGGAATTTAAGGTTATTAAGATACTTCACTAGTGAAGAAACAATCATTAGTATAATTTGGAAGGTTTATAGTAGTGTCAATATACATGTATTTATAAAATTTGTAAGCTTTAGCCTGCTCAAATTATTTTATTATTTTTTTATAATTAAAAAGGGGGAGGGCTATAGCATGCAGATGTTTTAAAAACTTGATATGTGATTTCTTTTCCAGTAAACAAATTTTAATTTGGTGGGCCTTGCTAATTGAGATATTGCATAATATTTATTTGTAATTTGATATAGAATCTTGTGGTCAACAAATTTTTGGCATGGTTATTTAAAAGTATAGTATATACTTTTAATTACCATTTGTCTTGCTTTTTCTGTAGAATTCAGGTCAAGATGATATTAATACTCAATCACACAAGAGTTACTGCCCCTAAGTAGTGAACAATGTAATTGTTTTTGTTAAGCAGCTATTTTCATGAAACTATGATTTTGATTGTTGTTATTATAAGACTGATTTCTTAATTAGTTATCGTTTTTCTTTTTTCTTTTTCTTTTAGATGTTTTTTTTGCAACAGGCCTTTGTGCTCCTTTCATTGGACATTCCTTGTTTTATATTACCACAAGCAAACCTTATTAAGAATATCACATGATTACTGATTGCCCTGTACAAAGTGTATTACTTTGTTTTGTATATTGTTAAGTGTGTCAGTATATGGAAACCCCCCCCCCCCCCCAAAAAAAAATAAACAACCAAAAAAAACCTTTGAATTACGGTAGGTCAATTAATTATTATAGAATAGCCAGTTGATTTCATTTACAAAAGAATAATGTCTAAATGGTTCATGATTTTTATAGTTGTAAAACTTAATTAATTTATATTGTTGTTTGCAAACTTTTTGTTAAACTTAGTAAGGACTTATATGTAAGAACACTTTTAAAGTGGTGGTTTGTTTTTATGGCTTAAATCATGCCTGAAAATAGTGCTATAAATTATCTCCACATTTTTATATTATATGTTGTATTAGAAAATAAAGTGCTATTTGTTATTACTTTAGTCTATTCTAAATACGATACAGATAAGTGTAGGAAGTATGATGTCAGAGAAAATTTGAAGTAACTACATTTTCATATATACTAGTAAAGTCTTAAGACAAGGCATAAAACATCAAAAATAATAGAAAAAAAATGTTGTGCTTGTTTTTGTGATATTTGAAATTTTAGAAAAGAACCGGTATTCTCTTAACCTTTAAATTGTCTCTGAATCCTGTTTAAGACATCAACTGGCAGAATTAAGCCTTGTACAAGCCACAAATTACAATGTTTTAACATTCACAGACCCAGACATATTTCTTTTATAAAGCAGTTTTGCAAGTTTTGACATTGATTATAGAGGAATTTTATATATATTCTTTTAAATTTTTAATGGCTTTGATGCAAAGTTCTGTTATTTCAAAGCTTGCATTACCATGAAAGCTTCTATCTATTGACTTTAAGCATAGTTTGGAGTTGTTTTGGTGGTAGAGATAGAGTGCTTTTCATAACATTTCTCTAATAGTAAACTATGATTTTGCATTTGATAATTGGGTCATTTTGCTTTTTTCTTGTTTTTTTTTTAATTAAACTCCTCCCTCTTAGTCATTAGAAAAATAATGATAGAAATCTGAATACATATATTTATGAAAAATTCAAAATATGTTATAATTTCGAGCATACGCCAACCTATTTAGCATGTTTAGTGGCCCATTCCTTTCTTCTGAACCCAGGTCCATAATCATTGCTGGCAGATAATAGCTTCAATTTACCTATAATTACCAATGGAAACACATATTACCTTGCCATCAGAGGTGGATTTAGAGGGTTTTTCAGGGGGCCAGGGCCCCCCCTTTAGTGGGACAAATTTTGTTGATTATATAGGGAATCACTGAAGCATGACTGGACCGGGCCCCCTCTTAGGCAGTCAGTTGGCCCCCCCTTATGAAAATTTCTGGATCCGCCACTGGCCATAGGAGCTTTTTGTAGTAATAACTCAGATAGCTGTACCTACCATCACCTATTAAATACCACCAAAACGCTTAGATACCTTAAATTATGTATCAGCATTGTAACTGGTCCTCAACCTTGTGAATATTTGAGTAGTAGACATAATTTATTTTTTGTTTTTGAAAATTATAATGCCATAAGAACAATAAAAATTATACATGCAAATCTACCGTTTTATACCGATAAAGATTGGATCATAGCTGTAAAGAATCTATAGTATTGAGATGTCAATGACAATAACCTAACAAGACCAAAAAATAGACGTCTATCTATATAAAAATAAGATATGGTATGATAGCCAATGGGACAAATCTTCACCAGCGACCAAATGATGTAGAAGTTAGCAACTATAGATCACCGTACAGCCTTCAACAACAAGAAAAATCCATACGGCATAGCAAGAAGAAAAAAGGCCCCCAAATGACAAATGTGAAACATTTCAATCTGCTTGATTTATGTACAATTAATAAACACAAAACAAATATGACATACAGCAACAAAAGACGACCTCTGAATTACAGTAACATACTGAATGTGGTGGGGTTAAACATGTTAACTGGTGCCCATCCTCCCCCTAAACCTTGGACAGTGGTGCAACAGAACAACACATGTTAACTGGTGCCCATCCTCCCCCTAAACCTTGGACAGTGGTGCAATAAAACAACACATGTAAACTGGTGTCCATCATACCCCTAAACATTGGACAGTGGTGCAACAGAACAACACATGTTAACTGGTGCCCATCCTCCCCTTAAACCTTGGACAGTGGTGCAACAGAACAACACATGAACATTTGTACAAAACAATTTCTGTGGCTTCATAATTATTCGTTGGATACCAATTTTCCTGGATTTCAGGATTAAAGGGGAACCACAAATTTAAATGTTCAACACTGAACAAAGTACAAATTTTCTATAAGCTTGCAAAACCACAAAATTAAATTCTAACAAAAATAAAATGTTCCTTCTGTCCACGACAATTGTTACTCACAAAAATAAGTGAATCCACAGTAATGAAAAACAAATATGATGCCCAGCAACCACTTGGTTTCAGGCTCCTGATTTGGGACAGGTATAATGATGGTAGGCACATAAAGAATGAGGTGGGTTAAACATGCTTGCTACACTAATATCTATTGTATGAAAATGACAATGAAAATAACCCAACAAAAACAAAAATCAAAATGCATATATCTATGTCAATGGCCTTATAACAACAACCCACAAAATGTAGAGACGTCTATCTATATCATGAGGATGTAGATGTCAATGACAGCAACTAAACAACACAAAAAATCTAGACATCTTGCTAAAGTATAAAGATGTCAATGATGGTAATCCAACAGCACAAATGATCAAAAGATTGCTATCTGTAGTATGGAGATGTCAATGACAGCAAGCCAAGAAAAATAATCTAGAGACATTTAACTATAGTATGGAGATGTCAATGACAGTAAGCCAACAACAAATGATCTAGAGACATTTAACTATAGTATAGAGATGTCAATGACATCAAGCCAACAACAAATAATCTAGAGACATTGAACTATAGTATGAAGATGTCAATGACAGCAAGCCAACAACACAAATAATCTAGAGACATTTAACTATTGTATAGAGATGTCAATGACAGCAAGCCAACAACAAATAATCTAGAGACATTTAACTATAGTATAGAGATGTCAATGACAGCCAGCCAACAACAAATAATCTAGAGACATTTAACTATAGTATAGAGATGTCAATGATAGCAAGCCAACAACAAATAATCTAGAGACATTTAACTTTTGTATAGAGATGTCAATGACAGCAAGCCAGCAACAAATAATCTAGAGACATTTAACTATAGCACGTAAATGTCAATAACAGCAAGCCAACAACAAATAATCTAGAGACATTTAACTATTGTATAGAGATGTCAATGACAGCAAGCCAACAACAAATAATCTAGAGAAATTTAACTATAGTCTTGAGATGTCAATGATAGCAAGCCAACAACAAACAATCTAGAGACATTTAACTATTGTAAAAAGATGTCAATGACAACAAGCCAACAACACAAATAATGAAATGACATGTCACTGACATCAACCTTACAACACATGTAATAAGAGAGATCTATCTATGGTATGGAGTTTTCAATGACAGCAAAATAATCAAGAGACGTCTCTGACAACAACCCAACAACACAATAATCAAGAGAGATCTTTCTTTAGTATGGAGATGTCAATGACAGCAAACACACAAAATCAAGAAATCTATCTTTATAAAAGTAAGGAGATGTGGTAAGATTGCCATGCAATGAAACAACTATACACTAAAGTTCAAATGATGTGGATGATGTGTCATGAGAAAAAAAACTAGACTGTATATTCAGCTATAAAATGCCCTGGCATGAAATTTTAGTATGGATATGTCAATGACAGCAACCCAATAACAAAAACAATCAAGAGTTGTCACTGACTACAACCCAACAACACAACAATCTAGAGACATCCATCTATAGTATGGAAAAGTCAAGGACAACAACCCATTTAAACAAAATAATTAAAAGATCTATTTATAGTATGGAGATGTCAAGGACAACAACCCAACAACAAAAATACTCAAAACACGTCTATTTGTAGCAACAAATAAAAAGACACCGGTCTATTTTATGGAGATGTCAATGACAGCAACTCAACAACACATCAAAGGACACCTGTCTGATGTATGGGGATGTCAATGACAGCAACTCATCACCACAAAATAAAAGTCATTAAGTTATAAGTTCTCAGCATAAAAGGTGTCTTATACAATATTTCTGACTGTTAATTTTGTGGAGACTCAAAAGAATGTGAATAAATTGAATTTTAACAGACTATCCGTGATCTACCATCAACCCTGAATTCTTTGAGTGACCGTGACGTTCATATTAAAAAGACAAAGACTAGGGAGGATCCTGAAATTGAATTTAGCAGTAACTGTATAATGTAAATAAAAACTAGTGTTTAAATTATCGTTCTATCTGGATATGCATGAAATATTTGCCACTAGCAACCAACAATGAAACGAGCCAAGGATTAACAAGTGTTTTGAGTTCTCATTACTCTCCCTTTTAATCTGAATATGTGGGATTACGAAATCTAGGTACACAAAACAAACAATAAAACTGACATCAGATATGTCACTTTTAATCTTTTTCATGGATGCCAATCTTCTGTTATTGTTTTTTTTTTGTATTGAGGGAATAGTGAGAATAATATCGGATTAGGTCAAATACCTCTTTCAGTCTATTACCTTAAATATTCGGCTCAGCACAGCCATCCAAGTACGTTATTTTGCTCCTAGTATGGTAAGCTCTAATGTTCCATGGTGCTCTTAATGCGTTAGAGAGGCTTTTGGTTATATCATTTTGCGCCAGGTGTGTAGTTAATAAATAAATAATAAAAAAAATCTTTATTTAACGAAGGTAACTCATTTAACAATGACATGCCAATTTTCCCTGAGGTCTTCAAAAAATGTAAAGTTTTTTAATTACAATCTAAGCAGATATTTTGGAAATATGTCCGACTCAGAAGAACCGGCTTCAAGACCTTGAAGCAAGTCTGGCATAAACTTATATACATACTTAATATATAATTCATAGAACAGAGAGTTGGATTATCTTTATCATCTTTTATACAAATGCTGCTTTATCATGATTATGGTCTGATGTATCCATCTACAATATGTCCGATACCCTAAATTACATTTATTTTCAGGTTCAATGACCACACAAAAAACTATCTCTTAAAGGTTTATTGAACAGACTCAAACCATTGTTCCAATTCGCTCCTAAGGCACCAGCTCTCAAACTATACCGCGCTCGCTAACGAACTACATACACTGAATTATAGTTCTCAATACATCCCATATCTGTAAATTAGTACAAATGAACTTTGAAAAAAATTTGGTTGCATCTTTTGAGTAGTTATACTAAAGTGTGTATTTTTTTCAGTTCGCTTGCCAGTTTGACAAAGATTGAGTTTTAATTCTAAACTCTTCTTTCGTGCAAATCTTATTTGACAAAACTACTGGCCTTGTAAGACTGACTTTCACAATAAAGTGTACGAATTATTAATTATTTTTGAAATATATTCTTGTTAAGGTTATTTAGGTCAATTTCCTTCGAGATTCAGTTTGTATAAACTAGAAGACTTAAAGTGGCACATCCAGGATTTAAAAAGGAGAGGAGAAATCAACAATTTAAATAAATGTGGATAGTGTTCACATGTGGACACAGATGATGCCCCCGCTTGCATGTCATATAGTTATAAAGGGGCATAACTGAAGAACGGTAAAAGAGACGCTACCCAAATTTGAACTTGATCTGAGTTTTGTGGTAATAAGCATTGTGTGTAAGTCTTATAACATTTGGTTGAGGCTAACTTAAGTAGAGAACAGAAACTATAGTTTCAGCAATTTTTCTATTTGTAAACACGTATAACTCTAGAACGACTGTGTATAAGTTTTATAACATTTGGTCGAGACAAACTAAAGTTAGAGAACGGAAACGAAAAATTCAGCAATTTTTATGTTTATAAATGGATATAACTCAAGAATGGTAAAAGTGTCGCCACTAAATTTTGTACTTAATCTGTATTGTGTAGTAATAAGCATTGTGTATAAGTTTCATAACATTTGGTTGAGGCAAACTAAAGTTAGAAAACGGAAACAAAAAATTTGTACTTGATCTTAGTTTTGTGGTAATGAATATTGTGTATAGGTTTCTTATGTTTGGTTGGGGCAAACTTAAGTTACAGAATGGAAACTAAAAATTTTGCAATCTTTCAATTTATAAAGGGGCATAACTCAATAATGGATAAAGTGACACTACCCAAATTCAACTTGATCTGTGTTTTATCTGTGGAAGTCAAAATCAAACATTGCATTGTATAAAGCATTGATTGTAGTTGATTCAACTATAATCATGGACAAAGGAAGATAACTCCAATTTTAAAAATTACTTGATATTTAGAAGAAAATAAAAATTTAGCAATTTTTCCATTTATAAAGGGGCATAACTCTAGAACGGTTAAAGTGACACCACCAAAATTCAAACTTGATCTGCGTTTTGTGGTAATAAGCATTGTGTATAAGTTTCATAACATTTGGTTGAGGCAAACTTAAGTTAGAGAACGGAAACTAAATATTTTGCAATTTTTCCATTTCTAAAGGGACATAACTCTAGAACGGTTAACGTGATGCCACCAAAATTCAAACTTGATCTGTGTTTTGTGGTAATAAGCATTGTGTAAATAAATAAATAAATTTGAGGACAAAAATTGAAAAAAATAAAAAAATATATTTAAAAATTTCCCCCCCCCAAAAATTCAAGGGAACACAAAAAATTTCTGAATTTCCCAAAAATAAAGAAAAAAAGTATTTGACAATGCGAGCAACATAAACGTTGAAAAAATGTTACACTGGAAATTTTTCATTACCATTTTTCAATTTTACACCCTGGTTTAATAAACAGCTGCCCGTCGTCTTGTGTGTGAATTTTTATGCAATAAGCATAAATAGTTTCTGACATATGGCGTGACATGCGAAAACCCCCCCTTTTTTTTTTACAAAAAACTCAATATCTCTAAACTAAAATTTTGAATAAAAACCAAAAAGTATACAGATCTTTAGATTAATATAACTAAGAAGTGTGTAAAATTTTAAGCAATAATCATAAATCGTTTTTGAGATACGGCGCGACATGTGAAAAACCCCTCCCCCTTTTTTTACAAAATACTCAATAACTCAAAAATAAAATTTTGAATCATCACCAGTATACAGATCTTAAGGTTAATATAACTAAGAAGTGTGTAAAGTTTTAAGCAATAATCATAAACTATTTTTGAGATACGGCGCGACATGTGAAAAACCCCTCCCCCTTTTTTAACAAAATACTCAATATCTCTAAAATAAAATTTTGAGTCATCACCAAAAAGTATACAGATCTTAAGATTAATATAACTAAGAAGTGTGTAAAGTTTTAAGCAATAATCAAAAATTGTTTTTGAGATACGGCGCGACATGTGAAAAAAAAACACACCTGTTTTAGTTACTAAGTCCCGTAACTCAAAAAGTTTCAATCTTATTTTCACCAAAAAGTATACAGATCGTTTGACCATCACGAGAAACAACTATGTTAAGTTTCATGAAATTTGGATAAGTCATTCTCAAGTTACGGTGCGACATGTTTACGCCGGACAGACAGACGGACAGACGGACGGACACCGGACATTTGTATACCATAATACGTCCCGTCAAAAATTGACGGGCGTATAAAAATGAGTAAAGGAATTGTTCATTAGAAATAAGTTCGTTATCTTGGTGTAATCAGGGGTGTACGCAATTTTACACCGTTGTTGAAAATTCATACACCCATTCGGCTTCGCCTCAGGGTGTATGAATTTTCAACAACGGTGTAAAACTCTGTAGCCCCCTGATTACACCAAGATAACTAATAATGCCCCCACCGCTACGGCGGGGGCATAAAACACCATTCTTTGCCTATAAGAATGGGCCTCGGTTCCTCCACTGCTGTTATGATTTATCTATGGTGTGTACTGTCGATTAGAAGCTATAAGAATGGGCCTCGGTTCCTCCACTGCTGTTATGATTTATCTATGGTGTGTACTGTCGATTAGAAGCTATAAGAATGGGCCTCGGTTCCTCCACTGCTGTTATGATTTATCTATGGTGTGTACTGTCGATTAGAAGCTATAAGAATGGGCCTCGGTTCCTCCACTGCTGTTATGATATATCTATGGTGTGTACTGTCGATTAGAAGCTATAAGAATGGGCCTCGGTTCCACCACTGCTGTTATGATTTATCTATGGTGTGTACTGTCGATTAGAAGCTATAAGAAAAGGCCTCGGTTCCTCCACTGCTGATTTATCTATGGTGTGTACTGTCGTTTATAAACATCTCTATATAATAACAGGACCTTAAATTTGAGTGAAGCTATGTCTGTTGTTATCTAAATTCTCCTCTATTTAAAATACAATTCACGATCATTACAAAATTATTTTAAAATAGATTTTGCCATTATAACCATGCAGCGTGCTTATTTAAGCACCGACCCTTAGTATAGGTGGTACAGTTGAGTCATCTGTAGTCGCAAATTCCCACCAAGAGCAGAACCTCGTAAACTGGGTTGCGTTCAATATCGTAGCGGCTACGTAGTGCTACGTAGATGTATGACTATTGAACGATTAGCTAGCCTAGCTGCTATCAATATCTATGTAGCAGCTAGGCTAGCTACACGTTCAATAGTCATATATCTACGTAGCCCTATGTAGCCGCTACGATATTGAACGCAACCCTGGACTTCGACGATCTTGCTTCGAAAGTTGATGTCGTCATTTCCGTCCACAAAACTGGATATTAAGGCAATGACCATTCATCTTTTAAGGGCACATTGGTTTTTCGGTTTTTGTTATTTGTTTGATTCTACATTATTCGGAATAGATGTCAATATATTAAAATAGCTGGTTTCCATTGAAAATTTGGACATATAAATGGTCGCTGCATAATTAGCTCTTCTCATATTTTAAAGGGCAAATGAAGATTTGTATCATAGTATTTGGTTGTCTGTGTGCTACTTTGCAAATCATATATGTTACATGCTATGAAAAGGGAGATAAACAAGATTAAGTAACGTTCATCACAACTTTCGTTGTAGAAAACTGAAATGTATATGTGTTTTTTTTCTATTCAAACTTCTGTATATGTACAATTATATTATGTACTGTCAAGTTTGTTATCATATAAGCAATAGAACAAAACTAAACTTTTGTATATATGTAGGACTCGGACGTGCGATGGGGACGCTGAAGTCCGATGGTCTTTTCGCTGATGTGCGATGGTCTATAAGACGCGTGATCGGTAGGTTATACAGTGGCGGATCCAAAAATTTTCATAAAGGGGGGGGGGCACTGACTGTCATAAGAGGGGGCCCGCTCAGTCATTCTTCAATGATTCCTTAAATAATCGACCAAATTTTTCCCATCAAAAAGGGGGGGGGGTACCCTGCCCCTCCCCCCTAAAATCCGCCTCTGTTAAAATTGATGTTCATTTATCACGAGAGCTTGATTTTTTTTTATAAGTTTGTATATGAATACCAAACATTCAATATTTTCTCCAGTTGCAGTAAAAATATCGATGCTCTATCTTATTCCTTGTTCTTATTCACAGCAGTCGTATTCATTTTTCTATAATTTTGTTTCGTTCTGAATAATCAAGAAGTATTTGCAGTTCAAACAACTAACACATGTTCTTCAGTCATTGTAATTAGCACTGCTTTTAAAGAACAATAGCTTTTTGTATGTAGCAGCAATTTCTGAAGGATTGTATGAACGACAGCTTTTTTTTAAAGCTATTCACAAAGTGTACACTAAAACGTTACAGTGAGGACATACTCTGCAATGACTATTTATCTTGAGTTTTAAATTAAACATGTTATAGATACTCTCGATGATTTACATTAAAAAAAACAAAAAAGTTCCTTCTAAGAAAGAAATTGACTTCCACATTGAAATGTAAACATTAAAAAAATTGAAAAGATGATTTATGTAATTCATCGCATTTCAGCGTACGACCATCGCACTTCGGCGTATCTATCAACAATATAGCGTCACAATGCCACCATCGCACTTCGGCGTGATCAAAAACGCACCTCAGCGTTAAACCATCGCACCTCAGCGTGACCATCGCGGTTCGGAGTACCATCACGGTTCAGAGTCCTACATAAATATTGTTTTCAATGTGTAATAGTACAATACATATCCTCATTGGACATGCAATTACAATATTATACTATTAAACCAATTTGTCTTTTTTCTGGATAATATTTATGTTCGTCTTGACATATGTTGTACTGTCAAGTGATTGGTTTTCCAATGGGTACCAACTGTTCCCCTCTTATCTAAAATTTTTACTATTACACTTATGAATCTCAGTTTATACTTCATACAAATCCAACAATATGTTCACCGCTTGTTGGATATTTTCACCAATACCAGCAACGTAACTTTTCTTCCCATGATGATAACATATTCCTTTGGTTCACTCTAAAGTAGAGTACATTTCTTGATCAGATCGATATGTGTGTGTTTATAGACTACCAGTTCCCCGAGCAGAGTATTTTTCTAGGTCAGATCGATATGTGTGTGTTTATAGACTAGCTACCAGTTCCCGAGCAGAGTACATTTCTTGGTCAGATCGATATGCGTGTGTTTATAGACTACCAGAGCAGTTCTTTGTCAGATCGATATGTGTGTGTTTATAGACTACCTGCAGTTCCCGAGCAGAGTACATTTCTCTGATAGTTCGATATGTGGGTGTTTAGACTTCAGTTTGGCTCACTCTCAAGCAGAGTATATCTCTCTGTTACTTCGATATGTGGATGTTTGTGATACATTCAGTTGACTCGCTCTCTCACTCTCAAGCAGAGTACATTTCTCTATTACTTCGATATGTATATGTGCTTGTGATGTGTTCATTGGCTCACTCTCAAGCAGAGTATATTTTTCTGTTACTTCGATATGTGGGTGTTTGTGATATGTTCATTGGTTCACTCTCAAGCAGAGTATATTTCTCTGTTACTTCGATATGTGTGTTTTTGTGAAATGTTCATTGACTCACTCTCAAGCAGGGTATATTTCTCTTTTATTTCGCTATGTTGGTGTTTGTGTCAACTATATTCATTGGCTCACTCTCGAGCAGGGTATATTTCTCTGCTACTTCGCTATGTGGGTGTTTGTGATATGTTGATTGGCTCACTCTCAAGCAGATTATATTTTCTCTGCTACTTCGACCTGTGGGTGTTTGTGATATGTTCATTGGCTCACTTTCAAGCAGAGAATATTTTTTTCTGTTACTTCGATCGCGCGATATGTGGGTGTTTGTGATATGTTCATTAGCTCACTCTCAAGCAGAGCATATTTCTCTGCTACTTCGGTATGTGGGTGTTTGTGATATGTTCATTGGCTCACTCTCAAGAGTACATTTCTCTGCTACTTCGATATGTGGGTGTTTGTGTGATATGTTCATTGGCTCACTCTCAAGCAGAGTACATTTCTCTGCTACTTCGATATGTGGGTGTTTGTGATATGTTCATTTTGCTCTATCTCAACAGAGTATATTTCTCTGTTAATTCGATATGTGGGTGTTTGTGATATGTTCATTTTCCTGACTCTCAAGCAGAGCCACACTTCTCGATTAGCTCGATATTTGTGTGATTATAGACTACCAGTTCCCGAGTAGAGTATATTTCTCTGTTAGTTCGGTATGTGTGTTTGTGGAATGTTTATTGGCTTACTCTCAAGTAGAGTATACTAGTATTTCTCTGTTAGTTCGATATGTGGGTGTTTGTGATATGTTCATTTAGCTCACTCTCAAGCAGAGCCACACTTCTTGGTTAGCTCGATAATTGTGTATTTGCAGACTGTCGGTTATCAAGCAGGGCACATTTCTTTGTTAGTTCGATATGTGTTTGTTTGCAGACTGTCAGTTTCAGTGGGTACTATGCGCCACAAACGCTTTTTCTGCCACCCGATCTGCCAAAGGTTTCGGTGGAAACAATGTGCCACGAATGCTAGGTCTGTCACCCGATCTGCAAAGGATTTTGGTGGGAACAATGTGCCACGGATGGTATCAGGTCTATTAAACAAAGATCGTTTATTAAGACTTCCAAATCTTTAATCCTTATGAAAATAATAAGATATTGTATGATTGGCATTCAATGAGACAATTATCCAAAAGAGACCAAATGACGTTTACAGATGTAAGCAACTATATGTTACCGTAAGGCCTTAAACAATTAGCAAAACCCATACCGTATAGTTAATTATATAAAAGGCAAAATTTACAAAATTCAAAGAAGAAACCTGATTTACGTACAAAACAATAAACATAAATGGGGGATGTGTCCTTAGGACACAGATGATGCCCCCGCTTGCATATAACATTATAAAGGGACATAACTCAAGAATGGTAAAAGTAACGGTACGCTACCCAAATTCAAAATTGATCTGTGTTTTGTGGTAATAAGCATTGTGTATACGTTTCATAACATTTGTTTTTTTCCATTTGTAAAGGAGCATAACTCTAGAACGGTAAAAGTGATACCACCAAAATTCAAACTTGATCTATGTTTTGATGTATAAGCATTGTGTATAAGTTTCATAACATTTGGTTGGGGGAAACTAAAGTTAAAGAACGGAAACGGAAAAATTTACCAATTTTTCCATTTTTAAAGGAACATAACTCTAGAACAGTAAATGTGACGCCACCAAAATTCAAACCAGATCTGTGTTATGTGATCATAAGCATTGTGTATAAGTTTCATAACATTTGGTTGAGGGAGAACGGAAACCAATTTTGGGACGTACTAGGATAAAACTTATGCCCCCTCTGCTACGGCAGGGGCATAAAAATCAAATATGACAGACATCAACCAACGACAACCACTGACTACTTTCAAAACATTTCGCTTTAAATAGCTTCAGAGACTTAAGTTTTTGAAAATTAACTGACAATTAACCAATCAGAATCAAAACGTGACTCCAGAGACCATTTTTCCTTTAAAGAATAAAAAATTTGTAAGGGTTCCGCGGAACCCAGTGTCTCGCCTACTTTTGCTGTTAATCGCAGGCTCAACAAAAATGAGGAAAAAAATTAATAAAAATATTCCTCTCTATACTATCTTTTGATTGTAAGTAGCTTTTGTCCAAGTTTGGTAAAAATCCAGGATAGTTTATGAATCTAATAAATGTTTTAAAAACTTAAACTGCAGACTGTATGTAATGTTAACTGGAAGAAAAACTAAGTCTATTTATAAGTAAAATACGAAAAAAATGGAACAAAATTTTAACAAAATTTCCTTCTAGATACTAGCTTTTAATCATAAACAAGCTTCTGTCCAAGTTTGGTACAAATCCAGGATAGTTTAAGAAAGTTGTAGAAATTTTAAAAACTTTAACCACAGAGTGAATGTAATGTTAACTGGCAGAAAAACTGAGTCCATTTATAAGTTAAATACGGAAAAAACGGATTTTTTTTTCACAAAATTTACTTCTGGACACTATCTTATGATCATAAACAAGCTTCTTTCCAAGTTTGGTAGGAATCCAGGATAGTTTAAGAAAGTTATTAAAATTTCAAAAACTTTAACCACAGAGTGAATGTAATGTTTCCTGGCAGAAAAACTAAGTCCATTTATAAGTAAAATACGGAAAAAATGGAATTTTTTTTTTACAAAATTTACTTTTGAATACTATCTTATGATCATAAACAAGCTTCTGTCCAAGATTGGAAGAAATCCAGGATAGTTTAAGAAAGTTATTAAAATTTCAAAAACTTTAACCACAGAGTGAATATTTGTGGACGCCGCCGACGACGACGACGACGACGACGCCGACGCCGACGGAATGTAGGATCGCTATGTCTCGCTTTTTCGACAAAAGTCGAAGGCTCGACAAAAAGATCGTTTATAGATTACGTTACATATATATCAATCCTGCCAAGTTTAGTTTTAATAGACAAAGCGCTTTTTGGCGTTGATTACAATGTGAAAAGTTTACTCCAAGTGATGGCAATAGTTCCATTGGCCTTTCAGTGCAGATAAGCTAATAAAATGCCAAACTTCTTCAATTAAGGACATATCTTGGTTATAATTTAAAGATGCATAGAGTCAATTTCCCCTGAATTTATTGTACAAAGGGCCATTTTCTAGAGGTCCTTTAAATCTACCAAAAAATTACAGTATTCGCGCTTTATGTGCGAAATTGAACGTTTTAATAATATTTTGGGAGTATTTCGGAACATGTGACCTTTTTACAAAACATTTAATAAATGCAAGTTCTTGAACAATTGCCTTCCACAGCAATATGTAGGAGTGTCTGGGTGGGAGGGTCTTCATTTCTGTAATTTAAAGTAGACTGTTTTAGTCATCATTTTCTCTAATTTTTTTGGAGCATTATTCTCTCAGACTCTTTATTTTTATGAACAATATTTTCAATTCTTTTGTCAATTATTCTTTATGCTGTAAACCCAATTAACTTCCGACCCTGCAGTGTTGTAGATCTGTAAAACATTTCGATTTTTTAAGGTAAAGTGTAAAATTGTTCAATATTGTTGACTATTGAGTTCATGAAAGGATAAAAGTAATTACCAAAGGGACAACTAGTTACACCAACAACCAACACCGGACTCCTCCCAAAACATAGACATACAAACAAGAGTAAGGAGCTGCATGCGCACCCGAATTGTCAAATAAATGAGTACAAGTTAAGGCTGCGGATTTTTTTTTATTAAAATGTCCACATGTTTAGCTTTGAAACAACAAAAGGATACATTGTCCTTAAAGTTTAACGTGTAATAATCGAATTTAAGGAAATGTGCCAATGAGACAACTACACTATAATGCAATGAGTATTCGTCAGTTACAATGTTACAATTTTTTTATATACTTTTACTTAATATAACACTACGAGTTTTTTTCTTCAACTTTGTTATAGTTTCCGATTATATAAACGCCAGTATTATTTTTTTTTCGAAAATATGTTGCTCTTATGTTTTGCTGTTACACCACTGTCCCGGGTTAAGAGGAGGGTTGAGCGCTCACAAACATGTTTAACCCAGCCACATTCTTTATATGCTTGTCCAACGTCAGGAGCCTGTAGTTCAGTGGTTGTCGTTGGTTCATGTCGGTCATATTTATTTTTCGTGAATTGTTTTGTTAAAAATTAGGCCGTTAGTTTTCTCACTTGAATTGTTTGATATTTTGCATGTCGGTGCCTTTTTAAGCCGACTATACGGTATGTTTTTTTTTCATTGTTGAAGGCCGTACGGTTGCATATTAATGCTTACGTCCACTTTATTTGAACTTTGATGGATAGTTGTCTCATTGGCAATCATCCCTCGATCATCTCCTTGTTTTTATATATACTTCAACCAAATGAAATTGTAAAATATATAAGAATAAATGTGAATAGTGTCCACATGTGGACACAGGTGATGCCCCCACTTGCATATCATATAGTTATAAAGCGACATAACTGAAGAATGGTAAAAGTGGTGCTACCCAAATTTGAACTTGATCTGAGTTTTGTGGTAATAAGCATTGTGTGTAAGTCTCATAACATTTGGTTGAGGCTAACTTAAGTAGAGAACAGAAACTAAAAATTCAGCAATTTTTCTATTTGTAAACACGCATAACTCTAGAACGGTTGTGTATAAGTTTTATAACATTTGGATGAGACAAACTAAAAAATTCAGCAATTTTTATGTTTATAAAGGGACATAACTCAAGAATGGTAAATGTGTCGCCACCAAATTTCGTACTTAATCTGTATTATGTAGTAATAAGTATTGTGTATAAGTTTCATAACATTTGGTTGAGGCAAACTAAAGTTAGAAAAAGGAAACAAAAAATTTGTACTTGACCTTAGTTTTGTGGTAATGAATATTGTGTATAGGTTTCATAATGTTTGGTTGGGGCAAACTTAAGTAACAGAATGGAAACTAAAAATTTTACAATCTTTCGATTTATAAAGGGGCATAACTCAATAATGGTTAAAGTGACACTACCCAAGTTCAACTTGATCTGTGTTTTATCAGTGGAAGTCAAAATTAAACATTGCATTGTATAAAGCATTGTTTGTAGTTGATTCAACTATAATCATGGACAAAGGAAGATAACTCCAATTTAAGAATTACTTAATATTTAGAAGAAAATAAAAATTTTACAATTTTTCCATTTATAAAGGGACATAACTCTAGAACGGTTAAAGTGACGCCACCAAAATTCAAACTTGATCTGTGTTTTGTGGTGATAAGCATTGTGTATAAGTTTCATAACATTTGGTTGAGGCAAACTTAAGTTAGAGAACGGATACTAAAAATTTTGCAATTTTTCCATTTATAAAGGGGCATAACTCTAGAACGGTTATAGTGACGCCACCAAAATTCAAACTTGATCTGTGTTTTGTAGTAATAAGCATTGTGTATAAGTTTCATAACATTTGGTTGAGGCAAACTTAAGTTAGAGAACGGATACTAAATATTTTGCAATTTTTCCATTTATAAAGGGGCATAACTCTAGAACGGTTATAGTGACACCACCAAAATTCAAACTTGATCTGTGTTTTGTGGTAATAAACATTGTGTATAAGTTTCATAACATTTGGTTGAGGCAAACTTAAGTTAGAGAACGGATACTAAAAATTTTGCAATTTTTATATTTATAAAGGGGCATAACTCTAGAACGGTTATAGTGACACCACCAAAATTCAAACTTGATCTGTGTTTTGTGGTAATAAACATTGTGTATAAGTTTCATAACATTTGGTTGAGGCAAACTTAAGTTAGAGAACGGATACTAAAAATTTTGCAATTTTTATATTTATAAAGGGGCATAACTCTAGAACGGTTATAGTGACGCCACCAAAATTTAAACTCGATCTGTGTTTTGTGGTAATAAGCATTGTGTATAAGTTTCATAACATTTGGTTGAGGCAAATTCAAGTTACAGAACGGAAACCAATTTTGGGACGTACGTACAGACGGACAAGGGTAAAACTTAATGCCCCCACCGCTACGGCGGGGGCATAAATATGATACATGTTCACCTCAGGAGAAAGCAACTCAAAGACTATATTATGACAACAAAAAATATACTCGACAAATCTGCGTTTTTCAACGCGTGATTTGTTAAAATCAAACCATAACTGCCATATAAATCATCAGTATTATTAGAAAAATGTATGAAATGAAATATACAGCAAAATATTATAGGCGACTTCTTTGCATAACTCTAAATAATTGTATCAACTATTAGACGAAAGAATGCAAAGTAGTAATATGCCTGTTAGAATCTTGGTGTTTTTTACTTTAACCTCTAATAATATAATGAATTATATGTTGATATCATATCTTTAAGCCCATTCTGTTGAATTATATATTAACAGAGGCGGATTTAGGGGGGGCAGTGTTCCCGCCCCCTTTTTTTGTGGGAAAAATTTTGTTGATTATTTAGGGATTCACTGAAGCATGACTAATCGGGCCCTCTCTTATGGCAGTCAGTGGGTCCTCCTTATGAAAATTTCTGGATCCGCCACTGGTTAATGCCATATCTTTGGCGGTCTCTGTTAAATCATAATATCACAAATGGAAGCTAGACACTTGTCTTTCATCGCCTAGAAATTCCTCTTATTTCGTCCTTCTAAACCAGTCATAAACCCTATCAAGTTAGCCGGTCCAATCACAAAACATTTCCTTCGCACCCCCTTTTCTAATCCTGTAAACCTCCACATGTTCAAGTCGTCTACTCTAATTATTTTCTTTGTGTTTTTATGACTATTGTCTCATTGATGTATACTCCATATCTCTTAATTTAGATAAAATCATCAGGGGCGGATCCAGTCATTTTTAAAAGGGGGTTCCCAACCCGGGATAAAGGGGTGGGGGGGGGGGGGTTCCAACTATATGTCCCCATTCAAATGCAT
Organism: Mytilus californianus; assembly: GCF_021869535.1. Taxonomy (NCBI): domain Eukaryota; kingdom Metazoa; phylum Mollusca; class Bivalvia; order Mytilida; family Mytilidae; genus Mytilus; species Mytilus californianus. The sequence continues at coordinate 4,100,295 of NW_026262669.1, read as the reverse complement.
TGATCGTAAAAAAAAGGGGGTTTCCAACCCCCGAACCCCCTAATGGATCCGCCACTGTTAAATCAAGTTAACATTTTTAAATATTAGCATTTGTCAATGAGTTTCACGTTTACACACAAATCTGTCGGCACTACTTTCTTATTTAACCACGTTGTTATCAAGTTGTAAACAAACCGTGACGTTTATATGTCTTTAAATTTCATTGGTTGAAAATTAGCACAACTTATGCATATTCATTAATTCTTCACGTGTTTGGGTACCAGTAATTGACCAATAACGATACCCCTCTACGAAACATTGATCAGCCCGCGCACTGTGGTTGTTCAACATTCGACTTTATCGAATAAGATTGTTATTGAAAGGGATTCAACTCAAAAATAACGGTTCAAGATGGATATGGCAAAGAGGATCGAGTTGGAAAAGAGAGGACGGAAATCTACTGAGGTATTTACACTTTCTTTATACATTTAATAGTAAATATCGCCAGTAATATCATAGAAACGTTGTTTACACGACAAGGCGTCTGGGGCCCATGTGGTTGTTCTGATGTTGGAAGTGGGGGGAGATGATTGCCTTGGCACAAGTTTCATTTGAACAGTAAGGGGAAAGTGGTCAGCAGGTACTAATGTCCGAAAATATACTATAATCCTTGACACAGCCTATTTAAACAAGATTGTCGTGTGTATATGTTGTGTGCAATGCATATTTGATGCAATGCTGGCACCATGATTTCACAAGACACCATGGACCATTTTCTGAAAGGTTTGGCAAAGAATTGTGTTTGCATTTAGACAGAACTTCAGGAAATGAACTCTCCATCACTTGTTGTGAGTGGGAGGATTGTTGAAAGAAGTTTGGGACAAACAGTTGAGGATAACACTCAAAATTTTGTAAACGATAAAACCACTTGCACTTTTAATGATTAAAAACTTTGATATTTCAATTCACTAAAGTTATAACTCGAGTATGAAAGGGGAATCTAATGAAGAAAGGTAATGTTGCAGTTTCTTTGGACTGGTCAGCAAATGTCAACATGACCACATCCACTAAATAGCATTATTTGGGACGAGTACATCTTTAAATAAACTATTTATTGCTGCAGTCACATTCTTCAAATGTCTGCGCGTGTTTTGATATGAATAGTTGTATTTAGTTTTGCTAGATAAGTACAGAAATGTTGAATTTACATTTTAGTTGAGTCCATTGTGGTATATTCAATGGCGGCCATTAATCTCTCCTCCATGTCCATTACTTGCATGCCAGGTAATGTGTACAGAGACGCACTACTCACTATCCCTGGTCGCGAACATAACTGAAAGAGTAGGCTTTATCCACATATTATTCCATAAATCAACTTTATTTTGCACAAATCTTAGAAAACAAATAATCTGCAATTCCTTGCATCTATTTCTGTTGACCTACTTCTCGTCATCGCCAATCTCCGCCATTGATGCATCATTTAGCAATTTGGTATATTCTATGATGTCTGAATATTACTGTGTGTTTAGTTATTTTAAAATTTTGATTTCTGAAAGCAGCTACTTCGAAAATATAGAAAAATTTCAATTACTTGGGGTTTTCGAAATTGGGTCACAAGATGACGCACCTGACGATGCAATTTGGTCGCCATATTGGATTTTCAATTTTCTTATTTTTAACAAACTTTATCATCAAATTATAGCAAACTCGGTTGCATTCATTTGTGTTTTTAGCTTAAACAAGTATTAAGGAAGCTTTCTCGAGACTTACCAACATCTTTTAAGTGATTTAGAGTTGGCAAAGGCCATTGCAAGAACGGTATGGAACGCGGCAGTGCTACATCAATGGCGAGGACAGGTATTCTGCATATTTTCAAATGCGTACACCATCGACAATGTAGGTCCCCCAATGATGACATTAATTGTTATGTGCTTAAGGGTGAAAAGGGTCTGTCATAGTCGGCATTTAATGTAAAATAGTCCAATAAGAATAAATAAAATGTTTAAAATCTCTGCTATTGAGAATTAAACGTTAATAGTTGTAAAATTTCGGAGCCGAAATTTCGCTTTGGGTTGTGTACACCACGTCACGTGGCCAGTGGAATACTTAGCCTAGTATTCATACGCCAAAAAATGTAAATAAACTGAAGTCAAGAAAATACCTATGTAAGTTTAGTTTGAATTTATGGAATGAGGTATTTATCGGCTACTAGTTAACCAGGTTGAATTTATCAGCCTATCAAAAATTATACTAAAATAAAAAAGATTTTTTACATTGTAAAAAGATCATACATAAAAAGTGGTTTCATTTTAACTATTAACCATATATTTGTGTAACTTTTAGTCTGTACTTGTGTACAATGCAGACTATACATTGACATTGTAGTATAAACATTTCAAAATGCTGTGTCCAAGTAAATGTATAGTATGTATAGAGTTGGAGAATATAAGGAACAACTAAATCATTTAATGTACAGTTTATTGTAATTTTTTTGTAGTAAAATTGCATGGTACTTAAGACCACTTCATACCCCCTTTTTATACGTCCATTTACGGGACATATCATGGTATACCATTGTCCTTCTGTCGTCAACATGTCGGACATTAACTCAAAAACGCTTTATCCAATTTGAATGAAACTTTAGTGAATTGTTTATATCTATTGACGTGATCATGAGCTCCCTTTCGTTTTTTATAAATTTTAGATTTTAAGTTTTCCGAGTTTTTGGGTTTTATTCATTACAAAAAGGGGGATTTTCCAGTTTTCGGACAATAACTCAAAAATGATTTGAGCAGTTTTCCTGAAACTTTGGTGAACTGTTTATATCTATTGACATAAGCTTCCTTTAAATTTTTATAAATTTCAGATTTTACATTTACTAGTTATGGGGTTCTATTCATTAAAAAAGGGGGATTTTCCAGTTTTCGTTCAATAACTCAAAATATGCTGTAGTTTTAATGAAACTTTGGTAAATTGTATATATATATAGTTGTAAGCTCCCATTTGATTTTTATGAATTTTAGATTTTACGTTTCCAAGTTATGGGATTTTATTCATAAAAAAGGGATGATTTTCAAATTTTCAGACGATATCCAAAAAGTGCTTTGAGCAGTTTTCATTAAACTTTGGTAACTGATTTATATCTATTAAGATAACCTCCCATTAGTTTTTATATGCCTGTTTACAGGACGTATTATGGTATACCGTTGTCCATCTGTCCATCGTCAACATGTCGGACATTAACTCAAAAACGCTTTAACCATTTTACATAAAACTTTGGTGAATTGTTTATATCTATTGACTTGAGCTCCCTTTCGTTTTTTATAAATTTTAGATTTTACGTTTCCGAGTTATGGGGTTTTACTCGTTTAAAAAAGGGGGATTTTCCAGTTTTCAGACAATAACTCAAGAATGCTTTCACCAACTTGCAAGAAAATGTGATGAATTGTTTATATCTATTGACATGAGCTCCCTTTCGATTTTTATAAATTTTAGATTTTACGTTTCCGAGTTACAGGGTTTTAGTCATAAAAAAAGGGGGATTTTCTAGTTTTCGGAAAAAAAATCAAAAATGATTTCAGCAGTTCTTATGAAACTTTGGTGAATTGTTTATATCTATTGATGTAAGCTCTGTTTAGAATTTTATAAATTTTACATTTTACATTTCTGAGTTATGGGGTTTTATTCATTAAAAAAGGGGGGATTTTCCAGTTTTCGGACAAAAACTCAAAAATGCTGTCAGCAATTCTCATGAAACTTTGGTGAATTGTTTATATCTATTGATGTAAGCTCCCTTTACATTTTCATAAATTTCTAATATGACATTGAGAATTCATTGAACTTTAATGACATTGAGAATTCATTGAACTTTAATTGTTTATAGTCTGACAACAGATTTACTAAGTATTGCGCAACAGCACAGTCAGGCCTCTACAATAACTTATTTTTCAACTTGTCCAGTAGGACAAGTACATACCAAAACTTACTTGTCCGAATGAAATTGTAACTTGTCCAAAAAAAATCTTAATAATAACCTTTTTGGCATTTTAAGTTAATTGAATTAAAACAATAGAACAGAATTTGATTTTAACATATCTTTTGCAATACTTTTCAAAAATATGAGTCGAGAACAACTGAATCTAGTCATGTCACAGGACTTAGGTTCTAGTTTTCATCAATGCCAAAGTCTCATCAGATTCTGCACATGAGGCACCGTCTGATAGGATTGCCAATGTACACTCATTGGATTTGTATCCTGGTTTTTTAAGTTGAAAAAAAGTTTATTCAAATGCAATCAATAAAAAAAAGAAGATGAGGTATGATTGCCAATGAGACAACTCTCTGCAAGAGATCAAATGACACAGAAATTAACAATTATAGGTCACCGTATTGCAAGTATTGTTTTTTTCTACATATGATCAAATATGATTTTGTGAATTTTATGGTAAATAATTTCTTCATTTTTATTTTAAAAATTTTTTTTTTTTTAAATTACCAGTATGGTATTTATTATAAAGCAACAGAATAAGGTAGGAAAACGAGGTTCTGATTTGTCTTGGTCCTGAAATGTCTCCTGCGTTACCAAACTGTCTATTAATTATGTTTATTAAATATGTCTCCTACGGTGCCAAACTGTCTATTAAACTTGGAGCCGAATCGCTTCCGAGTTGGTCATGAACTATCTTGTAAATATAGTAAAGTTACCTTATCTACAAAGCGCAGCATATTGGATCAGTAAGACTGGTTTCCGAGAACCTGTTTAAAAGTACCTGACAAAGAACCAGTTTTAAATTATCGATTGCAAGTAAACATGTCAAATTAATACTTGTTTTATGTTCTTTTCTTGTTTTTTGTTTATAATAATTACTTTGTTCATCAAAGTTGGATTAAATTTATTTTCTGCAGAATAATTTTACTTGTCCCGTCGGGCAAGCTTGATATAGCTTTTACTTGTCCGACCTTTGTTTCCTCTGGTATCGGACAAGAGTTATTGTCGAGCCCTGACAGTGTATTGCACAACAGCAAGAAATCTTTAATTGAATGTAAATTCAATTCATATAACCAATTTCAAGTTCTTTGACTACATTTATTCAGAAACCTATAATATTTAATACAATCCAAATTCAGACCTGTATCAAGCTTGAATATTGTGTCCATTTTTGCCCCAACTGTTCAGGGTTGGACCTCTGCGGGCGTATCCAGCTGTGCTCAGCGAAGCAGTTTATTTATAAATTTCTGGTATAACATTGAGAAGTTAATGAACTTTTTGGCCTTGAGTAAGGGAGATGTTGGGTTCAAATCCTGGTCAGGTGAAACACTTGAAAACCGGTAGTTATGTTCAGCAAATGTCATTTAGGAGTGAGAGCAAAGACTGCTCAACCCTGAGTCAGAAAAATGTGTCCAGGTAACAGAACTTAAAACAGTTGGCAACAACTTCTGTTCTATAACTGGAAGAAGAAGGGTAAGGTGACATTTCTTGCTTTGGACTGTTACATGTTCCTTTTCAACTTCATGTACATTGTAGCCTGGTAACCATGGTAACCAAGCTGAATCAGATATCTGGTATAATAATAAAAAGATGTGATTGTGTCAGCCTGATAGACAGGCTGTCTTAAATTTACTTGTCCTTTTAATAGTTTAATTAAGTGAAATATGTTGGTCTGTCCGGCAAGTTGATGCTGATCAAACTTGTGAATGTGCTCTATAAAATATACTAGCAGTTGGCCAGAGGGTTACTGTAGCCTGTTACATGTATTTCTTTCAACATAGTTTTTTCGAGCTGAGCCTAGACATCAAATTGATTAACTTCAACTATGAGAATAATGACCTATGTTTAAATTTTCCTTATAATGTTGATTTGAAGATGTACTAAATGGGAAGTCTTTGTTTGCCTTTTAGAACTAAGGACTAAGACCTGACCAGTTTATTATACAGGAGATATTTTACTTTTAAACTTTTGCAATAAATTTTTATTTTGTTGTAGATCAAAGAATTGAATTTAGACAACTGTCGTGCATCACAAGTAGAGGGTCTCAATGATGAATTTGCAGCATTAGAATCTTTGAGTTTGATAAATGTTGGATTAACGTCACTGAAAGGTTTTCCTAACCTTCCTAACCTCAAAAAGGTAGGTACAGTATACTGTCAATGATGACTGTCAATTGAAAGAAATAATCATTATTCTATTAAAAAACATCTATATATAAATGAACTTTTGCTTTGTACTTAGAATAAAGTCCATGCCTTGTTTTGACATTTGTTTTCATTCAGTGTATTTGTTACACAGATTTTAAGAACTAGGCTACAAACCACAACACTACTATATGTACATGTTGTACCTCCAGATGACTTATTAGATAATCACTTCACAGTGATTGTTATTTCGCAGCTACATCTCAAAATACCTTTTAGAAAAAGTCCTCTTTAATTTTAACAAGTTTCATTTATGCTGAATTGGCCAATAAGTAATATTATGACCAGAAAGAAATAAAGTTATTTGTCTCAATAAGTTGTGTTTTGTTTTAATACCTTATGTATTTTCATTTTTCCAGTTAGAATTGAGTGACAACAGAATTTCAGCGGGTCTCAACAATCTGTCAGGATGTCCAAATTTGACACATTTAAGTTTGAGTGGTAACAAAATAAAAGATTTAGGAACATTAGAACCTTTAGTAAGTACACATTAGAGCCATAGTAAGAGAGATAACTCTACAGGGAAATAAAAAAAAAAGGGCAGTAACTACCAAGAAAATTAACATAATGCAGTTACTTTCTAAACTTGAAGCATATTGCATACTTCGTCTTTTTTTACTTGCACACAAAGTTGTCACAAGTTATTGAAGGGTTTTGATATAAATAGATGAAACTTGTAAGTCATATTATGATGCAGGAATGGATTGTGTAATTTATAGTGCATTGTACACCATTCAGAGAAAATAATGGGTAGACTGCATAAAATCAGAAAAAACTTGAACCCTTTGACTGGGCTATTGAAATATGTATTGTTGTATAGTAGGTTCGTTATAACCCTTGTGAAACAAATTAGTTACAGTATAATGCACACTTTATAAATGAGTCACAGTAAAATGCACATTTAACAAATGAGTTACGGTATAATGCACACTTAAAGACATGACATCAGTTAAATCATTTGATGACATTTTGTTTAATTAAAATTTCCTCTAGGAAAAACAGAAAACCTGAAACATATGTTCCTCCTGAAAATTTTGTATCAATGGGTTTAACATGTTAAAAGGAAACCAATATAAATGCATCATTTAAAGCTAAGTACAAACTGAAAAAAGTGATCTTTATATTTGCTGTTACAAAAGATTTCATTTCCTTTAAAATGTATTGAAGTATTTAGCATTCTGAATTTGTTTAATTTTTATTATGAGAAGCATTCTTTTTTTAACTTAGGGCTGTTCCATAAAAACATACATGGGACCCAGGGAAGACACTTCCAAATCTCAACTAAAAATGTATGAGTGGGTGTCGTCTATGTTTTTGCATAGTGGAAATGTATGTGAAATTTTAATTTGCCTCTATTGGTGGTTACCCCATTATTAAAGTGCCTTCACTGGGTCCCATGTATGTTTTAATTGAATAGCCCTTATTCAAAACTTATATTGTTATTCTTTTTTTCAGAAAAGTTTTGCCAATTTAAAAAGTTTAGATTTATTTAACTGTGAGGTAACAAATGAAGAAGAATACAAAGACCGAGTATTTGAATTATTATCACAGCTGAAATATTTAGATGGTTACGACCAGAACGATGAAGAAGCAGAGGATGAAGATGATGATGGTAAGACTGTTGTTCAGGTTTCTTTGATGGACCCTTATTTTCAGCTTCCACTCTAATCATTTTGATATGGTTTTCAAAACTTTTCTGTAATGCACCAGTTGATGTTAACACTAACTGATATGATCAAAATACATAACAAATTTGACCAAAACCAAGTTCATCATCATCGATTTATTAAGTTGAAAAATTGCAAATGGGAAACTTCTGATAAGGTATAGAACTGGAACAAAATTTTGTGAAGAGACAATATTCACAATATTCACCAGCATCATCCTAGAAATAATGATGAAAATATTATAACCAACAAAACTGTTTCACTGACAGTCTTCTAATTTCAATTTACTAATTCAAAACAGAAACCTAGCTAAAGTTAGAAAAAAGATCAGAATTTTGCAATTACAATTTAATATCTGATGTCCAGAATGGGAAGAAAGAAAAATGGTTTCCTTCTTGGAAAAGACCAGGATTTTTCAGAAAGTTCCAACTTCTTTCATTTGAAGTAATGAAATTTGGGTTTTGTTCATACCTACATGTAGGCAGATGTGTCTATATTTATGTCATGTTGATGCAGTTAATAATTTATAACCTGATTATTCAAATATTTTGTTTTTTAACAGACGGTGAAGTTGATGGTGATGATGATGATGAAGATGGAGAAGTTGAAGGAGAAGGTAAAAGCAAAAAATTATTATTAATGATAGTATAGTGCCATGTCAACACTCAAACACTCATGGGTATTGTCATGTTTGATGACAGTTAATGCAGTGTCAACACTCTTGGGTATTGTCACATTTGATGACAGTATAGTGCCATGTCAACACTCATGGATATTGTCATGTTTGATGACAGTATAGTGCCATGTCAACACTCATGGGTATTGTCACATTTGATGACAGTATAGTGCCATGTCAACACTCATGGGTATTGTCATGTTTGATGACAGTATAGTGCCATGTCAACACTCATGGGTATTGTTCCGATTGATGACAGTATAGTGCCATGTCAACACTCATGAGTATTGTCACATTTGATGACGGTATAGTGCCATGTCAACACTCATTGATATTGTCACATTTGATGACAGTATAGTGCCATGTCAACACTCATGGGTATTGTTCCGTTTGATGACAGTATAGTGCCATGTCAACACTCATGGGTATTGTCGCATTTGATGACAGTAAAGTGCCATGTCAACACTCATGGGTATTGTCGCATTTGATGACAGTATAGTGCCATGTCAACACTCATGGGTATTGAAAAGTTTGATGACAGTATAGTGCCATGTCAACACTCATGGATATTGTCACATTTGATGACAGTAAAGTGCCATGTCAACACTCATGGGTATTGTTCCGTTTGATGACAGTATAGTGCCATGTCAACACTCATGGGTATTGTCATGTTTGATGACAGTATAGTGGCATGTCAACACTCATGGATATTGTCATGTTTAATGACAGTATAGTGCCATGTCGACACTCATGGGTATTGTCATGTTTGATGACAGTATAGTGCCATGTCAACACTCGTGGGTATTGTCACGTTATGAGCAAATTTGTATAAATTACATTAAAAAGCTCTATTACTCAGAAAAAATGGCATTGGACCATGTTACATATTTAAGAGTTGTTCCAGAATTAAATGCATGGAGGAACTGCTTTTTAAACCCCAACCACCCATAATCTTAATTTAAAATTTTTTACAAAATTATAAGGAAAATGCAACCACCCACACTTCATTAATTTGCTTGACATTTTCTAACCTCAATCCTTTCTGGAACAGCCCTTATTGAGGCTGCATACTTTAATATATAAAGGAAGTACTGTTTATATTTCTGTTTATGGGTACAATTTAATTATCACCGTGTTTGTTTGTTTTGTTTATGGATATATACACATGATACAGCAAAGTAAATTTTAACATTTGAAAAACTCATTATTTATTAAGGTGGTACTAAACACCTTGACCAAAATTAATTTGGCTTGTTTAATTTGCATAAAATTTTGACAAAATATTCACTTTGACCCTTTGAAAAAAATATAAAAATTTTAAAAAACTTGAATCACACTCTTTATCAGAAACATTTCATTGGAAATATAGCAGTTTGACAAACACTAATTTTGATCATTTAGAAGCTTAATTATTTCCCTAACAATAGAACGTGATTAAAAAGTTAAGCTGATTTTTACAGAGTTATCTCCCTGTAGTGTAATGTACCACCTTAATCTAAAATTATAATTACATTATATTTAGTTAAATTCAGTGTCTGACTGAAATTTACCACAGAATTGTTGAGTTGTTGCCCTTTGTTCATAACTTGAATAAAATAAATCCTTTAAATTTTATAAGGGCTATTCTAGAAAAATACAATTACATTTTACTTTGCATACATAACCACACAATTTAAACTTGATGACCTGCCCCCTACCCATACACAGATAATTCATGTGCCCCCATATATATTTTTCTGGACTACCCCTAAAATGATTTGTTACGCATTGTAGATGATGATGATGACGATGATGAGGATGGAGATGAAGACGATGATGAAGATGGGGATGACGATGAATTAGATGAAGACGATGACGACGAGGTTGGTCTCAGCTACTTGGAGAAAGAAAATCTCGACGTTAGTTCATTATTTTGTTGGCTTTGCTTTTGGCTTTTTTTTGTGCTTAGCCATAGATTTTCTGCTTTTTGGCAGTATAGTGTTCCTTGTCATTCTGGGAAAACCATGCTTACTTATATGCCAAATAAATGTTTGTTTATGTAAAATGGAGAGGCATGTTTTGAGTATTTTGCACATCCAGGTTTCTATACAGCCCTATAGGATTTATACGTTTAATTTTGGTTGCATGCTCTTAAAAATACAAAAAAAACTGAAATTTATATTGACATTTTTTTTGAAAATTTTTGGAAGGATTAGTATTGCATTGATATGAACATGACTTCAGATTGATTTAATTGTCTGAGCATGTCCTGTCTCATTATTGAACCTCAAATTGTTCTTCGTCTTCAAACAAATAGGTCACAATGATCAGTGAACACAATTCTTTTTTGGATGTCAAGTTAACTTTTAAAGAGGCAGTCTGTTTCTTATCACTACAAGATTGGTTGCACTGATGCCCAATTAGATGTTTTGCATACCTGCCAACTTTCAGGATTTAGGCGTGTACTACACGATTTTGACCCGTTGTCACGAATGCATAATCGTTATGGTGAAAAAGCTCTAAAACATGATTTTGTGAAATTCTACACAAAAAAATGATTGTTCCCGAGTTTGGAATGTTCCCAAGGGAAGACAATCGTGATCAGCCAATCAAAGTCTGTGTTTTTCATGATCACATTAGAAAGCCAAATCAAAATCATTGTTTCTCATGATTATTGGACATTGCAGACATGCTAAATTTTGAACTTGTTTGGAACATTTGAGTTGTATTCCTCTGTCTGTATGTCAGAATTGTAAAAATTGTGAACATGGCAGGTGAATTTTCATCTGCAAGAAGGTTCTTACACAGCTTAAGAAGAAAAGCATGGCTGATTGACAAAATCCAATGATGCAGTACTACCATAAACATAATAAATAGTTGCTTATGGATATTACGCTAACTGTAACGGATCATACAGTGTTGTCATTCTTGTGATTAAATTATCAAATCATTTAAAGTACCATGTACTATGTTTTATAAGTACTAGAATCATGCAAATAAAAAGCAGATAAAGGCTTATAAGCTCATCATCAGTGTACCATATAAAAAAAAAGATACACACTTTTTTCTAGAGCACAAAACAGCACGTGCAAAAAACGCTGCAAAGAATTGTAACCTTTGAAATTGTTGTCACGCACTAAAACCCCCATGGGGATTTTCAAAAGTTGGCAGGTATGGTTTTGAAACCAGATTCTAGTCGTACAAATATTTGTAGATAAGATCCTAAGATCCATTTGAATGACTTGAAAATTGTACCTCCCTTTGGAGATAAACATATCTAATGGATTATAACAAAAGAAGAGATTTACCTAGCCTGTTTAATGGATTGGTCTGCTTCACAAGACAGACTTGAAATTTTATCTACATGCATTGTAATTTTTGAAGGATTTTGTCAGTCTGCTTTTACAATACCAGTAGCCTTATTCAGTATGTCTCTTTTTACAAGACATTAACTGACACAAGGCAAAGAAAATGACACAGAAAGCAACATAGTATTCATTTTATATATGAAGGCAATAATTGTTGGAACCAGTGACAAACTCATTTCTGGAAGTATAGATTGTTCATGAATTTTTTATTTTACATTAAAAATTATATTTTGAGTGTTGACAAAATTTTTGACATCCAGTCTTCCTTATTGATATAGTCAAATGATCCCTGATACATAATATGATCTAAATACTGATGTAGACAATTATTTACCTTGATTTCACTTGAACATGAACCAAAACTTTTATATATAAAATTACTTTTATTTTGTTCTGTGAAATTATCTAAAGTTGCAAAAATATTTTAACAAGTTAGGCCAGCCCAAGTTATTGAATTTCAAATGTACTGTGTATGCATTTATAAACCAAAAATCTCTAAATTTGATATTCCTGCAGCACTATTTTGAATATTTTTATGAGTATAGAAAAGATGCCCAAAAAAAGTAATGCCAAGTTAGAAATTCAGCCTTTGAAGAGCATCTATTTTTTTCCCACGGAGAGGGATACTATATAAGATTTGGAAAATATTTTCTATATTTTCTGGTGCTACTAGCATACTATACTTTTTATACGACCGCAAAAATTGAAAATTTTTTGGTCGTATATTGGTATGACGTTGGCGTCGTCGTCGTCGTTGTCGTCGTCGTCGTCCGAAGACACATTGGTTTTCGCACTCTAACTTTAGTTTAAGTGAATGGATCTCCATGAAATTTTACCATAAGGTTCAATACCATGAAAGGAAGGTTGGGATTGATTTTGGGGGTTATGGTACCAACAGTTAAGGAATTAGGGGCCAAAAAGGGGCCAACAATAAGCATTTTTGTAACTTCCAGACAATAACTTGTGTGTAAGTGTATGGATCTCTCTGACATTGTACCACAAGGTTACATATCACAAAGGGAAGGCTGTAATTGATTTTGGGGGTAATTGCCTCAAAATGTTGGGAATTAGGGGCCAAAAAACAAGCATTTTTCTAGTTTCATGACAATAACTTGTGTGTAAGTGTTTGGATATTTCTGAAATTGTACTACAAGGTTCCATATCACAAAGGGAAAGCTGGAATTGAGTTTGGGGGTAATTGCCCGAAACGTTTAGGAATTGGGGGCCAAAAAGGGGCCAAAAATAAGCATTTTTCTAGTTTCCAGACAATAACTTGTGTTCAAGTGTATGGATCTCTCTGAAATTGTACTGCAAGGTACCATACCACAAAGGGAAGGCTGAGATTGAGTTTGGGGGTGATGAATCATAAGGGGGTTCAAAAAATTTGGGGGGGGATTTTTTTTTTCTTTTTTTTTTCTTTTTTTCCTTTTTTTTTTCTTTTAAAATTTTCCATTTTAAGTTGGTTATTTCTGATTTATATTTAAAAGCAAATAATAATGATATGGTAGGAGATACACACCAAACAGGATGTGTAAATTATATAATAAGTATTGTGCAATAGCAAGAAATTTTCAATTGCACAGTATTGCACAATAGCAAGAAATCTTCAATTGCACAGTATTGCGCAATAGCAAGAAATCTTCAATTGCACAGTATTGCACAATAGCAAGAAATATCCAATAGCACAATATTGCGCAATAGCAAGAAATTGTCAATTGTACAGTATTGCGCAATAGCAAGAAATAATCAATTGCACAGTATTGTGCAAAAGAAGATTCGTATAAATTGCTTATTTCTTGATCAATTTCAATGGGGTTTTATTCTTGAATTCTTGGGGTTCTTTAATATGCTGAATCTAACCGTGTATTAAGTTTTTGGATTTTGGGCCCCGTTTTTAAATTGGTCCACATTTAGGTCCAAAGGGTCCAAAATTTAACTTTGTTTGATTTCATCAAAAATTGAAATATTGGGGTTCTTTGATATGCCAAATCTAACCGTGTATTTAGATTCTTAATTTTTGGTTCTGTTTTCAAATTGGTCTACATAAAGGTCCAAAGGGTCCAAAATTAAACTTAGTTTGATTTCAACAAAAATTGAATATATGGGGTTCTTTGATATGCTGAATCTAACCATGTATTTAGATTTTTGATTATGGGCCCAGTTTTCAAGTTGGTCCAAATCGGGGTCCAAAATTAAACTTTGTTTGATTTCAACAAAAATTGAATATATGGGGTTCTTTGATATGCTGAATCTAACCATATATTTAGATTTTTGATTATGGGCCCAGTTTTCAAGTTGGTCCAAATCGGGGTCCAAAATTAAACTTTGTTTGATTTCAACAAAAATTGAATATATGGGGTTCTTTGATATGCTGAATCTAACCATGTATTTAGATTTTTGATTGTTGGGCCCCGTTATCAACTTTGTCCACATTGAGATCAAAAGGGTCCAAAATTAAACTTTGTTTGATTTCATCAAAAATTGAATATATGGGGTTCTTTGATATGCTGAATCTAACCATGTATTTAGATTTTTGATTATGGGCCCAGTTTTCAAGTTGGTCCAAATCGGGGTCCAAAATTAAACTTTGTTTGATTTCAACAAAAATTGAATATATGGGGTTCTTTGATATGCTGAATCTAACCATGTATTTAGATTTTTGATTATGGGCCCAGTTTTCAAGTTGGTCCAAATCGGGGTCCAAAATTAAACTTTGTTTGATTTCAACAAAAATTGAATATATGGGGTTCTGTAATATGCTGAATCTAACCGTGTATTAAGTTTTTGGATTTTGGGCCCCGTTTTTAAATTGGTCCACATTGAAGTCCAAAGGGTCCAAAATTTAACTTTGTTTGATTTCATCAAAAATTGAATTATTGGGGTTCTTTGATATGCCGAATCTAACCGTGTATTTAGATTCTTAATTTTTGGTTCCGTTTTCAAATTGGTCTACATAAAGGTCCAAAGGGTCCAAAATTAAACTTAGTTTGATTTTAACAAAAATTGAATTTTTAGGGTTCTTTGATATGCTGAATCTAAACATCTATTTAGATTTTTGATTATGGGCCCAGTTTTCAAGTTGGTCCAAATCGGGGTCCAAAATTAAACTTTGTTTGATTTCAACAAAAATTGAATATATGGGGTTCTTTGATATGCTGAATCTAACCATGTATTTAGATTTTTGATTTTTGGGCCCTGTTATCATTTTTGTCCACATTGAGATCAAAAGGGTCCAAAATTAAACTTTGTTTGATTTCATCAAAAATTGAATTCTTGGGGTTCTTTGATATGCTGAATCTAACCATGTATTTAGATTTTGGATATTGGACCATAATAGGTGAATGTCCAATTTAAAATTTTTAAGTTCTTAGACCACATTCATTCTGTGTCAGAAACCTATGCTGTGTCAAATATTTAATCACAATCCAAATTCAGAGCTGTATCAAGCTTGAATGTTGTGTCCATACTTGCCCCAACTGTTCAGGGTTCGACCTCTGCGGTCGTATCAAGCTGCGCCCTGCGGAGCATTTTATTATGCAAATGCACTGGTTAAAATAATATGAAGTATTGAAACTGTATAACTAAAGGGAGATAACTGTATTTCTAGGACGATTCTGAAGGAGAAGATTTTGATCCAGAGGCAGATGATGATGAGGAGGTTGAAGAAATTGATGATGGTAAGTTTGTTTAACTAGTTTAATGTGGTTCTGCATACACACCATATTTCGCCAATTTAAGGCGGTTTCTGGCTTGGTGACGATCATACACTATATAGCGAATTCATAATTACCTTGTTTAAGCATATCTGGTGAAAATTCAAATGAATAAGTTTTTCATCATTGCTAGTACGTTCTCTAGTTATTTTGAGATAAATTATTTAATATTGAAAATGATAAAATTTGATTGAGCAGTCCATAGTCATTGTATTTAAATTGATTGAAATTTGAATGAAGCAGTCTACCAAATCACAGACTAACAATTATGTGAAATATACTATAGCCTTACCAATTGAATATATGCTAAATACTGTTTATTGGGTCAATCTTTGAAAAGGAGAAGAAAAAAGTTAACACAGATTTTAGTAAAGTGTTTATTTGCCTTGGTTTCGGGTGGAGTGATACCCAATTAGTTGTTTCCAGGATTGGTAGTAAGAATTATTTTATCACTTGATATTAATTAGGAAAAATTTAAAAATAAAATAGTAATCAATTTGAAAAATTACTCTGTGCCAGAATGGATAAGTTAAGAGAACTTAAGTTCAATCTAGACTAATAATTGCTACAAAACACCAAAGAAAGAAGTAAGTTGAGCCACACATTATACAATGTATGAAAAAATGTTGTGTATACAGGGATCATCTACAGTTATCTAAACAACGATAACAGAAATACCAAAAAAAATCAATTCATATTACATTAATTTCTTCACACCTTTATCCATGCAACATTTTTGTTTGTTCAGTTGTTTGAAAAAAAATACCTTCCTCTGTTTTAAAATATCAATTGAATATTTCAGAAGACTCATCGCCTGTCCGAGGAACCAAGCGGAAATTAGAAGAGGGAGAGGATGCTGGGGAAGAAGATGATGACTGAATTGTTTGTTGTTTTCTTGTTGACTATTTTTAACCAAAGGAAAGGGACATCACTCTTTATGAAAGAGGACATGACTGGTTCCAGAATAACCATTGGAACGATTACTGTTGAGTGCTATTTTCAGAATTTGTTACCAGTTGACAATTATTTTATTTGAAAGTATAGAATTTAGAAGAAAACCATTTATTTTATAATTTATTAATGTACAACTGGTCAAGTTCAAGTCTGAAATTTTGTTTTAAATCGTGTATCATATCACATCATTATGTAAGTTCTTATCATAAACAATTATGTTTAACACTTTAATTTGACCAGTTGTAAGTGATATTATTACCATGGTAACAAGTATTCTGATTTTAGTGTTGATAACATGAAATAAGAATGATCATTACATTGTGTATAAAGTATCACACTGTCATTACTCAGAAGATAGTACTGATTCATTCCATAATTCACTACTAGAAATACTGGGTACATTGTAGAACAGTTTGTTATCACTTGAACAAGGTCTGGTGGTAGGAGAGGGTTCTAAAGGATTTAATTAGTTTTATATGGGAGGGTTTCTAGAGGAATTAACTAGCTGTTTTATATGGGAGGGTTTCTAGAGAATTTAACAAGTTCTTAAGTAGGGGTTGGTTGTAACCATTCTTTATGAAGGAGGTTAAAGGATTTATTCATAAAACATGATTTAAAATATTTTCAATATTGAGCTGTTTTTAATGTAACTGTATTTTATCCAGTTATCAAAGTAAAGCCACATCAAGGTACAAAAGAATTACTATACCTTATTTTTAGCAGGTGCCTGTTATTCATAATATTGTACAACTAATCACTTCCACAGCATTACATATATAAGAAAGGATTGAACACTTGGTTATAACCAAATTGTTTCTGTCTTTAATGATTAATTATAGTTGACATATCTGTCACTTTCTAAAGCTCAAAGGTTTACTTAATATGTGTGTGGGTGGGTCAACACTTAGAATGCTGTCTCTGGCCACTTTCATCTACATAGATATATCGTGTTCTTGAGGATAATAGAAGGGAATACTCCAGGAACCTGTCTACCTCTGAAATTAACATAATCTTTTATTCTCAAACAGAATAAAAGTGCTTAAAAATTTTAATACATTTGTTTTTAGTTTTCATTCACAAGGAAAAGCATTTAAAAACTAGTTTATCTCTTTCTTTGTCATGGTGAAAAATAATGTTTCCAGATCTGTAGATTTTGTGACTGAAGTAATGCTGTGCCTATGATTATATGTATGGTAGTATAAACTGTATATTCTGTACATTATAACATTGTCTATAGCTCATCTGTTTCATATTCAATTACTTGTAAATAAAACAATCTAAAGATCAGTGCTTTTCTATATTCATGTCTTTAAAAGAGAGGAGAAAGATACCAAAGGGACATTCAAACTCATGTTGAAAATAAACTGACAACGCCAAGGCTAAAAAAGAAAAAGACCCAACAGACAAACAACAGTACATAAAACACAACATAAAAAACTAAAAACTGAGCAACACATACCTCACCAAAAACTGGGGGGTTCTCAGGTGCTCTGCAAGGGTAAGCAGATCCTTCTCCACATGTGGCACTCGTCGTGTTGCTCATGTAAGTACAAACTTGGTGATAAGTCTAACTTGGAGGTCACATTCCAGGGGTTCAAATTAGTGGTGGTCTGAGGTCCGTGACCTTCTATTTACTGGTTTGGACCTTCCCACCGGTAGTTAGTTACACCCGACGGACTTTCATACTTTTGTAGGTTAAAAAATTGCAAAAGCATTTCCAACAAAAAATATAAAAAACTAGTATAAAAATAATCTAATGCAACTTTACTGAAAGGAAACTTCTTTATTTGCTTAAATTCTTAACAATTGATTGGATGATCATGTGTAGTCACTTGACCGGTCGTCATAGATGATAGTGGGAAACTTGATCTGAGAATATATTATTTAAACATAACTAGTAAACGGTATGAGTCTGTTTGGTTTTCAAAAGAAAACCAGATGAAACGGTTGATACAGCGTGGTTGATTGATGAAATGGCTTAACGCAGCCTGAAAGACAGGATTTGACTAAAGACCAAAAATATGACCGGGAAAAACAAGAACGTAATTTTTTCCCACACACAGTGAAAGGGAAAGTGCACTGGATTGTTAAACAAAAAAACTTAAAACTTGACCCCATAAAAAATCATGATGAAAAATTAGCACCCAGTATCTACCCGGTACACATGTATATTTCTTGTAAAAAAAAGTGGTTAAAAGAAACTGACCCCATGTTTGAAAACGAAGTTGAGCTGTCATCTGATACAAAGTTAGGCTAGTGTGTTCTTAAGCAGCAATTGAAACCAAAACAATTAAAAAGGTACAAAGTGTTGTATGTAATACAGGGTATAGTGTTGGGGAAAAGGGGAAGCCTTAATCTGACTGAATTTATCTAAGAAATTCAGAAAAAAAATCTGGTTAATGTAGTAAGATATGATGAGTGCTTTGGAGTGGTAAGCATTTTCTGTTTTTATAAATTGAATTTTCAATAAAAATTGGACCTTCTATGAATAACGGAGGACCTTTAAGAATGTATGGTCAAAGGTCCTGGACCTTCCATTACCTAAAGTAAATTTGAACTCCTGCATTCAGAGACTCTCTAAAATATATCTAGCGAGGAAAAAGAACTCAATTTTATCAGACCCAAACTAATAGAATTATACTATGCTAATAAAAGGTAATGGGCCAAATAAATGCGAGCCCCCTGGAGGTTACAGCCATTTCTGGTTTTATCAGCTAAATCATTCCTGATGAAATTTGGTTGGATAACTGAATAAACTCCTGTTGTGGAAATCTTTTCCTATTGTTTGATATATACGCTAAACTTCTGTATCATTCCAAATGAAGAAAGTGCTCTATTTTTCCAAAATGTGCAAAGAATCGCAACAGCAGAAAATAGTTTAAAATAATAAATTTAGTTAATTTGGTGAATTCAGGATTGCAAATAACCAAAATGTCAAAAAAAGGGACTAGTTGACAAAAATATGCTTCACTTAAACCAGAAAATAAAATGTATCAAAGTATAATATCAGAATTCAACTACATGGACTATACTATACAATACAAAACAGACGGAAGTAATATTGTTTTTCGTAGTGTTCTATTGAAGAATAGGATGACAACTATGACCTTCAAACCTGCCATTACTTTGTGAGGGTAAAGGAAGGAAATGAAATAAAATTTTGAATAAATTAAATATTTCTACTACAGAATGTGAGACCTAGGATTGTTTATCTGGCTGTATGCTAAATCTGTTTATTGTAAGACCTGGCTTCTTCACATTATATGTCATGGATGGAGTATGTAGAGCAGGATTTGCTTGTCCTTCAGAACTATAGCAGCTAGGTTAAAAGTGTAAAATGCAAAAATGATCCACATGACAAGATTTATCCACCCTAAAATTTGGAGATAGTGGCCTTGAAATATCATTTTGTTCCATTTTTTATACGACCGCAAAAAATTTTGCGGTCGTATATTGGTATGACGTTGGCGTCGTCGTCGTCCAAAGACACATTGGTTTTCGCACTCTAACTTTAGTTTAAGTGAATGGATCTCTATGAAATTTTACCATAAGGTTCAATACCACAAAAGGAAGGTTGGGATTGATTTTGGGGGTTATGGTACCAACAGTTAAGAAATTAGGGGCCAAAATGGGGCCAAAAATAAGCATTTTTGTAACTTCCAGACATAACTTGTGTGTTAGTGTATGAACACTCTGACATTGTACCACAAGGTTCCATATCACACAGGGAATGCTGGGATTGATTTTGGGGGTAATTGCCTCAAAATATTAGGAATTAGGGACCAAAAAAGGGGCAAAAAACAAGCATTTTTCTAGTTTCCAGACAATAACTTGTGTGTAAGTGTATGGATCTCTCTGACATTGTACCACAAGGTACCATATCACAAAGGAAAGGCTGGAATTGATTTTGGGGTAATTGCCTCAAAATATTAGGAATTGGGGGCCAAAAAACAAGCATTTTTCTAGTTTCATGACAATAACTTGTGTGTAAGTGTTTGGATATTTCTGAAATTGTACTACAAGGTTCCATATCATAAAGGGAAAGCTGGAATTGAGTTTGGGGGTAATTGCCCGAAGCGTTTAGGAATTGGGGGGCCAAAAATGGGCCAAAAATAAGCATTTTTCTAGTTTCCAGTCAATAACTTGTGTTCAAGTGTATGGATCTCTCTGAAATTGTACTGCAAGGTACCATACCACAAAGGGAAAGCTGGGATTGATGATGGGGGTAATTCCCTCAATATTTTAGGAATTAGGGGCCAAAAAGGGGGATCTCTCTGAAATTGTACTGCAAGGTACCATACCACAAAGGGAAGGCTGGGATTGAGTTTGGGGGTGATGAATCATAAGGGGGTTCAAAAAATTTGGGGGGGGGATTTTTTTTTTTTCATATTTTCTTTCTTGTAAAATTTTCCATTTTAAGTTGGTTATTTCTGATTTATATTTAAAGCAAATAATAATGATATGGTAGGAGATACACACCAAACAGGATGTGTAAATTATTATATAATAAGTATTGTGCAATAGCAAGAAATTTTCAATTGCACAGTATTGTACAATAGCAAGAAATCTTCAATTGCACAGTATTGCGCAATAGCAAGAAATCTTCAATTGCACAGTATTGCGCAATAGCAAGAAATATCCAATAGCACAATATTGCGCAATAGCAAGAAATTGTCAATTGTACAGTATTGCGCAATAGCAAGAAATATTCAATTGCACAGTATTGTGCAAAAGAAGATACTTCCTATAAATTGCTTATTTCTTGACCAATTTCAATGGGTTTTTATTCTTGAATTCTTGGGGTTCTTAAACATGCTGAATCTAACCGTGTATTAAGTTTTTGGATTTTGGGCCCCGTTTTTAAATTGGTCCACATTGAGGTCAAAAGGGTCCAAAATCAAACTTTGTTTGATTTCATCTAAAATTGAATTATTGGGGTTCTTTGATATGCTGAATCTAACCGTGTATTTAGATTCTTAATTTTTGGTTCCGTTTTCAAATTGGTCTACATTAAGGTCCAAAGGGTCCAAAATTAAACTTAGTTTGATTTTAACAAAAATTGAATTCTTAGGGTTCTTTGATATGCCGAATCTAAACATGTATTTAGATTTTTGATTATTGGCTCAGTTTTCAAGTTGGTCCAAATCGGGGTCCAAAATTAAACTTTGTTTGATTTCAACAAAAATTGAATATATGGGGTTCTCTGATATGCCGAATCTAACCATGTATTTAGATTTTTGATTTTTGGGCCCCGTTATCAACTTTGTCCACATTGAGGTCAAAAGGGTCCAAAATTAAACTTTGTTTGATTTCATCAAAAATTGAATTCTTGGGATTCTTTGATATGCTGAATCTAACCATGTATTTAGATTTTGGATATTGGACCATAATAGGTGAATGTCCAATTTAAAATTTTTAAGTTCTTAGACCACATTCATTCTGTGTCAGAAACCTATGCTGTGTCAAATATTTAATCACAATCCAAATTCAGAGCTGTATCAAGCTTGAATGTTGTGTCCATACTTGCCCCAACTGTTCAGGGTTCGACCTCTGCGGTCGTATCAAGCTGCGCCCTGCGGAGCATTTTATTAGCAGTTGTTTGCTGTTGTGAAAACTATAGGACCTAGGTTAAGAGTGTAAAATGCATTAAAGTTCAGCCCGTCAAGATGAATTTACCCTGAAAATTTGAGAAAAATCTTATGATTTGTTTTTGAGTTATTGACCCATAAATAATATTTTTTTTTGCAGCTGTTATGAAAATATAGGAGCTAGCTTAAATTGTATACTGAAAAAATTATCAGCATGACAATTTCTATCTACTCTTGATATTTTTGACAAATAATATTGGGGGGTGGGGGGGGGGGGGTGGGGATTATCAGAATGTCAATATCTACCTACTTCCTGTGTTACCACAAAATATATCAGATGGCTCATAGGAGTTTTTGCCGTAAAATGACAGTTTTTTTACTAATTCACAAGTTTTTGCTCTAATCTTGAAAACTTTTATAGTTGGGTAGATGTCATATATAGCAATACAAGATCTACAAAAAACTAAAATGACCAGAGCAACCAGATAATTCCTTGTAGGAGTTACCCGGTATTGCCCTTAAATGACGATTTTTCACTAATTTTCAAGGTTTTGCTTTGTATTTTGAATCTATAACGTATAAGTAGAAACAGCAAAAATAATAATTAATACAAGACACAGAAATTCTTACATGTTTGAAAACATTGGAGGACTCCTTATAAGAGTAATTTCGTATTTACTAATTTACGAGTTTTTGGCTATTATCTTGAAAACTATAATAGATGGGTAGAAACTATAAATCAGCTATACAAGATCTACAAAAAAATGCCAAAATGACCATAACTATCAAATTCTTCACTATAGGAGTTATTGCCCTTAAAAGCTCGGCGGAGGGGACATTAAGTCTTACTCTTGTCCGCCCTTACGTTCCAAATTTGGTTCCATTCTCTTAACGTTAGTGTACCTCAACCAAATGTTATGAAACTTATACGCAAAGCTTATTACCACCCAATTCAACACGGATGAAGTTAGAATATGGGTCGCATCACTTTTGCCATTTTCTAAATATGTCCCTTAATCAACAGAAAAATTGGCAAATTTGAAGTTTCCACACTCTTAGGTAGAAGTAAACAACTATAGGTCGCTGTTACCTATTATTTCAAATTTTGACAGGTGAGCTATTCAGGCTCTTAGGAGCTTCTTGTTATTTAAACTTAAGACAAAAAAGATTAAGTTGGTAGGCTATAGCCGTCTGCTCTAAATGTGTGTTTGTGCCTTCAGTGTCTACACACCAAACTGTAGTCGAGATGGAATTCTTAAGATACTATCCATGGTCATCCATGTCCATGACCGTTATATATGATTAACAATTTATCTATGACATATACTCAATTATTTCACCTTGCTCAAGGACTGGATCTATATAGCAATCATCTTGTCCGTCTGCAGGTCCAATAAATAATATCATCAAACCTTTCTCGGGTAGAGGTTCTACTGAACAGATAGTCAGTAGCTTGACAGTGATCACTGGTTGTATAGCATGTGAGCAACAAACACATATTTCCTGTTTGCTGTTCATTTTTCAATATTTTGAAATTTAGTCACATATTTCTACAATACTATATCTAGTCTGCAGCTTAACAGTGACGAATTAGAACACTTTTTTTTATCTCACTCCGTGAGACACCCATTCTGAATTACGAGTGGGGTATTCATTGCACGGCAAAGACTGCTATTTCTATTCCAATTTACAAAATGATTTGTATGTGTATGGTCAAACTTGTCGAGAAAAACCATTTTGATTCAAAGTAACAGCTGTAGAGCTATCCGTTTTACTTACAATAATTATGGACAAAGGGAGACAACACAATTGCTAAATAATGTTTGAAGGTTATTGCAATGCAATGTTTAATTTGTAAGCTCACAACAATGCACAATGAAAGCAAGCTTTACTCCATCAATGCTCACGGTACTTTGATTAACTCGCACGGCTAAAGGGGGAGAGTGAGCTACCGTCTGTTTGAAAACTGCTAAAAATATCATCCCTGAATCCCCTTTTCGCCAATTGAAATTTATCCTCAAGATGTCTAGTGTTGATCGGTCAAGATGGAAAGCACAGCTAAAATAGAACGTAAAATCAAATCAAATCAAATCAAATAATTTTATTGGTGTAAATTCCAATACAGGAATGATACCAGCTGACATTTACAAAATACAAATACAAAAAAAAAACAGACAAAAATAAACAAAAAACAAATATACAGAGTTATATTTTCTCAATGATAAGAGACACATATTTTATATCTACATTGCGTGGAGGTGTTATTCATACTATATTATCACTTCAAGCTATTACAATAAGCTTTAATACTACAACAGTTCTTAACAACATTATGTTTGCTTTAAATGAATGTTCGAATCATACATATCGCTTATTCCAGCTACACACACATTACAAATGTCAGTATCATTACTTTTCAAAATGAAACTAAATTTATCTTGTTCAGACATATTAACAAAAGATGGAACTATATCACTTAAATTACAAAAGAGTATATTTCTATTAAATTCTAACGCTTTACATTGAATGAGGAAACGGAATTCATCTTCAATTCCATCCTTGCAAAGCCTGGACAAATTCTCTGTTCTAAAGGTGTTCTAGTATATCTACCAACTTCTATTAGTAATTTGCTATTACTAATTCTAATTTTTACCATTTTAGACATAACATTTTTGTTAAGGTCCAGTAGGAGATATTTTTCTAATTCGTAATTATTTTTAACTTTGCGATACGTTCTTAGTTTATTACCATGACTATCTTTATTAGAGTCACAATAAAGAGCTTGTTTCCAGGATTTTATGAATTCCTCATCTCGTTTTCTTCCTCCTAGAACGTAAGAGTTAGAAAAAATGTATTTTTAAAAGTTAGTGTTTTGTATCTTGAGAAGCATAATAGAAAAATGTGAAGGTAAAATGGTGTTAAATGCTCAGCAAGTCAAGTTCTACCTACTTTCATTTTACACCAAAATAATCAGACAACCTCATATAGCTTGTAGGAGAAATTGTCCTTAAATGAGTTTTGATCAAATTTGTCGTTTGTGCATACTATCTTGAAAACTATAATTGATAGACATAAAACTGTAAAAAAAAAAAAAACTGAGCATCGAATCATTGAAGAACTTCATTGTACAAAAATACCAATATGACTAAAATCATGCATCAATTGGCTCAATATAGGAGTTATTGCCCTTACATGATATTTAACATCTGCATACTATTTTATAACTTAAAAATACACAGATACTGCAAACTGCAAAAAGAACCAGCTTTTTTAATTGAAAATTATTTAATATTATGTGTAGTTACCAGGTGAGCCATCAAGACTACGTGGGGCTTCAAAGTTTTGTTGTTGAAATATTAGACTAGGAATTAAATGTGTACTGCAAAGCACTTGTTGTACAATCAATCAGCTATATACGGAATAAGGAAAATAGATTCATGGTACCACCTTTTATTATAATCAGTCAATGATTTGGCTTTCAATAATACACCTGGGAAGAAAGTTGTGAATCATCACTGAATGGCAGGAAAATTATGACTGGGAGTATATCATTTATTTTGATAAACTACCTAAAATAAAAGGAATACTAGTTCATATGATCAAAGCACACTTTTTTTAAATCAAAATTTCAACAAATATGGAAACCGGTGAAAAATCTCCCTTTCCCTAAACCCCCTGATAACCCCGACATAAAGTATGAAGAGAAAACTTAAATAATTAGTTGTTGTCTTGCACATTTGAAAGTTGATGTATAGGTAAGACATGTATAATGACAGGACCACAATGTTTGATTGGGGTACCGAAATATGACCATTCCTTGATCTTATTCCGAACGGTAGTAAATTTATCGCCAAAGTAGGGCATCCGTAAGATTGCGCGGGATGTTTGAAATAGAAGCCGTCATAATGAGGATTTTAAATCCGATGGCTGGTGTCGAGAGATGGTCACGGTCTGCACGTTAATGACACTTGTAAAAACTCTTTGAGGGGTCCTCATATGTCCTGTTTCAATGCTACAATTCTGTCCTTATCCGTTTTACCTCATTTTCCAGTGGCATTCCAAATTTCCCGCCCTTGATCCCGGTCGGCTTCCTATTGCAGGACCTACCTATTGTATTCATTGATAATTTGTTCTCTTCCTGAACATGCATGAACTATTTGCCAATGCATGGACTTTAAGCAAACAACAATTAATCTGATTGACAGGGTTCATCTAACCTTGACCCTTATTTTAATGTTTCCATGATTAAAGTTAAGTTTTCATTGTACGATACTATAAGTAACAGTTTAACCATATTCGTCCTTAAGAATGAATGCAAGGTGTACACGTATGTGTGGCAGGGTTCATTTTTACTTGACCTCCTCATGGTTCATTGGCCATCTTTCGGTTTTGTGAATAGGCCAGTTTTTCAGATCGATGCTACAATTAATAGGTCGGTTTCTCAGATCGATGCTACAATTAATAGGTCCGTTTCTTTGATCGATGCTTTAATTAATAGGTCCGATTCTCAGATCGATGCTACAATTAAGAGGCCCGTTTCTCAGATTGATGCTACGATTAATACGTCCGTTTCTCAGATCGATGCTACAATTAATAGGCCCGTTTCTCACTGAGATTGATGCTACAATTAAAAGGCTCGTTTCTCAGATCGATGCTTCAATTAATAGGTCCGTTGCATGAACATGTGCATCTCACTAGTTTTATTTCATCAGTGGGTTCAACACAGTATGAAAAGTCATTTATCAATAATCGCTCTTTAAGAGATTCCAATATTTAGCAGGCGATACATTTTAGTGTGTCAACTCTTATTCAGATATCGGTATGTAATTAAATGAAATGCTGTTTTGTCCTTTGTAAATAACAGAAACTGTTTAATTGAAAGTGAAGATAATAAATGGTTTTGTGCTTTAAATTTTTATGCAAATAAAAATGTAGGACGGATTTCAGTGTGCAAATAACAGGATAATGAAATTAACAGGTACCCGATTTTGTCATTCCACTCTACTGGTAATTTACAGATCATTATCGCTACATCTCGTAGTCTTAACGGACAGCACGTGGAGAGATTATTATCGCTACATCTCGTAGTCTTCACGAACAGCACGTGGAGAATAATCTATAGATTGAAATTCTTTATGAAGAAGATTAAATCGTCTGCAACTTAAATGACGTAGACAATAATGTTGACTTTCAATTTTATTAACAGTCAAAACCATAATTAATTTGAAACGGATATGACTTTTTAAATAAAGGGAACCGGGAACGTTGGTGTAATTAATAGCTGCATCGATGGTATCATGGAAGTCATGGTTTAAGCGCGCGGAAGCTTGTGGGTTAAATCCAGGAACAAGTATATGAGCACAAAAAGTCTAAAATGTCCTGTCGCAATATCAAACATGCATATTCGGGACTTTAAGTAATGAAATATGAATTCACTCTGCTTTGAACTAGACCGTCACGCTGAGTTAGATGTTTAAATTGACCCGTGCTAACTCGCATGTATCAGTCCGCATGAAGACAAATTACACGAATCAGACTCATTATTATGACTGCTGCTCAGCCTCATCTTGCTCTTACTTCTGAATGACGCGTGCCTTTTGAAGAAACCGCACTACTAATTTAAAGTCATTGGTTTGATTCAGCTGGAGATCAAATCCACGACCTACCGCTTTCTTTCTAGACGAATGCGTGCCACGTGACAACAGATGCAGTTCGCGACATTTATGAATAAGACTAACGACATGGAGACTCATAAGTCCCAGTATGGAAGTCCTATAGTAAGGTGACATGTCTTTTGATTTTTTCTGCCCCACTGTGGGATAGTACTTGAGGGGCATTATGTTTTCCAGTATGAACGTCTGTTTGACCGTAGGTCCGTCCTTCCCGTATAATCTATCGTGTTAAAGGTTTTTAATTTGTTTAAGGTAGCTTTTGTTAATCTGGAATTGGATTGTATTTCACTACGCTCTAACAAAATGTAGAAGTCAGTCGTGAATTAGCTTAGTTTTATGTCACAACTTCTTGAAACTTAGTACACATGTTTATTTTAGGGAACAATTAAAAATATATGCCAAATTAGGGCTTTGACCCAGATTTCATGGCTGACTGAACACGGAAATGTGATAGGTTTACATTTTAATTGGTCTAATAAAGGTAGTTTGTGGTCACGTCAACATGAAACTTAGTACACATGTCACTAACATTTTACGATAATATATACAAAACCCCGATAATACAGACATCACATGAGTATCCTGCATTTTATATTTGTTGTTAGACGTTAGGCAAGCATCAATCATATTTCAAATACATTTCCTACGAAATAGGATAGTACACACGATCTTATGTTTTGCTTTCTTCATAATACAACACAGTAAACATGATAAAGTTGAATCTCAAAAAAAGAGATGTGTTATGATAGGAGTTGAGACAAACACCCATAAACCAAAGAACAAAAATACGTGCGACCTTTAACAATGGACAAATCCATACCGTGTAGTAAAATAGAATAATAAAAATAAACGGAATAAAAATGTAAAACAATTCAAAAGAGAAAAACAACGGCTTGATTTATACTACACCAATGAAAGAAAAGCAATCATGGCAGACAGCAACCTGTGACAACCACTGAGGATTACTGTTACTCGCTTGGGACAGGCACTTAAATGGCTTGGTTTAAAATGATCCCCTTACCTTGGACAGTGTTGTGTAACTGTACAGCATAAGGACAATAAAAAAAAATAGGAAAGGACTTGGATCACCAGATCGGTACTCAGCGCATTTTTTTTAAAAGACACAAGACACAAATTATCGTTCTTATAATTCTCACAGTTACTAAAATCTAGTTCAAATCACCAAACAATGACATGTAAATTTAATACGCAATAATTATGGGCTACACTGACACCATGAGTCGGAATCGAAGCATGCTACTTCACGAGGTAACAGTCCATTGGATGACATGTCGATATAATATGACGCACTATGAGGGTCTGGATGAGATTTTCAGAATAGAGAATTATGGGCAATACTTGGAAAAATAGTCCAAAAAATATAGAATAGAGATTTCTTTAATTTTTGGTCTATTTTCCTCTATTCTTTGTTTGTTTGTTCTGTAGTATTGATCCATTATGAAAATAAGGAGATGCGATATTATTGCCAATGAGACAAATATCCACTAAAATTTGAATGAAGTGGATTAAGCAATTATAGGCAACCGTACGGCCTTCACCAATGAAAAAAAATAAAATGCCCCGACATGTAAAATATGAAACAATTCAATTGAGAAAACTAACGGCCTAATTTATAACAAAACAATTCGCAAAAAAAAAATATGACAGATATGAACCAACGACAACCAATGAACTACAGACTCCTGACTTGGGACTGACACATAAAGAATGTGGCGGGGTTAAACATGTTTGTGGGCGCTCAACCCTCCCCTAACCTTGGACAGTGGTGTTACAGCACAACACAAGAACAAACTATAAAAATCCGTTGAAAATGGCTTAAATCATCAGATCGATACAAAGCACAAAAATAAGTAACAAAAACACAGAGTGGACGTGGCAGTTATTTATACATCCATAACAACAAAAAAGACACAAAGTACAGATCTGAGAGTACCCGCAGTTACAGAAAGCTAGTTCAAAGCCAATATCAACTAATAAAAGAAATCACGTATCTAAGACTAAGATATAAATATTACACATCCAACATCCAATGGATTTAGTGCAAAGACGTCATATTTGTAGCCAGAGAAAAACATGACCTTGTGCAATGCCAAAATACAGGTATCGACAGATTAATTGTAGTACCGTGAAAGGGCATATGTGTATAACAATACTATTTAGTACGGTTTTCATTTATTGATAACAAAATCAATATTTATACCAATAAAAACAATATTCAAAGATATAATTACAGTGTTGATCGAATCAGTAGCCTTTTAGAATAAGTTTATTTAAAGCCTTTAAGGATTGATAAGTTTACCCGGACCGTATATAAATTTCCGTGCTCGGTAATCAACATCAACATAAAAGTTAGGATGTACTTTTCCGTCTGAAATAAGTTTTTTTACAGGTACAGCCAAACTTGCAAACCATTATTCTCTATTATGTAATCCCATCCAGTCTACCTATGGACTGGTACTTTAATGTGAATTCCGATTCAGTGTGTGTAACTTTAAACCAAAATGGAGTTCATATGCCCTTTACCTTGAATTCAAAACGGAGTTCATATGTCCTTTACCTTAAATTAAACAAAAAAATGTCAGATCCAAAAACTAGAAAAAAAAATATTACATTAAACAACAAGGTATCATTAAGATATTATCCACAATTAATTTCTATTGACAATTATATCTAAATTTTAATATCTCCTTTAATTGGAAAGTCAGTTCTGATCGTATAACGCCATCTAAATTCTCCGAGAGATCTATTACTGACTACATATTGACATTGATATCATCGACGATGATTTACATTCGTGTTATGTAACATTTTACTTTTAATACAATTTTCAATTGACTATCTTATTTACATTTCAGAATATAATTGTTGTTATTAATAACAACATGTGGACCAACGACTTTTGTAGATGCGTTATACAGCTTGATATATTGTAGACATTGGCTCTTTGTTTAAACTTCTCGTGATATCTCATAATATCTCGTGATATTTTTGAAGGTCGTTTGGTTATTATCTCATTGATGTAAACTCCACATCACTTTTATTATAAATTAACGGATGATAAAACTTTGAATTTTAGAAATAGATGAGTCTTCTGTTAACGAAACACGCGTCTGCGGCGTACAATTTGTTTTTATCCTGTTATCTATGATGACTTATTTTTTTATAAATGTTTATTTTTTTTGAAAATTATGAGACATTTGTCTAGAGACCCCATTTCCTACAAGACGTAGATGTGTACTTTTGTACGACTCGCACAGTTAAAATTTATTTCATCATGGCCTCCTTTATGTTTCGATATCCACGGTGTATGATTGATTTATTATTATTTACCTAACGTTCAGTGGCAAATATTGGAAGCGTATTCAGTAGAATTTCTGCAGTATCTATGCACGAATAGCAATACGCTACCAATATAGACAGTTGTAGTCTAAATTCTATAATTAGTTGATCTACAAAAGAATTAGATCTACAAACACACAGACTATCAAGACCTTCCAGTAAAAATCTTACTGAGAAAAGAAAGATTATGTTGTACAGTGAAAGCCTATGGACTGCATTAAAAAAAAAAACTTCTTCTTTTTCTTCTTCTTTCAAAAAGTTCAGATCCAGATGAACATACAATGAATGTGCACTACGTTTCAAATACTTTAAATAATAATCGTTAACCTAATACGGGGCGGACAAACAGCAGAACAGCTGAACGGACGCCCAGCAAACACACAACATTTTAAAAACATTTTTTAAATGTCATATGGACGTCTCTCACAAAATATTTCAATAAGATATCATTTAAACATAAAAAAAATGTTTATTTTATTGTTTTTGAAATGTTTTATTTCTAACATTTAAGTAAAATGTTTTTACAACATTAACAAAATATTATTTGCTAATATCTTTTATTCATGTTCTCAAACATTGTTCTAAAATATCCCGTAGATATTTTATAATATAAAAAAATAATATTTTCTTCATTTGGTATTTTATATTTTAAAAACATTTAAAGTAAATATTTTCCAAATATCCAAAAAACATTCTGCAAAAAAATGTTTTACAGAAAATATAGTTTTGCTATTTGCATAAAATGTTTTAAAACGTAAAATTAAAATGTTTTACATAAAACATCTGAAAAATATCAGCTGAATGTTTTCTATAAAATATTCTGACATACACATTACTTAATAGTCTTACTGATATTTTATTCAACATTTTACATTGTTTTACGGATATAAAAATAACATTTTATTTAAACTTTATTCAAAACCCCACAAACAATGTTTTGTGGAATTAGCTCGTTTTTTTTTAGGATAAGATATAGTACTACATTTCATCAATATCATGACAAGCAAGATACTATGGTTGAAATCCTTAATTGATATCTTGAAGATCCTTGAAGTCAGATTTTATTCCTTCTTATATTAAAATTCAAAAGAGTCAACATTAAATTAAGCAATAATGTATTAATAAACAATCACCTTTCTTTAATGTTTATTCATTTCGTTCGTGTATATTTTAGAAATTAAGAAATGAAAACTGTAACTGTACTAAGTTCAATTTTCGTATCGTTTATATGCCTTACGGAAAACCGACCTTTTCCGGAATCGACTTTTGTTTTATCACCGGAAATGATTTTGAAATTTGAATTTCGAAACGAAGACAGGATATCAACAAAGAGAGCCAAGAAAATTGTTTGTTACGCGATATATACTCACTTGGTAAGAATGATTAATCTGTTAAGATGAAACTTGTGCATTCATTGTGTGTGTTCAATCATAATCGGAACCAAATTACATCTGTTTCTGGAGGTGCGGATCAAGGTTTTGAAAAAAGGGGGCCCCTGCCCAAGGCAAGCAAACGTTTGGAGTGATACTTGTAAATAGTCTATACATTTATCTTATAAGTAGCTCCATAAGGGGGTCGGGGCCTCTAAATCCGACACTGTTCAAGCATCTACGTACACCAATTATGAATTTGTTCATTGATATAAAAAAATTATAAAGATATGTGGCTTGTGTGTTTGATTGCCAATACACCTTATCGCTATTTGTCCGCCATTACTGGCCATGGACATCACAAAAGTTCCCGTAAAATGTTGACGTCATATTAGAAAATATTTAACACCACAATTGAAAGTAATACACCTTATTGCTATTTGTCCACCATTACTGGACATCACACAACTGTCACAAGTTCCCTTAAAATTTTGACGTTATCATAAAAAATATCTGATGCCACAATGGAAAAGTGATTGTTGTTTGACGTCAATAGTTCAAGCAGGATAGATTCTCGGGTCAAGCGGGAATAGCGATAAGGTGTATTATTGTATGACGTATGCTGACGTAAAAAGTTCAAGCGGGACAGATTTCCAAATACTGAAATAGCGATAAGGTGTATGAGACAGTTATCCACCAGAATTTAAATGACTTGGATAAAAGAAATTATAGGTCACTGTACGGCTTTCAAAACTGAGAAAACCAATGCCATATAGTCCACTTTGAAGCCTTGACAAACAAATGTTAAATTTTTCTCAACACAATTGAAACAAAACAACTAACTGCCTACATTAAATACACATTATGAAAAAGAAATTTGACAGACTTAAACCAACAACAACTATTGCAATAAGCATGACTGAATACCTTGTTTCCGAGGCACACAAACAAGTTACAATAACACTAATATAAGCACCATTTGAATATGGAGATTTTTTTTCTAGTAAAATCAGTGTATGTATGTATTTGCAAAACAGTAAATTAAATTTCCTTTAACAGCTTAATAAACATTACAAAGACTATGCAAGACTTCAGTACAAGCAAGATAATATAAACTGTTGCTTAAAATTATATTTATTGCTTCATACACACAATGTACATACAATGTATCTTTTATTTGTTAACAGGAGCTAAAAGAAAAGCCACAAAGGACAAGTTCAATATGCAGGTTTACAATTTGGAAGTGGCGCAGGTTCTTTGGAATGTCTACAACCTTTCAGTAGAATTTTTTTTTGAAGTAAGATTTTTATACAGAATTACTGTTATTCCATATTTAATTCAAATATTTAGCATAAACAATGCATTGCATTCAAGATTAAGGGCATACAATACAGAAAAGATATCTGGATATTTAAATAAATTATTTTTTTTGTGACAAAATAGAAACAAGTTGTTTATTTAAATCAATCCTTTAGTCCAACAGTGTGCTTTCATAAACAACATATTTGCTTTCCTTTGAAGTATTTCAAATACATATAAACAACTCATTTAATGACATCTGTGTGTTTCTCGGAAGTTAAGTTATATTATTATCATCATTGCGAAAACAATGCGTAACACTTCGATAAGTTATTATGTGCCTATAGTATACTTCTAGGACTGTATCATATGCCCTTAGATACAAATGACAAGTTATAAACTATGTCACTCTACAGAGTTTATCACTCAAAACATGCAAAAAGGACAATAAGATGTTTAATGACATTATGTAGCAGGGCTTTTAAAGGCCCCTACATTATATACAATGCATTTAATGAAAACTAACAAAAACAAGAAAAACAACAGCCTGATTTATACAAAACAATAAAAGAAAAAAATTATGATAGACAACAATCAACGAATTTAATGAAATAAGACTCTTGACTGGACACATATCTAGTCTAAAGTTTTTTATGTTTTTTTTTTTTAATAACTAAATGAAGTTCAGCGTGGCATATTGCTCTCTCTTAACACGGTCAGCCATTTATCGTCCCCTTCCGACAGACTATCATCGTTATTTGTTTCAAAACTTTAAAGGGGAGGGGATGTATATCCTTCAGGCAACGTGAATCGTTCTATGATAAAGGAATGTGCAAGAAGTTTGTATATGAATGTAAGATTAATTTTTTTTTTCAGAAGCATGGCACAGCAAGAAAAAGATATAAGACACTACAAGACATTCCAAGTGATTTTGAATAAGACAATTGATTGACTTTTTCAATGTATTCTTAAATAAATCAAATAGTTGATGTAAAATGGTGTTTTGTTCTCATCTCTTCAGCCAAGTATCAATGATTATTGACTTAAGATGTAACCCTATTAGAAGTGTAGCATTTTAGTTTAGAAAGAGAAGTTGTATTGAAAAATCTGAATTTGGGACACAAGTTTTAGTCAATGTAACTTGAACTTAAAAATGTGTATAATGTTTGCATAATGTCCAATGGCATACCGGGTATATGTCATGCATGTTCAGGTTGACATATGCATGATGTGTATAAGATAGGTAATAAAAGTTGAGAGTGAAAAACTAAACATTATACCATTGTGGTTGGAATGTGGGCTTTCTTGCACTGTCTGTCGTCTGTTCACCTATATTTGTCGGATTTTGTCCAATAAATATTTTCATCACTGTTTTTCCCAAAACAGCTGATAAAGATGAGTTCATATTTTAAAATGAGCTGCTTGATAGTGATGGACTGTGATGTGTGAACATTTTTGTATCTGGCACCTGTTTCCTGTTTGCTTATACATTGTATTTCAAAATGTTGAATGTTCTCAAATTTTTCATTACTTTAATTAGTAATGCTGATGAACAGAATGACTTCATATTTGTTAAGTGGCTTGACCATGATGAGTTGTGTCTGCCATTTTGGATGTGTCAAAATTTGTAGATACTTCTTGTTTTTAGAGACTGAATTGTGAATTTCATACATTTGTCATATGCTTAGCAAAACAACTGATTTATTCTTGTTTGTATATAGAATTAATCACTGTGTATAAATTAATTTAACTAATGATTTGTTATTTAAAAAAGCAGGAAACTCAATCAAAAGTACAGAAATTTTTATATTGATATGATCTTGATATCAACTAAAAACATCTTCTTAAAACATTTTGAAAACATTTTAGGCACAGTCTAACTTACAAGAAAACATCCAAAAAACATTTTTATAACATTATTTGATGTTCATGATGTTTTTCAAACGTTCAGAAAATATTTCTAGAAAATATTTTTTAAAAGATTATCGAAATGTTTTATACGCCATTGTTTTTCACATTATCATGATATTTCTTTACAACATTTTAATTATATTATGCAATATTTTAGAAAATATATTAGAAAACGTTTTAGTGATATATATTCTACCATACATTTAATGTTTTTTTCACGTTTTTTTGTAATATTTTCATGACATTAGACACAACATTTTAAAAACATTTTAAAGATGTTTTTGTGTTTGCTGGGCGGACTCTCAGATCGGATAACACCATGCCCCCTTTTTTATCGTAGGCTGAGCACAAACATAATTAACATTTAGTTAATTGGTAACTAACGAAATTGATTTCTCTATTTTAGTATTCGATAATCAAACTTTCTGATATTCCAATTATTTTCAGTAATTAGCAATTAAAAAAGAAACTTGCTCTGGGATCCAATGTAAAACAATGAAACAATTAATGTTGTATTTTATAGTTTTCTATTGTAGATAAATGCTTGAGATAAGATAAAATACATTGTTATTGACTTTGAATCTATTTATCACGTAATGATTGTAATTAGATTCTAGCTCATCACCTTTCATCTTTGATTATCAATTGTTAGATAATGGGACTAATAAATTAATGAGGGTCTCGATGGAGGTCCGTCATATCTTTATTGTTTAATTTTTAGGCCATTTTTCTCTTTTCTTTAAACTTTTTGCCCATTATTGAGGGGCCTGATGGATTATTTTCGTTCTTCGTGATCGGCGCATTTTTGCTATCGTGATCCGTTTTTCTACCGATTTTTTTTTTTATATTTTCGTGATCCGTGATCATGGAAATTTATTTTCTGTGAATCGTGATTGACAAAAAAAAATCAACTCGTGAATCGTGATGAGACCCCCCCCCCCCCCCCCCCCCCATCAGGCCCCTCATTATTCTCTATTATTTATATTTACCACCTCTTTATTCTCTATTCTTTATTTTTCAGCGGCTCTTTTCACAAAAACTCGTAAGTCGTTCACATTTCAGTATAACTTACGATTAAAATTGATCGTAAGAATTTTTTGTGAAAAGTGTCGCTGGTCCATTTTTCTCTATCCTTTATATTTTTTGCCCATTTTTCTCTATCCTTTATATTTTTTGCCCATTATTCTCTATTCTGTCAACCCCATCCACACCCTCTTAAATATATTAGAAAACTTCCACAGGATATAAATCCTTGATATATGTTGAGATCGAAATATAGGATACATTAAATGGAAAATAAGAAGAATAAAATTAAAACCCCTCTCCTGTATCAATATGTTATTTGATGATAACAGCAGCGGTTACATTTAATTGTCGTTTTATGTACCACGCGGTCATGGAAAGTAGTAGCATGAATACATTTATTCCAGAATGGAAATAAAAAGAATAACAATACATTGATTGGCAATACATGAACAGAGTTCCAATGTCCCCCGCGTTGTACATAGTTTATCTGTTCAGGGACAAAAACTTAAAAAATAATTTTGTTTTTCTTTGAAACTTTTTATAAATATCTTAAAGAAATTAAGGGATAAAAAACGGACAAGAATTGTACACGGTAAGAGCGCTTACAAGACCGGACGGACGGACGCACAGATGCCCGGTATTTCTAATTTTTAATGCCGTACAGTGAACTTTACCTGATGGATCTTTTAAAGCTGACTATACGGTATGGGTTTTGCTCTGATTTTGTAATGCCGTACAGTGAACTTTATCTGATGGACTTTTATAGCTGACTATACGGTATGGTTTTTGCTCTGATTTTTTTAATGCCGTACGGTGACCTGGATCTATTATAACTGACTATACGGTATGGTTTTTGCTGTAATTTTTGAATGCCGTACGTACTGTGACCTTTATTTGCTGAAATCAATGTACTTTGGATCGTTGTCTCATTGACAATCCGACCACATCTTTTTATACAGACAACAGATTACAACAGTCAATGGGGACAAATTCAAAAGGGTGATAACATTTTAGAAAGACCTCCAATTTGAATTAGGGAGATAACCAAATCGATTCATAAGATATTTTGATATGTTTTTCTAATTTAAGAACTGGCGTTAAATGTTGCATTATATTGCCTTTAAGACGTCAAACTTTGATTATGTTGCTCCTTGCACATCGTTATAAGACAAGGAGATAGTTATTTCCAATAAAAGTTACAATAGATATGCACTTACAGATGACAAAATATTGATCTATAAGAATATGCGTTCAAAGGACACTATGCCTAGCTATCACACTATCAAATTTCCGGATGTGTCATGGAAACTTTTTTTCAGAAAATAAAAATAAAATTTGAGGTCATAATACTCGTTTTCTTGCTACAAAACAAAATAGGGTAAATTTACTGCACATTTCTTTATAAAAGTTAGATTATCTGATTATCTCCCTTATATGGCTAATTTGTAATAGACATCAACTCAAACAAAAAAATATTCTACACGTGTAAAAACAGTCGGAATGATAAAATGAAACACATTAAACTTGAGATTGAAAATGGGGACATTACTTCAATTAGATGAATTACAGTCCTCTATGAAAATTTGCTTATTACATTATAGACATAGACCAATTGTCTTTTGCCATTTTACAATCCAAGATGGCGGAAGTCATCCTGCTCAGTGGACGTTTCATAATTTGCGCAAGTTTAATAGGCAATTATTACCAAAAAATATAAAACAATAAACCTCTAGGAATGAACACATATATTATAGTTATTGAGATGCGGCAGGAATCACCAAGTCAGAGACATATCATACAATTATATAATATGTCTCTGACCAAGTACAGCAACTCTTTTCACAAAAATTCTTACGATTAAAATTGATGGTAAGTTATACTGAAATGTGTATGACTTACGAGTATCTCTACTCTTAACATTTTTTGTGAAAAGAGCCGCGGGTGCTAAAAGGACAATGAACTCAATATATAAAATAGATTTCAAATACACGAAAAGAATATAAAAAATTCAACCAGCTACGAGAGTCACAACTTTTAGAAAGGTTCGATAACTGCGTATAAACAAATTAATATCTAAAAGAATCAACATTTTTAATTAAACATTGTTTTAAAGTGCACCGTATCTGAATTTAATTGTCTTTGTTTTTCTATCGTGACATTTAACATTAGTTTAACACATGACTTTAATGTTTTCTTATTATTGCATGTTAATTGTTGTTTTCCCCGATGAAGAGATAAAACATGATTAAAGATGATTAAAACATGCTCAGCCAACCATCAATGAAAGCCTATCACATAAAGTACCATGGAACATGAAAGACACGTGACAAAGAAAGTAAACAGACGATTTAACGGATTGGTTAATTGATGGCTATTTTATGCTTATTATTATTACTCATAATCTGTTTGAATATTAAATATTTATATTAATTTGGAATCATAAAATTCACAATGGGTAATTTGATAACTAGTTATAGTATAAAGATGAGTGGACTTCCAGGGTCTTAGTTCTAACGTATTTACGGTATCTTAGCGGAACATTCATGACAAACCGCTGGAACATCTGTTTGTTAGAGTGTTACGGAACAAAGTCTTGTATTCATATAAATCTGTATAATGTTAGATAATGATGGATCGCTACTAAATGCAGAAAGACAATTGATTAATGAATCAACGATTTTATTCGTAACTTTTATATAACAGATATTTCTCCCGTTATGGTTGATTTCGACAGTCGTTAGTAAATAGTTTGGATTGTAGAAAAACAGAAGCAATTTCAAAATTTTTTCAAATTAAATTTTACAAACTGCATATATAAATACTTAATAAGGCGCAATTAAAACATTGAATTCATTTTGAGTTTACAGATTTTAAAGGAAAAATCATAATTATGAAGAATACATTTGATTGTTTAACATTTTCATTCACGGTACCCACATCATTTTTCAAGCCAACATTTTAAAGTTTATATAACAATACTATGTTGAATTGAAGATGGATGTTTCCAGACATCAACAGACGAAATTCGTGTTCCTTTTGCTGATTTTCATCACAAGTATGGACGATTCAATCTGTACAACCGTGCGTGTAGGAAAATATTCTGTGGAGAAAAACAGGCGAGTTAAACAAACTATCAATCCCGTGGAATCGGAACTTGCAAAATCTGTTATTGTCTGCGTACGAAGATTCCATGGAAGAGATGATGCATGTTTAGCAGACTACAACCCAGAAACACGAACATGCAATATCTTTACTTCCGGTTGTTGTCCCGGCAGCGATGAACGTCAAACAGGATTTTCACTTTTCAGACGAGATTTAGAAGGTAAGCAAATACAAAAGAATTAACAATAGATTTAAGTATCTTAATCTGTATTCCGAAAACTATGCCTGCTTCTAATGTCTAACACACACCGTCACACGGTCACTTTTAAACTTTTGGGTTGTTTTCATTTTAATTTTTGTAACTATGGGATAGAAAGTAAAGCCGAAATCTGATAAAACAGAAGGGGTTTTTCACTTAGTTTTTTGTACCTTTAGGTGAAAAAAACCTGAATAGGTGTGAGATCGTAACAGGGATGTAAAAGATCGATCTCGTGGATTTCAGTTGAATCATATTTGTTTGCAACTGAAGAATGTCGAAATGTGTATGGAAATCGAAAATATAATATATATTCTATTCGTATAGTTCCGAAATATAGTGTCAACCGTATTACATTCTTTATATGCTTGTCCCAAGTCAGGAGCCTGTAGTTCAGTTGTTGTTGTTGGTTTATGTCTGTCATATATATGTGTTTTTCGTAAATTGTTTTGTTATAAATCAGGCCGTTAGTTTTCTCAATTGAATTGTTTCATATTTTTCATGTTAGGGCCTGTTATAGCCGACTATACGGTATGGGTTTTTCTCATTGTTGAAGGCCGTACGGGTGCCTATAATTGCTTACATCCACTTTATTTGAACATATAGTACTTGGACACAAAATATAAGATCAAGGATATTATGGTTTTAATTATTTTTTGACAGTTTTAGGTTTTTGTATTAACAAGTCCTACTATGTTTCCGAGCAAAAATTGAAACTCTTAGATGTGTATGATCTGTTAATAAAAGAACTACGAACGGTAATGAATGAGAACAAAACGGTCTCTCAAAACACATTTTTCATAAGTTTTAAAAAATTGATATGATAGGAAAAAAAATTATCATATATTAGGTATATTTTTTTTTTATATTCTGAGTATTTTCCTGGATACTCAGTAAGCATTTAACAGGGATACTTCATGCACTGGAGCTTGGACAGTAACTTATAATTGTAACAGGCAACCTGAAGAATAAAAAACAATTATTTGATGTTAAAATAATAGGAGTGTGGAACTGTGTATGACAATTGAAAATATGATATATTTTATTTGTATACTTTCCAATAGAGTCAAACATAAACTTCTACAATCCGACAGTGTTGTGCGAGATACCTTCTATCCGATGTCTTATTTAAGGAGAGTCAAACGCTCTCTGCACGTTAAAGAACCTTTACATAAATCTTTGATGGCTCCGAATGTGGCCTGTTCCAAGGCATGATTTCTGCCATCATACATGTACCTTTATTTTTCAGTTGCAGTCGTAATTCGAGTTGTTTATATTTATAGATTATCGTTGGTTATCTCAACGATATTAATTTTCTCGCTTGAGCCGGTACGGCGAAAGCGAGAAAAGCAATCGAGTTGAGATGACCAATGTTAATCTGTTTATCGCTATGAAGACGTTGTTAATTTCCTTGACAACGGCACGTGTTCCTTTAGTTTCTAGCGATAATTTTCATATCACTCGACTCCGTTTTCATATCACTCGACTCCGCTGAGAACGGAAATTATCAGTCAGCAAGAACAAAGGAAAAAATCGTAAAATAGCGATAATGGTTGTTACACATTGCAGCGGCTACCTTTTGCTTTTATTGTAAATTCGTTCTTGTTCTGAAAAATGAATGATGGACTAACTTGCAACAAACAACAATCAATTTTAATGAAGATTAATACGTGAGGTATAATAAAAAAATTAATATCTGGCAAATAGAAAAATGTTTACAATACATGTAAAAATCGTAAAAAAAAATATTTTATTTAAATGCTGTTTATCGAAAATCTATTCGAATAAGTTCGTTTAAAAGTTTAAGAATTATTATATTTCGTTGCCACCGAAATTTTTGTTTTCTTAATACAAGATTCGAAAAAGGGTAATCGAATGAGCAAAATTCGTACAAAAAAAACCCCGAGATATCGTCCATTAAAAAACTCTTACATTGAGATTATTAAGGAATCTTTACATAATATTTCTAATTCAATGTTATTAACATTAAAAATTTGCAGGTATGAAGTACTATATTAACATTTATTTGAATGAAACTGTAAGTATTAAGATGCATTATGAAAAAAGCTTCGCGGGTTAAATCCTTTTCTTTGTATATTTTGGAGCGTTGTATCTGATTTTTTGTTTTTCTTGATCGGCAGTATCGATCACACATCTTTGACTTTTTGAGCTAGGTAATAGTGAGCCAATTTTGACACTTCTATCCAAATTTCGTGACGCTTTTAATTCCTTGCTCATGTAAGTTGTCATCATGTAGGTTTTTATGTAAAGGTTATATATTGTGTGTTTTACTGTAAAGGTTATATATTGTGTGTTTTACTGTAAAGGTTATATATTGTGTGTTTTACTGTAAAAGTTATATATAATAATTGTGTGTTTTACTGTAAAAAGGTTATATATTGTGTGTTTTACTGAAAGGTTATATATTGTGTGTTTTACTGAAAGGTTATATATTGTGTGTTTTACTGTAAAGGTTATATATTGTGTGTTTTACTGTAAAAAGGTTATATATTGTTTGTTTTACTTATTGTGTATTGTCTAGATAGGCAAGGGGAAAGGTATGTTTGCATGTAAAACTCGTTTAACCTCACCCTCATGTGCCCTACCATGTCAGGCTATCTGGATCATGTATTGTAAGTTTTGTTTTGTCTCTGCTTGTACGTTTATTTTCTCGGAGGAGTCGGATGTTGGTTGATTGTACAAGCTGTTGTACAGTCATACATGTTGGAAATTCCTTGTATTCATTAATATATATTATGTAAATATTTATGACAAGAGAAGATAACACACAGCATAAATGTGGATCCCCTGAATTAGACATAGAGTTAGACTTATCACCGAGTTTGTATTTACATGAACAACACGACGGGTGCCACATGTGGAACCGGATTTGAAAATCTCGTTGGTATCTTCTATCCCTCTTTTTAAATCAGTAAAATAATTTTTTATAGACTTGTCGCTTGATATATATTGTTTGGACATCTGTAATTTGTTTAACACTGCATGTTTGATTATTTTGTAGTTGGGTTGCTGTCTCATAGACGTAAACCCTCTTATCTCCTTTATTCATTATTATTCAGACGAATAAACGAATAAACATAATTAAATAAATATATATACCACCCAGAAAGTAAGCTTGCATTTTAATAAATTGTCTTCGGACCTCTCAAAGAGTTGTCGCTCTTTAACGTGCTTTTAGAAATTCCAGAATTCTCCTACATGAGTAGTTTACGTTCCCATTCCGACCGTACATGGCTGTATATTTACATTCCACACATTCAAACTTTAACGTACACCACATCATCATGAATCTAACAGCCGGGTTTTAAGAAGTTAGGGTTATTATATGTGTATACCCCAGTTAACATATGGCGTGTAATGCTTCTATTGAATTAATATTTTATACATTCTAATTACATTAATTTTTGTATTTATTCCCAGATTGAAGTTCAAAATGTATTATTTGTTTCAAGAAATATTGAGAATTATATGATTTCCCCTTTAACAAATTACACGGCAATGAATCAAGTCGTTTAGATATGCAACCTCAATATTCTAATGGCAATTCAATTATCGGTAATGGATACTTCTATGAAATGTGAGAAAAACAAAGACATTTAAATTCGTTATCTCAAAGATGATCAGATAATTCGAGCTTAAACATTTGAGTATAAATTATCCGCTTCAATGGTTTGTAATTAAGTGTAACAATATTTTTTATGTGCTGAGATCAAATACTTGAATAATTCGATTTATGGAAATAAAGATTGGTATATATGATCTATTTTTCGGTTAAATATCAATGAGGGACTTCTATATAATTTTACGTCTACTAGGTAATAATAAAAAGTGCGTCATTACTAAAGATAAATATAGATTCTACCACTGCATCGAGTGTGATACGATATTTATCCACTCGAGACAGTTAAATTTTCAAATTTAAAACGCGAGGCTCGCCGAGCGTTTTAAATATTTAAAATTTAACTGTCGAGAGTGGATAAATATCGTATTACACGAGATTTGGTGGTGGAATCTGTTTCTCTAATGATTTTCAAACAATATGCAGATAATTCCTTCTTTTCGAATGATCTGCAAAAAGATGTGTTCTTTCTATGTGACGTCATCAGGCATGGTCGCCTTTTTTCATGCCGTCACAATAGGAAATTCAGAGGAAAGCAAGATGATTCAACGTCATAATCGGATTTTAACCAATGAAGAACTGAGATCAAACGAACCACACGTTGATTAAATTTTTTTATTCAATGGGTGCAGAAAGTGATAAATTGACGAAGAATTAGAGAAACAATATATATCGAATGGTATTTATGGCATTTATATTTATTCAACATTCTTGGAATCTCATATACTTTTTAAAATATCTTCTATTCCTT
Organism: Mytilus californianus; assembly: GCF_021869535.1. NCBI lineage: Eukaryota > Metazoa > Mollusca > Bivalvia > Mytilida > Mytilidae > Mytilus > Mytilus californianus. The sequence continues at coordinate 4,055,792 of NW_026262669.1, read as the reverse complement.
ATACGATATAAATTAAACTTTATAAGATATCTCGGTATCATTCATATAGTCAATAAAATATATAAGATAACTTTTTAATTATGTGATATATATCATACAGTATATACGATATTCTATAAAATCTATAAGATATCTCCATGTTTTTCTAAGATATCTTTAAAATTTCATCGGATATCTTATACAGTTTATAAGATATATCTTATCAAGTTTATGAAATATCTTATAAAATGTTCCTTACAAATTATCCATTAAAATACATATTAAGATTTATTATAAAGAAAACTTATAAGATATCTCCTACAAATTATTAAAATATTTTATAAACTTTGGAAGATATCTTATAGCCTTAAAGGCTTTTATAGGTGACTTCATGGTATAAGTTTTGTTCATTGTAGAAGACCGGAAGGTGACCTATTGTTGCTTCAATCATCGTCATTTGGGCTCTAGTGGATAGTTTTCACATTGGCAATCATACCACATCTCCTTATTTTTTGTACTAATAACTTATCCAATAACGAAAATCGAAATAGCTATGGCCAAAGATGTCCAAAAGGCACATATTATTTCTTTATTTCGGCACTTAGATGATTTTTATCACTAGAAATTAAGTTACTATTGGTTCATACAGTAGGAGTGCCGAGTCACTAGGTATCAGATAGGATAGCTGGTTGTTGAAATAATCGCGGACGTGATACTTACGTCATTTCAGTATAAATATTAAATTTACCAGTATATGTAATATTCTCATGATTGATTCAAACGACCATCGTTAGTGTTTAATTATTGTAGATCAACGATTATAGATAATTCTGTGGAGATATTCTTTGGTATACAAACGTTCATTTATGATATACTAGTATTTCAAATTGTCAAATGAGCTTAAAACTATTCAAAACAGATTAGCCGGATTCATTATTGTCTAAGAAGTTGCAACCATTTTTCAATCATGTTCGTACCAAAACAATGGCTACTGGATAGACATTAGCCTAAATACATATTTACCGTCCGAATGATAATTAATCACAAGTATAAGACGATATGAAAGAAATCAGCTATCTTGATTGGTTTTATTAAAGAATTTGTTTCAGTGTCAGTGCAATGTTTATAATTAATGGATGACTCCCTTTGTAGGTATTTCATTTATATATTAGTCTTAGTGATGTGAGGACTTACTTCTAGTTTGGGAAATTCTTATAAATTGTGTTTTAGCATTAGTTGACACAACGGTAAAATGAGATGGTAGAAATTGTATAAGTTTCGTAATTGTGAGTATGAGTGTAAATTATGTAATAAATTAATTAGGAATTATGTTTGTTTATTTACAGTCCAATTTAATAAGTTCAAAACCAATTTTATTCCAGCCTTTTACATCAAATACTATCTAATTAACTAAAATTTAACAATAAAAAGAAAATGATTTTTTGAAAGAAAATCAAAAGTTACATTATTTATGTAATTGATTTCATGTATGTACCGGTATATTGGAAATGACTATTCCTACTAACTGCGGATATAGTAATCTGATTTTTGATAAGCGTATTAGCTAAAGATTTAGGTTAAATATAATTTTAGAAGTTTTTTTTCTTTTTCTTCTATCACATTGCTGTGGTATTGCCTATTTTTTGTTGTTGTAATTTTGAAGTTCTAAATATTCACATAATAACATAAACGATACCAATTATACTGCACAAGTAAACTTCAAGCTTATTTTTTTTGTTTGTTTCAAAATTCAACTTTCAATTAATAATCCTGTCAATTTGATAAATGTGCTTTGGGTAGATGTGACTCATTTATATAAATTCTTTGATTTGAACTATAAATAGGCATAAACAATAGGATAATCCCTTACTAAGAACATGCTTACATTCATTCTTCACAATTAAGGAACACCAAATTCTACACTTTGATTGGTCGAGAGCACTTTGCTATATTCTAAATAATGTTCAAATGGTGATTACAAATTGTTGACATGAGATAACAAACAGTAAAATACGACCACAAGTCGTTCAATCGAGATAACAACCCGTTTGTGTAAGATAAGACACTTTTAAATGAGATTAACGATCGTTTTGATAAGATAACAAACGGTCAAAGAATATTAAAATTTGAGACAACACATCATTGATTGGGATTACAGACCAAAAATTTAATTTTGGATGTAACACGTCTTCTGATTGGTTGAAAGTGTTTTGTCTATTAGCTCATAGACATAATTTTGTCATGTGACCGTGATGTCATCTACGTTTTTATCATGATTTACTCCTTTTTAGAACTAAATTATAAGGAAGGACTGTAATATTTTTTCTGTCTAATCGAAATAACCTAAAAAATGTGGTGCACACTTTTAAAGAACCCGCTACGCGAGTTATTCAGTGTGCACCACATTTTTGATGTTATTTCTTCATAGACAGAAAAACTATTACAGTCATTCCTTAAATGTGAGATAAAAAATATATAAATAAAACCAAAAAATATATTAGGTTACAGTTTGTTCATATGAGATCACAAACTTTTCAAATGAGATTAAAGACGTTTAAATGAGATTACAAGCCGAAAATATGAGATAAAGAACCATTCATATAAGGTTACAAAATGTTAGTATGCGATTTCTAGCCGTTCATATGAGATTCCCAACTTTTCAAATTCAGATTGAAGGGGCATTAGCTGTCAAATTCATGCTCGCCGATTTGACTCAAATTCTCATATGTGATTTATAACATACTATAAAAGATGGGCGAAAGGTACCAGAGGGACATTCAAACTCATAAATCGAAAAATAAACTGTCAACGCCATGGCTAAAAAAGAAAAAGACAAACAGACAAACAATAATACAAAAAAAAACACAACATAGAAAACTAAAGACTAAGCAACACGAAAAAGATACCATAGCGTTGATATAATATAATATTACAAATAGTCAAACGAGATTAAAATGATTAATCATATTAAAATTAGATTCCAAACCATTTAAATTAGATTTCAAACCGCTCACGCACTTTTTGAATGATATAACAATGAGATAAATATTAAATCATAAACTACCTAAATGAAGAAAAAAAAAAAAACTGCTCAACGATAATACAAGCTGTTCCTATTTAATTAATGCTTCTTTACATGAGTTCTTCGCGACTCTGTAGTTCGTGTTTCTTTGGTTTTCTGTGCAGTGTTTTGTGGTGTGTACTGATTTTATTAGTTCGTCGTTTTTCGTTTGAACATCGTGGTGTCTGTCTTTTTCAAATGCTGGCTTTTTGTTCCCCCTCAATATCTTCTAACCTATTTACATGCACTTACTTATATTTTGTATTTTGTAGGTTTCACCAACCCACCGGCAGAGGACTGTTCATTTTATAAAAGTTCAGGACAACCAACAGGTGTTTATACGATTTATCCTGAACATCTTCCGAATGGGATCTCAGTTTATTGCGACATGGACGTAGATGAAGGTGGCTGGACAGTGAGTATATTTACTACATGTTCCGAATAGTCTCTGTGCCATTCTAAATCATCTCAAACAAATCATGATGGTCAACATATCCCGAACGATAACAGTTTATGTTATAAATATATCAGAAATCATGTAATATGAAAATCATCTGACAGATATCTATATTATTACCTTAGCTGTATTTGGGAAAACCTTCGGAATTGTTGGCCTTTAATATTCTTCAACTTCGTATTATATTTGGCCTTTTAACATTTTTGATGCGAGTGTCACTGATGAGTCTCTTGTAGACGAAACTCGCCTGGCGTACAAAACTGTAAGACTGGAATTTTGATGAGTTAACATACATTTGGAAGTCTATAAAAAAAAGACCAACCAGCAAATTTAATATGTACCGGATTGTCTAGAATAGCCGATACTACATACATAAGATTTTTTTTAATGAAAGTCTTAAGATTTTCGCAACGATTCTTATATAAGATCATGGTAATATACGAAGATGATGTTATAAAAACGTATTGAACAATATTTTTTCCGAACAAATTTCCTTTCTCAGCGTCGAACACTTATATATATATATATATTAATAAACGTAATAACATGTCTGTACGATTTTTAAAACATTATAGCTAATTTTGAAATTTTTCCGAAAGAGATATTTCTATACCAATTTTAAGGGACGTACAAGAGGATGTCCTAAACAAGTTCTTCACAAAATGATAAAAAGACCGCCTAACTATTTGCAAAGCTCAAGACCAAACATTTGGAAAATTAAAACGTGTTAAAAGTTTGAAAGGAAAAAAGCCACCCCCCAAAAAAAACAAATAAAAATAAAAAGAACCACCAAATCCGTATAAAGGTTATCATTTCCAGAGGGAATTGTAACCTTAATAATTTCAGAACAGTAACATATAATTTTGCAATCACCGACAATCATATCCATTCTTCTTGCTTTTATATTGGTATAGTTTTCCTCTTTGTTAGACACAGGTCAAACTATGTCTCTAATAATTTAATTGTGATTTTAGGATGTATTCATGATGGAAAATAATAATTAGACAATGTTCAAATACTTAAGGTTTAGCTGGCTATAAAACCAGGTTTAATCCATCATTTTCTACATAAGGAAATGCCTGTACCAAGTCAGGAATATGGTAGTTGTTTTCCATTCGTTTGATGTTTTTGATTTTTTTTTGCCATTTTATAAGGGACTCTCAGTTTTGAATTTTCCTTGGAGTTCGGTATTTTTGTTATTTTACTTTTGTCTTATGAGACACTCCGGAAATATATATTACACAGTTAGCATATATAACAAAGTACAACGATGTTTACAACTGCAGGTCTGTCTCCAGTGATGGACAAAATCCATACCGTATATTGTAAAATACCAATATTCCCCAGAATAGCAGAAAGTTAACACAATACAAAAGTCCAACTGATGGCCAGATTTAATCACAGATACTTCTACATCTCCGCGAAAGTGGAGACTTTTAGAGAATCACAAGTCAGTTCTTCTTTGGTATGGTATTCACAAAAAAGACAATGAAAACCTCCCGTCTTTATACGTGATAGATAAACTTCACAAAAAAGTCTTATTAACTAAACATCTTTTTAACTACCATTCCTTCCACAGTGCATAATGGCATACAGAAATATTATGAAGAGGAATTTTCAACCAGTGGTGTCAGTCAAATTTTAGATTCTGAAAATTCTAAAGATCTACTTCAAAATCGTCATAAACAATCTTAACAATTTTGGTAACATCTTAACTGTTGACTTTTCTATGCTCTTCACCACTTTCCCCTATGCTCAATTGAAAGATCAACTACATTATCATATTAAACAGACCATTTGCCAGAAAAATTGGAACCGTAAACACCAATTCCTAGTTTTGGATAATGGGAGACGTTACTTTGTGAAAAACAACACTGATTCCAACAGAACATACACTGAAGATGATATAAAAAGAAATGCTGGACCTTTTCATCGACAACATATTTGTTGAGTTTATATCAACCATAATTTATATACCTTTTTAAAGACAAACAAAGATTTAGAAAGTTCTTTACATTCACTCTATGATATATTGATAATGTATTGTCCTCAATAACCTGTCGAGTGCTTACATCTTAGGTATCCCTGTGAAATTTAGATTTATGATAAACTAGATGGTCTGTATCATATATTGACCTCTTCCTCGAAATATTAATACATATGACTTCAACCTAGAATCTATGACAAGAAAAACGCGATGATTTCAATTTCCCATTTCTCAGCAGTACCATACCCTCTGCTACATGGTTTTGCGTTTACATGTTTCAATTAATACTTTACGCTCGTGCCTGTTCATAATCGACAATACATAAGTTTCAATGTCACCATCACGAATTGACTGACCGATACCATTTGTCTGTGTAAATGTTATTTGCGATGTTCAGATACCGGAATAGTCGTCTGATCTGTGTATTTACCGATTGTGTTCAATTTTCAATTGTGATTGTTCTGACCAAGTGTTTATTCGCATAGCGTGGGATGCAAGCATATCAAGAGACGCTTACCCTGTCGACGCAACGGTCTCGCTTTTATTGGAATTCATTCGATTCCCTCTGAGATCACGAAAACATGTCGGTAGTGAGTTGAAACTCACATTCAGGTTAAGAGCACTTAACTGTTTTAAACACATAACATATACACAGGTTAATATATATATAAAGCAGGATTAACGAAACCGTAAAAGTAGCTTTTAAGTTTACCTTAAAATATAAAGTTTCAATGTAGTATTTAAAAGTCAAGTAAAGTGACTTAAATTCTATAAAACAAGAAAAGACAAATACATTCTTATTTTTTCTTAAAACCAGGTTATACAACGACGGTTTAACGGCTCAGTTGATTTCTATAGAAACTGGGAGGAGTACAAATCTGGTTTTGGAAACGTAGCTGGTGAACACTGGTTAGGTTAGTAATGTCATTACCTCATGGCCTCATCAGAACACAGGACCTAAAAGGAGTATAAATATAGGCAACAGTAGTATACTGCTGTTCAAAAGTCATAAATCGATTGAGAGAAAACAAATCCTGGTTACAAACTACAACCGAGGGAAACACATCAACTATAAGAGGAAAACAACGGAACAACAGGAACACTGAAGTGCAACAAAAACAAACGCCAACACACATATAAACGGACTATGTGATAACAACTGCCATATTCCTGACTTGGTACAGGACATTTTAAGAAAAAATGGTGGATTATACCTTTCTTTATGTCTAGCCAAACCTCCCGCTTACATGGCAATGTTAAAAATATCGCTAAAATGACAACACTACGCGACAGAAATACAGCACAAACAAACGCAAGAAAACTCAGCACAGAGAAACGCACAAATAAATAATATAATAGTCGTTACAACATAAAATCTTTTGAAGGGTAACAGGCTTATAACTCACTACGATAGAAGCGTTTCGTCTACATAAAACTCACCAGTGACGCTCGAATCAAAAACGATTTGAATACGGAATCAATGACGATGTTAGAGACCATTAAAAATGAAATCTCCCAAAAAAGCTGTTCCGAAGGTGAGTGTAAGGGTTAAGTTATGTTTACGTATTTCCTAACCCTTTGACTTGTATAGAAAACCAAGTATTTTCATTGATGTTAGCATTTCAAAATTCCTTAAAGGTAGATTTTACAGAAAATGACTTTGTCATCTACAAGCTTGAATTCAGACTTCACTACCACTTAACGTGCCTCTCCCATGTCGAGAATTTCCGCACCACCATTTAATGTGTATTCAAAGGCAACAGTAGTATACCGCTGTTCATATATCCTATGTTTGGAATCTCTGCACCACAACTGAATGTGCCAAGCCCATGTCTGAAATCTCTGCAACACTACTTAATGTGCATACTCTTCTTGGGAATCTGTGCATCACCACTGAATGTGCTTATCCCTTGTTGGAATCTATGCACCACCACTTTATGCTAATATATATTTCGGGAATAACTACACCACCATTATTGGTTCCTATGCAGTGTCGTGAATCTCTGCACCATCACTCTATGTGTGTAATCCCTGTCAAGAATATTGGCACCATATGTTTAAGCTCTTGTCCCATGTTGGGAATCTCTTTACCACCATTTAATGTACCTATCCCACGTCGGGAATCTTTGCATCACCACTCTATACGTCAAACCTATACCGGAAATGACCGCACCACCACACCATGTGCCTGTCCTATGTCGGGAATCTATGCACCACTCAATGTGCTTATCCCAAGTCGGAAATCATTGCACCACTTCAACACTCAAAATAAATAATCTGTTTACTCGGAAATGAATTAATAAATGCGTCCGGAGCAGTTTTCTCTACATAAAAGGAATAGCAAAACAAATATAAGGTCCACTTTTCGTGAGGAAGTTGGAACTTTAGTTTCTAAGTAATTTCTTAAATTATCCAGAGGGTATTTTAGAAAAATGTATGTTATAATACATGCCAGTACCGAAACACGGGCTTCCAAACTGATGATGTCATCGGGGACTAACAATCCATAAGCATGGGTATCAAATGAAAATAATATTTTATACATTTTATACGTCCGAAGCTCTTTTCAAGATTTAGGTTCATCAGTAAAGCTTAAACCTAAACATTTGAAAGCAAATGATGTATATTAAATGCTTAATAATAATTTTTTTAATTTTTTTTACCAATTTAACCTTTTCGTTTGTGCACTGTAACGTTATAAGACATCCATACGTCAACATATCTTTAACTATTGTCAAGTGTTTGCACGCTATTTTACCCCAGGTGTGTTTTTTAATCGTGAAAGCAACATATAAAAATAAAGAGATGTGGTATGGTTGCCAATGAGACAACTATCCACCAGAGTTCAAATGAAGTGGATGTAACCAATTATAGGCAACTGTACAGCCTTTAACAATGAGAAGAACCCATACCGTATAGTCGTCTATAAAAGACCCCGACATGAAAAGTACGAAACAATCCAAATGAGAAAACTAACGGCCTAATCTATGCCAAAACAATTTACTAAAAACAAATATGAAAAACATGAACCAACGACAACTACTGAACTACAGGATCCTGACTTATATAAAGAATGTGGCGGGGTTAAACATATTTCAAGGCGCCAACCCTCCCCTAACACGGGACAGTGGTGAAAAAGTACAGCATAAGAACAAGCTATCAAAATTAGTTGGAAAGGGCTTTACTCATCAGATCGATAAAAGCAGAAATACATCTAGCAAAACCACACCGGACGTGGCAGGATATTCATTCATCCATAACAACAACAAAGGCACAAAGAACAGATCTTAGAGTACTCACAGTTACTGACAGCTAGTTCAAAGTCAATAACAATAAAAAATCATGTATCTAAGATTATAATATCAATCTAATGGATTTAGCGTAAAGATGTCATGAACAGTCAGAGAAAAACATGACAAAATATAGGTATCGACATATTGATTGGATGCAAAACCTTTTGGAAGTTTTTGTTCTCAATGCTCATGAACTTCGTACTTTATTTGGTCTATTTTCACTTTTTTAATTCGAGCATAACTGATGAGGTTTTTTAGACGAAGCGCGCGTGTAGTGTATGAAACTTTAATCCTGGTATCGATGATTAGTTTGTTGTAGTACCGTGAATGTGCATATGTGTATAACAATAATATTTTGTATGGTTTCAATTTACTGATAACAAAATCAATATGTATACCAATAAAACAATATTCTAAGATCTAATTACCTGTACATATATTTTTGCAGGGAACGAAAACATATACCAGTTGACACGAGGTAACAGTTATGTACTTAGAATAGATTTACAAGCTTTCGATGGGAAAACAGCATATGTTAAGTACTTCACCTTTACCATATCTGAAGGAACCGAAGACTACGGATTAACCATCGGAGAATATTGCGGAACTGTCGGTTAGTTGCTATATGAAGTTTCAATCATGTCCGTTCGTAAAAATATTTAATCTTTTCATAGCTGTGACAGTATAGAACAAAAATTATTCTGTGTTTGCTCTCTAATAACTGGTCATTAGGCAATAATAAAGACATTTACATCGCGTTTTTTTGCGTTGGGATATAATTTTCAATGGTAGACCGAACAACGAAATGAATAGAATATAGAAAATGTATAACACATATATAATGCGATTATTGTATAATTTTGATCTTTTCTTTTCTTTCCTTTTAGTTTTTTCATGTTGTTCTATATGTTTGCAATTAAGAATATCAAGCTTCTATTAATGTTAAAAGTTTAAAAAAATGTACGTAGAAATAAATAAGGTACATATTACATGTCCAAACGTCAATTGTAAAGTGCATGTACACCCCGTATAACCCCGATACAAATGAATCCAGACGTTGACGCGTTCGAACCGATAATCAGGACAACATTTAGGGTGACAACAATTTCGATTGTCTTTCTTGAACCTACTAGTATTTGAGTATATATCAATGTGTACATGAACATGTTAGTTTATCTAATCAATTATAAAGTTAAAACATTGTTGCAAATTTCAGATTTTGTAAAAAACGATAAAACTGCTAGGTGCAAAACGATCAGGCATGTTGCATTTTTTTACGTTGTATGAGGTAAACAATGTTTAATATCTTTTCTTACATTAACTTTTGTGTAGTAATACTTTAAGCAAAAATAAATAACTACAAGTTAAATGACTACGTGGCTTCAAATGAATGCTTCCTAGAACTCCAAATAAACACGATATCGTACTAAATAAGTTCATCTTATACTGTATCGTTCGTTTCACTAAATGTGTCAAGTTTGTTGCTCTCTTACAAATAATCACTGTACAATTCGTTGACAAAAACCGTCACGAATCTGTCTTTTTAATGTATTTGTGATGGTATCGGCACCTCTTTTTCTGTGTTTTATTGTAAAATTGCATCTGTTAACTTTGTCGAAGTAGTAAACCATGAAATTCACTATTTGGAGCCTCTCTCAAATGCAGATGTCATTCTAAATGAACAAAAACCAGATGAGATCGTTGAACATTGTTTGCCGAATGCATTAGATGACGAGTCATGTCCTTTCCAAATGTTCTATAGTCACTTTTTATCTTGTATTTTTACACCACCGTCTTAGGTTTGGTATATGATTGACTTGAAAACATGTTTAACACCGCCGCATTATTTATCGTATCTTTGACGGGGGCGGACCCATAAATTTTTTAAGGGAGTATCACTAATACTAACTTTCAACACGTTCCATTTTTCTTTGATAATAAAGGCCTTGAAGGTAGCAACAAAGCAAATGGTAAACCATGGTTTACAAAATTGATTTAAATTCAATTTTTCTTTGATGTCTGAGAGCAAAAGTGTATACGAGCCCATGAAAATCTTAGTGTAAACATAATGTAAGTGCAAACCAAAAGGGTTAACTGGGTTATAGAAAAATGATCATACCTTGTTCTTTTTCCGAAGGGCAGTAAAACGCTTTTCAAAGTGGAGCGTCCGTATGGCTGTGCGGGATGGATAAATTCCCAGCCACGTCCGGTCAGAAATGGGACGTTAAATCCAATTCCTCGATTAGAGTATGCCACGCCCTCCGAACGATAAAAAGCCTTGCAACAACTCTTTAGGGGTTCATAGGTGGCATTTTGCAAGGCTCAATTTCACTTTCCATTGGCAGTCCAACCCCCAAAAATTCATCCCGATCAACCCTTATTATAGGACCTTCATATTGTAATTATTGTTACATGTACTTTGTTCGCGTCCTGAACATGCATGACATGTTTGCCATTGGACACTAAGAAAAACAACAACCAATCAATCATAATGCACGTGCATTAGTTCTAATTCATATAGTCATTTCTGTCCTACTTTTTAAGTTAAAAAATGTTCAGTAACCTGAGCTTCCTATTTAAACGCTGACATTCTCAATTGCATGGTTACACTTATCGTGATGACTATTTTCAAATTGGCAAATGTTTGGAAAGTCAAGCTTGTTGTGTTTCTAAATGCTTTCAGTTGCTGATTTTGGTAATGTTGGTTTTGTATTTTGCCAGAAATACAACCACACTTTACTTCGAATTATAAATCACTTACGCTTATCAAGAAACAGTTTACGTTTTCGATTACTAAACAACGTGCGCGTCTGTGTTCTTGATATTCAACCGAGAGAACAAGAGCAATAACAAGTGTCCTTAATAGTAGTTGGTGCTTATTAATGGTTTTTCATGAAGAAACATTATAATGTTCGAGGAAATTAAGCAATAACGTTTATATCTTGCGCCCATTACCATTACATTTGCGCGTAAAAATCATTACATTTGTGAGCAAATTTTTATTACATTTGTCCGATTCATTTTACAGGTAAAACAGGAAACCTTGATGATACACATTCCATTTCTTTACGGTCCTTGGTTTGCCATAACGGTTTTCAATATCTAAATTAGGTATTGGTACTCCATATCGAATTCTTTTTTGGACTTACAATTTTGGTGGTCAGTATATAAAGAAAATTTTATACGTACTTGATCAATGTGGCGTTCGTTACAAGAAAGTTCGGACATAAAATTAGTTTTTTACTCTATTTCCATCCCATTCAACCCAAATAACCTTCATATATACTACTAGTACTTTCCACACAGTTCGTATTTACATGTGCATATTGAATTTGATGCTCTTATACATATATAAAGATGAGGAAATGTGGTGATTGCAAATGAGACAACTATCTTCCAGAGTTAAAATGAAGAGGTAGTAAGCAGTTATAGACTCATTTATAACAAAATAATTAACGAAAAACCATATATGACAACGACAACCACTCTACTACAGGCTCCTGGCTTGGGACATTCACATAAAGAATGTGGCGGGGTTAAACATGTATGTGAGAACACTACTCTCCCCCTAACATGGATCAGTAGTGTAACAGCAGAACAAACTGTAAAAATCAGTTTCAATTGGCTTAATTCAGACGATCGGTATGAGGCACTCAAACAGCTAGTATAAAAACAATTGACACAAATCACAGAAATAAGAGTTTTCGCAGTTACTGAAAGCTAGTTCAAAGCCAATTATTACTAATAAATAAATCGTGTTCTCCCAGGCTAAAGTATCAATCCGTAAACATCCAATTGATTTAGTGTAAAGAAGTCATAAACAGTCTGTGAAACGCATGACCTATGTTATATTAAATGCGATCTTGTTGCAACACAAAACCCTATACTGTGTCTGGATTTTCTACAATATATAGTTAAGAAAAGTTTGGTTTCGGGGGAGTGAAAAGACGGAGAAAATAAGGTAGAATATATTTATTTATTTATTAATCTTTTTATCTATTTACCTGATATAGGGGATATTTCAAGGCGACGCACCGTAAAGAATTTCAAAGGCAGGATAAACGTGTTCTATCGATATGGAAAGGAAATGCATCGTTCACTTTATATTTTTTAAGATGTGCGTTGACGCAACTTCACAAAATGACTTAAATTAAGATAAGTAAAATTAGGAAACAGAATACTGTTCAGTCTTCAATATTCGCAATTAGAATATATAATGGAAAACCGGAATCTGTCAAAGAGACAAAAGCCCGACCAAAGAACAGAACACAGCTTAAGGCCATCAATGGGTCTTCAACGCCGCGAGAAAACTCCGCACCTGGAGTCGGGCTTCATTTGGCCTTAAACAATAATGTATACTAGTTCAGCGAAATGGACGTCACACTAAACTCCGAAACATATAAATGAACCAAAACTAAAAGACACACAAGACTAAGAAAGGCTAGAGGTTCCTGACTTGGGACAGGCGCAAAAATGCAGCGGGGTTAAACATGTTTTGTGAGATCTCAAACCTCCCCCTATACCTCTAGTCAATGTGGAATAAACAAACACACAGTTGAGTTAGATTTGTATAGGCCACCGTACGTCGCAATTAAGTTGCATGTATGTCTTAAGAGCTAACGGGATTTCTCATGATCTCTAACTATGATTTTTAAGAATTCAATATGCAAAAATGTATAATTCAAAATGATAAATATGTTCAAAAATAAACTTTAGACAAATTTATTATGAATCATCTATATATTTATATGCGTTACCTTAAAATGAAAGCGGAAATGTAATAAAAAGTTGCGCGCAAAAGTAAAAAAAATCTGATCCAAGTCAAGAACCTTTAATCCATTGTTTTTTTTAAATTGTTTTAATTGTTTTCATTTCTTGTGGTAGTATAAATTATACCTCTTGTTTTTTTAATATGCTCACGTTTATTTTTCCTATACGGTACGGGATTTGCTTATGGTTGAATGTCGTACGGTAAACATTTGAAAAATGTTATCAAATGGGCAGTCGCATGCGTCTATTCGTACGCTCGGCCAGTGATATCTGTAATTTGTCGAACAATTGTATTTTCTTACCAATTAACACTGTCATATTGATTATTACACTTCTTATATGTACGAAAGAACTCAAATACTTCCAAGTGTATTTCAAATATGCAACGGATATTATAATGTGGTTATGGTAGTAAATTATTTTATTTTAACATGTATATTGTTATCCACATATGAAAACATGTTTTAATATATGCAAAATTCATTTGACAAATACAATGTTTACGCAACGAATCGTACAGTATAAAAAAGTGTACAGATAACGAAGATTACACAATTTGAAAATAAAAACATGTTAAAACATGCATTTAGTTTTCTAGATAAATCATAAACCTACAGTCTTTACAAGTTTGATAAGTCTAAACGATAATATTATCAAAAATGTATGTTTTAAAACATATAAGGCACGGGAAACTTGAAATTCATAATTATAAATTATAGTGAGCATGCTTTTATCAGTGGCTAGGTCGTGCGTTTTTTGATATTTTGCTTTAAAAATATCCAATATTTAAAAAAAAACCTTGCAGTAAGTAATGAGTAATACAGCAAGGAATATATTGACGCAAAATATCCGAAGAATAAATATTGGAATTTCCTAACAATTGTAAATTCTCCTCTGTCTGAACGTCAACGTCCGGTTCATTTGTATCGGGGTTATATTGGGTGATGTAATCGAACTCATTTTGGTGGAATTAAGGCGACAGTAGTCTACCGATGTTCATCGATGATTATTGATACTCTTGATTACAAAAACGTCATATTTCCAACAAAAGAGAAGTGGTCGATTTTCATCAGTTAACCTTGCTTTATTTAACTGCATCTTTTAACTGTAGTTCCATAACACTGCTGTTAATACTAGTTCACATGCCCCAGCAAACAGATAAGTTCCTAAGTACTCATAACTGTTGTAAATATGCAAGTAGCTTCTGTCCAGTAAATAAATATCTCAGGATTCGCCAGGATTTATTAAATGTAGATCGATACCACTGCTGTCAGTTTTGATTTGTTTTGTTTTTGGATGTCACTGCTTCGGCATTATTCGTGACCGATAACATTTTATTTCTGTGGAAAGACCTATTGGTTTTGTTCTGATTAGGTGTTTCCACTTTTCTGTGGAAAGACCTATTGATTTTCTTTTGATTATTAGGTCTTTCCACTTTTCTGTGGAAAGACCTATTGTATTTGTTCTGATTATTAGGTCTTTCCACTTTTCTGTGGAAAGACCTATTGTATTTGTTCTGATTATTAGATCTTTCCACTTTTCTGTGGAAAGACCTATTGTATTTGTTCTGATTATTAGGTCTTTCCACTTTTCTGTGGAAAGACCTATTGTATTTGTTCTGATTATTATTATTATTTTTTTTTCCCCGCCAAATTTTGTTCTTTCGATAAATTTTTGTTTCGCAATATGTCGCTTAGATATTTCTTATATAGTATCATACAGATTATGCCCTTTTAAATTTCACCCTGCTGAGCCGAACAACCCTATTCACTGTTTATCATATGTGTGCATCTTCTTCGTAACAAAAAAAGATATCGACAAAATTCTTTTTCTTAGTTCTCAGGAATTTTTGGCTAATTTGGTTCGAAGTGATTCGCTGAAATTTTATAGGTGTTATCTGCCTTTATCAAATAAATTTGTCGTTATGTTTTTGAAACACATGAACCGTAAGCCGTATAAAAAAAATTGGACCAAAATGTTAGTCGCGACATGATATTAGTGGAAAGTTTCTGTCAAAGTGGTACGCGTCCTTGTTTTAGGGGTTCCATGCCACCGTAACGGGAAAATGAACAAAATGAACTAATTATAGCCTCAAACTTTGCAGCTATCATGATGTATACATGCATCTTATTGTCATTTATCAACCAAAGTCCATCATCCTCCACCCCCCCCCCCCCCCCTCCCCCCTTTTTCTTTGTTTCTTTCTTTTTGGAGGAATCCCATTTCGCCTTGAGGTTCAGTCCTATACATTTTAATTTTAAAATGCAATCCTTCTTATAAACAAATGTCTAAAATAGAAATTCATCCCTGCAAAAATCTACTCCAATTCATGTGTTTTCTGAAATTAATCGATGAACGATTTGTTAAAATACTAAAATAACAGCAGTATGTTTGTGTGAATGCATTGAACGACAATAGTTAACCTGTAAAATATATAAAATAAATCAAGAAAAAAAGTTCCCGTTAGGTGCGGTGCGCTTGATTGAGAAATGAAATTCAATGACGTAGAAATTGCTCCTAAATTCGTAAATATTGCTGAATTCCTACAATCAAATTTGTAAAAATGCATTAAAATACAATTCTGTGCTCCCGTAAACATGTGTACGTAAGATGCATGTATGATCCGTCATCAATGACCTGTAAATCATAAAACCAATAGTGATCGTGTTTCTCCGATCAATACACATGTGCCCTGTTCAACGGTCTCCCCTGAAAAGAAATTAATATTCTAACTCCAAACGTCACGTGACTTCAAAACACCCTCGCGAGCGCGGACCTAAAATTAGAATAAAACATTCCATATCCAAATATAGAAAGTGAAACTTCCAAGACAAAATGTTACTCAGTTTTTTCCTACAAGTTCAAACAAAATGCACACACAGCACGTTAAAGAAACCATGAAGTACGAGTTCCAATAGAAAATAGAGTAAATTTAAAATAAAAGAAGATGTAATGACTTTTATTCATTAGGATATCCTTAGGCTGTCCATTTTGGGAGTGCAGGACGTAAAAGTACGCAGCCACGTCGTTGGTCAGACTTTAAGTCCTAGACCTCGCTAAGAGAGGGAAAGTGCCATGCAGACTTTCAATCAATCTACCAACCAACCAACCAACCAACCAACCAATCAAATAATCAATCAATCAACCAACCAACCAACCAACTAATCAATAAATATGTTTAATACGGGGTCCAAGATCGCATTTGTGTCTTTTTCGCTTGTTCAAAGAGACCCTATCCCATGGGTTTAATTAGTATATCAGTCAAGCAAGCAAGCAAGCAAGCAAGCAAGCAAGCAAGCAACCAACCAACCAATTAACCAATCAATAAAAAAAATCAATTCATGTCTCAGAGGGGAAAGAGCTTCTAAAAATTGTTTTTAAAACTGATTTATATTTATTATTTTTTTTTTCCGCCAAATTTTGTCCTTGCGATAAATATTTGTTTTTCGCAATATGTCGCTTAGATATTTCTCATATTGTATCGTATAGTTTATGCGCTTTTAAATTTCACCCTGCTAAGACGAACAATTTTCTATGTAAGAGTTATCTCCCTATTCACTGTTTATCAAGTGTGTACATCTCCTTTGTAACAAAAAAGATATCGACAAAATTCTTTTTCTAAATTGTTCGTTACATCCTCAGGAATTTTTGGCTTATTTGGATCGAAGCGATTCGATGAAATTTTATAGGAGTTATCTACCTTTACCAAATAAATTTGTCGGTAAGTATTTTTAACTCATAAACCCTTAACTGTATAACCCTAGAATGTTTTTATTTGAGACCCCTAGGTCCTAACCTAGAAAATGAAGTCAAGGTCAAAGGTCAAGGTCAAGCTCTCAGTTTTGATATTTCCTTGTTTTTGCATTTTCTTCAACACTTTTAAATATATCTATAAAAGAACAAGTGCAAAATGTTTGCTTAATTGTAATGAAGATATGTTAAGTTTGGTCTGAAACAATCTAATGGCATCAAATAGGAGTTAGTGCCCTTGAAATGTCCAATTATAAGGTTAATTGATTATTACTTCAACATGGTTCATTAAAAACCCATATGACCTTTTACAAAAGGTTGGGTGACATATGACCTTGAAAAATGACAACCGGAAGTGACCTTGAGAAAACCGTAAGTAGCCATTTTTGCACTTTTTTCATGGAAAAGTACTAGAAATCCATATATTTTTTGAATGGGCATACATTAACCTATCATTTGAGACCGAAAGTAACATTTTATAAACCGGAAGTAGCATTTTTATCTCCCTTTTTACAGGCAAAAGTATATATAAACCATATATTTTTGGAATCAGTGTAAATAAAGCTGTCATATGAGACCAGAAGTGACATTTTCTAAACCGGATGTTGACAATTATCTCCCTTATTTCAGGCAAAAGTATATAGAAACCATTCATTTATTGAATCAGTATGAAGAAACCTATTTTTGAACGCCATTAGTAACTTCGAGTAAACCAGAAGTATCTTCTTATCAATTATTTAGAAAATTGATGTGGAAAGACCTTCAATTATTCTTTAAACAATTGGTTTTTAATTATTATTATTTTTTTTTTTCCGCCTAATTTTGTCTTTGCGATAAATATTTATTTCGCAATATGTCGCTTAGATATTTCTCATATTGTATCGTATAGTTTATGCCCTTTTAAATTTCACACTGCTTAGACGAACAATTTTCTTTGTCAGAGTAATCTCCCTATTCACTGTTTATCAAGTGTGTGCATCTCCTTCGTAACAAAAAAAGATATCGACAAATTTAAATTCCTTTTCTAAATTGCTCGTTACATCCTCAGGAATTTTTGGCTTATTTGGATCGAAGCGATTCGATGAAGTTTTATAGGAGTTATCTACCTTTACCAAAAAATTTGTCTGAATGTTTTTTTAACTCATAAACCGTTAAACGTGTAACCCTGAAATCTTTTTATTTGAGGCCCCTAGGTCCTAACTTAGAAAATGAAGTCAAGGTCAAAGGTCAAGTTCTAAATTTGGACTTTTCCTTGTTTTTGCATTTTCTCCAACACTTTTAAAGATATATATAAAAGAACAAGTGCAAAATGTTTGCTTTATTGTAATGTTTGGTCTGAAACAATCTAATTACATCTAATAGGTGTTAGTGCCCCTGAAATGTCTAATTATAAGGTTATTTGATTATTACTTCAACTTGGTTCATTATAAAGCCATATGATCTTTTACAAAAGGTTGGGTGACATATGACCTTGAAAAATGTCAACCGGAAGTGAACTTGAGTAAACCGGAAGTAGCCTTTTTTGCACTTTTTCATGGATAAGTACTCAGAATCCATATATTTTGTAATATAAATACATAAACTTTTCGCTCAAGACCAGAAGTGACTTTCGATAAACCGGAAGTGGCCAATTATCTCCAGTTTTACATGCAAAAGAATATAGAAACTATATATTTTTGGAATCAGTCTAAAAGAAGCTATCAAATGAGACCGGAAGTGACGTTTACTTCACCGGAAGTAGCACATTATCTCCCTTATTTCACTCAAAAGTATATAGAAACCATTCATTTATTGCATCAGTTTGAAGAAACTTATGATTGGATATCAATTTTAACTTTGGGTAAACCGAAACTAGCTTATTTTCAATAACTTTGAAAATTTATGTGGAAAGAGCTTCAATTGTTCTCTGAACAGTTGGTTTTTAATAAAATTTTTTCTTCTTCCGATACTTTTATTTCTTGCGTATAAATTTTGTTTCGCAAGATGTCGCTTAGATGTTTGGTATATGATATCGCACAATTTATGCGCCTATGAAATTGATCCTACTTAACCGAAAAATACTTTTCTTTGTGGGAGTTATCTCCCCAAACTCTGTTTTCCTTGTGAGTGCATCTCCTTCGTAACCATAAAATAAAGCGACAAATTTATTTTTCCAAATTGCTCGTTATATCCTCAGAATGTTTTGTCCAATTTTGAATGAAGCGATACGAAGACTCCATATGAGAGTTATTCCCCCTTCTGTATTTAACATAAGTGAAACATTAATGTATAGCATGAATGGTAAGTGAAAGAGACCTTAGATATATTGATTTGGGGTCATTGGTTCACTAAAATGAAATTGAGGTTAAGGTCAGAGGTCAAGGTCATATTCTAAATTTTAACTTTTCTTTGTTTTATGATCTTCTCTGTCACTTTTAATGATATATATAAAAGAACTAGTGCAAAATATTTGCCTGATTATGATGAAGATATGTTACATTGGTTTGAAACAATCCAATGACATCTTATAGGAGTTATTGTCCCTGAAATGATTAAATTTAAGGTTAATTGATTATTACTCCAACTTGGTACATGATTAAGCCATAGGGTCTTTTGCAAACTGTTGGTTGTCATATGACCTTAGAAAATATCAACCTGAAGTAACCTTGAGTAAACCGGAAGTAGCCATTTCTGCACTTATTTCATGAAAAAGTACCATGAAACCATATATTTTGTAAATTCGCATACTTAAACTTATCATTTGAGACCGGAAGTGACCTTCAATAAACCGGGAGTACATAATATCTCCCTTATTACAGGCAAAAGTATATAGAAACCATATATTTTTAGAATCAGTGAGAATAAAGCTATCATGTGAGACCGGAAGTGACATTTTTTAAACCTGAAGTTGACAATTATCTCCCTTATTTTAGGCAAAAATTTATTGAAACATATATTAATTGAATCAGTATGAAGAAACCTTTGGTTGGACGCCAATAGTAACTTTGAGTAAACCGGAAGTAGCTTCTCATGAAAAATTTAGAGATTGATGTGGAAAGCCTTTCAATTGTTCTCTGAACAATTGGTTTTTGATTATTATTTGTTTTCTTCTGCCAAATTTGTTTCTTGCAGTGTATAGTTGTTTTGCAAGATGTCGCCTATATATTTTGCATATGATATCAAGCAGTTATTGCGCTTTTTAAATGACCCTGTTTAGTCGAACACTTTTTATTGTAAAAGTTATCTCCCCAAACACTGTTTTTGTTGTTCGTGCATGTCCTCCATAACCGTTAAAGAAATCGACAAATTTATTTACCAATTTGCTCGTTATATCTTCAGGATGTTTTGTCCAATTTTGACCGAAGTGACACGAAGACTCCATATGAGAGTTATTTCTCCTTCTGTTTTTGACATAAGTGATCTATTAATGAATAGCATGAATGGTAAGTGAAAGAGACCTAAGGTATTTTGGTTTGAGGTCCTTGGTTCACTAAAATGAAATGGAGGTCAAAGGTCAAGGTCATATTCTAAATTTGGACTTTTCCTTGTTTTATGATCTCCTCTATCACCTTTTAAGATATACATAAAAGAACTAGTGCAAAATGTTTGCTTCATTGTGATGCAGATATGATACATTTGGTCCGAAACAATCAAATGACATCTTATAGGAGTTATTGTCCCTGAAATGGTTAATTTTAAGGTTAATTGATTATTACTCCAACTTGGTACATGATAAAGCCAAAGGGTCTTTCGCAAAATGTTAGGTGACTTATGACCTTGAAAAATATCAACCGGAAGTGACCTTGAGTAAACCGGATGTAGCCATTTTTGCACTTATTCCGTGGAAAGGTACATAGAAACTATATATTTCTTAAATGAGCATGCATAAACCTATCATATGAGACGGGAAGTGACCTTCAATAAACCAGAAGTAGCTAAATATCTCCCTTATTACAGGCAAAAGTATATAGAAACCATATATTTTTGGAATCAGTGTGAATAATGCTATTCTACGAGACAGAAAGTGACATTTTAAACCGGAAGTTGACGGTTATCTCCCTTGATTCAGGCAAAAGTATATAGAATAATATATTTATTGAATCAGTATGAAAAACATATGCTTGGACGCTTATATCAACTTTGAGTAAACCGGAAGTAGCTTCTCATCATTCTGATGTGGAAAGACCTTCAATTGTTCTATGAACAATTGGTTTTTAATTGGTTTTTAATTGTTTTTATTAATTGTACAATTCAAAATGATTCTTTTGATACGCAGTACACAATATGAATTTGGCAGTCCTGATAATTACTTCTAAGCCTTATTTAGTTACGTTAATGTCTATTCGGGATGCATGACTTTGATGTTTCTTTGTCATCATTCTCAATACAATTTTCGAGGGTATATCTATTTTATCAAACATGCTTAAGTGCTTATCGGTTAAATATTTATAATGATATGGTTTTCTCTTTTAATAATGTGAAGATGGAAGCACCGGCATGATGGGTAACAACAATGCAAAGTTCAAGACAAAAGATAAAGACGACACCGCAAGAGGAAGTATTCCACCGTGTAGCGAGAAGTTACATTCAGGATGGTGGTTTCAGCAATATTGTTCTACTGTCAATTTAAATGGAAAATGGACCCCTGATGAAAGTATTGACTCAATGAATTGGCAGTACTGGGACCCTTATTTTACTAAGGGTTTGGAAAAATCGTCCATGAAAATTCGTCGTAAATAAAGTAAATTTAACAAGAATGACGAAAAAGTTAACAATAATCTTTTCAGATCAACTGACATCATTTTGCTAAATGGTAGCGTTGATGTTATGATAACATTTTTATTAGTCTTGCTCTATTTTACTTTTCGTTTAGACAATATCAAACGAAAACATTAATTTCCATTTACTTATTCAAATAAAATGTGTGTTGGAACCTAGAGCTATGCCTATGTATACCTACTTATAAGTCATACATCGCTGCTTTTTATGATATTGTGTTCACTAGGTTAACACATTTGAAAATAAAAGTAAGATAATAACTATGACAGTAACATTTCGCTCATTGTTAAAAAATGTTGTTTTCATTAAAAATGTGATAATCTTTTGTTTTAAGATTAAATATATAATTACATAGAAGTGTTCATTCGACGAAGAAGATCCTCTTGTCTTTTTGTCCCCCATCGGCGGCCTGCGCCATGGGAGATATGATAATGCTCTCCACCCGTCCGTACGACCATCCGAAAAACACCAATGCTAAAAATCGTTCGACAGAAAGCTTGCTTATTTGTCGTCATATTCTTTTGACCTTATTGTACCGTCGTTTTGATTTGACCATGTACTGTGTACAGGAGATTTGGTTTTAGTATTTTAACAATGACACATTTTGAACGCAATTCCTTTAAGACGATTTAACAGAAAGACCTCATACTTTGTAGAATGGTTTGCCATCTTGTGTCGTTGACCATAGCATGCATAGTGTACCATCATTTTGATTCGAATACTTGTACTGGAGTTATTGTACTTTGATAATTTTATTTATAGTATTTTAAAAATGAAACCTTGTGAACGCAACTCATCTGAGACCGTTTTACAGAAGCTTTCATACTTGGTAGGATTTATTTTCATCTTCTAAAGTTGTACTAAATTGTACCGCCTATGTGATTTGACCATTTTTACAGGACCAATGAGACTTTGATCTTGTGTTGGTATATGGTACCACAAAGAGCACATATGAACGCAGCTTCTTTGAAAACGTTTGACAGAATGCTTTCACAGATGGCAGGATTGTTTACTACCATACGAGCCAGTTCATGCGAAAAAGGTATAAAAAGTTTTGTGATGAACTTTACAGGACACGTTGTTAAAGTTTGTATAAATATTTTTGAAAAACGATTTTATCCGAAAAAAATGATATTAATGTAAACATTCATAAAATTGTCAATTCTGTCCCGAACTTGTCGGTTAAAATGGCAAAAGACGTAGAATTATCTGAAGTTTTGTACTTAGGCAAGTACAAAATCATTTGTTACGCGTAACAATGCTATACTGAGCAGAAATTGAACCATTTACGACACTATAGAGAGAAAAGGTCAACAATTTTCTTCACCCTACATATGCCTAAAGAAAGGAAGACAACAGTTAAACGTATGGGAAAATACAAAAATTATGTCACTTTGTGTTTTGAAATTTAAGTTAAGTTAAGTTATTTAATATTATGTAAATCAACCGTCCGTAGACAGGATTCGAACCGTAGCCCCATTAAATTGTACATATTTCTGAATAGTAAGCGAGAGCCTTGTCCCCACTGCTACCCGAGTGAACATAATCAAAAGGCAAGTTAAGACATTTAAATTATACGTGGAAAATGAATAAAGAATATGAAATAATTGAGCAAAATCTTTAAAACACAAGGGGGAGTGGTTGAGGTGTCAGCACTGAAAGATATGTGTAGCTTACAGCTTAAGGGTATGAGGAAAAGTAATGGTGTTTTATAGATCACAAGTCTGCTACCAATAATCATGTTCACTTTTTAGAATTTCGCATTTTTTTCGTTTTTGTACATTTTAGCATGGACTGGTTCATATATCATTGACCACATTGTACCATCATTTTGATTTTAACTTATGGAAGTTATAGGACTTTGACAATATTTTGAACTATTGCACCACAATGCCACCTTGTGAACGCAACTCCTCAGATACCGTTTAATAAAAAGCTTATACTTGTTTGCCTTCATTTGTAGTTGACAATGTTATACTGTAATTTTGATTTGACCATTTTACTGCAGTTATGGGATTGTGACCATTTTGATAATTTACTACAATAGCACAACTCCTCTGACATTGTATGACAGAAAACTGTCATACTTACTATATAGGTACAATAATATACTGTCATATTGATATGACTATTGTTTTTGAAATTCTGGAATTTTATTTACAATCCTACCACCATGACTACGATGACAATGAAAACGAAACTTCTCTGAGACCTTTTGACAGAAAGCTCTCATACGTGGTATGATTGTTTGCGACCACGTGTTATTGACTATTTGTACTGTCATTATGATTCCATAATTATATGGTAGAACTGAGACTTTTTGTTGGTTATGGTACACAATGACACCATATGCTGTATCGAAAAACACTTTATAATGCAATCTATGTTCCGGGTCTTTAATCATATACTATACACATGGTTTAATCCTCATTCAAACAGAGAGGTTGGATATTACGCTACGGAGTAGTAATCTCCTTTAAATATTGTAAATTATATAATTTACCTAATGGAGACATCTGGAGAAACAGCATACTTAAACATAATGTAGAATGGTAGCAAATGACACTGCAATGTATGCTCCTAACAGCTTTTTTGTTATGTGTTGCACACTTATATTTTTAAACGTGCTACAACTGAGTGCTTATATATATATATATATATATATATGCGTGTGTTTGTGTGTGTGTGTGTGTGTGTGTGTGTGTGATGTTTATGTTTACATGTGTATTTATATTCATTTGATGTGTGTCATTTCTTATTTACATTTATATGTGTCATGTCTTATTTATATGTATGTGTGTCTATATTTAATGTCTAATGTTTAAAGCATGTTCGACTTTAAATAAAGTTTTTATATTTTGTATTTTATAACTGTAATGTATATGTCATTGTATGTTACAGTACACATTGGAATTCAATAGGAGCCAGAATCCTCCTAGTATAAATCAGAATTCCAATATATTCTGTTAAAAATTGGAATATTCAGATTTGTGCTAAGATGATTCTGGATTGTACTACATGATTACTAATAAAACACAATGAAAGAAATCTTTTGGATTCTATAATCTTTTCTAAAATTAAAAATATCATAAGTTCATATGAAGTATTTTAGGGTTTTTAACAGTAATTTAGTGTACATGTATTTCAGAAGATTTGATCATTCATCAAATTATTGATACCTATATATGCAAGGTTAAACACTTCAACTTTTTGGAAAACTTTGAGTTATTATCAGGACATTCTTGTCTATCAGATAAGAATTCATTTATGT
Source organism: Mytilus californianus (assembly GCF_021869535.1). Lineage (NCBI taxonomy): Eukaryota > Metazoa > Mollusca > Bivalvia > Mytilida > Mytilidae > Mytilus > Mytilus californianus. The sequence continues at coordinate 4,030,466 of NW_026262669.1, read as the reverse complement.
TAATGATGTCTTTTATTACAACATTTAACAAAAACATATCAAATTCGCAATCACAAGTATGTCACAAAATTTATATTCAGAAAACAATCTTTTTTATTTACAGAAAATATTTTTCTTCAAACTCTGTTCAAGGAGTCAAGTCAAAATTACTTGCTTATCAAAATACCATAAACAAAATATTAGCAAATGTTATCATGAATTAAAGAATGTCATGCAAGGGTATGCATATTACAGTATTTTGTATGCAATAAAGTATTGAAAATGGCATGATATTATCATTTATTTTGTTTTATTTTTGTTTATCAATTGCATCAGTAAAAATATTTAAGGAATGATTGTAATATTTTTTCTGTCTATTCGAAATAACATAAAAAATGTGGTGCACACTAAAGAACCCGCGTAGCGAGTTATTTTAAAGTGTGCACCACATTTTTTAGGTAGACAAAAAACTTTCAGCCAATCAGAAGACGTGTTATATCCATAATTAAATTGTTATAGGATTAAACGCCTTTTTAAAGGAATTTATTGGTGTATACTGGACCAAGTCACTCACAAACATATCATAAAAGTCCATCTATACACCAATAAATTCCTTTAAAAAGGCGTTTAATCCTTATAATTCTTTAAAATTGAAGATAGGGAATATATTTTTCCACACCCGTAACCTCTACCACACGTAAGTTGTATATTTGTGTCATTGAATAGGCCTGGCGCATGAATATATTTGTTGGTTAACGCAAAAATATGTACTCCATGAAATTTGCTATCTGATAAAAAAAGATAAACAAAAACTCTTTTTATCATTCAAACGAATGTTTTTGTGTATTTTTTTTTTTGATTTAACGATTAACGTACAGTGAAAATAAATTTTGTTAACGTCGGTGTTATGATCGCCGCCATCTTGTTTACATTGGTTACGAAAAGTAGTTCGTTCAACGTCGTCTATCGAAAAATAATCAACGTCAGGATCAACTACCGGAAGTCCTCTCGACCAATCATATCAACGTTTTCCCTAATATGCAAATCATATAAGAATTATTGAATAATATTTTTTTTTAAATCCAGTAAAATCCATAATCATATAGACTATTGTTAAAGTAATATCCTGGATCCTACTAGAAATGTAGTACAATCCAGAATCCTCCTAGTAAAAATCTGTTTATCCCAATTTCTACTAGAAGACATTGGAATTCTGATTTGTACTGGATTTTAATTAATATAAATCAGGATTCCAATTTTTACCAGTAGATTTTGGAATTTTAATTTGTACTAGGAGGATTCTGGATCCTACCGAATTCCAATTTGTACTGTAACATATACGTAACGTAAGTATAGGGGTAAATTCAGTAAATAAATAAACGTAATTAAGGACCGCCCATTTTGGGGAGAGCTTTCTTGATAAAACTGAAGTGCTGTGCTCCACTGATTGGTAAGTAATGTTTGTAATACATATTTTTGATAAGATGGATTAAAACTAGGGTTTAAAAAAGTAATAAAATGAATGTTGAATGCCCTTAATTTGTTAACTACAGGGTTGAAAAATAATGGGGGTCAGTGTTGCAATTAAGTGTGAATCTGCAGTATTTGTAAAAAATGACATGAAAGCTTCTGATTTCTTAAGGTAAACCAGGCTTAAATTTAATTCCAGTGATAGGTTTGCATAGAGGCCAATGGAAGATTTTGTACTGAATTTACTCCTATACGACTCATAAATAACATGGTCAAATTGGATTATCTCCCGTTAACCAGAAAGATTTTAAACTATAAACGACCCATATGTAAAATATGTTCCATCGACCACTACATGCACAACGAATACATAATATACTGTAAACCAATTTTTTTTCGCGGATACTTTATTTCGCGTTTAACCCTTTCTTACCAACTTTGCGGCAATATATTTTCGTGCTTTTCTAATTGTTATGGTGTATTCATATAGGGAAAGGTCCAAATGCTACAAGCTCGCGACGATATATATATTTGCGTTATTTTTCTACTCGCGAAAGTTGAAAAATAAATGGCTGGCGAAAATAAGTTGGTCAACAGTATGCCAGATAGAACCAATACTTCAGTAAAGATTAAATCTAGTGACTTGTTCGTACGTCTCTATATGTCATAAAAACACGAACCAAGAATTAATTGAAATTCTACTCTTATTCGACTGTCGGATATTTATTGCTGGAGAAAAACCTTTTATGGAAAGTGTCATGATAATATCTGTTTTAATAACTGAATTCATGTTGGAATTATAAGTTTCTTCATACTTTACTATATAACTATCTTTACAATTGCGAAAGTGAAGTCCAAATTGTTAAATGATATATTCATGTTGTATAAATGTATTGTTTTTATTTGCGTAACCTTTAAGCAATAAAGTTATATTTAATTACCAGCATGAGTTTTGTATAAGCCAAAAATCAATTTCTGGAATTTTAAAGATTAAAACTAATATTTCAAACCATTGAAATGAATGCATGGAGTTCGGGATTATACAACAATGAAACAACAACCCTACGATACAAAAAAGAATAGAAAACAGCTAGAGGTAAACATTTAACGACAAAGTCCCTAAATGAAAAATAAAAGTTATGCGGTTCTGTTAATTACTTTTATTAAGCTTTCATTTGTATGCATATCGCTATCAATAACTCTTTGGTTTTCTACACGTTAAACATGTTGAAGTTAATTCAGGGAACGCGTGAAATGCGTATTTTTTTGGTAGAATTAGTAAACTTACCTAGGCAAAATTGACAGAATTTGAATTTTCATTTATGCCGCATTTTGATATTTCTCTTACCCAATATACTGCTGCTTTTTGGTATACATTTCTAGTTAGATGTAACCGTTGTTTACCGATGTTCAAATCTTGCAAATCCATTAAGAATAGTCACATCCTTTGCAATGAGATGAGATTTTTAACATTTGTTTAGTCTTTTTAGATGATATTATTGTCTACTCCGCCAATATTGAAGAACATTTGAAACGTTTAGAAGTTGTTTTCAAGAGATTACGGGAACATGGTTTAAAACTGAAACCTTCGAAATGTCATTTTTTTAAACGAGAAGTCCGTTATTTGGGCCACGTTGTTTCAGATGAAGGAATTCAAACCGATCCAAATAAAATCAGTGCAGTTCAAGATTTTGAAATACCTACAACAGTTAAAAAGTTAAAGTCATTCTTAGGTTTAGCAGGATATTACCGTCGATTTACACAGGGATTCAGCAAGATTGATACTCAGACACAATATCGCAATAATGAATAGGATACAATCGACAAATGCACATATAAGACGACTGGTCAGGTAGCTAATGATCTATATAAAAATAAAAAAAGATGTGGTATGATTGACAGCTTTCAAACAATTCTCAACCCAAATGAAGTAGAAGTTAGCAACTATAGGTCACCATTCGGCCTTAAAAATGAGCAAAACCAATATCGCATTGCTATTTCCATCAAACCCAGCACATATATCATTAGTTAAGAACGTTCATCATTTTAATGAAAGTGTTTGATTTGTATTTGGTTTTAAAATCAATGTCGTTCTAAGTAAGATAGACAAGAAACAGTTTTCTACAATTTCTATTTTTGTAGTAAAAGTACTGTTTAATGAGATATAGTCGATCTTTCAATTAAGCACAAGGAATAACACTGTAGTCGGTAAAAAATCAAAAATAAATGATATTATTGCAAAATTGTTGGACAACTTCAAACTATAATTTATGAAAAAAGCGATGATTTCAAATTTCGTCAACGTTCGATTTTTGTAGTAAAAAAATGAAAACAACACTTTATAAATGTCATGCGTCCGAAGCGCTTTTATGAATTTACTTTCACCAGAAACGCTTAAGGCTGAATATTTGAAAGCCACTGATGTATGAGAACCGAAACGGTAGAAGAACTCTATCACCCAAAGGACCTAAAAAAAATAGTCTAATCCATTTAAGGTCAACTTTGACTGAGGGAATTGAAATCGTAGTTTCCAAATAATTTATAAATTCATAAAAGGACAATTTTAGAAAAGTTTTTTATAAAACAAGTCAGTACCAAAGTACTGATTACTGAGCTGATGATACCCTCCGGGACTGTAACATAAGCTCTGTCCCATCGTATGGCGTTTGCATATTTCAATTGATAGGTTAGGCTCCTGCATTTTCACACATTACGGACTTCATTAGAAGGGGTGTGCTTACACAAAAAAAATGCTCCAAGAAAGTTGAGGAAGAATGACTGAAACAACACTTCATAAGTGTTACGGTAAACATCACAGGATTATTGACCGGTACGTTTTTGCAGTCGCAGATCGTCAGATATTAGAAACAATGGCTAATTTGTATTTTTTCCCGACTGCGTTCTCTTCCCGATTGGGACATTTCGACTAAGTGTAGATTCGGATGGCGGGTGATTCATACTGGCAGAGGACGCTTACCCTGTCGACGCATCCGGCGTCGCTCCATTTGGAGCTCGTCCGATTCTCTAATTTTTTGTTTGCTACCTTGATGTGTCTTCTTAATCAAAATATGCTATTTGAAAATCAGTAAACTACTGTCACTTAATTTATAGGATTGTTAGAAATAGTACTGTAAGATACCGGTGAATTAGGAAATTGGTATATTCTTTAAAATTTAAAATTTCATATCCTTATAAAACCGATCACAGGAGAATTCATGAGTAACAATAATCATTGGCTGTTACATTCTCTTCTATTTTCTCAATTTATAAGTCATACAGGGTGTGAATCTACTATCTATAATGAGTTTAGTAGGTAATCACTGTGTGTATAAAAAGGTGTTTTCTTTAGAGATATAAAACTGTTATGTTTTAAAAAAAGAATCAATCATTAATATCTAATTGTACATTTTGTTAACAAGATCATCCGTTTGAGTAAGACTTTGAATTGTTTTATTAACGATGTCTAGGTAACGTACGTATCGGGCGTAAAATGCATTTCATATTGAGCGAGGGATAAAAAACAAAGAAGATGTAGTATGATTATTAATGAGACAACTATCCACCAGATACCAAATGACAAGGATGTAAAAAACTAACGGTTATCACAACGCCCTCAACAATAAGCAAAACTATACGGCACAGTAAGCTATAAAAGGCCTCGGCATGATAAAAGAGAGGCGAAAGATACCAAAGGGATGTTCAAATTCATCAGTCGAAAAACAAACTGACAATGCCATGGCAAAAAAAATGGAAAACGACGAAAAGACAAAAATCAGTACATAAAACACAACATAGAAAATTAAAGACTGAGCAACTCGAACACCATCAAAAGCCGGAGGTGATCTCAGCTGCACCTAAAGGGTAAGCAGATCCTGGATAAAATGTATAACACGGTTCAAATGTGATTATCTCTCGTTTCCCAGAAGTAATCTCAACTAAAAATAACTCAAATGTTAGTTATGGTCCAACGTCTATCATAACTCAAATGTTAGTTATGGTCCAACTTCTATCATTACTGCAATATATGCATAGTATACTCATCATAGATACCAGGATTAAAATTTAGTACGCCAGACGCGCGTTTCGTCTACAAAAGACTCATCAGTGACGCTTGAATCAAAATAGCTATAAAGGCCAAAAAAGTACGAAATTGGAGAGCATTTAGGACTCAAAATTCCGAAAGACTTTGCCAAATACAGCTAACTAAAGGTAATTATTCCCGGGGTAGAAAATCCATAGTATTTCGAAAACCTCAAAGTTTTGTTAACAGTTAGTTTTATAATTATCACCATATCAATGACAATTCAAGTATGTTTGAAAGCTCCAATATTTATTAGTTAAATATGTCTAGAAGTCTGAGGTTTTGTTATTGTTGTTTAGATAACTACATTGGAAAATAAAATGCTTAAAGATAATAAAGCCATAGCAAATGGTTAAGAGTTGGAGTTGGTCATGGTGCAAAGAAACAGGACCATAATAATATTAGAACAAATGGTGCACTTATTCAACAGACATTTGTGATCGAAAAAAAAACCCAACTTGTGTCAATATTGTCAAAATAAGTAATGTTTAATAACAAAATTCATGCATGAATACATAATTCCTTCATGCTTTAATCTAAAGCTCGAAAATGAATTCCGCATCGGTAAATTATGTAAACCAATGAAACGATATAATGTTCGTTCTTGTGAAGCTGTCTTAATGTTGTGTTTGTATTTCTATATTTGTTTGGTTTTTTTATACAATACAATTATATATAATTTATTTGCTGTTAGTTGTGTAATCATAACACTCTTCTATGTTTAAGATTTAATATTAACATTTTCTTCAAGTAATTTGAAGTATAAGAGTGATTTCGTATTTTAAGTCTACTAAATATTAACCCAACTATATAAAAACTGCAAACCACATATCCTTGACTTAAAATACTAATTAAAGCCAACAACGACTTTGAAAACGTACGCTATTTTTTAAAAAATTAATCTTTTACTACAAAATCAATGTTCTTTTCGTAGGTATTATTGCATTTATACTTGACAACAAGAAAAAACCGGGAGTGATACCACGTGGAACTCTTGAAGGCAATATGACGGATAGGTTAATTGATTGTTATGCTACAGTAACTTATGATAGCATCTTTAATTGAAATTAAATTTGAATAATGAAATACAATAAGTATGATTTGATAACTATTAGTGGTATAAATAGGATTCGCGAACCTTATAGAATATATTTCAATGATTTTAATTACTAGTATATTTACCTTAGAACAGGACAAATTGAGTCATCTATTTTAGGGTGTTAAGGAACAGTGTCTTATATATATTTAATCTAAAATGTAAGATAACGATGGAGAATTACAATGACATAATATTATGAAATATCCTAATTCAAGACATTATTATGAAATTTCATAATATTAGTTAATCGAATAATTTTGAAGCAGTGCATGTACTCATAGTTTTTACTATTGATCGATGACTAATTAGTGATGGATTGGTGACGGATCCCTAACTGATTGGTGACGTAGCACGGAAGCAACAGATCTGACTTGTTGTATCCTATCCGGACACCAGTCCCCGATAAAACAATATATAAATGATATGCAAGAATCAGAACGGGTGCTTAAAACTTTCAAATGTTTACTAGAAACAAACTTTATTACCAACTGTGAACTGTGAATCGTTGAAATGCATGCATATTGAATTTTTGCTCAGTTCAATAACACATTTAAGTTAACATTGTATTATGTTTCAATTTTTGAACAAATAACATATTTGTCTCAGTTCCTGTTGGTCACATGTACATGAGGGTATTCCATCAAGAGTATACAAGGTTGTCGGGTGAATGTCAAACTTGAATTAATAGACTGTGGCAAATTTTAAACGGATATGTAACATCTCTTCAACAATATTTTTATTTTCTGTTCTTTATAGATATGGTATGAGTGCCAATGAGACAACTCTCCATCCAAGTCAAAATTTAAAAAAGTAAACCATTATAGGTCAAAGTACTGTCTTCAACACGGAGCCTTGGCTCACACCGAACAGAAAGCTATAAAGGGTCCAAAAAATTACTAGTGTAAAACCATTCAAACGGGAAAACCAACGGTCTAATCTATATAAAAAACGAGAAACGAGAAACACTTATGAACCACATCAACAAACGACAACTACTGAACATCAGATTCCTGACTTAGGACAGGTGCAAACAAATGCAGCGGGTTTAAACGTTTTAATGGTACCAAACCTTCACCCTTTTTCTAAAACAATAGTGTAACATCACAACATAGAAAGACACACTATAAAATATCAACTGAAATAGCTTAACTCAATCAAAGGACATATTAACACCAATGAACATACAATGAACAAATAAATTTGACCTATGATACAATGCAAATACAAAATAAATAAACTAAGGGAAGAATGATAAAAGTAACATGTTATATCGGTATGAAATGTTAACAATTTAAGAAAAACAATATGCTCGAACAAAAATATCAGCCATTTGCAATTATTTTAAACACAGGTAAATGAAAAATAATTTTGTTGTTAGGTATACGTGTACAGTTCCAATAGAGAAAGGAAATATTTTTACAAAATAAATAATTTTGATGTTCATAGTACGAAGTGAAAATTTATAGTAATACCAAACACTTATCAAAGCTAGTATTTAGACCAGATATAACCCTGAATAACATTAAATAACAAAAAAGCATTACAATTAGTATCAACAGGTCAAATAAACAAGAAAGTACGATTTGAGAGTACTTGCAGTTACTGACAGCTATTTATATGCATTTAAACTAAGCTTAATACGTTTGTGATAAATTAAAAAAATAAACATCAGATGTATTTGAAGTCATTTTGTCAGTAAACAAATATAAGATCAGGCAAATATATCAAGTATTCCTTAAGAACGATTTTAATATAGGAACTCTTTTTTACTTGAAATTGTGTTTACGGGTTTGAAATACAGATATTTATTTTCTGATGAAATAGTTTATCATAATAATTCTTTATTTCATTTAAAATAAACATTTAACACTTTCTCGGGTTATTTTACGCTTTTCATCGTGTTCATGATTGCAAATCCGGCACACCGTTTTTAAGGTATTGTCTAAGGGATTATTTCCGAAAAAAAATTTAATTAAGAACTTTGTTTACCCTCTAGGATTATTAAAAAATGACGGACTTTTTCTACCATTGGGGTATTTTTTGTTCCGTTACTGAGGATATTTTCGTCCTTTACGAATCCATCGGAGAAATTTGACTCCAATATAGGATATATTTTTTCTCATAGGAAAACAACGGTAGTTTTTATCCGCTAAAACATGTTCTGTTCTTGAAAACTGAAAATGCAAGTCATATTATGAATAAGGTTGAATATTGTTTGCTTGCTGCAAAGTGCTGTGTATTATTTGCAAATTCAAAACGATAAAAGTCAAACTATGTGTTATGCAACTAAATCACCAATGACATGGAGTACATTTTTGCCTGTTCATGTACATTTATAACTTTGGTTTTTAAATCATATCAATTCCTTTTCATCCGAGCTTTCATTGTGGGGAATAATACAGAATACAGAATTCATCCATCAAATATACATTTAGTACGTTACGTTTGACGTTCGAATTGGTTCAACATCATAAAAAGTGAACTGTTAGGTCTTGTGTGTATCCTTCCCTCCGGATCGTTTTGTCTTTAGAGCTCAAAACGATATTATTTGTTTTGCCTGAGCATTTGAAAATTCTTTCTTCTTGATTTCATAATAAGGATAAATTCAGAAATGTGGAGTGAATTCGGAACGTTTTACATTAGTTAAATAATGAAATGCACATTTCATAAATTTACAGAAGTCTAAATTCGGTTGAAAATTTGCATATGTACGTCCTTGTTCATATTTATATCATAACATAATAATGCATCTAATAGTTGCCACTGGACGTTAAACAACCAACTATTAATTCATCCATCTCTTCCTAAGGATTGTTATAATTTGTATATCAACAACATGAATCAACTGCAGATTTACACTATAGTTAGGAGGCCGAAATTATTGCACACATAAACCACTCATTCACATCCCTACGTCACGATCCCCTCACAAATCAACACTCTATTTTCATGCATCCGAAACAATTTTCTGGATTTACTTTCACCAGGAACACTCAAAGCTGAATACTTGAAAGCCAAGAAAAAAAAAAGAAAAAAAAAGAAAGGAGTGAAGAGCTATATGACCAATAAAGGGCCTACACATTCTTTATGTGCCTGTCCAAAGTCAGGAGCATGTAGTTCAGTGGTTTTCGTTACTTCAAGTCTGTTATATTTGTTTTTTTTGTAAATTGCTTTGTTATAAATTAGGCCGTTAGTTTTCTCAATTGAATTGTTTCATATTTTTCATATTTTTCATGTCGAGGCCTTTTATAGCCGATTTTACGGTATGCGATTTTTCATCGTACGGTTGCCTATATTTGCTTACATCCTCTTCATTTGAACTTTTGTCACGTTGGCAATTATACCACATCTCCTTATTTTTACAGAAGAGCTAAATCCATCTATAGTCAACTTTGCCCGAGGAAGCTGAAACTTTCGTTTCTTCATAATTTTCTAAATTTATAAACTGACAATTTAAGAAATGTTTGTTATAAATCATGTTAGTACCGAAGCACTGACTACTGAGCTGATGATACCCTCGGGGACTAATAGTGCACCAGCAGCGGTATCGACTCAGTGCTGTAATAAATGAAAACAACACCTTATAACGGTAATTTTTAAATAAATTTCATACTTTCTTTAATTAAAACACAATATTGTTATGAGTTTAATTTCCATTTCAATTTAATAAAAAACAAAAAGAGATATCTGATCATTACATAAGCACTAAAATATTTCAGCTATGAAGATTTGTAAACCCTAAAATGAATCATATTTCCCTCGAGCAATACTCGCGGGAAATATATTTATTACTATAGTACAATAAAACCCAAAATCGGTATCAAACAGTGTTTGCAATTATTGAAATCAAGTAAAAAGAAGTGTATATATATATATATATATATATATGTGTAATAGGTATGGATTATTTCCCGATTCGGTACTAAATTATTTCAGGCTGTTTATATATTTGTTTGATAACATTTAATTTACATTTGATTTATTCTATTTAGTATCCATTTATTGAGCAAGACTGACATTTGAGTTTCTTTATTCATTTGGCGTTTGTGATCATTTTGCAATGCTATTTATTTTTTGCTTACCATTTTGAAGGAACTTATTCAAATGAAATAATAAAAAATATTTGAAAATTTATTAATCGCCTGAAGACGGGTTTGCCTGTCTGATTGCACTGTGGTGCACATTACAAATATAATAGGTCTAAAGACGGGTTGCCTGTCTCATGTTAAGCTATATATGAAAGTCTCGTGGCGTCATGATAGCTTAGCTTTAAGTAACCTGGTTGGCTGGATAGGGTCTAATGTAGGATTTTTGCTTGAAAATGCTTCAGCTGTGGTGACAAGTGAAATGTAATAATTTTCTTTGTGTTTACTTTCTTTTCATTAAATTGTTATTTATTTTACTGCTTTGTGTATTTAAAACCCCATACACTGTATCCAGAACCACTCTCCTCAGATATGTATGAATCGGAGGTGCGATGGGGATGCTGAAGTGCAATGGTTTATATGACATATATAGCTAGTTTAAAATCTAAGATTTGCAATTGTTATGAGCAGTATATTTGTTTCAAAGTTAGTAATAAAATTTGCATTTATTATTGTCTATATATTTATTAGTTACAGTTGTATACCAAATGAGAGATCGTCCTCTTTGATTTTCTGCATGTGGACATAATTCTGCGTTAACATTTATCTTTACTTTGTTCCTCTCATGAGATCCTCGTTTACCGTTATATTATAATAAGGAGAGTCCGTGGACCCGTATGTATTTAGAGACTGCCACGCTCCATCGTACGTAAAATAAAATTCGTAGATTTCGCGTTTCAGAGTCCTTCATATATATAGAATTTTACTCAGAACTCAGAAAGTTGATACTAGCGCGGGTAATGCTTATACCTATTAATTTTAGATGTCAGGTAACCGACTTGTGTTTGTGTTGGGTTGCTATCGAATTGATGTATTACCCGCGCATTCCATGGCGTTGTCAGTTTGTTTTCGATCTATGAGTTTGACTGTCCCTCTTGTATCTTTCGTCTCTCTTTTATTCATGCTATCGATAGCCCTACTTAAGGGTTGATTTCATACAGCGGCGTCATGCAAAGTACAGGCAGAAAAAACATGTAAGCACCAACCATTCATTTTGTATTGGCCGAGCATATTTTGTTTAGAAACAAACCTTTTTGTTTAATTTAGATAAAAACACAAAACTTTTTTTGCTAAAACGTTTTGGAATAAGGAATTTTCTTGGACATCAGTGTCGTTTTTATTTTTTAAACTAATTTTCAAACGACACAAACAGTTCATTTATTAGTATCTAACTTTTACCTATGTTGTTGATACAACTATAAATTACTTGTTCAAAAGATAATATAGTTATGTAATTTGACACGTGTCTAACGGTTCACTGATTTTCGGCAATATAAAAAAAAAAAAAAAACACGTGCCTAAACATGATTCAATTACTCATTTATTTGTGACTCTTTTTCTATAAAATTTGGAATTTGCATGTATGCATTAAATATCAATCTCTACCATTATTTGATTTTTCATTCATGTAACAGCACCCACTACGGATTCATTGAGAATTCATAGGGGGTGAGGCCGAGAGGCCGAATATCCAATGGATTTTACTTACATTCTGTTGATCCGTAGGGGATGTAGCTTGGAATTGACCTTTGATCCAGACTGTTTATTTCGTTCTAGTTTTGACCATGTTTATTCTTGCACGCTCGCGATGTTTTGTTTTCGATTTCAGCGATTATTTTTCCTAATGATCCTATCGTTTTAGCCATCAATTGATGTTCGTAAGCATTGTTGCATTTTTCTTCGTAAATACATTATGTTAACTCGTTATGTATTTTGCTTTTTGTTTAATGTTTCCAAATAGGAAGATATGCCTCATTATACTTATCAATTCTATTTTGGCCTCCAGTGTTCTTTATGAAATTGAAATCATGAAAAATTCATGGCACGCTTTCTGATTCGGAATTACCGATGGTGTATAAGTAGAACCCATGGTTGCTATTTTCGCACAGAAACCAGTGCTTTGGTATCTACACAATTTAAATAATAAATTATATTATAGTCAATTTTAGATCCTTTGATAAATCCACAGGATTTACGCATTTGGTCTCCCATAATTCTGGTAAAGTGCATTTTAATTAAAAATATTGAAAAAAAAAAACCACTCATATGAAATAATAATTGATAAACTGTTTGATCGGATATTATCTAAATGCTATATCTAATATTTGATTTTAATGTTTTATATTAAATTTAACTCATAGATAGGATATAATGTATATACTGTATTTCATATTTGATTTTAAATATTTTATATTTTAATCTAAAATGACTATCATTTTAACAGATTCTAATGTTGTGCATCGATGATTATTGCAGGCGAATTTGATAATAAACACTATCTTTCATGTAATATCTTTTTTAGTATAATCATAATATTTCTTTGTTATAAACTTAATGGTCAATTCATCTCTCATTTTATATGAAAGATATTTACAGATAGATAATCTATTTTATTAAAGCGTCACCATCCATTACAATATCAAAGAAATGTTGAAATTGTAAACGTGCATGTGTGGTCTTTCAAATATTTTCCAACAACAAAATAGACATTTTTCAAAATGGCTAAATCAGAATATCAAAACGAGGCTAATTTCTTTCGCTATTATATGTGTTTATATCAACAATAGTCAGACTCTTTTTGAAAATATTTTGTGACTCCAAAAATGCCGTTTCCAAAATGCAATTGTCAGATGCAATGTGGTGTCTTTGTTCTGTCAGGTTCTGTCTGGGGGTAATCACTTTAACTGGTTCTTCAGCAGTGTTAACATTTGACTCTTCCTCTTACGTTGCAGTGTAGATCAATTTCGCAGATCCTCTCTCTGTTTTTTTTTTGTTTTCAGTAGAATATTGATTGAATTGACTTCATCTCTACATGGTAAACTAAGTGAATTGTTTCTCCAAAGACCCGTTACAAACGGTACCATTCTGACGTCAACTTCGACTTATGACTTTTTTCTCTTACGGAATGGTTATGTCGAATGACTCTGACCTCGACTAAAAACAGACTTTAGCAGTTTTAATCGTTTACGATGAAATTATGCTGTTTCTCCGTCTGTTGCCGATACCATACTATGATATAAGATGTAGATCTATTCAGATTGACGGCATTGAACAACACTGTAACTCGCCTATTTAACGTATGCCCGCGTTGAAGAAAATCCCGCGCTAAAATTCTAATTTTGTAGCTAATATACTTCACTTTAATGCCGTATGAATTTAAGCACCACCCCTTGCACATGCAAAGTGGTGTATATTTGAACTGACAATATAATAAAGTAAAACAGCGAATTTCATACCGTTCATTTTTTGTGTTGGTAGATTTGCTGCTTTATTGATGTATACCTTGCATCTTCTTTTATTTACATGCATGTTTGTTTTATGTGTGAAAAAGTTGTTACCTATTTACTAAACTTTCAAAATATCATCGCATTTTATAGCTGATGTTTATTACTAAAAACAAATTTACCAGCATCCATCCTTTCTTACAAAAAACAAACACAAAACAATACAAAAAGCAAAAGAAATACACAAAAATATCGTTGTCAGTACATAATACGAAACAAAAGAAGCCATTTCTTTCAGAAGTTGACATACGATGTAATGTGTTTGAAAACCTTATATAGTACACAATTTGCAAAAATTCCTCAGAGAAGGTATTTAAAAAAACCGGGGTCGTTTATATACGTATTCTATACGTTTGTTTGGTTTTTGGCATTTTCCGTATTTTTTGAAGTTGTGATCTGCACAGATAGAAATTGAATAGTCCCAAAAAATTTTAAACAACGACTCAATCATAAAATGAGTCTTTATCATGTTTTTTTCCTGAAAACAAACACTAATTTTGCCGAAGATTGAAACATTGCCGTAATATTATTCCTTTTTCATAAAATAATGTTTACATATAAGTTTGCACTGCAAGGTGTGTAGTGAAACTGCAGTCGTGTATAGGACTGAGTGTATCCCGTTCGTACGTTGAGGCGACGGTGCAACTTTTCGCAGAAGGATAATTCTGTCGCTCCAATAAGACCCGAGGTCCCCCATTATTTCACATATTGATTCAGTTTACCTACGCGAATAAAAATAGTTCAACACTTCGGAAAAATGAAAGTAGGGTTCAGGAAATGTGACTATAGGGGTGAATCATAGAATGCATAATGGTTTACTTTTATAAATTTTGACTTGGATGAAGAGTTGTCTCATTGGCACTAATACCACATCTTTTTATATCTATTAACTGAGGGACAACTATTATATAATCTCGGATTGTTATGTTAAACAAATACAAAATTTCACTAGGAACACCATGTGATGTGAATGAGTTTATGAAAGAATAGAAATCCGCATATTAGAAGCTTATTTAAAGGTAAGATCCACTATAGATACTGAGCTTTTGGTCCATGTTGAAGGCCTCGATGTGACTTATTAAACATGCATACAGAAATAGCATTGTCCTTTACATAGAGATATATATATTGGAACAAACATGTAGACAAAAATATCATAGGGTTCCATTGTCCCGTTATCATGCTTATGAAACTGAAATATAGAAATACAATTCAGTTGTCCCCATGCATGTAAAAGAACATACATATAAACATAACATTGGGTAACTCCCGATCCCCTATAGAAAATGAAGTATATAAATACAATAGGGTAGGCCATGGTCTTCTATAGAAAATTACATATAAACATACCATTGGGTTGCCCCTGGTCCCCTATAGAAAAAGTTACATATATACACATACCATTTTGTTGCCCCTTGACCTCAATAGAAAATTACATGCATGTATATACATATAATTGAGTTGCCCCGATTCCCATACAGAATGTTACGTATATATTAACAATTTGGGTTACCCCTGGTCCCCTATAGAATAAACATAATATATACGAACTATGTTGTTGCCCCTGGTCCCTTTAGAAAATTACATATGTACATACTATTAGGTTGCCCCTGGACACCTTAAAAATACATATATACGTACCACTGCATGGGTTGCCCCTGGTCCACCATAGAAAATTACATATATACATACCATTAAATTGACCCTGGTACCCTTCAGAAAATTACATATAAACATAAAATAGGGTTGCCCCAGGACCCCTTTGAAAAGTTACATATATGCATACTATTTGGTTGTCCCTGGACCCCTATAGAAATGTATATATATACATACCATTAGGTTGCCCCTAGTCTCTAGTCTATATATTCTACTTATAGAAATAACTTTGGGTTACCCCTGGTCCCCTATAGATTCTACTTATAGAAATAACTTTGGGTATCAGTGGTCCCCTATTGGCCTATAGTAGATATAACATTGGGTTACATGTGGTCCCCTATATTGTTTTAGTGATAGAAATAACATTTGGTTCCCTCTGGTCAACTTTGGCATTTACTGATTGAAATAATTTTGGGTTATCCCTTGTCCCGTATAGATTCTACTTATAGAAATAACATTTGGTTACCCGTGGTTCCCTAGAGTAGATAAAGCAATGGGTTACCTGTGGTCCCCTATAGATTCTACTTATAGAAATAACTTTGGGTTATCCATTGTCCCCTATGGATTATACTTATAGAAATAACTTTTGGTTACCCGTGGTCCCCTATGGTCGATATAACTTTGGGTTACCTGTGGTCCCCTATAAATTCTACTCATATTGGGTGAAAAAAGAGAACATACAGAAATTAACCAAATTTGGTTTATCTCACAGATTTTAAAGAAATTAACTCAAATATGAAGTTTTATAAATATTTCATGAAGATTGAGAAAATCCTGGGCCTTAACTATGATGACTCAGCATAAATTCACAGTTTACAGTATGCATAGTTTACTTAAAGCCCTGAATGCAAAATAAATTCATAATATATGCATATTTGTAAGTTAAATTGTTTAGAAGTGCTTATTTTTACTCTTCGCAGTCAGTGAAACTCATAGATCCTTTCTGAATATTATTGGTGGGGTGTTTTTGTCATGTCGATAACCGTTAAGTAAGCCGTAACACCTAAATCTGCTTTTTTGTATTTCTAGCTTGAATTTTTTATGCGGCATAAAAAATTCAAGCTAGAAATACAAAAATATCTCAACAAAACTCACAATAGTGTGTTCTATCCTGAATATGTACTAAATATTCTATATTGCTAGAAACAGAAGAATAATTTAGGAAATTTGAGGCCCAAGGGACAAAAAACAGAGAAAATTGCCTACTCCCTGGGTCATAAAACAAATAATTTAACTTGTAAATGCTTTGATTTTATGATTTTAAAGGTCTTTATATAGAAAACAATAACTGTGCTTGGAAGTTATGCAAAAATCAGATGTTAGCAGTCATTTCTATAAAATTATAAGAGAATTTATACATCAGACTGGTATCTGCATACATACAACTATTGCAAATATGGCTTTGTTTTAACACTTCTAGCTCATATATATGCTAAATTATGTCAGATATATGGTTAGTTATGATACTGTTGTGAGAAGAATTCTAAACTGACCATTTGAGGCAGAAATTGTGAACTTTCATTGACAAATAGGCATACAGTAAAATGTGGACTGGAGACACAGGCAGGATTGGCCATAATCTTGAATGTTGGAATGATTGACTGCTAAACATTACATTTACAGTATTCTGAAATGCTTTCAATATGTTATCAGAACAGTTTTAAACAGGTTCTAGACATTTCATGTCAGAAAACATGCAAATAGGGTAAGCTGGCAATAATTAAAGTCTTGTTGTCAAATTCTTTAAAAACAACGAAACAAGGGAGGGGGTATAAAATGTACAGTAAAAGAAAACTTAGAGTTTATACAGTGATTTATTTAAGGCTATAATTCTGATAAATAAGTATTAATGTGAGAAAAAGTGTTTTAAGAGAGTTTTCTATTGGAATAAATGTTTGTATAGGTTGCACGTTGTAAATACAGCTGTTTCTGAAACCACTCCTCGTTTGGGGAGATATAGAATATTCATAGATAATTAATTTTGTTTACATACTGGTTACCAGTTATGATCTGTATGTTTCATAACAGGCTATACATGACATAATAAGTATAAGACATAACTTGGGAATGTTACCAGTAAATATACATATGCATATTGTTTATATTGAAATCTGTGGTAATCCTACAGCCAAGGTAGTGATAGTTAAGAAATTTAGTGTTAGTTTGAACTCTTAGAAGTTCGGGGCATATACACGTTGAAAATATGTCGCGCAGCCCTATATTTTGACCTTTGAAAAAAATTGTAGTGCATATGAACTTTCCATTCTAGGATATGATTTTTTTCAAAACTTCATAGTAAAAGTGGTACAGTTTTAGCCGTATTAGGAGTTCCTATGGGAAATTGCATTGTCAATATTTACAGAAATGCAACCTATAGAAATAAATTTGGATTACCCGTGGTCCCCTATAGTAGATATAGCATTGGGTTACCCGTGGTCCCCTATAGTAGATATAGCATTGGGTTACCTCTGGTCCCTATATTGTTTAAGTTATAGAAACAACTTTGGGTTAACCGTGGTCCCCTATAGTAGATATAGCACTGGGTTACCTGCGGTCCCCTATAATTTTTTATTTATAGGAATAACATTTGGTTATCCCTGGTCCCCTTTTTGCATCTTACATTTAGAAATAAAACTGGGTTACCCATAGTCCCCAAAGAACATGCATATAGAAATAACATTGGGTTGCTGTAAATCCCAAATAACATGTATGTATAATAACGAAAGGTTGTCCCTGTTTTTCCTATAGAAAAATACATATAAAATAAAGTGAAACGTCAGTTATTTCAATTTGGCCTGTTATAGATGTTTCTTGTTTGAAATTCAACAGACATGAAAATAAAACTAATTATTTTTTTCAGTGTAATGCATGAACTTGCTAAAAGTGGCAAACATGTGAAACACTTAAGCTGGCTCACCCCAATATGGACCCCCGGTAGAATTTTTTTATTTTCTCATATTTTGTAGATCTTTTTATGCTGAATCCAAAAATGTAAAGAAACAAGGGGGCCACCAGGCTTGTTTTCCCCTCAAATGGAAGCGAAATGTGCGATTTTGACCCTATTTCCAAACATTTCAACCCTTTAAACAATAACGGCTACATCAAATTCAAAGACTTTTAAAACCAAGCCAGTATGATTTTATTATGTGAAAACACATTAAAATTTGAAATGTAAACATTTCCCTTGGTTGTTTTGGACTTAAAAATCCTTTTGTTTTCAGATTTATGTCTAAATAATGCATTTTCTAATTTCAGTTTAAGGCTAAAAATATAGGTTAAATCGATTTTTCGTAAAATTTCCCCGTTAAATATTTTTTAAAAACGGATATGTCAAAGCTATGAACTTTTCGAGCATTTTAAGATAAAATAAAATGGGGGTCATCAGGCTTTTAAAAAAGTTACGTGCTTTTGTTTAACCCCTCTATCCCATGAGGTCTGATTTCAGTGCACTCCAATAATTACTTTGTTGTGAATTCTTAAAATAAAATAATAAAATAATGTTTGTAACTATATCAATGGACGATAACTGAATATAAATGTGATTACCATATTACTGTTTGTTATAAAAAAAACCAAATTTTGATTATTTTGGTGAAATACGGTAATTTTGTCTGGCGCGAGTTGCTTCCCTCTAATTTGGCGCCTTAATCGGACAACAGAAATTTCAGGGTCGCCATTGTTGAGCAGCACACTGCAATGATGAATACGACCATGTACATAAATAACAGACTTAGTGGCGAATAGACAACGATGAAGGTAGAGTCATTACATTAGAAGACATAGATTTTAATATATTAGGCAGCAAAATGTTACCAGTATCACGAAAGATAAAAAGTGGGGGTTCTCTCAAAATACTCGCTACTGCAGAAAATCACTGCGGCTGAAACCTTGCATGGGTTAAATTTCCGTTCGATGTATAATCGTAATTGCTGGTATCTTATTTATGTGTTTATTTGACCCTTAACTGGCAAGTTGTGAACGTCATGTATAGCTTGTTCTGAAAAATATCCGTGTCAAACAGTCAAAGAGGAGGTGATGGACAGTTAAATTATAATGAAGCACCACAAATGTCCTTTTTGCGCTACCGTTAGCGTCAAATGAGTCTTGATTTTTTATCGTCATTCGTAAAATCTAATTTTGTAGCCACGTTAGGGTCAAATAGAGTAAAATAATTATCGTAAAGTCTAATGAGTAATGTAGGGAACCCCATAACTTCTCTCGGAAAGGGTCCATGAATCCCACTCCCTATCCCCAACTCCCGTTTCTCTTCCCTTTAACTCAAAAAATTTCTCCCCTTACCTCTACTTCCACCCCCTTGCTCCTTGACAAAAAAAATGGCAAAATATATTTCCCAGAATATTCATCCCCCCCTCTTTTCGAATTCTTGTCCTTTCACCCCAAATCATTTTCGCTCCAATTCACGTTCACCCCTTTTACATTCGCATCCCACACATTCGCACCCGGGTCTATTTGTACCCTTCCTTTTTTTAAATCGTGCTTTAGTTAGTCAAGTTAGTATAATTCTATAACATGATAAAATAAAGATATACTAAGTTTATTTCATTGTTTAAAAATAAAATGACTAACACGAGATCAAAGGGCACATGCTGTTAAAAACAATTATCTGGTCTTTTGTATATTTAATCTTTATAAGATTTACTTCTACCAAACTAGTTACTTTTAGTTTCACTTTAGACCAGGCTAACTAACAGACCAGATACCCACTTTTCCCGCTTCCTGATCCCTCATTCCCATGTTCCCTTACCCCTGTCCACCCCTCAAGAAGTTCGATTGTTTTGTTTGTTTTCTTGAGAATATAAACGGCCTAATTTGTAAATTATAACCCCTACAGTACGAGGCAATACATTTTATTGATGGATTCGTCTTGATCACATTTTTAAATACAAAATTTGTGTATCCCATATTCCAAACAGGGTACAAGACACCTCAGCATAATTTGGTTGACGAGGAGTACACATGTAGCTCAGCTGCATCACTATTTACACTTGGTGTGCATGTAATTTTATTTTGTTTGCTCATTAATGATTGCCACACATTCTTCATTTTTTTACGCCGTAGCGGATGGGGCATTAAGTTTTACCCTTGTCCATCTGTACGTACGTACGTCCCAAAATTGGTTTCCGTTCTCTAACTTTAGTTTGCCTCAACCAAATGTTATGAAACTTATACACAATGATTATTACCAACAAACACAGATCAAGTTTGAATTTTGGTGGCGTCACTAATACTGTTCTAGAGTTATGCCCCTTTACAAATGAAAAAATTGCTAAATTTTTGTTTCCATTCTCTAACTTTAGTTTGCCTCATTCAAATGTTATGAAACTTATACACAATGTTTATTACAACAAAACTCAGATCAAGTACAAATTTGGGTAGTGTCACTATTACCGTTCCTTAGTTATGTCCCTTTATAACTTTATATGCAAGCGGGGACATCATCTGTGGGACATCATCTGTGTCCAATGGACACATTCCCCATTTATTTAAAATATGAACTACATTATGCTTTTAAATGTCAGTCATATTGATTTTCTGACAGAATTACTCTGACATTTAATTTCAGGCTTCAAGTACATGTAAGATGAAGGAGTGATTTGTTGTGAAAGATCCTGGAATGTTCAACTTTATTGGAAACTATTGGCAAAGTACTGACAGAATTTACACTAGAAGCCAGTATCATCTTGTCTTACAATTGGGAACTATATGTAAAGTGCTGAAACTTAAAAACAACATTAGAAGCCAAGATCAACAATACTTGGAACTACATGTATAATCAAAGTACTGTCAGAATCCATATGTGAACCCAAGATCATCTACACTTGGTGTCTATATGCAATGTGTTGTCATAATCCACTTAGGAATCCAAGATCAACTATAATTTGGAACTATATACTTTAGTGCTGTCAAAATCCAAGATCAAAAGGACCTACTTTACCTACCTGTCCCAATGATGAATACAGATTATTGAGTCTTATAAAAAAAACACTGCAGAATAATATTGATATAATAATAATGAAAACATAGAGCTGATCAGCTAATGATTGTACATGTACATGATGTATACATGTCAACAATTACTAGTATATTGAAATTAACAATGTTAATAAATGTTTTATAAATTTGATCTCATAGACATTTGAGGAATAAACATCATAAATGTTTCAAGGAATGAATTTTAATAGAGCTGTTATAATTTTTAGTTGTTGCCTGTAATGAATTTTGCTGCAAATATGATTCATGACATGAAAACTGCAATATATGCAGTTATCTTTAATACAGAAGATAGCTAATTATAATGAGATTTGGAAATTTTGGAAATCATAATACCAAGTGGCAGTTGTGGTAAAGGCACATGCTTTTGCCTAATCTTTTACCTCACCAACCCCTGACCTAAATGGCCACTTCAATTATTTTACATCATGTGGCATTTGTTGTCCATCCACATGCTATTCAGTTTCTATTTCAAAAGTTATACTTTCTGGATAAAAGGAGAAATAACATATTGTTTTCTTCAATGAGACAGCAACCAAACAAAACAATCAAAAGAATAATATATTACTGACAACTTTTTTACCTACTGTAAATTCAGAAATTGTTCGAGCATTTTTTATTGCAAATTTTTTCATGAATGCTTAATTGCGAGTTTAATTATTGCAATTACAAAAAAATCTGCATAAAGATCTTTATACTGCACTCGTTCTATTTGAGCAGTCAAAATACGTTGACTGTAAATTGTTATGTCATATACAGTCACTGACCCGATATCACTTTTCTTAATGAATATTTAAATAGAAGTTGCCGAAACTATATTTAATTATTCATACGACCTCTTCAACCTGTTCTTGTTTCCAATGTATACAATGAAGCGTGGAACGACCCAAACTTATTTCTTTTACAATTTTTGGAAAAACATATTTCACTTGTTAATATTTTTTGTTTGAAACCTATAAATCATTATGTTTTATGCTTATTGTTGATATTTTAGTCCATACTCAAACGAATTCGTTCACCATTGATTGCGGGTTTCAACAGGTAATGTACATTTCATTGCGTTGTCTTTTTCTCCGCCTGATACCGGTATAAGGCCTTTTAAAGGGGGATTTTTCCAATATTTAAATCAAATAAATAACATTTACACATTGAACAACAATTGAAAATGTTTTTTTCTAGATTGCAGTATAAAGACAATAATAGTGCATTGACTTGACATATCATCGATATAAGGATTCGGCCCGAAACGGGGAAAAAGCTCGGCAGAGCCTCGCATTTCCCCGTTTCTAAGCCTCATCCTTATATCGTTGATATGTCAAGTCAATGCACTAGTATTGTCTATATAATTCAGTTATCAGAATGCAAGTTCTTATTACTGCGATATTCACCCTGTCGCATTATTTGCATTAATAAAAACTTCGTAATAATTTCTGAATTTACAGTATCACAATGATCCAGATTACTGATCATGAAATCAGATAAATAAATGAAATCAGATAAATTAAATATTGTTTTGTAAAATTAGATATGCACTCTAATTGATACAGATTGCAACAAAAATCTCAACTTCATTTCATGGATTAGTGATCAAGGTTAAAGTTACCAGATTAGGGTTGTTTATCAGATACTGTTAGCAATAGGTCATTTGTCAATGTCATGGTTTGTGTTTTTTTCTGTTTTTATACGCTTTTTATGGCTCAAACCGTTTAGGAATTAGGGGCAAAAAAGGGGGAAAACAAGGGTTTCCTGGTTAATGGACAATTAAGACAATTTTAAAGCAGTTTAAAGGAGGTAATCCAAACACAACGTTTTGATTACCTCCCTTACACTGCTGTTAATTTATGTATAAAGAAATGTTGTATTGTCTTGAGGTGATTAGCTGTCAATTTATTTTTAGAAGTTACTATTAAGGAATATTAATTTTAGCCATGATGATGACTTTTATGATGTATTTAAATGGGTAATTATGGTGGCAAACTCCATTGGAAATTTAAATTGAGATAATGACCATATCTTGAGGGAAAGAATTTTTTTTTTGAAAAGTGGGGGTGGGGGGGGGGGGGGGGGGGGGTGACAAAATAATTTGGGGGTGGAAAGGGGGGGGGGGGTAAAACGATATGGGAGGGGGGGTCAATTTTTTCTCATTTCAGATTTTAGAAATTAAAAAGCAAAAAATTGAATATAAATTCAAATCATATAACCAATTCTAAAATCTTTGACTACAGTTATTCTGTGTCAGAAACCTATTCTGTGTCAAATATTTAATTGCAATCCAAATTCAGACCTGTATCAAGCGCGAATAATGTGTCCATTTTTGCCCCAACTGTTCAGAGTTGGACCTCTGCGGTCGTATCCAGCTGCGCTCGGCGAAGCAATTTATTCTAATACTAAAAGTACATGTAGTAGATAAACTATATGAATGCATGGATTCACAAATGTAAGGAGTACATGTCTGTCTCGCAGTTGTCATTGACCACATTTGCATGGTTCATTGGTCAATGGTTAGTCCTCTTTAATATGCTACATGGTGTAATCAATAGTCAACTATATTTGGTGTATGGAATGATTATCAAATGTATATATTGAAATATTAAATAAGAAGATGTGGTATGATTGTAAATGAGACACTCCACAAGAGACCATATAACACAGAAATAAACAACTATAGGTCACCATAGGACCTTCGACAATGAGTTAAACCTAAAATGCATAGTTGGATATAAAAGGTCTCGAAATGACAAATGTACAATTTAAAACAATTCAAATGAGAAAACTAACGGCATGATTTATGTACAAAATAATGAAAGAAAAACAAATATGCAAGCTTTCTTGCAGGGTCTATCTGAACTTAACCGCATTTTCATGGTTTTGTCAGTTTCGTGCATACTATATATATGTTTCAAATATTTGGTTGATTGGATGATTGTAACAGAGGTGAAATTAGGAGGAGGGCCCATGGTGCATGAAACATTTTTCTGACAGTTGTTGTGAAACTTTATCTTTAGGAATATCAACATGAAATCAATCATGAATGATGATTAGTAAAGCAGGTGAGACATACAAAAAAGACATTTGGCAAAATCCCCCCTTTTTACCCTACGAGGCTGCGTATTTATACACGAGAAATTATGAAACGAGAAAATTTGTTAGATATATATTGTTATTATTTGATAAAGTATATAAATCTGTAAATAAAAATGTTATGTGTGACTGTCAAGTATTTAGTCTTTGTTTGAAAATTGTCATATTCAAAAATGTTTTGGGAAAAATAAAAAAAATACTTAACTATTATCAAAATTTTGCAGTGTTAGAATATTTCACATACTCCGGAATTGTTATGTTCAAAATATTTTGGAAAATAAAAAGTACTAAACTATTATCAAAATTTTGCATTGGGAAAATATTTCACATACTCCAGAATAAAATCCTACCAATATTTGGATATCAAGATATTTCAAGTAAAAAACAGATTTATGACAGTAATAAAATGTTATAATACGCCAAACGGGATAGAGTGCAGATGAACCCCCGATGCCTTTATAGCATACTATATGGGTTAAAAACTACTTGTTTTTGAAAGCCGTACATACGGTGACATGCAGTTGTTTACATCGCTATCCTTTGTTTACGGTTAAACATTGCGTCATTGGCAAAATATTTCATATATACATCTAAAAGACATCTTTTAATTCAACCGGTATTCAAATGAAAATAGGGTTCGAACGTGTAAGGTAAGAATGTGTTTTTGGAGCGACCGCACCATGCAGATACCGTCGACGTCGTACATGTCAATATTTATATCTTCTTTTTTTTCTAATGTTATGCTTATATCATGTATATTTCTGTCCTTTTAAACTTTTATGTGAAAAATGAACAAAGCACTCTGTATTTCTGACCGTACGTATTTCCTGTTTTGTAAAACGTTTTTGCATCGCTTGTTGACATCGGGAAAGGGTGCTCTCAGACACGCCTACGTTCCAATGTCGTCTAAACTATTTTTGAGAAGACCCCTATAAGCGACCGTTTCCTAGGCGCTCGTCGTTAGAAACATGCGTTGAAATATGCGCACTGTTAAAAGGCCGAGCCACCTTAAGTAGCAAAAAGAGAGACTTGTGGCAGAAAATATGGTAATGACTGGGATGGAAAAGCTGTTCAAAGGGTGACATCCACAGAATGTATAGAATGTATAATACCATCACAAACAAGTTTAATGTCAGATGTAATTGTCCAGAGGTAAAATGTTCATGCATATTGTTTCTATATGAATATGACAAAATATTTCTCCTCCCAACTTATTTTCATTAACTAGTACATAATTTGTTTATTAAAATTTTACAAGTTATATTTATTTTGCGAAAAGATTCATAATAAATAGTAATTTTAGAAATTATTTAAATAGGCCTTTTTCTGACCTTCTTTTTGATTTGTAAGACACTCCACATCATACTACTGTTTTACATTATACAAAAAAACAACAGAGTTTCATATAGGCGGAATTTCAAAATTAGACAGACAAATTTCTATTCTAAAAAAAATAATCTCTTCGTAGATGTATATGACAAAAAAAAAATAAAAAAAAATTTATCATGAATTGGATTTTTGGAGAGAATGGGTTTGCAATGAGACATTTGCTCTACTAACTGGCATGAAACCAATACTTAAGGAATTTGCATTGATGATTTTGCGTTTGAATCTTATGTTCAATGGTAGATCAAGCAACGAAATATAGATAATTTGAATTACATTTATTTAATGAGGTTGATATATCAGGTAGCTTATTTGCTTTCTTTCTTTTTTCTCTGCTTTTTTGTGTTTTCGTGCTAAAAAAAATAAGTTACTATACGTAAAAAAAATACAGCGAAATATATCATATTAATTTTGGGATATTTATCTGCCAACTGTAGATCGATACTTTTTGTGCTATCTTTGATCCCGTAACATTTTAAGATATTATTTTTTGTAACTTTGTAAAGAAATATAACGTTTTTTTATACCTTACTTCAAAATCTGAATTAGACCGTCCTGATAAATGTGTTTAAGCATTATTTGGTAAGGAAGATTAATATTCGGAATGCTTGATTTCAATTTCTCTAAATCATCTTTATCAATGAAGTTAATGAGTATATATCTATCATTTCGACCAGGAAGTAAAATCAAACAATCAAAATTGAAAACGATTTCGCAACATGCTTAAGGGCTTATTGGAACTCATTGTTTGGAAAAAAAGTTTTTAAATTAGAAGGGACAAAGTTAGTAAACTTTAATGATTATACGTTTATCGTTTTTATACTAAGGTGAAGATGGAACCTATGGAATGATGTTTAACAACAATGCACAGTTCAAGACGAAAGATAAAGACGATACTGCAACAGGAAGTATTCCACCGTGTTGCGAGAAGTTACATTCTGGATGGTGGTTTCAGAAATACTGTTCTCCTGTTAATTTAAACGGAGAATGGACTAATGAGGATCAATCCGACTCTATAAATTGGTAATACTGGGAATCGTATTTGAAAAAGGGTTTGGAGAAAACGGAGATGAAAATTCATCGTAAATGAAGTGAATCTACCTAGAATGACTAGACAATAATCTTTTGAGATCAACTGACATCATTTTTCATGAACATAGTACAACGTAATAAATATGATGTGTTAAGTTAATTGGTACTGTTATGACATTATGACATTTTTGTTATATTGTTCTCTATCACTTTTCGTTTTAGGCAATATCAGTTTCATTTTAAAAGAATATTGAATAAAATCTAAATAAGTAAAGCGTTATATATAAGACGAACATAAGGCCAATGTCCTTTATTTTGATTATTACAAGTTTCAAAATTGATATCAAGACTAAGATATAGATACAGACCATCATAACGTAATATTTTGTTTCTACTAAAGGGGGATAATACTAATGAATATGTGTTAAACGTCAAGTTGGAAATATTACATGTATATCAAGATTAAAATGTTTATTTGATGTCAATAACCAATGCATTGTAATATACTGACACACTGATCCGAAATTTTGACGTGCTTGTCCACGCGGTAACAATGTGTTGGTAGACATGTCATCATAACACCATATTCAGGAAAACGGGGAATTTATTAAAAGCATAATTACCATTTACTTCTTCAAATCTAAGGAGTGTTGAAACCTATTTATAAGTCGTACATTATACATACATCGCTGTTCTTTATAATATTGTGTTCACCAGGTCAACACGTGTAGAAATAAAAGAAAGCTAAACACTATGAACGCTCAGTGTTAGCAAAAAGTATAATAACAAAAATACCGAACTCCAAGGAAAATTCAAAACGAAAAGTCTGTAATCAAACGGCAAAATCAAAAGCTCAAACACATTAAACGAATGGATAACAACTGTCATATTCCTGACTTGGTACAGGCATTTTCTTATTCAGATAATGGTGGATTAAACCTGGTTTGATTTTGTTTTTGTTTAGAAATATGATAATCCTTTGTATCAAAATTGAATAAATAATTTTATGGAAGTGTTCATTCGATTAAGAAGATGCTCATGTCTTTTTGTTCCCCGTCGGCGGTTCGCGGCATGTGAGATATGATAATGCTGTCTAACCGTCCGTTCTTCCGTCCATCAAAAAGACAGCTATGAACCCGTTTGACAGAAATCTTGCATACTAGTATTTGGTAGGATTATTTGTCATCATATTCTTTTGACCTTAAACCGTCTTTCTGATTTGTACAGAAGGTAAAGGACATTGACTATTTGTTTTAGTATTTTAACAATGATACTTTGTGAAAGCAATGCCTTTCAGACGGTTTCACAGAAAGCCCTCATAATTTGTAAGATTGTTTGCCATTTTTTGAAGTTGACCATAGTGTTTCAACTACTTAAAATAGAGTTATGGAATTTTGATAATTTTATTTATAGTAATATAAACCTATGAAAGGAACTCATCGGAGACCATTGTACAGAACGTTTTCATAGTTGATGTGATTTTTTTCATCATCTGTATTTGTACCATATTGTACCGCCTTTGTGATGTGACAATTGTTACAGGACCGATGAGACTTTGATCTTGATTTAGACTATGGTACCACAAGGACAATATATGAATGCTGCTCTTTTGAGGACTTTTACAGAATGCTGCTACAATTGGCAAAATTGTTGCGTCATTTAGATTTGATTTTTTTATGAAAGTGATAGGACTTTGACAATATTGTGGACAATTGCACCACATTGACACCTTGTCAAAGAAACTCCCCCGATATTTTAAAAAATCATGGTATTAGGCTCTCATACTTGGTAGTGGTATTTGTTATCATTTGTTGTTGATCAAATTATACTGTCCTCTGACATCGTAAGACAAAAAACTCTGAGACTTGTAATTGCTAGAAAGGTGACAATGTTATAATGTTATTTTGAAATGACCATTTTTATCGAAATTCGGGAACCTGTTTAACTGTCTTACTACACTGACAACGTGAACAATGCAGCTCTGAGACAGTTGACAGAAAGCTTTCATTCTTGGTAGGCTTGTTGGCAATCGAGTGTTGTCGACTTTATTGTACTGGCATTATGGTTACAACATTTTATGGGTGAACTTGGATTTTGACTATTTTGCAGATTATGGTAACACAATGACACCATATATATATATTCTGCATCGAAAACACTCTATAATACAATTTATGTTTCTGTTCTATAATTATATACTATACTCATGATTTAATCATTATTCACACAGCGACGGTAGACATTACGCTACGGAGAAGTAATCCCTTTAAATATCGTAAATTATATAGTTTACTTAATAGAGACATTCGGAGAAATAGCATACTTTAAAGATAATGTACTATGTATGGTAGAACATGCGACTGCAATGTATTTTCCTAATAGCTTACGTTTTATATGTCTCTGCCTTGTTGCAAATTTATACCTTTTAACATGCTTCAATTGAATGCTTGATATATGTTTGTGTGTGTATGCATATGATAATCATGTTTACATGAGTATGAATATTCTTTGTGTGTGTGTCATGTATTTTTTACATGTATCAATGTCTATATTTAATGTCTTATGTTTTATATTTGTCAATGTGGGTGTAAAACCCCAGCGGAATTTTTTGTCTATGTTCTAAGCATGTTCGGCTTTGACTAAACTTTTTATATTTTGAATTTTATAACTGTAATACAGAAAAAAATGGAATTCAGTAGGATCCAAAATCCTCCAAGTAAAAATCAGAATTACTACTAGTATTCAGGGATATTCAGATTTGTACAAAGAGGATTCTTGATTGTACTAGATGATAAAAAAAAAAAACACAATGAAAGAAATTTTTTGATTTCCTTCAATCTTTTCTGAAGTTCACAATAGCATAGTTCATATGAGTTTTGTTTTAGGATTTAACAAGCACTTCAGTTTACATGTATTTTAAAACATTTGATAATTTGATCCAATTATTGATACTTATATATGGTTAAACACTTCAAACTTTTAGCAAATTTTGAATTATTATCAGGACATTCTTAACCAAAACCAAAAATTTATTGGAAACATTATAAACAGATAAGAATTAATCTATTTATGTTAACGATGTCTTAATATAAAATTTAACCAAAACATATTAAATTTTCAATTGCATGTCTCAAAAATAGTATTCAGAAAGCAATCTTTTTATTTTCCCAAGATATTTTTTTCTGAACCATGTTCAAGTTGTCAAGTCAAATTTGTTTGCTTATCAAAATATCATAAACAAAATATTAGCAAATGTTAATCATAAATAAAAAAGTTCATGAAAGTGTATGTATATTACCATATTTTATTTGTATTAAAAGTTTTGAAAATGGCATTATATTATCATTAATTTTGTTTTTCTACCTATCAAGTGCATCAGTAAAAATACTGAGTAATAATAAAATAATCCAGTAGAATCCAGAATCATACTAAATATTGTTTTTATTAACATCCTTGATCCTACTAGAAATATAGTACAATCCAGATCATTTCCTGAATAAATTTGGATATCCCTATTTCGACCAGTATATATATTCCAACTTTAAATAGTATATATTTGACTTCCAATTTGTACTAGGAGGATTCTTGATCCTACTAAATTCCCATTTGCACTGTAGCATATATGTAACGCAAGTATAGAAGTAAATAAAACGTTTATAATGGCGAAGGAAAACGAATCAAATTGTCTTATCTCTCCTTTACCAGAAAAATTCTAAACTACAAACGACCTCTTTGTATAATATGTTCCATCGACCACCAAGAATACATTTTATACTGTAAACCAACTTATTTTTGCTGTGTCTTTATTTCGAGTTTATCCCTATCTAACCGACTTTGCGAGGATTTATTTTTGTGATTTGTTTATTGAAATTGTGTATTTATATAGGGAACGCTCCAAATAATACAAATGCGCGACAATTTTTATTTCCTACTCTTGAAAGTCGATGAAATAGATGGTTCGCGATAGGTAGTAGGTTAACAGTATGTCATTTGAAACTCATGCTTCAGTAAAGTTTAAACCTAATGAATTGCCTGTACGTCTCTATATATAGTAAAAGCACGAATAAAGAATTTATTGAAATTCTTCACTTATTTTCCTGATAATTTATTGCTGGGGAAGAAACCTTTTATGAAAAGTGTCAGGATAATATCTGTTTTAATGACTGAATTCATGTTGGAATTTAAAATTTCTTTATACTTAACAATATAACTATTTTCATATAACTGCGAATGTGAAGTCCATTGTGATAAACAATTCAGATGTATGCTTCTATCATGTTGTATAAATGTCTTTTGTTTGTTTGTGTAAAGTTAAAGCAATATAGTTATCTTTAATTACCAGCATGAGAAAGATATATTTATGTATAGCCTAAACTCAATTTCTTGAATTCTTAAAGATTAATAAACTGATATTTCAATCAATTCACATGTATGGATTTCAGGGCTTTACGAATACAAATAACAAAACAGCAACCCTACGGCACAAAAAAGAATAGAATAAAATAGAGAATGGAAATGATGAATGTGTCAAAGAGACAACAATCCGACCAAACAACAGAACACAGCCTAAGGCCACCAATGGATCTTCAATACAGCAAGAAAATCTCGCATCCGGAGGCGGGCTTCAGCTGTACCCTAAACAAAAAACTGTACTAGTTCAGTGACATGGACGTAACATTAAACTCCAAAACATTTTAATGATCTAAAATAAAAAAAAAAAAAAAAAAAACGCACAAGACTAGCATACGCCAGAGGCTCCTGACTTAGGACAGGCGCAACAATGCGTCGGGATTAAACATGTTTTGTGAGATCTTAACCCTCCCCTCTACCTCTAGCCAATGTAGAATAAACAAACACACAGCAATACGCACCGTAAAACTCAGTTTAAAAGAAGCCCGAATCTGATGTCAAAAAAGGTAACAAAAGAAACTAAGCAAAATGACAATGATACATAAATTAACAAAGTACTACTAGCAGTTACTGACATGCAAGCTCCATACCTCAATTAAACTGATTGAAAGATTACGTCTTCATCAACTGAAAATCAAGCAAAAGTCCCGTTAAGGGTTTAGTATTATATCATCATTGAATATATGAGACGAAGATAACCCGTATCATGCTTATAACTGATTATAGAATAAATGTGTTTATTTCCGATGCAAAGACCATTTGAGGGAATCAATATTAATACCAATCTATGCCATTTTTAATGACCTGACACCAGTATCGTAACTATTTCCCTTCTGAATAAGTCTGTATAAAGGTTTGAATAGCTTTTGAGGTGAATGCCGACATTTTTGTACTTTGTATATTTTATTTACCACAAACGATTAAATGTGAAATACCTGAACGTATAAGATGTCTGCATGTTGATTCATATTTGCGAATGATGTCCTTGTACCGATGATAAAATTTAGTAAATGATTTGACTAATTTGTGATATTGAAAACCCTGGTGTAATAATTTTTCAGTAATACAGAGATTTGTTTCCTTAAAATCAAATACGTTGCTACAAACACCAGCATATCGAACAAGTTGAGAGAGAAACATAAACACCATAAGATGGAACGTCACCATCTAAAAATGGATAATAAACAATAGGAAATGAAAAATCGGTTCTTTTAACGTAAATTTTGGTATTACTAAACAACTAGATGTTAACATATAACTGCCAAGCCCCTAATGAAAAATAAAAGTTATGCGGTTCTGTTTATTACTTTGATCGATCCGTCTTATGTTGTGTATATTACTATCTGTAATATTTTGCTTTTCTACACGTTAGCTTTAATTCAGAGAACGCGTCAAATGCGTAAAATTCAAAGAATATGTACACTTATGGACCAAACTATCCTAGGCAATATTGACAAATTTGGAATTTTCATTTATGCTACATTTCGATTTTTTTTACCCAATATACTGCTGCACTTTCGTGTACATATGTATCCTAAATATAACCGATCTTTACCGATGTTCAAATCTTGCAAATTCATGTAGAATATTCAAAACATTTACATCCTTATCAATGCAAATCCATACTTAAACTCAATGTCGCAATAATGAATAGGATACATTCGGTAAATGCACATATAAGACGACTGGTCAGGCATCTAACGACTTATATAAGAATAAGAAGATGTGGTATTATTGCTAATGAGACAACTCTCAATTAGAGACCAAATAACGTTCAAATTATGAATTTTACGGCTTCAGCAATAAGCAAAATTCAAACCGCATGTCTATGTTCACCAAACGCAGCAAATGTATTGTGGGTAAACATTCAACATTTTAATGGAAAGTGTTGAGTTGATTTGGTTTTGAAATCAATTTGGTTCTTAGTAAGATAGACTAGAAAGTATCATTGACAATCAATTTCTATTGTTTTAATGAAAGTACTGTTTAATAAGATGTAGTCGATGTTTCAATTGAGCATGGGGTATAGCACTGTAGAGGTTATAAAATTTTAAATAAATGATATTATCACAAAATTAATGGACGACTTTAAACTAGGACTAATAACAAACGAGACGATTTCAAATTTTTAATCGTCAGCATCTCATTTCCCAACAGTAATAACATTGACGGTACCAATTTTCAGAACCAGATGCGCATTTCTGCAATAAATGTCTCGTCAGTGATGCTCGAGGCCAAATTATTGGAAATCCACAGTTTACCTAAAAACGAAGAGCTTATAAACAAAAAAGGACAAAAAAGTATAGCCAAAATCGGGCAAGGAATCAGAGCTTTCATGAGAAAACAATGAAAACAACAAATTATAAATTGTATACGTCCTAAGCGCTTTTCTGGGGTTTCCTTCACCAAGAACGCTCATGGCCAATTATTTCAACGACAAGGATGGATAAGAACCGAAAAAGTGGAAGAGCTTTATAACTAAAAAGAACCTAATAATAAGAGCGAAATCCATCTAAAAAAGTTGAAACCTTAGTTTCTTAATAATTTTATAAAATTATAAAACAATAAATTTTTTAAACGAACAATTTCAGAAATTCTAGTAAACAACACGAACTCATTGAATGATGCAATATGTCTATGCCTCAACTCACTACCAACATGTTTTTGTAGTCGTAGATTGTTGTATACCAGAAAAATCGGCTAATCTGTAATTTTGTCGATTATGACATTTCGAATGATTGTAGATTCGAAGTTCTGGTAGAGACGCTAACACTATCGACGCACCTGGTGTCTCTCCTATTGGAGTTCGTGCGATTCCGTTAGTTTTTGTTTGCTACCGTGATGTGTCTTCATAATCGACGATAACGATTTTAACATCGGCAAACTAATGTTACTTTATTTATAAGAATGTTAAAAATAATTCAGTTGGAGATTGGTAGTTTAAAGAAATCGGCATATATATTAGTTTTAATTTTCATTTCCTTATACGAAATTTGATAATCTCCCGTTTCCCAGAAGAATCTCAACTAGAAATGACTCAAATGTTAGTATGGTCCAACGTCTTCGTCGGCCATATCTAGGGTTGTAACACAGTACACGATGTATAGTGGCAAGTAGCTGGTGTACCTTTCAGATCAGAGAACGTTGTTTTCAATTTAGACTTGTTTATATTGTTTCGTTTGGGCTTGTATTATATTTTCCTTCGGGTTTATATGATCAGTTCATCCTATTTCAACTCTTCAAAATTCAAGAGTCTATCGTAAATTGTGGTAAATTATATGGCCTTCCAAATACCGTTCCGGATATGGTGTACTAATTTTTGCACCTTTTGTTTGCGGTATACCATCTTTTCCGCAAG
This sequence comes from Mytilus californianus, assembly GCF_021869535.1. Lineage (NCBI taxonomy): Eukaryota > Metazoa > Mollusca > Bivalvia > Mytilida > Mytilidae > Mytilus > Mytilus californianus. The sequence continues at coordinate 3,995,473 of NW_026262669.1, read as the reverse complement.
TTTATTGTTTTCTGTTTGGTATTAAAATAGTTAGGATCCATTTTGTTACATCGGGTGATCCGTTTATTTGGCAATCGTCAATAGCAGTCAGCAAGGTTTAAGAACATCCGTTGTTCGACCTGCTAGTCAAATGCGTTTTGTTAAAATATACTTTTTCACTTTTTATGTCTTTTGGAAAATGTTCTTTGTGCTGTATTTAGACCCCTCTACCAAGAAATTTGTTTTACATGCACACGTATAAAAATTGTGGTTTTTATCCAACGCAATCATAGGTTTGAAAGTTGTTTTCAATTTAGACTTGATTATATATATATATATATATATAAAACGTCTAAATATCAGTCAACGGTCTTTCGTACGAGAGTGCTGGATCGTCACGAGTAACGATACATGTACACAATACTGTGTAGTAATATTTATATAACCCAAATGAAAAGCACTGTGCGAATTACAACTACACCTTTTCATTTATCCCACTTGGTGCCAAAGTTTTTAATTTCTAAATTTTTGTCCCACGCCGGATGTTTTACTATTGGAAGATAACCTAGACAAATTAGCAAGATCTCTCAGAATCAAGGAACACTTTTCTAAGGACACCACAAAAATTAACATGGATGGGAGCATAAGTGATATCGATATAAATATTAATACACAGTCTCTGTTGCTATTTCTTTACCTTTGTTAACTCTACAATTCTTGAATTATACCAGCTTAAATCGCAGAGTTCTATTCATTTGGGATGTACAAGTACGCAGCCACGTTCAATTACTTAACATTTGTTAAAATTTATTATTATTGTTTTCATCATGATCAAACTGCTATTTATTTGGATGTTTAAATACGCAGCCTCTGTTGCAATTAATATACCGTTGTCCAACTTGAAATATTATACCATCTTAGATCGGTCAGTGCTGTTCATAGGGAATGTATTTCAACGCAGACTTTGTTGTAACATCTTAACTGTCATCACCTTTGAAATTTTAGAAATGGACCAGTTCATATCACACATTACTATCTTTATTAGAAGCATATCTATGCAGTCTCTGTTGTAAATATCTATATAACCTAGTCATTTTTGAAATTTTAGAATTGTTCATGTTTTTGTGTTCGGTTTTTAATTGTATAAAATTCAAGAACGTTATACTTAAATCAGAATACATTGATATGATTCATTTTACATCAAAATCATACTGATGAAGGATATCTGTTATCCGAAATATTTATAGATAATTACATTTCATGTTTCCTTTTTTTAATATTGGTGTTGTTTTGTACACTTTCTAGGCGTTTATATATATATATATATATATATAATGACTGAATAATAGCCAACGATCAATCTTACCGGGCGATGGACCATATAACTATGATACAGTACACTACAAAATATCATATATAACAAGTCTGTCCTAAGTCAGGAATCTGATGTTCAGTAGTTGTCGTTTGTTGATGTGGTTAATAAATGTTTCTCGTTTTTATATAGATTAGACCGTTGGTTTTCCCGTTTGAATGGTTTTACACTAGTAATTTTTGGGACCCATTATAGCTTGCTTTACGGTGTGAGCCAAGGCTCCGTGTTGAAGACCATACTTTGACCTATAATGGTTTACTTTTATACATTGTGACTTGGATGGAGAGTTTTCTCATTGGCACTCATACCACATCTTCTTATATCTACTAAAAGGGTACATCACCAAAAAATAATAATAAAATGAACAAATGTTAAATGTTAATTATTATGGATAACAGATATCCTTCATCAGTATTATCACGATGTAAAATGAATCATATCAATCTATACATACATACATACTATTTCATAAAACCTGTTATAAAGTATAAAAAGATGCCAGCCGAAAACTGTGCATTTAGTTTACATTGGCACAAATATCGATTTTGTCATCAGCAAATTAAAAGATAACTAAATTTGTATTCTTTTCAAACGGGATGTATAAAGACGTTCATTTTTTTTCAATAAAGAGGTTAACTCCTAACTATCCTACTGCCTGTCGATACATTTATTTTTGGCATTGCACAAGTCATGCCTTCTTTGACTGTCCATGACGTTAAAATACTAAATCCCTGGGATGTGTTCTAGCTGATTTTAGTTAATGCATGATTTTTTTTTATTATTAATTGTTTTTGGCTTTTAACTAGCTGTCAGTAACTGCGAGTACTCTCAAATCGTACTTTCTTGTTAATTTGACCTGTTGATACTATTTGTAATGTTTTTTGTTATTTGATAATTACTTATTCAGGGTTATATCTCGTCTATATACCAGCTTTGATAAGTGTATGGTAGGACTAGAAATTATGAACAACGAAATTATTTATTTTGTATAAAATATTTCCGTTCTCCATTTAAACTGTATACCTTTCAACATTTTCATTTTTTTCATTTACCTGTGTATATTATTGTATTTGGCTGCTTTTTGTTCATGGTTGTTGTTTTTTTGAATTTGTTTAACATCTCACAGCGGTATACTACTGTTGCCTTTATTCATTCACACCTTATTTTATTGATTTTATATATACATTGTATCATAGATCAAATTTATTCGTTCAGTGTATGTTCACTTGTGTTAATATGTCTTTTGATTGGGTTAAGCCATTTAACTTTCTATGTTGTGATGTTATACTATTGTTTCAGATAAGGGTGAAGGTTGGTACCTATTAAAACGTTTAATCCCGCTGCATTTGTTTGCACCTGTCCTAAGTCAGAAATCTGATGTTCAGTAGTTGTCTTTTGTTGATGTGATTCATAACTGTTTCTCGTTTCTCGTTTTTTATATAGATTAGACCGATGGTTTTCCCGTTTGAATCGTTTTAGACTAGTCATTTTTTGGGCTCTTTATATCTTGCTGTTCGGTGTGAGCCAAGGCTCCGTGTTGAAGACCTTACTTTGAACTATAATATTTTACTTTTACAAATTGTGACTTGGATGGAGAGTTGTCTCATTGACACTCATACCACATCTTCTTATATCTATTTAGAAAGCCGAAATGAAAAAGTCAACCAAATTCAATGATCAAACATGGCAACCCATTTTATTCAAAAGAATAAAAACAAAACAATATAAAATGAAAATGTAAAACACCCAAAAAGTTGTTTTCCTTACACAATACGAAACAAAAGAAGCCATTTCTTTTAGAGGTAAGCATATGATGTAAAGGGTTTGAAAAACTAATAAAGTACACAATTTGAAAAATTTCCTCAGAGGAGATATTGAATAAAACTTGGATCGGTATATATATATGTTATATACGTTTGCAGGATCTTTTTCGTCTTTTTCGAAGTTGTGATCTGCACAGATAAAGGTTAATTAATCCCCCCAAAAAATTAAACTAAATGGTGACATATGTATTTATCATGGTTTTTCTTGATAAACACATTTTGCAAAACTTTGAAATATTTTTGCATTACCTTTTTTTATGAAATAATTTTTACATCTGTCTATCATTGAAGACTACGTATGGTGAAGCAACATGCACCACTTCAAATGGTTATCGGTTTTAGTTTGTAACCCGGATTTGTTTTTGCTTAATCGATTTATGACTATTGAACAGCGGTATACTACTGTTGCCTTTATTCAAAACTAGGAAAGAACTGAAGTGCTCCGGAAGGTATGCAGTTCATGCTCCAATTGTTGCACCCTTTATTCTAAAAATTTACAAGTAAACATTCATTGATAAGTCGGAATTACAAGGTAAACAGCTTTTGATTGGCCATCACAAAAGCACACAGAAGGACAACCAAAGACTACTTTTCAAAACAGTGCATACTATTGAAAAAAAATGTTTGACGCATTGTCTTCTCAATACACCTGCTAAATATTCGTTGCACTGTTAGTGTCATTATACTGATAATGAAATAAACAAATATTGTAAAACAAACTTTTGCAATCAAATCAATTTTGAAATGATTTTGCAAAATCATGAAAATTTATATTTGAATGTTTTCTGTTTTAACATTGTCAAATATTTTCCATGCAATTACTTAATTATGAGAAACACATGGAGTTGTTTGCTGAAACTGTAACTAGAGAACAGGTCATAATAACTCTTCTCCAACTGACGTTAATGGTGAAATTATTAAACCTATTGACCTTTTCTCAGTATTAGCAGTACAATTCTCAATTTGAACTTGCACACAAGAGACATTGGCAGATACCATCCTATTACTGAGGTCAAGGTTGCAAAAAAAAAAAACAAAAAAAAAGATTAACTTAGGCAGGACATATACAAACTTGATTGGGAAGTCATTGAAGGTGATGACTAGAATGAGGGTTAGACATTCCGTTACCATCATAGTCTCGTTAATTTTGACTGAATACAGTTTACTATTTTACACAATTATTGTGTGATCAAGTGTAATAATATGTACAACATATATTTGGTTATTATGCTGTTTCAAGGAAGTGTCTTAAACAATAAGCGATATCCGTATTTTTGTTGATTTGATGACTATTGTTTTTTAATACACGTGTTTAGTAAAACTTGGTAGTGTTAACATACACGAATAAATCTTTGGCAACTTCAATTGTACAACTATAAATCACCAGTGACAACTGTAATGGTTATTATGTTCAATTTGATATAATTATATACCTAACCCTAACTGGTCAACAAAACGCAAATCACTCTCTTTCCTCTTTCAATACATTTCAGAAAAAAAACATATAAATTGGTCACTTATTCGGAATTGTTTCATCAAATTTCTATCATTGAAACAAAACCTGCGTTAAAAATTCATCTCTCTGGTATTCGAATATTTGCGATGTTAAAATATTACCTTTTGAAAATGTACATATTTTTCCTGTACTTTTTATTCTTCGGAAATCCTAGAAATCTGAATTTTAATGAAATAGATGTTTTAATGTCGATATCATCATCGAATTATTATTTATTTGGTGAAGATGCATTGAGTACAGAAGATAATGATTTTCTTTTTTTTTTTGTTCAAAAGTTTATAAAAGTACTAAACGTTTTTCTCTGCATTGACAACATTAACTCTGTTTATAACACATGTGCTTAAAAATATTTCTATATAATGACAATAATCGAATGATCTTAATGAATAAACTACTTTTGTGTTATGCTTCAATAACGATTCAATGGATTTTAATGAAACAATACGAATTATAAATCAATACTTAACACTATTGTTTTGTTTACATCCTTACCATAATCATGATAATCTTACATTTTGTATATATCCCAAGCAGAATTATGAGAAACACACAAAATTATTAATCTTAGAGTTATATCTACACAATACAAGATTTGCTCATTTAATTCGGTGTGTTTGTTTTTATTCATATTTCTAAAAAGATGCCCTCGATTGAAATCAATTGATTCGTTTAATGCAAATATGGCTGTTGTCTGCTCTATGATCGGGTTGTTGTCTCTTTGTCACATTCCCCATTTCCATTCTCAATTTTATACATTAGATTATTGTATGCATCGTGTTGTTCTACGACTAATATACTCGAAATAGACATGCGACAAATCCTAACAAAATTACTGAACCCCAAGATAAATCCAAAGAGGGGGATTTCCATTAAACTGACAGAATCAAAAACTAGACTTTATCAATCAACGAAATGAATGTCATGTTCCTGACTCAGTACAGGTACTTTTCAAGTAAATAGATGGGCGACTCAGCTCTAGCTAACCTGGCATTTGTATGACAACTGTTTATAGTTCCGTTACATTGACAAAATTGGGTGAGCAAGTCAAACAGAAGTAATTAGTTAAAGTTACAATAATTGAGATCTAGCAGCCAAAACTGTAAACAAACATCCCAGACATGCAACTTAACTGACTAAAGAAAGAAAACAAACCTACAAATAAATCTTACAAAGATGCCAACAAAATGTTTTTTTTGTATTTGATAGTATATACCGTGTAAAATGTACACTTTCTCGTTAAATAATTTATAAATAGAACAGTTAACAAGTTGAAAATAACACTGTAAAGTATCTTGCGTCTGATCCAGCTGCATAAGTAACGCATAAAACCTAAAACCCGATAGCTGGTGCATAAAAATATATAGTCACGTTAAAAGTGATACAACAAAATAGGATACTCATAGCACAAAAACAAATAAAGGAAAAATTTAAGGTAAAGAGATTCACAACCTATAATCCATTACTCGAGACCAGTGTTTCCTCTGGTGGTCGCCATTTTCTTTTTGCGAAAAAAAAAAATTTGTGTTGATTCAAATTCATTATTGGTGAAGGACTTTGGCGAAAGAATGTAATGGCTCGTTGTCTATCTTGTTTACATTTTTTCGTGTTTCCCGGACTTTTTCATTGATCAGACAATATTTGGATTTCACCTTGAACTCGTCAAGCGTTAAGATTTTGACAGAAATCAAAAACCAACCAGTTGATTGCATTTTAATATAGATATCGGCTACAATGAATTAATTATCAGAGATATTCATTGTATTGTGTTGAATGAAATTATGTGGTTAAATGGCTTTACATGACACCTAAATAGATATAGGAAGATGTGGTATGAGTGCCAATGAGACAACTCTCCATCCAAGTTACAATTTATAAAAGTAAACCATTATAGGTCAAGGTACGGCCTTCAACACGGAGCATTGGCTCACACCAAACAGCAAACTATAAAGGGCCCCAAAAAATTACTAGTGTAAATCCATTCAAACGGAAAAACCAACGGTCTAATTTATATAAATACGAGAAACGAGAAACACGTATGAACTACATAAAAAGACGACAACTACTGTTATCAGATTCCTGACTTAGGACAGGTGCAAACATTTGCAGCGGGATTAAACGTTTTAATGGTACCAAACCTTCTCCCTTTTCTGAAACAATAGTATAACATCACAACATAGAAAAACACACTATAAAATATCAATTGGAAGGCTTAACTCAATCAAAAAACGTAAATTAACACACAATGAACGAATAAATTTGACCTGTGACACCTGAATGCACATACTCAGTTAATAAAAAATTACAAGGGATTGATAATTAAAGTCAAAAGTAAATAAACAGGTTTAAACAAGGTTAAAGTATGATATCACTGTGAAAAGTCAATTAATTTTTAGAAAATCATCACTTTTGAAGAAACCTGCGTCATATTATACACAGGTAAATGAAAATAATTTTGTAAGTTTGTTTTTCAACTATGATATAAATTATTGTTTGGAAATGGGTACTTCACATTCGTTTTGACGACGCACGTGTTCGCAGCATAGTTTTACGTCTCAACTCCTTTAAACAATAGTGCAAAAAAAAACAAACTGTTGCTATGAAGAAAATGTTCAAAAATAAGAAAAATGTCCGACTTTAGCCTTTATCATTCAACTAGACGAGAAGTATCTGATAAACTTAGTAAAGATGAATCTCGTGTTCCCAGAAGTCATAATTCATATTGCAATTTCATATTATCTTTTAAAAAGTACATGTTTATAATGAGTGTTTATTCATTACAATGTACATTAAAGATTACAAAAAATAGATATGTACCCTTACCTCAAAGGCTGTTATATAGCAATTCCTGGAGCTATTAAATAAATTTTAATATGTATTTTCAATCGGTAAATATTTTGCCTATTTACGACGTACACTGCCACAGTTGCATGATTTTAAAATTGAATGTTTTATATAAAGATATGTCTTCAAAAAAATTGATTGGCTAATCGACACATTTATACATTTTATTATTCTTTAAAATCAGCGTAATCACGTTTAAGGGTAACTAATTCCAACACGAAAATTCCTTTTTAATTACAACCGAGTTCTGGTAGTATTATGTATACATGTTACATATACACGTATTCATCATATGATTAACACCAATCTTAAATAAAGGCAACAGTAGTATACCGCTGTTCGAAACTCATAAATCTATAAAGATAAAAACAAATCGGGGTTACAAACTAAAACTGAGGGAAACGCATCAAATATAAGAGGACAACAACGACACAACAAAAACACAACATTAAAATGTAACACACACAGAAACGAACTATAATATAAAAATGGCCATTTTCCTGACTTGGTACAGGACATTTCAAGAAAAAAATGGTGGGTTGAACCTGGTTTTGTGGCATGCAAAACTTCCCGCTTTTATGGCAACGTCAAACACAACACCAAAACGACAACATCACATGACAGGACCACAATACAAATAAATGGGAGAACATATAGGACAAAGAAACACACGAATAATAGCTAACAAAAGGTACTAGGCTTAAAATTCAATACGCCAGACGTGCGTCTCGTCCACACAAGACCAACAAGTGACGCTCAGATGAAAAAAGTTTGAAAGCAAAAACAAGTACAAAGCTGAAGAGCACCGAGGACCAAATCTTCCATAAAATATGCCACATTTAAATGCAAAATAAAGGTAAACAAAAAATATACAAAAAAAAAAAAATAAATAAATAAATTAAAACATAAACATAAAAAAAAAATTAGTGAGACGATTTCTTATTGGAATTATTGCCTTTTATTGAAGATTGTTGCCAGTTTTTTGCATATCATTGAGAAATTATTTGATTTGAAAGCAAAGATGATAAACAAGACCAGATCTTCAAATAGCTCAACATTGCTGAATTTTTGGTCGACTATATATTGTGCTATTACCCTTGATTGATAATTATCTTAAAAACTATAATAGATAAAGGAGAAACAAAGGATACCAAAGGGACATTTAAACTCATCAGTCGAAAATTAACTGACATTGCAATGGCTAAAAAAAAAGACTAACTACAGTACTTAAAACAAGATAGAAAACTAAAGACTGAGCAACACAAACCCCACTAACAATTGGGGGTGATCGCATGTGCTCCGGAATGGTAAGCAGATTGACATTTGATTAAAACAATTATCAGCAAGGCATGTTGCAATCATTTGTATTTTTGAGTTGAATCGTTACCTTCAATTATTGCAAGGTTTGATAATTTGAACTTGAATTCTGATAGTTGATATATTATCTTTATGCAGCTTTTCCTGAAATTGCAATAATTAATCTAACATATCTGCCCATTCTTTAGAAAGTGCTATAATAAATGCACGCAATAACTTTTGAATGAACAATTTTGTTCACATAAACGGTATAAATTTTATATTCTAACGATTACAGAACTGTCACGTATAAAGACGTAATTTTGACGTCTAGAACCCTTAGAAAATACTTAAAATTAGTTAAGAAAATGTAAGAAAAATCATTTAAACTTTGTAATTCATTATAAGTGACTTGGGAATACAAAAGGGATAAAGTATTTAATTTATTGCATCATTAAACATACAAAAATACAGAATTGTATTACATTTTATTATACTTCACGTTAAAATGCCATATTTTGATTGGCTAATACGAGGGTGTTAATTTACTCTATTACCCTTCATGGAGACGCTTGATCAAGTGTGCGCTTTATTTAATACGACTCTATCCTATGGCAAATACTCTATTTCCCTTCACGGAGACGCTTGATCAAGTGTGCGCTTTATTAAATACGACTCTATCCTATGGCAAATACTCTATTAGCCTTCACGGAGACGCTTGATCAAGTGTGTGCTTTATTAAATACGGATGGTTGTTATGTACAAGACGTCATTGTTTATTACTTTGAATTTGCAATTAAATCGACAGTAATAACAGAACATTCAGTATAATAAATTAAATAACACATATCTGAGAGGGTGACAGAGCAGATTGCTACCCCTCGAAAAGACATTGTCAACCTTTGCTTCGCCTCAGTTGACAATGTTTTCGCGGGGTAACAATCTGCTCTATCACCCTCTAAGCTATGTGTTATTTATATAATGTTCATTTACGGAGGATGTTATTGTTTGTGTCTCTGCACACAGGATGCCTTAAAGTCAATGACACACAAAAAAAAAACAGTATCGAAATAATCAAACGATATATAAAAGAGCAAAGACGTATACAAAATATCATATATGCAAATCATCCATTGGTTACTAATATCATGGCCTATGTTTATTAAGAAAGTATTATTTAAGAATTGCAGAAAGTGTAAAGACTCAGAGGTTTATGTAACAAGTTTTTGTAAAGACGGATGATTGGTATTGATTTATTATTACTGTCGTAATTATATCAATCCTAAATAAAGCTTTTGAAGTTTCATTTGTAATTTTTGTGTAGACAACATGTCGAATGTAAAACACTTTGTGAGAAAAGTTTGCAGAGTTCGGTAACCAAAATAATGATCACGAAAATGAAAGACAGCTAAACAGTCTCATTCATTAGTATATGATAGTTGTTTGATAAACGTCAAATGAAAACTAGAAAATACAAACTCAGGAGAGATCGAATTAGACAATCGACCCGATAGGAAAAGGGTCCATCAGGCCCAAGGACTTACATTCTTTCGATCGGGAATACATTTCCTGAACTTATTATTTTAGTGCTTAAACGTTCACTCTCCAGAGCTTGCATGTCCTATCATGATTTCCTTGATACAGGGCTTCTTCTTACAAGGAAGCTTTTAAACCAAAAGTTTCAAGTGGTAGAAATGAAAACATCTTGAAAATTTTCCGAACGCAATTACGAGTTGGTTTACCAGTATAACATATTTGTTTCACAGAAAATGACGAATATATTCCAATTGTCGTATCAACAAGCATGCCGTACTTTCTTCGAAATTAACCTACAAAATTAAATTTGTCACCAAATTTTACTTACATGTTTAACACAACGGTTTACACATATAGAGCAGGATCTGATAACACTTTTGCAGCACATGATATCACCTTTCGTTTTTAGGTGGGGTTCGCATGTTCAATATTTTGGTTTTTACGTAGTCTTTTGTGGACTGTTTTTTTTCTTTCTCGTCGTCGTTTTTGATTTTAGTCATGGCATTTGTTTTCGTCTTAAGAGTTTAAATATCTCTTTGGTATCTTTTGTCTGTCTTTGAAATGAAGTCACGGCAATTGCAATGCAAGTAACTGATTATAGAATGAATATTGAAATTCATAAATCAGAAACACATAACGAGCCACTGCCTTTAATTCTGACTTTTAAAAACATAAACTTTTGTATATGTAGTGTTGATTGAATTAAATTTTGATTATTGACCTTAAGTTGAACAACAAGATTTGTATATTAACTGTACTACATACGAGAGGATCACCAGTTTGTGAACAAACATAACATTTTAAAAAGGGGGGAAATAAAGCGCTTTTGATGTTAAAGAAATGAATTTGGAAATAGATAAGCAGGCCTTATAAGAGCAGACAAATAATTTTTTCCACGAGAGGACTATTTTACAACACAAAATATAAGATGTATTTGTGTTTACGAACGTAAATAGTTATTTTGACAAGCGTAAGAGATAAACCTAATATCAGGTAAACATTAACATTTATTTCGTCCTGAAAGAATCCTTTCCAATTAATCCCATGAATCATATCACTGTCCCTTCATCCAAGTGACATAAGAACTCCTCATAAATTAGACACACAATCTACATATATCCCTTTTAGAATTGTCTTGTAGATTCCTTGGTTGTGTTGAATTTTGTATTTTTTTTATATCGTGTTTTCTTCAAAAATAAAAAAAAAATTAAATACACTCATGTTTGGTGTTTCAATACTTTCCTACGAAATATCAAGACATTTATTCCATGTTCTAGTGGTAAAAACATTCCTTATGATTCAGCTATTTTCTTTTCTTATTTGTTATTACACCTTAACCTATGCCAATAAGGTAATCCGTAGTAGTAAAGTGTGTTATTATTTCATGTTATAAAAGTAAAAGAAAACACTGAATTGTATAGCAGTAATCATTACTGTGTTCAATAAACCGACCATAAAAAAAAAAAATCCCGCCTCCGTGTTGAAGACCCATTGGTAGCCTTCGGCTGTTTTCTGCCCTTTGGTCAGGTTTTTGTCTCTTTGACACATTCCCAATTTTCATTCTCAATTTTATCTGTTGTATGTATCATCTACACAGTTTGCTTCCGAATTTTTCTGAAATTACGCAAGTGTATAGATATGTGCCTATATATCTAAAAAACTGAATGATAACGGTATGATCAAAGGAGTTTTGAAAAATTAAGATTGAAAACATATTTAATCACATCTACAAGAATTAATTTATTAAGTATAATTGCACTTGAGCAGAAATTTAAAAGTTAAACCTATATTTGGTAAAACTATTTGTTAAGAAAAAGGGGAATACACTTTTTGATTTCTCTTAAAATTGATAAAACCTAATTAAAACCCTTTCAAATATTGTGAACGCCGACGATGCTGAACATAAAAATATAGACAACACACAAAAATATAGAAAAAGCAGCCGTGTCAACCCAGTTTTGAAATAAACACTACATGTTGAATATGTACTAATTGATATTTTAGTCTTAGATATATGATTTTTTATTAGTTGTTATTGGTTTTGAACTATCTGTCAGTAATTGCGAGTACTCTCAGATCTGTACTTAGTGTCTTTTTGTTGTTAGGGATGAGGGATGGATATATACACAATCACGTCTGGTCTGTGTTTATGTTTTATGTTTTTCTTCCTTGTTATGATCTGGTGAGTTAAGCCTTTTTAAACTTATTTTTGTTTTGTTCTTATGTTGTGCTGTTACACCACTGTACCAGGTTAGAGGAGGGTTGGGCGCTTACAAACATGTTTCCCTCCACGACATTCTTTATGTGTCTGTCCCAAGTCAGGAGCCTGTAGTTCAGTGGTTGTCGTTGGTTCATATCTATCATATTTGTTTTTCGTATACTGTTCAGTTATAAATAAGGCCGTTAGTTTTCTCAATTTGAATTGTTTCATATTTTTCATGTAGGGGCCTTTTTTAGCCGATTATACGGAATGGGTTTTTCTCATTGTTAAAGGCCGTACGGTTGCCTATAATTTCTTACATGTGTACATCCACTTTATTTGAAGTTTGTGGATAGTTGTCTCATTGACACTCATACCTCATTACCTTATTGTTATACTAAAAGAAAGGAGGCCTTAAAGAAACTTGTGTGATCTCCTGGATCTATATGCATCTTTAACAATGGTATTTCTACAACTTTTAAGACTAGAGTATAATCAAAATTATCCCGTTTTAATCATTTAAGTTGTTTACAGTTTTTCTCTTTACATAGTTCATATAAAAAATGCATCACTATAAAACGGGCACACAATCATCATTTAAGGACGACAACTTCAATATTTAGAGTTGATTGACAATTTCAACTATGCGACTTATTTGTATATTGCCATACTGATCATTCGTTGTTTGAGGTTTTATTTTAGCTACTATAGTGTTTGCCTGAGACGCTAAAAATAAGCAAAGATCCTCATTTGAGAGCAGTTACTCCTATACAGAGTTGACTGACATTGTCGGCCATGTTAGTGGGTCTTGTCTTTGCCTTTTTAGTTTCTATCTGTTATAGTTCTCTCAAGATAATAGGCAAATAAGCGAAAAAATAATAAAAATCGTCATTTTCAGGCAATAATGTTGTATTGATACATTTGTACACATTGCCCTTTGAGGACTTTTGCAAGATAATAGGGAAAAATCAACAACAAAAAATGGTACAAATCGTAACTTAGAAAAATTACTCATATGAAGAGACGTCATACAGTTTTGGCGGTAGGCAGAAAGCATCATTACGAACATTCCTGCACTGTCCGATTTACTTCATTTTTAACGCTTTACAAGATAACAGACGACAATACATGCATTTTACCGTTTTGTACTATCTTTAGGGGTGGTGGTCATGTTGTTCGGTAGGCTGGATCAGCAGACACATGTTGAATTGAAAGAAATTGGTTGTATTATTATCATAAACAAGCATATAACATGACTGATAAATTGTTGTTTGCTTTACTCCAGTGGCAAGTGTATCATGTATATTTAGGAGGAGGTATGAACGTTTTGTTCCATGAACGATTAACATAGTCAAACGAAATTATCATTTTATAAATGTGGTGGGTTGAAAGTGTTTTATTAGGTTCATCTTTATCAGGATAATTCCAAACTGATAATGTGAAAGCCGGGTTGTATAGAAAGTTTGCCAGTTTGTACTTCTTCGTATGATTTGATTTAATTTCTCCCAAATACCGAGACAGTGGTAATGCTTTTCTACATACATGACATAGACTGGCTTATGTGAAAGTTAAGCATAGCTATGTCGTAACTGTTTCGGAGCTAGCATTTTCCCGTTTGTCTTTATCGTGCCATTTCCAAAGAGATTTAAATTCGTTTCTATTAAATCAAACTGAACGCTTCTCATGTTTCAGTTACAATTTTAGGTTTTTTTGTTTTCAATTTTTGAAGACATAATTGTTATAAGTAAGTATTTATTCCAATATTGTTTTGGTTTTTGCTTTCATGCATCTTTAAAAGATATGTGGCTAATGACCCCTTAGTTTGTTTCACACAGATGTCTTTTTAAAAATCCACATGAAATCACAATACAGCTAATCAATCTATGTTTGTATTTTCAAATTCAATTAATAGCATGGCATACTTATAAACAGATCACCAAAATGGTAAACGCATGAAGATTAAACCAAAAATCAGTAAGTTTGACAAATTTTAGGTAATTTTTCGTATTTACATGTAAACAAGAAAGATATTTTCACTAAAACCCTCCATTTTTTTTGTAATTTGCTAATTTGCAAAAATACATGTATCAATATAATATGTTATAATCCATATTTACATCTGCAAAATTAATCCTTGCATTGACAAAATCAAGAAAAATACAACATTATACTAGTAGTTGCCTCCTGGAATCGTTTGACAAACTTATAAATGAATAATAATGAAAACAAAACCAGCTAGTCTGCATTTGGAGCATATTCATAGGTTTTATAAAAAATGAAAATTGGATATCGCTTCAGCGAGTTTATTATTACTTTTCAAATTTAATAACGAGAGTTGATTATGGTCAACATTTTCATTGTGTTGAATTTAAAATCCCACGAATCGTTGATCTAGTCTTTTGCATATACCAGTATAACGTCATATGTCCTGTTCTGATGTCAAATTTTAACATCGGACATTTTAGTACGCTTCCGAATGTAATAAAATTTGACAAAACGAAGATTTTCAGGTGAAAAGTGTGAGTGTTTTGTATATTATTGAAGAAATCACATATTTCCGTTTCCAATGGACGAAATGTACATCGTCTTAACCTTTGAAAGTTATCAATGACCTTACGAATAGCCAATAAAAATATCGTTATACCTTTTTATGATGCTGAATAAGCCAATCACATTAACGCATATTTTCATATCACTCCGTGCAAATGTGACACGAGAAATAGATAACAGGCCACAATTATTTTTACAAAGTTCACTTGTTTTAAATATGCTATTAGTTGGAACCAAAATTCAAATCCATGGAGGTATTGAAACCCCTGCGGAGCAGCTACACGAGAACACAAACAGTAGGGAAACATAATCCTCTGTAAGAATCGATTCCAGATTTTACCTAACTGCCGTTTGTTGTCTCGTCTAAGTGTTCCTAGGATTCGGATCCATCTGCGGATTCGGATCGGGATACCAGGTATGAAAAAAAAACTACTGATTTCAAAACGGACAGTCTCTTAATTATTAAGTGGAAAAATCAAAATTTCAAACACATCAAACAAAAGGAAACTAACTGTCATATTCCTGACTTGGTAAAAGCAGTTTACTCATGTAGAACATGGTGGATTTAGGCTGGTTTTATAGCTAGCTAAGCCTCTCACGGGTATGACAGTCGGATGGAATTCCATTTTATTGACATAAATGTGTGAGCAAAATGTATAGTCATAATTGGTAAAATTTTCAAGAATTTGGATACAGCAGTCAACATTATGTTTTCGCCGCAATATCGCCTTGTTGTGCTGATGCGGCGTAGAGCAATCACCAATCAATCAATCAATCTTTTAATTTTCAAATTCCAGTGGATTTGACCACTTTTGAATTTATACCATGTTATTTATGTAAGTGTAATAACTACAGGGTAATGTTGTACTACCATTTTTTTGACTTATGAAAGGGTAAGTGAATAAATTAATAAAAAAAACATCATAGATACCAGGCTAAGTTTTGTACGCCAGACGCGCTTTTCGTCTACAAAAAACACATCAGTGACGCTCGAATCAAAAAAGGAAATATGACCAAGTAAAAAATGTTAAAGAGCACTGAGTACCCATTATTTCAAAAGTTTTGCCAAATACAGTTTAGGTTATATATTCCTGTGATAGAAAAACAAAAACAGTTCATTGTCCTGAAAGTATCGTTGTTGTGCTAAAATTTATAAGTTCAAACCAACAACAGAAAACAATCGCACTTTATTTTACCGCTAAGTGTTGTCAGTAGTAATGGCTATTTAATTGAATTTTGAAGTGAATTAAATCAACCGAATGTCTTTCTCATTACAATGTAAACCAACAGTAATCATTTATCATATACTGTGATATTTTAAACATTAGCATAATGTATACTATGGAAATCGTCCCGACAGTTAAAGGTCACGTTCTTCGTGTGGAAACACTCAAAATATTATCATAGTGTAAACTTTAGAACACATTTGTTAGACTTTGGTTCATATACTAGGTGGATTTAGACACTTTTAGACGTCTATATGAGCTGATAACCTACAACTAAATATTAAAGAAGTACGAAAAAATTACTAATATATATAATCTTAAATCTATTTTTGAGGTTCTGAGTGTCATTTGAATTTACAAGCAGAAATGTTATTTAATTTGTAAAATACTATAAAATATTATTGATAGTTTATGTAAAATACCACATCATATGATACTAACATTTCAGTAAGTTTTGGAACATGTTAGCCAAGCTAACTATTTGTTTCATTAGACTTTTGGTCGGAGTACAGATTTATTGGTATTATGCTGAACCTGCTAAAATTGAAATAGGAAAGTTTATAACGTATAAGAATATGAAAATAGCATCGTCCATTAGCTCCACAGAAGTACACAGTGTTAGATCTGATGTGGAATGCAGTCTGCGGTTACTCAGTAAAGATGACATTTGTGTCGCAAGTTATAATACAGTAACAGGCACGTGCATGTTGTATACTTCCGGATGCTCTCCTTCATTCAAAGTGTCAAGTACTGGAATTTTGTTAATACGCAGAGATTTGTCAGGTTAGTCTTTAGATATGAAAATTGATATTCACAAAGAAAAACAAATAGAGTCATGGTATTTTTTTTGATAATTTGTCATCGCCTTTATGTCTCTACTTTGTGTCGTGAATATTCACCACATTTTCTGTCATTGCAAAAATGAGGGAAATTGTTTAGATATTCGGTAAAAAAGGGTTATGTGTGTTTCGAAATGAATATTCAGATTCCGTAAGAACTAACAAATAATAATTTTGAGCAAGATGGGATGTAAACGAATAATTTGCCCCACAAAATGGAGGAAATAATGTCGTTAAAAGTGAAATGAAAATTTCGCGCGGGTAGTAAAACATACTTATTATTTATGGTTTCAAGTTAAGGGGGTAGAAAAAACCTTTAGTATTACAGGACATTTTACTATTTGTGAGTCAAATTGACACTCTTTCTGGCCAACTGTACCATTTTAAAGAATTTAACTTCTCTCATGGCTGTACACAAGTGCTTGGCAAATGTTTAAAACTTTAACTGCAATATTTAATTCATGTAATGAGATTCAGTATCGATTCTGCGCATTTGAATATTTGTTACAACAATTCCATGTAGGGCCAATTTAGTCCCAAATCGACCATACCCTTAGGGGTTTGACTGAGATTGTGCAATTCACTGATCATAGGCATGTCGTTCTTTGGAAGCATAATCATATTTTTGTTATTTGTGCCTTTCAGCAATGATGGATTTGACCGCTACATCTTGTTATAGGTTAATTAATCATTGCACAAAATCAGGTCAACTTATAAACGTTAACGTTTTGCTTTGTATGCAGAACAATATACCCAGTATAACCTTTGCATTATCGGAGTGTTCTCCATTTAAAAATTCTGTAATATATGAACGTGCGTTTTATCTAACAGAGCTATAATTCATTTTTTGTATTCGAGTTCAACTGATGAATGTTAATATAAATAAATGATATTAATATAAATAAATGCATTTTTTTAAAGCAGCTCATGAAAGATTTTGATGCTTAAGGTTTTATATTTGTTCATGTCGTCAACAATATTTAAAGTATGGATTGCCCTCCAGACAATAAAATATTCCAAACAGTTAACTCCTCTAACATTGCTGTTCAGATTTATATCGATAATGGTTGTTAAAAATTTCGTCTTAACATATATCCACCAAGTCAACCTGGTGTTGATGATGTATTCGGAAGTCATGTCGTTCAATGACCTTTTTAAATGTGTTGATTGGATTTATCAATTAGAGAAAAGTAGTAAAAATTCTATATTTCCCACCTCATATATCAAGATACATATTATACAAAACAAATAAGCCGTAATCAAACCACGAACAAAAAGATAACAAAAAAACGCTAACAAACAACGATTTTGATAGTAAAGAGATAAATAAAAGAGGAAAAATATTTTCCAAGGATAACAACTAATAAAATACCATTTCATATTTTCAAATAAATCATACAGCCTTCAAAGTACGATTGATTGACTGGTGAATGCTTTACGCCGCATCAGCATAAAAAGGCTATATCAAGCTTTTTCAAATATAAAAACAAGACATTTTTTTTAAATCAGAGAAAAAGTCTATTAATTTACTAAAACTTTAGTTTAAAGCGAAAATACGTATTTACAAATCAAAATTCATTCATAAGATAACATGATTAAATCTTATAACCATTTTAAACGAGGGTATGGATGAGGGGTTTACGGAACAGGGAATAGTGAACTAAAAATATAAAATTCTTGAGAACAAAACCATAATAATAGAGAATGAAGAACCCTTCCAGACTATCATAGCATGCGATTTGACAAACAATCTCAAAGTCTGAAATTAAAGACATCTTTTTTTAACTAATATAAGGAAAACATTGTAATTTTAAAAGACATGAAAAGGAATCAACGATTGATAAATGTTGTGCATCGGCAGCGGATGTCTTGGTTTACCATCATCAGATGTGCTAATATAGAATTGAAATGTGTTAGAAGAAACAAATATTGAACTGTATGAAATAATATAATCCGAATTTAAAATATTCTATCAAAAGCCCTTCATTTGAACATTGATTGATAGTTGTTTCATTGGCACTAATACCTTATCTCTTTTTCGATATTGATATCTTAACATTTGCTAAAAGGCTGAAAGAAAAGAAACGAAATCAAGAACAGACTGAGGTCATTTTTTTTTTTATCTTTTTGTAGTTACAAGCAAAACAGCAGAGGTAAGAATTTTCTAGTCCATCCTATAACAAAATACACAAAGAATAGTAAGCCTGTGTAAGTAATAAAGTAAATACGATGAATGCTTCATGTGGAGCAAGATCTGCTTACCCTTCCGGAAAGCCTGATATCAACACAAGACTTTTGACAGGTTGCATGTTTTTTATGTAGTGTTCTGTAGACTGTTGATTGTATTTTCGTTGTTTTATTGAACTTCCTAGGCTTTTTGTTGGTGTATTTTTGGCATGTTAGTTTTTGTTTTATGTCTGGTATATTCAACCTTCCTGAGTGTCATAAAGTCCAATTTGAAAATTAAAAATATCAAGATTTTTTCAGGTTTGATTCAGGACAACGAAGACTGTTCGTACTACAAGAATACCAATGCTCCTAGTGGTGTCTATACAATACAGCCAGATGGTATTAGCACTGGTATGTCTGTATACTGCGATATGAATACAGATAGTGGCGGCTGGATAGTAAGTATATGCTCTAAGAAATGATGTTCCCGTTTATCAAAAAGAAATAGCAGTCTTCGTTATTGTTTTTTGAACATTGTTTATCAAAATAGTTAAAAAAAATTTTGAATTATTGAACAAAAATATTCCACTGTATTCTAGACCTTTAAACAACATATGAAATGAATTTGTCCCAAAAATTTCTGTAAATATCTAATATCGCAAAAAAAAACTTTTCCGCCTACCTCAATCTAGATTAATTTCAACTACTTGGGATATACTTCTACCAGTGGACTGTTGGACCCGACTATGTTAGCTGCACAGCATCTAGTAATTAAATACAGGCATGAAAAACAGCTTCAGTTGATTCATTTTTTTAGAATTTATTATAAAACAATTTAGAAAAGACAACATTTAGAAATAACATATATAAATAAAGCTTTGTTTATTATCTTTTATGTAATACTAATATAGACCATTTAATCTATAGCTATAAGATTATATTTATGTAGAATATTTTCAATTTTTTTTTTATGATTTTGACAAGGTATTCTCTTGTTCATTTCACAAACTTTCTCGCATCGACGTCTTGATTACAATATTACAGTTTGTCTTTTTTGTTGAAAATGTCTTTTCAGTATTTCTTAGCTATAAATGATTAATGTAATTGGTTATGTCTTTTTCAAAGCATTGTTTTGCATTAAAAAAATCAATTAAGATCATATTAAACATAAAAACAAGAAGATGTGGTATGATTGCCAATGAGACAACTCTTCACAAGAGACCAAATGAAACAGAAATTAACAACTATAGGTGACCGTACGGTCTTCAACAATGAGTAAAACATATAAAATAGGCAGCTATAAATGGCCCCGAAATCACAAGTGTAAAACAATTCAAACGAGAAAACTAACGGCCTAATTTTAATGTACAAAAAAGTGAACGAAAAACAAATATGTAACACAGCAATCACGAGAACGACAACGACAACCAGTGAATTACAGGCTCCTGACTTGGGACAGGCACATACATACATAATGTGGCGGGGTTAAACATGTAAATGGGATCCCAACCCTCCCCTAACCTGGGACAGTGGTGTAACAGTATAACATAAGAAAGAACCATAAAAATCAGTTGAAAAAGGCTTAACTCATCAAATGGATATCAATAGAAATAAATATAACAAAAACATAGAGTGGACGTGGCCGGGTACTTGTACATTCCACCAACAAAAAGACACTAAGTACAGATCTCAGAGTACTCGCAGTTACTGACAACTAGTTGAAAGCAAAAAACAACTTATTAAAAAAATATCATGCATCTTTTGATAAGGCAGGTGTCCCCTCATTTTTGGCCATGGCGTTGTCAGTTTGTTTTCGATCTATGAGTTTGACTGTCCCTCTGGTATCTTTCGTCCCTCTTTTTTAGACTAAATCACGAATCAGTACACATCGAACTTCCAATAAATTCAGTGTAAAGACGTCAAAGAGACAACAACCCGACCATAGAGCAGACAACAGCCGAAGGCCACCAATGGGTCTTCAATGCAGCGAGAAACTTCCGCAACCGGAGGCGTCCTTCAGCTGGCCCCTAAACAAATATGTATACTAGTTCGGTGATGATGGACGTCATACTAAACTTTAGTTTACTTATGTTCATTTTTACTACAGTACTTAAGCAGATTAATATGTGTAATAACCTAGCAATGAAGATAAATAAAACAGACACTAGATAAATTATTTAAAACCATTCTATGAAGCCCATTTATCAATTCCGATAATGCATAGATGTAATTGGCGTTCTATATTACTCATCTTTTGGCCTCTGTAACATATAAGAAAATCATCAACGTATAAAGAACATGTTTTAACTGTTTAAGGTAAATAATGCAAGGGATAACATACTCCATTGAAGAGGGGCGTGAAGGGCAGGTATCTGCACGGAATAACGCGAAATAAAACTGCCATTTCACGATGAACGAATAATTAAAAATTTCTTGCACGTTGATCTTTCTACCGATTTTACGAAACACGGTGAATAACGAACCTTTTTCACGGCTGCACGTGAAATTAAAATGTCAAAACACGTTGCACGAAAATAACCCTTTACCACCCTCATTGAAGGTCGAATTAACTCCAATGATGAAATGTTTGTTAAAGAGATATATCGATATCAAAATTGGAAATATTGCCTTTCATCCCTATATCAAAAAGATCTTTTGAAATACCATTTTTCCATGATGTGTCATAGGCATGTTCTAGATCGAAAAGGCCAACAACACATGCTAATGAATGTTGCCTGATAACCCATTTGATTTTAGGAGCCAAGCAAGGCAATTATTGATTACTGGTTGTATTTTTAAAGCGCTAAAATGGATGGTCAATGAATGCCGTTCTTTAAAATTTGGTAATGGATATCATCAGGCCCATATGCCGTATTTTGGGCCTGAGATGAAGAGGATATGAGCTCTTTATACATCCCGCCATTATTGTGCTTTTGCGCTACGGTTATTTTTGTATTCTTTTCTTTCATTTTTTGTTTATGTACATTGTTTATACAGAGTCAATATGCCATTTCGTTTTTCTTTGTTGAAATAGTTGTTTATAATGATTAAAATTATAACACAGTGTTGACTGCTATACTCTAGTTTATGACAATTTTACCTATTATGTCTGTTTGTTTTGTTTACACATTGTTGTTCATATAAAGGAATTCTATGCGACTGTCATACCGGTGAGTGGATTATTTAGCTATAAAACCAGATTTAATCCAACATTTTCTACAAAAGGAAATGGCTGTACCAAGTCATGTATTGACAGTTGTTTTCATTCGTTTGATGTGTTTGAACTTTTGATTTTGCCATTTGATAAAAGAGTTTCCGTTTTTAATTTTCCTTGGAATTTGTTTTGCTATTTTAATTGTTTTATTTGAAAAGATTTTGTTGTAAAAAGTAAAACAAAAAAAAGTACTGAACTCCGAGGAAAATTCAAAACGGAAAGTTCTTTTTTAACTGGCTTAAAATCATCTCGTCAGCAGAAGATTTAGTGACAGTTGCACCCAGCTTGTTTGCCATTTCTTGTCAGATGTTAAGATGCTGCCGTCCATTTAATGTTCAACAAAGAATTTAGAAATGTTTAGTACCTTGGCTAAAATTCATGTTAAATAGTCATTGATGTACGCCGTGCTTGCTTACAAGTCCGTCGTGCTTTACCCGAAAAATCGAAAATTGCCGAAATTATTAATATTTTTGTTATTAAACCGTCATGTTTATTCAGAAGTTGTGTTGCGTATCTTGAAAAATTACAATATTATCAGCATTTCACAAACAATGAACTGGTTATGAATTAACGACGAATGGATCAGGCGAATTTTTCAAACAACAAGGAAGGTTATTTATAAAATTTTGAAAATAAATCAGGACTCAGATTGTCTAACTGTTTTACTCCTACTTAAGCTTGTAAAAGGTGTGTGACTCTATTCGTTCATTAAACACAAGATTTACTCTGAGCATGCATGCTCCAAATGACATTGTAAAAGTTTGAACCCACCCTTAAATTTATTAACTTGAGTTTTATCTAAAGTCTTTATGAAAACAACAAAGCAGGAAACACTCTACTTTTTTGTGTTACATTACTTCAATAACCATAACGGTTTTGAGAATGAAAATGTTGTCAGATAGGCATGCTATTTTGGTAAAACCGATTTGGCAAACATTAATTATATGGCATTTATCTAAGAAGAGTGTAAAGTGTCTTTTTAAGAAGCTCCCTAAAAAATAAGAAGCTTCCCCAATAAAAT
Source organism: Mytilus californianus (assembly GCF_021869535.1). Taxonomy (NCBI): domain Eukaryota; kingdom Metazoa; phylum Mollusca; class Bivalvia; order Mytilida; family Mytilidae; genus Mytilus; species Mytilus californianus. Next base: position 3,971,891 of record NW_026262669.1, on the reverse strand, counting down.
CAGTAATTGCGATTCCTCGATGTTTATCATGATCCAATTTTAAGGAAACCATGATAGTAATGGGGTTGGGCCATATTTTTAGATGGTATAATATATATATTTAGTATAACATAAAGGTTCTCAATTGGAAATAGAAGGAGGAAGCTGGACAAACCACGTACCCAGTGTGGAATGGACGGACGGACAGAGGTAAAACAATAATCCCGACATGTTGTTAAGGGAGCATAAAATGGTTGGTCAAGAAGTTTTTACAATATGTTGCCTTGTAAATGCCCTTTATTTGCAATAGTTTAGAAATTGTCATATTAAAGACAACCTTATTTAGTATTATTAAAGAGAGGCGAAGATACCAGAAGGACATTCAAACTCATAAGTCGAAAATAAACTGACAACGCCATGGCTAACAAAATAAAAAGACAAACAGACAAATAATAGTACACAAAACACAACACGGAAAACTAAAGACTGAGCAACACGAACCCCACCAAAACATGGGGTGATCTCACGCGCTACGATGTTGCTTATATAGTCTCAACGACGCTATGTGTAATAATGTTTACATATATATCGTCGGGCATATAGTCAGCTGTTTTCAAATCCTCACTTGAATACTGTTATAAATTGTTTTTTTTTTAAATTTTGTAGGAAGTCCTGAAAGCCGGAGCATTTCTTATCTGATGTCATTGTTGCTCAATAAACGTCATAGAAATAAGAAGATGAATGTATTCTTATCTATATTTGTAGGTATTTTAAAAAAGATACGACGGCTCTGTTGACTTTTACGAGACATGGAACCAGTAGAAAAACGGATTTGGGAGCTTATCAGGAGAATTTTGGTTAGGTAATGTGTATATTGTAGTTTGTTTGTTGATGTTTAACGCCACTTTCAGTGAACAAAGCTATGGCGACCATTTTTTTTATTGGTGGATCATGCAAGTAAACCCTATAAGAACTAACTTTCAGTAATTGCGAGTATCCTTGTGATTGCTGCATATCTTGTAACTCTTGTCTTTTTGTTAGTTGTTTTATTTGCCTTTCTATCAATCTGATAATTCAATATAAAAAAGAAGATGTGGTATGATTGCCAATGAGACAACTCTCCGCAAGAGACCAAATGACACAGAAATTAACAGCTATAGGTCACCGTACGGCCTTCAACAATGAGCAAAGCTTAAGGATGTTCGCTCCTCTTGTTTTTGAATTTTTGCCAGATTTTCGGAATCCTCTTGTCTTATGCATGCTTGGCCATTAAATAATTTTGTCCACTAACCCCTACTTTTCTTTTCATAATTTTATTACATATAGTTTAAAAAGCCATATTTTAAAATCTTATAAAATCCTTATTATTTTTTCATTGTTTTTGAAAGAAAAAAGGTGCCAATGTTAAATGTATGAAAAATCTAGAGAGAATCATTTCCCGCCAAATTTTCAAAGGCTTATATCTCGAAAACAAGCACACGGACCCATCATTTTTTTCTGCTTTTTTAGTTCCTTCATTCATATACTATCAATTTATAACAGCCTTTTAAAAAGCTTGTTATTCTGAAATAGAGTAGCGAACATCCTTAAGGTTATTATGATGTGCTGTGACACTACAATACCAGGTAAGCGAAAGGCTAAATGCTCCCCTACAGGTTCTGTTCCACTACATTATGTATGTGCCTTTCACAAGTCAGGGGCATGTAGGTGTTTTACATTTCATCAATTCGGGAAACTGTATAGATTACTTTACGGTATAAGTTTTGATCATTGATGAAGACCTTTCGGTGACATATGGTTGCTTACATATATACGCCATTTTGCGACTGTTGGACAGTTTTCTCATTTTTAATAAAACCACATCTTCCTTTTTTATACTTAGACCAAGATTACCGAGGTCTTGTATTTATTAAAGGAAAATAAACTTGAACATGAAATTAAGATAAACTCATTATTCTTGAAAAAGAAAACCAAGGTTCATGAGGTAGGTAGACTTTTATATCACCGAACCATTAGTCAGATATTGTAGTAATCTTGTACATTGTTGACATTTTTAACCTAGTCTAATGTACTTGAAAGATGTAAATTTATTATATTAAAATTTGATCGAATGATCGAACCACCAATGCAAAATGGTGGTACAAGAGTTAACTTATACTCGTTTATAATATTAACATTTATTACCATGTTCATGGTGTACGGCACGTTTATTAGAAATAACCTTTATCAGGTACGCTCGAGACTATTGGCTTTAAGATGAAAAGTTATTCAACTTAAGGAGGGTGCATTGAACTCGATTTTGTTCTACCCCGCTGGAGACCCATGGCTTTAAAATGAAAAGAGTTTCAATCCAAAGAAGATCCATCGATCTCCCTTTTTTACCCACATTAATGTGTCTGATCAATGTCAGAAACCTCGTAAATAACTGTTTCATGTCATATCTGTTTCAAAAATTGTTGACTTATCTGTAAAAATCAAATTCATATACAAGTACTACTTTTTTAGATTATATACGATTTACAGCTTACAATATTTGTAAGTTTACTATGGATGAACGTTGGTTGTATTGGTTTGTTGTTGTTAAATCCGCGTCATTTTCATTAAATGTGTTTATCGAACACACAGACTGTCTAAGTAAAACATACCTTTGAAATTAAGATAATCCGAAAAATAACATCATCTATTTACTTAAAACAGAGGAGGAAGATATTTAAAGAAAAAATCAAAACTCACAGACTAAAAAAATCATGTAAAAATATGTATAAAAAGTAAAATAACAAAAATACCGAACTCCGAGGAAAATTCTAAACGGCAAGTCCCTAAGCAATTGTCAAAATCAAAAGCTCAAGCACATCAAACGAATGGATAACAACTGTTATATTTCTGACTTGGTACAGGCATTTTCTTATGCAGAAAATGAGGGATTAAACCTAGTTTTATAACTGGCTAAACCTCTCACTTATTTGACAGTCGCATAAAATTCCATTATATTGACAACGGTGTATCAACAAAACAAACAGACATGATAGGTAAAAATGTCAAAATAGGGGAACAAAAGTCAACATTGTGTTATAATCTTAATCACAAAAAAAGTAAATATGTCAAGAAAGATAAACAAAAAGGCACACAAAGAAGGCACATTATCAAAAACGAAAGACAAGAATACACAAATTTATTATATACTTAGTAGTAACTACAGATAAATTGTATGTGTAATATAATCATTGGCAAGCGTGCTGTATCATCCACCCGTGATGATATCGATATCAGCACGGTTGCAAAGGCTTTATCACACCTTTAATCTGTATGACGTCACGTCATCGATTGCAATTACTGTTGCAAAGGCTTTATCAAACCCCTAATGTGTATGACGTCATGTCAAACCTATAATCTGTATGACGTCATTTCAAACCTCCTTATCAGTATGACGTCATGTCACATGAAAATGAAAAAAAAATATATCTAATAAAGTGTATATGATATGGCTTTTTAAATATCACACACCGTATCAACCCTCAACCAATATAATCCCTCGAGCAGAGCTCTTACGATTATATTGGTGTCTCGGGTTGATACGGATGTGATATTGAAAAAGCCATATGATATTCTCCATTTACCATAGCACATTAACACAATTACGGGATGTATAAAAGAGGGACGAAAGATGCCAGAGGGACAGTCAAACTCATAGATCGAAAACAAGCTGACAACGTCATGGCCAAAAATAAAAATCCTCACAGATAAATAATAGTACAGATGACACAAGATAGAAAACTAAAGACTAAGCAACACGAACCCCACCAAAAACTGGGGGTGATCTCAGGTGCTCCGGAAGGGTGAGCAGATCCTGCTTTACATGTCGAACTCGTCGTGTTGCTTATGTTATTACAAATCCGGTAAATAGTCTAATTCGGTAGGTCACATTCGTGAAAAGGGAAGGGTATTGTATTTACGACATAGAGAACATATCTGATATCATCTGTGAAACGGTTATTCGATAACGGTCAACCAACTCGTGATGGCGACCGTAAAATTTATATAGGGATGATTCCAATTTCACCATTTGGAACTCTTGGTTTAATAGTTTCCTTGTGAGCAGCAACCCTCTATCAAGGAAATCATGATAGGAAATACAAGCCCGGGAATATCGTATCAATTGAGAGATATATACTCAATATGCAGGCGCTGCTAGAATGTTGCTACATAGAAATGGAAAGTTCACAATTGAAAAGCTGAAATCATCTCTTTTGTCGTAAAGTTTTGTTTTCAACCGACCCTCATTGTCCATTTCTAGATGTGAGTCAAGATATGAGGCAGACTTAACTGTATCTGTAGTATCCTTTATCTCTAGTTCGATGGAATAGATTCGATTGTTCAACATAGTCACCAAGTTTTGTATAATTTAGTGAGGGAACATCATCTATATAGCGGAACGTAAAGTTAAAGGATAAGTACTGAGCCCCGTTAAATCAATATTGAAACATTTGACTAAACAGTAAAAGTAATAATTTACAAAGACAAATAAAAGTATACACAACACGTTATTAAGATGATAAACAACTTCAGTACCTAGAACCTATACTTCAAGTCCATCGTGTATTATTTGTAAAGTTGATACTGAATATTTATGAACAACGTCTTGGTATCTTCTGATGAAAGTACTCAAAGGCAACAGCATCTTACCAAAAACTGAGGATGATCTCATTCTTCTTAAAGATCCTACTACACATGTGGTACCCGTCAGACATGTTGATAATATCGTATCACACATTGGTAGAATCTAAATTTATTAACATCTATTAAATATGATTTTATTGAATGGAACGAAAGCACTATTCATTGATAAACACATTACTCGTACTTATTAACCGTAAACTCAACATCTGAAAATTGACAACTCATTTAGTTTCATTTGTATTTTTATTCCTTTCATGCCAGGCTATTCAGTGTACAGGAAACTATGGCACACATTTTTGCGAAGGGTTATGAATTATTTTAAACAAAAGGAGAAGATGAATATTCAGTTGAGGTAAAATTTATTTAGAGATTGGTTATTATTGAGTATTATCCGTGTGGGGAACTTCCGTGTTTCATCAAATAGAAAATGAATATCGGAGGATTAAATGCACAGTAAAGTTATAAACTAAATTATAATGTCGCTCAGCTTGCAGAGAGTATTGCATAATAAGTGTTCATCGATTAATTTACCTTCGTATTCAATGAATAGCTAAAACAAGTATATTTTTATTCTTCAGGCAATGATAATCTTCACACTTTAACTTATTCAAATAAGTACATGCTACGTGTGGACCTAACAGATAACGCCGGTAACACGAGATATGCGGAATACTTCATCTTCAGAGTATCTGACGAGGCGGACAAATATAGACTGATTATTGGAGAGTATTATGGCGATGCTGGTAAGTATGTGGAAACAGGAGGAAAAGATACTGTAAATTCAGAAATTTTTGCAATTTTTGAAAAAAAAGCGAGATTAATTGTTGCGATTGCAGAAATTTGCATTGAGATATATGTATCAGATATCATAATGCGAGTTCTTATTATTGCGATAATCACGAAGTCTCATTATTCACATTAATGAAAAAACTCGCAATAATTTTTTAATTTACATGATGTTCAATGTTCTGTCTAACAATTGTAAGAAGACTGTTATTATAGATTGATGGTATTGTTCAAAGCATATGTTATAACAGATTATTGCTTGACTTCTATATGTTTTTTAAAAGAAGATCTAAATGGGGTTTACAGAAAATAGAATCAGGAAAAATATGGAAAAAGAATAATGAGGTGGAAATAAATATAGATAGATTGATCATTGTTTACTTAATTTCCAGTGGTAAATCATTCATGGATGTTAAGGACGAGTACAAAATCAAATACAATGAGTGTTTCCTGTTATGGGGGTCGTCCGGGATGAAGGTTTTAATATTTGGACTGCCTATGTAAAATGAAGGTAAATTGAATAGGGACAGATATAGTCCACTCACAGACCCCCCTAACGAGTGAGAGTGCAAATGGTTTTTTTGGTTTTTCTAAAAAATGCAGAAAGCGTGGCATTCTCTCTTCACGAGGCATAGGACTTAACGTTCCAATTGTGACCGGAAGTGGCTGTGTATTAATACATTTTGCACATTCAGACGGACGCATTACTTATTTTAATTCTCCAGAAAAATAGGGGTCAAATTGTGCAACGACACCACATGGATAAAACCAGATGATTCCAAGTATCTGACAAGAAGACAAAAACATAACAAACGAACATCCTTTGGAAACATACTTGTAAATCTTTGTATTGGTGTTTGTTTTATATGAGTCATATAACTGGTTCCTAATAGGTTTACAGAATGAAGAATAATAAAACAGATACTGCTGAAAATTTTTCAAAAAATGAAGAATAGAGAAAACAAATAAAAAATAGAGAAAAATGGGGTACAAAAATATAAAGAATAGAGAATAATGGGCAATAATACAAAGAATAGACAAAGGCTATTGGTAATTAAAAAAACATATAAAGAATCAAGAATAATGGTCAACATATATAAAAGATAGAGAAAAATTATTTAAAGAATGCAAACATAAAGGACGCCTGACAGACCCTCAAATACTATTTATATACTATCTGATCAGATTGTATGTTTAATTCCAGGAGATTCTATGTTCTACAATAACAACCACATATTTCACACGAAAGACCATGACTCTACAACAAATGTTTGTTCCCTTGACAGATATGCTGGCTTTTGGTTTTATGGGTGTACCTGGGCTAATCCGAATGGACGCTGGGGTCCTGGTGTTGACGCCTGGGATTCCGTTCACTGGGTCAGCTGGCTACAAAAAAAAGGCATGTCTAAAATTTCAATGAAAATCCGACGAAAATGAAGTTGTAGAAAATAGAGAACGTGTGTTGTGTGTATCTATTATTGAAACTATGCATTGTACTAGAAATTGTTTACATTGCATGTTAAAAACATGCTGTTAGTAAAATGATATTACTGAAAAGAACAAAATAATAATTAACAAATGTAATGCTGTTTCTTGATACTTGTATAAATTCTATCATAGATTTTTCTGCAAAGCCAACAGTGTAACAATCTTGATCTTATAGGACAATTTGCCATTTTAATATACTGTGGATTCATTGTTTATCGTGTTATAAATTTTTGTGGGTTTTGTTGGTAAAAGTGAACCACGAATTTAAAAATGTTCAACGAAATACAATTTACTATAGACTTTTATGCAGACTGTGTCATTTTACTCCTAGCAACAACCATAACAGCCCAATTTCCTGTATCAAACATAAGGTAAAAGAACTCGCCAAGGAATTTGTTTTTGTTCCGGCTGATAAGCTGCCAATAATACCATTATTGTTTGACTAAATTTTACATTGATGTCCTACAAAAGGAAATCACGAATTCACCAACATTCCAACTTACTCTATTTTCGGAAAATGACATCTGTAACAAACATAAACTTTTATTTACCTCTTTTCAAGCAGAACCAAATACAATGAAAGTTCCAACGATGTACTAGCTTCCGAAGCTGCATAAAACTCCTTACAAATATAGATTTATTTCGTCTTCAAGCCATTGTTCCACTACTAAACTTTCTATTCTACTTACAAGTACACTTGGTACAATCAAAAACCTTGTAATAAATTGTTCAAATAAGGCCTTTGAAAGTAGTGAAATTAATTACTTTTGGAGTGTCAAAAATTCGTTGGAAGTACTTGATAAATTGCATGCTTATATTGGTGATTTTGAATCTGTTCAAAGTTTTGATTTTTCTACCCTATAGACCACGTTGCCTCATAATCTTATTAAGAAAAAATTCACACACCTGATTAAATGGGCATTTAAAAAGTCGGAATGCGAATATATATGTTCAAACTCTTTTAGGTCATTTTTTAGTAACAACAAACAAAAGAACTATGTCAATTGGACCTACTTTGATACTATAACTGCCCTTGAATTTTTACTAGATAACATTTTTGCTCGCTATGGAGATTCCGTATATCGTCACGTTATCGGAATATCCATAGGGACTAACTGTGCACCACTTATTGCGGACCTGTTTCTGTATTGTTATGAGTTACAATTTATGACTAAAATCAGCAAAGACCCATCGAAACAACATCTGATTCAAACATTTAATAACACTTTTAGACATTTAGATGATATATTGGCTCACAATAATGACGACTTCAGTATGTACACTAAAGAGATTTATCCTGCCGAACTGACTTTAAATAATGCTAATACTAGTACTAACAATGAACACTGCCCTTAAATCAACATGCAGACATATTATACGTTCATGTATTTCACATCCAATATTTTATGGTAATATTCTTTACAAAGCACAAAAATGTCGGCATTCACCTCAAAAGCTAACCAAACTTTTAAACAGACTTATTCGGAAAGGATATAGTTACGATACTGTTGTCAAGTCTTTAAGGATTGCATATTTTGGTCTTAATATTGATTCACTCATAGAGTCTTTGCATCGGAAATAAAGACATTTGTTCTAAAACCAGTTGTTGGCATGATACGGGCTATGTTCTTCTCATATATTTTATGATGGTATGATACTAAACCCCTAACGGGAGGGATTGTAATTGATTTTCATATGATGAAGACATAATCTTTCAATCAGTTTAATTGAGGTTTGGAACTGGCATGTCAGTAACTGCTAGTAGTCGTTTGTTTATTTATGTATCATTGTCATTTTGCTTAGTTTCTTTTGTTACCAATTTTGACATCGGACTCGGACTTCTTTTAAACTGAGTTTTACTGTACGTATTGCTATGTGTTTCTTTTTTCTACATTGACTAGAGGTATAGGGGGAGGGTTGAGATCTCACAAAACATGTTTAACCCCGCCGCATTTTTGAGCCTGTCCCAAGTCAGGAGCCTCTGGCCTTTGTTAGTCTCGTATGTTTTTTAATATTAGTTCATTTATATGTTTTGGAGTTTAGTGTGACGTCCATTTTCACTGAACTAGCACACAATTTTATTTAGGGGCCAGCTGAGGACCACCTCCGGGTGCGGGATTTTCTCGCTGCATTGAAGACCAATTGGTGGCCTTCGGCTGTTGTCTGCTCTTTGGTCGGGTTGTTGTCTCTTTGACATATTCCCCATTTCCATTCTCAATTTTATTTGGCAAACCACGAAATCAAATTTCGACAAACATACAATTTTTCTTCAATCCACGAAATTTGGTACCCACGAAAATAAATGAATTCACAGTAATGTGTTTTTCTATCACGGGATTGTCGATTATTGATTCACTATATATAGCTAGCGTCGTATCCATCAGATGTCGGCACAAATAAAGACAGCTGAAGGACGCCTTCGGGTGCGGGAGTTTCTCGCTGCATTGAAGACCCATTGGTGGCCTTCGGCGGTTGTCTGCTCTATGGTCGGGTTGTTGTCTCTTTGACACATTCCCCATTTCCATTCTCAATTTTATGTTTGTTTAATCTTACAGTTGTAAAACATATACAGTGCACACAGAGCCAGGTCGAACATGAAGCGGTCGAGTGACTTGTTTTTACAATTTTATAGCTTTGTATAAGGTCGATACGAGATTATGTCGACTAAAGAAAAGAAAACTGATTGAGGACGTAGTCCGATGTCGATATAAACCATTATACAAAAGTATGTTTCCAACAGTGTGACAGCCACAGAATCTATCATATTTTTTTTTTGCTATGGTTTATTTTGTTTTCACTATGATTTTGTTTGTTTGGTAGTTTGCTTTTGAGGCTTAAAGACACTGGTCCTCGTCTTTTCTTTTCCAAACGTTATAATGATGATAAATAAATCATATTGATATTTTCCTGTTTTAATTGTAATAATATATAAATATAACAGTAAGATAAAGTTCAACAAAAAACATTTTGTACATGAAGCTATGATATTTCAGATTAGACAAAAACTGTCACTCAAGATTTGCTTAAGGGGGATGGGGTGTCTTAATCAAAATCCATAGAACTTTTTAATAATTAGTCAAAATGTAGTTTTTATCATGTTTTTTGTCAAAAATATAATAAAATGTATGGCTCACCGGACTTTGTTTCACTCCACGGGTTGTGCCAAATTGTCAGAGTTTGTATATACTATCCAATTTTAATTGGTAAAAAGAAAACTACACCATAGCATTTTATGATAAATGTGAGTAGATAGCTCTTATAACATGCTTTTAGATAAGAAAAAAGAAAAAATGAGGTCACCAGACTTATTTTCTTGCTATATATTAGAATAGATAAATTCACAACACTTTCTATTATAAAAATTATTTTTATCTGAGTTATATCCACTACTATCTGAGTTAAAAAAATATTGTGTTTTTTAAAACAAAATACAGTCGTAAATATGATAAAACACATAATTTTTTTATATTAACATGAAAAGTCTGACACATGTATTACATAGATATAAGAAGATGTGGTATGAGTGCCAATGAGACAACTCTCCATCCAAGTAAAAATTTATAAAAGTAAACCATTATAGGTCAAAGTAAGGTCTTCAACACGGAGCCTTGGCTCACACCGAACAGCAAGCTATCATACTACTCCCAAAATTTGCACATTTCGTTAAAGATCTAGACCAATTGTCATCTGCTACTTCAAAATCCAAGATGGAGGAAGACACCCCAGCCACCTTAATTCAAAGCTACGCTGCTTTGTGACATTCATAGAAAACCAATTTGTTCCTGTCCAAAGTCAGAGCCTAGAATTCGGTGGTTGTCATATGTTGCTGTATATTATATCTGTTTTTATTTATTGCTTTCTATCCTGTATGTTCTATTTATTTGTATTGTAGTCCTGTCCTGTAATCTTGTCATTTTAATGTTATATTTAACATTGCCATAAAAGCGGGAGGTTTGGCTTGCCACAAAACCACGTTAAACCCACAATTTTTTCTTAAAATGTCCTGTACCAAGTCAGGAAAATGGCCATTGTTATATTATAGTTCGTTTCTGTGTGTGTTGCATTTTAGTGTTGAGTTTCTGTTGTGTCGTTGTTCTCCTCTTATATTTGATGTATTTCCCTCAGTTTTAGTTTGTAACCCGGATTTGTTTTTTTCTCAATCGATTTCTGAATTTCGAATAGCGGTATACTACTGTTGCCTTTATTTCTACATAAATCAGATCGTTAAGTCTTCTCGTTTGAATTGTTTTACATTTGTCATTTCGGGGCGTTTTATAGCTTATACATTTTAGATAGAAATTTGACTGTATAATCATGAATTGGATAAGTTTGCTAGTAATAGTAAAAGTTCAATGATAAGCTAATATTGATATTAAAAGACCTCCTCACAAAAAGGGATGTGAACAGCCCTTTATGTGAGGAGGTCTTTTAATGTCAATATTAACTTAATCATTGATCTTTTACTAACTTACAAATTGTCAAAAACATTAGAAAAATACACTAAAACACTTGCAGAAACCTAATTCCCCTGAATTGGTCGAGTCTAAATATATTCAACACAAATGATAGTTAAACCGTACTCAGACTGATATAGACAAATAACAGTTACCTAATTGCATTCAAAACGGACCGATTAAATGGCATTACATCATTTAATTATTTATTTATTATAATTTTTAGCATTTTGATAGGACCATAAGATAGTTTTATGAAATTAAGGGGTAAATTTATATTTTTGAATTCGAAATTTTCAATATAACAATTTTCTTTTTTATAAATGAGGAAATCAAAAACCCTATACAGACCTCATTTACAACTGACCAATGAATGTTCTGCATCAAAACTTCTTGTTATATATATTTGATGTTTTTAATCTGTCAGTAATCATGACATAGATTCGTAAAGACACCAAATGAAAACAGTAAGTAAACTCTATTTCAGTTGATATTTTATAGTGTGTCTTTCTATATTGTGGTGTTACACTATTGTTTCAGAAAAAGGGTGAAGGTTTGGTACCATTAAAACGTTTAAACCCGCTGCATTTGTTTGCACCTGTCCTAAGTCAGGAATCTGATGTTCAGTAGTCATTGTTTGTTGATGTGGTTCATAAGTGTTTCTCGTTTCTCGTTTTTTATATAGATTAGACCGTCGGTTTTCCCGTTTGAATGATTTTACACTAGTAATTTTTGGGGCCCTTTATAACTTACTGTTCGGTGTGAGCCAAGGCTCCGTGTTGAAGACCGTACTGTGACCTATAATGGTTTACTTTTATAAATTTGACTTGGATGGAGAGTTGTCTCATTGGCACTCATACCACATCTTCTTATATCTATATCTTCCAACAATAAGCTACTTAAACAGCATGTTTCACAACTTCTAATCGAACAGACCTAGATGCATAAGGCCTTTCACAATATTCAGGTAAATTTTCATTTTGGTTTTGATTTTATAATTTTCCTACACTATGTTTCATGCAAATGCAAAATCATTAGTGTTGTCTGTTTAGTCCAATTAATTAATAAATCGTATTTTTAGGTTTGATTTTGCGGTATGGGCTTTGTTCATTGTTGAAAGACGTACGGTGACCTATAGTTGTTAATTTCTGTGACATTTGGTGTTTTGTGGAGTGTTGTCTCAGTAGCAATCATACCTGTCTCGATCAAAATGTGTATAGATGGAATATTTTCGCAAGGTTGATAATCATTCTTAAATTGAAATACAATATATTATATGAAAACAAACACTTTTATTTTAGTCGTCTGTCATTCCCTTTTTACATCTAAATGTAGTATAAACAAACAACTTAAAAACAGCCTTTTACCTTTCTAAGTTTTAAAATCGCCTGACAAAACCATATATCATAAATCGCTATTAAATCGAAGATAAGAACCATAGTAAAAACATTAAAAAAGTATAGGTGTTTAGTTATGTAGTAAATTGCGGAACAATAAAAAAAAGTTTACACTATCATTGAGTAATTCAAATGGAAATTTTAAATAATAACATTTTACAAGATCTTGTCTTCGTGTACTATGTACATTGAATAATTTATGGATTTGTTTGATTGTTGTTTGCTTTACCTCCAATGGCAAATATTTCATGCATGTTCATGACGAGAACATATGAATTTTAAATACAATAGGTACATGTAGATCTTTCAATAGGATGCAGACATTGAGGTAGGACGTGAAAATTGGAATATCACTGGAAACTGAGGATATATTGAATAAAGACAGAAATTAGCCTTGCAACAGCTAACCACATCAGAACCCCTTAAATGATTGGTGCAAAAATAGTGAATTTGCAGAGAGCGTTAATCCATGAAATCTATTCAGAAGTCGGCCAGCCATATTTACGTGTAATTTCTAAAATAATTTAACAGTTCTAATTTCGGTTTGATACTTTTAGCACCACTTTAGTAACTATGAAATTTTTGTGAAACTGTATTTTATTTATCTCTGTACATTAGTTTTTGGTATGATATTCTGTACTATCGCTCTCCTTGTTTGTTTCGTGTGTGTGTTCTCCTTGAGATCGGGAGGTCGTGGTTCGAATCTGGACCGGGTCTAACAAAGATGTAAAAATGGTACATGTATATTGCTATTTCAACGCTAAACTAGCGGTATTTGAAAGTAAGAGCACAGACTTGTCGGTTTGGAGCCAGAAATGTTTCCGGGTAGGGTGACTATTCTTCATGTGAACATACGCGTAAAAAAACTGGTTCAGCGTGTCGATCTAGTACAAAGCAGGGTTAATACTCATTTTATATTTACATGTAATTGTCCTGAATATTCATTTATTATTCCATATTGGTAGAATTTTTGTAGGGTTTTCTATATGAATTGGATTTTGAATAAAAAAGCATATCCACCTGCTGAAAAAAGTATATTCACCGCGCAAAACGTCGCGTGCTTTTACGTGGATAATAACGGTAAAATGTTTGACGTACAATTGGTTTTAATAAATAACTGTTATTAAATACATATTTTTCTCTTTCGGAACATGGAATAAATCAATTACTGTCTTTTGTTTCGGTAAATGTGTGGTTTAATTGACTTTTGAAAAACCTAGTGACATTCACTTCGGCCGTTGGCCTCAGTGAAAATCAGTTTTTCAAAAGTCAATAAGTATAGATTATTACATGACATTTTTCATATCAGACCCTTTATCGGCCCTAGGTCATGATATCAGCCCAAGAGCCACAGGCTCGAGGGATGATATCATGAACGAGGGCCGATAAAGGGTCTGATATGATAAATGACATGTAATTATCTTTTTATCATATACTTCAACAGAAGAAATACAGACAAGAACTATTAATTAAAATTTTGTCTTTCCATGAATTTTTAGATAATAATTTACAGACAACCAAATACAAATTTCTTAACTTTAATTGTTTTTATTGATATTACAAGCATTTTATTTATCTTGTCACAACAATTATCATGTTCTTAGTTTGAAATTTGCTCCTCAACCATTTTGTGAAAAGTCTTAAATCACTTGCGGTTCTCCGCACTGTGTTGTCGTTTTCAAACAAATTTCCGGAAATGCACGAAGTTGCATGTGATAAACGTCACGGAAATTAACGGAAAGGCATGTGATAACATTCCGGAAGCAGTCAATAAAGGTTCCTTTATCAGCCCGCTGAGGAAATTCTTATGAATCTGATCAATAAAGCTAGTAATCCTTTCATAGCCTTTTAATATTTTTAAATGTTATTGAACTGTAAAATTTTAATAATATTTTATACAAGTATATGATAAAACCACATATTTACCTCACCAAAAGACAGTAATATGATATTATTACGTGAGTATTTCTGTATTGGCCTTGTTATTGGTCCGAGGCTTGCTGTATTGGCCTGAGGCGAAGCCGAAGGCCAATACAGCTGGCCGAGGACCAATAACAAGGCCAATACAGAAATACACGTAATAGTATCTTTATTAATTAACTACAGTGTTACAATATTTTTTTTATTTCATTTCACAAGAGATAAACATTTTTACTTTGAAGTGGAACTATCCAAATCTCAGTTTCTTTTTATAAGATGCTCTATCTAATGATCTGGTGTTGTTTCCAGGTGTCTTCAGCATTTTCTCATCTGATGAATTTTTCTACCCTTTCCAGTCACTATAAAGTGTTACAATTTAAATTTAGACACAACACATAAATAGTAATTGGAAAGGTACTGCCATTGCATGTGTTATGCAGAAACAAACTGAAAAAATAATGTAGGAGTTGAAAATGATACAACTATCCATAAACCAACTGACCAAAGAACGAAGATTTGCACAATTACAGGTCACCCTTCCAGAATGCATATGCCTGGTTCGGGTTTAAAAATAAATGACAGTTTACAAAACATGAGAAGCGAAAGTAAACAGTAAATCGATTTGTACCATCGTGAATTATGAGGTCGACAAGAAATGAACTTTGTGATAATCTACTCGTTTCCCAAACCTGAAATAATTCCATCGTCTGCTTTCAAAATGCTTTTTAAATGAATGTGACCGTCTTAAGCCTGAAATATATGCCTTACTCAACGTTTCAGCATGTTTATGGTGAGTAAATGAAAACTGCGTCTTCCAAACAACTGTTTACTTTCAGTTTGTGTTTATCGTGACTTTCGATCTAAAAACTAGAGACGTTCCGAAATCCTGTATTGGCCGGATCAGAACTCGGCCAATACAGAAAAAAATCTATATTGGCCGAGTTATTCTGTATTGGCCGAGTTGACACCTTTATATTGCATAGGCAGTTTTCATCATATTAAGTCCAATAACAGTGTAGTTAATTAATAATTGTATATATTCCACTTGACGTCATTCATTATCATCATTTATTTTACCGTTATTCTATACAGTGAAGTGTTTTTGTTCTACTGGTTTATATTACACCTCCTTTAATTTCCTCCGATCGAAATTAAAAAAAAAAAAAAAAAATGGCAGGTGCTGTTTTTCAACCAAACACTTGTGCTTGTCAGGATATCTTTAACGGTAAATAATATTAAATCAAATGTCCCTGTTGTGATAGATATTGTTAAATTAACTCCGTAATTTTTAGTCATGGGACAGTTTTGAGCTTATTCTGTATACGCTTCTTTCTATAACAAAGGACTAAGTCGACTCTTAGTATTTTGATTTTTCTGTGTCGTTGGGTAGCTGCCACATTAATGTACACCTTTATCTCATTTTATTCAAATCCAAAGGCTTGATTTGGGTATAGAAATATTGACATCTCTGGATCTCTCCAATCCGACAGTATACCTCTACTAAAGGGGTGTGTCAGTTTGGCTGTTCGGCTGCTTTTATAACAACTATTATACCAGATATAAAAAAAAACTTGAAACAGCAAATTTTGTCCCTTAGACTCCGTTCACACTAGGACATTTAGATCGATTTAAACTAGATCGGTTCACTTTAGTGACTGCCGTCGTTGTACGCTTATGATTTATTGCCACTCAACGCAGATTTTTTTTTCTGTTCTTCTCCCCTCCTCCTAGTATGGTTGGATAGGATATAGTGTAACCCCTAATGTGGACTACCGGAGAAAAAAAGGGGTGGGGTCTCATACCTTAACTTACGATTTTGATCGTGGTTCAACTTTATTCTATTACGGCATACATTTTACCTCTAGTCAACGCTCCATCTTATTAAAGTGATGCTCTAAAATTGTTATGATTGGCTTGAGTTTGATCCACTTTACATCTCGTCGTAAATATGCATGACATATGTGCCAGTGGACATCAAGGGGGCAATTTATTAATCAGCACCATTAAGTGATGTACAATCATTAGTCTTCAGTTGATAGTTATCTCAGACAGTTTACCAATATTTATAAATTTAATTTTCAAGCGTTAATTTCAGCATTTCTTTCCTTATTTTTCCCTTTGCATTTAATCTTTTTGAACATAAAATAACGTAGCCTCTCAATCAGTTTTGACATATGTCTCCTTTCCTGAAGGACCAAGGTAAAGCATGATGTCGGCAAATACATAAAAGTAAAAGTCATTTCAAAATTCTTTTAAGGAAGTTCGCTACTCAGTTTCAAAATAACAAGATTTTCATAACACTAGTATATATTGATTGGGGATTAATAACGGAACAAAAAGAGCAATAATAAAATATAGGTCAATGTGCTTGTTTTCGAGATATAAGCCATTGAAATTTTGGCGGGAAAATATTCTCTCTTGATTTTTCATAGCTTTATCATTGACAAGTTAAATTTCTCAAAAACTATTAAAAAGTAACAAAGCTTTTATAAGACTTTTACAGATGGCTTATAATTATACATGTAAAAGATTTATAAAAAGAAAATGGGGGTTAGTGGGCAATTTTTTTTAAGGCATTCAAATGGATAAAACCAGAGGATTCCGAAAATCTGACAAAAATTCCAAAACATGACAAGCGAACATCCTTAATTGAAATGCACTGTATATAAAAAGATAAAACTAAAGACATGCACAATTGGTACATGTATATATTGATCTAAGTGTCCTGAAAAACTCCCGCCAATATGTCTTACCTTAAAAGAGTGTTAGTATATGCTGGTTAGCCCTCTTACTTGGCTGATTATGAATGTTCGCTATTCTGTTTCAAAATAACAAGATTCTTAAAAGACTGTTATAAATTGATAGTATATAAATAAAGGAACTACAAAAGCAGATAAAAATATAGGGTTCGTGTGATTGTTTTCGAGATATAAGCCATTGAAATTTTGGCAGATTTTTCATATATTTAACATTGGCACTTTTTTCTTTTAAAAAACAAAGAAAAAATGACAAGGAATATATATAAGATTTAAAGAAATGGCTTTTAAACAATATGTCATAAAATTATGAAAAGAAAAGTAGGGGTTAGCAGGCAACATTTTTATTGGCACTACATGGATAAAACTAGAGGATTCCAAATATCTGACAAAAAGTCTAAAACATGTATAGCGAACATCTTTAATAGAAGTATACAGTGAGGAATAGTTCCAGTGGTTGAGTGTCAATAGAAAAAAGAAAGAATTAACACACACACTATTTTGGGGAATAAGCGGAGACGTCTTTGCACGCTCTACGTCTTACTAATATTCTGTAGAAACATTTAAAAGGCGAAAACTGAAAAAAAATCGCTTTTATATGTGTTTATATCAACAATAGTCAGACTGTTTTTGAAACGATTTTTTTACTCTGAAAAGAGCCGTTTTCAATATGGAATTGTCTTTGTTCTGTAATATTCTGTCTGGGTGTATCCAATTTGACTGGTTCTTCAGCAATGTTAACATTTGATTCTTCCTCTTACACTGCATTGTAGATCAATTTCTTAGATTCTCTTTTTTTGTTTTTTTTATTAGACGATTAAAATGTATTCTTCTCTACATGGTAAACTAAGTGGTTTGTTTCCCCAAGGTTCCGTTACAAACGGTACCATACTGACGCCAACTTCGACTTACGACTTTATTCACTGACGCAATGGTTATATATGTCAGTATGAGTCTGACTTCGACTGAAAAAAGGCTGTAGGTTGCACTTTGTAAATACAGCTGTTTCTCAAACCACGCCTCTTTTGGGGAGATATATAATATTCATAGATAATTAATTTTGTTTACGTACTGGTTCCCGGATATGATCTCTATGTTTCATTTCGTAGAGACATAACTTGGAAATGTTACCAGTAAATATACATATTCATAGCGATAAAATTGAAATCTGTGGAAATCCTTTAGTCAAGGTAGGGGTAGTATAGAATTTTAATGTAAGTTTAAACTTTTAGAAGTTCGGGGCATATAAACGTTGAAAATATGCCGCACAGCCCTATATTTTGACCTTTGAAAAAAATAGTAGTGCATATGAACTTTCAATTCTAGGATATAATTTTTTTCAAAACTTCATAGTAAAAGTGGTACAGTTTTAGCCGTGAAAGGAGTTACTATGGGAAATTGCATTGTTGATATTTACAGAAATGCAACCTTTAGCAGTTTAAATCATTAACGATGAAATTATGCTGGTTGTTCGTCTGTTGCCGATATCATACTATGATATCAAATGTACATTGAATTATTTCATATTTTTCATGTCGGGACCTTTATAGCCGACTATACAATATGGGTTCTTCTCATTGTTGAAGGTCGTACGGTTGCCTATTATTGTTTACTTCCAGTTCATTTTGAACTTTGATGGATAGTTGTCTCATTGGCAATCATACCACATCTCCTTATTTTTACATCTATTCAGATTGACGGTATTGCACAACACTGTAAATCGCCTATTTAAGGTATTCAGGTGTTGAAGAAAGTCCCGCGCTAGAATTCTTAGTTTTTAGCTAATATACTTCATTTAAATGTCGTATGAATTAAAGCACCACCCCTTTCACGTGAAAAGTGGTGTATTTGAACTGACAATCTAATAAAGTAACCGCAAATTACATAAAACCTTTACTAAATTCTTCCATAGATATAAAGATTTGATTTTGAAGTTTGGTTGTACCTGTAGAAAACTTATTTCAAACGGGATAGCACATCCTCATTTTTACGGAGATGTTGTTTACCGTGACCGGAAATTTAGAAACGATCCTGACAAACTTATCAATCCTTTGAATAAACTTATTCTAAAAGGCTACCAATTCAAGACTATAATTAAATCTTTGAATATTGTCTTTATATTAATATTTATTTTGTTATCAGTAAATTAAAAGCAAACTAAATATTATTGTTATATACATATGCACATTCATGGATCTTCAATCTGTCTGTACAATGTACCTGTATCTTGGCATTGCACAAGGTCATGTTTTTCTCTGACTGTTTATGACGTCTCTACACTAAATCCATTGGATGTTGGATGTGTAATGATTGACAATTTAGTCTTAGATGCATGATTTTTTTTTAGTTATTATTGGCTTTGAACTAGCTGTCAGTAACTGCGAGTACTCTCAGATCTGTACTTAGTTTCTTATTTGTTGTTGGGATGTACGAGTTCCCGGCCACGTCCACTCTGTATTTTTGTTAGATGTACTTTTTTGTAACCATCTGATGAGTTTTTTCAACTGATTTTTATAGTTCGTTTTTATGTTGCACCGTAACTACACTGTCCCAGGTTAGGGGGAGGGTTGGGATCCCGCTAACATGTTAAACTCCGCCACATTTTGTATATATATGCCTGTTCCAAGTCAGGGGCCTGTTATTCAGTGGTTGTCGTTTGTTGATGTGTTACATATTTGTTTTTTTTGTTTATTTTTCTGTACATAAATTAGGCCGTTAGTTTTCTCGTTTGAATCGTTTTACATTGTCATTTCTGGGTCTTTTATAGCTGACTGTGCGGTATGGGCTTTGCTCATTGTTGAAGGCCGTGCAGTGACCTATAGTTGTTAATTTCTGTGTCATTTAGTCTCTTGTGGAGAGTTGTCTCATTGGCAATCATACCATATCTTTTTTTTATAAAACAGCGAATTTCATACCGTTTTGTTTTGTGTTGTTTGGTTGCTGCTTTATTGATGTATATCTTGCATCTTCTTTTATTCACCTGCATGTTTGTTTTGTGTATCAAAAATTAGTTACACTGTACCTATTTACTAAACTTTGAAAGTATTATCGCATTTTATATCTGGTGTTCATTACTGTAAAATCTATTTCACGTCATCCCTAAGAAAAAAAAAATTACACATAACAATACAAAATTCAAAAGTAAAACACAAACAAATCGTTGTGCAAACATAATACGAAACAAAATAAGCTCCTTCTCTCATAGATTAGCAAAGTTTGAAAACTTTATATAATACGCAATTTGCAAAATTTTCTCAGAGAAGGTATTAAAAAAAATGGGATCGTTTATATACGTATTATATACGTTTGTCTGGTTTTTGGCATTTTTCGTCTTTTTTGAAGTTGTGATCAGATTTAAATTAAGTTTTCAAAAACGTATTTTGCAAAAGTTTGAAATATTTCCGTATTATCATACCTTTTACATAAAATAATTTTACAAATATTAAAGTTTGCAATGCAAGAGTTGTAATCTAACCGCAGTCTAGTAATACAGTCTAGTTCTGTTGGGAACTTAGCACTCGTCGGAACTGAGTGAAACCAGTACGTTCGTCGATGCGACGGAATGAATTCTTAGATGCAACTTTCTCTATACCTCTTCTAGTAATGTTGTAAAATAAAAGGTGGACGTTTGAGATTTGAATTTTTTTTGTTTAACCCCCGTTACAATTTCTTAAACGTTTGTGTGTCCCGCGTCAGGAACGTTGTCGTTAGTGGTCGTATGTCATATATTAATGTTTTTCTCTATACATATTTAGAGAATTGAGCATTAATAACAGATCTAAGATTGTCTTTGTTGAATCGATACATATCTTTCATGGAATCGAGACTATTTAGAGCGAGACATATTGTGTGGTCTCTTGTCTATTTGTCGGAGACTATATGTCTGCATCAAGATGGTT
This sequence comes from Mytilus californianus, assembly GCF_021869535.1. Taxonomy (NCBI): domain Eukaryota; kingdom Metazoa; phylum Mollusca; class Bivalvia; order Mytilida; family Mytilidae; genus Mytilus; species Mytilus californianus. The sequence goes on along the minus strand of NW_026262669.1, from coordinate 3,950,535 downwards.
TGTTTTTTCTATATTTCTGTCGTTGGGTTACTGTTCCATTGACGTATAACCCACACCTGCGTCTCCATCTATTTCACATTTAATATTCCGTGTACACTGCTGGATGAAAAAAATACATAAATATGATAGGACGTATATGACATATTATTTATGACACTTGTCAATTGTTGAAGACTACGCGTTTTCCTCTAGATGTCTTTTGTCTATTTCTTCTGTAGTCGTGTTGTTGTCTCATTGACGTATATCTGCTTTTAATCGTTCAGAACTTAATTTTCCGACGACTGAAACAAAACAATTATCATTTAAATCTGATAACACTGCCATCTTTTGCTTCGTATCAAAATGTAGCGAAAAGATTTAATTGTTTCCTGCTGAACGTCCAGTGGCAAATATGTCATGCATATTAAAGCCATTGATTCAGAAAAAAAGCGTATCGTACAGATATTGCACATGTGTCTAGTCTACTTAAACACTTGTTTTTTTTCTGAGTGAAGAAAGAATTTTACAGAAACGCACACACCCACGTGGTTTCAAATGTGTTTTCTTGAATAAAACCACTAGTTCATATCCGAATTGCTTTCTATGTTAAACTATATAATTGTAAGCAGTTATAGGTATTTGTCTAAAGTTCAAATAAAGTGGTAGTCATTTCATAAAAAAACTATACCCCATCCTGTCTTAACTGTGTTGAAAAATTCAACTTATCTTTAACTGCAAATTAGAGCGCACTGGTTCCCGAAAGTTGGGTCGTATAAAAACAGGTTCTCCTGAATATCCCCCCTATCATAATTTCATATATTTATTTTTTCATTCACGAGAAACTTTTATCATTCATCAAGGGTTCTACAGTGATTCCAAGACCTTGAGTTTTCATTTGATTCCAAGACCTTGAGTTTTCATTTGATTCCAAAATTACCAATTTGTTTATTGAAATTTTGACAAAGTTACAGCTATGCGTAGGAACTATTTTGTTTAACATAATGTACTACTTTTCTTTTTTTATTTGTTAGTACACCTGAACGTATGTCAATAAGGTAATCTGTAGTGGTAAAGTATGTTATTGTTTTATAAAAGTAAAAGAAAACACTGAATTGTATAGCAGTAATTCGTACTGTGTTCATTAAACCGACCAAAAATAAGTCCCACCTCCGTGTTGAAGACCCGTTGGTAGCCTTCGGCTGTTTTCTGTCCTTTGGTCAGGTTTTTGTCTCTTTGGCACATTTTCCATTTCCATTCTCAATTTTATTTATTGTATCATCTACACAGTTTGATTCTGATTTTTTTTGAAGTTACGCAAGTGTATAGGTATGTGCCTATATATCTAAAAAACTGAATGATAACGGTATGATCGATATCAAAGGAGTTTTGAAAAAAAAGATTGCAAACAGGTTTGATTACATTTACAAGAATGAGTTTATTATGTATGATTGCACTTGAGTCAAAATTTAAAAGTGAACTATTTATGGTAAAATTATTGGTTATATAAAAAGTAGAATAGACTCTTTTGATAATTGATTTGTCCTAAAATTAATCAAACCTTATTAAAACCTTTTGAATGTTGTGAACGCCGACGATGCTAAACACACAAAAATATAGAAAAAACAGCAGTGTCACCCAAGATTTGAAATAAACACTAAATTCCGCTTAAGCCGGTGTTAGGGGCCCTCTTAATCTTGCAGTGAGTAGAGTAGTTTTTTGCTCAGTATTGAATTCTCACTATGACTTTGAGATGAAGAGCAGCAATAAAAACGCTGTTCCTTTGCTTTTTGTATGTTTTTTGTTGTGCATTTACTGATTTTGTGTCATGGATGGATACCCCATATCCTTTATTTTTCTATCATATTAACGGAGTTTGTTTCTCGTGCTGTGTGGAGGCCGTAGAAAGTTTCCCCGTGCTTGATATATATATGCTCTTCTGTATTTTTAAAGTTATGGTGTATTTATTCTTGAGATAACTTCTCGTATGTGTTCTCTCAATTTTAGGACAGTTTATTCACTAAAATTTTAATAAGACGCACACCACCTATTCTTGGCCTACATTCCTATCCACGTTAAATTTTTCACTTCAAATAGCGGGATCAATATACCTTTATGTATACATCAGACCGTACTGCACTGGTTACCGGAATTTTAGATACACCAAACCAGGCACTTCATATCTGAGAAACAGGCTATATATTCCCTCAATTTTAGAATTCAATCATACATTTTTGTATTATTCAAAATTATCATTAAGTTGTGTGTTCTACAAAAGAGGGACGAAAGATACCAGAGGGACAGTCAAACTCATAGATCGTAAACAAACTGACAACGCCATGGCCAAAAATAAAAAGACACAACAGACAAATAATAGTACAGATGACACAACATAGAAAACTAAAGACTAAGCAATGATCACCAGTCATTCACCTTACATCTGATACCTTAATTACTAATGTATATGCTACATAGTTTAAGATTTACACCTGTGCGTAAGAACTATTTTGTTTTAAATATGTACTATTTTCCAGTATGTTCTTTTTCGACCGGGCCCGATTGGGTGGTCTTACATCTTACAAAGTCTATCCAAATTATTTTTGCAAAGAATTCTGCTTAAGCCGGTGCTAGGGGCCGTCTTAAACTTGCAGTGAGGTGAGAGTTTTTTTGCTCAGTGTTGAGGTCTCACTTTTAGATGAAGAACAGCAATAAAAGCGCTGTTCCTTTACTTTTTGTCATTTACTGATTTTGTGTCATGGATGGATACCCCATTTCCTTTGTTCTTCTACTACATGTTGGATGTGTACTGATTGATACTTTATTCTTAGATACGTGCTTTTTTTTATTAGTTGTTATTGACTTTCAACTAGCTGTCAGTAATTGCGAGTACTCTCAGATCTGTACTTAGTGTCATTTTTGTTGTTAGGGATGAGGGATCGATAAATACCCTATCACGTCTGGTCTGTGTTTATGTTTAATGTTTATCTTCTTTGTATTGATCTTTTTAACTGATTTTTATAGTTTGTTCTTATGTTGTGCTGTAGCACCACCGTACCAGATTAGGGGAGGGTTGAGCGCTCACAAACATGTTTCACTCCGCCACATTCTTGATGTGCCTGTCCCAAACCTGGAGCCTGTAGTTCAGTGGTTGTCGTTGGTTCATGTCTATCATATTTGTTTTTTGTATATTGTTTTGTTATAAATTAGGCCGTTAGTTTTCTCAATTGAATTGTTTCATATTTTTTCATGTCGGATCCTTTTATAGCCGACTATACGGTATGAGTTTTTCTCATTGTTGACGGCCGTACAGTTGCCTATTATTGCTTACATGTGTACATCCCCTTAATTTGAACTTTGGGTAGATAGTTGTCTCATTGGCAATCATACCTCATCGCCTTATTGTTATACTGCAGGCCTTAAAGAACCTTGTAATGAACACATGGATCTATATGCATCTTCAACAATGGTAATTCTACAATATTTATGAGCAAATATTCTCATTTGAGAGCAATAACTCCAATAAAGAGTTCAATGACAATGTCCGCCGTGTTGATTTATTAGTGGGTCTTGTTTTGCTGATCATATTTGCTTTTTTGTTTCTATATATTATAGTTCTCAAGTTAATAGGCAAAAAAGCCAAAAAATCGTCATTTTCAGGCAATAATTTTGTGTTGCTACATTTGTACACATTGTCCTTTGATGACTTTTGCTTTTTATATTTTCTCTTTTTTTATTATACTCTTCAAGATAATAGGGAAAAATTCAACAACAAAAAATATTAAAAATCGTTACGTAGGGAAAATTACATCTATAAGGAGTGGTCCTACAGATTTGGCACAAATAGGCGGTAGGTAGAAATCATCATTACGAAAATTCCTGTCCATGTCCGATTTACTTCATCATTAACGCTTTACAAGATAATAAACGACACTATTTGCGTTCAACCGTTTTCTTCTATCTTAAGGGGTGGTGGTCATGTTGTTCGGTAGGCTGGATCAGCAGACACATTTTGTTGTATTAAAAGAAATTGATTGTATTATTATCATAAACAAGCATACACCATGACTGAAAGATTGTTGTTTGGTATACGACCAATGTCAAGTATCTCATGTATATTTAGGAGGAGGTATGAACGTTTTGTTCCATGAACGATTAATATAGTTAAACGAAATTATCATTTTATAAATGTGGTGGGTCGGAAGTGTGCTTTTTTTGTTCATCTTCATCAGGAACTTTCCTAACTGATTATGTGAAAGCCGGGATGTATAGAAAGTTTGCCTGTTTGTACTTCTTAGTATGACTTGATTTACTTTCTCCCAAATACAGAGACATTGGTAATGCCTTTTGTACATACTAGACATAGTCTGACTTATGTGAAGTTAAGCATAGCTATGTCGCAACTGTTTCGGAGTAAGGATTTTCCCGTTTGTCTTTATCGTGCCAATTTTCAAAGAGCTCCAAACTCGTTTTCAATTAAATCATACTTAACGCTTCTCACGTTTTAGTTACGATTTTAAAGTTGACCTTAGATGAAGTGTTTAATACTATTACTATATTTGTAGGTATTCGTCTTTAAACTAACTCTATGCTTGGACCTTATAGTTCATACAACTTGTTTTTTAAATATAGTGGCTAGATCACGGTTCACAATGATTTATAAAAATAGTAAAAACTAAGCAAAATCCCATTTTTATCATCCAGTATGACTCCAGGTATCCTTCTGATACCCATTTGTTTTTCCATCACCTTTATGTTTTATTCTTCTTGTTTTATATTTACTTTCTCTATTTTTTCTGATGATGATGTGTGCAAGTTACCATACGAAAAATGCCGTTGGCTGTCGTTATACTTAATTTCTGTACCCCCTAAACAATATAGGAGTCAGCATTGAGGATTACAGGGCAGCCATTGGCTTATTTCATTGTACATGTAGCAAGAGGAAAAGCAGTACTTATATTAATTCAAACTATTATACTTATTTAGAAATACTAAAAATTAACTTACATTGCTCCTTCTATGTTCTTTCACTAGCTTGTCTACACATTATCTTTCTGTTGTTTGTACTTCATTTTATTCTTATTGTCGGTAATATTGAACCAAATCCTGGTCCAGATGAAAATAACATATCGAGTACACCCTCTAGTGTTAGATTTAGTGAAATCGATAAATCCATATCAATATGTAATTTAAATATCAGTAGTATTAGAAACAAATTAGAATTCTTAAATAATTTTACTGACGAATTTGATGTCCTAGCTGTAACAGAAACACATTTAGATCCTAGAGTATCTGAAGATCAATTAAAACTAGATTTCTTCAATAACATTATAAGGAAAGATCGAAACAACTTTGGTGGTGGATTAATGATATATGTGAAAGATGATATCGGTATCGTCCGTAAAAGCGAACTAGAAAATCCCTTTGATGAAACACTTTGGGTTGAAATACGAGCCAAAGGTCAAAACTTCCGTCTCTGTCACTCATATCGTCCACCGAATGCGGACACTGACTTCTGGGCACGATTAAATCATGCAATCGAAACTGCCTTTCAATTAAACGAAAATATATTGGTATGCAATTCTTCCCGATGACAAGGATGTTAATGAATTATGTGAAATATTTACTGTAACTTTTCTGAACATTGCGAGGGAGTACATACCTACCAAACAAGTAACTATACGAAAAAACGACAAACCATGGTTCAATAGCGAGCTTAGTAGAGAAATACGCACTAGAGATCGATTACGAAAAAAGGCTTTTAAATCTAAAAAAAATCGGATATTTTGAAGTACAAGCGACAGAGAAATAGGGTCAATAATATGACAAAAATTGCTAAAGAAAATTTTGAAAGTAATTTAGACCACATTATTCTAAATAATGTATCGAATACAAAAACTTATTGGAAAATAATGAAAATGTTAATCAAATCTAACAATGGATCAAATAACATCCCCCCACTCCAAAATATTATAAATACCGAAAAAATAGACGAAATTGGTTATAAAGATGAAGAAAAATGTGAGCTTTTGAACAAGTATTTTAATTTAATCTCCAAATTAGGTGAAGAAAATATCAACGTACCACAATTTGAAACTAAATCTAACAATAAAATTTGTGACATACATGTCACTATTCAAGAAATTATAGATATGATTAATATTCTTGATCCAAATAAATCCTCGGGACCAGATGTGATTAGCCACAGGATGCTCAAGATCTGTCCAGATAAAGTTGCAATACCTCTTCAAATTATATTCAACAAGTCCCTTAGTCAATGTGTATATCCAGCCAGCTGGAAAATTGCAAATGTAATAGCTATTTTCAAAAAGGGGGACTCATCTTTGCCATCTAATTACAGACCAATATCTTTAATTAGCTGCGTGGGGAAAGTTATGGAACGAGTTGTGTTTAAACATGTATATAATCATCTATTTAATAACAAACTTATCTATGAATACCAATCAGGTTTTTTGCCAAAACATTCAACAGTACATCAATTAATAGAAATCTACGATTGTATCTTAAATGCACTAGAAACAAAAGAAATTTGCTGTTTTGTTTTTTGTGATTTTTCGGAGGCTTTTGACAAAGTTTGGCATGTTGGTTTACTACATAAAATGAAAGCATATGTCATTGAGGGAAATCTTTTAAATTGGTTCACTAGCTACCTATATCAAAGAAAACAAAAGGTTATCATTAATGAATCATCCTCTACTTTTTGCAATGTTTCAGCTGGTGTACCCCAAGGATCCGTTCTTGGTCCTTTATTGTTTATCATATATATTAACGATATTGCTGAACAGTTAACTTCTTTATGCAGACTATATGCAGATGACACTTCATTCAGTTACTCGGGTCATGACGAGGAACTTATACAACCAGTTGTTAGTCGTGACCTGAGACAGCTGGATGAATGGTCAAGAAAGTGGCGTATGTCTTTCAATCCTGAAATAACAGAAATTATGATGTTTTCAAATAGTGAGATTCAAGACCTTAATTTTACTATGAACAATAAAAAAATACCAATTGTGCGATCTCATAAGCATCTAGGGGTTACATTTAGAAGTGACGCAAAATGGAACAACCATGTTGAAAATATATTAAATAGTGTTAAAAAACATCTGAATATACTGCGAACACTCAAATATCAACTTAGCCGACAAAATTTGGAAAAATTATATCTAGTATTTATTAGACCAATTTTTGAATATGCAACTGAAGTATGGGACAATTGCAGAAAAGGTTATTCAACTAAATTAGAACAGCTACAACTTGAAGCTGCACGAATTGTAACAGGTTTGTCTGTTTACAAAGAGGTTGGTTGGGAAACTTTAGAGGAACGAAGAAAAAGAAGAAAACTACAATTATTTTATAAAATTCAGAATAATAATGCCCCTGAATATTTATGTAGCCTTGTGCGCCCTAAAATTAAAAAAACAACACAATATCCCTTGCGAAATGGACAAGATATCATTTTACCATTTTGCAGGCCGACACTGACTTCCCAATCATTTATCCCATCAACAATTAAACTTTGGAATAATTTGAACATATCAGTTCGAAATATAGACTCATTATCAAAATTCAAAGTAGAATTAAAAAACCACGACATTCAAAATGAGAATCAATCTAAACATTATTTATATGGTCCAAGAAAATTTAATATAATATTAACCGAATTTAGATGTTCGGCATCCTTCTTGAATTGTGACTTGTTTAGAGCTAACATTATATCTGATCCAACATGTAAATGTGGTTTGGATATTGAGGACATGCACCATTTTTTCTTTGATTGTCCTTTCTATCTAAATGAAAGGGCTATTCTTTTTAATGGTCTCAGCTGGCTTCCCGAAGGCTGCGAATTGGACTTAAAACTATTGGTTTTTGGAAAAGAAACTTTTTCCTATGATCAAAATGTGCAAATTGTTAAACAAGTATTCAATTTTATAAAGAGATCAAAACGATTCCTCGTAGTATAGTATCAGTATAGGTAAAACACACATCATCATCATTATCATCATCATCCGAATCTCTGTCGTTCTTTCCTCATTCCCTCTCCTTGTTTCAGTATAGTTTAGTAATATTTATGTTGTTTATATTATATGATACATGCTTATGTTCAATTTGTATTGTTATATATATTGTATTGTGGAGAAGACTTTATAAGTATGTTTTACTTGTGTCTAATCCTTTTTTGCTTTGAGCAAATAAAATATGTTTAAACTAAACATAGTCTGACTTATGTGAAGTTAAGCATAGCTATGTCGCAATTGTTTCGGAGTAAGGATTTTCCCGTTTGTCTTTATCGTGCCAATTTTCAAAGAGCTCCAAACTCGTTTTCAATTAAATCATACTTAACGCTTCTCACGTTTTAGTTATGATTTTAAAGTTGGCCTTAGATGAATTTGGCTATTTGTTTTAGGTATTTTTGTCATATAGCTCTTCAACTGTTTCGATACTTATACATCCCTCGGATTTCAAATGTTTGGCTTTGAGCGTTCCTGATGAAGGTAAATCCAGAAAAGCGCTTCGGACGCATGGAATTATTAAACGTGTTGTTTTCAGTTTTTTACATCACTGGGTCGATACCTCTGCTGGTGGACTATCAGTTCCCGAGGGTATCATCAGCTCAGTAGTCAGTACTTCGGTACTGACATGATTTATAACAAATTTTTCTAAAATTGTCCGTTGTTAAATTTTGAAATTATAAAGAAACTAAGGTTTCAACTCCCTCAGGCAAAGTTGACCTAGGATGAATTTGGCTATTTGTTTTAGGTATTTTTGTCATATAGCTCTTCAACTGTTTCGGTACTTATACATCCCTCGGATTTCAAATGTTTGGCTTTGAGCGTTCCGGATGAAGGTAAATCCAGAAAAGCGATTCGGACGCATGGAATTATTAAACGTGTTGTTTTCAATTTTTTTAATTAAGTCTTTTTTCAATTTCTGAAGATGTCATTGTAATAAGCAAGTATTTATTCCAATATTGTTTTAGTTTTTACTTTCATGCATTTTTAAAAGACGTGTGGCCTATGACCACTTAGTTTATTTCACACACATGTCGTTTTTTAATCTGCATGAAATGACAACACGGCGTATGTATGCTTGTACTTTAAGATTCAAACAATAGCATGGCTTACTTTTAAACAGACCATCAAATTGTGTTTAAATTTAGTAATGTATCTCCCTCATGCAAAGCTCTGATTCCCTGCCCGGCTTTGACTATACTTTTTTGTCCTTTTTGGCTTATAGCTCTTCATCTTTTTAATAAGGTTTGGATTTTCAAATATTTTGACTTTGAGCATCACTGAAGAGACACTGATTGTCGAAATGCGCATTTGGTGCAGAAAAATTGGTACCGTTTATGTTATTGTAAACACCTGAAGATAAGGCTAAGAGGCAGTAAGTTTGACAGATTTCAGCAATTCGTATTTATCTAGAGAATATCTAAAAAAGATATTCTTACTTAAACAAAAAAAAAAAAAAAAAAAATTTGTAATTTCTTATTTGCCAAAAAACATATTATCAATATTATATGTTATAATTAAGGTAATTAGTCCATAGTGACATCCGCAAATCAATCGTTGGTAAAATCAAGACAAATTCATATAGGTGTTTTCTTGAATCTTTGACAAACATAAATAAATAAAAATGATAAAAAATATGAAAAAAACCCAGACAGTCTGGATTGGGGGGATATTTTATAACTTAAAGTTTGCTTGTTTTAATTATCTTACTGGTTGGAACCAAAATTATGTTTTTTTTTCATAGATTGTCTTTCAGATACAAATTAGTTCATTTTGGTTAGAGAAGTCCTTCGTTGCAAACTTATACTTGTAGCAATGAATAACATATATATATATATATATATGCTTATGCTTATGTACAAAAGACTAAACGCACATATAAAAACTTTTTGACCACTTTAAAAGTTTCAACATAATAGAGTAAGTGAATAAATGCACGAAATTATCTCATCAGAGAAGTTAGGATTATAATTTTAAATATAAAAAAAAAATGTGGTATGATTGCCAATGAGACAACTCTCCACAAGAGACCAAATGACACAGAAATTAACAACTATAGGTCACCGTACGGCCTTCAACAATGAGCAAAGCGCATACCGCACAGTCAGCTATAAAAGGTCCCGAAATGACAATGTAAAACAATTCAAACGAGAAAACTAACGGCCTAATTTATGTACAAAAAATGAACGAAAAACAAATATGTAACACATAAACAAACGACAACCACTGAATTACAGGCTCCTGACTTGGGACAGGCACATACATACAGAATGTGGCGGGGTTAAACATGTTAGCAGGATCCCAACCCTCCCCTTATCCTGGGTCAGTGGTCAGTGGTACACCAGAAGCATGTTTCGACTACAAAAGATACATTAGTGACACTCGAATCAAAAGCGTTTTTAAAAAAAGCAAATAATGACGAATATGAGTAGCATCGATGAGCAAAATTCAGAAAGTTTTAGCAAAAACACAGCTTCGGTAAAATATTCCAAAGGGTAAAAAATCCTTAGTTTTTACCAAAATTTCAAAGATTGTCAACAGTTTATTTATGATTATGACCATATCAATGATAATTCATCTCATGAAAGTATCGTTGTTGTGTTTACTAAAATTTAGTACTAAAAAGTACAATCCATCAGCAGAACAGAATTGCATTTTATTTCAACGATGAATGTTGTCAGCAGCAATCGCTATTTAATTGAATTTTTTAAGTATATTGATCAACCGAAGGTTGTCTTTATTATAAGAATGTAAACCGCCAATAATCATTAAAGATAAACCGTGAAAGATTAAACATTAGCATACATTATATTATGGAAATCGTTATGACAGTTAAGGGTCGCGTTTGTCATGCAGAAACAAATAATATAATCCTAGTGTTAACTTTGAAACACATTGTTAGAGTTAGTTTCGTTTACAAAGTGGATAAAGAAACGTTTGTATGTCTGTATGAGCTGATAACCTATAACTAAACATTAAAGAACTACTAGCAACAACGTACTAATATATATGAAATATTTCTGAGGTTAAATAAGTACTCATTATTGAAAAAGCTTTGAACGACGAATAACAGAGTTTTATTTGGATTTACAAGCTCAAATGTTGTTTGATTTATAGAATACAAAAATATTATCGATAGTTTATGAAAAATATCACATCATATGATACTAACATTTCGATATGTTTGGGAACAGGTTAGCCATTCTGACTATTTCTTTTATTAGACTTTTCGTCGGAGTACAGATTTATTGGTATAATGCTGAACCTGCTAAAATTGAAATAGAAAAGTTTAGGACGTATAAGAACATGAAAATAGCATCATCTGTTAGTTTCACAGAAGAACATAGTGATAGGTCTCATGTGGAATGTAGTCGGCGGCTACTCAGTAAAGATGACATTTGTGTCGCAAGTTATAATACAGTAACACGCACGTGCATGCTGTATAGTTCCGGTTGCTCTCCGTTATTCGAGGTGTCGAGTACTGGATCGTTGTTAATACGAAGAGATTTGTCAGGTTAGTCTTTTAATTTGAAAATCACCATGTAAGGAAATAGTACTCGGGATCTCCCATATCTGAATATTTAATTTCTCTCCTAAAGCTAGGTCTGATTTTGGACGTGACGGTGATGACCTAAAACATAGATTGCATTTTTTTTCAATGTCAGTTTCTAATTTACGGATATTCTTAGTTTTTGCTACGGGGAAAATGTGATAAAAGGTTGACATGAAAAAGGCACTTTGTGTTTGCAGTGAAGCCAAAATAGTATTTTAGGCTGACTTGTTTTACTTAAATTGATTGTTAACTGTTTAAATTTCAGTGTCAAATTTTTCATGCATGTTCAGGACGAGAACAAATTATCAATTAATGCAATAGTAGACGAGTGACATTAACTATAACATTTTATTTTTAATGTACCCACCTAACATACGGCTAAATCATATACCATTCGAAAGCATATCATCTGTACTATCTTGTTTGCCCGGTCGTCAAATATATGTATGGTGCAGTTTCCGTCAAATCACGATGAAAGGTCAACGACAGAAAATTTCGAATTTTACAAGATTTCAGCATTTTTGCATATTCTGTCTTCTGAATAATAATCGTTTTGTATGGAAATATGAAAATCTGTTAGAAAAGATGTTAATAGTTATTTATCAAAAGCACATTGAAATATTAATGTCGGAATTTTAATAAATAGCGCCGTTTTTCAGAAATTCCAGTGAAAATGAAAAAAATGCGTGAACACCAAAATTTTTGTCTGTGATTCTATTGTTATTCACCATGAAACCAAATAACATATTTTATTCAGTGCTAAGGATGTTTTTGACATCATAAAATTACTGCAATTACGCTTCTTGTTAAAAAAACAGCCAATTGTAACACCCCATGCAGTTGCCCAAAATAACGCCATATGCAAAAAGATAGCCTTTTTAGCTGTTCTATGTTAAAACAAATTGCATTTAGTCAATATTAGGTTGAAAAACATAAATCTTAAAAGTGCAAAAAGGTTCAAGAATATAATACATGTACACAGGAAATTCATGCTTTAAGAGGAAAGTTTGAAAACGAAACTTTGGTATTTCAATATGTATATGTTTTCTTGGTTGCTTTTACTGCATGGTGCATTGACTAAGGAAGTGAAAGCTAGTATAAGCTAGCCACTGAAAATGTTCTTCATGCCTGGCCCAAGTATATTTAATCCTATCAAACTACGTAATTTCTTGTAAATAAATTGAGACATGTTGCCATTATATTTACTTACATTAATTTTTGATTTCTTAATTCTAGCAATTCGCAATAACAATACTTACACTTCCTAAATAGTTAACATATTAGTGCATTGTGATATAAAGATGATTGATTGATTGTTGGTGTCTAACACAATTTTCAGCACTAATTGGGTATTTTGCGGCGATCAGTTTTTAGTGGTGGAGGGTCACGGAGTGGCCAAGGAACCACCGAACTTCGGCAGGAAAACTGGCAATGCCCATCAACAATACATTAGCTATATTTATTAATATCAAGGACGAAATTACTTTGTAGGTTTCACAACAAAAAAATCTACAAATCAGCAGCAATAGTCTTTTGTAAAAGTAGGCAACCTCTTACCAATCAACAGCAATAATCTTTTGTAAAAGTAGGCAACCTCTTACCAAACAACAGCAATAATCTTTTGTAAAAGTAGGCAACCTCTTACCAATCAACAGCAATAATCTTTTGTAAAAGTAGGCAACCTCTTACCAAACAACAGCAATAATCTTTTGTAAAAGTAGGCAACCTCTTACCAATCAACAGCAATAATCTTTTGTAAAAGTAGGCAACCTCTTACCAAACAACAGCAATAATCTTTTGTAAAAGTAGGCAACCTCTTACCAATCAGCAGCAATAGTCTTTTGTAAAAGTAGGCAACCTCTTACCAATCAACAGCAATAATCTTTTGTAAAAGTAGGCAACCTCTTACCAATCAGCAGCAATAGTCTTTTGTAAAAGTAGGCAACCTCTTACCAATCAGCAGCAATAGTCTTTTGTAAAAGTAGGCAACCTCTTACCAAACAAAGCAATTTTGATATTTATGTTTTCTTCAGTACATGTTACGAATAAATATGCTAAATAGAAACTGAAATATAAAGGCATATTTCTACATTGGCTAGAGGTATAGGGGAGAGTTGAGATCTCACAAAACATGTTTAACTCCGCCGCATTTTTTGCGCCTGTTCCAAGTCAGGAGCCTCTGGCCAGTGTTAGTCTTGTATGATTATTAATGTTAGTTCATTTATATGTTTTGAAGTTTAGTATGACGTCCATTTTCACTGAACTAGTACACATTTTTGTTTAGGGGTCAGCTGTAGCCCGCCTCCGGGTGCGAGATTTTCTCGCTGTATGAAAGACCCATTGGTGGCCTTCGGTTGTTTTCTGCTCTTTAATCGGGTCGTTGTCTCTTGGACACATTCCCCATTTCAATTCATATTTTAAATTTAATTTTCAAATGTTTTGCATAAAAATTTCAATGTAGATGTGCCGGATAATATTTTCATTTAAGTCATTCAGAAAAACGAGCGTTATTTTAGTAGATCATCTGTCAAACATTGATTGAACATTGGCATATTAAAGATAGCATATGTACATTAAGAATATATATACTGTTAAAATGAAGTTATTTCATTCTAAAATATCTATACAATTGTGAGAAATGAAAATTGTGGTTGAATTTATCCAAGTGTTTAAATGATTTATGTCATCTAAACCCAAAAATTTATTTTGCACTAGGCTCTCTGTTGTTGATCCTTATATATCATATGAAAATAACGAACTCAGAGATCTAAACTTAATTAGATTGGGGTTAACTTTATGAGATAGCTTAAAAGCAGGTATGTTATGGTAAATTTGAAGTGCTTTCTGTTTTTAACTATATTTTAAAATGTGTATTGTGAAAAAAATCCCTTCATGTACAACCTCCATATGTGCACATTTGAACTTTTAACTTCAGTAAAATCTACCAAGAAATGTGGGAGAAATATTGCTCATAACAAAGTTGTTTTAGGCTAACTGATGGATACATGAATGGAAAGAACAGAGAACGATGACAATTGTTTTCTCCTCGTTCGATGTTTTTGAGCTGTTGGTTTTGTCATTTGATGAAGAACTTTCCGTTTTGAATTTTCCTTGGAGTTTGGTATTTTTGATGTTTTACTTTTTTATATCTTGGATCGATATCTGAGTTTTACGTTCTGTTAACTATTCGCTCAGCTTTGAATTACCTGGTTTTCTTTTCTTTGGTTGAAAGAAGGGAAAAAATAACAAGGAAACGGTCTCAAACCATAGTCAAAGAAAAACAGATGACAGCATGACCAAGTTGAAAAAGTAGAACAGACAAACAACACTTTTTAAAACACCTCACCGAACTGTGCGAACACTACCTAAAACCGATGGTGATCGCAGTTGCCCAGGAAGGGTATTCAATCTTCCATAATATTAATTTACAGTCATTTTTAATAAAACAACTTACAAAGTATATAATAATTGGCTAACATTGAAAGGAATTCGCCGGATTTGTTTTTGAAAAGCGCATTGTACAAACAGTCATCCTTCGAATATTGTACGAACAAAAAACCTTCATAACATGTCTTTCAAAATCGGAAAACTAATTTTTACTAAATATACCTTCTGTGTTCCTTAAAATTCTTCCGTTACCCTTTTTTTTTTAAATATGGTTAATCTTTTTCTGCCGATGTGGACAATACTATCTAGCCAAAAAAAAACCAAAATGATCCATATTTGCAGATTTTTTTTATAAGGGAACTGCAAAAGCTTCATTAAAAGGCTGCATCCTAACCTATATTATATTAATTGCAGTTTAAAATAATGAAAAAATTCCTTTGGCCTAAAAACGATAAATCTGTTCTATTTTTGACATATGAATATCCAAACCTCAGGAAAACTTTAGCTTTTATTGCAATTTTATCATTTTTTTGTAAAAATAGCAATATCAACATTTTAGTTTGCTTTAGATTTGGTTTTTTGGTATTTTGTTTTATAAGATTCAGATAATTTTTAAAAATAAAATATCATAGAAGTACAAGAAAACGGCATTTTGTTTAATTCTTGCAAAATTGACGAATTTTCAATTTTGACCTTGATTTAACGAAAATTGCACCGTACGAAATATTGACGACCGGGAAAAACAGAAAGTACGGTTAATAAGCTTTCAAAGAATATATAACATAGCCGTATGTTAGGTGGGTGCATTAAAGTCGTTAACTAAGCGTCTTTTTTTTAAACTGTCGCCGTCACAGGTAGGTCCCGTTATACGATATTCCCGGGCTTGTATTTCCTATCATGATTTCCTTGATAGAGGATTGCTGCTCACAAGGAAGCTTTTAAACCAAGAGTTCCAAATGGTGAAGTTGAAATCATCCCTTCGTAAATTTTACGGACGCCATCATGAGTTGGTTGACCGTTATGGAATAACCGTTTCACAGATGATATCGGATATGTTCCTTATGTCGTAACTACAATATCCTTCCCTTCTCATGAATGTGACCTACCGTATTAGACTATTTACCGGATTTGTAATAACATAAGCAACACGACGGGTGCCACATGTGGAGCAGGATCTGTCTACCCTTCCGGAGCATCTGAGATCACCCCCAGTTTTTGGTGGGGTTCGTGTTGCTTAGTCGTTAGTTTTCTATTTTGTGTCTTCTGTACTATTATTTGTCTGTTTGTCTTTTTATTTTTAGCCATGGCGTTGTCAGTTTATTTTCAATCAATGAGTTTAACTGTCCCTCTGGTATCTTTCGTCCCTCTTTTATAGAGGTCGTCCGGGATGAAGGTCGGGGAAATTTGGACTACCACGGAAAATGAGCGTATTGTGGATCGGGACATACATTTAGAATTGCATCAGGTCACAAACAAACTTTCAAACACTTGTTTACGTACACGAGGCATATCATTTAACGTCTCCATTCTTACCGGAAGTGGCCGCAAACTTGTACATCCATCAAAACGCCCCATTTTGGCGAGGGTTTTACTGCAAATCGGCGGAAGACCAATGGTGACCATATTTTAGTTCCCCAGTCATCCTTGAGGATGTTTTACATGAAGAAAGTAATTATAACAACTAAGTTATATTTGAGAATTCATATTGTAACTGTAGATGACATTTAAGAAAAAAACTACAGGCGATCTTCAGCTTACTGTTTGTTTATTTGATATCGCCCTGCTTGAAAATGAGTTGTAGGTGCTCAACTCTATTTATTTCCCATGCTTCAGCTAAGTAGATTTCGTAATACAATACCTATAAGAGGTCAAAAACAAATTAAATATAAAAGAAATAAAATAAAAAAACTCCCTGTACACACCATTAGGAGAATGATTAAACTCTTGAGAGAATGTTTAAACACTTGAGAGAAGTGTTTTGTTCAGTTAAATGAATCGAATTGTTTCATTGATTTGGAAAATGATTAGTAAGAGCAATTATTTGTCAATTTTATGATAAATTTCTCAAGTTATATAATGTGCCTAAACAGATAATAATAATAATAATAATAAAAAAAGAATAGTACATTTCAAAGTTCAAAGAAAATATATATCTCATTTATTAGTAACCAAACAAAGATTGACCTCCGTCAGCTTGAAATTTATAAAAAGGCTGCCACATTCCCTCCACCGAAAACAAAAATAAATAAAAAAAAACAATTGAACAAACGAACAAAATAAATTAAAACAAAAAATCAAACAAACAAGCTGCGATAATTATAATAAAACCTCGATAGTATACTTTTAAAGAAAGTTACTCTTCACTGCCTACCCTGGAAACAATAATCATCGGATTTTATTATAGACTTATTACATTTAAATACGTTATTGCTAATGTTCTTTTCAATTGTTAGTAACATCGTACTGTCTTTCGATTGTTCGTTTATATCAGTGCCTACTACATTATTACCATTGGCTACACATATCTCTGTTGAAATTTATCGAACGGATAGTGTCGTAGTAGCGTCCTCGTTTCGAGTGCAGGAAGTCGCGGGTTCGAACTAAAGACTCTGAAAATTTGTATTTGCTGATTTTCTATTAAGTACATGGGATTTAAGTCGGAGAAAAGACTTGTAGTCAGAGTAATGTTAACGAGTAGTGTGACATGTTATAACAGTAGGATATCCACATTCATAATGTTTCATTGCATAATAATGAATTATAACATTTTATTTAAAAAACATGAAGTGTTAATAAGTCGATTTTTTCTTACAAACTCATTTGACGTATGAATGTATGGTGAATTACTAATTGAATTTTCTTTTTCAACAACAATTTGAATCCATTCTTTCGGTACCAATTATTAAGTTTTATACACTTTTGCAAATTATGCAAATCATGCATTTAATTCTAACCAGTGATCTGATAAAAATTGAAAAGCGACCAATAGTTTATAATCATAACACACATATCAAAAATTATCATTTTAATTTATATCAATTGTGATCTTTCTGTGGCCATGTTATTAAATAATTGGCTATTACATAGCTATTGTACATGACAGACGTTATTAAAGAGCATCCACAATAGTTCAATTTTAACTTGGCTTAAGAGAGCGGCAAGTTTACCTTTCTAAAGTCCGTCGAAATAACCTATATCTAAAAATATAGAAACAACAGGTTATGTTAATATTAAAAAGAAGATGTGGTATGATTGCCAATGAGACAACTCTTCGCAAGAGACCAAATGACGTAGAAATTAACAACTATAGGTCACCGTACGGCCTTCAGCAACGAGCAAAGGCCATACCGCATAGTCAACTATAAAAGGCCCCGAAATCACAAATGTAAAAAAATTCAAACGAGAAACTAACGGCCTAATTAATTTAAAAAAAAAAAATGAACGAAAAACAAATATGGGACAGGCACAAACATATAGCATGTGGCGGGGTTAAACATGTTAGCGGGATCCCAATCCTCCCCTAACCTGGGACAGTGGTGTAACAGTAAAACATAACGGTCTATAAAAATCAGTTGAAAAAGGCTCAACTCATCAGATGGATACAAATAGTAATACATCTAACAAAAACACAGAGTGGTCGTGGCCGGGTACTTGAACATCCCAACAACAAAAAGACAATAAGTCCAGATCTGAGAGTACTTGCATTTACTGACAGCTAGTTCAAAGCCAATAACAACTAATAAAAAAAAAAATATGCATCTAAGACTAAATTATCAATTAGTACACATCCAACATCCAATGGAATTAGTGTAAAGATGTCATTAACAGGAAGAGAAAAAGACGACCTTGTGCAATGCCAAAATACGGGAATCGGCAGATTGTAGATTCATGAATGTGCACATGTATATAACAATAATATTCAGTTTGCTCTTAATTTACTAATAACAAAATCAATATTAATACCAATAAAAACAATATTCAAAGATCTAATTACAGTGTTGAACTGGTAACCTTTTGGAATAACTTTATTTAAAGGATCGATAAGTTTACAAGGATCGTTTCTAAATTTCCGGGCACGGTTAACAACATCTGCGTAAAGATGAGGATGTGCTATCCCGTTTGTAATAAGTTTTCCATAGGAAGAACCAAACTTCAAAACCAAATCTTTATATCTATTGAAGATTTAAGGAAAAGTTTTAAGTAATTTATTGTAACGAAATCACGGACTCAATAATTTACCTGTAATACATAGATTACGTTCGTTAAAATCTAAAACGTCACAACAGACACGGGCATAGCGAACGAGTTGTGAAAATAAACACCGGTAGATGGTGCCAAGGAACATCACCATCCAGAAACGGAAAACAAACAATAGGGAACGAAAGTCTCTTTTGTCGTAAATTTTAGTGTGGAGGTTCCCGTGTAAAACTGAAATATATATATCTAGGAAAGGACATTTATTAGCGTTTACATTTGATTTATTTTAAGTAAGTTGCTTTTGGGTAACTTTAGGCAGTATATTAAGAAAATTCTCGATTACTTAACGAAAACATATCATCAAGTAACGGTACGCGTTGTTGAATTTATCTATTAAATGCAATTTAGATTTTGCCGACACGTACATAAATATTATCAAGGAGAAAATTAACAGCTTCAATCATTTCATCATACCTCCAGTAAGTTTATCCAACACATTTACCTTTTTCATTAGAGAAGAAGGCTTTAAATGAGTTTAGCAAATATATTTGCCTTCAGATTTACCAAACAACTATTTAATTAAATAGGAAAACTATTGTTTGATAAGCTTGTGTGGAAGTGTAGTGTAAAGAGTTGAAAAGTCAAAACTTTCAAAAGAATCAAAAGGACCATCAAAGCACGTAATTTATCTAAAACATCCAAAGAATTTTTTACACTCCAAAAATAGTCGCTTTTATCTCTTTAAATATAGTTCTGCAATTGTGCGTTGTTAAAAGCGTAAACAATTTGTCCAACCCCTCCCCCAGGGGAGACTAGGGAATAGAACTATAGTCACTTCGGTCTTCTTTCGACCGCCAGCAAAACTCAAAGTGAGGCGTTCGTTTGATTTTGCGGGAAGTACGCAGTCACGTCCGGTTATAAAATATTTGCCATTAGACGTCAATCAACCAACAACCAATCAGTAGCTGGTCAAAAGCGATAAAGTTTGTTCGGACTATTTTCACCCGTCATAAACAAACAAAAAGATAAATAAGCTAAAAATAGTTCTCCATGTCGGGGATAAATTTAATAATGCATCTTATCTCAGATTTCACTACTTCTACATGTTGTAGGAAGATAACGCATATATTTATTTTCTTTAGAATTTCCTTCACAAAACTAAGTCAAGTTAGTAAGAACATAATATTTATCTCAAATGTTTTTCCAATACTTATGGATGAATTCTGACACTGACGTATAATCCTCCATTCATTTAGATGTCATTAAATTAATGTCCAAAGTTTTATTTCTGAATTTTTATTCGGAAAGGAATTATATCATTTTCGAAAGTACTGCAATGAACTTTCCAATACTTAAAAAATACCTAAAAAGCTTTTAAGATTAATGACTTCATTATCACGTGCCATCATTTTAATTAAGAGACTGACTTATCTAGATATCTAGATCACGATAATGAAAGATAACTTACAAAGTAAAGTAGCTTAACTAACATTCATCTATTTTCACATGCAGCGTGATACACCATACAAAAACTATTGTGCCTCATGTACACTAGTAATGTTACAGAAATCTTCGTTATTGCCCTATGCGCCGATGGCGTACAAAGTACTAATAGTAAGTAAGTAAGTAACAATAGTAATCGGCACTGTGTTGTCTGATCTGTTAATCTGTCCGTCAGGTAGCAGTTTAAACCTATGGGTTGATGGCAGCTTACGGGGAAGGTGTGAACACCTTAATGTTGACGTAGTACACGTGCATAAAAACAAGGGCAAGTGGTTTGATTGCCATTGAGACCACTACATGTATTCACAGTTCAAATGACGTATACATCAGAAATTTTAGTCCATCGTGCAGTCTTCAACAAAGAGCAAAACACATACCGTTTAGTCAGATATAAAATATAAAAGGCCCATGACATGAAAGATGTGTAATTATTTACATCAACTCAGTATGGATTGACGTCAAGACAGTAAAATATTCTAAACAGTTAACTCCTATACTAGTAGTTGTTCAGTTTAAATCCATAATAGTTGTTAAAATGTTTCATATTGCCTTGTTGGTATATTGATATCTTTAAAGCTTAAAGAAAAGAAACGAAACCAAGAACAGATAGGTATTTTGTAACCATTTTTGTGGTTACAAGCAAAACAGTAGTGGTAAGAATTTTCTAGTCAATCCTATCATAAATCTACAAAATAATGTTAAGTCTGTGTTAGTAATAATGTAAATACGACGAACATTTTATGCAGAGCAAGATCTGCTTACCCTTCCGGAACACCTCAGATCAACCCAGGACTTTTGACGGTGTGCGTATTACTCAGATTTGTATGCAGTGTTTTAAAGACTGTCATTGTCTTTGAGTCGTATTTTGTTTTTTTCCATGCTTTTTCGTTGAATATCGACCTTCGAGTGTTTATTCTACGTTTGGCTTATTCAGCCTCGTCTTACTGTCATAACGACCAGTTTAAAAATTCAAAATGTCAAGATGTTTTTCAGGTTTGATTCAGGACAACGAAGATTGTTCATACTACAAGAATACCAATGCTCCTAATGCTGTCTATACAATACAGCCAGAGGGTGTTAGCACTGGTATGTCGGTATACTGTGATATGAATACAGATAATGGGGGCTGGATAGTAAGTATATTGCCTTTACAAAAGATGTTACCGTTTATCGAAAAGAAATAAAAGTGTTCTTGTTATTGTTATTTGAATTTTGTTCAGCAAAATAGTGCAACAATAGAGTTATTGAACCAAAATATGGTAAACATTGTATTCTAGATTTCTAGACCATTTTTGACGATTATGAAATCTCAGTTACATACACTTCTTTTAAGATAAACTATTGTTTTATTTCCTAGCTCGATCGAAAGCTTTTTCAACCACTTGGCATATATATCTGTTAACTGTTTGCCCCGACTATTTCATCTGCAAAGTACTTTAATACTGGCATGACAAATAAATTCAGTTGATAATCATTTTATTCGAATTTATTGTAAAACAATTCAGAAAAGACAACATTAGAAATAACATATATATATATATATAAAGGTCTGTTTGATTATCTTTGTCTGTTTGGTTATAAATTTGTCCTGTTTGAGCTAGTCAATTTTTGTTTGATGGATTTTACATTTGTTGAGCATAACTGACGATACCTCAATTGCCGAAAAGTAACACTAGCACAGCAAATGTTATCATAGTATTTTCTATGTTTTAGACGTATACTAGATGAATTTTAAATATTATTTACATATATTCTATAAAACATGCATTTGATTGGACGCTGCTTTCAACATTAATTATAGAAACAATGAGCCTTAAATTCTATTTCAACAGCCAACCTCGTGTTTCAATTGGGACACATGCAAATATTCTTAATATAAACAATGACTTCTAAATAGAACTTGTAAACACAGGAATGAACATTTTGTTTTGTATATAATTTATAAAATATACCTGGATTTTAAATAGATGAAAATTGACATTTCATATTGTAGTGTCAAAATATTCCATCCTGATATGTGTACAAGTAGTGAAAATAAGAAAACTTAGTAGGCGATAGAAATGAACTTAATCTATATAAGTATATTTATGTAGAATATTTTAAAAATGATTTTTTAAATGATTTAATGAAGTATTCGCTTGTACAATTAACAAAACTTCTCGTATCGACGTCTTGATTACACTATTAGAGTTTCTGTTTTTCTCATAGTTTTGAATGACAAATGCAATTGGTTATCTCTTTTTAAAAGCATTGTTTTGCATTAAAAACTTAATTAAGATCATATCTAATATGTTCCATTGCAATATATCACTTCAGCAGATTAATATGTGTTATACCCTACTAATGAAGATACATAAAACAGACACTTAATACATAGTCAAAAACCATTCTATGAAGCCTATTGTTCAATTCTGCTAATGCATGCATTTAATTTGCGTTCTATATACCTCATGGTTTGCCATTGTTAAACAGGGGCGAAAGATACCAGAGGGACATTCAAACTCATAAGTCGAAAATAAACTGGCAACGCCATGACTAAAAAAAAAACACACACAAACAGACAGACAAACAATAGTACACAAAACACAACATAGAAAACTAAAGACTGTGACATTTTAGAAAATCATCAACGTATAAAGAAGATGCAATATTGTTTTTTTAAATGTTTAAGCTAAATAATGTAACGGATAACATACTCCATCGAGGATCGAATTCCCTCCAATGGTAAAATGTCTGTTAAAGAGAAATTTCGATATTAAAATTGGGAATATTGCCTTTCACCTCTGAAACAAAAGATATTTTAAAATACCATTGTATCATATGGTGTTATAGGCATGTTCTAGAACGAAAAGGCGGAGCCTCGGTGGCCAAGTGGTCTTAGTAGTTCTACTACTGTAATCTCTAGCCAGTTAATACTGAGGTTGTCAGTTCGAACCCCGCGCATGAGGGTGCACTCGACTCCAATGTTAATTTACTAGGATTGTCAGCTTTCCTTTTCGATGGTCGGTGATTTTGTCCGGGCACCCCGGCTTCCTCCACCAATAAAAACTGGCCGCCACGAAATATCCAAAAAGTGGCGATTAAAAGTAGCATTAAAACACCAAGAATCAACCAATAGAACGAAAAGGCCGACACCACATTCTAAGAAATGTTGAATGATTATCCATTCGATTTTAGGAGCAAAGCAAAGCAATCATTGAATACAAGTTGTAACTTTAAAGAGCTCAAAGGGACGGTCAATGAATGCCTTAGTTTACAAGTTTGTAATGGATATCATCAGGCCCAAATGCCGCATCTATGGCCAAGATAAGGACGATTTCAGCTCTTTATACATTGTGTTATTGTGCTATGTTTTTTTTGTATTCTTTTCTTTCATTTTTGCTTATGGACTTTGTTTATAGAGTGTCAATATGCCACTTTGTTTTTCTTTGTTGAAATAGCGTTATATCGTGTCTGTTTGTTTTGCTCACAGTTGTATATAAGGAATTATATTGGTACTGTCATACTGATTAGAGGCTTATCTAGCTATAAAACTAGGTTTCATCCACCAATTGTCTACAAAAGAAGATGCTTGTACCAAGTCAGGTATTAAAAGTTGTTTACATTTGTTTGGTGTTGTTTATGCTTTTGATAGTGCCATTTGATAAATGATATAATATAATATAAAAATATGTTTATAATGTGTTTCCATTCTGTTTGTATACTCAAATATATAATTACTAGATCACGTAATGAAGTATGAAATAAGAATTATTTGAGAGCCAGCTAAAATTTTCTAAAAACTTACTTCGTTTTTCTGAATATGATATACATTTAAAAATGATGCAAATCTTTGCTATATTCACCGCAGCGGCAAGATGGATCAGACAAACTATTCAAATAAAGATCTTATAAAACAACTTGAAGATAAAGTTTTTTCTGATAGATTCCTAAGCATATTTTGTTGATTCGTTATACATGTTATATTACACTATCAAACTATTTCACACAATAACATGTCTGTACCTAATTGAAATGTCTTTTAATTAATCGTGGCTGTAACAATTATTATAGCTGGAATTATATAATAAAACATACGAAATATTCACTGATCTGTAAATTTGGTTTTTAAAAGCATTATTCTACAAATTAAGTGCTTACTCTATGTTTTAGATTATTGAAGACGTTTGATTATTTTAATTTTAATTTTATTGTTTGATCACATCAGCCCATTAACAAAAGTTTGTATGACACTAAGGATGAAAAAGAAATTCGCTTCATTTGATTGGACGCTGCTTTCAATATTTATTAGAGAAACATTAAGCATTAAATTGTATTTCAACAGCCAACCTTGTGTTTCAATTGGGACGCAAACAAATATTTAAATTATATACAATAGAACTTGTAAAAACAGGAATGTTCATTTCCTGTTGTATATAATTTATAAAATATACCTGGACTTTAAATAGATGAGAAACGACAGTTAACCTTCAGAGGCAAAATATGCACGGAGTGTTGTGATCTCACAAAACATGTTGAACTCCGCCGCATTTTTGCGCCTGTCTCAAGTCAGGAACTTCTGGCCTTTGTTAGTCTTGTATGATTTTTAATTTTAGTTCATTTATATGTTTTGGAGTTTAGTATAGCGTCCATTTTCACTGAACCAGTTCACTTTTTTGTTTCGAGGAGGGATTTTCTCGCTGTGTTGAAGACCCATTGGTGGCTTTCGGCTGTTTTCTGCTCTTTGGTCGAGTTGTTGTCTCTATGACACATTCCCCATTTCCCTTCCCAATTTTATCATCTTAATATGTGTATAAGTAGTGTGAATTATAAAATGTGATACATCTGTTGAGAGTTTGAAAATCGAAGATCGTTATAAAAATAATCAATGATGCTTACCTCCAGAAATTAATTACTGTTTGTCTAATCCATACTAAACTAATAATTCTTGAACATTCAGTGAACATGATCAACCGATTTGAGTAATTTGATTATAAGAAGTAGGACCATGTCGAGACCCCAGCGATATGCATGCATTTTATCTATATGATTATATTTATGTAGAAGTATTTTCAGGAATTAATTTATTGATGATTTTAACGAAGTATTCCCTTGTACATTTCAAAAAAATTTCTCGCATCGACGTCTTGATAACACTATTAATTCAAAATTGTTCTATTCTGCTAATGCATAGAAATAATTTGAGTTCTATATTACTCATGTTTTGGCCTCAGTATCATATTAGAAAATAATAAATGTAAAAAGAAGATGCAAAATTTTATTTTACTGTTGAAGCTAAATAATGTAACGGATAACATACTCTATTGAGGTTCCAGTTCACCCCAATAATAAAACGTCTGTCAAAGAGAAATTTCGATATCAAAATGATCTTTTGAAATACAACGTTTTCATGTGGTTTCAAAGGCCTGTTCTAAATCGAAAAGGCCGAAACCTTATGCTAATGAATTTTGCCTGATAACCCATTTAATTTTTGGAGCCAAGCAAGGCAATCATTGACTACGGTTTGTATCTTTAAAGCGCTCGAACGGACGGTCAATGAATGCCGTTCTTGAAAAATTGGTAATGGATATCATTAGGCCAAGATGCCGTATCTTGGGCCTTAAATAAAGAGGATTCCAGCTCTTTATACTCCTGCCATTGTGTTATTGTGCTATGGTTATTTTTTGTATCCTTTTCTTTCATTTTTGCTGTTGTACTTTGTCTATAGAGTATCAATATGCCATTTCGTTTTTCTTTGTTGAAATAGTTGTTTTTATAGTGTTTAGGATGAGAAGACAGTATTGACTGCTGCACCAAGAACTTTGACATTTTTACCTATTATGTCTGTTTGTTTTGCTCACACATTGTTGTCAATATAATGGAATTCCATGCGACTCTCATATAGATGAGAGGTTAATCTAGTTATAAAACCAGGTTTAATCCACCATTTTCTACTGAAGGAAATGTCTGTACCAAGTCAGGTATCGACAGTTGATTTCCATTCGTTTGATGTGTTCGTGCTTTTGATTGTGACCTTTTTTTTTGCCTATTCATCCATCGAACACAATATCTGCCCTGGGGCATGCATGCTCTTTAAGACATTGCTAAAATTTGAACCCATCCCTGATAACTTGAGTCTTATCTCGGGGTAAATGACAGTAGCAAAGCCCTTCTGAAAATCAACAAAGCAGGAAACACTCTACCTTTTTTTGTGTTACATTACTTATCAATTAAGGTTTTGAGAATGGACATGTGGTCAGATGGTCATGCTATTTTAATAAAACCGATTTGGCAATCATTAATGATATGGCATTTATCTAAGACGAGTGTAAAGTGTTTTTTTTTATAAGAAGCTTCTCCCATTGAATCAGTAATTGTGATTCCTCGATAATTATTATAATAAGATTTTAAGGAAACGATTATACTAAAAAAGTTTGACCATGGTATTAGATAGATATTTAGTATAAAATAAAGATTCTAGCTTGAAAACAGAAGGAAAAAGCTGGACAAACCACGCACCCTGTGTGGTATGGACGGACGGACGGGCAAAGTTAAAACAATATTCCCGACATTTTGTTGCGGTAACATAAAATGTGTGGTCAAGAAGTTTTCTCAATATGTTGCCTTGTGACTGCAGTTTATGTGCAAAAGTTTAAAATTGTCATATTAAAGACAACCTTATTTAGTTCCGTTAAAGAGAGGCAAAAGATACCAGAGGGATATTCAAACTCATAGGTTGAAAATAAACTGACAACGCCATGGACAATAAAGACAAAGATAAACTGACAAACAACAGAACACAAAACACAACACAGAAAACTAAAGACTGAACAAGACGAACCCCACCAAAAACATGGGGTGATCTCAGGTGCTCCGGATGGCACTTATATAGTCTCAAAAACGTTATGTGTAATAATGGTTAAATATAGCGTTCACTATGTTTTATACTTATTGTACCTAATGTCCTTTTTAATACAAATATTACACTTACCGTTAGCAATTTGCTTTACATTTGCTGTTGTCTTCGTCATTTGTAATCTTAATTTGAATACAATTATATAAGGTATTGATATACTAGATACACAGGCGCCGTAGATGCATATATGTTTAAGATACTTTTGTTAATACACAAACATTATAAATTTGCTTAAGACATTCAAAGTGCATACAATTTATTTGATCGATATCTTTATCATTGTGTCTATCATACGGTTGAATTTTGTTGTTGGAATAAATATTTCAATTTTAAATAAAAGAAAGTATAAACATAATTTAGAATTTTAAGAAGATGTGGTATGATTATCAATGAGACAAGATTCCGCTATAGACAAAATGACATAAACGATTATTTTGTCAGCATTCTTAACAGATATCTTTCAAGAGACAATCCATTCTAGTCAATATCAATGGAAATTGAAGTGTATTTATTTTTTGCTAATAAGTTTAAATTACCTTGAAATCATTCTGAGAAATGAAAAAAAACCTTTAAGATCAATAAAAGCGATAGGACTATTTTGATGTTGAGTTGTTTTAATTTCAAACATTAAAAAAATATAACAATAAAGGATTGTATGGTTATAAATTAAATACTATAAATCTTTATCTTGACACGTTCGGTGATGTTTTACAAATATGGACAAACTTGATGTTTATTGTCCGTTTTTTCGTATGTAAATTTGTTATATCTGTCAAATATTTCGATTAATAAAATTCAAATTACATTTAATGACTACAACATTTCAAGCAAACACGACACAGTATTGTTTGTGAACATTTCAATTAAAGGTTTTGTGATTTTATAGCATTGTATATTACTATATGTGTTAGCGGCAATAAGTGAAATTAGGCATCAAGCTTAAATCCTAGGCAATAAGCTAACGCCTAGGTATTAAGTGATTGCCTGAAATTTCCAGGCATTATGCTTGTTTCTTGAAATCTGATGATGATTATTCAACCTATTGCCAGACATCATTTCAAGTAATAAGTTAATTTCAAGGTTTTTGTTTATTTTCCAAACACTTGTTTATTCGGTGAAATACTCTTGTTGAATAAAATTTAAAACAAATTATTTACCAGAAATTAATATAAACTGATTTAACAGATCTTCTTTTTTGGTATTTTTTCGTATTCAAAACAGAAAAATTTCTTTATGGTATTGCTCTTCAATGTTCGAGCCGTTTTGAGCTGGTCAAAAAAAGACAACTGAAAACAATCACATCATCTTTCCATCTGTTTTATTGGATATGTAAATTTTCTTAAACCTTAAACACCTATCTTGTCTGTTCATTTCTTAATCGGGATTATAAGCTTTTAAGAAACAAAAAAAATCTTGAACATGTTGAATCTTTGCGAAATATAAATTTGAATCGGAGAAAACAAAGACAATATACCCAAGGCAAAAATACAATGATCATTTGGCAAAAATTAAAATTGTATGGCAATTTTTTACCATTGGAGGCTTGAAAGACTATTGTATAGTAAAAGAGAATGATCAGGAAAATTTCAACGTTTATGTTTTTCTAGAGGAACTGTACGGTATTTTGGGAAAAACTCATGAAGAAATATGTCAAAGCGGCCTATTATTATTATAGACTGTAGAATTAAAAAAAATTTAATACTGACTTTGCGAACATTTTCCATGATTCCATTGTACTATTTCTTCCATTCTGTGAAAATTGTTACACGATAAAATGTGCATAGGGAAGGGAGAAGTAGCTAAACCCGTTTTATCCAAAAAGTTTTCAGAAGAGGACAGGTTGATTTAATCAATTTGAAATCAAAGTGAGCTGGAAACTATATCTTCTTATGGTGTACCAAGATCACCTAAAATATTATACTTCTAGAGCTCTTTCGTCAAAAAGTGCTTCATAGGCGGCTTCTAATTTAGTTTATGTTTTCACAATATCTGGTGTGCCACATAAACAGCAAAGTAACATGTATATCTGAATTAATGCTAATGTGCCAGAACTATTTATTGTTCATGAGAAGCCAATACATCTACAATCACAGGGTAGTATTGAGTGGTCAAACCGAAATATTCATCAACTAATTAAAAGCAATTCTTTGTAATCACCAAAATATTTCGGCACGCACTAAAAAATATTTGTTTTAAACTTTATTAGTTCAATAGAGCCACATGAGCTTAACAAAAAATATTATTACACTTAGCCCCATATGTTTACCGTTTCCTTGGTAACAGGACTTAAAGTGGCAAGAAAGAGGGAAAATGCAGTGTTTACAAATTATGATCAATAATGTCTAATAAAAAGAAAATAATATAGATATTCAGACATTTAAAACTTTTTTCAGTTTAAAAAAAACAAATAAAAGTTGTGTTCAACAGTAAACTTTCTTAAAAAAAATCTATATAGCTAAAATAGGGTAAAAAGTGCAATAAAAGGGGGGTTTTAGAGCCTATTTTGATCAGGTGTTGTAAAAAAATGCAGCCATTTCTTATATTGTTGATTATATGAATAGAGAGAATGGATTAAGGTTATACAAGAAAGGAAAAAAAATCAGTGGGCAAACTTGACTGTGTTGAAATTAATTGACCCTGAAAAGTTGAGTTGTCCTGTATTTACCTAATCAAATTACCTCCCTTTACGGAGTTCTCTTGAAGAGAAACAAATTAAAAACAGGAGGGAAAATGTAAACAAATGCAGACAACAATGTTATTTTGCGAATTTCTTCATGTTTTATATTCAAGCATAATGGGAAATGGGTAAATTTTTCACAGTGATGTTAGCCTACACTTATATATATGGTTAAGTTGGTGTGATTTGCTCATATTTTGAAAATATTGTCAGAACAATGGAACTGTGTCTGTACTAAGACAGTGTATTTTATAGTTTATTTTGCTTACCGTAACTAACTTTTTTAATGTATTTATTGATATAATCTTCGAACAATTGTTATAAAATGTGTAGCATAAAAGATTTCGTAGGCAATTGTGACAACTGCAGTGACGACAGGTATTTTTGAAAATGCTTCCATTGGAAAAAGAGACATGTATAAATTTTTGTCAGAAATTTTTTTACTTAAATCTGACATTACATTGTACGTCACAACTTAGGATCTGTGATATTCATAGAAATATTATCATCGAAACAACTAACAAGAGATATAGAAGGAAAAATTGTGGTGTGCCTTCAGTAAATGTCATTTTGAAATATCATAATACTACAAAAGCAGTGGATCGACATGTTACACCCGAGATGTTTCAAAGAATTGTTACAAAGACAGGCATTTTCATTCCTATTGGAACATGTAAGTAGATACTATTTACCTAATACCATTTTTCTTTAAAAAAGATACAGTGATAAACCTCCTATAAAAAAGAAATCAAATGCAGCTGTCAGGTACCCCCCCCCCCCCCCCCCCCCAAAAAAAGACAAACAAACAAAAAAAACCTTAGGGTTACTAATTATCTACCATTTGGCTATGAACCTTAAGCTTATTGTTTTTAGCATGTGACAGCCATATGAACTTCTTTAATACCCCTTTTTTAAACTTTAAAACATAAAATTATGTGAAGTTCTTTGAATCTTGTTTTTGAGAGACAAAAATTATAACATGAATGCTGTTTCACGTTTCCTTTCCTTTACCAGATTTGTAAGATTTTGTACATGATAATCACATCATTTCATACCGGTCCTTATGAAATAAAAAATGTTGCAGCAACAATGCTGCAATGTTGCGACTGCTGATCAGGTTGCCAGAAAATTGATGCCGGATAAGTGCTGAATGATGCCGCTAGCATCATTCTGGCTACAGTGCAGCGCTATTTCCTTTCATGACAAAAAGTGCCACAATGTTGCCATAAAGCACACATATAATTTTCTCATTCTTAATCTACTAAAATGATGCCAGAATAGAGCCAGAACATTGATAATATCATTGATGATGTCACCAGTGTTTGAGCTTTTTACTGTGGTCATGGTGGTGTGTTAGAAGTGGACCATATGTTGCTTGAGCTTATAATTTTAGTGAAGAATTGGGTGTTCTGTTATTGTGAAGACTTGTATGTAAACTTAGATTAACATGATTAATTAAATGCATTATATAAAAGTTCAATCTCTCATTTAATTAAATCAAGGAAATTGTCTTCTTCCTGATAGACCTGGAGAGCATTTTCAAAAAATCCTAATTAACAGGGACGAACTATCATCTAATCGGGCGAATTGGTACCTTCTGAAACATAAGTCATGGTTTCTCTTCCCTTTCTCAATTTAACCCTCGCTAAAATTTTACAGAGCATGCTGAAAGAAGTTTGGTCAATTATGTCTTTGTATCCCTCTAAAGACGGCTTGAAAGTGCTATTTGTTTGGAAAAAAATGTAGTATAATCACGAATTTAGATTGCTAATCAGACAAAACACAACACCTTTGACTGCAGTGAAGGGGCTCCTGTTGGGATCATGGAAATTATGTTGGTGTTATTGAAGGTATAGATGTTGCATGTTGACAGTTCATGAGTTACACATTTTAACTTTCCTTTTCCTCAATGTGGGAAAATTAAGTACATCACATATAGGAATAACTTCTGAGGACAGAACTTTACTTTCTTTAAAAGAAAAAGTTATAATAATAACCCTGAGCACACAAAAAAATCATAACGTTAAATAAAGGAGTTAAAACTTTTTCTTGGGTATACTTAGCACTAAACTTGCCTGGTCAGACGTTACTTTACCTTTTTAGTCAATAATTAAAGGAAGCCAGAATTTAAAGGCATTAGTGGCGCAATCAGTGCCAGAAAACTAATTTGCATACAAAATAAAAAACAATATCTGCATTGAAGCCACAACATGTTGCGGCAACGAAGCCACAGCATTTTTTGGCACCAGTGCCAGAAAACTTATTTGCATATGAAATACGCTAATGCAGCATCATTGCCACAACATGTTGGTGCAATGAAGCCGCAACATAGCCATAATATTGTCACAACTACATGTATGCGCCAGAAGGCTTATATTCCGATAAGGGCGCGGACAGCCTTCTTTTATTCATGTTTACTTGAGATACATGTATGTTTTAAAATTCATGTTTTTATGTACATACATGTACATGTATATGACCCAACAAAAAAGTATGTGGGTTTACTGTACACCTACCTACCCTAATTTCAGTATATGACCCAACAAAAAAGTATGTGGGTTTACTGTACCCCTACTTACCCTAATTTTTGTCCCCTACCCTTAAGTTTTTTTGACTATTTTTGATTAAGTACTGTTAAAGTCACAATGTTGCTCCCATAGACTCAATGTAAAAAAAAAAAATCCCTATCTACCTACCCTTTTTTTTCAGCAAGTGACAGTAAACACACATTTTTTTGTTTGGAATTAAATAAAACAAAAAATAGTTTTGATAGTGATACACAGAATGAGATCAATTGTGTATCTATTTTCTTTTATATTACAGCAATTTGTAGACTGTGTAGAGAAAAACTATTTGGAAATAACAGTATATTGAGCATGTTGAGGAGGTATGTCTTTTCATATACATGTATAAATATGATTCCCTGTACACATGTACATGTATACTCAATAGTCAATAGTGAGTTTATTGTTATGTCATGTTTATATATATATGTATGGGATCCATATTGTAACTACATGTCAAACTGCATATGTACTCAGTTTTACTATGACAAGAAGATCTTTCAATTCAGAAATAACATTAAACTTTAAAGTACCAATTTGGTCTTCATATTCACTAAGCTTTTGCACATTTTATTTGGTAAATTAGTTTCATCATTAAGCATTAGTAAAAAATCTATTAAAATAAAAACCAAGTTTTTAATTGATCTAATTTACATGTACACTTAGGGCCAATAGGTGTTAAACTATGCATTCATGCATGCATAATTGAGGGTAAATTAAGGGTAAGTTTCTAAATCATTTGTGTATAAAACATACCTCAACTGAACCCTAACCCATTCATATATTACTAAACCCTCTAAGATAGGTTGGTTTTTGCTTCAGTATTATCATGTGTATTCCAGAATTCATTATTGTTCCAATTTCAATTAGTACCTTGTTTAAAATATTCTTAAAAAGTTTTTCTTTTCTTTTAACTTAGAACACTATTGCGACAAATACAAAGAACAAGATTGCAGAAGCTGAAATACTACCACCTTAAAGAAAGAGGGTAGGTATAACTGTATATAAAATAGTATCATTGCATACACTTTATAAGATGTCTCATAAACTTGACTTTATAAGATATCTTGTAAAAGTATTTAAGATATCTTGTATAATATCAGATTATTACATGGCATTTTTCATATCGCATGTATTATCAGCCCTAGGTTTAATATCAGCGCAAGAGCCGCATTGCTTTAGGGCTGATATTGGCCGAGGGCTGATAATACATGTGATATGAAAAATGACATGCTATTATCTTTTTATCATATGCTTCAACAATGAAGAAAAATAACAGATTAATATATTGATCTTTTTACGTGGTTCTTAAATAGCAGTTCAAAGAGTGAAATATTATAAGTTACATAGTGTGCTAGTAACCTAATACGGTATATATGGGGTCAGTAAATTCCATATGGGAGGAGAGCAAAGCTCGAATCCCCATATGGAATTTACTGACCCCATATATACCGTATTACGTCATTGGCACACTATGTAACGAATATATCTTACCGACTATCTTAACGTGTGAAATTTAGACTAGTGATCTATCAAAATAAGCACTGAAGTCTTCAATACTTTGAGCATTAAGAAACTTCTCTCATTGATCCTACAAAAACAGCTGCCAACAATAACAACTTGTTAGGTTTAAATGTGTTTTATGAATTCACTTCAATCTTAATCATCAATTTCTTCGTCTGTTGAAATCTTTAAGATGTTTTCTCAATACCGTTTTGTTTTTATAAAGGGACGCAACACCACTACTAACCGTGTGTGAAATAAGCCCCGCCTCCTTTCTAACCTTATATGGAATATAAAGGGGACGTAACTCCACTACTAACCGTGTATGAAATAAGCCCCGCCTCCCTACAAACCTAATATGAAATATACACAGTCTCCACGCGGACGCTTTAAACCAATCATTTTCCTAGAAATGTATAGGAGGTAAGATAATCACGGATGTCAGACCCCAAATGTTGTACAATCGATATGAAATCTTTCTATCATATGCCTCAACAATGAAGAAAAAAAACCAGTATGGTATATTTTAATACGGACAATAAAAAAATTATTCAACAATATACATAATAAACACTGTTTGGAAAAGTCAACATTTTTAAAGTAACTTTCTTAATTATGTTAAAAATGCATTTATTTTATCATTTGTTTATTGTTTGTTTTTTTCCATTTTACACAATATACTTTCCAGTATCCAAATAATTGTTGTGTACCCTACTTTGTAATGTTTTTCACTGAAAACGTACCATTGAGGTGTATTTTCCAGAATTTGCCGAGTATTACCGGAATGCCATGCGATAACGTTACGGAAAGGCATGTGATAAAAGTCGAAGCATGTGATAAACTTTTCATATCAGACCGCTGAGCACCAATTCGAAAAAATATGGAATATACGTAAATGTAATGCTATTATCATATGGTAAAAATCATATGTTATTTAGTCTAAGTATATGATAATATATTTTATATCTTTCATGAGAGATCTCATAAAGAAGTTTATAAAGATATCTCATAAACTTTAGAAGATATAAGATTTTCAAGATATCCAATTAGGAGCTAACTGTATTGAATTTGCAGATTTGGAGCCATCAATCATGGATTTGATGGTCGCAAATTGAGTTTACTAACGACACGTTAGCGGAGCCAGTAAACGGATATTTGCGACCATCAAATCATAGATTGATGGCTCCAAATCTTCAGATTGATATATACCCTGAAAATTACAACTTTATCCAATGAAATTTGACGTACATACGTTACAACGAATGTTGCATTAGAATGAATGTTATAGGACATCTGATATAATTTATAAGATATCTTATAAAACAATTTTTATAAGATCTCTTATTGTCCCCCACTGGAGGGGACATAGAAATACCGGTGTCCGTGTGTCCGTCCGTCCAAAATCGGTTTCTGGACTGTTACTTTTGAACACCTTCATATTATTTCTTCAAACTTACACAGTTAAATGTTATTAGGTAAGGAAGATCCCTATTGATTTTGATGTTTCTAGTGATTCAAAGGTCAAGGTCACAAGTGCTTTATGGAAATATTATATTTTAGCACCAGTGGGGGACCCCGGAGCCTCCTTATGTTTAGTTTATAAGATATCTTATTTATTTTTTTAGATATCTCATAAATTAGATATAAGATATTTCATTAACTTTATTTGATATCTTATCTTTTTATTCAGACATAGGAGCCCTATAGTAATCAGCTTTCCGTCTGTCCGTCACAAACAGTTTTCACAAAATAAATCAAAAAGGCTATCACAAATCAATGTGAAAGTTTGATGGCTACCTATCAAAAAGCAGGGATATCACTAGTGAGCAATGACTCACAGCACATCTTGTTTTATATTGTGTCTATCAGAATTCATTTAGTATCCAATCTTTTGTAGGCACTTGATAAAGTACCAGGGAAGCGTTACAGGGTGAAGGTTGTTGACACAATTCTTGATTTAGATGTAACCAAGAATAAGGAAACAATAACCAATATTACAAGTTTTTACAACTTTAGATTTGAGAGCAGTCATTTGAGGATGTGGCAGACATACAATATTGATGAAGGTATTACTTTTATATTCAACATAAAGAAAAAAACAGATTACAAATAACATATAGTTTTAAACATAACACAACCACTGAAAATACAGGGTCTGGCTTGTACACAGGTGGGTAAAAGAAGTCTATAAGTACTCAACCCTCCTCCGAAATCCTGGTTCAGAGGTTAAAAGTATATTGAGACAATTAAAAGCAATACCAATACTAAATTCAATAAGCTCAGCACTTCATCTTAAAACATAAAAAATTAAATCATCTTAATAAAAAGGTTGCATTAAGCCTATTGATAAAAAGACCACAAACTCCTAGACTAGAATGGATGCTATAAAAATTCACGTAATTTTATATCATAACAACATAAAAAATCTATAGAGGTTATGATATTGAAGTTGGTTATTTTTTTTAAACTTCCATATTGATCAATTCAACAAACAATAAAATGAATACAGGTTCTTTAATTACAATTTTCATTTCAGGAAAGCTTGTGACTTTAAAATCAACAAAGAATTCTGTGCAGTTAAAAGTACTCAATGACTGGACAGAGATGTCTTTTAATGACCTCATTACTGAAGGTAATTTTATAATTATTTCATTCACTAACTGTCATGTACAAAACTTAAGCACACTTGTAAGACAATGATCATTATTATATTTTGTCACAACAACCGAGAAAACCAACACAAAACTCAATAAACATTGTTATGCATCATTTAAATTCCCTGCTTGTGGGTTACAGGATTATGCGTATCGACAGAATCTTATTATAGATAATCAGGCTGCCCATTGTTGAAAGAGAAATTTATACATGTTGTATCGTTGTCCTTTTTAGGTCACCTGGCCCATTTTGAGTCCGTCTGGCATAAACTTTTTCAAAAATCTTCTGATACAACTGGGCCAATTGGAACTGAACTTGGTTAATGTAGTAAATTTGAATTTTTCTATTTTTTTGGGAAACAATTTTTATTTTATTTATCCTCTTTTTAGGAACAGAACAGGCTTCAAAACAACAGAAGCAGACATTCATTTGTTCTATGGATGGCTGCATTGAAGAGTTCAAGAACCAGATTAGTCTTGATCAACACCTCCTTCAAGTCAGCTGTGAATATAAGCTAGAGAAAGGCCCATTAAAAGATCAGGCAAAAGTTCTATATGCCCAAAAGCTGTCAAATAATCTACATCATTGTCCTGATATGCAAGCAGTCTTACTAGAAAATGCATGTACTACAGACTTGAGTGCCAAAGAAATGTGATGGGCATTGAAAGTGAAAAAGAAAAAGATTTTCTTTAGCATCAAACAGAAAGAATTCATGACGGATTTATTTTATTTATCTTGAAAGGATGCAAGAAGCAGCCATATTGGATTCAACAACATTATATTTTCCCAATAAATAGGCGAAATAGAAAAAAAAACGCCTACCTTAAACTACTTTTTAATAGCTTATATCCAAATTCGAAGCGTAAACAAAGCCCCAAAACATACTATGTTAGAGTTTTACACTTGAAGTATTCATATGACGTCATGATGTTGCTATGAAGTTTATGTGCCAAAGAAGTCAACAACATTTTGTGGAATTTTTATTTTAAGCAACTATATGTCCAAATAAAAAACAGAAACAATATCTTTATTGACTATTGCATTAGAATGGATATAACTGTATTTTATTTTAAGGTTTGTGGACGTAAATCTAGATTTTACTGTCGCAATTATTCGTTTACCTAGCTCTGCTACAGGTCGCTAGGTAAACTCAATTTGCGACAGTAATATCTACGTTTTATGTCCGAAAAGGTTAAAATACAATACAGTTATCTCCTAAATTACCTACACATGATTGCACCAATATGAGTTTAATATAATGAAATTTGCATGTACTTAGAAGGTGTTTTACTTTATTTTAAATATTTAAGTCGGACCAGCATTTTACCCGCATTGCTTTATAAATAGCAAACTTTGTTAATATGCACAATCAGTTATTTCTTCCCTCTGTATTCAATTACAAAATTAAATCTTTAAAAATGTAAAGATACATACTTAATTTTAGAAAGAAAAAAAAATTGTAAAATTTTCAAAATTCGGTTACCATAACAACCATTTTTATTAAATTTCATTAAACAAAACTATTTTTCTGGACTGAAAAATTTAACTGATCAATTTTGTTAAATTGTAAGAAATTTAATGCCATCTTTGTATTGTTTAAATATGGAAATTACTTGGATCATTATTGACTTGTAGAAAAATACAATTTACAGAATTTGAAAATCTTGTGTTTTTCATTCATTAAAAATATTTTTTGCAATTATTTGCCCATTGATTTTATTTTATATTCTGGAAGACCTATATTGGTTCTTTCTAAATATACCTAACATTTTACTAGGAGACGCTGCATTCAAGAGAAAAATTCACTTGAATACCCTGTATTTACGCATTATTCACTGAAATCCAAATTTGCCATTTTAGCATATCTTTACTAGCTGGTAGCAAAATAACTGATAATGGTAAAAGTAAAACATATGTGAATTTCAAACAGCTTAAAGGTCAGTTATATTATATTATTCAGAAAAAAGGATATGTTACACATAAATCAAGTACTAAACAGTGCAAAATGTCGTTTTTTCACTTTTTCAAGAGTTAACATATGACCTTTTATTGCTAAAATCAACTTATGTGGTTTCCATGGCAACCGGAATATTCCGGAACAATTTGTTGCCTGTTATTGCCTTTAGGTATGGTACTGGCTATTATATAAAAGTTTCATCAAAATCTGAGACCATGTGTGCCAGACCCTATTAGAATTTCTTTGGTGGTTACAGAGAATTGCTCTTTAAAACAGTGGTCAATTGGAATCAAATCGTCTATATACAGTGAGTTCTACTCTGCACAAAGATATTTGACGATCACCAGATACAAATGATAAAACGAAATAAAACTGTGACGTATGCTCCATTTCTTCGCACCAATTGCATTGGTAACAAATAAATTTCAATACAATATTCTATCGAGATGTAGTACGATTGCCAATGGGACAACAATCCAACAATTTTACATATATTTTAGGAGGTTTATTCAATGAGTTTTAACATCAATATTTTACTTATAATTTTATTTTATGTAATTGAAATTCAAACTTCAGTTCTTATTATTTCATTATGTACAAAATGTATTTTGACTTTTGACTTTGAATAAATTTCTATTTATCTACTCTCATTTTCATTTTAGGCATTTACATTAATGCCTGGACATATTTATCAGGATTTAATTTTAAATCCTAGGATTTAATATTAATGCCTAACATTGTTTAAGCAAGATACTTACTGCCTAGCCGTTAGCTTATTGCCTAGGATTTAAGCTTAATACCTACTTTTACTTATCGTCTAATTTTCATAGTCATTTTGATGCTAATTATTTTAGAAAGTTATTGATCGCATTTTGTTTGTGTTCTCTAACGTGCAGTTTTTATATTTTATCAATAAATTTTTATATTTTAGTTTTTGAAATAGATGATATTGTTCAAATGAATTGGAAAGAAAAATGGAAATATTTTATGAATTGTTAATTACCTCTACATTAAGTGAGAAATAAATTTGATTCATCCATTTAATGCTCAATTTATTTCACCAACGATTTTGAAAAAATGAAAAACGAATAACGAACGTACTTCAGTGCGGTAAATTAAATGCACTTCGGAAACATAAATTGTCCACTTATATGAAATTTGAATTGTTTATTTTTTAATTTTGTGAATATTTGTTAGAGCAAATAAGCGTTTAATAAGCTACTTGTCAGTCATACAAATCCGTGTCAGTTTACAAGTATAGAGAATGCCTTTGTGCAGATTTAAACAAGGATTTGCAAAATACACAATATTGTTTGAAAAATAATTTATTTTGAACAATGATCAATCTCCTCAAGATTTTTTTTTATTTCGTCATGTTTCTGTTTCTGCTTTTGGTGGAGGGATTAGGTGATTAAATGAGTAAAATTCCGTTTACCTAAAATAAAAATGAAGCAGACTTACTTATGCGAATATTAATATATGTTAATACAGAAAGTGGAAACAGGGTACCCTGTATTGCTCTGTATTTTTCGAATCAATTGTTGTTTGAAACTTTAACATCCGTGTTTCAAACTTAGCTTGAAAATATTCATCTCACTTGAAGCAAATTCAATTTGTTTAAAAATGATCTAGCTGTCAAATGTGATACTTATGGAAATGAATTTATGTTTCGATTAAATAAAAAAGGACACATGATATTTTTTTTCGGTCTGGACGCTTTTTATGAAGGTTAATCCAGAAAAGCTTTTCGAAAGCAAAATTGTTCATCTTATTTTACTTTGTTTGTTTGTTCATATAACTTGATTTAAAAATAAAGTTTGAATATGTATATATGCATAATATATTTGCCACTATACATTAAGCATGTAATCAACCAATCTTGTTATATGACTATAGAAATTTTCATTGACTAAAAACATTGAGAATCTTCTTTTGTAAAACATTGTATTCATCGCAGAAAAAATCATGAGAGGTTAATATAAAATTTAAAACAGCTAACGTGTACCTTCAAATAGTTTGTTTCCAAGGCAACGTTAGCAACTGACAATTTGAAAGCAGATATTATATTAAGTATAAAGTTAAATATATTAAGCAAATACTGGAACATCGAAGATGGATTTAAAATAATTGTTCACTTTCGAATGTAGTTGGTACATAAAAATTATATACCATCTCAGTTGCATTTTGAAATTTAAAACGCGAGGCTCGCTGAACGTTTAAAATATTAAACAGTCAACTTTCGGGAGTGGAAAAATATCGTATTCACGAAATATGGTAAAGTCTGTTTCTGTAATTGATTTTAGACGATATGCAGGCAAAGTAAATCCTTCTTTTCTATTGATTTGCCATATAAATGGTTATTTCTATGTTACGTCGTCAGGCATGGTCAATTCTTTTCAAATCCTCACAGGAATACTATTATAAAGTGTTGTTTTAATTTTGATGGAAGTCCTGAAAGACGGAGCATTTCGTATCTTATGTATAACAATTTGACAATGGGAAAGAAATTATTTTTTCCGCAGTACAGGTCATTGAAATATTAAGATAATTGTATTCTTTTCTATATTTGCAGTTAATTCAGAATAGATACGATGGCTTTGTTAACT
Organism: Mytilus californianus; assembly: GCF_021869535.1. Classification (NCBI taxonomy): domain Eukaryota; kingdom Metazoa; phylum Mollusca; class Bivalvia; order Mytilida; family Mytilidae; genus Mytilus; species Mytilus californianus. The sequence continues at coordinate 3,909,035 of NW_026262669.1, read as the reverse complement.
TTTACCAGACATGGAACCAGTATAAAAACGGATTTGGTAGCTTATCCGGAGAATTTTGGTTAGGTAAAGTGTATATAGTAGTTTGTTTGATTGTTTTTACGCCACTTTCAGTGAACTAGGCTATATTATGATGAACATTTTTTATTGGTGGATAAAGCAAGTAAACTCTAAAAGAACTAACTTTCAGTAACTGCGAGTGATTGGTGTATATCTTGTAACTCTTTTTGTTAGTTGTTTTATTTGCCTTTCTGTCGATCTGATGAGTAAGGTTATTATGGTGTGCTGTTACACTACAACACCAATACTACAATACATGTTTAACATACCACAACTTATGTTTTTTTATACTTAGGCCATCCTTATTGAAGTCCTGTATTTATTAATGGAAAATGAACTAAAATATGAAAACAGGATAAATCCATTATTCTTGAAAAAGAAAATCAAGGTACATGAGGTAGTTAGACTTTTATGTCACTAAACCATTAGTTAGGTATTTTAGTGATCTTGTACATCTTGTACATTGTTGACATTTTTACCCCAGTTCAATGTCCTTGAGAGATGTAAATTTATTATATTAAGATATGGTATGATTGAACCACCAATGAAAAATGTTGGTACAAGAGTTCATTTGTACTCGTTTATACTATAAACACTAATTACCGCGTTTCATGGTGTACGGCAAGTGTATTAGAAATAGCCTTCATCAAGTACGCCACGAGACTAATGGCTAAAATATGAAAAGAGATTCAACCTTAGGAGGGGCCAGCGAACTAAATTTTGTTTTACCCCGCTCGAGACCCATGGCTTTAAATGAAAAGAGGTTCAACCAAAAGAAGGTCCATCGATCTCCTTTTGTTTTACCCCGCTCCACATTAATGTGTCTGACAAATGTCAGGAACCTTGTAAATAACTTTCTTATCTGTTTTGAGAATTGTTTGTTGACTAATCTTTTTAAATTCTTTGACTACTTAGTTTAGACTATGAACGATTTAGAGCTTGCAATAGTTGTATGTTTACTATGGATGTACGTTGGTTGTATTGGTTTGTTGCTGTCAAGTTGGTGTTGAAACCACATCTCTTTTAATTAAATTTGTTTATCGAACATCCAGAATGTCTAAGTAAAATATACCTTTGAAGTTTAACACACTCAGAAAAATATCATCATGTATTTACTTAAAACAGTGGAGGAAGATACTAAAAGAAAAACAAATACCAAGAGACCCACAAAATCATTGAAACAAAAGTGTAAAACACAACTCAAAGGCAACACCATCCTATCTGTATGGGGAATTAAAAAAAATAGTTAGAATGTCGCTAAGTTTGCAAAGGGTATTTCATAAAAAGTGTTCATCGATTAATTCATTTTTTATTAACCGAATAACTAAAAACAACCACTTCTTATTATTTCAGGTAATGATAACCTTCACACTTTAACCTATACAAATAAGTACATGCTACGTGTAGACCTAACTGATAACATTGGGAACCAGAGATATGCGGAATACTACATCTTTAGAGTATCTGACGAGGCAGACAAATATAGACTGATTATTGGAGAATATTATGGCGATGCTGGTAAGTATGTGGAAACAGATCGACATATAGGTGAAAAATAATACTGTAAATTCAAAAATTATTGCAATTTTTGAAGAATGGTAATGATGCGAGATTAGATTTTGCTATTTAAGACAAATCTGTATTGAGATATATGTATCAACAATCAAAATGCGAGTTCTTATTTTACGATAATCACCAAGTCGCATTATGAGCATAAATAAAAACCCCGCAATAATTTCTGAATTATCAGGATGTTTGATGATCTGTTCTGTTAAACAAACATAGACTTTTGAAAAGACTGTTATTAATTAATGGTATGTAAATAACAAAACTAATCACACCAAAAAAAAAAAAAAAAATAAAAAAACAAATTAAAAGATTTATGTCCTCATCATTGAAAAGGGACACACATATTGCTTTGTAATAGGCCACCTTTAGAGCCCCCTTAAGAGAAAGAGAGAGCAGATGAACACTTTGCCTCAAATAGTTGTACCTAGGGTCCTTCTGAAACATGCTCTCTCTACACGAGACATCGAATTTTAGGTCTCCACTTTGACCGGAAGTGACTGTACATCTTACACAGTCAGACCGACGCCTAACTTTTTTATACTCCAGAAAAAGGAGTAAGCGGGCAAAATTACATAATGACACCACATGGATAAAAAGAGAGGATTTCGAATATCGGACGAAAATTCAAAAACAAGAAAAACGAACATCCGTAAGGGACATATCTTTAAATCTTTGAATTATGTTTTTTTTATATTAGTCATATACCTGTTTCTTAATTGGTTTACAGAATGAAGAATAATGAAAAGTCAAATAACAAAAATACTGAACTCCGAGGAAAATTAAAAATGGAAAGTCCCTAATCAAATGGCAAAATCAAAAGCTCAAACAAATTGGCCAAAAAACAAAGAATAGAGAAAAGAGAAAGAAAAAATACAGAAAAAAATTAGGAAATAGAGAAAAATGGAGTACTAATCTTTTAAGAATAGAAAATAATGAGAAACAATAAAAAGAATAGATAGAGATTATTATTGATTAACAAAATACATAAATAATAGAGAATAATGGTCAACACATATAAAAGATAGAAAATAATGATAAAAACATTTAAATGTGTAAACACCAAGGTCCCCAGCCAGGCCCTCATATACCAATTTTGAACGAGTCATATACTATGTGATCAGATTATATGTATAATTCCAGGAGATGCTATGTATTATAATAACAACCAAATATTTCACACGAAAGATCAGGACTCTACTGTAGGATTCAATGGAAGAGTTTGCACCCTTGACAGATATGCTGGCTTTTGGTTTGATGAATGCACCTTGGCTAATCTGAATGGACGTTGGCTTCCAGGTATAGACTCCTGGGAATCCAATTACTGGAATAAATGGCATGATACAGTTGGCTTGTCTAAAATTTCAATGAAAATCCGACGAAAATGAAGTTGTAGAAAATAGAGAACGTGTGTGTATCTATTATTGAAACTATGCAATGTACTTGTTTACATTGCATGTTAAAAAAAATCTGTTGTGGTTTTTTGTGTTTTTGTTATATTTTTGTTCGTTTTTCTTGTTTGTTAGATTAATTACTTTTCAGACTTCAAATTAAAGAACCTTTGTGAGCACGCTCACATACCCCACGCCTCAAAGACTCATTACTCTACAAAGTCAATTTTTCTTGTGAGTATGCACATTTACATATTATGTCCTCATTAACTACAAAGTTTTATGAAATTCTCTTATGTGGTTTCAGAGGAGTTGTGATTACAAACTGTTGCAGTGTATTTAGGCCAAAATTCTATGTTAAAGGGTCAAAGCTCCTTGTAAAAAAAATTGAATCATAATTTCCTTGAGATATGCACATCTACATAGTATGTCCTTATTATCTACAATTTTCATGAGATTCTGTTGTGTGGTTTCAGAGGAGTTGTGATAACAAACTTTTGCAGTAGTATAATTTGGCCAAAATTCTAAGTTAAAGGGGCATAACTCCTAAAAAAATTGAATCGTTATTTCCTGTTGATATGCACAACTAATTATGTCCTTATTATCTACAAAGTTTCATGAAATTCTGTTGTGTGGTTTCAGAGGAGTTGCGATGGCAAAGTATATTTTGGCCAAATTTCTAAGTTAAAGTGGCAAAAATCCTAGAAAAAAAAACTGAATCGTAATTTCCTGTCGATACTGAACTCCGCGGAAAATTTAAAACGGAAAGGCCCTAATCAAATGGCAAAATCAAAAGCACAAGAACATCAAACGAATGGACACCAACTGTCATATTCCTGACTTGGTACAGGCATTTTCTTATGTAGAAAAAGGTGGATTGAACCTGGTTTTATAGCGCTAAACCTCTCACTTGTATGACAGTCGCATCAAATTCCATTATATTGACAACGATGCGTGAATAAAAAACTAACATAATAGGTAAAAATGTCAAAATAGGGGAACATCAGTCAACACCGTGTCACTATCTTAATCATAACAAAAACAAACAAATATTCAACAAAGAAGCACAAAAAAGCATATATGATATTTAACAACCTCGTTCATTGCTTACTTATTTTTGTATTTATTTATGTTTGCCAAATCAACCCATCAGCGGCATAACTCCTAGAAAAAAATTGAATTGTAATTTCCAGTCGATAAGCACATCTACGTAGTATGTCCTTATTATCTACAAAGTGTCATGAAATTCTGTTGTGTGGGTTCAGAGGAGTTGCGATGACAAAGTATATTTTGGCTAAAATTTTAAGTTAAAGGGGCATGACTCCTAGAAAAAAATTAATCGTAATTCCTGTCAGTATGCAAATCTACATAGTATGTCCTTGTTATCTACAAAGTTTCATGAAATTCTGTTGTGTGGTTTCAGACGAGTTGCGATAACAAAGTATATTTTGGCCAAAATTCTAAGTTAAAGGGGCATAACTCCTAGAAAAAAAAAAGAATCGTAATATCATGTCGATATGCACATCTACATAGTATGTCCTTATTATCTACAAAGTTTTATGAAATTCTGTTGTGTGTTTTCAGAGGAGTTGCAATGACAAGAACAGGACTGACGCACGGGTCAAAAACATTATACCCTCCGCAACTTCGTTGCGTGGGTTTTAAGTATAAACACCTAACAGTATGATAAATTTCAACAAAAGACATTTTGTACATGAAGCTATGACATTAAATGCTTGTTCACATACGGTTTAACATTAACTTTCATGCAATTAACATCAACATTTACTTTCCTACAATGGTTTAATAATAACTTCTGCATATCTTGATGTGGTTCTTATAGGTGATTTGTGAAACTAGTACACTTTTTTTGTCTAGGGGTCAGTTGAAACCCGCCTCCGGTTGCAGGATTTTCTCGCTGTGTTGAAGACCCATTATTTGCTTTCGACTGTTTGCTGCTCTTTGGTCGGGTTGTTGTCTCTGTGAAACATTCCCGATTTCCATTCTTAATTTGATTGCGACAGACCACATACGGACCCCTAAAAGAGTTATTTAAAGAGTTCGTAACGTGCAGAGAGCGTAATAATCTTTATGGCTTGGAGACAATAATTTCTAAAAATCTTTTGTTATGTTATCCCATGCATTTATTGCACATAGTCATGTATGATTTATTTGATAGTGTTTCATTTCAAATATTGTTTCATATTGTTTTTTAAAGAAGTTTGAATATATTGTAAAATATAAAAAAAAGGTATAAATTCAAAATGGTTTTTTAATTTTTTATCACCTTATCTTAGTAATGAATTTTATTTGTAAATCAGCAGTTTTCTTTACACTTGAGGTTTAGTATATGGAAGGATCCTTTGTCTTATTTTAAAAAAAATATACTTTAAATCTCACCGCGATATATCCGTTTTTGCGCTGATGCGGCGTAAGGCAAACACCAATCAACTAATCAATTGAACTAATTGTACATTTCATATTTGCTCGATAGTCTATGATAATGATATACAAAAAGTAAAAATAAATGGTTTTATTATGTGCAAAGTAAAAAATATAAAATTATTTAACATGAATCTTATGGCTACATTTTCAGCTTTTGATTAGGCCAAGTAGAATAATATGATATTCTGATAAATGGCTGAAAAAAAGGAGTATGGAGATAGGTCGATATTTTGTTCTTTTTAACGCAATTGTTGATTATGAATTGAAATCTTATTCGTATGTGTACACTTTTAATGTTTTGATGTTTTATACATAAATATGGCCGTTAGTTTTCTCGTTTGAATTGATTTACATTTGTCATTTCGGGGCCTTTTAAGGCTTACTATGTAGTATTGGTTGAGTATAAAATGAATTGAAGCAACAATCGGATTTTACTCATGGCCTGGCGATTGATTGATTGTTGTATTTATAGTCCAGTGACAATTGTTTTCATGTATGTTCAGGACGAGAACAAATAAACAATAAATACAAACAGTAGATGGGTCTTTAATAGAGGCCATTCAGGGTTAAGGTCGATGAAGTAGGACTGTCATTGATAAATGAGAGAATATTTGAAAGGGACAGACATTTTGCCCTGCAACAGACCACATACGGACCCCTAAAAAGTTGTGCGATGAGTTCTTAACGTGCAGAGAGCGTAACACTCTCTTTGGCCTGGAGACAATAATGTATAAATTGGTAAACTTACTACTGAGGGGAAATGGTGGTAGGTACGTCCATATTTTGTTTGTCTTTTTGTTAACCAAATCTCGAACAATATCATACATCTACTGTTTTCATTTGCATGTTTAGCAGATCAAATTAAAAGTACTAGATGCACTAGCTATAAAACCAGGATTAATCCACCATTTTCTACATAAGAAAATGCCTTTACCAAGACAGGAATATGACAGTTGTTATCCATTCGTTTGATGTGTTAGGGCGTTGGATTTACCCATTTGTTAACGGACTTGAATTTTCAGTATTGAGTTCTGTATTTTTGTTATTTTACTTTTTTTAATGGTTATTTAAGACATTTAAGTCGAGTAATGCTATTTTGGTCAATCTCTTCAACAATATTGACAACAAAAGATGTCGCTTAGAGATTCATAACACCGTGTGTAAAGTTTATCCATCCAACATACATGACATACTTTGTCATCTAATTGCAGGAAAAATACAACTTGTTATAAGCACCACGCTAAATTTAAAACTGCTTTTAAGTTTTGTCATATTTTTCTTTCCTGGACGACCAAGGGGAAACATGATGTCGACAAATACCTAAAAATAAAAGACATTTCAAAAGCCTAATTTTAATTGAAATAATCGGTATGTTAATGGATAAAAATTAAAAAAACATGCACAATTGGTACATGTGCATATTGTTCTAAGTGTCATGAAAAACTCAACAATATTTCTTAAAACAGTTTTTTGTAAATGCTGCTTGTCCCTTTTACTCTGCTGATTAATAAAAAGTGTACAGTGATGAAAAGTTCCAGCGATTGGAAGATAAGCTAATGTACAAATGTATCTACCATTTAAAAGGGCAAAGGTCAACAAAAATGTCACAAATAAAACACCGATATCATATACAAATTGTTTTAGGAAGAACTGAAATAGTATGTTTTTACAATACCCACATACTCATATTTTGACTATAGGGTCTAACAGATGTTGAAAGTAAAGGGTTTATTTTATACACAAACAATTATAACAAATGCGTTTAATAATATGTTAAAACAATAACAAAACAAAAAAACAAAACTTGCAATGGTAATAGTTGATGATCCATGAAGAATGATGATTTTATTTTCTAAATACATTGTTGAATAGATACAGTAAAAAAAAAGAACAAGAAAGAAAAGAAATCTGAAGCCTGTGTCAATCATCTTGGTCTATGTGCATATTCAACAATTGACACACTCTACAACATCGTAGACATGGTAGACGAGAATACAGTTCATGAAAAATCTCTGTTATGTTGATTTTGTATTGCTGATGATTTATTTAAAAAAAATAAAACCAGATTTAACACAAAATAATGTCTTTGCAAACAAAAATTAGGACAAATGTGTGGGAATTGCAAATAATTCAGTACAATTTACTTTTAATTGTTTAAACTCTGAGAAGGCAAACTGTTGGATTCGGTATTTATTACAGAATGAACTGATCTGTTGGTGATTGGCTCAGTTTTTAAATTGCCCGAAAAAATAATTAGAATATATAAAATGCCGGAACTTTACAAGCATTTAACAAAAGAGAAAAATATTAGGCCCGTAATATATATATAATATATTTTAAAAAAATAGCCGTTTTGCTATAATTATAATTTATTTTCTTTTCCATGGAAAAACAGTATTGTAAAGGAATACTTTTATTTGTTAAAGACATTTTATAATTTAATATTCCTCCTGTATCATTATTACAAAATAGCAGCATTTACAACATAGTTTCATCCTTACTGCTACAGATCGCACAAGAACTATATGACTAAGATAAATATTACATACTCACCACTGGATGTCACATAAACAACATTCAATGTATTTAAGCGTTAAATTACCTTCATACATGGCTTTTGTCTAAGGTTGAGCATTCTCCTGTTACATACAAATATAGAACCATTTGTAATTCCAATAAGTTTTCGAACTAGTTGCTAATGCTACAAACTATTACTTTTTCCTATATTAAATCATTGAATTAACCATAAATGTCGTTCACATAACACACAGGCATGCAGATTAGCGGTGCTTTGTAACCAGTAGTCGCACTGGGTAAACATTGTATTCAGGTTAATATATTATGTTAAAGTTTAAACCAGTTCGTCGTGTACGTAGCTTGTTGGACATCAACGTCAGCGTAAAGTACATTGATTGTACTAAACGGACAAGGGGATACAACTCAAACTTGAATCTTTGTAAAAAGTAATTTAGACCTAGAATGTCCTTGATATTATAGTATTAATAAGTTAACATGTTAATATATTTATTCATAAACTTATTTCATTTATTTCTATTTCATTTAAACTATTTGGTATTTGTTTAGGGGGAGGGGTTAGTTTTTGCATTTCTGGATTTGATCGGGGGCATGGTTACTGCCTGACTGTTCCCCAGACTGTCCTTTATCGTTGCCTCCGTTCAACGCTACTTCACGCTTCTCGTGGTGGTATTTTATGGATAGTTTATATAATGAAATTACACTTTATTAAACTTTGTTATTGACTTAACAGATTTGATTTTGATTTAAACGTGCATTTGTCCAATTTCGGCTCTTTTCGGACAGTTTCGGTTACCATTCGGCCATGCTTACTTCACCTAGTCTTTATATACTTCAATTGTGCTTCTTATACAGGGAAGCACTGTTAATGAAAATGTGTGCCCTTTCCATTTTCATCTGCAATAACGATGTCCTATATAATGACCACCCCCCCCCCCCCCCAAAAAAAAAAAAAAAAAAAAAAAACTTGACTTTTAACCCTAAGTTCTATATATTCAGCGATGGCGGTAATGGTTAAAGACTAGCGGGTTAATCTGACATCTGAATAACCAATTAATTTTTGATTCTAATAATTGTCCCTTCACCGGATGTTTTGACTCAAGCTATTCAGACAAAACACGGAGAACAATTACTATTCAGACAAAACACTGAGAACAATTACTCACTTTAAACTAAAGAAACACATAATATGTGCCTTTCGAGAGTATTAGGGTAAAAGGTATTCAAAAGATGCACCCTTTTTGAACTCGTCTAGGTGTCAATAGTTACAATAAGTTTCAAACGTGGTCACTGGCGGTCTATCCGAAAGCACACATGTCATGAGATAGTTTCTTTAATATTTATTGTTTCCATTTCATGGCTTAAGAGCTCCACATGTAAGTAACATGTCACTAAAGAGTCTTTCGTAAGTGTATTATCTTTAAAGTTACATATCAATCTGAGAGATAAATCTTAATCAACTAAAAGCAGAATTATCGGCTTTCCCAAAAAAGGGGTGACCCCTGTCAACAACAATCAGTTAAACATCCGATCCTCTAAATTAAATATTACAAATGGACTGGAAAATAGATTTAGAGATATCTACACCATACATATGGTTAAAAAACCTTTCGTTTAGAGGCATGAAGATTGGGGAGAAATATATTTTGATAAAAACTACATTTTGTTTACACAAATGGCTGGGGAAGAAGGAAACCCACTGTTTTTTAGTTATTTAATTTAGTTAATTAAAACTGTATTTCCATGAAACGGGAGAAATTTGGTGTTTATTGTTTGAACGGTTGGAAAAAAGCATTTATGTGTCACTTTCATTTCTCTCTGCTTATTTGTACTTTATTTTTTTTTAAATTGCTCTAAATATGTTTATTGACTGTATAATTTTAAAACATTTATCCCTCACAACTGTAAGTGATATGAAATATGGGTAGTTTAAAAATTGGTTGCATAAATTGTAGAGGCATGTCTTCTGATAAAATAAAAAGAAGTGATCTATTTATCAAATGTAGAGAAAATACTGATATAGTTTTCTTGGTAGATACTCACTGTAAAAAAGAACTTGAAAAGTATTGGCAGGCAGAATGGGGATATAAAATAATATTTGGGTCTCATACCAAGAGTAGTAGGGGTGTGGCTATCTTGTTTAGAAGCACTTTTACTATTGAAATTTTTGAGCAGAAAGTGGATCAAGATGAGAACTATGCAATTCTAGGTATACAATTTTTCAATCAAAGAATGACAATAGCAGTAGTATGTTGACCCAATGAGGACTAACCATTTCAGTTTTTATGAATATGCCAACGAGATATTGAAAATTTTGGTAACACTTCAGTAATAGTTGGGTATGATTGGAATTTACCACAAAATAATGATATGGATACTTTACATTATTTGCATAGAAATAATCCAAAAGCTTAAAAAAAGGTTTATGAAATGATGGCAGAAATAGATCTGGTTGATGTTAATCGGGAATTACACCCAGAGAAAAAGAGGTTTTCCTGGAGAGGACCTCACAAGAGGCAAGAAAGACTGGACTACTTCCTTGTCTCATCTGATTTTCAACCACTGATTACCTCGTGTGATATTGGTGTGGCATATAGGTCTGATTAATTACCGGTATCTCTGTCCATTCAATTTAATACAAATAAAAAAAAAACAAAAAACAAAGGGACGTGGAAATTTAACAATACTTTATCATAAGACAAAGAATTTATTGCTAATATTAAAACTTGTATTGCTAATTGTAATGAACAATTTAAAATAGTTGATTCTGAAAACAGGGAAGAAATATAATTTTCCAGTTCAGATCAACTGTTTTGGGAAACATTGAAACTGATTATATGAGATAAAACAATATCTTATTCCTCTTTTAAAAGAAAGAACGCTGTAGGGGAAGAAGGAGCACTATAATTTCAATTAAACACATTGAACAGTAATGAAAACATTAATAAAAATGGGAAGAAATTACACGTATTGAACTTCAGTTAAGGTCGTTTAGAGAATCTAGAATAAAAGGGGAAATAATGAGAGCAAAATCAAAATAGCAAGTTGAAGGAGAGAGAAGTACAACATATTTTTGTAATCTAGAGAAAAGAAAATATATAGATAAAGTAATACAAAAATTAACTTTAGATTGTGGGGAAACTATCACTGATCAAGCAAAAATTCATGCAGAACAAAAACTATATTATGAGAATCTTTATTCATCCAAGAAAACATTTATCAATAATATACACAGGACTAATTTCTTTTCTTTGGAAAACCCATTTATCAAAATTCTCTCTGATGAACAAAATATTAAGTTCGAGGGAGAATTAAAAAGCTCAAAAATTCATAATGCATTCAAAAATATAAAAAATGGAAAATCGCCTGGTTTGGATGGTTTTACCACTGAGTTTTATAAATTGTTTTGGCACGACATTAATTCTTTCCTGTTGCGTTCTTTCAAGGAAGCATTTCTAGAAGGTAAATTATCAATTTCACAAGCACAAGGAGTTATCACCTGTCTACCTAAAAATGGAAAACCCAAACATTTAAAAAAAAAATTGGCGACCTACTTCATCACTTAATGTAGACTATAAAATAGTACCAACATGTATTGCAAATAGAATTAAGTCCTTGATCACCTGATTAGTGAAACTCAAACTGGCTTTATGAAAAGCAGCTATAATGGTAAGTGTACACGTCTTATATATGACCTATTACAAAACGTAGACGAGGAAGATATTCCTGGCTTGCTTGTCTTGTAAGATTACAAGCGGAACTTTATATGCGAAACTTTGAAATTTCTAGGTTTTGGTGACACAATGGTAAAATGGTTCACAACTTTATACTATAATTCTGAAAAGTTGCATTCAAAATAATGGCTATCTATCTGTTTTTTTTTTGTAGTAGAAAGGGGGTACGACAAGGGGATTCATTGTCTCCTTATCTTTTTATTTTATGTTTGGAACTGCTTAGTGCATCAATAAAATATGACAACAACATTAATGGTATAAAGATTAAAAGTTCTGAATTTTTACTCAGCCAGTATTCTGATGATTCGACTTTGATCCTGGACGCTAAACAATCCTGAATAAGATAGACTTGTTTTACTCATGCTCTGGTTTGATGGCTAATTTTGGTAAAAAAAGTTATATGGATTGGGGTAAAAAGGGGCTGTGGTGAGGAGCTAAACACAGATAAAAAAATAATATGGATATATAAATATATATGGAATAATAATATGGAACCATTCAGGGAATTTCAAACTCCTAGTCCTTCAATATTGTTTGTCAAAAGGTGATATATGTGATAATATTTTTTAGAAAAAATTCAAAAAGTAAAAGATTTCTTGGTGATTGGTCATTTAGAATTATTACTAAATATGGAAAAATTGTAGTTTTGAAAAGTCTTGCCCTACCTTTTCTAATTCAATGTTTTACTAGATCCATCCCCAGATATATTAAAGCAGATATAAGCTATGCTATACAGATTTGTGTGGGATGGTAAAGGAGACAAAATTAATAGAAATATACTTATCTCAAATTATGAGGATGGCGGTGTAAAAATGCCACATATTGAATCCTTTACAAAATCATTTAAGCTATCCTGGGTTAAAAAGATTTAGACCCCACAAATTATTCATTATGTAAAGTGTTATTGGCAGATCATCTTGAAATGAATGGTGGAGAACATATTTGGCGTTTATCAAAATCAGCACTAAATAAAATTAAAAATGAATGTAACCGTGTTTGACAAAATGTAATTTCATCATGGGCCTCACTGTGTGAACCTCTGACCACAGACACAAGTGACATCTTGTCTCAACCAATGATTATAAATGAAAATATTATGATTGATGGAAGAACAGCTTTTAATAATAGTTGGATAAAGAATAATATATATCTCATTAAGGAAAATGGAGAATTGCACAACTTTGGTGAATTTTTTAGAAACTATAATATAGAAACAACTTTCCTAGAGTTCTATGGACTAATCTTCGCACTTCCAAAGGAATGGAAAAATGTTATTCATTTACAAGTCTTTTGCAAACTAAATACAGTCGGTCACAGAATTGTAACCGCCATAGAAACAGTGGATAAAGTATCAAAACATTTCTATAAAATTTTTCTAGACAAAATAAAGGAAACCCCAACTCGTAAAGAAGAGAAATGGAAATTAAAACTGGGAATCGATATTGTGGCCGAGGAATGGAGTTTCTTTTTTAGTCTTCCTTTACTTATAACCGAAGATTCCACATTAAGGTCAATATAGATTACTCCATAGAATTCTAGGAACAAATACTTCACTTATAAAATGTAAATATAGTGAAACAGAATTGTGCACTTTTTGCACAGAAACAAAAGAAACATATTATCTATTTTTTTAATGTAGATATGTTCGAACATTTTGGCTTAACTTTTTTCAAAAGTTGGAAGAGGTATGTAAAATAAGTTTTCACCTAACTTTATCAAGTATAAACTTGGGTGTTAAATATCATGTATATAAAGATATCCTTAATACCTGTATTCTGATATTGAAGAGATATATTTACCATGTCAAGTTAGATTTACAGTCCGATCTGTTACTGAAGCAATTGAATGGCTTAGATATTATTATCGGATTGACATGGTCTCTATGAGTTTGTGCTCCACCAATAAAGCAATAAGAATAAAAGAAAAATGGTCAAATATTGATAATATTACTACGAAATAGAACTCAAATAAGATGTATTCTGTACTGTATTTTAGACTTAGTATTCTATAATTGTAACAATTATGGTTAACCATATATTTATGAGTTATTACAAAGTTGTTTTTTGTACATCTTTATTTGTAGATGAGACTTGAGATTGATATTAAAATAAAAATATATATTACAAAAAAATAATTGTCTCTTTGTGTTCTGTGTAATTTTGTTCATATCAAAAATATAATTGCTAATGAGACAACTCTTCACAAGAGACCAAATGACATAAAATTATCAGCTATAGGTTACTGTACTGACCTGTTTGTCCTTTTCTTGTTTAGCCATGGCGTTGTCAGTCTATTTTCGACTTATGAGTTTGAATGTCCCTTTGGTATCATTCGCCTCTCTTTGAAAACTACATACCTGTGTATATCGTTAGTGATCATATTACATTCCATCCATATTTTTTCTTTTTATCATATAAAGTAAGTTCACATGTTTTTTAATACGTTCCAAGTGGAAAGGTCTGGAATATAAATTACTATGTTCCTTGACTAAACTATACAAAAAAGAAGATCTGTTATGATGACAATTCGCCCTCAGAAACCAAATGACATAGAAGACTGAAACATCTATAGGTCAAAGTACGGCCTTCAACAAGATGAAAAAAAACCCATACCACATAGTCAGCTATAAAAGGCTCCGAAATAACAAATGTAGAACATTTCAAACGCAAACGAGAAACAAAATGACCTGATTTATGTTCAAAGCAATGAAAGTATACAGCAACAAACGACAACCACCACTGAATTACAGGCTCCTGACTTGGGATAGGCACATACAGAGTGTGGCGGGGTAAACATTATTTGCTAGCGAACCAATTAGAAAATGTATTCAGACACCTACAAATGTAACAGTTTTATTTCTGAACAAAGATAAGTAAAGTTGGATTAAAAAGTAGCCGGTATGTTAACTAGTATATCAGTTTTTTCAAACTCTTTTGAATTAATGATCAGGTGAATTTATAGGTGTCTTCCTGACAACAAAAGGCGTGTTTTGGATAGAAAACTGAACTTAATTTGCTTCATGTTTTTACAACCTAATCTGATCTAATCTCTTGCTTTTTCAAGTATCCCTTCTTCTCCTATATGGATCTCTTACTTCTGATATAAATTAAAAAAATTAGAAATAACAGGAATAAAGCTAATCTATATTCCCTACTTTTTTAATATAATGTATCAGTAACATTTATCTTCTTAAATGTCTTTAAAATAATGCATAACTTATATTGTTGTTTAAACGTTTTGAATCTGAGAATGACTTTTCAACAGATCGGAGTATGAATTTAAAAATAACAAAGTAAACTGATCCCTATATACAGTGTAAGTATCAATTCGTTGTTGAACTTATCTTTGATAGTGTAAAATCCATCCATAGCTTTTATATACAGATATAGGTCACTTTATATTAATAAATAAAACGAGATGAAACAACAACCTTATGACAACAATACATTTAGAGAGTATTATATAATATAACAAAAGAAATTGTTTCTATCCATTGAACACGTGATTTTCACTGTTTTTGTTAAATGTTATATGTAAATTGAGATACTTTTTATTTATTTAGACTTAATTTTGTCTTTTTCATTTCATATTAATTTCAATTTATAGAGTTGGATTTCTCATTTGTCGATTGCATTTGTTTGATTTTGATTCAATATTCAACTAATATTTCCTTTGTTCAAAATGTTACTACGATTTTGTTCAATCCCACCATTCTCAAATTCATTTTTTTAAAGTTTTATTTTGTCAATGTTTTAGTTCTTCCCCAATTTTTAAATCTGTGTTAAAACTTATCAGATTTAAGGCATCAAACGTTCATTATCCCAATACCTAGTTTACGATCAATGTAAATATCGCTGGTTTTCAGTTTTGTTATCATGTTCTCGTGTTTAATTAATTAAAAGCGATTAAATCATGAATCAAACACCTGACTGCCCGTGGCATTAAACACAAATATATAATGGATTCTTGACGTTGAACTATTGAACTTACGTGTATGAAAGTATTATCTCTTTGTCTCTGGATTGATTTCTTGTAAAATTAACCAAACCTAATTATAACCATTCAAATGTTTGCAAACGTCGACGATGCAGAACACACAACAATACAGAAAAAGCAGCAGTGTCCATCCAGATATGAAATAAACACTGTTGGCTCTAAAGAACATTGTATTGCTCACCTGGAACTTTAAGCATCTTCAACAATAGTAACTCTATAACATTATAGATTAGAATATATATTTTACATTCTCCTTTTTCTGATCATTTTAGTTGTTTACTGTTTCTATCTTCTAAAGTTTATTTTGAAAATTGCAACAGCAAAACAATGGGTACAAAATCGTCATTTAAGAGCAACAACTCCCTATAGGGATATATTTCAGCTATGTGACTTATTCGCATATCTTGTCTTTCTGATCATTTTGAGAATTTATTTTTAGCTACTACAGTTTTGCCTAAAAAGTTAAAACTTAGTAAAGATCCATGATTAAGGACAATAGCTCCTATAAAGAGCTGAGTGATAATTTCGCCCATTTTGACTTATTAATCAATATTTTCTTGCTAATTAATTAATTAATTCTCAAGATGATACATGTATGCAATCACGCATCAAATAGCTGATATGAGGCTTTAAGGGCAATAATTTCTATTATGAATCGACTTACGACTTAAACCGTGTTGTTTCATGTGTACACCTTGCCTTTTTATCACTTTACCTTTTTACAGTTTCTGTCTCTCTGTTACTCTTATAGAAAAAAAATCAACAATAACAATGTGAAAAATCGTCACTTATGGGGAATTACTCCTAAGAGAAGTCGTCGTACAGTTTTTGGTACAAATGGGCGGTAGGTAGAAATTATCATTATGAAAATCTCTTCCCCTGTCTGATTATTTATAACAGTTTACAAGACAATAGACAAAATACTTGCATTTAACCACTTATGTTCTATTGTGAGCCGTTTTTAGCCGTGTTGGCCATGTTGGTTGGTAAGCTTGCTCACCAGACACATTCTTTAAAAAGATAACACAAGGATACTTTAAATGTTAACGGACGAAGAACGACAGACGACGGACGCCAAGTGAAAGCAAAAAAACATACCGGGCATTTGATCAAATTGAGCCAAAAACAGCACTGACTGCCTAGTGGTGATAAACAGCAGAGGTGCCGACCCAGCGGTCACTTATAAACACTTATCATTATATGTTTGAAAATTTTAAGGCTGCACAGTTTTTTTTTTCGCCGAACGTATTGATATATTTGTTCAAACCCGTTATTCATTTTAAAAAATTGAAAATAATTATTATTGGGATCTATTTTTAAACAACAAAGTTAAAGATTATACGATAAAGATTTTTTATTAGAAAAATTGATGTCAAACTACTTGCATTTCAAGTTTACTATATAGCAATGGTTGTAAATTCATTTGTATGTGTATCTTTCTCCCAAACTAACATACAGGCTTTAAATAGATAATAGACATAAAAAAGAAAAAGAAAACAGACACGGCCTAATGAGAAAAAAAAAACACAAAAAAACAACAGAGAAGTGTAATTAAAACAGTCACAACAGATTTACTAATTATATATGTAGATGCATTCAATATTTGTAGTCAGTTAAATTTAATATTTGAAGTGAATTGAATCTTAAGTGGTTCTTATTTTATTTGAAAACATCAATTTGTCATTATTCCATCAACGAAATATTTATTTATTTTAATACTTGTAGTAAAAATGTTAAATTAAAATCATAAA
Organism: Mytilus californianus; assembly: GCF_021869535.1. Taxonomy (NCBI): domain Eukaryota; kingdom Metazoa; phylum Mollusca; class Bivalvia; order Mytilida; family Mytilidae; genus Mytilus; species Mytilus californianus. The sequence goes on along the minus strand of NW_026262669.1, from coordinate 3,891,560 downwards.
CGAGGGTCTCAATGATAATAAACTCATCATAGATACCAGGATTTAAATTTTGTATTAACGCCAGACGCGCGTCTCGTCTACAAAAGACTCATCAGTGACGCTCGAATCCAAAAAAGCTAAAGAGGCCAAATAAAGTACGAAGTTGAAGAGCATTGAGGATCAAAATTCCTAAAAGTTTTGCCAAATACAGCTAAGGTAATCTATTCCTGAGGTAGAAAAGCCATAGTGTTTAAAAAATTCAAAGTTTTGTAAACAGTTAATTTATAAATATGACCATATCAATGATAATTCTTGTCAGCACAGAAGTGCTGACTACTGGTCTGGTGATACTCTCGGGGAATAAAAACTCCACTAGCAGTGGCATCGACCCAGTGGTTGTTAATAAACTCATCATAGATACCAGGATTTAAATTTTGTATTTACGCCAGACGCGCGTATCGTTTACAAAAGACTCATCAGTGACGCTAGAATAAAAAAAAGCTAAAAAGGCCAAATAAAGTACGAAGTTTAAGAGCATTGAGGACCAAAATTCCTAAAAGTTTTGCCAAATTCAGCTAAGGTAATCTATTCCTGAGGTAGAAAAGATGGGACTTCTTACCTGTATTCTCTAACTTTTTTAAACCATTATACCAACGCATTCAAGTATTCAATAATTCACAAAAATTTAGAAAAGAAATTGGGAATGTGTCAAAGAGACAACAACCCGACCATAGAGCAAGTATACTCTTCTCATATTTTGGCTGTCATCTACGTTCTTCTTTTGCTTCAAGATATGTTTTACCTACCAAGTACTTTTAATATCTTTCCGAGCTTGCAATGTAAGTTGCCCTCTGTATTGTTAAAGCCTTGTTCGTACACTTTTTATTATTTGTTTATGGTTTTTACACACAGTTATTATATACAACGGAACTTTCAAGGTTTGAGTTCCACAAAATAAACTATTTTGGCAAAAATGTGTGTACTAGTAGTGCAAAGTCAATACACCTTTATTTAGATTGAAAGATACTCGTTGCATTATTATCATAAAAAAGCATACAATATATCTGAAAGATAGTTGTTAGCTAAAGTCCAGTGGCAAACATCTCATTAATACTTAGTAGGAGATATGAACTCTTTGTTTAATAAACGATCAACACAGTAAAGTTAAATTTAAAAAGTGAAGTGTTTTTGTTGGTGAACCTTTATCAGAAACGTTCCTTACTATTAAGTCAGACGGGATGTAAAGAAACGTTAGACCAGGTTTAATCCATCATTTTCTGCTTAAGAAAGTGCCTATACCAAGTCAGGAATATGTCAGTTGTTTTCCGTTCGTTTGATGTGTTTGAGTTTTTGATTTTGTCATTTGATAAGGAACTTTCCCTTTTGAATTATCCTTGGAGTTCGGTATTTTTGTTATTTTACCTTTTGCCTGTTTGTACATTTTATAAGGATTTGATTTACTTCTCCCAGGTTCGTAAACACTTTTTTGATGTGGTTTTGTTTATTTGAAAATTACGCGTAGCTACGTCGCCACTGTTTTGCCTTTTCCACTTGCCTTCTTCGTGCCATTTTAGTTTTGTTTAAAGAGCTTCAAATTCGTTTTCAATTTAAAACACATTGCACTTTATTAGTACGGAACCATTCTCATATTTAGATACGATTTTAATTTGGTTTTTTTAAATATTCTGAAGACGTCATTGTTAGCAGTTAATATTTAACATATTGCACCAATTAAAATCCTTATTCCAATATTTTTTTTTTTTTTTACTTTCAATCATCTTTAAAGGAAGTGAAGCAAATGACCCTTTAGTTTATTTCATACCATTTTTTTTCAATCTGCATGAAATCACAATACAGCTAATTTATATTTGTACTTTAAGATTCAAACAAAAGCATGACTTACTTATAAACAGATCATCAAATTGTAAACGCCTGAAGATAAATCCAAAGCGTAGTAATTTTCACAGATTTTAGCAATTTTTGCGTATTTATCTAAAAATATATCAAAAAGATATTCTTAATAAAAACCAAAACATTTTTTTTATAATGTTTTTTTTTTTGGCAAAAATGCATATCTCTGTGATAAAAAAGCTTTAATATTCCGAAAAAATCAAAGTGATGTAAACAGTTAATTTATATTTATGACCTTATCAATGATAATTCTTGTCATGAAAGTATCGTTGTTGTGTTTACTACAACTTATAAGTTCAATTCATCAGCAGAACAGAATCGCACTTTATTGTAACGATAAATGTTGTCCATGGCTATCGGAATTTAATTGAATTTTGATGTGAATTAATCAACCGAAGGTCGTCTTTATTAGAATATAAACAGCCAATAATCATTAATGATGAACTGTGAAAGTTTAAACATTAGCATACAGTATATTATGGAAATTGTCTCGACAGTTTAAGGTCATTCTCCATGCGGAAACACTCAATATATAATCCTAGTGTTAACTTTGAAACACATTTGTTAGACTTTGTTTCATGTGCTATGTGGATACAGAGACTTTTAGACGTCTATAGGAGCTGATAACTTACAACTAAACACTAAAGAGCAACTACAAACAACGTACTAATATATATGAAATATTTCTGAGGTTAAATAAATACTTATTATTGAAAAAGCTTTTAACTGCGAGTGTTTTGACAATAGTTTTATTGAAAAAATGCCGGACATGAAGAGTTTCATTTGGATTTACAAGCTCAAATGTTATTCAATTTGTAAAATACCATAAAATATTATCAATACTTTTTTTGAAAAATACCAGATCATATAATACATACATTTCGGTATGGTTTGGAACGTGTTTGCCGATCTATCTATTTCTTTCATTAGGCTCTTGGTCGGAATACAGATTTTTTGGTATTATGCTGAATCTACTAAAATTGAAATAGGAAAGTTTAGGACGTATAAGAACATGAAAATAGCACCATCTATTAGTTCCACAGAAGAACATATTGATAGGTCTCACATGGAATGTAGTCGGCGGTTACTCAGTAAAGATGACATTTGTGTCGCAAGTTATAATACTGTAACACGCACGTGCATGTTGTATGCTTACGGTTGCTCTCCGTCATTCAATGTGTCAAATACAGGAACGTGCTTAATACGCAGAGATTTGTCAGGTAAGTCTTTAAATAGTAAAATAAAGATTACACAAAGAACAGCAAGATAAGCTGTATTTCCTTTAGCTGTTGGTAATCACCATTATGTAGAATTGAGAATGGAAACGGGGAATGTGTCAAAGAGACAACTTCCCGTCCAAAGAGCAGAAGACATCCCTAGGCCACCAATGGGTCTTCAACGCAGCGAGAAAATTCCGCACCCGGATGCGGGTTTCAGCTGACCCCTAAACAATGTTATCTCTACTTTATTTCATGAATATTCACCACATGCTCTTTCATTTCAAATGAGAAGCACTATTTGATTTTAGCTATAGGGGTTGGGGGATTTTTTAAAGTGAACATTCCGCTCTAGTAGAAACTAAAAACTAATCATCTTGCCCATGACATGATGTAAATGAATAGTTTGCCCCACAAAATACAGGAAATAATGGTTATCAAAAACAAAAATAAAATGGTGCACGGGTAGTAAAATATATTTAAGTTATTAGTTATGGTTCTAAGTTAAGGGAGTATGAAAAGCGTTAGTTTAGTTTTCTTGTCTCTTAGATTCATACTAAGAACACTACAGCTAGATTATTAGGATCAATGAACATTAAACGCTAAAACGTTGGCAACAAATTATTTTATAAAAGAAGAATTGTAAAGAAATAGTACACGGGAGTTCCAATTTCTGAATATTTGATTACTCTCCTAAAGCTAGGTCTGATGTTGGACTCAGGCGTGACGGTGATGACCTTGAAATGGATTGCATTTTTTTTCAATGTCATTTCATTAATTTACGGATATCCTTAGCTTTTAGTGCGGGCAAAATGTTAACAGAATATTTTATAATAAAAGGTTGACACGAAACAGCACTTAGTATATGCAGTGAAGCCAAAATAGTATTTAAGGCTCACTTGTTTTACTTGAAGAAAGTAGTTATAATAATGAAGTCATATTTGAAATTGCATAATGCAATTGCAGTTAACCTTTAGGAAAAACTAGTACGGTATAGTTATTAAAAAGCAAAATAACAAAACTACCGAACTCCAAGGAAAAATCAAAACGGAAAGCCCCTGATAAAATTTAAAAAGCTCAAACACATCACACGAAAAGAAAACAACTGTCAAATTTCTGACTTAGAACAGGCATTTCCTTATGAAGTGGTGGATTAAACCTGGTTTTATAGCTAGCTAAACCTCTTACTTGTATGGCAGTCGAAACACTGGAGATCTTCAGTTTATAAATTTTCCCTTGATCTCGCAACGCTTGAAACTGATTTGTAGGTGCTGAGCTTTGTTTTCAATACTACGAAGTAATGGATTTGTTCCGTAATACAATACCTATTAGACGACAAACAAAAATCAGAACATAAAAGAAATAAAATAAAACCTCCACAGACACGATTAAACACTTTGAAGAATGATTAAACACTTGAAAGAAATGATTAAACACTTGAGAGATATGATTAAACATTGGAAAGAAATGTAATGATCACTTAAATAAATTGATTTGTCTCACCAAACTAGAAAATATTTTGTAAGAGTTAATGTTTGTCAATAGCATGATAAAGATTTCCAATTATTTAATGTGCCTAAAAAGAAACAAATACAGAGTAATACATTTGGATACGTTTTTTTTTCATCAGAAAATATGATCCGGTCAACTAATAAAAATGATCTCCGTCAGCTTGAAATGAATAAAAAGCCTGTCCTCCGCCCAAAAAACTCCAACAAAACCAAAATATAAGAAACAAAACAAAACGAAATCAATCAAACAAACAAACTGGAATAATCATAATAAATCCTCTTATATTATACTTTAAAGAAAGTTACTCTTCACTGTCTACCCTGGAAAAAAAAGTAGTGGTTTTTATTATTGATACACACTTTTTTTTGCAATAATAACATTACATTTAAATAACACATTGCTAAAGTTTCAATTGTTAGTAACATTTAACTTACTATCGATTGTCCAATTATATTGGAGCCTACTGTATTGTTACAATCGTGTACAAACATCTCTATTCGACATTCGTCAAACCAAATGGGGTCGTAGCAGCGTTCTCGCCTTGATTGCAGGAGGTCGCGGGTTTGAGTCCCTGGCGACCCAAACCAAAGACTTTGAAAATTGGTAATGGCTGCTTCTCTGCTAAGCACACGGCATTTAGCAGTCAAAGTAAAGACTGGTCGACTCTTAGTAAAGTTAATGATTCCGGGTAGGGTGACATGTTATATCCAATGACCTACACTTTGATGACTAATCTAGTGAATAATAAAGATTATATAACATTTTAATTGAAAAACATGAAGTATCAATATATCGATCATTTCTTATAATTTTATTTCTATGAATAATTGTTGAACTTTCTTTTTAAAACAATTTGAATCCATTCTTTTGGTACAAATTGCTTTAATTAATAATCAAATCCAGTTTATCTTACACTTCAATTTGTTTAAAATATAGTTTTCTGATAATGGCATAGTGTCATCAAAAATGTCATTTGATTCTTTCATAACAGTCTAATCCAGTTTTTCATGTTTTTTGATCAATAATTAAATGTCACAAATGTATTCCCCTATATTATTTGTTTTCTCATATTGACACTTGTAACTGGATGATTCGTTCTCCAACTCCGATGAAATTCCTGAACTTTATTCTTTTCTATAAACTTCTGGAAACTTTACAAAAAAAAAAAAGAAAAAAAAAAAAAACAACGTTCGAATATTTTTTTTAACAGGTCACATACGAACTCCTGGAGAAAATGGCCTTTACATTTCAACAGGAAAAACGTCCAAATTCCGATCGAACGCGGCTGCTTATTCACAGTACTTTAGCAAGGGTTTTTAAGGGATGACCATATTTCTATATGCTATTTAACTATAATAAAAAATCTGAAAATCAAGGAGACATCATTCAATATATTGTTATTATTTGGCGATGAAATTGTTACAAAATAATAAATGCAGCTTTTTTGAATGAACAATGTGAACAAGATTTTGAATGTTGACGATATTTGATAAAAAAAAAAGGGAAAAAGTCCCACGGGAAAAATGAAAAAAGCAGTGCAATAAAAACAGATCACATCATGTTAAAAAAAAAAATAATCATCAATAAAGTTCGGGGTGAACTCAACTGCTCCGAAAGAGTAAGTTCCTGCGATTAAGAATCCGGTATTAAGTCAAAATCAAGAGAAGAAAACTAAGTGGTGGTAACGACAAATGGAACATATCCGTGATCATAATTGATGATGACTGGAAACATAAGCCCTACGCTATTAATGGGGAGAGACATTTATTCCTTGCATAGTGCTTCTCAGAAATGGAATTTTCACAAGGAGAAAATTGAAACCATCTCTTTTGTTGTAATGTAAAATTCGTAACCGACCTAGAATATGAATTTCTAGATCTTAGTTAAGAAATGAGACAGAGACTCGACTGCATCTGTGGACTTAATTCATTATCCACATCTGATTCAAACCACCACTAGAGCAGGTAATTCGCAGTAACTTTGAAGTTCGTCTTTAATTTCAACCCCGTGTGTGAAGAACATTATATAATCTGGGTATCCAGTATTGAAAAAAAATCCAATTATTAATCTTAAATTATAATTTCAAAGAAACAAAATACAGATGTATGATTTTGAAGATTTCGTCTTTTGTTTGTGTCATGGGAGCATTTGTTTGGTTTTCTGTCAAATTGGCAACATCGGATTCATTTATCGAACCGTTTATATAATGCAAATTTCAAACAAAACGATCTTGTGTTGCACTTTATACGCGAGGACAACATATATGAAACGGAGGTAGGACAGTGCATAGCATCATTTTGTTACAATCGTGTACAAACATCTCTATTCGACATTCGTCAAACCAAATGGGGTCGTAGCAGCGTTCTCGCCTTGATTGCAGGAGGTCGCAGGTTTGAGTCCCTGGCGACCCAAACCAAAGACTTTGAAAATTGGTAATGGCTGCTTCTCTGCTAAGCACATGGCATTTAGCAGTCAAAGTAAAGACTGGTCGACTCTTAGTAAAGTTAATGATTCCGGGTAGGGTGACATGTTATATCCAATGACCTACACTTTGATGACTAATCTAGTGAATAATAAAGATTATATAACATTTTAATTGAAAAACATGAAGTATCAATATATCGATCATTTCTTATAATTTTAATATTATGAATAATTGTTGAACTTTCTTTTTAAAACAATTTGAATCCATTCTTGTGGTACAAATTGCTTTAATTAATAATCAAATCCAGTTTATCTTACACTTCAATTTGTTTAAAATATAGTTTTCTGATAATGGCATAGTGTCATCAAAAATGTCATTTGATTCTTTCATAACAGTCTAATCCAGTTTTTCATGTTTTTTGATCAATAATTAAATGTCACAAATGTATTCCCCTATATTATTTGTTTTCTCATATTGACACTTGTAACTGGATGATTCGTTCTCCAACTCCGATGAAATTCCCGAACTTTATTCTTTTCTATAAACTTCTGGAAACTTTACAAAAAAAAAAAAAGAAAAAAAAAAAACAACGTTCGAATATTTTTTTTAACAGGTCACATACGAACTCCTGGAGAAAATGGCCTTTACATTTCAACAGGAAAAACGTCCAAATTCCGATCGAACGCGGCTGCTTATTCACAGTACTTTAGCAAGGGTTTTTAAGGGATGACCATATTTCTATATGCTATTTAACTATAATAAAAAATCTGAAAATCAAGGAGACATCATTCAATATATTGTTATTATTTGGCGATGAAATTGTTACAAAATAATAAATGCAGCTTTTTTGAATGAACAATGTGAACAAGATTTTGAATGTTGACGATATTTGATAAAAAAAAAGGGAAAAAGTCCCACGGGAAAAATGAAAAAAGCAGTGCAATAAAAACAGATCACATCATGTTAAAAAAAAATAATCATCAATAAAGTTCGGGGTGAACTCAACTGCTCCAAAAGGGTAAGTTCCTGCGATTTAGAATCCGGTATTAAGTCAAAATCAAGAGAAGAAAACTAAGTGGTGGTAACGACAAATGGAACATATCCGTGATCATAATTGATGATGACTGGAAACATAAGCCCTACGCTATTAATGGGGAGAGACATTTATTCCTTGCATAGTGCTTCTCAGAAATGGATTTTTCACAAGGAGAAAATTGAAACCATCTCTTTTGTTGTAATGTAAAATTCGTAACCGACCTAGAATATGAATTTCTAGATCTTAGTTAAGAAATGAGACAGAGACTCGACTGCATCTGTGGACTTAATTCATTATCCACATCTGATTCAAACCACCACTAGAGCAGGTAATTCGCAGTAACTTTGAAGTTCGTCTTTAATTTCAACCCCGTGTGTGAAGAACATTATATAATCTGGGTATCCAGTATTGAAAAAAAATCCAATTATTAATCTTAAATTATAATTTCAAAGAAACAAAATACAGATGTATGATTTTGAAGATTTCGTCTTTTGTTTGTGTCATGGGAGCATATGTTTGGTTTTCTGTCAAATTGGCAACATCGGATTCATTTATCGAACCGTTTATATAATGCGAATTTCAAACAAAACGATCTTGTGTTGCACTTTATACGCGAGGACAACAACATATATGAAACGGAGGTAGGACAGTGCATAGCATCATTTGGGTCTTCAAAGTTAGTTGTAGCATGAATGATTATATGTCCATTCAGGTTTTTATCCCGATGTGTATCAACGTTATCACATATCTAGCCTATTTTGAAAGAGTTGACTGTTCTCCTAAATCTAATGATTTGTTTCTTTTTGTCGAGCCTTCTACATTTTGTCACGAAAGTGAAATATCATTCAGGTTTAGTTTGTGGTTGATTTGTTTTCATTAACTTTGTCAAACCTTCAAAGACTTTTATTAAACAAGAACATACGCCAATTCGCTGTTTCAGATTCTAAAGGGACCATGGGTTATGTCATTGTTCGAACTGCAAAATAAAATAAAATGAAATCATTGGTCGAATTTCCGTTTTTAGAATTATATTAACAAACCACAATGTTTTATAAAATTGAATACACTTTTGGAAGTAATACCCATAATGCATTTAATACTAAACAGTGAATTGGTCAAAATTAAAAAGCGATTAGTAAATCATAACAATTTTGATCTTTCTGTGGCTCTGTTATTAAGTAATTGTTTTAAATAGTTTATAACGGGCTCTGTTATTAAATAATTGTTTTTAATAGTTTATTGCGCATGACGCAATTGTTTTGGCAGCCTAATGTATAAAAGCTAACAGAGGTCATTAAAGAGCAGCCAAAATAGTTCAATTTGTAAATTTGGCTTGAAAGAAAGAGTAGCAGGTTTACCTTATTAAAGTCCGTTCAAATCGTCTGAAAATCTGAAAATGTAGAAACAACAGTTTGTGTTTAGGTCACACATATCTCCTGAATTCTAGTTATGCAATAGTGCAATGTTAAAAGCAAAAACAAATATTGGCGTCTGTTTGGTCAAGCGGGATGTTTAAGTACGCAGCCACGTCCGGTCATGATATATTTGCCACTAGACGTTAAGCAACAGCAAATCAATCAATAAAAAAGAATTGTCCAAATGATAAATTGTGCTCAGACTATTTTCACTTATCATATAATAAACAAAAGATACATAAGTTGAGAAATTATTCTTCGGGTCGGGGAGAACCTTTATATTGTATCTTATTTCAAAGTACATTACCTTTAGAAAGATAATGAATATCTCCATTTTCTTTAAAATTTCTTTCAAGAAACTAAGTCAAAAGTAAGAACATAATATTCATCTCAAATATTTTTCCAATAATTATGAATTAATTTTGACACAGGTTTATAATCCTTCATTCCTATAGATGTCGTAAAAACAATTTCAATGTTTTATTTCTCAAATTTTATTCTGAAATGAGTTATGTCTATTATCACTTGAATTTTCTAGTACTTTCTTTAAATCTTTTAGGATTAACTATTTCATTATCATTTGGCATCATTTTAAAAGATTGACTTATCTAAAACATAGGATTAATCAATTCACGATAATGAAAGACAACTTACAAAGTAAAGTAGCTTTACAGTCATCTATTTTTACATGCAGCGTGGTACACCATACAAAAGCTATTATGCCTCATATACACTTATAGTAATCGTACCTAATGTTGTCTGATCTGCTCATCTGTCCGTCCGGTTGCATGTTAAGATTATTGGTTAGTCGTAACTTACGAGGAAGGTGTGGCTATATTACCTTTAAACGTACACATATATAAAAAAAGGACATGTGGTATGATTGTCAATAAGACAACTATCCACCAGATTTCAAATGAAGTGGATATTAGCAATTATGGCCCATCGTACGGTCTTCAACAATGACACAAACTCATACCATATAATCGGCTTTACAATATAAACGGCTCCGACATGAAAAATGTGAAAAACAACTAAGCAAGAAAAACTAACGGCTTCATTTATAAAAAGTAAAATCACAAAAATACTGAACTCCGAGGAAAATTTAAAAAGGAAAGTCCCCAATCAAATGGCAAAATAAAAAAAAAACAAACACATCAAACGAATTGATAACAACTGTCATATTCCTGACTTGGTACAGGCATTTTCTTATGTAGAAAATGGTGGATTGAACCTGGTTTTATAGCTAGCTAAACCTCTCACTTGTATGACAGTCGCATCAAATTCCATTATATTGACAACGATGCGTGAACAAAACAAACAGACACAATAGGTAAAAATGTCAAAAATAGGGGTACAGCAGTCAACATTGTGTTATCATCTTAATCACTATAAAAACAAACAAATGTAACAAAGAAGCACAAAAAGGCATACATCGAATTTAACATCCTCATTTTGCTTATATTATACGATTTTATTTATCTATGTAAAATCCACCCAACAAGGATGGAAGGTTTTAAGTACTGGCGTAAAATCGCGCGTTTGAAATTCGCACACGTAGACATGAAATAGTTTTGTCGTTCAAAGTACCCCCCAAGGGTGACCGGGGAATAGAAGTATGGTCACCATTGGTCTTCCTCCGATCGGCAGTAAAACCCTTGCTAAAGTGGGGCGTCCATTTGGCTGTGCGGGATGTACAAATTTGCAGCCACGTCCGGTCAGAATGGGGACGTTACATCCGATGCCTCGTGTAAAGAGAGTGCCACGCTCTTTGCACGTTAAGAACCCTTGCAACAACTCTTTGAGGGGTCCGTAGGTGACTTGTTGCAAGGCTAAATTTCTGTTCCTATCCAATATACCCTCATTTCCCGTGGCAGTCTAAATTTCTCCGACCTTGATCCCGGACGCCCCTATTACAGAACCTACCTATTGTGTTAATTGTTAATTTGTTCTCGTCCTGAATATGCATGAAATATTTGCCACTGGACGTTAAGCAACCAACAATCAATCAATCAATCGTTCAAAGTATGACGGGATACATAAATACAGAGTCACGTAAAATGGATATAACAAAAAACAGACTTAACAGTAAAAGTAATATTAATAAATAAAATAAAATAATTATGTGGTACAAAGTATGACGATATACATAAGTACAGAGTCACGTCAAATGTATATCACAAAAAACATACTCAACAGTAAAAGTAATGTTAGTAAATAAAATAATTTTCTCGTTCAAAGTATGACGGGATACATAAGCACAAAATCACGTCAAATGGATATCTCAAAAAACAGATTTTACAGTAAATTTATGTTAATAAAGATATATAAAAGAATACTATAACACGTTATTAAGATAATAAACAACGTCAGTACGCAAAATCTATACTTCAAGACCATCGTGTATTATTTGTGAAGTTGATACGGAATATTTATCAACAAGTTCTTTGTACCTTCCGATGAACTTTTTTTAGAAAAAGGACGAGACGTTCTTTGACATACCCCTGGTTCATCAACTTCTGCTCAGACACTGGTTAACACAACATGTGGCGGGGCTAAACTTGTTTGTGAGTGCTCAACAGTTAGTAAATTTGCATGCGAAAGAACAAGATACGATTTGAGGTTTATTTTGCACTGCAAATTAACCGAATATAATATAAATTTACAATACCATTATTGGTTACGTATTTTAATTTGTTGAATGAAGGCCTTTATGAAAAATGAAAATAGACGCTTTTTGATTGTGATGCCATTGAAATTACTTCATTGCGGGAATTTACCAAATTCTAGCAAAACAACACAATATGCACATTCTGTTATTATTTTGGGCGAGATTTGTGTTTTATATTATTTGTTCGTTGGAAACATAACCATATTTTTTGTTAATTGTGCCATTCAGCAAAGGTGGATTTGACCACAAATGCTATATTTTGTTACACCTTAAGTGACCATTGCGCGATATAAGCTTCATTTATAATGTTTAACGTTTTGCTTTATATGAAGAACAATTTACTAAACCCTATTATACGTTATATGGTTTGCTACTGACCCCCTCCGGATCCATAGAGGGTAAGTAAACTCCATAGGGAGCGATCCGTAGGAGTCGGTAGTGAACCGTATAACGAATTTATCGCACACGAGACTTTTCCAGCTAAGCTATGTATAAAAATAAGCAATGCAATACAATAACATTAATCGATGACGTCACCATTAATTGTTCACGTGACGTCATGAACCCCATATGAAATCTACTGACCCCATACAGATCCATAGGGGGTCACCACGTGACGACGTTAAACCAATCATAACGTCATAATTTATTAGAGATGCGATACATAAACCTAAGCACCATCTGGATAATTTCGATTTTAAAACTCTTTTAAATATGAACGCGCATTTTGTCTAACAGAGCTATTATCTCAATTGTTTGTCTCGAGTTCCACTGATTAAAATGATCTAAAATAAACAAAACACATGTCTGGCATACTAAATTATAAGCCCAGCATCTGTGATGACTTTTATAACGCGACACAATAAATAGTTGATGATCATGAAGTGAATCAATAAATCATACAGCATCGTCTTATTCTTATAGAGCACATAGCATTTCATTCAAACTAAAATCATACGTGATCTTTGCGGCAGTACAACAACTTAAAAAAGATCGGTTATGGTTAGGTGACGGGTAGTTTTTATTTTCATCGAACTATAAATAAATATGAATATTCATATATTTTTACTTTTCTAATGCAGCTAGAGATTTTGCGGTCTAAAATTTTTAATTTTGTCTATGTAAAGGATATAAGCCGATAACAGTCCATTCTGTAAAAAAATATTTTACAGAATGAGCTGTTAGAGGCTTATATCTTACTTAAAACATTGTTTAACTTGTCAAAGAAGGTGAAAAAAGTAAACAAAAGTAAACAAATACAATGCAGTATTCAGTACGTAGGTGAAAGTGGACGCTACTTATTTAAACGCACGCAAGAACGCACGCAAGAACACCTTAATCGTTTTAAAAGACCCCATTAATTTAAAAGTATCATTTATCAACACCTTAAGAAGCACAATCATTCTATTAAATGTTTAACAGTTCAACCTTTAGAAGTAGTAAATAAGCAGCCTGGGGATCTCATTCAAAGTTTGTACGATCACGGAAAAATAATTGAATTAAATTGGATTAAAAAATTACAGACAGTCTATCCTCTCGGTCTTATTGATAATATCATGGGAATTGGTAATATATCAAGAACCGATTCTGTTAACATTTTGGTTATAGTTTCTAAAACTGTTCGTAAAAACTGTTCTCATGGGCGTAGAATAAATTGCAATCAAAGAAAACTTCGTACCAACAATACAAATAATTCGGACCTAATTTTTATTTCAAAAAAAATCGACAGACATTATCTGTTAACCAAGCTCTGTTCTTTACCTGTAACTTTATTACATAATTTTTTTAGGATTACAACATAATCTCCTAATTGCAGTCCTAAGTATGAAATCGTTCAAATTATAATTGCATATTGTTATTCTAAACTGTTTCCCAAAATTGATCGCCCTGAAGATCATAAAAAACATTTTATGGAAATCAAACATGTCAATAAAGGTTTTGATTTTGTAAATATTGCCGGTATTTTTAATGATCATTCTGTTAAAGAACAAATTCCTGGATATTATTATAATATTGAACTCCCTCTTATTTGTTATGTGTACATTTCAACCCGGAAATATGTGTTTATTTATAGCCAAGTGGGTAAAGATGTAAATATCAGTGACAATAGACCAACGTCATGAAAATGCAGTAATTCCGAATACATTTATGGCCCCAGTTCCCATGTTATAACAGGAGACCTTAACATCGTCCGTGACCGAGAGTTGAAATCATTCCTCAGTAAAAGACCTAACTATCGTCCCCCGTCAATTATTATTTGGAATGAGTGTCGTAACATCATCCACGACTCTCTCCGTACTTACTGCTCGAAATTAAAAAAAAAAAGAGAGAAAAAGCTGACAAGAAATCCTTAGACTCTTTTTTAATTCAGTAATGAACATAGTTGATATACGTATACAACATTTCAAAGAACATTTTACTCCTAATAACAACCATAATAACCTCATTTCTCGTGTCAAACATAAGCTAAAAGAACTCGTCAAGGAATTTGTTTTTGTCCCAGCTGATAAGGCTGCTTATAATATCATTATTGTTTGACGTAAATTTTACATTGAGGGTCTGCAAAAGGAAATCACGAATTCACCAACATTCCAAATGACTCCATTTTCGGAAAATGACATCTGTAACAAACATAAAGTTTTAGCTATTCCTTTACAAGCTGAACCAAATACAATGAAAGTTCCAACTATGTACTGGCTTCCGAAGCTGCAGAAAACACCTTACAAATAAAGATTTATTTCGTCTTCAAGCCATTGTTCCACTACTAAACTGTCTATTCTACTTACTAGTACACTTGGTAATAAATTGTTCAAATAAGGTCTTTGAAAAAGGTGGAATAAATTACTTTTGGAGTGTAAAAAAATCGTTGCAAGTACTTGATAAATTGCATGCTTATATTGAAAACAAAAGAACAATGTTAATTGGGCCTTTTTTGATACTATAACTGCCCTTGAATTTTTACTAGATAATATTTTAGTTAGCTTTGGAGATTCCGTATATCGTCAAGTTATCTGAATTCCAATGGGGACTAACTGTGCACCACTTATTGCGGACCTGTTTCTGTATTGTTATGAGTTACAATTGATGACTAAATTCAGCAAAAACCCATCCAAACAACATCTGATACAAAAATTTAATAACACTTTTAGATATTTGGATGATATATTGGCTCTGAATAATGACGACTTCAGTATGTACACTAAAGAGATTTATCCTGCTGAACTGACTTTAAATAAAGCTAATACTAAAAATTAACACTGCCCTTTCCTGGATCTTGATATCTATATCTTTAACGGCAAGCTTAATACCAAAATATATGATGAAAGAGAGGATTTTCATTTCCTATTGTTAATTATCCATTTTTAGATGGTGACGTTCCCTTGTCACCATCTTATGGTGTTTATATATCTCAACTTGTTTGATTCGCTCGTGTATGTAACAACGTATTTGATTTTTACTAAAGAAATCGATGTATTACTGAAAAATTATTACACCAGGGTTTTCGATATCACAAACTAGTCAAAACATTTACTAAATTTTATTATCGGTACAAGGACATCATTCGTAAATATAAATCAACATGCAGACATCCAATACGTTCAGGTATTTCACATCCAATCTTTTAAGGTAATATTCTATACAAACACAAAAATGTCGGCGTTCACCTCAAAACCTAACCAAACCTTTAAACAGACTTATTAAGAAGGGATATAGTTACGATACTGTTGTCAGGTCATTAAAGATGGCATATTTTGGTTTTAATATTGATTCATTTATAGGGTCTTTGCATCGGAAATAAACACATTTATTCTAAAATCAATTGTTGGCATGATACGGGTTATGTTCCTCTCATATATTTTATGATGGTATGATACTAAACCCCTAACGGGAGGGATTGTGCTTAATTTTCATATGATGGAGACATAATCTTTTAATCAGTTTAATTGAGGTCTGGAGCTGGCATGTCAGGAACTGTTAGTAGTTTTTTTGTTAATTTATGTATGATATCATTGTCATTTTGCTTAGTTTATTTTGTTACCTGTTCTGACATCGGATTCGGACTTCTTTTAAACTAAGTTTTACTGTGCGTATTGCTGCGTGTTTGTTTATTCTACATTGGCTAGAGGTATAGGGGGAGGGTTGAGATATCACAAAACATGTTTAACCCCGCCGCATTTTTGCGCCTGCCCCAAGTCAGGAGCCTCTGGCCGTTGTTAGTCTTGTATGATTTTTAATTTTAGTTCATTTATATGTTTTGGAGTTTAGTATGACGTCCATTATCACTGAACTAGTACACATTTTTGTGTAGGGGCCAGCTGTAGCACGCCTCCGGATGCGGGATTTTCTCGCTTTGTTGAAGACCCGTTGGTGGCCTTCGGCTGTTTTCTGCTCTTTAGTCGGGTTGTTGTCTCTTTGACACATTCCCCATTACCATTCTCAATTTTATTGTGTTAAGATTTTTTTTCATCAAGTCTGTAAATTGTTTTGGATAAACTTTATCATTTTTATCCTTCATGTTGGCCCCATTTAAACAGTAGCTCAACTTAAACAATAGAAGATAATAAAGTACAGTTGCAGGTTAACTACATGTATTGCTACATGTACATGAAGACCTAGTACATTGTGAATCATGGTTTTTGCGTGCGCTAGGACTACATTATATATTTTCCGTGAATTCCTTCACATGCGTTGGTGTCTAAAAATGAATAAAGACGATGAAAGTATATTCTTAATGCAAAAATCCTTTCCTACAAGAAGACAGCGATGTCAAATACAGTGATTGTGTTGTTTCAAACTTTGGAATAAATTCAAATTTGTGTTCAAATATATCAAATTGCAGTGCGGACAACGAGGAGGAATTAGTCATAGCAGCTAAAAATGGCAAGTTTTATATATATTTTAAAATGTAGTTCTCTCCTATTACTTTTTTCTAACCCTTCTGGGTTTTATTTCTCAAAAGGCGAATGAGAAAAAAAAATAAATAAAAAAAAAAAAAAAAAAAATATGAAGCTTGAGGATAAGTTCACGTTGCAGAAAAGGTTCAACAATATCGAGAACACCGCAGTCGATTTTATTTCGAATACAATAGATATAAGAAGAGGTGGTATGAGTGTCAATGAGACAACTCTCCACACAATTTGTAAAAGTAAACCATTATAGGTCAAAGTACGGATTCAACACGGAGAATTGGCTCACACCGAACAGCAAGCTACAAAGGGCCCCCAAAATGACTATTGTAAAACCTTTCAAACATGAAAACCAACGGTTTGATCTATATAAAAAACGAGAAACGAGAAAAACTTAAGAAACACATCAACAAACGCTATTAAATATAAAGTGAATGAGCACACATTAAGAGATAGCAAGTGTGAAAACAATTTAAACTATTTTGTTGTTCATCAGAATTTCTCTTATTTATATTATTTTAATGAATTTTTTTGAGAACTATGATCTAAAAATTATATCTTTTACTTACGTAAATGAATCAATATATTTATAATATCTAAATTCATCGCCATGAAATATCCGGAGATCAAGAAATCGATCAGACATATTCACCTACTATACATGAAAAAAAATATTGATTCATAACTTTTCCGTATGACAGAGGCCCAACTCTTTCCTCCCTCGTTCACATAAATTGACCCTGAATCGGTGGTTGTCTTGCAAGCGAAAGTTATTGTTTACCTTAACCGGACCCCCGAATACCCCTGGACCCCCCTTTCTAGTTTTTTTTCGGAAAGGTTCGTGTCGCTTTTTTTTTTAGTTTATTTGCGTATTGATGTCCTTTATTGTTTTTTTCATAAAATTGAGAATGAAATGGGGAATGTGTCAAAGAGACAACAACCCGACCATAGAGCAGACAACAACCTCAGGCCACCAATGGGTTTTCAATGCAGCGAGAAACTCCCGCTATAATGTTTAGTACCGAAATATATTTTTGTCCCTCGATTTCCCTTTGCAAACAACGTTTTCTTTTTTCTTTCAAAAAAAAGCGTTGTAGGTGTACATATCCTTGTTTTTGTACTTAACATGTATTTATTGTATTGAATTAATGTTACTTTTGAGGTTTTAGTGTTTAAAACTGTTGATCAGTACATTGGAAAGAAACAAATGTAATTCGTATTTTGACGTTTTATATAGTAAAAATACCTTTGTTAATAACTCTCCTTTTCATTCAATTCAATGCAGACAATGGTTTTATGTTCAAATTTATATAACACAATTACAAACTGTCTAAAACTTATTTAACAAACATATGAATAAATCTAGCACCTATTTTCATTTAATTTCAATAGACTTCATTGTGGTAACGTGTTCCTTTTTTCTGTTTCTTATATTCACCGTCGTTGATAAAGAAAGTTTTATACTATATTCCTATACAGGCAATATTATCATTTTTTAAATAAAAAACTAGCAAATCAACTCCGACACCTGAAAATTATAAAAAAAAACTGTTGTAGCCCCTTAGTGCATGAAGCAAGTTCTCGATTTGCACTTTTGCACGGGGTGAGGTTTAGGTTGTTAATCAAATTCTTAATTAGCTATTTTGTTCAAGGAACAATCTGTGGCTATAGCACATCAACACTTAGTAAAACATCTACTTCAATTGAACGATTTCTGCTAATTATGATAATAAAATTATTCTATTTGTGGTCCTCGTATGATCTATCAAGCGTTAGAAGCACTATTTTATTTTTTTCATTTTCATTGTAGCTGAAAATGATATTAGGAAGAATGAGAAAAACACAAATGTTTTTTTATTATATACAAAGACGGACGAATATATCAAAAATGTTGTGCAAAAAGAAATACCTAAAAGCACCAAATACAAAACTTACAACGAACATTGGCAACCAAAATTGGTGCTAAAGGAGACAACCCAAAACATGAGAAAAAATACTGTGAAATAAGTATTGACGCTGGCAGTTTTACAATGAATCTAACATTTTTTTTCTTCAAGAAACCGATTTGATAAGTGAAAAAATTATTGTATTGTAAAGTGACCTTAATAAAAATGTTCTTGATGTAATTGTCATTTGTTCTTATTTTTTTTTTCAAAATGAAGAAACAAATTGTGTAAATTGAATGATTTTTTTCAGTCCTTGAACTATCATTTACCTGTAAGAATCAACTATGCTACCTCCAGCTGTTCAATATTTTTAAGGAAGATGAGGGTTATTCTTAAAAAAATATAAGACAGTTAAAGGTAATATAATGGTTCCTTACAGGTAAATGATACTCCAATCACTGAAATAAAGAACGGGTACAACAATAGAATAACGTCACAACAATGTTTCAACTTGTGTTCCTTTACATGTTCATGATATCAAGAATATTTTACGGAGTTAAAAACGTGAAATACCCCATGCAAACAACTCCTATCGCATTGATGTTCAGATTGTTATCCCTTAATGGTCATTTAAATGTAAATTCTTCTTAACATGTACTCCACCAAGTCAACCTGCTGTTGATGATGTATGCAGAAGTCATGTCGTTCAATAACTTTTTAAAATGTTTTGGACTTGAACCTTTATTTGATTAGGTATGATATTTGTCAATAGGAAATAATTACGGCGTACTAGCAAAACATATTTAGCACATAACCTTGCTCCCTAACTGTAAATAAACAAACCCTGAATGAGTTAGTCAACTATTATGAAACTGAATATCTTTATACGTTAGCTGGTTTTGATTGGATTTATCAATTACAGAAAAGAAATATAATTGTATATTTTCCACCTCATATAGCAACATACATATTTTACATAACAGATAAGCCGTAGACGTAATCAAACCATGAACAGAAAGTTAATAAAAACATGCTAAAAAGCAATAACAAACACATAATTTGATTAAACAAAATGATATTAAAAAAATAAAAATAAAAAAGGAAAGATATATAATTCAAGGATAACGTGGATAAGATCTACTGAAATATAATTTCATATTTTCCGATAAATCACGCAGATCTTAATTTCCGATGGTATAGACGGGGTTTTACGGAAAAAAGAATAATGAATTTAAACAATTAATTACTTGAGAAAAAAAACCATAAAGAATAGAGAATGAAGAACCTCTCCAGACTATCATAGCATTTTGTTTGTCAAAGAATCTCAAAGTATAAAATGAAAAACATCTTTAATATAAGGAAAAAATTGAAATTCTACAAGACTAAAGACATGCAATGGAATAAACGCTTTATAAATTTCATGCATCCTAAGCGGTTTTCTGGGCTTACCATAATTAGCTGTGCTTAATTTAGATTTTACCATAACCAATTTTAGCTGAAAACATGCGTGGTTGGATTTCAAAACGAAACGTATTGGAAAACATATATTTAATATTTATATCAAGAATTCGAAATATCGTATCAACAGTGTACAATTTTATTGTTTATCATTTTGTAGTTTCAAGCAATACAGTAGTGGTAAGAATTTTCTAGTCCAACCTATCAATAGCCCATTTAAGTAATAAAGTGAATACGACGGATGACACATGTGGAGCAAGATCTGCTTACTCTTCTAGAACACCTGAGGTCAACCCAAGGCTTTAGACGGTTTGTGTGTTGCTTGGTTTGTTTATGTAGTGTTTTGTAGACTATTGTTTGTCTTTTCGTTGTATTTCTGAGTTTTCTATGCTTTTGCGGTCAATTTTTGAACTGTGAGTTTTTGGTCTTGAAGTCATTATGTCCAGTTTGAAACAATTTAAATTTCAAGATTTTTTTTCAGGTTTTATTCAGGACAACGAAGATTGTTCGTACTACAAGAATACCAATGATCCTAGTGGTGTCTTTACAATACAACCAGAGGGTGTCAACACTGGAATTGCGGTATACTGCGATATGAATACAGATAATGGCGGATGGATAGTAAGTATATGTTATTTATACAAAAGTTATTCCCGTTTATCGAAAAAAAAACTGTTTTCTTAATTGTTACTTGATAATTGTTTAAGAAAATAATGCGAAAATCGAGCTATTGAACCAAAATATTACATTGGATTACAGATGTCTAGACAAGAACGGATCATTAAATGAATGTGTCATTTCTTTTAAGATTTAATATCGCAAAAATAAACTTTTTTTTTTATTTCATAGATTAAACAAAAGTTATTTCAACCACTTGGCATACACCTTTACCAGTGGACTGTTCGACCCGAGTATTTTTGCTGCACATTAGCTACTACTTAAATACTTACATGAAAAATAGCTTGAATTGATATTCATTTTATTAAATTTGCTGTAAAACAATTTAGAAAGAACATCATTTAGAAAAAAAAAACATATGCATTTCCCTTATGCAAAGTTGTCTCTTTTTCTGTTTGTCTTTGTTTTACGTCCTTTATGAGCTGGTCAATGTTTGTATGATGCATTTTGAAATATTTTGGCCTTAAGCATTACTGAAGAGACATTAATTGCCAAAATGCAAATCTAATGAAGTAACACTAGACAGTTAATGTTATCATAGTATTTCCAGGTTTGAGACGTATTGTATTGGTAAATGCATTTTACATGTTATTTACATATGTTCGATTTTCAGTTTTAGATTCTAACCCGGATTTGCTTTTTCTCAATCGATTTGTGAATTTCGAACAGCGGTATACTGCTGTTGCCTTTATCTATGCAACATGCGTTCATACGCTAACAATGACTGTAACGTTGACTTTAATGATGGCAGAATATCATTCAATGTTTTAAATGAAGTGTAATATGATAAAAAAGCTATGTTTATTTTGTGTTTTCTTTCTATTTGTCTATTCATATAATTATGTAACTACACCACGTTATGAACTCTAAATGAAGATTGAAAATATGTTAAATTTAAACATATTTTATTTGCATTAAAACAAATTGGATAAGACACAAGACTTAAGAAGTCTTCTTCATTTAACATATTTAACAATACAATATTCAAGAGTATGCATACATTACATATTATTTTAACATTTGAACAAATTGCACAGAAAATTTAAGTGGAACAAAAAAAGAAGAGAGAAAAAAAAATGTACAATACAAGGATTATTCGACCCCTCTAATAAACTCAAACAATTGTTTTAAGATATTATCATTTTGCTCTAGAATAACGAGACAACTACCCGAGGTTAATTGTTCTTAATCTAATAATTGGTTTATAAGAAGCCAGCTAAGAATTTTTAAAAGCTTATTTCGTTTTTCTGAATATAATATACATTTACAAAAGAAATGATTCAAATCTTCGCGATACACCGCAGCGAATTTTTCTTCTCACTCTTCTTTCAGTCAACGTTTCTCATCCAATTTCCGTGTAAATTATCCTTGAGCTTGTAAAAAAGGTAAACCCGTTACTATTCGAGCAGCTTGAAGCTGTAATTGCTCCAGCTTATTAATATTGCCCAATCCCATATTATCCCAAACTTCACTGGCTTATTCACTTAAAGGTCTTATAAAAACTAGAAAGATTTTTTCTATTTTTTTCCTACTAAATCTATATTTCAGTTTCCTAAGCATATGTTATTGATTCTTTGTATTACACTATCGAAATATTTAACAGTGAAATTTAATATATATTTAATAATATGGTCTTTTGTTTAATCATGACTGTAAATAAAGACAACAGTAGTATACCGCTGTTCGAAACTCATAAATCGATAGAGATAAAAACAAATCCGGGATACAAACTAAAACTGATAAAACACATCAAATATAAGAGGAGAACAACAACACAACAAAGACACAACATTAAAATGTAACACACACAGAAACGAACTATAATGTAACAATGGCCATTTTCCTGACTTGGTACAGGACATTTTAAGAAAAATATGGTGGGTTGAACCTGGTTTTGTGGCATGCCGAACCTCCCGCTTCTATGGCAATGTTAAATATAATATTTACATCACAACATTACATGACATGACTACAATACAAATAAATGGGAGAACATATAGGACAAAGAAACACACGAATAATAGCTAACAAAAGGTACTAGGTTTAAAATTTAATACGCCAGACGTGCGTCTCGTCCACACAAGACTAACCAGTGACGCTCAGATGAAAAAAGTTTGAAAGCCAAAACAAGTACAAAGCTGAAGAGCACCGAGGACCAAAACTTCCAAAAAGTTGCGCCTAACACGGCCAGGGTTTTCTGCCTGGGACAAGAACATCCTTATTATTTAGAATAATTTATACTTTTGCAAACAGTAAATTTTATAAAATGACTATACAATAGATATACATGATAAAACCGAAGTGGGGACTAACTATAGAATAAAAAACGGATACATTACATAAAACAACTTAATCCAACACATAAAAATACACAGCCGAGTTAGCCAAAGTGACGTGTAAAATATTCTTTTAGCTGGGGTTTTATAATAAACATACAAAATATTCAATGATCTGTAAAATTGCTTTTAAAATAAATTGATTCACGAATTCAGTGCTAACGATATGTTTTAATGTATTGAAGACGTTGGATTTGTTTTAGTTTTATTCTATTAATTGTTCGCTATCAGCCAATTAACCAAAGTTTACATGACACTAAAGATGAATAAGAGATTCGCTTCATTGGATTGGACGATGCCTTCAATATTTATTATAGAAAAATTGAGCGTTAAATTGTATTTCAATTGGCATGCCAGCATATATTTGAACTATGAACTATGACTACTAAATAAAATTTGTAAACACAGGACATAATCATCTTCTTTTGTATATAATTTATAAAAAAAATAGAGTACTTGAGATAGATCGATGAGACATGACAGTTCAACTTTTATGGTCAAAACATGCCATCCTTGTCATGCTTCCTAACAAAATTAAAATGAAACAGACTTATACAATTAAAGTAAAATAAAATGCATTACTAAGTAAGTAAATAATAAAACTGAATACATATATTGAGAGTTTGAAAAATTCAAGATCGGTTTAATATTTATCATTTAATCTTACTTACATGAATGAATAACTGATTGTCTAATACATAATAAACTGATAATTCTTGAACATTCAGTGAACTTGACCATATGAATAATTTGATTATCAGGAGAAGGACCGTGTCGACACCACCTTGATCTAAAATATTTTACAAATTATTTTTTCGATGATTTTAACGAAGTATTCCCGTGTACACTTATAAAAAAAATTATCGCATCGACGTCTTGATAACACTATAACAGTTTATATCTTGGGGAAATTGCTTTTCAATATGTCTTAGCGTCGGAATGGTTAATGTAATAGACTATTTTCATATAATCGACTTTTGACTCCGGATTATATAATTTGTCGACAGGTTACCTTGGACATTATGGTACTCGGTCAAGTAAGAGCAACCAAAATAAGTAAAATCAAACATATAATCGGTGTAATTTGAGGAGAAAGTTTACTGTTTTCCGATGATTTTGTAGTGAAAAAAAAATGTTAAGCAGGTAATTTTCCCCCAAAATTGTACCGATTGAACGCTTGGTTTTACTTCTTTAGCTTGCTCTTACCTGACTTGGTACCATGATATCCAAGGTAACCAGTCGACAAATTATATAATCCGGAGTCAAAAGTCGGTAATATGAAAACAGTCTATTGGTTATGTTTTGTTTTTTTAAAAGCATTGTTTCGCATTCAAAAATCCAATTAAGATCATATCTAACAGATTTATTTGTACTTTTGTAATAAAGCAGATTACTATTTGTTATTATATATGGATGAAGATAAATAAAACAGACATTAGATAAATATTGACAAGCATAAACTATAGAATAAATTACCAGATGATTTAATAAAAAGAGGGAGATTATAAAAATGGAGCAACCAAATGCCGTAGTAGAATCAAACAGACAATACTCGGGCAAACAGAAAACAAAAACAATGAAAAATAATTAACTTATAGATACCAGGATTAAAATATACACATTCGGTTATCGTACATATAGCACTACCTTATTCAATAAAAACAACTGAAACTGCTTGCAATTTTTACGCCTCATTAAGCTTTGGACGTATTTCGGTGCATGTAACCTAAAACAACATAGAAACTATGTTCTTTGTTTTGTTTCGTTTTGATGCCGACATATTACAAACACTTTCCGATCAGGATATCGCTATTTCACTTCCGTCGATAAATTATCAGAACGCAGACGGTTTAAACAATAAGAATGATTAAACGCATGATTTCTTTCTCCCAGGCTTCGTTTTATTTGCTAAATAAAATGTATTTCAGGGACAAAAAAAAAGAAGAAATGTAATCAATATTGACAAAAAATGCATCGTAGCTGGGAAAGATAAGTTCAAATATAATTTTCTAATTCCCGGAAAGGTTCTTAGTTAATCGAAGAATCATGATGTATAATGTTATGAACTTGCTGTTTCTGTATTGGCCGTTGAATATATTCTAGGTCAGCTGACTTGGCTCTCGGTCCAAATACAGCTTATCCCGAATCTATACCAAGGCCAATAGAGAAAAGGTAAGGTACGGTATATCGGGTGTTTTCCTCGACTTGCTAATGATTTGCGATGAAAAAAGGGTGGTTTTTGATGTCGCACAGAAGAAGACGATTTTCATTTATTTTTGACTAGTGTTTTCAAATTAACTGTGTTTAAAATTCATGGATATTGCCGTATTAAGCGACCGCGCTTGTGACTGAGTGGTTCCTAACCAGAATTAATCTTAATGCATAGCCATCATGGCATAATACAAAAGGGTGACTGGGGAATAGAAGTATGGTCACCATTGTCCTTCCTCCGACCGGCAGTAAAACCCTTGCCAAAGTGGGGCGTCCGTTTGGCTGTGCGGGATGTATAAATTTGCAGCCACGTCCGGTCAGAATGGGGACGTTAAATCCGATGTCTCGTGTAAAGAGACGGTCACGCTCTTTGCACGTTAAGAACCCTTGCAACAACTCTTTGAGGGGTCCGTACATTGTAGGTGACCTGTTGCAAGGCTAAATTTCTGTCCCTATCCAATATACCCTCATTTACCGTGGCAGTCTAAATTTCTCCGACCTTTACCCCGGACGCCTCTATTACATAACCTACCTATTGTATTTATTGTTAATTTGTTTTCGTCCTGAATATGCATGAAATATTTGCATTGGACGTTAAGCAACCAACAATCAATCAATCACATACAATCAAGCACCATATTGCTTAAAATATCTGCATGTGTACTTGATATAACTATGTTTTACAATGGCTGCATACAGAAAAATAAATAGACTATCCTTTGAAGACATTATCAATCATAACATACTATATATACATTTACGACGGACAGAAATCTCCGTAAATATCTAAAAAATATTCTGTATTAACCTTCATTGGAAACTGAGGTCGCATATCAATAACATCTCAAGATAGCAGTTCATAAGATAATATCGCTAAGCAGAACGATGAGGTCATTGGTATTTTATCAGCATATAGTGAATCCAGAGTTACTTTTCTTCAAACACAGCATTCCTCTCTGGAATCAATACAAAAAGCATACAAATCCAACAATCAGGATCCCAGCTTGAATTTAAAAGTACACATGTACATGAGCTAGTGCATTACCCAATACCACGGATGAAGGTTTCTTTATTGTCGAGTTCAAGTTGCGAGTTGAAAAGGCAGAGTTGCGAGTTACAAAAGTCGAGTTGCGAGTTACGAAGATCGAGTTGCGAGTTACGAAAGTCAGTTGCGAGTTACGAAGGTCGAGTTGCGAGTTACGAGTTGCGAGTTACGAAAGTCGAGTTGCGAGTTACGAAGGTCGAGTTGCGAGTTTCGAAGGTCGAGTTGCGATTTACAAAAATATTATGCTTTTCTAATTTCTGAAGAATTATATATATATATAAACAGTCGTACATGTATATATAAACGGTCGTGTCGTCTGATTTTTGAAACAGAATTTTTAGGTTTCTAAAATAAAACAGGATATACTGTAGATATAAGACAAAATGTATACCGTACTGAACAATAAGAACATAAATCATGTAGACAAATGAAATATACTTGCAAATTATCGACATCTCACATAATATGGCACTGTGTTAGGCCTAACGTAAATACTTATCAACGGTACCAGGCTTATAATATTTTCTACGCCAGACGCGCGTTTCGTCTATACAAGACTCATCAGTGACGCTTGAATAAAGGATATTCCTTAGCATACCAAGTGCTAACTCTTCGTCTTTCGCAAAGGTTTAGGGTGATATAGGCTCAATTGCACATTTAACTTAAGAAAATATCTCATGAATAAGTCAGAAATGTGATATGCTATGTGCTTTATGTGATAAATTAAATAATTTTGAACTTTGTTAACTTTGTGATTTAACCCCAAGCGGAGAGTGCATATATATACCAAATAGTTAATAATCGAGTTGTTGTATGTATGTATATCTGAGTACTACAACGCAAAAAAAAAAGCATGCTATAGATGTCTTTATATGGCATTATGGTAACTTCCTGGCGTAGATCATAATATGGATTTTGTTTTTAATTTGGAAAGACGTTATTCTACAATAAGTTATACCGCTGTTACAAAAAATAAAGGAACAGTTATAAGGAATGTTATGGCGTGTGTTTTTACGGTAGGAGCACGGAAGCTTCGTTTGTCACAAGTTTACTTTTTTACCTGCATGCAGCCTTGATACAAATGTTGAAGTTTCAGATATCAGCAGGGTATTGTACATTTTTGTATGATTAACCCGTTTTTTAGAAAGAAGTTACACATTTCAAAACTGCGTCTTTTGTTTCTTTTACAAAAGTATGTTTGATAGCTACATGTATAGAATAAAGAATGGAAACGGGGAATGTGTCAAAGAGACAACAACCCAACCAAAATATACAAGTCAACCCAAGGCCACCAATGGGTCTTCAGCACAGCGAGAAATCCCACACCCAGAGGCAGCCCCGAGCAGGCCCCGAAGCACAATGTACACTAGATCAAGAAAATGGACGCAATTCCATGCTCCGAAACATATAGATGAACCAAAATTAAAAAAATGACAAGACCAACAAAGGCTAGAGGTTCCTGACTTAGGACAGACGCAAAAATGAGCGCTCAACCTTCCCCTTCTCCTATAGCCTATGTAGACATACATAACTTAAACGTCCACACTTTAGAGTGTCCATGCCAAAGAATACATTTTGGGGTCCCTAACAAATATTGCCTCTGCAACTGTCCCAAAGAGCCCACTCTTAACGAAATCTGCAGAAGGGATCTTTTACATATATGTACTATAGTTTAGTTGCTATCTCCCTTTACGTTTATATGAAGATGCTAGCTATGAAATTTAATAATAATTACACTACAAGCCATCCGCTGTATTTCAAAAGGCTATCTGTTTCTTCAGAAAATAACCATACTTTGCGAAGTGATTATTTAAGCAATCCATTCATTTTTATTTTACACGAGACTCAGATGAAGTCCAAACAACAAAAAGAATCGAATCAACGATACTTGATACAATTCTATGAGCAAT
Organism: Mytilus californianus; assembly: GCF_021869535.1. Taxonomy (NCBI): domain Eukaryota; kingdom Metazoa; phylum Mollusca; class Bivalvia; order Mytilida; family Mytilidae; genus Mytilus; species Mytilus californianus. The sequence continues at coordinate 3,862,963 of NW_026262669.1, read as the reverse complement.
CATCATTCAAAAATGTGAAAGAGGTACACCAAAAAATTAAAATAGCTGTCCCCATTTTCACGCAAATCTAATTTCGTAACTCGCAACTCGACCTTCGTAACTCGCAACTCGACTTTCGTAACTCGCAACTCGACTTGTGTAACTCGCAACTTGATACTCGACAACAAGTGAATCTCACCACCATTCACAATGGGTTTTGGAGTTTATGCTGAAGCGGACCAAACTAGTTGTTTTCCTCTCATAGGTGATGTTTTCCCCTCGGTTTTAGTTTGTAACCCGGATTTGTTTTCTCTCAATCGATTTATGACTTTTTAATATGACGGATCTTTCCTGCATAAAAAATATTTAAAAGTTTGAAGGCCTTTTTTGATTCCTGATTGCATGCACGTTCAGGACAAGAACAAATTGTCAATAAATAAAACATGTAAATCATGTAATGGAGGCCGTTTGGGATAAAGTTCGAGGAAATTTGGACTGTCATTGGAAAATTAGGGTATATTGAAAAGAGACAGAAATTTACCCTTGCAACAGGCCATCAACGGACCCCTCAAAAAGTTATTGCAAAAGTTTTTTTTATTTTGCAAAGAACTTGGCACTCTCCTTACTCGAGGCATCGGATTGAACGTCCCAATTATGACCGGTCGTGGTTGCGTACTTGTACATCCTGCACAGCCAAAAGGACGCCCCATTTTGGCAAAGGAGTCTACTGCCGGTCGGGGAAGACCAAGAGCGACCATATTGCTATTCCCCTGTTACCCTTGGGGGGTTTAGATTTTCGTGTAGGTTGAAAACATGAAAGCGAGTCAGAACATATAATACATTTTGATTTGTCCGAAGAAGCAATATAGTTGAAAAAATGACAATATCATCAGCATATAATACGGTAAACAATAGACTGGTCGTGAATTAACGATGACTGGACGGTTTGTGAATCTATCCTTTAATTGAACACAGGAGTTACTCTGGGAATATTTGCTCTTTCATGTTTTATCCTCGAGGTTATTACCAGCCCAGTAGTCAGTACTTATGGCATGACTCAGCTGGATTTAAGAACATGTGTTGTTCGACCTGTTAGTCAAATGCGTTTTGTTAAAATATACTTTTTCACTTTTTTGGTCTTTTGGAAAATGTTGTTTGTGCTGTATTTAGACCCCTCTAACAAGAAATTTGTTTTGCATGCACACGTATAAAAATTGCGGGTTTTATCCAACGCAATCATAGGTTTGAACGTTGTTTTCAATTTAGACTTGTTTATATTTTTTCGTTTTGGCTTGTATTATATTTGCCTTCGGGTTTATATGATCCGTTCATCCTATTTTGACTCCTGAAAATTCAAGAGTCTATCATTAATTGAGGTAAATTATGTGGTCTTCCAATAACCGTTTCGATTCCTAACATCACTGAAGAGACATTAATTGTCGAAATCCGGATATGGTGTACAAAAAATCTTTGCACCTTTGTTTGCGGTATACCATCTTCGCCGCAAGTTTATTGTTTTCTTTTTTGAATTAAATTTAAAGTTAAGATCCATTTATTACACCTTGTGATCCGTTTATTTGGCAATCGTCAATGGCAGTCAGCAGAATTTAAGAACATTTGTTGTTCGACCTGTTAGTCAAATGCGTTTTGTTAAAATATACTTTTTCACTTTTTTGGTCTTTTGGAAAATGTTGTTTGTGCTGTATTTAGACCCCTCTAACAAGAAATTTGTTTTGCATGCACACGTATAAAAATTGCGGGTTTTATCCAAGGCAATCATAGGTTTGAACGTTGTTTTCAATTTAGACTTGTATATATATATACAGATGCTCGGATAGCGACTCAGAAATTTCAGAAGACGAAAACAACTACAAATTTATAAAAAAGAGTACTTGGATCCCTAAACCGAGCAAAAATGCCACCTTGGAATCATTTATTGACAATTTTAAGTCGGACATTATTAGAAATACTAGAAATAAAAATAAACCTTTTGACAATCTTACCAATGAAGAACGAACTGCACTGAAAAACTTACGATCTAACGACAATATCGTCATTAAACCTGCAGACAAAGGCAGTGCAGTGGTTGTCATGGATAAATCTGCCTATATTCAAGAGGCTGAACGACAACTTGGCGATGCAAGGTTCTACCAAAAACTAGACTCTGATCCTACAACATCTTTTAGCAGAGAAATAACTGATAGTTTGGTAGAAATGCACAACGATGGTTTCATCGATGAAAAGACTCTAGAATATTTGAAACCAGAAAATCCAAAACCGGGCAGATTTTATCTTTTACCTAAAATTCATAAGGCCAATAACCCAGGAAGACCTATAGTTTCAGCGAACGGTCATCCGACGGAAAAAATATCGGAATTCGTTGACTTCCATCTTCGTCAACATGTTGAGGACTTACCATCTCACATCAAAGATACTACCGATTATCTTAGAAAATTGCAGGCCTTAAATCCACTCCCCTCCGACACGTCACTTGTCTCTATGGACGTCACCTCCCTCTACACGAATATTCCACATGCAGATGGCATTGATGCATGTAAAGAAGTTTGGAATTCCCGACCAGTGAAATATCCACCTACTGAATGCCTGGTCAAAATGCTCACGCTGGTACTCAAAAACAACAACTTCACTTTTGATGGAGACCATTATCTGCAAGTTAATGGAACTGCTATGGGCACCAAAATGGCTCCATCATATGCCAACATATTTATGGGCAAATTAGAAAAACAACTCCTTGAATCTTCCATCGAAAAACCGCTTTCCTGGTTTAGATTTATAGATGATGTGGATATGAAATGGAATAAAAGTGACGAGGATTTAGATACATTCATCACTCATGCCAACAACATACATCCAAGTATCAAATTTACTCATGAGAAATCTAAATCCAAAATCACCTTCCTCGATACTTCCAGCTCGCTCACAGATGGCATCATATCCACTGATCTATATTCTAAGCCTACTGACACTCACCAATATCTGTCCCCTAAAAGTTGCCATCCTGCTCATTGTACTAAGAGCATCCCGTACAGTCAGGCACTCAGAGTCAAGCGAATATGTTCCAACTCAGAAACAACTAAAAAACAACTACGTCAACTCGAAACCCGCTTGAAGAGAAGGGGCTACAAACACAAAACTATCCAAAAAGGCTTTCAGAAAGCGGAAACTATTCCAAGGAGTAAACTGTTAGAATACAAATATAAAAAGAAAAATAAAAGGACTCCATGTGTTCTTACTTACCACCCATCTCTCAAAAACAGCTTCGGTGTCATTCGTAACATTGGAAAACAGTTGAAAAGAATTCCAAACTATCCAAGATTTTTCCCGAGCCTCCCATGATAGCTTTTAGGCAACCCAATAGTCTGCGTGACCTGCTGGTGCGGGCTGAAGTGTCGGATAATAAAATACTTCTGGAGAATGTCGTTCGTGTGATGAAAAACGCTGCAAATGCTGCCTACAGATGCATCACTCATCAACTTTTCACAGTAAGGCAACCGAAAATAACTATAAGATATTTTGCAATGTTAACTGCAAAAGTATGAATGTTATTTACATTCTAGAATGTTCGGTTTGTGGCCTCCAATATGTTGGTGAGTCAAAGCAGCCTTTCCACAAACGCCTCAATGGCCATAGGAGTGATATCTCTAAGAAGCCACTTCTCCCAGTTTCTCAGCATTTCAGACAGTCTGGTCACACACTTGATGACTTTAACCGCATGAAGATCCTAGTGATTGAACAGAACATTCACTGGAGTGATGCCCAGCGACAGGTTCGGGAAAGCTTTTGGATAAAGGAACTAAATGTACATCATCCAAACGGCATCAATAAAAAATACTAAGTTTAATTTTTCACTCATTTTGGGTTGTAAATATACACAGTCACGTATATTTGAGTATTGAGTTTTGTTTTATATTATGATGTTCAGGATTTTGGATTAAATTAATAGACCAAAACTTACCTGTATTATTGAGCTATTTTTATACATATTATCAGTATTGTTAAAATAATTGACACCGCAGAAGGCTATTTGTTAAGCCGAAATATTTGTCAACACGATTTATTAACAACATCTTCGTATAATACCATCTTAAATTAGTATCGTTGTGCAAATCTCTAGACTTATATAATTTTTTTCCTTATCTGCACAGTATCGTCTATTGTAGACGATCCGGTACATAGTAAATTTGCTGGTTGGTCCTTTTTATAGACTTCTATATATATATATATATATATACTTATATTAAGGATGTATTCTTCTGACATTTCAGTCTCGTTGAAATATCGTTCTGGAATTATTTCCAAAACATGTGATACAAGTGGAAAATATCAGCAAATTTAAAAAATATTATAATCAAACTTAACTCTGTGAAAAAATTGTGTATTTACAATAACTCATGAATAAGTAGTTTTTGAGTAATAAAGTTTTTTAATTTTATTACCAATCAAGTCAGTCCTATTAGCTAAAACGTTGAGAAAATGGGTTAGGGGTACAAGAAATGATTTTACCAGAAACATGTACATTCCATATCAATTTTTTCAATCATTTATAACAAAGAAGTTGAAATGATATGCTTTTTTTCAGATTTGTCCACTTCATCTTTATTGAAAGTATGAAAAAACAGTTTAATTGTAAAACTGTGATTTTTTTTTCATGATAATAGCCCAAAAATGGATAAAAATTGATGAAAAATGGAAAAATCATCAGAATTGAGTACTTTCAAATGGCCGTAGCAAAAAAAGAAGTGCACCACCATATGATTTTTTCTTCACCAATTATTTGTTTACAGTCAAATAAACCCAAAAAATCAGGTTAAGAAAAAAAGTTTAATTCTAGAACTTTTTGGCTCCTCAGAGGTGTACATCCTTAAATATAAACTTATACTTGCCTCGTATTGGTCTTTTGAGGGTTGAGCGCTCAAAAATATGTTTAACCGCCACATTCTTTATATGCCTGTCCCAAGTCAGGAGCCTGTAGTTCTGTGGTTGTCGTTGGTTCTTGTCAGTCATATTTTGTTTTTCGTAAACTGTTATAAATTAGGCCGTTAGTTTTCTCGTTTGAATTGTTTCCTATTTTTCATGTAGGAGTCTTTTAAAGCCGACTATACTATATGGGTTTTTGTCATTATTGAAGGCTGTACTTTTGCATAGAATTGCTTTCATCCACTTCCTTGAACTCTGATGGATAATTGTTTCATTGGCAACCATACCTAATATCCTTATTTTTGTATTAATATCTATACTAACACCTTGCATAAAATAATGGTTGTAGCTTTAAAACAGAAGAAAGAGTTAGCTGGACAAACCATGTACCCTATGTGAGATGGACGGGCGGACAGGGATAAAACAAGATGCCTGACATTTTATTGCAGGGGCACACACATAGTTGATCACGAAGTTTTCACGATATGTTGCCTTGTAAACCAAAATATATGTGTAAAAGTTTAGAAATTGCCACATTAACGACAACCTTACTTAGAATTTTCAATTATGGCATTTATAAAGTCTCAATTAAACTATGACGTCCGTTTACTTTTACGATAATCTTCTCCTCTGAAACAACTTGGCCAAATACAACCAAACATCATTTGGGTATCTAGTTTGAGAAAATGTGCCCAATGAAACCACTTGCCAACCAAGATGGCCGACAGGGCTAAAAAAAGAACATTGGGAATAAATGCAAGTTTTGTCTATTATCTTGAAAACTGCTATAGAGAGAGAAATTCTGACATGGCAGCAATGTTTTGAATGTAAGCTCTATCTATTGTCGATTTATGTAAAAACTGTCAGACGACTGTTTATGCAAGTTATTGTCCTTAAATAACGGATAATATCAATTTTTTTTCAATTTCGTCTTTTATCTTGAAAATGATAACAGAAAGAGAGAAACTTCCTACGGCAAATATGACCAACAAGACAAGATCTACAAATGGCCGAAATCGTCAGACGACTATTCATTAGTCTAGAGTTATTGCCCTTTAATGATTGTTGTACCAATTATTTTGCATTTTTGCCTCATACCTTAAAAACAACAATTGATCGAAAAAAATTTAAAACGCAAAAATAATCAACAAGACCTGACATACAAATAAGTCATTTGCCGATATAATCAGCTGTATTTGGAGTTGTTGCTCTTTAAGGACGATTTTTGCCACTTTTTAGTGTTTTTGTCTATTATCTTGAAAAGTATGATAGATAGATCGACAATTTAAATAGCAAATACAATTATCAAGACAAGATCCACAAATAAGTCAACATAGTCAGATCGTAAGTCGAATAGTGGTTGGGGTTCTTGCTGTTTAATGACGATATTTACCAATATTTGGCGATTTTATAAAAATAAGATTTGGTATAATATATATTATATTGAAAACAATCAGCAAGTTCCGAATAAAAATACCTGTCAAGAGACACACTATTTCAGTCAATATCCGTCTGTTTTATTCATGGAAATTGAAGTGTTATTTTTGTTGTTGCTACTTAGTTTGACACTTTAAATTACCTGGAAATTATTCCGGGAAATCAAATAAACCCTATTAGATTAATAAAAACGATTATCATTACAGTAGGATTATGATGTTGATTCGTTTTATTTTAAAACCTAGTGAAATATAACATTGAAGGATGGTATGGTTTTAAATTAAATGCTATAAATCGTTATCTTGTAGGTGATAGTTTAAAAATATTGACCAACTTGATGTTTATTGACCGTTTTCATTATGTAAATTTGATATATCTGTCAGATCTTTCCATTAACAAAAATTGAATTACATTTAATGACTACAACATTTCAAGCAAACACGACAAAGTATTGCTGGTGAACATATCAATTAATGGTTTTGTAATTTTAGCTCATTGCATATTAATACATGTAATACATGCAAAATCTTTCATAGTTATTAAATGGTAATTATTTCAGACAGTTAGAATCTATTGAACGCATGATTGTTCTCGCTGACGTGCAGTTTTATAATGTATCCATTAGACTTATCAATAGAATTAATTTTAATATTCTAGTATTTGAGATAGATGATATTCTTCACATGAATTGGAAGCAAAATGACATATTTTGTAAATTGTTAATTAATACCTCAGCGTTAAGTGAGAATTACATGTGATTCATCCATTAATTGTTCAACTCTTTCACCAACGGTTTTGAAAAATGAAAAATGAATAATACCAATAATGGATGTACTTCAGTGCAGTTAATTAACTACATTTGAGAAACATAAATTGTCCACTTATATGGAATTTGAAAAGTTTAGTTTTTTTTTTTAATTTTTGTTGAAGCAAATGAGCGTTAAATAGGCTAGCTACTTGTCAGTCATACGAAAAAGAAATACAGTAGACCGCGGGCAACGCCAATCAGTGAATTACAGGGACAGGCACATATATAATATGGTGGATTCATTTGTATGTTTGTGATCGCTTAACTCTTCCCTTACCTGCGATAATTGTGTAACAGCACAACATAAGAACAAACTGTGTGAAAATAAGATGGAAATGGCTTGACCGCTCAGATTGGAAGGAAGCACAAAAACAACTATCATGACGACAAATGACAAAAAGTGCCGATCTTAGAGTATTCGAATTTACCAAAAGCTAGTTCAAAGCCAAAAACCACAAGTATACAAACTATGTTCTCCGAGACTAATCATGTAGTAATTAGCACACATCACACGGGTTTTATGTAAACAAAACAGCATAAGAAAAACATGATCTTGTGCATTGCCATATTATCGACAGGGCCATATTTTTTTTTCATAAATGTATTTAAATACATAGGGCGCATTGCATTTGCGCCAATGTTTGAAAAAAAAATGCAACAATTCATTTGCGCACGAAACGTTATAACGGAATGTTATGTTATGCTATCAAAACTATGTTGTAACATTATTATTAAAAGTATATTTTCAGTGTAGATCTATTATTTATACATTTACCTGAACTATTGGGGACAATGAAATGCCAATTGGCGCAGAAGCAAAGCACGTGGCTGCGTATTTATACATCCCGTATAGACAAAAGGGCGCATATATAGACATGTCCCCGCGACTCTTCCTTGTCTCTCTATGAAAATGAGATGCATACGTATCCTCTTTTATAATAAAGATCACTCGGTATGCACACTTATGAACTTGTGTCAAATATCTTACTTAATTCACCTCTTTCATATTTGAATGGATTGATGTTTTGATAATGTAGGGCATTGTTAACTTTTTGAATTAAAATATTCGTGGTTTTAAATTTCTTGGGTCTGAGCTTTTTTCTATAGAAATTAAACCCAGCAGAGAGCTTTGAAGGCACCATATTCATTATTGTTTTGGTTTATCTTATGTTGGTTGTTCGTTCATAAAACCTGATTTAAATATGAAAGGCTAATATCTAGCCTGAATATGCATGATATATTTGCCACTGTACGTTATGCAAACAACAATTATTGTTCTGCTCTTTGGCCGATTGTTTTGTCTCTATGACACATTTCCCCGTTTTCCATTCTCAATTCTTTTAGATCATTTTATATGTAACGGTAGGATAGTTATATAAATGACCAATTCAAATTGTTTAGCATAATTAAGTGCACTTTTACGGTACAATTGTAAAGTAACTTATTTTCAAAATCTGTTTGTGCCCTTCTGTGTCCCTTTTATAATTTAGTATACACGCTAATGCGTCCTTGTTAAAATTGAAATTGTTTATCATAATTAAGTGCACTTTTACTCTACAGTTTTAAAGTAATTTTTTTCAAAATCTGTTTGCGCTTATGTGTCCCTTTTATAATTTAGTATACACGCTTATGTGTCCCTTTTATAATTTAGTATACACGCTAATGTATCCTTGTTATAATTTAGTATACACGCTAATGTGTCCTTGTTATAATTTAGTATACACGCTAATGTGTCCTTGTTATAATTTAGTATACACGCTAATGTGTCCTTGTTATAATTTAGTATACACGCTAATGTGTCCTTGTTATAATTTAGTATACACGCTAATGTGTCCTTGTTATAATTTAGTATACACGCTAATGTGTCCTTCTTAAATTCAAATTGTTTATCATAATTAAGTGCTCTTTGTTGGTACAGTTGTAAAGTGTCCTTTTTCTAATTCAATCTATGCGTTAACGTATTCTTATTTAGATAAGCACTCAGTCCAACTAAAATCCTCGTAGGAACAGTGTTAAACTGTTATTTTCATTTTGCCGGAAGTCCTTACAGCTGGACCATTTTCTATCTGATGTGTAACAATTTGGCGATGGGAAAGAAATAATTTGGTATTTTTGCTCAATATATGTCACAGAAATAATATTTTAATTGTATTCTTTTCTGTAGTTAATCCAGAACAGATACGACGGCTCTGTTAACTTTTACCAGACATGGAACCAGTATAAAAACGGATTTGGTAGCTTATCCGGAGAATTTTGGATAGGTAAAGTGTATATAGTAGTTTTTTAGTCGGTGTTTAACTTTCAGAAACTAGGCTGTAAATATCATATCGACCAATGAAGGAAAAAAAACAAGAAAACCCGGAGAGAACGATTGACACTGTCAATAATTTTGAAAGAAATGTGTCTTGTGAAGGATTTTCAATTTTGTTAAAGGTCATTTATTTGAATTTTTTCTATCACACATGTACAGGTTGTACATGTTCTAAAATGTATGTTGACAAAGTTATATTCGCCTGAAAGCCCGGGTCTCATGAAGCTTCTATGGGAAAATAAAAAAAAAAAAAACATCTATGGGGAGGAGGGGTGTAATGTTTTTTTTAATTTTTGTACCACGTAGGCAACACATTTTATTTTATTAAAGAATTTAACATTAAAAGAGAGGCGAAAGATACCAAAAAAAAGTAAAATAAAAAAAATACCGAACTCTAAGGAAAATTCAAAACGGAAATTCCTTTATCAAAAGGCAACATTAAAAGCTCAAACTCATAGTCGAAAATAAACTCACAACAAAATGGCTTAAAAAACAACAACAACCGACAAACAACAGTACACAAAACAAAACATAGAAAACTAAAGACTGAGCAACGCAAACCCCACCAAAAACTGGGGGTGATATCAGGTGACCCGGAAGGGTATGCAGATCCTGCTCCGCATTTGGCATCCAAAAGTGTTGCACATATGATTGATTGATTGATTGAGTGTTGGTTGCTTAACGTCCAGTGGCAAATATTTCATACATGTTCAGGACAAGAACAAATTAACAATAAATACAATAGGTAGGTCCGGTAATAGAGGTCAACTGGGTTGCAGGTTGGGAAAATTTGGACTACCACGGGAAAATGAGGGTATATTGGATAGGGACAAACAGTTTGCCGTGCAACAGGCCACCAACGGACGCCTCAAATAGTTGTAGCAAGGGTTCTTAACGTGCAGAGAGCGTGACACGCTCTCTACACGAGGCATCGGATTTAACGTCCCTATTCTGACCGGACGTGGCTGCGTACTTGATACATCCCGCACAGCCAAACGGACGCCCCACTTTGGCAAGGGTTTTACTGCCGGTTGGAAGAAGACCTGTAGTGAACATTTTTTTATTCCCCGGTCACCCTTGGTGATAAGTTGCTCATATGAGTACAAACTATGTGGTAAGTCTAATTCGGTAGATAACTTTCGGGGAAATTGGGACGGGATTGTAGTTTCGATTATTGGAACATATTACAAAAATCTAATTGCAAAAACGTTCAGTTAAAAATAATTTTCCTTCTCCCTGATCCACATCTTTTTATTTCAAAGTTCGGAATTAAAAATCAGAATTTTGATTTTGATTTTATTGATATAACCATACTCCAATACAACTTAATACTGAAACTCATATAGATATGACGAGAAAACAATATCCGCTTTTTTCAAAATCATGTTAAAACCTTTAAAAACTCATTCCTCATAAACAAATGGAAAGTAAAGTAACAAAAATACCGAACTCCAAGGAAAATTCAAAACGGAAAGTCCCATATCAAATAGCAAAATCAAAAACACAAACACATCAAACGAATGGAAAACAACTGTCATATTTCGGACTTGGTACAGGCATTTCCTTATGTAGAAAATGGTGGATTAGACCTGCTTTTATAGCTAGCTAAACCTCTCAATTTATAAAAGTCGCATAAAATTAAAGTTGTATATTTGACAAAAAATTGCCATTTTACATATAATATTTGGCACGGACTTACCCAAAGAGATATTTTGAACACATTAATATATGGTATGATACATGTGGTGGCAAATAAATGTTTTGGGGTAAAGCAACAAGTTTGAAGCCTTAATTCATAAAGAATAGAATATACTTGATTCCAAATTAATGGGCCCACAAGGGGAAACATGAGATTATAGCAATACTCAAGTAAACATATACAAAAGAACAATACTAAAGGAAAGAATTATTTCATTCATGTAATATAAATGGGACAAATATACATTTGTAGATATCTACTTTTTGATTTTCGAATCTAGGGGCAAAAAAGGTGACCTTATCATACCTTCTCCTTTACAGTTTCTAAAGGAAAAGACTTTTTTTCTAAATAGAGTCTAAATGATGCACCTTCAATGTTCTCCAGTCAATTATACTTGTTGAAACAAACTTTCATTTCAATGATCACCAGTCTTTGAACATGTGAATATTCTCTTTTGACTTAAAGTGCGTTCACATGGTACGATTTACGTTCGATTTGTACCCGGGCACCTGCTTTCGACTAAATTGCACCGTGTGAACACTAAAATCGAATGTCGTTTTGTTTATCGAATGGACAATCGTATCGTGTAAACAGAACGCTGTACGATTTACCTGGGCGGCGATATCAAATCGGACGGAAAATCGTACAATGTAAACTCATTTTTAGGCTTTCAACTCTTCAAGCTTCTCAATTATGGGTTAATTAGCGAAAACACATATTTTGAAATTTACGGCATCCAATGTAAAGAGTATTTCATACTTAGACTTACACTTCTAGTAAAAACGATCGATCTCTCCTGAGATCAGTCTGAAAAGACCAATCTTTAGTCTAATGTAAACGGGAGAGATCAATCTTCAATCGCTCCAGAGGTGGTTTAAAACAAAATCTATCTTTTTTAATCGATCTTTCTTCAAGTGTAAACGCATAGATCGATCGCCATCGATCCTTCTAAAAGTGAAAGTTTTATACTTAGATATGTAAATAAATCTGCGCTTGTCCAGTTCGGAATATCTTTATAAAGGTCTGCCTGTCGATGTTTCATCCATACTTCCTTATTGACAGAACGTGGGGACATGGCAAGTACACAATGAAATAGATTCCCCCGTTTTCGCATCATTCTTCTAAATCAATAAACCCTTAACTCCTCATTTTTCGAACACATTGACCTTTCCCTTTTATTTAAGTGATAGTCTCCTCTTATTTCTTTGTTTAATGTCTTGGGACATTTTAATAAAAAAGATAATAAATAACTGCATACGTAATTCCAATGACCAATTTTTCTCTCCATGATTGTGCCGTGTGTGAATTTTTGAGGGAAATGCAAACGTTATCATATTTTATTTACGATTGTTTGTTTGTGAAATATAAGGTAATTAGGTCAGACTGGTTCTTTTTATACTGCAGACTAAATGCACTAGATTTAATAAGATGCAAATGTAAACACGAACCGATCTTTTTAAGATCGATTCAAATAAAGATCGGTTTTATATCATGCAAGTGTAAATGGGGTCTTAGTGTTCATCGATTTACTTACTTTTTTTATTCACCGAATAACTAAAAACAAGCATTTTTCATATTTCAGGCAATGACAACCTTCACACTTTAACTTATTCAAATAAGTACATGCTACGTGTAGACCTAACAGATAGCTTTGGGAACCAGACATATGCAGAATACTACATTTTCAGAGTATCAGACGAGGCGGACAAATATAGACTGATTATTGGAGAATATTATGGTGATGCTGGTAAGTATGTGGAAACAGGATCGGTACATGGTAGATATATAGGAGATAAATAATATTTATGATGTTTGCTGCTCTGTTTTACAATAATAAGCTTTTTAAAAGACTGTTATAGATAATAAGTATAAAAAATAACGGAACCAAAAAAAGCAGAAGAAATGTTTGTTTTTAACCCCCATCCTCCTCACCACCCTTTTTAACGTTGTTATTTATCTTCTAGAAATTAAAATATTGTTCTGATATATGATATTTGCATGATTCATTTAAGGAATATATCTTCAAATGTTTGAATCCAATCAATTTATATTTAAGTAATATACAAGGATCTAGATGGGGTTTACATAATAGATTGATTGATTGTTGATTGCTTAAAGTCCAGTGGCAAATATTTCATACATATTCAGGACGAGAACAAATGAACAATTAATACAATAGTTAGGTCTTGTAATTGGCCTGTGCTGGATAAGGTCGGGGAAATTTCGACTGCCACTGAAAAATGAGGGTATAATGAATAGGGACCGAAATTAAGCCTTGCAACAGGCCACCAACGGACCCCTCAAAGAGTTGTTGCAAGGGTTATTAACGTACAAAGAGCGTGGCAGTCTCTCTAAACGAGGCATCGGATTTAACGTCCCCATTCTGACCGGACGTGGCTGCATACTTGATACATCCCGCACAGCCAAACGGCCGCCCCACTTTGACAAGGGTTTTACTGCCGGTCGGAAGAGGACCTGTAGTGACCATATTTCTATTCCCCAGTCACCCTTGGGGTATAGAATAAAGAATGATAGACCAATACTACAGAACATGGGCTAAAGAATAGAGAAAAAGAGAAAGAAAAAAAAACCCCTGAATAGGCAATAATAGAGTGCTAAAGTATAAATAGTAGAGAATATTACAGGCGAAAAATAAAACGATAAAATTTAAATACAAAACTTAAGGACACTCCATCCAGACCGTCCTATACTATTTTATATGAGTCATGTGATCTGATTATATATTTAATTCCAGGAGATGCTATGTACTATAATAACAACCAAATATTTCACACAAAGGATCAGGACTCCACAGTAGGATTTAATGGAAGAGTTTGTTCCCTTGACAGATATGCTGGCTTTTGGTTTGATAGGTGTACTTGGGCTAATCCGAATGGACGCTGGCTTCCGGGTATAGCAGCCTGGGATTCCATTCACTGGTACCAGTGGCTCAAGAATGAAGGCTTATCTAAAATTTCAATGAAAATCCGACGAAAATAAAGTTGTAGAAATTTGAGATTGTGCGCGTACCTATTGTTGAAACTATGCAATGTACTTGAAACTGTTTACATTGCATGTTAATAACATGTTGTTAGTAAAAAAAAAATTACTGAAAAGAAGAAAATGATAATGAACCAATGTTAAGGTGTTACTTGTTGTTAGTCTTATTTCTTACATAGTGTATCGGCAAAGCTAATATTGCAACATGATCTTGATTTAAAGGACTTTTTTGCCATTTTAATATAACACATTCTTCTATCACTAGTTTTCGATTATTGATTCACTAAGTGTTGTATACATCAGATGTCATCACAAATAAAGCACATGTTTGTTTAATTCGACAGTTGTAATTGCTTTACGTTTTTTTTCATTTCGGGGCCTTTTATAGCTTACTATGTGATGTGATTTGCTCACTATTGAAGGCCATACGGCGACCTATAGTTGTTAACTTCTAAGTTATTTGGTCTCTGGTGGAGAGTTGTACAATTGGCAATCATACCACATTTTATTTTTTATAGAAAATCAATATTTGATAAACAAAATTTTACTTGTTTCCATTTCTGTTCACCCGTTTTTCATTAATATTTATGACATGGTTTTTTAACCCGTATTTTTTTCCAGCGTAAGGTTTTATAGATATTTCTAATCTTATGTCCTGTAACTGGCATTATATGTATACCTAGTAGACAAGAAGATTCCTTTCCATTCGTTTTTCACTTAATATTACTTACATATTTTTTCTCTCGCATGTTTTGCCAGAATAAGTTTTTTTACAGATATTTCTGATTATGTCATGTAACTGTCAATGTATATATACCTGGAATGTATACATCGTGTCTGAAATTGTGTTGCAATGCACGGATGGTTTGTATACATTCTAGAAATTATGTTTCTGTTTCATTCATGAATTGACCAAATTTGACAAAACTAATGAACCAGAGATATATTGTCATAATTCATGCCTTGTTGACACGACTGTGCTTGTTGGAATAACTTTATACATTTCGGATTCAACCGTCTGATATATTTCACAAAGGACTTATCTAGAATTCTGAACACCTTAAAAAGCGTGTAAGACATCTTAAGAAAATACTAGTATACCAGACTCAAGTGTGAGGCAACAAAAAACGGATTCTTTATGCTCTAAAGACAATTATTTGTTTTTAATTGTTATTGTTATGTTATCCCACGCATATATTTCACATCTTAATGTATATTTTGAAATTACCAATTATACATATCAAATTTACTATAAATGTTTGATGATGACGTGCAAATTGGTATTCTAATGTATCAAATAAAAATATTTAAAAAATAGATTTATGAAATTATTTAACATGAATTACCTGCACAATTTGTGATTAGGACAAGAAAATAAATGTGTGCTTCTGATTACTAACTGAAAAAAAGAAAAAGATCAATTGTTGAATATGAATTCACTATGAACAACAAGTTTATTTATTTTGTAAAAACTATCTTCGTACTCCTGACAACAAAATTATTATATTTAAATTTATCTGTGTATGTTATTTTATTTAACGCCAGTG
This sequence comes from Mytilus californianus, assembly GCF_021869535.1. NCBI lineage: Eukaryota > Metazoa > Mollusca > Bivalvia > Mytilida > Mytilidae > Mytilus > Mytilus californianus. The sequence continues at coordinate 3,847,244 of NW_026262669.1, read as the reverse complement.
TCAAAGGTTATAGTTGTCATTTCGGTGTAATAATATCACTGTTTGCACCGAATTAAAAAAACATTATATATATTTTTCATGTTCATGATAATATGGCGTATGCGACACAATACACATTTTTGTCAAGATCGAGTAAGCAAAATTACTATAAAACATTTAATATTGGTTACCGATTGTTTGTCACGTGACATTTCGGATTGTAAACATTTGAAGTGCTCTAATAATAAATATGAAGGCAAACGCAAATCTAGATTTTTAAAATAATATATGAAAAATAAAGTTCTTTGGTGAAACACGAGGGCAAAAACAAAATGATGACTCGAAAATTATTTTTTTATATATGTAAAATTCAGATATTATGCCATTAAAACTAGCAACTATTAATGTAAACGGATTAGGATTAAAAAAGAAAAGACATTGTGTATTTCAATGGTTACTTAATAGAAATTACGATATTATGTTTACAAGAAACTCATTCTTGTACAGATACAACTGAAAAATGGAAAAGGGAATGGACAAATATTCGTGGGGGTAATAGCACTTGGAACTGCGATTCAAGTGACTCCCGTAGTGTAGCTATATTATTGAATAAAACATTTCAGTTCAATTTTACAGAAAGTCTTAAAGATGACCAAGGCAGATTGATTAATTTTGAAGTTTTAAACGAATACCTAAAATTATCATTACGATGCATTTATTCCCCGAATGACGGCGAACATAGAAAACGTTTTTTTCAAATCACTTTCATTTGATAATTTCGCTGAAAATGCTTTTCATTTAGTCTTAGGAAATTTTATTGTGTACCTGAGAAGGACGGTGATCGACGTCCGGTCCATTTTCGTAATGACATAGGTCATGACGTACTGAACTATATGATAAATAAAAACAATTTATGCGAAGCATGGAGAACTTTAAACCCTGAAGCTAGAAGGTATACCTTTAATAGGACTTATACAAAATCAAGAATTGATTACATGTTTGTCAGCAAAGATCTTCTTAATAGACCTTTTCAACAATTGTCTACATCTACAATTAAGAACGACTACGACAGGTGAGATATGAGGGGTCGTCTCAAAAATAAAATTTAGAAAAATAATATTGATCGCATATGATTATTTTGATTGCCAATTAGACAACTATCCAACTTGACGTGTATAAAAGTAATTGTTGTGTACCGTACCTTATTTTGTTGATAAAGTATTTGCTTATCAAAATTAAACTTATTTGTGAATTGACTATGAAGAAAAGGAAGGACTTCTATGTTTCATTTCTTTTAGACGTCGAGTTTGAAAATGAAAAAAAAAAAACAAAAAACAAACCTGTATTTTTGTAGTAGATTTTTAATTAATCAATATTTTATGTCTGTTGACAAGGGCGGTACATGTTTCTACAATGTCTGTTAATTTTGGCTTCGGATGCCTCAATGGTACTCATTACTTTATTTCTTTTTAATTCACCAATTTGATGTTCAACTTGAAATCGATATTCAGCGACAATGTAATTTAAATTTCGACTTTTTCTCTTTAAATTGTCCGGTTTACTGTGCCGTCGCTGGACCTGAGCCCCGGCAACCAGATGCCGTAGCGGACAAGAGAGAGGTGGAAGCTGATGAATTGCCTCGCCCTAATGTTGTACGACCAAAACAAACTTAAAACAAAATAGCCCAAACAGCCTCATTCGCGAGAATCAGCTGGACTACAATAAATTCATAACAAAATAGATACCAAGCTTTTTAAAGGCCCTTGGTGTCTCTTCTGATTCAGATTCAGATTCAAATCGTAAGATTTTTTTTTCGTTCTCTTGCTATTTTTATGACTTCCGCAGTAGGAAAAAATCACACAATGCAACATATAAAACAGACATTCAGAGTTACCGCATGGTCTGCATTTTGCATTTTGCATTTTGCATTTAAAGACCCCCATCCCAAACTCCAAAAAAGAAAAAAAAGGAAACAAAGTTACTATCTTTGATCGAATAAAAAGGAAATAAATATAAGAGCGAAGCATAATGTCAAAGTATCAAATTGTAAACTAAAAATCCTATTGTGACAAAAACTTACCAATTGCAATGACCAACTTGTTCAGGAATTGTTTCAGGAGCATAAAACATGCGACGGGGTTTTACTAGTTTATATGGATCTAAAACCTCCCCTATGTATGGTCAGAGATGAAATTTAAAAACCATTATGCATGGCAAAAATAGAAAAGAGTAGAAAACCAAAGCTATGTCCTGAAAGGGGAAGGGAAGGCAGTTCTCGCTTCTTGCCAGACACACGAAGGTCATTTTTCTGGAACAGGGAAAGGAATCTACGACAAAGGGACAAGGTATGTTGTCTTTAGGGACACGGACAACCTATAACGATCAATCAGTTCGGAACTTTCCAAAAAGACACTGCAATGAAAACAAGCTCTGTCAGATATAAATACCATACGCATCTCTGAAGAGACATTTATTGTCAAAATGCGCATGTGGCGCAGAAAAAAATGGTGCCGTTAATGTTTCCAGTTCATTAAGGAAACATCTCAACTTTAACATGGTATTTTAAAGCGGAGTAGTCCCTCGTAACTAAATTATCGATGTGGCCTTTTCCTTTGACCTTTAAACCAATAGGCTTTTACCCCTCCCAAAATTGAATGTGTACAAAAAGTAACGTGAAGATCGGTTGTGACAGACAAACTCTAGCGGACAGACGGCAGTCCTGTTACAATGTTCAATCCGCAAATTTCATAAATAGCATTACAAAAACGAATTAATCGCCATTGGCATGTGGAACAATCTGCATTGACAGACTCGCTTATCTAAATACTCACATAATAACATTTAAGTAGAAAAAAGGCAGATTACGATGTGAAATGATTGCAGTAATTATATACTTGAAGGTTTAATAAATTCAACGTAAAATGTTGTATAAATACATGTAACTATAATGTTATACAAAAGAGAGAGATATAATTCATTTTTGTTTGAAATATGTTCTTTCGTCAAAATAGTGTAAAACGATAAATCGAAGGTGAAAACGTAATACTATTCACGAATGATTTTCAATTTTGAGACGACCCATTCATTTTACCTGTAAACTGTAGGTGTCATTAGTCGGTGTCGAGAGTTGTACGACTTTGCCCCCAGCAGAGCTATAGAAAAACAGTACATTAACGGGTGTTACACGGACACTTTTTAGATGATACACGGACACTTTTTAGTTGTTACACGGACACTTTTTATGAATAGAATCACTCGTGCATGATCAGTGAGTTCATGGGCACTTTAAATTTTAATTAGATTTGAACTTTTTGTTTCACCGACATATTTCCTGTCTTTTTAATTAAAATATTTACGTTAGCATCAATAACTATATTTTTTTCAAACAATTCCAGTAACTATTCATATTAGTACACTAAGGGATTGACCATTTAACATTTAAAAAAACATTTTGATCCCAATTTTATGAGAAAAAATATATAATATATTATATAGTTGAAAAACTAAAAAATGTTCTTACTCAGAAAAGAACACACCCCCTTTTGAAGCTAAATGGTCGGTCCGTAAATGTTTTTTTTTTTTCAATATATGAATAGTATTCTGGACAATGCTGAAAGAAATGCTGGTACCAACGTTTATACTTCAATAAAAAAGACAGGAAATATATATAAAAAAATCAAATATAATCAAAAGATAAAATCCCTATCAACTCACCAATGCACGATTGATCCTAACTAAATAAAAAGAGTTCGTGTAATACATGTTCAAATAGGCAGCAAATCTGGAAGAAAATCATTCAACTTATGTCATCAATTTTGGACGGTAAGCTCTGATTGGATCATATAATGACACGTGTTTAATCCTGATCAACACTATCAGAGACATATAAAAACCTATAATCATCATTTGTAATCCATTCATAACATTTCATTCATTAATGAGATAGGAAATTCATTCTTTTGATACACTTATATTGTTATTGAATTCATATTTTTTTAATTCATATATTTGGCGGCAAACTTACGATTTTTACGAATTTTTTAGAGGGATTTGGGGGGGGGGGAGGGGGGGGGGGCTTGAATGGCACATCCTGCATTCTTTCAACAAAAAAAGGATGAAGCCTGTTTATTTTAAATTTATTTTAACCCCCCCTTTTCCCCAAATAAAAATCAAATGGAAGCTTGCTTACCTCTGAAATCTTTTTTTATACATTACTTACTTGCGAAGTTGCATTTCAAAAATTCTCAAATGTGTATAACATTCACCTTTAACTTGAAATGATTCTTTTTATAAAGTTATTAGATTCTTGAATTTTTTGAGAAAAAAACTCTCGGCTGAAGGGAAGTGAGAAAAAAAATGGGTTTAAACTGTAACTTACATTAACTGGTACATGGCCATTTAAGTTTCTAATATCTTTAGTTTTGCTACCTCTTCTAAATGCAAAATGTACTTCTTCCTTCTTGAAACGTCGTACAAGTCAGATACAAAACAAAGGTAACTAAAAACAGGCCGGAAACAACCTGCCGTATAGTTTGTCTGCACTTGTAGTCAGGTCAAGGTCCTCGGCTATCGCCTCGGACCTTGACCTGACTACTCGTGCAGAAAAACTATCCGGCAACGGTTGTTACCGGCCTGTTTCTTTGTTACCTTTGTATTGTATCTAATACTTGTTGAAAAGGTCTATTAGACGTGTTAGGAAAGTCAATACTATTTTGACGCTGATGTTAAATACCAATACCACTACAGGCTATAGTGGGGTCCATCTCAAAAAGCACAGATAATCCTTTATTATAGTTACCTGTATGGGTTTGTTTGATAATGCTGAGATGATTTTTAAACAATGAAATAGTAACAATTTATTCCGCAATACACGGACGAGGATCCAGCAAAAGAACACGATCATTATTCTTAAAATTGCATTGTTTCATGGTAGTGATCGATTAGGTTTATGTTATATAATAAGATCGTTTTTCCCCATTTCTTACTATTTTGTTGAACGACTACAAGGAAAACCTACAAAGTGATCAAAATAAATGAATAAAAAAAAAACCACAGGAATAAAAACACATTCACATTCGATGTTTTACTCAACAGCAATTTCGTTTTATTTGAAATTTATTTAAAATATACTTGTCATGTCGGGGCCTTTCTTAGCTTTTAAGCGGGATGGGTTTTGCTCCATTTTGGGGGTCATACGGTGACCTATAGTTGCAAACATTTACGTCAATTGGTCTCTAGTAGATACACTGTAGTTTTCTATTTTGGCAATCATACCACATCTCCTTATTTTATATCATTTACTAGAATAGAGAAATGTGTAACACAGTAGCGTAAAATACCTAAAATTGCTAAAAAAACGTTAAAATGTGTGAATTTGTTATTCTTATTCACATTTTCCCTGACATTTTCTTTCTATCAACTTTAATCAGTTAGGTTTATCGGAAAAGAGAAGGTATCGAAATAAATATTAAATGATTATAACGTTTGAACATTATCAAGCATGCTAAATTTACGTTCGGTGAAGGGTTGGAAGGGTTTTTTTGTTGTTATCACGGCTTCCCCCACCAACAAAACAGAAGACCACGATTAAATTGAGATATTGTTGAAAGTGGCGTTAAACTTTCATATGGAGAAGTTAATTTTATTATCTTTGGGTCAGGAGGATATTTTGAAAATGAAATATTCATTTTCACCTCTTGCAAAACAAAGTCTGCTAAATTATATGTCGGGAATTTTTTTTTTCGATTTTCTTCATTCTGTTTTGCCTAATATTCACTATACACTCTGCTTTCTTAATTGGACGGTATATAGTGATGGGTGAATGGGTCTATTTGTCCATGCATTGCATTCATACCCAGATAGTATTAGACAACACGAATCACATGTAGCTCGTGAAAAGTGATTTTCTTGAACATTAAAACGATGCACAGCAAGACAACCTTTTTTCTGTAGCCCACTGCTTCTTAAAGTTTTATATAGAAATAGCACTGTGTCAACATGTGTCAGCCTGTAGCCACCAGTTTCTATAATTTTATATAGAATGAACGTTGTGTCTACGTGTGTCCGCCTGTAGCCCCTCTTTCTTAAATTTTATATAAAAATTACGTTGTGTCCAGCGGTGTCCGCCTGTAGCCCTCTGTTTCTGTATTTTTTATATATAAATTACACAGTGTCCACGTGTGTCCGCCTTTAGCCCCTGTTTCTTTAAGTTTTATATAGGAAATAATACTGTGTCCTGCTGTGTCCGCCTGTATCCACCAATTTCTATATTTTTTACATAGAAATAGGACTGTGTCCAGCTGTGTCCGCATGTATTCCCTGTTTCTTTGAATTTTATATAGGAAATAGCACTGTATCCACTTGTGTCCCCTTTTTATTTATTTTTTTATATATAGATATAACGATGTGTTCAGATTAGTACTGATTTGTTTAAGCCACACATACGTGTCCCTGTATCCCCGGACACAAAATGCATCTAACTATATTTTGCAACGAAAATAGGACATATCTATTGTGGAGAGACAAACATATTCTAATCATATCTCTTAATGTATGTATTTGGACTTGTGGCTGTAAAATCCGTCATTCCCATTCTTGGCTCTTACATATATTTTGTTCAGTTTTGTTTTGCACTCCTAATTCAAACAAATACAAATGAATGTATGAAGATCTACGTAAACCGAGGCCAATGCACGTCGTAAAATTTGGAGTCGACGTTAACCGTTCGCTTCATGTTGTATCAAACACACCACAAAGCTAAACTATACTTCGCCGGGATACTGTTCAATGTAATTGCATTTTGAGAAAGTCCACACTTAAATTTTGTATCGGTATTGGTATTTAACATCAGCGCAGTATTTAAATCCCTTTCCTAACACGTCTAATAAAATAACAAATGTAAAGATTGCTCACTTTCCCTTTAGTGACCATGATCTAGTAAGTGCTAAAATAAGTTTGAATGAGATAGACAGGGGACCAGGGGTATAGTAAGTAAGTAAGTAAGTAAGAAAGTAAAACTTTTTTTGATTCGGCATATTGACAAACATATTACAATATAAGCTCTAATGAGCTTTTCACCGAATATAAAAACATATACCATAACAAGAAAAACAAGGCATGCAGCATGCAAATAAATGGTAATAAAACAGCACCACATTTAACTCTAGCATATACATGTATCTTGCGTATACCAAAACATATATATGAAGCACTAATACAGGAATAATTTTTTAAATTTGCATCTGAAATGTTTTTAAAATAATTTATAAAGTAAAAACTTCAACTCTTGTAATTATTAAAACGTAAAACCAAAAAATCAGTTGCAATGCAAGCTGTTAATGCAGCATAAAAAGCATAAATAATGTATCACAAATTACCTACAAGCAGAGCAAAAACAGTCTGTTCCACTCCAGGACTGAACAAGACTTCTAAAATGTGTGAAGCTGTTACGAAGTCCTGAAATGGTCTGGTAAACTATTCCATAGAGAAGCAGCAACAAAGCTAAAAGATTTCTTCCCATATGAGGTAGTTCTTACCTGTGGTATTTCCAAAACATAAAGGAGCCAAATTATTTAAAATTTTATAAGTCTCAAGTGCCATGTCCTGATGCGTCTCACTTGTAGGGTTGGAACCTTTGTGTTCTCCAGAAGAGTTTCAGAAGATGATAAATAGTCGTCATATACAAATCTTAACGCCCTTTCTTGTATTTTTTCGAGTTTTTTTTAGAATTTTTCTCTGTACAAAAATGCCAAGCCAAAGGGCAAACGTTAAAATTACTTAAAATGAAAGTATGGAAAATTGTAAGTTTATTCAATCTGGTTAAATAGGACCCAGTTCTCTAGAGAACATTCAGCTGTTGTGATGCCTTTCTACACATGTTACTTATATGTGCATCAAATTTTAGTTGGAAATCAATATCAATTCAAAGTAACTTGACGGTTTCTTCACATGATAAAATTTTTTGCTGAATTTGGATAGACGGATTTTTTGCAAAGGTTCTTTTACCTACAGAAATAACTTGAAATTTATCAGGATTTGTCTGCATCTTATTTTCCTTAAACCAATCAATCAGCACTTGAGACTCAGATTCTAATATAGATATGAAATTGTCATAATCAGGACTGCTAAAAGACAGAGTATTGTCGTCAGCATAATTGTATAAGGTACTATGATTAACAAAATAAAAAATATCATTTATGAAGACAGTAAATAAAAGGGGCCCCAATATAGAACCTTGGGGTACCCCCCTTTTGGATGGCGGCCCAGCTACTCAGAACATTTTTGACTTTAATTTGCTGTTTTTGTCAGAAAGATATGATTTTAATAAAGATACAGAATACGGAGAAACACCATATGCTAATAATTTATCTAATAATATATCATGAGGTAAGCAGTCAAAAGCTTTTGATAAATCCATAAGAACTGCAGCTGTATAAAGATTTTTGTCTAGGGCTTTACGCCAGTCTTGCAGTAATCTGAGCAGCGTAGTCTGGCATCCATGTCCTCTACGGAAAGCACATAGATAAAGATTAAACATGGAATCAAAGAAGTCATATAACTGTACTTCAAAAATCTTTTCATAAAACTTTGAAAAAATAGGTAACACACTGACTGGTCTGTAGTTTGATTTCAGTAATGGGTCGTTCTTTTTATGTAAGGGTGTAACTTGGGCTTCTTCAAGCCGATCTGGAAATATGCCCGTATCTACATTTAAATTCATAAGACTGGTCAGCTGAGGTGCAATGACAGATTTACTTGCTTTAACTATTTTTGCTGGTATCCCATCTGCTCCTGTTGCTTTTTTCCACTGGTTCTGGTGTCACCTTTTGAAATTCAAATTTTGTGTCTGTTTTCAAGTAATTTTGTTCATGTATGGCATTTATGCTGTGATGGTTTGATGGATCATATATTACATCTTTCCTATCTTTTCAGCAACAGTAGCAAAAAAAATATTAAAGATATCTGATGCATCTTTTGAATTATCTATTATTTTACTGTCTTCAAATAAAATAGTCTTTTGCCCTTGGGATTTGCATTTTTAAAAAAGAAAGGTTTGACAGTATTCCAAAAATCAGCACTTTTTGAACCTCCAGAACAGCGTTCTAAAAAATATATTTTCATACATTTCCTTTTTAACTTATTTACCAAATTTCTTTGCTGTCTGAATTTTTTCCAAGTATGATTATTTCGTTTTTTTGGTGTACTGAGAAAATAGCATGTGTTTTCGATGTATGGCTTTTCTTAATTCTCCATTCATTCATGGAAGAGGACTTTTTCTGGGATACCTTGACTTCAAAGGTGCATGTTTGTCTAGAGTGCTAATAAAATTGTGTTCATATGTCTGGTAGATCTCATTTACCTGTTCTGCAGTTGTTACTCCATCTACAATTTCAATCTTAATTTTAGCTATATCATTATTAAATTTATCAATATCAAACATTTTGTAGCTTCTGTATACAATTTTTTCATTCTGCTGTACAGTGGTAGAAATAAAATTATGGCAGTCACTTATACCAGTTGGAAAATTTAAAGTTTTAAAACAGGATGACTTTTTGTTCGTCAAAATGACGTCAACTAAAGATGGTCTACAATCTTTTTTAAAACAAGTTGGGTCTTTTACTAATTGATCAAAATAAAAAATATCACAGATATCACTTAAACATGTTAAAGGTTGAAATTTGTCAGAAATTAACCTGTCAAAATTCAAGTCATCAAGCACAATATAATCATCATATTTAACAGTTAATTTATCTAAGCTCCTTGAAAAAGATTCTGAAAAAATATTTCCAGCCACTGAAGGTGGTTTATACACTTCCATTATAAACCATTTCTTATCATTTATGTACACCTCGTTTTTTATTGTCTAACATTCTAAGTTAACCTTTCTGCTGGACGGAATATCTGATGATATGGTGGAAAGAATACCACCGCCGCTGGAATTTCTATCTCGTCGATAAAGTTTATACCCTTCACTTTAAAAAAAACTGTCATTAAGGTTCATCATAACCAATTTTTTTAGTTATAAAAAAAATATATTAAAACTATATTGCACTTGAAAACATACTGTAAGAGCAGAAATTTTCGTCGAGGATTTAATTTCGTTTATTTCGTGGAAAGAATATATCCACGAAATTAAAACCCCAACGAAAATTTAACCTACATATAGTATCACTTCCATTTAATGGAAACCACGAAATTAAATCCCAATGAAATTTTATATAGAGACAAAACCACGCTATTTTAACCCCACGAAAATTAATGTTTCTACAGTATACATATTGCACATCAAATTAATCCTCATGTATCACTCTTTGAAATTACACATGATATTCTAATCAAAATACTGTCTAAATGTTCAAAATTTACCATCAAAGTCTGTCTCTCTAAAAAAATGGTCTGGTCTCAAACAGTAATATAAATCTACAAAAAAACAAAAACAATAATCTTATGTATGCTATGTATGTGATGCTATCTCTTAAATTAAGATTTATCTAACAGGCAATGATAATTTTAATTTTCAAATGTCATGCATATCTTTTTTCAATGACACACAAAGGCCATATTGGAACTACTTTAATAAAAGTTATGGAGCACAAATATGGACACTTTGAAATAAAAAAAAATTAAATTGAAATTTCCCTTAATAACTCATAATTATCCATAGCCAATATTAAACTATTTTATAATGTGTGTTCTTCTCAAATAGATATTAATATGCTTGTGTGATTAAATTAGTCAAACTTGTAATAGTTTTCAATAATATAATAAGTTCTTACCACATATACAGGAAATCTGTCAATTTCAAATATCTACAAACTTGGCCAGGGACAACAAAAAATATCTTTAAGAATTGTTTCTGAAATAAATATTTAATAAAATTAAAAACAAATATACATGAAATTTTCACCTTTGAAATTAATCATGAATTTATTGAAATATAAGGTTATCTTTTAAGCCGTGGTGTCAAAAAGTACTCTCAATGAAAAGAAAAAAATATTCTCAATCATACATACATGTGTGATGTTTAATTTTTTTTCATAGGCTCAATGTGGTATTGGATATTAAATTATGCAATGAAGATTATTATACGGTAACTCATTAACTAAAGGATGCTTTTATTTGTATTGAAAAAATGCAGTGAAACTTTTTATGACAATTTCTAGTTTTAAAATAATAATTTCTTCAAATTGCTCCAATTTTGTGAAATTTAATTTAAGTATCAATCTCGTGTCTTACTGATTTATGCCACAAATCATTGAAATGAACAATAAGAGGATTTCAAATACAAGTGAAGTGTAGGTAAATGTATAAAAAATATCTTACTTCTCATGTTCAATAGTGAATGGACGACAAATAATAAAATTAATTAAATACTGGTGTTTTGATGTCTAGTTTATCAAAAATTCTTTAACTATGACACACTTGATTTCAATTTATACATTGAACAGCATAATTAGACAAGAAATGTTCTTTATAAGCTTTGACATAACAACATGGTTGTATTTTTTTATCAAAATTAAGAAATTTTATATGCCACACCAGCATTACAGATAATTTGTTTACGGTTTTTCATTTCAACAACAAAAATAAACACACAATTACCTTAAAGATCAATAAATTCCAGGAACAATTTCGATAATCTTCAAGGAGATGATCAATTAAATGAGGTTCAGCTCCATCTGTTTCTGTCAAACCTGCTGTGACTGTTCCTGAATACCACTTGCTGTTATTATCTTCCTCTATCCATTCATGAGATATTTGTCTACCAAGAAATTTCAATTGGCTGCATTTTCTTTTTTGTTCTAAAAATACAGTAAATTAAATAATCTTTAAAACATATTCATTGGTGCTAATGGTAAGTTCTGAAAGGGATATTTTATACAGATATTAATACATGGCAAAATCAGTATCACATGATGTCTTCACCAAAGACCTTAATACCAGCCCAGGCCGAGGGCAAGCTTGACATGTGATACAGATACTGTCATGTTTGGTTCTTTTTATCCTTCACTTTTTATACTTCAATATAACATTTGCTATGAAGTTAGACACACAATAAACAGTTTGTCTATGAGGTCATCTACTGATATGTCATAAAAGGTACCAATATATAAAACAGCCTACGTGATACAGGTACCTGTCTTTTAACAATAGCAAATAAACAATAAATCAATGACACAGGTAAATCATACAATAGATATTTATAAATATGATACTATACTTAAATGTAAAGGTTAGTCTTGCAATTTCATTGGATATCTAGACACTGTATATATGAGCCTATATTGCCTGTGTATACGATATACAAAGTATATTAACAATAAGTAACTGAAATATAGCATATGTTATAATGTATGTCTTTTTACAAGTTTGACATGTATTATTCATTTCCATTGTCAGAATTCATATTGGTATATGACCAAATTCTTTTATTGAAAAACAGACAAATTGTATAAATGACAATAGGAAATTATACGAGAAGTCTTAAATATGTGATGCATTTTAATGCATAGATGTTCCAAGTCATGAGCTGGTTGTTCAGTACTTGTCATTTGTTGGTGTGCTTCATTTTTGTTTCTTTTTATTGTTCAGTATATAAAATAAAACTTTTGTTTTCTGTTTGAATTGTTTTCCACTGGTCACTTTGGGGACCTTTATAGCTTCCTGTTCGGTATCAGCCAAAGCTATTGTTGAAGGCCGTACGTTCACCTAGAATTCCTAACTTTAAATACATGGTCACTTGGATGGAGAGTTGTCTCGTTGTCACTCATAACACATCTTCTTATTTATATAAGTAAGTCAATGTAGTTTTGGGGATATTTAATTAGCATACCTTCTTAATGTTTTCTTCTGATCATTTATATGAGATGGTCCTTGTGCTTTCTCGTTCGTCTGTTGTCAAATCTTTTCTCTTCCTTTGTTTCTTCTTCAACGATGGTGTTTTCTTTTGAATATTATTGTCATCAGCATACTGAAAAATAATACAGTTGCATTAAGATATTTTTTATACTAATATAGTTAAATCACCACCATTAGATTTGAATTGCTTTTTTGGGAGGATGGGGGTCGTTGATAAAAAATGGGTTTTTAATTTTTTTTTCTTGATGTACATGGTACATTTATTAGTGGGTGATAAGAAAACTGAAAAGGAATGATGAAAATATACAATCATATAAAAACAAAATCTTATCTATGCCAAAGGTATTTTAAAGTTATTGGGTTTTGATTGTATTTCTTTTCTTGATGTAGACGGTACATGTATCTATGGCTGATGAGATTACTAAAAAAAATGAAAATAAAAAAAAAATCTTATCAATGCAAAAGTTATTTGAAAGTTGTTTTTTTAACATTTAATTTATCAACCCTGACAAACACCAAATGACAATATTTGACCTATTACTAAAATTTAAAATTTCATGTTTTAACCCATTGTTTCTATTACATATTTTCACATTAATACATGAATAAATCAATAAATAAATAAGTTGTTATCAATAAAACTTTTAAGAATTTGGGTTTATTAAATGTAACAGTTTTCATTTAAGTATGTCAACATCAACAAACACAATATCACCAAATTAAAAGGATAAAGTTTTACCTTTAAGAAGGTATATTGTGCGCTTATATTTCTTTCTGAAACGATCTGATAATAGAAACTGCTAATGTGTTAAGGGGGGGAAACAATGTAACAAAAGTGAAAACAGGCAAAACCCATCAAAGGGTCTTCAACTCACAGAGAAAATGCCTCGTACATGTATGAGTTATTCTCCTGCATTTTAATAAATATACGCATGTTTTAATTAACCCATACCCAATTTCCTGGCTCTCTTATTCCTGGATATTTCTTATGGCGAGGTGATGCAAGTTCTGGCAATATAGCTAGATCATAGAAGGCTGTTAATTTGGGTACCATCTTTTTCCATAATGCAGTGTTCTTGTCTATTCTTTGGATGAATATGTCATATGGATTTAGGGTTCTGACAACAAAATCAATCCATGGAGAGTCACATATATGAAGCAATGCCTGACACTGGTAGTAGTAGTTGTGATTGGTTTTAAGTTGCAGAGTACTATTTGTTCCAGATGATACCTTTTCCAAACAAAAAAAAATTTCAACGATGTTGCTGCCTGAGTAAGTGTTAGATTTTTGTTTTGTACAAGATTTTTAACTTCTATAAGTCCAATTTCATTATTTTCTTTATCAATCACTTTTCCATCAGGGCTAATGGCAAAATATTTAATTTGTTTGTCAATAATACGTCCACAAGGTTCAACTGTTATCTCAATATTGTCTTTTCCTTTTATAATGATATATTCTTGAATGGTAATTCGTTTCTCATGTAGGCCAATTCTAGTGGATTTATTTCCTTTAAGGTTGCTGTATAGCAGCTGTAGGACAAGAGGTGTCACTTTAATACTGGGCTTTCTTTTAAAAACATTGCCAAAATTTGAAGCTGTAAGCCTTATCTTGCGTTCATTTTTCCATTTTTCACTGCAGACCTGCATTTGAGTGTCCTTCTCAATTTGAATTATTTCAGACGTTCTTATTTCTATATTGTTTTGTAGGAATTTGTATTTCAATTTTGTAAGCTCATCTTCCGAAACATCATTTTCAGGTTGAATCGATTCATTACCATAAGGTTGTTTTGCTTTAATGCTGTTGCTTTCTTTTAGAGATGACATTTTTCTTTTCCATCTTCTTTCCCTTATTTCTTTTTTATCTTTGCTCTTGTTGTTGTTATTAATACACTGCTCTCTCTGTTGGTACAACTAATCAAAATATAAACCAGATGTTGTTTCAGTGGTTTGGTAACCAATTAGGACCTAGATTGAAGCGTAATGCACCTGCATAACACCGTGTATGCCAAGCACCCCTATTGCAATGATTCAGCATTTTCCCCCATCAAAGTTTGACCTAATGTGCATCCAGCACTCAGCTAAATTTGTAGTAAAATTTTCGATGAGACTGCTGGATTTTTTTGCAACATTGTTCAATAATAAAGAAAGGTCATGTCTCATCCCTAATTGCAGATCTGAGGGGTTCAGGTTGTAATTACCTCGTGAATCTTCTTGGGCTTGCAACGATGTTTCTGCATCCCAAAACTCAGACTGTTCTTGAAATATATCTTCAGATTCAATTTCACTATCATCATTTTCATTTTGGTCCTGGTGTGAAACATTTGATTTTGCTTTACAAAAGTCTGGATTGCATAGCTTATGGTCTCCATATATGTGGGAAGTGGTGTTTCTTATGTCGTG
Organism: Mytilus californianus; assembly: GCF_021869535.1. Lineage (NCBI taxonomy): Eukaryota > Metazoa > Mollusca > Bivalvia > Mytilida > Mytilidae > Mytilus > Mytilus californianus. Next base: position 3,832,007 of record NW_026262669.1, on the reverse strand, counting down.
TTCTAATTTCTTTGTTGCTAAAACTCTGTTTGTTTCATCTGACCTCTTTCTGATGGCACATCTCACAGCACTCATTATTCTTACTCTTGTTCTTTTGCATAACTTGCCTTTTCCCTTGTATGATGGGTTTTCTGCAACTAAATTTTCGAGGTTTGATCGTTAACACTTTGTAATGTGATTGGCACATTCCAATTTCTTAACATGTTTCCCCCATACTGGTACACGATCCATTATTTGGGCATGCATTGATGAATCCCCATCTGCTATAAAGTGCATGTATCTTACACCATGACTGTTTGCTTTTAAAAACCCTTCAACAATAATATCAGATTCCATCGATTGGCTTCATTGGGTCCAGTTTTTAAAGCATTGGTGTTGTTTTGGTGTTGTTCCTAGGGATTCATTTCTGTTGCAAATGTAACAGTACTTGTTCCTTATTCCTACATGTAATATTGTTTTGGTTTCTGTCCCAATTATAACAGCCACACCTCCTAAAGCGTTATAGGTATGTTTATGAGATCTCTTGCTCCAACCCCCATCACATATTACATTGACTGATGGAATTCCTGAAAGTTAATGTTTAAAAATTGAGTCACTGATATCCATATTAAGTCAATTTATCTCCACTTCATGATGTTTATATGTTTTGATTATTACATCATGCACATTTTTCATGGATGGATAGAACTATATGAAGTTTCCTTAAAATCCATTCTAAGATTAAAGAGTATAACTATTTAATTTACAACATGCAGTCACATGCTACATGATACAATCAGTAAACACAGAGAAAATTATCTCCCTTTAATTTTGTCAGACTGTTAAAATGGTGTATTAAGCTTAAACAACTTCATTAGTTGATTACCGCAGAAAGAAGGTTTATTGAAATCTATTCATAGAATAAAAAATCTTGTTCGTTTACAATATAATGGACAGTCAGATGGAAAAACGATAATTTTTAAGCTATATATATATTTATATTGGTCTATTTGAGTTTAATGAGAGAACATTAGGAGTTAATACTTTTTTACAGTAAATAATGAATCCGTTTTAAAGATGCATTTGTCTATAACCAGATCACACATAAGATCTGACATGTTTTTATATTTTGAAGAAAAAAAATCAAGTTCAAACAATAACAATCCTATTAGCATGATGAGTCAGTGATAGTGTTTGTGTAACTTGTATAAAGAACACATCACATCGAAGGAACTTTTATGAAATAAATTGTGTATTTTGTACTCATTCATCTTTTTCATTGTAATTAGTATGAGTGTAGAGCCGATATGCATGATATGTATTTACATTGCATATTTATTCTTTTTCAATTCATAAACAACTGGTAGTGGTACACTGGCACATAACCAAAATATGTGTTCATTTATATATGTGCTAACCTTCATGATATCTGTTTTTACCTATAGCTATGTTTTTCTCTTCTTCAATGGCAGATGGCATTTCCCTGTCTACAACTTCCTTCCACCAGTAATTGATATCATTTTCAATCACATGGTATGTGTTCTGTTGAAGAATAAACAAACAAACTTAACAGAGTCTTCTGGTAAATATTCATGTACTGTGGATTCATTTATTTTCATGGGTATCAATTTTCGTGGATTGATGAAAACTTGCATATTCGTGGATATTTAAATTCGTTGTTTTGGCGAATTCTGCATACATTCCTTTAGAAAATCTGTATTTCGTTGAACACTTAGATTCGTGGTTCCCCTGTACCCACGAAATCCACGAAAATTGGTATCCAACGAATATTAATGAATCCACAGTAATATGTTTTGCATAATGTACATCTAAATCCATGTACAACGTTAGTGTAAACTATCTTCCTCCTTCGGATAACATCTCATATTTACATTAAAAGACCGAACAAGCATATAAGATTTTGAAATTTTTTATGTTTTTTTTCGTATTTTGCTTAATAATTTTCTTAAGGCTTGCAATTGATGTCTCCATATCTGGACTTTTTTGGATACAGCATAGCGTTTCAGTAAAAACTAGATATCATTGAGATGGGAGCTATCTCTGTGGGCCCGGCTGTGAATACTGTGTGGTAAAAAATGTGTTTCTTTATTATTGGACATGGGGTTGTCAACTGAAACCTAAGTTTTTGACCTTGACCTTTGACATAGGAAGTTGTACATACATTATGACACACCCTCTGGTGTTGGTTAATATACATGTCAAGTATAAACTTTGAAATCATAACGGTTCTCTAGATATAGAGTGGACACAATTTGTTACGGACGGACGGATGGACAGACGGACAGACTAATCACTATAGGGCGTCTCCCATTCGGCGGGGCCCTAATTACTCTGTATTTTGTATGCATGTGATGATCATGAAGAACTGGTGAACAAATTAGTTTACGTTTTTGATTTGTAAATGGGGCCCTAATTTAAAAAGACAACCTCAACATTGATGTTGGATCATTGCTGTACCTCAATGTGGACCAATTTGAAAATTGGCCTAAAATTTTTAAAAATAACTAAATACATTGGGCTCAATCACCAACAATGATATAAACCCTTTTGGATATACATGTAAATGTGGACCAAAATTCAAAATCCCTCTAGCAACATTAATTTTTGAACCCTTTAAAAAATGGGCCCAAAATTAAAAAGCCACCATCCAACATTAATTTACAGTAGGTCCCTTGTTGGAACCTCAATGTAGACTAATTGGAAAATGGGGCCCAAAATTTCATAAACCATTGATCAAGTTCATATTTTGAATTTATACATTTGGACCTCAATGTCGACAATTTTGAAAACAGGGCCCAAAAATCATAATCCATAGTGGTAATTGGAAAAAAGGCCCCCCTAATTAGTTTAGTTTAAACATATTTTGTTTATAGTGGATTTGGAAACAAGTTTTTGCAACTTATATTAATCCCTTTCCACTTTGGCGGGTGCGAGTGCTGCTTTGTAGCACCCTGTTGTGATTGATTGATTGATTGATTGTTGGTTGCTTAACGTCCAGTGGCAAATATTTCATGCATATTCAGGACGAGAACAAATTAACAATAAATACAATAGGTAGGTCCTGTAATAGAGGCCGTCCGGGATGAAGGTCGGGGAAATTAGGACTGCCACGGGAAAATGAGGGTAAATTGGATAAGGACAGAAATTTAGCCTTGCTACAGGCCACCTACGGACCCCTCAGAGAGTTGTTGCAAGGGTTCTTAACGTGCAAAGAACGTGGCACTCTCTTTACACGAGGCATCGGATTTAACGTCCCCATTCTGACCGGACGTGACTGCGAACTTGTACATCCCGCACAGCCAAACGGACGCCCCACTTTAGCGAGGGATTTACCGCCGGTCGGGGGAAGACCAATGGTGACCATACTTCTATTCTCCAGTCACCCTTGGGGGGTCCTCTGTATTTTAATTCATATCCATATATTTTCTTACAATGATTTTGATGGTGTTGTTACAATTATGTTAAGAATTGGTAAATAAATATTTCTGTCAAATCTTTTTATATCTGACTATAGTTGGTTTACCTGCGACATAGTAGGTGAACCCATAGATGCTAACTGTTCGTTGAGGTGGGCAAGACCGTTTCCAACTACAATGGAACCCCAAACAGCTCTAACATTTATATCGTAATGTCTTGTTCCATCAGTTTTTAGTTTTGGACTTGTTTCCATGTGAACTTTGAGTTTACATCCTTGACATCTAGCCAAAAGTATCACTGCTAAACCATAATGAGCAACCTGGGATTCAAGTACAATAGGCTCTCATCCAGCGATCTACCAATTGTCTAGTTTTTTCACAAGTAACGGCATGCATTGTGAGTTCTGCTATATGTTTTTGTAGACAGTTCAAGTTTATTATCCTGTATCCATTTGCAGCAACATTTTGTACCTCAAAAGTTTTCAACTCTCCATCAATTGTTCTATACACTTGATACTGTTTCCTGGTGCATCTCCTCAGAAGGTTTATTCGTAACCTGTTATAGGCACTTCTCTTACGTTGTGTACGTATACAAATTTTTGTCATGTTAGTCCCTCCTTTCAATTCACATTGGTATATAGTCTTCAATTTGCCGGAATTCACCCTAATACTTCTCCGTCCTGATCTGTACCTTCCAGATGGTAATCCAAACTGGTGAGAATCCTTAATTTTTCTAGCCATTTGAAATTATCCTATCTTAATGTATATATGTTGTCTAACCTTGCATTCTGACATTCAACTGCTTCCCATAATATTTCTTACTTATTAAACTTACTTTACAACACTATTTTTATATATAAAAACCCAATATATTATTATTATCATACTCAACTACGATACACCCCCCCCCAAAAAAAAAACAAAAAAAACGCAATTTTATTAAAAAAATTGATGTTGATGTTGACATACTTGATCGTAAAGATCAAACCAATTTAAGGACTTTTACAGGAGATCAAAACATGTCTCAAGTAATCGGGAGTGGGGCTGTATGGGTTGGGACACATCTTACCACTATTCATTATAAATTCGTTGGTATCTTTTGTTATTTTATGTGAATAACTTGCTTTCTGTTTGTGTAGACGAAAAGATCAGCTGAACAACGTTTCCGGTTTAAACCGGATATGTCTACATAAAAAAATGTTCCCTGAAATAGTGATAAAAATTAGTTTATTCACGATCAGACTGGTACAAAACGATAACATTCAATTTAAACATTGTGTACAATTCTTATAAATGTTAAGATATATAACATTGTAAGTTTAAAATCTGCGGATAAATATTGATAACGAAACCGAAAGAAGACATGGAAAGGAACGTAAACAAACATGTAACATGTGAAACTAGATAGATGGTAAATGTTAAATGAGAGCTTTGATTAAAAACTTAATAAGTAATAATAATTCCCAATGTCATTTATTTTAAGATCATATCTTTTATGCCTGCTGATATTGCATAGAAAATCAATTTCATCAATCCAGCCCAGGAAACTCGTTGAACAAAATGGCTGCAACACGTTTTCACTCATGTTTCAACTTCTTCGGACAAGTTATAATTATTTCGATCTTGAATCCTATTTTAATTTCTAGCATCCACTAGATATGATCACAATTTATCGAATTAAAATAGATGTGACTAGAAATTGTGTTCCAATCTCTTCAATCATTTTTTTCCTGAGAAGTGTTGGCTGAAAAAGCAAAGGTATTTGAATTTATGCAGACATATAATCGAAACAAGTTATTTTGTACTCTCCATATAATTTGTATAATTCATATCCTCAATTTAACTGTATTATATAAGTTTTTGACAATAAGTTTCCATAAGGTTCAACCAATCCACATTTGGACGCCATTACTAAATTTCAGTTTGTTATGATGAACCTTAAACGAGATGTCCAGTTTTGTTTCTGCAATGAATAAAAGTTCTACGATTTTATCAGCTAATATTTTTTTTTTTATTTCATCAAATTTATACCTGATGGTATTGATGTTAAGGTATGCTGTAATAAATTTTCTTGGGTGTAGTTTTCGCACATTTCTCAGATTGGAAAACACCGTGTTGACATCGGAAATCTCCTCAAATGAAGAAGGGAGATAACTCTGGCAGGGTGCGTTTGACTTCTCCTCCAGACTAATGTCAAAAAATGAATTAGTAAATTGTGGCAATGTACACGATTTGCAATACCAGCTATCTGATGTTTGAGATAATCTATTGTATTCCGCTTTAGGTAAGTCAATACACTTCACATGAAACCAATTTTGAAATTCGTCAAATATGCCTCGCTGATTTTTTCTAACAGCTTTGCTGCAAACGCCACATGGAAACTTTGTGGGACCTGGGTTTAAAGAAATGTCTCCACTCAATATCAACAGTAAACACATAAAATAAGATTGAATGTTTATTACTTTTCTTATTAGTTTTATTATTTTTGTATGGCCGCCATTGATGTTGTGTAAATCGTATCGGGGGTAGAGTGAATCTAACACAAAATCATTTAGAATGGCTTGCTTTCCTGTTTTGACTATAAATGTTTCACAACTAATTTTGTTTCCGGGATGATTCTGATAGTTTTGTATGATATCATCTGGTGTTAAACGGTTTATTAAACTAAAAACGAGGAGCGTGAATAGGCTCCCGACTACTCCTGGCGCCATAACTCCTGGTATGGGTTATGAATGAGCAAAGAATTCAAAAACGCCTTTCTCAAAATGTGGGAAGATCGTAAATCAAAAATTGTTCTTTACAAAAATTTAAGAAATTGGTGGGACGTTACCAAGCACTATATACGGGCGTTTTGTGTGGAAATATCCGGCAAATTAAATATAAATGATAACAAATTTAAACAAATGGAAAACGAACTTGAGCATTTAAAATCTGACACGGTCAATTTAAACATATCAAAAACTATTGAACTTGAAAAAAATATAAAGGAAATTTACGAAATAGAAGGCTGAAGCTGCTAAGATAAGATCAAACTGTAAATGGGTTGAAGAAGGGGAAAAATCCTCCAGATATTTCTTTCAATTAGCTAAAATCCAACGGGCAAAGTAAATTGTGGAATAGGATAAAATGTGAAGATGGTACCTTTAAATCTGATATCGATTCTATTTTAGATGAACAGCTCAAATTTTACGACACATTATTTAAAAGCGAAGGCTGGGACGAGGAAAAAGGTAACTGGCTACTACAGTTTATAGAAAGCACATAAGATGAAAACGAAAAATCAAATTTAGAAAAAAATATAGAATACTCTGAGATTTTACAAGCTGTAAAAAGTCTTAAAATGCACAAGTCTCCTGGTGAAGATTTTATTATAGCTAACTTTTATCAGATATATTGGGATGTTATTAAGGACCAATTTACAGATTTTGTAAATGAAAGTGGTTCGCTTGGTGAATCACAAAGTAGGGGAATGATATCTTTACTTTTTAAAGGGGACGAACGAGAGAACTTAAAACATTGGAGACGTTTAACTGTACTTAATTGTGACGATAAAATAATAGCTAAAATCTTATCATTCAGATTAAAAGATTTCTTACATAAATTAATACATCCAGACCAAAAAGGTTTCGTATAGGGTAGAAATATCAGTGAAGCAAACAGCTTAGTCCAAGATATAATACACTACATTGATATAGAAGACAGAGAGGGGGTTATTGTTTTCTTAGATCAGCAAAAAGCTTTCGATCGAATAGAATTAGGATGGTTCCTAGCTTGTTTGAAAAAATTCAATTTTGGACCGAAATTTAGTATGTGTGTAACCGGAGAGCATGATTTTCATTTTACAAAATTGCTTGTCTCCACCGGGACTCGAACCCGGGACCTTTGTGTTACAAGGGAGCGCGTTAACCGACTGAGCTAAAGAAGTACTTCCTTAGATGAACCGCTTACGGCTGACTTAGTATCTACTAATGACGGGAAGCAATCCCGTCACAATTCCCCCACCTCAAGAGTCATCATACCAATATGCCTCTCACAACACAATCCCTAGCTAGAATTCCTCTCTAACCACCGTGGGTTTTTAGTTGGGCGCCAAATGTAATCGGAGAGCATGATTTTCATTTGACAAAATCGCTTGTCTCCACCGGGACTCGAACCCGGGACCTTTGTGTTACAAGGGAGCACATTAACCGACTGAGCTAAAGAAGTACTTCCTTTGATTAACCGCTTACGGCTGACTAAGTATCTACTAATGAAGGGAAGCAATCCCAACACATGTGGTTAAACATGTTATTGAAAGATTCAAAAACATGCATTAAAACAAATGAATTTGTTTCTAAATATGTTCCAATTTCACGATCAGCACGGCAAGGCTGTCCAATAGCACCTCTGCTTTATGTTATTCAAGCTGAGCCAATGGCTTGTGCAATAAGGGCTAATAAAGACATTGAAGGCATTTAGTTATCTGCTAATACATATAATCATTAAACAAAAATCAGTCTCTTTGCAGATGACACTCAATTATTGAATAAATCGAAAAATCAGTTGAAATGTCATTTGAAATTTTAACAATATACGAATTTGCTTCTGGGGCTAGAATTAACTACGATAAAACAAAAGGTTCGTTTATAGGGAGGTTAAAAGGCAAAAAACCTAGGTTTACTAAAATTAAATGGGTGAAACACAACGTTAAAACTCTAGGGGTCCATCATGGATATGGAATAGACAATATTATGATTTGGAGTGATAAAATCATTAAAATAAAAAGTTGTCTGGAGGTGTGGAAAACCAGAACTCTGACCTTTACCGGCAAAACTCTCATTGTTAAAAGTATGATCTTGTCCTTAATTGGGTTTGAAATTGACAGTCGTGGGATTCCAAACCAATATCTAAACGAAATAAACAAACTCATTTGGGCGTTTATTTGAAATTTTTAAATTTTATTTTATAACGTTAACCAAATAGATAGGAATGTTTGTTGCTTAGACAATAACAAGGGAGGGATTGGTATGATTAACACTTTTTCTTTTCTAAAGAGTAGACAAATAAAATGTTTATACAAGATCATTCACTCAGATGAAGAAACTTGGAATATTTTGGGTAAAAACTGGTTAAAAAAATTTGATGTAATATTTGATGAACAGTATTTCGTATGTAGATGCACAGATCTATCTAATTTTAGTCTACCATCAATTCCACCGTTCTATATAAATGCCCTTAACTCTTTATCAGAACTAAGAAAAATATATATACCTTATACAAAGTAAGAAATACTGAAAACTCGACTTTTTTGTAACTATGATATTAAATTCAAAAGAAAATCTCTATATTTTAAATCGTTCATCAAGAGTAAAATAACAACTTTTAGTTACATATGGAATCTTGAAACAAATACTTTCCAAAACTGTAATACTATATATAACCGACTTATTGATAACAGAAATTGCATAGCCGAATATTCAAAAATAAAAAAAAAACATACCTAAAATGTTCATAGATATACTAAGGTGTATTAACATTTTTACCGAGTCAAAAGGTCAATTTGTTAATTAAATTAGACAACTTAGATCTGTACACAATTTCAGGTATTGAAATTAATCCCAAAAAATTAAAACCGAAAGATATTCAACACGTATTTTATCAAAATACTATACCTAAGGCACAATTAAAATGGGAAACTGAGTTTGCTATACGTATCGACTGGAAATCGGTTTGGGGTATTTTAAGAAATCTCTGTATAAAAAATAAAATTTGTAAATTCCATTGGAAGTCCAGTCATAACATTATTTACACCGAATCTAGACTACATCGATTTCAGCATTCTTTGGTTCAAGGTAACTGCCATTTTTGCAAAAATCACATTGAAACACAAAATCATTTTTTTATAATTGTAAAAAGATCTACACTTTAATATTAGAATTAATAACTATATTCACAAAAGTACGGTTAACACGTGAATTAATTCTTCAAGAGAGAAATATGATTCTAGGTATTTATGACAGGCCTTTAATATGGAAACTTCGAAATCTAATAAAGTTTGAAAACATCACTTGCAATAATAATAGAATTATTAGACAATTTTATTGTGAACTAAAAGAAAATATCGTTTTACGTTTAAATTATTTACAAAATAAAGAACGAGATATCAATAATGATCTGGTACACTTATTATATCAGATAGGTAATAATTAGGTCAAGTATGTACTTTTACTTTTTCAAGTTAACGTAACGATACATTCAATTGAAAAAAAAGGTGATTATGTCTACCTTCTTACTACATTTACATGGTTTATGTATAAAAAAATAGAGCAATGTATACAAACTGATTACAAACTTACCTTGTTGTAGACAGGTATCACTGTTTATAGATCTGGTGTGATCGATTTAATGTATTATGTTGGGTGTGTTTGACTTTGTGTTAAATTGATACAAGAAAACTGCAATATATAATTTTAGAAGTAAAAAGGACATTTATCTCGCCAGTTTTCTCTGGACAGGAGTGAGAATGTAATACAGGGACCCTAAGTATGCTCCCCTGGGCTACCAAGGTAATTGTAACAGGATATTGGAAATAAATTGTATTTGAATTAAAATACAAAAAAAAAAAAGGTTATAGGTGTCTTTTTGACATTGTGTCATAGATCAAATTTATTCCATTGAGGTGTGTTTGCTTGTTTTTGTTAATATGTCTTTTTGATTGAGAAGGGCCATTTCAATTGATTTTTATAGTGTGTCTTTCTGTGTTGTGGTTTTGCACTGCTGTTTCGGGTTGGATGAGGGTTGGTGCCTGTTGAGGCGTTTGAGCCCGCTGCATTTGTTTGCTCCTGTCCTGGGTCAGGAGCCTGCTTCAGTGGTTGTCGTTTGTTGATGTGGTTCTTAAGTGTTTTTCGTTTTTTTAAGTATATTAGAACGTTGGTTTTCCTGTTTGAGTTGTTTTGCACAAGTCATTGTGGGACCCTTTGTGGCTTGCTGTTTGGTTCGGTACAGGGCTCCGTGTTGAAGGCCGTTCTTTGACCTATAGTTGTTTACTTTTTACACATTGTGACTTGGATGGAGAGTTAGCTAAAGTATCTGCGATTTACAAGGGCAAAGGTCAACAAAGAAATAAAAAAAAAGAAAAATTTATAAACTGATATCAATTACAAATTGGTTCAATAAGATCTTGAAACAGATGATTTTCAAATACCCACATAACTACACGATACTTATAGTTTGACCGATCACCAGTAGGATTTCAAAAAGAAAGATTCAAATCAACTTCTTCGTATCTATAATAAACTAGTGAAAAATCTAGACCAGAGTGAAGTTGTACGGTTTGTGTTTCGTGACATGTCTCAAGCATTTGATCGAGTGACACATGGGATTACTATATAAACTAAACAATTATTGGTTTAAAGGAAATCTTCAAAATTTGCCCAAAAATGTTGTTCCAAACAAGATCAGTCCTTGTTTAGATGACACTTGCTTGTACTGTAATATTGACTGAGTCCTTAAATGACGATCTGGAATCTTTGTGCAACTTGTCTACTGACTGGGATGTAACATTTAACGCTGCCAAGATCAAATCTATGTATTTTAATAGGAAAAAAGCAATTATGGTATCACATCACTGTAAATGAATGACATTCCCTTGGAATATTTGTCTAAGCATAAAACAAGAATGTGTCCATAGTACACGGATGCCTCACTCGCACTATCATTTTCTATGTTCAGTGGACCATGAAATTGGGTCAAAACTGTAATTTGGCATTAAAATTAGAAAGATCATATCATAGGGAACATGTGTACTAAGTGTCAAGTTGATTGGACTTCAACTTCATCAAAAACTACCTTTACCAAAAACTTAAACCTGAAGCGGGACAAACGGACGGACGTACGAACGGACGCACAGAACGAAAAACATAATCGTGGTCTAGTTGTTCCATATAATGCTAAATAAACATACCATATTAGAAAAAAAATATACTATAGCCTGGAAGCGCATTAAAATCATGAAATATCTAACAATTTAGATTGACAAAGATTCTTTAGTAAAACATGTTTGGCATAATACGACCCATTTCGGAATATGGGAAAATTAATTGGAAAAAAGTAGCCAGAAAGAATTTGAATCAAAGCTAAAGCTGCTCGAATAATTACTGGTCTCAGAAAAGCAACCTCAACATGCTCAATGGAAAGTTTACATTGGAAGGGATTTCCTCCATAATAGACGACACAAAAATTGACTTACAATATTTGCATACGGTCTTGCAAAGCCCCAGAACACATAGCTGTAGAGGTCAAATTGTTATACATACAACCCCCTTATGTCGTATTCTCATATGATGTCCTTCTTTCGCTTTGTAAACAAAGCCGTGTTCTACTTAGCACAAAGTATGTTTGACAAATGCGCACAAACTTACTGCTCACATTCTAGTTATTCGTGGCTGTTCCTTCCATTAAGCTAAACTCCCCCGTAAATGCACATGTACGATGACTCAAAATGTATACAACAGTATCTCCGTTGACAATTGAACTAAGAGTAGAGTATCAAGGGGCATTTTATAAGATAACTGACCACTTTTTGGAACAAAATGCTGTTAGGCAGTATATTAATCAATCTATGACTGATGGTGAAACAAAAAGGGTATTAAGGCATGAAATATGTGATATAAAAGTTAGTTCTTCATTCTAAATTCACAGAAGGGAACATCTTTAATTTTGAAGAAAAAAAATGAACAGTCTCAGTCTGATGAAGAACGTTTTCAAATTGATGAGGACATACATGTAACCCAAGACCCAAAAACAGCCAAAACAACCTAGATTTGAGGAGCCGCCTATCAAGAGAGAGTATGAGAAATTAGCACTGGCCAGAATTGAGCCAAGAACCAACCAGAAGACAGTATGAGGTGTTAAACTACTTAGTGGTAAAAAGCATAAACTGGAGTCGTCCTTCCAGCTCGTTGTACTGGTCCTAGTACTCTTTTTGTTTCGGTTTAATTCAGACTAAATATATTTAGAAGAAACGTGATAAGACGTTTTCTTCTTAACTGACATAGGGGGTCACCACTTTCAATTTGTAGTCCACTTATACCAGCAGTTGTTTTGGGCAGCTGAACATATTCTTAAGACTTGTGCTTATATACTATTTAATTTTATTATAAGTTAGTGGGAGGCTGAACTATAAACTTCACGACCGTGGTCAATCTTTCACCTCATCATTGTTATATTAATATATATATATATATATATTGGTCGCAGAGGGGAACTGTTCGCATCCAATATAGTACCAGTTAATAATGTCATGCATTTCAACACTCATGAACACCTAATTTCTATAGACTGTACATGTTATAACCATGTAAGTGTATTCCTTCTGCAAGTATTGCTAACTTAATTTTACCCGATAACCATATGGCGCTGTCATCATCAAATAATGACATAGCACAGTACTTTAATTTTTTGGATATACCATTCACTATGATGTTAAGCATGTTAAAAAGTGTAGGACTTATACAGCTACCCTGTGATGTACTATTCTGAATTATAAGTATTTCAGAGTAAGTATTATTGGATTTAACTTGTATTGTTCGATCACTAAGAAAATCCTTTACCCAACCCAACATATAACCGCTTATACCAAGTAAAGCCATTTTGATTAACAAATCATTTTTCCAAACCATATCAAATGTCTTTCGAAAGTCTATAACTACACCAACTGTGAATTTTTTTTTTTACAATTGAATATCAAAATCAATTCTAAGTATTTGCTATTTTGGATTTCTATTTTATATAAACCCACTCTGATTTGGTGTATAGAAATAATTTGTTTCTAAATACCAACGAAATCTATTTTTAACCATTTTCTCAAAACTTTTATGTAAGATTGATTGATTGTTGGTTCCTTAACGTCCAGTAGCAAATATTTCATGCATGTTCAAATTAACAATAAATACAATAGGTAAGTCCTGTAATAGAGGCTGGTCGGAATGAAGGTCGGTAAATTTGGACTGCCAATAGAAATTGAGGGTATAATGGATAGGGGCAGAAATTTAGCCTTGCAACAGGCCACCTATAGACCCCTCAAAGAGTTGTTGCAAGGGTTAGTAACGTGCAGAGTGCATGGCAGACTATCTTCACGAGGCATCGGATTTAACGTTCCCATTCTGACCGGACGTGGCTGCGTACTTGATACATCCCGCACAGTCAAACGGACGCCCCACTTTAGCACGGGCTTTACTGCCGGTCGGAAAAAGACCTGTAGTGACCGTATTTCTATTCTCCATTCACCCTTGGGGATAATTTGATGTGAGGGCTATTGTTCTATATGACTTTGGGTCTGTTGGTTTTTTCCAAGTTTAAGTTCTCGTGAAATATTTGAATGTTTCCATTCTCTTGGAGCCTTTTGTAAAAACCATACTCTATTAATGAATAAAAATAACACTGATAGTTTTTGTCAGTAAATTTTTTAACATTAAATACGTAATTCTAGCTATTCCAAGGGAGGTACAAATGTATCAGATGGATCAGTGATAGCATCTTTGAGTTCTTGCGTAGAAAAGGGTACGTTTTAACTATCAGAGTTATCTCTATAATATTGTAATAATTTAGAGTACTCGTTTGTCTATATCTTGACTCTAGTTTAACAGTTTTAAGATTGAATGACTGATTGATTAGTGATTTCTTTATGCCGTAAAAGGCTATATTGCGAAGAGAGCGAATTCATATATTTTAACAAATGACAGTTTTCAAAATTCAGTTTTAAGAGTAATTATCATTACTTTTGACTTAAGCATAATTTGTAGCAAGTATATCAACTTTGTCATGAGAATATTCATATTAAGTCTTATTATATATAAGGGTTGGCACATTTAGTTTTTAAATGATTCACCTACATGAAGCATTGATTTCACTTTGTCCACACCTATTTTAATGTAATATCATTATTGAGGGAGTAACATTAGCCCTCCCAGTACATGGCCTGTGCAGATTTTATAGTTTTCCTGCAAATTCTTTCTTTTTCTCTATAATTTGTTAAAAATGCACCAAGAACTGTATGTTAGGCACGACATTTACAAGTATTTCTGTCTTTAACACATTTAGTATATTCAAGTGTCCACCGTGATACTTGTGTTTTTTTAAGTGTATTAATTTTTAGTTTGACTGCGATGCACTCCGCAGCTATTTGTAGTATTTTATTAGTTACTAGTAATATGTTTCTTTTTTATTGTTACAAATCATATCATGACTCAAATGTTCAGTACACTTGCTGGAGAATGCTTTGCTGGAGAATGCTTTGCTGGAGAATGCTTTGCTGGAGAATGCTTCCCAGTCAACTTTCTTGTGATTCTGTTTGATCAGTTTTTTATTTATCCTTAGAATTCATATTTACAACATGATGGTCACCTACTGGTCAACAGACCATGTTATTTTACTAGCTAGACTAGAACTACAAAATGACAAGTCAACAGGTTCCAGCTTCAGTGTACTGGGATAACACCTTGTACCTGAACCATCTCAAAGAAGTACAACATCTCCGTATTTGGGGAAGGAAAACAACTCTCTTTCTTAAGTATCAACATGCTTACCACCTAACGTAGTGTGGTGTGCATACAGTCTCCTCAAAGTAAAAATATCACTTCTATTTGTTCAATTATTTGGTTATACTGTGGTAATTTTGTATCTGATGCTGTGTCATAGAGATTGGCTTACGTTATATTATTGTCATCATAAATAAACAAGATATTTCTAATACACTATTAATGTCCATTTTTCTTCTTTGGGAGGTTTTCTATGACATAAATTGCTGCAACTCCATGTCATTTTGTTATTTTGTCTTGTTCATTTTTTACACAAAATTTCTTGGAAGGAAATTGTATTATGTTTGTACATAATTGATTGATTGGTGATTGCATTACGTCCAGTGGCAAACATTTCATGCATGTTCAGGACGAAAACAAATTCATAAAAAATACACATGATACAATAGGTAGGTCCTGAGATAGAGGCCGTTCGGAACAAAGGTCGGGGTAAATTAGGACTGCCAATGGAAAATGAGGGTATAATAGATAGGGACAGTAATTAAGCCTTGCAACATGCCACCTACGGACCCATCAAAGAGTTGTGGCAAGGGTTATTAACGTGCATGGCACTTTCTCTACACGAGGCATCGGATTTAATGTCCCCATTCCGACCGGACGTGGCTGCGTACTTGATACATCCCACACAGCCTAACAGATGCCCCACTTTGGCAAGGGTTTTACTGCCGGTCGGAAGAGGACCTGTAGTGACCATATTTATATTCCCCAGTCACCCTTGGAGATATGTTTGTACATAAATCAGGCTGTTAGTTTTCTCGTTTATACTGTTTTACATTTGTCACTTCGGGGTCTTTTATCGCTGACTATGCGGTATGGGTTTTGCACATTGTTGAAGGCCGTACGGTGACATATAGTTGTTAACTTGACTATGTAAGTTGGTCTCTCATGGAGAGTTGTGTCATTGGCAATCATACCACATCTTCTTATTTTTATATATCTAGTTTACCTTGGGACATTGATATATATTTAGCAGCATTATTATTAATGTCACGACAGTTGAAATGCACAATACTGAACATTTTGATGTATAATGAAAAAAATCGTTATATTTAGTAGCCATTTTTTTGTTATATAGCTTATTCTTTGATACTTGATGATATATATTGTTTCATTTCAGTAGTAGCTCTACTAGCCATTGCTAAACCTAGTGGTAAATCAGAGTGAGACTCAAACATTTGTTTTACAACTATTCCTACAAAACTAAAATAATGTCTATAGGTATAGTATATAGGAGAGCTCATTGTCTGTTGCATCACTACACTGACTACAGTTACTAGGTCCTGGATAGTACATCTATCCTTTTACTTCTGTAATATAAGGTTGTTCGGTGTGAGCCAATGCTCCGTGTTGAAGGCCGTACCTTGACCTATAATGGTTTACTTTTATAAATTGTAACTTGAATGGAGAGTTGTCTCATTGGCACTCATACCACATCTTCCTATATCTATTAACTAGATTGTTGACCTCTTATAGTTATGTCAGTTACTTTAAGGCTTTTTTTGGCTGAACTAGTTTTCAGTTGGTTAGTTGCTTGATGTAGAGATATTTTACGGCCAACATAAGGGCCATTTTTTGCTGAGTCCTTGCAGGTAATTCCTTGTCTTTTGACAATTGATCACCTTTACAGTTTACACACGTCAAAATTTGTGAGTTACACTGTTGGTTATCATGTTCTTCTCCACATTAAATACATTTTTTGGCTTATAAAATTGAGAATGGAAATGGGGAATGTGTCAAAGAGACAACAACCCGACCAAAGAGCAGAAAAAAAGCCCAAGGCCACCAACAGCGAGAAAATCCCGCACCCGGAGGCGGGCTTCAGCTGGCCCCTAAACAAAAATGTGTACTAGTTTAATGAAAATGGACGTTACACTAAACTCCAAAACATATAAATAAACTAAAATTAAAAAACACACAAGACTAACAAAGGCCAGAGGCTCCTGACTTGGGACAGGCGCAAAAATGCGGCGGGGTTAAAAATTATTATTGTTTTGCCATATGTCCAAACCACTGACGCTTGAAGGTCTTTTGGTTTTGGTACATAAAGTTTCGTATTGTAAGTTCTTTTTAACCAATTGTAATAGTTTCTGGAAGTTGGGGGTATCAAAAACAGTTTTTTATATATTTTGGTGGTTTTTTACTTTAAGGTCTTTTTCAAAGTATGACATATTTGTACCTTACTCAATTTCTGCAACTTGAAAATCGATAGCATGTCTTCATCTGCAACATTAACATCAAAAGGCACGTTGTATATAACTTCAATTTAAGTTACAGATCTGGGCACACTTGTTCTTATCTGTAATTCACCAATAAGTTTTACGCACTGTAGTTGTAACCATTGTACCTCGTTGTAACACTTAACTGATAATTTGTCACTGTTTAGTAGTTTTATTCTTTTTGTAGTACCAACTGTTTGAAGCATAATCTTTTTGATTTTAATTTTGTTTTGGGATCTGAATTAAACTTCTGGTTCCTTGGGCATCTTTTTGCATTGCGTATACTGTTCCCCAGTTGATTTTACTTTTTGGTTGTTGATGGTTCTACCTGCTTCCTGTTGCATGTCTACTGCGGCAGTTTGGATAGCCGAGTCTACCACTTCAATCGCTGTTGTGGCAATACTGGCTTCTGATGAGCTTAAAACATGTAGATGTCCGTTCCACCTTCCACTGGGCATTTATTTTCCTTGTGGAGGGTGAAGGTTTCTTCTTTTTTGTAGCCTTATTGGGTTGTGTTCCTTTCTTTGTATTGCGTTCTTAAAATTGATTCCATGTGAGTTTGACTAATACAGTGCTGAACATTACTATGAGATCCCAAGTCTATTTATTCTCCTCTTAACTATGTGTCCAAGCATCTCTGTTAATTTAACTGGAAGTTCCAGTGTTGTGGTATAATTAAGTTGAGGTCAAGGAGCGATGTTTACTGTTGTCATATAAAACAGCTACAAGTATAAAACAACACAGAAATCTGCTGAACATGTTTTGTGACCGTGCATTAATCTGGTAGTCAAACTACTTGTCACTTGTTCTTTCCCTTCACATTTTCATTAAAGATTTTGAAATGCCATCGTGAATCAACCTCTCGACCGACCGAAAATAAAACTAGGAAAAATAAAAAAAAAAAATAATCAGTTTACTATACTAAAAACTTCTCGAGTGGGTTTTCTTTTACTGATTTTGCGATGGCCACTTTACTTCGATTGCTTGTTAGTTGCTAAACGTCCAGTGGCAAATAATCCACTCATATTCAGGACGAGAACAATTTCACAATAAATATAATAGGTAGGCCTTTTAATGGGGGCCATCCGGAAAGAAGGGCAGAGAAATGTGGACTTCCACTGTAAAATAAGGGTATATTGGATAGGGATAGGAAATTTCCTTTAAAACAGGCCACCCAACGACCCCTCCCAGAGTTATTGCAAAAGTCATTAACGTGCAAAGAGCTTGGCACACTCTTTACAAGAGGTATCGGATTTAACGACCTCATTCTGTCCGAACGTGGCTATGTACTTGTAAATCCTGCACAACTCAAGTGTTTTCCTGTCGATCATTACAATTGCTTTTATTTAAGAACAAATTTTCCAAAGTTGCCATATTTATAATAGTTCAAAAACATGCACACTGAATTTTTTTCAGAATGAGTGTTTTCTTAAATTAAAAAAAAAATCTCCAAACCGAATTATGACTTTTAGGACGTGACTTTTTCTCCTGTGAATTCTGTCCCACACTCTTCGTTTAAACGTGCCGCGTTGTATGAATTCCAAACAACGTCCGGTCAAACCATTGCTTCATTGAGGTTCCTTACTCTTCGTTTAAACGTGCCAGTTGTATGAATTCCAAAGAACGTCCGGTCAAACCATTGCTTCATTGAGGTTCCTTACTCTTCGTTTAAACGTGCCAGTTGTATGAATTCCAAACAACGTCCGGTCAAAACATTGCTTCATTGAGGTTCCTTACTCTTCGTTTAAACGTGCCAGTTGTATGAATTCCAAACAACGTCCGGTCAAACCATTGCTTCATTGAGGTTCCTTACTCTTTGTTTAAACGTGCCAGTTGTATGAATTCCAAACAACGTCCGGTCAAACCATTGCTTCATTGAGGTTCCATACTCTTCGTTTAAACGTGCCGGTTGTATGAATTCCAAACAACGTCCGGTCAAACCATTGCTTCATTGAGGTTCCTTACCGATAAACCTCAATTTGACAATGGTATTCTAAATTTCCCGCCATCATCCCACTTGTTCACCTACTACAGGTCACACATATTTCTTTCGTTCTAGACAGGCAATCACATATGTGCCACTGGACGTAGATCATGATTTGAGCAAGTAATGCTATCGACTTTTGAACACGTAGCAGAACGTCAAAATTATTTCAATTTCTACTACCTTAAACTAATTTTTTTTCGACATGTACCTTTAACCACAAAATTGTTTTTCAACTTGCAAGAGCTTATTAGAACAAAATAAAAAATTGGGGTAAAGAACATCTTATCGAGTTATTTGCCAGAAAATAAGTTTATCAAACGCAGTTGTATACTTTATTTATATTGTGCTAGACAAAAAAGACTTATTTTGTATTATATATACAGTGTATGGAGTATAATTAAGAGAAAGCAGATGAATTTGGAAAAAAAGAATCCGGGTCTGTTCGCCCTATTACCTGTTCGTCCTAATATCTGTTTGCCCTGATTTTTTTTTTAAATTGTATTGTTGTACAAATATAGATTATAGCAAGGTTCGAGGGATGATATTGACCATGGACAAATAAGAGGTTTGAAATGAAAATCATATAATTTTTATCATTTACTTTTAATTGTTTTGAATGTCCCACTTAACATTCTGTTAATGTATATAGATATAAGAAGATGTGGTATGAGTGCCAATGAGACATCTCTCCACCCAAGTCACCATTTGTAAAAGTAAACCATTAAAAGTCAAAGTACGGCCTTCAACACGGAGCCTTGGCTCACACCAAATAGCAAGCTATGAAGGGCCCCAAAAATGACTAGTACAAAACAATTTAAACAGGAAAACCAACGATCTAATCAATATAAAAAACGACAAACGAGAAACACTTATGAACTACAACAAACGACAACCACTGAACATCACGTTCCTGACTTAGGACAGGTGCAAAAAATGCAGCGGGTTTCAACATTTTACAAAAGTTTTAATCATATATGATTTGAAAAAAAGACGAAATATGATAAATTTTATGTCAGTGGGTCAATTTATGGATACATTCGTGGTTGAAAATTTATTTTAAACAAGTTTAAAAGTTGACGGTATCATTTCCTGTGATTGTCGCTCCAGCAAACATCAGTACTGCCCTTCCTTTATAGTTGTCATGAATTATCTCAGACATTTCATTTGACTTATGAGCAAGAAGTTGATTATCATTTAAAACGGTCCCCAAGGGTGACTGGGGAATAGAAATATGGTCACTACAGGTCTTATTCCGACCGGCAGTAAAACCCTTGCCGAAGTGGGGTGTCCGTTTGGCTTTGCAGGATGTATCAAGTATGCAGTCACGTCCGGTCAGAATGAGGACGTTAAATCCGATGCCTCGTATAGAGAGAGTGTCACGCTCTCTGCACGTTAAGAACCCTTGCAACTACTCTTTGAGGGATCTGTAGGTGGCCTTTTGCAAGGCACAATTTCTGTCCCTATCCACTATATCCTCATTTTCCCGTGGCAGTCCACATTTTCCCGACCTGCAACCCAGTTGACCTCTATTACCGGACCTACCTATTGTATTTATTGTTAATTTGTTCTCGTCCTGAACATGCATGATATATTTGCCACTGGACGTTAAGCAACCAACAATCAATCAATCAATCAATCAATCATTTAAAACGGTTACAATTTTTCTTAAAGTTTGTTATTTTCTTTTAAGACCCCATTCAGATTTGCTTCCTGAGATGTGGACTTTAATACGGCACCATCATCACCCGGCATTTCAAACATTTTATTCATGTTAATATCACCATGGTTGCTAGATTCAAAAGGTGTTTTTGTTTTCAGTCATACCAGTTCCAACTGTTGAAAAAATGTTGGAAATTTCACGTTGTTGTTTGAGTGAAGCAACACTATAATTAACAGCTGGGCCATGAGCGCATGATACGCCCGTCGTCTTGTGTGTGAAATTTTATGCAATAATCATAAATAGTTTCTGACATACGGCCTGACATGCGAAAACCCCCTTTTTTTACAAAAAACTCAATATCTCTAAAATAAAATTTTGAATCAAAACCAAAAAGTATACAGAATTGTAGATTAATATAACTAAGAAGTGTGTAAAATTTTAAGCAATAATCATAAATCGTTTTTGAGATACGGCGCGACATGTGAAAACCCCCTTTTAAAAAAAATAAAAAAATCAATATCTCAAAAATAAAATTTTGAATCAAAACCAAATAGTATACAGATCTTTTGATTAGTATAACTAAGAAGTGTGTAAAATTTTAAGCAATAATCATAAATGGTTTTTGAGATACGGCGCGACATGTGAAAAACCCCTCCCCCTTTTTTTTTAACAAAATACTCAATAACTCAAAAATAAAATTTTGAATCATCACCAAAAAGTATACAGATCTTAAGATTATTATAACTAAGAAGTGTGTAAAGTTTTAAGCAATAATCATAAATTGTTTTTGAGATACGGCGGGACATGTGAAAAACCCCTCCCCCTTTTTTAACAAAATACTTAATATCTCTAAAATAAAATTTTGAATCATCACCAAAAAGTATACAGATCTTAAGATTAATATAACTAAGAAGTGTGTAAAGTTTTAAGCAATAATCATAAATTGTTTTTGAGATACGGCGCGACATGTGAAAAAAACCACACACCTGTTTTAGTTACTAAGTCCCGTAACTCAAAAAGTTTTAATGTTATTTTCACCAAAAAGTATACAGATCGTTTGACAATCATAAGAAACAACTATCTTAAGTTTCATGAAATTTGGATAAGTCGTTCTCAAGTTACGGTGCGACATGTTTACGCCGGACAGACAGACGACATTTGTATACCATAATACGTCCCGTCAAAATTTTGACGGGCGTATAAGAATTGATAGACTGAACATGTTTGTGACCACTTAGCTGTAGTATACGTTCGTCAAGTGTCAAGAAGGATTTAATTGTACTGGGCTCGTAAGGACTGTCGTCTTCTTTTCATTAAAAAAAAACCTTGCTGTAATTTTGTCCAATTCCAAAACAGGAATATCATTAAACTTTTCATAAATCACCATTACCCCTCATCCGTTCGGTGAAAATATTAATACCACCGAGTGTTTTCTTTTTATTTGTGTTGACATGTTTCAGGGAATTCATGAAATCGGTGGCCTTTTGCAAGTCGAATCATATGTCCCTATACATTATATCCTCATTCTCCAGTGGAATTTTTAATTTTCCCGACCTTCATCCCTGACGGCCTTTATAACAGGAAATACCCATTGCATTTAGTCTTAATTTGTTCTCGTCATGAACATACATGCTATATTTGCCACTGTACTTTTAGAAACCATCAATCAATCAAGCAAGCAATCTTTATATATACATTTTAACAATTACAAAACATTCATTAACAACTATAGCAAGATCAATCTCGAGCTGTGCATCACACACCGTTATTTCCTAAAAGGTATTTTAAAGAGCATAGAATTAAAATATTGTAAATAAAATGATATATCTAAAAGACACAATGACACAGCTTTCCACTCGATATTGATCATGTGTGTATACGTCATGATTTCCTAAATATCCTAGTCTTAACATTAATAAATTTTAAAGAGCACCAAAACATAAAATTCTCAAAAGACAATCACTCAGTCATTCATTGTACATTTATACACCATGATTTGGTAAATAGCACTAATATATTCATAATATTCAATGTACAGGTATAAGATAATTGAGTTGCGACGGATAGAAATCGACCTTATGCAAGTGTATCTATACATGTACAGGTATAAGACTTTTATTGATTTTGGAACATTGAAATACGCAATGAAAGATGAATGTATGTCCGTTTTGTAGGGTTCTTATATCAACTCAATTTTCAAACAGATAGACTTCATTTTTTGGGCCCTTTATAGCTTGCTGTTCGGTGTGAGCCAAGGCTCCGTGTTGAAGGCCGTACTGTAATGGTTAATATTACAAATTGTGACTTGGATGGAGAGTTGTCTCATTTGCACTCATACCACATCTTCTTATATCTATTTGCATAGAATTTTTTTTCAACCAGAAATATGTTAACAGATGAATTGGTATTCATTCGCATAAGCTTGATTTCTATCCGACGCAGCTCATATAAAAGCGTTCAATGTTCTATACGATGTCGTTCTGTTTACTACAGCGGTTGGATGTTGTCCAGTGAAATGTCGTTTGGCTTATACATTTTTTAAATGACCTTTATGAATTGTGTTAATTAACCTGTCCATGTTCTAGTTCAAGGTGGTATTTCTTTTCTGCTCCAGGATGGTGCACTTTCTGTTGATGTCCTTCTCCAGATCATGGGCACTTACACTAGTCTACAACTTCGGGTTCTGTCCTTAAGTCAGTAGGAAGCACATAGAAGGGAAACATGCGTGTTTGGCTGCTGTATTGATCCTGTTGTGCCAATCCGGAAAATTAAAATAACATTAATCATATGAAATAAAATATAAAGTTGTACAAAATTTAAGATATACATACAATGTATACATTAAAGTAAAATAGACAGAAAAATAACGCGAATATAAATCGTCGCGCATAATGTAAACCTTTGATCTTTCCTTAGTTAACTACATCAAGGAAATTAGAAAATCGCGAAATTAAATATTCGCGAAATGGACTAGGAAGGGTTAAACGCGAAATAAAGTATCCGCAAAAATAAGTTGATTTACAGTATACTTCATGTATTGTTTGTCAAATTTACACATAAAGTTGCATAGATATCTCACTGATAAATATATCCTATTGAATGATAGTTGTATCTATCTCATTAACAAGTACGCTCCTTCATACTACAGATGGGTGCATCGAAGTTAACTTATATTAGAAGCGGACCTGTTTCCAAGTTTTTTCGGCAGACATAAAAAACAGTCCTAGGACCAAGTCCGCTTTTCAAGTTAACTAGATTGAGGTCCTAGGACTGGTCAGAGCAGTCCTAAATCCTGTCACAGGTTAACTTTGACCAGGCAAGATGACTGTTTATCAAGTTAACTTGCTGTACAGGTTAGGACTGCACCAATCTGTACATGTAATGGTACGGATATAAAAAAGGCTAACAAATATTCACACCTTCAACGTCTTAGTGCGCACTGTCCTTTTGAAGATGCACCAGCTGTCTGCAACATTGATGACGTTGCTAAACTGTTGACGATTGATGAAGGCAGCCAGTTCTTGTAGCTGAGGTGTGTTGGGATGGTCACGTAGTGTGATGAAGGTGTCCCTGATGTGCATAGATGCCAGGAATGGCACTGTTAGAAGCAAACGGGTGTAAAAATGAACTGCTTGTTGTTGTCGATACTCTCTTACCAAACCCTTATCCTGTACATATCTCCAAAAAGCTTGTATCCAATAAAACACACACCCCTTGATGTTGAAATCCGGAAAAAAACACGTCTGTAACCTAGCCAAGCACCTGTGATTAGACCAGTTAAATTAAAACATATATTCTTGTTTTATCATAATTTGTATTCAGCTATAACCACTAGCCAGTGTAATATAAGTTGTCATACCATAATTTCAATATCCAAATTATCTTTCTTTAACAATTGCATAATGCAATATACAACTCAATAACTATTTAATAAGATGTTAAAATAGTAATTAATCCCATTAGGAAGGTGTCAAAGGGTGCTTGCATATATTCAAAAAGACGATAAAGATATTAATACTTTTAATATTTGATGAATATCCAAGTACGCCTATATGATTGCTTTAATTTAGAATCGAATACTTCTTTGTGTACATTATATGAACGAATCTTATTTTTATATACCTTCAACAGTAAAATTACAGAATACAAATTTCGCTAACAATTTAATTATTGATTGTAAATTGGTTGCTTAACGTCCAGTGGCAAACATTTCATGCATCATTAGGACGAGAACAAATAAACAATAAATACAATAGGTAGGTCCTGTAATAGAGGCCGTCCGGGATGAAGGTCGGGGAAATTTGGATTCAGATGTACCAAGAGGTCCTGCGAGAACTCTAAAGAGTTGAAGGGTCCGTAGGCGGCCTGTTGCAAGACTATATTGCTGTCCCTATCCAATACACTCTTCATTCTCTCATGGCAGTCCAAATTTCCCCGACTTTCATCCGGGACGGCCTCTATAATATGTTTCTCTACTAGAACATGCATGAAATATTTGCCACTGGATGTGAAGCAACCAACAATCAATCAATGATATCTCGCTTGGATTGGTCATTTTACGCTTTTAAAGTTTTTGCAACCATTCATACTTCATCCCAGACGAACCCTATGGCATGACTTTTCTATGATATGTATTATTAATTTGTTCTCGTCCTGATTATGCTTTACATGGACGTTAAGCAGCCAACAATTATTACATCTTTTTGTTTGTTTTTGGTGGCCTTATTATAAGTGCAAGGGTCATCATTCACCCCAAATAGCTTAACTAAGAATCATTTCTGGCGGTATGTCATATTTAGAACGTATGATCATCAAGGGTGAGTTGGAAATAGAAATACGGTCGCTACAGGTCTCTTTCCGACAAGCAGTAAAACTTTTGCCGAAGTGGGGCGTCCGTTTCGCTGTACGGGATTTACAAGTACGCAGCCACGTCAGGTCAGAATGGGAACGTTAAATCCGATGCCTCGTGTAGTGAGAGTGCGACGCTCTCTGCACTAAACAACCTTTGCACCAACTCTTCGAGAAGTGCGTATGTGACCTGGTACGTATGTGGCCTGGTGCGAGGCTAAATATCAACCCCTGTCGACTGTGCCCTTATTTTCCCGTACCTTTATTGCGAACCGCTCTATTAATGGACCCGCCTATTGTATTTATTGTTTATTTATTCTCGTCTTGAAGATGCACTGGACGTTATGCAATCAACAATCAATCAAACAGATCGTATGATAAGCCTTCTAAGATATGACTGGTTCATAATATTTGGTCACTTAGGTCTTTTTCCCATGTAAGGTCAGAATTGGGGACGTTGATACCCATGCCTCGTGTACTGCCACACTGTCTGCACGTTTTGGACCCTTGTTATAACACTTTGACGGGACCGTCCCTATCCAATATACCCTAATTTTCCAGTAATAGTCGATATTTCCCTGACCTCCAGATATACAGGACCAAAAGGTCGCATATGCTATTAATTTGTTATAAACATGGATGCAAAATTTGCCACTGGACGATAACAAACCTACTGTCAATTTATGGACAGTCCTCCCTGATTTAATCAATTTATAAAAATATGCAGAATTTATATCATAGTAACTGAAAAATTTCTTTCGATCTTGTGACCTATAGTGTTACTATGATAATAAATCAATTACAACAAGTCTTGTCAGTTGAACGGCAAACGCCTGAATCTGACAGATAAAGGTCAATCTGTCGACACAAAAAGTACCCGTATGTAAAATGTTTACGCCCACCTATAATTTTTTCTACGTCGTCTTTGAGAACGATGTTTCGTTCTGTAGGAAATTAAAACATTAAATTAACTAAAACATAGAATAGAAATTGTAGAAAAACAAATTATAAGATATATTTTCACATGACTGGTTATGCATGATACGCTGGCAATGTGCGCAATGTCCTTCAATCCAAGATTAAAAATTAGTTTGTTTCCTACGTCAAAATGGTGGATTCCAATGTTTACATTTTTCCATCAAAACAAGAGCTGACACAATCTTGTGTCCACTTATGAATATGCAAATTATTTATTGTGTAGGGTAGCTTATCCAATGACATTTACTGTTATGTAAGTGGCTATCTTTCTATGAACATTGTGATGTTACACTATTGTTTCAGAAAAAAGAGTGAAGGTTTGGTACCATTAAAATGTTTAAACCCGCTGCATTTGTTTGCACCTGAATCTGATGTTCAGTAGTTGTCGTTTGTTGATGTGGTTCATAAGTGTTTCTCGTCTCTCGTTTTTTTATATAGATTAGACCGTTGGTTTTCCCGTTTGAATGGTTTTACACTAGTAATTTTTGGGGCCATTTATAGCTTGCAAGGCTCCGTGTTGAAGACCGTACTTTGACCTATAAGGGTTTACTTTTATAAATTTTGACTTGGATGGAGAGTTGTCACATTGGCTCTCATACCACATCTTCTTATATCTATATACATTACCATTCATTGTTACAAAAGTGGGATGTGTGTTGTGTGTATAACTCTGGAATGTTGTGTATTCAATTTTTTACGGTAAAAATCAATGTTATCTTCATTATATTTCCATGCATACACAAGTCATAACAACAAATACATTTTTCATAAAACTTATAATGTAAACAGACATGTTTAACTGTCTACTTTAGCAAAAATTCGTGTAAATAAAGCTGATGGGTCGTTTTAAATTCAAGCACAGCATACAAACACGTTGTCGTTCATTGATGTTTGTTTACTTAAATTGCACATTGTTGTTACTGAATACTTAGAAATAACCAATATTGTGTTGTTATTGTTTAACAGCAGATATGATTAATTTTACAATTGCATTTTAATGCTTTCCAGAGTTGTATAATACACCTTGCCTAAGAAATAGGTCTAGCTAGGTCCAGGGACTTCCTATATTAGGTCATTATAAAAAATTGAGGCTTAAATGATGTAAATTACCATATTTACATTACAGCAATTATTTTTGCATTTGATATTTTTCATATATTTACATAGAGAACAATAGAGTATATGTACATACACGGGTTTAATTCCCACAATAGGCATTAATATTAATAGGTTCGATCAAATAGGGCAGATTGGCCAAAATGTAGTGTCTCTGCATCTACTATGTTGTTCCTAAGTCTCAAAATGCTGTTTGCTGTGGCTAAGTCCCCAACATCTTTCTTTTCTAAGAATACAGCAGCTCCTCTAAGGATTAGTAAGGGTGCACTTTATATATAGTCCAGTGGCTAAGTCCTGTCTTTTTTGTTTCTCTTATTTATATTATTTTATTTCTTATATTTTCTTGTATAAAGCCAAAAAGCTACAATTCCTCTTTTTCCTATGCTGCCAGAAAACAAAAAAATTCTGCAATGATTTCAGTTTATATATATAAAAACAATAAAATTTGGTTGTATAAATGGTGTCACTATGTTTATAATGACCCCTGTAATTTTGAACTGCCATGACTGTCTTGTGCAAAAAATTCATTTTAATAAGTTCCCTAATGAATAGTATATAGATGTATAAAAAAACAAATGTATGTAATGATATATTTTGGGCTATCAAAATAAACTATCAATTCAAAAGTAATTGATGTTTTTTGATTAATTGAAAAATAACTTATTGCAATAATACAAACTAGCATTCTGATGCAATAACATATATAACTGTATGCAGCTTTTTCTGAAAAAGTAATAATCCAGTTATGTCATTTAAAAGAGATTTTTGGTAAAGGTTAGCAAAATTGTCAGTATTTCAACCACATTTAGGCCTAAGAAACTTAAATTTTTAAGCGCAGAGGTCAAAAGCTAAGTACTGTAAATTCATAAATTATCATGAGGTTTTTATTAAAGTTAATAATGCGAGTTAATTGATTATCGCAATAAAACGAACTCTCATTCTGATTTGATACTATGTAGATTTTTTCTGATATCAGAATACTAAATATCTCATTGTTGTCCAATCTACAAAAAATTACGGAATATACTGTATTTAAGTCAGCTTTTTTTGTCTGAGACTACTATAACATGGGAAGTGACCAATCTCTGTGTTAAAGTAGTCTCAGGTTTTTGTTTTGTATTTCAATTGCCTATGCATTTTAGAGCAGTTAAATATGAATTTGGCTTAAATTTGAAGTTGATTCAGTATATTTTATGACGTAATTACACTCTTTTATTTAAGAAAATCATTTTCTGACTTTATTTACTGATCAGCTTAACTAATCATTCATTATTTAATCAATAATTTATTTAAAGGACTCAACAGTTATTTGTAGGACTTTTGAATTCAAATTAAAGGGAAAAAAATTCAAAAACTTGTAATAATAGGAATAATGTGAACTGCATGATATCATATTGCAATACAGCTTTTTGTTCAGTTTTCTTTGTGTTGATTATAATGTTTTAGATCCCTTTCTAGCTTATTGGATGTTCAGATTTTTTCTCTTAATTTAGAGCGAGCAACAGAACTTGTACATATTATATACTAGTTTCTTATCTTAAAGCAGGTATAATAAAACAAAAAAAATATATTTTTGTCCACTGCAAGTTGTCTTTTTTTTCATTCATTATGTCAATGTTCACAATTTTGAAGCATGTATTGTCTGCATTTTCTTTTTTTCCATATTGTATTTTAATGTACTGCAAAGTTAAATTCTATTGTAACACAAGTTCTGCTGATGAACCCCTCTTGTATAGAATTTGTTGACATGAAATCAAATAATTTTTTTCTGTTATATGGAATAATCCCCCCTCTCTTTATAAACGACCTGGATCTGCTGAAAGGTTCTTGCTTTTCTCAGAATTTGCCATTGTTACATCAGGAAAAAAGGCTACCAATTATCATGCCTGACGATCATTGATGTCACACAGAAAAAACCCATCTCTTTACAGATCATAGTAGAAAAACAAAGATAGTTGGTAACATAAATGTATTGTTTAAAAATATCAAGAGAAACATTCCCATACAGAATCTTTGTCAATAAGTTATTTCTCCACTCTTAACAGTGAAATCTTAAATATGTATAATGATCGGCAAGCCTCGCATCTTGAAAACTAAAATGTCTAGAGAAGAGAACTATTGTTTCACAATTGATGCTGTGTTAAAATGTATAATATCACTCTTTTTTCCAATATGATCAGCATACAAAGTGACAAGGAATCTATACGTTCATAGTCTAAATTACTTTGTTAAATCTCATTTCTGATGCAACATTTTCGATGCACCAGAGTAAAAACTTTCTATTTTAGATACTTTTTTTATATATATACATTAAATTAATTGAAGTCTAATTTTAGAGTGAAATTTATATTCAAAAACTATTCTATAAACAACCTACGTGTACAAACACTAAGTTTATTTTCATATGCGTTCTAAGAATATTGTTACAAAGAAAGTAAAACAAAGACTTGTATCATTCCATCTTTCAAAAAGGTGTTTGAGAATATACAATGTAAAGCAATTTACAAGTCCAAGTTTCAGAGAAAAGTCAGTTATCTATAATTTTCTTCTTTGAAAGTTTTCAAAAACTAGTAATTACTTGGAAAAAATGCCATATTCAACCATTCCATGACTATTTTAATTTTACAAGAGTAAAGGAACATGAGATATGGAATAGTTATTCAAGAAAGTGTCGAAATATAACTACAATCATTAATTTTATTCGAATTTACTGTTGTGAACTTGCAATTTCCAACGATGCGTGTACGGAGTTATCTCCCTTTGATCTCCACTTCGCCACGAATAAGCTGACACAATTTCGTGTCCAGTAAATTTAGGATCGATTATAATGAAAATCTAATGTAAAAAATGGTTTTGCTTCATATTTTATACCCCTCAACACGTTACCATACCTATTTAAAAAATAATTAGGAATTTTCCGTGGACCTACGCAAATTGTCAGAAAAAAGTTTCATTTCACTCTTTAATTTAGAATACTTTAACAACACTTTTCAGTAATTTTAGTAATTAGATGTAAATAAAATAAAAAACGATATAAAGTTAAAAATGAAAAATAGATATGAAGATTTAATTGAAACTAAATTTGAAAACATCGATGATAAAAGTAAATTTTATCTATATAAAAAACTTAATAAAGATTGCAAACTAGAATTTTATCTAAATATATCTAATTTTCAGATAAGGAGATTGATCACTCAATTTAGACTGAGTGATCACTCCCTCTTAATTGAAAAGGGGAGATATTTTAAAATCCCAAGAGCAGAACGACTTTGTCATAAATGTAAAATACAAGAGGATGAGAAACATTTTTTACTCTATTGTGATTATAATAACACTAAGAAATGCCATTTTTGAACACATATGTACTGAACATAATAACTTTAATAATTTAAATGAAGAAGAAAAAATTCATTATTTACTAAATCCATCAACGCCTTTACAAACAAATAAGTAAGGATCCTTCTTGAAAAAGTAATTAGAACTGAGGGCAGGGGACTCTTAACAGCTTGTTTGTTTTT
This sequence comes from Mytilus californianus, assembly GCF_021869535.1. Lineage (NCBI taxonomy): Eukaryota > Metazoa > Mollusca > Bivalvia > Mytilida > Mytilidae > Mytilus > Mytilus californianus. The sequence goes on along the minus strand of NW_026262669.1, from coordinate 3,800,692 downwards.
ATAAATTTTGATACTGTTTTTATTGTGTTTGTTTGATATGTATGTATATATGTTTATTGTGTTAATACATGTTGGTCACAAACTGTAAAGTTTATACGACAATAAAATATTTGATTTAATTTGATTTGAGTAATAATTATAAAGAATAATGAAGCTTATTCACTCAAAATTTGAACACTTTGATTTTTATTAATGTACGAGTACAAATAAAACATTACGAGTAAAAAAATCACGAGGCATGCACGTTTACCAAAAAAAAAACGTAAACTCTGACCTTTTATCACGTAACCAATGTCTTGACCTTAGAAGCCATTAAATCGTTTGCCGTCCAACTGTTGTAATGTGGGAAGACAAAAGTTTTATTTAAAAAAAAACCAAAAAAACCAAAACAAAAAATCGAAAAAACACCGTTTCTCTTTTCGGACTATGAAATTGTTCAGGATGTATTCCTAACAAATACATAACGGGCTAAAATTATTCTGATAATGGTTTTTATGAAGTTCAAGAGTCTTGCGTAATGACATTAATATTCCCGGAAGAAATGGTGTGATTGTCGCTAATGCCTCTTGTCATTTCACCGAATTTTACAACGTATTAAATGGATACGTTCATATGTCAAAATCAAATAAATATGAAAACAAATAAGAATTTGTTCTTCTATCTGCCTTAATGTCTTAAAAACTATTGAAAGTCAAATTTAAAAAACATAACATAACCGCTACTCAACAGATGAACGGTACGTTTCTAAGCTGAGCGAATTTCGTAAATCTTCAATGATCAATTTGACCTTAAAGATAGCTATATTGTGTAATGCAACTTAGTCGCATATACACATTCCAAGTGTTTACATTCTTGCATAACTCATAATTTTTAATAGCATGTTTCCACCAAGAGATACACAATACTTGACTAAGAAACCTCAGCCAAAAGACAACATTTTAACTGTTGTATATGCCTTTGAACTCTTCAATATTTATAATGGTCTAGTGGGGATGTATTCATGTCCAGTGCGGAAGGTCGTGCGTTCGAACCGTCACAACATTCAAATTGGTATGTGTTGTTGCTACTCCGCTAAGTACACGGCATTAATGAGTAAGAAAAAAGACTTATAGGCTTGGGGTCCGGGTAGGGTTACACGTTATCCTACGGACTGTCTCCCTTGTGTGGTAATCTAATACAAAGCAGGGGTAATATTCATAATAGATTATCATGTTCCCGTCCTGAATATACATTTAATTTACCGCTGAATATTAATCAGTCATCCATCTACCCATGCTTCAATTGGAAAAAAATACAAAAACAAAAGGTGACTGGGGAATAGACATATAGTCCCTCCTAGACTTCAGACCGACAACTAAACACTGGCAAAAGTGGTGAGTCTGTATAAGTTGGTGTCATGAATACATTCGGAAAATCCCCAAGGAAGACTGAGGATTAGAAAAATGGTCACTACAGGACTTCTTCCGAACGTCAGTTAAACCCTTGCCAAAATGGGGTGTCCGTTTGGCTGTGCGGGTGTATCAAGTACCCAGCCATGTCCGGTCAGAATGGGGAATTTTAGTCCGATGCCCTTTAGAGAGAGAGTGTCACGCTCTCTGCACGTTAAGAACCCGTGCAACAACTCTATAACGTGTCCGTAAGCGGCCTGTTGCAAGGCTAAATTTCTGTCCCTATCCCTCATCTTCCCGTGGTAGTCCACATTTTCAAAACCTGCAACACAGTTGGTCTCCATTACCGGACTTAACTATTGTATTTATTTGTTAATTTGTTCTCGTCCTGAACATGCACGAAAAATTTGCCACTGGACATTGATCAACCAACAATCAATCAAAACATTCAAAGGCACATCCGGCAAGTATGAATGTTAAATGTGAATTAATAGTCGTAGATGATACATTTTGTAATAAAGATCCCAATATAATTTCCTTTAGGGAAGATATACTTCATATCAAAAGCGATCAATCAGTTCCGACAATGGATATGTTAATTTATTTGATTTTCAAGCATGTTTCATTGTGAAAAAAAAAAACTCTTCAGAATTGTTTCGTATAATGAATAGGAAAAGTAAACACTCAAACTCCTTTGACCAATGTTACCTCTGTTTAATTTATGAATACATGCAAATATTAAGTAGATTATGTGATTAATATAATCTTGTATCTTCATAATTTCAATTAAAGCGTTCAACGTCACTTATAAATTCCACTCATTTAATCAGTTGTAAACAAGCATTTTTTATCAATGTTTACTGTTTTTGATCTATAATTACTTCATTAATCACGAAACCATCGTGCCTTAAAATGTGAAAATGGTCTTAGATTTTGTCATACAGATATGAGGTCATTTTTTTCAGTTCAGAACCTACCTATTGCATTTATTGATAATTTGTCCCGAAGATGCATGAAATATTTGCCACTGGACGTTTAATAACCACCAATCGATCAATAATAAAACAGCCCCTTTAGTCAATGCAAAATAATACATTGTGGTGCCGTTAGTTTGTATAGGAAGAACCAGTCCACATTCTACAGCATGCTGTAGTATTCCCTGTGTTGCGTGACGTAATAGAGAGATTCCCTTCTACTTCCGTTTTACTGTGATCACCACATGTTATATATATTCAATTGCTGTCTGCTGACTGATATATTCATCAGATTTACAGATATTTACAGATATTAAAGGTATTCTGTTTATTACATACACACATTACTTATTTGTACCATATCGGCACAACATTGGCGTCGTCGACAACGAACTATTATTTTTTAGCAAGTTAGGCGGACTCCACGAGGGCGCCTTTGCAGATTTAAAAACTTTTGATACTTCATGATTTGTAAATTCACTACGTGCGCATTACCTTAAATTTACTTCAGATTGATTGTAGATTTAATTGCATCAAATTTTTACAGTTTAGCATGTATGAAATCTTCATATTTGATATTTTTTATCAGATAAGGTTAGGAACTTCCGGTTAATCGCCATTAGGTCTTTCTTCACGGAAGTCATTTGTCTGCAATACTCCATTGCGCAGACGCAAACCGGAAACAGTCTTGATTTCAGTAAATTAGTTTCGTACATTAACTTTATACTGAATTTAGACTGATATTTAATATTAAAGAAGGTGTATACACTCATAAATATTTATGAACAAAATATTATACACCGTATAATAAATAAAGTACAGTGTGTTAGCTGAGTCTCTGTTCCAGTTCTGTCCTTTTTTTGTTGCCTGCATTTTGAAATTGTAAAAGTAGTAGCTTTTATTAAAAAGCTGCATTGTTTATGTCTTGAGTCACACATAAAAGTTGTGATTTCGAGATTTATTTGCCTTGAGTAATTACTCAGTGCATATTGTTTTACTGTTTTGAGTTGCAGTATATTGTAATTTGAAATATTTAAGAATATTGTAATTTGAAATAAAGACAACATGGCAGGAATTGGGGATGACAATGAACTGACTCAGAAGGAAAACATTGAAACAGATGAGTTGACACATGATAAGATATTGACAAAAGAACACATAGCTGATAATACTCTAACAGAACACACTGAAAGTACCAAAATGTCGTTGGAGCAGCTATATCAAGAGTTTCAGGCGGATAGAAAAGCAAATGCAATAAGAGCTGCTGAGACTGAAAACCGAGTGAAACAAAGTGAGGATCGCATTGAACAAATTTTCCACGGTTTGCTGAATATTCAAGCCGAACAAAAAGAAGCAATGAAAACTAGTTCAGAAAACATCGGGGCAATATCCCAACAAGTGAAACAGTCAGAACAGAGAATTGACAAGAAGATTGATGCTAACGGTAAACGTTTAGAAGAATTAACATTGGATAAGTTTAATGCCTTGGGAAGACGGCTTGACAAAATGGCTGCTGCTAATGACGAGGCAAGTACTGTGCAATTTAAGAGCGCATTTGAACACCCAGGCTCATTTCAGCAGATGGCATCAAGTGTAAGCAATTTGGTTAACAGGAGGAATAAGGAAGTCAAGCTCCCCTCTATGGATACTCCTGTTAAACAGAAAGTTGAAACTAGTCCATATATTGCCAGTACTCCATTACTGCAAAATAAGCCTCCAGCATTTGGTCTCTCACCAATTATGTCAATTGATCAGACTACACAGCCTGAATCCAAGGCAGGTGCAATTCCAGTATCAAGTGCCAAGGGTAATGTGTTAGGGCCCTCGGCTCTGCACAACACAGTGTTGTTTCAACAGCCTCCGGGCAAAGGAATGCTAGAAAGTGTTGGTAGTGAGCAGGAAATCTATCATATGCAAGGTTCGTTGCCACAACTGAGTGACAAGGGAAGCGTGCCAGGGCCCCCGGCTCTGCACGGGACAACCTCAGCTATGGTAACACAGCATCCATTCAAAGGCATAGAAGGAGCATCCACGGAATCTAAACCCCAATATTATACTACTCCAGCAACGGCTACTTTTGCATCGTCCTATATTGGTACGCCATATGTAGCTCAAGGTATCCATGTTAGTACACCATTACACGTTGCAACAGCTGCAAGTAGCGAATCATATGCAGCTTCCTTAGTACAGAGTAGACCAGCTCTGTACCCTCATATAGGATCAATGGTACAACAACCCCCGCCTGCGTTTATGACCCCTGTGATGACCGCAGTCTCATCGACAGGCCCGTCACCAGTGCAAATTGACACTAACAGGTCATCAAGATCACGCACAAAAAAGCAAAAGGAAAGAAGCCACAGCTCTTCGTCAGACTCCTCTCTTGATAGGGAGTACTCCAGATGGCAGGAAAACTCTGGGGCGAGAGACAGGAGTAGAAGTCCTCAGCTTCCTAAAATGCAAGTTTTCACAGGAAGAGGTTTTCTTACTTGGGAAGCCTTTATCTATCAGTTTGAAAGAACAGCAGGAAGGAGACAATGGGAAAATAGAAAGAAAGTTTGCCGACTATTGGACTGTCTAGCTGATGTGGCTTTAGAATATGCAAGAAAAGTCAACATCGACGATGACTATAAGGCTTTAAGGAAAGCACTGAAACAGCGTTTCAGCAAAAAGGACGAACCTGTCTCAGCAAGACGTCAGTTGCAGTATGTGAGGCAGCAAGACAGTGAAACATTGGAGGAGTTTGCTGAACGGGTTCATTTTATTGCAATGGATGGGTATGATAAATGTGACAATTCTGTCATTGATCAAATTGGCACAGAGGCATTCCTCAGAGGTTGTAAGGACAAGGAGGCTGCCCGTCACGTCATAGAAAGGAACCCGGAGTCCATTAATAAGGCGTTGAAAATCATGAAAACGTCCATAGCAAATCAGAAGGCTATATATGGATCTAGAAGTCCAAATTTTGCTCACAGACAGGTCTCGTTTGCTGATAGCGCTGGTAAATCACATGACAAAGAAAGTACTAGTACTGTTAATAGTCCATTGGAAAAGGAAGTAAGGAACTTGACTCAACTTGTGACCAAATTGACAGAGGTGATGCTTTCTTCTGATCAACATACACGTGGTAGGTCTCCTGAAAGATATACACCACCTAAGTACAATGCGTATCGATCACCTACACCGCCTCCGAATCAAAGTTCATATAGTCCTCAACAAAGTTCATATAGTCCTCAACAAAGGTCATATAGTCCTCAACAGAGGTCATTTAGTCCTCAACGTCAACGTTCGCCATCACCACGACCAAACTCCAGAAATCCAGGCTACTTTAAACAACGGTCCCCTTCACCTGGCGACAGAGCTTATCCTAGCCTTACTCCAACAACTGAGTCGTTAAACGCCAACGGGTCGAGCCGGTAGGCCAACACTCGACTCTTAAATCACATGGCCAAGGGAAAATACCACCTGACAAATCAGAACAGAGGCCCACGGCTTCGTTTGATATTGTTATAAGACGTACAATTGGGAAAAGTTTGGCAGTAAGGGGAACAGTGTTTCAACAAAATGCAAGCATGATTGTTGATACAGCAGCTATGATTACACTCGTCAACGAGAAATTAATACCCGAGGATATAGAATGTCCCGAAACAGTGACGCTACGTGGTTTGGGGGAGCAACTGGTCACTGGCAAGATCATAAGGAACACACTCCTGAATATAGATGGGTTAGAAGTAAGGTGGGACGTGTGCAAGGCACCACTTACAGACGATGTCATTCTAGGTCTAGATATCTTGGATACGCTGGGTGCAGTCATAAACCTCAGCACTCCATCACTTACAGTGAACAACAGAGTTATACCTGCATCATTTGTTACTGGATCTGATGATAGTGCTACTCAACAAGTCTGCATTAAGCGTACAATCACAGTCCCGCCGAATTCAGAAATGATCCTCAGCATTGAAACACACAGAGAATCTGAACAAGAGTTCATTTTGGAGCCATGCCCTCTTGCCAGTGGAGTTTTAGTGTGGCATGTTGTCGGAAAAGGTAAATCTTGTCCTGTGACTATTTTAAATGATGGAAATCGTTACATACGTATAAAAAAGGGTACACCTATAGGTCGTTTGGAAGAGATTGACAGTATACTGGAGGAGACTTCGGAAGAAAATGAAAATCAAACTCCAGATGTCCGTCGTGGTATCGTAGAAACACAAACCCAGGTGCCCACGGCACCAGGTTCAATCCAAGAAGAATCGTCTACGTTGCCATCACATTTAACAGACCTGTATGAACGTTCTATAAAGCATGTGATTAGTCAAGAAGATAAGTTAAAACTCAAGAAGTTATTAATCGAATACCAGGATGTATTTGCACAGCACGACCTAGATCTTGGTTGCCTTACAGCTGTCAGGCATAAGATAGATACAAAAGACCACGCTCCAGTTAAACACCGGATGCGAAGAACACCTCTTGGATTCCAAGATCTCGAACAACAACACCTTGACAAGATGTTACAAGCAGGTGTCATTGAGCCATCATCTTCTGAATGGGCCTCCGCTCCAGTGCTAGTAAGAAAGAAAGATGGAACCGTGCGCTGGTGCATAGACTACAGAGCTTTAAATGACAGAACAATAAAAGACTGTTTTCCTATTCCTATTATTGAGGATTGCTTGGACTCACTTCAAGGCACCACCACGTTCTGTACATTGGACCTTGCCAGTGGCTATTATCAGATTGAGCTTGAGCCAGAAGACCGAAAGAAAACAGCGTTCATTACAAGATATGGGTTGTTCGAGCACACCAGAATGGGAATGGGCCTTTGTAACGCCCCAGCCACATTTCAGCGGGCAATGCAACTTGTTTTAAGAGGACTTACTTGGACACAGGTGTTAGTTTATCTTGATGATGTCGTGGTTCTCGATCGCAACTTCGAGGATGGTCTCATTAATTTGAGGGCTGCATTTGAAAGATTTAGACAGTATACCCTGAAGCTGAAACCGAAGAAGTGCCAACTGTTTCAGCCCGAAGTTGAATTTTTAGGAAAACTGGTGAGTGCTAATGGCATCTCCGTTTCTCCATCTAAGATAGAAGCAGTGAAAAAGTGGCCAACTCCCAAGACAAAAAAAGAACTCATGTCATACCTAGGGTTTGTCAATTACCACCGGGATCACCTGCACAACTATGCAGAAATGACTGCATGTCTATACGACCTTGCCCACCAAACAGGAGAAGTTGAATGGCAACAGTGTCACGAAAAGGCGTTCCAACAGTCAAAAACGGCGTTAATAAGTGCACCTTGCCTGACATATCCTAATGCCAATGATAAATTTATATTAGATACCGATGCATCTGACACCACCATAGGTGCAGTTTTATCACAATTACAAAATGGCGAAGAAAGGGTTATATGCTTTGCAAGCCACGTCCTTTTGAAGCCTCAGCGTCGTTATTGTACAACACGGAAAGAGTTACTGGCCGTTGTTAAGTTTTGTCGGCATTTCCGTCACTATTTGCTTGGTAGACGTTTTATTTTACGCACTGATCATAACAGTTTGGTATGGCTGATGCGTTTCAAGCATATTGAAGGGCAACTAGCGCGATGGTTGGAAGAATTGTCATCATTCGACATGGAGATCATATATCGTCCAGGAAAGAAGCATTGTAACGCTGATGGTCTTAGTCGCATCCCAGACGATGTTCCTGAATGTGACTGCTATCGGGCCGGACTTGATCCCACAACACTGCCATGTCATGGTTGCAAATATTGCCTACGAGCTCACGAACAGTGGAGCAGATTCGGAAATGACGTAGACGATGTGATTCCATTGGCTACTAAGTCAGTGATAGCATCAATACGCACTGTTTCAGTAATCGCTGAAAATGACAAGGACATGTCCACTGACCAAGAGCCCCCGGCTCTGGCAGAGGATTGTCACTTAGATCCATCACCAAATTAAGACGATACTTTACCATATGCTGATGGCGACCCATGTAGCAACTGGGCACCTGAATACCCATCTGAACAGTTAAAGATATTTCAGCAAGAAGACCCTGATTTGGCTCCCATATTAAAATGGATGGAGGAAGACGTCGAGCCAACACAGGCTGAACTACGTTTGCAAAGTAGGGTAACCAGGTCGCTTTGGTTGTGTAGACCTTGCTTTGTCATGTTTAACAATGTTCTATACTACAAATTCATAGGTTGTCCAGCACGCCAAGGCCTTTGCTTAGTTGTTCCATCAGAGTTAAAAGGAAAGGTGCTTAAAAATTGTCATGACACTAAAACATCAGGACATTTGGGTCAGAAAAAAACGCTCGATAAGTTAAAGCAGGCTTTCCTGTGGTATAACATGCGCAAAGATTGTGACGATTATGTTAGTACTTGTGCCACCTGTAGTCTAAATAAAAAGGCGCATGTGCAACCTAGAGCACCACTTGGGCAGTTCCACGCTGGGTATCCGATGGAGAGAGTACATCTTGATATTCTCGGACCTTATAATACAAGTAATAGCGGCAATAATTATGTCTTGATGATGGTGGATCAGTTCACAAAATGGGTAGAGATGGCAGCGTTACCTGAACAGACTGCAAAGTTGATTGCTGAGAAATTTATTGTGCATTTCGTGGTGACATTTGGGTGTCCCTTGGAAATCCACACTGACCAAGGACGAAACTTCGACAGTGACTTATTTAAAACACTATGTGATGCCTTGGAAATTGCCAAAACCAGAACAACCCCGTATCATCCGTCATCAAATGGCCAGGTAGAGAGGTACAATACCATTGTATTGGCCATGATTAGATGTTTTATTGAGAAAAATTGTCGTAACTGGGACAGAGACTTGCCTTTCTTGTCTATGGCAATGCACTCAATGGTGAATAGGCAAACTGGATTTACGCCGAATCAAATGATGTTGGGCAGAGAGACTATCCAACCTGTTCATCTTCTCCTCGGCATACCACAATACGGTCAGAACAGAATGACCCCTAACGTTTGGGTACAACATTTAGTAGGTAGGATGCAAAAGAATCACGAATTTGCAAGGCACAGTCTTCACACCTCGCAACTAAGACAAAAGCGGGATTATGACCTCAGAGTTGTTGAACATAAATATCAACCAGGCGATTTGGTGTACAAGGCAGACTCAACTACAAAAGTCGGGCAGAGCAAGAAGCTGAAATTACCATGGTGTGGACCGTTTCTTGTCGTGTCTAGTAGACCCCCATTGTACACTTTCCGAGGAAGAAAAGGAGACTTGGTAGTGCACCATGACAAGTTGAAACTTTGCAACGATAGGGATATCCCGACTTGGATCAAAAGACTTAGGCATGCGTTATTCCAAGCTGAAAGTGAAATGGATGAGAGCTGGGATGATCTTGATGATACAATACCCTATGGCGTTGACTTTAATGTTCAGGGCATGTTCGACTCAAATCAGCCCACTTTTGATAGCGTTGTTTTACCCCAGTCATTAGGTGACCCGTCCTATACCCATACGCCATTGCCACAAGAACTGGAACAGGGGCCTCAGTGTGATACAGTTACCGCTTTAGATGCTAATAGCATTGATGAACCTCCAAATTTAGACCTGGGGGAAATTTTAAGTTCGGATAAAGGTTACAGTTGGGACATTGTAAATGCCAAACTCAGCAGCACAGATGACGAGACGAGGCCCTCGGCCTTTCCGTCTTCTGAGCACACATCTAGGTATGGTAGACCAATCAGATGCCCACTACGGTACCAAACATAATAGGTATTGTGTGGGATAATTTCAAATGTATATATGTATATATTTATTTTTGCATGATCTTACTTAATAATATATGTGCATCATGTTCGCTAATTGTGCTTCTAAACATGTTATGTTTTGATTTCCTCTCATTTCAGGATGGAACAGGGGTCTCGTTCAGACCAGGATGTCTTGTCACTAAGTCCGCACAGCGAGTGGCATGAGACTAAATCAGATTGTACTGATCTTGACGTGGCGGACCTAATGGTACTCGACGAAGTTGGTCCGGATGACAGTGATGCAACTGCTGATGCTTCTCCTGGGGCCCTAGGCCCTGCTGAAGGATACATCAATATGGCAACAGGTATGTTATCAATGAGTTCCTCCTATCATGATGAACCAGGAGCAGGTGAGACAATTGAAGGCCAATCAGAAGACTGCACAGCCATAGTGCCCTCTAAGAGTCGGTTGCGTAAGTGTCCTGTATGTGGACTGATGTCTAGGGAAAAGACGCGTAGGCATGTGATGAAGACACATCTGCCATGGTTTTGGTCTAGCTCAACTGCATGCTGGGAATGTGGCCAGCAGGAAGTACAGGCGTCTTCCTTGGCTCTACGTCACACCGAGGAACATAGACTCGGATGTCTCTTTGACGAAGAGCATCTACACCTATGGTGCCAAATGGTAACCGCCTGTCTCCATCGAGTCGAGTCCTGGTTTGATTGTTACGATCTTGATAGTCTCCTGCAATATGTCATTGACAGGAGGTTGTATGAAAATGTAAACAGTGGATTCAATGATCAGGAACAGCAACTCATGGTGTACTAAGCCCAGAACTATAGCCCTGATCGGCTATCTTACATCACCGCCAACCCTCCAAATCACGTCATTAGCATTACAAATTGGGAGATCATGGCGAGTCTACTACGACGAGTGGGGCCAGCACAACAGCAGTCCCTGATGACACCTGGAGGCTACCTTACATATAAGGGCAGTCTCATTTTAGACCCGGTACCATCACCATCAGAGCCATTTTTATTCGTGGATAGCCATTTTCATTTGGATTTGGTGTTTAAGCGGGTTCATTTTAAAACATTTCTACATATGAGTTCTGAAATCTCCCCAGCAGAGAACAACTCTTTTTACTATGGGGTAGCAAACTATGTTTTTCCCAACCACTGGAATGACTGGGCTGTACAAGTTGGAGTCGCTCACTCTGTTTACGTATCCTTTGGGATTCACCCGCATATTGCTGCAAAGGGAGTCACGACAAAGCAACTAGAAGATCTTGAGTACCTACTGGGAAGTTACAAATGTGTTGTTGTTGGTGAGATTGGGCTTGATTTTACCACCCGCTGTGACTGTAAAAGATGCAATACCCCAGAACAGTGCAAGAAGCGAATGAGGGAATGCCAAGAGCAGGCACTTATCAGATTTTGGAAATTGCACAGCGCCGACAAATGCCAGTCATACTGCATTGTCGCGATGGAGGAAGTGGAGAGGCAGCAGCCCGTGTGCTTACTATAATCCGCGGGGGCTTCGCCAACTTGAAGTACCACCGCCATTGTTTCGACGGAGGTGTTGAGGAGTTGAGACAGTGGCAACGCCTTCCAAATGTAGTATTTGGGATCACTGGCAATTGTTTGAAAGATGCAAGAGCTACATACAACACAGATGCGATATCACGAATCTTGCCTCACCAGCTGGTACTTGAAACAGATGCTCCGTTTCTATCGCCATGGTCCTGTTGTGCAGTAAACCATCCATGGAATCTTAGAGAGGTTGCGTTAGCAGTAAGTGAGAGGCGTAATGTCCCACTAAACATTTTGAACTGGACAACCAATGACAACGCCCTAAAATTGTATGGTATGCCAAAGCCGAAACCAGAGTCAGCTATCTGGGGCCCTAGGCCCTGTTAGTTGGTTCCGCCGGACATCCTTAGATTTTGTACATATTCAATTGCTACCAAGAAGGTGTTGACATTCATATGTGTAAATATATATACATCAATTTATTGCGTTATTTTATAACTTGCACAAGGATCGTTCAAGTTAACAAGCTAATTGACACCAACGTGTTTACAACGTTTATTTTATTTTGTTTTTGAGTTTCTTTTATAGTTTGAGAATGTGTCTGGTTCTACAGGAATGGGGCGGATGTGGTGCCGTTAGTTTGTATAGGAAGAACCAGTCCACATTCTACAGCATGCTGTAGTATTCCCTGTGTTGCGTGACGTAATAGAGAGATTCCCTTCTACTTCCGTTTTACTGTGATCACCACATGTTATATATATTCAATTGCTGTCTGCTGACTGATATATTCATCAGATTTACAGATATTTACAGATATTAAAGGTATTCTGTTTATTACATACACACATTACTTATTTGTACCATATCGGCACAACAACATTTATTTACAGTGGAAATTATTCTGGATAATTTTTTTATGAAGTTCAAGAGTATACAATAGTGACAGTTGATATTGGCGGAAGAAAGATATAAATCATTTTCACGCCATATGTATTGACATGTAATACAATCTCATATAATATATACATTCCACGTGTTAGTGGGGGGCAAATATGAAATGATGTGCGTAATTGATATATTCTTGAATTCAACATATTCCATGTTATGGTACTTTGCTGACATCTAATGTCTTCCTTTATCACGAATCCCCGTGAAATGAAATGATAAAATTCCTCCAGAATTTGTCCAAAAAAATATCATGTAATTTTTCTAGTACATAACCTATTGTACTTAGTATTTATTGTAAAATGTGTTCTCGTCCTGAACATGCAAGGAATTTTTGACTCTGGACGTAAGCAGCTAACTATCAATCTCGTCTTGAACATGCATGAAATATTATACACTTGACGTTAGCATAAACAACAATCACTCTCTTCCTGAACATGCATGAAATATTTGACACTGAACGTTAGCAACTAACTATCTATCAATATGTAGACAATCATCCCTTTCAATTAGTCAATTTAAATACACACATTAATTATAGCCACTGACAAATGCCTTTCAGTCTATTTATTTTGGTTTAAATCCATAACAATGTTTGTACTTGTAATGTTGGAAAGGACCCATTTTATTAAACAAACGAACAACATTCTTATTTTCTTTTCAACTATGAAAATGTTCAAGATGTATTAATACTTTACGGCTGAAATTGTATTCTCTATTAATTTGTATTCAGTTCAAGAGTGTCGCATATTGGCACTTAATATTCCCAGATGAAATGGTATGATTGATGGTGACGCCTCAGGTCATTGTACTACAACTATCTGACAGTATAATAATTTTAAAACCAAGCAGTTCGCACGTTATTTGAAATGAATACGTACATTTCAAAATAAGTTAATAAATCTCATATAGTTAAAACACACAATGCAACATAAAATTGTTCTTTCTGCTATACTGTAACACTCTCTGAAACAGGTTGAAAATTATTTCGGAATAACTTTATAAATAAGGAAATCAATATCAGCTGTAGATATATTCAACGTGTGGCTTATGTTTGGTGTTGATCGGAAGTATGTTTTGACAGAAAAAGTGTATACAAGTAGCCCCCAAGGGTGACTGGGGAATAGAAGTATGGTCATCATTGGTCTTCCTCCGACCGGCAGTAAAACCCGTGCTAAAGTGGGGCGTCCGTTTGGCTGTGCCGGATGTACAAATTTCCAGCCACGTCCGGTCAGAATGGGGACGTTAAATCCGATGCCTCGTGTAAAGAGTGTGCCACGCTTTTTGCACGTTAAGAACCCTTGCAACAACTCTTTGAGGGGTCTGTAGGTGACCTGTTGCAAGGCTAAATTCCTGTCCCTATCCAATATACCCTCATTTCCCGTGGCAGTCTAAATTTCTCCGACCTTAATCCCGGACGCCTCTATTACAGAACCTACCTATTGTATTTATTGTTAATTTGTTCTCGTCCTGAATATGCATGAAATATTTGCCACTGGACGTTAAGCAACCAATAATCAATCATTAACGTGTGGCTTATGTTTGGTGTTGATCGGAAGTATGTTTTGACAGAAAAAGTGTATATAAGTATTTGTGCAAACAAAAATACAGTTTTCTTAGTTATCAAGCGATTCGCGTCAGATAATGACGTCCGAAGAATTTTCGTTCTAGTTTCTCATTTCTAATTTCTCATAAATTAAAAGCATTTTATTAATATTTATAATGCAGAATAGCACTAGGTTTGTTTTTCTACAAAATAAAATAAACAGAAATGGTTAAATAGAGTTTTTCCACCGCTTCGGGAATCAAAAGAATTTGGTGATGCAGCACATGCAGCAGTCATCAATTAGGAAATATTGGGTAAACGTAAATGACCATAGACTAAGTTTTGGTGGACGAATTTCTTTTCCTTTCGAAGAGGCTGTGCAGTTCGGGGAACAGGTAAACCAGCTTGTAATTTTGAAAGAAAGCTTTAAAGTAAGTTTTTTTTTTCTAAATTGAAAAATATATGGTATAATTGGCCAATGGAGACAAATGAATTTGCCGATGAAACAAAAAAAAAAGTGTGGTAATAGCTAAGGTGCCAAAACAGTCAATTAAGTTGGGATTGTTTTCATAAATAAAAACTGCCGAATGACGTGCCGTCATAAAACACTTACAACATGAGAATTATAAATAATATTTATTTCAAAATGCATCGACAATGAGTTCAATGAAGTTAATAACATGATTTACTTTTTGATTGCAGATTCTCTCCACTGGAAAATCTGCTAATTCCCAGCTCCCGTGGCTCACCATATACCTGATCTGAATTATTATTATCTGGTTCTGTCCTGGCCTTTTATAGCATTTTTAATAGTGTTAAATGGTGTTTTTTTCTTATATGTCTCTAAATTTATGTCTTATCTAATGTATTTGAATGTAATGTGATGAAAGCTCTTTATAGGATGAAATTTGAAAAAATAGGCAGGACAGGAGTTTTGAATATAAAAAAAGGCAGGATGAGATTTTTTGCCAAAAAAAAAAGGCAGGATGACAATTTATGTAAAAAAAAAAAGTCAGGATAAACTAAAAAAATAGGCAGGACCGAATAGAGTGAAAAATAAAAAGGCAGGACCGAATAGAGGGAAAAATAAAAAGGCAGGACAACATTTTTCATCCTAGCCCCCCATAAAAATCAAATGGTAGCTCCCTTATTCTTATACCTGATCTAAATTGAGAAATTTTTTAATTATTTTGCGTACATCTAAAATAGATTAATCGAAATATGATTACATTAAATTCGAAGAAAATGTTTTGTATTATTTCTCTTAATTCATTTTAGTTGCATTTTTCAAAAGTAGTAAAAAAAAAAGATGTTCAGATATTGCAAGTTTAATTAGATACTGTTCTCTTGACTCTAGTGGTAAGGTCAATAACCTTCTGACCAAAAGACACAACGTGTATGTTTATATATCTGAATTTATAAATAAATAAAGATCTACTATTTTAGATTAAGACTTTATGTCCAGTTTATGAAAAAAAGTGTTCTAAGAAACATAAAAAACTATACAGTGTGCAATCAAAATTCACGTTAACTAGACGATGTGTGATATAACAAACAGGTTGTAATCTACTTCTTTTTTTCCAAACAGCGTTTAGATATTTCTCTCAATTCGAATTTTCTAATGTTAGAACTACAATGATCACTTGGAAAAATGTATTCGCGATCTTTCTGACCTTTAGAGTTCATCTTCACAAGAAATACAATTTCTTCAATTTGTAAAAATCCACAATTCCTTATAACAGAACAACAACATATCTGGTACACGGATGTACTAGTATTTGATACTTCGAACGTTCGCTGAGAGATTATATCATGTAACATGAAAACTGTATCGATAGTTGTAGTCCACAAATCAAAATCTAGCGTTTGGTATATTTCTTCAAAAAGTAGGGAAGGTAAACTCACTTGTGTGTCCCAAGTCAATAATAATGTAGGTTCCAAACATATGATGCGGATAATATTGTAAATGCATTTATGTAAAAGACAAAACACTAATAAACATTTTAAACCATCTTTGATTCCTCTTCGTTGGAAATGTTTGAATCAGCTTGGATGTCTCTGCTGATGTGTTCGCCTCGTCGTTTCCACTCTCAGCTGCTCTCAATGCAGCTTCCTCCATTCCCCAGTATTTTATACAACATATCATAATGTTTCAGAGAACAGTGTCACAGAAAAATGCATGATAACTACATTGAGTAGTTAATGTTTAGTTTTAGCTATTTTCCCCCCAATTATCATGAATTAAAAAAACAAAATCCTACCTGAATATCAAAATTTTCAGCTATATATATATTGTAGAAAGACGGTTTTGACGACCTATAATTTTACTATGATAATAAATCGATTACAATTATTACTTGTAAGGTGGGAAGACAAAATTTTAATTTTGAAAAGAAAAAAACAAAACATCATCGTTTCTCTCAACTATAAAATTGTTCAGGATGTATTCCTTACAAATACTGAACGGATAAAACTATTCTCGTAAATTGTTTTTATGAAGTTGTTTTTATGAAGTTCAAGAGTCTTGCATAGTGACATTTAATATGCCCGGAAGAAATGGTGTGATTGATGTTACGCCTCTGGTCATTTCACTACATATTTCTGATTTCTATAACTCATACAGTAATGTTAATGTTCAAGTGGAAAAATGTATTCGAGAAACATTTAAGTTTATATTTCTCACGAGATGTAAAATTTCTTCAATTTGTAAAAATCCACATTGCCTTATAACGGAACAACAACTCTGGTACATAGATGCATATAATATCTCGAACGATTGCTGAGTGAGTATCGCCTGTGCCATGAATCGATAAATGTAGCAGTGCTAGACAAATCTATTATCTAACGTTCGGTATATTTCTCTAAAAAATAGTGAAGGTACATGTAAACTCACTTTTGTTTCCCCGAGTCGATACATCTGTAGGTTCTAAACATATGATGCGGTTTATATTGTTTACGCATTGTTGTTTTAGATAGAACACTTCAAAACACGGTCCCCCCAAGGGTGACTGGGGAATAGAAGTATGGTCACCATTGGTCTTCCTCCGACCGGCGGTAAAACCCTCGCCAAAGTGGGGCGTCCGTTTGGCTGTGCGGGATGTACAAATTTGCAGCCACGTCCGGTCAGAATGGGGACGTTAAATCCGATGCCTCGTGTAAAGAGAGTGCCACGCTCTTTGCACGTTAAGAACCCTTGCAACAACTCTTTGAGGGGTCCGTAGGTGACCTGTTGCTAGGCTAAATTTCTGACCCTATCCAATATACCCTTATTTCCCGTGGCAGTCTAAATTTCTCCGACCTTAATCCCATACGCCTCTATTACAGAACCTACCTATTGTATTTATTGTTAATTTGTTCTCGTCCTGAATATGCATGAAAAATTTGCCACTGGACGTTAAGCAACCAACAATCAATCATCAATCAAAACACGGTTGAATTCTTTGTTAATCTTGGTCTCTTCGTTGGAGATGTTTGGGTCAGTCTGGTTGTCTCCACTTGACGTCCCACCCTCGTCGTCTCCACTTTCTCCTGTTCTCAATGCAGCTTCCTATTTCAACCGGTTTTCTTGTTATAAAATGATAATATAAAACGATGTAATGTTTGCGACATCATACATGATAACAATCTCATCTCCTTTGTAAAAACTCTTAAGAATACAATGTCACAGAATAAAATTGAGATTGGTAACGGGGAACATGCATGAAATGCACACGAGGTAGATTCTTCAACCATTTCCCCCAAAATTGTCATGAACTTATAACAAAATATTCAGCTATTGTTGAAAAACGGTCCGGCTCAACCATCCTATAAGATCCCTGAAACTCTTCCATCCACCTCCATTCTTCTTTGGTGTCATAATAGGTGGAAATATTTCATTATCGCACCACGAAAATGATAATAGGCCATCGTCTGTCTTGTCCCAAACGATCCGCTCATTCTCAGCTGGCTTACTAGTGTCCCGATATGCCTCTTTGAACCCAAAAGAAATTCGTCCACCAAAACTTTGTCTATTGTCATACATGTTTACCCAATATTTCCCAATTGATTACTGCTGCATCACCAATTCTTTTTAATTTCCGAAGCAGTAGGAAACTTATTTGCTGTTAAAAACTACAACGTTATTTATGTTAAGCTGTATTAATATGAATATAAATCTGTATAAAAAATTTCATATTAATCTGCAGACAAGCCTGTTCCAACAAACAAGGTATGAAGAAGGCGTTCCAATATTGCCAGTTTAATTAGTCAACAACCTTCACCTTCTGACCAAAAGACACACTGTGTCTGTGTATATATCTGGATTCATAAGTAAATAAAGATATACTATTTTAAATTAAGACCATATGTCCAGGTTATGAATACACATGTTCCAAGGAACATGAAAAAACCTATACAGTATGTCAGATCAAAGTTCATATAAAGTATACAATGTGTGAAAAACAGGTTGTAACCAAGCAGTGATTAAATATTTCTCTCAATTTTTAATTTTCTAAATTATAGAACACCAATGTTCACGTGGAAAAGTGTTTGCGAGATCATTCTGTTCGTTAGAGTTCATCTTTCTCACATTGCCTTATAACAGAACAACAACATATCTGGAACACAGAGGCATTTGATACATGGAACGTTCGCTGAGAAATTATCTCCTGTAGCATGAATACTGCATCGATAGTTGTAGTCGACAAATAAAAATCTAGCGTTTGGTATATTTCTCAAAAAAGTAGTGAACGTAAACTCACTTTTGTGTCCAAAGTCAATAATGATGAAGGTTCCTTGTAATAATGGATAATATTGTAAATGCATTGTTGTTTTAGACAAAACGCTCATAAACATGTTAAACCCTCTTTGATTTCTTGTCTTATCTTGGCCTCTTCGTTGGAAATGTTTAGATCAGCTCGGGTGTCTCCGCTGATATCTTTGCCTCGTCGTCTCTACTCTCAGTTACTCGCAATGCAGCTTCCTCCATTTTTTTGTTGTTGTACAATGTTTATAATACAAAATAGCATAATGCTAGCAACAAAGAATTGCACATCATGTATGATAACAATCAAGTATGTAAACATTTCAGAGAACAGTGTCACAGAAACGTGCATAAAAGCTACATGAAGTAGATTTTTTAACTATGTCCCCAAAATTATCGTTAATCTTTAAACAAAACCCAACTTGAATATTAAAATTTCCAGCTATTGTAGAAAGATGGTTTGGCCGAACTATCCTTATTAGGTCCTTGTATTCATTATCTGACATGGTGAGACTCTTCTTCCCAGCTCCATTCTTGTTTGATGTCTTTAGGTGGAGATATTTCACACCACTAAAATGGTTAATGGACACCGTCTTGCTTGTTCCATATGTTCTACTCATTCACTGGAGACCGGCATCATCGGTAATTTTTGTACGTACATTCATGTTGTTTCCTTTTTTTTCCGTATGTATGTGCTACCAGACTTTTTAAGCTGTATTTATAGTCGTATGAGAACATAATCTATTTAAACGAGTGCAAACAAACATTTTCATTAGTGTACCATTTGGAGTCTCTCTAATGGTTTCGTCCTTTTTATGTGTCGACTATTTTCTTCATACTTTCACTGGTTATTGCAATACGATTTGATTGATTACACTCAAACTGTAATATGCATCAAGAATTTCCTTCTTATTTGCACTCGAGCAAAATTGGATGTAGATTTTTAACTCCAACATAGATTAAGAGCAGTGGCGACCAAAAAAAACGAACAAACGTACAGTAAAGTACATGGATGTCAACACGATGTTGAATTTGTCTTTGAGGCCGTCGAATGGCAAATTTGAGTAAATAGACTTTTAGAAAAATCCAATAATGACACACTGAATTTATAGTTCCACTTTTGGCATAGACACATCAAACAAGTCTTTCTTAGCATTCCCAAAATCTTGCATCGGCTGTTTCTTCTTCTTTTTTTTATATATACTGTAAACGGTAGAGGCGTTGGAGACATTTCGGCTGATCCCCTTGAAGGTGATGAATTATGTTCTTGCTTAAAGGTTGCAGACCCACAAAGTTCTGGCTTATAGGTTGCAGACCCTTAAGGTCTGGCTGATGATTTGGCTCACTTTATTCTCCTAGAAGTTTTATTTTCTTCCGTTCCTTAAGCTAAAGTTAATTCTGCTAAAAATGAAGAAGACCAAGTTTGATTATTTATATTTATATAAATAAGATCAACATACATTTTTAAAACACCACCCCTCCCTCTTTAGCTACATTGTATAAGACGGCATTTACATATTAATTTTTTTTTAAATTTATTTATAAAAACATTTAAAACTTTATTGACTGTTTTCACGCCTTAGCTAATGCCACATTTTTGTTTGACTTATTGGCAAACACCATTTGTCTCATCGACAAAACAAACGTAACATTTTAATGTTTTTACCATTGGCCAATTATTCCACATATTTTTCAATTAAGAAAAATAACTTACTTGAAAGCTTTCTTTCAAAAGTCCAAGCCGGCTAACAAGTTCCCCGAACTGCACAGCATCTTCGAACGAAAAAGACATCCGTCCTCCAAAGCTTTGTCTATTGTCGTAGACATTCACCCAATACCTTCCCATACTTGATTGCTGAATCACTAATTTTTTGTGGTTGCCGAATCGGTAGGAAAACTCTACTTTCCCATTTCTACTTTTTTGTATAAAAAAACCAATCTCAATCCATTCTCCATTGCGAATTACAAGCAATGTTTATTTCAAAATGTATCAACAATAATTAAATAAAATAAATAAAAGTTAATAGCATGAACTTTATGCTAACTATATATTTAAATAAAGGGTTGCCTAATTCCGATGAGACAAGATTTTTGATTATCATATAAAGAGTCACGCATATGGACATTTCAAAATATGATTAATCAAACTTTATATTAATTATGTTTTATGTTTTATTTTATAATTATAATATACTATGTTATTTGAAATAAAATTTAATGATTTAAAAAAACCCAACTTAAATGGAATGCCTCAAACAGTTTTCATCTTACAGAGAGTACAGATATTGTTTATTGATTATTTACGTCATTTAATAGACTTTAAAGTGTACACTATACAGGTCTTCTGTATTCCTTTTGTGTGTGTGCCGTATAAAATGGTCAAACAGTTTTCATCTTACAGAGAGTACATATATTGGTTATTGATTATTTACGTCATTTAATAGACCTTAAAGTGTACACTATACAGGTCTTCTGTTTTCCTTTTGTGTGTGTGCCGTATACAATGGTCAAACAGTTTTCATCTTACAGAGAGTACATATATTGTTTATTGATTATTTACGTCATTTAATAGACCTTAAAGTGTACACTATACAGGTCTTCTGTTTTCCTTTTGTGTGTGTGCCGTATACAATGGAGGAGGTGAAAGCAGTTCTGTTGATCCTCTGAAAATGATGAATTATGTTCTGGCTTATAGGTTGGAGACACACAAAGTTCAGGCTTAAAGGTTGCAGACACTCAATGTTCAGGCTTACCGGTTGCCGAGACACTAGTTTCAGGCTTATAGGTTGCAGACCCACAATGTTCCAGTAAATATGTTGCAGACACACAACGCTCTGGTAAATAGGTTGCAGACCCTGAAGGTTCCAGTATTTTTTTTTCATTTTTTGTAAGTTTTATATATTTTTGTCCGTTCCTTAAGCAAAAGTTGGTTCTTCAAACATGAATGTGTGTTCAGGAGATCTAATTTTAAGTCTGATTTTTTTTTATATATATTAATAACATCAACGTACATTTCTACCCCTCCCCTTAGCTGTAAGACAGCATTTACATATTATTAAAACAAATAAAGTGACTGTTTTGTCGCCTCAGCTAATGCCACATTTTTGTCTCACTGGCAAATACCATTTGTCTCATCGACGAAAAAACAACCACATATTCATTTTTTTTACCATTGGCGAATTATAACACATATTTTTCAATCAAGACAAATAACTAACTTTGAAGCTTCCTTTTAAAAGTACAAGCTGGCTTACAAGTTTCCCAAACTGCACAGCCTCTTCGAACGAAAAAGAAATCCGTTCTCCAAAGCTTTGTCTATTGTCGTAGACATTCACCCAATACCTTCCTATACTTGATTGCTGAATCACTAATTTTTTGTGGTTGCCGAATCGGTTGGAAAACTCTATTTTCCCATTTCTACTTTTTTGAAAAAAAAACAAATCTAAATCCATTCTTCATTGCGAATTACAAGCAATGTTTATTTCAAAATGTATCAACAATAATTAAATAAAATAAATAAAAGTTAATAGCATGAACTTTATGTAAACCATATTTAAATAAAGGGTTACCTAATTCCGATGAGACAAGATTTTTGATTATCATATAAAGAGTCACGCATATGGACATTTCAAAATATGATTAATCAAACTTTATATTAATTATGTTTTATGTTTTATTTTATAATTATAATATACTATGTTATTTGAAATAAAATTTAATGATTTAAAAAAACCCAACTTAAATGGAATGCCTCAAACAGTTTTCATCTTACAGAGAGTACAGATATTGTTTATTGATTATTTACGTCATTTAATAGACTTTATTTAAAGTGTACACTATACAGGTCTTCTGTATTCCTTTTGTGTGTGTGCCGTATAAAATGGTCAAACAGTTTTCATCTTACAGAGAGTACATATATTGGTTATTGATTATTTACGTCATTTAATAGACCTTAAAGTGTACACTATACAGGTCTTCTGTTTTCCTTTTGTGTGTGTGCCGTATACAATGGTCAAACAGTTTTCATCTTACAGAGAGTACATATATTGTTTATTGATTATTTACGTCATTTAATAGACCTTAAAGTGTACACTATACAGGTCTTCTGTTTTCCTTTTGTGTGTGTGCCGTATACAATGGTCAAACAGTTTTCATCTTACAGAGAGTACATATATTGTTTATTGATTATTTACGTCATTTAATAGACCTTAAAGTGTACAATATACAGGTCTTCTGTTTTCCTTTTGTGTGTGTGCCGTTTACAATGGAGGAGGTGAAAGCAGTTCTGTTGATCCTCTGAAAATGATGAATTATGTTCTGGCTTATAGCTTGGAGACACACAAAGTTCAGGCTTATAGGTTGCAGATACTCAATGTTCAGGCTTACCGGTTGCAGAGACACTAGTTTCAGGCTTATAGGTTGCAGACCCACAATGTTCCAGTAAATATGTTGCAGACATACAAGGCTCTGGTAAATAGGTTGCAGACCCTGAAGGTTCCAGTAATTGTTTTTCATTTTTTGTAAGTTTTAAATATTTTTGTCCGTTCCTTAAGCAAAAGTTGGTTCTTCAAAAATGAATGTGTGTTCGGGAGACATAATTTTAAGTCTGATTTTTTTTTTTATATATATTAATAACATCAGCGTACATTTCTACCCCTCCCCTTAGCTGTAAGACAGCATTTACATATTATTAAAACAAATAAAGTGACTGTTTTGACGCCTTAGCTAATGCCACATTTTTGTCTCACTGGCAAATACCATTTGTCTCATCGACGAAAAAACAACCACATATTTATTTTTTTACCATTGGCGAATTATACCACATATTTTTCAATCAAGACAAATAACTAACTTTGAAGCTTCCTTTTAAAAGTACAAGCTGGCTTACAAGTTTCCCAAACTGCACAGCCTCTTCGAACGAAAAAGAAATCCGTTCTCCAAAGCTTTGTCGATTGTCGTAGACATTCACCCAATACCTTCCTTTACTTGATTGCTGAATCACAAAATTTTTGTGGTTGCCGAATCGGTTGGAAAACTCTATTTTCCCATTTCTACTTTTTTGTAAAAAAAACAAATCTAAATCCATTCTCTATTGCGAATTACAAGCAATGTTTATATCAAAATGTATCAACAATAATTAAATAAAATAAATAAAAGTTAATAGCATGAACTTTATGTAAACCATATTTAAATAAAGGGTTACCTAATTACGATGAGACAAGATTTTTGATTATCATATAAAGAGTCACGCATATGGACATTTCAAAATATGATTAATCAAACTTTATATTAATTATGTTTTATGTTATTTTTTATAATTATAATATACTATGTTATTTGAAATAAAATTTAATGATTTAAAAAAACCAACTTAAATGGATTGCCTCAAACAGTTTTCATCTTACAGAGAGTACATATATTGTTTATTGATTATTTACGTCATTTAATAGACCTTAAAGTGTACACTATACAGGTCTTCTGTTTTCCTTTTGTGTGTGTGCCGTATACAATGGTCAAACAGTTTTCATCTTACAGAGAGTACATATATTGTTTATTGATTATTTACGTCATTTAATAGACCTTAAAGTGTACACTATACAGGTCTTCTGTTTTCCTTTTGTGTGTGTGCCGTATCCCATGGAGGAGGTGAAAGCAGTTCTGTTGATCCTCTGAAGATGATGAATTATGTTCTGGCTTATAGGTTGGAGACACACAAGGTTCAGGCTTATAGGTTGCAGATACTCAATGTTCCAGTAAATATGTTGCAGACATACAAGGCTCTGGTAAATAGGTTGCAGACCCTGAAGGTTCCAGTAATTTTTTTTTTCATTTTTTGTAAGTTTTATATATTTTTGTCTGTTCCTTAAGCAAAAGTTGGTTCTTCAAAAATAAATGTGTGTTCGGGAGACATAATTTTAAGTCTGATTTTTTTTTATATATATTAATAACGTCAACGTACATTTCTACCCCTCCCCTTAGCTGTAAGACAGCATTTACATATTATTAAAACAAATAAAGTGACTGTTTTGACGCCTTAGCTAATGCCACATTTTTGTCTCTCTGGCAAATACCATTTGTCTCATCGACGAAAAAACAACCACATATTTATTTTTTTACCATTGGCGAATTATACCACATATTTTTCAATCAAGACAAATAACTAACTTTGAAGCTTCCTTTCAAAAGTACAAGCTGGCGTACAAGTTTCCCAACTGGCATATGATTAATCAAACTTTATATTAATTATGTTTTATGTTTTATTTTATAATTATAATATACTATGTTATTTGAAATAAAATTTAATGATCTAAAAAAAACCAACTTCCAGTAATTTTTTTTTTCATTTTTTGTAAGTTTTATATATTTTTGTCCGTTCCTTAAGCAAAAGTTGGTTCTTCAAAAATGAATGTGTGTACATTTTTATATATATTAATAATATCAACGTACATTTCTACCCCTCCCCTTAGCTGTTAGACAGCATTTACATATTATTTAAACAAATAATGTGACTGTTTTGACGCCTTAGCTAATGCCACATTTTTGTCTCACTGGCAAATACCATTTGTCTCATCGACGAAAAAACAACCACATACTTATTTTTTTACCATTGGCGAATTATACCACATATTTTTCAATCAAGACAAATAAATAACTTTAAAGCTTTCTTTCAAAAGTACAAGCTGGCTTACAAGTTTCCCAAACTGCAAAGCCTCTTCGAACGAAAAAGAAATCCGTTCTCTAAAGCTTTGTCTATTGTCGTAGACATTCACCCAATACCTTCCTATACTTGATTACTGAATCACTAATTTTTTGTGGTTGCCGAATCGGTTGGAAAACTCTATTTTCCCATTTCTACTTTTTTGTAAAAAAAAACAAATCTAAATCCATTCTCCATTGCGAATTACAAGCAATGTTTATTTCAAAATGTATCAACAATAATTAAATAAAATAAATAAAAGTTAATAGCATGAACTTTATGTAAACCATATTTAAATAAAGGGTTACCTAATTCCGATGAGACAAGATTTTTGATTATCATATAAAGAGTCACGCATATGGACATTTCAAAATATGATTAATCAAACTTTATATTAATTATGTTTTATGTTTTATTTTATAATTATAATATACTATGTTATTTGAAATAAAATTTAATGATTTAAAAAAACCCAACTTAAATGGAATGCCTCAAACAGTTTTCATCTTACAGAGAGTACAGATATTGTTTATTGATTATTTACGTCATTTAATAGACTTTATTTAAAGTGTACACTATACAGGTCTTCTGTATTCCTTTTGTGTGTGTGCCGTATAAAATGGTCAAACAGTTTTCATCTTACAGAGAGTACATATATTGGTTATTGATTATTTACGTCATTTAATAGACCTTAAAGTGTACACTATACAGGTCTTCTGTTTTCCTTTTGTGTGTGTGCCGTATACAACGTTCAAACAGTTTATATCTTACAGAGAGTACAGATATTGTTTATTGATTATTCACGTCATTTAATAGACCTTAGAGTGTACACTATACAGGTCTTCTGTTTTCCTTTTGTGTGTGTGCCGTATACAATGGTCAAACAGTTTTCATCTTACAGAGAGTACAGATATTGTTTCTTGATTATTTACGTCATTTAATAGACCTTAAAGTGTACACTATACAGGTCTTCTGTTTTCCTTTTGTGTGTGTGCCGTATACAACGGTCAAACAGTTTATATCTTACAGAGAGCACAGATATTGTTTATTGATTATTTACGTCATTTAATAGACCTTAAAGTGTACACTATACAGGTGTTCTGTTTTCCTTTTGTGTGTGTGCCGTATACAATGGAGGAGGTGAAAGCAGTTCTGTTGATCCTCTGAAGATGATGAATTATGTTCTGGCTTATAGGTTGGAGACACAAAAGGTTCAGGCTTATAGGTTGCAGATACTCAATGTTCAGGCTTACCGGTTGCAGAGGCACTAGTTTCAGGCTTATAGGTTGCAGACCCACAATGTTCCAGTAAATATGTTGCAGACACACAAGGCTCTGGTAAATAGGTTGCAGACCCTGAAGGTTCCAGTAATTTTTTTTTTCATTTTTTGTAAGTTTTATATATTTTTGTCTGTTCCTTAAGCAAAAGTTGGTTCTTCAAAAGAATGTGTGTTCAGGAGACCTTATTTTAAGTCTGATTTTTTTTTATATATATTAATAACATCAACGTACATTTCTACCCCTCCCCTTAGCTGTAAGACAGCATTTACATATTATTAAAACAAATAAAGTGACTGTTTTGACGCCTTAGCTAATGCCACATTTTTGTCTCACTGGCAAATACCATTTGTCTCATCGACGAAAAAACAACCACATACTTTTTTTTTTACCATTGGCGAATTATACCACATATTTTTCAATCAAGACAAATAACTAACTTTAAAGCTTTCTTTCAAAAGTACAAGCTGGCTTACAAGTTTCCCAAACTGCACAGCCTCTTCGAACGAAAAAGAAATCCGTTCTCCAAAGCTTTGTCTATTGTCGTAGACATTCACCCAATACCTTCCTATACTTGATTGCTGAATCACTAATTTTTTGTGGTTGCCGAATCGGTTGGAAAACTCTATTTTCCCATTTCTACTTTTTTGTAAAAAAAACAAATCTAAATCCATTCTCCATTGCGAATTACAAGCAATGTTTATTTCAAAATGTATCAACAATAATTGAATAAAATAAATAAAAGTTAATAGCATGAACTTTATGTAAACAATATTTAAATAAAGGGTTACCTAATTCCGATGAGACAAGATTTTTGATTATCATATAAAGAGTCACGCATATGGACATTTCAAAATATGAGTAATCAAACTTTATATTAATTATGTTTTATGTTTTAATTTATAATTATAATATACTATGTTATTTGAAATAAAATTTAATGATTTAAAAAAACCCAACTTAAATGGAATGCCTCAAACAGTTTTCATCTAACAGAGAGTACAGATATTATTTATTGATTATTTACGTCATTTAATAGACCTTAAAGTGTACACTATACAGGTCTTCTGTTTTCCTTTTGTGTGTGTGCCGTATACAATGGTCAAACAGTTTTCATCTTACAGAGAGTACAGATATTGTTTATTGATTATTTACGTCATTTAATAGACCTTAAAGTGTACACTATACAGGTCTTCTGTTTTCCTTTTGTGTGTGTGCCGTATACAATGGTCAAACAGTTTTCATCTTACAGAGAGTACAGATATTGTTTCTTGATTATTTACGTCATTTAATAGAACTTAAAGTGTACACTATACAGGTCTTCTGTTTTCCTTTTGTGTGTGTGCCGTATACAATGGTCAAACAGTTTTCATCTTACAGAGAGTACAGATATTGTTTATTGATTATTTACGTCATTTAATAGACCTTAAAGTGTACACTTTACAGGTCTTCTGTTTTCCTTTTGTGTGTGTGCCGTATACAATGGTCAAACAGTTTTCATCTTACAGAGAGTACAGATATTGTTTATTGATTATTTACGTCATTTAATATCCTTAAAGTATACACTATACAGGTCTTCTGTTTTCCTTTTGTGTGTGTGCCGTATACAATGGAGGAGGTGAAAGCAGTTCTGTTGATCCTCTGAAGATGATGAATTATGTTCTGGCTTATAGGTTGGAGACACACAAGGTTCAGGCTTATAGGTTGCAGATACTCAATGTTCAGGCTTACCGGTTTCAGAGACACTAGTTTCAGGCTTATAGGTTGCAGACCCACAATGTTCCAGTAAATATGTTGCAGACACACAAGGCTCTGGTAAATAGGTTGCAGACGCTGAAGGTTCCAGTAATTTTTTTTTTCATTTTTTGTAAGTTTTATATATTTTTGTCCGTTCCTTAAGCAAAAGTTGGTTCTTCAAAAATGAATGTGTGTTCAGGAGACCTTATTTTAAGTCTGATTTTTTTTTATATATATTAATAACATCAACGTACATTTCTACCCCTCCCCTTAGCTGTAAGACAGCATTTACATATTATTAAAACAAATAAAGTGACTGTTTTGACGCCTTAGCTAATGCCACATTTTTGTCTCACTGGCAAATACCATTTGTCTCATCGACGAAAAAACAACCACATACTTATTTTTTTACCATTGGCGAATTATACCACATATTTTTCAATCAAGACAAATAACTAACTTTAAAGCTTTCTTTCAAAAGTACAAGCTGGCTTACAAGTTTCCAAAACTGCACAGCCTCTTCGAACGAAAAAGAAATCCGTTCTCCAAAGCTTTGTCTATTGTCGTAGACATTCACCCAATACCTTCCTATACTTGATTGCTGAATCACTAATTTTTTGTGGTTGCCGAATCGGTTGGAAAACTCTATTTTCCCATTTCTACTTTTTTGTAAAAAAAAACAAATCTAAATCCATTCTCCATTGCGAATTACAAGCAATGTTTATTTCAAAATGTATCAACAATAATTTAATAAAATAAATAAAAGTTAATAGCATGAACTTTATGTAAACAATATTTAGATAAAGGGTTACCTAATTCCGATGAGACAAGATTTTTGATTATCATATAAAGAGTCACGCATATGGACATTTCAAAATATGAGTAATCAAACTTTATATTAATTATGTTTTATGTTTTATTTTATAATTATAATATACTATGTTATTTGAAATAAAATTTAATGATTTAAAAAAACCCAACTTAAATGGAATGCCTCAAACAGTTTTCATCTAACAGAGAGTACAGATATTATTTATTGATTATTTACGTCATTTAATAGACCTTAAAGTGTACACTATACAGGTCTTCTGTTTTCCTTTTGTGTGTGTGCCGTATACAATGGTCAAACAGTTTTCATCTTACAGAGAGTACAGATATTGTTTATTGATTATTCACGTCATTTAATAGACCTTAAAGTTTACACTATACAGGTCTTCTGTTTTCCTTTTGTGTGTGTGCCGTACACAACGGTCAAACAGTTTATATCTTACAGAGAGTACAGATATTGTTTCTTGATTATTTACGTCATTTAATAGACCTTAAAGTGTACACTATACAGGTCTTCTGTTTTCCTTTTGTGTGTGTGCCGTATACAATGGTCAAACAGTTTTCATCTTACAGAGAGTACAGATATTGTTTCTTGATTATTTACGTCATTTAATAGACCTTAAAGTATACACTATACAGGTCTTCTGTTTTCCTTTTGTGTGTGTGCCGTATACAATGGTCAAACAGTTTTCATCTTACAGAGAGTACAGATATTGTTTATTGATTATTTACGTCATTTAAAAAACCTTAAAGTGTACACTATACAGGTCTTCTGTTTTCCTTTTGTGTGTGTGCCGTATACAATGGAGGAGGTGAAAGCAGTTCTGTTGATCCTCTGAAGATGATGAATTATGTTCTGGCTTATAGGTTGGAGACACACAAGGTTCAGGCTTATAGGTTGCAGATACTCAATGTTCAGGCTTACCGGTTGCAGAGACACTAGTTTCAGGCTTATAGGTTGCAGACCCACAATGTTCCAGTAAATATGTTGCAGACACACAAGGCTCTGGTAAATAGGTTGCAGACGCTGAAGGTTCCAGTAATTTTTTTTTCATTTTTTGTAAGTTTTATATATTTTTGTCCGTTCCTTAAGCAAAAGTTGGTTCTTCAAAAATGAATGTGTGTTCAGGATACCTTATTTTAAGTCTGATTTTTTTTTATATATATTAATAACATCAACGTACATTTCTACCCCTCCCCTTAGCTGTAAGACAGCATTTACATATTATTAAAACAAATAAAGTGACTGTTTTGACGCCTTAGCTAATGCCACATTTTTGTCTCACTGGCAAATACCATTTGTCTCATCGACGAAAAAACAACCACATACTTATTTTTTTACCATTGGCGAATTATACCACATATTTTTCAATCAAGACAAATAACTAACTTTAAAGCTTTCTTTCAAAAGTACAAGCTGGCTTACAAGTTTCCCAAACTGCACAGCCTCTTCGAACGAAAAAGAAATCCGTTCTCCAAAGCTTTGTCTATTGTCGTAGACATTCACCCAATACCTTCTTATACTTGATTGCTGAATCACTAATTTTTTGTGGTTGCCGAATCGGTTGGAAAACTCTATTTTCCCATTTCTACTTTTTTGTAAAAAAAAACAAATCTAAATCCATTCTCCATTGCGAATTACAAGCAATGTTTATTTCAAAATGTATCAACAATAATTTAATAAAATAAATAAAAGTTAATAGCATGAACTTTATGTAAACAATATTTAAATAAAGGGTTACCTAATTCCGATGAGACAAGATTTTTGATTATCATATAAAGAGTCACGCATATGGACATTTCCAAATATTATTAATCAAACTTTATATTAATTATGTTTTATGTTTTATTTTATAATTATAATATACTATGTTATTTGAAATAAAATTTAATGATTTAAAAAAAACCCAACTTAAATGGAATGCCTCAAACAGTTTTCATCTTACAGAGAGTACAGATATTATTTATTTACGTCATTTAATAGACCTTAAAGTGTACACTATACAGGTCTTCTGTTTTCCTTTTGTGTGTGTGCCGTATACAATGGTCAAACAGTTTTCATCTTACAGAGAGTACAGATATTGTTTATTGATTATTTACGTCATTTAATAGACCTTAAAGTGTACACTATACAGGTCTTCTGTTTTCCTTTTGTGTGTGTGCCGTATACAATGGTCAAACAGTTTTCATCTTACAGAGAGTACAGATATTGTTTATTGATTATTTTCGTCATTTAATAGACCTTAAAGTGTACACTATACAGGTCTTCTGTTTTTCTTTTGTGTGTGTGCCGTATACAATGGAGGAGGTGAAAGCAGTTCTGTTGATCCTCTGAAGATGATGAATTATGTTCTGGCTTATAGGTTGGAGACACACAAGGTTCAGACTTATAGGTTGCAGATACTCAATGTTCAGGCTTACCGGTTGCAGAGACACTACACTACAAAAGTCTAAAAGTCTGAAAAGACCAGTTTTTGTCTTAATTGGCATCAACTTTTACTCGACATTCTCCAAAAGTATGACTTGTGTCTTAATTTTTCTTGACAAATTCTCATTTATATTAAATTTGTATGAAATTTACTCGACATATTCTCGACATTCTGAATATGGTCTTAAAATTTCTTGACAGATTCTTGACATTTGAATACTGTCTTGAAATTTCTCGACATATTCTCGACATTCTTATTTTTTCTCAGTATGGATTGACATATTCTGAACATGTTGAATCGTGTCTAAAATTTACTTGACAGTTCTGAGTTTTACAAATCATGACCATTATTCATGATATAACTTTAATCTGTATTTCTCTTTATATGACATACTGTTGTTTCAAGTTACACTTCTTTACAACAAAAATAAAAGTTGGGCATTTAAAATAATTGAAAATTTGGGAATATAAATATTTTTACAAATGCAAATATGGCTATGAAATCTAAAGTATAAAATAATTCAAATGTGGGTGTGTTGATATAAAACAATTTCAATGTGGGTTCTTAAATAATTACAAATTTTGATTCCTAAATCTTATAAATTAAATGATTCAAACCAATCATACTGTAGACATATTTCATTCTACATTCATAATATTCAATGTTGATATGGTAAATAATTATTATACCAAAATGTGGTTTATATAAATAGCAAATTATGATGATATACAAATCATTCATTTAACAGAAGAAAATTTGTGTAATGTCATCTGTTGGAATATATTAAGTATTACACATGGACAGGATGTTCCCCATAAAATTAAGGTATTTCACACCCCAGAGTACACGCAACTGTCAAATAGAAGTTATTGCTTTACCTGTATTCAGCCATACAACTTATCAGTTGACCGACCATGCCTCTACAATTTAAAAAGTTTGTTGATAGATGAAAATGAAAATCATCATTTTGATGAAAAAAAATTGAATTGAAATGGATTTTCTTCATCAAAATTATGAAGTTAATTATTTTAACATAAAAACAAATTGAATAATTCCCAAAGATTAAAAGAAAATTATTATCTACTCCAGGAATAATAAAAAAAATGTATTTATAATGGGTCCCATCAATGATTTCTATAGAAATCATCGGTCTTATGAAATGGTTCTCAAACAGACATGCATGATATAGATCTAAACATTTTTTTCTTTTCAGGAAGGAGTTATCACAAATATTTATTTTTGATAAAAAATTATAAAATTCAACACTAAATTCGTCCACAAAAATTTGGTCTATTGTCATTCACGTTTACCCAATATTTTCCAGTTGATGACTGCTGCATCACCGAATTCTTTTTATTTCCGAAGCGGTGAGAAAACTATTTTCCCATTTCTTCTTTTTTGTAGGGCTATTTTCTACTATAATTATTGATAAAATGCTATTATTTCATGAGAAATTAGAAATGAGAAACGGGAAAGACTTTATGATCCTGTATGTACGCTCTGTAAGACGTGACAAAACCAACACCTTGTCATGAAAAAACTTCACCCAATGAAAGCTTTATGTTGTACCATTAGATCGTTATGAAGCATGGACATTTGAATAAGTATCTAGGGAAATTTCCCCTCCCACAAATTTCCCGTATAAGTCCCAGAAGTGTCATATATGTGATCAACTGATTCACTAAAAAATATAACATTTATTATAACCAAAAAAATTTAAACTATATGAATTTTATTTATGAAAACACATAAGAGAGAAGAGCACAAAAATAACATTGATCTGTATTCGTAGCCTAACATGCCTAATGTAAACAGAAAATATAACAGACTAACCATTTCCTGACCTGGTCTTCGAAACTAACTATTCGGCGTTTCTGAAAGTTTGCATTTATTTTATTTTGATATTGTTTGTTTCAATTTTGATAGACAGATAAAGTAAAATTGATAAATTAAAACAATCAAATTATTATTAAAAAAATCATAATTGCAATAAAAGACTAATGACCGATGTAAAAATAACTAAAACAAATATTTGTCTGACTATTGTACGATTTAAATTATACTTTCTAAGTATTTTTGCTATGTTATGTTCATCCGCTACATGTCTCTTTCTTGCAGGTGGTGGGTGGTTTTCTCCGGGCACTTCGGCTTCCTCGACAAAGAAAAACTGAACGCCACGAAATAATACGATAGTGTTGAACGTGGTGGCATTAGTCACCAATCAATCAATCAATCTTGCAGGATTTACATACTCGATGTCATCCCTAAAAGACTCTTCCTCCTCTTTGACAAACGTTTTTCCTGTGTATCCATTGTCTTGTCGTTTACAACTATTGTTCTTATTTCTTTTAGAATCTCACCTTGCTCCACTTTTTCAAAATTAATCTTTGTTTATACCGTCCACGTCCCCTGGTATGATGCAATTGAGTTTTAAACCTGTGAAGCATGATCTTAAGATCAAAGACCAAAACTTTTTGAAGAACATATTGACAGATACTTCGAAAAGTTCCATGCGGGAATCTTCATTGAAAAGGAAGAAAGCATACACCTAGTGCATCAGTATTCGGTATTCAAAACGGGAATTCCTATGAATAACCGAACGAATAAGGATATCACAGTAAATGTTGGAATACATCTAAACATTATGTTTTATAACGAAACAAAGACGAAGTCTATGGTAAAATCAAACTCAATGTTTTATATTGTATAAATAAGATAAGTTATAAAACTCAACATTACAATACTAGTACATAGAATAATACAAAAAATCATCACGAACCGCAACATTGTTGAATGAAACTCGCGTAGAAATTGAAATCAGTACCCAATTTACGAGAGAATACTGGAATCTGATAATATAGTGCTCCATGTAACTAAATGTAATGTTTATAAAATCCTTTAACATCATGGTTATGGTTAGGTATTACTAAAACATGACTAAGTTCAAGGAGCAAAACCCCCACTAACTGAATAATACATAAAAAAAAAGAAACCTTAATTGTTCGTAAGTCAAAACTACTAAATTCAGTTACGCCAATTGTGTGATTGTTATAATCATATTAAAATTTGAGTTCTGTCATCTGCATTGGAGTTTTCCTTTGTTTAATTGTTCCTTTTACAAATATAAATAACGGTATAACTATCTATCTGGCACCATCAAAATCCTGCTCCTGTTACCATCATCACTACACTTTCTCTAAATTCACCCTGATCCATTTTCTTACCACCAACATACCAGTTTTTTACCACTTTCCTGTATACTGATATCTTCTACATAATATTGGCCTTCACCCTCTGTTAAGAAACTATGATGAAAATATTCTACATCAGCTATCAACTAAAACGACAGTGGTTTAAATTAATAAATGAAATACAAATGTCTATAAGCATTGTTCAACAACAACGATGTAAACAGGTAGATCAAGCAGTGTGTAATATGTATATTTGTAACTATTTGATAAGAGATATATTACTTTATCAAATTGTTTGTTCAGTAATATCTTAAGAAATTCAAAAGCAAATCATCAAAAATTCCAATTGGTCAAAACACATTATCGTTTACATGCAAACCCCATAAGAAATTTTATTTCACAATTTTGAAAAACAATATGGAAAACTGACAAACATTGATATGATAGTTCGTAGGTGACATTGGATAGACTATACAGTTCACAGAGAGAGAGAGAGAGAGAAAGTGAAATATTCAAATAAAAGTTTTTGGAACAAAATGTACAGAAGAAGAAGATAGCAATAGATTTCACGGTCTCGGGTTTTAATGCTGCTGATGAGATGTTACTTCTTGAAAGGCGTCGTATACAACATAGTATAAATTTACAATATCTAACATAAGTATCTTTGGATTGTTCTTTTCAAGTTGGATAAGTGGCAGCTTACCTTTGAATCATCATATTGTGCAGGAAATTCATCCTTAAACTGCAACAACTCTGTAATTACTATATGCTCCATAATAGTAATAATTATGAATTATTGTTGAATAAAGACAAGCAAGTTGACAAAAGAAGTAACAATATTCATACCTATTCGAAGATATATATATAGAGTCTTTGTAGTCATCTTGCATCACTTGAGAACAGAACTGTCTGGCCGCATCGTCGCCGCTGAAGATTTGTTCACGTCGTCCACAAGTTTCTTGGCATGGTGGATTTACAAATATTTTGAGCTTGTCCTTTTTGGAACAAACGATACACCGATTTCCACAGTTTCTCATCAGAAACGGGTTCTAGGTTTTCACATTTCGGACACGACGATTGAAGAATGCAAAAGTTCACCACGTGCTTGTATTAGCCGCAACATGTTGACATCTCCTACATTTGGAACAATTGCAATTTTACTATGCATCGTTTACGTTTTCTCTCTCTCTTAATTCATCGGAAGAGACTCGCACACATAAACTATAAATCCAAATTTATACTTTCTCGTAATCCTTATTATCGATTGATTTGCCAGAAAAAAAATAGGAATGAATAAACTTGTACATTCAAAAAAAAAAAAAAAAATTTTACATACAATAAATGTTTTAATTAATTCAACTTTAACTTCAAATCTACACAGAAGTTTAGTTATATCGACACAATCAATTCGTTATTATAAAACACTTTAACAGCTAAAAACTACATATGGTTTCATTCATATTATAGATTATAACCGTAAAATAAACTCACCTTTTTCTTTTGTTCTCTCCTGACAGACTTTATTCCTTTCAATATGCCCCCCGGTGGATCGCTATCCTTGCCGTGGTCGGGGGGCTTGCGTGTCTCAGTGACCCCAAGAGCTATGCCAGTTGGAGCTTCGTCTCCTGGTAGGGTTACCCATGCTGGACAGGTCGAAGGGTAGAGACCAGACTAAAGTGATCCAAACATCGTACGAGTTGCCCGATGTTTTGAATAAAATAGGCTCTCCAACCCGTTGGCCGTGGGTTGCTACCCGTGTCGGTGGTTAACGAGATGAGGGCTGTAGCCAGACTCCTTACGGTCAGAAAATACCCGGACGGACAAGACTATAGTTCAATAAGCTGTTTTGGCTCCAATATCATCTAAACGGGAGGTCGGATGGACCCGGTTCGATCAATCGGCTGGTCATGTCGAGCCCTTCAGTTAATCCTCAACAATAAGCTTTCTTGTAACAATTTTCATGATATACACATGTGTTTTAAATAAAGCTATTTATATTTCGGATAACTGAAGAAGGCGATGGCTCATGGGTCAATCAAGTGGTACGCTTTCTATTTCGCTTGATGGATACGCTCTGCTTGAGTATACCATTCTTGGAACATCTGGTGCTTTCCGCAGTGGATCTTGGGTGCTAATTTTGGGGACCAGCTACGTTATACATGTTATACTTGGAGCTCGTTTTCAGCAT
Source organism: Mytilus californianus (assembly GCF_021869535.1). Lineage (NCBI taxonomy): Eukaryota > Metazoa > Mollusca > Bivalvia > Mytilida > Mytilidae > Mytilus > Mytilus californianus. Next base: position 3,763,492 of record NW_026262669.1, on the reverse strand, counting down.
TAGCACTTGACCCCGGCTCGCCACGGAAACACAGCATCGCCCTTGTAGGCACTCCGAGGTGGGTGGATGACAAGAATGGTGAATCTTTCTCATTTCCTATGGCACAACAAAACCAACCCTCTAAATCAGCTTTAATACATAAAAAAAGAAAATGTGATGATTCAGTGCCCTGTCAGGAAGATGACAGTTGGCCCAGATTTATTGTAATAAAAGGAACAGATGAAAAACCAATTTCCAAAATATCTCCCTTTGTGATTCACAAACAAATTCAAAGCGTTGCTGGTACTGTAAAAAAAGTTTCAAAAATGAGATCAGGCAATTTGTTGGTTGAATGTTCCAACAAAAGTCAATCAACAAATTTGCTTACACTGACAACAATTACAAACTTTCCTGTTTCTGCCTCTCCTCACAACAGTTTGAACAGCTGTAAGGGGATCATTCGAGACAGAAGTCAATACCTTGGTGACCTTACCGTGGAAGAAATCTGTGAGGAACTTTCAAGCCAAGGTGTAACTGATGTTGTTAGATTTCAAATAAAAAAGAATGGAAATATAATCAAATTAAATACATATCTTTTGACATTTAGAACTCCAACTCCTCCTCCATCTATTACTTTAGGTTGCTTCGGAATCAGAGTTGACAGGTTTATTCCTAACCCAATTCGATGCTTCACTTGTCAAAAGTTTGGTCATGGAAGCAAACAATGTCGTGGTACGCAGAGATGCTTCAAGTGTTCTGACGAAGGACACGAGGGAACAACCTGTAGCTCTGAATCTTCTAAATGCGTAAACCGTGGTGAATCCCATTTTTCATCATCTAGGGACTGCCCTGTTTACCTTAAAGAAAAAAATATTATCAAAATTAAAACAGAAAGAAACATCAGTTACCCAGAAGCTAAACAGATAGCTTCTGTTTCGAATGATCTCCTTGTTTCGAACAGACCATCGTACGCCAGCAAAGTTGTCCGCTCATTCAGTCACGAGCATACACAAACTCGTATGACCTGGCCAATTGATGCTGAGACATTTACAATGCTGCCTGTTGAAACAGAACCTAACGATAAAATATTAATTCCAAGAAAACCAACACCTTCTAAAACCAGTACTCAGTCAACTCAATCTTCCTTACAGAGCTCAATGTCATCATCTAAAAAAAATGAAAAAAAGAAATCAGATAAAAAAGATACAGTTAAATCAGACAGTTGGGGCGGTGAATCTGTCTGGGATCTTCCCAGTGACATAGATGATTCTTCCATCTCCAATAGTCCTCCTTCATCTGCATCTAATAAAACTAGTTTATCTTCTGCATCTAGTACAAAGTCTTCTAAAGCCCCGTCTCCTCTTCGTTCTCCAGAACAGAAGGATGTCCCAAAGAAGCCAGCAAATGCATCCTCTCAGAAGTCTTCTGATTCGAGGTCGCGGGGTAGGGGTCGAGGCGGAGTAAAACCAGCTGCGCATGGTCCTGGAGATCGACGACTCTCCTCACACAACAGATTTTCAACACTTAACGACGAATCAGAAATGGAAATCGAAAGTGTTCCGCCACCCGAAAGATTACAATCTCAGGGTGAGCGAAATAAGAATGCTGGCAAACTCGATAGCATTCGCCCGTCTATTAACAAATCATGACTAATATCATCCAATGGAATTGCCGAGGTCTTAAAATAAATCTTCTCGAGTTAACGCTTCTAGTTCAGTCTTTTTTACCTACTGCATTTTGTCTTCAAGAAACTCATTTAAAAGAAAGTGACAATGTATCTTTAAAAGGATACAACATGTATAGCACATTTTCTAAGGTAGATGAACGTGCTGCAGGCGGATCATCCATTTTTGTGAAAGAAAACGTCATTCATAGCACAGTCCAACTCACCACGGATCTGCAGGCAGTTGCAATTCGTTTATCATTAGATAAAACAATTACATTATGTTCTATATATATTCCACCCAATACAATTATCGATAAAGCTAAACTCAAAAACCTCACTGATCAATTACCCTCACCATTTATACTTATGTGCGACTTCAATGCACACAACCCCTTGTGGGGAAGCAAGTCTCATAATATCAAAGGTAAGATCATTCAGGACTTTGTCTCTCAAGAAAGATTATGCATTTTTAATGATGGATCTAATACTTATCTTCATCCTGGAAACGGGTCTTATTCTGCTATTGATATCACTATTTGCGATCCCTCTCTTCTTCTGGATTATTCATGGCGTGTTCATGATGATCTATGTGGAAGTGATCACTTTCCAATAGTACTTGAACATCTTTTTACTTCTGCCCAACAGAGAGTACCACGTTGGAAACTTGACAAGGCGGACTGGTCCTTCTTTGAGAATCTCTGTCAAGCGGAACTTCAGTCAAAGATGTTTGAGACTGTACAAGATCCAATTTTAACTTTTAATACAGTTTTAACGTCAATTGCTGACAGAACTATTCCTAAGACCTCGGCAAATCCGAAACATCCCAGCAAACCATGGTTTGATGATGCTTGTGATCAAGCAATAGGTGACCGTAAAAAATCTGAAAGACGGTTCAATCAACAACCAACGACGGAAAACTTGAGTAATTTCCGTGTTTTTCGCGCTAAGGCACGGCGGACTTGCAGGCAAGCACGACGAACGTCTTGGAAGAAATTTGTCTCGGAGATAACATCTCGCACTCCGATGACAAAAGTATGGAACATGATACAAAAGATAAAAGGTAAAAATTCTAAAGCCACAGTTAAACATTTAAAAAATGGCAATGATTTATTAACATCTGAAAAGGATATTGCCAACAAGCTTGGTGAAACTTTTGCGAAATCTTCTTCTTCTAACAACTACAGGGAAGATTTTAAAAAAGTTAAAAAACAAAAAGAAAAAATTAAATTAAACTTTAAATAAAAAAATGGTGAAAATTATAATTAACTCTTTTCTCTTGAAGAACTTAAAACATCTCTGTCAAAAGCCCATGATACAGCTTGTGGGCCTGATAATATTCACTACCAACTGTTAAAACACTTGCCAGATTCCTCGCTGGAAGCTCTTTTGCAGCTTATGAATAACATCTGGGAATCTGGTGATTTACCATCAATCTGGAAGCTTGCAACCGTCGTGCCTATTCCAAAACCAAGTAAAGATCACACGGATCCTATTAATTATCGGCCAATTGCTCTTACCAGTTGTGTCTGTAAAACACTAGAACGGATGGTCAATGATCGCCTTGTTTGGTTCCTGGAATCCAATGGGCTTTTAGCCAATATCCAGTGTGGATTCCGCCAAGGTCGCAGTACTCTTGACCATCTTGTTCGATTCGAATCATTTGTCCGTAATGGTTTTGCGAAAAATGAACATGTAGTGTCGGTCTTTTTCGATCTAGAAAAAGCCTATGATACTGCATGGAAGTATGGTATTTTAAAAGATCTGTTTGATATGGGGTTGAAAGGCAATATGCCAAATTTTATTTCGAATTTTCTATCTAACAGACAATTTAATGTTAGAGTAAATTCAACCATGTCTGATCTGTATGATCAAGAGATGGGTGTCCCTCAAGGTAGTATTTTATCTGTTACATTATTTAGTCTTAAAATCAACAGCCTTGTTGAAGTTTTAAAAAGTAATATTGAAGGTTCATTGTATGTTGATGACTTTTTAATATGTTATAGAGGCAAGAATATGAATAACATAGAAAGACAATTACAGTTATGTCTTGGAAGAATTGAAAAATGGGCCTCGGAAAATGGGTTTAAATTTTCCACTTCAAAAACGGTCGGGATGCATTTTTGTAACAAAAGGAAATTGCATCTTGATCCAGAACTCACTTTGTACGGCAACCCAATTAAAATGGTTGATGAAACCAAATTTCTTGGGTTAATTTTCGATAAAAAGTTAACCTTTCTACCCCATATCAAAATGTTAAAATCGAAATGTTTAAAAGCATTAGATATTTTAAAAGTTGTCGGCAGCACCGACTGGGGTGCTGATCGCAACATTTTACTAAATTTATATAGATCTCTAGTTAGATCTAAACTAGATTATGGCTCTATAGTGTATGGCTCTGCAAGGAAGTCCTACATACAGATTCTCGATGCTGTGCATCATCAGGGTTTGCGTCTCTGTCTTGGCGCATTTAAAACCTCACCAGTTGAGAGTCTGTATGTAGAGGCTGATGAGCACTCACTCTCTAACAGACGTTTGAAGCTTGGACTTCAATATGCTGTCAAACTAAAAGCCTACTCAGATAATCCTGCCTACAGCTGTGTTTTTAATCCAATTTATGAAGATATTTTTGCAAAACATGAAAATAAAATTCCTCCGTTAGGTATACGTTTAAAACCACATTTAGCTTCTTTTGATTTAAAATCTGTTGCTCAAGTTGAAACTTGCAAATGTCCTCCATGGGAACTTCCCAAACCAAAAATGATATTTGATCTCCGTGCACACAATAAAAATAAAACAAATCCTCTTTTAATTCAGCAACACTATGCTGAAATCAAAGCCAATTATTCAGATTTTTCAACTGTCTATACTGATGGATCAAAAGATGGTGACAGAGTTGCATCTGCTGCTGTCTTCAGGGACAGAGCTGCAACTCTCCGTTTGCCATCTGATGCATCGATCTTTACTGCTGAAGCAGAAGCAATAATTTTGGCTTTGAAATTTATTGCTTCTTCAGATAAATCCAAATTTATTATATGTTCTGATTCACTTTCATGCTTACAAGCTATACAAAATACTAAAATTAAAAACCCAACAATTCTCAAAATTTTATATGTAATGAGGAATTTAAAAATTCTTCTTAAAGAAATATTATTTCTATGGGTGCCGAGTCATGTTGGAATCCTTGGAAACACAGCTGTAGACCTTGAGGCAAAGAATGCCCTGGGTGACCCTTTATCTAACTGTGATATACCATATACCGATTTTAAATCTAATATTAGAGAATATGTTTTTAATATATTGAAAAATGAATGGAGTAAAAAAGATGGTAATAAATTACATGAAATTAAACCTAATTTATGTAAACCTTTCAATAATTGTATGTGCAGAAAAGATCAGTGTGTTATTTCTAGATGTCGTATTGGTCATACTAGAATAACACACGAATATCTTTTAAAAAATGAAGTAGAACCACAATGTATACCTTGTAACTGCAAGTATACTATTAAACATGTTTTAATCAATTGTATTGACTTTGCTGATATTCGGAAGAAGCATTTCAATGTCAATAATATGTATGATTTATTTAATAATATTCCATTTACAAATATTGTTTCATTCTTAAAAGAAATTGGAATATATTATAAAATATAAAAATGTTATATTTAAAACGATTTTAATTTTTATCACGTTATCTTAGTGTTGATTTTTATTTGTAAATAATCAATTTGCTTTAGTCTAGAATTTTAGTTTATTGAAAGACCTTTTGTCTGATTTTAAAAATATACCTTAAATTGTTATAATATTCGAATTAGCTCTCGCCGCGATATAGCCTTTCTGTGCTAATGCGGCGTAAAGCAAACAACAATCAATCAATCCTTTCAATATGTGTGAAAGTTTACCCCACTCATCGTACCAAGACACATCCTTGTACCGAATTCATCTTTTTTCTCAAGTTAATTAAAACAAAATTCATGGTGATTTGTATCTTCGAAACCTTACCCCGTCCAAATGCGTGGACAAAATAGTTTTTTGCTTGTTAGATATACCGTTATTGACATGACATACAAGACTTATTTCATGCTCTTTGTATACCAGAAAATATGTGAGGATATGAAATCAATTACAATTTTTAATTGCTTATCATCGTAATGTATTGTCAAAGACAATGACGATTTAAGATGTTAACTGTATTCCGCCTCAAAAGTATATTTATATATTATTATAAATTATATATCAGAAAATATGTCAGATTAATGGGGAAAAAACACACACACACAAACACACAAATTAAATCTTAATTGTTTTACTTTCTCTTCACATGCTTTATCCGTATTGTCATGATTGTCGTTTGCTCTGTCCTGAATGTTTTGCTCTTGGACGCTGTAAAGAATGATCCAACATTGAAGCCCTCCACTCCGTCTCAATCTGAAATTATGATTTGATTGTTTAAAGATCCTATTGCCATACAATCAGTAATATTAAAGGACTGTTGAGTGTTAATTTCATCATCCCAAGAGGGTACATTGTACATCATTGTCCGAGACCTTAATAGGGTTGTTTGAAGATCCCATTTCCATACAATTAGTAATATTGAAGGACTGTTGAGTGTTAATTCCTTCATCTCAAGAGGGTACATCGTTGTCTGAGTTCACAATGGTGTTGTTTGAAGATCCAATTTCATCATCTAAACTTAATTCACTGTCAGACTTCTAAAATTAAAAATGCAATAATTTCTGTTGCATCTTGTCTAATCAGTATGGCAGTATTCTGGGTAATAGATTGCATATAACACGAAATATGAAGAGATGTGATCATATTTTATGAACCGCACAAACTAGTGAGATTACCTTCATTACTCTTTTGAGAAATATACCAAACGCTTGAAATTTGATTTATCGATGCAGTATTCATGCAACAGGAGTTAATCTCTCAGCGAACGTTCGGAATATCAAGTGCTACTGATGAACAGTTGAGGAAAACTCATTTCTCAGGAGAGAGATGAACTCTAAACGTTCTGAAAGATTTCGAAACATTTTTCCGCGTGGACATTGGTATTTTATAATTTTAAAACAAATATAGTTTCCATATTACCAATATTAAGAGAGAATTCAACAAAAATTTGATTCAAGTAGTCACTGAACCATGAAAATCAGGTCAAGGACAATGGAATATAACGGAAATTTCATAACATAAAGCATCTATTAACAAAATGAAGAGCATCCAAGTCTTCTGCCTTTCGAATTATTAATCTTTTTAAGTTATAAGTTAACGACGAGGGTAACTTCAAAATGCGATAGTTAGAGAGACAAAAGATACCAAAGGAACATCCAAACTCATTAGTCAAAAATAAACTGACAACGATATGATTATAAAAGAAAAAACGACTTTGCTGATATTCGTTGGAAGCATTTTAATGTAAATAATATGTAAGATTTATTTAATAGTGTTGCAATTACAAATATTTTTTCATTCTTAAAATAAGTTGGAATATATTATAAAATATAAAAATGTTGCATAAATTTAAAATGATTTTAATTTTTATAAAGTTATCTTAGTGTTGATATTTTATTTGTGAATAAGCAATTTTGCTTTAGACTTAAATAATTATTATATATTTCTATTTTTTTCTTTTCTTCTTACTACAGATAGAAGATGCAGAAGCTATCCTTGCACTGCCAATCGAATTTATTGAAGGGACCCTTGCATTGCCAAATGAAATAATTAAAATGATTGGAAGATGTCATGCCGATTTTTGTTAAATAGAAAAAACTGCTGAAAAGCATATTATATTTGATTAATTACTAATATCATCCATCATGTTTTACAAACATCAATTAACAAAGTTTGGATTCGTCAATCTCTGGTTAAGAAGGTTTATTATACCTTATATTTGAAAGTATGTATAAAGGCAGAAATTACTGACCTCACAAGGATTTTTTGGCAGTGTATAGAAACTTTCAATCCATCTGTTGGTGAAGGGACTAACTTATCACCACGCTTGATTAACGAATGGGCGAAGGTCACTGAATTTAATACAGTAGAGTCAGGAGATCAATATCTCATTTATTCAATGTACAAACATCTACTTAGTACCACTTTTTAAGAATGCAGCAAAAATGAATTACAAAAAGAAAATACCAAACAACTTTTTAGAATGTATTTATATTTCAATTGATCTATTTTAGATGTTTATGTAAGTAATAAAAGTGATTGCCATCATGTAAAGATACATGGTCATCCACAAGAGGTAGGGACCAGCAGATTTCCGGATGGAAAGAATTTTGGATAAACTAGCAGTAAAAAAGGAATTAATTCACTACCATAAACTTTGGAATTAACAATGACTGGGACCTTCAAGGTCATAACACTAATTCGAAACCCAGTCGAACAAAAAACATTATACGACATCTGACAACAGGCTTGCCAGATCACTTGTACGAATTTTATTAACTGCTTGTTTTCTAATAGTTATATATATACAATAACTTAAATAAATAGTGTGTGTTTCATTTACTAAAAACCTTCCATTCTATTAACAGCAAGTATTTAGTATCCAGTATTAAACGCTATTAACCTGAAAAAAAAAATATACTATCACTAACCAAAAAGAAAATCAAAGATATTCCTTAGAAAATTCCCAGTTATTATTTTCTTTTCTTGTAGGCCAAGAATGAAAAGAATGACTATGATTCTCTTGGTAACTATCCTCTTTGGTTTAAGTGTTTCTACTTTCATTCCAGAAAATGTTGTCTTTCATAAAGTTAATGAAATTTGACTTTGGGCTCAACGTCTGGGTGCAGGATGATGACTCTGCCTAATAAAAGATAATACATTATTTTTACAACCACACGCACTTTCTTGTATATAAGCATTGGAATAAGTCTTGTATGTCATATGGTCTTCAACAATGGTGCACTTGAAAAATAAAAAGGGAGACAACTACTTTTACCAGGTCTTTGGTCGGGGTAGGGTTGTTAAGGTAAAAAAGCACGAGGATTTTTAAAAAAAATTATCTGGAAAAGAAGAATTTGGTTCTGGGATATGCCTTGAAACTGATGAGTGGGGCAAACTTGTACTCATACTGAAAAAAATGTAGTCGGTGAAGACAGAGCTGGAGAAAAGGGTAAGTTTTTTTTATAATTATAATCTGTAATATTAAGGAATACAAATAAGAAGATGTGGCATGAGCGTCGATGAGACAATTCCGCATTCAAGTCAAAAAGTAATAAAAGTAAGTAATTAAACCTAATTGTACTAATTAACGGTTAAAAGTATTTCATAGTCACAAATGATTTTAATTACAAGAATCAGTTTGACATCAGTATTCTGTGCATATTTGAAATTTTCAGGTGACTTGATTAAAATGCATGATAGAATTCTTTTTTACTTGAATAAAGACGTTAATACATTTCTATTTGGTTTCCAGAACAAAGCAATCGGTAATACAAACCAGGAGAAAGCATCAACATTGAGTGTTTGTGTGTGTGTGTGTTTTATTTCCACAAATTGTTTTTTCTGATAAATAGTTATAAATATAAGTATTTACAAATTAAATTTTCTACCTGTTTTTTCTAAAACAAATAAACATTCTGTCATCATATACCATCAACTGTTATTGTTTTATATATTTCTATACCTTTAAAAGATTCAAGAGGAAGAGGAAGAAGTCCAGACTAATAAGGTAGGGAAAAGAATAATAAAAAGATGGTTATGCAACTAAAGAGGGTGATCGCAATAATGTTAAGGTATATGGTTATCCACAGGAGGTGGGAACCAGCTGATTTCAGCAGTAAAAGAAGAATTGTTCACTATCATAAACTTTGGAAATAACAATGACTTGGACCTTCAAGGTCATAACACCAATTTGAAACCCAGTCGAACAAAAACATTATACGACATCTGGCAACAGGCTTGCCAGATCACTTGTATGAGTATAATTAACTGCTTGTTATCTTATAATTATACAAATAACTGTAGTTATAGCAAGCCAGATTATATATAATTTATGAGATGTATTTTAGGACTTTAAGTAGTCTAAAAGAAGAATACCGATGGCTTACTGGAATGTATGAAACCATTCTAAGTGGCCTTCAAGAATACGATAAATTGAAACACCGAACTAAGAGTTCAATTCTTCCATTCGTGGGGTGTATTGTGAACTTTCTTTTCAGAACAGTTTCGGACGAAAATTTGCGTACTATGAATAGCAATATAAGAGTTTTGGCCAAAAACCGAAAACGCATTTCACATGTCTTAAGTGAAAGTCTCACAATAGTAAATGTAACGAGGGTTGAAGTTGCACCAAATCGGAAGACCATTTATAATTTAACTGTAGGTTTACACAACGTTGATCTAAAGTTCAGAAATATCACCAAACTTTTAAAAAAAAAGACATTGGAGATTTAGAAACCTTTGTTAACATATACGCAAAATTGGATGTAATTATAAGTGAAATGAAGTTAATGGTTCAGAGAGCGACATTTTATTTTGTTCACCTTAATTCTCAGTTGAACATGTTATCATGTATACCGCTATTATAAAATATTGGACAAATTTACAAATCAAATTTTCATACTGTAAGCAACATCCTGAATATAAGGAACATGTTTTCTTTCTTAACTTACTGATTTTAAGAAGATGTCTTATGATGTAAACATAATATATTAAATTTTATAAATTTTTTTTTGTTGAAATAAAAAAAGAAGATAGCAGTTTCTCGTTTTATCTTTCATTCACGCATAAAAACAAGGAGAGAAGTCCATATATATACTCGTGGGAAAACATCATATCCAACAAAGGAATTAGATGATAAAATAATTTAACTGTGAGAACTAGAGAATGTTGATTACTTCATAGACCATTGTCTAACATTCATTATGATACTTAGTAATAAAAGATAACCACACACTTTCTCGTATATAAGCATCGGAATAAGTCTAGTATGTCATATCGACTTCAACAATGGTGTACCTGAAAAATAAGGAGGGAGATAACTACTTTTACCAGAACTTTGAACGGGGTAGGGTTGTTAAGGTAAAAAAAAGCACGAGGATTTTTTTAAAATTTATCTGGAAAAAAAGAAGAATTTGGTTCGGGGATATGCCTTGGAACTGATGAGTGGGGTAAACTTACACTCAAAAGAAAAAAAAAGGGAGTCGGTGAAGAAAGACCTTGAGAAAAGGGTAAACCTATATGTAGTATATAACGGTTAAAGTATTTTGTAGTTACAAATGATCTTAATTACAAGAATTAGTTTGACATCAGTTTTCTGTGCAGATTTTAAATTTTTAGGTAAATTTATTAAAATGCATGATATTTTTTTTTAATTGAATGAAGACATTAATACATTCCTATTTGGTTTCCAGGACAATGCAAGTCGTAATAAAAATCAAGAGAAAGCATTAACAGAGTGTGTGTGTGTGTGTTTGTTTTATTTCGACAAATTTGTATTTTTTCTGATAAATAGTTGAAATATATAAATATTTACAAATCAAAGTTTCCAACCTGTTTTTTTTTAAGGAAATAAACATTCTGTCATCATTTAACATCAACTGTTTTTAGAAAAAAGGTGATAAACGCAAGGTTCAAGAGGAAGAGGAAGAAGTTCAGACTAATAAGGTAGGGAAAAAAATAAAAGATTAACGAAAATAATTCAAAACATCTATATCATCTCTTTTAACGATCATTTTTATTTTGGTAATTGAATATAAAACAAAACGAAAACTAAATCATATTATTTTCTTTTATCACATGAAACGTAAACGGTACATAGTAAAGTAAATGTTTTTTAAAAAATCAAAGAAACAGAAGCCGAATCCATTTATACTGGACCAAGCAGGAGAAGGCATTGCCAAATGAAATATTTAAAATGATTAGAAGATGCCATGCAGAGTTTTTTTAAAAGAAAAACTGCAGAAATAGCATATTTCGTTCGATTAATTACTAATATCATCTATCATGGTTCAAAAACATCCATTAACAAAGTTAAGATCACCCATCTCTTATTAAGAAGGTTTATCATACCTTATATTTGGAAGTATGTATAAAGGCAGAAATTACTGTCCTCACAAGTATTTTCGGCAGTGTATGGCAACTTTTAATCCATCTGTGGGTTTAGAGATTAACTAATCACCACGCCTGAATATCGAATAGGCTATGGTCATTGAACTTAACGCAATACAGTGAGGAGATCAATATATTTTTGAACTAGCAATGTTCGAACATCTTCTCAGTACCATGTTTGAAGAATGCAGCAAAAATGAATCACAAAAAAAAACATTACCAGACAACCTTTTAGAATTTAATTATATTTTTTATCGATCTATTTTTTAGATGGGTATGCAACTAATGAGGGTGATCGCAATAATGTTAAGGTACATGGTTATCCACAGGAGGTGGGGACCAGCAGATTTCCGGATGGAAAGAAATTTAGGATAAACTAGCAGTAAAAGAGGAATTGTTCACTATCATAAACTTTGGAAATAACAATGACTGGGAACGTCAAGGTCATAACACCAATTTGAAACCCAGTCGAACAAAAAACATTATACGACATCTGACAGCAAGCTTGCCATATCACTTGTACGAGTTTTATTAACTGGTGGTTATCTTATGATTATATATATACAAATAACTTGAATAACTGTAGTTTGTGTTTGATTCCCTTTAACATTGCATATTATTGACAGCAAGTATTTAGTATCCAGTATTAATTACTATTAACATGAGACACAAATATTACCATTTAGTTACTTAACAGTTGCTAGTAACCGCTAAGCCTTTTAAAAAAACTATCACTATTCAAAGAGAAATCAAAGATATTTTTTAGAAATTTGCCAGTTATATAATTTCTTTTCTTGTAGGTCATATGTGAAGAAGAGGAAAATTCCTATCTTACCGCTTTTGATAGAATTTAGGACAAGCGAATTTTCATACTGTAGGCAACATCCCGAATATAAGGAACATGTTGGAAAATTACTATAGTTGAAATTTTTTAACATTTAATAATTATTAATTTTTTTTCTTTTCTTCTAACAACAGATAGAAGATGCAGAAGCTATCCGTGCACTGCCGATCGAATTTATTAAATTGACCCTTGCATTGCCAAATGAAATATTTAGAATTATTAGAAGATGTCATGCCGATTTTTTAAAAGAAAAACTGCTGAAATAGCATATTCAATTAGATTAATTCCTAACACCATCCATCATGGTTCAAAAACATCAATTAACAAAATTGGGATTCGGCCATCTCTGGTTAACAAGGTTTATAAAACCTTATATTTGAAAGTACGTACAAAGGCAGAAATTACTGTTCTAAAAAGGATTTTTCGGCAGTGTATGGAAATTTTAATCCATCTGTAAGTGGGGAGATTAACTTATCACCACGTTTGATTAACGAATGGGTGAAGGTCATTGAACTTAACACAATAGAGTCAGGAGATCAATATATTTTTGAACTAGCAAAATTTGAACATCTACTCTAATTTCAAACAACTTTTTAGAGTTTGATGTAATTATATTTCGATTGATCTATTTTAGATGGTTATGCAACTAATGAGGGTGATCGCAATACTGTTAAGGTACATGGTTATCCACAGGAGGAGGAGACCAGCAGAATTCCGTATGGAAAGAATTTTGGACAAATTTGCAGTAAAAGAGGAATTGATCACTTTCATAAACTTTGGACACTATAATGATTCGGATCTCTAAGGTCATACTACAAACTTGAGACCGAGTCGACCCAAAAACAGGAAGTGGGGACCAGCAGATTTTTTTGGATGAAAATAATTTTAGACAAGTTAGCTGTTCAAGAGGAATTGTTCACTATCATAAATTTTGGACTTAATAATGACTCGGATCTCTAAGGTCATAATACAAACTTGAGACCGAGTCGAACCAAACACAGAAAGTGGGGACCAGCAGAGTTCCGGATGGAAAGAATTTTAGACAAGCTATCTGTTAAAGAGGAATTGTTCACTATCATAAATTTTGGAAATAACAATAACTGGGACCTTCAAGGTCATAACCCAGTCGAAAAAAAATGTTTTTACGACATCTGGCAACAGGCTTGCCAGATCACTTGTACGAGTTTTATTAACTGCTTGTTATCTTATAATTTTACAAATAACTTGAATAACTGTAGTTTGTGTTTTATTTACTAAAAACCTTCCATTCTATTCAGAGCAAGTATTCAGTATCCAGTATTAAACGCTATTAACCTGAAGAAAAAAACAATATACTATCACTTACCGAAGAGAAATAAAAGATATTTCCCAGTTATTTTTTTTTTGTAGGCCAAGAATGAAAACAATGACTATGATTCTCTTGGTAACTATCCTCTTTGGTTTAAGTGTGTTTACTTTCATTCAAGAGTCCCTAAGGGTGACTGGGGAATAGAAGTATGGTCACCATTGGTCTTCCTCCGACCTGCAGTAAAACCCTTGCTAAAGTGGGGCGTCCGTTTGGCTGTGCGGGATGTACAAATTTGCAGCCACGTCCGGTCAAAATGGGGACGTTAAATCCGATGCCTCGTGTAAAGAGAGTGCCACGCTCTTTGCACGTTAAGAACCCTTGCAACAACTCTTTGAGGGGTCCGTAGGTGACCTGTTGCAAGGCTAAATTTCTGTCCCTATCCAATATACCCTCATTTCCCGTGGCAGTCTAAATTTCTCCGACCTTAATCCCGGACGCCCCTATTACAGAACCTACCTATTGTATTTATTGTTAATTTGTTCTCGTCCTGAATATGCATGAAATATTTGCCACTGGACGTTAAGCAACCAACAATCAATCAATCAATTTCATTCAAGAAAATGTTGTTTTTCAAAAAGTTAATGCAATTACCACTACGAGGTCTAATTTGTTGGTCACTTTTGTCATTGATCCCGCTCCTTTCGAAGATTTTGTTAATCAATTGTCAAAAGAAATAGCACAATCCTCCTTTATACTGGCTCAGAGAGTTGCCAGGTTATGAGATGTATTTTAGGACTTTATGTAGTCCAAAAAGAAGAATACCGATGGCTTACTGGAATGTATGAAACCATTCTAAGTGGCCTTCAAGAATACGATAAATTGCAACACCGAACTAAGCGTTTAGTTCTTCCATTTGTGGGTCGTATTATGAGCTTCCTTTTAGGAACAGTTTCAGACGAAGATTTGCGTACTATACATAGCTATATAAGAGTTTTGGCCAAAAACCGAAAACGCATTTCACATGTCTTTGAGTGAAAGTCTCACAATAGTAAATGTCACGAGGGCTGAAGTTGCACAAAATCGGAAGACCATTAATAGTTTAACTGATGGTTTATACGACGTTGATCTAAAGTTAAATATTTTCACCAAATTTACAAAAAGACATTGCGGATGTAGAAACTTTTTTTAACATATACGCAAAATTGGATGTAATCAAACGTGAAATGAAGTTAATGGTTCAGAGAGCGACATTGTTTTTTCTTCAACAAAATTCTCAGATGAATATGTTATCATTGGGTCATTTGTCGCCTAGCACCATCAATCCAACATCGTTTATGTATCTTCTATTAGAATTACAGTCTCAATTACCGGCATACCTTAATTAAACTTCCAAAAGATCCAACTAAAGATCTTTTTGCATATTATCAATTTTTAACTTGCACTACTTTGATCTAAAAGTGGAAGATTTCTGTTGTCATTCCTGTCCCACTTTTAGACTATAATAATAAATGTTAAGTATATAAAGTCTTAAAATTACCAGTACCCATGCAATCGAATAAAACAAATGTTAGCATGGTTGCTAAGTTCAATCTAAAATCAGAATATATTGCCATTAATACTGAAAGGTCAAAATATATTTTATTTGATCAAAATGAAATAATACAATGCACGCATCCTTTAGTACCGTATTGTGTTGTAAGTAGTCAAACATATCCAATCAATCTCAGTAATCTATGCATCACAACTCTGTTGATGAAAAAGGAAGGAAAGTATTGGTTGATTGTCAGACCCTAGTTAAACCTTTTGCCGTCCTGCCTAGGGCAAAGTATATTTCATCCGGTTCATGGTTAATTACTACAAGGATATCGTTACAATTTGCAATAGCTTGTAGATACGCGGATTAAAAAATAACTTCTAGTACAGATATTGTTCCACCTATAGATATTTTAACATTAAATGAATCATGTACTGTTAATGATGATTATATGGCGCTTTTGCCATTTCTCCACTGAAGAAGTAAGTTTCAAGCTCAAGAACAATTTGTAGAATTAATCAAGTCATAAGACTTTACTTTCTTATGAATATGGAAGCCATTTCATGAAACTTTTCCAAAATTTAACTTGACAAAGTGACCAAAAGAACTAAAAAATATAGATAACATACCGATGGACAATTTAATTTACCTTTTAACCCAGTTAGATTCTATTGAGGAAGACTTATTACTACCAAATTGGGTATATGCATTAATGTTTTTTTGTTGCTTTTACTATAGGGATTAAGTTATATTTATTTTGTATATATCGTCAAAATATGAAGAATAGGTGTTTAGCCAAAAGAATGAGTAATAATAAAGAGATTCAAATAGTCACAAGATACCTTGGTGGCGATCAAGTGGTGTCAACAAATGTTGAGGGCAATGGTACTGCCTCCAGAGATGTTAAAATAGCTTCTGCACCACTATTGGAACCAGCCACTAAGAACCATTATCCAGTACTCAACTTGTCAAACAATGAGTAGTAGCAATCGAGTAAATTAACCACAAGAATGATGATTGGACAAGAACACGGGATATTGGCTTTGATTATTGGCCACAACGCAGACATTTAACTGTAAATAAAACTATACGATCACACAACTTTATATTGGTAGAGGGAATCGTTCTACAACTTCACAGGTAGAATTGCCTGATTTGTTCCAGCCGGTGATAGCTGAGCAACCTAGGCAGGAACCCTGAATCAACAGGGCAGGTAAGCTAGGTCAGTTTGGAGATATATCAACGACAGATGGTAGATCACATGGAGGTCGGATTATATCAACGACAGATGGTGGATCACATGGAGGTCGGTTGATTGATTGATTGTTGGTTGCTTAACGTCCAGTGGCAAATATTTCATGCATATTCAGGACGAGAACAAGTTCACAATAAATACAATAGGTAGGTTCTGTAATAGGTTAAGGGATTAAGGTCGGAGAAATTTAGACTACCACGGGAAATGAGGGTATATTGGATAGGGGCAGAAATTTAGCCTTGCAACAGGTCACCTACGGACCCCTCAAAGAGTTGTTGCAAGGGTTCTTAACGTGCAAAGAGCGTGGCACTCTCTTTACACGAGGCATCGGATTTAACGTCCCCATTCTGACCGGACGTGGCTGCAAATTTGTACATCCCGCACAGCCAAACGGACGCCCCACTTTAGCACGGGTTTTACTGCCGGTCGGAGGAAGACCAATGGTGACCATACTTCTATTCCCCAGTCACCCTTGGGGGTCATGGAGGTCGGAGTATATCAACGACAAATGGTGGATCACATGGAGGTCGGAGTATATGAACGACAGATGGTGAATCACATGGAGATCGGAGTATATCAACGACAGATGGTGGATCACATGGAGGTCGGAGTATATCACCGACAGATCGTGGATCACTTGGAGGTCGGAGTATATCAACGACAGATGGTGGATCACATGGAGATCGGAGTTATCAACGACAATCGGAGAAGTTGCAGTACTTCTGAATGATGGGAATTAAGGTTGCAGACAAACAAACGGATTGTTGGAGTTGACAACGACGATCGGAGGAGCAGTTCACCAGATTCGGGGTTATGAAGACGGTCCACAATTGATTGTGTAGCTTTTTTCTAAAAAAAAAAGAAGTTCCGATATTTAATGTTACGAATATTGTTATGATAGAACTTTTACAACTTAGTTATTCACACAAGAAATGTATGAACTATGCATTGCTGAACATTTAGATGTTGTTGAACGGTTGACATGATTTTGTGTATGAATATTGTTTGCAAGCATTCATATTGTCACCGATTTAAACTTAAATAAAAAAAATATATTTCTTAAGAAAGGGAGGAATGTGACAATATGATGGGTTTCAATGTATATATATATATATATATTTATTTATAGGCCATATGCTGACATGTTATAATAAAAATTAATTAATGAACTGGACATACGCAAGATTCACAAATATAAATTGTTCAGACTAGTAAAAACATGTCAAATAAAGTCAGTTTGGTAGATATTCATCTATGTATCTTTAAAATAAAAACTATCACTGTCAAAGTAATAGAAATTTTGATAAACTGTTATATTCAAATAAATTGTATATAAACTATCGCTCGGAATGTCATAGGGGAGACCGTTTAGTTTAATCATATTTATTTTGTGTGGATTGGGAAACAAGTTATTGCAACTTATATAAATCCCTTTCCACTTTGCGGGTGCAAGTGCTGCCTTGTAGCGGCATTAGCCTGCTCTTTTTCGAAACCTACAAGTGTGTCTTTTACGTGCAAGAGATATTGCTCTCTCTTAACACGGGTCAACCATTTATCGTCCCCTTTCGACGGACTATCATCGTTTCTCAAGACCATACCCGCAAATGGTGTCAAGGGAGAGCCGAAAATTCAGTCCCTGAATTTTTTAAGCCGGAACGGGGATCGAACCAGGAACCTTTGTGTATGCGCTAACCACTACACCACGCCTCTCCGTTCGTTATGAACACCGGTTCAGACCGGCTTAAATAAACTGTTGTTCCAAATAACCTTGTGTTGTGTTGCACAGTGTAAGGGTTTTACTGCTGGTCGTAAGAAGACCTGTAGTGATCATATTTATTCTTTCTGATTTGAATATCATTTGAATATCATTTTCAACACCTTATAATCGTAAATTAAACTATACCTTAAAGGGCAAAAGTCCTACAAGTAAAACGGATCATTTTCTGATCCGTGGAAAAGCTTGGTCACATGACCTGTATTGTAATCAGATTGTCTATCTTCCTTACATTATTTTGATGTTCAACGTTATATCAGAATAATTTAATTTTGGATGTAACGCGTCTTCTGATTGGCTGACGTTGTTTTGTTTATCAGCTCATAGATATAATTTTGTCATGTGACCGTGACGTCATCAACGTTTTTTCATGGTTTACTCCGGTTTAAAATGGAATTTAGAATTAAATTATAAGAAATGACTGTAATATTTTTTCTGTCTATTCGAAATAACTTAAAAAATGTGGTGCACACTTTAAAATAACCCGCTACGCGGGTTATTCAGTGTGCACCACATTTTTGATGTTATTTCTTCATAGACAGAAAAAATATTACAGTCATTCCTTAAATGTATCTACTTGAATTTGTTTTTGTTGTAATTGGTTTTGCAGAAGGCATTTATATTGTTTAATTATAATTACAATTACACGACATCTTATAGAGTGTGCTTGTTTTTTTAATACTTAATATCTTTAACAAACACATAAATATACAACTTTTATTTGTAATTTGCATTGACATACGTTTGTTCATTTTTATTAAATGTCTCAGAAAGTTATATTTAACATGATGTTTTATGATTTCATTTGTTGTTTTTTTTCGAAGAACAAACATGTATGGCATGGATACATTTGTTGATCGTTAATTGTTAACATCAATTAGGATATAGTTCACGTATGGCTAAGACGAGAATAAGTTACCAATAGCACAATAGATTGATATGTTATAAAGAAATAAATAAACTTGTTATGTCGTACATGTATGCATTGATTAAAACTTGCCTAATGCATGTGTGTTGATAATTACATCGGTAAAAAATGCAGTGAAACGACCAGAGGCAGTAACATGAATTATACTATATCTTCCGGCAATATAAAAATTCACTTTGCAATACTCCTGAATTTCATACAATATATCAAGAGTAATTTTAGTCGTATCATAGTTTGAGTAATCAATCTTTAATTATTTTTCTTTAAATAAAACATAAGAATGTGATTATTTTTTTTAGAATTAAATATTTAATCTGTTACATATTTCAAGCATTCATATTAAATTGATTTCAACCAACGTAAAAAAAACATATTCTCAAGTTATTGAATGCAATTATCAGGCATTAAGTTATTTTCTATAATCTGATGACGATTTTTCATCCTAGTGTCAAACATCAGTTCAGGCAAACAGTAATGTTTGCGGATTTTCAGAATGCTAGATGCGTCCTACTCCTGTAAATTTGCAATGATCGTGAATGTACTCCTTCGATTATATATTGTTTTATCCAAATGCTAGAAATAACAGGCGCAACTGCAATGAAAACGGCCGACATATTCCGCAACCACATACCAAACACACCTTTCACAAATAGTTCCCTCGAACTACCAAAACACCAGAACAAACCAAGAAGATAATATAAATAGTTAACCAGCCATAGAAAACCAACTGGATGTTAGTCAGATGGGTGTCTTGGAAAGTAATATTTAACATATGGTTTTCATTTGTACAAGAAAAACTTAAAATTGTTTCAAAGAACACACATGTATGTTATGCATATATTTGTTGATCGTTGATTGTTTTTGAAACATCTAATAGCAAATATTTCATGTATGGGTAAGAAGAGAACAAATAAACAATAAGCACAATACATAGGTCTGCTGTAAAGACATAACTAGTTTTATGTAAAGTCGACTAGTTATGTCGTATGAGAATGCATGAATTATAACTTGCCTACTGTATGTGTGTAATAATTATCATAATAGAAAAATGTAGTGAATATTTGTTTCTGTTATAAAGCATACGAATGTGATTCATTTTTTAAAATACAATGTGGATCCTTTTCCATATTTCAAGCATCCATATTAAATTAATTTCAACCAACTAAAAAAACAAATTCTCAAGTTATTGAATGCAATTATCAGGCATTAAGCTTATTTTCTAAAATCTGATGACTGTTTTCCATCGTTGTGTCGAAAATCAGTTCAGGCACTAAGTAATTTTCTGATTTTCAGAATGCTGGATGCGGCCCAATTTTACAAATTTGCAATGATCGTGAATTTATAGCTTTGATTATATTTTTTTGTTATTTCCAAATGCTAGAATAACAGGCGCAACTGCAAGGAAAACGGCCGACATATTTCTCAACCACATACCAAACACACTTTCCACAAATGGCAGAAGATCCAGCTATCCCATTTTGCTCATTGAAATCAGATGCCATAAGGAGGAAACAAGACTGGTGCAAATCCCGCGAACTACCCAAACACCAGGTCAAACCATGAAGATAATATAAATAGTCAACCAGAAATAGAAGACCAACTGGAAGTTAATCAGATGGAATTGAACTCCAGTTCCTGAGGTAACAGACGACACCAAAACATAGGAGAAAAAGGAAGCTAGACAGCTAGTAAAATTGCCACAATTCAGCGACGAGATGGTGGTCAAAAGCTTGTAGAAATATGCAGAATCTCCAAAACAAAACACAATAGATCAACTAACTTTCTTCTTACCTGGCCAGTCTGGTTTGTGGTTCCGTGCATGAACACAAGATAAAAGAGCAAGATTGTATTATATAAAACCAGCCTTCATTTGCAGATTCACAGATCATACCATAATGTCCAAACTGTACACCCTAAAGCAAAACGTTAAAGAAAGTGGAAATGGGTACATAGCAGAAATGCGTCAGTCTGCATTTAGTGCCACTGATTTGTCGGAACGAGGCAGTTTTTTGCTGTTAGCACACATTTTCCCAACATAGCAAAACAGAGTCTGAAACAAAATAACAGACGAAACAGGTATAGTTGACAATATCAGTAGCCTGTTATTTCAAAGAAACAGTTGATAAAATGCGTAACGAGACCACAACAGCATTGTTTAACATAGATTTCAATTGCACGAACGATTTTTGCAATTATAGTTCCATGGTTCGGGTGATTGGCTTCTAATGTCAAACATTATGAAAATTGTCGATCTGTATCAGTCTGCATAGAGAAGGTCTATCCTGATATGTAGGAAGACCAAATGTTCATACCACAGATAAATACGTACAAATGTGAATCGGACAATTATTGAACAAAAACATAACTATACAAGTCTTAATTGTAATTTGTATTGAAATACGTACGGTTTGTTCATTATCATTAAACGTACTAGATGTTTTTTGAAACATGTGTCTTTATTTTTTTCATTTGTACAACCCAAACTCTTACTTGTTTCAAAAAACACACGTTATGTCGTAAATGTATGCATTGATTATAACTTGTCTAATGTAGGTGTGTTCATAGGTGTTTACACCGGTAAAACAATGTAGTGAAACGACCAGAGGCTTTAACATGAATTTTATTATACATGTACCTTCCGGCAATATAAAATTCACTATGCAATACTCCTGAACTTCATACAAGTTACCAAGAGTAATTTAGTCGTGTCATATTTTGAGTTATCAATCTTGAATAATGTTACTGTTAAAAAATTAAATATTGACCATAGGGATAACCATTAATTGATCATCGAAATTACAAAATCCTGTTTTTTTTTAAATTGTTGATGTATAAAATATGATTCTTACTTGAACCGCGTTTATAATTCAATTCATTTTAAATTTAAAAAAGAAAACACCGTATAGTGGCAATTTATAATTTGATGACCACTGGTGCATTAATAAATCCCTTTTTCGTTTTGATAATTATTTTACATAAAAAAATTAACTTAATATTAAAGGGTGATTTAAACAAGTATACCAAAGCGTTTTTTGATCCGTGGAATAGCTTGGGCACAAGATCATTATTTCAAACAAGATGTCTATTTAATATTGTTTTGAAGTTTTTTTTACGTCAAAGATTATATTATAACGGAAATAACACTTTTACGTCTTCATGTGTAAATGTTTGATATAGTTTTCTTTTTTGTAATTGGTAATAGCGTAGGTTTTTACATTTGCTTAATTATCATCACAATATCTTTTAGAGTGTCCTTGTTTTTATAATACTTTTAACAAAAGCATAATTTGTTTTTAAATACGTATGGTTTGTTCATTATCAATAAATATACAAAAAGTCATGGGAAGTTATATTTAACATTTTGATTCCATTTTATTCATTTGTAAAACAGAAACTTGTTATTGTTACAAAGCAAAAAGGTGTATGTTATCATACATTTTTTTATCGTTAATTGTTGAACACCGTATAGCGAATATTTAATGCATGGCGAGAACAAAACAATATGTCGTATATGTTTGCATTGATTATTTATAACTTGCCTACTGTTGTGTTTTAATAATTACAACGATAAAAAAATGTAGTGAAACGACCGGTGGTTTTAACATAAATTACGCTATATCTTCCGGCAAAATGAAATTCAAAATGCATTACTCTTGAATTTCATACAACTTCTGAAGATTAGTTTTGGTCGTACCAAATTTGGAGTAATCACTTTTAAATAATTTTACTGTTAAAAAAACATTTGAATGTGATTAATTTCTTAAATAAAATGATTGATCTTTTCCATATTTGAAGCATCCATATTAAATTGATTTCAACGAATTTAAAAAAAAAAATTGAAAATGTAGCCGGTAAACAATATTAGTTTCCATATTTTTCCGTATGCAATGCATTTAACAAAATCTAGCAAATTAATAAGATGAAGTGTTTATCGAAATTGAAAGCAAGACATGTATGTATGTACTAGTAAATGCCTCCGTTATCCGAAGAAGCCCTCGAAAGCTGCGAGGGTACAATGGCATCCATGTACACTCCCTATCGGGAATAATGGAGATGTGTCACTAACGTATATTTACGACAATTATTTTCACAAGGAAAATGAATCCCCACCTAACACAATGGGAGTGCTAGGACACCGGGAAGTTATTATGGTGGAGGAAGCCGAAGTACTCGGAGAGAACCACCGGGCCACTCGGCGGAAACAGACAAACCGGAAAGATATCAGAAGATTGATCTCCAGGTCAAAGTAGGGGACAACTTTGACCAACCGAGGCCCCAAAAGTACCCATTCTAGTTTAAACGCCGGTTTGGGTACCAGAGAAGTGTGTGGGAGGTTGAAAATCTACCTTGTGATGTACTGAAATTTATGCACCCCGAGTCAGAATCGAACTCGGGACCTTCAGCCCTGTAGCCATTGGTCTTAACAACTAGACCACAAAACCACACTAGACAATAAACTATATGTGTTATTTCAATCATAATGAGTGTATGAGTTGACATGTTCGTCGCAAATATCAATTGTGAGTTCGATCTTTTATCAAACAATTGATCAGCATGATAAAAACATGCTCGTATGTGGAAAGGCTGAGAAATGGGTTAACATACCTATATTGTGACTGTTTGCTAATTTTACAAAGTCACTCAAATTATACACAGTAACAGAACTATCATGCATGCCTATATTTTGCATCTGTCTTTTATTGTCTCTGTACCTTTTGTCTGTTGTGACTGTATCATCGCAAAAACTTTAACAGAAAACCCTTTAAACAATTCGGTGAAAGGAAAATTGATAAAAACATGTTAAAGATCAAAACTATATTGCATTTTATGTGCTGCTCCTTTTGTTTTTGTGTTTTTCTCTGTGGATATTCCGATTTTGGCTCGTAGATTGATATCCAATATCTTTTTTTTATGTATTATAATATGATTAATTGATTGCTGGTTGCTTAACCTCCAGTGGCGAATATTAAAGATAAGAACATATTACCAATAAATACAATAGGTAGGTCCTGTAAAAGAGTCCGCCCTTTGAAAAAGGAAAGGATAATTTGAACTGCCTTGTGAACTGATGTTATATTGAAGGAATAATTGTTTCCCTGGATTGATTATTGGTTGAGTAACATCAAGTGGCAATTAAGTCATGAATATCAAAGATCATAACAAATAAACAATAAGTACAACAGGAAGTTCCTGTACAATAATCCGTCCTTGTAACTGAGAATATATCGGAGGACAGATGTATTGCCTTGGAACAAGCGACCTACGGACTCCTAAAAATATTGCACGTGTAAAAAGCGTGGCTCTCTCTCTACAAGAGGTGTTCAACGTAGTTCTGACTGGACATGGCTGCGTATTTGTACATCCAACAATGCAAAATGTATGCTAAACTTTGGCAAGGATTGTACTGCCGATCGATATAAGACAATAAGTGGCGATATTTCTTTTTCTGTAGTTCCGCTTGGTAGTAAATATTTGATGACAACAAAATTCAAAAAGGATAAAAAAAAAGTTCGAAAAAATAGCATTCTAACACATTTAAATGCTAAGACTGTGATCATGGTGATAAGAATATAAAATTTGATTCTCCATTCTAAGTATTAGGTATAATGTTTCTGATTCATAATGCTAGAAGACTAAAATGTTTCGATCAGCGGTCTGACATTTAAGTAAGAGAATTCCTACTTGGATGAAAAAATAATGAGATTTCTATAAGTATGTAGATACGATAACCCGCTTAAAACCAATGCAAGATCTCAGGCAGGTAACATTATAAACGATTGATTTCTAGTGGCCCGCTTGGCTGTAAATGATGTTAAAGTTTGCAGCCACGCCCGGTCGTATTGCGGACGTTAAATCCGATGCCTTGTGTAAAAATAGTACCAAGCTTTTGGCACGTTGAGAGTAAAATCACAAAAATACTGAACTCCGAGGAGTATTCTAATGGCAAAATCAAGCTCAAACACATCAATCGAATTGACAACAACTGTTAAAAACCATTGCAACATCTCTTTCAGTGTGACCTGTTAAACGTTGCAAGGCTTTACTGTTGTTGCACCTTCATCACGGAAGGCCTCGATTACAGGACTGTTTTATTATTTTGTGTTTTTAATAATTTGTTCTTATCCTGAACATGTATGAACTATTTGCAACTGGACGTTAAGCAACCAACATTCAAATCTATCTATATTCACAATTCAAAATAGAGAAGAAATGTCAATAGAGAGAAGTTAACCAGTCTACAAAAATATACCTGTTTTTTCTTGCTTCTGCACCATTTTGTTTACACCTACATTTCCAAAGTCAATTTATTCTCAATTTTGAACGTAGGATTCGACTTCAGAAAAAACATGAATAACACATTAAGGTCTAGATTTTAAACAAATACGTCATGTTTTCCCCCAGAATGCAAATTTTCTTATAGTTATAAGTGATAGGATATAACACAGTACATGTATTTGATTTTCACATTCATTAAATGAAAACTCTGTTACCATCAAACCCTGATGACAACTATACATTTTTTTGAAAGTTTACTATAATATTATAATTCAATTCATTTTAAATTTAAA
The DNA here is from genome assembly GCF_021869535.1 of Mytilus californianus. NCBI lineage: Eukaryota > Metazoa > Mollusca > Bivalvia > Mytilida > Mytilidae > Mytilus > Mytilus californianus. The sequence goes on along the minus strand of NW_026262669.1, from coordinate 3,737,593 downwards.
AAAGAAAACACCTTATGTGACCTAACACAACAGAGCTTTAACGTCAAAATGAGCTTCAGGGGTGATTTAATTTAATTGATTTTCACAATGCTTGATGATTCCCAATCCTGCAAAGCGGCAATGATCGTGAATAAATATTTATGATTTTTCATTTCTTAAAATGTGTTAGTAAATCCAAATACTAAAATAACAGGCTCAAATGCAAGGACAAGGGACAATTGTATCAGAAAACAAAGGATATCGGGTATACATCCATGACACAAATCAGATCAGATATAAATAATGTATTAAAACTTCACAATAATACGTTATTCATTGTATTTTGAGAATATAGATTTTAACCACATAAAGATACAACGATCACGCTTTCCTCTTTGAGAAAAGATGGCAAAAGGAGGAAACACGGATGTTGCAAAACCTTTAAACTACCGAAACACCCGATCAAATATTCTTGTCATTGTTATGTAATGCATAAAATAACACAATTACAAACTCAATCACAATTTTATATTCTATTTTCATGATAAAAATGGACGTCACACAAAATAGTCACATATTTTTGGCGTTGATACATTCGTGTGTATCACAATTTTTAATTATAATGTGGTGTCCTGGTGAAGTGTCGTAAATTCATGGGTGTTGTCAGTTCTTACTCTGTGCGTGTTGTTATGTTGTTGTTGTTGTTATGTACTATAACATTGATTATTCATGTATTCCTCAGTCCTGAGTTTTCTTGCGTTTACTTGTACTGTATTCCTGTCACTATATATTGTCATTTTAGCGGTATTTTTAACATTGCAATATAAGCGGAAGGTTTAGCTAGCCATAAAACCAGTGTTTACCCACAATTTGTCCATTGGTCTACAATGTTTAGGTCCTATTCCTGTATGTTATGTTCATTGAATTAACACTACGAATTTGAGTAGCATTCTACCATTCTAACCTTGTGTATGAAATCAGAGTTTCTTGTTATTCAGTTCAGCAAGAGCTACTTGTAGGTAGAACTTATCATATGACACATTTTGGACCCGTCAAGTACTTATCTTTACTTACTTTTCTCGGATAAACCTATGTTTTCATTACCAGGAACAGCACTGTTGCAGTTCAGTGTTTCTGTTGTACTCGATTTCGGTTAACCAAGTTATGACTATTGAATAGCGGTAAACTACTATGTGTACACCTTGAAATAAGGTTTGCTATAACATAGGTAATATAAATATTTCTCGAAGGACGCGATCAAATAGCATTAAAGACCGGGTCTGGGGTATAAATAGCAGCCAATAAGAAAAATGAAGGGAAATTCAAGTTTCTTTGCAGGTTTCATGATTGGGAAGCATTTTTATGTTTTACTAAATAAATAATATAAAGTTTAACTTGATATCATTCTCATAAGTGCAGAACATACTTATGAAAAAATATAAGTTAAAACAAAGTTATTTGACAAATTAGTTTTTATGTAATTGTAAAATAAAATTCAGAAGTGGTCATTTTTTGAATTTCAAATGGTTTAATTGACTCACTTGAGGCGGAGCTTCCTAATGTTTGTAAACACAACAGCATGCACATGCTACAGTCTAAAAATAAATGAAAACCCTACCTTTTTGCTAATCACAGACAAGATACAATCCTCACATAGATCCAAGAATATTTGCAACTAGATTAATTCCTTCATAAATACAATAGACCTCCTCAGAATATTTATAGTTTAAAAAAATTCTCAAAATATGTTTAAAAATCTGTTAATTGGCTTAATGATATTGTTCACAAATTTAATTTATATATATATATATATAATTATTCCCACATGTGGCCCATGTATGGTACATTTGGTAAATTGGGGAACCATGATCTTACTAATTCAATGACACATTTTGGCATCAAGTCTCGCCTATGATAAACATAGTTCTTTCTTCTGGGATCCTGACGGAGAGCTGCACGTTTTCTTTCTAGATATCTAGGATCCTGCCATACATTTCTATGGAAAAGATTTGTCCAGAAACGTTTATAGTCCGTTTTTCTCAAGGAAGAATTTCTTATATGTGCCATTTGTATTTCACTCTCCCACCACATTTGTCTGTTATGTTCATGTGTTATGCACGGTTTGCATAAACAGTACTGACATTCTTCAAAATTATCATTTTGCTCTATCAAAAAATCATCAAAATCTTCTGAATTTCCTGCCCCATTTGTCTCTTTATTTTCATCTTTGTTTTCTTTAATTTCAATTTCTTTATAATCCCAGTTATGGTGAGCAAATAAATTATAAATAGTTTCTTTTTGTTCTTCTGTAACTTCAAGAGCCAAGATAGATTTTCCTTGATTTACACTGTCGTCCATTTTCAGTTGATAGCATAGATATGACCAGAAACTTTGCCCTCCAAAAATGTGAACCAAATGCTCCAAGAGAAATTCAAAATAAAAGGAACTACTGGGGGGAAATAAATCATATTTTTTAAGTAAAACGTACTAATTCATGTTTGTAACTGCTCTTTTATTCTGTTCTAGATAAAATAATATTTTCTAAATAACAAGTTGTTTTATTTATTTGTTTACATGCTGTTCTACTGAGGTAATAAATCCTAAAAGAACCTCAAGTAATGATAAACCCCAGCATCATAAATAATCTCTCAAAGAATTTCCACTATTTTGGCGGGAACTGTTTACTTATGTGTATGTTTGTGTAATATTATATTTCAGGACAAGTGCAATCTATAAAGAGGGATGGAGAATGTAATCCTATCCTTTTTTATCATTTGCTTTTGTCATTAGTCATTAATACTTAAAAAAAAAAAGAATTCTTATACATGTATCTTTGAAATAAAATATGAAAATAAGATAAAGACATAATCTTCAGATTATAATTATGTTTTTTGTCATATATATTATCTACCACTCCCCTTTCACCCAATTTACAATATAAACTCATCCATAATCTGTATGGGAACTCAACTGTTTGGTCATTTCAATATTAAAAAAAAATCTATAAAGACAAAAGTATGACGGTCCACAAAAAAAAAACGAAAAAGAACCCCAAGTTTCAGAATGGAGTTTTCAGGAAGCGATGAAAAGAAGGCAGAAATTCTTGGTAAAATACTGGAAATTAGGAATATATTGACTCAAAGGATAAACAAACCTACAGGACATTTTAAAGTTTTAGAAACTTTATTGGAGATGTGGTCTAGTCAGGAAGTAGGCAATGGATCTGATGAACAATCTATACATGTACCAGATCCAATAACAAGTACCTACGTTAAAGCTAGGAAAAAAGATGTTAATAAAAAAATATTCATGTGTGCTGAGGACTCGCTAAAACGTTACAAAGAAGTGGTGGAAGCTCATTCCAGATACTGTAAACACAACCTAATTATAGAGAAATGGACAACAAGAGGACATGTAATTATGGCAAGAATGAAATGTGAATCCTCTCACACTTTTCTGTGGTCTTCTTCGCCATACATGCAGAACAAGGAATACTTGGTGAATAACAGAGTGCAACATGGTCTGATCTGTAGTGGAATGTTGCCATCACATTATACCAAGTTTGTAGATGGTGCTGGAATCGGGAAAATTAATAAGGAAAAACGGAATAAATTCTTCTACTCATATGAAAACCATATTCAAACAGAATACCGCAAGTCTACAACAACAGCCTTGCTTGAAGAATCAGCCTCATATTATGATGACAAATTTGGAGAAATAGATATTTTAACTGACGCAAGGCATGGCTGGCGTAAAAACGCTAAAGATGCAAGTATTGTTGCGATTGGTGAGAAAACAAACAAAGTTTTATCTTGTCAACATGTAACCAAAGCTGACGATGTTGTGTCTCAAAGACACGAACGTATCGGTACTGAAAGAGTATATACGTATTTGGCTGAAAAGGAGGTTGCTGTAGGTGTCCATTGCCATGACATGAATCTATCTATTAACAAATACATTCGTGAAGAAACTGATGCAATTAATCAAAACGATACATGGCATTGTGTTAAAGCAGTAAAAACAGCTCTGAAAAAAGTTGCATCGGGAACAGCAAAATCTGAAAGAAAAACGTGGTCCTTTCAATTAAGTGATAAAGTGGAACCTGCATCAACTCATATTCATTGGGCAATCAGAAATTGTAACAATGATGCAGAGAAATTAAAGTCATCAATTCTGAATGTAGTTGACCATTTCAAAAAACAGACATTTATCTTGTGATCCTTCCTCTAGATGTAAATATGATAAAAATTATGAACCATCAAGGATTGTTTTGACTGATCCAGTGGCTGAAAAACTGTTACTTGGAGTACTTTTAAATTCCAACATTTTTAGATATCCTCAGGATTATGTTTTAGGAAAAGACACATTTTATGTTGAAAGTTTCAACAACGTTATAAATATTTATCAGGATAAGCGAATTGCATTTGGTGACAAACAGTACAATGCACGTTCAAACTTGGCAGTTTGTCAATGGAATGGAAATGTTGACAGGGACTTCATTTCTATTTCAAATCCGCGAAATCCTAGAACCCCTAGAAGTGTAAGAGGCAAGAAAAATTATAAACAGAAAACATTTAAATTTCGAGGAAATATGGAAAACTTTTGTAAATGTTGTATATTCAAGGAAAAGAACCAGGAGGAATTAGTTCTTAAATATTTATAACGATATGATATATCATCAAAATTGCACATTTAATTTTGAATTTATTTTATTTTCGACTTTTACTTTTAATAACTGGATGATTTTAAGTGTTTATTTTATACCTATTGTCAGTCTGGATATAACAAATAGTACTGCATTAAATAAATGGTTAGTATAAATCTCTTTCTCACTTAATTGATAAGCCATGTGCTCTGCACATAAACAAACTATTTTTAACACAGATTATGATAACACACTGGCAAGCTCCGTCTCTTTTCCATATTGGCTTAATCACTTACCACCTGGTAAAAGTTTTAGGTCAGACCCGGTCTTTAACTACAATTTTGATTAAAAAAATTAAGATAATGAGTTTCTAAGAAATAATCATCTACAAGTATGTCAGGCTTTTCTAATTGCAGAACAGACATATTCGCCTATTTAGTATTTTCCTATTATCAAAATCTGCATCATTACGCTAGGTCAACTCTTCTATCCTAGATAGTTTCTTTCATCAGTCTACATACTCTACTTTTCTTTACGCTGAATAACACAAAATCGCTTCCATGACCTGTAAAAAGGCTGCACAAATTTGGAAATGTCGAACTACATTATTGTGCAACCTTTGCAACGAAAAAATAATTTCAGTGTGTACACGTACGTTTTTTCAGTTCTACTAGCTGTAGAATTATTGATTGTTCGTTGCTTAACGTTTAGTGGTTAATATTTCATGCATTTTCGAGATGACAACAAATTAACATAAATACAATAGGTTAGTCCTGTAGTAGATGTCGTCCTGGATGAAATTGGCATTAATCTTGTTACCAATTGACAGTAAAATATTTATCAAGTATCCGTTTGCTTGTGTTTGATGTTTGAATAAGCAGTCATGTCCGCATAAAAATCAGATGTGAAATCAGATGCTCCGTGTAGAAAGAGTGTCTTGCTCTCTTTACGCTTGAAATTATCCAATCTTTATGATGGGATTGTAAATTGGCTATATAGCGATCCACATCCAATATACTCTCATTTTACAGTTAAATAATAAATTTCTCGCTGTTCACGAAGGTTGGCCGATCTTATATGACCTACCTAATGTATTTCACATATTTATTGTTGACGATTTGTTCTCATCTTGAACATCCATGTGATGATTGAAATTTGGCGCAAGGCATACATCAACCAATCAAGCAAAGTCCAAATGCAGTTAGCTTGGGATAATTTTGACTATGTCATATGTTCCATATACATTGAACATGTAACTTACTCAGTAAGATAAATCAAACATGGTATTTTATAGACGCATTCTGTACACACGTGATTGATTATTAATTGATGTTTAACGCAACTACAGCACTATTTGCTACATAGAAGCAATTATTTTTGTTCATTTGTAGAGAACCGAAGCGACCAGTGAGAACTTCGGCATGGACACTGTCAATTAAATCATCTAGGATTGATGACAAACTCAGCCGTCACTTGTGGTTCAACCTAACAGCGTATTTGGGTAAAGTGATAATCTTTCCAGACCACTAGACTACTAAGGCTTACTTGAATAAACATACGAGGCCTAAGATTTTAAGACTGAATTCTTTGTTCTGTGTCTAATCTCTTAAATATATGTACATAACTATGATTTTTATGAATAATGTATTTTGAGTTAATCTAATAATTAATGTGATTTTTTCCCTTCCTGAAAGCAAATATGACGGAACAATGTGTATTTGCTTTGAAATGATCAATCCGTAATAATCATTATGCGGTACAAATTAAGGACCTAATGTACCTAATTAACAAGGTTGGCATTGGGACAAATTCAGCTTATTAATAACACTAAAAGCTATTTTGTACATTTAACAAATATTATGATTTGAATACTACTACTCATTTAAGAATATATACTGGCATAGCTATATCGCTGTGTCTTTCATGAGCATATAGACAGAAACAGAAATGAAATAACTTAGAAGGTTTCGATATCAACACGTGATCAATGTAAACATTTATCTGCAATATGAAACAAGGAAGAATACAAAGATAAGTGTTGACACCTTATCAATAACTGTATTTACACTCCTTGTATGTGTGATTTAAACCATGTTATCTATCCACAAAGGTATGTGTATAGTTCCAATGTTATTTATAAAAGGTAAAATTAACATTAAAATCGCGCATTTTGCAAAGAAGACAGCAAACTGTTCAATAATATTTTAAAACATTGACTCAAACACTTTTAACATGTATGTTAACCTTTGATCCAAATTTGTCAAACATGGTTCAATTGCGTCCGCAGGAACTAGACGCTTTTATTATTGATACGTGAGTCCTAAATAGCACAATACTTGGACTTATCCGTCACAGCAGTTATTGACACTTGTTTTTTTTTTCTCAGTCTTTTGCATTTTTTAATGAATATGTTATATACTTTTTTTGCAGGAGATATGTATCTGGTGCTCATTTTGGTGTTAGAGACATTAAAGCTAGGCGGTGAGTATTAAGCATACTGGTTTATTATAGATATAGTAATAATTAAGGTTCTAGCACTCGTCAATAGACAGTCTAACTCCATTCTATGCCCCCAAGAAGAAACCCTAAAATGAAATATTTTAACCTACCATTTTATTCGTGAAAATAGATTCACTCTGATCATGCTGATGCAACACAAACTTGAAGTGTCTGCATCATTATTTTATTCACTTTCAATCAGAAATAACTTACGTTACCAGTGTTGAATAATGTTCTATTGTTTCTTATTAGATACAACGGTAATTTTATCGTACTAAAGCTTGTTTATTTTTTTTAGTTTTTGAAAACCATGTGTCCAAATCACACTGCCATTACCTGTTAAAAGTGAGTGGAAGAATATTCCTTTTCCGATGGGTTATGTATATGTTAACATCTAAATGCAGAAAGTTGATATGTCATCGGACTCATTTAAAGAGGCATTTGCAACAATTAAAAATGTATATACCTTTTTTTTTTTGGAAATTATGAATAAAGGTGAAACAGTGAAATAAAAATTCGCTTTGATAAGCCAGTTTGTATCAATTTTCTCAAAAAAACCTAAATAACATCACTGATGAATTATTCACTTACAAGTGAACAATTTGACCTCATTGAATTCGTATTCATGTGACTTTGACACCAGGAACATATACATCGACTGGACTTGACACTACCTAATTGTAGCCGATTTTATCATCGAGTCATAAATAAGAAAGATACGATACGGAAACGGACATCTGTTAGAAACGTACTCGCTATCATCCTAAAAATTTCTGATAATATCAATAAAATGTTATTCAGACTAAACTTAAAAGTGATGCCGCCAGTGTATCAAATTCATAATCTGTTTCTTCAAATTTTTTATAATCGCATTCATTTCATCACAGCAGGGTACAGAATGCAAACAGGGTAATACAAAATGGTGACGATTGCATTTATAAATTCACAAACCATTTTTAAACAAATAAATCACACTTATTTTGGTAATTTTACATGAGAAATTATATCTACTTTATGATTAAACTTGTATTTATTTACGATTATAATTATGTGGTTAATTTATTGAGCAGTTCTGGTTAGACGCTACCAAAATTCATAAATCTCGCGAAGTCTCGTAACGTACGAGATTTTATCAGTTTTATACTGAAAAGGCTATCAGATTCATTTCCCGTTAGATGTACTGTTCCCAGTTTCAAACTAATTGCTTACCAAGAGTTGGAGTACGCATGAATTAGGCGTGTTATGTTATTAAAGGGAGTAGAATGTCAAAATTGAAAGTGAACCAAGGTTAAACCATTTTAAAATTGACTGATTCGATCCAAATAAACTCTTTCTAAGACAGGTACAGATACGATTACCATATATTTTTAACCTTGAATATGAAATCAAACAGACCTAGAAAATGCAATTGCACGGTTTCCTAATCTTATATCTATATCTATGTTCATATTGGATTATATGACCGTCAGCAGTCTTCGGAGGTCGCATTGATAGTTGATCAGATGGCGACTGGCCTAAAATATACACGTAATGCTGATACATATTTTTGACTCCTTTTATTGTAAATTGTTTATTTTAGAATTTTTAAAGTTTCGATAAAAGTTTTAGTGTTATAAATTCAATTTGAGAATTTGATTCAAATCGGTGAACATGAATTTGACAGCTAATGCCCCTTCAAATAATTTACCAAGAGTAATATGGTGGTAGTATATAGAGGAGCATGGACTATTGACTATTTTGGTACATTTGATTTTACACCGTTGTTTTTTGGGGGAGGAGGGGGTGGGGGGGGGGGGGGGGTAATTTCTTATTTTTTTTATTTTGTAAATGTTTGTCTTTTCGTCGCTTTATTCGTGTCTAGTCACACTGTTGTTTGTCTGAACCGAATGTTTGCATTTTTAATTACGACTTTTTGATTTTTTTCTTTTTATTCCCATCACGCCGGGGTAGTCCTTAACCTTTACCAGGTTTTATGTGATGATGGAAAAAAATAAATGTAAAGAAACGGACTGGTATCTGCAATATTATGCCTAGATCCGATTGGATTTATGCTTTGTATAATATTGCAGACCTGCAATAATAAAACATGCATTTATATATTGTTATCTGTTCTGCATATTAAACCAATATCAACAAGTTTTCAAGCGCCATAACTCAGCCAACGTCTAGGCTGATCTGCCTTCTATGCAAGCATTGTTTGAGGACAAGCAATAATTGTCGCTGCAATTCACCAAGACGTCTATACCAAGGCGGCTTACGGCCTATGTTTAAGTCCGTTCGGACAATTTTATGTGGAGCGGTGCGATATATCTTTAAATTAGTCGTACCTCAACTGTTCCATTATAATATAATAGAAAATGTAATATTGATGTCAAATACTCAAAAAGTATGTTTCTGTTGCATACTTTTAGTCGAACATTTTCGTATAATAAGCTAGTGATAACGTATGAAGTACCTAAAGTCACAAATTTGCAATTGTATTAAACAAAAACATGAGTAACAGACTCTATTTTAAAAGAGTAAAATCCATTTTATTCCTATTTATAAGCTTTTTCAATGTTTACCATAAATAAATGCAGATTTTATAAAGAAACACACAATTTTTACAATCTTCCATGCATTTATTCTTATAATTGATAAAATTTACATTTAGTGTTCGGGGAATTTCCCAAAATATATGAAAGTTGTAAATATTTGTGGTAAAAATGTATGTGACAACTTTTTATTCGGGAATTTCCCCGAAATCACTTTCAACATTAATTAAAACTTTTGGTAGCATAGCTATGTGGCAAACAGATCTTAAACACATTTCGGGAAAAGTTCCGAAAAAATAATCTAAATGTAAAATGTATAAAGCATATATGTCTTCAAACATTTCGGGAATTATCCCAAATACCCAACATATAAATATGCTAGAACTTATGACTAATGATTTCTTTTCAAATTTCGGGAAAAGTCCCGAAAAACTAAATCACTTATCAAGCATGCTTTTGTTGAATAGATTTCTTTAACCATTTCGGGTAAAATCCCGAAACCAAATTTACAAAAATTTATGTTACAGATTTCTTCAAACATATCGGGAAAAATCCAGAAAAAAAACAATATCTATATGCAAGATTTTAAATATTTTGGGATTTATCCCGAAAACCCAACGTATATGCTAGAACTAATGACTAATAATTTCTTTTCACATTTCGGGAAATTCCCGAAAATATAAATCTTGCTGCATAGCTTTTTTTACCCATTTCGGGAAAAATCCCGAAATAAAATCTACAAGCAAAAATTATGCTACAGATTTCTTAACCATATATGGGAAAAATCCCGAAAAACAAAATCTATAAGATTTTACAACACAGAATTTTGATACATTTGAAAATTTTTTATTTAAGTTTGTTTCCAACTTTTGTTGAAATTTGATGATTAATTAAATAAAATGTGTCAAACTGAAAAAAAATTATGAGACAAAGTGCATATTACAAACTAAACATAAATATAATATTCCATTAAATAAACTGTTAACACAGATATAAATCTGATCTTTATGTATTTTTTGTTGTAAAATTCAAATGTGGAAATAAAATGACATTACTTAAACTTATAAACTATGCAAAATAATTAAACTAAATGTACTAGGATTGATAGAGCAAGGTTTAAAAATCATTTCTTAATTAAAAAGACAAAGATTGATAGATATGGTATAAAATAATTCATATATGCAATTACTACGCACCAGTTAACTAACTCACATAAAGAAATACAATCTTGACAATGTTTTATAAAAACGGTTGCATTAATGGAGATAAAAGGTACCAACAAGATTTGCAGGATGTATGCCTATACAAATAAGATGATAATGCATTATTACATTTATACCAAAAAAACACAACAGTTTGAAAGATATCAGGAAGTCTGCAGTCCTTTAAACTATGTTTGGCATTCTTTTCCTCTTGTTTATCTTCATATCTGTGTCTTTTAAGACTCTCGTCAATTTGTCCTCCAATATTTCTATGTATCCTACAAAGAAAAGTCACTTCAAGTTCATTGTTTTAAAGTCCTTCAGGCATATTATTCATGGTTGTTTTTGTTCTTTCTTATAATAGATGATTTTGTTATCACAGGACCTTTCATAGCTTACTGTCATTGACTGTATGTCATTTGTTTTGTACAATATTTGAAGCCATATCACACTGATTCATCATGTTAAAATTTTGTTCTTATTAAGGCAGTTGTCTCCTTAGCAATCATACTGCATCTTTTTTTTCTAATCTGGTGTTCTCATTTTTTGATATATATGTTACTTTACCAATTATTACCTGCAAACAAATGGGGCAAACTGGAAAAGTTTTAGAAAATAAAACATTTTTTTTTACTTTTAGAGTTGGCATTAGGATTAGCAATCATACTACAGATATCTTCTTCTCTAAATGAGAGGCAAAGTTGTAATCCTATTAATTTAATTATGTTACCTTACCAATAATTGTCTTAAAACAAACAAGGCATATTTAAATGGTTTTAAGAAAAATTTGTAAAGGGTTCCTTAGAACCCAGTGTCTCGCCTGTGATTGCTGCTGTCAATGTAAAGTTGACTTTAACAGTGAGCACAAATTTTACTTGAAACGACTCAACATTATCTAGACTGTACTTAATTGTACTTGACTTTGGTCTACAATTTAACCTAATGAGTCCAATAGAGTACTTGATAATCTTGGTAAGGTCTTGCCAAATGCTCAACCAGTCTCGACCAGTCTCTACTTAGTCTTGACCAATCTCAACCAGTCTTGACCCAGTCTTCACCCGTCTTGACATTTAAATTTAGTCTCGACTGGTCTTAAATCAGCCCATCTATATCAATTATGTATTGATAAGGTTACTTTATAGTTTGGTTTATTGCTGTCAAACTTAATGATTTAATTAATAGGTATAAAAGCTACAATTTCAGTTTGAACCAAATTCCGACAGTCACCTTTCAAAATTTCTATAACTATTTCAAATCAACCTGGATTTTGAAAAAAATCTAAAGCTCACGATCATCATTTTTGCTTTTTAAAGATTCTATTTTTCTATCATAAAATTAAAGAAAGAAAACATCACTAAAAGGGAATAACTCAACTGAAGATTTTGGCAATGTCACTTATTTGTAGATCTTATGGTGTTGATCATTTTTACTATTCAAACTGTTTCCCTCTCTTTACTATAGTTTTCAGTAGGGCTATCAACAAAAAAGATGTGTTTCAATTTGCTGTCCAACCCTAATTTATCGGCTCTGACACTAAATTTTTTTCCAAAAAAAAAAAAAAAAATCAAAAATCGATGTTTAACAAAAAAAAATTTCCTTATCATGTCCCTAATTTGCACTATTTGTGAACATGAATGCTAATAAACAATTGGCCAGCTAATGTGTGCTTGCAGTACACTTGATTATATAAATGCAACCATAAATCTAATATATATACATGATATACAAACATTCATGACAGTTTCACACTTCAAAACATTTGAACAACAGTTCAAAGAACTTCACTATGAAATTAGTAAGAAAATATCTTGACCTACTGACCCTATATTTTATTTTTACATGCAACTGGAAACACACATAATATTTTTTTGGCATAGAATATATTTCAACAAGAGTGCAATACATTCACAAATGTCATGCCTGCTTCACTTATGATTGAAAATATGACGCTTTTACTACAATTATCACATAAACTTGATCCATAAATGATCCATGAAAATGAAGTCACGGTCAGATTAACCAGTCAAGCAAATACAGCTTACAATCATTTCATACACCAATATAGTGGCCTTATTGATACTAGTATCTGAGAGATAGACCTAACAACATAAACTAAACATTGTCCAATGAACCAGGAAATTGAGGTCAAGGTCAGATGATACCTGTCAGCTGCACATGTATACCTTACAATCACTCCATACACCAAATATATGACCTACTGCTTAAAGTATATGGATAAGGACTTGGCCACCTTACTTGTCCGAATGGAATTGTAACTTGTCCAAAAAATATCTTAATATTAACCTTTTTTGCATTTTAAGCTGATTCAATGAACAAAATGAGTTAAAACAATGGAACAGAATTTGATTATTATCTCTTGATATCCTTTTCAAAAATATGAGTCGAGAACAACTAAATCTAGTATTCATCAAAGTCAAAGTCTCATCCGACTCAGCACATGAGGCACAGTCTGGTAGGCCTGCTAGTCTACACTCATTTGGTTTATATCCTGGTCTTTTATATTAAAAATATTGATTATCATGATTGATGCCCTACTACAATCAGCTGTTTTAATATATTAAAATGTTTATTCAAACGAAATCAAATATTGTTTTGTCTACATATGATCAAATATAATTTTCTGAATTAAAAAGTCAATAATTTATTCATTTTTTATTTCAAAAATATTTTTGATAAATAAAATTTATCATATTTATTATAAAGCAACAGAATAAGGAAAGAAAATGAGGTACTGGATTGTCTTGGTCCCAAAATATCTCCTACAGTGCCAAACTGTCGATAACACATGGAGCCGATTCGTTTCCGTGCTGGTGCCAAACTTATCTACAAAGCAGTAAGACCGGATTCGGAGATAGTATGCGATAGTATGCGTTTTATCTGTTAAAAAGTATCTGACAAAGAACAAGTTTTAAATTATTGGTTGCAAGTAAACATGTCAAATTAATAATTGCTTTTATCTTCTTTTAATGTTTTTTTGTAATTACTTTTATCGTCAAAGTTGGTTTAAATTTTTTTTCTACAGAATAATTTAACTTGTCCCGTCGGAAAAAAGCTTCATATGGCTTTTACTTGTCCGACCTTTTTTTCCTCTGGTACCGGACAATCCACACGCATTATTGTTGAGCCCTGCAGTGGTTAAAGGAGATGATTTTTGTAAAAAATAATGGATGACTGATGCCAAGTGATGAAAATAGCTTACTTGACCAAACCAGTCAGGTGAGCAAATAATGTGGGACAATCGTGAAGATGATTCATGGACAATTCAGAAGTTTAATGTTGAGCAATCAGGAGTTGTTTTGATAGTATTTTATTTGTGAAACAGCACATTTTGTTAGACATAACATATTTTTGCACACTTACAAACTTTCAAACTTACCTTTCACATCTTCCCATATTTTGACTAAGAAAGTTCTTGAACTTCACAGAGAATTGAATCAGAGACCTTTCTCTTCATATTTGTCTAGGCTAACTGCATGTCCTATGGATATATGTCAATCTGAAATAAGAACAGAATAGCCTAAACCTCATGCTGAAACTTTTTATCATCCATAGATTTTTTTTACATATGAACTGCTTGAAAGCACAATTTAAAATGGTGATTTGCACCTAAATGGGTGGACATTGAATCAACTTCTATGAAATTTTGTCTATGAAATAAGGCCAGAGATATGATTCTCACCTAAATAGGTGGATATTGGATCAATTTCTATGAAATTATGTCTAGAAAAAGAACGAAGTTGAAAATAGATATAATATATCATTCATTACAAATGATCATTCTCAAGTAGAAAGCTTCAAAAAGTATTCAGGAAATACTTGCATCTTAATTATTAAAACAAATTCTACAATAGGTGCAAAATTCCATGAAACCTATCAATAAGATTCAAAAGAAATAGAAACATTGGTGAATAAGTGAAACGAGCTATAAAATAATTCATATAAACCTCACAGTTCCTACTAACATTTAACTGTGCAGAAATAATTAATGACCATTATGTAAACAACACATGTAAAATGATATTCTTAAGACCACACTTCCTTACTATGAAACACTTAATTCAACATTGGTTAAAATTGTTTGAAAAACAAAGAATTAAAATGCAAATTCTAATTAACAAATTCAGAAAAAAAAACAATTCAAAAACTATTGAAAAAATTTAAAAATTAAAACTGTAATAAATTAAAAAAATAAATAAATGAATAGAAATAAAAAGTAAAACAGTAATAAAAAAGAAATAAATGAAAAAATGGGGAATGTGTCCATGGGGCACAGATGATGCCCTCGCTTGCATTTCATTTAAAGTTATAAAGGGACATAACTGAAGAACGGTTAAAGTGACGCTACCCAAATTTGTTATTTATCTGAGTTTTGTAGTAATAATTATTGTGTATAAGTTTCATAACATTTGGTTGAGGCAAACTTAAGTTAGAGAACGGAAACGAAAAATTCAGTAACTTTTCCATTTGTAAAGGGGCATAACTCTAGATCCGTTAAAGTGACGCCAACAAAAATCAAACTTGATCTGTGTTTAGTGGTAATAAGCATTGTGTATCAGTTTCATAACATTTAAATGAGGCTAACTTAAGTTAGAGAACGGAAACGAACAATTCAGCAATTTTTCCATTTGTAAAGGGGCATAACTCTGAAAGGGTTAAAGTGACACCACCAAATTTCAAACTTGATCTGTATTTTGTAGTAATAAGTATTACGTACAAGTTTCATAACATTTGGTTGAGGCAAACTAAAGTTAGATTGATTGATTGATTGATTGATTGATTGGTGTTTCACGCCACTGTCAACACTATTGTGCTATTTCGTGGCGGTCAGTTGTTATTGGTGGAGGAATCCGGAGTGCCCGGAGAGAACCACCGACCTTCGGTAGGAAAACTGACAATCCTAGTCAATTAAGATTGGAGTCAAGTGCACCTGCCCTGTGAGGGATTCGAACTCACAACCTCAGTGTTGACTGGCTAGTGATACAGTAGTTCGACTACTTAGACCACTCAGCCACCGAAGCCCCACTAAAGTTAGAGAACGGAAACCAACTTTGGGACGTACGGACGGTTGGATTTACGTACGGACGGACAAGGGTAAAACTTAATGCCCCCTCCCGGTACGGCAGGGGCATAAAAACAAAAAACAAAAGAGATGGTCTCTGATGAAGGTTTCCCGAAATAACCTGAAACATTGCATCAATGTACATGATGTAAGGCCAGAGATATGATTCACATCCACCCATTTTCTATGAAAATAAGTTACAAATAGAAATGTCTAAAAACAGATTTATGGCATGTGTGTATGTTGGATTGCTGTCTGATTGACGCATACCCGCCATTTTATAGTTTTTTTTTAAATTTTGTTTAGGGATGCATCCAGTTGCACCTTTTCATTAAAAATATATGTCCGTGACGTAACCTCAAAAGATTAGTTACTTCAATAAATTACTTTTTTAGGGAAAACGAAATCTCTTCTTGCACTTTGGGTAATTGTTAACCTTGTTCTCTTCGACAAAATACGGCCTTGAATTTCAATTTAATATAGATATAAAAAAGCCACAATTTGGTTTCTAAATGGATATTTTTCAAAACTCCTAAAGCTAGGTAAAACCTATCTCTTGATATGGGCTCTAAATTCAGCACGTTTTAGAGATTTTTTTGAAAATACGATGGTTTTTGCCTTGTTCGAAACTAAAACATGACCAAATATAACTAAATAAACTAAAAATATGATAAACAAATGTATTCTTGTTGTCAGATCGAAATACATTTAACAAGCCAGTGCATTGTTGCAGATTATAATCTACTGAATTTACTATATAGATAATTTTACATTCGTTACTATTACGTAATATATATATATAAGTCCTGTGTCCAAGTGAGAAATAACAACAGGTGGTATGTATACTAAAATTTTTATCGTCTTCCATTATACATGAGGGTGTGGGTGGGAGTTTACAGAATAGAAAATAATTGACAAAAAAATAAAGAATAGAGAAAATAATCAAACAAATATAGAAAAGAGAATGATGAGGTACTAGAATATAAGGGATAAAGAATGATGGGCAAAAAGTATAACGAATTGAAAAAATTGCCTAAAAATAATAGAATACAGAAATAAAGAATCCCCATCCAGACCCTCTTAATCTGACGATGACATTTAGCTTTAGGGCAAATATGGGCATACGATACAGTTTTAAACTCACGTGTTTTGAAACAAGAGGCTTTGTATCACTCACCTGGTGAACAAAACACCACTTTACTAGGACTTTTAAATGCACATACTTTAGGTGTAATACCACCAAATCATAGTACGTCACATCCGGTTGCATACGAAAATAGGTCGAAAAAAAATATTCCCTTGAATTTGACAGTTGTAGATAATTGATCCTACATTTCATTGCAGTAAAACATTTCTGGGTCATAAACATATATCTTGGGTATTTCAAAGCACCATTTTTTTTTATTTGGGGTTTCTATAGAATATTTTGGAAACTTGAGGTTACATGGTTACTAAAGCTTGTACACAGGTTAAAAAAGGGGGAAAATTTGATTGGTTAACTTCCAGTGATTGTTATTTTCTTATATGCAATGAAATGTTATGTGAAATTTTTTCTATAGTACTGGACAGGATCAAACTTTACTCATGCCAAGTATTTATTATTTGAAACAAAGATAAATTCTGCACAATTTTTTGAAAAGTGCAAATTTAACAAAGACTAATAGGGGAAAATCAATGGTGGTATTACACCTAATATGGGAAGCTGTACATGCACCTTTGACCTTGTGAGTACTCTCATGTGTTAAAATTTCTTGCTATTTAAGTGAAATATTACTAATAATGAAATATTCTGAGTGGATTGAGTCTCCAAAACACATTTTATGAGAAAATTTCCTTGAAATAGGACTTTACCATGAATATTAGTTTACAGAATAAGCCATACTTAGAGTTTTGGGGAGCTTTTTCTCCTTTTTTCTTATATTCTGGTATACTAGAAAATTTTTCCTAAGAAATACTTTAATAAATATATAGTGTTAAGTAAATGAAATTATTTTTAAAGCAGTAACAACAAATTATTCACCAAAAGAGAAGCTTTTTGTGTCCCTCTCTGGAAAGCGGCGTAAATTTAAGTTTTACGTAAGGACTTATGGAAACCTCCTTGGAGACAGTAAACTTTTATACGGATAGTTCATTCAGCTTGAATACTTCAGTTAATCATTTATTATAACATTTCTATCATAAATGAGTGAAAGTTACCCAAAATTTTTTATTTATTGGCCTATAAAGTAGAACTTTTGAGGAAATGCGAGGTATAAATGGACCAAAAGAGACCTTATAAAGAAGACAAAGAGGTCCATTAGTAGTATTTATCATCCTAAAGTCATCTTTTGTATCATATTCAACTGTTTGTAGGCAGATGAGATAAATATTTGATCATTTATTGGTCCACACTATATTCTATCATGATGCGGCTTGGTTTGGATTTTTCGAAGAAATTTAGCTCAAATCGCTGTAGATGTCGTCTTACATTATACTAGATTTTTCTCAAACTATTGAACTGATTATGACAAAACTTGACAGGAATGCTTGAAATAACCAGTATTACAAAGGAAAAAAGTCACATTCAGTTTATTTAACAAAAAAGTCTTCTTTAGGTGTAATACAACCAAATCATAGTACGTCACATCCGGTTGCATACGAAAATAGGTCGAAAAAAAATATTCCCTTGAATTTGACAGTTGTAGATAATTGATCCTACATTTCATTGCAGTAAAACATTTCTGGGTCATAAACATATATCTTGGGTATTTCAAAGCACCATATTTTTTTATTTGGGGTTTCTATAGAATATTTTGGAAACTTGAGGTTACATGGTTACTAAAGCTTGTACACAGGTTAAAAAAGGGGGAAAATTTGATTGGTTAACTTCCAGTGATGGTTATTTTCTTATATGCAATGAAATGTTATGTGAAATTCTTTCTATAGTACTGGACAGGATCAAACTTTACTCATGCCAAGTATTTCTTTATTTGAAACAAAGATAAATTCTGCACAATTTTTTGAAAAGTGCAAATTTAACAAAGACTAATAGGGGAAAATCAATGGTGGTATTACACCTATACAGCTGTATATATATATAGGTACTGTTTGTGTTGCTGATCACTTTTGCATTTAACAGGTTTAACCTAACCTTCATGTATAAGTTTATAGATATCAAACCAAACTGTAAAAAAACAGTAAATATCAACGTTTCAGGGGCAATAACTCCAAAATCAGAAATCAATGTTAAAAATATCATAAAAGAACATACATGACATAGATCTTGTCATGCTGATTATTTTTGCAGACAACACTTTTAACAGGTCTATCTCGATCCTACAGTTTTCAAATGACAGCAAACAAGAATGTGTCCATAGTACATAGATGCCTCGCTCGCAGTATCACTTTCTATGTTCAGTGGACTGTAAAATTGGGGTCAAAACTCTAATTTGGCATTAAAATTAGAAAGATCATATTATAGGGAACATGTGTACTAAGTTTCAAGTTGATTGGACTTCAACTTCATCAAAAACTACCTTGACCAAAAACTTTAACCTGAAGTGGGACAGACAGGCATACGGACGGACGAAGGAACGGACGCACAAACCGAAAAACATAATGCCAATAAATGGGGCATAAAAACTCCTAAAAGTCAGAAAAATAGGTATTTCAGTGGCAATATATAAAAATAAAGTAATCTTTTTATTCCTTGGTGGATAAATTTGTACATCTTGTCAAGCTTATCATTTTTTTAATTTACACTTGTATCTTAGCTACATGTAGCTCCAATAATTTTTAAATTAAGTGTTGACTTATTTAAAATATATATATATATATGTCTTATATACATTTGTGTAGTTAAAAGTTGTCTGTACCTATCATAGTTTCTGCCAAAAAAAAAAAAAAATTGGTAAAATATTCATTCAAGGGCAATAACTGCTTTAAAGGATCAATTGATGATTTAAATAATGTTAGTCCTATTGAGGCTATTCCGAGATCTTACTTTGGTGAACATATTTATCACTTAAAGTTTCTCTCTTTCTATCATTGTTTGAATCTTCAAAAAACATAATTTTTGTTAAAAATAATTTTTCAAGGGCAAAAACTGCTATAAACATGATAAAGGATCAATTGACTATTTTGGTCATGTAAGCTTGTTCACAGATCTTACTTAGCTGATCATATTTACCACTTAAAGTGTCTCTCCATCTATCATATTTTCTACAAGAAACTTGAAATTCTATTAAAATTTTGTCTTTCAAGGGCAATAACTCATATAAGGATCCATACTACTGTTTTGCTGTTTAAAATTTATCTTTATCTGAAATTGTTTTCAATATGACAATCAGTGTTACCAAGAACATAAAAATTGTGGAAACTTATTATTTCAGGGGCAATTACTTCAAATAGGGTTGTCAGATTGGTCTGAAAATTTCAGGGCAGATTAATCTTAAAATGCTTATTGTTTTGACCAAACTATGCAGAGTTTCCTAATTAAAGGACAAGATTAAAATTACAAAATATATGTACTCTATACCCTAAGGATCATTTAGCCTAAGTTTGGTTAAAATTAATTCAGTAGTTTCAGAGGAGAAGATCTTTTAAAAAGTGTACAACTGACAAGGATGATTTGACAATTAATTAATTAACGAAAAGGGATGGCAAAAGCTCACATAGACTCTTTAGGTCAGGTGAGCTAAATAGAAAATAAAACTTTTGACAAACAGAAAAAAATCATAAGTTGGGTATTATATATATATGGAAAATTAGCGCTCTGTTAATGTAAGTGGATTCTAAAAGTTGATTGGCATATATATATACATATATATATTTCACCTCTTTCTATAATGATATTAATGCTATAAAATATATGAAATGGAATTCATCTCTAAAACAGTGATCACATAATGTACTGTTCAAATTACAAACTAAGTTTTTTGCTCTATTATACCATTAACCAGTTTCAATTATAACTTTTCAATTTGAGGTTCTAAGTTTTGTATTTTATCTATGAATTCTGTCTTTCACTGAAAATCTCTTGATTATCAAAATTTTTAATTTTGTACATTATTTGGCCTTATAAACTTTTTTTATTCAACATGTTCAAGAGTTACTTATGAGTCTTTTACAGACGAAATTCCTGTCTGACCTAAAAAAAGAAAAAAACAGGGTATTTGTCATTTATGTGTTAATGGCTTGATTTATTAAGGTCTAGATAGGGGTTCTGTATATCTTTATTCTTCATATATTACTATTAGATTGTTTTTCTTTAATTTTTGTTAATGTTGTCCATTTATCTCTATTCTTTATATTTCAGCACCTATTATTCTCTAATATTTATTTTGTTTGCCTACTTTTGCCTATTTATTTTTTATACCTTAATTCTGCACATTTTGCCTGTACTATTCTCTTTTTTGTAAACCCCATCTAAACCCTCATCCATGTCAAAAATATTTTCAAGTGGTACACATGTATGCAAAATTCTTGAATTTTAAATTGTAGGCACTTATCAACTCATGAAATTCAGAAACAAATACTTAATACTTCACATTTAAATCAACAACAAGAATGTGTCCATAGTACACAGATGCCCCACTGGCACTATCATTTTAAATGTTCAGTGGAACATGAAATTGGGGTAAAAACTGTTATTTGGCATTAACATAAGAAAGATCATATCATATCATATAGGGAACATGTGTACTAAGTTTCAATTGGACTTCAACTTCATCAAAAACTACCTTGACCAAAAACTTAAACCTGAAGCTGGACAGATATCATCATTGATGGGTGGAGGAACAGACGCATAGACCGAAAAGCATGATGCCCAAAGGTGGGACATAAAACATAGGCAAATATCCTTAGGTGACAGATTATTAAATGTATCACTAATGCATATATATATCAATCTAAAAAGTTTTTAATTGATCTATTGGAATTTTTTAAAATTATAAAACATGTTGAATTTCTTTATGTGTGTGGTATGCAGTGGCAGATCCACAATTTTCAAAAGGGGCCCACTGACTGCCTAAAAGGGGGGCCCACTCAAATCATGCTTCAGTGATTCCCTAAATAATTAAACAAATTTTTTTCAAAAAAGGGGGCCGGGCCCCCTAGCCCCACCCCCTTTATACTCCTCTGGTATGGATATAAAATAAAACTTTTAGGAGACCATACACAAAACAGAAAAGATAACATTTATTGGCATTAAGTATGAAATACTTACAATAAACTTTTCAAATTCTCTCTCTGTATGTCATTGTGAACATCTAAATAAATACTGTGTATTATAATCCTTAATTCTTATGGTTTCACTTTTATTTACACTAATAGACATACTCTCATTATACTTTATTATGTCCATTGAATCAATGAGGTGAGTATATATATATGTATAACATTTACTTTTGTTTTTATGTTTAAGCAAAATACACACAAGTAAATATCATGAATATGGCCTGTTTTATCCAAAGATCTAGGAAGACATAAAATGAATTTCTCTTTTATCTCATTGGTTACTATGGATTCATATTGATGTCATGACCTGATTACTTGGACATCATAAAATGTGTAGAGGAATATAAAATGTTGAAATTCATCATGAATACACTACTCTCAGTCTCTTATTTTTATTACTATTTTTATTACTATTGTTTTTGTGAAGAACCATGCAGTGGAGGAAAACAGTTCAAAGAAGAAAATGGCAAGTTAATTAATTTCACTTTGAAGTTTAGATACAGTAATATAATATAAAAAGATTATGTATTTCTTTAAAAGTTCAACAACAGTGGTTATGAAATTTACACATATCATTCCCTAATTAATGCATATAATGACTGTATACATGTGAAATTCTGTCTTGAAATAACTGGTTCAGGACAGTTTGAAGTGAAACACTTTTATGAATATTTTGTCACACATATATATATATATTTATATATATATATATATAAACGCCTAAAAAGTGTACACAACAACACCACTAACAAAAAAAGGAACTATAAATGTAATTATTTATAAATATTTCGGATAACATATATCCTTCATCAGTAAATATGATTGTGATGTTGAATGAATCATATATCAGTCTACTTAAATTAAACTATAACAATCTTGAAATTTCATTCAACATCACAATCATATTTACTGATGAAGGATATCTGTTATCCGAAATATTTATAAATAATTACATTTATAGTTCCTTTTTTTGTTATTGGTGTTGTTGTGTACACTTTTTAGGCGTTTATATAATTTATTTATTGTGTACATGTATCGTTACTCGTAACGATCCAGCGCCCTCGTGGGAAAAATCGTTGACTATTATTCAGACGTTATATATATATATATATATATACATATGTGTACCTTAACTAGATGAAAATAAATGATCTTATGTATGTTTTTTTAATAGTTCTTTACTAATTTCTATTTTTTTTTAATTGTATATGTTAGTGGCACTAATTATATATATAAGTAAAATTAGGTATTAAGCTTAAATCCTAGGCAATAAGCTAACGCCTAGGCATTAGGTTATTGACGGCAATTTTCAGCATTAAGGCTTATTTCCTGAAATCTGCAATGATTATTTAACCTATTGCCAAACATCATTTCAGGCAATAAATAGCTTTAAAATATTTGCTTCATCTTTAAATGACTAGGACTCTCGCGAGCCTGTGTCGCTCACCTTGGTCTATATGCAATATATTAAACAAAGGACCCTCTCCAACATTGTAGACATGAATAAAATTAATGACCAAAATCTCTTGGTTTTTTTTGTATCTTATATTGCTGATCATTGAAGTCTGTTTAGTTTCTCTCTATCTTTATGATCTTATTTAGCTTTTGCTCCAAACACAAAAGAGTAAAAAAACTCCTATAAAGAGTATTAGTCTACTTATTATATCAGCATAATTTGACTTATTAGTAGTTCGTCTTGCTTATCATTTTTGCTTATTTAAGTTTCTATCTATCTATTATTATTTTTTATCATATAGAGAAAAAAAAATGGTAAAAATCGTAATTAAAGGGCAATAACTCCCATAAGGAGTTGTCGGACAATTTCCGCCTTTTGTCTTTATAACTGTAGATCTTGTCTTGCTGATCATTTTTGTATATATTTAAGTTTCTTTCTATCATCATCATCATCTCTATCTATTATAAGACTTTTTTGTAAAACTTGTCCTTCTGATCATTTTTGCATTTTAAAGTTTCTCTCTATCTATTATAGTTTTCAAGATAATAGGCAAAATTCGAAAAACAGTGTTAAAATTTGATTCTATTTTGCCCAGTAGTTTCAGAGAAGATTTTTGTAAAAGATTACAAAAATTTACGAAAAATTCTTAAAAAATTGACTATAAAAGGCAATTATATTTAACTCCTGAAGGGATCAATTGACAATTTTGGTCATGTTGTCTTAATTGTAGATCTTACTTTGCTGAACATTATTGCTGTTTACAATGTATCTCTATCCATAATAATATCCAAGACAATAACCAAAAACTGCAAAATTTTCTTAAAATTACCAATTCAGGGGCAACTATTATACCATTAACCAGTTTCAATTATAACTTTTCAATTTGAGGTTCTAAGTTTTGTATTTTATCTATGAATTCTGTCTTTCACTGAAAATCTCTTGATTATCAAAATTTTTAATTTTGTACATTATTTGGCCTTATAAACTTTTTTTATTCAACATGTTCAAGAGTTACTTATGAGTCTTTTACAGACGAAATTCCTGTCTGACCTAAAAAAAGAAAAAAACAGGGTATTTGTCATTTATGTGTTAATGGCTTGATTTATTAAGGTCTAGATAGGGGTTCTGTATATCTTTATTCTTCATATATTACTATTAGATTGTTTTTCTTTAATTTTTGTTAATGTTGTCCATTTATCTCTATTCTTTATATTTCAGCACCTATTATTCTCTAATATTTATTTTGTTTGCCTACTTTTGCCTATTTATTTTTTATACCTTAATTCTGCACATTTTGCCTGTACTATTCTCTTTTTTGTAAACCCCATCTAAACCCTCATCCATGTCAAAAATATTTTCAAGTGGTACACATGTATGCAAAATTCTTGAATTTTAAATTGTAGGCACTTATCAACTCATGAAATTCAGAAACAAATACTTAATACTTCACATTTAAATCAACAACAAGAATGTGTCCATAGTACACAGATGCCCCACTGGCACTATCATTTTAAATGTTCAGTGGAACATGAAATTGGGGTAAAAACTGTTATTTGGCATTAACATAAGAAAGATCATATCATATAGGGAACATGTGTACTAAGTTTCAATTGGACTTCAACTTCATCAAAAACTACCTTGACCAAAAACTTAAACCTGAAGCTGGACAGATATCATCATTGATGGGTGGAGGAACAGACGCATAGACCGAAAAGCATGATGCCCAAAGGTGGGACATAAAACATAGGCAAATATCCTTAGGTGACAGATTATTAAATGTATCACTAATGCATATATATATCAATCTAAAAAGTTTTTAATTGATCTATTGGAATTTTTTAAAATTATAAAACATGTTGAATTTCTTTATGTGTGTGGTATGCAGTGGCAGATCCACAATTTTCAAAAGGGGCCCACTGACTGCCTAAAAGGGGGGCCCACTCAAATCATGCTTCAGTGATTCCCTAAATAATTAAACAAATTTTTTTCAAAAAAGGGGGCCGGGCCCCCTAGCCCCACCCCCTTTATACTCCTCTGGTATGGATATAAAATAAAACTTTTAGGAGACCATACACAAAACAGAAAAGATAACAATTATTGGCATTAAGTATGAAATACTTACAATAAACTTTTCAAATTCTCTCTCTGTATGTCATTGTGAACATCTAAATAAATACTGTGTATTATAATCCTTAATTTTTATGGTTTCACTTTTATTTACACTAATAGACATACTCTCATTATACTTTATTATGTCCATTGAATCAATGAGGTGAGTATATATATATGTATAACATTTACTTTTGTTTTTATGTTTAAGCAAAATACACACAAGTAAATATCATGAATATGGCCTGTTTTATCCAAAGATCTAGGAAGACATTAAATGAATTTCTCTTTTATCTCATTGGTTACTATGGATTCATATTGATGTCATGACCTGATTACTTGGACATCATAAAATGTGTAGAGGAATATAAAATGTTGAAATTCATCATGAATACACTACTCTCAGTCTCTTATTTTTATTACTATTTTTATTACTATTGTTTTTGTGAAGAACCATGCAGTGGAGGAAAACAGTTCAAAGAAGAAAATGGCAAGTTAATTAATTTCACTTTGAAGTTTAGATACAGTAATATAATATAAAAAGATTATGTATTTCTTTAAAAGTTCAACAACAGTGGTTATGAAATGTACACATATCATTCCCTAATTAATGCATATAATGACTGTATACATGTGAAATTCTGTCTTGAAATAACTGGTTCAGGACAGTTTGAAGTGAAACACTTTTATGAATATTTTGTCACACATATATATATATATATTTATATATATATATATATAAACGCCTAAAAAGTGTACACAACAACACCACTAACAAAAAAAGGAACTATAAATGTAATTATTTATAAATATTTCGGATAACATATATCCTTCATCAGTAAATATGATTGTGATGTTATATGAATCATATATCAGTCTACTTAAATTAAACTATAACAATCTTGAAATTTCATTCAACATCACAATCATATTTACTGATGAAGGATATCTGTTATCCGAAATATTTATAAATAATTACATTTATAGTTCCTTTTTTTGTTATTGGTGTTGTTGTGTACACTTTTTAGGCGTTTATATAATTTATTTATTGTGTACATGTATCGTTACTCGTAACGATCCAGCGCCCTCGTGGGAAAAATCGTTGACTATTATTCAGACGTTTTATATATATATATATATATATACATATGTGTACCTTAACTAGATGAAAATAAATGATCTTATGTATGTTTTTTTAATAGTTCTTTACTAATTTCTATTTTTTTTTAATTGTATATGTTAGTGGCACTAATTATATATATAAGTAAAATTAGGTATTAAGCTTAAATCCTAGGCAATAAGCTAACGCCTAGGCATTAGGTTATTGACGGCAATTTTCAGCATTAAGGCTTATTTACTGAAATCTGCAATGATTATTTAACCTATTGCCAAACATCATTTCAGGCAATAAATAGCTTTAAAATATTTGCTTCATCTTTAAATGACTAGGACTCTCGCGAGCCTGTGTCGCTCACCTTGGTCTATATGCAATATATTAAACAAAGGACCCTCTCCAACATTGTAGACATGAATAAAATTAATGACCAAAATCTCTTGGTTTTTTTTGTATCTTATATTGCTGATCATTGAAGTCTGTTTAGTTTCTCTCTATCTTTATGATCTTATTTAGCTTTTGCTCCAAACACAAAAGAGTAAAAAAACTCCTATAAAGAGTATTAGTCTACTTATTATATCAGCATAATTTGACTTATTAGTAGTTCGTCTTGCTTATCATTTTTGCTTATTTAAGTTTCTATCTATCTATTATTATTTTTTATCATATAGAGAAAAAAAAAAATGGTAAAAATCGTAATTAAAGGGCAATAACTCCCATAAGGAGTTGTCGGACAATTTCCGCCTTTTGTCTTTATAACTGTAGATCTTGTCTTGCTGATCATTTTGTATATATTTAAGTTTCTTTCTATCATCATCATCATCTCTATCTATTATAAGACTTTTTTGTAAAACTTGTCCTTCTGATCATTTTTGCATTTTAAAGTTTCTCTCTATCTATTATAGTTTTCAAGATAATAGGCAAAATTCGAAAAACAGTGTTAAAATTTGATTCTATTTTGCCCAGTAGTTTCAGAGAAGATTTTTGTAAAAGATTACAAAAATTTACGAAAAATTCTTAAAAAATTGACTATAAAAGGCAATTATATTTAACTCCTGAAGGGATCAATTGACAATTTTGGTCATGTTGTCTTAATTGTAGATCTTACTTTGCTGAACATTATTGCTGTTTACAATGTATCTCTATCCATAATAATATCCAAGACAATAACCAAAAACTGCAAAATTTTCTTAAAATTACCAATTCAGGGGCAACAACCAAATAATGGGTTGTCTGATTTATCTGAAAACTATATTCCCAATGATGATTGTGGCCAAGTTTGGTTTACTTTGGCCCAGTAGTTTCAGAGGAGAAGATTTTTGTAAAAGTTAACAGACGACGAAGGACCCCAAGTGACGACAAAAGCTCACTTGGCCAGGTGAGCTAAAAATACCTTACAAAAGTTTGTAACATTAGAGCTCTATGATTTTAGTATCATGCCATATTATTAAAATAGTTTCTCTATTTAACTTTCAATTCCCTGTAGATGTCTTAATGTATTTTATGTCTCTCCTTTGGATTGAAGGATATCAGTTTTAAATAAATTAAAAAGTACAAGTACTAAGCAAGTTGATTGTCTGACCAAATAAATAACAAAGCCAGAAAAAAGTAGCTTAAACCTTTTCCCTATAGTAAATAATTAGTAAAAAAATTTAAGAATAAAAGGAAAAGGAGAAACTTTGGCACTGACTCATGTTATTATATTGTAAATCAGCTGATTATGTTCTTACCAGCTGCACATGGTCAATCAATTAAAAGCAATAAATTGCTTTAGTTTTAGTGACCACAAATACTTGCTCCCAAATCAAGCATTAAATTTCACTGAGCCTAAAATGTTGTGGAACAGTAACATCATAGGAGATCACAGCTGAAGTGTAATACCAAATGTTTTTATGGAGGCTACAAATGTACATGAATACACATAGATCTACATAACATGTATCCATTTTAACTAAACATGTTATTAACAGGCAGTTGGTTGTCTTTTTAAACATTTACATACATATTTACTGGTATACATGTACTAAATCATTATTTACTGAACTTCACATATGTTCAGAATATTTGTGTTTTGTTTTGACCCAAATAATGACTTCAGACAAAAATATATATGCTGTTCGGTGTGAGCCAAGGCTCCGTGTTGAAGACCATTCTTTGACCTATAATGGTTTACTTTTATAAATTTTGACTTGGATGGAGAGTTGTATCATTGGCACTCATACCACATCTTCTTATATCTATATAATAATACACATGATCATATAGAATTAAATATCTCCCTTGAGCGCCCAACTGTTTTCTGGAATATAATGCTTGTATTATGTTTTTGACATATATTGAATCAAAATGTCAATATAAGCAGACACAAAATAAAGGAAAACAAGATTGTACCCACTTAATAAAGAGAAGAAATTTATATTTCTTCTTTGACTACACAAAAAGTAGGTATATAATTATATTTGATTGAAACATGAAAGAAAATTACATGTATATACACTATGAAGATTTAGATAAAGATTGAGGTTTTATTACATTATATTCTTTGATGTATAGCCTGTTCATTTAAGAATATAAATCGCATTAACAAAATCTGTTCGCCCTGATGACATGTTTGCCCTGGGTCTGTTCGCCCTGAGTTCCTTCGCCCATAGAGTCTGTTTGCCTAGGGTCCGTTCTCCCTACTTTTATTAAAACATATTGTTTTATGGGTATTAAACTTTAAAAAACTTATTCAGATATTTATATGGTATAAATTCTGGAAATTTATGAAAACACATGGAAATGTTTAAAAGTTGTTGGCTTAAGATTTGTTTTAGAGCATTAATTGTTCAAAATAATAATTCTCACTGATTGTTGTAATGGATTAATAATAAAAACAACATTTTATTTTGATAAACTAGCTATATAAGCAGCTTGGAATGAGTAAAAACAATGATGTACAAATTTTAAAACTTGAAAAATATATAAATTCATATTGTTATCAAATTGACTAACCAGAATTAATAAAATTGTTAACAAATATCAATAAGATAAGTACAATTAATGTATTCCAGTATTCCACTATGCAAATTAAAGGAAATAATTGATATTTCTTTTTTGGTTGCACAGCAAATACAAATATTCGGCAAATTTTCAACAAACTTTAACATACTCTGTTCAAATAATAAACATTATGCAACTAGACTATATACTGATGAGACACTTTGGCCCAAAAAAAGGCAGGATGACTATTTATGTAAAAAAAAGTCAGGATAAACTAATGAACTATACACATTTTGTTTAAGGGGCCAGATGAAGCACGCCTCCGGGTGCGAATTTTTTTCGCTATGTTGAAGACTCATTGGTGGCCCTTGGCTGTTTTCTGCTCTTTGGTCGGGTTGTTGTCTCTTTGACACATTCCCCATTTCCATTCTCAATTTTAATACAAAAAGGCAGGATCGAATAGAGTGAAAAATACAAAGGCAGGACAGACATTACAACTAATAAAATAAAGGACAAAATTTTTCATCCTAGCCCCTAGTCCAAATAATTATGACGTCTTGAAAGGCTATTATATTTTTTTTCTTTGACGCCTTACATCGATGCAGGAAGGCGTCAAAGCAAAAATTTAAAATAGCCTTCCAAGACGTCATTATTATTTGGACTACCTAGCCCCATAAAAATTAAATGGTGGTCCCTTATCTTTACCTTTGACCCCTTCCCCCCAAAAAAAAAATCCAGTCCCTCTTTAACGTACATTGCTCTCACACTTGTTTTTACTAAATGTTTACCATATATATATTGAAATCATTTCAACAACATGCTCCTGTCGTACTGGCGTGTTTTCATTCAGCAAAGCTCTGCATGTCCTGCATCTTCAAGGTCACAAAAAGTTTGTCTTTCCTGAACTGGTTCCCTGATTTGTTCGATTCCACAGACCTGTTACCTGTTACCTATCTTGTAAATTCCACCTTTTTTCAGATCTCAGATGAACCACTTCAGTTGGGAAATCATAAGGTAAAGGTATGGGGAAATCTGGATTTACAATATGTTTTTGTCATCTGCTTGACCACAATAAAGTCAATGCTTAATAGATAGAGCAATAATTTCCCTTATACAGTTAAATAAAACAAATTTAAAATTCAGAAACAAAGATAATTCATTAAATCAAGACTACTTAATATGGACCTATTCAAGTACACCTTTTAAGGTGTGCTTGACTGGATTGTATTTAATTAAATTTTGTGTAGGACTTTTTGTAAACGATAAATGCTAGCATGGACATACTACTTGTAAGTAAGTTAAATTTTATAATGAAAATCTGTAATAGATAAAAAAAAGTCTGTGTTTTTTTTTTACAATAATCTAGGCTTTACTTGCACAAAATCCCTATTTTCTATTCATCTACATCACAGGTATTTGGGGCATGGACCCTCCTTATTGGGCCCACTGTAAAAAAAAAAAGTCTTTTTATTTTTTCCATATTTACAATTTTCTACAATGTATAGACATATAACCTGATAACAAGTCTCAACAATCCATTATTAGTCGATTACAATACCTTTTTTACTATCAACACAAACCCCAAATGAAAATGTTAAAATGGCTTGTCACATTTATTCTGTATGTATATATCTGTTATTTGAAATTTTTTTAATACATTGTTTGCGAGCCATCTTGTGTCTCATTAATATTTACATGTACTTGGGACCTTTTAAATGTTCAAAACTGTTCTATTTGCTTAAAAGTAACCTGGAAAAATTTCTAGACACCATTCATTTAAGGTCAAAAGCCTTGTGACCTTAGGGTGAACCTCCTACTAGAGCCCCAGTGTATGAATGCATGTATATATCTTACCAAGGAGGTTGATCTTACATTAGAGTCGATTGGGGTAATTCCGTACACTTTTGGTCCTAAATGAAAGTCATTTGGTTCCCTGTTTGATAAACAAGCGAAATGTAATATGTATGGTACTTACCTGCCTGTACGAAATTACCCAGATCGACTGTAATCTTTATCATGTTTATAGATTAATCATTTATGCTCATTCTTTAAAAAAAATTCTACGGATTAAGTATAATTTTATAACTTATATTTATTTCCAACAAACTAAGAATGTTTAAAATTTTTAAATTCACAGACTGAATCTAAATAACAAAATTTTAACTTTGCATTATTTGTTAAAGGGACAGTATAGACTCAGTTCATCATTATGGTAGGATCACATGTCCTGTGCATGCTGTGTTTATAGTATAATAGATTTATTATGTCTTGTCTATCTGAAGTTTGGTTAAACTGCCTACTGGGAAAAACATTATTACATGTTTACATTCCCAATTTACCTACTATTAGTCAATTATGTGTGAAAAATTTCAATTTCATGGGTTTAAATCCCCCAGGATGCGAAACATCATTAGAATTTGTAGATATAAATGAAGAGATATGAAAATTTTATCCTCAGTACTGTGTCAGTCACTTAAAGAGCCTCTATATTTACTGCTCTCCTGGATACTAATTTGTGAACATGTAAAAATAAGGCGGCTAATGCCCTCATGTATCATCATCAAAGATAGTGACAAATGAATAATTTTATTTCCTTTTTGCAATTTCTCATTGATGTGATGTAAATTTCTGTTAGAAAGTCACACAATTCTGTATCTATACTAGTATTACAGTTTGCCTAAGTTTCACAAGACTGTTTTATCTTATTTTTGCAGAATTTTTTTTTCTAGGTGTACAACTGTGCAAGTATTGAACATCAGCTTGAAATGCAATGTGACCTAAAAGACAACATAATGATGGACAGATGTAAGTATTTGGTAACATTATAGTTAAAGATATGGGGAATGTATGAAATTGTTTGAAAAAGTCCACATATAATACACTCCTTGAAAGTAGATTATTATCTTTTTTACTGTTCTGCTAAATGAGAGTTTGGATGACTGAGGGTGTCCTTTATGTTTTCAATTTATTGTTTAAATATTATACCATTTTTCTCTCTATTCAATATTTATTTTGCCCATTTATATGATCTCTATTCACTATATTTGTGTGCCCCATTATTCAATGTTCTGTATTATTTTTGCAATTGTTTCTCTATTCTTTATTTGTTTGCCCTTTATTCTGCATTTTTTTGTCAATTATTCTCTATTCTGTAAACCCCATCCATACTCTCCATTATGATATATATATTAATCCACTATTCATTCCAATGAAAAGATAAAAAAAAGTTTTATGTTGTTCATATTCTGAATTGTTCTCAATGATAATACTATTAGTTACATAGTGTGCTAGTGACCTAATACGGTATATATGGGTTCAGTAAATTCTATATGGGGTACCCTTCCCTAGATCTTCCATCAATTTCTTCATTTTCCATCAACACTTGATGGACAATTGATGGAAAGTTGATGGTACTTGATGGAATTCCATCCTAAACCAAAAAAATCCATCAAAGGATGATGGAAATTAGGAATTTTATTTCCATCCGCATTCTTTTGATGGAAAAGTTAATGGCATCTTTAACCCCTGATGGAAAATATGATGGCATTTTCACCCTCTGATGGAAAATATGATGGCATTTATTACATCTGATGGAAAATAGGATGGAAATGAAGGAAGTTTGATGGAAATTGGACTTAAACATTTTCTTTGATGGAAAGTGAGATGGAATTTGGACTTAGAATATCTTGTTGATGGAAAGTGTGATGGTATTTAAACTCTGTCATTTTGCTTGATGGAAAAAAACTTAGAAAATTTATGCAAAATTGTGTCTGAAAATTTAACATCCCTTACTGAAGTAAAAAGTTTTCTATTATATTGGAGCAAACAAATTTGTTAACATGTACTAGCAAGAAAGTTACATGTTGTTGCAATCTCTCAATGATACTGCAATAATATTTGTTCGTGAGAAAGTTGCAGTATTTTGCTGCAATTTTGCAAGAAAGAGTTTGTTTGCTAGAAAGTTGCAACAAACAATTTCCAAAACTGTGCAATACACTTATGATATCTTGTAACAGGAAAGGATTTCAAGAATACTTTGGTTTTTATTTCAACCAGTGTAAACTTATTATTTTTTGTTAAAATTACTTTTTGTCACTATTTATATGACTGTACTGTAACCAATACTTTTATTTTTACAATTTCCATCAAATGATGTATACACCCCTTGCAGAAATAAATCCTGACAACTTTTGTAATAAGGATATCTCAAAATTATCCTGGGATATCATGAAAATATCCTGTTAGGCTAGAAGTCCTTTTTTTAGGAAAAAACTTAATGGGAGAATTCCAGAAAATGTCAGGACTTTCAAATCAAGCAGCTTAAAACTGGGGGAATTCTCAAAAATCATATTATATAAACCAGAATATATCAGGACTTTTCGATCATCATTCATCCAACTTTCAGGACATTTATAAATTCTATCTGAATGGAAAAAAAAAAAAGTCCTGGATGATTCCTGGTATTGGGACTTAAGAGAAAATATAATCTGAATTACAAATTCAACCAAATAAAAAAGAAAATCTTTGGGACTGAAATTAACTATTGTTTGTTAAATATTTATATATTCACATTCACATGAAGATATAGTGTTCTAGCCAGGATTTAAAAAGGGCAGGGTACTCTAGTCAGTAAAATGTCATTGAAAAAAGGGCAATTAAACTAAAATAAAACTCAGGCACTAAGGTAAAATTAAGTTTCAGTTGAAGGGGAGTAATAAAATTCAATACTTTTGGCATAATTTTATATGTTAAGCTTTAAAAATCTCGGGTCATTAATAGTGACTAATAACATGTTCACACTGCAGCTGAATTTAATTATTTAGTGGCTTATGAGTTTCATTTATGTTAGCCTGTTTATTACTCATCTTTAGTATTTTATGCAATCTTAGAATTTATCAAGTTGAATTATTATTTTAATGCGGTTGATAGATCAATGAATGGAGGTGAAGATGAAAAAAACAATTTTCAAAATATTTATATTTTAAGTGTTTTCAGGTTAAAAATAATTAAAAGAAATATTCTAATATGCATTTGCATTCAATTTGTTTAATATTTATTTAATTACGAAAAAAAACCCATAAATTAACGGAATATATTGTGAAAAGGTGATAAAAAAGGGGGAGGAACTCTTTTTTTTTTGGCAAACATTTTTGAGATAGACAAATTGTTTTTGACATAAAGCAAAGATTATTGGTGTTTAATTAACAATGTGTTCGACACCGAAGCTGTCTGGTGAAGTCATGCACTTAATGGGTCACTTAATTTTACAGTTTACACAGCTAGCTGAACCTGTTCATGGAAGAATTACGAATTTCAGTTTGACCGTATTTCAAAGTAAGAAAAATGCCGAGATTTTCGCGATATAAACGGCAGGGAACTCGAGAAACGCCAACGGCTGTTTTGCCAGACAAGCTGGGGCGTTTCTGATTTTCTCCCAAGTTCACATAAGTGCGTTTCTATTAATTATCAGATCAATGATCGATATCGCGAACATTAGTTTCTCAACTTGTGTAAAATGTAAACAAATCATGACCACGTGATTTTTGTAATTGTACTGAACAGTTCGACCCTAGAAAATACCGTTCTAGATAATGCGGCCAATAGTTCATCCGCATGCACCCTGTGCCGATTCAATTAACGTTGTTTTTTTCTTTTATTTAAAACTGGCCAGTTGTAATATTTTTATGCGACACCCTTGATCTATTTTCATAATACCGGTACGGGAACGGATCAACTTCTGGTCGATATAATATGGGGCGAGATTGTCACTTCGACGTTAGCGCACTTGACAAATACGTCATCAAAATGTGATTACGCTGATATGGAGATCAAACTTGAAAATCCGATGCTGGAAAATCCGATGCAGATGTTTTCAGATAAGTGCATTGAAAAGTTAATTCAACATGTGTATATCATGATTATAAATTATAATTTATTGAGGAACTATGATTTTTTTATTGTTTTTATTTGAGCAAATCAACATCAGAAAGTCTGAAATCATAAACTGAAAATATTTATTTTTAACATATGTTTTTGACAATAAATAATCTTGTTGTCACATAACAGGCATAACTGGTAGACATGTAAAAAAATATTGAGTTGTGTGAATGGTTATATGGTGAAAATAAAGAAGTCGCCGGTCTTTAATCTTCAGGGGATAAAAAAAGGGGGAGGGTAATTAATTTGATTCCAAATGGCTTCCAATGTACTGTATAAACATGCAATAATATTTCTATTGAATTTATTGCTTCAAGACGTCTTGAACAATTGATTCTTTGTGGATTTTTGTTTACTTTTAGGGGATTTAATGATTTTAAAATGGAGCTGCCAATTTTGATAGTAAACAGATTGCATGCAGATTCCAGTTACCTTTACTCAGCAATACTAGTTGGAAGTACAGAGACAGCAAATTTAATTACAGAAAGGAGAAGAACTTAACATGTATCCTTTAATTTTATAGCTGATTTTTATTCATATAATATTTTAAACTGACTAGCGAGCATCATTAAGCCATGGTAAACAATGTGTATCTAAATACATTTATTGAATTAAGACAATGAAATGCTTAAGGGTATTAGTGAACATGAGGAGGAGGTGGTGGGGGTGGGAACCATTCTGATTGGTAATTTAACAATCTAAGCAGCCATTAAAAATGGCCAACAAGTTTTCTAGTAGTAAGTACTAGTATCTTAATTTGATGGGAGTTTAAGGATCTGACATTAAAATAAATACAAGTTAATTTTTTTTAATGGGAACTTGACAGCCATTTAAATAAGCTTTTAAACCCAGTGATCGGGAAGGACGTCCGCCATGTGCCAATTGCCCTTTTTGACCAGAAATGGCGCACAGAGTGACAAATGTAAGCGCCCACGTGGCGCACTATATTTACCACTCCGTTTTGAAACATTTGATATCGTAAAATGGATTTCCGATTGTGTTTCGTTTCGCCATGTGTATGTACAAAACTGTGTAGTGTTATCGCCAATGATAGGAGCACCGCCTATATATATTTTTGGGACGTCTCGGGTGTTTTCCTATGGTAATAACAGCAACATGCGGTATAACTGATTACCCGTAATTAACCATCATTCATGATATAATTTTTATAAACAACTTTAAATTTGTGAAATATGGCAAGTACTGACGAGAATTTTGCCCTTATTGTAATCTTTAAAGTAAGCTTGCTATTATTTCAATTGAAATACACAAAAGCCTTTGTATGAATGTAGTATTTGTCTCCATAAAAGGCACTTAACTGTCCTTGTCAATTTTTTGGTCTTTGGCTCGTTTGAACATTTTGTAAACATGCCTTCTTCTGATGACATATGTCTCTTGGATTAAGGAAGATTAGTGTGTACACATATTTTGGATTATATCTTTTGGTAAGTACAATGTATTAGAATTTCTACAATTTTGAATATATGTGCATGCTCTTTTAGTTCAAAGTAGTGACATTTAAAGTGTTTTATTAACTTTTAAGAGTCAAGAAAAAAAGAAGGTCATAAATTTATAAAAAGTATTAATAAAGAAGATGTGGTATACTTACCAACGAGACAACTCTCCACAAGAGACCAAATGACACAAAAAATATGCATATACATATCATAAAATTGTGTAGGACATGAGTCATATTTTGTATCATTTTAAAACATTTTTTGTTTTATAAAATAGTACTTCTGAAAAAGTAATTTTGCTATAAAATTAGAGATCTCTGGTATGACTGACAATTTGACATTTATATATCCACAAATGGTAAAACAATATATCTTTATATATACATGTATAGTATATATACTACCCACCAAAAGTATGATATAAAACATGGGCAAGACCCATAATGTTATAGTACAATAATTATGAAAAACAAATATTAAACAAAAAAGAAAGGACAACCTCTTTATTTCTAGGTACAGTCATTTATTATAATGATGATAATTTAGTACTGACATGAGGTTTAATGTATTGTACAGTTATATATCAGCTGCTGAACCAGGGTGGTGGTGGTGGCAATTAAGTCAACATTAGGAGTAAGACTTATAAAACTTCTATGCAATAAGTTATCTAGCTCTAAAGCTCAGAAAGGGGGAGCCTCTGAGTATTAAATTTCTAGAAGGATTTGACACTCTTAGAAATTGACCCTGCAAGTGACACATTAATACAAATCTTTTCAAAAAGTGTTATTTTCATTTAATAATTTCAGAATTGACAACAAATGTAACTAACTAACTTTATATCTGTACAATGTTAACTTATTCTTTTATATGCTAGATTCTTTTACTTTTATTTTGCAGAATTTGCCATCAGCAAATTCAACTTTAAGGACAGCGAGTTCAATGGGACACTGAACGAAAAGATACACACATGTAACAGGACTACCTATAGACGACAAAGAACAATTATTGTTTTACAAAATCACAGAAAATGCCATCAATGGAAAGATTTTATAAAGACATTCTCCTTACTCATCCATCAAATTCCATCTGATGGTCAATTCTCCATCAAGTTTCCATGCATTTTACATGTAATGGAAATATTCCATTGGTTTTCCACTACATGGAAAATGTTCCATCAGTTTTCCATCTGATAGTAAAATTACCATCAGTTTTCCATCAGATGGCAAAAATACCATCAATTATCCATCAGATGGCAAAAATACCATCATTTATCCATCAGATGGAAATTATGCCATCAATTTTCCTTCATCATGAACACAAATTCCATCAAACCTTTTCCATCAACCATTTTCCAGCATTGATGGAAAGTTGTTCCAATACTCCATCAACATGATGGAATGTGATGGCATTTTTTCCATCACACAATTCCATCGTGTTTGATGGAAAATCTAGGGAAGGGTGAGAGCGAAGCTCGAATCCCCATATTGTATTTACTGACCCCATATATACCGTATTATGTCACTAGCACACTATGTAACGAATTTATCTTACCGACTATCTTAACATCTGGTATTTAGACTAGTGACCTATCAAAGTGAGCAAGTCTTAAATACCATTAATATTAAGAAACTACTTCCATTGGTCATACAAAATAACAAATGCCGACAATAAAAACGTGTTAGCTTTAAATGTGTTTTATGAATTTATTTCAATCTTTCATCATCAATTACTTCGTCTGTTGAAACCTTTAAGATTTTTTCTAAGTACCCTTTTGTTTGTATAAAGGGACTTAACACTACTACTAACCGTGTATTGAAATAAGCCCCGCCTACTAACCTCATATGGAATATACACGGTCTTCACGCGGTTGCTTTTGACCAATCATATTCCTAGAAATGTATAGGAGGTAAGATAAATATATATACCAGCATATAAAATTTGATTTCTCAATAACAAGAAATATCTTTTATGGTTTTGTTCTATATATCTATAAATATATATATGGAAATTTGGTAAAATAGATAAAAAGAAAATTAAAGAAATGGATGGTAAGTACATTTGTATATATGATACAGAAACAAAACAACACAACACAAATATAAACAAAAGACTTCTATGTAAACATGAATAATTTAGATTATGATCTTTCAATTGCATTTTAAACTCTTAAGTGTATAACTCTTTATGCCCCCCGCAATTAAAAGTTGGGGGGGGGGGGGGGCATATTGTTTTACCCCTGTCCATCCGTCTGTCCATCTGTCCCATTATGGGTGTATAGTTATTCCAGATAACGCCTCTAACAGTTTGAATGCTAGGAAGTTTTCACTTTGCTGGCGGTTCGTACATATATTGAAGATGTGCATGTGGTCAGGGTTTTGATTTTTGTCAAGCCTGTGACTTTTGTCGCAGAAAGCTTGACATGGGGATAGTGATCCGGCAGCGGCGGCGGTGGCGTTAGCTAACTTCTTAAAAGTTTTGTATTTTAGAAGGTGGAAGACTTGGATGCTTCATACTTTGTATATAGATGCCTTATGTTACAAAGTTTCCGTCTGTCACATGTCCATTGTCCTTGACCTCATTTTCATAGTTCAGTGACTACTTGAAAAAAAAGTTAACATTTTTTGTAATGTTATTTTCTCTCTTATTATGAGTAATAGGATAACTATATTTGGTATGTGCGTACCTTGCAGGGTCCTCATGCCCGTCAGACAGTTTTCATTTGACCTCGACCTCGTTTCATGGATCAGTGAACAAGGTTAAGTTTTGGTGGTCAAGTCCATATCTCAGATACTAGAAGCAATAGGTCTAGTATATTTGGTAGATGGAAGGACTGTAAGGTGTACATGTCCAACTGGCAGGTGTCATCTGACCTTGACCTCATTTTTATGGTTTAGTGGTTATAGTTAAGTTTTTGTGTTTTGGTCTGTTTTTGTTATACTGTATGCAATAGGTCTACTATATTTGGTGTATGGAATGATTGTAAGGTGTACATGTCTAGCGGGCAGTTGTCTTCTGACCTTGACCTCATTTTCATGGTTCAGTGGTTAAAGTTAAGTTTTTGAGTTTTGGTCTTTTTTTCTAATACTATATGCAATAGGTCATCTATATTTGTTGTATGGAAGGATTGCAAGCTGTACATGTCTGCCTGGCATGGTTCATCTGACCTTGACCTCATTTTCATGGTTCATTGCTCAGTGTTAAGTTTTTGTGTTTTGGTCTGTTTTTCTAATACTATAAGCAATAGGTCAACTA
Source organism: Mytilus californianus (assembly GCF_021869535.1). NCBI lineage: Eukaryota > Metazoa > Mollusca > Bivalvia > Mytilida > Mytilidae > Mytilus > Mytilus californianus. The sequence goes on along the minus strand of NW_026262669.1, from coordinate 3,697,131 downwards.
TATTTGTTGTATGGAAGGATTGCAAGCTGTACATGTCTGCCTGGCATGGTTCATCTGACCTTGACCTCATTTTCATGGTTCATTGGTCAATGTTTAGTTTTCTTGATTAAGTTTGTATCCTAGAAATTATAAACAATAGGTCAACTATATTTAGTGTATTGAATGATTGTAAGGTGTACATGTATTTCTTGTTTGGTTTATATGACCTTGGCCTCATTTTCTTGGATCATGTTAAGTGTATGTGATAGTTGTAGTAAAGCTTTATATTTAGGACTATTAACATAATATCAATGATTAGTAAAGAAGGTGAGACATTTCAGCGTGTGCACTCTTGTGTTTTGGTCTGGTTTTTTTCGTAAACTGTAAGCAATAGGTCAACTATATTTGTTGTATGGAAGGATTGTAAGGTGTATATGTCTGTCTCGCAGGTGTCATCTGACCTCGACCTAATTTTCATGGTTCGGTGGTCAAAGTTAAGTTTTTGTGTTTCGGTCTTTTTTCAAATACTACCGGTATATGCAATAGGTCAACTATATTTGATGTATTGAAATATTTTATGATCTACATGTCAGTCTCGCAGGTTTTATTTGACTTTGACCTCATTTTTCATTGTTTTATTGCTCAGTGTTAAGTTTTTGTGTTTTAGTCTGTTTTTTTTTTAAACTATAAGAAATAGGTCAACTATATTTGTTGTACGGAAGGATTGTACCTGTCTTGCAGGTATCATCTGTCCTAGACCTCCTGGTTTCATGGTTCATTGGTCAATGGTTAGTTGTCTTGGTTAAGTCTGTTTCTTAGAAACTGTAGCAATAGGTCAAATATATTTGGTGAAATAAATAATTGTAAGGTGTACATGTATTTATTATTATTGGTTAATCTGACCTTGGCCTCATTTTCTTGGATCATGTTAAGTTCATATGAAACTTGTAGTAAAGCTTTATGTTTAGGACTATCAACATAAAATCAATGATTAATAGAGAAGGCGAGACATTTCAGCGTGTGCACTCTTTTTCAGATATTATAAGTGGTGTATGAAATGATTGTAAGGGGTGCATGTCAGTTTGGCAGGTTTCATCTGACCTTGACCTCTTTTTCATTGTTCAGTATTCAATGTTAAGGTTTTGTGTCTTTGCCAGTTTTTCAAATACTATAACTTATAAGCATTAGCTTCAAATACTATAACTTATAAGCAGTAGCTTAACTATATTTGGTGTATGGAATGGTTGTAAGGCTTACATGACTGTCTGGTAGGTATCATCTGACTTTGACCTCTCCTTCATGGTTAATTGGTCAATTGTTCAGTTTTTGTGTTTTGGTCTGTTTTTAAAATACTTAAAGCAGTAGGTCAACTATATTTGATGTATATAATGATTGTAAGGTGTACATATAAAACAGAGGATGTGGAATGATTGCCAATGAGTCAACTCTTCACAAGAGACCAAATGACACAGAAATTAACAGCTATAGGTCACAGAACAGCCTTAAACATTGAAAAAAGCCCATATCGCATAGTCAGATATAAAAGGCCCCGAAATCACAAATGTAAATCAATTCAAACGAGAAAACAAAGGCCTAATTAATGTACAAAAAAATGAACGAAAAACAAATATGTAACACAGCAACAAACGACAACCACTGAATTACTGGTTCCTGACTTGGGACAGGCACATACATACAGCATGTGTCAGGGTTAAACATGTTAGCGGGATCCCAGCCCTCATAAATTGATATATTTAAGAAATTCTCCTCAAGAAAATCTGTTATATTATAGAAATGTTATTAACATCAACAATACTAAATGTTGTACTTAACTATATTTGATTTATGCTTGTACATTAATATTTTAATTCTCTTATTGCTATAAAATTTATTATATGTTTTTTCTCATGGCAGCTCTAATATAAAAATTGTATTTTTCTTTGAAGTTCATTATCTTCTTCATTTCTAAACACTTGTAATACACCTCTTTTTCTATAGCCATTATTATTATAGCTGGTCAGTGGTCATAAACCTATGAAAATGAGTCAATTATTTAACCACAGAGCACTACTCACAGGTTCTTATCCTGTGTATTTGATGAATAATTTAAAAACTAATTTTCATCAAAACTCATTAACAGGGCATGATATGGAAATTTATTTTTCTTCTGTGGTTTTAGAATATTAAGTAACGAAATGAAAATGATATTTTGATAAACATGTTGTTGTCTTTGTATTAATTGTGCTCTCATAAACCATCAGATTAGTACTTACTGTACTGCAATAAAAAAACATGAATCAATATCAGGGAAGTAATTGAAAACTAGTTCAAAACCCAAACTGCACTCTAACTTTACTTTGCCTCAACCAAGTGTTATGAAACTTATACACAATGCTTATTAACACCAAACACTGATCAAGTTTGGGTGTCGTCACTTTCACCATTCTCATATTATGTTACTTTATTAATAAAAAAAAATTGATAAATTTGAGATCTATTTACAGGCAGGGACATCTGTGTTTCATTGACACATTCGTTTTTACTTATTACATATTTTAGTGTATTAAAAGTAATTATACTGCTTCCACCTTTCAAAATTCTAACAAAGCTCTACCTCTTTAATGGATAAATAAATGATACTAGTCAAGAACTCAACAGATATTTTTTTTTCAGGTTCTCTGGTCGTTGGTACTTGTTGGCCACACACATGAAGATATTGATCCTGCTTTCAGCTAATATCAGAAAAATTAAGAACAAAGGATGCTGAAACTGTGCAGTCACTGTTCAGGATTATTCCAGATGTTTCAAAAGTAAAATTATAATACAATATATGTTACTGGTTAATTCCTATGATTAGTAATTTTAAACAACACACAGAGACTTTGCATTATTGTTTTACAAGAGAAAGTCAACATTTATCATTTTTATCAAAATACACCCAGGACAATCCATGGGTACACTTAGCTTGAAATATGGTGCTTTCTTACCAAAATTCCATGGACGTAAAAGAAATGAAGAACCTAAAGAGTCCTGCTGCTTTATATATATATGCATTTTTTTATGCCCCGTCGTAGCGGAGGGGGCATTAAGTTTTACCCTTGTACGTCTGTACGTAATTTGATATAAGAAGATTTGGTATGAGTGCCAATGAGACAACTCTCCATCACAATTTGTAAAAGAAAAACCATTATAGGTCAAAGTACGGTCTTCAACATGGAGCCCTGGCTCACACCGAACAGTTAGCTATAAAAGGCCCCAAAAATGACTAGTGTAAAACCATTCAAACGGGAAAAACCAACGGTCTAATCTATATAAAAAATGAGAAACGAGAAACACTTATGAACCACATCAACAAACCACAACTACTGATCATCAGGTTCCTGACTCAGGACAGGTGCAAACAAATGCAGCGGGTTTAAACCTTTATATAGGTACCAACCTTCACCCTTACCCGAACCAATAGTGTAACATCACAACATAGAAAGACACAGTATAAATGGAAAACAGAAATATTTTTTACAAAATCAATAATTTTGTTGTTCATAGTACAAGAAACAGAAGTAAAAATTTAAAGTGATACTAAACACTTATCAAAGCAGCTGGTATATATTAAAAATAGAGAAACATTGAATAACAAAAAACATTACGATTGTATCAACAGGTCAACATGAAAGTACGATTTGAGAGTACTCGCAGTTACGTATACTGAAAGCTAGTTAAAAGCCAAAATTAATCAATTAAAAATAAAAAAATCATGCATCAGAGACTAAAATCAACTAAAACACATCCCAGGATTAAGTATTTTGATATCATGGACAGTCACAGAAGACATGACTTGTGCAATGCCAAAAATAAAAGTATCGACAGGCTGTAGGATAGTTATGTTAACCTCTATGTAGAAAAAATTAACGTGGATGTGTATTTAAATATCCCACTTAAAAAAAATACAAATATAGTTATGTTTTAATTTGCTGATGACAAAATCATTATTTGTGCTAATGTAAACTATATTCAAAGATTTAATTACAACATTTGTAAGATAACCTTTACTAATAAGTTTGTTTAAAGGTTCAATGAGTTTACATGGATCACACAGTGATTTCCGTGCTTTTAGTACAATATTACTGTAAAGTTTAGGATGTGAAATACCGTTTTTTATAAGTTTTCTACAGGTATAGCCAAATTTACTTATCAAATCTTTGTATCTATGAAAGAATTTAGTACTAGTTTTAAGTAATTTATGGTAACGAAATCCCTGACTTAATAATTTACCAGTGTAAGTCCGTAAGTCCCATTAATTGGTTTCTGTTCTCTAACTTAAGTTTGCCTCAACCAAATGTTATGAAACTTATACATTATGCTTATTACCACAAACCACAAATCAAGTTTGAATTTTGGTAGCGACATTTTTACCATTCTAGATCTAGAGTTATGCCTCTTTACAAATGGAAAAGTTGCTGATTTTTTTTGTTTCTGTTCTCTAACTTTAGTTTGCCTGAACCAAATATTATGAAACTTATACACAATGCTTATTACCACAAAACACAGATCAAGTTTGAATGTTGGTAGCCTCATTTTTACTGTTCTAGAGTTATGCTCCTTTACAAATAGAAAAATTGCCAAATTTTTATACGCCAGTTTACGGGACGTATTATGGTATACCGTTGTCCGTCAGTCAGTCCATCCGTCTGTCCGTCCGTCGTCAACATGTCTGACAAATCAATAACGCTTGAACCAATTTACATGAAACTTTGGTGAATTAGTTATATCTATTGACGTGAGCTCCCTTTCCTTTTTTTATAAATTTTAGATTTTAAGTTTCCAATTTTTGGGTTTTTTTTCATTAAAAATTAAAGGCGGAATTTCCAGTTTTCAGACAATAACTCAAAAAAACTTTCACCAATTTGCAAGAAACTTTGGTGAATTGTTTAGATCTATTGACATGATCTCTCTTTCGATTTTTATAAATTCAAGATTTTACGTTTCCGAGTTATGGAGTTTTTTTCATTAAAAAAAGGGGGAATTTCCAGTTTTCGGACAATGACTCAAAATGCTTTCAGCAGTTTTGATGAAACTTTAGTGAATTGTTTATATCTTTTGACTTAAGCTCCCTTTTGATTTTTATCAATTTTAGTTTTTAAGTTTTGGAGTTATGTGATTTTATTCATAAAGAAAGGGGATTTTCCAGTTATCGGACAATGCTTTGAGCAGTTATCATGAAACTTTGGTGACTGGTTTGTATCTATTAAGATAACCTCCCTTTAAGAAGTTATTGAACTTTTTTCTTTGAAAAAGCGATGGGCGTATCATGCACTCATGGTGCAGCTGTTTATTCATTTTAGTTCACTATAAACTTAAGTTTGCTTAATCAAATGTTCAAAAACTTATACACAATGCTTATTACCACAAAACTCAGATCAAGTACTCATTTGGGTACTGTGTGTCACTTTTACCTTTCTTGATTTATGACCCTTTAAAATGTTATATATGAAAGCGGGGGCATCATCTGTGTCCCATGGGCACATTCCCCATTTATTTATTCACAGAATTTTGAAAGGAATAAATAATCCATGATTTTCACATAGATAAAACATATTGTTACAAGAATTCATACCTGTTTATTACAGATGAAATGCAACTCAACAACACAAAAAATAAATAAACAGCATGGATGCAGTTTTGACCTATACTTATAAAAAAATAAGGAGATGGCGCATGATTGCCAATGAGACAACTATCCACCAAAGTTTGAATAAAGTGGATGTAAGCAGTGATAGGTAACTGTACAGCCTTCTATAATGAGACAAATCCATACTGTATAGTCGGCTATAAAAGGCCCTGAGAAAACTAACGGCCTAATTTATAACAAAACAAGTAGCGAAAATTAAATATATAACATACATAAACCAACGACTTCCATGGAAATACTGGCTCCTGACTTGGGACAGGCACATAAAGAATGTGGCAGGTTAAACAAGTTTTTGAGTGCTCAACCCTACCCTAACCTGGGACAGTGGTGTTGCAGCACAACACAAGAACAAACTATAAAAATCAGTTGAAAAGGTTTCATCATATTTTTAGCTCACCTTTCCGAAGGAACTGTGAGCTTTTGTCATCACTTGGCGTCCGTCGTCGTCTGTCGTCGTACGTCTGGTGTAAACTATTTCAAACATCTTCTCCTCTGAAACTTTAAAACCAATTCCAATTAAACTTAAGCTGAATGATGCATAGGGTATCTAGAATAAAGTTTATGTTTTATTTACTGTTTCGTCAAATAACATGGCCGACATGGCTAAAAATAGAACATAGGGGTAAAATGCCGTTTTTGGCTTATATCTCAAAAACCAAAGCATTTAGAGCTAATCTGATGTGAGGTAAAAATGTTTATTAGCCCAAGCTCTGTCAGCCCTGAAATTTTCAGATGAATCTAACAACCCATTGTTGGATTGCTGCCACTTAATTGGTAATTTAAAGGAAATTTTGCAGATTTTGGTTATTTTGAATATTATTAATGATAAAGATAAACTGTAAACAGCAAAAAAGTTCAGCAAAGTAAGATCTACAAATAAGTTCGTATGACCAAAATTGTCAATTGTCCCCTTAAGGAGTTATTGCCCTTTAAAATAAATTTTTCACAATTTGTTCATTTAGTTTGCTTACTTTAAAAAATCTTCTCCTTTGAAACTTTGAAACTGCTGAATCAATTTCAGCCAAACTTGGTCTGAATGAGTTTCAGAGTATCTAGTATAAATTTTGTATTTTATTTTCTTTTACATCAAGAAACATAGGCACTATGGCTAAAATGAACCATAGGGGTAAAATGCATTTCTTTGATTTTGAAGAAAATATGACAGATACAAAGAACATTTCAATGGAAGTTTTAAGTCATTAATATATAGTGAAAAGCAAAAATAATCATTGATGAAAGATTTAAGCAAAAAATTACAGGTGAGCGAGTCAGGCTCTTGAGAGCCTCTTGTTATAGGTCAACTGTCTTGAAATGATTAACAAATGATTGTAGAATTTAATAAACATCTCAATTGTCAATTGAAAAGCCAAAAACAAACAAACATCTGCTATCAACATCAAATTCCCTAAAAATAAAAGCTTTAAGATACAATTTTAGGTGACAGAAAAAGTCTTGACTTTGGATAGGCACATGGACTTGCAGTAGTTTCTATAAACTCAATATTGCTCCCCTTTTAAATCTTTATCAGTATTTGTAAAATGAAAAAAAGTTACATAGAAGAATGCAGGTTGCCAGTAACATTCAATTGGAGAAAGGGAAAAGATTACTCAACTCTACACTGAAATAATTTTGAAAACTATTAATTGCTATACTATCTTTATTGTAAAAAAATGTTGGAAAAGTTATGTACATTATGATCATGTTGATTGTGTGAAACGTCACACAAGGCAATCAAAATGTTCAGAGGGGGAAATGAAGTTTTGTTATAAATGTCAAGTGTGATAGTCTCAACCTATCAACATGATCAAAATTGTTGATTTCACTATTAATATTTACATTTAGCATGTACAGTGGAATAGAATGTTTTTGTTATCTTTTATTAAATGTTATTTTACTTTGCTCTTATAGGCAGGATTGAAAGGAAGAAAGAACTAGTCATCAGTAAAGAAACAGATCAATTTATATAACATGTAATAATTCTATCTGAATATAACAAGCATTGCACATGTTATGAAGATTTATTCACATGTCTACTCTCATTTGTAGTTATGTATTTGTAATATTATGTAGTACATGTATTTTATTTTAGAACAGGTTTTTTATTTATTTTTTTTTTGCTGTGGAGAACATCAACGAAATTTAGAAAAATATAATTAAAGATAGTTCCATTTTTTTCTGTGACAAAAAAAAATTGTGCAAATTAGGAAAATGAAATGAGGCTATATTATTAAATATTTTGAGTTTTAGTTTTTTTTATATCCTATTTTAAAATTTCATTGGCATTTGAAGTAATGAGTTGAAACCAGTTTTTATCAATCATTTTGTTTTTAAGATGTACTAACAGTACAGTAGGTAATTAAGTCTTTGGTGTACATTAGTTTACTATGATGTTATGGTCAAATAAACTTGAAACTTTGTACTTACAAGTGTTCATTATAAAGTAATTTTTTAAAAATAATTACAAATAAGTTACTGAACATGGAAATGTGATTTTGGGAGCAGGGTATAATGTGTTGTGGACACACATCTCAATCCCATAGAGCACTGCCCTCCTCACCGGCATCTCATTAACCTAATGGTATATTGACTTTGAAAAATTTCTTAGTTTTCACTGTAAGGTTTGTGATAAGTTCAGTTTAAGGAGAACCACTAATAGTATGTCAGGGATATTTTATTTGCAGTTGAACAAGCTTTTGGACAACGCATGTGCTTGGGGATTTTTTACCCTGAACCCTCAATCATGGTCTAATAACTTATAATCTTTTGCATAGTTTACATGTTAAAGTTTATGCTTAGGCCAGTTTAAAATCGACCACTTATCAGAGGTGGATTAAGAGGGGGCCTGGGCCCTCCCCCTCCCTTTTGTGGGACAAATTTTGTTGATTATATATAGGGAATCACTGAAGCATGCCAAAAGAGATGCAGTAGAGAGCAACCTTTATATTTCTTAGAAAATACTTTAAAAAAGTATGCTTATAAACAAAATTCATATTTTTTTCAGTTAGACACATATTTTTTATGAATCATAATATTTCAACAAATGTTGGAAACAAATTTACATAAAAACTTTCTAAATGTATCAAAATTCTGTGTTGTAAAATCTTATAGATTTTGTTTTTCGGCATTTTTCCCAATATGTTTAAGAAATCTGTAGCATAAATTTTCCTTGTAGATTTTATTTCAGGATTTTTTCCGAAATGGGTAAAAAAAAATCTATGCAACAAGTGTGTGCCTGATAATAGATTTATATTTTCGGGATTTTTTCCGTAATGTGAAAAGAAATTATTAGTCATGAGTTCTAGCATATACTTTGGGTTTTCGGAATAAATCCCGAAATATTTGAAGACATCTGTGTTATACATTTTGCACTTAGTTTATTTTTGTCGGGATTTTTCCCGAAATGTGTTTCAGATCTGTTTTTCAAAACGCTTTGCCAACATATATGTTATAAAAAATAATGTTGAAAATGATTTCGGGACATTTCCCGAATAAAAAGTTATCACATACATCTTTACCACAAATATCTTAAATCTTTCATATATTTTGGGAAATTTCCCGAAAATTAAATGTGAGTTTTATCAATTATATGAATAAAAACATGGAATATTGTAAAAATTGTGTGTTTCTTTATGAAATCTGCATTCATTAATGGTGAACATTGAAAAAGATTATAAAAAGGAATAAAATGGATTATATTCTTTTAAAATAGAGTCAGTTGAGTGTGTTTTACGTTTTATATTTGACAAGTATTTACTTGTATGTTAATATTATATAAACAAAGAAAACTTTTAACTGAAAAAACTAATACCGATAGTATTTTTTTTTCTCTTTTCGCAGATAGTTACCCTATATGTTTTTGTCCATGCTTGGATGCAGTCTTTTCTGGCAATCGTAATGCAGATTTGTCATTCAATAATGGGGTGTGTCAAAATCACCGCATTGGAGGAATCTGTCCATACACCTGCAATTATGGATATACTGGCGATTGTTGTCAGACTTCAGTTGGTACGTTTTTTTTAGCTATAAGATAATGTATATAAAGACTGTTCCGGGAAAGAAGTTGATGCTACTCTTTTATAATTTTATTGGGATGTAAAAACTTTGAAGCGCTTCATATTAAAAGTGAGTGCACGATCATCGCTTTTACAACCCTATAAAATTATAAAAAAAGAATCATTCAATAGTTAAATTATATTTGTTTGCCTCAACCATAACATTATTTTGTTTGTTTTTGAACTAATATTTTAACAGTGTCACGGATAGCACGTGCAGTCATAGCATACATTCGATGTTATTATAAAAATACACCCAAATGCGACTACAAGTTTTCTTCCGACCGGCAGTAAATCCATTGCCAAAGTAGGGATCTTAAAGTATACAACAACGTCCGGTCAGATTGGGAACGTTAAATATGATGCCTTGTGTAGAGAGTGTGCCACGCTTTCTTTACGTTAAAAACCCCTGTAACAACTCTTTGTACTCCTAGACGTAGACGCAGTCATGGTCATCGTCATTATAAATCACCAACTCTCCATGATATCTCTATTAACTACCTGCTTCCATTTATACAAAAGCCGTAAGGTATTCATCACATTCGCACGAAGCTTTATTCATTGCCCCTTCCAAAACTTCATTCTCTGTATATCTTATGTTTCGAAACTACTGTTACACACCCTGATTTAAACCAATAAAAACTTACAGCTATCATTTCGGATATTGCAAGTCACAGACTTTTCAAAGCAAATCGCATTGGAAAAGATGAAAAAGAGAAAAGATCCTGTCTTAAACTTTCCTTTGCCAACAGAGGTCTTGATGCCGTCAACTTGGGCAATATCCTTCATCATAGATCAGTTCAGTCGAAAACACCTCCCTATTTTAAAGATAAGTCTGTACCTATCATTTCTTATACCTATACCAAACCAATTGAAACTACAATTTTCAATTACAAACACGTGTTGCAGGATCTCAATATTGACGACTTCAAGGCTGAACCTCCTGATTGCACCTATGCTAATTTCCCATTCATATATAATCCGGCTGGCCACGTGTTATTACCGGTGACCTCAACATTGTCAATAACACTTCCCTGCGAAATGTGTTTTCCAAAAGTCCGAAAAATCGTGTGCCTAAATCCATCAATTGGAAACACAACTTCAAAATACTGATGGATTCAGTCGAGGATTCTGCCAGGCAATGGGTTAAAAGCGAGAAAGAAGACGAAGATACTCTTTCAGAATAGATTAGGGCTGTGAGGTCGTTGATACAAATTAGAATTAAGAAACTTAATGGGTCCATCAACGCCCATGCTACATCAATCTTTAAAGACCAAAATAAGGCAAAACACTTGTCCTACCTCCATGACAAATATGTCGTTGTCCCGCAGATAAAGCCCAATACAACATCGTGTTTGTGTGTAAATCACATTACATAAACTGCTTGATAAATTAATTAGGTAATGACAATTCATTTGAAAACTCAACATATACCCCCACGGCACTTACTAAAGAGGAAATCCTGGATAGGCATAAGTCTGTTCTATGTTCCTTTGGAATTTCAACCAAAGATGAAGAACTGGATCTTCCATCACTGTATTGGATACTTACACTACATAAGTTTCCTTTCAAACAACGGTATATTGGTGGGTCTTCCAAGTGCTCCACGAAACCTCTTTCTAAATTATTAACATCAATTTTATCAGCAATCCAAGCCGGGCTTCAAAGTTATTGTGCAACACCCTATTCTAGAGGTTGAGTGAATCAGATGTGGATACTAAAAAATTCCAAAGAGTACATACAATCTAAGACTCTTTCATCGTGCAACAGTATTAAAACATTTGACCTTTCTACACTTTACACAAGTATTCCCCATTCCAAACTAAAGGAAAAATTGAAAGAGTTTGTATTGCTTTGTTGCAAAAAGAATGGCCAATGTAGATACAAGTATCTTGTTTTAGGGAGAGATAAATCCTTCTTTGTAAAAAATCACGTGCACTCTGTTACGTTTGGAGGACTTGATTTTCAACAAACAATCGGCATACCCATGGGAACTAACTGTGATCCTCTTCTTGCCGACTTGTTCCTTTATTCTTACGAGACTGACTTCATACAGGAACTTCTTAGGAAGAAAGAAAAGAAGTTAGCAGTAGCCTTTAACTTTACTTTCCGCTATATAGATGATGTTCTCTCACTAACTAATATAAATTTGATGACTACGTTGAACGCATCTATCCCATCGAATTTGAGATAAAAGATACAACAGATACAGTTAAGTCTGCCTCATATCTTGACTTACATTTAGAAAATGACAACGAAGGTCGGTGAAAACAAAACTGTACGTGAAAACAGATGATTTCAGCTTCCTAATTGTGAACTTTCCATATCTATGTAGCAACATTCCAGCAGTGCCTGCATACGGAGTATTTATCTCACAATTGATACGATATTCCCGGGCTTGTATTTCCTATTATGATTTCCTTGATAGAGGGTTGCTGCTCACAAGGAAGCTATTAAACCAATAGTTCCAAGTGGTGAAATTTTACAGACGCCATCACGAATTGGTTGACAGTTATTGAATATATGTTTCACAGATGATAGCGGATATGTTCCTAATGTCGTAACTTCAATCCCGCCCCTTTTTCACGAATGTGACCTACCACATTAGACTTGTTACCGGGTTTGTACTAACATGAGCAACACAACGGGTGCCACATGTGGAGCAGGATCTGCTTACCCTTCCGGATCACCTGAGATCACCCCCATTTTTGGTGGGGTTCGTGTTGCTTAGTCTTTAGTTTTCTATGTTGTGTTTTGTGTACTATTGTTTTTCTGTTGGTATTTTTCTTTTTTAGACATGACGCTGTCTTTTGTTTATTTCGACTTATGAGTTTGAATGTCCCTCTGGTATTTTTCACCCTTCTATTGAGGGGGCTGTAGGTGGCCTGTTTTGGAGGCACAATTTCTGATTTCTGTCCCTATCTAATATACTCTTATGTTCCAGTTGCAGTCTAAATTTCCCCGACCTTTATTTTAGATGGGCTTTATTGGAGGACATACCTATTGATAATTTGTTTTCGTCCTGAACATGCATGAAATTTGACATTGGACGTTAAGCATCTAACAATCGATCAATCAATCATTATTAAAATAATATGTCAAAGGAAATGTTTTCAGTGTTCAGTTATGGGAAAGTGTAAATTGATGAATGTCTTCGAGGTTTTATTACAAACAAGAGTGCACACGCTGAAATGTCTCGCCCGTCTTACTTATCATTGGAAAGCATGAAGGTTCGACTACAAGTATCACATAACATAAACATTATCAATGTTCTATGATAATGAGGTCATGTTCAGATGCACAAGGCCAGACAGCCAAGTACACCTTACAATCATTCAATACGCCAAATATAGTTGACATGTTACTTATGGTACCTGATAAGCTGACAATTTCTCTGCTTAATCGATGTAACTGTTTCGTTAAATTATGAAACTTGATGTATTTTAAAGCTTGGAATGTAAAACGGTTAAATATTAAAGAAACACAAAAGTTTTAAAGAAAATACCAATGGCTTTAACAGTGACTTTATGCCTTCAAATTCTACGACATTTTTCCTAGCCATTTTATTAAATATATATATATATATATATATATATGTGCACCCAAAAGCAAATGAGAGTTAGAGATGCAACATGTATACGCTGATACTCTTTTAACTCCAAGGTAAAGCTGGCTATTGAAGTAAAGTGAACATATTTTCTGGCACGTGCAATTGTTTTCTAAAAAGTTAAATATGACAACTACAAGAACTAGTTCATAAATAATACTACACATTTGTTGGAAAATTAAATTGTAGATACTAGAGCATGCAGGGATCAGAGGAATCACTGTCAAAATGGTGGAACTTGTATAAGTGCATCAACATGTTTATGTAGTGATGGCTACACTGGAAGATATTGTGAAACCAGTAAGTTAGTTTCCATTATTAAGTATTAAGTTTAATTAAAAGAGGGACGAAAGATACCAGAGGGACAGTCAAACGCACAGATCGAAAACAAACCGACAACGCCATGGCCAAAAACAAAAAGACAAACAGACAAACAACAGCACAGACGACAAAACATAGAAAACAAAAGACTAAACAACACAAACCCCACCAAAATCTGGGGGTGATCCCAGGTGCTCCGAAAGGGTAAGCAGATCCTGCTCCACATGTGGAATGTTGCTACATAGAAATGGAAAGTTCACAATTGTATAATAGTATAGTCTTTCTTACAATTGATAACAGATGAGACAAATAGTTGATATTTACATTATATGACAGGCAAAATTCAGTGTGAACACTTTCAAGGACATACAAATCATTGAATTGCATACAATAAATAATTAATTTTGAAATCAGAAATAAAATTTATCATATTTCAAATTTTCGAAAACTGATAGTATTGAGATAAGCATTGAATATGATTTGATTTTTGCGCCACTTTTAAGCGCCGCTTTTGGGATATTTCGTGGTGGCCAGTTTTTATTGGTGGTGGAAGCCGGAGTGCCCGGAGAAAACCACCGACCTTCGATAGGAAAACTGACAATCCTAGTCAATAAAGATTGGAGTCGAGTGTACCCGCTGGAGCGGGGTTCGAACTCACAACCTCAGTGTTGACTGGCTAGTGATTACAGTAGTAACTACTTAGACCACTCGGCCACCGAGGCCCCCAGCATTGAATATGTAAATATGGTTCAATAATAAAATGATACAAAGAAATACAAAAACATGTGTATGTATTTGAAAACTACGTACTTTTTAATGATATTCAGATGATATGGTAATACTGAAACTCTCTTCACGCCATATGATCAATACTATTTCGTCAGGAATGGCAAATAGGCAAGGCATTTTGATGCATGATAATACTTTTCATAGAGGTCTTTGAAAATAAGGTCCGGCGGACATTTCATGACTTATTTGTTTTAATAATAATAGCCCACTTTCGAGTTATGTCCTTCACCGGAAAAGTTCGTCAATTTTGTGCGCCTTTGTGACGTCATTTACCAGATAGAGGGGGTCTCCTGTATCCCTGCTCTATTAACGTTCATCAAGCGTCTTTGTGATCGTCATTATGCAGGATAAATTAGAAATAATATTTGTTCTGTAAGTAATTAATCACAGTTCCCTAATGACAGCAGTGCTGATTATTAATTATAAGACTTTAATTTGCCGAATAATTGCTCAACATAGGAATGGAAGTGACGACGCCCCCTTAACGCACGAATGATGTTAACTAAAACCAAAGTTTTTGACGGAAATGCAACGAACTCGAAATTGGTCAATTTGTTTTGAAAAAAAAATAGTCATCAACTTTTAATGACTGTCTTTGTTTCAAAATGTATATATAATAATTAATCTAATTAAAAACAAATCTAAATGTTTTTTTTCATCAAAAAAATCATGACATTTCCCCTTTACATCTGATTTCTGATATATAAGGAGAAACAGCAGTTATTTTAAGTATATTACGATGAGAAAATGGAATATTATACGAATAAGTTTTATTTTAATTTTTTATCAGATCAACGAATCTCAGTTGGATCAAAGAAAAGAACTGTTTACGGCAGTTTTTATGTTGTTGAAACTAACGAAATATTTAACATAATGTAGTGCATTAGGCAGAGAAAATGTGTAATTAGTGCTTTCCGTGGATTTTGAAACGTGTTTTAGTACTGCTAATGGTTTATCAATATAAAAAATGATTCCATGAAATCGAAATCAGGTAACTTAAAACGTAAGTATAAATGCGTCAATAATTCTTCAAAATAGGACCAAACTGACAAATCAATGAACATCTATTTGGAAAGTTTCAATGGTCGATCTTGTGCTGATATCGATTATAACGTGAGTGGGAATAAATTGTCTTGTATAGCTAGGATAACATTTCATTATGAAATGTTTTTATCTGGTTATAAATCCATGTTCCTTATAGGTAGGGAGTAGAAACATTTATGTAACGTTTACTAGTTATTAAGGATGTTTGCTACTCTGTTTAAAAAAAACAAGCTTTTTAAAAGACTGTTCTAAAATGATAGTATATAAATAAAGGAACTAAAAAAACAGAAAAAAATGAAGGATCCGTGTGCTTGGTTTCGAGATATAAGCCATTGAAAATTTCGCGGGAAATGATTCTCTCTAGATTTTTCATACATTTAACATTGGCACCTTTTTTCTTTCAAAAACTATGAAAAAATAACAAGGATTTTATAAGATTTTCAAATGTGGCTTTTTAAACTGTATGTAATGAAAATATGAAAAGAAAAGTTGGGGATAGTGGGCAAAATTTTTTAATGGCAATACATGGATAAAACCAGAGGATTCCTAAAATCTGACAAAAATTCAAAAAATAAAGGAGCAACATCCTTAACGAAAACATTTTGTAATAAATATATAATCGTATTATCTACGGTGTATTTCTTTCAGATATCAACGAGTGTGCAAGTAATCCATGTCAGCATGGTGGTGTGTGTCATGACGCAGTGAATATGTTCACATGTGCTTGTACTGCAGGATACAGTGGAAAACATTGTGAAACAGGTATAAGCTACGAATTGACTATCACGAGATTAAATTCAAGTAAATTATTAGTTATTTGAATATTTGTTGGTAGGCTGTCTTATTGTCGTATCCAAACAAATATATTTCTATATCTTTAAATCTATTTATTCTTAATACACATATTGATAAGTATGGTTTCAGTCCATGAAGGCATTATCTTTGCAAGGTTTATCTGTGTAATATATCAACCAACACAATACTACAGAATACATCAAGAGAAACAGCGTACAATTATGATTTGTAGATTTGTGTATAAATTAGACAAAACCATAGCGTTAAAAAGGACCAAACCAGATACTGACACTTTAAAATATAGCAACATGATCACAAAGAAAGTCATGGTGAACTTGAGTGACAATGTAGTATATAAATCGAGATTTGGCACAACGTATATATTTTTGTGAGATTTAATGCTTAACTTGGCCTTCAAAAATATTTTCACTGGAACACTGATGCATTATTTTGTGTACCTGAAATATTAGCTTTTATAAATTAATATTTGGATCACCAGTCGTTATGGCAGGTGACAAAAAATCAGTTATAATATGTATAAGTCAAGATAACGCAATCGAGGAAAATAGGACGGAATAATAAGGAAGGGGATAGTTTAAATTTACTATTTGAACTTCCACGTGGTATGTAGCATCATTTAGTACAGCCTGTATATGATGTTTGTATCTTCTAGGTTGACGATATTACATAACTTGGGTTTTCCTGATTTCCTTGATAGTAGGTCGCTTCTTACAGGGTCGTTTAGAAGACCTAGATTCTCAACATCATAAAGGAGGAGCCATCTCTTGGAAAGTTTTTCGGTCGGAAACGCGAGTTGGTTGACCGTTGTGTCACAGACGATCACAAAGTTGTTACAAACAGAGAAAAAGAAGAAACCAATCATGCCATGTCGACATTTTATCAAAAAAATAATAAAAAAAAGACAACACCATAGCAGAAATAAAAACGACGAAATGTCAAACACAAATAACAAAACATTCATTAGAAAACAAAAGATTTAGCAAACAAAACAAACCACTTGAAAAAAAAACAACAGTTATCGCAGGTGCTTCGGAAAGATAACCATTTACTGCTCCTCATTTTTGAACTATTGCAAATTTTGATTTGTGGCACGCATGAGTTATATACTTATTTCATTTATTGGGTATAATAAATTAACTTACATCAAATAATGTAAAATGTATTGTCGCTTGTAAGGTTTACCTCATAATTACAAAAAAAACAAACTTTAATAAAATAGAATATAATAATATACGAGATAATGGTAGTTAACAGTATGAGTTATACAGGTTTATACAGTGCTACATCGTATAAGTCAACTAATTTAAAATGGTGATCATCAAAGCTATTCAGTGTCGATTTAAGTCGTTTGTCTCATGATCATGCTAGAGTTGGCATCTACACATCAAATATATAGTGTTATTACTTTTGAAATTAGGCATTTTATCAAAATTATGATTTAATGGCTTTAGATATAAGGACTTTTTTTTCAGTGGATGAATGCGTAAGCAATCCGTGTCAAAATAGAGGTGTATGCAATGATCGGATAAATGGATACACGTGTAATTGCCCAAATGGATATGGAGGGAATCATTGTCAATATGGTATAATTATGATTGATTAATAGACATAAGCACGATTTGGTCAAATAGAAATCACTCTCAGTATGCAAATATTTAAATAAGTTCTGTTCACTGTACGATTGCTGGTGCATTACGAAAAGGAAGTGCAACAGATCTATATAGAAGCGATTAACATGAGACAATTACTTTTTATATGTAAAACTACAGCCAAAATTGTTCCTTTTTTTATTGTCAAGGCCACAAATTCAAAGATATTAGATTTAAATAGGAAAATTGCCCTATTCTATCATTTTCTATCTATGTTTTGTCGTCAGCAATTTTTTTGTCTGATAAAAAGATAAAGAAAAACTTCTGTTACAATGCAATGCTTTTGCAGAAATATGTGTATGTACACAATTCCGGTAAACGTCATGCATGTATTAAATTTTTTGAATATTAATTACACACTACTGGCCATTTTAAAAATGTCATCTTTATACAAATGGTTCTTCATTAACGGCACCCAAGGGTGACTGGGGAATAGAAGCCTGGTCACCATTGGTCTTCCTCCGACCGGTAGTAAAACCCTTGCTAAAGTGGGGCGTCCGTTTGGCTGTGCGGGATGTATAAATTTGCAG
Organism: Mytilus californianus; assembly: GCF_021869535.1. NCBI lineage: Eukaryota > Metazoa > Mollusca > Bivalvia > Mytilida > Mytilidae > Mytilus > Mytilus californianus. The sequence goes on along the minus strand of NW_026262669.1, from coordinate 3,678,655 downwards.
CCACGTCCGGTCAGAATTGGGACGTTAATCCGATGCCTCGTGTAAAGAGAGTGCCACGCTCTTTGCACGTTAAGAACCCTTGCAACAACTCTTTGAGGGGTCCGTAGGTGACCTGTTGCAAGGCTAAATTTATGTCCCTATCCAATAGACCCTCATTTCCCGTGGCAGTCTAAATTTCTACGACCTCAACCCCAGACGCCTATATTACAGAACCTACCTTTTGCATTTATTGTTAATTTGTTCTCGTCCTGAATATGCATGAAATATTTGCCACTGGACGTTAAGCAACCAACAATCAATCAATCAATCTTCATTAACTAACAAGACAAATGTTAAACAGTAGAGAAGAAACAATTCGATTGATTGATAGTGAAATTTTTATTTCAGATATCAGTGAGTGTCACAGTTCTCCATGTGTGAATGGAGGAGTATGTAATGATATGGTAAACGGGTATAACTGCAGTTGTCCACGTGGGTATACTGGGAGGCACTGTCAAACAGGTTTGTTAACCGAATATATGAGAGAGAGAGAGATGACAGACTTTCCTGAATTTCATCTTCTACCTGAAACACTTCTCTTTTATCTGATATTATCAAGGGTAAATTTGTTAAAAAAAATCGATTGTTGTTAATATGGAGTGCAATAATAATGTCTGTTTTAGTCATAGGAGAAGTAAATAAAATAAGTCAGTAGCATCTGCAGGTATGATTTAAGCTTATTAATTATGGCCGGATACTATTTATGTTCGTTTTATGGAAAGATTATCTTTGTCATAATTTCGGAACAAACAACATGTACGAGTACTAAAGGTGCACTTTTCAAAATTGATCTTTTCTTACTTGGAAATCGGCAAAAAGGAACAAAATTGTTTCTTTTCTGTTATATATTTCATAATATTATGGCTTTTCATTCTTTAAGTAAGAGGCAACATGTCTAAAACTGAGCGAAGAAGTGGGTGTCGAGTGAGTATTATTTTCTTTTTGACTTTTCATAGGTTTTGTTATTGGAATCAGTGTGGTTACGTATAAACAGCTGTTTGTTTCTGCGACACCCATTCTGGTAGATAAAAGTATAAAGAATAAAAACAGTCGATCTTCCATTGATCATGGGTTGTAGTGACAAGTATGCAGGCGAAGCAAAAGGATTACAACCCAGCGGTTGTGTAAACTATTTGTATAAAGCTTAATACTTCAGAAGGTAGAAGACCTGGATGCTTCATACCTTGTAAACAAATGCCTCATGTTACGAAACTTCTAACTGTCCATTGTCTTCGACCTTATTTTTATTTTTCAGCGACTGCTTAAAATATGTCTAGTTTTTAATGTGACTTTTTCACTTATATTGAGTAAAAGGGTAACTGTATCTGGTTCATGAGCTCCTTGCAAGGTTTACATGTCAATTGTACAAGGTTCACCTGATCTCCACCTCAGATCAGTGTGCACGATTAACGTTACGTGATTAAGTCCGTTTTGTGGATACTTTAAGAAGTTGGTCAACTATATGTAGTGCATGGCACGATTGTACGGTATACATGTCAGTCTTGTAGGTTTTATCTAACCTTGACCACATTTTCAAAGTTTATTGGTAAAAAATCAGTTGTAGATTAAACAAATGGCAAAGCAAGTATTTAATATGTACTTAATTTACCAGTAATAATCTTAAGTCTATCTGTACGAGTATTTGGTAGTCTACGAGAAATAAATACACATTTACGATCGGTCAGCATTTCTTTTTCAGTACCAACAATTAAGATTGCCCCAAAGATATATTTGGATGAACAAAAAACAGTGAATGAAGGAACAGATGTATTCTATATTCCTTGTTTTGCGGAAGGTATTCCTCTGCCTTCAATTAAATGGGAGTCGATTGACGTAAGTATTCATATTTAGTTTATACCATCTTTATAGACATTAACTAAACATAAAAGACCTGGAAATGTGGTTAATCTACACTATGCCAAAGTAACTTCATAATACGTTTCACTGGTATGTTTTAAGAAGAAAAAAATAAACAGCAGTTTTTCATTCACAGCCTCCTATTGGTGCACATTTTTTTTTCAAAAGTAAGTCAGTCAAATCATAACAGAATATAGTTTATGAACAATCTAACGGAACATACTAGTAGTAAACAAACACTTTGAATATCTAACTGAAACATCACTGTTTAATAATAGTTTATGACTTAACTTAGCCTTAATATTTCAACATTTTTGTAATATCACATTACACATTTTGTATTCGATAATATAATGAATCAACTACTGAATTAGATTTTAATGTTATTAAAGGTGTTCGTTCCGTAAGTTAAGTACATATTTTCCAGAAACAATCATTACCTTCCAACTGCAGGCAGCTTGCTGATTTCTTACTTTTTGAAAACGTTACAACGGATGATAGTGGGCTTTATATGTGTACGGCAAAGAACGAATTAGGAACTGAAATTAAAGTTGTGCACGTGATTGTGAAAGGTAAATATTTTCTGAAATGTAAAAATAAGTAGATGTGGTATGATTGCCAATGAGACAAATGTCCTCATGAGACCAAAATTACACAGAAATTATCAACTATAGGTACGGCCTTCAACAATGAACAAAGCATATACCGCATTTTCAGCTTTAAAATGCTCCGTAATGACAAATGTAAAAGAATTCAAACGAGAAAACGAACGGCTTCATTATGTAAACAATAATAATAAAAAAAAAAACCCCAAATATGTTACATAACAACAAACGAAAACCAAAGAATTACAGGCTCTTGACTAGGGACAGGTACACACAAAATGTGATAGGGTTAAACTCCTTTTAAAGCGTCAAACCTGCCCTGACCATGGACAGTGGTGTCACAGTATAACATAAGAACAGACTATAAAAATCAGTTGACAAAGGTTTAACTCATCTGATGGATACAAATCGAAATATATCTTACAAAAACACAATATACAGTTACCACGGAAAATAAAGCCAGCAACACTGTTAGACGTGAGGTTAGTATGATTAATGCATTGTCATTTGCCGAACTTACTGTGGCAATTGGCATGTGTAGACGCAGGACGTCAAGAAAGAAATACTTAAAATATATAGGTTTTGCAAGCTGGAACAATAAGTTGGGACTGTCACTAGAACTAATGGGCACGCTGGAAACGCGCAGAAAATTTAAATTTACCTTACAGGAATAAAAAAAACGTACTCACTGTATCCAGTGTTATACTGTTTGAATGGGGACAGTCGAGGGATAACAATGTTTTATACGTTTGTCAGAATTATTAGCTTTTTGATAAACAGGTACATATTTTTCTTCTCACAAGAGACCCGTCACCTTCAACAAAATTAAGAAACAATATATTATATGAACATTTAACTTTTGTTGTTTTTTTATATATTTAATCTAAAATTTAACTGCTGTTGTTAATCTACAGTTAGAGTTTAGTATGCTTTTGATTTAAGAAATGAGGTTCTCAGATTTTTGTAACATTTTTAGCAAAGCCCAAGAAACTTCACACAGCACCTCTGATTTATGCATTATCTATGGTACAAGTGAATTATTATGGAGATGCTAATCTGATATGCAACGTAACTGGTTACCCAACACCGACAATTACTTGGAAATATAACAATGTAACTAATTATTACAATGTTTAAATATCCTATTTCTTTACACGCATGTTTGTAATTGACCATTTTTGACGAAATAAATGCTTTGTTAAAGGTGAGGTTACAGCCGCGTGTATCAAGTATTAACTGTAGAATAATCACAAGTATTTCAGTATAATTGTAGGCTAATTGTTCAATTATTATTCTATTCACCGAACTCGTTAAAATAATATGAGGACAAAGAAATCATATTTTGTGATACCTTGTGTCATTTAAATGTACATAATTTACACTCTGTATAATAATATACTTTTCAGATTTAAGAACAGCTTGCATGTTCTCGTTTATAGTGTTAGTGTATATTCGGCCGTTGAATATCTAGTTTGCAATTTGCAATATTTCTAATCAAGCTTATCATACGAACATGAGAGGAATTTTGATCATTGCTAAAAACCACAAGATGACCTATTGTTGATTGCACCTGCGTCATATTTTCTCCTGTCTCATCTGCAATAATACCACATCTCCGAATGTAATGCTATTTATAGAAAAAAAGGATACCATATACAAAATTATTCTCATAAAATGAATTAGGAAAAAAATACAAAGACAGTAAATGTTTTGCTACATGGAAGTGTCACTTGGACATATACGATACATGATAAATGAACAGAAAAAGCAATATTCAGTCAATCAGTACAGTAAAAGAATAAATGACATTTTGAAATAAAAAAAAGTAAAATAACAAAAATACAGAACGTCACTGATAATTTAAAACAGAGAGTCCTTTTCTAAAAGACTGCGACGACGGCATCAACATCACATTGGAATGAATATCCTATATAATACTGTAATATTTCTTTCAGTGGACAGAATATTTTTTCCAATAGCATGATTTGGGACTAACGTCACAAATAAACTACCATTCCATGGAGACTTTTGTTAATAATTACACAAAAGCCTTGTGAAATCTCTTTGTCTTTCATTCGTGCTTTTGTTTTTACAAATGAAGAGTACTCAATCGATAATATAAGTAATTAACACAAGGAGGCATCTCGTTTATGATGACGATTTACACTTTTTCTCGGTACCAGCAAAGACTATTAAAATTACGTATTGTTTGCAATCTTTCTAGCTCTTAGGTTATATTTAGGAATGAATTGATATTCAAATAATAAAACAATAAGTATGATTAATCAAATACAAATAGTTTCATTTTTTTGCTGATAACTTTTCCACAATAGAAAATGTTGCAGTCATCTCGAAACATCTTGAGTGTGCATAACGTGACCAATTCAACTTCCGGATACTATACTTGTATAGCAACAAACGATGCTGGAACCAGTCAAGCAAATATTGTATTAAAAGTGATCTATGGTATGAGATTGCTATATATATATATATATATTTTAAAATATAATAATTACAAGAAGGGTTAAATATTTAAGTGGTTTTTTTTTTCATTTAAGAAGTTATACTATCACATCAAGTCCATATACCACAGATAACAGAAAATAACCTTTGTTCAAAACCAATACAACTGTCTGACCTTTTCATCTAGATTGGTCGGTATCGCATTTCCCTTTTATTCTTGTTTTGTGTACTTTCATTAGTGCAGTATCCAACATACTCATATATACAAATCAGCCACGGACTATCGTTCAATTGTTAAATGTATAGGTGAAACTGTTATTGTTTACACTATGTATTTTAGGTCTATAAGCAACAACAGATATTGAAATTAAATGACAAAAAAAAAACTTTAAAATTTTAGTTCGTTTGAAGCGCATATGTTATAAATTTCAACCAGGAACACTCATACCTCAACCTTTGATTCCAAAGGGTTTATACAGTCATAAATACTTAAAGAGCCTCATGTATATGACAAAAAGAATAAACATAAGATAGCATAATTCGTCTATTGCAAACTTTGCCGGAAGGTATTTGATTCTTAGATTTAAATCATTTCTTAAATTATCAAGTTGGCAACGAAGGGTTTTTAAAAAAATATGTCATAAATCGTATTAGGACGAAAAAACTATAACCTAAGTTGAAATCTTGCAGTAATTAATTGGATCCTTGACTTATATTACGTAACCTGCTGATATAAAATCTCAATTGTATTATTATAATCTATTTTATTTTGTTGGACAACGAAATAGACTATACAAATTATAGAGATAAATGTTAAACATGTTTTAATATTATTTACTAGATGCTCCCAAAATTGTTACACCTCCAAAAACAGCTGTCATTATGACAGGACACTCACACAATTTTACATGTATTGCATCTGGGCATCCTCCTCCATCAATCACATGGTCCTTCAAGTCTGTAAGTATATTAATTGTTTTAAGCTTCTTGATTCAACTAAAACTTGTCAATGATACAGACTTAGTATTAATTCTCATGTAAAGGTTACATTTAATTCAGAATATTTGTTAAAAATTGTATGTTATAGCAATAAACTTATTCATTTTGATTAGACGGTAATAGTATATATATATATATATATATATATATATATATATATATATATAGCACAAACATCATTTTCCTTAAGACCAAAAAAGTGCAAAAGTATATTTTAACAAAACGCATTTGACTAACAGGTCGAACAACAGATGTTCTTAAACCCTGCTGACTGCCATTGAGGATTGCCAAATAAATTGATCACCAGATGTAACAAAATGGATCTTAATATTAATGTTATACCAAACAGAAAACAATAAACTTGCGGAAAAGATGGTATACCACAAATATGAGGTGTAAAAATTTGTACACCATATCCGGATTTCGACAATTAATGTCTCTTCAGTGATGTTAGGGATCGAAACGGTATTTCGAAGGCTATATAATTTCTCTCAATTTAGGATAGACTCTTGAATTTCAAAGAGTCGAAATAGGATGAACGGATCATATAAACCCGAAGGAAAATATAATAAAAGCCCAAACGAAAAAATATAAACCAGTCTAAATTGAAAACAACGTTCAAACCTATGATTGCGTTGGATAAAAACCGCAATTTTTATACGTGTGCATGTAAAACAAATTTCTTGGTAGAGGGGTCTAAATACAACACAAACAACATTTTCCAAAAGACCAAAAAAGTGAAAAAGTATATTTTAACAAAACGCATTTGACTAATAGGTCGAACAACGGATGTTCTTAAACCCTGCTGACTGCCATTGAGGATTGCCATATAAATTAATCACCAGATGTAACAAAATGGATCTTAATATTAATGTTATACCAAACAGAAAACAATAAACTTGCGGAAAAGATGGTCTTCCACAAATATGAGGTGTAAAAATTTGTACACCATATCCGGATTGTTAAAATTGAAAACAACGTTCAAACCTATGTTAGGGATCGAAACGGTATTTGGAAGGTTTGAACGTTGTTTTCAATTTAGACTTGTTTATATTTTTTCGTTTGGGCTTGTATTATATTTTCCTTCGGGTTTATATGATCCGTTCATCCAAATACCGTTTCGATCCCTAACATAGGTTTGAACGTTGTTTTCAATTTTAACAATCCGGATATGGTGTACAAATTTTTATGTGGAAGACCATCTTTTCCGCAAGTTTATTGTTTTCTGTTTGGTATAACATTAATATTAAGATCCATTTTGTTACATCTGGTGATCAATTTATATGGCAATCCTCAATGGCAGTCAGCAGGGTTTAAGAACATCCGTTGTTCGACCTATTAGTCAAATGCGTTTTGTTAAAATATACTTTTTCACTTTTTTGGTCTTTTGGAAAATGTTGTTTGTGTTGTATTTAGAACCCTCTACCAAGAAATTTGTTTTACATGCACACGTATAAAAATTGCGGTTTTTATCCAACGCAATCATAGGTTTGAACGTTGTTTTCAATTTAGACTGGTTTATATTTTTTCGTTTGGGCTTTTATTATATTTTCCTTCGGGTTTATATGATCCGTTCATCCTATTTCGACTCTTTGAAATTCAAGAGTCTATCCTAAATTGAGAGAAATTATATGGCCTTCGAAATACCGTTTCGATCCCTAACATCACTGAAGAGACATTAATTGTCGAAATCCGGATATGGTGTACAAATTTTTACACCTCATATTTGTGGTATACCATCTTTTCCGCAAGTTTATTGTTTCCTGTTTGGTATAACATTAATATTAAGATCCATTTTGTTACATCTGATGATCAATTTATTTGGCAATCCTCAATGGCAGTCAGCAGGGTTTAAGAACATCCGTTGTTCGACCTGTTAGTCAAATGCGTTTTGTTAAAATATACTTTTTCACTTTTTTGGTCTTTTGGAAAATGTTGTTTGTGCTGTATTTAGACTCCTCTACCAAAAAATTTGTTTTACATGCACACGTATAAAAATTGCGGTTTTTATCCAACGCAATCATAGGTTTGAACGTTGTTTTCAATTTAGACTTGTATAAATATATAAAGTAATACATATAAATACGGTATGAAAATACCACATTTTACCGGTTTCTCGGTTTGAACTATAAATATAATGAAAAGTAGTTGATCTTGTATCTTTTGCTTATATCATGTTGATATAATGATTATTTTGGATCTATAATAATGGACATGCTATTCTGGCATTTTTTTGTCTTATTTCCCTTGCTTATCAAAAGCGACGACGACATCAATAATAGTTTACTTTTCTATTTAAGTTAGTTTGATAGGATCTACTTTTGATAAGTCATTGCTATTTAATTTAAAGTTGCTCTTCTATCAGAACACGTCAGTTTGGCAATTATTTACATACCCTACTCCTGGGTCATGTTCCAGTGAATTTGAATTCACTAGCAACTTTTCAATTTTTAGTTTATACTTCAGTTTGTTTGATAGAATATACTTGTGATAGATCAATGACATTGTGTGTGAAGTGGCTTTACTATTAAGAAATATCAGTTTGACGACATTTGTGAGGCTCTGTCTGACTTGACTTATTAAGAACTTTCCAATGCCAAGCATTCTTCTTAAGTTGGACAGTTAAGAACCTATTTATAATAGACATCGATATTTTCGATAAAGATACATCATTGTCTGTAAGTCTTATATTTTCTACAATTGTCATGCCCTGACCACTGGATCATGGTAAATCAACTGAATTTATAAGCAATGTTGCTGTCCATCAGATCGGTTCTTGTTGTGGTTTTGTTTCTGCCGACAGGAGACACATATCTATATGTCAACAGTTTATAATTCTAAACATACATGTAACTTGACCTTTTATATATTTATATCAGACACTTGAGGTCTTTTTTTTTAAAAACACGTTTATATTCAAGATTCGTATGGGTGTCCTTTCACATTATACATACACATAGTATCGAGCATTGAAAAATATATATTAAACATGTTAAAGTTAACAAACAATGCAATAACAAATCAGTCGGATCGTTCGAAACTGATTTAATAGTTCCAGTTACAATGAAATCAACTGCTTCTAATTGTATTACGTCTATTCATGAATATAGTTTACACAGCAGTCAACAACGCTGCCATCCCATCAGCTTCATCAACAAGGTAGTCTACTGACACTTTTTGCTATCAAGACACACGAATCTGGTACTCTTACTTGCACAGCGAGAAACGAATTTGGAGATGATACAGCTTCTATCTCAGTGATATTCAGAGATCGTAAATATATGTCGTTCTTATATTTAACATGTTTTAAGAGAACCCTAAATATAATACTTGGATTCCGACCATTATCAGGTTTCAAATTCAGTACATAGGTTTTGAATATTATACGAAAATCAATGCGTCAGTAATAAAAAATAATAAAATCTGTTTTAAGTGGGTTTTCAACCATATGCTGCTTATACTGCTTTACGTTACAGACAACGTGTGGTATATTCGTACTTGACAATTTGCCGTTTCAACATCTAAAGCATTCTGAATTATATTTTCAAAAGCGTACACCAAAACGATGTGATTGGTTTAAAATGTTCCTAACAATTGAAATACAACCAATGATGTAACTTTACTTTCATTTTGGTGTTTTGAAATTACCCAAAATCTTTTAGATTCTGAAAAGGCGAATTGAAAATACCTGAATACGTTTAGAGAATTTTAAGATCAGCAAATTATATAAACTAACAGAATTATCTTAATGCTGTAAACAAGCGTTATCTAGAACAACAGAATCAAGTTAGGATATTACGTATTAATACTGGTTCTCTGTAACAATTTAAACTCTTATATAGGGAGTGTGGCACGCATGCTCATGGATTTTCTTCCAACTTCACACACTTACTAGTCTTGATGAAACAAACAAAAAATGTCAAAATTTTGGTTGCTAAGCATATCGGTTGCCATAGCAACCGATGACTAGTTTTACCTCTTCTGAATATCTATGATTTTAAGCTGAAAAAGGCTATTTTCAACATAATGTTTCATAATAAATAATTAAGATAATGAATATTGTTTTATGATTTTATTAAATATATGCATTTTATTAATGTAATTTAATAACTGATATTTTCATATTCCATTTCAATCATTATCACATATACCCCCCTTTTTATGTGGTTTGCATTAGGGAAAAATACCCTTTTGAGGTCATTTTTGAATGCTCACCATAATTGTTTGCGGACACCCGAGTTAAAGTCAACCATGAATTCATAAATATCATAGTCTTATCTTATCAATGATGCGAAAAAGTAATGGGGAAGTATGTCTCAATATTTTGTTACCATGGATACAAAATGCTTCGTTTTCATTTTTTCAGAAAAATGTTTTTTTGAAAATTTTGTAAAAAAATGTTTTAAAACCTAATTCTGCAGTCAGAAAACAATAAATAAATATACAATATGTAGAAATTATTGTAATCATCAAAATTTTAAACATATTCATATATAACGGTATTATAGTTTTAACTGTGTTGCTATGGAAACAATTTCATTTTGATACACAAGTTTAAAACAATTTTGAAAAAAGTTTCAGTTAGTTTCTTAAATGCCATGGAAACAAGTAGTTCATTTGCAGAAATGTACTAATTTTTACAAATGCGTTTTAATGAACTTCGATACATATAACAATGAATGTATACAGTTTTGCTTACATAAGCAGGTTTTCTTGTATTTGAGAAATATTAATAATATTCCAGGCATTATTAGTGATAGTGTTGCCATAGAAACAACAAATTACATGTATATGCATAAACTTGGAAAACGCTTGAAAATAGACTAAATCTCTCATACAAAAACTCTCTTCTGTAAGTTTTCAATTTAATGCAGTGTCAAAGAATGATGGCTTTTACAAGTCAGTCCATCAACTGGTATTCAAATGCTGTAGTGAAGATTAAAGATCAAAGTGCCACTTGGTGTTGACAGTTTAGAATTTTAGCTACTAGCTCCTAACTATTTATACATAATATTAAGAAGATACAATCAGAACATTGTTCAGTTGACAGATCAAGAAAGGCCAAGCTTTTGTTTTGTTTGTGTGAGGCACAGAAATAAATACTTATCACAAATGAAAATAATCAATATCGTTGGGGGGGGGGGGGGGGGGTAATATATTGTAAAAATGAAATGATCGATTAGTTATGGTTTGCTTTGTGTCTAGTGTCAAATATCTCATGCATATTTCAGAAGAGAACAAAATCAATAAATTTAATAGGAACATTGTTGGTCCAGTGCTAGTCTACTGACCCAAAATTAATTAAAGGTAATAATTTGATACACTTCAACACAATAAAAAATAGAACAAAAAGAGTCAGACGTTGGTCCTCTAAGTAAATGATAATTGACCATCTAACCTTTCTTTCTATAAAGGAAAAAATACCTATATTATGAGCTGTTTATTTTTTTCTTATTCATTATTAAACTCGATGTTGAAATGGCAAAGCATGTATAGCTATACGTTTTGAATATTATTGAATTATTGGATGATGAGTATCTACATGAAGATCATTTTTTAGGTGAAGTTGAAAAAAATAGACAATTTCAAAAAGATCCGGCAATATGGGTAGGCTGGGATGAAGGCGGACAATTTGAAATATCACTGGAAATCGGGGTCAATTGGACAAGGACAGAAATTTCAATAGGTCAACTTGGGTGCCCCTAAAAGAATTAACACAAGGGTTCTTTAGCAAACAAAGGGCGTAACCAACAAGGGCAGGTACTGTCGGCCGTTGACCCGATGGTCCCTGCTATCCATCCGACACATTTCTTGTTTGCCGTTCTGGCCGGGGAGGAATTTTCGAGATTTTCCAAAAAGATTCGTTTTCCTATGAGGACCCGCGGAAAATCTGTCAGATGGTGGCTGTGGGTCTTAAAACGAGCAGTGGGGGGAAATATACCATCTGGACAATTTTCATATAACGGGTCCCACTGACTGCCTAAAGTGGTGGCCCGCTACATTTATGCTTCAGTGATTCCATATGTAATCAACCAAATATTTCCAATAAATAAGGAGGGGACGGGCCCTCAGGGCCCCTGGATCCGCCTATGGTAGCACTATCTTAACATTAGTATTAGGCATTGGATTATTGCAATTTGAGAAAATAACAATTATCTTAAGTTTATGGATTTTTAGCAGCAAATAAAAAAATATTGACCATAAATTATGAAAACTCTTTACAGTGAAAGGGTAACTTTAAAAGAATTATATACATGTACATACAATTTGATTTTCACTGAACATGCTGAAAGCCCATTACAGAAAGATGTTTCTCAAAATTAGTATATTGTCTTCCTTTTAACAAAAAAAAAATTTAGATTTTACTTTGAAACAGGACTCAATGTTTATAACATATAATACATGTGACTTTTTGTCCTGGACTTTTTGTCTGTGACTTTCTGTCCTATATTCCGACCGTTATCATGACCAGGAAAAATGACTTTATACCTATTTATATGTAATAGGCTTTGCATCAAATTTATAGAAACACTTAGATTGAACCATTAATTTTATCAAATAAGAAAATATAAAATGCTTTTCAAACATATTAGCAAACGATAAATGTATTGACTTTCGAGAGCATTTGGCATACCTCAAGTTAAGTCGTTGAATATGTTTACTTATATTTTATTAAAATATTTTAAACTACCAAGATATCGTGCATGCAGGGGCTCGGGCATATCTCAAGTAGTCCTCGAAATGTTTATTTTTTTTATGGAAATATTTAAAACTACCAAGATATCCTACACAAGGCTCGGGCATGCCTTAAGTTGTACGTGGAAATAATTATTTACTGTTATGAAAATATTAAAAAACAATTATATTGGATTTATCAACTTACATGTATTTTTGGCCTACTTCACACCTTTTGTGTGTTACTTTATATTTGTGATCAAACGTGTCAAATTATAACCGGTAATATACAACATAATTTACAACACAGTAAAATACAATATACTACTCAATACCATAAAAAATTAAATAACCTGGTGCCCGTCACAGTACCATAAACTGTTTTTCCCAGTTTTTTTTATCATTTGATAAAGACTTTACCATTCAATCTTAATGGGTTTTTTTATATAAATTTTAAGCAAATCCTATAAGATATGAATAGGTATTAGGTAGTTCAACTATCAGGACACAGTCAACGTTGGTCAGGTCAAGTTTTTTTTTACCCAAAAACATATATTTTCCCCCTTTTTTTTAATGATATAAAATAACACAGAAATTTTCATCGGTTAGGTCATTGCTGTTGTTGGTCAGGTCATTGTCAACGTTAGAAGGGTCACGTTTTCGGAATTTTTCGGAATTTTTTAAATATTTATTTTTCTATATTTTTTCATATTTTTATATATGAAATGATCAAATTTTATTATATTTCAAATTTAACATAAATCCTTTTAGAAATAAAAAAGTAATGAGCATTTTCATTTGGTCCTGTCATTGTCAGCGTTGGTCAGGTCACGTTTTATGAAGATTTAAAAGTTTTCTATATTTTTTCTTATATTTATGTATTAAATGGACTAAATTTATAGCAATTCAAACTTGACAAAATTTTTAAGAAATAAAAAAGTTATTAGCATTTTCGTTTTGGTCCAGTCATTAGTGTAACCCGTCAAAGGGAGATAATTCGTATTGTTAGGAATATTGCACAATGACCATTTTTTAGAAATTAATTTCAGATGTTTCTAAGTAGATTCCCCATAACTTTTTTTTAATTTTGATAAAAACAAGGCTGAAAATAATTGTTTTTGTGTTTCTTTTTAATAGATGTAGCCGCATAATTTCACAACACTACACCAAATATTGTATTTTTCTCAAAATTCCCAACTTTCTCCGCTGTTACCATGGTAACCAAACAATATATATATCGGTTGGCATTCTTTTTCTGACTAGGCTAATAGGATATACATATCAGCTAATTTTCAGAAAGATCGGTGACTATGTGTGCCGAAAAAGTTTAAGTGGTTACAGAGAATGAGTATTAAATAACACTTAGCTTAACTCGCAAATACATCACGAATAGTTATACAGGGATTTACATCTTTTTTTAAGATTTTCAAGTTATTACAACAATTGTAATCCATGCTTTACTATACTTTCATACCTGTTTTCAAATTGTACAAAAAATGTGTAAGAACTGTTTATAATAATTCAATTTTCATTTTTTTTCAGCTAGTACCTCTGGTTTAGGGTAAACAGTGGAAAACATACAGTGGAAGACATTAAACATATTGACATTTTTTAGTTCGAATTTATCTGTTTATTATAAATAATTTCCGAATTTTGCACTCGGTTTATGACAAGGCAAATAAAAATATGCATCTTAAAATTTGGTATTTACAGTCAAACACGCTGTAGGGGTTTCATTGTGTTCCCGGTTTGAGACTTACCATTTCAACGAAATTTAATTATAAGAAAATCTTATTCCAAAAAACGACTTTTTATGACCCACTAAGGAGTATTATGTTTTCCGGTCTGTGCGTCCGTTCGTTCGTTCGTCCTTCCGTCCGTTCGTTCGTTTGTTCGTTTGACCATAGGTACTCCCTTAACGGCTATAACTGTGCCACTTTTACTAAGAAATTTCGTAAGAAAAAAATCTTAGAATGGAAAGTTGATATGCACTTCTTTTTTATTCAACGGTCAAAACATAGGACTGTGCATAACATTTATATAACCCGAACTTCTTAGGGTTTAAACTTATACATTTCTTTTTCATAACCCTGCTATTTTGTGCATATATTTATATATATTTGTTGATGACCTGTTACGATCAAAATAATATACAGTTAACATTTAAATAGTTTTGACAAATGCAAATCTTATCAATAATGTTATACAACATGTAATTATAATCCTAGTTAAGAGACAAAATAAGTGTAAAATACACACCTACATTGTAAGTGATCTTTATACAAATATTATATCGATCACGCCAGTTGTTGATGCATTCTATTGCAAGATATACATTTGGAAATAAAAGAACAATGAATGTCTTAGGTAAGATTAATTAGAAACTTAAATCAAGGAAGAGTAAAAAAGAACCAAATGAACCCAAATATCTCAAGCCAAATAAAATCGAACAACGTGAGGATAAACAAGGAAAATACCAAATTTTTCACATTAATTTTCAAATTCGCAACACCAACACCCCTTAAAAATCAATATATTTAAAAGTTTTATTGAACTAGTGGTGGCCGTGGTGTAACTCAGTGCAAAAAACTTAGCAATAAGAGAGATCACAGTTATCGCAATAATTCCAATTATCAACATGAAGACTGGAATATAGAATTTATAAATGGAATGAATTCATGGTTATTTATTGAACAGAAGTTTCATAACAATAAATAAAATCAGGAATGTGTCTATATAAATTCGTAAAGAAGATTTAATTTATTCGATTTAGAACCTTGTATGCAATTGCTTGCCAGACGGCAGTGAAGCCATATAAATACCCTTGTGATAGGAAGTTACTGCATTTGAATAAAGTATCAATTTGGAAAGATATGCTCAACATGCAATAATGCTTGAATGGAGCTTTACGGACATCTTGATTTCGTTTTCAAATATGAAAATTGAGAATATCTCTTCTTGTTTTTAATTTGAATTTTCAATCGACCGTCTTAACTGATTTCTAGATGAATGTAAATGTAATGCAGCAGTTATATGGGAGGGTTAGCCCGCCGCATGTGATTGTTTTAGGTCGAGGGAATGTTATTCAGTTATAATTGTTTGTTACAGTGCATCTTATTTGTTAGTACAAATGTAAGTTAATTGGTTTGTATATACACCAAGCTGTAAGTTTTATAATAGAACAAAAAGGTTGACACACAACCAGTACATGCACATTTGAAAAAAAAGAAACAACAAAAGGCAAAGAAACACCGCTTTCATTGCTGTTCTTTATCTCAATGTTCCATGAAGCCTTCGAAGGGGAGCCAAAAAACTGTAATTTCACTACACGTTCAAGACGCCCCCCTTCCCCCCTTAAGCAGCTTAATGTCGTACCTCGGGGAAGATTTATATATAGGTAATTTCATACCTCATAAATTATTTCTAGGTTTCTTATTTTCTACCTAATGCAATATTTACATTTACATGCCGTTTCGTACCTGATGAATGATTTATATATTTGTAATGTTATACCGCATAGAATACTTTTTTTATGTATACAAAGGAAGATTAATATGTGTTTCATTTCTTGGTAAAAACTGTTTCATTGATTTGCGATTTCTATGCAAACCATCTTGTTTTACATGAAAGATTTAGTATGAGACTGCATACAATTTGTGTTATACATTCACACCTGTCCAAAGTCAGGAGGAAAAACATTTTGATGTAGATAATATGTATGATTCATCTAATACCATTTCTGATTAAACAATTGTTTCTTTTTTAAATTGAAATAAATAACCATAATATGAATTTGTTGTATTAGTTACAAATCAGTTTTAGTTCTTATCATGTTATCTTAAGTATTGATGATTTGTTTGGTAAATAAGTATTTTGGCTTTTAAATAAAGTTTCAGGAAATCGAAAGACCTTTTGTTTGTGTTTGAAAATAAAAACGTCTTTAAATAGATCCCGCTGCAATATATGACCTATGTGTGCTGATGCAGTGTAAAGCAATCACCAATCAATCACTCAATCCAATGGCAGGTGTTTGTTTGTTTGTTTGCTGATAGCCGAAGGCCATAAAGTAACATATACTAGCTAACTTCTATGTCTAATGATCTCATGTGGCAAATTGTCTTATTGGCAATTACACTGTACTTTCCTATTTGTTTATCAAATGGAAATGAGTTACAATTTGTGATTAAAATCAGCAAAGACTCATCGAAACAACATCTCATACACACATGCATTAATAATTTAAGATATTTGGATGATATATTAGCCCCCAATTGATTTTAACGAAAAAATAACTCTGTATTAAATACCAATCATTACACCAGGGTTTTCGATATCAAAAACTTTTACTAATTTTTCGTAAACATAAATCAACATGCAGACAGCCTATACGTTCAAGTATTTACATCCTATCTTTTATGGCAATAGTCTATGCAAAGCACAAACATATCGTCATTCAACTGAAAAGCTCACACAGTCTTTAAACAGACTTATTCAGAAGGGATATAGTTTTGGAACTGTTGTAAGGTCATCAAAGATGCCAATTAAGGGTATCAATATTGTTTAACTCATATGGTCTTTCCATCGGAAATAAACATATTTATTCTTACAAACCTGTTCGTGCATTTTTCTTCGTTATTCAAGGCAAAATGAATATGTAAGATACCTCAGACGATCTCATTTTGTATAAAATATCTTTTGTTTACTTATTGTACCATGAACTAATTAACCCAGTGTAGGTCTTTAAGTTGAGGTTCAACTTACTAAAAGTTAATCGGACGTGACTAAATAGACACGCCTTCTTAGAATTTGGGGGTTCGAAATAGGATCGGTAAAAACAGCCGGCGAAATACCATAATTTCCAATTTCATTGAATAAAAGTACTTTTGATTGATTTGATATCCACGGTCAATAATCAGACTATTTGAGTGAAAAAACAAACTTGTCCGAAACTGGGAATCTCGGTTACTTTAGGAAGTTATTTACAAACAAATCCACATATGTATCACATTACTTATAGTGGCTGTTATTGATTGTAAATTCAGTAAATTGTAGTTATTAGGAAAAACCGAATGTATGCATACATGTACATTTGTGCAGAAATTATTTTTGTGATTTTTATTAAACCACTAAAACATGTAAAATAAGCGAAAATAAACAACACGCGAAAATATTCAGCTATTAAGTAATCATTTAATCAGTTTACTTAAATTCTTAAGCTGGCATGTCAGTAACAGGTGGAAGTCCTCTGCAAATAATTTCGATCATTGTCATTCTGCTCAATTTATATTGTTATGTTTAACTGTGTGTATTGCTGTGTGTAAGTTCATTCTAAATTGGCTAAATGTATAGGGCGAGGGGTGAACTCTAAAAAAACATGTTTTTTTTTCGCCGCAATTTTGACTCTGTAACAAGTCAGATACCTCTGCCCTTTGTCTTGTATGTTTTGTTTTTGAAATTTTGGACCTGGTGAAGCCCGCTATCGGGTTTGCGACTTTCTTGAAGACCAATTGAACGCAATAAACTGTTTCTTCTCTTTGGTCGTTTGGAAGTCTACTCTAGACATTTCCAGTTTCCATCCACAATGATATTGTGTTCCAAACATTTTCTTCACTACTTGAGAACAAAAAGAATTAAACATTTTTTTAATAAGAACGTATTCAATAAAACTACTGAATTATTGTAGGGGTACTTGTTCTTTGCTCAATACCATTGGTGACCGTTGAAGGTATGTATACTTTTCAACAATTACAATTAATTGGCAGTAATAACTTTTTACATGTAGTGTGGCAACAGAAAAAGGTTATTACATTGTTAAATCATATTTAATAAAAATCCAAGTCTACAATTTTGCTTATACTATGTTAAATCACGGTTTATAATCAAAAGATTTTCTTTTCTAAAAATGGATTCTAACACTTACATTCCGATTTTGCGAATAAAAAATACAAAGGGGTTGAAAAGCATGTTGCTTTGATCGTGTTAATATTTAAAGGATAACAAAAGACAAGTTTACTTGAGTTAACTTTTGATGGACGAAGCAGATCATATAGTTATCCAGTTTCATGAATTTATGCTATCGGCAATAATACATCAAATTCATTCATACTCGTTAACACAGGTACTGCTTTGTCTTATTTAACAGACTAACAGTGAACATCAGCCTTAACCACAATTTGTTTCAGCTCTGTACTTACAAAATAAAGTTTTTCATGTCAATACAAAACATAAAATCACATATCGTTTTATCTATTTATTCTCAGATTTTTTCTTGAAATTAGTTCTCGTTGTCTAATCCTCTATTAATAACGTATATGGATACTTTCTCATTTGAGTCCTATAAATATTTGCGCGTTTAACCGAAACAGTTTCGTGCCGAATACAACAGAGAAATCACTATACTACTGGTTAGAAGCATCATAGTTCTTATCTAATGAATTGGTCAATTTAATCGGAATACAAGTGTTGAAAATATACACAGTATTTTATGGTATATTTCAGTCTAAAAAAAGTTAAATGTTTTAAGGTGTTAATTCTTTTTATTTAATAAGTTTATCTTTTTAATTATAAAATTCGTGTTTTTATTATGTACTAGGGATTCATTATTATTCGTTGGATACCAATTTTTTGTGAAAATAAATGTTTCACAATTAAAAATTAAAAAAATTTATATAGGCTTGCGTGTAGACTTCTGCAAAACAACGAAATCAAATATCAACGATTATGTCAGTTTTCCTTAATGGACGAAAATTGTCATCCATGAAAATAAATGAATCCACATTATGCGATGTTGGTTTTTAGCAATTTTACTTATTATGGCTGTTTGTTTTGTTCACACATCGTTGTCAATATAAGGGAATTTAATGCAACTGTCATACAAGTGACAGGTTTAGCTAGCTATAAAATCAGGTTGAATACACAATTTTCTATATAAGAAAATGCCTGTACCAAGTCAGGAATATGACAGTCGTTATCAATTCGTTTGATGTGTTTGAGCTTTTGATTTTGCCATTTAATAAATTTTCATCGGACTTGAGTATTGTTGTGATTTTACGTTTTTGAATGTGAACAATACGCATACGATCATTTTGTTTTAGAAAAAGCACCTTCGTAATCAAAACATCACAAATTCAATCAAATAAATTTCCACGTTGATATTTAGCAAGAA
Source organism: Mytilus californianus (assembly GCF_021869535.1). Classification (NCBI taxonomy): domain Eukaryota; kingdom Metazoa; phylum Mollusca; class Bivalvia; order Mytilida; family Mytilidae; genus Mytilus; species Mytilus californianus. Next base: position 3,658,852 of record NW_026262669.1, on the reverse strand, counting down.
TAACTCCATTCTGACAAAGTGCGTAATGTGCTTTACGCAGCATATACAAATAAGGAGAGGAGATATGGCATGATTACCAATGAAAAATCTATTCACCAAGTCTCAAATGGAGTGGATGTAAGCCATTTTAGCCAAACGTATGGCCTCCAACAAAATGTAGGTATCTGCAAGTAACTACGGAAATTTATTACTATGAAAGTCATATGCAGGAACTACATCATTTTAATGTGTTATTAGTGGAACACACTGTTTGTACTAATTGATAGAATTGAAAATATTTTCAAATAGTTTTCATGCTATCGAAAAGCTCTCATAATGGCATTAAACAGATCATGTTTCCAAAACAAGAATAAGGTGTATGAACGTCTAAGAAGAAGAACTTCTATCTACTTTTGTTTTTACAATTCTTAGGATTAAGATATAGAAAAAGTGTTTGAAAATATCTCTAAACTAAATGTAGAACAGTTTTTGATAGTACAAAACACAGCAGAGCGATCACCACAGCACGCCCTTAACTAGTTTTTATATATAATGTATAAGCCTATTACACAAATTCCACTGTTTTTCATTTTGACAGCAAGAATTGAAGGTATGTTAACCGATTTATTTATAATCTTTCTTTATCGAAAACATATTTTGTACAAGCATCCCACATAATTCTTCGTTAATAAATGTAAGACTGTTCTGTTTATATATTTTATGTGTAGTATAATATAAATACAAACTGACATTCTCGTCAATTGATTATTTTCAGCAGTCAAAGTTTACAATAGTTACAAACGATTCTTACATTCCACACTGAACGATAATATTTTTATTATATCAAAATATTAACCTTTCCAATTAGTATCAATTTTACTACTCAATGTATATTTCGCGTAATCTGGCTTGTTGAATATGTACATGATGGTTACATACATTTATCAACATCTTTAATTATCTTGTAGGCTGTGCAAGTAAAAGTAAGGCAATTTGTCAGAAACACGGAACCTGTGTAGGAACGGGATGGTTTCCATGTATTCGGTGTGACTGCAAACATGGGTATGGTGGTGACTGTTGCATCACCGGTAAGATAACAACACTGTGCTTTTATCTAACTGTTACACTGATATTATGTTACTGACGTGCCAATTTTGAGCTATATCAGTACTATATCAGAAGTACACAGCCACATCGTTGAATATGATACTGCGTGTAAAGAGAGTGCCGTGCTCTTCGTAAGTTAAAAATCCTTACCACAACATATGCAGGCCTGCTGTTAGGCAAATTACAGCCCCAATCCATTATATCCTCTTCTTTTAGTGGCATCATCTAGGGACTGCCCTGTTTACCTTCAAGAAAAAAATATTATCAAAATTAAAACAGAAAGAAACATCAGTTACCCAGAAGCTAAACAGATAGCTTCTGTTTCGAATGATCTCCTTGTTTCGAACAGACCATCGTACGCCAGCAAAGTTGTCTGTTTATTCAGTCACGAGCATACACAAACTCGCATGACCTGGCCAATTGATGCTGAGACATTTAGAATGCTGCCTGTTGAAACAGAACCTAACGATAAAATATTATTCCAAGAAAACCAACACCTTCTAAAACCAGTAGTCAGTCAACTCAATCTTCCTTACAGAGCTCAATGTCATCATCTAAACAAAATGAAAAAAAGAAATCAAATAAAAAAGATACAGTTAAATCAGACAGTTGGGGCGGTGAATCTGTCTGGGATCTTCCCAGTGGCATAGATGATTCTTCCATCTCCAATAGTCCTCCCCTATCTGCATCTAATAAAACGTCAACTAGTTTACCTTCTGCATCCTGTACAAAGTCTACTAAAGCCCTGTCTCCTCTTCGTTCTCCAAAACAGAAGGATGTCCCAAAGAAGCCAGTAAATACATCCTCTCAGAAGTCTTCTGATTCGAGAGCGGGGGGTAGGGGTCGAGGCGGAGTAAAACCAGCTGCGTGTGGTCCTGGAGATCGAAGACTCTCCTCACACAACAGATTTTCAACACTTAACGACGAATCAGAAATGGAAATCGAAAGTGTTGCGCCACCCGAAAGATCACAATCTCAGGGTGAGCGAAATAAGAATGCTGGCAAACTCGATAGCATTCGCCCTTCTATTAACAAATCATGACTAATATCATTCAATGGAATTGCCAAGGTCTTAAAATAAATCTTCTCGAGTTAACGCTTCTAGTTCAGTCATTTTTACCTATTGCATTTTGTCTTCAAGAAACTCATCTAAAAAAAAAGTGACAATGTATCTTTAAAAGGATACAACATGTATAGCAAATTTTCTAAGGTAGATGAACGTGCTGCAGGCGAATCATCCATTTTTGTGAAGGACAACGTCATTCATAATACAGTCCAACTCACTACGGATCTGCAGGCAGCTGCATTTCGTTTATCAATAGATAAAACAATTACATTATGTTCTATATATATTCCACCCAATTCAATTATAGATAAAGCTAAACTCAAAAACCTTACTGATCAATTACCTTCACCATTTATACTTATGGGCGACTTCAATGCCCACAATCCCTTGTGGGGAAGCAAGTCTCATAATGCCAAAGGTAAGATCATTGAGGACTTTTGTCTCTCAAGAAGGATTATGCATTTTTAATGATGGATCTAATACTTATCTTCATCCTAGAAACGGGTCTTATTCTGCTATTGATATCACTATTTGCGATCCCTCTCTTCTTCTGGTTTATTCATGGCGTGTTCATGATGATCTACGTGGAAGTGATCACTTTTCAATGGTACTTGAACATCTTTTTACTTCTGCCCAACAGAGAGTACCACGTTGGAAACTTGACAAGGCGGACTGGTCCTTGTTTGAGAATCTCTGTCAAGCGGAACTTCAGTCAAATATGTTTGAGACTGTACAATATCCAATTTTAACTTTTAATACAGTTTTAACGTCAATTGTGACAGAACTATTCCTAAGACCTCGGCAAATCCGAAACATCCCAGCAAACCATGGTTTGATGACGCTTGTGATCAAGCAATAGGTGACCGTAAAAAATCTGAAAGACGGTTCAATCAACAACCAACGACGGAAAACTTAGAGTAATTTCCGTATTTTTCGCGCTAAGGCACGGCGGACTTGCAGGCAAGCACGACGAACGTCTTGGAAGAAATTTGTCTCGGGGATAAAATCTCGCACTGCGATGACAAAAGTATGGAACATGATACAAAAGATCAAAGGTAAAAATTCTAAAGCCACAGTAAAACATTTAAAAAATGGCAATGATTTATTAACATCTGAAAAGGATATTGCAAATAAGCTTGTTGAAACTTTTGCGAAATCTTCTTCTTCTAACAACTACAGGGAAGATTTAAAAAAAGTTTAAAAACAAAAAGAAAAAATAAAGTTGAACTTTAAATAAAAAAATGTTGAAAATTATAATAATCTCTTTTCTCTTGAAGAACTTAAAACATCTTTGTCAAAAACCCATGATACAGCTTGTGGGCCTGATAATATTCACTACCAACTCTTAAAACACTTGCCAGATTCCTCGCTTGAAGCTCTTTTGCAGCTCATGAATAACATCTGGGAATCTGGTGATTTACCATCAATCTGGAAGCTTGCAACCGTCGTGCCTATTCCAAAACGAAGTAAAGATCACACGGATCCTATTGTTATCGGCCAATTGCTCTTACCAGTTGTGTCTGTAAAACACTAGAACGGATGGTCAATGATCGCCTTGTTTGGTTCCTGGAATCAAATGGGCTTTTAGCCAATATCCAGTGTGGATTCCGACAAGGTCGCAGTACCCTTGATCATCTTGTTCGAATCGAATCATTTGTCCGTAATGGTTTTGCGAAAAATGAACATGTGTCGTCGGTCTTTTTCGATCTTGAAAAGGTCTATGATACTGCATGGAAGTATGGTATTTTAAAAGATCTGTTTAAAATGGGGTTGAAAGGCAATATGCCATATTTTATTTCGAATTTTCTGTGTATCAGACAATTCAATGTTAGAGTAAATTCAACCATGTCTGATCTGTATGATCAAGAGATGGGTGTCCCTCAGAGCAGTATTTTATCTGTTACATTATTTAGTCTTAAAATCAACAGTCTTGTTGAAGTTTTAAAAAGTAATATTGAAGGTTCATTGTACGTTGATGATTTTTTAATATGTTACAGAGGCAAAACTATGAATAACATAGAAAGACAATTACAGTTATGTCTTGGAAAAATTGAAAAATGGGCCTCGGAAAATGGTTTTAAATTTTCCACTTCAAAAACAGTCGGGATGCATTTTTGTAACAAAAGGATATTGCATCTTGACCCAGAACTCAGTTTGTATGGAAACCCAATTAAAATGGTTGATGAAACCAAATTTCTTGGGTTTATTTTTTATAAAAAGTTTCTACCCCATATCAAAATGTTAAAATCGAGATGTTTAAAAGCATTAGATATTTTAAAAGTTGTCGGTAGCACTGACTGGGGTGCTGATCGCAACATTTTACTTCATTTATATAGATCTCTAGTTAGATCTAAACTAGATTATGGCTCTATAGTGTATGGCTCTGCAAGGAAGTCCTACATACAGATTCTCGATGCTGTTCATCACCAGGGTTTGCCTTGGCGCCTTTAAAACCTCACCAGTTGAGAGTCTGTATGTAGAGGCTGATGAGAACTCACTTTCTAACAGACGTTTGAAGCTTGGACTTCAATACGCTGTCAAACTAAAAGCATATTCAGAAAATCCTGCCTACGACTGTGTTTTTAATCCAATTTATGAAGATATATTTGCAAAACATGAAAATAAAATTCCTCCATTAGGAATTCGTTTAAAACCACATTTAACCAACTTTGATTTAAAATCTGTTGCACATGTAGAAACTTGTAAATGCCCTCCATGGGAACTTCCAAAACCTAAAATGATTTTTGATCTCCGTAAATACCAAAAAAAAAATGAAACAAACCATCTTTTAATTCAACAACATTTTGCTGAAATTAAAGCAAATTATTCAAATTTTTCAACTGTTTATATACTCCCCAAGGGTGACTGGGGAATAGAAGTATGGTCACCATTGGTCTTCCTCCGACCGGCGGTAAAACCATCGTCAAAGTGGGGCGTCCGTTTGGCTGTGCGGGATGTACAAATTTGCAGCCACGTCCGGTCAGAATGGGGACGTTAAATCCGATGCCTCGTGTAAAGAGAGTGCCACGCTCTTTGCACGTTAAGAACCCTTGCAACAACTCTTTGAGGGGTCCGTAGGTGACCTGTTGCAAGGCTAAATTTCTGTCCCTATCCAATATACCCTCATTTCCCGTGGCAGTCTAAATTTCTCCGACCTTAATCCCTTAGTCTATTACAGTACCTACCTATTGTATCTATTATTGTGAACTTGTTCTCGTCCTGAATATGCATGAAATATTTGCCACTGGACGTTAAGCAACCAAAAATCAATCAATCAATCAACTGTTTATACTGATGGATCGAAGGATGGTAACCGAGTTGCATCTGCTGCTGTCCTTGGAGACAGAGCTGCAACTCTCCGTTTGTCAACTGACGCATCCATATTTACTGCTGAAGCACAGGCAATAATTTTGGCTTTGAAATTTATTGCTACTTCAGACAAATCCAGATTTATAATCTGTTCTGATTCACTTTCATGTTTACAAGCTCTACAACATACTAAATTAAAAACCCGATAATTCTCAAGATTTTATCAGTAATGAGGAATTTAGAAATTCTTCATAAAGAGATATTATTCCTATGGGTACCGAGTCATGTTGGAATCCATGGAAACACGTTTGTAGACAAGGAAGCTAAAAATGCCCTGGATGACCCTGTATCTAACTGTGATATACCATATACCGATTTTAAATCTAATATTAGAGAATACGTTTTTAATATATTGAAAAATGAATGGAGTGAAAAAGATGATAATAAATTACATGAAATTAAACCTAATTTAGGTAAACCTTTCAATAATTTTATGTGCAGAAAAGATCAGTGTGTTATTTCTAGATGTCGTATTGGTCATACTAGAATAACACACGAGTATCTTTTAAAAAATGAAGATGAACCACAATGTATACCTTGTAACTGCAAGTATACCATTAAACATGTTTTAATTAATTGTATTGACTTTGCTGATATTCGTAGGAAGCATTTCAATGTCAATAATATGTATGATTTATTTAATAGTGTTCCAATTACAAATATTGTTGCATTCTTAAAAGAAGTTGGAATATATTATAAAATATAAAAATGTTGTATACATTTAAAACGATTTTAATTTTTAAATCACGTTATCTTAGTGTTGATTTTTATTTGTAAATAATCAATTCCCTTTAGTATAGAATTTTAGTTTATTGAAGGACCTTTTGTCTGATTTTAAAAATATACCTTTAATTGTAAAAATATTCGAATTAGCTCTCGCCGCGATATAGCCTTTTTGTGCTAATGCGGCGTAAAGCAAACAACAATCAATCAATCTTTTAGTGGCAATCAAAATTGACCCGACCAGAAACGATTGTGATTTAGATTCGTATGGCACATGGTTCTTAATATCTTTAACGGAAAAAGATTTTTTTTTCACAATCTCGAGTATATTCCATAAGAATTGAAATAGTTCTATCATGTTTACGCTCTGTATTAAATGTATAAAGATATTAAAAAAAAGAAGCTTACCTGTGTTAAAAAAGCATAGCGCATAACATGAACGAATCATAAAACACAACACAATATAATAGTAGTTTTCTGTGAAATGTTGTTGCATCAAGTTAAGTTAATCTATTTTGAGTTGAAGATTACTTGCATAAGATTTATTATTCCAGATATAAATGATTGTTCCAGTAATCCATGTCAACACGGGATATGTTATGATAAAGTAAATAACTATACATGTAGCTGTCTAGGTGGTTTTACAGGAACTCATTGTGAAACAGGTATTCATACATGCTTTGTTATTCCCGAATGTGACTGCGTTGCTGAGTGTGAATTCGCATTGCTATAAGACGTACTCGCTTTTCTTGTACATCCAGCGTTCATGTATTAAGTTATGATGTTTAATTTGTGATTCTGATCGGATATTGTTTATTGTATTATCGTTTGTAGTTTTAATTCTATTTTTAATTTTCTTTTCGTATGGAATAGTCAAGATAATTAATCACCCAGTTCTTTAATAGGATTTTAGTTTAAAGCAACTATATGCACATTATTTATTTGTTTGCAGTTTGATTTAGAAGAAAACCCGATATAGTTAGATAATACAATCACAAAATGTAATTACACAATAACTAACACAATTCTATATTAATATTCTTGTAATTGTTGTAAAAAACATCAAATATGTTAAGTAATCATTGGTATTATGTGGTGGTAACATGTCGAAATGTACTATTATATTATGTATTGATGTATTTCTCTGTCCTGAGTGTTCTTCCATTTATTTGTACTGTTTTCCTCTCATGTAATGTTGTCATTTTTTCAGTATATTTAGCATTGCCATAAGGTGCGAGCACGAGGCTTGGATAGCTACACAACTAGGTTTAACCCACCATTTTTTCACCAAGTCAGGAATTTGGCATTTGTTATCAAATAGTTCGTTTCTATGTATTTTGCATTGTCGTTTGTTTTTGTAGTATTTCAGAGTTTCTGTTGTTTTGTTGTTTTTCTCTTATAGTTGATGTGTTTCCCTCGGTTTTCGTTTGTAACCCAGATTTGTTTTCTCTCAATCCATTTATGACTTTTTAACAACAGTATACTACTGTTGCCTTTATTTGATAATGTATTGTTGTATATATAGTAACTAGGGTTGAATTAAAAGACAGAATCTGAAATTGCTTATATTCCTTCGTTTCTAAAGCCTTTTGGTTTTTTTTTAGTACCTTTGGTTATTTTCTTGCGTGAAAGACACAAAATTGTCAGACGAAAAAGACAAATTTCTGTATAATATGTGTTATATTGTACAGGATAGAAACATTATATTTAAAAAAAAATATCAATAATGAGGAATTTAAAAATTCTTCATAAAGAGATATTATTTCTATGGGTACCGAGTCATGTTGGAATCCATGGAAACACGTTTGTAGACAAGGAAGCTAAAAATGCCCTGGATGACCCTGTATCTAACTGTGATATACCATATACCGATTTTGAATCTAATATTAGAGAATACGTTTTTAATATATTGAAAAAAATGAATGGAGTGAAAAAGATGATAATAAATTACATGAAATTAAACCTAACTTAGGTAAACCTTTCGATAATTTTATGTGCAGAAAAGATCAGTGTGTTATTTCTAGATGTCGTATTGGTCATACTAGAATAACACACGAGTATCTTTTAAAAAATGAAGATGAACCACAATGTATACCTTGTAACTGCAAGTATACTATTTAACATGTTTTAATTAATTGTATTGACTTTGCTGATATTCGTAGGAAGCATTTTTATGTCAATAATATGTATGATTTATTTAATAGTGTTCCAATATTGTTGCATTCTTAAAAGAAGTTGGAATATATTATAAAATATAAAAATGTTGTATACATTTAAAACGATTTTAATTTTTAAATCACGTTATCTTAGTGTTGATTTTAATTTGTAAATAATCAATTCCCTTTAGTATAGAATTTTAGTTCATTGAAGGACCTTTTGTCTGATTTTAAAAATATACCTTTAATTGTAAAAATATTCGAATTAGCTCTCGCCGCGATATAGCCTTTTTGTGCTAATGCGGCGTAAAACAAACAACAATCAATCAATCTTTTAGTGGCAATCAAAATTGACCCGACCAGAAACGATTGTGATTTAGATTCGTATGGCACATGGTTCTTAAAATCTTTAACGGAAAAAGATTTTTTTTTCACAATCTCGAGTTTTTCAAAACTGTTTCCTTGGAACTGCAAAATGTTATCATTTAAGTGTTATGCTACTTTTTAATACCTGTATGTCGAAACATGAATTTAATTAAAAAATGATATGTTGATAAGACCAGATTTCTTCTTCAAATTAAATACAAAACAAAACAAATTGAAAGAAATATACCGCAGATTGTATTAACAAGTTATTCTAAAATGACGCTCTCCTTTCGATTTGGAGATTTGTCTCATTGACAATCATATATCATCATTTAATTTTTATATCAACATGTTTTACGTCATTTTCTTTTTGTCAAGAAATGATGATTTCCTATATCGGTTTGTCTTTAAAAAAATAAATAAATAACCTTTCAAATGTGAATTATAGGCCCGTTTCTAAGCACAACAGTTTTGATATTCCATTAGAATTGAAATAGTTCTATCATGTTTACGCTCTGTATTACATGTATAAAGATATTAAAAAAAAGCTTACCCGTGTTAAAAAAGCATAGCGCATAACATGAACGAATCATTTTTAAACACAACACAATATAATAGTAGTTTTCTGTGAAATGTTGTTACATCAAGTTAAGTTAATCAATTGTGAGTAGAAAATTACTTGCATAAGATTTATTATTCCAGATATAAATGAATGTTCCAGTAATCCATGTCAACACGGGATATGTTATGATAAAGTAAATAGTTATACATGTAGCTGTCTAGGTGGTTTTACAGGAACTCATTGTGAAACAGGTATTCATACATGCTTTGTTATTCCCGATAATGACTGCGTTGCTGAGTGTGAATTCGCATTGCATTAAGACGTACTCGCTTTTCTTGTTCATCCAGCGTTCATGTATTAAGTTATGATGTGTAATTTGTGATTCTGATCGGATATTGTTTATTGTATTATCGTTTGTAGTTTTAATTCTATTTTTAATTTTCTTTTCGTATGGAATAGTCAATATGATTAATCACCCAGTTCTTTAATAAGATTTTAGTTAAAATCAACTATATGCACATTATTTATTTGTTTGCAGTTTGATTTAGAAGAAAACCCTATATATTTAGATAATACAATTACAAAATGTAATTACACAATAACTAACACAATTCTATATTAATATTCTTGTAATTGTTGTAAAAAACATCAAATATGTTAAGTAATCATTGGTATTATGTGGTGGTAACATGTCGAAATGTACAATTATATTATGTATTTATGTATTTCTCTGTCCTGAGTGTTCTTGCATTTATTTGTACTGTTTTCCTCTCATGTAATGTTGTCATTATTTCAGTATACTTAGCAATGCCATAAGGTGCGAGCTCGAGGCTTGGATAGCTACAAAACTAGATTCAACCCACCATTTTTTCACCAAGTCAGGAATTTGGCATTTGTTATCAAATAGTTCGTTTCTATGTATGTTGCATCGTCGTTTGTTTTTTGTAGTATTTCAGAGTTTATGTTGTTTCGTTGTTTTTCTCTTATAGTTGATGTGTTTCCCTCGGTTTTCGTTTGTAACCCAGATTTGTTTTCTCTCAATCCATTTATGACTTTTGAACAACAGTGTTGATAATGTATTGTTGTATATATAGTAACTAGGGTTGAATTAAAAGACCGAATCTGATTTTTTTATTTTCCTTCGTACCTCAAGCTTTTTTTTTTTTTTAGTACATATGGTTATTTTCTTGCGTGAAAGACACAAAATTGTCAGCAGAAAAAGACATATTTTTGTATAATATGTGTTATATTGTACAGGATAGAAATATTATATTTCTTAAACCTGAACTTGCAGATGTATATAGACCACTTATCAACCCTAGGTCATGGTTTTGACAATGGGCTGATAAGGGGTCTGATATGAAAAATGACATTGTATGTTCTTTTTATCGTAAACTTCAGCAGAAAACATACAGACTAAAACTATTTTTAAAACTTTGAAACAATGCATTTGTTGTAATATTTGTTTAGCAATATTTAATAATTATATATTTTCCTGATTCTTATATTTTGTTTATCCAACTTTGTTATGTTTTACAAAAGAAAAAATGTATCATTGAGGTGTATTTTCCGGAATTTGTCCAGAAACGTCCAAATATCATGCGATAACGTTACAGAAAAACATGCGATAATAACCGGTAGCAGTTGATATAGAACGGAAGCAGTTGATATAAACCGGAAGCAGTTGATAACAAAAGTCATATCACACGGTTTAAGCAATTCTTCAAATTTAATGAATAAATATATGTACAAATGAGTTTTATCATGGGATAAAATTATACCATTATTTTCTTTAAATATTCGATAAATAATTGTATTAACATGGAATGTAGCTATTATGTTTTAATAATTTATTTTGGATGTAACACGTCTTCTGATTGGATGAAAGTGTTTTGTCTATCAGCTCATAAACACATTTTTGTCATGTGACCTCAACGTCATGAACGTTTTTATCATTGTTTACTCCTTTTGAGAATTAAATTATAAGAAATTACTTTACTATTTTTTCTGTCTTTTCGAAATAACATAAAAAATGAGTGTGCACACTTTTAAATAACACGATAAGCGGGTTATTTAGTAAGCACCACATTTGTTTTGTTATTTCTTCATAGACAGAAAAAATATTACAGTCATTCCTTAACAAACAATAAATAAACTAATGCTATGAGTTGTTATCTTTAAAGAAATAATACGTCGAACGTGTTAAAAGTACAAGTACCAATTAATATAACCATTGAAATGGCATGGTCTTTTGAATGTCATATCTTCTACATTTCTGACAAGATTAGTTAACTGATTTTTACAACCTAAATTGAAACAACTTATAAAAAACTGATCAAACGTGGGGTGACATCAGGTGATCCAGAAGTTTCAGCACCTGTCAATTGAATCTTTATTATCATCAGCAAGGGAAAATATAAGCAAGTACGTAGCTAAGGATCATAATGTTAATTTGCACTCAGAATAGAAAATTGAAGAGAATTCACGGAACCAATAAACTCTGTTGGTCTCAAGTGCAACTGCAAACTAAATTTCTGACATTGTCATTTTGGACAAAATATATACTGCCTTTTAAATGTGTAATGATAAATGTATCAATGACATACAGTTAGTATAATTTAAAAAGTTTTGCATATTTACAGATATGTAACAATAAGCCTTATATTTGAATATACTATCAATTATATTAAAAGGAAACCAAAAGAAGAATGAGGAAAACGTCTTTACAGTGGTGTTGTTAGTTTATGAATACCTCGTGTTATATAAAATGTCCAAGCACAGTTAATATAGATACATGTGTGTGTGTGTGTAGATTTTGCAAACCTTATGCAATGTAGTTCATGAATATGAAGTTATATATATGGAAGTTTTTAACGACCTTGACTTGCTATACAGCCCTTGCACGGTCGCTTTTGAAGATATCCTTAACATTTACAACCGGATTAAAGTTAAAATATCTATTATATTTCCAATCATATGCCTACGTAGTATACATATGGTTCATTATCGCACCGCGGGTAAATTATCACGTCGTGATTGGTTTGACGCCGTCACGTGGTGACCCCCTATGGAACCTTAGGGGGTTATTAAATTTCATAGGGGGTTCATGACGTCACGTCTACTGTTAATGATGACGTCATCTATTACTGTTGTTGTGTTTCATTGTTTTTTTTTCAACAAAACGCAGCAGAAAAAGTCCAGTGTGCGATAAATTCGTTATACGGTTAACTATTGACCCCCTACGGACCATAGAGGGTGAATAAAATCTATAGGGGATTCGGCCTCCGGCCACACCGTCTATGGATTTTACTTACCCTCTATGGATCCATAGGGGGTCAGTAGCGAACCATATAACTTATAATATCCCCAATGCGCCTCAAAATGAGGAGCTCAAAAGTTGTGTGTAAACAAAAAGTCTCTGTGAAAATTATTGGTGGGGAGTTTTTGTCCTGTCCTGAAAATATGTCTCAAAGCCCTATATTTTGACCTTTGAAAAAAATTGTAGTGCATATGAACTTTCCATTCTATGATATAATTTTTTTTTCAAAACTTCATTGTCAAAGTGGTACAGTTTTAGTCGTAAAAGGAGTTCCAATGGGAAATTGCATTGTCGATATTTACAGAGATGTAACCTAGAGCAAAATTTGACCAAAAGTCAACCATGACTACATATCTCATACGTTGTTTTAAGCAGAAAAAAATGAAATTAACTGTCTAGTGTGACAAAAACTGATATGTTACGTGCAATCGGTGTCAAGGGCTCCTGCCAGAAACCTTTTTTAAAAAATCAAAGTTTGCTTGTCAAATGATATCAATGTAATCGACTATCGTTGGAATCGGATATAATTTCGATTTTAAAACAGTAACGAAACGACAGGTTTTAACTGTTTTGTGCATGAGGATACAAGAAGAGCTCAATTCACTGTTACAGAGCCCAATAATATCATTGTCAGGAAATAATTTAATCGTATATATTTCAAAACATGCAAATGATATTTTTTTCACGACCACATCATGCACATATTTGTTTTGAGTACGCAAAAATTGTTGTACAAGTCTATCAGTAGTTAGCTGTAAAATGTTGTAAGATCAGTTTGCGTCAATTAGTTTTGAGCTTAATATTAATTCCAATAATTTATTAATTTTATTTTTCCAGATATAAATGAATGCTCCAGTAGCCCATGCTTATATGGGACATGTATTGATAAGATAAATAGTTATACATGTGGCTGTCATGATGGTTTTACTGGAACGCATTGTGAAATAGGTATACAATGTTTTAATTGTGTTGTGTTCTCTACACATTGTTTAGGCGGCTCAATTAACATTATACATCTAAAGTTTTCGGTTTGCATATATCTTCATACATTATATTTTCCAATTCTGGTTTTAAGTATTTGCTGACGTTTGATTACCTGAAAGACAAAAAAATATGTAGATATACACTTTTAAATGGATTTGTATATGTGACATATTCAAACTGAACCATCGTATTGGTGACGTTTATTAAGTATCTGTACCAGTTCACCACCCAACAAATATTGATGTCACTTAGACTATAATCAATCTGACTTACTTTAGTTTATCTTATATTTTTTTCAATATCATGCAAAATGGGCCTTAATACAAATGGATACTTTTAACTAAGAGATTATCATGGTTATGTCTGTTAAACTAACGAAACCGTGCATTTATTGGAAAAGTGATATTAACATTTTCTAAATGTAGGAATTGACGAATGTATGAGTCAACCGTGTCAGAATAATGGAACATGCGTCGATCAGCACAATGGGTACAAATGTTTCTGCTTGAGTAGGGATTCCGGTCAAAATTGTATAATGCGTAAGTAGTGTAAATATACTCTAAATATATGGCAACATTCCCGTGTTATTCTAAATTGCTCTGACCTTAATTCCGAACGACTCTATTACAGAACTTACTTATTATATGTATTGCTAATGTGTTCTCGTCCTGAATATGCACGAAATACTTGCCACTAGACGTTAAGCTACCCAGAATCAAGAAATCAATATATATTTTATCAAAAAGTATATTTAGAAATCGTTTTTTGTATTAAGGTAGCTTGGTAATTCTACATCATGAAAGTATGCGCTTCAATGACCTGAAGCAGTATTGAAGACACGATTTTTTTTTATTGCAGTTTATCAAATTTCCGTTTTAATGCAAACGTATAATCAATGGTTTAATGTGCAAACTGTCATGGTGTCGCCTTGTCATTTTAGCTGTATTTCATTTTAAGTTTTCGATCACTCCAAACTTTAGTAAGGTCAAACAAATACAAATACACGACTTAATCAAAATAATGAATCTACGTTTTTATTATTAATCTCCTGACTTGGCACAGGTATTTACCGACGTTGGTTGACATGCGTTTTTAGGTCAAACATTACAAGAATATTGTATCCAGATTTAAGATATAATCAATGACTGCTGTTTAGCGTGACGTGGTTTTCGAGTTGTTATATAATAAGGGTCTGATGAGTCATCCTTTATATGATTATGTTTTCTTTTATTATATGTAGATGACTAAATCGCATTCATTATTTCTTACAAAGACTCGCATAGCTCAGTTCGACCAGCTGTCATACTCAGCGAAGTAAATTCTATAGATGAGGGGACACGTGATGTAACAATTCCTTGTTTTGCAGAGGGCATACCAACTCCATCAGTAAAATGGGCTGCAGTTTATGTTAGTAATATATAGCTTCGGTTTGCTCGTGTATGTAACAACGTATTTGATTTAATCGAAAGAAATATCTGTATTACTGAAAAACTAGTCGAAAAATATACCAAATTTAATTATCGGTACAAGGATTTCATTTGTAAATATAAATCAAAATACAGACATCTTGTATGTTCAGGTATTTAATATCCAATCTTTTATGGTAAAAAAAAAAAAAAAAACCGTCGCCATTCAACGCAAACGCTAACCAAATCGTTAAACAGACTTAGCAAGAAGAGATATAGCTACTACAATAATGTTGTCAGGTCATTAAAGATGGCATTTTTGGTACTACTATTGATTTACTCATTGAGTGTTTGCACATTTATTTTAAAACCAGTTGTTTTCATGCTACGGGTATGTTCTGCTCCTATATGTTAAGATACTAAACCCCTAAAGAGATTGATTCTGCCTGATGTTGATATGATTTCAGTTTAATTGAGGTTTTGCGCTGGCATGTCAGTAACTGATAGTACTCCTTTATTAATTTATGTATCATTTTCATTTGTCTCTTTTGTCACCAATTCTGATTTATTTTGTACTGAGTTTTAATGTGCGTATTGATGTTGGTTTTTTCGTCTTTGTCGAGAGGTATAGGGGGATGATTGAGATCTTACAAGCCACCTTTAACTCTGCCAAATGTGTGCGCCTGTCAGGAGCATCTGTCCCTTGTTTTCCTAGTGTGATTTTTAATCTAATTTCATTTATATGTTTTAGAGGTTAGTACCACGTCCATTTTCACTGAACTAGTACACATTGTTTTAGGGGGCGTGTTGAAGAATCATTGGTGGCCTTCGGCTGTTTTGTGCTCTGTGGTCTGGTTGCTGCTTTGTTTTGACACATTCGCCATTTCCATTCTAATTTATTAATAACATGCACTCGAATAGATAAAAAAAGAAGATGAGGTATGAGTGCCAATGAGACAACTATCACAAGAGATCAAATGACACAGACATTAAAATCTATAGGTCATCGTACAGCTTTCAGCAATGAACAAAGCGCATACAGCAAAGTCCGTCATAAACGGCACCGATATAACAACAGTAAAACAATTCAAACAAGAAAACTTAATGTCTAATGTATATACATGATAATGAACGAAAAACAAATATATAACATAGCAACAAACGACAACCACAGAATTACAGACTCCAGACTTGGAAAAGGAAAATACAGAATGTGGCAGGGTGAAAAAAGATAGACGGCATCAAACCCTTTTCTAACCTGGGACAGTGGTGAAACAACACAAAACATCAGCACACTCTACAAAACAATAAACGAAAAACAACAACCACTAACTTAATCTGTTCACCCTTCGTTTGATGTGTTTGAATCTTTGATTTTGATTAAGGCCTTTCTGTTTAAAATTTTCCTCGGAGTTCACTATTTTTGTGATTTTACTTCTGCCCTGTGACAGACACATATAGAATGTAAAAGCATGATATAACAGTTGAATGAAAGAGCCGATATTTTGTCTTACATCTGTTAACTTGGTCATTGCTCTCTTCATTTGAATATTACATTTTCGACGTTAGTATTATCCTGATATGCGGATATATATACTATTGTTGTTTTGGCTGTTATCGATACTGATCAATCAAATAAAATACATTTCAACATTGGAAACAAAATAATCAGCTGAAAATTGTACATTTTATAGAAGTTTTAAAAACGATGTTTGTACTTTGCATTATATGTATCAAGAAGAATAAATCTGAAACAGTATCGTAACACTTATAACTGAGAACAATAGCTGAGAAAACATTAATTTTCTTTTTTATACAAACTATGATGATTCATAAAGTTCAATCCTGTTTACAGATCGTTATTATGCAACACTTTCTTGTTTCCATTCTAGGGGAATCTACAAGCAAATGTAAAGCAAATTGGTCATTACTTAGTTTTTGAAAACATAACAATATCCAATGCTGGTTATTACACGTGTGCAGCAACAAATCGAGCAGGCACAGATATCAAGGCAATACAAATTAAAGTTATTCGTAAGTTTTACAGACATGAAATATTTTTTTGGAGTACACGTTGTAGTGTTGAACACAACATTATTTGACATCATTGTGTTTAAGTAATAAGGTTTTTGCAATCCTCATTACATAACTTCAATAAAGAAGCAGCCATCTTCCACGTAGCATATTCCTGACACGATGAATATTGGCATGCTATTGTTTTGAAAATTAACTCCGATAAGTGTATAAATAGAGCATTCACACTTGTTAAAAGGATGTCTATTCTTTAATATCGAAAGTTTAGAATGATGTAGAAACAATCTGCAGACGCACATTTCGTCTACATAAGACTCACCAGTGACGATCAGATCAAAATAGTTAGAAAGCCAAACAAGTATCAAGTAAAATGGCCTACATCTAGCTGGTACTTTAATATCGAAAGTTTAGAATGATGTAGAAACAATCTGCAGACGCACGTTTCGTCTACAAAAGACTGACCAGTGACGATCAGATCAAAATAGTTAGAAAGCCAAACAAGTATCAAGTAAAATGGCCTACATCTAGCTGGTACTTTCTGATTTTATGAGCTGTCAATGTTCATGCTGGTTTGCATTCTTTTTTTTTTTTAAATCTGTCATCACTCAATGGATGTGTATTGACCCAAATGCGCATCTGGTGCAGTAATTATTAGTTTAATGCTGTGTAGCTCTATATTAACAGGACTGTAATTTTTATAAAGTTAAAGATACAAGTGTTTAGTTAATTATTGACCAAAATGTGTTTTACCTGCAGAAACCAATACTCCCTGGTAATTAGTAACGAATCGCTACGTTAGACATATGCGTGTAGATATGATATGTTTTAGTAATTTAGTACGCCAGACACATATTTGACAATTTTGAATCGTACTAAGGCAAAATCAATTACGATGTCTAGAAACACTGAATTTAAACTGTTTATAAAAAGCTGCTTAACTTTTTTGAAGACAGTTGTAAAACTTTATTTCGAATGAATTATTTGTCGGTATATTTACATCATATGGAATGGCAGTGAAAAGGTTTGTATGATTGATGTGAACACCCATAGGAGGGTCCGTTTAATACACCCGCTTCAATTTTCTTTGGTTAATATATTATGGAAGATCAGTATCACGACTGATTGCGGAAATATTATGGTTGTAGTTGACATAACGACTTAAGACTAATCGTTTCATCTACTGTCAAATAGATGCCTTCTCTATACGAACACCTAGGATAACCTTTGGTTTTCAGCGAGTTTAGTAATTATTTGTATGTGACATGTCAGGGATGTTTTTTAACTGATGTTTGTCTATTCGCCGATGTTTGTTTTGCCCGTCGTTTTGTGGGTTTTAATCACCTTAACACAAAACTGTTTTAGTAGAGACATGAAGAAGAATGACTGAAATCAACACAACTTAGGTTGACGTAATATTCTCAAATTGGATGACCTTGACCAAAACGATGTGTCGGTGTCTCAGTATATTAGCGACAATGTGTGTTAGATTTGTAGATACCAGTAGAGTCATGTGCTTTTTAATTTTACCATTTGTGTCCTTTTTGCGATTGACACAATTTGACTGATTGCATTGACATGGCAAGTGTTACATGCATAACACTGTCGTCATACCCAGTATAACTCCATTCGAAGATCATTTGTTTCCTACTTTTTCTGTTTGTTCTTCTTTCTTCTTCCATTTTCAGTAGTCGGACTCTTCTGGAGTGTTAAACTATTCTCACTTGTTGAATCATGAGGCCTTTACTTTTCCATTCTCTGAGCTAACAGTAATTTTTTTCATTTTTACATATTAATTTAAACTATGTAAATATGGGATCAAATGAGTTCTAGATATGTGACCCCCTTGTCAAGGCTTCAGGAAGGATAGTAAGGCTTGCCTGAAACTAATCTAGTGTAGCTGATGTTGTCGCTTTTCACACAAGGTTATTCTTGTTGAACATGGAAACAAGTAATATCAGTACTGGTCTTTTGTTACCTTGATGTGTAACTTTACGATATTTGAACATCGGTAAACTATGGTTGCCTTCTGTTTGTTTTTTTACGATTGATGATTTTTCTTAAATGTTAAATGTATATAACTATCGTCACCTCTTTATTATAGTACATATTTCATCGTGCTGGATGCTGACGATTGCTGTTTTTTGTTTAAATCTGAAAAAACTGTTTAGTTAATCATATAGTTGTTGATAACAGCGTCATAACTCATTGTCGTTTCACCTACACTTACTATAAGAAGCCTTTATGATGATGTACTTTGAATCAGATAAAACACAAGGAAAGTTATTATCACATGATTTGACAAAGTACATTGTGTTTACCTCTAGATGTTTTGTGTCTTTGTTATTTGTTTGTTAAGTTTGTATCATGACATATATATCCTTTGTTCTTTGTAATAGCATTAAATAAAGACAATATATACCATTTGATTAAGGACTTCCGTTTTGAATTTCCCTAGAGTATGGTAGGTTTGTTATTTTACTTTTTGAATTTAAGAAAATATATTTTTAAATATTATAACTTTACGTAACGTTATATCGACGTGGTACAAACTGTTGTACACAACATTATGATTTTTCTTATGAAAAAAACAGCAGTTATACGAATTAACATGTTGTTACACAGGAGCTACTGCCATTTATGTTTTGTTTAAAATAGATTAGTTAAACCTATTTACGATATAACAATTTGTTTTTATTATTCAAGCAAAACCTCTGAGGCAACATACTGTGCCACTAATCGTAGCGCCTGCTACGATACAAGTCTACTATTATGCAGATGCAAAATTGGTCTGCAACGTTACAGGTTTTCCAACGCTTGTTATCAAATGGAAATTTATGAAAGCATGTGTTTTGTTTAAATCGTTATTATTTGTATTACAATTGTAAAACTGAAAAAAGTATATTAAAAGAGTTAATATTTCTCTTTTCCTTCCCTTTATTTGTATTTGCAAGAATATTTTGCAACAAGTAATGTAAATTATTCAATAATCTAATATCATTCTTGTTGAATTTAACTTTTCAATACAAAAATACAAACCTAAACATTAATTTTAAATATATATAAGATAAAGGCAACAGTAGTATACCGCTGTTCGTAGTCATATATCGATTGAGAGAAAACAACTCCGGGTTACAACTAAAACTGAGAGGAAACACATCAAATATAAGAGAAAAACAACGACACAACAGAAACACTAAAGTACAACAAAAAACCAAACGACAACACAACACACACAGAAACGAACTATAAGATAACAAATGCCATTTTCCTGACTTGGTACAGGACATTTTAAGAAAAAGTGTTGGGTGAACCTGGTTTTATGGCTAGCTAAACCTCCCACTTTTAGGGCAATGCTAAATATAACACTAAAATGACAACATTACATCATTGTAAAGGACAGGACTACAATACAAATAAATAGAAGAACATTGAGGACAGAGAAATACACAAATAAACAGTACAATAGAACATTACGACATACTTATAGTTATTAAAGGTACAAGGCGTATACTTTATTACGCCAGACGCGGGTTTCGTCTACATAAGACTCATCAGTGACAATCATGTCAAAATAGTAAAGAAAACCAAACAAAGATGAAGAGCATTGATGACCCAAAATTCAAAATAAATGTGCCAAATACGTCTAAGGTTATCTGCCTGGGATGAGAAAATCCTTAGTATTTTTTCTTATGAGTTCACAAGATGTTTTGACTCGACAACAACAAAGACAAACTTGTTAGGAATGAAAATGTAGTAAACCATTATGCGTATTTTCAGCGATGTTCCTTATTATCAATAGAAGTCATATTATAAAACAAGGACCAACAAAGTGCAAAGCTTATTTCAATGTGTTCATAGATTGAATATGTGTTTAACATTCTAAACTAAGATAGTAATTTAGGTTATTCAAAATACAACTGGAGCAACATTGACAGTATCAAGAGTTACCAATGCTACTGCCGGATTGTATTCTTGTATTGCGACAAATGATGCTGGACGAAGCCAGGCAAACATTATGTTGGAGGTTTCTTACGGTAATTATACAATTTGCACTCTGAATGAAATAAAACTGTATACTAAATCACATTCAAAGATACAAATCACGAACGGAAGAATACTTTCTTATGAGTTCACAAGATGTTTTGTTTCGACAACAAAAATACGGTGACCAATAGTTGTTAATGTCTCTGTCATTTGGTCCCTTTGTGGAGACTTGTCTCATTTGCAACCATACCGCATCTTCTTATTTATAAATATAAGAGTTTAACCAAATAAAATCGAAACTTATGTCAAATATGGCAAAGCGATCTAAGGCTTGAAGTAGATACATCTTTATGTATTTATGTATCGAACTATTTGAACCAATAATTAACAGTCTAATATGCAGGCGGTTGGCAAGCACAAAAGTTCCAAATTATTGACTATTCTCTAATCATGAATGTAAAGAACATGTACGTGTCAATAATAGTTATTGCCACCTTACTACTCAGCTGGTAATAACGTAAAAAATAAAATCACAAAATACTGAACCTCGAGAAAAATTCAATAGGAAAGTCCCTAATCAAATGGCAAAATCAAACGCTCGAACACATCAATCGAATGAATAACAACTGTCATATTCCAGACTTGGTACAGGCTTTTTCCTATGTAGAAAAATGGTTGATTAATTAGATATAGGAAGATGTGGTATGAGTGCCAATGAGACAACCCTCCATCCAAGTTACACTTTATAAAAGTAAACCATTATAGGTCAAGGTACGGCCTTCAACACGGAGCATTGGCTCACACCGAACAGCAAGCTATAAAGGGCCCCAAAAAATTACTAGTGTAAAACCATTCAAACGGAAAAACCAACGGTCTAATCTATATAAAAACGAGAAACGAGAAACACGTATGAACTACATAAACAGACGACAACTACTGTAATCAGATTCCTGACTTAGAACAGGTGCAAACATTTGCAGCGGGATTAAACGTTTTAATGGTACCAAACCTTCTCCCTTTTCTGAAACAATAGTATAACATCAAAACATAGAAAAACACACTATACAATATCAATTGGAAGGCTTAACTCAATCAAAAAACGTAAATTAAAACCTGGTTTTAAAGCTAGCTTAACCTCCCACTTGTATGACAGTCGCATCAAATTCCATTATATTGACAACTATGTGTAAACAAAACAAACAGACATTATAGGGAAAAATGTCAAACAAAGGGTTACAGCAGTCAACATTGTGTTAGAACCTTAATCACTATAGAAACAAACAAATATGTAACTAAGAAGCACAAAATGGCATACAGACCAAGCATATTAGCAAAAATTAAAGACAAGAATACACAAATTTACCATAGTACAATACCACAATGACGGGATGTATAAGAACAGAGAATCAAAGAAACATAAAAGGCATAAAGACAAAGCTTATTAGCATAATGAATGACAAGAATACAAAAAAGTTTTAAAATAGTAAACTGGCTTTAAAACATCTTAAAATGAACAGGACTACAATCAAATACTCCAGATGAGGGCTTGATCCACTAATGACTGACCAGTGGTACTAAAAACAAAACAGCTAGAAGAGCTTATCAAAACCAAAGGTGCGAGCATAGAAAACAAACCACAAAAAAATAAGTAAAATTTGGATATATATTGCCACTG
This sequence comes from Mytilus californianus, assembly GCF_021869535.1. Lineage (NCBI taxonomy): Eukaryota > Metazoa > Mollusca > Bivalvia > Mytilida > Mytilidae > Mytilus > Mytilus californianus. The sequence goes on along the minus strand of NW_026262669.1, from coordinate 3,636,122 downwards.
GGGCTGATCAATTTAAGAAAATAAATTAAAACATTACTTCATGTTCTACAATGCAAGATATACCCTTAATTATTACTCATTAAAGCAATATAAATAATGGCATCATGAATTTATTTCTACTATTGATAATTATCCAACTTGGTCGATATTATGGAGACTAAAGGTAAAAGTAAAAACAAAACAACCAACCGAGAGAAATAACAAAGAAGTATAAATGTGTTAGGTGTATATAAACAAAAACCTGAACATTAAAGATTTGGTGATGTTAACTATCTTAGTGTTTGTCTTTTCCCTAGAAATCAAGATGTTGAAAATACAATGTTGTTTTATTCATTCAATCATTAGCACAGAAAATATAATTCGTTTATAAACAGTTCCATCAAATTTTACTTTTAGATCCTCCTAAGATTGTTAATCCGCCACTACCTATTATAAGTACATCTGGTGAATCACATAATTTTACTTGTACAGCCACAGGCCACCCTGTTCCAGTTGTATCATGGACTTTTAATTCGGTATTAATTATTCATAACAGCATAACTTGGACTAATAGAACTGATATACAAATGTATGCGCCAATTAAAACAGAATATTAACATTAAAAACCAAGTTCATGACATACTGTTTTTACGTTTTGTTTTCCCTTCGATTCATATTTGTTTTATTCCTGAGTGCGTTGTTTTTTGTATGCATTAAATATGAACATGTGATGAATAATGATAAGCCAAAATAGGCATTTTTTTCTGAGTGATATTCTGATAGTAGATGCACTTCTTTAACGAAATCAATGTAGTTTTTATGTGATGTATATGCTGTTTCATCTGAAACCTTTCCTGAAATATTTGTTATAAATGTTCACAGAAAACAAGTATTGACATAATCATCAAATCTGTATACTTTTATACATTAACAAAAATAACGATTCTAAATCTAAGAAATTGCACGTACACCAACGTTATACAAATTTCAATATTATAGCAAACATCAATAGCAATAGTATTAAACCTATAATAGTTTTATATTCTACGGAAAACATCGTTTTATTTCCATGTCGTTTTAGTTCTCTCGTCTACCGGTTGGGTTACTACGACATGTAACATTTGATAACGGTTTTATAATATTATTGGTTAATATGCAAGAATCCGGTGTGCTGACATGTACAGCCAAAAATGAGTTTGTTCTGATACAAAGTCCACTCATGTTATTGTTAAGCAATGTAAGTTCTAATTATGATAAAAATATGAGGCATTTATTTGTTATACACCAACTTTAATTGATTTTAAGTGACTTAAGTTTTTAATGTAGACGTTAATTTTGAGAAGTTGTAACATCAACCAATATCCATAGTATTCAAATTTTTTTGTTTAAAATCATTGCTTTTCATTGATACGACAGTTATAAAAATTAATCATCTTGTAGACATCAACATTGTTCATTAGGCAATATACATTATCCTAACTTCGAATCGATATATATTTTTTTTTTTTTTATTTATTTTACAGCCACTGCAGTGTTTGGTTGAACCAAGTCAATATTACATCATATGAAAATAAATTATGTTGTTTTATGTGTTAGTAATTATTAAAAATTATCAAAATGCATTTGCGTATACAAATCAAGGACAATTCATGCAAAAAATACAGAAGAGACTTTCTCTGTCGACACAACTTGTCTTGATCTGTTTGAAGTTTGTAATTCCCTCGGGTTTGTTTTGTATCTTGATTCCTATATTCTCAAAGGAAGGAATAAAACATAAACAGGGAAATACTTCATTATCTAAAAGAAATAACGACTAACTTTCTTGTTTATGTTAATATGATACCAATGTTGAATGATTATCACATCCTTGAAAATCCCGTCTAGAAGACGTGTAGTGCGCTAATAGATATTATCACTTGTTTGTATTTCTGAGCCTTTTGGAAATGTTTACGTTTGAAGAATAACGTAAAATAAAATATGATAAAAATTAACGGTTCTATTAACATTATAAATGAGGTTCCACGGTAGAAGTAAGGTAAATGAAGTGAATTAAACGTTTTATTAACTGACTACACGATGCCTAACAACACCAAACGTGTACAATCAGTGATATTTTCCAGGAAAGTCTAGTTTCAAATCAATTCAAAGTTAACCGCAAAATTGGAATTTGAATCAATATTACCATACCAAAAAGGACATGTTTAAGTTTATGAATGAACTTAACAATTATCAAAGACGTTAATCGTCACACCACTCCCTCAAACGTCATTCAAAAAACAAGGAAACCTAGAACTAAGACGAAGTCAAAAAACAATACTTACAACGTTATTCACTCTAAATATGAAAACACGGAACAAAAAAAATCGTCAAAGATATCAGACTTCAAAATTGGTAAACAAAACGCACAATTGGAACTCATTAGAGTCATCAGTGTGCTAAATATGGACAAACAGTAGTATACCGCTGTTCGAAAGTCATAAATCGATTGAGTGAAAACAAATCCGGGTAAAAACTAAAACTTAGGGAAACACATCAAACATTAAAGGAAAACAACAAAACAACAGAAATGCTAAAGTGCAACAAAAAACCAAACGCCAACGCAACACACATAGAAGCGAACTATAAGATAACAATTGCAATTTTCCTGACTTGGTACAGGACATTTTAAGAAAAAAATGGTGGGCTGAACCTAGATTTGTGACTAGCCAAACCTCCAGCTTTTATGGCAATGTAAATATACAGTGTAACCTGCCTAATCCGACTCACTGGGGGACCAGAAAAAAAAGTCCGTCGGATTAAGCAGGATATCGGAATACTCAGATATTTTCTGCAAGGATAGGCAGATTTCAAGACCATGAAAATGTGTCGGGCAAAGCAGGATGTTCGAATACTCAGGTGTCGGATTAGGCAGGTTACGTATACACTGTAACAATAAAAAGACAACAACACATGACAGGACTACAATACAAATAAGTAAAAAAAACATTCAGGATAGAGAAATACACAAATTAACAATACCGTAGAACATTACGACATGCTAATAGTTATTAAAGGTACCTTATAATTGAATACGCCAGATGCGTGTTTCGTCTACATAATACTCACCAGTGCACTAATGTCAAAATAGTAAAGATAGCCAAACAAAGATGAAGAGCATTGATGACCCAAAATTCCAAAAAGTTGTGTCAAATACGGCTAAGGTTATCTGCCTGGGATAAGAAATTCCTTAGTATTTAGAATAATTCATACTTTTGCAAACAGTAAATTTATAAAAACAACCATATATGATATACATGTCAACACAGAATAAAAACAAACACGTAAAACAAAATAGGCCAGCAAAATTAACGCAGCAATTTAAGAAGGCGTAATCCCAAAAAAGAGTACAAAGTTCGTCATTATCTAATAAACTTTAGACAAATAAGTTTTATTTATCGTTTTGTCATGCATTTTAATCAACTTATAAAAAAAATATAAACAGTAAAGGAGTAAGTTTCTATGAAACCCTACAATGAACCCTGTTACCAGCTACAATTATAAATAAGTATCCATTGACCAATATCGCAAAGCATTATAACTAATACAATGCCTGGATAGGAAATATGTAATTTTTTTATTTTGAAATTTACATAAATGCGTTCTATTCATGACGCCACAAACAATCAATCATTTTAATGTTTTCATTAAAATTCAATGAAAGCGGTTCAGATTTCATTGATATTGTGCATGCAAACACAGAGCGCATGCGTCAACAGAAAATATCTTCACACCTAATGTTCGCTATACTTTATCACATATCTGTCTTGCATATGTTGTGTGTCGAGTCTTGCGCTCAATGTTTCCTATGTCTAAATGTGATTGCAATTTAGAAGATTTTGCCATATTTCACAAAAATCTTCCTATTTGCCTATTTCAGAACTAAAGAGTCAAAGCTTTGAAATTAATCTTGGACAAAAAAAGCTGTATTTAACATTTTCACATGCCTTTTAATCAATTTCAAACATTTTTTTATCTTGAGGATCGTGCCTTATATCATCCATCGAAATTTCTTCTTTAATGTGAACTTATCAGTATCATTTTAATTGGGAATTACTGACTATTGATTTAAAAATATTGTCCTTATATTTGTGCTTACACGCAACGTCATTTTCGAGTATGTGTGTGGTCTTAAATCCTCGCAACTCTGTTCGAGCATTGTATTAGTCAAGTACATATCACCTTGTTATTGAAGGTCTTTAATACAAACCTGACAATGAAAACTTCAGACAAAAGTACAGCAGATATAGGGCTTTAAGTGCAAACAGAATGCTTTAAGGTGAAACTTTTTGTATGTGCTTGGTTCCTCTAAATGCTTTCATATGTTGAGTTATTCAACCATACCAAAACACTTTATGAAAGATATGAAGTTAATAATAGGGTCAGCCATAAGTGCGTTTCGTCTACCTTAGACAAATATATCAGGGGACACAAGTGGACAATCAGACCACATCTTCTTTTTTTAAAGATATTATATATACCATTACAATGCAATTTGTATGTAACATTTTGTTTTCATTGGCAAAAGTTACCGTTAAATCAACATTTGACATGTCGTAACTAAGGAGAGACCCACCATTTTGAACTTATTGAATCAACAAATGTTCGATTACTAAAATATTATTAAGAAATAAAACAACACCTATCTCAATCGCCGTTTTGATGTGATATGATCCACCTTTGAATCTTACAGGTACCATAATAACCTTCAGATTTTAAAAGTTTTCATTTGTATTACGTCACGTTCAGCCATTACGTTTAAGCGCAAAAATCATTCATTTATTTTCGCGGGATTTTATTTTATTTCAAATTTATATATTTTTTCAAGCTCTAACGTCCTAATTCATTTATAATGCATTAGATTTGGAATAACAGTTCAATTGTGATATGTCTCTGCTATGAATCGCAAGTAAAACTGCATTTGCGATCGTCAAATCGCCAATTGACGATGGTAACTCTTCAACTACACGACTGTTATTCCTTAAATATATATTTTACATAATCTGTTTGTTTTTTGAAATTTAAATATTGTTATTTCTATATCATTTACTAGTACTGTGTGGATACCGCTGCGTGTTGAAATTAATCTTCGATGATATCCAAAGATAAAAAAATCACTTACTATGTACTGTCATGTTTAACAAATAACATACCTATTTAAAATTATCCGTTTATATCTAAAAAGATTGTTAAGGTTCTAACTGTCTCAGGCAAAGTTTACTTACTTGTCATTCCGTTTAGGGTTCTCTTTTGTCATATAGGTCCTAACGTTTTAGTATATTTAAAATCAAATGCTATTAACATTACAGATTACGATATATTCAGAAAAATTCACGAAATTAGTAAATGTCTATTCGTCTCAACTGGTCATAGTGTTATCTGTATCATACCAATACTTGACCTTCGTTAAGACTTATTCAAACAAAGATAACACTTTGACCTTAAATATATGTAAAACTATCTAAAGTTGTATCTCTGTATAAGGTCATGTTTTTATTCATAACTGTTTTGTTGTATATGATATAGTTGGTAATTCATTGAAAGCAGAGCAATATCCAGCAGGTATGTATTCATCTTTGATTATGCGTAAGAAACTATATCACATTGTTTCTATTTACACATTGTTAATACATTTAAATATATATAAACAAGTATAAATTGAAAACAACGTTCAAACCCCTGATTGCGTTTGATTAAAACCGCAATTTTCGTGTGCATGCAAAACGCATTTGACTAGCAGGTCGAACAAGTGATGTTTTTAAACCCTGCTGTCTGCCATTGGCGAAAAATACCCCGAGGAAAAATGCAAAACGGAAAGTCCATAATCAAATGGCAAAATCAAAAGCCTAAACACATTAAACCAATGGATAAAAACTGTCATATTCCTCACTTGGTACATGCATTTTCTTATGTAGAAAATGTTGGATTGAACCTAGTTTTATAGCTAGCTAAACCTCTCACTTCTATGACAGTCGCATCAAATTTCATTATATTGACAACGATGCATGAACAAAACAAACAGACACAATAGATAAACATATCAAAAATAGGGAACAGCAATCAACATTGTGTTATCATCTTAATCACTAAAAAACAAACAAATGTAACAAAGAAGCACAAAATGACATACATCAAATTTAACATCCTCATTTTGCCTTTTTATTATACGATTTTATTAATCTTTGTAAAATCCAACTATAACGGATTGCAAGATTTTAAGTACTGGTATAGAATCGCACGTTTGACGTCACACAGATTGATATAAAATAATTGTGTCGTGCAAAGTAGGAGCTGCAAGTTTTTGAATACCGAATAAGTTGGGAAATGTATATCCCATATGCAGGTGAAGTTGGTATATTGATACTAATGTGGGGGAAATTAATAATTTAAAAAAAAAAATCGTCTCGTTTGTCATAGATGCTGTGACTGAAATGGATCTTAATTATTAATTTATTACCAAACAGAAAACCATTAACTTCGGGGAAAGATGGTATACCACAAACATAAGGTGCAAAAACTTGTACACCATATCAAGATTTGGACAAGTGACATCTTTTCAGTGATGTTAAGAATTGAAACGGTATTTGGAAAGCAAAATAATTAACCTCAATTTAGGATAGACTCTTTGATATTTAAAGAGTCGAAATAGGATGAACGGATCATATAAACCCGAAGGCAAATATAATACCAGCCAAAGTATAAATTGAAATCAACTTTCAATCCTATGATTTCGTTAAATAAATACCGCAATTTTTATACGTATGCATGTAAAAAAAAATTCTTGGTAAAGGGGTAAATACAGCAAAAACAACATTTTCAAAAAGACCAAAAAAGTGAAATAGTATGTTTAAACACAACGCATTTGACTAGCAGGTCGAACAACGGATGTTCCTTAACCCTGCTGACTGCCATTGACGATTGTCAAATAAACGGATAACCACATATATATTTATAATTATTACATGGGTTGCAATAACACTGATTTCCCAGTGAAATAGAAACCGATAATTTCATAAGTGAAATAAACGTGGTTATTTCACTCCTCTGATGTTATACAACAATGGGCGTTGTCAAGACGTCGATAACGTCGGATCAAAATAAATGGTGCATGCGTAGAAAAAGATATAGTTCCTTACATTTTCTACTTTAATTTCATGAACAAAACCATCTGCCAATGTTAATAAAAAGAATAATTAATCAAAGAATTCAAATATTGGAAAAATATTCGCGCATTTGTGAATAAGTGTGTTGTTTGGTCACGCGTTGACTATTTTTCTCTATTTGAATTCTTCGATTATTTATTCTATAGATATATTTTTATACAAGCAAACCTGTTTAAGAGACCACCTGTATTAAGCAAAATACCATGTAATAAGACCATTCATTTTAGATCCCTCGGCAGTGCATTTCATTTAGATTTAACCTGTATTAAAAGACTACCTGTCTTATGAGACCACTTTTTTCTCTCCCTTGATTGGTCTTTTAAAACAGCTTTGCATGCATACGTATAAAAATTGCGGTTTTTATCCACCGTAATCAAAGGTTTGAACGTTGTTTTTAATTTAGATTTGTTTTTACTTTTTCGCTGGGGCTTGTATTATATTTGCACTCTGGTTTATATGATCCGTTCATCCTAATTCAACTTTTTGAAAATTTAAGAGTCTATCTTAAATTGAGGTAAATTATTTGGCCTTTCAAATACCGTTTCGGTTCCTAATATCACTGAAGAGACATTAATCGTCGAAATCCGGATATGGCGTACTTATTTTTGCATCTTTTGTATGCAGTATACCATCTTTTTGTCCAGTTTATTATTTTGTGTTTAGTATTAAATAAATAATCAGGATCCATTTTGTTACATCTGGTGATCCATTTTTTTTTAGCAATTGCCAGTGGCAGTCAGCACGGTTAAATAAGTGCCGTTTTTGTTCGACCTACAAGTCAAATGCGTTATATTAGAATATACCTTTTAACTGTGTTGGTCTTTTAGAAAATGTTGTTTGCGCTGTATTTAGACCCCTCTACCAAGAAATTTGTTTTGTATGCACATGTATAAAAATTGCGGTTTTTATCCAATTCAATCCTAACTTTGAACTTTATTTTCTATTTAGATTTGTATCTTGTTTTTGTTGGAGCTTACATTATACTTGCCTTTGGGTTTATATGATTTGGTCATTCTATTTCGACTCTTCAAAATTTATAAGTCAATCTTGAATTGAGGTAAACTATATTGCCTTCCAAATACCGTTTGATTCCTAACAGCACTGATGAGACACTAATTGCCGAAATCTGGATATGTAGTACTAATATTTGCACCTTCTGTATGCGGTATGCCATCATTTCCGAAAGTTTATTGTGTTCTGTTTGGTATTAAATCATCAATTAAGATCCATCTTATTGCATCTAGTGATCGGTTTATTTGATAATTGCCAATGGCAGTCAGCAGGGTTTAACATGTTTAAGATTATATGTTGTTCAACCTGTTAGTCAAATACCGTTTTGTTTTGCAATATACTTTTTAATTTTTTTTTGTGGTCTTTTGGAAAACGTTGTTCGTGCTGTTTTTAGACCCCTCTACCAAGAAATTTGTTTTACATGCACACGTATAAATATTGCGGTTTTTATCCAACACAATTATAGGTTTGAACGTTACTCTCAATTTAGACTTGATATATAGAATGCATGGTATAAGAAATAAATATAAAGAATACTTTTGTTTTATATTTTATTTAGTCATACAGTCATAAAGATAAACAAATATACTACAAGCAAATTCATTATACAGCAAACACCCTACACAATACATATAACATAGTTACTTAAAACATAAATATAATGCATATTTTTCGTTCAGGCATGTAGATAATCAAACACACTAATAAATAAAGAAAATACATGCATAAACCATAGAACATTAATCTCATATAGACCGTTGGTTTTCCCGTTTGAATGGTTTTACACTAGTAATTTTTGGAACCCTTTATAGCTTGCTGTTTGGTGTGAGCCAAGGCTCCGTATTGAAGGCCGTACCTTGATCTATCATTATTTACTTTTATAAATTGGTCCTTGGATAGAGAGTTGTCTCATTGGCACTCATACCACTTCTTCCTATAGCTATTTACTAAATATGCTGGCACAATTTTGTAAAAGGGAATATAGTTGTTGGCTGCCTTACCGTTGAAGCGCCTGTGCTCGCCTAAAATGAAAACAATAATTACTAATTTTTTTTTAAAATAATAAACAATTTTAACGTTCAAATTAAATGTTTTAAAAATTGATCAAAAATGATGATAATTGCTACTTCAAAATGCAAAAAAAAGGATGAAGTTGTATCTAAATGGGTTCTCATTGTTGCTGGCCGTACAGTTATCTATACTTGCTTATATCAACTTTGGATGATTGGGGAATAGTTGTCCCATCTTCTTATTTTTATTATTAACTTTAATAAAAAATACTATGAATTTATTATACCTTCAACATCATTGTTGTTCCTCACTGACATCCGATAGTCAGACCACTGCTGAACAGTAAAGACTGTGTTGTTGAACCAGTTATGTTGAATAAAACCATCAGCTGCTGGATCTGTCTTGAGGCTATTGCAGTTGTTTGAAGCATCTCGGTAAATGCTGATCTGATGTGGTCAGCTGGCATGTATCGTAGAGCTAGTAACTTCCTGATGAAAAGGTGGACGGTCTTCGTACAGTCGTTAGCGGTCTTCAACCCAAATAAATTCTGATTCAATTACCAAAAACAAGTAGTGTGAAACTGTTATAGGTTATCCGAGTACTTAGACTAATGATTTTTGTTTTTCTTTGTTTCATGTAATTTCTGATAAAATAATTAACACATTATATATTCGTCCCGTTTTGTTTTTCTGATATTCACTGTTACATCAGCAATAATAATGGATCATCCTATTTTGGAACAACTAACAGCACAGAACTTCGTTACAATTGTTTGAACTGGAAAACAGTTAATTCGCCTTATGTTCATGACTGGGAAGACCATAACTTCTGCAGAAATCCAAACAAATTTCACAAACCTTGGTGCTATATAAATGCCAATACTTATGATTTTGATTACTATGATATTCCATTGTGTGGTCAGTCATTCAAATCTTGTTCAATATTTACATAATTGAAATCTCAAACTAAATGCGTTTACACTTCTTTTCCCCTGTTTTCGGCTATAATCATTAGAAAAAAACATTCCACATTATGTCTGTGCCTTTTCCGAGTCAGAAACCTGTAGTCCAGTGTTAACGTATGTAGCTGTATATATATTTTTTTTCTGTCGTTAGACAATTAACAATACTCGTGATGTTTTCCTTTCGCATTCCTATAGAAATAAATTGCCGTGTGGGATTAAAAACTTTGTTCATGCAGTTTTTAAACTGATCACTTTAAATTTTCATTTGGGGAAAAAATATTATTCGAATATATGTGTACATCACACATGTCCAATTACAACAAATAGGTTAAAATCAGTATTATCATATTTTTCAAGGAAATTGTTCAGGTCATCCATGCCATAATGGATCTATATGTATAGAAAAACAAGGAGAATTCGCGTGACGATGTAGAGCTGTATTTACAGGTGGACTTTGCAATATTGGTCAGTATTAACAGATATAATGAATAAAAGATAATAAATGTGTGCATATTTCTGTAATTATTTACTTTTGATTTAAAAATAAACATCATTTAGCATTCCTATCACACATTCAAAAGCAATTATCAAGTTACCAAAGTAACCCTCATATACATAATAGTGTAATTTTAGTATAAAACGGTTTTTTTATAAAAAAAAAAAACATATGCATATCAATATTTGCATATCACCACGAATCAATACATAAGAAACATTAACGACATGATCAAATTACATTCGATAAATAATTAAAAAAAATCATTGTAAAACAATGATTTTCAGATAATAACAAAACGATGTCCGTTATAATTCTGATTACCCCAATGTCAAATACAGACGTCATCGTTTACATTTGTTGATACTCACGAAACATGGAAATCTTATATCTCTACATTGCTTTGAGTAAAATAATGATTCTACTAATTACACTCTTCGGCTCTTCGAGGATATAACTTTAGCATTCTATTTGCCGGAGTTCGACGAGGCATAATAATTAACTCCCTTCAAAGAGGTCAAATTCCTGACCTATGACGTACTAACATGCTCATATAAATACGGCCTAGCTACCTGTGAAGCTCATATATTATTTTCCGAGCGGCGAGGTATATGCTTGTAAAAATTTTTCTCTGAGACGTTGTCCAGATTTATGAAATAAAAATTTTAACTGAGAACGTTGTTCCAGTTCTTTACAAACAGAAAGTTATAACTTGAGACGTTGTACAAGTTTCAAATTTAAAGATACCTTTACGCTATCTTTGTTTTTATCACCTGTGTACAGGTGTGTTGTGTACAAATGGCGGACGACGATGTGTTCTCGCTTTCATACTCAGGTTGTGAGGACAATCTTAATTCTGATTTAGAGAGTTTGTTTTGTGAAAATACACAAAATATAAACACTAGGGCAGATTCTCATAATGTTGAGAAACCTACATGTAAAACTAAAAGCAGGGTTATCAAGGGAAGTGCATTACCCACTAAACGGAAGTTGACTCCCGCTAAAGGCCCTAAACAAAAACAAACTAAACGTTCAACAAAGTCTAATGTCGAGGACAAGTTGAAAGATAAGCTAGGGATTGATAATCTCAATAGAAATATAGTTTCTTTAACAGCAGCTTTTCAGAAACATATTACCGGGCCAAACCCGAGCACCTTGACGCATTCCAGTGTTGATACGGAACGTCATGAGAATAGACCACGAGATAATATATCCGTGACACTTAATAAAAATAGACCGGGTGTTGAAAGTAATGAAAGGGTACAAGTACCTACACCCAGGTCAGAGTTGATCAGCTGGGGTGACCATGATATTGGTAGCGACCCAATTCACAATTATGATTTTAATGAATTTGATACTGATTACTTATCAGATAGTTATAACCCTAACATGGGTTTTATAACACCACCTGTAATTGGTGCTAACCCAGCTGATGCTTTTCATAGAGCTTTTAATGAGCCTACTAGTGAAGTAGACAAAGGTGAGGTTTTCGATGAAAACCCTGAAGATACTGAGTGGAACATTCCTCAGCTTAATACAGAGGAGAAAAATGGGCCCAAAATAGGGACAAATCTATCAAAAGCAGTTAATGCTTCCTTGTCTATCAAATCTAGTAAAGATTGTATTACTGAAATAACAAAAAGGCATTTAAGGCCTGACAATTGTTCCTTGATGGTTGTGCCCAAGGTGAATAAAGAGATTTGGGAGAATATCCCCAGGCAAGCACATTCTAGTGATGTGTACCTGCAAGAGGTTCAAAAATCTATGATGGCAGGCATGGTGCCTATTGTTAATCTTGCAAATCAATTGGCCATTAAAAAGGAGCCAATTGATCCTTCTATAGTCAAGAGTGAGTTATCAGACTCCATTAGCCTTATGGGCAATGCCTATTATAGTTTGTCTATGAAATGGCGATATGATATTAGAAGATTTTTGAACCCTAGGTATCAGAGAGTTTGCTCACATGATATTCCAGTTAACCAAAATCTCTTTGGTGACAATATTATGCCAAGAATTAAAGAGCTGGGTGATCCAACTAAGATCCCTATTGGCATTAATAGTTCTCGTTCAAACAGGAGATACATGTCTGGAAGTTTAAACTCTAGAGGCCCTGCTGCAGGAAGCGAACAGCAGCAGCAGGGCAACAGGCCTACTTATCTGAGAGGCCGACCTCAGCAAAGGTCAAGAGGAAGAGGACGTGGTTTCCACCTTCCAAGACGATAAAAGACGTCAATTCTATTTCTAAGGTAAGAAAATTAAAGAAAAGTTTCTGGAAAACAATTACATCTGACAAATGGATACTAGATGTTGTCGAGGGATATAAGATAGAATTCTTACAGAAACCAGTTCAATATCGTAAACCGAAAGCTATTTCGTTTTGTACGAAAGAAATTGAACTTGTAAATAAAGAGGTTAAAACCCTTTTGAAAAAACGAGCAATTAAAAAAATTCATGAAAGTGGAGACGAGTTTATTTCAAACTTATTTCTGGTGCCGAAAAAGGATATTAGCCTTCGGCCAGTCATCAATTTAAGAAAATTGAATGAATTCATTGAGTATCATCATTTTAAGCAGGAAAATTTAACATATGCTTTAGGTTTGATACAGAAAAATGATTTTTGCTGTTCCATAGACATGAAAGATGCTTATTTTAGCATTTCAATTCATGAAAATTTCAGAAACTATCTATGCTTTTACTGGAAAGATGATTTATATAGATTTACGGTTTTTACCATTTGGTATTGCTTCTGCTCCAAGGGTCTTCATAAAAGTGTTGAAACCTGTTTATGCTCTGTTTATACAGAATGGCTTCAGATGTTGTTATTATATTGATGATTCGCTTTTGATGAATCAAGATTACGAAAAATGCTCTAAAGAAGCCTCAATTATGGCCAATGTTATTGAAAAACTTGGTTTTACAGTCAATACCAAAAAATCTGTAGTAATTCCATCTCAACGTATAGTTTTCTTTGGTTTACTTATTGACACTGTCAAATTTAGAGTCTGTTTGACTGATGAGAAAATTGAAAAAATTCTTTATTTTTGTAATTTGATTTTACACCAGAAAAGAATTACCATCAGGTTATTTGCAAAACTAATTGGATTGATTATACATGCATTTAATGCTGTTTTACAAGGACCTCTACATTATAGAAATTTAGAGTGAGATAAGATAGAAAATCTTAAAGGGTCAAACGATTATGATAAAATCATAACTCTGTCTGAAAAAAGTAAATTAGAACTTAATTGGTGGTTAAAAAATGTAAGAAAATTAAATGGAAAACCAATCAAACAAGACAATGTTCTGTTCTGGATAGAAACTGATGCCTCTCTAAAAGGATGGGGTGCTTGTTATGAAAAACAAACAGCTGGTGGTCGTTGGACACATCTAGAATCCATATGTCATATTAACTTTTTAGAGTTATTGTCAGTTTTTTATGCTTTAAAAGCCTTCTGCTCAAAATGTAGTCAATGCCACATTGGAACTAAATCAGATAATTCTACAGCAGTTTCTTACATTCAATTTATGGGCGGTATGACATCTGAAAAACTTGACACTTTAGCCATTGAGATATGGACTTGGTGTTTAGATAGAGATATCTTTCTAACAGCTCAGCACATACCGGGAAAAAGTAATTTACAAGCTGATAAATTATCAAGAAACTTTTCTGATAATCATGAATGGAAACTTAGCGAACCTATTTGTAGTAGGATTTGTTCACAATTATTTACTCCAAATGTGGATCTTTTTGCATCTAGACATAATGCTCAAATGAACAAGTTTGTATCCTGGATTTATGATCCAGAAGCAATGAGTACAGATGCCTTTACTTTGTCATGGACAAATTTTGAACCATACATTTTTCCTCCTTTTTCTCTAATAGGGAGAGTTCTGAATAAAATTTCTGCAGATACAGTACAAAGAGCTATATTGATTGTGCCATTTTGGCCTACTCAAAATTGGTTTTCTTTACTGATTTCAGCTTTGATTTGTAATCCTATTAGATTACCAAGACACAAAGATCTTCTCTACTTGCCACACACAATGGAGTGTCATCCACTGTCAAGAAAACTTGTACTTGTCGCATGTGCTGTATCAGGAAATCACTGCAAAATTCAGGATTATCAAGATTCGAAATATCTATTATCTTGTCCTCATGGAGGCCAGCAACAGTTAAACAGTATCAGTATTGTTGGAAAAAGTGGACAGTTTGGTGTCATGAACAATATACCAGTATGTTTCGACCGTCTGAAATAGACGTTATAAAATTTCTAACCACTTTAGTGAGGAGAAAGTTGTCATATTCTCTAATTAATACATTTAAATCTATGTTAGTTCAAACTTTGATATATTTTGGTGTCACTTGGGTGAATAACCCAGTTTTTCTACCTAAGTTTTTGAGAGGATATTATAATTTAAACCCTCCAAAACTAAAATGTACTTTTACATGGGATGTCTCTAAGGTTATAAATTTTTTAAGTTCTTTAATGCCTTTGGCAAATTTATCATTAAAGATGCCTACGTTGAAAGCTATAGCACTTGCGGCACTTACAACTGCTTCTAGAGCTCAAACTTTAAGTGCACTAGACATAAGATACATGGGAAAATATATTGATAGGTACATTTTTTATATTCAAAAGGTTCTAAAAACCTCTAGGCCAGGAGTGCCTTTACCACAAATTTATTTTATCAAGTATGATAAACCAGAGTTATGTGTATATCTAACTTTAGAAGAATATGTCAGGAGAACAAGGAATGTTCGTAAATGTAACAATTTGTTTATTTCATACAGAACTTTTAATAGCGTAACAACCAGCACTTTAGCTAGATGGTTTAAAATGGTTTTGAGACTTTCAGGAGTTGAACATTTTTCCGCTCATTCATTCAGGAGTACTTCAACATCTGTTGCGTATGGATCTAGTGTTTCTTTGAAAGAAGTTATGAACACTGCTAATTGGTCAAGTAGTAGGACCTTTTATAGATTTTATCATAAGGAAGTTATCCGAGATAATAAATTTGCTCATGCTGTCCTGAACGATGATAATTAATATTTTGAGTATAGTGTGAACTTTGAGTACAGCTATTGAACATTGATTAGTTATTGAACTTTAATGGACTTTAATTTTGTGAAATGAATCAAAATGATTTTGTTATTTGTAGATTTTGTTGAATTAACAGTAAAGTTAAATGTTATTTAGTTTTCTGTTTATCTACGCCTTGATTAGTTTATGACAACTCTTTGAACATGCTAAAGTTATATCCTCGAAGAGCCGAAGAGTGTAATTAGTAGAATGGACTCTCATCCAAGCATAACTTGGAATGTGAAGGATGAGAGTCATTCTAGTAATGGAGCCTGAGGCTCAAGAGGATATAACAATTACCCACCCAGTTTTTGAGGGTATTATTATGCCCATCCCATGAGATGTGGTTGCATAAACAAACTTTAAAAATATGAGCTTCACAGGTAGCTGGGCCGTATTTATATGAGCATGTTAGTACGTCATAGGTCAGGAATTTGACCTCTTTGAAGGGAGTTAATTATTATGCCTCGTCGAACTCCGGCAAATAGAAAGCTAAAGTTATATCCTCCTGAGCCTCAGGCTCCATTACTAGAATGACTCTCATCCTTCACATTCCAAGTTATGCTTGGATGAGAGTCCATTATATGAAACTAAACCATTTTTGCAATTAATTAAACAAATTGTATATGAGAGGAAGACCAGAGTGTTATTTCAAGATGCCATCTGGTACTTTTCTAAAATAACAAAAGAAATCAATAAAAATGATATGTATCGTATATTGTATAATGTTCCTGTTTACATAACTGATTCTTTTTAAAAAGAAAATGGAATATATTCTAAAATATGACTGCGTTATATTGGATTAAATATATTTTAGTTTTAACCTTGTTTTCTTATTGATGACTTGTAATTGTATTTGATAAGTAATTTCACTTAAGATTTATGTTTCAGTATTTGAAAGAATTTTTGTTTGATTTTAATGTATTTGAATTAGCTCTTGTCACGATAAAGCTTTTTTGTTCTGATTCGGCGTAAAGAAAATCAATCAATTATTTGATAATCTGGTTTTGTTTTATTTTTCCTATCTTTAAAAAAAGATAATATCCATTAGCGACCTGAATTTGCCAACATCAATCCATAGTTATCCCTGTTTCAATGCACATACAGTGGTGCACTATTGTATTTTGAGTTTGTTTTACAATTGCGCATTCAATACACTAATTTGTGTAATCGTTTTTGTTTTTGTTTTAGATATAGACGAATGCGCAAGCAATCCATGTTATTATGGAGGTGTATGTACAGATACAATAAATGCTTACACATGTGGGTGTCCATCGGGTTTAACTGGATCAAATTGTTGGAGTGGTTTGTATATGAAATATTCACACTTTCCAAACAATACCAGTTGCAAGGTGAACATGTTTAACGCAATGACGATTGGATCATAGTCATGATAATCTTTGATACAGATAATCCATACCGGTTGATAACTCGAACATGCTCGATATTGAATAATTCATTTTAACTTAAACAGAATAGACGAAATATGTATATATATGTTATGTGTACAGTATGAATAAAGGCAACAGTATAATTACCTTTTCAACTGATCGGACGGAGCTTACATTTTAATTTGCATAATGACAGTCTATTTGAAGATTTGCGTGAAAAGAATGATTGTCGTTATGATTATTACTGATTTCTAATCACCTATCAGTGTCACCAAAACATAACATAACATATAGTGTTTACATATTTTAACCGGATCAATGACCAGAACTGGACACTTCATTAATGAGGTTATCCCAAAACACCTGTCCATACATAGACTGGTCTATAATGAGCGAACGGGTTAACCTCCGCCCAGTCCAGTGAAATAAATCATGTAATATATCATGTTTATTCTCCTGAACTATGTGTTGGTTTCATAAGAATGATCGTTGACTATGATATAGAGCTATATATATGTGTGTGTGTAATGCAGTTTATAAAACGAGCAACTTGCAAACTTAATCGTCTTCGGATAAAAACTTAACTGTAAACAAGTCTATTGGTTGAGGCAAAATATTTGGCTTTAAACATGTGACAGTGTTACAACTTCTTGTTCGTATATAATAATATTCCATCGGTATCGTTTATAAACCTCTTACGACTTTTATTTGAAATAAAACAAAACAATCGATATAAAATCTATTTTTGCTCGGCACAGTTTGAAAATAGATATTTATGTGTTGCTTTGTGTAGTTAAATGTGTTCAACTCATATTATATTAATAATCGAAGAGAATACACACAGGTTATTTTAAATAATCTTTTTTTTTCATATATAGATATAGACGAATGTTAAAGTAGCCCATGTCAGAATAACGGAACTTGTATAGATCAGTTCAGGAAATACAAATGTATCTGCCACAGTGGCGATTCCGGGACCCGCTGTTAGATTAGTAAGTGCTTTATAAGTAGGCATTCGAAGTACAAGACAAATATATGTTCATGATTTTTTTAAGTTACTATATTTAGGAGTAATATTACTATGTTTATGTTCACTAAAAGTATTTATTAATTTCTCATTTTGAAAAACTGTGTAGAATTTATCTTTGTTTCCTTTGTTTAAAAAAAAAACTGCTTACATGATTTTTTTTATCCTGTCCATGTCTACAGTGAAAGTTAACATAAAATTCAAATTGCATATAAGATAATAGCTATCAATGGAAGTAAACTAATCAAACGATGATTACCTGCTTTGTTCCTAATAACAAGCTGTATTAACTATGTTGCCTCAAAATCTTTTTTTTTTATAGATTCACCAAATAAAAAAAAAATACTATACTACATTGAAACATCCAGATATGTTAATAACTCAAATTTGTTTCACATCAATAAAATGTAGAATTAATATCCTTCAACTGTGATATTCAAGAGACTATTGGTTTTTCCTTTTAAACACGACACCGGATGTGACGTAATATGGTTTGATGATATTACACCTTTATGCATGTCGTTTACGTATTTGTATTTTTTTAGCGTTGTAATATTTAGCATATCTTTGGATGTTCTATTTCAATTAAAAAGGGTGAACATTCCTTTTAACGACCAGCCTATTGAAGACCAACAACATATTTTCGCATTATGTTTCGAGAACAAATAACCTATGAAAGTTGAATATTTAGAAAACCGAACAATGTTCTCTATGTTTATACGACGACGTTGATCAAACAACACCAATATTTAACCAATTCATTAATTGATGATATTATTACGGTTAAATTCGTTAGATTAAGAAAATTGTCAACAACATCTAAAACTGTTATCATCTTGAAACAAAATGACTTAATAAAGAAGCCCGAACATGTCCAAACCGCATTGACTCATTTTTTTGTGCACCTAGATTAAAATAATTTTAACAACGTAATATTGTTAAGTTTAAGTTAATGAAAATGTCTTGTGATTTTGTCATATTTCGTTTTTACTGTTCATTGCAGATAGAAAAAAGAAGTATTAGACAGTAGATATTTAATCAACAACAAATGATTTGATTTTTATGTCTAACATTGTTTGCTACATCTAATATATAAAGTGCATCTACACAACATTAAACAATTTATTCAGTGAAAATAAAGTGTGCATGAAATCAATCTGTGTAGAGCTAAATGCATCGACAAGCAAAAGCATTTACTGTGGATACATTTATTTTTGTGGGTACCAATTTTCGTAGATTAAGGAAAACTTGCATATATGTGGATATTTAACTTCGTTTCGAGGTTTTGCTGAAGTCTTCATACAAACATATAGAAAATGTGTCATTGTTGAAAAATGTATTTCGTGATTTAACTGTATCAACGAAATCAACGAAAATTGATACTCAACGAATTAAAATGAATTCCCAGAAACACATAAATAAAGCAAGTGTATAAAAATGCACAGAAAGGAGAATTGATAAATGTAACAGTTGTTAAAAGATGTTCAACTCCAATGAAACGATTCAGAAAAAGGAAAACAAGGTGTGCAAAAAAAAAAAATGAACGATACCTAGTTTATTGTATTAGTCTCCTTTGAAACCTGCAACACCGAAATACGAATCTGTATTCAAACTAACCCTCTCAGAAATAACTGTGAAGTGTCGACATTGGAAAGTTAAACGCATCACGTATGTCATTAAGTATTAATATTATGCTAGAATGCATATAATATTTATTTTAGTTTTATTATTTCAGGATCTGAATTATTTGTTCCTCCAACTATTATCATACCAACAAATAAAACCATTCAAGAAGGTACACCTTTAGTTGACATTACCTGTTTTGCAGAAGGCATTCCTCCTCCGGAGATAACATGGAGAGCCGTAAACGTACGTATTCATCGATTATAATATTGTTTTCACACTTTTACGTCGTGCAGTCAAAAGATAAGATTTTTGTTTTAGTTAAGTTAACTACTTTTTGGATTTTTGAAAAATTATGTTTTTGTGATGATGTTTTTGGGTTCGGTTGACAGTTTTGACTTTTCCCCTCTTAATACTACACTTCCACACAATCTTAGCAAATACATGTTTTCCAATGTAGTTAATTGGTTGTTTACAAAATCTGACTGCAAATTCAATTGTTGCAAAAAAGGAGCAAAATATATCAAAGAGACATTCAAACTCACAAGATGAATATAAGCTGACAACGCCATGGATAAAAAGAAAAAGACAAACAAACAACGGTTAACAAAAGTAACATAGAAAACAAGGACTTACAAATACAAACCCTACTAAGGCTGATCATATGTGATCCGGATACACTGGTAAAATAGCTACGGACGTTTCACGGATGTGGTAATAAACGTCCGTAAAACATCCGTAATACGGATGTATTACGGATGATACGGTTACGTCCGTAAAACGTCTGTAAAAAACATCCGTAAAACGTACGTGTGAAAACTGATGTAAAACGGATTTTCCGTTTCACGGACGTTTCTTAAACATACGTATTACGGACGTTTCTGCAACATCCGTATTACGGCTATATCTTATTCAAAGATGTAAAAGTACCATGCATGATATATGCACGACGGCGAATACATGCATAAAGTGATAAAGTAAAATTCTTAACTTGCTTTCAACATTCTGCATGCCAGACATACATGTGTATAGTGAATCTCTGCTTCAAGCCTATAACTTTTAATATTTGCATAATATGAGTACATATGAAGTGATTTTTTTCCGAAAAGACCACATGATTTAATTAAAAGTATGAAATATTAAAATAATTAACTGACAATGTCCATGACTGATTTATAATCCTTTTCTCCAGAGCTTTTTTTTTATATACTTCATTTGCATAGGATTTTTCAATGAAATGCAGAAAAACTTGTACTTTATGCAATGTTAACTGTACATGAAAACGTTTCAATTGATGCACTACAACACAGAGGCATCATTATAGAGGAAAGGGTTAAATATAGCAATGTAATGAAAAGTGTATAGTAACAGGAACATATATATTGATATACTGTCATGACTGTTCCCAGGTAGTAATTAAAAAAATTAGATGGAAAGCTTCTTAACAACAGTCACGATGATTCAACAGTTTTCTCATTCTTTCATATAATAAATAGATAGTGAGTTTCTAAACGCTGAATTGTTTAATTGCTTCTTGATGTTCATCATGAACATCCATTTATTTAATTTAAGATATGGTTGTACTTTTCCATCAACCATTTTAAAACATATCTTCCAAAAAAAATCTAGAAAAGGAGTCAACTTGTGAGTGAAATTATATAAAATTAAAACAATGTTAATTAAAAAAAATATCTTTTTCCTGTATGTAAGGTCAAATAAAAAAATATGTGTGTTTCTTATTTCCGCAACTACCCTATATTTTAAGCTTAGAAATAGCCTACCCTAAAGTTTTTTTGATTTATCAATAAGCACTGTTAAAATCAGAATTTCTCTTCCATCAGTCCATAGACTCAATGAATAAAAAATTGTAAAATAAGAAAAATCCCCTACCTATCCTATTTTTTCAAAGATGTAATAGGAATCACACATACTATTTCATTGGCCTAATTAAGAAATAAATGTAATTGAATTGAAGATTTTATTTTTAAAAGCTTGTCCTTACAATATTAAGTTGAATACAAAGAGTGCTTGGTGTCTTTCCCACAATCAACTAATGATGGATGGCTAATTAATTGCCATGAATGCAGTTAAAAGAATATAAAAATCTAACATTTAACCTTATTTGTAACCCTTGAGTAAAAATGACTGGATGTATATATATTTTGTACAAGGCTGAATTAAAATTACCGCATACCTGATTTCTTCAACTGAGACCAATGGAAATAGACCTGACTGTTGTCAATACTTGATTGTTGATCATTCTGATTATCTGTCCAAGTACAAAACTATGCTAACAAGAAATTGCACATGAGCATATAGAAAGTACTTGAAAAGTTTCAAATTGTTTGATGTCTGAAGTAGTTTCTATCCTGTCCAATGAGGATCATAAGATTTAGGGGGAAGGAAACACTCTTATCGTGTTTAAATCACGACAACCAATGCAATAGTCACATGGTGTTACTTCGTCCCTTATACCCGCCCTTATATTAAAGCCCTTATACAATGCATCTGAGACTTCTATAACCTCAGACTATAACATAGTGTTATAATAGTCGCAATATATATGTAGAATAATGCCGGTAACATTATAACTTTATCATACATTTATTCTCCTTTGGTGTGGAATAAAAGCAAATTACCTGCTTCTATTTTATTAAGTGGTGTTTCAAGTAAGCATTTGTGAAAACAGAACTATTTAAAGTATTTTTTGGGCAAGATAGAAAATTACAGTACAGGGCCTTTTGGTGTAGGTCTATTGTTAATGATGAAATTGAAAGAGGATATCAATTATGAATTAATTTATAACCAAAAATCTAATTAAACGAGAAAAACCAGAGAATAAAAGATCATATGAAAACAACAATAACTTACCATTACACATAAACTGACTGATCCAGAAATTTTCATAAAGGGGTGGGGGCACTGACTGTTAAAAAGCAGGCCTCACTAGTCATGCCAGTGGCGGATACAGATATTTTCATAAGTGGGGCCCACTGACTGCCTAACTGAGGGTCCCGCTCTGGTCATGCTTCAGTGATTTCCTATATAATCAACCAAATTCCCCCCTGGCCCCCCTCTAAATCCACCTCTGCATGCTTAAGTGATAATCCCTATACAATCAATCAAATTTTTCCCACAAAAAGGGGAGGGGCAGGGTGCACTAAATTCGCCTCTGTGTGCAACATGAACATCCAAAATACATGAATGAACTCAAGTAGTGATAGTAGTGAACAGTTCGGAACTTCCCGGGGCTGCTCAACATGTGGCAACCTGCGTCTTAGTATAATTGCAAATTTAGTAAGTAAAATTTTGATTTGATTCGACATTTTGACCAGCATGATAACATAAGGGACTGACGACATCATAAGATCGATGTAGGATAAAAAAAAATTAAATAAAATAGTTTGGGGGTGGGGTGGGTGGGTAAAACTTGCTGCAAGTTTTGTTTATCCAACATCAATTTTACATATGTATCAAATCAATGTTTCCCAAATTAAGTGAAAAAGGGGGGGGGGGGGGGGGGGGGGGGGGGGGGGTCAGTGTATTATCCTACATTGAACTTTTGATGTCGACTCGTCCCTAAGATCTGGTGAGCTTTTCGTTGAATATAGGAGATAGTGATTAAAGTATTTGCAAGCAATGTTCATTAGTTGAAAATTATAAAACAAAATATATTGTTTAACCTTGGACCAATAGATCAAGTCCAAAATTTAGCCATTTCAAGGATCGATCACTTATACTTTTTTGTTATTTAATGTTATTCAGGGTTATATCTGGTCTATATACCAGCTTTGATAAGTGTTTGGTATATCTATAAATTTTCACTTCGTACTATGAACATCAACATTATTTATTTTGTAATAATATTTCCTTTCTGTATTGGTACTGTACACGTATACCTAACAACAAAATTATTTTCATTTACCTGTGTTTAAAGTTATTGCAAATGGTTGGTATTTTTGTTCGAGCATATTGTTTTTCTTTAATTGTTTAACATTTCTTACCGATATAACATGTTACTTTTATTATTCTTCCCTTAGTTTATTTATTTTGTATTCAAAATTATTTATTTTGTAAAAATATTTCCTTTCTCTATTGGTACTGTACAGGTATACCTAACAACAAAATTATTTTCATTTACCTTTGTTTAAAGTTATTGCAAATGGATGGTATTTTTGTTCGAGCATATTGTTTTTCTTTAATTGTTTAACATTTCTTACCGATATAACATGTTACTTTTATTATTCTTCCCTTAGTTTATTTATTTTGTATTTACATTGTGTCATAGGTCAAATTTATTTGTTCAGTGTATGTTCAATCGCGTTAATATGTCCTTTGATTGAGTTAAGCTATTTCAGTTGATATTTATAGTGTGTCTTTCTTTGTAGTGATGTTACACTATTGTTTCAGAAAAAGGGTGAAGGTTTGGTACCATTAAAACGTTTAAACCCGCTGCATTTGTTTGCACCTGTCCTAAGTCAGGAATCTGATGTTCAGTAGTTGTCGTTTGTTGATGTGGTTCATAAGTGTTTCTCGTTTCTCGTTTTTTATATAGATTAGACCGTTGGTTTTCCCGTTTGAATGGTTTTACACTAGTAATTTTTTGGGGCCCTTTATAGCTTACTGTTCGGTGTGAGCCAAGGCTCCGTGTTGAAGACCGTACTGTGACCTATAATGGTTTACTTTTATAAATTTTGACTTGGATGGAGAGTTGTCTCATTGGCACTCATACCACATCTTCTTATATCTATTATAAGATGATTCCTAATAATTATGATTACAAAAGAACTTGACACGGATTCTTAACAGAAGGTCTGTCCGATTAGTAAAATTTCGAATGCACTTATTATAAATGAATACATAAGTGACCCCCACCCCCCTTAAGTCTCCAAGACTGATAGACTCCTTAAGCCAATTCTGTAACCAAGAGCATTCCTATGTTTATATTTTATTTATTATTGAGTTACTGTTTAACCTTTAATTCTTCTCTGATTAGAGCTAGGATTTGTATATAGTAATAATATACAAATCCTTGATAAAAGTAATCCTCGTTTGTCAATTTTCCATAATTCCGCGGCACCACCCCCTCAACAAACAGTCTTGTATTTAATTCTGAATAGAACAAAATGTAAAATAAGTGAATAAGTTATAGATTAAATAATAAATAAATAATTAAATATTCTTTATTCAGTTTTTTCTGTATTCTCACTTCTTCCAGAGACATGTACATGTATGTCTCTGATTTTTCATAGTCTAATATCAAGGATTTGTAGAGTATACAAATCCTTGATTATAACAGAGGCATATAATACTCACTTCTGAACTTTTTTGTAATTATTTTCTATACTTAAATCCCCATTCTTGATTCCAGACCGGGTTCCGGACTAACTTTCATATACGTATATGATCGTAAATGTACGAAAGCTTGGCACGTCGAATACGAAAACCCGGAAATATTTTCTCCGTTGCCGTTTTTTATACTATGACGAAAAATCCATGGACGCTCGTCTGCTGCTGAATTCATGTTTTACAGTTTAACAAGGATTTGTATAGTGTCACTGTTGTACAAATCCTTGAGTTTGAAGAATGGAAAGCTTTTTATTATAGTCAGATAGATAATACAAAGAACTCTGGTTTTTCAAAACCGATGGGTCAAAAAGTTATTATGAACAGATAAATTGAAATGGATTGCTTGTCGATTAACTGGAAGAAACCGGGGAACGAAAGAAAGTTGTGTTTCTCTTAACGGATTACGTACCCACTATGTTGTACTTGGAAAGCGCAACGAAAGGTAAATATTATCATGCACATATTTAAGAAGATGCTAGTGCTATACTTTTCACGAAAAAACATTTGACTTTATAAATGTCATCGCATGCAAACCCGTAAATCAGTCAAAGATTGTCAAGAACGGACGCAAGTCAACTCGACCAATGGCAAAACGCTCTACTTTTTTAACAACACGCCTCCCTTTATAAAAATATCCCACTCTTGTTAAGGGAGCTACCATGTGAGCTTATTGGGGGGTGGGGTGTGTTATTTGAAAAATATGCGGAACTAGAGTTCTGTCAACTTATAAGTTAAAAAAAGCTAGGATTTATGTAAAGAATTACCAGGAACGGAAATAGTGAAAAATTAACTGGCAGGACAGAGATTTCAATTAAAAAAAAAATGCAGGATAACATTCTTATCCTAGCCCCCTCCCCATAAAAATCAAGTGGTGGCTTCCTTACCAACTTGCCCCGCTTTTAAAAAAATTGCCCCACCTATGAAAAGGGTTAAATCCTTAAAATCTACTCAAGCCAACAATGGCAACTCGCCTAACTTGGGTAAAATCCAAATAAATATAGGATATAAAAAAAATAAAGGTCTGCCAACTCGCCCGTATTTACTTATCTACCCAAAAATTAGAATACACTGATACAAAAAAATCGAAATTTGATATATGATATTTATTGATTTAAAATGATGTTTCACTTCTTAAAATATGATTGTAGATTCATTATTTATTATTATGTAATTTATGTATTTATTTATTGTATCATAATCTATTTGATTTTTTTTTTAGCTGACTCAAAATCATGCTGTTTGGGCCCCCTGGTTGTACATAGGAAGTGGACTCCTCGAGAAGATGAAAGGTCTGCTTTACATGTATGTAATGTAAATATAAAAATAAGAAAATGTGGTGATTGCCAATGAGAAAATAGAGGAATTTTTAAAAGTGTAAATTCACTTGTTTTTCAATCCTAATAAATCTGTCATATTGTAATGATAGTAATGTTTAAATTACGTAATTATTTTCAAAACAAAATATTGTTTACACCAATGAGAAAAGACAACTCTCCACCAGAAATCAAATGACATTGAAGTTAACAACAATAGGTCACTGTACATCCTTCAACAATGAGCAAAGCCAATACCGCATAGTCAGGTTTTAAAGACCCTATATGAGAATCACAAATTTGTAAATCAATTCAAACCAGAAAACTAACAGACTAATTTATACAATGTAATATATAAAAAACAAAGAACCAAAAAAACAAAATATTATAAACAGCAACAAACGACAAACTGAACCACTGAATTACGCTAACAGGCTTCTGACATGGGACAGACACATTCAAAAGGTTGTGGGTGGGGCTAGACTAGTAGTTTGTGGTGCTAAACCAACCACCTTAGCTGGGATATTGGTGTGAAAAGGGCTTTTAAAGCAGATTTATACATCCCAAAAAACTAAAAAGACTAAGTATAGATCTGAGAGTACTCCCAATTGCTAACAGCTAGTTCAAAGCCAATAACAAGGTACATGTATTTACCACCAAACCTTGTCTCGTTTAGTCCATTTCTCAGATATAACCTTATATCAAAAACTAGTTCAACTTTTGGTATAATTTAAACATTTTTGAATGACTTAAAATTTCAAAAAGTATCATGATTATTAAAATAACTTGATGGTTAGTTGATGCCCAAAGATTGGCATTATAAATCATGACATATTCAGAGATCCAATTATACATGTATATAACCGCTTTTGTTCATCCCTTCATTCAAGGGTCATATGGATTTTATATGATGGATTAGATCATTAGAACATTAAAATGATTAAATACTTTGATTTTTTATAGTCATTTTTATACGCCTGTCAAAATTTTTACGGGACATATTATGGTATACAAATGTCCGGCCGTCTGTCTGTCTGTCTGTCTGTCTGTCTCTCTGGCGTCCACATGTCGCACTGTAACTTGAGAACCACTTATCCAAATTTAATGAAACTTAACATAGTTGTTTCTTATGATGGTCAAACTATCTGCATACCTTTTGGTGAAAATAAGATTTAAACTTTCGTAGTTACAGGTAGAGAGGCCAGGCCTATTTATTTACAGGGAATATATTGTCATTTATGTATGTTATTTGATAAAGCTCCTTAAGACAAACATTTTGAGCTATTACTTGTCTTAATCGGATATATGGTTTAAAAGTTACGAGTGTTCAAAGTTTCCAATTCATCCCCCCTTTTTTTATCCAAGATGGCCGCCATTTTATAGACATTGAAGTCCCTTTTAGAAGGTTAATATTGATCCACATTGACATATATCAACCACATACTGCTTGTTTTCTGACAGTGTATACCACATTCTATTATAATACAGTTCAGAGTTGTCCATGATATGCTCTCAAAAAATTTAACAGCCATACAAATTTCCATAAAGTGCTGTTTTCTGCCTTGCATAATGGGACACAATAACCATATAGCTCTATCAATTATCAAAAACGATGGTATGCATATAACATTATAGATTGATTTCACCCTGCAACTCATCACAAATGGTACAATTATGAGAAATTGGACAAGTAGGTTGAAGGACATAAAAAAAAATAAGGCTCAGTTTGCACTCCCAGCCTCTTTGACATTAAAATGATGAATGGCACCGAAGTCAATATTACAACAATAAGTATTGTAGTGTCCAATGGTAGCACTAAAATGAAAATATCTCATAAACTACTAAAGATGTGTTCATGAAATTTTTCATGAGATTAAAACAGTTATCAATGCATGTGATGGTTATTTCTTTGTACCTTAAAGAGCGAAAAAGGCGACCATTTTAATCAAAATGGCCGCCAATTTCATAACTTTTGAATGAAATTTATACAATTTTTAGTCCTACTCTCATATTTCTTGACCGATTTTTGTAATGCTGGTATCAAATTGTTTGTCTTAACACAAGGTACCAATTTTGGAATGAATTGTGACAATACAACTCAAAATGGTAGCCATTTTGATTCAAAATGGCTCCCATTTCGGAGTTTTTCTGTTTCGATTAAACATTTTTCATCAATACTCAGTCATTTCTCAACTGATTTTTGCAATGTTGGTATCAAATTGTTTGTTTTAATACAAGGTATCAGGTTTTGAATGAATTATGACAGTTGAACTCTGAATGGTGGCCATTTTGATCCAAAATGGCTCCCATTTGAAGGTAATCCAAAGTTTTTACATCACGATCTATGTTTTATCTTCATTATTCTCTCATTTTTCAGCTGAGTTTTGTAATATTGGTATTCAACTAAATATCTTAACACAAGTTATCAAACTGGCAGCAGGAATTGACTACCCATCCTGAGACTGAGTTCATTTGTAAAAAACATGCACATGGCATATCAAATTATGCATTTACATGTTGTATATTTCATCCTGAATATGCTTGAAATATTTGCCACTGGATGTTACTGGAGCCAAATAATAAAATGTCATTATGTTATTGATTCATCGACTGAAACAAATTATGCCTGATAAATGTGATATTTGATGATTTCATGAAAAAAAATTCCAGCATATAATGTATTTTATTTTTTTAAACAGCTCTAATAAGTTCACTACTAGCACTGTTGTATGCCTGCATCATCATTTTCTTCATCAATAACACATCAATTGGATAATTCTGTTGAAGTTGTACCATCAGTGCATCACTGAATCATTTGAAGTTGTACCACTACTGAGTCCGAGATTCCTCAAGGTTCTATTGATAGGTTACCATTCCATGACATTTTTCCAAATGTGTAATGCAATTGCTGGTCAAGCTTACATCTATGGGATCCAGACTAAAACATCACAAGAAAAAAAAACCAAAGTTATTAATATGCTATACTTATTTATTAAGATAAAGTTTATATTAAATCATAGTAATATTAGCAGCAATAGTATGAAATATATATGACTACTACACAGAAATTTGTGATATCTGTTTACATAAATATATGAAATAGCATGTAAACACATGATTTCATAAACCCTAGACAAAATAGGTATTGTAATATTTCTTATATTCAGAACAAATAGTATCATAATTTGTTAAAACCCAAGTTCTTCCACCTGAATCTTTTGCGTTAACTTCGAAATCTGAACAGAAAATAGAAATATTTTCCACAACACTAATGTCATCTTTTTGTGGCCATTTAAACAAATTGCCCATATTTTGGGATGGACACAAAACTTTTACCTGAACCAGTAAATCATTTTTAACAGATAAAATTTGACCTGGATACCAGGTATCAATATATGCTACAGCAACATACTGTCCAGCTTTCAAAGCTATGGATTTTGGAGTATATGTTTCTGAAGGTTTGCTAACAACAAAATCAGTTTCTTCTACATTATCATGATTTTGACTCTGATAATTAGCTTTATTACTGTTTGATTTTCTTGGTTTTTTCTGTACTGGCTCACAGATTGAGCTTTATACAAATGAGTTCTTTTTGTTTTTCCATAATTTGCTCCCTTTCTTCTTTTGATTTGATACAAAATATAATACATGCATCTTTGGTTCCAGATTGTGCATTGTTCACATTAATATTCAAATGTATAAGAACTTTCAAATTAGAAATAAGCTCTGCTAAAGAAAATGAAATATTATTAGAAGAAAATTGTAAAAGTGTTTTATGTTCAACATTCATGTGTAAAACTTTTTTCCTAAACTTAAGTTGAGTTTTTACCGCTTCAATCTTTTCATTTTGAGTTAAGTTAACTAAAAATTTATTAATGTCTTCAATATTTTACCAAAGACCACCTATGTTCTGAATGTCTTTTGAAATTTTTTCAATTTCTTGCTGATTTTGCAATTGTTTTTTTAATTTATCTGCCTCTCTTTTCTTAAGTAATAATGAATGTTGATTTTTTATTTCAATCTTTCTTTCTTTAAACTGTTTAATGATCTCTGGTGTACGTTGTCTTGCTATTTTAAAATATTCAGATTTTTTTTCACTTTCTAAATTATTCAACCTCTTAACTGTTTTGTTGTTAGCAAACAAAATAATACCTTCCAGTGCAATTAAATTGGCATTTGGTTTTTCCCTTTGAAGCCTGTCTAAGTTTTCAAAATCTCTTTCCGAAATAATATTGGTAGTAGGAACTGATTTGCTTTGTTCTCTTAAATTTATATCAATCCCATCAGTTTTTTCATTTAATATTCCTCCAGGAAGACAGTCACTTAACTGTCTCTCTAGAATTAACTGAAAGTTTAATAAAATAATTTGAAGAGCTTCAGTAGTAAGAATGTTGAGTTCTTCGTCTTCAACAGCAAATAAACAACCAAAAATTTCATCAATATTAGTATAGTTTTTATACAATATGTTTCCTTGGACTAAATCAGTAGCATCTTGAGAATAAATCTCTAAAAAACCTTTAAATTGTTCCCACACCTGATTTAAATCTAAGATATGATCTGCATTTTCTATAATACGCCACAAAGGACCAGTAAATAACTTGTCAACTATTCCAAAAGCTCGACAACCAGCCAAATACATTGGATTTTTAACATCATTAGCAACAGCTTTTAATAAATTATTTCTATTCTCTTTTTCAAAATACAAATCAATAAATTCATAAATATTATCTTTGTGAAAAAACACAGATGCACCCATAGCAAAAAGCAAATTAATACGATGACCGTGAAAAGTGGTCAACTTAAGATCAATGTTATTATCACTCAAAAATGTTCGAAACAATGAACCGTAACCAGACTTTTCATCAGCACCTGGTACACAAAGTTTGCAGCAAGCTCTAATAAAATCAGTTGTTGACAAACTCCATTTATTTATTTATATATATCTATTTCACTTAGGACTATATTTTATGTTAGGGCTTATTTTCGTTAACACCGGACTATATAGTCAAGCAGACCTTTCATGTGTATCACGTGATTAGGCACCTATTGAAATTTCACAGCTGAGTTTGAAATCAGTCGACACATGGCCATTGAATAAAGCACACGCTTGTGCGGAGTCTAGAGTTGGTAAAAGTAGCAGTTGGGTATTATAATTGTCAGTTTAGGACATGGATATCCCAAGGCTTATTATTACAACACTCAGGTAAGACATTTTTACTTATTTATATCGTTCATTGAGGTCTATTTTGCCGTCGAGATGATATTTCTTACTCGCGGTCCAAAATGTCGGAAAATTGCTGTATCATGCAAATGTATAGATAAAGTAAGTAATGTTTGGGTTCAATATTTATTTTGCAGGGGTTTTTAGGCCCGGTTTTGGTGTGCGTACAGCACGTAGTAAATACCGACGACTGGTCGGTGATATATGGTGTCGGAGATACAAAGGGTGTTACTAGTAATATGGTTACAACTCGATGTTTGCTGATATCAATTACAACGCCTGGAGTCGGTGAAAATATCCGTTATAAATATACAAAGAAGTCCGTTTAAATATATGTTAAACGAATCGAGCAGTCCGTGCAGTATTATGCAGTTTCAAGTCGTCATTGCTCATTGAAGTTATCATTGCCGTAAAAGTATAAAGTCTAGTGTTCTTTTCATCAATTTAGAATCAACCAAAAATGTGTGAAAACAGTTATTTTCTGTCCGTTTTATATTAAAAGAAATTCAAGGGGAACAACCCAAAGTTATTCTACAGTACGTGCAACGTTCAACCTTTACCGGGAAGTGTGCAGAGTGGATGGAGGTGTGCGGACTGTAATTGTTTAATTTCATTTTGTTTATTTCACAACATTATATTTAGTTCTGTTTTGTGTGTGTTTATTTAGTTACATTTGCATGTATTCACTTCATTATTTCATTTATGTTGAATTTACTTTACTTTTGTTTTGTTTATTAAATTTATATTTAAATTTAGTTTTGTATAACATTGGCCACTTGACAATCCAAAGAACTTAATTCTTTACAATGGTGGCAGCAGTGGGATTGTCACTGTGCCAATTGTCATATTAGGAACATTGTCAAACATACAAGAGGGAACATTTTTGTTGAACATTTTATTTGAATTTTGTGATTATTATTTTTGTTATCATTTACATTTACTTTGATTTATTATTATTTGTATTGTGCAGCATGACAAGTGGATTACCCGCTTGGGTTGCAGATTTACTAGAGAAGGGAGAGAAGGTGGAGACATGTTTGGAACTGTTAAGAAACATGCAGGCTACAGAGAGGGAAGAGCGAGCGGCAGAGAGAGAGATGAGAAAGGTAGAGATGGAAAGAGAGGTACGATTAAAAGAGTTAGAGCTTAGGGACAAAGAGCGGACACAGGGGGTAGTGCAACCCCAGGGCAAGTCAAATATGAAGTCAAAACTTCCCAAGTTTAAGGAAGGTGACGACCCGGATGTTTTTTTAAGGTCATTTGAGAAGTTTGTGGGTTTACATAAAATACCCAAGCCAGAGTGGGCCCTCAGATTAGTCCCTTTACTTTGTGGGAAAGCTTTAGAGGCATTTTCTAGATTGTCAAAAGAGGACAGTAGAGATTATGATAAAATTAAAACTGCTATCTTATCTAGATATGAGCTTACTGCCGACGCATACAGAGAAAAGTTCAGAAGTGCTGGTCAATTTTCTGATGAGTCATTTAAGGAATTTGCAGTAAGACTGGTAGGGTTTCTTAGGCATTGGATAGAGCGTGAAGCGATAGGCACTGATTTTGATAAATTTGTTGATTTAGTTACTAGAGAACAGTTGATGGTAAGTTGTAGTAAAGAGCTGAAACTTTGGATCAAGGAACAAAAACCAAAAACGGTCGACGAATTGGTAGATAAAGCAGAGGCGTTTCAACAAGCTCACAAGAGTGAACAGGTAAGTTCCAAACAACATTTAGATTATACAGAGCAGTCTAAACATCAAGGTAAGAATTCCCAAAAGAAACCAAACACAGAGACTAGGACTTGTTTTATTTGTAAAAACATAGGCCATATAGCAACAAATTGTCCTGCAAGGACAAACCGATCAACAGGGGAAATGTTTAAGACAGGTAAGTTTGGTTTGTGCATACAGGCTCAGCAGGACCATAAAGTGGTTGATTATATTAGTGGCGTGACTGTTAAATTGCCTGGAGTTTCATGCAATGGCAACAAGGTACAGGTACATGGACTTGATATAGTTGAAGGTGAGATTAACAGTGACAAAGTCTCTGTTTTGAGAGATACAGGTTGTTCTACTGTGTTTGTTCATAGCAGGTTTACTAATGCAGATTTCCTAACAGGTCAGACTAGAGATATTTGCTTAGCAGACGGTACGGTGAAGCAGTGTCAAGAGGTGTATATTAATGTGTCTACTCCTTATATTTCAGGGGATATTATTGCATTGATTTTAGATACACCGTTCGCAGATCTTATAGTTGGAAACTATGTGAACACATCAGTACCACATAGTATGGATGAAGTACATGTGACACGAGGTGAAGATATATTTGTTTCAGATGATGCTGTCCCTTGTCATGCAATTGAGACTAGAACTCAAAGGAAGAAGCAAGATGTAGAAGATAGGATGATAGACAGGACAGCAGTTCAGCGTATTTGCGATACACCTATATCTCATTCTATAGATTTTTCAGAGATTACTAGTGAATTTAAGATTTGTGACAGGAAGCAGCTAATAGAGTTACAGAAGACAGATGAGGCCTTGAATAAGGTACGATCATATGTAGGTGAAGACCATCAAAATCATGAATCGTATTTTATGTATTATTCAGATTTACTTTATAGAGTGTATACGAAGCCAAGCGGAGAAGTTATCCATCAGATTGTATTACCACGACAGCTGAGAGAGACTGTTCTTTCATTGGGACACGACATACCATTAGCAGGTCATCTGGGGAACAAGAAGACAAGAGACAGAATCATGCAACACTTTTTCTGGCCAGGTATTTTTAATGATATTGCAGAGTACTGTAGGTCTTGTCCTGATTGTCAGATAGGTACATCTAAAGGTAGAGTACCAAGAGCTCCATTGATAAGCATACCACCTATTGATGAGCCATTCCAGCGCATTGCTCTTGAATTTATTGGCCCTTTACCTATGACTGATAGCAAGAACCGTTATGCTTTAGTTTGCGTTGATTACGCCACTAAATATCCAGAGGCGATTCCTTTGAAAGACCAGGAAGCTGGTACAGTTGCAAATGCTCTTATAAGTTTATTTTCTAGGGTTGGCATACCAAAGGAGCTGTTAACAGACAAAGGCAGTAACTTTATGTCAGAACTGATGGTTGAGGTATGTAGACTATTACAAATAAGTAAGTTACGTACTAGTCCTTATCATGCAATGTGTAATGGACTTTGTGAAAAGTTCAATGGCGTTTTGAAGAAAATGCTGAAAGCATATGCACGATTAAAGCCACAAACATGGGATGAATATATCCCCTACTTATTATTTGCATACAGAGAGGTGCCAAATGAGAGCACTGGTTTTTCACCATTTGAATTGTTATACGGCCGACACATAAGAGGTCCTCTTGCAGTACTTAAAGAGGAATGGGAAGAGCCAAGTACATGTCAAAACTCTGTATTGAGTTATTTGTTAGAAACAAGAGAAAAGATGAGAACAATGGCTGAGTATGCAAATGAAAATGAAAAGAAAGCAAAACAGAGACAAAAATTGTACTATGACCGAACATCTAGAGACAGAAAGTTAGAAGTTGGCCAGAAGGTGCTAATATTACTACCTACACATACATCAAAACTGATAGCAAGTTGGAAAGGACCGTTTGTAGTAACTGACAAAGTTAGTCTTGTTGACTATAAAATTAGGGTCAGAGGAAAGGACAAAGTATTTCATGTGAATATGTTGAAGTTGTGGCATGAAAGGGTAGATAATAATATTGATAATAGTGTTCCAACAGATATTGCTGCGTGCTTAAATTTAATTTCAGGTCTTAGCACAGATGACAGTACAGATGATAATGAGATGTCTACAGCTATAACTCCTGTGTTGAAAAGAAAAGAAAGTGCAGATGACGTCAAAATATCACCAGAGTTAACAGACGAAGAAAACCAACAGTTAAAAGAACTACTGAATGAATACGATGACATCTTTAGTGACGTACCTAAGTAACAAATATTATAGAACATAGAGTAGTTACAAAGACAGATGAACCGATATACAAGCGTTCATATCCGTTACCATACGCACTCAGAGATAAAGTCAAACAAGAGATTGATGGTATGTTAGATGCCGGTATAGTTGAGCCGTCTGATAGTCCATATGCATTTCCGATAGTACTTATCAAGAAAAAAGACAACACACTTCGTTTTTGTGTCGATTATCGAGATTTAAACAAACAGACAATTTTCAACCCGATTTTAATGCCGAGAATGGACGAAGTATTGAATAAAGTCAGCAGAGCAAAGTATATAAGTAAAATTGATTTAACCAAGGGCTACTGGCAAGTACCGCTCGACAAAGATAGCCGACAGAAGAGTGCATTCATTACACCTTTCGGACATTATCAATTTACCGTCACTCCGTTTGGAATGATGAATTCAGGTGCTACTTTCGTCCGTATGATGGACAAAGTCCTTGCAGGATACGAAGATTTCGCTGATTCGTTCATTGACGATATTGGTATATTTAGCGATACTTGGGAGTATCATATTGAGCATTTGAGAGCAGTATTTGATTCGTTGAGACAGGCAAGGCTCGTTGCCAAACCGAGCAAGTGTTCATTCGGCTATGGTGAGCTAGAATTTTTAGGTCATATTGCAGGAAGTGGCAAATTCAAACCTGTCCAGGACAAGGTTTCTGCTATACGGAAGTTTCCAGAACCTGCAACTAAGAAACAGGTTAGATCATTTCTCGGACTGATAGGTTTTTACCGAAAATGTATACCACAGTTTACAGACATATCCGTCCCGTTAACTGACCTAACAAAGAAAAATGCACCAAATAAAGTTAGGTGGTCAGATACAACACAAAAATCTTTTGATAAACTTAAAGATTGTATTTGTAGTGACTCTGTTTTACGGAGTCCAGATTTTTCTAAAAAGTTTATTTTGCAGACTGATGCGTCAGGGAAGGGTCTAGGTGCTGTATTAGAACAGGAGTTTGACGACGGAAGGCGTCCAATCATGTTTATCAGCAAGAAACTTTCTGGAGCTGAGTGTAACTATGCAGTGGTAGAAAAAGAGTGTTTTGCCATAGTTTGGGCGGTACAGATGTTAAGGAATTGTCTTGAGGGTAAAGAGTTTACTATTTGTACTGATCATGCTCCTTTTACAGTGGTTACAGAGGATGAAAACCAGTAACCAACGGTTACTCCGTTGGAGTTTAATACTTCAGGAATTTAATTTTACTATTTGTTACATTGCAGGCAGGACGAACATTGTTGCAGATGTATTATCTAGATGTGATGATATTTAGATGACCTCTGAGTGTTACTAGAATGCTACTAAAGTTTTACGGTTTTTTTTTATTTTATATAGGTTGATAGGTACATATATTGTCATATATACCTGATATAGTTTATTTCAGATTTGTTTTGGAGTTTGTTAGTCTGGTTGGACTAAAATGTGCTTTAGTCTTCAGGAAAGGGACGTTTGTAACAAACTCCATTTATTTATTTATATATATCTATTTCACTTAGGACTATATTTTATGTTAGGGCTTATTTTCGTTAACACCGGACTATATAGTCAAGCAGACCTTTCATGTGTATCACGTGATTAGGCACCTATTGAAATTTCACAGCTGAGTTTGAAATCAGTCGACACATGGCCATTGAATAAAGCACACGCTTGTGCGGAGTCTAGAGTTGGTAAAAGTAGCAGTTGGGTATTATAATTGTCAGTTTAGGACATGGATATCCCAAGGCTTATTATTACAACACTCAGGTAAGACATTTTTACTTATTTATATCGTTCATTGAGGTCTATTTTGCCGTCGAGATGATATTTCTTACTCGCGGTCCAAAATGTCGGAAAATTGCTGTATCATGCAAATGTATAGATAAAGTAAGTAATTTTTGGGTTCAATATTTATTTTGCAGGGGTTTTTAGGCCCGGTTTTGGTGTGCGTACAGCACGTAGTAAATACCGTCGACTGGTCGGTGATATATGGTGTCGGAGATACAAAGGGTGTTACTAGTAATATGGTTACAACTCGATGTTTGCTGATATCAATTACAACGCCTGGAGTCGGTGAAAATATCCGTTATAAATATACAAAGAAGTCCGTTTAAATATATGTTAAACGAATCGAGCAGTCCGTGCAGTATTATGCAGTTTCAAGTCGTCATTGCTCATTGAAGTTATCATTGCAGTAAAAGTATAAAATCTAGTGTTCTTTTCATCAATTTAGAATCAACCAAAAATGTGTGAAAACAGTTATTTTCTGTCCGTTTTATATTAAAAGAAATCCAAGGGGAACAACCCAAAGTTATTCTACAGTACGTGCAACGTTCAACCTTTACCGGGAAGTGTGCAGAGTGGATGGAGGTGTGCGGACTGTAATTGTTTAATATCATTTTGTTTATTTCACAACATTATATTTAGTTCTGTTTTGTGTGTGTTTATTTAGTTACATTTGCATGTATTCATTTCATTATTTCATTTATGTTGAATCTACTTTACTTTTGTTTTGTTTATTAAATTTATATTTAAATTTAGTTTTGTATAACATTGGCCACTTGACAATGTAAAGAACTTAATTCTTTACAATGGTGGCAGCGGTGGGATTGTCACTGTGCCAATTGTCATATTAGGAACATTGTCAAACATACAAGAGGGAACATTTTTGTTGAACATTTTATTTGAATTTTGTGATTATTATTTTTGTTATCATTTACATTTACTTTGATTTATTATTATTTGTATTGTGCAGCATGACAAGTGGATTACCCGCTTGGGTTGCAGATTTACTAGAGAAGGGAGAGAAGGTGGAGACATGTTTGGAACTGTTAAGAAACATGCAGGCTACAGAGAGGGAAGAGCGAGCGGCAGAGAGAGAGATGAGAAAGGTAGAGATGGAAAGAGAGGTACGATTAAAAGAGTTAGAGCTTAGGGACAAAGAGCTGACACAGGGGGTAGTGCAACCCCAGGGCAAGTCAAATTTGAAGTCAAAACTTCCCAAGTTTAAGGAAGGTGACGACCCGGATGTTTTTTTAAGGTCATTTGAGAAGTTTGTGGGTTTACATAAAATACCCAAGCCAGAGTGGGCCCTCAGATTAGTCCCTTTACTTTGTGGGAAAGCTTTAGAAGCATTTTCTAGATTGTCAGAAGAGGACAGTAGAGATTATGATAAAATTAAAACTGCTATCTTATCTAGATATGAGCTTACTGCCGACGCATACAGAGAAAAGTTCAGAAGTGCTGGTCAATTTTCTGATGAGTCATTTAAGGAATTTGCAGTAAGACTGGTAGGGTTTCTTAGGTATTGGATAGAGCGTGAAGCGATAGGCACTGATTTTGATAAATTTGTTAATTTAGTTACTAGAGAACAGTTGATGGTAAGTTGTAGTAAAGAGCTGAAACTTTGGATCAAGGAACAAAAACCAAAAACGGTCGACGAATTGGTAGATAAAGCAGAGGCGTTTCAACAAGCTCACAAGAGTGAACAGGTAAGTTCCAAACAACATTTAGATTATACAGAGCAGTCTAAACATCAAGGTAAGAATTCCCAAAAGAAACCAAACACAGAGACTAGGACTTGTTTTATTTGTAAAAACATAGGCCATATAGCAACAAATTGTCCTGCAAGGACAAACCGATCAACAGGGGAAATGTTTAAGACAGGTAAGTTTGGTTTGTGCATACAGGCTCAGCAGGACCATAAAGTGGATGATTATATTAGTGGCGTGACTGTTAAATTGCCTGGAGTTTCATGCAATGGCAACAAGGTACAGGTACATGGACTTGATATAGTTGAAGGTGAGATTAACAGTGACAAAGTCTCTGTTTTGAGAGATACAGGTTGTTCTACTGTGTTTGTTCATAGCAGGTTTACTAATGCAGATTTCTTAACAGGTCAGACTAGAGATATTTGCTTAGCAGACGGTACGGTGAAGCAGTGTCAAGATGTGTATATTAATGTTTCTACTCCTTATATTTCAGGGGATATTATTGCATTGATTTTAGATACACCGTTCGCAGATCTTATAGTTGGAAACTATGTGAACACATCAGTACCACATAGTATGGATGAAGTACATGTGACACGAGGTGAAGATATTTTTGTTTCAGATGATGCTGTCCCTTGTCATGCAATTGAGACTAGATCTCAAAGGAAGAAGCAAGATGTAGAAGATAGGATGATAGACAGGACAGCAGTTCAGCGTAGTTGCGATACACCTATATCTCATTCTATAGATTTTTCAGAGATTACTAGTGAATTTAAGATTTGTGACAAGAAGCAGCTAATAGAGTTACAGAAGACAGATGAGGACTTGAATAAGGTACGATCATATGTAGGTGAAGACCATCAAAATCATGAATCGTATTTTATGTATTATTCAGATTTACTTTATAGAGTGTATACGAAGCCAAGCGGAGAAGTTAACCATCGGATTGTATTACCACGACAGCTGAGAGAGACTGTTCTTTCATTGGGACACGACATACCATTAGCAGGTCATCTGGGGAACAAGAAGACAAGAGACAGAATCATGCAACACTTTTTCTGGCCAGGTATTTTTAATGATATTGCAGAGTACTGCAGGTCTTGTCCTGATTGTCAGATAGGTACATCTAAAGGTAGAGTACCAAGAGCTCCATTGATAAGCATACCACCTATTGATGAGCCATTCCAGCGCATTGCTCTTGATTTTATTGGCCCTTTACCTATGACTGATAGCAAGAACCGTTATGCTTTAGTTTGCGTTGATTACGCCACTAAATATCCAGAGGCGATTCCTTTGAAAGACCAGGAAGCTGGTACAGTTGCAAATGCTCTTATAAGTTTATTTTCTAGGGTTGGCATACCAGAGGAGCTGTTAACTGACCAAGGCAGTAACTTTATGTCAGAACTGATGGTTGAGGTATGTAGACTATTACAAATAAGTTAGTTACGTACTAGTCCTTATCATGCAATGTGTAATGGACTTTGTGAAAAGTTCAATGGCGTTTTGAAGAAAATGCTGAAAGCATATGCACGATTAAAGCCACAAACATGGGATGAATATATCCCCTACTTATCATTTGCATACAGAGAGGTGCCAAATGAGAGCACTGGTTTTTCACCATTTGAATTGTTATACGGCCGACACATAAGAGGTCCTCTTGCAGTACTTAAAGAGGAATGGGAAGAGCCAAGTACATGTCAAAACTCTGTATTGAGTTATTTGTTAGAAACAAGAGAAAAGATGAGAACAATGGCTGAGTATGCAAATGAAAATGAAAAGAAAGCAAAACAGAGACAAAAATTGTACTATGACCGAAAATCTAGAGACAGAAAGTTAGAAGTTGGCCAGAAGGTGCTAATATTACTACCTACACATACATCAAAACTGATAGCAAGTTGGAAAGGACCGTTTGTAGTAACTGACAAAGTTAGTCCTGTTGACTATAAAATTAGGGTCAGAGGAAAGGACAAAGTATTATATGTGAATATGTTGAAGTTGTGGCATGAAAGGGTAGATAATAATATTGATAATAGTGTTCCAACAGATATTGCTGCGTGCTTAAATTTAATTTCAGGTCTTAGCACAGATGACAGTACAGATGATAATGAGATGTCTACAGCTATAACTCCTGTGTTGAACAGAAAAGAAAGTGCAGATGACGTCAAAATATCACCAGAGTTAACAGACGAAGAAAACCAACAGTTAAAAGAACTACTGAATGAATACGATGACATCTTTAGTGACGTACCTAAGTAACAAATATTATAGAACATAGAGTAGTTACAAAGACAGATGAACCGATATACAAGCGTTCATATCCGTTACCATACGCACTCAGAGATAAAGTCAAACAAGAGATTGATGATATGTTAGATGCCGGTATAGTTGAGCCGTCTGATAGTCCATATGCATTTCCGATAGTACTTATCAAGAAAAAAGACAACACACTTCGTTTTTGTGTCGATTATCGAGATTTAAACAAACAGACAATTTTCGACCCGATTTTAATGCCGAGAATGGACGAAGTATTGAATAAAGTCAGCAGAGCAAAGTATATAAGTAAAATTGATTTAACCAAGGGCTACTGGCAAGTACCGCTCGACAAAGATAGCCGACAGAAGAGTGCATTCATTACACATTTCGGACATTATCAATTTACCGTCACTCCGTTTGGAATGATGAATTCAGGTGCTACTTTCGTCCGTATGATGGACAAAGTCCTTGCAGGATACGAAGATTTCGCTGATTCGTTCATTGACGATATTGGTATATTTAGCGATACTTGGGAGTATCATATTGAGCATTTGAGAGCAGTATTTGATTCGTTGAGACAGGCAAGGCTCGTTGCCAAACCGAGCAAGTGTTCATTCGGCTATGGTGAGCTAGAATTTTTAGGTCATATTGCAGGAAGTGGCAATATCAAACCTGTCCAGGACAAGGTTTCTGCTATACGGAAGTTTCCAGAACCTGCAACTAAGAAACAGGTTAGATCATTTCTCGGACTGATAGGTTTTTACCGAAAATGTATACCACAGTTTACAGACATATCCGTCCCGTTAACTGACCTAACAAAGAAAAATGCACCAAATAAAGTTAGGTGGTCAGATACAACACAAAAATCTTTTGATAAACTTAAAGATTGTATTTGTAGTGACTGTTTTACGGAGTCCAGATTTTTCTAAAAAGTTTATTTTGCAGACTGATGCGTCAGGGACGGGTCTAGGTGCTGTATTAGAACAGGAGTTTGACGACGGAAGGCGTCCAATCATGTTTATCAGCAAGAAACTTTCTGGAGCTGAGTGTAACTATGCAGTGGTAGAAAAAGAGTGTTTTGCCATAGTTTGGGCGGTACAGATGTTAAGGAATTGTCTTGAGGGTAAAAAGTTGACTATTTGTACTGATCATGCTCCTTTTACAGTGGTTACAGAGGATGAAAACCAGTAACCAACGGTTACTCCGTTGGAGTTTAATACTTCAGGAATTTAATTTTACTATTTGTTACATTGCAGGCAGGACGAACATTGTTGCAGATGTATTATCTAGATGTGATGATATTTAGATGACCCCTGAGTGTTACTAGAATGCTACTAAAGTTTTACGGTTTTTTTTTATTTTATATAGGTTGATAGGTACATATATTGTCATATATACCTGATATAGTTTATTTCAGATTTGTTTTGGAGTTTGTTAGTCTGGTTGGACTAAAATGTGCTTTAGTCTTCAGGAAAGGGACGTTTGTAACAAACTCCATTTATTTATTTATATATATCTATTTCACTTAGGACTATATTTTATGTTAGGGCTTATTTTCGTTAACACCGGACTATATAGTCAAGCAGACCTTTCATGTGTATCACGTGATTAGGCACCTATTGAAATTTCACAGCTGAGTTTGAAATCAGTTGACACATGGCCATTGAATAAAGCACACGCTTGTGCGGAGTCTAGAGTTGGTAAAAGTAGCAGTTGGGTATTATAATTGTCAGTTTAGGACATGGATATCCCAAGGCTTATTATTACAACACTCGGGTAAGACATTTTTACTTATTTATATCGTTCATTGAGGTCTATTTTGCCGTCGAGATGATATTTCTTACTCGCGGTCCAAAATGTCGGAAAATTGCTGTATCATGCAAATGTATAGATAAAGTAAGTAATTTTTGGGTTCAATATTTATTTTGCAGGGGTTTTTAGGCCCGGTTTTGGTGTGCGTACAGCACGTAGTAAATACCGTCGACTGGTCGGTGATATATGGTGTCGGAGATACAAAGGGTGTTACTAGTAATATGGTTACAACTCGATGTTTGCTGATATCAATTACAACGCCTGGAGTCGGTGAAAATATCCGTTATAAATATACAATGAAGTCCGTTTAAATATATGTTAAACGAATTGAGCAGTCCGTGCAGTATTATGCAGTTTCAAGTCGTCATTGCTCATTGAAGTTATCATTGCAGTAAAAGTATAAAATCTAGTGTTCTTTTCATCAATTTAGAATCAACCAAAAATGTGTGAAAACAGTTATTTTCTGTCCGTTTTATATTAAAAGAAATCCAAGGGGAACAACCCAAAGTTATTCTACAGTACGTGCAACGTTCAACCTTTACCGGGAAGTGTGCAGAGTGGATGGAGGTGTGCGGACTGTAATTGTTTAATTTCATTTTGTTTATTTCACAACATTATATTTAGTTCTGTTTTGTGTGTGTTTATTTAGTTACATTTGCATGTATTCATTTCATTATTTCATTTATGTTGAATCTACTTTACTGTTGTTTTGTTTATTAAATTTATATTTAAATTTAGTTTTGTATAACATTGGCCACTTGACAATCCAAAGAACTTAATTCTTTACACTGATTATAAGTAAAATTAACATTATTATCTTCAACATTATCTAAATTCGAAATATTTTTTTCCCATTGTTTAAGGCCAATTTCTGCCTGGGAAGCAAAATTTACAATAACATGCAAATTACATTTAAAACCATTTAATTTAGCAACTTTTTTTCTAACTTCCTCCGGTGTATCCCCATCTTCCGGTATACACTCAAAACGCATTTTTTCTAAACAATTTTTCAAACAGGTATTTACAATATGATGATCTGTCATTAAATTTTTTACTGACAAAAGTAGTTTTGCCTTCTTTACAGCTATATCCTCATCAGTTTCTAATAAACTACCCATATCACTTAAAATTTGGTCAATCATTTTTAAAAAGCTTTCGGTATTGCCACTCACAAGTTCCGAAATACCTAAAGAGAGTTGCCCGGAATCGGTACCAACTTGAAGCCCCCCAAATTCCCTACCCATACGCTTTGTCCCATCTGTATGTAACGTATTAAAATTACTATTTAACATAGCTTCTGCAGCTTGAATTTGAGCTAATGCCTTAGCTTCAACCATCATATATTCTGCAAAGGTTTTTTTAGGAAGCCTTTCTACTTTTAAACCTCCAAGTTTTTCTAAAACTGTTTTTATGA
This sequence comes from Mytilus californianus, assembly GCF_021869535.1. NCBI lineage: Eukaryota > Metazoa > Mollusca > Bivalvia > Mytilida > Mytilidae > Mytilus > Mytilus californianus. Next base: position 3,591,517 of record NW_026262669.1, on the reverse strand, counting down.
CATTTTCTATGTTTTTCACGCCTACATTCATAGATAACAATGTAGCATACACCTCCCGTACATCATCTGTGTATTTACCTTCATGAAATGTAGTGACCATTTTTGATTGTGAAAGTTCTTCCAACTCATCTTTGAAAATAAAATTTTCATTTTCTAAATATGAAACTTTCTCTCTAAGTGAAGAAACCTCAATGTTTTCCTTGTTGCATGTTTTTTGTGTTAAATTTTGAGTGACTTTAGCTTTTTTCAAATTTCTATACTTGTCGCAGTAATATTTCAATAGTGATGATGTTTGTTTATGAATTTGTTTGCTTATTTCTGACTTCTGTTTTATTAATTTTTTTTCTGTAATGTGTTTGCTATTTTCTGACTGAAGAAACTGTATTTTCTTTTGCCTCCGCTTTAGCTTTTTATTTACATTTCTTGTAGAAAAGTTGGACAGTTTTATACAGCATGTAGCATATTTTTTATTCAGTTTCACATTGCTCTTCTTTAATTCATTTAATTTTAAATTTGCATTCATTCTTGCATGCCTAGCAATTTTCAATTTGTTTTCAAGATTTTGTACATTCTTTTTCAACATACATTTCTCTCCATCTACAGTGTTTAAACAAGGACGCCTTTGTTGAAGGCCTTCACCTTCATTTTTCCCTGTAGCATTATATTTGGTTTTGGGGGGTACATATATACTATCCAAGTACATGTCTTGATCTATTTTACTGTTTTTAGATAGAGCTAGCTGCCTTTCATAAAAACTTTCCATTTGTCTCCTCAAAAAACCGACATCAGGACAATAATCGAGACCCAACATTAATTTTATCCAAACAGAAAAATCTTTAAAAGTGAAATTGTGTCGGAGTCTGAGTTTTTGTAACTCTACAATTAAACCAATTGGTAAATTCAAAATACCTTCCAACTTAGAGGGGTTCTTTAACCATTGTAATGAAATACCATATTTCATACAATAGGGCCCTACTTCACTAAAATTTTCATTTCCAAAAACTACATCATAACCTAAAGTAACATCAATGCGTTTTAAAATCAGAGCCATTCTGTTTCTAATTTTTCTTACAAAAGATGACACAGAAGTAATTAAAATATCAAAGTTCTTAAAAGCTATTGGTAAGTTCTCTTTAATTGACATTTCTTCTTCTTCTTCAACAACTTTAATGACTGCATCCCAGAAATAAAATTCTTTCCAAATTGGGCTCTTTAATTTCTCTAACGACCAACCATCTGAAATAATAATCGTACCCAAAAAAAACCAAGTATATTAAAAACTTTGCCAGTTAATCTGTTGCTGTCTCATGAACATATACCCCACATATGTGCCCATTTGTTGAACATTCTACTGTTTAAAATACCTCACCTATTATTTCATCAGGTACGTGTTACAAATATACCATGGTCTAAATTGTCATCGTCCAGCGATGGTGAAAATAATATGACATCATGATCATTGGTTGGTGGTGGTAAGAGATAAGTATGGTTTATATTTCTACGATGGTATGGCATTATCATATATTGACTTGTTAAGCAATGAGTTCACTCATATAGTTTTATCATCCAGCAATGCAACATCTATTAAAGGCTACATCATCCAAATTTGCTGACATTCTAGATGTTCGAACAATTCTAAATATCCATTAAGCTGAAAAACACAAAGAAGGGACCACAAAGAAAAGGTTCTAATGCCATGGAACATGATTCATACATGTATTAAAATGATGCAGTATTATTTTTTTTTAATTTTATGTAAAAATTAACATAAAAACACCCTGTGCAAGTGTGGATTGGATATCCGTTGCTAAATTTGAAACATATTTATGTAAGGAATTTCCTCTACCTAAAGATAGGTATATTAAAGTAACATGTGCATGATCTAGGTTTAAATTTTAGAAATTATCTTATAATCAGTGTGACAGTGACAAGCTTCCGATAAACTATAAAAATAATTAGTATCTTTGCTAAAAAATGAACCAGAACCCTTTGTTTATTGACCTGACACTTAAGTCTCATTGAAACTTCCCTATTTCGGTTCCTTTTTCACGATAAACTTACATTTATATCTATGCCCCACCCCCTATTGCCCCAATTTATTTGCTTTATCGTTATTCAAATTCTTTTATTTTCCTTATTTCTAAAGCTTAAAAAAAGTTAAAAGCATAAAATATGAGAACTAACCGGTATAATTCTCGTCCTTCAACAAAGCGACCACTGTTTCTCGATTAACGTTGAACTCCGACAGCCGTTTCCAACATTCCTGTTCACTGGACATTTTCACGTAGGCACTGTTATTACTCGACGCTGAAAAGAAATATGTTCCCGGTTAAATTTTAAGGAGAGATTTAGATCGCTTTAAAGATAAAATATTGAAGATTAAAAATATCTCGGTCAAAAAAGTAAAATTCTTACTTAATCTGGTAAATTTTCGACTTGAACTTTTGTTATTGAAATTGCAAGGTCATAGAAACCGGAAGGTGACATTTGACTGGTACCAAAAGGAAAAAGAAACCCTGCTCTTTAATTGGATAACAAAATTAGATCGATATGACGTCAGGAACATATTTCTATTCCAGTTTGAAGAGGGCTATCCCTGCTCGAAATGCGTGCCGCGGATGACATTCTTTTGAAAAAACATCGCGAATTCGCCTGAAAATGAAAATTTATTACTACAAGTAATCAAAATATTTTATTATAATAGAAAACACAACCTTTCATCCTTCATTTTAACAATATAATGACACTAAGGATATACGGGAACAACAAGAAAATGATATTTCAATTTCTTTGAATATTAGTAAAATTGTCAACTGGAAAACAAAATGGCGGACAAAATAAACTATTCTGGTCTCTCTATTACAGGACTTTATAGCTAAAACAGGGGTGTGTTTTTTCACATGTCGCGCCATATCTCAAAAAATATGTCGTATTATTGCTTAAAACTTTACACACTTCTTATTTGTATTAATCGTAAGATCTGTATACTTTTTGGTGATGATTCAAAATTTTATTTTAGAGTTATTGAGTTTTTTGTAAAAAAGGGGGGTTTTCACATGTCGCGCCGTATCTCAGAACTATTTATGATTATTGCATAAAACTTCACACACAAGACAACGGGTGTATCATGCGCTCGTGACACAGCTGTTTATTAGCTTTTCTCATCACAAGGCGTCTGTCGTCGTTGTCCGTCCATGTTAACTTTTACAAAAATCTTCTCTTCTGAAACTACGGAGTCAAATTGAACCAAACTTGGCCACAAACATCATTAGGATATTTAGTTAGAAATATGTGTCCGATGACTTCTCCTGCTAACTAACATGCCAACATGGCTAAAAATAGAACATAGGGGTAAAATGCAGTTTTTGGCTGATACATGTGTAGGACTCGGAGGTGCGATGGGGACGCTGAAGTGCGATGGTCCTTTCAATGAAGTGAGATGATTTTGCATGACGTTTGATATTATGACGTTTTCAAATACAACGTTATGAAACAAATTGATTCACAGGCAGGAGAATAAGATTTGTAGATGAAGGTTTTGTACGTACGAAGGAAAGGAAACAGAATGAAACGAACAATTTAAGTCCCAAACAGTTTTGAGCATGTCTTGGTCTTATATAAAATTTGACTTCTCCTCAAGTAAACATCACATGATTGTGTGTGGACAACTTTTAAAATAATAAATTAATTATTAGCAATGTTTTCGTTATATCAAGTAGCGATAATTTTGTTTTATTCTCGAGATGAATCCGGCATGCTTTGTAAGAAAACGGGCAATCTTGGTTATTTTATTTTGTTTAAAGTATTAATATTCTGCTATGGGTTAGGCCTAAAGAAACCCAAATGGTGCCAACTTGTTGTAATTCTCAGTTTCTGCTGCTTAGCGAAAAATCAGCTAATTCTCAAGCTATTGACAGAACAAGCGTCATGTCTCACTATATGTCAAGCATAAATGTAATCGGTAGTTTTCATTTCTTAAAAACTGTTATGATTTATTAAATAAATAGATGCATGAGTGTTGTGAGAAATTTCATAGCTACTGACATGACAAGAACAAGTTACTAGTATATTTGATAAAATTAAATGTATCCTGCTTAGTTAGTACTACAAAGAGCGCCGTGCTATACCCGTTTTATTTTTTATCGCACTTAAAACGCTCATTATAAAAACCAAGTCCCCCAACTCGAATCCATTATACTTAATCTGAGCCATCCAGTCTATTTTCTGCCTCATACTGTTGTATACTAAGCAAAACATTAGCAAATTAAAAATTAAAGTCTTTAGTTTGACCTGACCATAAAACCCGGTCTTCCAAATGCGAGGCTAGCACACTAACCACTACACCGCCACATTTAAAAATGGGATTTCAACTTCAGACCATTGCATTTAGCTAGTATACACAACGTCACAGTTAGATCATCGCACTTCAGCGTACCCACCAACGCACTTCTGGGTATCTAACAACAAGTTAGTGTCACAATGGACCATTGCACTTCAGCGTGTTAACCAACGCACATCAGCGTGGACCATCGCACTTCGGCGTGACCATCGCAGTTCGGAGTACCATGTATCTCTGAGACTAAAGCATTCAGAGCTAATCTGACGTGGAGTTAAAACGTTCACCAGGTTAAGTTCTATCTGCTATGAAATTTTTAGTCGAATCAGACAACCTGTTGTTGGGTTGCTGCCCCCTGAATTGGTAATTTTAGGGAAATTTTGCAGTTTTTGGCAATTATCTTGAATATTATTAGAGATGGAGATAAACTGTAAACAGAAATTATGTTCAGCAAAGTAAGATCTACAAATAAGTCGACAGGACCAAAATTGTCAATTGACCTTTTAGGGAGTTATTGCCCTTTATAATCAATTTTATTAACCATTTTTTGTAAATTTTTGTAATCTTTTACTAAAATCTTCTCTAAAACTGCTGGGCCAAATTTAACCAAACTTGGCCACAATCATTATTGGGGTATCTAATACTATTTATTATGATTTAAACGTTATTTTACATGATTTCCAAAACCACAGTGGATACTGGTGAGTGACTGAGGCTCTTGGAAGCCTCAATTTTTTCAGGGAAAGTTTGTTGGTCTAGTTTTAAAAGATCAAACTAAGCCAATTTTGCCGGATCAAATATTAAAGGCTATTTTGGCAGATATTATAACTTCATTTCATTAAACATCATTTCTTTTAGCATTTTCAATGAAAGTACAAGTACTTTGAGAAGTAGGAGAAGCTAAGCAACAGAACAGAATTCATTTGGGTCATTGATGTCTAGATTATATAGTGGATTCATAGATTGTCATATTGATTTATGTGCATATGAGCACAGAGGAGCAGTAGTCAATGAATAATTTTGTGATGAGAGGTATGTTATTAAAATGATGACTTTATTTGAATATTTTTTTTTCTTGTCAGACTCGGTACATCATGTACATGTAGTTTTCAAGATTTTTGTAAAGTTTGAGGTCATAGAGTTCAAAGTTTTGATTCTTGTTGTGGGCAAGTCGAAAATTATTATTATTATCCATGTTAGAAGTGACAAATTATTTTTTTTACAAAACTGTAAACAATTTGTTGATATTCGTGATGAGGTCAGTTTAAGGAAACCAAGAAATAACTTATGGTAAAGTCATTTATATTGTGCAGTTGTAGTAATAATACTCCTTAGTACTTAACTTAAATGTTGACAAGTTTCTGAATTCGGATTGTAAATAAATATTTGACACATTACAGTTTTCTGAATAAATGTAGTCAAAGAACTTGAAATTGGTTACACAGCTACTTTTGCATAGGTACTATTTCTGTACCAAAATTATGTAGTACTAGAAATCTACTTTTAATATTTAGTACCATTTTGTTACTTTAAAATTATCATGATATTAAGTTCCTGTATTTTACAGTACCTGATTTGTACTTGAAATTTAAGTACTACAGTTTTTTTATTCATGTTATTACACCGTTACATTTTCAGCATTTTGATAGTTTGTCTATTTCAAATCTCTTTAAGTTATGATTTTCAAACATGGAATATTATGATCACTGTGGGTATTATTTCTGTACCAAAATTTTTAGTACAAAACAAGTACTGTAAAATACTGGTACAGTACCAAAATATTACATTAATTTTTAAGTAAAGAAGTAGTGTCCGGTACTACAGATTTTTAGTACAGATATAGAGTAAAAAGGATTAGAATGTACGAAAAATACTCTGGTTACCAACCAATCAAAATCCGGCATTACTATATAAGGTTGAATTTATAAGGAAAATTGCATTGCAAGCAATCCCAAACAGGCCTACATTTCTTGTAGATGAATTCCCATACAGAAAAAATGATAGGATGGCCAACTGCATTGCTCAACTGGCCGCCAGTTGAGCAAACAGTTGAGGACCAGTTGAGGGCTAGCTGGCTGTCAGTTGAGCAAATAGTTGAGGGCCAGTTGAGGGCTACATGGATTTTTGCCATGCAAATTAGGTAGCCCTCAACTATCAATGCTCAACTTTATGCAAATTAGTTGAGCAAGGTTGAGCAAAATATCATAGTTGAGGGCTAGGTGTCCAACAGTTGAGCAATTAGAGTTGAGGGCTACCTGGCCAACAGTTGAGCACCAGGTCATTAAAAGTTGAGGGCTAGGTGGCCAATAGTTGAGGGCCAGGTCATTAAAAGTTGAGGGCTAGGTGACCAATAGTTGAGGGCCAGGTCTTTAAAATTTGAGCATTAGCTGGTCATTGCAAACTGATGACTACAAATTGTAGAAAAAATGAATTTAAATTGTGTATTTTATATAGCCAAAATACTGCTGAAAGATCTAAATTCACAACAGACTACATGACAGCTTTAAACTTGCTTTTTAAATGTCATATAGTAAATAAAATCTCTATTACCCTATTAACTGTATTAAGTGTATCTGCTCATTAAACCCTAAAACAATTTTCTTTTCTTAAAAATTTCTACCCCACCCCCTTGATAAACCAAAATGGCAACAGTCAGTACAAAATGGGTATTCAAAGTGCACATTGCAAAAATACTCAAAACAGAAAGTGTTGTTCAACCATAAAAAAAGATATAATTATCTGTCATTTGTGGATAGATGTCTTATTGGCAGTCATACCCCAGATCTCATTATTAATTCATTATATTAGAAGATTCTTATTTTATTAGTAATACTTTCTAAAATAAATTGTCTTAATAATAAAAAAAATATGTCTCCTGTCTTACACATTTTGATAATAGTCTAATTTTTTTCTTCACTCTAAAAAGTTAAGAAGACACTTTAAATATCACTATTTTGAACTAAAAGAGCATTATGCACTTATTCAAAATAGTGGAAATTATAATCCAATGTACTTACCAAAAGATGTTATCCATAAATATGTGAAAACAGCAATCTTCCTAAATCCAAGAGTCATGTCATCAGAAGAATACATCTGCACTAATCAATGTCAATACAGTTATTTGTAACTTTTTGATCTACATCCATTGTAAAATCCATATTTTGTTCATGATAGCTAGAAGACATCTTTGCTTGCCATGTGTATGCTCATGCTAGTTCAAATTTTAAATTTGTTTGAGGTTGTTTAGGGTATTGTGACAGTGTGATCCCTATGAAATGTGCCCCTAATAATAACTGTTAATTACCTAATTTAAATCTTGAATATTTGATATATATTATGATAAAAAAATATTGTTTGTTTTTTATCTTTATCTTTATGTTACGAGTTAAAATAATTACAGAAAAATGTATAAAAACATGTGCTTCCCTTAATTTGGCCTCAAACTCTGTGTACAATTATAATGATACATCCTGTCTTCTTGCACTACACAAAGATAAATGGAAAACAGATAGAACATAACATTTATATCACCGGCTCATATTTCTAATTGCTCAACTTTTGCTCAACTACATGAAAACCAAAGATCAATTGCTCAACTTTTCCTCAACTATAAAAAAAATTAGTAAGGGTTCCGCGGAACTCAGTGTCTCGCCTACTTTTAGATAGTTTTTGAATCTAATAAATGTTTTAAAAACTTAAACTGCAGACTGTATGTAATGTTAACTGCAAGAAAAACTAAGTCCATTTATAAGTAAAATACGGAAAAAATGGAACAAAATCTTAACAAAATTTCCTTCTAGATACTAGGTTTTCATCATAAACAAGCTTCTATCCTAGTTTGGTACAAATCCAGGATAGTTTAAGAAAGTTGTTAAAATTTTAAAGAAAAACTAAGTCCATTTATAAGTAAAATATGGAAAAATGGATTTTTTTTTACAAAATTTACTTTTGGATACTATGATCATAAACAAGCTTCTTTCCAAGTTTGGTAGAAATCCAGGATAGTTTAAGAAAGTTATAGAAAGTTATTAAAATTTCAAAAACTTTAACCACAGAGTGAATATTTGTGGACGCCGCCGCCGCCGCCGTAATGTAGGATCGCTATATCTCACTTTTTCAACAAAAATCAAAGTCTGAATGCTCAACTTTTTCTCAACTACAAAAAAATCAAAGTCTGAATGCTCAACTTTTGCTCAACTACGAAAAAATCAAAGTCTGAATGCTCAACTTTTGCTCAACTACAAAAAAATCAAAGTCTGAATGCTCAACTTTTGCTCAACTACATGAAAACCAAAGATCAATTGCTCAACTTTTCCTCAACTTAATGGCCAGCTTCAGTTGAGGGCCAGTTGAGCGACATCTATCCAACATACAGTGCTTGGCCAGGTTTGAGTTGAGCTAAATTGCTCAACACCTAGCCCTCAACTATTTTACTTAAAACAGCTAGCCCTCAACTTTCCGCCACATGGCCCTCAACTGGCCCTCAACTTTTTTTTCTGTGGGGGTTATGAAAAAGTTTAAAAGAACAAACAATTTTTTTATACAACCACAATATGGGGTCGTATACTGCTATGACACATTGTTGTCCTTTAAAGACATTTGGTTTCTGGATTAAAAACTTTAGTTTAAGTGTATGGATCTCTTTAATCTAAAGGTTCAATACCCAGTGGCGGATCCAGAAATTTCCCCCCTATAATGTGTCAAATATTTGATTACAATCCAAATTCAGACCTATATCAAACTTGAATATTGTGTTCATTTTTACCCCAACTGTTCAGGATTCGTTTCCAGCTGTGCTTGGGAAACCGTTTATTGAAGTTTATTTTGCTTTTTGACAGACATTGCCAACATACATTGAAAGGTTGTTCTTTTATTAAAATCTGCACATATAATTTATATTAATTTTTTATAAGCTTAACTGTTGATCTTTTTTCTGTTGTTTGCTTACATTTTGTTTCAATTCACTCAAAAGTAAAAGTATATAGTAAAGGTATAAATTAGTAAGCATCAGTTCATACTACATGTAGTTTTTGTCTGGACTTCTTGATTAAATTATTTATAAATACAATTTTAGCTTGTTACCAAATGAAAGGAAAGTACAGTATTGACAATGATTGATATCACTGGTGAACATGTACGTTAGTAGGTGTGAATGTCATACAAAAAAGAACTGACATCAAAGTAAGTTCATCTGTAGAATTGCAGTTAATTTAAATAATTTGATGTTATCTACCTAAAACTGTTTCAAGTATAATTGTACATGTACACTGTTGCTTATTTTTCTCACTTTCCCATGTAATGTATGCATCAATGCATCCTTACTTTGCCCCTTCTACTGCTCCATACACACACACTTGAGATGTCAGAAGTTCAAGCTATCAGCATTTACATTTCAAACTTACACAGCTATAATAGTACAAGTAATCTTGATGTACAGTTCTAAAGATGCATATCGAATGTACATCTGTAAAGCTGTATATAAACTGTACAGCTGTAAAGCTGTATATCAACTTAACAGCTGTATAGTTGATATACAGCTTTACAGATGTACAGTTTATATACAGCTTTACAGATGTACAGTTTATATACAGCTTTATAGCTGTACAGTTAATATACAGCTTTACAGATGTGATATATACATCAATCTTATTCTACAAGAAGAGAAAAGGGGGGAGGGGGGAATCAGAATCAAAGGCATGTATAATAGATGTGCCATTTGACTTTGGTACACTCAAAATGATTGCTACTACCGTGACAATGTTCAGTACAGGGTGACATCCTCCTCTATTGCTTGCAATAGCAAATCTAGTGTTATAATAACTTAATCGCCATTCATTTTTTCTGATGTAAGAAGAGGAAATAGAGTATATTTCTCAATCTTACGTGTAAAATTGTGCGTTAGATATTTGTCACTGAACAGCACAAAACGTATAGACAAGGAATAAACCAATGCAAAATGTGTCATTTTAGGCTATACAAAATATTGATCAATCAATTAAATCATGATTAAAGTGATCAAATCATGATCAAGTTTTGATATCAAACAAGTAATTAATCAAGGGCAGAATTCGAAAAAAAATGTCCCCTCACCATTTTACAAACTGTCAATCAATCAATCAAACGATCGATCAATCAATTGATTGATCAATTATGATCACAAACCATCAATCAACCAATCCTCATATCTTTTCTGATCAATTTATGAAAGAAAATACCTTTAATTCGCTTTTGAACAATCGACTTTTGCGTATTATTATGTCAGCCCTTTGATAAAAGGGGGGACATATTGTTATTCTACGATTATTCTTCCACACTTTTTGTCCAGCTTAGTTCTCGGAGATGACTTGACATACATTGATAAAACTGCTCCATAATACCAATCCCCATGTGCAGATGTGCACTTTGGGTTTGGAATTTTCAAGATGGCCGCTGTTACCATGGAAACGGCAAAAATGTGAAAAACCGAAAGATGGTCCAAATTAAATAAAACTTTATAGCTGTACAGTTAATATACAGCTTTACAGATGTACATTCGATATGCATCTTGAGAACTATACATCAAGATTACTTGTACTAAAGTAGCTGTGTACCTAGTCAGACTGGCCTATATTATGTATTGATAAGTTGTTATCATTTAGAATACATAAAATATTTGCCACTGGACATTAAAATAAGCAAGAAAAATCAATCAACCAATTAATGATTTTGCATTATCAGAATGAATTTGCAAACATATAGCAATCAGATTATGTACATGGATAAACCTTGGAGCTTTTTCAATGAACCAGGCTCAACCAGCATATAAATATAAGAAGATGAGGTATGATCCTCAATGTGTCATTTAAAAGACCAAAGGACATTATTATATATATAATATAATGCTATTTCACACTTTCAATTTTGTTTTTTGATCAGAATGATTTTTTATCAAAACATAGCCATAAGTATTTCTATTTTTGGCGGCATTGTCAAAGATTTGTATAAAGCTTTATATTTCAGAAGGTAGAACATCTGGCCTTGAAGTCATAAAACTTTTGACTCAGTTTTTTGTACTCATACTCCAAAATCAACCAATCAAAATGTTTGATTTCAAAAATCAACCAATCAAAATGTTTGATTTCATGTTTCGAGCATGATTTTTGTGCTCCGAGCACTGTGCAAAGTTTTATGACTTCAACCCCTGGACTTCATATCTTGTTTGCAGAAGTTTATGTTACAAAGATTCTGTCTATCATTTGTCCATTGTCCTCGACCTCATTTTCATGGTTCAATAACTGCTTGAAAAAAATATATAGTTCTTTTGTCATGTGAATTTCTCACTTATGACATGTATGAGTTATAGGATATTTTAACTATATTTTGTATATGGGTTCCTTGCAACATCTACATGTCTGTTAGAAGGGTTCACCTGACTTCTTCTTCACTTTTTTGATCAGTGACAAGGTCCATTTCTCAAATCCTATAAGCAGTAGGTCAACTGTACATGTATATCAGTCTGGCAAGTCAGTCTGACAGGTTTCATCTGATCTTGGGTACGACCTCATTTCATTTATCAATGTTAAGTTTTTGTATTTTGGCTGATTTTCAAGTACTACAAGCTTAAGTAATAGGTCAACTATATTTGGTGTATAAAAAAATCGTTTGGTGTAGATGTCTGTCTGATAGGATTTATCCGACCTTCACCTTATGGTCAAAGATCTGTAAAGTGTTAAGATTTTATGATACTTTTAGTAATTTTACCTTTATCTTAAAGAATTTCAACATAAAATAAATGGTCAGCATGTGCACTCTAAGTCTTGTTGAGGTACTGGTTACCTATGAGTTGTACGCTTAACATGCTTTGACAATTTTGTAAATACTGGTTCAACCTACAGCTTGTATTTAATAGAAGCTCTTCCAAGTTACGGCTATGGTAGTTTGATCAAAATGCCTTCATTGTTTGATTAATCTATTGATACTGTTTCTGCACATTAATATATATGAGTACACACACAACTTTGTTTTAAGATTTCATAAAAGGAAAGTAAAAGGAAAGGCTTACATTAGTTTGACAGCAACCTTACAACAAAAAGTACAATAAACATGGACATGACAGCAGTTTTTATACAACCGCCAAAAATCACATCATCGTCCGATTTAAAAAAAAAACGTCTTCAAATATTATTTGGGGGAGGGGTGTCAATTCACAACAGCATAGTGTACTGCACAAAAGCAAACAAATTAATATAAATTCAAATCGTATAACCAATTCTAGTTCTTTGACTACATTTATTCTGTGTCAGAAACCTATTATTTGTCAAATATTTAATTACAATCCAAATTCAGACCTGTATCAAGTGCGAATATTGTGTCCATTTTTGCCCCAACTGTTCAGGGTTGGACCTCTGCGGTCCTATCCAGCTGCACTCGGCGAAGCAATTTATTTTAACATGCTAATACTCACAATATGTCATAGGCATATACTTTGTTTGGGACCTCTTAAGTGTATTAGACTATTAATTATTATAACATTACTTCATGGAAGTTAAATTTATATTATTTATGAATATTTTATTTCAGTTACCATTCACAGTGAACATGGTGAAGATTAACCAATACCATGAATACAGGACAGAAGACTACCTCACAAATATGGGAATTTTACAAAAAATACAACATTCAAATTTACAAAGAAGACATTTATTTTGACATTCATGGACTTTGAAAGTAAAGAAATTAGAATGTGAATAAAAATCCTTGGAAATAACATTTTGAAATTTGAAGAAGATTGAAGATTATTTGTGTTCTAAGAAAGTTTTAAGAAAACAGATACATTCAAAACTGTAAAAAGGAAACAATACAGTATTCACAATTACTCTTGAGATCAATTACTCTTGATATATAATTAAAAGATCATATAAAAGTAAGGAAATTTGGTTGAATTGCCAATGAGAAAAATATCCACCAGAGTTCAAATGATGTGATAGTGAGCAATTATAGGTCACCATATGTCCTCCAACAATGAAAAAACCCAACTATATAGTGTGCTATGAAAAGGTTTGGATATGACAAATAGAGAAAACTAAGAGCCTTATTTTAACAAGTCAATATATGAAAGCAAAATATGAACCAAAGACAAGCACTGAAATACTTATGATTATTGTTGATTTACTCTTGAATATAAATCATGCAGAATGTTTAAGAAGATTTTAAATCAGAGTTATCATCAATATTCAACTTGTTAAACAACAAGTCACTGTATGACAGAAAGTTCTATGCCAAAAACCTTGTATGTATTGCATCAGAAACAAATTTTAGATAGAACACTAGGAGACTATATAAGGAAATGCAGATAAAAAGTATCATCACCTTAAAATAAAGTATAGCATTTTGTCATTGACAGTTCCATCAAAAGTTTCAGCAATATAACTGTTACATAAAAATCAAACCATACAGGTATTGTTTTTCAAAATATCTCTATATATTAATATGCATAATATTAATAGACGTTATACGTCCGTGGTACAAAAAATCCGTAATACGGACGTGGTACTAAACATCCGTATTACGGACGTAGCATTATAAATCCGTATTACGGACGTTTAACGGATGTTTTACGGTTTGATACGGACGTATTATGGATGGGAAGCAACGGACGTTTTACGTCCGTGGTACTATTCGTCCGTAGGTCTTCCGTATAATACGGACGTATTACGGATTTTTACAGACGTAATACGTCCGTAGCTATTTTACCTGTGTAGGTAGGCATATCCTGCTTCAAATGTGCTGCTCAATTTAGTACAAACTCTTTTATCTCTTTCTAAAACATTGTAACAGGTAATCAATTTAACTCCGTAATTGGATTTTTGGAAGTTGTTTTTATTTGTACAAATATTGTTCATCTTACAAAAATGTATCAGTAAAGAAAATCAATACTGGATGATTTTGTTCTGCATGTATGCACATTAATCTAAAGGGACTAAAATATGTCGATACCTACATTGTTGCACTGAGCTTGATCAGGTTGTTCTTGACTATTTTTAATGACGTTTTCAAAGTAAACCCGTTGCATGGTGGATATTTACTGATTGATAATCCTAGTCTTAGAGTCAATGTTCTTTTTATTAACATTGAGAATGTAAAAGGGGAATATGTCACAGAGACAACCATACCAAAGTGCAAAAAACAACCAAAAGACCACCAATTGGTCTGCAACACCAGGAGACATGCTTCAGCTGGTCCCTAAACAAAACTGTGTACTAGTTTAGTGATAGCAGACGTCATACTAAACTCCGAAATATATAAACGAACCAAAATTAAAAATAGAACAAAATAAAAAAAGGCCAGAGGCTTTTGTTTTAGTTTTCATGGATGTTTGAAAACCCTTGAACGTTCAGTCTTTTTTTTTGTCTGTTTGTTAAATTTTTGTTTCTGCTTTTTCCGATCTAATTAATTAAGCCGTTGTTAGCAAAGGACAAGTGTCACGAAGCATCAAATACGGCCCTGTTATATGCCATTTTTTTTAAAATTCAATATGTTCATTTTATCGATATGTTGTTTTTTCCGTTTTATTGCAATTCTTGTATGTCCAAATAAGTATCTAAAATCGGGTACGGTTACGGAAAACGCCGTTTTTGGTGGATTTTCATGCAAAACTCTGCAATATTTACTTTGGCTGCCACTCACGATCCACACTTTTTTAAAATGTTCTTACTATTCATTCATTTGTCTTATTAAAAACAAAAAGACAATTTAGATCGTAGGTGGCGGCCAAAGTGAAAATTGAGTTCAAAGGAATTGCCGATGTATCCGGAAAGTGCAAAAAATAATTTGATCGCATGTATAGTTATCCGTATCTTTATATATATAGTCAATATATATCACGTAAAGATGTAATTAAAGACCACACTAGGCCTTTGGCCCAATCATTACTTGGGAACAATACTGAAAATCAAGCTATTCTTGTTTTGGATGGTACTTATATATACACCCAAAATAGTAGGTCGTAAAGCATGCATAAAGGAAGACCACTGGTGAAGCTGATGGTGGTTGTCACTACAGATGGATACTTCTTGTCAATTTGTGGACCGTATATTGCGGATGCCAAAAATAACGATGCATCAATTTTGAAACATATGCTTAAATCAAACATAGAGGACATCAAAGCATGGGTAGAAACAGATGATGTATTTGTGGTAGATAGAAGATTTCGTGACTCAATCGAGGCCCTAGAAGAAAGTTTTTTTACTTCTTACTACAAGTGAATTATTTTTTTTTTTTTAATTAAATAAAAAAACAAAATAAAGGTAACTGGTTATTAAGAAAGTTGATTAAGAAACCATTATCTTTAAACAAATTAATACTTATTTTACTTTAAGATAAGATGGGTTGTCGAATCAGCTAACGCAAGGATAAAGCAGTGGATATATCTAGACAATGTCCTACCAACCAATCAAGTACTTCATATTGGGGAATATGTGTGCATCGTGTGTGCTATTTCAAACAAGTTTTCACTGCCATTGTCAACAGGTATATCCTATATGTAGCAATACTTGGTTCAAGGCTTGAAATATATATATTTAAAATTAAAATTGCGCATTTTCGTATTTACTCTCAAACTACTCATGCAACTTTACTCAAGCATTGTAGGAATACGAAATAGAAAGGTAATCTAGATAGCGTCATGGCGTTATGGCTCACCTACGTCTGATTAAGAAAAACAAAACTGTATGTCAGAGGCATAATTTAATTGTTTCTGGTAAATCCTTCCGTGCAACAAAAATGCAAGTTTCTATAATTTGACAAGGTTAATATGTTGCAGCTCATTTAAGAATTTTATGCTCATTTTTGTAAATGCATCGTGGTTTAAAAGCGTTGACCGAAGTACATTTTGTTAGAAGCGTGGAATCGCTTCATTCTAGAAATGTACACACGGCCAACGCTTTTACTCTACTATGAAATTACTAAAGGTAGCATTAAATACTTATAACTACATTTTTTCGCTATGATCTTGAAAACATGATTACTATCAAGTTTTTATTTTATTTTCATGTGCACTTTATTGTGGACATGTGTGTCATCGTGTATGTTACAATTTATGTAATTCATTTTGAAATGCAGAATGACGCGAAATTGATGTTAACCAATCAAAATAATGTATAATAATGAAATATACATCTAATGTGATTATTAAGAAACAATCTTAATCAAAGTTGGTCCAGTCTCAAATATTACACCACTGGTGACATTGAGCAGATATAACCATGCCTGGCATTAAAAATGTTTTGAAAATCAACTTCAAATGATTTAAGTTATGTTTAAATACAAACATTTATGAAACATTTTCTTTATTTTGAACAACATTTCGAACTTGAATGACTTTGTTGAAATTGTGTTTTATGCATTGGACAGCCCCGTCCACACATGTACTTTTACTTCATTTATAAAAATTTTCCAGGTAATAGTTTTGAAGATGAACAACTGGCCTGCAAGATGGTTTACTTATCTAAGCAGATAAACGAATTAAAACAATATGTTGAAATTAACAACTTGGAACGGAGAACGGCAAAATGGACAAATGCGGATGAAATAGAATTAGAAGAATTTCCTGTTCTTGATGAAGACCAGTTAAAGTTTATAACATGTTGTACATATCAATTAAAACTTAGATCAAGCTATATGCAAGAACACCTAGACGGTGACTGTGAAATTCAAGTCAATAAAGATGAAGATCGCCTCCTCCGTGTAAGACTTAGAAGTAGACATGTTTCTTCAAGGTCTTATCTCATGTGGATTCGGTACACAGAATCAAATGTTGTTGCCTGGTATTGTAAATGTCGAGCCGGTTCTAGAGTTGTTGGTGCATGTTCGCATCTAACATCAATTATGTGGTTTTAGGTTTTGCCAGACATCAAAACCTCAGTTCATATGGAGTCAGAAATTGGGGTGCCAGCGTTAATGACGCTGCTGCTGTTATAGAACCAATAGATACATCTGATAGTGATGGTTAAGATGAAGATGTTGGAAACACTGATGTAGCATAAAATGAGCAGTGACAAACAGTGTCAAAATAATGAAATAAGTCATTCTTTTATATTATGCAACTGAAACATATACTACTAAATATGAATGCAGGCTACAATTTGTATTTTATTGTGAAGTAGCAACTTGCTCTCTTGATTTGACTGGACAAATATTTAACAGTGGTCAAGTTAAGTCATTATTAATTCATCATTTTAATTATTTTCAAATTGAACAAATAATTTTTATTTCAAAAACAGAAATTCGTGATTTCTAATTGTACTTTTATTTTACAAAATAAATACATATACATGATATATGAGCCTGAAATGTTTCATGAACAGAATATAACTACTCTTTTATAGCCTCTATATTGATATCCATAAAAACATTTTCTTTTGTGAAACATTTCAAAAATATTCAAAAAAATCTATGAATTTCTATTGTATTTTTACGTTTTTTTACCACCAAATTCTAGATAAAATCCTAATTGTATATGCTTTTTAAACATTTTTATATTAAGTCTCTTTTGAAGTAAACATTTAAAAAAAAATTGTTTCAATAAAAAAAAAGAAAATTTTGAGATTTTTCCTCATTTTTCCTCATTTTTTCTCTTTTTGACCCCAAAACATCAAAAATCAATATAAATTTCTTTTTAAAAGTGTTTTTGTATGATTTAGGTCCTAAACTTCAATTTTATGTCAACATTTTTGTTTTATGAGACAGGGCCATTTTCAACCCTTCGTGAACCTTGTGTATAGGTTTCTTATGCTGTACGGTTACTCCACTGTCCTATGTTGGAGGAAGGTTGTCACCGTGAAATATTATAAACATCTCTTCATTATATGCCTATCTCTAGATTTGTTAACTGACTACTATTATGATATCTTTTTAGGCACACTTGCAGAGTAATACAAAACAGATAGCCCATTATTTAGTAATACAAAATGTGACCATTGCTGATGGCGGTTATTATATGTGCATTACATCAAACAGAGCAGGGACTGATGTAAAAGTTGTTCACATACATGTAATAGGTATTTCATTATTCAAGTTACACACATTTTTGTTTTTAAATAAACTCATTATAGAAGCCAGGATTGAAATTTTGTATTTGCGCCAGACGCGCGTTACGTCAACAAAAATCGCATCAGTGACGCTCAAATGAAAAAAAAAAAATAAAAGTCTAAATAAAGTACGAAGTTGGTTAGCAAGTTTGTTTTCATTAATATTAAAACAGTCAATTTGTTCTAAAATTTATCGTTTAGTTGTTGTAGGTTGCAATTTTGTAAATGTAGATAATACAATTTTCCATAGGAACTCCCTTTGCGGCTAAAACTGTGACACTTTTACTATGAAGTTTCGTGAAAGATAATATCCCAGAACGAAAAGTGTATATGCACTACTATTTTATTCAAAGGTCAAAACATAGGGCTGCTGGGCATATTTTCAACATTTATATGCCCTGAATTTCTAAGAGTTTAAACTTATACTTTAATTCTATACTACCCTTAACTCTATTTTTGGACTTCCTAAGAATTAAAATTTAGGCGCTACTATGTTTTTCTATACTGGTTACATTCCCAATTGATGCCTCTATGAGATGAAACACAGATATCATCTATGGGAACCAGTACGTTTACAAATTAACATATTTATGAATATTATAAATCTCCCCAAAAGAGGCGTGGTTTGAGAAACAGCTGTATTTACAAAGTGCAACCTGTAGTGATTTCAATGAGTTTAATTAAGATACATTTCTTTTTAAAGTTCGTCGTTGGTTTCTGATTTAGCCCGATAGAAAAATGTTTCACTATGTTGTATTGATAATTCTGTTTGTTTAATCTGAAGCCATTAGTGTGACTACTATGGAACAGATATCTAATCAAAGGTTATCTTTTACAAAATATCAAAAGAATTAATGTTTGAATATTAATGATTGTTGGTTCCGTTGTTTCTCGTAAATTTCAAATTTCTAACTTCAGGGAAAATTCAAAACGGAAAGTCTCTTATCAATTGGCAAAATTCGCACACCAAAACATTGATTCTTTATGTAAGTGACAGTATTTGCCAGTTCTACTTATTTACTTCTATTCACTGTGGGATCTTCCTGTATTATTCTATCTTTTTTCAGCAAAACATCCATTTTATATACCTCCAGTTATCACAGCTCCTTCTCAAGTGGAAGTGTTTTATAATACCGAAACCAAATTGGTTTGCATTGTTTCGGGTTATCCAAAACCTGTTGTAAAGTGGGAGTACAATCATGTATGATAAATTCGTTTTAGATAAACAAAAAAAAAAAAACGAAAAAAAACGAAAAAAAAGGTATCTAGTTTCCCAATATTTAAATTATTAATATGTAAGTCAAACAGTTAGACGTCCATATGTGAAGAAGGAACTGTGTTTTAAATATAATAGACTTAATTATTAACCAATACAAAAGAAACCCAATGTTAGATCCTATATCAAAGGAGAAAAAAATATACTAATGGGCATTAGAAAATCATTAGGGCATATATGTAACAGCACTTCCATTCTTGGAGGATTTATAAGATGCATATTTTTACTTTTTAATATTGATCCTGAAGAATTCAGTTTCAAAAAATGGTCCAGGTTGAAACAAAAAATATTTAGTACAAGGTTTTGAAATATGACAATTCCAAAACTCGGAAAAATAAATACAGTAATAGACTTTCTTACAAAGTACAGGAATAAAATACTTATCGATTATAAGTGCATCTTTACCTACGTACATTATTAGACTGCAATCAGTGGTGTAACACAGGGTTAACGTCATTATACATGTTATAATATAAAATAAAAAGCACCAATGTTATTTGAAAAGCGAGAAGTAAAACAAATACACGTACCCCAACAAAATCTAGGGGTTATTCCATGTCCACCGGAAGGGTAAGCAGATCCTGCTCCAAATGTGACACCTGTCTTATTGCTCATGTTTGCACAGAAGCGGTAAATAAATTCGGTAAAGTCACAATCGTAAAAAAAAATGAGTAATATACACATTCATAATTTCACATTATTTTTATATGTTCTTTTTGTTTATTTAAAAACATGAAATATATTGTAGAAAGACTACAACTCTACCGGAGACACCTTAATAATATCGAGAGTAACAAACTCAAATATTGGACTTTACAGTTGTATTGCAACAAATGATGCCGGAACAAGCTATGCAAATATAACACTGAAGGTAAAATTTGGCAAGAATATCTGTGTGCATGATGTTTAATATGAATGATATATCTGTTTGGATACAATCTATTCACTACATAACTTTCAAATGTCATACTATGAGGTTGCCTTTTTTCCTTAGGTTAAACATTGTTTCATGTATTAATGTAGTCCATTTTTTGTTATTTTAATGAGATACACACAATATAGTGTCTCAACCACAGTCATCTATCATTCAAGCTGGTGTTTCACATAATTTAACGTGCCTTGCTACCGGAAATCCGCCTCCTGTTATTACTTGGACGTTTAATTCGGTGAGAAGTTCTTTCTTTTATTTTGTTTGTCTCAAGAATGCCCAGAAAAAATAAACATGTAGTACCATGAAATATAAACAGTGATACAATTAAGATAGTTATATGCAAATATACGATACTTGTGTTACTAAAACATAGAGACTTAATATCAACAATCCGGAAAACGACATAAGAACAGGAAGGGTATATTATTGCGAAGAAGAGGGGTAAGGAGACTGACAGATTGTGTTGTATTGGAAAAAATACTTGAATTTCAATATCGCTGATTGTTGTTGATCAAAATTATTCTACTTTGTTTAATGCAAAAAAATATTATTTGAAAAAGGGTTGTTTAATCAATATTAGAAAATATACATAATCTTATACTAACTCGACTGATGCACGTTCTGCATAATTATGTTACATTAAATACATGAAACTAATCTACCAGTCATATTCACAGAACAAAAAATATCGGAAAAGCAAGTTGATGATCATTCTGTTCTGATATATTTTTGTTTGACATATTTCAAATTTATATGGAAGTGTTAACACTGTATTGGGACAAAATTAAACATACAACCAAATATCAAATGCACAGCAAAGCTGATTTATATTAAATAAACTGAAATATTTGATATATTCTATTATCTCTTACAATGAGTATTTATTGCTTTACGATTTGTATGCTTTTTGTCTGTAGTTTTTTCATCAATTGACGTGTTTACCACAACATGTAAAGTTTGACAATGGAACAGTGCTACAGTTGGTCAATATGCAAGAATTTGGGCTACTTTCTTGTACAGCGAGCAATGAATTTGGTACAGATTCTGCATCAGCGAATGTAATTGTTGAAAAATGTAGGTCTTGTTTCTTAGTTTTTATTATGGTATTCTTTAGAACAAACCAAAACCAAATGCATTTACTGATATATAACATGGATAAGAGAATAACCTCATAGTTCCCACTCAACAAAAACATGTACATAGAAAGACTTCGAATAACACATAATAAGTTTTGTTCATCGCAGATTGATTGATTTACTGGTGGATTAATAAATTAATTGATCGGTTGATTGATTGATTGATTGATTGGTTGATTGAATGATGGATTAATAACCGTCCATTGACAAATAGCTTGCAAGTTGGACCAGAAGAAATTATGTGCGCCGAAATGCATAAACAATTATACTTAGCTATTGTTACGATGTACTGTTTGTAGTATTAAGATACAAAAGGAGCGCAAAAAAACATCAAATATATATTTTTCATATTTCTATTTTTCACAACCTTGAATATAAAACATGCGGTTTCGATTATTGGTCGTTTTTTTCATTAAATCTTGTTAAATAACTTGGTGACAATGGTCGGTGACCGAAAACAATCATTATACAAGATTGATTAATACTAGGAGTTTCATGGCTTGTTCTAGACGATTACTTAAAAAACAACTAAAAAATGGGTCTTTGTTTTTCATCATGATAAAATCAAACTTGTTTGAATCAAATATTATAGGGGAAGCATCAATTACATGTACCTATGAATTCATTTATGTAACCGTAAAGCCTCTATAGTTGGTTTGTGTTTGTCAGTCAATATTTCTTTCATGAAGTATGTTATAAAATGTTGTTTGTCATTGTCTCATTTTCGGTTTTACTACAATTATTGAGGTCTCTGACTAATTAGTTATAGGTCTCCCATTGGTGTTTGCTAACCTCTTATCTGTTGCCATCACTTGCATTTTAGATTATTTTTTTTTTATGTTTTATGTCGTTTCAGCTACTGATGTTATTGGTTAAGTCACCAGTATATAACAATGAAATGATTCTACCATCATAAAAATGCATATTTACAATCATTATATAACTGTATTGAAAGTTCAAACTTTGTGAAACTAGATACAAGACTGGTGTAGATGAACAAAATCAGTTTAACTTAAAAGCTTATTTTTCTTATTATACATTTGAGTGTAGTTATTAATTTATAAGAATAATTTAAAATGAATGTTGAGTAACTTGCAGTGTTGTGCCAAATACATAAATAAAAAATACTGTCATCTGTAAAAAAAAAAATTGAGCTGTTCACTCAATGCTCTAATACTATTTTATTTCAAAAAGCCTTTGCAAAACAAAGTCAAGCATAACACTCTTAATATAGTTTGTATGTAGTGCACACAAGTGAAAATAAACAAAAATGGCCTTTTACTTGACAAGAAGGATTTCAGATAATTCAAACAATGTACAAGGATTAATATAGATTAGATAGGACCAATTATTGACGTCTGAAAAATGTTTTTTTTTATGTTTGAACTATAAAAGATCATTCTGCATCTCAAGCTACCGTACAAAAGTGAAAATAAGTATGGACTAGTTTGGCACCAAATATACGCTGGGTAATAGGAATGAAATGAATAAACTTGAGATTGTTAATGGGGAATATGTCAAAGAGACAACAACCCGACCAAAGAGCAGAAAATAGCCAAAGGCTGAATGTATGAAGGTTATCTTTCAACTTCTGTGTTTTCAGGTTAAATGTCTATATGTTATAACATGCTCATTTAAGAATCTGAAATAATTCAGTGTCCATGCAAATGCTTTAACCGAACTTTGTAATTCACATGACTTATGTACCAGCCAAATATGTTTATATATAAATAATTTTGGAAAGTAAGAATACTTATTACAAACCTATTACTATGTCTTATGTATCATTTGATGCAGATTGTGCTACATAACAGAAAACAGTGCGAAAAGAAACTACTTTTAAAACACTCAACATGTTTACCGAAAGCAACGATCATTCAACAAAAAACTCAGCAATAACAAGAAGTGTTTATTAAACATAGCATAAACTTGTCCTTTACTTAAAATGCGTTGTAATCGGTCATCGACAAAGGGTTAGGTCTTTATAAATAAATTTCTGTTCTATATACCGATATCGCTCTTACAAAGTATTATATACAATGCAAAAACGGAAAGAACTACTTTGATATTTGCAAAAGAGAGGCGAAAGATGTCAAATGTACTTGAAGTAAAAAAAAAATAAAACCAAACAACTCCATGGCAAAAACAAAAGGACCAAACGACGAAAACCAGTACACATAATATCGCACACAAAACTTAAGACGGAGTAGCATGAACCTCAACAAAAACTGTTAATGATCTCATTATTTCGGAATATTAAGTGGGTCTTGTTCCATGCGTGGCACCCGTCCAGTTGCTCATGTAAATTCAAACCCAGCGACAAGTCTTCTTTGGTACGTCGCATTCGTGGAAAAGAGGTCAAAACTGTGGTTACGGCAATTGAAACATATCCATCGTCTTCTCTGAAGAATATATCCCAAAACGGTCAACTAACTCGTGATGGTGTCTATTAATGATTTATAATAATTTCAACTTCACCACTTGCAACTCTTGGTTTAATGGCTTCCTTGTTAGTATCAACCAACCTTCTATAAATAAAGTCGTGATAGAAAGTACAAGGCCTGTGTAAACACACAACAAGCAGGCATTGCGTGATTGTTGCTACATAGAAATGGAACTCGATAATCGGAAAACTAACACTATTTCTTACATTGGAAAGTTTTTTTCTCAACCAAGAATCATTGTCAATTACTAATGTTGAATACAACTCAATATATAAAGCAAGCTTGTATCTTTTATGTTTAAGATCAATGAAACTGAAGAGTTCAAAATTGTTAACAGTACCCTCAGATGTGTACTTATTTTCTTTTTGTCTCAAGAATGAATAGTTTTACACAATTTGAGATCTCTATAAGACTACGGTTACTAATATGTATGTCAATAACAACAAACAGGAACAATATTTCTTTTCTTGGTGGATATTCTTGCAGTAGCCTAAAAATAGAGTACTGTTTATACCCCAAGATGGATTATAAGACATAAAAGTGAAGAAATTTATGTTTGAAATTTCAAAATTTGTTGTAGCACGTATGTGTATGAATGTACAAAAAATTCGTTGACTTCTAGGATGTAACTCTACAAGGAACGCACGAACCTTAACAATTGAAAGACACATACAATGTTATCAGCAACAACTGCCGGGCTTGTGAAACTACGTATTCTAGGTGGCGAAAATTAGATGTGGATACTAAAACATTCCGAGGATATTTTAGAGTACATACAATATAAGACTCTTTTTAATTGCAATAGTATTAAAACATTTCACTTTTCTACACTCTACACATATATTCTCCATTTATAACTAAAAAACAAATGGAATGAGCTGGTCCTGCTTTGGTATGCGTAAATTAAATTATCGTGTTTTACGAAAACAAATGTTTTAGTGAAGAATAAATCCTTCTTTGTAAAAAGTCACTTTGATTCAAACATTTTTTTTTTTAAATCTGAAAATGACAACATATATGTTACGTTTGGAAGAAGTGTTTAAAAAAAACAATCGGCATGCCAATTGAAACAAACTGTTCCCCCTTTTTGATAACTTGTTCCCATATTTATATGAGGTTGACTTCATATTTCAACTCTTAGAAAGGTAGTTGTATTGTTTAAACTTAACTTCCCGCTAAAGATTACGCCCTCTCGCTAAATATTTCAAATGGTGCTGACTATGTTTAACGCATCTATCCAATCGACTTTAGATAAAGGATACACCAGAAACATTTTAATATGCCCCATATTTGTCTTGCATCTAGAAATTGACAACGAGGGTCGGTTGAAAACAAACTTTTACGACAAAACAGTTGATTTAAGCTTTCAAATGAATGCAATTGTGAACTTACTATTTCCAGATTTTCGGCATAAAGTGACTTTTTGTCTTTTCATAACTACGAATAAAGGCAATATAAGTAGACCGCATTTCGATAGACAACTCAACTAAACTACTACAAAATCACACGCAAACATACATACAAACGGACTTTTAAATAACAACTGACATATTTTTGACTGGTACAGGACATTTTATCAAAACATGGTGGACCAAAATAGTTAAAAATCCAAAAACCGTTTACAAACGTTGAAAGTGCTGACATAAAAAAAAATTGTAAAAACAAAAAATAAAACGGCAAAATTAGAACAAAGCACAAGAGCTTAGTACGAAGTAGACACATTCCTTTTTTGAGAATTATTGACAAATTTTATAACAGCTAATTCAAAGTGACAAATATCCCTATGTTTATGTCTGAGTCGGAGAACTAGTTTATGGGTTAAATTATTGGTTACTATTAGTTTATCAGTAAAAGTATCGATCCAGTTTTTGTAATAAAATTATCGGTACTAATTGTAACGCACAAAATAAATGCCGAAACAGACTTGATATTAAGAATTCTGATCTCTAAGGTTTTTTTTGTACACCGTAAAAGGTTAAGTTTGATAGCAGGGTTTGTTTCACAACGTACTCTATGTCAGATGCAAATGTGTAAGACAATGTATACCTAGTGTGTCCATAATGCATTATTATCTTCAATGAAAGATAACAACGAATAATTAAGATAAACCAAAACCCTTTGTAGTATACACAATGCAATCTTATCTCGTCAGCTTGTCCTTGTTTTGTAATGTGCAATCAATGATAGAGTAAACGCGTTCATGTAAAAGAAAATGGTTTTATTAGGTAAGTGTATTGTAAGGACATCGTTTAAATATCCCTTTAATATCATTTATCTCTGTATTTAGACACGAGTAGTTTATTGATGATTAAATTACGTAAATGTATTACAAAAAGACACATGCAATTAACTAAATATTAGGGGAACCGCATGAACTTTCAATGGAACGAGACCAGATGCGTCCACAGTTTATTCGAACACTGTGAAAAATAGGAATATATAATGACTTTGAAACTGTAATTATATTATTTCGGTTATCGTAAAACTTAGTGATAAGTATATACCTAGTTATTATCAACAGTGATAAGTAGTAAGTGTGAATTAAGCAGAATACTATCTTTCAGATAGCCACACTAAATATCAAACGAAAGATTTATATATGTCAAACCAGGTTTTTGAATTACGGAAAACAATATTTTACACTTTGTTGATATTTTTTTTATTAACTAAACATAAAAGAGTTTAGGTTTGTTGTTAATATCACATATGTGTAAATGTTTATAAATATGTTATATACATATATTATTAAATATGTTATATATATATACTTTTGTATGCGGTCAATTCATAGGAAGATAGATTTATAATTTTACATGATATTATATGTTAATTCTATGCAATACAACGATATCATATTTATTTGAAATAAACTGATGTTCTTTTAGGAGGAACATTTCTTCTCGCATTCACAGTAATATGCGCTAAAGGTATATATGAATTTTGGTTTTATATTTTGTATCTTAATACAGATATCAACTGAAGTAAAACACGTTAAAATACGTATGAGTTTTTAATGAAACGCATTTGTTATGTTCGAATAATTTAACCAAAATAATATATCATACTTGTTGATACATTTATAATAACCGACATACATTTTAAGGACATATTCATCCAGTGTTATCTGCCATAGCTTTTATTTTTCATATATAAGTTTAATATTATTCTGCTTTGTTATATTGATTTAAGTACAGTGATGCATTTGTAACCTTTTAGAGCATGTAGAATACGAGTATTTAAAGAAGTGATAAGTTTACCTAGATCAGATCTAAATTCCCGGGCTCGGTTAATAACATCACCGTAAAATTTAGGAGGTTCTATTCCGGTTGAAATAAGTTTCTCTAGGTACAGCCAAACTTGCAAAATAAATCTTTGTATATATGGCAAAATTTAGTTAAGGTTTAATGTTGTTTTGGTAACGAAATCCCTGCCTTTATGATTTATTAGTAATACATAGATAACGCTCATTAAAAGCAATAGCACCATAAAATACACTAGAAAAGCAAATGAGTTGGGATAGGTGAACCGTAAGACGGAGACAAAAGAACATCCCCATACAAAAATAAGGAATATTAGCATTAGGGAAAGAAAAATCATCTGTTTTGTCACAGATTGTCTGGTGTACCCCTAGAAAAAATATAAATCTAGGAAAGGCCAGTTGTTGATATTATTATTCGATTTATTTAAAGTAAGTTTAATTGGGTAAATCGCAGCAGACTACTAAGAGAGTGTTTGATTATTTAACGAAAAAATATCATCAAGATTGCGATAAGTGTTGTTGATTTTTTTTTATTAAATGAATTTAAACAGCTTTTTACTGAGTTTGTTTTAACTTACAGGAGATTCGCAAAGTAAGTATAATGTAACACAAGAAAATTATAATAAACCTTGATTCGTCCTAAAAATTTGGAAATAAAACATGTTTTATTTTATTAATAAAATGCTTGTTATAAACCATTAGTCTGTTATGTGTTAGGAATTGTATTTTAAAATTTATAGCTTATGTATTGTGATTGTTCTAAACTGCAAAGACAAATAGCATTAGTTAAATTTTTTATGATATCATCAATATTTAGATACATTTGTATGATACCTTAGATAACTATTAACTTTAGTTTTCGATATTATTTTTTCATTCTGCTGTTTATTTCTTGGTCTTTTTCATTTTTTTTTGCCATGTCATTGTCAATGTGTTTAAATATCCCTTTGGTATTTTGCCTCAGTTTTTGATATATTCGTATCTAATATACTTTGATGTATTGACATAATCAATATTTGAATATATCACAAAAAAATATTAACAAAAGAACTGAACTGCAAAGTAAAAAAAATCATAAAGGGGGGATTAAAAAACATAAAAATCCTGAAACCAGAAAAATCGAAAGCTCAAAAAATGTCAACCAGCGAATCGAATGTACAGCAATTATCATATTTATGACATGGAACAAAATAGCGTGCAAAACCTGTTTCTGTAGCTAGCTGAACATCCTACGTGTACTGTATAACAGTTGTTTATAATTCTGTAATATTAAGCAATCAAAACAGACATAACAAGTTAATGATTAATCATTGGAATCCAGCGGGCAAAAATGTGTTAGCATACACCAAAGACATCAAAGACAACTGATTTAAAAATCTTATATCTATGTGCCAAAATTGTGTTAACATATGTTCCAGACCATATGAGTATTTGGACCATACGCGTATGATCATGACCATATGCGTATGACCATATGACCATATGCATATACCCATATGTTCGGACCATATAAGTAGTTACTAGTACACATTTGGTTAGATACATAAAGAAGGGTATAAAAAGCAAAACCAACACATAAACTTGAGTCAATGATCCGACCTACTGGCTAGAGGAAACCCAAAGCCAAAATATTGAAAGCTCGACACACGAATACCGAGTTAAATAAACAGCCATACCTTCAAAAGAAGAATATAAGTACAAAAACAAATGAAAAGGAAATAGTAATAGTAATGTAAACATTTAGCCACAATGTCAGCACCTATACAATTTAATTCGAGACTATCCTGTATAATTTGTAAAGTAGACACTGAGTTTTTAATTATCAGGTCTTAGAACTTTTCGATGAATTTTAAAAGAGAAGATGTGGTATGATTGACAATGAGACAACTCTCAACAAAAGACCAAATGATGCAACAATTAACAGCTATAGGTCACCGTTCAACAATGATTAAAGCCCATACCGCATAATCAGCTATAAACGACCCGAAATCACAAATATAAAACAAATTAAAAAAGAAAACTAACAGCCTATTATTGTACAAAACAATGAACGAAAAACAAATATCTAACACAGCAACAAACGACAACCACTGAATAACAGCTGGCTCCTGACTTTGGACAGGCACATACATACAGAATGTGGTGAGGTAAAACATGTTACCAAACCACCCCGCACCTGGTACAGTGGTGTAACAGTACAACAGGAGAAAGAACTATGAAAATCAGTTGAAAAAAGCTTAACTCATCAAATGGATACAAAATTATCATAAATACATTTAATAAAAACACGTGGCCGTGACCGGTACTTTACATCCCAAAAACAAAAAGATACTAAGTACAGATCTGAGAGTACTTGCAGTTACTGACAGCTAGTTCAAAGCCCATAACAACTAATATAATAAAAATCATTCATCTTACATTGTCTAAGACTAAAGTATCAATCAGTACACATTCAACATCCAATGGATTTAGTGTGAAGACTTTAAAAACAGTCAGCGAAAACATGACCTTTTGCAAATGCCATGATACAGGAGTCGACAGATTGTAGATTCATAAAAGTGCATATGTATATATCAAAATTGTTGGCGAAAAAGACGATATTTCTCTTATAAACACTAGCTCATGTTTGTGCTAAGACACCAGTGCATATGTATATATCAAAATTTTTGGCGAAAAAGACGACATTTCTGTTATAAACTAGCTCATGTTTGTGCTAAGACACCATTGACTTTTTACATGTTTTTACACAGTTTGATTAGCTTCTTAATATTGTATGAGTTGGTACATTTATACTCCAAACATGTAAAAAAAGTTAATGAATGTTGTCAATACTAGATCACGGATTTTAGTTATGTTTAGTCAATGTTACCAGTTAAGTGTTATGTTATCGTGTCGAAATGTTAAATGAGATCAGTTTGCAAAACATGTTCTACATAACAATGCGGCTGACTAATGTCATATTCTACATATTTAAGGTTATAAGAATGGTCAAATAACAAATAAATTATCTGTGAAAAATCTCCTTGCAATGAAATACTTTAAACATATTTGGCGGGGCTTATTGTAATAGGTAGCAGTAGTTTAAGATATATTCGGTCAAACTATTTATGTGTGTTTCAGTATTGCATCGGGCAATTTAACAAGAGAAAACTTAATTACCAAGTAAATTAATTACAAATGATATCAACTCCATATCATATAGGATTAAAAATGTATTGGTGTAGTAAATCAGTAACATCAACGAAATGTTTTGTCTACATGATTCCTTTTGTTTTTAATTACCAGTATGTGGAGACAGGGATACAGCAGGATGTAAAAGACATGGAACCTGTTCCGCAGTTTTCAGATGGACTTGTTATTTTTGTCATTGCAGACCTGGATACACTGGAGACTGTTGTTTGACAGGTGAAATTAAAACACAGAAAGTGACCAATGGTTTCAAATTTCTGAACTAGGAAAATACATACAACTGTTGTAGGATTTGAAATATTTTTGAGCGAATAACATGCCAATTATCTGAAAGATTACTGTGATATTATTTTTGTCTAACAAAGTGTAACAACTGTCAACACAATCATTAGGCTTCTGACTTTTGATTGTCCCTGTGGCATGTTCTACACATTATCCTTTGTTACATTTTGATAATATTAATTGTAACACAATATTGATATATGGATTTTTTTTTGTAATAATAAATGTACACAAAATGTTAACATTTGAAAATCTATACACTTTATTAATCTTGAAAGCATGAAAATTTTGCCGCAGTAACAAAATTCATGATAAAGAAACCATACAGACATATCTTATTAATTTGATTTGCACCCAGTTTTGGGATTCAAAGTTTATTTTCACTAAGTGTTAAAAAGGATGTTACCGACAGAAGATTTGTAAATGAAATATACTTTTTTTTTGATAAATCGCAACAATTTGACAACTGTTGTTTTTAAGAATGTTGCTAAAAGTGATAAAAGTCAACACTAATTGTGGAAGAATGCAATTTGTATACCCGATTTGAAAACGGTTCTCGAATTGTAATACATTGATTTTGATTTGTTTATCATATGACCGAATTGTTAATTGTAGTCATCATTTATTATAACGCATATCAGAAAACACAATATCACTGTACTGTAAATAGTGATGTGAAACAACATCAATGTTAAAATGTATAAAACGGTATTTACAATTTTAAAACTGATATGTAGAATATGCGTTATAAAATAAAAGTCCTTATTTTTCATGACATTCATGTCATAATAAAAAGAGAATATTTCATTTAATACTTTTTTTTTTTATCTTTCTACAGACATAAATGAATGTGCTAGTAACCCATGTAATCACGGAACTTGTACGGATAAAGTAAATGGTTATTCATGTTCGTGTTATTCTGGTTTTACTGGAACACATTGTACGAAAGGTATATATGTGAATATTTCGTGAATTGTTTGATAACAAAGTAACTAATAAAGTTTCAATCATAGAACAATTGATATCGTGGAAACGCAATCTAAGTATTAAAATGCAATATTTCTGATAATATTACTTACAAATATACACGTCATTGACTTAAAACGGTTCAAAGTAAAAATTAACAAAACAATATATGAACAGTCGATGGTGCCTTACTGATCATGATCAAATAGGTAACAAAGAGTAAAACAAAATAAATATATAGAATAATGGTACGATACTGACATAACGCTAGCCATGAAATAAAAGCAAGCTGATAATAGAGAGCTGATAAAGTCGGTAACAAAAAATAAAATGTCATTATTCTTTTTATCGCCAATTTGTCTTTAATGTATGTTTGGTTTTTTTTGTCCTGAAAAATTAAATAAACTGAAGTAATAAGTAAAACTACTTTTACGTGTATAAAACGTTAGGACATTTGTTCGGTTGTTAGAATGAAGTCGATTGCATTTCATTGATATATTGACGCGGATTGACTTGGGCGCGCGATATTGCTGCACTGATATATGACGGCGTCGCCTTATATTTTCGAGTATTAAGTCTTGTCCATGATCCTTAAAATATCAGGCAGTAAGATCAAAGAAAAAAAAGTACAAATGACCGATAAATATATACACAATGTCTAGATAGTAATCTCAACGATTTATCTTACGAGGACGCTGGGTCGTAAAGAGTAACGATACTGTATACGATAAAATTTTTGTACGCCTAAAATGTGTTAAAAAACACCAATATCAAAAAAGGAAACCAAAAATATAAGTGTTTATAAATATCTCGGATAGCATATAGAATTCATCAGTATGCTTAAGATGTTGTAAAATGAATGATATAAATCGATTCTGATTAAAATTACAGATTAACATCTTTTTTGTTAATCAGTAATTAATGAGTTATCATACTGGTGATATCAACGAGGACTAACATTATCTCAAGAGATGTATCGACCTAGTGGTGGAATTATCCATAAAAATACTTTGATACCATATGCGAATCTTGAAAAAAAATATGGTTTTTTTTGGTAATAATCCAGGAAAAAGTATTTGAAAAACAAAACCCTTATCAAAAATATGAACAGCTGATCAAATGGAAAGGACCGTAACGCATAGCTTAACCTGGCCAATGAATGGGTGATCTACAAGAATGATATACACATAACACAAGTCAAGAATTACAACCAAAATGAAAAAAATATCATAATGATGCAAAATGAGAAAATAACAACAATACTTTATTTTGTTGTGAAAAACTATCCCACCAATATTGTGATGATTTATTCGTGTAGTTATTGCTCTGTAAAGTGCACTGATGTCTATTGCAATTAAAAGATTTTATAATGCATGATTACAGTAAAAAGAACAATACCATTCATGTTTATAATGTCTTTTGACCAAATCAGTTCAGTTTTAAATATCTAAATAAACTAATTGTAGGTGTTGATGAATGTGCAAGTCAACCATGTCAGAATAATGGTACATGTATAGATCAACATAATGGATATACATGTGTTTGTCTTAGTGGGGACTCTGGACATAATTGTGAAATACGTAAGTAATCTCGATGTACTACAATTCCATGATAACATGTAATATCTTACCTCATGGTGTACCTCTATTTTTGACAATTTTACCTATTATGTTTGTTTGATTTGTTTACACATCATTGTCAATATAATGGAATGTGATACGACTGTCATACAAGTGAGATGTTTAGCTAGCTTTAAAACCAGGTTTAATCCACCAATTTCTACATAAGAAAATGCATGTACCAAGTCAGGAATATGACAGTTGTTATCCATACGTGTGATGTGTTTAGCTTTTGATTTTGCCATTTGTTTAGGGACTATTTTTTTTGAATTTTCCTCGGAGTTCAGTATGTTTGTGATTTAACTTTTTACCTCCTATACATTTTGAGTTATGTGAGTAGTTAATGGCAACCGCATGTAGACCGTTTATATTTCATATAAGGTTAGTTGGCGTGATTTATTTTAATAGACGGTTAGAAGTGGTGTTACGTCCCTTTGTAAAAATAACATGGTGTTGAGGAAAATGAAGTAGGTACTTAATACTAAGTATTGAATACTTGATCACTTTGCTAAGCCACTAGTCGAAAAACCATTTTTTAATATAGCCGTTAGGATAAATTCGTTACAAAGTCTTCTAATGACCTAAGATAATATATATGGGGTCAGTAAATTATACATGGAGATCGGAGCTTCGATTTCACCCCATATGAAATTTACTGGCCCCACACATACTGTATTAGGTCACTAACACACTATGGAACTAATACTATCCTTATAAATTCCAGCCACTGATTAAGTGTATCAAAATTTTCCAGTATATGTATCATAAATTGTCTCTTGCATTAATCTAAAAATCATCAACTAACATTTATAATATAGATTGAGGTAATCGTTTGCCATTTTTAACAAATTTCTGTTTGATACAAATACAAAGATAAACAATAACATGAATAACACGAACTGATTTAGTGAAGGGACCATTATATGCGTTTTATTGCCGAACTTGATATTTACCCCACATATCATTTGTTGTAACAGACAATTAATATCATATCATATGTATGACATGTATGAATAAAATGATTGTATTATATTGCACAAAGGTTCGCAATTTCCTGTTCGACCGAGTGTTATGTTAATAACGACAAAAATTATTGACGAAGGAACAAGTCTTGTAGAAATAGCTTGTTTCGCAGAGGGAGTACCATATCCATTTGTGAAATGGGATACAATTGATGTAAGTAATAAGCATTTACTAATTTTCATAAATAACATTCCAATTATAATACCTTATTTAAACTGTTTTAGAAATTTCTATATATTTTACAAATGTTATTTATAGATATTTGTTTCAGTACATTTAAATAATTATAAGTTTTGTATTTGAATGGTTAAAATACCGCGTAATTTGAATGAATTCGAAATTTAATATACATTACGAGTTCAAAGAACATTAGTCCTCCTGAAATTAGTTCTTTGCATTTCAGGGGAAGTTTCAGTCTAATATTAAGCAAGTTAGTCATTACTTAGTTATTGAAAACGTTACAAAGGCCGATGCTGGTTTTTATATGTGTTCCGCTACAAACAGAGCAGGCTCAGATGTCAAAGTTATACATATTCAAGTAATCCGTAAGTTTTGTATTGGTGTATAAAAGTCAAACGCACACAACATATTATAAAGTATATCAAATGTCTTTATTTATAAGATTTTTATAAGACATTTAAATTCCATGAGGTATTTTGGTAATTTAAACTCGTTAACTAAGCGACTTTTTCAACATTCGCCGTTCAACTATTACTTGTACTTCTTAATAATGCTATGAACCCTGCTTAACATGTTTTATTAACAAACACCATTCTTCCATAATTATTTATAATCCTAATGTCACGTTCATAAATCAACAATATTCTATTTGCCATTTCATGTAAAACCATAAGTTATACTGGTCTTAAAATAGCAAAACTATCAATTTCCATTTAGATAAATCAAAAACAAACGGAGTCCATCTTCTCTAATATATGACCTATGCACAAATACTGACATCTCGCCATCCTCAATCGTATGAATATTTTGTATTCAAGATCATCTACTATAATTGGGAATCTGTTCTTTTTTAATCCCACGTTATTATAGCCCTAAATCTGTGTGCATTATTTTCTTTAATATCTCTTTTAGAACGGTCTACCGGAAACAATATATTATTTTTCAAATTGTTGAAATACCCTTCCCACTTATAGTAGTTTTTGTATTAGATTTGTGAAACGTAAGAAACTTGAGCCTACAGTTTACACAAAATGTCTGAATATTAGCAAATAATACATGTTCTTCTTATTATCAATGAATTATTATTTTTAGTTAAATCGATGATGTCTGATCGATATGATCATTCAAATGTATCAATTTAGAGTTGATATGAACAAAAAGAAAGTAAAATAACAAAAATATCGACCTTTGTGGAAAATTCAAGTCGCAAAGTCCCGTATTAAATGGCAAAATCAAAAGCGCAAACACACCAAACGAATAGAAAACAGTTGTCATATTTGTGACTCGGTACAAGCATTTTCATATGTAGGAAATAGTGGATTAAACTTTATTTTATAGCTGTCTTTGTCACTTTTATGGCAGTTTCATAAAATTATTATGATCAAACAATCGAACATGATAGGTAAACAATTTAACAATTAGGGTTCAGCAGTCAACATTGTGTTAAAATCTTAATCACTATAAAAAGTGTAATACCATCATTGATTTTCCGATATTAGTCTTTGTTAAATTTTTATTTACTTTTCAAAAAAATGTGCAGAATTTATCTTTGTCTCAAATAAAGAAATACCTGACAGGAGTAAACTTTTAACCTGTCCAGTACTATGGACAAACTTTTACATAACATTTCATTGCATATAACAAAATAACCATCACTAAAAGTTCACTAATCAAATGTTCACCTCTTTTGTTATCTGTCTACAAGCTTTGTAGCCTCAAGTTTATGAAATATTCTAAAGAAGCATCAAATAAAAAAAAAAATAATGGTGCGTTGAAACACCGAAGATATATGAAAAATAATATTATTTTCCTAAAACTGTCAAATTTAAAGGAATATTTTTTTCGACCCTTTTTCGTATGAAACCGGATGTGACGTAATATGATTTTGGTGGTATTATACGTAAAAACAAACAAATATGTCAAAAAAGAAAAACAAAATTACAATTTCTTTCAGTATGGATTTCGTGTTATACAATCCTGGCAACCGTAAGCGTATATATTTTATAAGATCAGTCAGGAGTCGTTCATCCGTCATGCTTAATTAAGTCACATCAATTTCAAAAATCCGTCCAGTCCGTCCAAAATATAATGGTTATCTTTGATTAGTCAGATTGAACGGATCGTCACCTTTGACGCCACGATATATCGTTTGCATATTATGGAATTCTAGTTTCCGTTCGTTCATTTGAGATGACAGCCCTAAGAAGTTATTCGGCGTTCGTTGAAATCATCTAACAACGCAAAATATCACCATAAACGAATCGAAGAATCAGAAAACAAAAATATAACGATAAAAAAAAATAATTGGTATCATTACTCAATAGATTCTTACTAACATTATGTTAGCAAAATGGAGGCCATCGATGTTTTCCAATTTGAAATGAAGTACGAAACAATAACAATCTGAGAAGAAAAACAAATTAATCAATTTACTGTCTTGCGTCAAAATAATAGAAACATAGGAGTGTTATTTACATGTCGGTGGTATGTCACTCATATTTGGTATGTAGATGCTTTACAATTGGCATCTCTCAATGTCATGGATATTTTCCCCCTCAGTCATGGTTTAGGGACTTGTGATGCTTTGAATAGTTTACATTTTCAAATGTTGCCATTTTGATTCCGACATTTCCATTATCTTTTCGAAATAGCAAAATGCAAGTCTAATGTCTGTGTCAACAGTTTATTTACCATTATAACTCAACAGGAAAATCCATCAACATCAGCATTCTTTGTACTGTACTATTATTCTGTTTTCAGTAAACCGGAAAATATTTATTCGTAACTGAATATGATTTCCATTAAAATGTAGAAATATTGACACTTTCAACAAACTACAACAATTTTTATTATCCCTCATTGGTTTTGGTCGTAAAAATTTACGCTGGGTTTTCTGGTGAATT
Source organism: Mytilus californianus (assembly GCF_021869535.1). Classification (NCBI taxonomy): domain Eukaryota; kingdom Metazoa; phylum Mollusca; class Bivalvia; order Mytilida; family Mytilidae; genus Mytilus; species Mytilus californianus. The sequence continues at coordinate 3,553,907 of NW_026262669.1, read as the reverse complement.
GTCAATACCTTATTCCTTCAGTTAGAAGTAAATTTAATTTGATTTACAGATAAACAAACAAACAATGTCGTTTGAGCGAGGCTGTTTGTCTGCGCGGACTATATTAAATTATTATGGAGGTAGGGCAAGTGTTTTGCACCTTTTCGGTCTTCAAAGAGATATGTTGCGTATTTAGTCATAGTCCCTTTTAAATAGTTGTCTAATTCATATCAAGGCTTTTACATGTATAGCCTTATTAAATTTAGAAAGAGTATAATGGGATTTTCGTAAGCTATATCTTATTGAAAGATTCATTGATTCATTTACGGGAAACATTATTATAACATGATAGATGCTGATACTGCCTGTTATTTCTTTATTTAAAAGCCTGTATAATTTATACCCTTGTTTACTTTGTGATACTGAAGTGTAATAATGTTCACCAAAATAGCTAGAGCAGATTATGTATATGCAATATTTATCCGTTTCTGCGTTTGCAAAATTAGAAATTTAAGAAGATTCAGACATTTTTGAAATAGTAAGATTACTTTTATTTTTCTTAATGACGTTTATTTTTAATTTTATTTTCCTAGCAAAACCAGAAAGGCAACATATTGCGCCCTTAATTTCAGCCCCCTCCATGGTACAGGTATATTATTATACAGACGCAAACCTGGTCTGCAATGTTACGGGTTATCCAACACCTATTGTAAAATGGCAATTTAATCAGGTATAACTAATAGCATTATCACATGTATGTATCAAGTAAAAATAATCACAAGGGAAAAAACTACAAAATATAAACCTCATACAGAAAGTACAGAAAAATAACAATCAAATATTACGATTATTAACATGATACAAAGTCATATCTTGAAACAAATTTAAACTATGAAGCCTAGGAAGGCGTATTGGTCCTGGGTATTGGTATCTGTTTTTAGATTTCCACATTGCAGCTGCGTTTTCCGCTAAGAAAAAAACTTGTGTATAGTATCATGTCATCAAAGTTTAAACATTCAAAACTCCATGGTTTACATAAAGAATGAACTATGATATATTACCAGTCAGGGGCGTTACTTAAACAAGTAAGTTTTTTTTTAGTTTCCTAATATAGGTAATTTTTTGTTTTTAAAAATTATAAAATTACTTAATAGAGTTATTTAAAATTTCAATAGAAACATGGACTAAATGTAGTTTTCATGAAATTTTACATCATTTTATATCATAAAATTAAGAATTTATTAGATTTGAGAGGAGTTTAGGCAGGGTTACTTTAAAAATAATGACAAAAATATAACTTAAATTAGCTATAACACTTACACTTATTTAAGGAACATATGTAATTGTTTTGGGTTACAAATTATAAATAACTTCAAGTCTTAATAAGTTCACAAGTTTCTATCTATTTATATCTGTCTACCTTCACGATTTTCAAGGAAAACGATATTTTAATAGTCCCTAAATACCAATCTTTGACCCAGAAGCGTCGATATGAAAGATAAGTGCGTCAGAAAGGCAATTTGTGTTTCAGAAGGATTAGATTTTATATTTCATGGGAAAAATAATAAGACGACTGTGAAAATTTGTTAAAGCTAGTACAATCTGTATTATTGGACACCTACAAAAATACTAATTAGAAAAGTTACTTATATAAGTAAATTTTAAAATAGCCTCGTTTGCAGCATTACTTTTATTGGTAATTTTAAAAAATATTTGTTTAAGTAATGTCCCTGACTGATTACATTATGTGATATTAAGCACCATGCAAAAAAATAACACTATACTTACATAAAAAGGATATAAGAAAAGAAACTACGATTGATTTGGTTTAGAAAATGCTGCTTCGAAGAACTGTAATTTCTCTTTTATCTTGACTTTTTGCCTTTATTTAGGAACGATTTCAAAATAGACATTTCTATAAACAAATGTATCATTGTATGGTTGGTGCAAATCGAGGAAATGATATCTTCAATCTGTATATATAAAGGTTTCTATTTATTACCGGAAGATACAGGAAAATACATGGATTTGGAAGTTGTTTTTTTCAACTTTATCTAGTATCTATTAACTTGCACTGCTTAAATCTTCTGCTATTATAATTTCTATCTATCTGAAACTGCACTAATGATACTATTAAACTCTACAAAATGTTTGCTATTGATAAAATATATAAAAATAGTGTATTATTTTTTTGACATCAGATCATTGATAGAAAATGCAGTAGTCTCAAAACATTTGAACTATAAGATCATCTTAACATTTAAGTCTGGGTTCAGCTATATGGTCTGTGGCAGAATATCTGAAATATTTTTGCCTGCTCAAAAGTTATTTTGTTACTTGAAAAAGTATTCCAGGACATTACACGCATTATGCAAAAATGGTTTGATTTTTTTTTTGGTTAAAGAATCCATTTTGAAGTTGACTTTAGTGGTAAATTTTGTCTTCTCCGAATTTTATCGAGACTTAACAACATAACCTTACTATGTGAGTAATTTAGTAGATCTGATAATGTATACAGCCACTATAGTAAAGGTGTTATGCTTTGATAACACCAAAATTTTGTTCAAATTGAATTTCCCAAACCTTCCAAGGTTTTTTTCTAAATGATGCCACAAGACACAATAGTCAGTGTAGGCGTTCCAAAGCTCCTCAGTACATTGGTATTTTTTAAACTAAATCAAAGCACTTCATGTATAAAATGATAATTTTCTACATTTCCATCTCTTGCTTATCGATCCTTAAAAAATAGAAGTTCCTTAATTTAATGCTTGGTGGTGTCTTCTAACATGTACATTTTACTGGATCTATTTGCAGCATTCTCACAGCCAATTGTATACAACATAAATGCCTGATCACTGTTTAAATAACTGCTATATCAAAACGCACAAATGACTTTCAGTACATGTTTAAGAGTTGTCTCCCATATCTCAAGTCCACCCCCTTAAACCACAACAGAAATATTAAATACATATAATAGGCATCTCAAGATATCCACAACAGTATTTGTACAAAACCATTGTTTTTAATTGTGTTCATTTGTTTTTTCTGGTTTTTTTGTACATGTTGTATACACAATTAAATAATATGTTCTGATGTTTTTCCAGAATCCCATTTTGTGGTTTATGATTAATTGTTAATTGTTATTGGCAAAATACAAATCCTTTATGCTAGTGTAGGACGATAACAATCTTACAACTACAATACAAAGGTCTTGTAATAGGACATCTTCGCTTGCAAAGGACCACGATCCAGTCCACTCCCTCCACCCTTGGCGGATTTATATCGAATTGCGGGGACACAAGGTAATGATTTCTATTGGTCGCAGTTGTAACTGGCTGCATCCAATCAAAAAACACCTTTAAGATAAACATGTGTAAATGTTGAAAATGAAAATAAATAATTGCCACGTGCTGATTGTGCAACAAGTCCCCCCCCCCCACAAAAAAAACGTAGAACGTTATTTAGTGACAATGTTAATGTTTATGTTTCCTGCGCAAATGCTTGAATGTCAACATACATTTTCAGTTCCTGCTTCACGCAATTTGTAAACACTAGACACATTCATTTTTACACTTCTACGTTGAAGAGAGATTAAGTGCTGCCATTGGTAAATAATAATGATGTCGGAATGGGCGTGACTTTGTTCTACCGGTAGATGGCGCAGCATTGAAATTACATATATTGGCTTTCTCTGCCAAGGGTAGAGAGAAGGGGACTGGATCGTAACACTTTGCTAGCAAAGATGGTAATAGGGCGTCACTGGGTATGTAGGTAGGAAAATGGGATATAAAGGTGAGGAAACAAATTAATCTTTGCAACCTACGCAGTTGTTGCAATGATTCTTAAAGTGCAGATATCGTGAAATTCTCTGAACACGAGGTATCGGATTGAACGTCCCCTTTTTCTGACAGGATGTGGCTGCGTATTCATACATCATGCATAACTAAACGAGACTTTACCTTGCACGTTTCATTACTGCCTGTGAAGATATGAACAAATGTGATCATATTCCTATTCCTAGTCATCCTTGGAATATGGTGGGTAACCGAGAACAGTCATAACTTTAACCAGTTTCGGAAGAGCTAAAGTTGTTTTAGTTATATACATGACATTGTTTAAACTTTCAATAATATAGTACTTTATCACTTTACCTATTATACAGTAAATGACTAAGTAATTTTGATGATAGTTCTCAAAGCTTACCACAATATTATGATTATTTAGAAATTCCAAGCTTCAACTGGTGCAACATTAACAGTTATCAGAGTCACAAACTCTACTGCCGGGTCGTATTCTTGTATTGCGACAAATGATGCTGGGATTAGCCAAGCCAACATTATTTTGAAAGTTACTTATGGTAATGGTATACTTTTGATAGATTAAAAACAAAACAAACATTGAAAGCATTAAAAGTTAAAAAGCATCAACAAATTAACACTTAACAGTACCACCCATCAAATAAAAAACCGTTAACTTCTAATAATGTGTCTTACAAAAAAAACAAAACAAAAGCAAAGCAAGTATCCTTAAGTCTAGAAAGCCATGCGAAACAAAAACTGTACATACAGCTTCAGAATAATTTACCACTGATCACACCCTAAAATATGAAACAGTATACACTTGACACAGCTCAAGAAAACGATAATTTAGAAAATATACATTCCTAACAAGTGCATGCAGTCTAGTCATAATATTTTATTTAAGTCTTCCGTATTTGTGTATTTAGATATGTATTACTGGTGGAATTATATTAAACCAACCTTGGTTGTAGTTCCATACAATATAAGAAATCAAATAATGAATCAAAGACAACACATTAAAATCGAACACTTAGAGTCGACTACTGATGACACAGACACCAGACCAAATTGTCTAATAATAGCAAGTACAAAACATCAGTGGAAAATGGTTTTACATCATATTCAAATTATAACTTTATTTTCAATAGGCCAAGCTGTTACTTCACAATTCAATTTTTGCTCCTAAATAAATAAATAAATTAAAAGAATAATTAACCACTGTATACAAGAGATATTTTCTAAGAATTCAGCTACAAAATTAGTATATGGGGCATCTAATGTCCGTGTAACATGTGTAAGGTGTTTGATTTAGATTTTTTAAGAAACGTCGTGAAAATCAAACAGTTTGTATTTAACTGATTGTATACAGGTAAAGGAAAAATTTTCCATTTTTTATTTTTTAGATCCTCCTAAGATAGTAAGTCCTCCTTTACCAACAATAAGTGCAGCAGGAGAATCTCATAATTTTACATGCAGAGCTACTGGGCATCCTGTTCCAGTTATTGCATGGACTTTCGATTCGGTAATATGTATTTTATACACAATAATGGAATTGATAAAAATAATTTTAGAAGGCACCTTCTTCTTCTTTCGTAATTCCCTCCTGTTTAGGAGCACTCGGATGAGACCGATAAGTTATAACAGTATCTGTACATTAAAACACAATAAATCCTCTGTAAAATATGAATGAACAGTATCCTCCACCATAATAACCAGTGTATATACAACAAGTCGTGAGTTTATATATAAGCATTAATATATGGACTTTAAAAGTAATGTAATGTTAAAATGGCAAGAGACAGAAATAAATTACATGTTCGTAAGGCTTGGGAATCATATATAATTTTAAGTAAGTGGTTTTTAAATTCAATATTAACATCAGAAGCATGACTAATTTGGATGTTTAGTAATATTATTTAAATAGGCTTAACGTTAGTTTAAAATGCCAAGAGATAATATAATTAGCATGTTCGTTTGGCGTGGGAATCAAAATTATCAAGATAAATGTTCTTATAAGATGAAATTTATAAAATCTGAAATCATGACTTTGATGTTTTAGTAGTATTATTTTTGATTGGTTTAATAATGTTCATATGGAGTACTACTTTTAATATTTAAGATATGAGACTGACTTGACCATACACAGAGATATACCCCCTAATTCCACGCACTAGCTATACATTAGTAATGTTCATTCTTTTCATGTGGATTAGGTGGCAGTAGTCTCTTGATTTCACAAAACCTCACATTTATATAATGTTTTAAAATACTCGATACTATTATCTTTAAAAATATATTCTATTGGTTCAGATGTCGTACTGTATATTTCAAAAGATTATACATTAAAGTTGATTTACACAATTATAGCTATTTTGATGTTTACATGTACATGATGTACTTATAGTCGATGCAGTTTCTGCAATATGTGTGGTATTTGCAATCTTTACCAGTACATACATTATTCATTGTTCTTGTGAAAAATGCCCGCAAAGTAAATGCGTTTCGATTAGATAACAATGAAAATAAAATAACAGTTACAAATCAGAAAAAAACCACATCTTCAACTTTTGTTATTGCAATTTATTAAAGTTGTAGACATATTTATGGGAAATTATGCCCATAAATAAACTTAAAGTTAAATGAGTAATCTTAGAATTAGGTAACACACTTTATTTTACTCTTCGTGTATTTAAAGTTCACTCGTATCCCCATTGGCTTACCACGACATGTAACCTTTGATAATGGAGCTGTATTAAAACTAGTAAATATGCAGGATTCTGGACAATTGACATGCACGGCAGAAAACGAGTTTGGATCAGACACAAAGTCAGCCAATGTTATTGTCAAACATTGTAAGTTTTAGTTAAGCGAAGAAAAACAAATATCATTAATTGTTGTTCACTTATTTATGGTAAGAGTTCATTAACTTGAGCGTGTTCATTTAAGTATGTATGTCTGTTTGTATTTCTCATTGGTATATGACTGACTATACGTATGCTGTCTCGTATGCGACAGAGTAACTTTGCATTATAAAGAATGGAAATTGATATAAAATGATAAATAGAATTAATTTTAGCCTTAAACGGTCATTTTGATCTAAGCAACATCTGAACAATTAATATTGAAAAGTCATGTTCAATCTTTTAGTCTATCTTTTGACTTATAGTAGAATGCGGTAAAATTAGGACTATTGATAGACAATGCGCTAGCAGTTAATTCAGTACCGTTCTGTATCTTTTCATGTAATTCCGTATGTTGTTTGTGTGTAAAGGTAAAAAAACAACAATATCTACAAAGATTTAAAAGATCTTCATTCATTGCAAGCAAATTGTCCAAACAGTGTTGAATTAACCAAATCTGATAATTTTGAAAGTTGACTGCGGAGAGACTGAAAAATCCATATTAATTTAATTTTCAGTCTTCACGGAAATGTTTAGATCAAAATGACAGTTTTAGATCAAACCTGGTTTACTAGTGGATTATTGTAATGAGTTAAACTAATTAAAATAATGATAATAATATTTATGATACTTCAAATAGTTCAAATAATAATGATTCATTGCTTTGTGGGTGCTTAGAATTCAGTAGCAAATATTTCAGGCATATTCAGGACAATGAGATAACAATTATAATAATAATAAAAACAAATGATAATAATGCCATTATTCAATATAAAAAAATCATGAAATGGAAACGAAATAATAATTCTTTTTTTTATTTTACAGCACCTGCAGTGATAGGATAAATCAGGACAATACCATTGCTTAGAAAGTAAATTATTGTAATATGAATTTCGATATTGTGTTTAATTGCAACGAAGACACTGCGTCTTGCTCGTTCAAAAACAATAGTTCCGTACTAGTTATTAATTTCTGTGTCATATGGTTTCTTGTGGAGAACTGTCTCATTTGCAAACATACCATATCTTATTTTTTTGTAAAAGAATCAAATTGAAAATAAATCTTGCATAATAGGCCAATCCATATGGGGCGTTTTATATGTCAAAGCAGCCTGTTTCGATTGTATCAAGTGACTAGTTATGGTGTAATACCACCGTTGATTTTCCCCTAGTACATGTAGTAGTCTATGGTAAATTTGCTCTTTTCAAAAAAATTTGCAGAATTTATGTTTTTTTCAATTAAAGAAATACTTGGCATGATTAAATATTGTTAACGTTTTATCATATATATCAGAAGATGTGGTATGAGTGTCAATGAGACAATTCTCCATCCAAGTCATAATTTATAAAAGTTAATCTTTATAGGTCAAAGTACGGTCTTCAGCACGGAACAGCAAGCTATAAAGGGCCCCAAAAAATGACTAGTGTAAAACCTTCAAACGGGGAAAACCAACGGTCTAATCTATATAAAAAACGAGGAACGAGAAACATTTATGAACCACATCAACAAACGACAATCACTGAACATCAGGTTCTTGACTTAGGATAGGTGCAAGTACCATAGACAATATTTCACATAACATTTCATTGCATATAAGAAAATAACCATCACTGGAATTTAACCAATCACATGTTCATTCCTTTTTTATGTGTACAAGCTTTAGTAGCCATGTAACCGTAAGTTTCCAAAATATTCTATAAAAACATGAAAAACAACAAATGAAAAAATAATGGTGCATTGAAACACCCAAGATATATGTTTATGACTCAGAATTTTTTTACTGCAATAAAATGTAGGATTTCCTACAACTGTCAAATTCAAGGGAACATTTTTGTCGACTCTTCTTTCATATGCAACCGGATGTCACGTATTATGATTTAGTGGTTTTACACCTTTACTCATCGGTAAATTAATTTTGTCACTATCATATACCTGGCTTAATTTGAATTTTATACCCCGATTTAACATTATTTAAATCATGCCATCTGATTTCGACTTCAACACTTTGATAATATATCAGTGTTATGTATAAGTGAAGTAGGTGTTAATCTGATTACAATGGCGACCTCCTTCCTCAAACGCCAAGTAGCAGTGCTTCAATATTGGAATAGTTTATTTTAATACAATATTAGTAAATTTCCTTGAAAATATGTACGTGATGAAATTTTCAAATGCATTTGTTTCACTCTTTTATCTCATATACACATGCAGCGCTCTGAACTAACATAAGACATTTTTAATTGGTTAGCATAGTTATGTCATTTAACTTTATGTAGACAAAAAGCACGTCAAGCATACCAAATGATTAGCCATGTCTCTTTGATGAGTTTATTATTTTGTTTTGAAATATTTCGTTTATTTTATCTAAGAAACGTATTGAATGTCTTCAAACTAAAATGTAGACATCATCAATCCAAAATCTTGGTCCTAATAAGTGTCAGGTTCATATAGAATACATATCGAAGAAAACTAATAGACCGAAGAAAAGAGCCAGAAAGTTACCGAAACAGCAGTGTTCCACAATAGACTCAAAATGTAAATACCATAAATTATAATTTTTAGAAAACACTGTATTCCATATCAATCAACTGTTCACTAGATAATTTGCTTAAAACTGACTATGTGGTATGGGCTTTGCTCATTGTTGAAGGCAGTACGGGGACCAATAGTAGTTGATTTCTGTAGGATCTTGTCTCTTCTGGAGAGTTGTCCTATTGTCAATCCTACCACATCTTCTTTATTATATTGTCATAAAACAGTATTAAATTGAAGAAAATATGATATGTTATCAAGTTTGCATATTCCAATCAATCTCTATAAAAATCGGGGACAAACTGAATGTCATGGTTTAAAAATAAAACCGACTAAGAAAACAAACAACATAGACAACTGAAGACTAATGAACAGGAACCCAACCAAAAGCCGGGGATTATCGTAGGTGCTCTTCGAGAATAGCCAGGTCTGGCTCCACGTGAAGTACCTGTGAGTTTGCAAATTCTAATACACTTTCTGTAATTAGTATAATTAGTATAATTTATGTATGCCAAACTCGAGGAAAAGAAGACGGAACTGTAGTTACGCCAATTGGAACATATATGTCGACATCTGTGAAACAAAAATTCAATAACGGGATAGAGTCTGTAAAATTTTGAAAGGAAGACGTAAACGTAACCCCTTGAAATCCTTGGTTTAGAAGTTTTCTTGTAGGCAGCAATCACCTATCGAAAATATCTGTATATCAATTGTAAAAAAATTACATCGAGGTGAGTTGAGAAAACACCTTTCGAACAAGACATGAGGCAAAATCAACAGTATATGTTGAATCCTTTGTTTCAAGCTCATTTGTATAGACGGGTTAAACAAAGTCACCTTTTTTGCTACTTAAATTAAGAATACTTCCAGTGATCAGTCAACTTTGAAAAACATCCTAGATTAAATAACATGCAAGCATATATAGAGAGAGCACGTTATAAGATGAAACAAATATTGAACTAAAAAAAACAATAATTCAAATAAAAACTGAACAGTACAAAACAAACAAAGAAAACAGACACAGGAATATAGTTACCAAACTGTTGTCAGGTCATTCAAAATGACATACTTTGGTATTAATAATAATTTACTTATAGGGTCTTTGCATCGGAAAAAAAAACACATTTATTCTTAAACCAGTTGTTAACATGATACGGGTTATGTTCTTCTCATATATTTTATACTAAACCCCTAACGGGAGGGATTGTACTTGATTTTCATATGATGAAGATACAATCTTTCAATCAGTTTATTTGAGGTCTGGAGCTGGCATGCAGTACCTGCTAGTAGTCCTTTGTTAATTTGTGTATCGTTGTCATTTTGCTTAGTTTCTTTTGTTACCTATTCTGTCATCGGACTCGGACTTCTTTTAAACTGAGATTTACTGTGCGTATTGCTATGTGTTTCTTTATTCTACATTGGCTAGAGGTATTGGGGAAGGGTTGAGAACTCACTTAACATGTTTAACCCCGCCGCATTTTTGCGCCTGTCCCAATTGCAAGTCAGGAGCCTCTGGCCTTTGTTAGTCTTGTATGTTTTTTTTAATTTCAATTCATTTATACGTTTTGGAGTTTAGTGTGACGTTCAACTTCACTGAACTAGTACAAAATTTTATTTAGGGGCTAGCTGAGGACCACCTCCGGGTGCGGGATGTTCTCGCTGCGTTAGAGACCCATCGGTGGCCTTCGGCTGTTGTCTGCTATTTGGTCGGGTTGTTGTCTCTTTGACATATTCCCCATTTCCATTCTCAATTTTATCAATTTTATACATTAATTTAGCAACCAGTCTTACGTATGATTAAAAGCTGTATGCATCCTTTTCAGCAGTTTAAGTTGTTTTATTGTAGCATGTACAATGCATTGATGTTTCATTCCATTGTTTAGAGAACGTACCCTCAAGAAGATATAATGTGTTTATTTAAGAAAATCCTATTTGGACTCCGTATATTGTATAACTGTCTGTCTTTTGTTCGAAACTGTGTATTGACCTACATGCATCTTAAGGATATGCCAATGGGTTTCTGTCTCATTTTTATCCATGTATATTCGCACTTTCATTATTGAAAATATAGATAAAAAAATGGAAACAAGGGTAAATTTCAATTGTTGATTGTCTGTGCAGCGTTATAAGTTTCCGCTGTTTATTTTGAAACAAAAGTCATTACAAGACTCTGCTTAACCTTCTGCTTGTTTTTCGTTCTATTTAGGTTTTAAACATCCCTGATTATTGATTGAGCATGTTAAGCGCACACAGTTGTATAAATGATTGGTCTCTATTTTATATACAAAAAACTTCGCCAATTATTTTAGTATCAGTCTTACTTTGAAATTTCAGCTTCATAAAAATAACAAAAATGCAAAGCAAACAAATCTAATCATAGCACATTTGCCAATTAGGGATTATTAAAATCGACTTAAACATGTAATTGTGTTAATATCTAATATTTTAACTGGTTAACAATAATTTTGGAAGTACCTGTATATCGGAATGGTTTGATAAGTGACTGATTGCTTGCTTAGACAGTACGAAACACTGTATATACAAATATAACCTTTTTGGTTCCAGAATTAAGATTTATTTACAAAGAATTTCGCCAAGAGGCCATAACAAATATATTTGTTAATGTATCCAGCTATCAATTCATACTCATTCAAATGCACAAGTGTTCATTAGTTATCCAAAACCTGCACTGCTTCCCGAGGCTGAAAGAAAGTAAATTAGAAAAATTAATAAACATAAAAAGCAGACAAGTATGGTGATGCTACTCTTTTAGTCTTAACCTATTTATGTTGTTCACTATTCGTTAACTCGATTGGTACAGTCTAACGTTCTATATACCCGGGTATTCACATGAATTATCCATACTTCGTTAAGATATAATAAACATGAATTGTTTCTACCTCATTATTTGCATCTATTATCTATGCTAACAAGGATTCCTGGATTGAATCAATATATCTTCAATAATGTGAAAGGAATCATCTGATAAAAAAATGTATTATAGTTTGCTTAATAACTTTTAGAAAGAGTGTACTGTACAATGGAGGTGTGCTTAAATCTTTCCTATGTACATTTGGACTTTGAAAGACCAATGATGTATCTATTCTTCTTTATAACATATACATAAAACGTTTACCTTGTAAAATCACTTTGCTCAAGTTTTAAAAAAAGAATAAGAAAATGGTAAAAAAGAAGATAGACAGAAACTATCGAATATAATAACTAAATTCCAAAAAAAAGGAGGTTTCGTTGTTCGTTTATAGTAAATCTGATTTTGACTGATGCATGATGAAAATGACAGGAACAGAAATCTGCTCATCTCCAATATCGTAACGTGCAGTACAAGCCAAAGTTCCCGATTCTTGTGCTTTTATTGCATGCGGTGTTAATATCGTTCCTTGGTGATGAAACTGATAAGACGGCATTGTTGTTGAATGATGTATTAACTATCAAAAATAAAATATAGGAAACAATACTTATTCCATCGCAATTTTTTATCGGCGTATCGATGCTGTATATGAACCATTCATAGATAAAGGACACACGCAATATAATTGTTGACACTTTTACTAAAGAATGTGATATTTGTTTCTTGAACAAAATAAATTGATCTGTTTGTATACTACATCAATGTTTACTGTGCAATTGAATATCATTTCCTGTCAAAGCATTTGTGATATATCTGCACTGACAGGTTATATCCATTTTGCAAATTTAAAATCACATTTGTTTTCTTAATTTCTTTGTCGAACTGACGAAGGGATAAAAGTTTACGGAATATGTGTTTTAAATTTGCAGGTATGGTATTCAAATTTAGCATTATCGTTTATAATTAACACAATAAGACAATTTCAAATGCTAAAGCAAAAGGCAATTCAATGAATAATTGTTCTGACTGCATAAAAAAAGCTAACCGTCTCGAACGTCCATTCAATTGATGGTGGTGGCTGTCCTGTTACAAAACAGGTGAAATTGTGGGAGTACCTTGTCATGATAACAGCGGCTGTAGGTGGTGTTATAATTCAGGCAATATCTGAAACTTAAAAAAACAATTTGAGGTTGTTTATGCCTTTCATATATTTATGAATATGATATGTTTAAAATCAAATCATGAATTGAATTACACGATATCTTAAGGTTTGTCTCTAACACCTGTTTTTTTATATCTTAGTCCATTTTATGTTTTGGAGTTAAGTCTGACGTACATTTTCACTGTACACAATTTTGTTGAGGGTCAGCTGAAGCCCGCCTCAAAACGTGGGATTTTTCGCTGTATTGAAGACCCGTTGGTGGCATTCGCTGTTTTCTGCTCTTTGGTCGGGTTGTGTTCCCCATTTCTCTTCTCAATTTTACCTTTGATTGCACCTAGTTGTATTTGAGCTTGACTCACACCAACATCGTTTGTTGCAATGCACGTGTTAATTCCTGTTTTGTCACTTGTTACATCAGTTATGGCTAACACGTTTCCATTATATGATAAAACTTTCTGTAATAAAAATAGAAAACCAAATGTCTATTTCGGCACGCAGAATTAAAATATAATTAATATCCCCCATGCGGTCAAATACAGATATCAGAGTCTAAATTTTGCTCGTCTAAAAGTGGAACCTATTCTTTTCTTTGGGAAGAGTTTTAAGGCGAAGTGTACGTAATTAACTTATCTCCCCAGATTTTTTTTAAAATTTTACATATGGATTCTGCTTGTAAAAATACATCAGAGTATAAAAAAAAAGGGGGTAACCGTTTTCGTTTTTCAGATACAACTGTTGAAATTAACAGCATGGTACGCCAAAAATACAAAGGATATATAGGGAAAATCATAAAAATCGGCAGATATTTTTACTTTACCAAGATTTTCTAATTCTTTGGTCCACAGAATTTAAAAAAATCGTATTGTGATTCAAAAATAAACGACGAATCCATTAGTGCAAAGAAAGTCCTTAGCAACTGTGCTAGTGTTCAAGCTATATCTTCTGGAAGTTTGGTATTTAGCGGAATGATTAAAAACTAATAATAGTAAAATATTCTTAATTTTCTTGAAGTGAATGAAATAACAACTTCATGAATTTCGTAGGTCAAAATGATTGTATTAAATTCCATTGATCAGAAACCGCCAAACCATACCATACGCTGCAAAGTTAGGAGTTATATGACCAATATTAATATAAGGTCAACTTTGGAAGGATTGGAAACAGACAAAATTTATTTCTACAACATTACAGTCATTACGCAGATAAAAAACCGTGTTGACAACTCTCCCCAGTAAAACCACGTGGGCAGCTACACTTATATCCGTTGTTAATATTTGAGCATTGACCACCATTCATGCATGATAAAATGTCATATTTAGCGATGTCTGAAAATTAAGATCGCTTTTGGAATTTCAATACAAGTTGAAATTATCTTAAACATTCTAAAGAAGTTAATATAGTAAAATGACTGTAAGTGTCATATTTATCTTATAGATACGATGTTGAAATTTATTAACGATGGACGAACAATTGTGCAATTGTTATATTTATATGTTTATTCGTTCTGTTGTTTCTGATATGAAAACTTGTTTTATACCTCATTGTTTTAATAGACAATAATGCAATGTCTTTTATGCATTTGACGTGATTCTGTACTTCTGTATCCCGTCATACTTTGAACCACAAAATTATTTTATTTATTAATATTACTTTTACTGTTAAGTCTGTTTTTTTGTGATATCCATTTTTCGTGACTCTGTACTAATGTATCCCGTCATACTTTGAACGACAACATTATTTTATGTCTACGTGTGCGAATTTCAAACGCGTGATTTTACGCCAGTTCTTATAACTTTCCATCCTTTATGGGTGGATTTTACATAGATAAATAAAATCGTATAATAAAAAAGCAAAATGAGGATGTTAAATTTGATGTATGCCTTTTTGTGCTTCTTTTGTTACATTTGTTTGTTTTTATAGTGATTAAGATGATAACACAATGTTGACTGCTGTACCCTATTCTTGACATGTTTACCTATTGTGTCGGTTTGTTTTGTTCACGCATTGTTGTCAATATAATGGGATTTGGTGCGACTGTAATACAAGTGAGAGGTTTAGCTAGCTATAAAACCAGGTTCAATCCACCATTTTCTACATAAAAAAAATGCCTGTACCAATTCAGGAATATGACAGTTGTTATCCATTCGTTTGATATGTTTGAGCTTTTGATTTTGCTATTTGATTAGGGACTTTCCTTTTTGAATTTTCCTCGGAGTTCAGTATTTTTGTGATTTTACTTTTTATCTATAACATATTGAAATAAATGTTTACCGAATTGACAATCTTTTCGATCATAATCAACAGGACATTGACATGAGTATTCTTCACCTCTGGAGGTACATGTTCCATTATTTTGGCAGGGGAAATAGGAGCATTTATCCAGAATAAAAGCAAGGAATGAAAACATGTATCCTTGTCAAAGATTAAAATATTGTGTATGTCGCTGGCTATTACGTTAAATTACTGTCATGGCTTCTTAATATTTCGTTTCAACATGCATTGAACCTAAACAATCAATAATATGTTCATCTTAAATATACATCCTACATTTTATAATCGCCCTAAACAATAGTTAATCTATCACCTATACATGCTTTATAAATATGTGCCTGTCCGAAATTAAAAGCATGTTATCCGGTGCTAATCATTGATTGGTGTTTTTAACTTTTCTTTTTTTTTTCTTTTTTTTTGGTTTCTCATTTACAAGGCTGTTATGTTTCCGTTTTGATTCTTATTACACGTTGGGCCCTTCGGTACATGTGTGCATTGTTGTTGGTCGTACGGTGAATGGCGTATAGTTGCTTACAACCAGCTCATTTGAACTCAGTAGAAAGTTGTCTCATGGGCAATCATACCACATCTTAATATGTTTTAGATTTTCATTTCACAATCTCTCTACACTCGGGCGATTTAGATTTTATCTCATTATTTATCATTAAAGACGACATGTTGTCTTTTTGATGTAGCTTGATTTGTGTTTGAGATCAGTTTACCAACATTTCCTTATACCAGTTCAGACACATGATTGTTGTCCGATATAAGAAATACAAAAGCAAAGCAGAACATAGGAAAGTATCTGGAAATATATTCCCATTTGCTTTACTTTGTGTATGTACAGTCTACTCATTCAGAAATAAATACAGACTTTGAATAATAGAGTGAATCTTTATGTAAAAAACGTTCGTATTTTTACAGGATAAAGTTTTTGAAATTGGTTTATGTTAACGTCCTTTTACATTTCTCGTGTACTTATATTTTTTTGGGGTATACTTTTAAACATGTTATAAATTTGAATCAAATTGGTGAACATGAAATTGACAGCTATCTATCACCCTTTTACATTACTTACGATAAAGATAAATACGACACATACCTACGCTGCCAGACCATGATGTAACGACCTCAAAAATAGTCCTCTCAAGTATCTCTGCCAAATCTACCTGTTTAAAAACACCTGCCATCAATTTATATTCATCTGTAATGTTTTATCCAGTTATGTCAGCCTAATTTATTTTGATGACGAAAAAGTCAAAACTGTTCTTGAACATTTTACTGGATGAAAAGTTTCGTAAGGTACCAAGCGTCCACAGGAAAAATATAGACTGTATATCATTGCGAATGGTAGGTTGTTCAGTAAACAACGGGATGACATATATCAATATGCGTTCCAATTTGTCAAATATTTATTTGTTTTTCACATGATAATTATAAATCAACAATTGCTTCTCGTTGAAATCTTTAGCATTCTGAAGTTCGGTGATTATTGATGATGCTTGTGCTTTTGTCGTTTTTGGAGACATATGCGTTGGTGTAACAGATTCGTCGGTTGTAAGCGGAGATTGTGAATCTGGTTTAATCTTGCTAATTTCTGCAAGTAAACCACGTAATACCGGAAGGATATAAGTTCTAATTGTTCTCTGTATTTATGCAAATACAGCGGTTACAATTTTCTTAGTTACGATATTGTCCGACCCTTGTTCAATCCACCATTTTCTACATACGAAAATGCCTGTACCAAGTCAGGAATATGACAATTGTTGTCCATTCGTTTGATGTGTTTGTGCTTTTGATTTTGCCATTTGATGTGGGACTTTCTGTTGTAAATTTTCCTCGGAGTTCAGTAGTTTTGTGATTTAACTTTTTGTGTTACCATCCAATGCAGAAAGATGTCAGCTGATATTTTATCAATAACATCGAGCAAATCCATCTGTGAAAAAATTCCAGACATCACAGTGATTTCGTTTGTCCTGTTAACGATCGATATATTTGCTTTGTTTATTTCTTCTGCAAAAATGTGAAAACAGTTTTTAAATGTTTGACTTTGCAGTAGATTCGGCAATTCATCTATCGTTCATGGTACAAGATGAGCCGTTATTTCGGATCTTAACGTCAATTCTTCGTAAAGCAATGAATGTGCCTCAAACATATATGTTCCAGTCTATCAGAAATCATCGGGTTGTTTAAATAATCGATACAAAATGCAGCTTTTTGTTGAGTAGTCATAGTTTGTAGTATGCTGACTATACTGTTAAGATACAATTGAGCATCACATGGAGGAATCGATAACACACACATGATGGTGACAAAAGTTGTAAGGAAATGCATAGCAAAAAGTTGAATTCACAGTGACCTAAAACAACCAGGAATATAAGTTGTACAATTAAACAAATGTTTAACAATTAAACACAAATATTTCACGTTAATTAGATTATGTTATTTTAAGAGATCAATAAAGTTTCATTAATTTATGAAAAACAAACGAAAACTATACCTGACGATTTATTCAGTTCCGCAGTAACAATTACATGAACTAAGTTAGATAAAAACTGTCATGCCTTAGCATATAGAAGGACAACTTGTTGTTTGATATATTTTAAGTGGCTCTTGAGATTATATTATGTCATTCTGAACCGAATAAGATAAATTCAAGACCATAGTGGACTGTAATCTCGACAGCGACTACTAGTTATTAGTATTATCGGTTTTTTTTGCATGGTTGATCCAAGACAGATTTGGTTCAACTTGTTTTGGTCTAAATGCTTTTCAATTTTGTATTTGATTTGGCTTCTAATGTTTTTAGCGAGAAACCACTGATGAGTATTTTATAAAAAATGTGAAATATTGTTAGTTTTTTTAGACAATATTATTTTTCAATTTTCATCACTCTAGTTTAAAGCAATTATATGCACATGATTTTTTTGTTTAAACACAGTTTGATTTAGAACAAAAACGGACATGGTAAGAAAATAAACACAATTGCAGCATTAAAAAGCACAATTCCTTTTTGATATTTTGTCACGGTTAGAAAATTTATAAAATAACACCAGTACAAACTGGATCCCAATTTTACATTCTTTTTTTTTAAATGTGCCTGTAATTAAATAAACGTCACTTTTGTGGTGTTAATACATTCGTGTGACACAAAGATTATTATTCCATTGTGGTGTCCTGTTGTAATGTCGTAAATTCATCGGAAATATTCGTTGTTATTCTGCGGTTTACATGTTGTAATGTTCAATCCTATCGTTTGTTTATTAAGTTCTCGGTCCTGAGCGTACTTGCAGGTATTTGTACTGTATGCCTGTTACGTTATGTTATCATTTTAGCGGAATTTTTACATTATCATATGAGCGAGAGATTTTGCTAGCCATAAAACCAGGTTCGACCCATCGTTTAATCTTAAAATGTCCTGTACCAGTTCAAGAATATGGTAAAAATCTAAAACAAAAGCAGGAGCAATAACAAAACCGGTATCTGGAATTGTATTCGAATTTATTCGTCTTTCATGATTAGCAGAGGCGATGACGTAATATGACGTGATTTATTTGTGAAGTAGTTGGGTTTTTTGTTTTTGAAATTTAAGCGAATAAAAAATATGCCATTTATTTGGAGAAAAAAGAAAACTGCCATAGATAAATGAATTGTATGGCGTTTGTGACGTCATATATAGAATAGATTTGAAATCTACAATAGATCTGGAACCCAACATCGATTTGTTTTAGACACTATTTAACATCTCAAGCGGCGCGTGTACCACTCAGTTTATAAGAAAGAAGCAACATTTAAACACTTTAACGACAACATTGTAATTATTCATGCAGTCGAATATATAATACTGTGGTTTCATTTATGTTCGTGGTTACCAATTTTCGTGGTTGATGGAAAACTTGCATTTTTGTGGACATTTAATTTTGTTGTTTTGCTGACCTCTGCAAACAAGCCGTAAGAAAAAAATTCCATTCGTTGAACAATACATTCTGTTGTTAACCTGAACCCACGAAATCCACGAAAATTGGTATCCAACGAATAATTAAGACTCGCATTTTGTATTTTTTAAAGCATCCCCAAATTCTTTTTGTTATTCAAAAATATTATCATACAAAAAATATTGACAAACATACCTTGCTGAATGCTAACTAATCATGGTTTTAAGGTAACCATCAAAGCATTATATTTTAATTATACATGTGTCTCTTGATTTCATTTATAACATTGTATTTCTTGCATTTCTTGTAATCTTTCCGTTGTTTCACATACGATTGTACAAAGTTTCTGATAAACTGATATATGTTTTCTTTATTTTTCATAAGATGCACCTACTATAGTATCTTCACCTCTGCCATCTATTAGTCAACCTGGTGATTCTCACAATTATACATGCCTATCTACCGGACACCCTCTTCCGAATATAACATGGAAGTTCAATTCGGTAAGAATTATTCAGTACAAATGTAGTGTGTTACGGTAGTATTGTTGTCTTCCGCCATCTTGGATTGTAAATACCAGAGAACCTAAGGTCCAGATTTTCAATCAAGTTAGCAAAATTAGATACAGGAATGCAGATAACTAATAAGAAATTTCATTTAAAAGAACACATTCTTATGTTTACAAGCGCACTTAATTTTGCTTCCTTTTTTAATGTTTTTTGAATTTGTATTGTAAGGGGAGGTAACTCTGAAATAGTGCATTTTCTGAAGGAATCTACATGCAATTTTGCTATTTTATGTTTTAGCTGGAAAAAACGTACGATGACCCTATCTTATCTTTTGACATTCTCATAGCATTTTCTAAAAGCTGTCTTCTCGTATTTTTTTTAAAATTCTATCATTTAGTTTAGCTTCTAGTCAAACAATGATGTTTTTTCCTGTATAATCCATGCAAAATGTGTCTGTGGCTTGAGAAAATGCTCGGTGATCTACCATATTTATAATATTTTTCAACATATCACAATATATACTACGTTATGACAATGTATCAACAAATTCTTTTATTTATAATTTATACTCCCATACCACCTTAAAACGGTACTATAATCATATACAAAACATATACGTAACAAATCGAAATAACAATACGCTAAAGAAAGGATGTGTTTCAAGGAGAGTTCTTTTTGAAAATTGTGTAATGAAATTTTTTTAACAAACTCCGATTATCAACTGGATTTTGAAGATATATTCTCTGTTTCATTATTTTTTCCTTCTCTCAAACATGACAGCTAATGTACTAATGATGATGTTCAACTTTGAGATTTTAGAGTTTTCAAGTTTCATTAATTAATTAACAATTCTCTACGAAAAACCTTTTTATGCAAATGTTATTAAGGAAATTACTGAATCATAACACTAATTGCAAACTTATCTTTTTGTTTTGAAAACTGTATGCCACCTTCTAAATACATTATGTTTGTGTGTGTCGTTGGGTTGCTGTATATCATTGACGAAAAGTCCACACATCCTTCAACTTAAATGATTTGGTCTTTTCAGCTTTTTAATTAGAGCGTCACTGATAAATCTGTTATTGGCTTTAGACTCAGTTGTCCCTTTTAGGTTATGTCAGGGGGAAACTTTGGAAAACCACCATCAGAAAAACAAAACAATGGTAGATATTTCCATAACAAATGATGATAAGGTCTAAATTATACTATTGCAATTCATGATATAATTAGATTTACTATAGATTGTGTGTTTCAGTAAAAATGATTATACAAATGCATTTTTGCAGTTTTTTCATCAATCATCGAGTTTACCACGCCATGTAACGTTTGACAATGGTACAATTTTGCAGTTGGTCAACATGCAGGAATCTGGTTTACTATCGTGTACAGCTACAAATGAGTTTGGTACAGATTCATTATCAGCACATGTTATTGTTTAGCAATGTATATTTTTAATTTCATCATACTGTAAAAGAAATGCAAAATATGCCAAAAGGATAATCAAACTCGTAGATAGCATTACAATGGCGAAAACTAAAGAGAATCAACAGATAAATAGTAATGAAAAAACAAACAGAGGTACACAAACTCCACCAAAAATTGGGTGTGATTTCATTTGCTTCGGAAGGGTAAGCATATCATGCTTCATATGTTAGTGAGGCGACTCTAACACTTGTCAAAATTAGAGATTACTCGAGACAAGACACTTCATTTTTTAAACAAACAAAAACAAATGGCAAGAAAAGCAAGTTATTAGTTGCTCCTGAAAATTAAACATTTTTACCTAACATAAGTCATATTTCTTAATTTTCAAAGACATAGTGAGACATTTCGATTACAGTATGGATCTAGCACCTTTTGAAATTGATACCACTCCTTCTGGTAATTTCTCTTAGTTTGTATATAAATCACGGATTGAGATTATGGGAATATATACGTATTGTTTAAGGAGAGGATGGCATTTTCCTTATATCATAAATTGCAGCATGCGAGGTATCTTGGATTGACAACCATTACAATTTGACGAAGTATGGCACAATGTTAGTAACAGTAAATACATGTGTCATTCACATTGTTCTTCCAAGTTGTAACGGTCTCCGTTTAGGGGAAACAAATGCCCTGTTCTTGACTATAAATGATGTATTGATACAAGTTCGGTCGAAATGAAGGTGGTGATTCTGATTCCTTTGTGCATTTTCTAAAGATGAAGAACCCTTTATATATGTTTTCAGTTTCAATTTGTCCCTCCTGTCAAACATACGTTTAGTTATAACAAGCATTTATACATTTCCTTCCTGCATGCTGATCCAACGATTTTACAGAACCTATCAAATAAAATTGAAAATGGAAATGGGGAATATGTCAAAGAGACAACAACCCGACCAAAGAGCCGAAGGCCACCAATGGGTCTTCAATGCAGCGAGAAAATCCCGCACCCGGAGGATTTCCGATGCAAAGACCCTATGAGTGAATCAATATTAATACCAAAATTCCATTTTTGTGCTAAGACACCAATGACTTTATACACAATCTGATTAGCATCTGAATATTGTACGAGTTCATAAATGTATACTCCAAACGCAGGAAAAGTAATTAATTTTATGAATGCTACTCCACGTTTTTTTTTTGTTTTTATTCAAAGATACCAGTTAACTGTCATTTTACCGTGACTTATTGTTTGAAGAGATTTTCTATAGAAAATAACGGATGAATAATGTAACACCCCATAATCTACATAGAGTTATTAGAATGGCCAAATAACAAATAACAAATCCCAGTCGAACCCTTTTTTATGCAATACTTTAAATGCTTTTCCCGACGAAAGCAACAGTTTTAGATCTCTTCGGTTAAACTATTCATGTAAATTTTAGTATTAAATTAATCATATTTACGAGACAAAACAAATTAGTTACCACGTAAGGTGTTAACAAATTATATCAAATCCTTACAAATACGATGCAATATTAGTAACGTTAACAATCGGTAGCCTTTACAAAATATGTTGTCTACACTACATGATTATTTTCGTTTATGATTACTAGTTTGTTTAAACCAAAATCAAACAGGATGTAATAAACATGGAATCTGTGTCGCCTTCTATTTCATTCAATGTAATTATTGTGACTGCAGACCTGGTTATACTGGTTTATGTTGTTTGACAGGTAAGATTAATTAACTTGTTGGCAACTTAATTGTTAATGCAGAAAAGATAAAAATAAACCAATATAAAAAAGACAGACAATACATAAGGGGGAAACATTCCATGAAAGAAACAAAAAACAGACAATTCAATGATATGAACATTTCAAACAAGTTACGGGACATACCAAAGAGAGAATCAAAACTCATAATTTGAATATATGGGGATGTACAAGTACCAAGGCAACTCCTTGTTAATTCCTCATACAAACGGAGAGTCATGCCCTTGGCACGTCAAGATCTCTTGCAACAACTCTTAGAGAGCTGCGTAGATTGCCTGTACCTATCCAATAAATCAACGTTTTTTTTTATAGTGGCATGTAAAATTTTCCACGAAATTCATTCCGGACGGCCTCTATGACAGGACCTACCTATTGTATATATTTTTAACTTTTTCTCGTCCTGAACTTGCGTGAATTATTTCTCACACTGGATGTTTAGCAACAAACAATCGTTCATTGTTAATAAATATTCTTATTTGCAGTAAATATATTGTATAGTATGAGATATATTGTAATATTCCGTATTTATTATGACTTTCATGCCTTCAAATATGTATATTATGAAACCCTAATTATGTTCCTTAAATCGAAAGATCCTAGGCTTGTTATATGCATGGTTTAGGAGTTATATCACCTTTAGCACAATTTGTAATTTAAGAGAGGCGAAATCTCCCATTAAATGTCTTCGCACCCTTTCAACCAAAATTGATAAGTTACGACATGTCGCAAATTAGAATTTAATAATAACATGCTCTTGGTTTCTTGTACGGTTTATAAAAAGAATTGAGAATAAGCCGATATCAAAATTAAGAATATGACCTTGACTCTTGACTTTAACCTAATTTAACTGAACATTCATATAATTTGTAGATTTTGAAAGCATAAAAAGTTTGCAGCCGGAACCCAATACATGATAAAGCAAATTTTGCATTCAATTCCGGTATTCAAATGTATCTTCACTAAGTGATAAACATGTGACGACTGAAGATTTGTAAATGAAATATACTTTATTTTTAACATTTCACGACAATGTTACAACAGTTCTCAGGCAAATGGTCAGTTCTTAAGAATGTTATTAAATATGATAAAGTCAAAACTTATTGAAGACGTTTGCCAACATTTCTATACCTTTTTTACAATACAGTTCTTTAATTGTAATATATTGCTTTTGATTTCTATATCATATAAACAATTGGTGGTTAAATGGTTAATTGGTAGTCATTATGAATTAAAAAAAAATATCAGAATATTCAATATCACTGAACTGTAAAAAAGAATGTGAAACGATATCAATGTTAAAATTTATAAAAAGGTATTTACAATTTCAAATATGATAAAATAGCCTAATTGCATTAATGGAATTGTAGAATATGAATGATAAAAACAAAAGTCCTAATTTTTCATGATTTTCAAACATATCATTTATAATAAGAGAACATTTCATTTAATACTTGTTATGTTTCTACAGACATAAATGAGTGTGTTAGTAACCCATGTCAACACGGAACTTGTACGGATAAAGTAAATGGTTATTCCTGTTCGTGTTCTTCTGGTTTTACGGGAACACATTGTTCGAAAGGTATATATATATGCATAGTTCCTATTTTGTTTGATAACAAATTTTACTCGTAAAGTTTCAATCATAAAACACTTGACATAATGAAAACACGATCAAACTATTACAATGAGTTAATTCTGATAATATGACTTTCAATTATACACGACATTAATTTGTAAAACGGTTCAAAGTAGAATTTATTGAACATATATACAGTGGTTTATGTCTTACTGATCATGATCGCATAGGTAACAAAGAAAAAACTAAATAAATAAATAGAATAGTGACTTTATCAGCATGAATATAAAGCTAGACCATAAATAAGGGCGAGCTGAATTTGAGCTGATAAAGTCGGAATCATAAAATAAAATGTCATTATTCTGTTTAATGACAAATACAAAACATGAAAAAGACAAGACAATGCTAATTGGCAATTATGATAAGAGAACATTTCATTTAATACTTGTTATCTTTCTAAAGACATTAACGAGTGTGCCAGTAACCCATGTCATTACGGAACTTGTACGGATACAGTAAATGGTTATTCCTGTTCGTGTTATTCTGGTTTTACGGGAACACATTGTGCAAACGGTATGTATGTGAATATTTTGCATTTTGTTTGATAACAAATTGTTCTCTTAAAAAGTCAATCCTGGTACACTTGACAACATTGAAATGCAATATAAGTATTCAGATGCGTTTAATCTGATAATTTTAATTAAAATTAAACTCTTATTTGATTTTAAAACGGTTTAAAGTGAACATAAATATACCAATATACTAACAGTCGTTGACGCCATTACTGATCATGATCAAATTGGTTACAAAGAGAGACAGAAAAAGATTTGATATAGAGTAAAAGATTTTTTGTATTTGATTATTACTCAATAAGCATAAATATAAAGCTCGCCCGTAAATACTTATTTCTATCGGCAATTTGTTTTTTTATTTGTTTTGGTTCTGAATATAAAAAATAAATTGAAATAGTTAGTAAAACTTCTTTTACGCGTACAAAACGTTTGGACAGTTGTATGGTTTACGCATGAAGACGCTTGCATATCATTAAAAGATTGTCTCGGATGGGCTTGAGCACGTGACGTTGCTGCACTGATACATGACGACACTGTCTGATATAAAGTCCTGTCCATGTTCTCGAAAATATTAGACAGTAAGATCAAAGGCAAAATGTCAAATTTACCGATTTATATATACGAAGCGTCTAGATAGTGATTTCTATAATGAGGGCATTGGATCATAAAGGATGTTTGCTACTCTGATTCAAAATAAATTGCTTTTTAGAAGACTGTTATACATTGATAGTATATGAATAACAGAACCGAAAAAGAAAAACAAAAATATGGGTCTGTGTGCTTGTTTTTGAGATATAAGCCATTGAAAATTTGGCAGGAAATGATTCTCTCTAGATGTTTCATACAGTTATCATTGGTAGCTTTTTTTTTTAAACTATGAAAAAATAATAGGGATTTTATAAGATTTTTAAATATGGCTTTTTAAACTATATGTAATAAGATTATGAAAAGAAAAGAAGGGCTTAGTGGGCAAACTAGTGTAATGGCAACACATGGTAAAAATCAGAGGATTCCGAATATCCGTCAAAAATTCAAAAACAAGAGGAGCGAACTTCCTTAAGAGTAAAGATTTGAACTACAACAGGCAAGCTCACCTTTTATTATTTGGCTTATCTCTGTAAGTCTTCTTTTGTAAAAAAAAAAAAAAATCTTCAAGTTATCTGTGATTTATTAGTTAGCGTACTGGTGATATCCCCGAGTATTAACATTATTAGCCTAGGAGATTAATCGAACAAGTGGTAAAATTAACCTTCATGATACAAATGTTGTACCATATCCTCACTAAGAATTATATGATATCTTCGGGGATAATCGAGGACAAATTATTTGAATAAAAAACCATGTCAAAACTTTTAACAGCTGACCAAACAGAAAGGACCATAACGCATAGCTAAACCTGGCCAGGAAATGGAATATGTACAAGACTTGTGTACATATAACACAGATCAAGATTTATAAATCAAAAGGGAAAATATATCATGTAATACAAAGATGAAAAATAAAACAATAACAAAAATACTTTGTTTTGTTTTATAAAAAAACCCAGCAAATATTAATATATTAATTATTGCTTTGTAAAATGCAATGAAATCTTGTACAATTAGAAAATGTAATAATGCATGATAACAGTTAAAAAGTGAATTACCATATACATGTATATAGTGTTTTTTGACCAAATCAGTTCAGTTCTAAATATGCATTTAACATGTTAAAAAGCTTATCTAAAAAGAATATCTGTAGGCGTTGACGAATGTGCAAGTCAACCATGTCAGAATAATGGTACATGTGTAGATCAACATAATGGATATACATGTTTTTGTCTAAGTGGGGACTCTGGGCAGAACTGCGAAAAACGTAAGTAATCTGAATTTAGTACACTTTAGATCAAACATGTAATATATTTATTAACTCCAGCCACTGATTAAATGTTCAAAATATTGGAGAACTCGTATCCTTAATTGCCTTTTGCATCAATATAAGAATTATAAACTAACATATAGGAAATAGATTAAGACCCATCATTTGCCATCTTTTACGACTTTCTTTTTGAAACAAATAAAAATATATCCAACACGAACTGATTAAGTGTAGAGACTGTATACATGGTATATGCGTTTTTTTTTTGCCTAACTTGATACTTACCCCAAAAATACTTTGACGCAAGAGGCAATTTATATCATAATATGTTTATGAATAAAATGATTGTTTCATATTGTACAAAGGTTCGCAATTTCCTGTTCGACCGAGTGTTATGCTAATCACGGCAAAAATTATTGACGAAGGGACAAGTCTTGTAGAAATACCTTGTTTCGCAGAGGGAGTACCATATCCATTTGTGAAATGGGATACAGTTGATGTAAGTAATAAACATATTCATATTTTGATAAATAATATAAAAGTTATATTATCTCATTTAAACTGTTTAAGAAATTCTATATATTTTACAAATCTTATTTAAACATAATTTGTTCAGTACATGCAAATAATTATAAGTTTTGTATTTAAATGGTTAAAAGTAACACGTAAATTGAACTAATGCTGAATTTAATAGTCATTACGAGTTCAAATAACATTATTTCTCCTGATATTAGTACATTGCATTTCAGGGAAAGTGTCAGGCTAATATTAAGCAAGTTAGTCATTTCTTAGTTATTGAAAACGTAACAAAGGCCGATGCTGGTTTTTATATGTGTTCAGCTACAAACAGAGCAGGCTCAGATGTCAAAGTTATACATATTCAAGTAATCCGTAAGTTTTGTATTGGTGTATAAAAGACAAACGCACACAACTTAATATATATAGTATATCAAATGTCTTTATTAATAAGATGTTTAAAATATTGTTCTTACACCAATTAAGTCGTTTCCTCGTGGTTCATGAGTGATACTAGCTGATTTTCATGACATCCTTGATAAAAATGTACAAATTCAATTGAATAAGTTGTTTTCTAGTATTACACATTTTGCAATTTGTACAGAAAAATAATGTTGTATCATGATAACCATTACTTGTACTTCTTAATTTTGATATGAACCCTGCTTAACATGTTTTATGAACCAACACCATTCTTGAATACTTATCTATAATCTTAATGTCATGTTCATAAATCAGCAATGTTCTATTTTCCATTTCCAAGTTATACTGGTCTAAGCATAGCAAAACTATCAATTTCCATGTAGATAAAACAAAACCAAACGGAGTCCGTCTTCTCTAATATATGACATATGTGTAAATACTGACATCTCGCCAGCCTCAATCGTATGAATATTATGTATTCAAGATCTTTGCTTCAGGTTTATGCTCTTATAATATACTAGATTATGGAGTGTGTGTCCGAGCGAGAACTTCTCTGTGTTCATTGCTTTAGGAATATTTATCAAAAAGTAGTATTTCACATTCAGCCCCATTCCTCTATTTAGTCAGACGTCAGTCGCTACCCTGATATATCCTATCTTTTGTTTTATTTTTCGGGTAATTTATGACGGATAGCGTTTGACGTCTTTAGCAGTTTTATCATATTCACATAATTCAATTTATTGTGTGCTGGTTCACATTCTGGACGCCAGTCTTTGCTCCTTTCTAATAAAATCCACATAACAAAAAACAAATATGAAGCTTAGACATGGAAAAATATTAAATACTAAACTCGTTCAAAGGGTATCTACACGTTTCAATCTTCAAAATCGCTTATCTAAAAATACTACCATCGCTAACATTTTTAACAATAAAAATCGTGGTTACCCTTCTATCGATAAGTGTCATGCCAAAAGATGACTTACATGTCCCCGTCTTTCTACCAACAATACGGTAAGGTCTACGTTTAATGGTCGCACATTTTTCTTTAAATTTTGAAACTGATATAACTTGAAAAACTAACAGTATTATTTATTTACTCACATGAAACAAACCGGGATGCGGTATTCAGTACGTAGGTGAAACTGGACGATATTTATCTAAACGCACGCAAGAACACCTGTATCGTTTTAAAAGACCCAATAAATTCAAAAGTATCATTTATCAACATCTTAAAAAGCACAATAATCCTATTAAATATTTAACAGTTCAACCTTAGAAGTAGTAAATAAGCAGCCTGGTGAATCTCATTCGAAGTTTGTACGATCACGGAAAATAATTGAATTAAATTGAATTAAAAAATTACAGACAGTCTACCCTCTCGGTCTTAATGATAATATCATGGGAATTGGTAATATATCAAGAACCGATTTTGTTAACATTTTGGATATAGTTTCTAAAACTGTTTGTAAAAACCGTTCTCATGGGCGTAGAAAAAATCGCAATCAAAGAAAATTTCGGACCAACCATACAAATATTTCGGACCTAATTTCTATTTCAAAAAACAACGGCAGACATTATCTATTAACCAAGCTCAGTGTTTTACCTATAAATAAATTAAATAAAATTTTAGAGGATTGCAACACAATTTCATAGTGCAGTCCTAGGTATGAAATCGTTCAAATTATAATGGCATATTGTTATTCTAAACTGTTTCCCAAAATTGATCGCCCTGAAGATCATAAAAACATTTTATTAAAATGAAGTATGTCAATAAAGGTTTTGATTTTGTAAATATTGCCGGTATTTTTTACGACCATTCTGTTAAAGAAAAAATTCCTGGATAATTTGATAATACTGAACTCCCTCTTATTTGTTATATTTACAAGAAATCTACCCGAAAATTTGTGTTTTATTATAGCCAAGTCTGTAAAGATGTAAATATCAGTGAAAATACACCTCCGTCATGTAATTGTAGTAATTCCGAATACACTTATGGCCCCATTTCCCATATTATAACAGGAGACCTTAACATCGTTCGCGACCGAGAGTTAAAATCATTCCTCGGTAAAGGACCTTAATATCGTCCCCCGTCAATTATTAATTGGAATGAGTGTCGTAATATCATCCACGACTCACTTCGTGCTTACTGTTTGAAATGGATAAAACGGGAAAAAAGCTGACAAAAAATCTTTGGACTCTTTTTTTAATTCAGTAATGAAGATAGTTGATATACGTATACAACATTTTAAAGAACATTTTACTCTTAACAACAACCATAAAAATCCTATTTCTCGTATCAAACATTAACTAAAAGAACTAGCCAAGGAATTTGTTTTTGTCACTGCTGATAAATCTGCTAATAATATCATTATAGTTTGACGAAAATTTTACATTGAGGTTCTGCAAAAGGAAATCACGAATTCACCAACATTCCAACTAACTTCATTTTCAGAAAACGATATCTGTAACAAACATAAACTATTAGCTACTTCTTTACAAGCAGAACCAAATACAATGAAAGTCCCAACTATGTACTGGCTTCCGAAGCTACACAAATCACCTTACAAATATAGATTTATTTCGTCTTCAAGTCATTGTTCCACTACTAAATTGTCTATTCTACTTACTAGTACACTTGGTACAATCAAAAACCTGATAATAAATTGTTCAAATAAGGCCTTAGAAAATAGTGGAATTAACTACTTTTGGAGTGTCAAAAACTCGTTGGAAGTACTTGATAAAATGCATGCATATATTGGTGATTTTGAATCTGTTCAAAGTTTTGATTTTTCTACCCTATATACCACTTTGCCTAATATCTTATTAAGAAACAATTCACACACCTAATTAAATGGGCATTTAAAAAGTCGGAATGCGAATACATATGTTCAAACTCTTTTAGGTCATTTTTTAGTAGCAACAAACAAAAGAGCTATGTCAATTGGACATGCTTTCATACTATATATCTGCCCTTGAATTTTTACTTGATAACATTTTTGTTCGCTTTGGAGATTCCGTATATCGTCAAGTTATCGGAATTCCAATGGGGACTCACTGTGCTCCACTTATTGCGGACTTGTTTTTGTATTGTTATGAGTTACAATTTATGACTAAAATCAGCAAAGACCCATCGAAACAACATCGAATACAAAATTTTAACAATACTTTTAGATATTTGGATGATATATTGGCTCTCAATAATGACGACTTCAGTGTGTATACTAAAGAAATTTATCCTGTTGAACTTACTTTAAATAAAGCTAATACTAGCAATGACTACTGTCCTTTCCTCGATCTTGATATCTATATCATTAACGGGAAGCTTAATACAAAACTTTATGATAAAAGAGATGTTTTTTCATTTCCTATCGTTAATTATCCATTTTTAGATGGTGACGTTCCCTTGTCACCATCTTATGGTGTTTATATATTTCAACTTGTACGATTTGCTCGTGTATGTACATTTTGTAACAACGTATTAGATTTTAGCGATAGAAATTTATGTATTACTGAAAAATTATTACACCAGGGTTTTCGATATCATAAACTAGTCAAAACATTTACTAAATTTTATCATCGGTATAAAGACATCATTCGTAAATATAACTCAACATGCAGACATTTTATACGTTCGGGTGTTTCACATCCAATCTTTTATGGTAATATTCTTTACAAAGCACAAAAATGTCAGTATTCACCTCAAAAGCTAACAAAACCTTTAAACAGACTTATTAAGAAGGGATATAGTTACGATACTGTTGTCAGGTCATTTAAGATTGCATATTTTTGCTTTAATATTGATTCACTTATAGGGTCTTTGCATCGGAATTAAACATATTTATTCTAAAACCAGTTGTTGGCATGACACGGGTTTTGTTCTTCTCATATATTTTATGATGGTATAATACTGAACCCCTAACAGGAGGGATTGTGCCTGATATTCATATGATGAAGACATAATATTTCAATCAGTTTAATTGAGGTCTGGAGCTGGCATGTCAGTAACTGCTAGTAGTCTGTTGTTATTTATGTATTATTGTCATTTTGTTTATTTTCTTTTGTTTCCTATTCTGACATCGGACTCGGACTTCTCTTCAACTGAGTTTTACTGTGCTTACTGTTGTACGTTTGTTTTTCTACATTGGCTAGAGGTATAGGGGGAGGGTTGAGATCTCAAAAAACATGTTTAATCCCGCCGCATTTTTGCGCCTGTCCCAAGTCAGGAGCATCTGGCCTTTGTTAGTCTTGTATCATTTTTAATTTTAGTTTCTTGTGTATAATTTGGAGTTTAGTATGACGTCCATTATCACTGAACTAGTATACATATTTGTTTAGGGGCCAGCTGAAGAACGCCTCCGGGTACGGGAGTTTTTCGCTGCATTGAAGACCCATTGGTGGCCTTCGGCTGTTGTCTGCTCTATGGTCGGGTTGTTGTCTCTTTGACACATTCCCCATTTCCATTCTCAATTTTAAGATCAGCTACTATAATTGGAAATCTGTTCTTTTTTAATCCCACGACGGATTGGTTTGCATAACATTATAGCCCTAAATCTTTTTGCATTATTTTCTTAAATATCTCTTTAAAAAACGGTCTGCCAGAAACAATATATTAATTTTAAATTGTTTTGAAAGTCTTTTCCCACTTGTGGTAGTTTTTGTTTTATGAAACGTTATAAACTTGAGCGTACAGTTTACACAAAATATCTGAATATTAACAAATGATGCAAATACATGTTCTTCATATTATAAATGAAATATTATTTTATTTAAATTGATGATGCCTGATCGATATGCTCATTCAAAGGAATCGATATATAGAGTTGATAAGAATAAACAGAAAGTAAACAAAATAAAAATATCGAACTTTATGGAAAATTCAAATCGCATAGTCCCTTATTATATGGCAAAATCAAAAGCGCAAACACACCAAACGAATAGAAAACAGTTTTCATATTTGTTATTCGGTTCAAGCATTTTCGTATGTAGAAAAAGTTGGCTTAAACTTTGTTTTATAGCTGTCTCTGTCACATTTATGACAGTTTCATAACACTTATTCAGATGAAAATAATATTTGAACAAAACAATCAAAAATAATAGGTAAAAATGAAATAAATTAGTGTACAGCAGTTAACATTGTATTAAAATCTTAATCACTATAAAAAGTGTAATACCATCATTGATTTTCCATATTAGTCTTTGTTAAATCTACACTTTTCAAAAACTTGTGCAGAATTTATCTTTGTCTCAAATAAAAAAATACTTAACAGATTAAAATTTCATCCTGTCCGTTACTATAGACAAATTTTTACATAACATTTCATTGCATATAACAAAATAACCATCACTAAAAGTTAACCAATCAAATTTTCACCTTTTTTTTTTATCTGTGTACAAGCTTTAGTAACCATTTTACCTCAAGTTTTTAAAATAATCTAAAGAAACATAAAAAAAAAGGAGCGTTAAAACACCAAAGATATATGTTTATGCCCAATTTCATTTTTTCTACAATGAAATGTAGAATTAATTTCCTAAAACTGTCAAATTGAAAGGAATATTTTGTTCGACCCTTTTTCGTGTGCAACCGGATGTGACTTAATATGATTATGGTGGTATTATACGTAAAAAAACAAACAAATATGTGAAAAAAGAAAAAGAAAATTACAATATCCTTCACGATGGATTTCGTGCCACACAGTCCTGACAACCGAGAGCGTAAATATTTTATGAGATCAGTCAGGAGTCATTCATCCATCATGCTAAATTAAATCACATCAAGTTCAAAAATCCGTCCAATCCGTTCAAATTATTATGGTTATCTTTGATCAGTCAGGTTGAACGAATCGTCATCTCTGACGCCACGATATACCGTTTGTATATTATGGAATTCTAGTTTCTGTTCGTTCATTTGAGATGATCATCTAACGACGCCAAATATCACCATAAACGAATCGAAGAATCAGAAAACAAGAATATAACAATAAAAAAATACCAAATAATTGGTTGCATTACTCAGTAGATTCTTACTTACAACATGCTAGCAAAATGGAGGGCTTCGATGTTTTCCATTTTGAAATGAAGTACAAAGCAATAATAATCTGAGAAGAAAACAAATTAATCAATGTACTGTCTTGCGTCTGAATAACAGAAACATAGACGTGTTGTTGACATGTCGGCGGCATGTCACTCATATGTGGTATGTAGATGCTTTACCATTGGCATCTCTCAATGTCAAGGATATTTCTTCCATCAGTCATGGTTTAGGAACTTGTGACACTTTGAATAATTAGCATTTTTAAATGTTGCCATTTTAATTCCGACATTTCCATTATATTTTCGAATAAGCAAAATGCAAGTCATATCTCTGTGTCAACAGTTTATTTATCATTATAACTCAACAGGAAAAACCATCAACAAAAGAATTCTTTGTACTGTACTATTATTCTGTTTTCAGTAAACCGGACAATATTTATTTGTAACTGAATATGATTTCTATTAAAATGTAGAAATATTGGCACTTTCAACAAACCCCAACAATATTTCTTATCTCTCACTGGTTTTGATCGTAATAATTTGCGCTGGGTTTCAAAGTGAGCTGCCAATACCTTGTTCCTTCGGTAAGAAATAAATTTAATTTGAGTTACAAACAAGCAAACAAACAATGTTGTTTGAAGGAGGCGGTTTGTCTGCGCGGAAAAAACATATTTACTATGGAGGTAGTGTTTTGCACCATTTCGGTCTTCAAAGATATATGTTGCATATTTAATCAGAGTCCCTTTTAAATAGTTTTCTAATTCATATATTCAAGACTTGTATAGCCTTTTTCATTTTAGAAAGAGTAAAATGGTATTTTCGTAAGCTGTATCTTATTGAAAGATTCATTGATGACTGTTGTGCATTTTTTTTACGGGTAACATTATTATTCCATGATAGATGATGATACTGCCTGTTATTTCTATATTCAAAAGCCTGTATTATTCATACCCTTGTTTTGAAGTGTAATAATGTTCACCAAATAGCTCGAGCAGATTATGTATATTCCATGTTTATCCGTTTCCGCGTTTGCAAAATTGGAAATATAAGAAGATTCAGACATTTTTGAAATAGTAAGATTTACTTTTATTTTTTTAATGACGTTTGTTTTTAATTTTAATTTCCTAGCAAAACCAGAAAGGCAACATATTGCGCCCTTAATTTCAGCCCCTTCCATGGTACAGGTATATTATTATACAGACGCAAACCTGGTCTGCAACGTTACAGGATATCCAACACCTATTGTAAAATGGCAATTTAATCAGGTATAACTAATAGCATAAATACATGTATGTATTAAATAAAAATAATCACAAGGGAAAAAACTTATAAGATATAAACTTCATACAGTAAGTACAAAACAATAACGATTTAATATTACGAACACTAACAAAGTCATATCTTGATACATGTTTAAAATATGTTGCCCAGAATGGCGTATTGATCATTGATAGAAAATGCAGAAGTCGCAATACATTTGAACTATAAGATCATCTTAACATTAATGTGTGGGTTCAATTATATGGTATGTGTCAGATTATCTTGAATATTTTTGAATCGCTTAAAAATCATTTTGTAACCTGGATCATAGGACATCATGCAATAACGGATTTGTTTTTTATCTAAACATTCCAGTATCAAGTTGACTTCAATGCTCAACTTTATTTTCCCAAAGTTTCATTAGTGGCAATACCTTATCAGATGAGTAGATGAGGAACTTATAGTGGACTGATAATGTATACATCCATGATAGTTTTACACCACATCGAAAATAGTAAAAACATGTATTCGGCATATATATCCACCACTGTATTTGGACATTCATGTAACCATTGCTTTTTATTGCGTAATTTAATTTTATCTGGTATACACATTAATTCATATGTTTTGAAGTTCTTCCAGAATCCCATCTGGTGGTTCATAATTGATTGAAAATATTTAATGCAACTAAAAAATTAGGTACACAAGATGAGGATAAAATACATTCTTGCCACCTACGGACCTTTTGAAGAGTTGTTGCAATGGTAATTAAAGTGCAGAAATCGTGAAACCCACTAGACTAAATGCATCGAATTGATCGTCCCCATTCTGACAGAAAGTGGTTGCGTATGCATACATCCTGCATAACCAGACGAGACTTTATTTCGCACGTTTCTTTACTGTCTTTCAAAATACGAACAAATCTGATCATATTTTTATTCCGAGTCACCCTTGGAATGAGGTAGGTAATATAGGACAGTCTGAACTTAAATTAGTTTCGGAAGGCCTAATATTGTTTTCTAAGTTACATGTACCCTTCCAACATATTTTTAACAACAATATATTACTTAATATATCTAACTACATTGTAGCATAATTATGAATAAGTATTTTTGATAATTGTTCTCAAAGCTAACCACATTATCATGATTTTATAGATTCCTCAAGCTTCAACTGGTGCAACATTAACAGTTTCCAGAGTTACAAACTCTACCACCGGAGTGTATTCTTGTATTGCGACAAATGATGCTGGGACCAGCCAAGCCAACATTATTTTGAAAGTTACTTATGGTAGTAATTCACTGTTGATCTGTTTAAAACAAAACATACATTGATATCATGAAACGATTACGGGCAGCAACAAGCCATCACATAAAAAACTCTTACTTCTTATAATGAATTGAAATACAAACGACACAAACAAAAATAACAGAAAGTCAAGAAAGCCATACTTAAAACAGCGACACAATGAGATTTGGTTAACAAGCTTTGTTTGTGTGCGTATAAGCAGACCTCTGGTTTTGCCTATACATGGGGTTGACATATAATGTACGTGTAACATGTGTTAGGTACTTGATTTAGTTTTTTGTATTAAACTGTTTGTATACAATTTGCATACAGTTTTCTCAATTTCTTTTTTTAGATCCTCCTAAGATATTAAGTCCTCCGTTACCAACAATAAGTACAGCCGGAGAATCTCACAATTTTACATGCAGAGCTTGTGGGCATCCTCTTCCAGTTATTTCATGGACTTTCGATTCGGTATTATGTATAGTATAACCAATAATGGAATTAATTAAAACTTTAGAAGGCAACTCTCATATGAATAATGTTTTAAAATACACGATACTCAGTGTCTATTATCTTTTATATTTTATTTTATGGGTTCAGATTTCATAACGTATATATCAATAGAGTATACATGAAAGCTCATTAACATAATCATAGCTTTTTTTGGTGCTTACATGTACTTATAGTCGATTCATTTCTGCTGTGTGTTATGTGCAACCTTTGTGAGTGCATACATTATTTATTGTTCTTGTGAAAAATGTTCGCAAGGTAAATACGTTCGATCAGATAACAATGAAAATTATATAATAGTTAAAAATCAGAAAAAAAGCCAGCACCTTCAACTTGTGTCATTGCAAGTGATTAAAGTTGTAGACATGTTTATAAAAAAGTATGCACATAATTAAACGTAAAGTTTAATGAGTTATCTTAAAATAAGTTAACACACTTAATTTTACGCATCATGTATTTAAAGTTCACTCGTTTCCCCACTGGCTTACCACGACATGTAACCTTTGATAATGGAGCTGTATTAAAACTAGTAAATATGCAGGATTCTGGCCAATTGACCTGCACGGCAGAAAATGAGTTTGGATCAGACACAAAATCAGCCAATGTTATTGTCAAACATTGTAAGTTTTAGTTCAGTGAAGAAAAACAAATATTATAAATCTTTGTTCACTTATTTAGGGTAAAAGGTCATCAACTTAACCGTGTACAATTAGGTGTGTATGTCTATTTGTTTTTTTTTTTTTTCATTGAAATATGACTGACTATTTTACTGTCTTATATGCGACATAATCACTATGAATTATATAATACTGAAATTAGAGACGAATGATTACTTGAATTAAATTGTAGTAGTAAAGGATCATTTTTATCTGAACAACATCTGCAAAGTCCGAACAATTGATAGTAGAAGCCATGCGCAGTCGTTCAATCTTTCTGTAGCTTTTCATGCAATTCCGTTTGTTGGTTATGTGTGCAGGTAAAATACAACAATAGTCTGAACATAGATTTAAAATATCTTAATTGATTTTAAGCAGAATGTCAAAACAGTGTCGAATTAACTGAAGCTGATGACTTTGAAAGTTGACTTAGAGCTTGAAAACATCCTACTTATTTATCTTGCAGTCTTTAAAGAAAGTTCCATTATATTTAGATCAAAATGAAAGTTTTAGATAAACAAAAATGGTTTACTAATGGATTATAGTAAGGAGTTAGAATAATTCAAATAATGATAATAATAATGATGATAATACGAATAGTTTAAAAAAAAATGATCGATTGATTGTTTGGTGCTTAAAGTCTAGTGGCAAATAGTTTATGCATGCTAAGGATGCTTTGTGAATAAGTATAGTAATAAATAAAAACAAATGATAATAATGTCATTAAACAGGATAAAAAATATCGTGAAAATGGAAGTGAAATAAATTTCATTTTTATTTTACAGCAACAGCAACTGCAGTGATAGGATAAATCAAGACAATACAATTGCTAAGAAAGTAAAATATTTTGATATAAATTTCGATATTTCTTTTATTTGAAACGGCGTCTTGCTAGTTGGAAAAAACTTGAAACATAATGTGCTGTAAAAGAGAGGCGAAAGAAACCAGAGGGTCAGTCAAACTCATAGATCGAAAATAAACTGACAACGCCATGGCTAAAAAAGAAAAAGACAAACAGACAAATAATAGAACACAATAAACAACATAGAAAACTGAAGACTAAGCAACACGAACCCCACCAAAAACTGGGGATGATCTCAGGTGCTCCGGCAGGGTAAGCAAATCCTACGCCACATGTGGCACCCGTCGTTTTGCTTATGGTATTTCAAACCCGGTAGATAGTCTAATTCGGTAGGTCGTATTCGTGAAAAGGGAAGGGGATTGTAGTAACGACATTAGGAACATATCCGATATCATCTGTGAAACGGTTATTCCTTAAAAATTAATAATTTCTGTGTCAATTGGTCTCTTGTAGAGAGCTGTCTCAATGGCAATCATAACGCATCTTCTTTGTATATGTAAATGAATCAAATTGAAAATAAATCATGCATAACATGCCAGTTTATATGGGGCGCTTCCTATGTCCACGCAGCCTGTTTTTATTGTTTAGGGGTTATGTTATTAAAACATATTTTTATCTTGTCTTTTCTATATGAATTGACCAGTTTACTTATCAGTAAATTACTCTTGTCTCTATTATATATTTTCTCTATATGCATTTTTGTTTGCACTTGTTGGCATATTTGCTTGCTTTTGAGGTGATCGATTTGACATTGCGCAGTACTTGTACATACCGTTATTGTGTTGTTGTGCTGTGGTCAATTTGGTTTTTTCTTGTCTCTAGTTATTGTTAATGTGCTTTGTCTATACACCTTTTTGTTTGTTTTTGCTGACAGATTTGCTTTTTTTTTGTAGTGATAAAGATTATACCACAATGTTGACTACTGTATCCCTATTTGTGACAGTTTTACTTATTATGTCTGTTTGTTTTGGTCACACATCGCTGTCAATTTTATTCGACTGTCATACAAGTAAGAGCTTTGGCTAGCGAAAGAAATACGTGTAATCAATCATTTTCTACATAATGCATGTGCCAAGTCAGAGAT
This sequence comes from Mytilus californianus, assembly GCF_021869535.1. Taxonomy (NCBI): domain Eukaryota; kingdom Metazoa; phylum Mollusca; class Bivalvia; order Mytilida; family Mytilidae; genus Mytilus; species Mytilus californianus. Next base: position 3,514,114 of record NW_026262669.1, on the reverse strand, counting down.
GTGACAGTTGTTATCCATTTGTTTTGTGTGTTTGAGCTTTTGATTTTGTCATTTGGTTACGGACTTTCCGTTTAGAATTTTCCTCGGAGATCAGTATTTTTGTTGTTTTACTTTAATTTACCAAAATTAATTTGAATTGTTTTCCCCGATTTCAAATACACTTAAATCATGTCATCTGATTTCGATTTCAACACTTTGATACTATATCAGACATATTTTAAGAGAAATAGGTCTTAATCTAAATACAATGGCGACCTCCTTCCTGATTAATGTAAGTTGTTATTACACAAAGAGTGGACGTAACGCGGGTACTTGAACATCTCAACATCAAGCACAAGAGAACGTTACCTGATAGAAGGTTATTTAACGTAACACAAAAAAAAAAGAATTCCAATAAATAAAGAATGGTATAAAACAAGAAAAGAAAGCAGACACACTAATTCATCATGGAAACCCAAATGATAAAAAACCCAATACTGTGACAAATGAATTTTAACGATGGATGGTTACTTTCTAAATAGTAAATATGATATTTGATAGTCAACAAGTCTTACGTATGATTTAGAGTTGTATGCATCCTCTTTCGCCGTTTGAGTTGTTCTATTGTAGTATATATTGATGTTTTATTATTTAAGAACGTGCTCTCAAATTGATATAATTTGTTTTTTTTATGAAGAAACATTGTTGGACTCCGTAATATCGTGTGACTGTTTGTCAATATTACGACATAGGTGTATTGAACAACATACATTTTCAGGATATGCCAAGGGATTTCTGTCTAATTAACATTTATACATATTCGCACTTTCTATTTTTCATATGTTTAAACGATGGCGGCAATACGTGTTTAATTTAATATAAATTATGTATGCAGTTTTAAATATCTCTATTGTTTGTTTGAAACAAAAGTCATTTCAAGATTATACGTAACCTTTCAATTGTCTATTGTTCTATTTATATTTTAAACATTCATGATTATTGTAAATTCATTACGCGCACTCGGCTATATACATGATTAATTTTGTTTCGTTATCTAAAAGAAACTTTGCAAATTATTATGCTATCAGTCTTACTTTAAAATGTTTGTTCCATTAAAGCAACACAAATGCTAATCAAACAAATCTAATCATATCTGAAATTGCTGATTAGGAATTATTAAAATCGAATTAAACACATGATAATAACTTTTAACATTTTAACTGGTAAGTATAAACATATTTATGAGGTAAAGTAATGGTATATAATGTGCACAATTAGGCAAAAATGTATTAATACAAATGACCATTTACTGGTTAATAATATCATAAAAAGGTTTATTGTCAACGCATATCTGCATGAATTGATAAGTTACTTTCTGTTTGCTGTGACAGTACAAAAATGTGTATTAACAAATTAATATAATCTTTTTGGTCTTAAAACTATTTTTGACATGTAATTCGTCAAGAGACTATATCATTAAGATATATTTGGTATCGTATCCAGCTCTCAATCCTGTATGATACACAAGAACATTTGTTCTATTAGTTATCCAAAACCTACACTGCTCCCTGAAGCTGGAAGAAAGAAAGTTAAAGAAATATAATCATAAAAAGTAGTCAAAATAATAAGTTTAATAATGTGTCTTATTTCTCAGTCTTGGATCATTAGAAATTTTACCTTCTTTCCAGGCATGGGGCGAATTACATTGCAATGTAATGCATTATATTACAATTACTTTGACCAAACCATGCATTATATTACAATTACAATTACATGCATTTATCAAAGTAATGCATTATATTACAATTACTTTTGCAAAGTAATGCCTTGAATTACATATTACATTTGAAAATTTTATTAGTGAATAGAAAAATTAAACATTTTGAAAAAACAACTAGAAGTCACAAAAGATTCTAGCATATGCAGTAACTGTTCCATGAATTGAATATAAGTATACATGTAAAAAGTCTATTTAATTTGACTTTTACAATTTTTAATTATTTTAACTTAATGTTGACTTTACTTTTATAAATATATTTTTGTTTTTTTTTTATTTTAAATGAAATATTTAATTACAGTGAATTACTTCCCTAATTATAAAATAAACATAAACCTTAATTAATGAACAATTGTCTAAATGGTGAAAATATTGATTGTTAAACAAACTAATTAGTGTTTTATAACAAAGTTTAATTATCTTTTATTTAAGCAAAACAAAGATATTCTTTGATCTTATGACAACAATACAGCTATGCTTTTCAAATATCAATCTTTTTATGCAGGAAAATGTATGAAATAAGATGAAATAAAGAATATATTCTAATGATTAACATATTCTTAGTTAATCAAGAAATCTTAAATTTGGTTTAGTTAAAACTCCAACAATTTGTTAAAGATGTAGTATGTGAAAAAAGTAATGACATGTAATGCCATGTAATGCATGAAATTACACAACTTTTTGCTAAAGTAATGCCTTATATTACAATTACATGTAATGCACAAATTGCTGCATTACACATTACATGCAATTACTTGGAAAAATGTAATGCATTACCATGCATTACAATTACAAGTTTGCATTACCCCATGCCTGCTTCTTTCCATGGATTGCAACAGTCTAACATGTCTAATTAAAGGGACATTTCATTTTGTATTGATCTTGGTGTTCGGTATTTTGTTATATATTGTTATTACATGCAGCGTAATGACGGGTATGAGTGCAACGAAGATATAAGCAATTATTGTATAAGTAAGAAGAAAAGTAGACCTTCTAGAATTACCAGCAGAATTTAGAGAATATTTAAAAATTGTTCCTGAAACGCATTTCTACCATTTCGCTGCAAAAACTAAAAACTGCAACTTTACAATTTCAATACGACAGATGTTATTAATTCGTTTGATGTGTTTAAACTTTTGATTCTGCCATATGATTACTGAGAAAAAAACATGTATTAACAGTGTTTTGAAAAGATTAGAATAAAAGACAACATTGTTGAAACATCATTTTGTTCAGAAAAATATTAATATGAAAAGAAATGAGAAAATTGTAAAAAGGAACCTGATAGACATAAACTATTGAATATGAAACAAAAATAAAGAAAAAAGAAATTTTACTCTTAATATATAGTAAAAATGATTTAGACTTACGTATATTGAAAATGACAGGAAAAGACTCCTGCTCATCTCCAATAGCGTTACGTGCTGTACAAGTCAGAGTTCCCGATTCTTGTGTGCTTTATTGCATTTAGTGTTAATACAGTTCCTAGGTGATGTAACTGATGAAACGGCATTGTTGTTGAATGATGTATAAATTAACACAAATAAAATATAGGAAACAATACTAATTCAAAATATTTTCGCAATGTTTTATATATAAGCCCATAATAGATACCAGGATTGAAATTTTGTATTTGCGCCAGACGCCCGTTTCGTCTACAAACGGCTCATCAGTGACGCTCGAATCAAAAATGTGTTATTTGTATCTTATTAAGTAGTTTGAGAAAAAAGAAAGAAGAATAATCTCGGAGGGCTCCGAAGAAAGAAAACAAAAAACACATCGTGTACATTTGTAAAAAAAAAATAATATGAATACACGAGAAATAATAGCTGTAGAAAGAATAGCAGTACACTGTTGCAATTTAGATAGTGTTGGTATTGAAGATGTTTTGGTTCATTTGTCAACACCAGTAATTTAAAAGTTGTCTGATCTTTACTACAAATTCTGGGAAAACTTTAACTTTGCCTTGCACGATTTTTACATTGTAAATGAAGAAAATGTAGACTAAAGAAAATCATCAATTTTTTTAAATGGTTATTTACAAATAATACAAAATGCAGGATTTAAAACTCTATTGGAATGTGACAATTTTTGTCACTTCTTTCGATGTTGAAATATGTTGTATAGAAAAAATAAAACTTACTATTATATTTTGACGAGTAATTATATGAAACTGTGATAAAAGGGTTGTCTGTGTTACAATTAAGTATACATATGTACATAAAATTTGAAAGAAAAAAAAAAGCCAAATTGAAAAGAAAAATGAAACAAAGCAAACAAACATATTGATTAGAAAATTAATCAAGTTGTTCACCTTTGTGTCGTTTGTGATATACTTAAACAAAAATAAGAATAGGGGTTCCCTTTTTGAATAATTTATCGCTACAATCCTACTTTTAATTTTGAATGTCTAAACACTATCCTGGTAAATGTTTTGCAGTAGTTTTCAAGTAGTGCAGCCGGAAGGAACAATAAAGATTCCCATTGTTCCTCCCGACTGTACTCCCGGACTTGAATGAAGTATTTAAAATAATTGGCTAATAATTAAATGTAGTCCCTAAATTATCCTCCCGGTAGGTTATTATATCAACAAACATAGAATAAGGCATGTGCTAGTTAAATGCTACCAATGCGAGGACATCTCAAAAGATTGATGTACATGTAGCAGATAAAGAATCCTTTAGTAGCCGTTACTTTTCCACAACGGTCGCGTATATCATTCCTAATAACATACCAAAGATATACTGGTATTTAGTGATTCATCCGTCCCTGACATGAAAAAAACAACACTTCTGTCATTGAAGAAGAAATCACACTTTCCTTCACCCTTAGTCACCTATTAAGCTATATATACATGTAATATAAATAAGAGGAACACATATGAAAAATATCAATACCAATATATTATTAAAACAATGCAATTGTTTGATTTTGTTTTAAGAACAGAAATTGTCAGCGAAACAATGGTGCAGGGTGGTGCATGCATTTACAATATTCTGTGTCTATTTGTCTAGCTGATAATATCCTCTAGTGATCTCTAGTACAAATTTTAGCGTCATAGCAAAGGATGTAGCACATGCTTCTATTATGAAATATATGAGCTGTGTGTGTTTTATTTTAATCATGATAAGTATTAACATCATTTATATTTGTTAATAAAACATAAAATGAATATATAAGAAAGAATCGCTTAAGGAAGAATACTAAGATTATGTGGTAATTTAAATAGTGAAGTCATCCGAGATGTTAAGGTTCAGTTGTTAACACCTGTACTGGAAAACAAATAATGTCTTATCAATTGATTCAAATGGTTTTTAAGAAATAACAAAAAATGCAGGATTTTAATCGTTAAAGGGAATTGTAAGAAATGTTTAGATTTCAAAAAATTACGTAATGTTTTCCCCTAGAATGCAACTATTCTTAGAATTATCAGTTATACAATTAAAAATAGAGGTATTTTATTTTCACATTTATTATATGAAAACTATGTTACTATTTGTTGAAGGTTTTATAATAGAACATATTGACAAATCAAAGAATGTACTGATCTTTTACCGAAACCGATCCTCTTTGATTTAATATCTTCCCAACATTATTTTGGATGTCAAAAATCATATCAGAACGCAACATATATGCGTCTATCTAGAGAAAATGTTTGATGTTTTATTTTGTTTTGTAATTGGTATTGAAATAGTATAAACATTGTTTAATGATCATTTAATTTACTAGATGTTTGTGTAATGTTTAATATCTATAACAAACATTTAAAAATATTTGTATTGAAATACGTATATACATTGCATGTTTTGTTATCAAAACATGTCATGGATATAACAATCGTGTATCTCTTCTTTTGCATTTAAACAACGAGATTTTTTAATTGTTTCAGAGAATAAGCAAATAGGAGAAACAGTTCTTGTTTCTGTATGCTATATATATATATATGTTAGCGACAATAAGTGAAATAAGGCATTAAGCTTAAATCTTAGGCAATAATCTAGCGCCTAGGCATCAAGTTATTGTCTGCAATTATCTGACATTAAGCTTATTTCCTGAAATCTTTTGGAAGATTTTTCATCCTATTGTCGAACTTCATTTCAGGTAAGTAGTGAACTTTCTGATTTTTTATGTATCTTCCAAATACACGATCATTTGGTGAAATATTCTTAATTAATAGTATTTTATTAAATTACAAGTTGAATAATAAAATGAAGGAAAATGATAAGGGAAATTAAAAAAAGATATGTTGTACAAGAGGGACTGTATTGTAATTTTAAAACGGCTGTTACAGAAACAGACCAACACGACAGAGATGGTATAATTAAACAACTTTATTTTGGCTAAGGAAACATTTCCTGTGCATTTTTACATTGAACTGTGTCTTTCACTTTGTGAAAATTGTAAAATGCGTGAAAAAAAGCGCATTCGGAAAAGAATAGCAGTTGAGTTTAACAGAGGAGAACAGGTTGATTTTATGGATTTCCTATCAAACCCAGATGTAAATTAAATATGTGTTATAGTATATAAAGATGACCTAACACAATAGAGCTCTTACGGCTAAATCTGCTTCAGCTGTGACTTAATTTAATTGATTTTCAGAATGCTTGATGCGTCACAATCCTGCAAATTTGCAATGATCGTGAATGTACAGCTTTGATTATACATTATTCAAATGTGTTTGTAAATCTTAATGCTAGAATAACAGTCGCAAGTGCAAGGAAAATGGGCAACTGTGCATTAGTAACTGCCACAGCTCCGCACCTTTTGGTTACAAAACTGTCTATTAATAGAAAAAAGAGGATATTGGGTATCCAGCCATGGCACAAAATCAGACCAGAACTAAATAAAGTATTAAAACTTCACACACATTGTTCATTGTATTTTCAGAACACATTTCTCAACCACATACCAAAATACACTTTTCAATTGGAGGAAGATCCAACGATTCCGCTTAGCTCATTGAAAACAGATGCCAAAAGGAAGAAATAAGACAGGTGCAAAACCTCAAACTAACCAATCACTAGATCAAACAAAAAAGATGATACAAATAGTTTACCAGAAATAGACGACCAACTGGAAGAAATACCAGAAGGAAGAAGTAGAACTAGCTCCCGTTCCTGAAGTCACAGACGACACACAAGAAGTGCAGAAGACAATGGAAGCTAGGCAGCAAGTAAATTTTACCACAATTCAGCGACGAGAAGACGCAAGTCCCAAATATATAGTGGTCACTTTTCGAGAGCTGATAGAAATGTACAGAATCTCCAAAACAAAAGACAATCGAACACTTACCTTTCTTTTTCACTGGTTAGACAGGTTTGTGGTTCCATATATTAACGCCAGACACAAGAGCGGGATTAGACAATATCAAAGCAGCCTTCATTGAAAGATTCATAGTTCATACCATTATAACCAAACTATACAAAACGTTAACGAAAGTGGAAATGATTACATAGCAAGAACACGTCAGTCTGGATTTAGGGTCACTGATATGCCGAAACATATTATCATTGGCTTAGCAATAAATGGGCATCGGCAAATTTGAAACATTTTATTTTAGGTAAATCACCTTAAACATCTGATTACATCAAAGAAGCAGTCAATATCGCAACATCAATAGCATAATGATCAACACCAGAAAATACTTTGACAAAACTATCCGGTTCCTAAACGACGTCCATGAAGATTGCTGTTAAGGACAACGTGATCGCTATAGGCTAGTTTAAACAAAACAGAAGAAAATGGAACAACGGACGACCAGTGGTCCAGTGATATACGACAGTTGAACAATGAAGCACACCATAGGCAAAGGACAAGGTTTCCGAAACAAAGAAAATGTCGTATATGTGGTAAGTTTTGTTTCACCACAAACCGGTGTATATTTTATTTTAGCATTACATAATTCAATTTTCCATATGTAATTAGCGTATCAGAAACACTATTTCATGTAAGTCTTTGTTTCAATGACTATTGTTTTACTTCGTTAATTTTATTTATATCATATTTCACATTGTTGCAATACAGTGTAATCTTTTATAGGTTTTATATTTTTTTTTGTATATACCTTTATAATATTATACTTTTTATATATTTATGCTATATAAACTATGTCTATATGTAATAATAGTAATATATGAAGCTCAACTGTACGTACGACGATTCCAATACTAGTAAATTGTTAGTTCTAAGACAGAAATTTGAGTTAAGGAAGGCAGTTCGTGAGGGAGTAATTAAAAATCGTTAAATGTTGACCATCTTTGATAATTTGGAGGAGGTCAACAAGTACATCTCTTTGAGCTGGGACGATTGGCTCTTATTTTCAGACATCGCTAAGGAAGCCGACATTTTTTGGCCTGCATTTGTGGTAAGTGCTTTTTTATCTTTTTGTATCTGTATCCAGTTATAGGTTACTGTACGGTCTTCAATCCTGAGCAAAAGCCAACACCACACAACAACTATGTAGAATGGAACAAACAAAGCTAACTTTTAAGTAAGTAGCATATAATTAATAATCTGTATAAATATAAACATTCAATCAACACAAATTCTGCAAATCTAAACTTCCCTGTATGCAGAAAATAAAGATGTACAGACACATAAAACTATGTATTACCTTAATTGTTATTTGTGTGTGTGTAGTTTTTTGTTGTTGTTTTTTTTTTTTTTTGGGGGGGGGGGGGGGTGACTTTGAGGAAAGCTGTTATAAAACCGCTAATAGAGAAAACTTTAATTATGTTTCACAAAACAGATTAAAATACATAGATGACATGATAATTCTGAATTGTAACGAGGAGGTTAATTGCTGTTAGGACAAAGTTTATCAACATAACAAAACAGAGTCTAAAACAAAATAACAGACAAGACACGTATAGCCGCCTGTCATTTCAAAGAGACAGATAGTAAAGAGAGTAACCAGACCACAACAGCATCGTTCAACATGGTTTTCAATTGCATGTACGATTTAACCCAAAAATTGGAACGTCTAAGACTATCTTTTAGATACAGAAAGGCGGTTAGTGTAGGTTTAAGGAATAATAGGTATGTGATGACTATTCGACAAATCGAAGGAGCCTAGCAATTATATGTCCATTGGTTGGGACGATTGGCTACTGTTGTCCAACTTTATGAATGATGCCGATATGTACCAGCCTGCATTTGCGGTAAGTGCTTTGTTAATAAACACTAATTTCATCCGCTTAAAACCATGCAAAATCTGCCGCAGGTAAAATGTTACGAAATCGCTTTGGCTTTTATCATAAGTGTTATTTTCTGCAGTCGTATATAGGTCCATCCCACGTTCATAATTTACATTGAATATTGAGTTTGGAAATTTAGCCACACGACACTCCGTTGGAAAACAGAATGGTACGGAAGCAAATGAAAATACAACATATATATTTTTGTGAACCTTGGAAACATAACATTTTTTACAACACCTTTGTGCATGAATTTACACATTAAAAGAGAGATGCAGATGCGAAGACAACCATGGACATACATTATACTCTTTGAGGTGTTCAATTGATGTAATTCCTAAAAAAAAACATCGAATGTGGATGTCATTTTAAGACCTAATCGTATGCAAAGTTGGAAGGCTCGGTAGTCAAATATTTATCTGGTTTATTTCCATGGAAGCAATGAAAACACTACTTGGTATATGGTGATAGCATATCGTCAGTTTTTTGTTTGTTTTTTGTTTTTCATCTCGGGGCCAGTGGAAGGTCGTCAGTGTAATCGTAAGAGGAGTTATCAGAGGGTCTTTAACTTCTTTAACATTCTTTTTCGTCTTTTTGAAGATATTGCAATTGTTTATCTCCTCTTCATTTAAAAACAGCGAAAATCTGTTAATTGCTTTAAAAAATAAAGATACTGTCAAAAAAATTAAGTCAAATGACCGGAATCATAAACATTAATCATACCATTTCTTCCGGCAATGTGAAATGTCACTCTTGAACTTCATACAAATCTACAAAGATTTATTAAGTCATGATATATTTTAAACTAGTCGTAGTCACATAAGAGAAAACAAACTGACATTTTTTCAATAAAATTTTCCATATTTTAAGCTTTCATATTGCCCTTTTCTATATTGCAATCGATTTGAGGGTATATTGGATGGGGGATTAGTGATTGATATAGACTTCTAGTGTTTTTGTTTATTCCAGTGAAGTTAAGTAGTATTTATTCATCTTTATTCCTCTTCTGAATATTTATTACTAACAGTGCAAGACCAGCTGTATGAGTCTTTGTCATGTCTGCACCTTCTTATACGATACAACATACAGTATATCGTCATCTACAACCTAAAAGGTGGACATTATTTCACATATTTTATATATAATATATACTATCATCAACATACTCTAAGAGGATTATTTTAACATAATGATAACATATGTACACATACAAAGATCGTATAGATACTACCATGTTCGGAAATTATCTTTGTGTTGTTAATGAGAATATACCCTATAAAAGTGTGATATATTACCAGTCAGACATAAACCATGACAACGCCTTGAGAGGGGAGGATGAAAAAATAAATGCTCCAGTTTGTTCCATTTATTTTGTATAAATATAGGAAATCATGTTTTACTTAAAAGACAAGTCTTAAGGGTAGTCTAGAAATGAGAACAAGTTTTGACTTTCAAAGAGCCATAGTTTTAACATGCGTACATGAGCATTTTGTTATTAAGTTATACAACTCCAAATATTATCCAGGTTGATGCTCAATCTTTAATCCATACATATGAATTGATTTGTTGGTGTTTATGTGTATGTCGTGTCAATCAGGAAGAAGCCGGAGTGCTCGGACGAATTGAAGCCCTAAATGCCACATTTAAGTTTTTGTTCTTTTTCTCATAAAAGACGTGATAATTTCAAAATACCCTCCATGATTTTGCGTGTTTGTGGTGGCAAACTTTAAAATCGATCAATGACACGGTTTACATTTTTCTAAAATGGGAAAACTAACAGCAAATTGAGCGAGAACATATTGCTCCTCGTATTACTGTAAATTCAGAAGTTATTGCGTGCATTTATTATTGCGATTTTTGAAGAAATGACAAAAATGCGAGATTCATTATTTCGATTTCAGAAAAATCTGCATACACTTATATATATATCAGATATCAGAATGCGATTTATAATTATTGCGATTATCACTCAGTCGCATTATTCGCAATAACAAAAACCTCGCAATAATTTTTAAATTTACTCAACCGATAAGCGAATTGATACAGGTAAGTTTATTTTAATTGTTTTATTCCATAAAATGACGTGATTAATTTTATAACACACTTTTGTCAACTTTAAACTTTTGTCTGATCGGTTTTTAGGGGGAATTTTCGAAAGTTCAAAAAGCACTTACAAATTATAATAAACTATTTAATGGAAGAGCAGACTAAAATATTCAGAGGTTGAAGACTAATACTCATAGATAACACACACAAAACATGATTTTGTTTTGAAGTTATGCACATTTAAGATCCACTTATTAAGTCTGTGGTCAAGTTTTTTTTTGGGCAAAAACGGGTGTTAGTGCACGGTGTGTCCGAATTTTCTTTTTTGTTGAGTACATTTCATGAATATAATAATCAACATGACTCATTTTTAATTTTAGAATGAATGAACGAAAATTAAACAGAATACCAGTCAGAAATACACCTTAAATCTTAGTAGTAGCACGATGCTGTTTATTTTGTTATTCAAACACACCTACTCTGTTCTTATGAATCATTATAAAGGTATTTCACTTGACCAATATACTTAATTTTTTTGTTCTGTGAATTTAAATGTTATCTTATCAACACATTGCTTAAATATATAAAAATACTGGAATCTGAAGCGAGATGATGTATCAAATATATTTTGGTTCGTACGATTTCAAGACAAAACAATCAACTCAAACACGCCTGAACATAAAAAAGGTGTACCCGACTTTTTATTTTCGCTGAGATTATTGCCCTTTTGTTTATTTTTTCAACAAAGACAACTGTTGCCGGGGACAGATATGCAACTTAATGCTTTAAAAGAATCTTTCTTTGGGTTTCTATTATTATTGGAATGTATGCATATGCACAAAAAAGGTCCACATGTATTTGCATCTACCATAATCGACTGTTTTGTGAAAATTTGTCTTTAATTTAAATGTTTACAAATATCTGGAAGCTCCATACTATAAGTTAACTATATACACGTATATAAGATGCACACAATCCTAAATCATGCACCTTCTTTAAACTTTTAAAGCCCATAGAAACAGATGTAAACAATTCAAAGATACCAAATTGACCATTTTTACCTTCTCTAATAAAGAGTTCCATTTCTTTTGTTTAATTTCATTTGAATATCAGCCTGGTAAAGCAATCACAAATTAATCAATCAATCAATGATTATTTTTCCTAATTAAAGTGTAATGTATGGATTGTAATGAGCACTTTTAAAATTTATGTAACCCGTTTCAGCCTTGCACATACGCTTGATATTGGCCGTCAAACTATTTTGAATATATAGATCGACAATACGAAATAAGGTAACACACAGAGATTATAGTACACTAAATGTATGTCATAACCTTTCTTATCATTCTTGTGTATGGTAAGACTGACCATGTCAGGTTTCTATAAAGGTAGGTTATCGTTTCAAATGTGATTAACAGAGGTACACTAACCTTATAACTATTGTAATTTTTTTCAAGAAATAGTGTATGTATAAATACTTCGATGCTTCTTGTTTCCTGATACAAACGTTTAGTCTGTATAGTAATACGTACTTTTGAAGTTTGTTTAACTCGTGTCAACAATGCACAAAAACATCTACCTCTAACATCGTAATTGATTTTGGCCCTCAAACTGTTTTGATTCACGCGCCACTGGTGAGTATTACTGGATTTCCGTTAAATCGTTGTCCTGATGAAACATATATGAGACCTATACTGAGATATGAATATTGTTTTTTTTTCGGAATCTATGTTTTCGTTGCTTGAACCATGATGTAGCATCAATGAATATTACACATAATTATGAGACACTTCAATTGAAATTAATAAATTTTACGATATGTGTAATAATTATATTTTACTCGTTTTCTTTTAATTTCCTTCTAAGCTTTTTCCAATGATTGGCGTTTTCCAAGAATATATAACTACACAAAGAAAATTCTAGACCAACCATTTAACATCTGGATGGTAAGTGAAATGTATTTCAGACAGATATGCCTTCGTGTCTGAAACTATTCCGAATAGAACATAAGGTATACAAAGAAAAAAGGCAACATTGAAGTACTAGAAAATATTTTTGACGAAACAAATAAGATAAACTTTTAATAAGTTAACATTAATATTAAGACTATCCAGTGGATAGCTATCCATGTCGTGGTCAGGGGATTGGTCATGTCAGTGTAAGTCACATTCAAGACCTTTGCCAGCTAGGGCTTCGTCTCCTGTCCGAGTCGGTCATGCGGTTCATGTCTTAAGGTAAAAGCCTGACTAAGGCTATCCGTAAATCGAATGAGTTGTCCGATGTTTGATATAAATAAAGGCATTCTGACCCGTTTGTCGTAGCTTACCACCCGCTGAGTCGACACATTTTCTTTTTATTTATTAAAGCTGATTGAGGGGGTTGTTTTGGTGTGCCATAGAAAATGAGAAAGATTCACTGTTCGTGTCATCCACCCACCTCGGAGTGCCTACAAGGGCGATGTGTACGTTCATGATCTTCGTCATATTCGTTCATAGACATTTCATTCCCTTAAACTTGGTTCTAGGAGTCTCCAATCGAAACAAAACTCAAAACCTGATTATACAAGATTAATTCATTAGCTATCAACTTATTAGGATTAAATTTGAGCAATTGCTGAACAAATATTAAAAAAGAAGAACACAAACTTATAATGATAGGTGAAATCTGTTGTGTCAGCGTTGCCCAATTAACCATTAGGTAAGGTGGGAAAGATATAACCTTTTTGCGCTGAGGCGGCGTAAAACAAACACCAACCAACCAATGCGGGAACAAAAAGTAAACTCTAAATGAATGGAGAATGTGTCCATATGACACAGATGATGCCCCCGCTAGCATATAACCTAATGAAGAGACATAACTAGAGAACCGTAAAAGTGACGCCACCAAAATTCGAACTTGATCTGTGTATTATAGTAATAATAATTGTGTATAAGTTTCTTAACATTTGGTTGAGGTTAACTAAAGTTAGAGAACAGAAACAAACAAATCAACTATTTTTCTATCTATACAGGGGCATAACTCGATGACAGTAAAAGTGACACCCGTATCAGTGGAGGACAGGATCATAGAGGATTCCCTTTAATGTTTATGCCCCCGCCATGGCGAAGGGGTCATTAAGTGTTACCCTTGTCCGTACGTACGTACGTCCCACAATTAGTTACTGTTCTCTCACTTTGGTTTGCCTCAACCACATTTTTCGTGGCGTGTACACGATGATCTTTGTGGAAGTGACCACTTTCCAATATTTCTTGAGCATCTCATTACTTCTGCTCAACAGAGAGTCCCTCGTCGGAAACTGGACAAGGCTGATAGGCCTTTATTTGAGGCTCTCTGCAGAGAGGAATTACAGTCGAAGATTTTTGAAGCTGTTGAAGATTTAATTTTAACTTTTAATACAGTTTTAACACCAATTGCTGACAGGACAATTCCAAAGACCAAAAACATGAAAATAAAATTCCTCCACTAGGAAATCGTTTTAAACCACATTTAAATACCTTTGATTTGAAATCTGTTGCTCCAGTTCAAACTTGTAAATGTCCCCCTTGGGAACTTCCAAAACCAAGAATCTCCGAAAATACAATAAAGCTGAAACAAATCTTCTTTTAATTCTGCAACATTATGCTGAAATAGAATCCAACAAATCTGATTTTTCAACAGTTTATACTGATGGATCGAAGGATAGAGACAGAGTGTCGTCTGCTGCTGTCTTTGGTGACAGAGCTGCAACTCTCCGCTTACCTTCTGCAGCATCCATTTTTACTGCAGAAGCTAAGGCTATAATTCTGGCCTTGCATTTTATTGCTGCTTCTGAAAAATCAAAATTTATTGTATGTTCTGATTCCCTATCATGTCTTCCCAGACACTAATTTGACGATATTTTCCCGTATGCTTTGACCTTAACTACGACCTCTCGTTAAAACTTCGGCCACCGCACAGCGCAAGTGCGAGGGGAAAACCGAGATGAAAGAATGTAAACAAACGTGCACTGGAAGGTAAATAGTAATAACTGATTCTTAAAGAACAAATATGATACAACAAATCATTTAAAAAATTGAAAGAAAAGTTTAATTAACAAATGGGAATGCATGGAAAATATAAAGGAAAACAGATTACGGCTCTATCGATTAACTTATTTGTCATGTGCTGCATGTGCTCTGTGTTGATTGTTTATCAATATCACGATCCGGTAAACTTCGGCAACAAACTCGCAATTTAATAATCTTGCGATCAACAATCACTGATTGAAATATTATTTGTCGAAAATACGTTAAAGATTCGTTATAAATACAAAGAACGTGCACACAGGATTTAGTTTAGTATAGATGCATGCATTGGTTCAATAATTCGGATAACTTTAAAATTACAAGAAACTCGTTTCATATGACTTTAAATGCGACTCCCGCGGGTTTTTTCTTATCTTTTGTTGAAATTCTAAATAAACATAACACTAACTTATGACTGTTTAGGATTTCTTGTTTAGTAAGTGTCTGAGGATTAAATGTTTGGTTTCAAATTAAATTGTTATTACCCTCAACGACACATATGTTGCTAAACACCTGTCCTATTGTCTGTTATATGTTCATGTTGAAGGTCAACCATACATGAATAAGTGAATCTTCTTTCATTGTACTTGATACCGCAATTACATAAGTGGACTTACAAACAACGCTCTGTCGCTGTTTTTTTTGTTGTTGTCAATTTCTTATCGAAATATAAACATCTATCCTATCAGCAATGGCAGCCGGGCTTCAGAGTTACTGTGAAACTTCTTTCTCTAGGAATAGTGTGAATCTGACATGGATACTAAAAAAATTAAAAATACGTGTTTGAGTACATATAATCTTTAAGTCTGTACCTTGTTATAGTAAAAAAAACATTTGACTTCTCTATCCTTAATACAAGTATTCCGCCTTCTTAAGTATCACGATCAGCTCTAGGTGTTTTGGCAGGGTTGGTGTTGCTCAGTCTTTGGTTTTGTACGTTGCGTTTTTATATAATTTTTTAATTGTTTGATCGTTTTCGTTTTTCAATGGCATTCTTTGCGATGTCTGAGTTTGGATATTTTTTTCGCCTCTCTTTTTAAGACAGTTTGAAAGAATTAGTCTAATTTGAGAAAAGGATAACGTATTCTTTGCAAAAACGCCACTCTGATTAAAACAAGCAATTTAATGAAACTGACATTATCAAGATGCTTATTGTTTCTATTGACGACATATTTGTGACGCATAAAGGCCGTGTTTTTCAACAGACAATCTGTATTTCTAGTGGAACTAGCTGTTCTTCTTGTCGTTCCTTCATCGAAATGAGGCAGGTACCGAACATGAGCTTCTCGTGTAGATCGAAAAGATGCCTGCATTCTCGTGAAACGTAACGTTCCGCTTAATAGATGATGTCTTCTCACTTAATCATTCAAGGTTAATAACATTGTTGATCCTGTCTATCCCCTCGAACTTGAAATAAAGGAAACCACATATACAGTTAAATCTCCCTTATATCTTGACTGACATAACAAAAAAGTAACAATAAAGGTCGGTTGAGAACAAATCTTTACGACAAAAGTCCAGCGTTCCAGTTTTGCACTTACAATGAGGGTTGCTGGTCATATGCTAATTAAATAAGTGTTCCAATTTGTAAATAAGAAAGTCATCCCTTTGCAAGCTTAACAACCCCAACGGTGACTTGAGTATAGAATAGGTCCCTTTCATTTCATTCGACTGACAGTAAAACCATTGCTTAAGTGAGGATATCGTTCAATAGTACGGGATTTACAATTAATTGGCAGCCATGTCCAGTCAAAATGAGGCCGTTGAATCCGATCCCATGTGTAGGAAGAATGGTACGCTCTATTTACGTTAACGAATCCTCCTGACAACTCTGTTTGTCGATCCGTAGATGTAATGTTGAAAACATAAATGTCTGCCCTTATCCATTATATCATTGTTTTAAAGTGGAAGTCCGAATTGGTCGTCCTTCATCCCTGTCGTTCAACCTTGCATAATCTTCCGAATGAATATGTATGAACCAATGTCCATTTTTTGTTAGGAAAACAGAATCAGTAAATCACATAATAAAACACTTTACGAACGCAGTCATAAAATGGTTTAGCATAATGGAATATAGGTATCAGATGACCACGGATATTTTCCACTTGTTGTAGCCACAATCTCGTCCTCCCTTTTCTCAAATATGACACCAAAACCAGTACAATCAAATGTATATTTACTATACACAACACGACGGTAGCCACTTTTAAGCAAGATTTGCTTATCCTCCCGTGACACATGAGATTTAATCCTTGGTTTTCGGTTGGTCATGTGTTGCTTATATTTTAGTTTTCTGTGTAATCTACCCCAATGGTGACGGGTAATAGAAATACGGTTACTATTGGTCTTCTTTTGACCGGCAGTCAAACCCTTTCCAAAGTTGGGCGTCTGTTTTGCTGTGTGGTATATACAAGTATGAAGCAAAGTCCGGTCAAAATGGAGATGTTAAATTAGTTTCATCGTGTAGATATAGTGCAACGTTCTCTGCACGTTAAAAACCCTCGCATCCACTTTTTGAGGGGTCTCTATCCGATATACGCTCTTTTTTTAGTGGAATTCCAAATTGCTACGACCTTCATCCCGGACGGCCTTTATTACAGGACCTACTAATGTTTCTATAATTAATTTGTTCTCGTCCTGAAAATGCATGAATTATTTTACCACTGGACGTTAAGAACCAAATGCAATTTTTAAAATTTGAGAAATAAAAAAAAACATTTCGGGCATAGTGACCAATAACTAACTAACTAGTGACAGGTTAAAATTATTTTGTAAGGAGACAAATTGTATCTTTTCCTCACATATTTAAAAAAAAAAATTGTTATAGCTACATCGTTTTCTGTTTAAAAACATATGCAAATGGTAGAAAACAGTAATTTAAAACTGATAAAATATTTTTTTTCATTTGGAGAAATAACGTGTTGATCTATTATGAATTTACAATTTTTTAAAGAGTTTAGAAAATATTAAGAGTTGCTTAATGCATACACATCTGAACATCAACAACAATATTGACCTCTAAAAGCAGGGTTTATTTGCGATGTTGGGTTGTTCCCTCATTTACGTTTGACCTTCAGCGTCTTTTTTCCTAGAAAAATATGTGGAATTATCATTGCTATCACCAATATAATAATGACTATTTAATTTTGCGAGTACTTCAAACATATTATATATAAGGATATGTTATTTGATGCAAATAATGAATGATTCAAAGGGTAAATTGTGCATGATTGAAAGGAGTATGGTCTATGGTGATATATCCTTTAAAATGCATTTTAGCAACACTTTAAAACCATTAACCCATTATTATGTTTTAATATTTTCGTTAAATGTATTTTTTGCAGATATGTCGCTGGTATTTATTTTGTTGTTTGGGATACTTAGGCTAGTCGGTGAGTATTGTTTGTGCTCTACAGTCGTTGGACCGGCCAATATGTATCACATTTGCTGGTTTGCTGTTTTCTATAGACTCTTGTATATATGTCGTGTACATGTTATTATTTTGAACAAGTTATTACTTGTACAAACCTTTTGTATAAGTTATTACTTGAACAAATACATCTGTAATAGTAATTACTTGTACATGTTTTGTTGGGAAAAAGATAATAACTTGTATAAATCATTATTCTACCTTGGCCTATTTGATGTTCACAACAAATCTTTTCCCTTTAAACAAATAATGTATTACTAAGCTTAAAGATATAAACTTTTAACGTGTGGGTACTTTTTATTTAACCAATATGTGAGCAAAACTGTTCAGTTTAGCAGGCACAATTGAAGTGTAAAGATGGAAAACAGTGTAGAAAAGAAATTTCATGATGAAATATTTAAAATCTGGGATGACAAAAAATTTTATAATAATTCAGTATTAACACGTGAAAGATACATAGAGACTATTAAAGGAAGTCAAATTAAGTTCCAAAAAGACAGCACTTCAGAGTATTTTTTAAGGCATTATGATGTTTTGATTGTAGCAGGAATTGAAAAACTCATTCGCAAAGGAGACGAAATTATCTATTATTGTAAAGTTGATGAACTTTACCCTCTGATTAGAACAGCAAATTCTGGAGTTGGTGATGGAGGCATACACAAAACTTATAAGGAGTTAAAAAAACAATTTGTCAATATCAGCAGAGAAATTATCAGGATTTTCATTCAGATGATTGAACAGTGTATTTTGAAAAAAGTCGCTCGGAAACCACAAAATAAGTCGTTCGTCCTATCACTTCTACAGACTTACCCGTTAAAGACAAAAAGAGCAGCTGAACTGGCTTACCAACTCACTGACATTTTTGTACTTTTGGGAGCTCCACATATCCTGCAAAGTGATAATGGAAGGAAATTTACGGCTTATGTAATTAAAGAACTTAAACTTCTTTGGCCAGAGCTTAAATTGGTGCATGGTAGAGCACGTCACCATCAAAGTCAAGGGACGTCCGGTCAGAATGGGGACGTTAAATCCGATGCCTCGTGTAGAGAGAGTGTCACGCTCTCTGCACGTTAGAAACCCTTGCAACAACTCTTGGAGGGGTCCGTGGGTGGCATGTTGCAAGGCTTAATTTCTGTTCCTATCCAATATACTCTCATTTTCCCGTGGCAGTCCACATTTTCCCGACCTGCATCCCAGTTGACCTCTATTACCGGACCTACCTGTTGTATTTATTGTTAATTTGTTCTCGTCCTGAACATGCATGAAATATTTGCAACTGGACGTTAAGCAAACAACAATCAATCAATAAATCAAAGTCGAGGGTCAGTCGAAAGAGCGAACGCTGAAATAAATAGTATGAAGATTTCATGGACACACGAGAACAACAATCCACACTGGTCGAAAGGATTAAGATTTGTGCAATTCCATAAATAACAGGTAGTATAGTAATAATCATAATAATAATGAAAACCCGACTGTCAGAGAACATTTGAATATTTCCCTCAATTGAAAATATAATAAATCAATTATTATATATTTTGAAAAATAATTAAAAAAAAAAACTTTCAAAATATGATAAAAAAATTAATTAAATAACAAACAAACAAACAATCTGGGAAAAAAAACATTTAAAAAAAAAATAAATATACGAGAACATGTTGTCAGTTATTTGTCGTAGGTCGACGGTTTCCTCCTAGTGCTTCAGTTTTTTCTTCCATTAAAACTGTCTGTCATGAAATAACTCATAATCTTGCATAATGCCGTGTATAGCAATAACATCAATATTGTCCAGTATTCCGAATGTATTCCAACAGTATGTCTCTGTTTTTATCGCTTGATTGGAGGTGTTGCTGTTTGATGTTTGATATCGAACTATTGCCATTCCCTGTTTATTTCTTTTCAAATAATTCCATGTTTTTAATTCTTTTTTCCCAGTTCACACCATAGAACAATTCACCCTAAAGTTGGCTTGTCATCGTCAGCCCTTCCAAAATAGTTACTTGAAACTTTAGAAACTGAAGAAGATTTAATTTTTTTAACAACATCTACAAGTGACGACAATGTCAGAAAAAACATTGAGACCGAAACCGACGATGATGCTGGCATAATCGCTGAAACGGAAACCGATCTGGACACAAACACTGAAACAGAAACCTATGTGGAGACGAAGTCTGACACGGAAACCGATGAGGAATCAAACACTGCAACCAATGTTGCAACTGGTACGAGCACTAAAACTGGTGTTGACACAGACACGAACTTCAAAATAGTACGAGCAAGAATATGAGCCCTGTCAGGCCAACAAATACTGGCCGATGAGATGTTGTCTTCTTCCAAAAGAAGATTAAAAGAGTTAGAAATGAGAGACAATGTTATAACACCAGCGCAAAGAGTAGACCGAGGTCCGATGGACTGTAATATCAAAGGTGTGGTGATGAATATTGCAGAAAATGGATACAAAATAGGAACACAAGTTGGAATTATGATTGGTTTAATAAGTCGTAATCAAATCGAAAAGATTCAAAAAGAGAGGAACAAGTCGGCAGGAAGAGGGGCACAGTTTGTTCCCATGGGAATGCCGATTGTTTGTTGCAAAACACGTCCTCCATTAGAAAGGATTTGACATTATTAGATATACCAGAGAACACTGAGGTTAAAGTCAGAAACGCAGTACAATTGCTTTCTTTAAGTGGTGGTCAAGGCCATGTTCACTGCAGCCGTCGGTGTGTCTGTAAGACAGGCAAATGTAACTGCAAAAGATTGAACTTATTGTGTAATTCAAGATGTCATGCTTCCTTGTCTTGTGCAAACAAAATTTTTATTTTTTAGTATACTTGACTTTTGTTTGAGTTTCCAATATATGCTATCATATATGCAACTTTTTTTCATGATTTATGTTTGAAAATAAATGGTAGAAGGGTTTCATTTTGTTTTTCCTTTTAACGACTTAGTCACTTTGCACCAGTAGTCCGTATTTAAGTGGCAACAAGCTGTTTAGCTCAATTTGCTCAGGGTGTGATGTTAGCTCAAGTTATTACTTTGCGTCCGTCGTTCGTCTGTAACCTTCTAACATTTCAAAATCTTTTTTTTTTTAACAACAAATACATATTCTTTATTCTTCAGATTGCCTGTTACAATTGTACTTCACTGTCCAAGATCCAATAAAGTATCTATGTGAAATGCTTTCTGAGTATCCAGGAAAATACTCAGAATATAATAAAATATAATTTTTCTTTTCTTCTCTATTACATCAATCTTTTTAAATTTATGAAAAATACATTTTAAGATACTGTTTTGTTCTCATTCATAACCCTTCGTAGTCCTTTTATAAACATATCATACACATCTAAGAATTTTATTTTTTGTTCGGAAACATAGTAGGACTTGTAAATACAAAAACCTCAAACTGTCAAAAAATAGTTTAAACCATAATACCCATGATTAGATATTTTGTATCTAAATACTATATGCTTTGCTTATATCTTGTTTTGAAAATTCATTTTTGCTAAAAGATAATATACTTTCTCCCAAAAACTTTAAAAAATGAACATGTAATAAAGACATGCAAGTAATCTTCTTCTTCTGTTTTACAAAAAATACATTCATTATTCTCAGAAATTTTCCATTTAATAGTAACTGCTTTGTAGCAAAATATTCTGAGCAGTTTCCATCTAAACATTTTCAACTTGTTTTCTATTAAATTTTTTAATTTAAATCGTTTACAGATGATAATGTGGTGAGTACTCCAATTTTAAATATCTTGTCCAAATATTAATACCGATTGGCTTTGTATATTTTTGATCTACTAAAGTATTGTAGAGCGTTTTATTGGTAATATCTTTTGCTTTCATTTGTTTATTTCGCCATTTCAATGTATCCTTCCATATATTGATTTTACTCTTAACGGAGTTTTCTTTTTTTTTAACTTGCTGCCATTCTTTTGGGATGCAAGAAGTCAACATTTTAAACTCTGCAATCCAGTTACACTTATTAATCAACTTTTTAAAAATAAAACTTTCGGATAGTTTTCCCTCTCGATCCAATATGTCATTAATATACAACATTCCACTTGTAACCCAGTTTTATAAGAAGAAGCTTTTGTTGCAATATTTTATGTATCTATTTCCCCAAACAATCTGTTGTCTGATATCCGAAATGTTATCAGTAATGTTTGCTAAACCTCCTCCTGCTTTCACCCACCTTGAAATTACTTGAAGATAAAAATCCGGTATTTTTCCAAGTTCATTTACTGATTTTATGTTATCTAAATTCATGTTTAAAACAAGAAAGTTTTTACCGAGTTTGTAAAACATTATTTGGTAGGAATAATTTACCAGTTCGGCAGATTGGTTGTTATTAATTTGTAGACCAATGAGGGTTTCAGTGCTGTAAAATAACTGTCAAAATCATCCATTCTTAACCACTTTTTTTGATATTCCCCGATAAGTGTGTATCTTTTTACTTTGTCATCTGTACCTTCCAACATTTATTTGAAACAGCAGCTTTCAATTCCTTTAAGGTAATTGTCTGGAACTTTACACAAAGTAGCCAAAAATGTAAATTTTGGTAGTATTAAAGATGTTATGATCAATATTTTCCAAACCATATTTTCCTAACCATATTTTTCTAACCATTGTTAGTTTACTTTTTTCCCATGTTTTAATTAAGGATTTCATTTTATCTATTTTAGGTTCCCAATTTAACTTTTCAAATTCGTGTGTGTCATGACCAAAATAAATGCCTAAAGGTTTTAAAGGGTTTGTCCGCCCAGCGTATGCCCTCAATTTTAACTATGCTATTTTTAAGCGCCACAATCTAAATTCCTTCTGTTTTATTACGATTTATCCTTAGACCTGAGAAAGAGCCAAATGTTTCAATTATTTTCATAGCTTTTGATATATCTGTTTTTGAACTACAAAAAAGTGTTGTATCATCAGCCAATTGTGATATTTTTATGCAATGTTTTTTTTTTTATCTATAGTAATCCGAATACCTTTAATGTCTGAGCTTTGCCTTATTCGCTCGGCCATAATTTCGACTGATAAAACAAAGTAAAGCAGAAAAAAGGACATCCTTGACGGAATCCTCTACAGTTTTCAAAATTTTCGTATACCCATCCATTTTTTATAACACATGTCTGTATTCCCTTATATAATATTTCCACCGATGATATGAATGATTCATTAAAACCAAAATGCTTTAGAACGCTTAACATGACTTCCCATTCCAAAGAATCTAAAGCTTTTGTAAAATTAACAAATATAATAGCCCCATCTATTCTGTATGATTGTGCATAGTCTATTATATCTTGGATTTGCCTTAAATTAGATCCAATAAAACAATTTTTTACATATCGGGTTTGATCTTCATTAATTAGTTTAGGAAGAATCTTTTTTAGTCTCTGTGCCAAAGCATTAGATAGTATTTTCAAATCTGCGTTTAATAATGATATTGGACGATAATTGTCTAAAGATATTTGTTCATTTTTTTGGATAACAAAGAAAGAACACCTGTTCGTTGTGTATATGAAAGATGTTTTTCCTCATGTCCCTTTAGAACTTTTACTAACATTGTTTTTAATTTTTCCCTGAACGTCTTATACAATTCCAATGTTAAACTAGACCAGGTGATTTATTTAGCTTCATCGTGTTAATAGCATTAGTACATTCATTTATAGTAACTTCCCCGTCACAATTTTTAAAGTCGTCTATATTTATCTCCGTTTCCATAACAGTATTAGCAACATATTTATGTAACAGATTTTTATCTGGACACGTGGTTGTATATTATACTTTATAATAATCTTTTATCATTTCTAGAATTTGTTCCTGATTTTTTGTTACCTCGTTATTTTTATTTTCTGAGTTTGTTAATAGATTTTCAATTTGTCGCTGCTTTTCTAATCCTAGAAAGTAAGCATTATTATTTTTCTCTAGTTCTATCCATTTTCCTTTGATCTAATTTGAGCCCCCTTTGCCTTACATTCATATATTGTTTCCAATTGTAACTCTAATTGTTTTATAATATTTTTGAAATTTCTATCTTCGTTTGATTGTTCAGCTTTAAGTGTCGTAAAGTGTTCTAACTCGCTTTCTAATTTTCTTGTTGTCTCGATTTCGATTTTCTTTTACAGTAGAGAATAGATTCGTCCCTAAATTCGATTTTTAGATTGCCCCATAATAGACGGATATCGCTATTGTCACTATTGATTAAACGATTTTCGAACTTATTAATTACTCTATTGACTGTTCTTTTATATTCAGTATCTTTTAAAATAGAATTATTTAATTTTCAGTACCCATTCCCTTTTTCAGAAGTCCCTGTCTGAAAGTTTAATACTACCCCTTGATGGTCAGTCACTTTAATCAGTGCCGGTTTAATTTTACAATATTCAACGAGAGATTGAAATTTTTTTCCAATTAAAACAACATCTATCCTACTAGCTTGTGTCTTATCCTTTCTTCTCCATGTAAACTGTTGTGTGCTTTCATGTAAAAAACACCAAATATCTATAAAATTATGAAAAGCTTTTAAACTATTAACACTTGAAAAAAAGTAATAAAAAAGGAAACAATATAAATTTCATAAATACATACGCTGAATGATGTCTACTAAGCAAAAATAAACAAACAAATACATAAGAAAAAATAGTTAAAGAAAAAAAAAATCCGAAAAATGACCAAAAAAAAACCAAAATAACAAACCCAAAGAAAGGAGTTTTTGAATAAGCTTTCGTTTCGAGAGGAGTTACCTTCTCGTAGATATTCAACAAGGACGACTAATTACAAAACATTAAGTATTTTGTAACTGTACAGGAATTATCATCTGCTCATCTCTTCAGTATAATTGCAGGGTGTTATTCTATTTTTAGAAGCATGCAATCACTGAAATTATATGTAGATATATCTGCCTCTGTGAAGTGACAACTGCAAATTATACCTTGTCCATCGGATTTTTTATGATTAAGATATTACCAAGCGTTAAATTATTTATAAAATGCATAAAAAATCAAACTAACAATGTTAGAAAAGATTTGATTTTTTACTTCCTCCCAAACCAGGGCTGGAACCTGTTTTTTTTTTATTTTATCAATACATATATATATATTGTATATATTCAAGCTATACAGATGTTTTTATTATATATATATACATTTATATATATATTCAAGTCTAAATTGAAAACAACGTTCAATTCTATGATTGCGTTGGATAAAAACCGCAATTTTTATACGTGTGCACGCAAAACAAATTTCTTGGTAGAGGGGTCTAAATACAGCACAAATAACATTTTCCAAAAGACCAAAAAAGTGAAAAAGTATATTTCAACAAAACGCATTTGACTAGCAGGTCGAACAACGGATGTTCTTAAACCCTGCTGATTGCTATGGCGATTACCAAATAAACGGATCACTAGATGTAACAAAATGGATCTTAATTATTTATTTAATTCCAAACAAAAAAAACAATAAACGTGCGGAAAAGATGGTATACCGCAAACATGAGGTGCAAAAATTAGTACATTATATCCGGATTTCGATAATTAATGTCTCTTCAGTGATGTTAGGAATCGAAACGGTATTTTGAAGGCCATATAATTTACCTCAATATATTAATTGCTTATAGTCAAGCTATAAAAGATGTCAAAATTAAACATTTTTTATTCAATATATTGACCTTCCTGCTATTTAAATAAAACATATAAATGAGAAGAATATGTATGATTTATTTAACATTGTTGTAGTTAAAAAACTGTTTCCTTTTAAAAGAAATTGGAATATATTCTCCAATATAAATATGTGGTAACAGTTTCAAATGATTTCAATATAGTCTTAGTGGTGAAATTTGATTTTAAAAATGAGTAATTTCCCTATAATTCAGTATATTAAATGATCTTTTGTCTGATTTATAAAATAGTATTTATTCTAAAACTATTTCCATTAGCTATCACTGAGATAAAGCATTTTATTTCTTATGCGGCATCAATAAAACAGTAGTGCTGCATTTTATTGTATAGGACTTTACGTCTGATTTTAAAAACAGTACCTATTTAAAGACAGCTTTAATAAGCTCTCACCGCGTTTAGACTTCGTAAGGTAAATACCAATCAATCAATTAACCAAGGCTAACATCCATATAATCATGACGCCAAAGCAGTATCCAGCACGTAGATCGTCCCCATTTATCATGTATGCACTACATGAATGGGAACGAGCATTCACAAAAGTAGTCGATTAATTATCGAGTACTTGAAAGATGTTTTGTGTTATTGATAAATAATCGATTACTCTGATTGTGTATGTAATCGATAATAACCGATTACTCTGTGTATGTAATCGATAATAACCGATTATTTTATCTTAAGTAATTGCATACTATTCGAATACTGTTAATTACATGCTACAAAATAAATAATATTAAAAAAGAAAGTTAAACACAATTATGCTGCTCCATGTATTTATAATAGAAATTTAAACTTTACATCATTTAAAGTATTGTTTTCAAATGTTATGTTGGCAGTTGTTTTTCTAGATTGATGGTCTTAAATAAAGGCAGCAGTAGTATACCGCTGTTCAATAGTCACAAATCGATAAAGCAAAAACAAATCCGGGTCACAAACCGAGGATACGAAATATTTTCAAATTCTTGAAATTTGGGTTTTCACCAGGAGATAGTGGTGAAAAACATCCTACTACAACACAGAAAATAACAACCACTTCTATATTTTAGGTTATGGTTCCAAATTTTGCAGATTTCTGCTGACATACTGACTTAAGTTTTGTATATTTTTTTCGCATTATCGACAGCTATATTTAAATAATAGTTCATTAAATGTATTAATTTTCCAATAAAAACATATATAAAAAAGTAAAATAATATGTAGAGGTAATTTATTGATCGAAATTACACATTTAAAAATAAATGCATGGATTTTTCATTTTTTATGAATAATCTCCTTAATTACAGGTTATATAAGTAACAGTCTGTTAGTGGACTAAAATCTTTTAACTAGTGCAATATAATGTAAATCTCACACTTAATTCAACATGGTTAAAATCAAAAATGATATACAGTTATAGCCCGCTGAGGAGGTGAATATCCAAAATTGTCAAACCTTACTCGGGTTGTCAGTTTTAGATATTCACCGACTCAATGAACCATAACTGTTTTATTATATCGAACAAACAATTAAGTTTAAAATATTGTAAATTTTAGAATTGTTTTAACCAGCTCTTAAAAGTTTTTGGCTTTGGGTTTTGCGCAGCCCGAGGTGAAATAACTTTTTAGGGTTGACAATTTTGGATATTCATTGGTTCTAAGGAGCCACAATTATTTTATTATATCTAACTAGCAGTGGAACGTTCTTTTAAACCATTAAAAACAATATTGCCTTACGGGAGTAAAAAAAGATTGTCAAAACCCTTACGTTAAAAAATATTTTTTTTGTGTCTAAGAATTTCTGGTATATACAACAAAGGTGGACTCTTTCTGTAAAATATAGATGGCCCTGAAAAGGACCGTTTACAAGAGATATCGTCGGCAATAGATGATTTTCCAAGCCTTGATATCTTTGATAATGTCAATCTCAATTTCTTTTAGGAAGTGTCTAGATAATCCAATCTGATTGACTTTAATGCCAAAAGTTTGTAGTGGATTCCATCTTTTTAACGAGCGTCTGCGTAAAACTTATAAAAATCTACAAAGGACTGCACAAAGTTCATCTGCTGTTTAAAAGTCAGTGACGTCCCTTTAATGGATATTAATACATCAATATTTTTTAACTTGAATGAAGTACAGAACTTAAGATTATTTTCATATTTGTAATATTAAAGGTCTTATATTGTCATTGAAAGCTGGACATACAGTTAAATTTGTCCGGAAATCTGGTCTAGCTTGAGACAACAACAGATCTACATAAGGCATTTGAAAGACATATCAAGTCAAATGTATTCATTATATGTTATATGTATTACAAACTGAAGATATCACAGTTGTCTTTTTTCATTTTAACAAGGTTCTATTTCATCAAACTATCTAAAAGTAATCGATGAGTACATCATATTTTTTTGCTATAATCGATGAAATAAAGATTACAAGTAGGCAAACGTTTTGACGATAACAAATAACTGTCGATTACATGTACCTGATTCCCCAATGGTGACTGGAGAATAGAACGATGGTCAATCTGGTCTTTTTCTTCCGATCGGCAGTAAAAGCTTTCCAAACAAGGGGAGTCCTTTTGGTTGTTCGGGATGTATACATTCTCAGCCACGTCCGGTCGGATTTGGGAAGTTAAATTCGATGCCTCGTAAAGAGAGAGTGACATGCTCTCTGCACGTTAAGGAAACATTAAATCGATTGCAGTTGACGACGCTTACAGATTACGAGCACCCCAGCCTAGATGCACTATGCATTGAGGTCAAATAGGGTTCCGTCTCTATGTAGAAGGATACTGCGGCCGGTGCTTAGGATGTCCAAAAATTGGTACCTGAGAAATAATTGGGGAAATGTTATTGATGCATGTTACTCTTTTTTAAGTTGGAAGAAACTCTATTGAACATATTGACCAAGCTATAATTGACATAGATATTTTACTAGGTTTGATTTACGCCGATGATGATAAACAATTAACGCACCAAAAATTCTGGTTGTGTCATATTTCATTTTTCGTTATAATATGATTTATACCTTGTTCAAAACTGAAAACTTAGTATATACAAATTATAAAGCTTAAATTGTGTTATCTGTTGTGCAAGGTAGTGCGGTACAAAAGATTTCCAAGGTATTATATTGCGGACTTTGCTGCTTAACCCGCTATGCCAGCATTATATGGAGACATATTACAATTGCAAATGCCAAACACACAGTTTTATTACGTTTAATAAAAAGAGTGGAACTCGATATAAGGATTGACCGACATTTCCTCCTTTTCTAGCATAATAACTTCACAAGTTAAACCCCTGCGTGAGGTTTTATGTTCTGGCAAGTCATGCAAGTAGAGATAGTGTAATTATATTTATACGTTTAAAAAAAAAATGTCATACTAATGCCGATGTTTTCATTTCGCAGATTCTCACTTTGAATGTTTTTGTGGTTGCTGGGACTCAGGAGAACCTGTCACTGGGCGGTGCGGAGTATTATATATCTTTGAAGGAGATTCAAGATGTCCAGTCCATTGCAACTCAGGTTATACCGGTTATTGTTGTAGTACTGCAATTGGTAAGAATTTTATTAATATGATGTAAATAGTGAAATTAAGACAGATTACGGAATATATTTATAACATGTTGAGGTGAAAATTTTGGAAATTATTGTCACTGTAATTTGTTTGGGCATAAACCTTTCTTAATGTACTACGATAAAGTACAAGCGATAGAAACAAATCCTTCACAATGATGAAATTTGCTGCTTGAATTAGATTGATCTGTTACAGGAGGGCTTTGAATTAAGTTTAGAATAAAATTAAGGACGTTTAAACCACGTTTTTGAAAAAAATAATTTAATTAAGAGGTAAATTTACATAGAACAAAATTAACAAGTTTGGTTTGATTGTACGATTTTGAATTCAAAAGCGAACAAAATTAATGAAAAAATAATGGAAAATACATCTTAAACTAGATGTGTCTGAACAACACGAATGGCTCCGCTCGCAAAGAAAGCTTGAAGCCATTTTTAGGAGTGAAAATTTGAGAATGAAAGTCTGTATAACTGTTATTTTTACGAAGTTTCCAAAGTCCAAAGCCCGTAATTTCGGCATAAATCAGCGAAGCCAAACCAAACGTAAACTTGATCTGTAACTCACCATAATAGATTCACATACTAATCAGCTCAATATGTGAAGGCGTTTAGAAAAAAGTCCGTATAACTGCAACTTTCATGAAATTTTCAAAGTCTAAAGCCCGTAATTTCGGCAAAAATTAGCGGAGCGGAACCAAACGTTAACTCGATCTATAAATCTTCAAAGTAGACCCACATACTAAAAAAATCAGCTAAATATGTAAAGGTGTTTGGAAAAAAGTCCATATAACTGTTCCGTGCTGAATGACGGAATGACGGATAAGGGTAAAACTATATGGCCGGACAACTTTTTTTTACCCCCTCGATATAAAGACAGAAGATGGTTATGTTTTCTAAAGTGTTTTGTATAAAAGTGTTTAAAAAAATTTCAAAATGCGAAATGCATCAGCATATTTAACTTTTTTATATTTAGATACCTCCTTCAATTCAACTTAAGTAGATACAAAAATATTGAGTGATAATTTTATTAAATTTCTTGCTTATTTATTATAAGTAAGTTAAACGCAAGGAATTTAAAACAGTAAAATATGTGAAAAACGTTTGGTAAGAGCAGATCAATATCTTTGTCTTCCGAAAATGTTCTTTTATTTTACTTTCGTTTGTTCTTCTCCTGCCAACTTCAAATCAAAAGGACAGGAAGAAAAACAAAATAGATCTGCAACGCCGAAGCAAAAGGTACGTAGCTTAGCATCTAAAAGACTGTTAGACTCCTGTCAATTCATTGTAAAGTTAGCTTCCTAGTAAGATAGTCGCCTACTTAACATACCCAACGTTATACAATATTTTCTAGTTCTTATTCCAAAAAAAAGATTCATTAAACAATTTCTAAAAATAAAAAGAGATGATTAATAGTTTTACATATATATTAAACTATATTTTGATGGTATCTTAAAATGTAGATACTTGGGCTTGTAGCCATCAGACGAATCATTGTCAAAATGGCGGGACGTGTGTAGATGGATCAACATGTCTTTGTCCTGATGGTTACACTGGAAGATATTGTCAAACCAGTAAGTTTCCTTATTTTTATTTATTTTAAATAATACTTTAGTCTTTTTGACACCTGATAACAGATCAAACCAAAAAAAGATGATCTAGGATGATCTATTTAATACGGCTGGTAGAATTCAGAAGAAACCTAAAATTGAAATATTGAAAATACAATTAAATTTCAATAGGTGATTCGGAATACAGAAGATTAAGTAAAAGGAAATCTGAAATAAGTTTCAACGAGTTTTCAAATTTTCAAAGGATATGGTAACGCAGAAATCCTCTTTGGGTTATAAAACCAATACGCTTGGTATAAATGATATACAAAGTTGATACAAAATACACAATGCATTTCACCGTCTAGAATGTCAAGTACGCCAGACGATTGAAATCATGTTCAAATCAATTCATATATAATCATAGTCCTCTATATTTATCATAGTCCTTCATATATAAATATAGTGCTCCATATTTTATAGTAGTCCTATATAGTCCTTAATATAATATCATAGTATTTCATGAATTATTATCATGATTATAGTCCGTTATACATTATTTGAGAAAAACTACCAAATATTTACTACACAACCTTTTTACAAACAAGCAATTAAGTGTTACGTCGTACCAACGACAAGGCATGCTCTGAAAAAAACCCAGTTATACCATACAAACTCTTAAACTGCATTCTTCAGTTAACATAACATTTTGACAGATTGGCTAATGGAAACAACGCGAGAACCAATGCTGATTCTGGATAGGCATAATTTTCACTTACAAGTAAAAGGCAATTCTACATTTACACATGGATATAACTTAAAAAATTGAAATTAAGAAATAATACTTTACGCTTATAGTTTTTAATAAACTATATAATATGTAATTTGAGGTGCTATTTATGTATCTGTTAGACATTTACCGTAGTTTCTTTTGATTACAAAATCAATTTGTATTGTACATTACCTGATTTTAAAATCTTTGTTACATACATTTTGCTAATATAATGTATTTCTGACAGATATAAATGACTGTGCCAATAGTCCGTGTAGGCATGGAGGTGTGTGCAATGATCGAGTTAATTCCTTCGCGTGCACTTGTAGTACAGGATACACTGGTTTATATTGTGAAACAGGTATAATCTTACCAAATTTGTTTAGCAATAGACAATCATCTCAAGATAATGTTTACCTTTGATTTTCGGTGTCAAAGATTGGTATCGTATTGGCTTTTAAACATCTCATTGTATTCGTATTGGTTTTCAAAATATACTTATTGATAATGCTATAAATTTATAATTTGAAAAAAAAATCATCAATGTGTCTGAAATGTCGATGGATTAATTTCTTTAAAGAAATGTTATTTTCTATAAGTACCCAATATCGATCATTTTGCATAAAAGTTGCGTGCTGAGTCTGTTTTGATCCAAAATCTTGTTTAGCTTATTATTTGATTGCCCAAGTTGTTCTTAATCCATTTTAGTTTTAAAGACAACTTGACAAATGAAAATAAAATGGTTATACTTGTGGTACATGTATAGGGCACAAACTTATGTAAAGAATCGATTGATTGACAATTTCATTCCTTTTGTTTTATTTATAGATCTTGTGTTGCTGATTTTTTTTTGCTATTCACAGTTTCAATTTATTTTTATTTTAATTTTCAAAGTTTAGATACAAAATTAAAGGAGAAGGTGCTCTAAGGGCCTTTTTCGACTTACAAAAATGAAGTATTACAAAACATGGTGATTTTAGCTAAATAATAATCATTTAGTATGGACAAAGTTTCTTGTGTAATATCTTTGAAATATCATGATTATTTACAGAGGCTATTTAGTCTTAAGTCCATATAGACAAACATTGTGGTGAATTATTTTGTTAGTAATTGCATACACTCTATACATGCGGGTTCAGAAACTATGTCAAAAATGACCAAACTATCTATATTTTTTCGCGAAATCACGTAGAAAGGCCTTTTCGTGACGTCTTAGCTATTTTCAGTTCCATTCTATCTGCTATAGATTGGCATCCAAGGACAATACATTATATAAGGAATCGACTGATAAAGTTGGCCAAGTTCACTTTTTTAAAGTCTTGTCTAGCTGGTAATGTTTACTATTTAAAGTTTTGCTCTGTCCTTAATGATTTAATAACCGTAAACCGCGAAATTTGCAACTTGTTGACATTTCGGGACAATAACAATAAAATGGTTTGTCCGATATTTCAGAATTTTAAGGAAGATAGACGATGACCGACCTGCTGATCATTTATACTTTAACCTCAGTTTTTAAGATATATACCCCTATCTTCTATGTTTAGCATGTTTGCTAGATCGAATCGTCTGATATTCTATTTTTAGAAGATTCCATAGGGAACATGCATGGTAATGGTCAGTTAAGCTACACAGGATATGTAAGGATATGCCAAGTATCTAAATTATGGTAAACCGTAGTTTACCGATGTTCAAATCTCATGAATCACATTTGGGCAGTAACCCAATAGAAAATAACCCCAAAATGTTATAAAATTATTCAAAAAGAACTCCAATAACTTACCATTAATACTAAGATACAAAACGGATAAACAACGCCTTCGAGAGCCCGGAGTTTGGACAAGTACATGAAGATGTGGCTTGGTTAGATCACGTGTTATCACTTAACATGTTTTAAAGAACTTACGATACAACTAAGCTCAGAGAATGCCTTTAACTCCACTATATTCCAATATCAAAGACAATAATAATTCATGTACAAGTAAAACAATACTCAGCACTATTTTTTATCGTATTTATGTGCAGTAAAACTCTATTCAGAAAAAAAATCTGGGAAATTTTCACTATCCATTTGATAAATACAAATATTTGTTTTACAATTTTAGTACCTTTTACGTATAATGGGAGTCAAATTAATAAACCTTTGCTTATTTAAATTTAATAATTCAAATAAGTTTTATAGTCTACAGTCTTAAAAAAAATGTCACGGTTTAAATCTCAAGTTGCGCAATCAAAAAAGATGTACTAACAACACAAAATTCCATTACGGACAAAATCGTAAAGTAATTAGATAACAACAAAAAATACAGATATAGAGTTAACAATAAAACACACGTTTTGGCTTTCCATTACTGAAAACATCATTAGTGTCTAACCCAATGGGTGTTCAGGGTATACAAATATTTTCATCCCGTTCCAGCACTAAAATCCATGATAAAGTGTGGCGCTCGTATTTCTGTGTGGGTTGAATAAATTCGCAGCTATGTCCGATCAGAATGGGAACATTCAATCCGATGTCTCGAGTAGAGTGAGGGTCGTTGTCTCTGTACGTCAATAAAAGCTTAAAACAACCCTATGAGAGATTCATAGGTTACCTGTTGCAAAGCAACATGTTGTCCCTGTGAAACATTCTCTGATTGGACCATCTGCAGATAAAATTGCACGACTTTCATACAAGTCGATCCATGCTATGCAGGACCGACATATTAATTGTTATTTTTTCTCGTCCTAGAAATGCCTGATATATTTGACATTGGACGAAGGCAAATTGATACCAGATAATAATGTAGAACTCTTTCTTATTTATTTATTTTGATCATGTTTCAATGACGTACATGTATATCCAAAATTATCTTCTATTGATTTTGTTTCAAAACACAAAAGAGGGAACAATACCAAGGGAGCATTCAAAAATCAACATGTCTAATAAAAGCAAACAACACCATAGCCAAAAAGAATACTAAAATAACTGATCAATTGATTTTACAGTTTGTTCCTATGTTGTGTTATAAGACCACTGATCCAAGTTAGGCGATGATTGAGCTCTCATACATATGTTTAACCGCCATATTCTGTATTTGCTTGCCGCAGTCAAGAGCCTGTTATTCAGTGGTTGTCGTTGGTCGCCATACATCATTTTTTTCTTCTGTTTATCACATTGTACATACATCAGACCGTTGGGTTTCACGTTTGAGTGTATAACAGTTGTCATGACGGGGCTTGTTATAAATTGCTATGCGCAACGTACTTTGATCATTGGTTAAGGCCATACTTATAGTTTCCTACATCCAATTTATTTGGTGTCTGGTTGATTGGCAATTATATGACGTATTCTCAGTTTTATATAACAATATACTTCACCACTGAACAAAGATTGTGCCCAACCAATAATCAGGGATGACTCAGGAGCTCCGGAAGGGTACATGTATGCTGTATGCAAGTTCATGATAACAGTGTTGTCTTCTTCATTGAGTTTGATAATATCAGCCTGTATGCAGTTTGTCAAAATCTTAAATTGTTATTACGTGTTTTGTATGGCATTACTCTTTGAAATAGAAGTATGTTATCGGCCAAACAAACTTGCAAATTTTATTACATCATATAATTTGTTTTACAAATAAAACTTAGACACACTAGATGTTATTATTACATCTATTAATATTTCGAAAAATTATTTTTCTAAGTAGTATTCGATCTAAAAATATGAAAAAGAATTAAGGCAAACGAAAAATGAATCCCCGAAATGAATTAACAGGAGCTCGTCAAGAAATAGAAAAAAAGGAGGGTGCTTACTCTTAACTAAACGTATCGTTATACAGTCGATGTCCTCTGATCAAAGTTTCGTAACTATGTTTATCGCATATATCCCATTGAACTTAAAGTAGAGGACACACTGATAGAATCAAGTCTGTCCCATATTTCAACTTGAATCTGTAGAGTTTGACAAGGCAAGTCTATAAAAAAGACATAAACTTAACGACAAAAAGGATAATGCAAGCTTTCAATTGTGAACTTTACTTTTAGTACATACGATTTTCAAATGAAAGAAAAACCTACAAATTTTTTATTACGCCAAGAGCAATGTGACAAAAAGGGACTTAAGAATAACCAAATCAGTTAAGGTTTATCCCAGGAAGTTAGAACCTGCCTATCTCAATTAACGGAAAATTTAGGAAACATGTGGACACTTTGTGTAACAGTTAATTCAATTATAATTTGCCTGTCATCTTTAATCTTTATGTTACAAAGTGGCGATTTCTGGTTTGTTATTTAATACATTATTTTTTTTATAGATACTAATGAGTGTAGTAGTAATCCATGTCAGCATGGTGGTGTTTGTCATGATGCGTTTAATAATTTCACATGTACTTGTACAATAGGATATACTGGTTCATATTGTGAAACAGGTATGATTTATGGTTGTTATCAATAGAAAGCCAAGATAGGATATTAATTGAAAAAAATGTTCCAGAATACAAGGCTTATAATTTAGAACGCCAGACGCGCGCTTTGTTTATAAAATGTACATAAGACACGACATTGAAGTTTACGATCTCTGAAAACCAGAAATTCTGATAAAATAAAATAAACAAATACGGCTTAGGATATCTATTCCTGGCATTAAAAAAACCCTTAGCATTTAGAATTATTCAATATTTTATATAAACCGTAAATTTACAGAAATTGTATTGCATGTAAAAGAGTGATGACATCTAGGATGGTGATACCCCCTCGATAACCTTACATCGCTATTGTTTTTCAACAAATTTCCTTCACCCTTTTTGTATGCTACTTTTGACAGTCGTATAGAACCAGAATGAAATGACGTCATAAACCTTACTCAATTGACATTGCCGAGGAAAGTATCGATAACTATATTATTTATTATGCTGTCGCCTTTCAATCTGATTAGGCTAACGAATTGATCCCGTTTCAGAAAAGAAACATATGAAAACCAAAACAAAAATGCTAAATGAATAAGGGCATTATATTTGAAAGAATATCAGACTACATCACCTACCAACACTATAATGGTCCGAGAAAAAGACGTAAAAGCAAACAATAACAAACTGTTTTCTGAAAAATGAGAATATAAACTAGTTTAACCCTTAGAGGGCCACGGCTTGTTTTTGTTAAAATATCGTTGAGTGCCATGGGATAGGCCCTAGATTTGAAATTTGAACAAAAACGTCATAAAAGAAGCGTAACAATGCACAACGTCTCGCATTTGTTTCTGTCTGCAAAAAAAATCTGTTTCGACGGTCATTTAGATTTCTTTCGGTTACATTTACGTAAATGGGCAATCTAACGAATTTTTAGAAACTTTGCTGGCAAATTGATACATTAGATCCGCAAATAAATATTCAAAAAAGTATGCAATTAGTTTTTGGAGTTTCGGAGATAAAGCAATCTGAATATTCTATAAAACAAAGTACAAATATATACTAGTATATCATAATGCACGTAAATACCGCAAACACTATTTAATATTTGATTTTAAATTGACTTTTCTCAAAAACGTGTTCTGCGAATTTTCATTTTTAAAATAAAATTTCATTGTCGCAAACATTTCCGTTTTATTGATATAAAATTTACAAGGGGGCTACCGAATTCATTTTTGTTAAACGAATCCTTCAAATTTATATGTTTTATCTGAAAACATGTATTTGCCGTAGCGTTTTCACATGTTTCAGTTTCTCTTTGAACTTATACATTTTGGGTGTCCATTTGGTATCTTCCGCATCTTTTTTTAAAGTCAAAGTTGTTGAACTTCTTTTTCGACATTAACATGTATTCTATACTCTCGTTCCTCAGATTTCCGGATATTTTTTTGCTATACATATCGTAGAGTAATGAGCTACATATATCATTTTTCGATACTGATTGGTGTCTATCTGTTGACTCTGACCTTGTGCATCTTATCAACATGTTATATTAATGAATAAAATATTTGCCGCTGGTCAATTATAAGCCAATTATCTAGTAGTTATATAGTATACTTTCACAAACGAGTGTACTTTGGATAGACTTTTAATCACTTTTATCTAATGTTTAATTTTTCTGTTCTTTTGTCCGATTATTTTTGTTTTGTTTGATTTTTTGTATATTTTTAAACGCTGGACACCAAGATTATATTTGCCACTTCTATGTTATGATAATAGTTTTTTAAGGTGTGAGCGAAATTCATTTGAGCCGCAGTTTCATTATTTTTGTTTAGCCCTCACGGTTGTCACATGTTTTGTTTTAATGTTTTGCAATAATCATTCGTCATCTACATTCTTTTGCTATATCTTTCAAATGATAATTAACACATTTAAAACAAAATATTTTGAACGCTTGTACAATGTATGGTCAGATTTTAGCAAACTATGATTTGAAAAAAAAAGAATGGGTTGATTCCGAAGTGTATTTGTCTATTTGATCATAAATTTGTCTTCTTTTGTTTTTTTATTTGTTTTATCCTGATGCTATCATGTATAATTATATATGTTTTTTAACAATTGAATTTGATTGAAATATAAAGGACATTTCCTGACAAAGATAATATTTGTGTTTATAACATAAGAAGAGGAAAACGCCTCTCATAACAAATATGACCAAATAAACAAATGACAATTCTGTTTCTATTGGGATCAAGTTGATTAAATTCCAACCAGAAGCGATCACACAATATTTATTTTTGAAAATACGTAGGTTTACGTTCTTTCACAGGAAATATATGACAAAAAAAAGGTGACGAAATTTCATTGCACAACCGTGTGAACGTTATCGGAACATGATTTTGTTTGATTTATCTGTGTGCTACTTTGTCTGTAAGTATGTTTGTTTTTTTTAACTGATGAGAGTTTTTATATAAATTCATATGCATTAAATAAAGTTGTAGTGAAAACAGAAATCCCGAAGTAATTTATCAAATTCTAGTCAAGTCATTGAACACATGTTTTCAAAAGTTGATACGGGTTTTTTTTTAAAGTTACTGATGTTTATTTTAGTATGAATCAGAAAAAAAAACGTTCCTCAACAAAATATAAACACGACATTATTTTTTTTATTAATCATCTGAATACAGAGAATGTCATACACTAGTATTCATGTGCTCTCGCTTCCCAAAGGTAACAGAAAAAAACGAAAAATTCTTCCAACATGTTTGTCGCACAAATACTTTCATCAACTCTAAAGAGAACTGTAAAAAAAAATTATTGGCAAGAGTTTGTATCTAGCATTCTTATTGGTCTCCTTTGGTTGATATTAAATTGTAAATTCTTCATCATCTTCTGGTGGCAAAACCCTTAATCACGGAGTTGAATAGATTTGACCCCGGCCCACTTTCAAATCCCGCAAT
The DNA here is from genome assembly GCF_021869535.1 of Mytilus californianus. Lineage (NCBI taxonomy): Eukaryota > Metazoa > Mollusca > Bivalvia > Mytilida > Mytilidae > Mytilus > Mytilus californianus. The sequence continues at coordinate 3,474,748 of NW_026262669.1, read as the reverse complement.
CAAGCATTATGACGTATGGTTTATCATTACGTAACGTCAAAATTCCGTTGGCCTTTTAGCCTCATCTGTGGCACTCAAACGTAGTGTTTTTGAAAAGGCCGGATAGGCCGTACAGCAGAGAAAAGGTCAAAAGAAGCTTCATTTTGGAATAACGAGAACAAACATTTGACCAGATGACAAGTGAATGTGTATACATTTTGTATAATCATTTTTATTTGCATGAGATTTTTCAACACACGATCATACATTATGAATGAATATAGATATCGGTTGACAGTCAATAAAAAAGGAACCTTACAACACAAATATCCAAAAAATATTAGTCCCATTAGTAAAAAGTAAAATCACAAAAATACTGAACTCCGAGGAAAATTCAAAAAGGAAAGTCCCTAATCAAATGGCAAAATCAAAAGCTCAAACACATCAAACGAATGGATAACAAGTGTCATATTTCTTACTCAGTACAGGCATTTTCTTATGTAGAAAATGGTGATTTGAACCTAGTAAGGTGTCTATGCAATCGTCAAGCTCTAAATCTGTCCAAATCCTAAGAATTTTACACAGACTATTACAGATTTGTTTACTTCATACTAAAAAGGTAATGTTTGTTTGTGGTTTTGACAATTACAGCTCAAATCGATCGAGAATTTTGTGAAATCTTTTCAGTAAACATGGATTGGAGAGGACGATACCATTTTATCTTCTGTTGATAAATTCTAAATTTTCTAAACATTACTATGGCTTAGTGTAGAAACCTTTCATTAAGATATAATTTGGACAATGATTCTGTATTGTTTGCTCCAAATATGTCCTGTTATCAATATCAAGATGGTAAAAAATCACACGTATGTTGTTACAGTTCAATCGATGGTAAGAGTAATTAGTTGTAAATATTTACTATGCTTCTTATAACAGAAAAAAACCCTGTAAATTCCAAACAGTAACTGGTTTTATTGGCAGTTTGTTTATTGTCCTTTTGATCTTACTGCATAATATTTTTCTATATCATGGACAGGACGTGTACTCGAAAATATTATGCAATGACGTCACGTTACAGTGCAGCAAAGTCACGCGTTCATGTCCATTCGCGTCAATTTTTAAATAAAATGCATGCGTCGTCATTCATATATTTAAACAACTACCACAATGTTTTCTATTTCATTTTATTTCATATTCTCAAACAAAAACATATTGTTAAGGCAACATAGCCGATATAAAGAATAATGACATTTTATTTTTTGATACTGAATTTGTCAGCTCGCTCTTGCGGGCTCGGTTGATATTCTTGCTGATAAACTCAGTATCAAAAACAAAAAATCGTTAAATATTTTAGTAGTGTTCTGACTGATATCGGGAAAAAAACAGTTTTATGCACATACATAAATAAGAATCGTTGTAACAGTTTAGTGCACATACATAAATAAGAATCATAAATAAGTCCGGTTGGATAATGTGTTATGTCTTATCATTTGTGGTTTGAATTCTGTATTTTCGGTACATTTCACATGTTTCACATATGTCTCATTTGTCAGTATAGTCGAGTTACTCGTAGTTCGTCTACAGTGTTTTGGTTTTATGTTGTTTGTTTTCAAGTGTGTTTACTGTTTTGTCTTACATGAACTTGCCTTATGTTACAGTTATTTTATTTTCATTTTCTATATGTATGATCAAAAATCAGCTATTTCATTTATATGATTTTAAGTTTAAAGCAACTATATGCACAGGATTTTTTTGTTTATACACAGTTTTGATTTAGAAGAAAAACCAACATGGTTAGAAAATACAAATAATAACACCATTACAAACACAATTCCATTAAAAAATTCTTGTCATCGTTAGAAAATACATAAAATAACATCATTACAAACTCAATCCCAATTTTATATTCTTGTACGCGTACGTGGTAATAAAACTAATCTATTTTATTTTTAGAAATTTACCTGTGACGTCACAAAAAGGCGTCACTTTTTGTGGCGTTGATCCATTCATGTGACACGCAGTTTATACCTCGTTGTGGTGTCCTGTGCTGTCGTAAATTCATGAGAGGTGTCCGTTGTTATTCTGCGGTTTACATGTTGAAATGCACTATTATATTATTTATTTATGTATTTCTCTGTGCTGAGTGTTCTTGCGTTTGTTTGTACTGTATTCCTGTCACGTAGTGTTGCCATTTTAACATTGCCATATAAGCGGGAGGCTTGGCTAGCCATAAAACCAGGTTCAACCCACCATTTTTTTCTTAAAATGTCCTGTACCATGTCAGAAATATGACAGTTGGTATCAAATAGTCCGTTTCTTTGTATGTTGGCGTTTGTTTATGTTGCAGTTCAGTGTTTCTGTTGTTCCTATTTGTTTTCTCTTAATCGATTTATGACTATTGAACAGCGGTATACTACTGTTGCCTTTATTTGTTAAGGTTGTAAACCTTTATTTTATGTAACTACATTATATGGAATATTTTATAGTGGATGAATGTGCAAGTAATCCCTGTCAAAATAAAGGAGTGTGCATTGATCAGATAAATGGATACACGTGTAGTTGTCCAGCTGGATTTGCAGGGACAAATTGTCAATATGGTATGATTTAATTAACGTGAAGAGGGTGTTTGTTTTATATTTGTTTGGTCGATTTGAAATAATATCGTTCTTCAAATGTATATTCAAAGCAATTCATTTCGTGAGGAAATGAAGCATTACCTTATGAAAACACTTACCCCGATGCTAAATGATAACTTCAAAGTACAACGTAGACAAAGACACAATGGCATAAAACCTCCTGAACAACGTTACTAAGAACAACGTTTCCTTCTTGAAAAGTCCTCACAGAAGACGACAGCTCTAGACACAAAAGAAATTTAAACTCACCTACAGTTAGGTTTTGTTTATAAATATTTATATAATACATACAATTATCTTAGTACAAATTTCAATAAAAAGTTGTAAACATCAATTTTATGAGGGTTTTTGCCATTATTTGCTAAAATAAAGTGGACATGGTAACATACGGTAGCCCGAATTCAATGTATGAAAACGAAATATATCTAATTATTAATAAGTGTTTTATTATATTATAAATGATACCTCCTTTTTTTTCTGGTGGTTTGTTTTTTCTGTCAAAATTTAAAAAAAAAAGGGATTTTTTTCTAATTTTACCTTTTCTAGAAAAAAAGGTTTATGTTAAACGCGTGGTGTATTTTGAACTGTAGAATCTCTGATATGTGGCTTATGAAAGAGGAATTCAATCTTAAAAAATGTTATTATCGGTGAGTTCAGATTGCGGCAGGAATAGAAATGGTGATTGCGCTTTCTTACGAGAAAAAAGAAAAACACAAATAGAAGATAAAAAGACTTTCTTTGGTCGAACATTTAGTTTATAATTTTTCAGACATCAACGAATGTCACAGTTCCCCATGTGTGAATAGAGGCGTATGTAATGACATGGTAAACGGATATAATTGTAGCTGTCCACCAGGATATACTGGGAAGCACTGTCAAAATGGTTGGTAAACAAAATGAATTTTTTAAATTATCATCATAAGAAGTTGTAGAGAAAACGAGATGATATATGTGCTCGACTAAAAGATATGGATTGTCCTAGTTTAAGAAACATGGCGTTAATATTTAAATAAAAGGTATATTTCAAACATTGAAACGAAAAAAATATCATGAAATAGAATAAACTAGTCGTGATAGCGAAACTAACCTATAAATAAATAATAAAGAATGAAAAACAACGCATAAATATCTTACAAAATTAAATAGAATTGTAAATGAAAACTGATGGTGAAAGGTTCAATACAATCTATAAAATAAAAATAGTGTCCGTGCATTACATGTATTTAGTTTGCCTGTTTGCAAAACATAACACTTTTTGAATTTAATTTGCCCAAAGTTCCTTTTTGGATTCATCTGTATCTGAACCACATGGAGAGCTATATAAAGAATAGAAAAAATAACAAATAACAAACCGAAACTGAACATCTTATGACAAATCGTACTTATCTTTGGATGTATTGTCTATCAATATGTACACGAATCAAAGTATACGTATATGAAGAGTACAAATGTATAATAGTATAACACTATTTTTTAGAACCAACCATAAAGATTTCCCCTAAGATATTGTTGAATAAAGTGAAACCAGTTGATGAAGGAACAGACCTCTACTACATTCCATGTTTTGCGGAAGGTATTCCTCTGCCTGATGTCAAATGGGAATCAATTGACGTAAATATTAATCTACCTCTGGTATTGATTAGACAAGGATTTTGGTATTTTCTTATTTCTTATTGGGGGTGTGACCTTTATTTCATATAGAATAGTGAAATTACTGGCTTAATACGAAACTCGTACTAAATAATGTATTTTGTTATTCGACAAGCTATTTAATTGCGTTTTTGATTAAATGTGACATTCACTCTTCTATGTTATTGTTGCGACTTAAAAGAGTCATCAAAGATACCAGGTTTATATTTTTGTACGCCAAGCACTCGTTTCGTATAGTTAAAATGACACATCAGTGGAGTTCAAATCAAAAGATCTGTCTTTTTTTGTAAATGATTTGTATGTTCCTAATGTATGTTTACGTAATTGTTCTTTCTTAAATAAGCTATACGGATTTTTTAGCATGATATTTTGTATTGTTTTACGCGGAGTCATTAACACACATTCCAAAAGATATTGCTAAATATTGGATGAGGCAATAACCTACTTAAAATATAACAATATCAAGGAATTAAAACAGGTACATACATTGATGATCTCGCGGAATTTTATGAAATTTTGAATACAACTATAACACGAGGGACTGCACATGAACATCAAAACAGCTATATATATATATATATATATATATATATGTGTGTAACGTTTATACTTTCTGAGATATAGCAAACAAAATTTTCGGAAAATAGTAGTACAAATTTATAGGATACACGTAAATATCGTTAAAAAACTCAGCAATTTTGTATTAAAATTAATTTTTTTCAAAATCGTGTCCTACGAATTTTCCTACGAAATTGCTACTGAAAATTCCGTTTTAATGATATTAAATTGATAAGGGGTCACCAAATTCGGTTTTTTAATATGAATAGGTGAATCTTCTGTACAGCGTGAGAAAAACGTCGAAAAGGCAAAGGCAATCGTAACGTTGTCGCTAGAAATGTTATTTTTCGACGTATTTAGATATAACAATGATAATTCGGTGAACCCCTATACTTTTTTGTATTTCAATACAACGGACATTGTAGTGGCAATAACATATCAATTTTAAAGAATATTCGTAGGACACGTTTTTGAGAAAAGGCAATTTAAAGACAATTTTTTCAACATTTTTTTCAATATATACGTGCATCCTATACATTTGTACACCGTTCTACAGAATAATCAATTTGCTATATATCCGAAAGTATAAAAGTTACTAATATAATTTTCGATATTCATATTCAGTTCCACATGTTGAAATTGCTTGCAAAATTTCATAAAAATCCGTGAGATTGCCCATTTACGTACCTGTTACCTTTACGCAACCATGAAATGTTGACATGAGTGTTGATCAGAACTTAGCAATGAAGGATAGACGATAAAAAGCAATTGATATAAATCAAACAGCTGTTTTTATCTTTCGTTAAATTTTATAAGAACAGTTAACAGTGCTTAAACTTAATATCTGTGCTTTATTCCAAAACAGTTGATGTACGTAAATGTTTATCATAGTCAATATACAATTGTTCTCTGTCTGCAATTTCTGATTTGGATTTACCTTTAGCAACAACGCACATACTCCATTTTTTCCCCCAAATTTGAAAGTTCCATCCCATTAAATGAATATAAGCTTACCTTGAAATTAATTTATCACGTTTAATAATATTAAGAGTCAATACCCGTTTATGACTATAACTAAACTTTCCAATTTGAGAAGTGTTGTTTAATATTACATAATTTCAAGGAATAACGTAAAATTAGGCCGTTACTAAAAGTATGTTAGAAAAACGTAAGTATTTGGTCGTACAGGAAAACTTATCGTTCTGCTATTCTTGTATGTGTAACGTTATCGTTCGTATTTGTAGAACCCATCCCTACCAACTAACTCAAAACAGCTTGCCAATTTCTTAATTTTTAAAAACGTTACCACGAGTGATACAGGGCTGTATATGTGTACGGCAAAGAATGAAATGGGAACTGATATTAAAGTTGTACATATCATTGTGAAAGGTAAATTTTCCAAATTTGTTTTTGTTTCAATCCCAAATATAATGTGCCAGCAAACAATATGTCTAATTTCCCGTTTCTATTGAAAGTTTTAGCTAACAATTTGCGTCTCGCAATACATCAAATCTAAAAAAAAAAAATAACGTCGTTCAACAAAAAAATGAGACGCATTAAATTCCAATTCTTAACATAAAAAGTTTCACTATCTTTTGACGTTCATTTAACTAATCCGATGGGTAACAATTTATTTTCACACAGCAACGCCATTAACGGAACAGGATGACATAACATTACACAATGTGAATAAAAAAAAAACAACAAAAGGAACATTTAGGAAATATAGTTTTTCAATAGATATAAGAAGATGTGGTATGAGTGCCAATGAGACAACTCTCCATCCAAGTCACAATGTGTAAAAGTAAACCATTATAGGTCAAAGTACTTTAGGTCTTCAACACGGAGCCTTGGCTCACACCGCACAGCAAGCTATAAAGGGCCCTAAAAATGACTAGTGTAAAACCATTCAAACAGGAAAACCAACGGTCTAATCTGATTTGATTAGGGACTTTCCTTTTTGAATTTTCCTCGGAGTTCAGTATGTTTGTGATTTTACTTTTTTCTATATAAAAAAAACGAGAAACACTTATGAACCACATCAACAAACGACAACCACTGAACATCAGGTTATGTTTTAAAATTTTCAATTTACGATTCAATATTTACATGATTTATCCCAAATACATGTAACTACGAGGGGCATTGTTTGAAAAACAACAGTACAATGATATCCTATTTCAAACTATTTTTTTTTATAAACTAAGGCAGTAGTTGACTGATGTTCAAATCTTGTCAAACCGATTGAAAGGAAACAAAATCATGTAACATACACAAAATGAGGGAATCGCATGAACAAGTATCAGCAAAACCGGATACGACTACAGGGTATGTTTAACCTGCCACACCACCATGCGAATTCACACTCCGTCCAAATATCACAATCGGTGGAAAAAGGACACAATAAGTAAAGTTACTGATCAGAAAACTATTCTGATAACTAAAGATAAAAAAACCGCGAACACATGTTGCTAGTGAGTTGAGACACCGATACACCGAATCGATCAACCAACTGAACTAATTCAGCGTCCACCTCAGTCACTCCTCCTCACAACTCTGTTGAAGCAGCTATTTTGCTGAAATACACCCGTGTCAACAAGGTCAGTGAACATACACGAGCGTAACCCATTATCTGCGATCCTCATACGCCATACGATTGTACGTCACTGCAGGGGAATGGGAAAGTGACAACTTGAATGCTGAAATCATCACGTTTGTCACATACTCTTATTTGAGGTCAACAATCTGTGTAAATATCGAGGAAAAGATCAATATGTGGAGACCTTCTACTTTCGGTAGTTTCCTTAATATCAAGTCACTGGAATATATGAATTTTAACCACTCATTGAAATTGTGGTTATTCAAATCAAGGAGTCAAAATTGAAGGACTATTCACAAAATAAGTTTAATAAACAATGTTACCGTAAAAAACTCAAAATACCTCTTTTATTAAATTCCTGTAAGAGGAATAATATTTGTACAATAAATCTTTATAATGGTGATAAAATTTTATAACAAATTTAACCAATTTAGAATGAATAATCCTGATGCGAAATTTTTTGGTAGTGAAATCCGAGACTTGACTTCAAAGATTTGCACATGGAACCAACTGACATATAGGACCCACAGAACATAGAAACTATGGAATGAAAAATAACCAATAGGAACGTATTTTAATTTAAATTTTGGTGTTATATCACAGTGTGAAATTGTTAAATAACGTTCTAAAAAAGAATATCATTCATTATTTATCTTTGATTTAGTGATGTGGGTCATGTGATTTTTTTTACTTTCTGTATTTTTTAAGCGAAACTCCAGAAGCTTCATACTGCACCTATAATTCACGCATTGTCTATGGTACAAGTGAATTACTATGGAGATGCTAATCTGGTATGCAACGTTACTGGTTATCCATCACCGTCAATTACTTGGAAATATAACAATGTAAATATATTAAAATATATCCATTTAACTTAAAGATGCATGCTTGCAAATTATGCAAGGAATTGGTTCAATTTGCAGTGTATAACAATATTCTATGTAAGTCTGCCTATTTAAATAGTCCAGTCAATCTAGCCAACAAAATCACACAACTTCAAACTCATTGCAACAAAAGGTTTCTTGGTATAATTCGATCTATTGACATATCCTATTGATCATATAAAAAATCGACAAAAATCGATGGGCTAATTTCAGTGAATTTTGGAGTTAAAATATAGGTTTTTTAACAAAAATTGCTGAAAACTGGAAAATTTCTTATATTTATTATAATGACAAAACTATGAGTTTGAAAATATGATAACAGTTATGGGAACTTCCTATAATGGAGACAATATTGAAAAAAATCTTTTTGAAAAGAGTAATTTTGGGTTAAAAACTGCATTTTTGTGACGAAAATTGACAAAATCTATCATTATTGATAGTAAAAGTAAAAACAAATCGATTTTACACTTTTAGACAGTATATTAGATCATTATACGATAATATCCTATCAATTGTTTTTGCATTCGAATTTTTGGGTAAAATAGTTATTTATCTTGACTAAGTAAATATTAAATGATTCAATAGTTATAATACGAACTATATAGAACTTATGTCAAAGAAACAATGTCACATCTTTAAATTAAGTAAATAAAGGACATATTTAGGTAGTTGACTCTTTCAAGAATAGAAAATATAACTGACAATAGTATTCATTTCTAATTTGAGCCAAAGAAAAGTTCTTCAGCTTCTATATTAATGTCGCCATGCCTTGAATTCATACAGCTCTGAACACGACATTCGCCACATGATATGTTACATTCTAAACCATGTTTTATACATGTACAGCGACCAGTATCACAATTAGTCTTGCAGTTGCAACGTAAAATCGAAAGGTGTCTTTGTGGAGCGGGTGGCTTTTTTGTCTTAATAGGCATAAGTTTTCCATTTACAATTAACCAACCGAAATCACATGGATCTATCTCTTCTCCTCCAATCCATTTCTGAACTTAAAACTATGTCCTTAAGCTATGGTATGCAGCAGTTTCGGTAGTTGGAGGGAGAGTGTGTATCTGAATCACTTCTTTGCAAGTAATAACTCTGTTTGCAAACTTTTTGTACCTGAGAACGTCAAGTCCTTCGAGCGGAACACCTCCGTACAAAAACGTGATTATTTTTCCCCGGTATTCAAGAGGCCCTTTCAAAAATATCTCACCAAACTCTTTCAATATTTGACTATCGATAAATTTCTTTAACGTAGCTACCTTCCCTACACCATACAGCTTTGATGTCGTGTACAAACCGCTTATTGCATGAATGATTGGAAGGACTTTGCACATGTTTTGTCCAAGAACGGCTTTCGTTTTATCTATGTCCCATATTTTTGACTTTGTCTTCTTATAATGGTTTGGTTTAAAGATAAGATTCATAGATCCAAAATTATAACAGTACAACAGAAGTACCAACAGGTCAGTATCTTCACCCAGGAGTATTGTTGGGTATGAAATGGGAGATTCTACTGCAGTTTTAGCTATCAGTACGTCTGAATCTGCTGAAGCATGCTTCGTTTCAATACCGTTTGAATGCATATTTTTACTCAACATTGCAATAAAGTTCTGTTTATTTTCATTATTAGTCAAACATAATTCCTTTTTTTTTACCTGAAAGGCGTTGTCTCCGTAAATGTTACCTTTGTTCCGAAGATTCCTTTGATGCGCTTAAAATGCATTGCATCTTCGTATCAGGACCGGATACGTATCCATCAAATACTACAACTATGGAATTTGTTCCATAACACTTTACAGAATCAATATACCTTTTACAGATTTCCAAAAATGTCAACCCACATTTCCAAGGTATTTTATGAATAAGAGATCCGCCATCAACAACATAATTGTAAAAAATATCTGTATATCCAGTACTGCAGTCTTCAAGATTCCAAATCGCATCCGCTAGAGTTGACTTTGATGCTGACCTCATAAATCCGGACGAATCAAACATAGAACTTGGTTGACTAGACAGTTCATAAGCAAATATTTCTGATTTGTCTTCATATGTAACTGTCTGCAGCTACGATAAATCTCTGAAATAAAAGTTGTTGGTCGATTGATGCTATTTCAGGTTCTGAATTTACGCAAATAGGTGAGTCTTAAAGTGTGATAGCTTGGTATTTTCTTTTGAAAGTGAACTCTGTTACGCATTTACCTTCCATCGATTTTAATATACTGAGTCCAATGTCTTAAACTCTATCCGCATTCACCTGTCTCTATGTTTCTCATACCTTTTTCCTCACCAAACGGGTTTCTCTCTTTAAGAATACCCATCCCATGAAAAGTTCCGAACCCATCTAAAGATTGGATATAGCGGGCTACATTATCTACAACGAATTGTACAAATGAATGATTGTCATTTTCATTTTCTGAGCTTCTTGACGCAGAAGCGTTAATCTCAAATTTCTGTACCTCACTGTATGATGAACAAAACCCAAGATTGTACAGTGTGTCAACAAGAAACCGGGAACCAAAGTGGTGGTGCATTTGAATACCTAAGCCAATCTGCAATGGTGCTATTACATTTCGTGGCCTTGTTGCCTGTATGATTGCATGTCCAATAGCTGAAATTTTTGTTCAAATGTTCAAAAATATTTTTAGTGAACAAGGGACATAGTCAGCATTTGAGGTCTCTGACTCCATTTCTTCTGCAGACGGATAGTAAATGTCTTTCGATATTATTAGCTTGGTGTCTTATTTTTGTAAGCTGTGCTGCAGTTGATATGATAGATTTCTTTTCTTCTCCCTTATTTTCTTTTCCTATACGGTTATAAAAATTATCCAATATCGACGAAATGTTGTCTCGAAACGTCAGAATACTTGGTTTTCTTTTTCTCCTGTAAACAGTACTGATTTGCCAAAATAATCCAGGATTTTTTTCTTCATGTGGACAACTGAATATGTATTATCTACCCCACATAATTTTTCCATCTCGCGTATTAAATCGGCGATCGATAATTGCTTCCTATCCTTTTCTATTTTCAACATAATTGCCTGAAAACCATTTTCTGCATTGTCATTCTTTGGTCTACCTGCGTAAGATGTTTTTTCTTTTTTCAAATTGTCCTCTGGTGTTGTAGCAATAGTTTGTAGCATTTGCTTCATAGTTCTAAAGTTTGAGTTGCATTGTGAATGATAAACAGCAGTCGCAGCATGCAAATCAGAATGAGCCATCTGTATTCTACTGAAAACTTCTTCTCCCCATTTGTCATTTCTCTTTCTGCATGCAGTTTCAACCGATGGCTCAAATTCTAAAAGTTCTGACACAAACAACGTCATATCCTCTTTTCCTTTTGTAATTCTTTGCAGTTTGCCCACAGAACAAGCAGTTATTTTTGAATATAAAAAGTGGTTTGCTGGACCTTAAATCTCTTTCTATCGTGACTCGTTTCCGTATCTACATTCAAATTATTTTCCATCTCGTCGATTTAAGGTTTATGAAATATTGTCTGCAATCATGGTGAACTGTTTGGCCAGGAACAGTTAATGTTTCTTGTTGTCTGTCGGAGCTGATTTTGTTGCTGTTATCAACCCCTTTTTTCCAAGCTTAACTGTGGGTTCGCCGTTTTCAAGGAGCTTGTCACAAACGATACAGTTGTCGATGATGCCATCTGTACAAAAAAAATCAAAACAAATTATAAATCAAACTTTTAAATATTCTTTTATTTTTGAATATATTTTGTCATATTTGAGTCATGAATATAGCACAAATAAAAAAATATATACTATTGCTTAATGACAAGTATCTATTAAAACATATCTGATTAAAAGCAATATAAAAAAAATGATATTATTTAAAGCCGCCGGTGGTAATGAATACAATAATAAAAAAATATATAAATGGAATAAAACGATGATTTTCACTAATTTATTGTATGAAAGTGTGTAAATGTTTTTGTTATAAATCATAATAAAATAGTGATGGAAAAAATTTAACTTCAAATAGTCTGAATTAGCCGTAAAACATTAAAATTTCCATTTTCATTTCGGAAATTACAAATATAAAATGGTGCTAACGGCGTTCCATACTTTTCGTCTGAAATACCCTGGTCTAGCAGCGGTCATTAAATGCTAGTTTTTCGTTGTTTTGGATAAATCTTAGTAAGGGGTAATTAGTTTTATTTATAACCAAAGGACTTATCAGAGTTTCTAGTCTTACATTCAAAATTAATTCATCAGAAGGCGTCGACAGAGCCAAGGTGCAAATCGTAGGCATATAACATTTACTGACAAAATATTGTCATTGATGAACGTTTATATATGAATTGAACATTATAAACATACGTATTATACAACTTATTGTCTTTTATTCCATTAAGATACTTACCAATACCGGCAAAATCGTAGATACAAAAACAGCAAATTCGTCTGCTACATTGCGGTTATTTCCATTTTGTGAACTCTTTCACTCTACGGTAGCCCGAACGTTACGTAATTTACACAAAAGTTGTTAACAAATTTGTAATCGATTTTAAGAAAAAACAAGCCGATCGATTTTTGTCGATTTTTGATATGTTGTTTAGACATAATTTATTATTCAAAATTCCACAAAAATTTCTTTTGTTGCAATTTGTTTGACGTTAAACTTAATTTTGACTAGACTAAAAGATGAACAGAGAAATAACATCATTTGATTGTTCGAGTTTCATAATCTCTTCACGTTTATAATTAGTGACAAAGCATTTACCAAAAAAAAAAAAAAAATGCATTTACCCGAATTCTACAATAAATACAATATGTTTCGTGACGAATTGAAAACGTAGAGACACATTATTCGGATTCAGAATAATGAGTCAAGGTATGGTGACATGTCATCCTTCGGAAAGTATATTGGGATTTAGCACTTTAAAAATCTATCTCAGTTTGTCGTCAAGTACAACGCATGGCACATATGCATATCACGGTATCATGTTCTCGTCCTAAACGTTAAACGTTAAACAGCCATCCATCATCATTATCACATTTAAAAGGGATGTGCCATGTTGTTATATATGCTGTTTTAATTAAATTAGTTGATGAAAAATGTAAAGTTAAGTAGTGTCTAATGTACTGAAAACTCAACAATACTTTTGATTTAAAAGGGGGAAATTTGAATTAAATGATCAACCTACAAATCATTTCAAAAGTTTAATTTTTCCCTCAACATGGTATTGTATTTCTGAAGTGGATTAACATCTTAATGAATAAAAGAAAATACGTATGGGATGAATTTCTGTCTTTCTTTGTTATTCATCTTATCTTTCATATGGTAGATACTGTTGCAGTCATCTGGAAACATCTTAGTTGTGCATAATGTGACCAATACAACTACGGGATATTATACTTGTATCGCAACGAACGACGCTGGAACTAGCCAAGCAAATGTTTTACTTAAAGTTACTTATGGTATGTAATTGATACAAAAAATTGAAGCATTAATATGCACATGAATAATTGTTGTTAAATGCAGACATGTCTGTGATTGTATGTGTTATATGATAAAAAGATCAGCAATCGAACAATTATTCGTACAATGAAAAACCTTAGAATATGAAAGGAAAATACACTGTTGAGGTTTTTGATTTTGGACAGGCACTCGAATATGTGAAAGGTTAAGCTAGATTTTGAGGTCTGAACATTTTTTCTTTTCTCAAATAATTACTGTTAAACCAAAGGCCACATTAAGGAACTTACAATACAAATCAGCAAAGGAAAAGTCTTTATTTCTGAAATAAAGGTATAATTGATAGAAAAAAATTATGCCTGTAGTTACTAAAGGCAAGCTCAAGTTATATTAATTAACCTGCTAATAAGAAACTATGTCCCACGCTTTTCATAGAGAATTTCACGAAGTAACGTCATGACCACTGGTGTACGTTTGTATTTGACCAACAAGAATTTGAATGTTTTGAGTTATATTCAGATGAAAGGTGTTATCAATCATGGTTCAGTTCCTTTTTGAAATTATATGTTGCTTTTATTTAAGAATTATTCGTAAAACAAACCATTCAAACTGTAGAATATATACATATTAGAGACTTCTGAAGTGTACCAGAGGAAGATTATCCTAAAACCTGTGCTTAATTCTTTATAACCAATTGACCAGTGTAAAATTGTGATAAAAGTGTAATGGTGATACGAAATACAATCTGGCAAAAACTTTTGACTGCAAAGATAGAAACATTTGCTACCATAATACATTGAAAAGCAACAAACATTTATATACTTATCGTTGTTTTTTTTTTCATATCATATATTGTTAAAAATAAAATTGATATATTTTGTTTATCCTTTAGATGTTCCCCGTATTATCACACCTCCTAAAACGACTGTCATAACGACAGGACATTCACACAATTTTACATGTATTGCAACTGGGCATCCACCACCGTCGATTATATGGTCCTTCAAATCTGTAAGTATATTCCTTTTTCTAAAACTATTTAATTTGTGATATTTTTTTTTTTAATTTTAAATGAAGAAGAGAATGTGACATATTTGTCTTTCGCTTGCGTTTTTATCCAATATCGAGAGTCAACATAGTGCCCCATAATTGTTAACATTGGCATTTATACCACATGTTATTTTTAAATTCATTTCCATTTCATCCTTGACATGTCGGTTCTTTTATAACTTGTTTTTGGATTTAGGTTAGGCTCATTGTTGAAGGCCTTACGGTGACCTATAATTGCTAACTTCTTTGTCATTTGATTTCTCGTTAATAATCGTCTCATTTGTTTTCATATCATATCTTTATTTTTTTATATTGAGACACTTATTCTGTTGATAAACAGATCATGTGTGTTTATACACTAAATGGGGTACTTTAGTTTTATGTTTTGGCGGGTGCCAAAATGTGTCATCTTAGCCTTTATATTGTTATTTGTGTCTTTCACGGAAAAGACGAAAAGGTGAATTGAGTGTACTACTTAATTTGTTTGTTAATATTGTCATTGTTATTCATATATATATAGTTTACACAGCAGTCAACAAAGCTTCCGTCCCATCAGCTTCATCAACACGGTAGTTTACTGACACTTTGTGCTATCAAGACACATGAATCTGGAACTCTCTCTTGCACAGCGCAAAATGAATTTGGAGATGATAAAGCTTCGATAGCAGTGGTATTTAGAAATCGTTAGTATATAATTGAAGTTAATTAAACGAAACAACATGCCCGATCAAAAGAAAAACATAGAAAAAGCACAAAATACTAATACTAAACGTTATTGCAGTTTGAATTTCAAGACGCAATACTCTATGAAATGTTTTCTCTAACTGGGATATCCCCATGTGAATAATTATTTGTCATGCAATGGATATACATTTATGTATGGTACTGTTGCAACAATAATATTTCAAAAAGGTTTTCTCGATGTATCTGTATCAATGAATGCTAAACCCGATCACTTATATTAACTGACTTGTTTTCTTTTTTTCATATAAGACTTGCGAAAATGTTTTTTTGTTTCAAGTAATTGTATTAGATATACATATCAGGACGTTAGCTCGATTGGGTCTATAAAGTGTACATCTTTGATTATTTGGTATTTAATTACTACAAATTTTCACTTCTTCGTACTATGAACATCAAAATTATTTCATTTTTCCTTAGATGCTGTTCTTGGACCTGTACAGGAAGTTTTATCTAGCACTAATTGTATATTTTTATTGTTGATATTCACCCCATATGTACCAAGTGTTAGATTAGTTTTATTGATATTAAAGAAATTTCTTGGTATTCCTAAACGGAAGATTTTATACACACAGAAGAAGAAGTATACTTAACAACAAAATTATTTTCATTTACCTGTGTATAATATGACGCAGGTTTCTTCAAAAGTGATGATTTTCTATAAATTGTTTGAAATTTAACAGTGATATCATACTTTAACTTTGTTTAAACCTGTTTATTTACTTTTGACTTTAATTATTTATTCCTTGTCATTTTTTATTAACTGTGTATTTGCATTCAGGTGTCACAGGTCAAATTTATTCGTTCATTGTGTGTTAATTTACGTTTTTTGATTGAGTTAAGCCTTCCAATTGATATTTTATTGTGTGTTTTTCTATGTTGTGATGTTATACTATTATTTCAGAAAAGGGAGAAGGTTTGATATCATTAAAACGTTTAATCCCGCTGCAAATGTTTGCACCTGTCCTAAGTCAGGAATCGGATTACAGTAGTTGTCGTCTGTTTATGTAGTTCATACGTGTTTCTCGTTTCTCGTTTTTATATAGATTAGACCGTTGGTTTTTCCGTTTGAATGGTTTTACACTAGTAATTTTTTGGGGCCCTTTATAGCTTGCTGTTCGGTGTGAGCCAATGCTCCGCGTTGAAGGCCGTACCTTGACCTATAATGGTTTACTTTTATAAATTGTAACTTGGATGGAGAGTTGTCTCATTGGCACTCATACCACATCTTCCTATATCTATCAAGATATTATTGTCAATGCCGAATGAGAGTTTTCAATAATTAAGGAGGGGTGTATTTCAGCTATTTGACCACAGATTATTGGAAAAGCATGACAAATGAAGAGTGCATTAATTTAACGACATCTTAGTATAAATACTTAATACAGTTTTTGGCTTAACATGTATACGATATCTCAAACCTTTCATTACTATTAATGATGTTTATGTTTTTTTCATTCTGACTAAAAGTGACCATTTATTTGTTGTCTTTATCCACTGTCCGTTTATCACAAAATAAATGGATTTAATCAGTCATCAAACATGTAATGTCTGTCGGTTTCTTAAGTATGTTGACCCGCATTTAAATACAATTATGCATCACTGTAACATCTATTTCTTTCAGCTGGCATCTCAGCTTTTGGGTAAACAACAGTACAACATTCCATAACAGATATTATATTTCAATAAAATCTAACAAAAATCAAGATTTGGCAGCTTTATTTATGCACACATACTGATATCTTATGCATTGGGAGTCATCAATACTTTGATACATCATTTTAGTGATTGTTGTGTATTTTGTTTGGTACATTTTCTAACTTTTTCAGGACAAGTAGTAATCATACACTATTTATGAAAATTTGTATATCTAGTACGTTTGTCCTATATAGCTCTTACGGCTTTGAGAGATTGTATGACATACAGTTACATCTCACTTATGTTGGAAGGTCGTGATTTCATATGTACACATAACCCAGGCTATCTGGATACACACCAATATGAGCCTGCTTTTGCGTAGATACACCGTTAAGCAGTGCACTTAAAGATCAAGTACCATTGTAGACATTAACAACAAAATACCTAACAATACTTAAATGATTCGCGCGTGAATTATCTGGTTAAACCGACACTATTCATTCGAAAATACCTGCACAAAGTCGACTCTATCTTTTGATAATCAGTTTTCTCTCTTGGGATTGTTAAAAAAAAACTAAATTTAACGAGTGTATTTTGAGAGCATACATTAAGTTTCCACTTGTCTTTATTGAATAGTTGTTTCGTTGGCATGCATATCAAATCTTCTCTTCTATATATATATACCCAGAAGACAATACAGGGACGATAAACAAAATATTGACCAAGGGACAATTCAGGGGTGAGCAAATTAATCAAGATATAGACCCAGTGAAATATACAGAAACGAGATGAATAGTCAAATGACAGACGTCAGGGTATTACAGGGGTGAGAAAAACAATCAAAATATAGAACATGGGGACATGTCATAAGGGACGTACAAAATAATCAAAATCTAGACCCAAAGGGGCATTACAAGAACAAACAAAATAATCAAAATATAGACATTAAGAGCAATACAAAGACGGAAAACACATCACAATATAGACCCACAGGACAATACAGGGACGAGAAATATAATCAATATATAGACACAAAGGACTATACAGGGACAAACAAAATAATAAAAAATCTTGACCAAAAGGAAATGACGTTGTAGAGAATGTTCAAATAAACAGTTATTTAGACTTTCGCTAACTTAATATACACCTTCAATATTAAATATGAATCTTCCGAATATAAAATTTTAAAGAATTTTATTTCATTTTGTTATTTTTGTGTGATTTTCTTTTCATTTACACCGTGTTGTATCCAATAATCTGCAGGCAAAATTTAAGATTAAACTGACCATCTACTCACTTGAGGAAGTATTTATGAACAGTAGAATAATTACAATAAAAAAGATCTTGAATAAAGTTCATCCAGATTTATGTTTTAAGTCATTGGATACGCACGTCTTTCTTCTAGTGGGATTGAAAGGATATTTATTTGTGTTTTTAAGTGGTGTTTCGTGAGAGAAAAAAGTTAATATTTATGCATATATGTAAATGGATTATGTGTGTTTTTCGTTTGATAAATACTATATTGGATGTAGAATCGTCTAAGAAAAATGAAATGGTACTACTAGAATAAACCAGGTATGTAACACTTTAGTCTAGGTTATTTCAGGGTGTACTCGATTATAAGTCATTTCGGAAACAAAATATTATTTTATATTTCAAACCATTCTATTAGATGTAATAACATTAAACAAGAAAACAGTGTTTCAGGCTTAACCCAACATGTTTCTTTCCCTTTGCTCATTACAACGATCACAAATGTTATGCATTTATTATATTTTTAAGATGAGTCTTAAATAGCAATCCAAGCAAACTTAAAGCATTTTTCATTCTTCCATATTATCAGAAAAGAAACAAAAAGGATTTGAAAGAAATCCACATGATTAAAGACATTTCGTGATTCCCTTTTGTATGTCTTTAAATAAATTGAAAGACTACGTCATTTGCAATGCCAATATATCTGTAATATTTGCCACTGGACATATAACAACAAAGGTAAAAGAACTTTATTATTAAAGTCGAAAATTGAATAAAAACAGCGCCCAATATTTATTGGAAGCCTTATTAAAATTTTATACATACCCCCTTAAATTCTGTATTCATCATGTTGTTCATTAGTAATATATTCAAACGGACATTTAAATAATATAACGAATACATGTACGTCATTTTGATCATTTCAGTTTCTTGAAATATTTTTTCTATTAATCCACAATATTATTGTAGAAACTATCAGAGTAACTCTTCTGTTACATGTGCTATTAATATATATATTAAAATGCAACAAACGATTTTTGCTGTACAAAATCAAAATAGAACGTTTTAACATGTTTAAGTTTTAAGGAGATGGATTTTTAAACGATATAATTAAAAGGAAAACATAAAGTGAAATATAGTTTTTCTCTAATTTTCACTATTGAATAATGTTAATGTGTTTAATATTACAAAACAATTCAACTGAATTAACACAGTTAATATTTTGTAGATGCACAGACGAGGAATGGCATGCAATGGATAATATTCGTTTTACCCGCTTGAATACTATGTGACAGAAATTCAGCCAAGATTTGCATCGGAAAACAAACTGCGGATAGTATTATTTGGTTTTAGTGAATTCGATACCATATTTTATGTGATAGAATTGCGACTCGAAAATAAAAGATGTTTGTTAATAATGAGATATTTAGTGTTCATTGTATTACTAATTACTACGACCCTCCTAAAAAAGTATCAGCCGTTTTACTAAGTTTTCACTTTCATTCAATATCGCGGTAGTCCTTTAGAATTATTTCCATGGGTGAAAACATTTCAAGAAGGTGCCAATGAAAATATCTAAAAGGCAAAACGTCCGGATGAATGAAAATGAACCATAGAAATAACTCTCCATTCATGAAAAATAATGGAGAGTTTAAACAAAAGATGTATATCACAAGTGTATTTTAAAGGATAATCAAAATAATCAAAATATGGACCCAGTACACAATACAGGGACGAAAAAACTTTATCATATTCTAGACATAGAGGAAAATACAGGGACGAGAAAAATATTAAAAAAAACACAGAGGCCAATACATGGGATCAAAAAATAATAAAAATATTCACACTGAGGACATTACAACGACGATGGAATATAATCAAAATGTAGTCCCAGAGGGCAATACAGGGTCGAGAAAAATAATCCGAATATAGACCCAGAGAACAACACACAGACGACGAATATAATTAACATCTAGACCGAGAGGAAAATACAAGGACGAACAAAAAATATGGACTCGGGGGGGAAAATGCATGGATGAGTAAATCAATCAAGTTATAGATCTAGATAGCAATACATGGACGAAAAAATTAATCAAAACATAGACTCAGAGGACATTACAGGGACGAGATTAACAATCAAATAGACCTAGCGGCATTACTTGGATGAGAAAAATAATCGAAATATAGACCTGGGGGCAATACAGGGACAAAAAAAACCCAGAGGGCTATACAGGTACGGAAAAACATTAAAATATAGACCTACAGGACAAAACAGGGACTAGAAAAGAACCAAAGTTCAAAACAGGGACGATCAAACTTATCATAACCTAATCACAGAGGACAATAAATGGACGAAAAACATAATCAATATATAGACCCAAAGAACTATGCAGGGACACACAAAATAATCAAAATATAGACCAATAGAATTACAGGATCAAAAAAGACTTTAGGAGGAGACTGTAAACAAATGGGGAACGAAGCAAGTTAAACAATGTATAACCATCCCATCTTATAAAAATATTTTTCCAATCCGCCTTCAAATGAAAAAGAAACAAACATTCCCTTCTTTTATGAAATATGTCGATCAACAAAATTGTATAACTATTAGTTTATCTTTACAAAAATAATTGAAAAAACAAAAATTTTAATGTGTATAAATTGAGTCACAGTGTAAAGAGCATAGTGTTTTGCTCAGCTATACTAAAAAATAGAACACTACGATTATCAATTATAAACTCAAAGATCAGGTCTGATATGAAAGGTTTTAAACAAGACAAAAGCAGACCTGTCCTTAGGTCTGTTCAGGAGCAGACCTTTTCTCAGAAACAGTTTAATGCAGACCTGTCCCCATTTTCTGGTCTGGAGCAGACTTGTAAATAGGTCTGCAGTAGTCCTAAAAAAACAGACCTAGGTCTGGTCTACCGCTGATGAAGTTAACTTACTT
This sequence comes from Mytilus californianus, assembly GCF_021869535.1. NCBI lineage: Eukaryota > Metazoa > Mollusca > Bivalvia > Mytilida > Mytilidae > Mytilus > Mytilus californianus. Next base: position 3,453,382 of record NW_026262669.1, on the reverse strand, counting down.
GTCTGCTTAAAATTTCTCAAGCTAACTTGGAAATCGGTCAACAAGTTTGTTCCATGTTAACGTTTGTACAGGTAAGACTGCGCCCATCAGTAATAAAACAAATTATAAGCATGCATGTGAAACGAACACATTTATTGGGAATTATACGAACTATGAATAAAAAGAAGAAAACAAAGAAAGAAGCAGAGATTGAGAAATCATATTATTCTGTGATGATGATAGTCTGTGCCAGTATGAATAACACTTTTTTAGGGTACAAGAAATCTGTTTTATCTTTTAATAAAATCATGATTTTTTTTTTTTTAAATAAGTTGATTTTGTTCGTTTGAAAGTGTAGATGCTACGGAAGTTTTAAACAGTTTAGTATCTTAAGCTCAACTTTCGGAATGTTAATTATGATTGTTGAGTAATGTTTTTCTACATGTAGTTTATTTAAGGCAAACGAAAAAAGAAATGATAAACATCCTCTTAATTTTAATACTTTGCTACTGATGACAAATGGTGGTTAAGTTTGATATTTTTCCGTTGTGCAGTTATGGCTACATATTGCTTACAAGATGGGCGGACACGTACATGTAGGAACGCGAATTGGCGTGAAAATTGGTGTCACTGATGACAATATTTAGATCACGTTCTATGTTTTCGCTTTTACTGTTCCCGAATTCCTACAATCCACAATTGGTTGCTTGATTCAACGCAGGTAGGCTAATGAATCTCAATAAAATTTGCACTGAATTTAGGTGATTGTATCAAAATCTAAAGTGGACGTCATTTTCAAAAATAACTGAGATCTGAAGACTGTTAATTGCAATTTTGTTGATTATAAATACATGTATTTTTTTTTTATCAAAAACACTGTTAAAAAGTATAATCTTGATTTGAATTTAACGTATGGTATCAATGCAATCGACCTCAATCATTTTAGTAATGATTGCGTAGATAATACTTTTTTTCTTTTTTATAATTTCATGATAGATCTTCTTATATTTTAAGTAATTTTTCAAACGTAATGTCTAAGCAATTACTTTTAAGTCATGCCATAATAAAAATTATATATTTATTTTTCATTTTTATACGCTAGTGATAAAATACATATAATATAAATATCATCAAAAAAGGTTTATCACATGAAAAACGACCATCAGAGTGTTTAACTCTTTTGTCTACTTACATTATGCAGTTCACGCATAGTGAAAATGTGGTGTTTATATGACGTGGACATGAAGACAATCCTGCGTTAAATTATTAGTATTACGGCCGTACATATGTTATGCTTGGTCAAATCCCGATTGCATTGGTCAATTACGCTAAATATTAGCTCTGGTAAAACGATATCGTAACGAGAAATTAACACCTCTAATGATATCCCAATTTTACCTTAGAAAATATCTTATTTATGTATATACATTTATTGTTTATTTAAACAAGTCCACAAACATGAATTATGCAAGGTTAAAAAAAAAAGGAAAACGACTAGCTAAACATATATATTTAGATTTGAAACATGAAATATCATAGAGATGATACTACGTTGGCTATATATCTTTAACCGTCGCTTATCGTTATTGATGTGGGAAGTTCAACAAGTCCTCAAAGGTAAGATTTCGTTTCAAATGTTATATTGATAGTTTGATAATGAATGTTAACAGGGATACTGTGCATGTATGAAAACGTCATCAACGTAAGAATAAGATTTAACTTACTGTTGTTGATGAATTTACGTAATTATTTCTGTGTATATATATATCTGGATTTACGTAGAAAAATAATCTATATATTTTCATTCTATTACCTATTAATGTTTACCATGATACTGCACCATAGTCGACGTATTAGGCTTCAATCCTTTTTTGATTCCATACGGTAACTATATATTTACTCCCCTGACAATTTCAGAACTTGTGAGTTCTTACCTGAAGGTTGCACTTCTGTAAATTGACAATGCAATTTCCCATAGCATCTCCTTTTACGGCTGAAACTGTGCCACTTTTACTATGAAGTTTCTAAAAATATATATCCTAGAATGGAAAGTGTATATGCACTTCTATTTTTTTCAAAGGTCAAAACATAGGGCTGTGTGGCATATTTTCAACATTTATATGTCTCGAACTTCTATGTTTTTAAACTCATACTTAAATGCTGCACTACCCCTCCCTCTACTGTGGGTCATCCTCAGAATTCAATTTCGCCGCTATGAATGTGTATTTATACTGGTAACATACGAGATGAAGCATAAAGATCATATCTGGAAACCAGTAGGTAAACAAAACAAAATATCTATGAATATTAAATTTCCCACCAAAAGAGGCGTGTTTTGTGAAACAACTGTATTTACAAAGTGCAACCTATAGTGACAATTATTTAAAGAGAGAAATTTTGAAAAACTCTTTTTCTCACAACAACAATACTATTTTTTTCAGAATCATAGCCCAAAAGAAATCACTGCGTGTACTCTTACTTTTCTTTTACACTGCATTTAATACCCCCACCCCTGTTTCAATTTTTAAAGAATTTGAAAACAATGCTTTAATAATTGTCAGCTTACCCTATGTGCATGTTTTCTGACATGAGATGACTAGAACCTGTATGAAACTACTGATAACAAATTGAAAGCATTTCAGAATACTAAAAATGTAAACTTTAATAGTTAATCATTCCATTATTCAAGATTATATAAAGTATCTAATCCTGCCTATATCTCCAGTCCACATCTTTCTGTATGCCCATTTATCTATAAAAGCTCACAATTTCTGTCTCAAATGGTCAGTTCAGAAATATTGTCACAATAATATCTTCTCTAATTGGTTAGTATATGTACTAGAAGTGTTTAAACAAAGCCATATTTGCAAAAATTGTATATATAAATAGGAAGATATGGTATGAGTGAAAATATCAAGTGAAAGTAGTTTCGGCAACATGGTTTATCGAAGTGTAAACCAAGGGAAAAGCGTCTAATGGACCAATCAAATTCAAGTATTTGTAGATATGCAAACCATAAAAGAATTATTTAAAAAACTAAAACTTAACGAAATCTTCAACTTTCCTGTTTTGTTTCTAGACTTTTTTTTGGTGAACGGCAGTATTAGAACAGCACCTGTAACTTCCAAAGAAATGTTGTGCCATTTTCAATGTCCTTTGTATAGCTAGTGGTCAATTTGCTGGTAGCTGTACTTTCACAGGGGTTTACGACATATTGAAAGTCAAAAAAGGGGTTTATGAACCAAGTGTTGCTCAGTGTTGTTTGTATGATTCCTTTTACACCTCTGTATATGTTATATCATTTTATACAAGTTTCATTACACTTCGACGAAAAAAAAACAAAATATTAGACATATTGTATTATTCGAATCAGGGCAGTATACTCATTCGTCACTCAATAAACAAATTGATAGAGAAGCAAAACATGATTTGTTTTTTTCAACTGACAATTGCACAAACTTATTGAGAAGGAAAACAAATAGTTTAACAACAAACAATACAACAGATAAATTATATTAGTTCTTGACATCTCTATCTATTGATAGAAAAACAAATCGTACTCAAATTGTGAACTATCATTATACAATGTTGATATAACAAAATGTCAAATACCATGAAGTAGAAGGTAAATACAGATTAACACTTCCGAGGTACACAATTTGAAATTGGCGAAAACAAGTCATAAGGGGCAGTTTTTACTCGACAACACCCCATAAGTTCGGACAATTTAATATTTTTCAATTCAGATACTGGTGGCTTAATTTGTTTTGCTCATTAGATTTTTGTTTATCGTTATAAAAACAACCAATATATTTCAGTTATAACACATGGTATTATGGCCAAGTGGAGGAACTTTTAATTAAGTATTCTAAGTTTTCTCTGGTCCATAAGTGTTAATGGTCTACTATTATGTCGGAGCTTTGTGTCTATTGTAGTAATGTTATTTAGTTTATTTGTGTTTCGAACCAATTTTTTAGTTGGAGTAATTCGCAACTGTTATTTTACAGTCTGGTATCATGTTGTGCTGTAACGCCACTATCCCAGGTTAGAGGAAGATGAAAGCTCACAAAAAGTTGAATCCAGTCACAATCTGTGTGAGCTTATCCTTTGTCACGAGCCTGTAATTCAGTGGTTAAATTTATAGACAATGCAATTTCCCATAGAAACTCCTTTTACGGCTAAAACTTTTACTATGAAGTTTCGTTCTGTACTACCCCTCCCTCTACTTTGGATCTCCCTTCAGAATTCAATTTCACCGGGGGCCTCGGTGGCCGAGTGATCTAAGTAGTCGAACTCCTGTATGATATCACTAGCCAGTCAACACTGAGGTTGTGAATTCGAATTCCGCACGGGCCAGGTGCACTCGACTCCAATCTTAATTGACTAGGATTGTCAGTTTTCCTACCGAAGGTCGGTGGTTCTCTCCGGGCACTCCGTCTTCCTCAACCAAAAAAAAACTGACCGCCACGAAAATGCACAATAGTGTTGAAAGTGGCGTTAAACACCAACTAATCAATCAATCAATTTCGCCGCTATTCATGTGTATTTATAATAATAACATCCACAAGTGTCTCTACGAGATGAAGCATAAAGATCATATCTGGGAACCAGTAGGTAAACAAAACAAAATATCTATGAATATTAAATTTCTCCCAAAAAGAGGCGTGTTGGGAAACAGCTGTGCAACAAAGTGCAACCTATATATCAGTCTACAAACTGCTATTAAATAGTTTTTCCATATTTCAGTTTACTCGCATTACAAGTTGATCGACGTCTTTTAATAAGTTTTTCTAGATTTGTGTACGTTTACATCTTTTATTTTAGTCGACATTGGATACATATGATCTATATTGAGATATAACTATTTGACACTGACACTCTGAAGCTGTTATTCATTCCATTACTGACATCATAAAAATGTATTAATAAAAATACTGAACTCCAAGAAAAATTTAAAAAGGGGAAGTCAAGAAAAACAGACAAAATCAAACGTCAGATTTTATTAACTAAAGGAACCAACGGAAAACAATTGTTTCCTGACCTGACAATTGCATTTTTTCGAATACCAAGGTGGCTTTGACCTGATTTAATAGCTAGCTAAAAATCCCACTTTTATGACAGTTGTTTGTGGTTCCGTTATATAAACAAATAAGGGTAAGCAACCCAGACAGACATAATAGGTTAATGTGACAATAATTGGGATCTATCAGCCAAAACTGTGTAAACATACATCGCAGGTATATAATACATATTATTAAAAAATTCAAACAAACTTACAAATAAATTTATCAAAGAAGTTGTAGTTGACGCCAACAAAACAGTTTGTGTAGTGGATGGTATATAGTATACACCTTATAAAACAGTACAAACTAAAAATATAAATAACCCAGGGTAAACAAAATGAAAACAACACTGTAAACACCTCTTGTGTCCCAACCGCACCTCTGGACCCACCTGCACCACAAAATTGAACATTAGAATCTTATTCAACATTGACCTGCGATGCGAATATTGTATTAAACAAATGTCTCCACCTTTTTCTTTTTTTTCGTTGCTATTAACATGACTCCTATAACATAATCAAGATATCATTGAAATCGGTCCAGTAAGAAATTGCTAATTCGATCACATATGCAAGAAATTTATAAAACAATGTCATTTTTGTAACTACAGAAATTTTATCCTTCATAGATAATTCAAAATACACCTTGAAGGAATCACTAGGCACATTGGAACTAAATGTACAAAGGAAGCACATATCTGCCCCTACTAACGTTATGGGAAGCATATGAATTATGATCGCTTCTTGTTTTATGAAGACTTCAGTTTCTTCTAGAGTTGTGTACAGGTGACTCTTACATTTTGTAACAATGAAAAGTGTCTTGTGATTACTCTGCAGAATCCTTACGTCACGAGGAGAAGATTTTTAAAATTACTTCAAAATGCACAGTGAATCCAATTAAGTATTTATGTTAGCATTTACTAATATGTGTGTTTAAAAGGTAAGCAACTGGATAAGTCTTGTGAGGAAAAAAAAGAAGAACAAATAAAGGTGATGCGATACAGAAAAGATCCCTTTTTGATTTGTTCTTAAGATTTTGACGAAAAGTCAATGTTGATATACACTATCGAAATATGCCTAGAAAAATAAATCATTATGACTTACCTTTCGAGATTTGAAATTGGCATGTTTAATATTGAGACACAAAATTTCATTTTTCAATACTTTTCCGAACAACTTTCAAACGGAAAGAGATATGTTCAACCAGTTCTTTCCTAAGTGTTCCTTAATATACGCCTTTAGTGCGTGTACAAGTAAATAACGGTTTTTTTGCGTTATTCTTATGTTAAATCATAAAATTATCGGTGCTTATACTAATGCATATAGAAAAAGTTGATTTTGTTTTTCAATTTCGATATTTTTAAAGTAGTGCACAGTCGAGCGCAAACAAAACAAATGGGTGTCTACGTTCTCAATTTAAGTAAGAGATAGAATCCCCATTTGTTTTTAATGCTGGCGATCCTATGTTCCTTTTGCTGTTGCTTAATTACATTGCAACATCGTCGTGCAGCTTTTTCAGATGTTCATCAAAACGCAAAACGCATGACTGTCATATACAAATTTATTGATGACACAAAGTAAACAATCTTCAGTTAACTCGAATAGTATGCCCCCATAGTAGATTTTGAGTGTTTAACTACTCGTATTACATGTTTGTTTTCAATTGGAAATACTTTTAAAAACGCGTAACCGATATGATGACGTGGGTTATTTTTTGCGAGTTTGTTATGCTGTTCATTACCTACGTTCAAAAAACAACGCGTTCAATTCGGATGCATATTAGCTACCCTTGATACTGTATCGTGTACCCTTGTTATATATTAATTACATATAAACACACGAGTAATTCCATATAGACGAAACACAATTGCAGATTGCAGTATAAATCGAGTCAGCGTTTTTTTTATATTTTATTCAAATTAGGACATCAAATCTTAGTCCTAGCTGTATTTGTCGTAAAAATTTAAAAGATGTATGTCTTCAATTAACTGAGAAACCGGAATAAGGTAAAAAAGACTATTTAGATTATGAGGGACATACTACAAAAAAAAAATACAAGAAAATAAAATGTTTGTTCATGGTATTATTTTTTGTTTTTACAAATTATTAAGTAAACCCGTATGTCTACAGTGTAACATGTTTTGTTGTGGTTGAAAAATACACAAACTTGAATGCTGCAGACATTTAAATAAAGATGAAACACAAACTCGTTGATATGTCAATGTTTGCACTTAGAACAAAATACGAAGGAAGGACGAACACATAGATAAAACTACATATGCTATAGATTTTTACTTTCTTATCTTCTTGTGTATAGTTAGGTATATAATAATGTTATATGTCCTGAAAGGTAAGTTTTCGTTTCACATGTGATTATTAGAGAAATTAACTACTAACCTTATATTTGTGATTTTGCCGAAAGTGCTCTATACAAAATAAATTAAGTCGATGCGAAATGGACGCTTGACTGAAACTAAGATTACCTTGTTAATCTACCGTCAAATGAAGTTCTTGCTGCATGGAACCATGATCCTTAATTCAAATCTTTAATATTTATTATAAACTTTTGGCGAATAGTTTACTGTGGTTTCATGGTGTGCTGTCGTAAATTCATAGGAGGTGTCCGTTGTTATTCTATGGTTTAAATGTTGTAATGTACTATTATGTTATTCATTTATGTATTTCTCTGTGCTGAGTGTTCTTGGGTTTGTTTGTACTGTATTCCTGTAGCGAAATGTTGTCATTTTAGCGGTACGTTTAACATTGCCATATAAGCGGGAGGTTTGGCGAGCCATAAAACAAAAAATTAGTTCTGCTTTGTTCCTGTAAATTAAACCACAATTAAAGGAATTGCAGAATAACTTCATATATTAAGGACAATGTATTAAGTAGAGAAGACAAATCAAAATAACACATTATATATTTGCTGCGTTTGAAGCGCTTTTCGGTAGGATTGAACGCTCAAAAGCCATATCCTTGAATGCAAAGGATTATAAGAATTGAAATCACGTGAAGAGCTATATGACCGAAATAATACTGAAACTGAAACTGTTAGGTCTGGTTAATAGAGAAATATTTGATAACATCAACACTAATGAATGACTTCAAACTAAGATATATGACAAACTAGATGATTTATAAGCATTCCCATTGTCACATGCCAATTTCATAAAAGTGATATACCCTGTATCCTCTGTCGTATGACGATAACACATCTCCGTAAAAAAGCTGCGCGCGTATATTTTCTCATAATACGGACAACATTAGCGCAAAATTGTTTCAGCAGGGTTATAAACGAAAAAGAAATGGAGTAAGCTCTTCACGAACTTTATGATCTCAATAACAAATCGTTTGACCGAAACAACGTGTTTGTGTCTCAACTCATGAAGGAATATCTCGCGGTCTTATACTTTTCACGTATATTTTCAGACATGTTTGTCGTTATTCTTTTGTTGATTGAGATACTATTACCAGTTTGTGAGGCGCAATGTGAGTATGCCCAATTCTATTTCATAATTAATTGTCATGGTTCTAGATCGTCATCCTTGTTAAGGAAATATCAAATACTTGTTATGGTTAGTGACAACATTTCTAAACCTTCGTGGTCGAGTATTTCCCGTCAAAGCATAACGAAATCGCGGATTGATGGCCTAAATAGCCATATAAACTAGCTCTATATCTTGCATTCTTGTTTGATGAGTCTGTTACAAGATAAAATATCCACCCTTTTCCATCATACATGTACCCTCATTTTCCAGTGGCGGTTTGTATTTTCAGGACTATAAAGCCTATCAACCCACATTGCAAAACCTACAAATTGTATTACAGACTGAACGTTCACCGAGTAACAATAGTCAATCAAAAAAAAAAGAATCATTGATACCAAACAAATGTTTCATTGATTCATTTTCCTCTTTATTTCGTGAAAGTGAATTAGTAAAAATTCGTACATTTGTTCAACATGTTCAATTAACATATATTTGTACAATATAATATCAGAATTAACCAATGTGTAAAATTGAAAAAAAATATATAAATAAAGAAAACTTCATACTCTAATGAGACAAGTTGTTCATTTGTTTTCGTAGATCAATATCCGTGTTATTGTGACTGCTCACACATTGGACGTGGCGGATTGCATTTCAATGGGAAGTGTAGACACGTTGCATACTCTATTCTTGTGAGCTGTCTTTACGATTGCAATGTAGGATACACCGGTGTATGTTGTACGGGTAAGGCTATTTGTTATATTAAGACATGTCACATTACTATACTATTGACAGCAGTATGTAGAAAATTGGAAAAGTATTGTCACTAATAATATTTATTTATGTTTTCTCTGCATACACTTTTTTTACGGAAAAAGTACTAACATTAGAAAATCACTTAATGGATTAATGTGAAAATATACTGCTTAAAATATTTAATGGGGCTGTTGAGGGAGGATATCATGCTAATTTTGGAATATAATATACGTACCATTATTAAATCATAATCTTTTGCGCGCCATATTAGTTTCTATAGTTTTATGAACTAGTTCAATTATTGATAAAAAAAGGAAGACTTTTTCTAGCCCCTATGTGTGTACATAACGAAGATATTTATAATTTATTTAAACAGTCCGCAAAGTTGAGATCGTTTTCCATTTTTTCTAACTTTTTTTGGTTTTTTTTTTTCTTATTACACCTTGGTATCTTATCCACATTTAAACCTTTCCCCAAAAATATTATTCATATCCAATGTTCTGTTAAATGGCACAAGGGTGACTTGGAATATAAATATGGTCATCGTTGTCCTTTTTGCAGACGTGCAGTAAAACTCTTGCCAATGTGGGCAATTCTATTTGGAGTGAGGGATGTATAAATACGCAGCAACGTCCGGTCAGAATGGGCCGTTAAATCCGAAGTCTCACGTAGAAAGAGTGTCACGCTCCCTACACGTTAGGAACCCTTGCAACAACTCATTTATTTACGTGATTAGCAAAACCTAACATGGACTGGCTTTGCATTAATGACTGATTACCACTGACTAGAATAGATCAAGATATGAACAATTAAAAGTATCCTTATGACCTTCAACAACGAGCAAAGGCCATACGTATACTAGCTATAAATGGCATGACAACATGAAAAACGGTTACAAATGAATACCCCTGACCTAATATATACCAAAAAAAAGAACAAATATGACAGTTACTATCGACAACCCGTGTGGTAAGTAGTTGAACATGCCTGCGTGAGTTTCATTCACCATTTATTTAGCTCTCCTCTGATCCTATTTGGAATGCGAACTATTGATATCCTTTTAGTGTAAACAATATTTTATTTAGAAACAAATAAGTAAATCTGTGTCATTTAGTCTCTTGTGGAGATTTGACTTATTGGCAATCATACGACATCTTCTTATTTTTATATATACGTACATCAATATAATACATGGATTGAAAAAAAGTGACAAGTCAAACCTCTTGTAATATCCTTTTGCAACTGTACTCGTCCTTAAAACTTTATATTTAGATCTTTTTCTATAAAAGCTTTTGTCCAATTTATATTTGACAGTGTATCTTAGTAACGGTTGTTACCAATGCATTGAAAAGTTCAAGTTAAAAAAGTACTATTACAGGTTATTTAATGTGTGTGTGCCAACTTGATTGAACAAAAACACAACTGGGAAAACTATGCATACAAGCAAAGTGATTATTACTATAAGACTCCTTCAAAGGTTGCAAATATCCGTCTATTTTTACTTAATGGACTGATTTGATTTTCCATTGAACCCCCTTCCTTCATTTTGCTCATATATAGGTACTCAAAAAACTAAAGTATTGAATGTATCAAGATAGATTGTGTTGGCCAAGTTTATGTGTATCCATTATATTTTTAAAGATAAAAATGAAAAACAAATATTGAAATTGAGATTAAGGAGCCAACAATCCTATAAAGCGACAATTCACGATCTCATTCAGATTGATCCTTTTATAAATCGTGTATTGCAATACGTTTTGTCATTCAATTTTCCGTTTATTTATCATAGCTGTCAAGATGTATGGTAAACACTACGAAATGTGTCCAAAATGGCCATTATATGAGAATAACGTTTAACATGAGTCGACTAACGAGATCAATTACGTTCAATTACTTGTGGATCTGAAACTTTGTTGACCATTTTGCAGCATAGAACTTTTCCCTACATTAGTTTCTGTCAAAATACAGAAAATAATAAAAATCATCATCCAAGAGCAGTAGCCCCCTTTAAGAGTAGACTGATAATTTTGGGCATCTTAACTTGTTTGTATATCTTGTCAGGCTGATATGTTTTGCTGTTTAAAGTAGCCCTCTATCAAACATAGTATTCAGATTATAATCAAAAACACAGAAAAGGTTAAAAATAGTCACATATATATGGAGTCAACTAAAAACTAAAAAGTAAAATAACAAAAATACGGATCTCCAAGGAAAATTCAAAACGGAAAATCCCTTATCAAAGGGTAAAATCAAAGGCTCAAACACATTAAACGAATGGAAAACAACTGTAAAATTCGTGACTTTGTACAGGCATTTCCATATGTAGAAAATGGTGGACTAAACCTGTTGTTATAGCTAGAACCTCTCACTTGTATGACAGTCGCATAAAATTTCATTATATTGACAACAATGTGTGAATAAACCAAACAGAAATAATAAGGAAATATGTCAAAAATTGGAGCACAGCAGTCAACATTGTGTTATTACAAATAAAATTGAGAATGGAAATGGGGAAAATGTCAAAGAGACAACAACCCGACGAAAGAGCAGACAACAGCCGATGGCCACCAATGGGTCTTCAACGCAGCGAGAAAATCCCGCACCCGGAGGTGGTCCTAAATAAAATTGTGTACTAGTTCAGTGAAAATGGACGTCACACTAAACTCCAAAACATATAAATGAACTAAAATTAAAAAACATACAAGACTAACAAAGGCCAGAGGCTCCTGACTTGGGACAGGCGCAAAAATGCGGCGGGGTTAAACATGTTTTGGGAGATCTCAACCCTCCCCCTATACCTCTAGCCAATGTAGAATAAAGAAACACATAGCAATATGCACAGTAAAACTCAGTTTAAAAGAAGTCCGAGTCCGATGTCAGAATAGGTAACAAAAGAAACTAAGCAAAATGACAATGATACATAAATTAACAAAGGACAACTAGCAGTTACTGACATGCCAGCTCCAGACCTCAATTAAACTGATTGAAAGATTATGTCTTCATCATATGAAAATCAAGTACAATCCCTCCCGTTACGGGTTTAGTATCATACAATCATAACATATATGAGAAGAACATAACCCGTATCATGCCAACAACTGATTTTAGAATAATAGTGTTTATTTCCTATGCAAAGACCATATGAGTGAATCAATATTAAAACCAAAATATGCAATCCTTAATGAACTAACAACAGTATCGTAACTATATATCCTTTCCGAATAAGTCTGTTTAAAGGTTTGGTTAGCTTTTGAGGTGAATGCCGACATTTTTGTGCTTTGTAAAGAATATTACGATAAAATATTGGATGCGAAATACCTGAACGTATAAGATGTCCACATGTTGATTTATATTTACGAATGATGTCCTTGTACCGATGATAAAATTTAGTAAATGTTTTGACTAGTTTGTGATATCGAAAACCCTGGTGAAATAATTTTTCAGTAATACAGAGATTTTTTTCGTTGCAATCAAATACGTTGTTACAAACACGAGCGAATCGAACAAGTTGAGATATGTAAACACCATAAGATGGTGACAAAAGAACGTCACCATCTAAAAATAGATAATTAACAATAGGGAATGAAAAACCATCTCTTTTATCATAAATTTTGGTATTAAGCTTCCCGTTAAAGATATAGATATCAAGATCCAGGAAAGGGCATTGTTTATTGTTAGTATTAGCTTTATTTAAAGTCAGTTCGGCAGGATAAATCTATGCATATTAATCACTAGTAAAACAAACAACTATGTAAAAAATTGGCATAAAGACAAAGCACATAGGCAAAAACGAAAGACAGGAATACAAAAATGACCATAGCGCAGTAACACAATGGCGGGATGTATAAATACCGAGCCACGCCAAAAGGATATTATCAAAAATGGACAAAACAGTAAATGTTAATAATACAAATAAACAGCCATTTAACGTATTTGTAGATCATATTTTGTTGACCGTTTTTGCTTTTTACAATTTCTCTTTTTCCGAAAAAAAAAAAACAAATATGAAAGGTAAAAATCATCATTAAAAGAGGCAACTACTCTAAGTAGAAGTATATTGTCAATTCCGGTCATGTTGACTAATTTGAAGAACTGACTTTACTGGTCAGTTTTACTATTAAAAGTTTCACTCTTTCTATAAAAGTGTTCAAAGGATAACGAGTACAGCGAAATTTGCTACAAATGGACATTTCAGGGGCAAAAACTTAAAAGATTTAAAAGTTCAAGGTAGATACATGTAGAATCTACCTTTTGATTGATTTTAGGAATACTATCGTTGCTGGACCCCCCCCCCCCCCCCCCCCCTTCGAACAAGTTGAGATATGTAAACACCATAAGATGGTGACAAAAGAACGTCACCATCTAAAACTAGATAATTAACAATAGGGAATGAAAAACCATCTCTTTTATCATAAATTTTGGTATTAAGCTTCCCGTTAAAGATATAGATATCAAGATCCAGGAAAGGGCATTGTTTATTGTTAGTATTAGCTTTATTTAAAGTCAGTTCGGCAGGATAAATCTATGCATATTAATCACTAGTAAAACAAACAACTATGTAAAAAATTGGCATAAAGACAAAGCACATAGGCAAAAACGAAAGACAGGAATACAAAAATGACCATAGCGCAGTAACACAATGGCGGGATGTATAAATACCGAGCCACGCCAAAAGGATATTATCAAAAATGGACAAAACAGTAAATGTTAATAATACAAATAAACAGCCATTTAACGTATTTGTAGATCATATTTTGTTGACCGTTTTTGCTTTTTACAATTTCTCTTTTTCCGAAAAAAAAAACACATATGAAAGGTAAAAATCATCATTAAAAGAGGCAACTACTCTAAGTAGAAGTATATTGTCAATTCCGGTCATGTTGACTAATTTGAAGAACTGACTTTACTGGTCAGTTTTACTATTAAAAGTTTCACTCTTTCTATAAAAGTGTTCAAAGGATAACGAGTACAGCGAAATTTGCTACAAATGGACATTTCAGGGGCAAAAACTTAAAAGATTTAAAAGTTCAAGGTAGATACATGTAGAATCTACCTTTTGATTGATTTTAGGAATACTATCGTTGCTGGACCCCCCCCCCCCCCCCCCCCTTCGAACAAGTTGAGATATGTAAACACCATAAGATGGTGACAAAAGAACGTCACCATCTAAAAATAGATAATTAACAATAGGGAATGAAAAACCATCTCTTTTATCATAAATTTTGGTATTAAGCTTCCCGTTAAAGATATAGATATCAAGATCCAGGAAAGGGCATTGTTTATTGTTAGTATTAGCTTTATTTAAAGTCAGTTCGGCAGGATAAATCTATGCATATTAATCACTAGTAAAACAAACAACTATGTAAAAAATTGGCATAAAGACAAAGCACATAGGCAAAAACGAAAGACAGGAATACAAAAATGACCATAGCGCAGTAACACAATGGCGGGATGTATAAATACCGAGCCACGCCAAAAGGATATTATCAAAAATGGACAAAACAGTAAATGTTAATAATACAAATAAACAGCCATTTAACGTATTTGTAGATCATATTTTGTTGACCGTTTTTGCTTTTTACAATTTCTCTTTTTCCGAAAAAAAAAACACATATGAAAGGTAAAAATCATCATTAAAAGAGGCAACTACTCTAAGTAGAAGTATATTGTCAATTCCGGTCATGTTGACTAATTTGAAGAACTGACTTTACTGGTCAGTTTTACTATTAAAAGTTTCACTCTTTCTATAAAAGTGTTCAAAGGATAACGAGTACAGCGAAATTTGCTACAAATGGACATTTCAGGGGCAAAAACTTAAAAGATTTAAAAGTTCAAGGTAGATACATGTAGAACCTACCTTTTGATTGATTTTAGGAATACTATCGTTGCTGGACCCCCCCCCCCCCCCCCCCCCCCCGCCCCCTTTCCCATTCAAATTATGCAGTTGGTCATTGTGAACTCATTTTCCTGTAAATAAGATAACTTTCCAATTCGTTTCCATGTATTGATTAAAATTGGGTCCGAATTCTTCGAATATTTCTGCATATATCTATTCAAGGAAACCTTTTACTAAATATGAATATGTTCAATAATCTAAGGTATCATTGGGTGTTAAATTCGCTTACTTCACATTTATAATACAACATTCAACTCATATTATCTTACATATCACCAAATAACTGATTGTGATTATATTGTGGTGTAAGTCCTTCACAATTTCAAAAAGAAAAAGAAAAAAAACAACATATATGTATGCATACAGTTTGAGGCTTATATCACCTGCTTATATTTACCAAAATAATGTCTGAAAACAATTATTGTATCCGAGTATAAATAACGTTTTGAATTTAATACAAACGCAATATTAAAAAAAAATCTTTTTTGTAGTGAATTTATGCTATAATCAAATTACTTGTCCTTTGATATCTTAATGATAAGAAGATGGACATACATGTCTGTTCTTTTATATTCTAATGCATTTATGATAGATATCAATGAATGTGCCAGTAGTCCATGTCAGCATGGTGGAATATGCCATAATGCAGCTGATACCTTCACCTGTACTTGTACTCCAGGATACGTTGGATCCTATTGTGAAACAGGTATACGGAGTTTATTTCAATAAACATGATAAACAAATGTTTTAATATAGTTTTAAAATGTATATGACATGGTGAGGATCTGAATGGAACGACGACATGAATAGTAATCGTAAGTTGAAGGAAACGAATATTCTTAATAAAGTATTATGCTATCTGAAGAATGAAATTACCTATTTATTTAAAAGAGACCGGGAGGTGTATGCCAACGAACCAACTATTAAACACCGTCAAACATCTTTTAAATAAGATGTTTGATAACTCACGGTTGCCTAAATAGCATGGTTAGATGTTATTTCCCTTGACAGAGAGACACAATGAGAGCAATCTTACCAAACCCTTCAAACTAAATGTAACGCAAGGACTGACTAAAGTAAAGAACCAATGCGTGTTGTTTGTTTTTAGATATTGACGAATGCAAGCACCATCCTTGTTATAACGGCGGAACATGCGTCAATACAGCGGGATCGTTTAATTGTAGTTGTAGACCTGGTTACAATGGGGAATTGTGCTTAAATGGTAAGTTTGTAGAAGTTTGATGCATTAAACGCATAGATAGTATTCACTATCGGTTTTAATCATGATCCTATCATATTTTTAAAGATATGATTTCAACTAAAGTTTCAATGAAGTATTGGAAGCTCTTCAAGTTTCGTTTTGGCTTATCAGACGACACATAAGTTATGTGACATTGTATGCTGTTCAATGCCAGTGTAACGGAAAATCATTCATAACATTGATTATATATTTCATTTAGAAGTGAAGTATAATTTGTTTTGGCATTGCCTTAGAGGTGTGGAGAAGGCTTATCATGCAATAGCCATGGTTCAGGTAAACACCAACCTATTTGTACTGAAGGATTTACAAAGCTTTAATTAAACACATAAGTTAAACAAAAGAGTATATTCTAGAGAAAAATATGCTAAATTAAAAATGTGTTAAAGAATAGAATATTATGGGTAAAATCAACTTTAGTATATAAGTGGACCAGACACATTTTACCAAGTCTCATTAAAAAAAATGGCATTTGAAGTACAAAATTTCTAAAATACATATGAGGAATCATTAAAGACAATGAAAACTAGTTGATTTACTAAAATGAGGGATTAACTTTGAATTGAAAGTTAAATCTAACATGAAAAAGTAAATTGAACATATATTGTTTGGAAGTGTTTTGTATGTGTAGAGACTCTTTCATAACTGTTTTGATTACATCAAATGAAACTGTTGCAAGATCAGAGTTTGAAATACAATTGAATTGAAATGTAAAAAACAAAAAGGAAATCGAAATACAAGATTTAATTGCAAAAAGATAGGGACGAGAGAGCATTTGGTTACAAAAAGAAATCAAACTTGAAATAGAAAATAAATACGCACCCGTGGTAAAATTCGAATATATGCATATGTCAGCTGATAGGCAACGTCATGATTTTTTTGGGCTGTTCCAATCCTACTTCCACGTCGTATGCTTTTTATGAATGATTTATCTCAAACCTGATGGTATAAATGACGTCATTGAACGATGACGTAAGAATGTAAGGATTTTACGGGAAAATGCACGAATGGGAAACTGAATTAGTATAATGTTCATATCTTCTTAAATGATAGTAAGATAGTCAATTAAATTCATCCAAATATGTCTTAGTATGTTATTGTATATCGTTTAAGAATGTCACTTATTCAATTTTCTTCGTCGTTTACGTCAATATATATAGTGTGTTCAATTACGGGAACAGCAAACATTTCCCTTCACATAGAGCGCTTCGATCCAAACGAATTGCTGTCTTTGTCCTATAAGAATAGAAATAATTCATGGGGGGCTTGAATTTATATTGATTTTACCATGGGTTGGCCCTACATGCTTATATTTTACCACTCGCTAACGCTCGTGGTAAAATATCTAGCATCAAGTGCCAACCCGTGGTAAAATCAATATAAATTCAATAACAATTGATAGATTGATTGATGGTTGCTGAAAGTCCAGTGGCAAATAGTTCATGCATGTTCAGGACGAAACTTATAACAAAAGTATATATCTTAGACTAAAATATCAATCACTACACATCCAACTTCCAATGGATTTAGTGTAAAGACGTCATTAAAAAGAGAAAAACATGACCTTGTGTAATGCTAAAATATTGAATGCATTGATAATAAAAATCAATGTTTATACCGAAAAACGATATTCGAAGATCTAATTACAGTGTGATATTGGTAACCATTTAGAATAAATGTATTTCAAGGATAAATAAGTTTACCTGGATCGTAACTAATTTTGCTCACTCAATTAACACCATTAATATTACGTAAAAATTATGATGTGCTATTCTGTGTGTATTGAAGTAATATTTCTTAATTATTAAGTATGCTTCTATCCAGTTTCCAGTTACTGTTCCGTTGTGAAATATCAAACATCAAACTATAAGTAAAGCTTTAACCAGATTCGTGTTACAACATTTAATGTATCAGTTAGGTATTTAACAGTTCAAATTTGCGTCCCATCTCCAACATTCATCAAACCCTTTACAATATGATGAAAACTTACTATCATAAACATTGAGATGATGGAGGTCTTTAGTCGGGTTGTTGTCTCTTAGAAACTGTTTCCATTCTCTATTCTATTTAGTTTTCGATGTTGTGTTTTGTGGATTGTTGTTTGTATTTTTGTCGTTTTTTCGGCTTTTTGCCATGGCATTGTCAGTTTGTTTTTGGCTTTTGAGTTTGAATATCCCTTTGCTAGTGTTTGCCTCTGTTTTCCTATATTTGTTTGTGTACTATTATGTTCCTTTAGGTGGTATGACTGTTATCGCGGCTTGGTGTTTGTGGATCAGGCTTTCAGGTTTTTTGCTTTGGGCGTTTCTATTACGTTTACGTCGAGCGGAGCGCTTCTAGCGCATGAACTTATTCAATTGTTATTTTCATGTTGTATACCCTCGTATTTATACTTTACTTGATTTGTACTTATTTTGGGTCTTTTAACGATATACCACCATACTAGATTATATACTAGCAGTACACAAACGGTCTAGTTCTGTGCTTAAACTAGCCAATATTGAGACACATTGGCAATTAATGTGTAAAATATTTGATTAATTGCATTATTTAGACTGTTTTAACAATTACCAAATATTTGTTTTTGTTTGAATCAATTTTTCAACTTAGCCATTTTAGGGAATGATAACTCAAATGGTATTATTTTTATAAAGGAATGTTAATGAAATTTCCAGTTTTTAATTGTAGCAGGAAATCAAGTTCGGATAAACCATTTTTCTTTGTTTTCTTACAGCTTATTATAAAACCTATATTCTAACTTTTTATTTCAAAATTCTATCTCACAGATATTCACAAAAACGCGTTTTTTCATACATAATCTATGCACAATTGGGCAATGTTGCACGACTCGCAGCTTACAAAAACGCACTATGACCTATACTTTGTGTTATATTTTTGAAGAAAAAAAACAACATTATAAAATCTACATTCTAGCAAAGTATATACAAATGCTATCTGATGAAATATATACCAATGATCCAAATTAATGCTCTTTAACTTCGTACTTTGTTTGGCCTTTAACCCTTTTTGATTTGAGTGTCACTGATGATTTTTTTAGACGAAAACACAATTTGTGGCGTACACAAATGTTAATCCTACTACATGTATCTATGATGGGTCTATTGAAAGTTTGCATATGCCATATGATTAACTATACTGTATTAGATTATATAGACTATCAACTACAAAAACGTTTTCTGTAGTTGATTTTGTCAGATTGAATTGCATGTTTGTTTGGATTATTTAATTAACTTACGCTACCAGAATCTATTTAAATGTTGAGACGAACATTTAGTTTAATAACTCTGATGTTTTAGTGAATTTGGGTAAACATCTTTGATACATTACATTTGGATCAACATTTGGCCAAATCACGTAATAGAATATCCAGGAAAATTCAGGTTTTCCTAATTGCAAATCAAAACACCAAAGGCAAGTTTCTGAATAAATTATAAAGTATATAGTTAGCACTCCTATGGACAGCGACAGTTGTGTTGGCAAATAATCTTCTGTTAATTATTACCAAACATCCATAAAGTATGACATGTATTGGAATTTGAAAGAAATGATATGAAATGGGACATTGGGAAATGATTAACAAGCATCAAAATAAGGAAGATTTTATCTATTTGCATCATCATTCATGTTGAACTAATGACGTGTATTTTATACTTTTTAGACACCAACGAATGCATCAGTAATCCATGTTTAAACGGGGCAACATGCGGAAATTTACTAGAAAAATTTGTTTGTTTCTGTCGTCATGGATACACTGGGATACTATGCGAATCGGGTAAATATGATAGCTATGACATGTAGCTCCGGATTTTATTTCACAATAATGAAATTTGTTCGTAATAAATTCATACTGTTTTTAGTTAAGTCTCACAGCTTCATTTGACCTGTATCCTTACAAATATTGCTCGGATGAATCTGTAGATAGAAAACAACTCGTTTTTTGTTTTCGATGAAGAACAAGCGGGTAAGCACAGTTGACTTTTGCAATATTGTTCATGGAAATACAATGAATCAATATTTTTTTTCTAAAATTTCATTTTTATCAATTTACTGTCCGGGTATACAGTTTTAACATACAGGTATTTAAAAAGATCCTAGAAAAATTACTCCAATAAATCTTAGTTACTTTTGATTTACTAACAAGGCTGTGACATTCACACGTTCCATGCTGATAGGTAATGCGGTCTGAACAAACAAATACAACTATCGCAACTTGTTTTTTTAATCAAATGAACAGTACAAGACGGCGACTGTATTAACAATTATAAAATATTGAGACAGTTCTGTTACTTCTGTTCTAACAATTATATCGTTCTAACAAGCTAAGCAAAATAACAATTGTTTTAGCCGAAAATAAGGAACTTATTTATAATAATAGCATTAACAGTCTTTTTCATCCTGAGGTTGAAATGCTACAAAACTTAGTCATGTTCATTGTTTTGAATAGCCAAGCGTCGTGGAATAAATGTTCAAAAACTATAAAGTTTAAATATTTAATAAAAAAAAGAATTTTGTAGTTTGAAAATTGACAAGTCGATAATTTAACAACCTATATTAGAATACCCGGACTACCAAACAAGCCATCATATAAATTATAAGTTCATGATACGGACCATGGAATTGCGGAAAGTGTTGCTTTTACCGCCTATCTTAAATGAGTTGGTATTTGCGTTTGTCATTTGTAAAACAAAACACACAAATAGTTCTTACAAAACGACTCTAACAATTTGTCATTTCTTTTGGTTAACGCAAATAAGATTTTTGACTGTCATTAATCAAATGATTGGAAAAAAAAAACGAATTTACTGGCACAAAATTTTGTTTCATTAAATTCACAGTAAAAGGCGCTGACAGTCCTTTAAAACATGTATCAACAATTAAAAAATCTTGAAACAATTCTTTTACTACTGATGTATCAATTATGTTGTTGAAACAGACAAACCAAATCTATAGATAGCATTGCCATATGACTAAAGAAGATCTTACTTCAACTACATGTATATGTGTCACTTTATCAGCATTAAACGAGGACTCTTTTATCGCCAACAATTTTCCAAGAGTTTCATTCTTTTATTTTTTTTTTTTCTATAAAATAAGCTCTTTATAAGTCTGGCGCGTTTTATCAAAGGCGGAAAAAGTATTCAAGTAATCAAATTAAGAATTGTGTATGAATCAACGAAAGTCAACATAAAACTTTAGATCAAAATCGGTTGTACAGCGAAAAAAAACTTCAGTTGGCAAAGATAAAATCTTAGAGATGGTTTCCCTATTAAAAGATAGGCGGAAGATACCAAAGGGACATTCAAACTCATGAGTCGAAAATAAACTGACTAAGCAATGGAAAAAACACAGACAAAAAAACATAAGAAAAAACAACAATATACAAAACACAACAAAGAAAACCAAAACTGAGCAACACGAACCCATCGAATCGGGGGTGATCCCAGGTGCTATTGAAGGGTACGCAAATCCTGCCCATGCTCCATCCGTCATATTACCATGTAAGTACAAAGAAAGTGAGAAGCTTAAATCGATAGGCCACATTCATAAATACGAGCATATCCGTCGTCATCTGTGAAACAGATATTCCATAACGGTCATCCAACTCGTGATGGCGTTCTCCATATTTTCGAAGGAATGATTTTAACTTCACCATTTGACACTCTTGTTTTAAAAGCTTCCTTGTGAACAGCAACACTTTATCAAAGACATTAAATTAGGAATTGCAAGCTCTTGAATATTCTAACTGATATAAGTATATTCCATATGCAGGCGCTTCTGGAATGTTGTAACACAAGAAAAAGTAAAATAACAAAAATACTGAACCCCCAAGGAAAACTCGTTCATCAACTTTCTGCGCAGACACTGGTGACGTTTTATAAATCAGAGTAGTAGCTGCAAGCGATTGAGATGCAAAATGTATATCCCATATGCAGGTGAAGTTGATATGATGCTGCTAAGGTGGGGGAAATTAATAATTTCAAAATTAAAATCGTCTTGTTTGTCAAAGATTCCGATACTAAGATGACCGTTTATGTCAAATTCGAGGTATAAATTTTAAAAAGGGGCGAAGGAATCCGTGTCTTATTTTTTCCTTTGATGTTTAGATCTTTAGGATATATTAATGGAACAAAATCGAAACGAAACGAAAAGTTTGGATCGTTAATGGAAAGAACATCATCAATATATCTGAATGTGAAATTAAATGATCTGGCTTCTTTGGTCTTCTTGTTTTTGACAAACGTCTGAAGAAACTCCGACTCATATGAAAATAAGAAAGTAGTGTCCTGGATTGGGAAGTCAAATAATCTCTTTTGTCGTAAAGTTTTGTTCTTAACCGGCCTTCATTGTCAATTTCTAGATGTAAGTCAAAATATGAGGCGGACTTAAATGTATCTGCTTTATCCTTTACTTCGGGCTCGATAGGATATATGCTTTCAACATAGTCACCAAACGTTGAATAATGTAGTGAGAGGACTTCATCTTTATAGTGGAGAGTGAATTTAAAGGATAATGCTATTTCTTTTTATTCTTTCTGAGAAGCTATTGTATGAAGTCAGCCTGATTTTAGTAAAGGAAGAAATAGGCAAGAGAAGAGGAACATAGTTGGTTTCATTGGGAATGCCGTGTGTTTGTCGGAAAACACGTCCACCAAAAATAACCAATATGTTGTCAACAAAGAAATCAAGCATCTACATAATGTCGGTTTCTGAGAATATTTTGTTTGAATCAGAGTGATTTTGTAAAAAGTACGATTTATCACCCCCTTGGACAAGACAGTTGTATTTACGATTGCCATTGTTTTTTCTTATCATTAACATTTGAAATTGTGTTTTCCTTCTGTAGTCTTAAAGGAGAAACATATTGATAATTTTTTTGCGTAATTACAAGAATTAGATATAGGAGACTGAGACCATACATTGAAAACCGTCTTCTAAGTGTCTTTTTTCATTGAGCAAGTAACATAATTAGCATGAGAAAAAAATTACAACATCAAATAGAATAACCAAAAAAGGACGGTAAACGACGTAACACCTGACTGTATTTAACTGAAATGTTCTGTAAAGATAAGCTACAAAACGTTGATAAAGCAGGTTGCAGTAATAAATATTATTTTTTTCGAAATATTATAACTAATTTTTTTTCGATGGGCATATCTGAATATTGTTTAGTTAAACAACATAAGAAACTAAATTTAAAATTTGATTTCAGTAACAACAAAAATGGTGGGACCACAAATAAACACACAGACAGCTGTTACCTTAACAGAAGGAACTCAAATTGCTAGAATTCCTTGTTTTGCAGAAGGCATTCCATTCCCTACAATTGTATGGGAAGGTTTAAATGTATGCTACCACTTCTAGTACGGTTTTGTTTAAAGACTTGATAACTCATGATGTCACTCAAAGATGTCAACAATTTCTTTGATCTTGTTGATAATGGAGTTCTATTTGTATGTCGCAATATATTATTTTATAAATGAGGCAGTTGTTACATTTTAAAATCATTTGTACGCAAAATCTCGTCAGTCAAAACGAAAAACTAAATGGCATTACCCATTGATAGACCTGTCTGAAATTCCATAGGAGTTGATAAGAAAACGCCTTGGTTATGGTACGAGTAGGAAAATTAAAGGGTGTATGAGTTTGCATTCAAAAGTACGAAATGTAATGGATTCGCACATGTGTCAAATCGGAATGGGTTGCTGCGAATTCGAGAAGGACACAAAATTGAAGTTGGAGCATTTTATATACACATGTTTATAGATTTTATGAAAAAAAAATTAAACATTTTAAGTAGTCCAAATTCTAAATTAAAAAAAAAACACCGTTCAAAGTATTCCAAAATTTAAATGAAAAAATTATTTAAATTGTACTGAAAAGGCGGAATTATTATCATCTCAATAATAATATTTGACAGACATGAATATTTTAAAGTACTTTAGGATTGCATTGTTTTATACTATTGGACCCCAATACAAAACAAGTCATTTAATGGTCTGTTTTAGTTTGATATTCAATATCCTTAGATGAATCATATCGATTGTAAAGGCAACAATTTATCATTTTAGTTACATTGTGTACCCGACATATAATAAACATTTCTAAGACAGATACCAGTAACATAATAGCATGAATAGTGAACTAATAAAAAAACAGGGTTAAATAAAATCGGCCAATGAAATAAGTGTTTATTATTTGTCAGTTTTTGTTTTTTGCAAAACTGCAGGAGAAACATGTTTACATTTCTATAAGCGTATATTGTAACAAACAATAAAACAAAGCTAACCAGAATCATTGACATGCAAAACAAATATGATTCAAGGCAAAAACTTTTCGATAATCTTGTTATTGTACACATTGTCCAGTCATCTATACCACAAATTAATATGGACAAAAGTACTGGTGCCTGGTCTAAGCATTCTTCAATTTCGAACAGTGTGACCAAACGTGATAAAATAACTAACTAATCAACCATTCAAAGAAAGGCAACAGTAGTTTACCTTTTTCTTCTAAAAGCTTTAGTATCTTTCGTCTATCAAAAATTATGCATCTGTTCTTTAGGGGGTCAACTAAATGATTTCTGATGTCGAAGCATTTGGGTCTTCAGGTTGGAAAATAATTTTAAAAGTAGCTAGTTAGCACATGCTGTAATATAAAATCATCATAGATGCAAGGATTGAAATTGTGTATGCCAGACGCATGTTTCGTCTACAAAAAACTCATCAATGACGCTCGAATAATAAAAATTAAAAAAGGCCAAATGAAACTATTGAAAGGAAATTAGGACCCACAATTCCGGACGGTTTTGCTAGATACAGCTAAAGTAATCTATTCCTAGGGTAGAAAATCCTTAGTTTATTTTTAAAAACATCAAATGTTTGAAAACAGCTGATTTATAATTAGGACCATATCAATAAAATTCATGTCAACACAGAATTTTTTTTATTCA
The DNA here is from genome assembly GCF_021869535.1 of Mytilus californianus. Classification (NCBI taxonomy): domain Eukaryota; kingdom Metazoa; phylum Mollusca; class Bivalvia; order Mytilida; family Mytilidae; genus Mytilus; species Mytilus californianus. Next base: position 3,427,976 of record NW_026262669.1, on the reverse strand, counting down.
TTTATTTTTTAAATTTTATAACATACTTAAAAATATATATAAATTACAAAAAGTCAAAAAGAAGCAATTAAGACCGTAGGGACTCGTATATATCTGCATTTCGGGTTATCTGAGTCTAGCCGTCGTCTAATTGATCACCGAGATGGCATCCGAGGAAGACCGAGTCACATATATATGACCTGATATAATCATTAATATAAATACACAGAGAAGCAAGAGCAATAATAAAATATCGTTTTTTCAAGGTCTTTTGGTTTCATGTCAGATTAAAAACGTATGTAGATCATTGTTTTACCTTTAAAATAATGAAGTTTAGTAAGCAGAATCAGTCAAGGTAGTGTTTCCTCTTGTTTCACGTTTTTATGTTGGTATGAATGCCAATGAGACAACTATCTTGCAGAGTTTTAATAAGGAAACGTGCTTAGCACATGCAAAATCCATATCCAGATAAGGGTCAAATTCAAGGTCGCATGAATACGGATGTTAATGAGGTTGAATTATTGACTCGCTAACCTATAATTCATCAGCTATGTTGTTCAGCTTATTTCAACAAAATTGAACCAAACCGACTCTTAATTGAGAAATATTATTGCAAAATCCTCTTTTATTAATGTCTAAAACCACAAACAAAAACATATTCCATTTGTGTATATGTTTAATATCTAAGAATGTGTAGTACAAACATTTGAAGGCTGACATCGAGACGGAAAAAAATATGCATATAAAGCACGTACGAATTACGATACACTACGATAAATTAAAAACAATATATATTTCAGCAACAACTTCCATTAAATGCAAAACAAGTTGAAGACTTTTTACAATTTACGCACGTTACACCTGAAGATGAAGGCTTTTACGTCTGTAGAGCAAGTAATGATGCTGGAGTTGATCTCGAAGTTGTTCAAATAATAGTTAAAGGTAAGGATAATCTAAATAATCAAGGATACGAATAATAAAACTATCCAAATAAAACGATTATTTTGCAGAATTTGACTGTGTTATCGGCGCAAAAAATTACACAGCTAAAGTTTTAAAACAAATCAATAACACCATTAATGAACGAAACACTGACTTTGAATTATTCAAAGACTATAGTTTCAAACTGTTGGTAACGTAAGTAATTCTAAAGATGTTTCTTTGGTAAAAACAAACAAATTATAATATTTTTTTTAAAAATTAACCATGTATTCAAGCATTTGCTGAATATGTTGTGATATTTCATTTCCATATTGCCCTCGGGTAGATATGAGGGTATCGGGATGATCCCAGGGCCGATATGCAAACAGACACGTTATAATCGATTATAATTGAACCGATCTTTGTAAGTGTAATATTAAAAAAATAGACAAAGACTGTCGTACTTTATACAACGGACAATAGCAGACATACTGAGTAATAATTGAAATTATTGGGTTTTTTTTGAGAATTATTTGAAATAACATCTCTCTTTTATTCTTGTCCGATTTCCTCTTTATATGAATTTAGTTATGCATTACTGCTGTCATTGTACTGTTTACTTACACATATTCCTCTTAATTGTCAGCATTCCATAATATCTGTACAAATGTATAGCTGCTTATACAAAATCAACTTTATTGACCTTTGCATCGATTTTCATACGGATAATGTAATGACAAGGTTGACTCAAAGGAATGTATATGTCTAGATGAACACGAATATATACAAATCGTAATGACAAGATGTACAGTCAGAGATTTTTTGCGTTTTGTTATACTTGGCAAGTTATAGGTATAGCATAAAAAACCATAAAATTTCGCATTATAAAGATCTTTTAACTACATTTGTACTTGGAATTACTGATTCAACGGGTGCCAGAGGTTTGCTGAAAAGAGTACATTGGTTGAATATAATGTCCTTTAAAAGAAGGACGAAAGATACCAGAGGGACAGTCAAACTCATAGATCGAAAACAAACTGACAACGCCATGGCCAAAAATAAAAAGACAAACAGACAAATAATAGTACATAAATCATGGTGATATTTTTTCCTTTGCCTTTGATCGCGTATGTTAACTATTCCTGGTTGTGGCAATTATCCTTGCATCAGCATATACAACTGGAAATGGCTAGCTAGTATGACATAAACACCTATAGTTGTTACGCGTTCACCTTTCCTTATCTCATTTCATTTCGAAAGAATGTGATTTTGATTGTTTTCATTCCCACAATTGTCTGGTGATATGTTGATTAATGTTAAATAATTGATCATCGATTTATAAGAAATTACTTTTTTTAAGCTTCGAAGAATTTATTTCCCTGTAACAATATATTGTTTATGACGAAGTCCCTTGTTGATTAGGTCATTTCTGTTCTTTAAAGCAGTTAATTATCTGACTTAATATTTAAACTTAAAGGCAGATATAAGTAAAGTATAGAACGTTGAAACCAATCTGCCTGTTTTAAGTCTGTCATATATCAAATTTAATTTTACTGTTCACAGGAATACAACTGCCTTCAACCCATGAACGACATATAACACCAACGATAAAAGCTCCTTCGTCAATCACTGCAAGATATTTTTCAACAGTCAACATTTCATGTCAAATATCAGGATATCCAAAACCAAACGTTACTTGGAAGTTTAATAATGTATGTACTTTAAATATCTCTACTGATAAGATTTACTATGAGGTCTTTGAAAGCGTTATGAACAAATGTATGTCCTCCTCTGTATGATTTACCTTTATACCACCGCATAGAAGAATATTTGAATATACATATATATATAGTGATGATCATACCCGTCCTTAAAATGGTTGGTTTTGAAATTATTAGGAACTAAAGTTTCAACTTCATCAGGCAAAGTTGACCTTAGATGGATTTGGCTATTTGTTTTAGGTCCTTCTTGGTAATATAGGTCTTCAACTGATTCGGTCCGTATACATCCTTGGCTTTCAAATATTTGGCTTTGAGCATTCCTGATGAAAGTATATCCAGAAAAGCGCGTCGGACGCATGACATTTATAACGTGTTATTTTCATTTTTTACCATTTAAGAGTGATGTCCATTAGTTATCATCAACATTGGGACTTTTTTCGGATTGTTATTTAAGAAATCTTTAAAACTGTAAAACAATGTGATAAACCAAACCTCTCGACTTAAACGGCTTCATTCAAGAGGTAGTAAAACCAAGCTACACATTGCCAGATTTTTTTTTGAATTCTAAATATTGTCATTGGCCATTAAATAAAAGAAAAATGTTTTTTTTTTAATAATTAGTAATATTCCACTTCCCGAAAATATTCTCCAATTTGACAACAATATAATTGATCATGATAAGCAATTTTAGCATATTGGACACTATGTAACTTGGAGTTTTAAATAAAACTAAAAGGTTGCTTTTTATGTTTATTTTCAAATGTGTAAACTGACTATATTGCATAGAAAAATGACATGATGTAAGTTATAAAGTCTCCTACGGATTATTTAAAACGACAGCAATTACTAAATCAACATCGGTAATCAACTATTGTCTTTAATTTACAATCGCTCTGAAGGAAGACTTTCTTTGAATATGGAAACATGATTCAGGAGAGAAGATATACCCTGTGATGCGTTTTCGTACCATTCGCTCTTATCAACGTTCTATTTATTGAAATCTTATATACTAGTATAATGTTATTTTGTCTGCATTATAAAATAAGGAGATGTGTTATGATTGTCAAAAAAGATAACTATCCACCAAAGTTCAAACGATGTAGATGTAATAATATCTATATTTCTCAAGAACTATGAATCAGATAAATTGTACCTCAAGCTTTTCATGTGCATGATAAACAACGTGATGCATATTTTCACATCCATTGCTCATCAACTTCCTGGTTAATGAATACTTACACCAGAAGTATTAAAAGTGAATTTGTCGTTCTTACCTTAAACAAAATGAAATACGAACATAAGCAATGTATGAATGGTTCTGAAATTTAAACTTCAGAACAAGATATCAAAAGACGGAAGTACAATACTGATACCACGAGTCTCTAATTTTTCGAGGGGTATCTATTCCTGTGTTGCTGAAAATGATGCTGGTGTTAGTGAATCACATATCCATTTATACCTATCGGGAGGTAATATCTGTAAATATATCATTCTTCTCGTATCATCGGAGAGTCACAACATAATCTTATTTACTTGAATGTGTTCAAATTATTTGAAGAGTCGTTTACTCTGATCTGCTATCATACATCGAAGTTTCTTTCACTGTACTTAACCCGCAGTTGCAACAAATATTGTTCTATTTTTGAGCTTGTTATGACTAGTTATGATTTGTTATTTTTCTGAGATATATCAATAGCATGCATCTATATGGAATGTTTTCCCATTCAAAAAACGGTTATAGAATATCAGGATAACTGTCTAACTTATTTTGATTAAGGATCAAAGATTTGTCCATTTTCTCCAGTATAAAGTACGCGTTTGTCAAAATTAGGTATGTATTTCAGATAAACCTAAAATAGTAACCCCTCCATTATCAGCTGTTGTAATAGCAGGGAAACCTTACAACATGACATGTGTAGCTACAGGATTACCATATCCCACATTGGCATGGACATTTTCGTCGGTAATTTTTCTTTCTTTGTTAATTATTGTTAAATTACTTTATTCAAAACACCTATATACACACACATATAAATGTCTATACCGTATATTTATATTTTTCGAAAACTGTCAGATCAAATGTGTTGCTTTAAATTACTTGAATATTATACTGGCTAGAAATGTGAAACAGAACTTCGAAATAAAACAGGAAAACAGTTACAATTGCAAATTGCAACATGTTATCAACAGGTCTTTGAGTGTACAGAAATTAAATTCTATGTAAATAATAAACCAGCAATATGAATAGGTATTTGATCGTTTGAAATAGGCAATTCTACAGATACAAGAAAGAGTTATAAAAAGTTATATGTGTGTGTTTTTTTTTGTATTTAGCTCGCCGTCGATACCTTTTAAAACTGATCAGAACTCAAAAACCGTCAGGATATGAATAAGAGATAGTACACAAAGTAGTAAAAAGTAACAACAGTCTTATATCATTGTCACTTAAGAAGGCCTTTCGTTGAGCCAAATTATTGGTAACTACCATTTAATGACACTTTGTTCGTATATTACTAAATTATATCAGTATCGTTGGACACATCTTAGTACTTTGTAATAGCTATTTATATGCTGTAGGCATTTTTTTAAATTAAAGCATTTTGTAAAATAACTTGTAGACTGGCGTTAAACATTGTAAGCCTGGTATATATTGGCTTCTTGGTTGGTTTGTGTCGTTTTGTGCCCAGCATTTCTTTTAATTGTAATCATTGCCTACTAAATGTAATATCATAATTTTTCTGGTATTGATATTACACCACCATGTTGTACTATAAAACAAAATTCTGTTTTTTTTAGTTCTTACATCAAAACCAGTCTCTGCCTATCCATATTATCAATAAAAGTGGTTCTGTTATAACATTAACCGATCCAAGAGAATCCGGAATACTTACCTGCAGAGCCACAAACGAATTCGGGGTAGATCAGGACGCAGCAAACATTATTGTTCGGCAATGTACGTAATAAATCATACCATAAGTATTGCAAATTTGCAAATAAAATATTGATACGAACTGAAACAAATCCGAAAACATAGAACCTCATTAGATTGGCACTGAAACAAACATTTATAAAAAATTTAGATGTAACAATTGTAGAATTTTGAAAATCTCAACAGCTCTTGTCCGTTGTCCTATATCAACAAAGGCCATCCTCAAACCTTAAAACAATTAGACAATCAAATCATATTCTGGAATTTCATGGCATTTTATCTATTGAGCAGAATTTATAATATTGTCTATGTTAAAAGTATTCTGAAATTGCGGAACCTGTGATAAGGCTGGCGTTATCACCATCAATAAATTTTAATGAGGACATTAAATGTATCTTTGAAAGCATTACATTGAGTTTCTTTCTCAAGTTTAATTACATATCTAGTAACAATGGTGGTTATATTTTAAGAGGAATGAGGTCGTGTATCAATAGCCCTAATGGTATATAATACAACCAAAGTTTGGCACTAATTTGTTCTTCGCATGGTTAGCAGAATTTATGTATTGAGCATTCTTCAACACGACCATTGTCGATCATATTCTAAAGCAAATTGATTCAATGTTTAAACATCAGAAAAAATATCACAAATTAAACTTCGTCTAAGTTAAAAACCCATTATGATTAACTTGTTTCAACAACAAACACAATGAAGTGCATTTGTTGTCGACAAAGTCATATCGTATAATTGTAAACCCATAACAATACTTTTTTTTCTTTTATAGCTGTTCCTGATCCATTTGGTTAACTATTTGCTGATATCAGGGTGTAATAAATAATTCATGCTTTTGTTAGATCTTACCTAAAATTTCATCCGTAAATGTATTCATACCGATAACAATTATTTATGTAAATAAAAAAAAACGCAATAACAAGAAAAACAAGATGTTTTCTTGTAACATTGTATTAAAATACATTCATTGGTACCCATAGAAAAAACAAAAAGATCAACAAGAGTCAATAAAAGACCCAGAACGATTTTAAGATTGAGAAGCATTAACTCAACAAAAAGTCAGTCGCAAACTCGGACAGTGTGTATCATCTATATTCAGCATGCGCATGTCTATCTAGTTCTACGAGTTATATAGAAAGTTTACAAATTGCACTTGACATAGGCAGAAAAATTAGCCAAGTTTGGTTAAAACAAAGAGAAATTAGAATGGTTGGCCTGGGAATTTCTGTGTGACTTCATGTACTTTGCCTTTGTTATTTACTCAAATTTAATCAACGAGTTATGTTGATAGCGTTTGATTTTGTCAGTTTTTATGGCCTTCCCCTTTTTAAATTTGGCTTGGGGTTCGGTATTTTTGTTATACTGTTTGATGAAGAGTTGCCAGATGTAATCAAAAAGATTTTGTTTATCCTTTTACGAACATATTCACCCATTTCTGAATGCCTGTACTGCCCTAATATCATCATCATCATACCAACAACAGACATCGAAAGTTTTTGTCTATTCCGTGATCATCATTGAATGGCTTTGAAAAGGCAGTTTTTGTGACATTATACATGCTTCTCTATTACATGTGACTATGTGAAAACAGTATATTAAAAGAGAGATATACTTTATGACTTTTACAGTTGATAAATTATATGTCTGCATTCACGGTAAAATGTATATACAGTTCATGCAACTGACATTTTGTGTATTTTATATGTTTGGTAACATGATCACAACACCTTTACTGACACTCTTGATCAATATTACATTCCTATATTTATAACTGATATTTATGCTGTAAATCCAGCAATCATATGTTTTTATACATATTATATATATATTTTTTACTATTTATATATGCCTGTCCGAAGTCAGGAGTTGTCAAATATCTTTTCTTATTGTTTTTTTATTTGGAGAATTGAGTGTAAATGGCAGATATCTGGGCGTTTCTGTTCATTTCATACACAGTGCTTATGGTCTCTGGGTTATTTAGACAAATGTATTTTGTTTCAGAAAACAAATTACCTTCTTTGTTTCATTTCGTTTTTTTTTTTAAGTCAACAATGTCTCAGTCGCATACCATATATATCTTTTTTTATTCAAATAGTTAAACATAAGGACCCGTATAATACCAGCTCTTTAATTGGTAATGATACAACTTTTTACTTCTAAAACAACGTACTGACTTTAGATTCAGAGTGTTACATAATGCTTTATACCACATTTTACAAAGGAAGCTTTCTTAGAAAAAAATTACATTAGCATGGATAATTAAAAGAATAATCAAGTCTTGCATTCAAATATTATTTCGTTTTTAAAACAAGTTATTACATGTTCTCATGAGTTGATTAAACTATTTAGTAAAATGGTAACGTCTTGTATCAGTTATCCAAAACCAGCACTGCTTCCGGAAGCTGAAAGTAAAATGAACACTATGAACATTTAGGTACAGAACATATCATGGCATTCATTTTGGTGTTTTTTTTACTGTATTGATAATCCATAAAGTGATATGTTTATGTGCACTTGGTCTATATCATTAATATAATTTATTTTTAATTCTCCGTTGATACAAAAACTCTTTCAGTCAAAGTTGACCTTAGATGAATTTGGCTTTGGCTTTAAGTTTGTTTGGTTTTTATTGCTCATACAAAACCTCACATATCTATGGGTCTATATCTCGACAGGTAAAAATCAAATCCCCTAGGGTATAATTTGCTTGGGGGTCAATCCTTATATTTATATACTTTTGCCTTTAAGATTTGTTGGTTTCTGCGTCATTTTTTTATTTGGTGGCAGAAAAGAACTTAAGACGCAAACTTAAAATGTTATTGTCATTGATGAAACATAGAACTTTTCTGAATGTGAACAGTTTAAGATAACGAAGATCATTCATGTTTCTTGATTTATTATTTCAGAATAACTTATTGTTAGAAAAATGAGAGACTAAACATTTTTACCTTAGAAGAGAAATATTTTTTTCCAAAAACTACTGCCGAGTTCAAAAATTAAAACGTTATGTTTAAAATTTGACACTTGAAAAGGATTGGCGGCTACTTGGAATGAGATCAATTCTTAAAAAAAGAGAAACAGAATATATCAAAACGATATTCAAACGCATAAGTCGACTACTCCATGTAAAAAAAATCGTAAAACCTCCAGAAGACAAGCAATAATAATCAAAATACAACATGGAAACTATCCCACCAGAAACCGGTGTTGATCTTATATGATCATCAAGGCATATATCTGACTACACGGTATGGGTTTTGCTCATTGTAATTGGCCGTACGGTTCAAGGCCTACAGTTGCTTACACCCACATAATTTGGACTCTGCGGGTAGTTGTCTCATCTGCTTCATGTTTGGCACCCAGTGTGTTCCTTGTGTATGTGCAAAATCGGTGATGTCACATTCGGCAAAAAGAGGATGGGATTGTGGTTGCGAAAAAAGGAATACATCGTTTGTCATGTGGGATAAAACAGACATTCAATAACTGTCAACCAACTCGAAATGGCATCCGTAAAATGTTTGCAGTGACGACTTTAACTTCATCATTTGGAACCTTTAGTTTAATAGCTTCTTAAGCACTAACCCTATGTCAAGAAAATCATGATAGGAAATACACGCAAGTTCGACAATATCGTCTCAACTGGAATATATATTCACCATATACAACAATGAATAAATAACGTACAAAAACCATTAGAAAGTCCTGAATTAAAGGGAGGTAACAGAAACAACATCGGATAAATAAAAGTTGGATACTTTTTAAACAGAGTAGTAAAATTACTTTTGAGTAGTATTTTTTAATAAATAGTATACAGGGATTCTTGTTATCTTCTATGCTAACTATTAACAACAAAGCCTGATTAAATATTCAGATATAATGCCAAGAAAGATCATTCGATAGATAACATGGTTAAGTAGAACTCGCCGTGCCTTGACTACAATTAGGACTCTAAATATATCTTTAATTCTTTGTACATTGCTGACAAGGCGTACTGACTTGGTTTTGTTTAGAAATACAAGACAAAAACACAAAAACAAAAACCCAAAGAACATATAAAAAAACCAAAGAAAACGAAACACAGTTTTACATTTATAGATTCAGAAAGGTTTGGTAACGTTGAAAGTCACTGCCCCTAATACACACGAGTATATTGATATTAAAATCGATTTGAACTTACGCATGTTGAAAATAACTGGAACAGAAACTTGCTCATCTCCAATATCGTTACGTGCTGTACAAGTCAAAGTTCCCGATTCTTGTGCGTTTATTGCATGTAGCGTTAATATCTTTCCTTGGTTATGTAACTGATGAGGTGGCATCGTTGTTGAATGATGTATAAACTAGAAATAATTTATATTGCAAGAAAATACATTTCAAAGAAAAGGTAAAGAACTAACATTGTTGCAATGTTTTTGGGCGTTTCGATGCAGTATATAAATACTCACCATTCAGAGATAAACGACACAAGCAATATAATTCTATGATACCAATTTCAAAGCGCTCGTTGCAGGTTTCCAGTACGACAAAAATATTTGTAAGTTATGTTTATACTACAACCATGCTTCCTGTGTAATTGAACTGTATTTCATGTGATACAGAGTCACTGACTGCGTTAAGCTATGATGTGTCATCAAAATTACGTGTTTGTATAATTCCCCTTGCAACGTGACGAAGGGACAAAACGTTACGGGATATTTCTTTAATATTTATCAATATATTGTTTAACGTTAGCAGTATTGCTTTACATTAAATCTACCACATAGACGATAAACTGTAAATCAAAAATTTTGTATAATGAATATCCATTATATACAAAGCTTACTGTCTCGAACGTCCATTCAATTGATGGTGGTGGCTGTCCAGTTGCAATACAGGTGAAATTGTGGGAGTGCCCTGTCATGATAATAGCGGCTGTAGGCGGTGTTATAATTCGGGTAATATCTGAAACTTAAGAGAAAAACAATTTGATGTTGATCATAAATTAGAATTACATCATATTTTATGTAACAAAAGTACGTGTGCAATATATTCGATTCAATAAAGCATAACTACTAGTACGTTGTGTGATTATAATACTAACGAACCTTTAGTAGAAACGAGTTTTTGTGATTTGTAGTTTGGACATGCTGCTAAATCTTAAGCTATTGTGTGGATTATTGTTTTGCATCATTTCATGTGTTTATTGAGATATGTTTAAATATGTCTCTTATAACATAAACGGTGCCAATTTTTCTGCACCAGATGCGCATTTCGACAATCAATGTCTCTTCAGTGATGCTCGAGGCCAAAATATTTGAAAATCCAAAGCTTAATAAAAAGACGAAGAGCTATAAACCAAAAAAAGACAAAAAAATATAGCCAAAGCCGGACAAGGAATCAGAGCTTTGCATGAGGGAGATACATTCCTTAATTTTAAATAATTTCCAAAATTTTGTAACAGCAAATTTTAATAACACAAAATAAGGAAATTTGCTTGCCGGTACCGAATTACTGGCTCTGGACTGGCCAGCAGAGGCATCGACCCCGTTCGTATAAATGTGTTACCTTTGATTGCATCTAGTTACTCATACCAACATCATTCGTTGCAATGCACGTGTAATATCCTGTTTTATCACTTGTTACATCATCAATTACTAACACGTTTCCAGTATATGGCAAAAATTTCTGTAATAAAAATATGGAAAACCAATATTCTATTTATGAATACAGAAAAAAAAGATAATTCATATTATATTCCCCTTACGAACAAATATTATATTAGTTTCCTCTCTCATCGATGTGCCTTTAAATACTTTGTAAATAATGTGGGGGAAAAAGTAAGTTCAAGTAATTGTTTTCCTTTTTTGCGATGTATAGCGACCACCGTCTAATACTAAATGCATATTCAGGGCGATACCATATAATTAAGAAAATATAACCTCCATAGTACTTGATCGACATAATAGTACAACATGTAATTATGTGCAGACATGTTATTCTAACTATGAAACAACCAGTTTGTATTTCCACTCATGAATGGCTCATGACTAGTGTGAAAACAACTTTCAATTATGAAGTCTTAGCATAGACCAAGTCGGGGATCGAAAGCACGACTTCACACGTTCAATGTGACAACTTTTCAACGAAAGTTGTTGCAAAATACTTTTATGCTTAGGAAAATAAGTAAACATCATGTACAATTTACATTTAAAATTGATAATGATACAAATAAAACAAGCACATAGAACTGCATTTGTCATGTTACATTATTTTTTATTCTTCTTCTATAAAATCAATTTTGCAAACTATAACTGTAAACACATAAAATGATAACAGATAATACCTACATTATGATATTTCCACGTTATTGACGGTACTGGGTAGCCAGTGACGTTACATTGCAATTTGGCACCATAATGGAAATTCACTTGAACAGAAGATAATGCACGAATGGTAGGCCTGGTGAGCATTACTTTTCCTGTTGCTATTAAAACACAACGAAAACTGGTTACAGTAGCTGCTTACGTGCGGTAAATGTTAGGTTATTGTTCACATCTTATCCGTATAAGTTGATAATTTCTATATACACATTAATTATCCTCTTTTATTTAAATAACAGAAAAACTAAAACGGTTTTATAAAAAAAAGTACACCTGTTTACCTATCTCCAATTAAAGCTATGATTTTTCTTTTTTTTTTATATACAATTATTTATCATTGGACCAAAAATTGCGTTTTTTTATGTAATTAAAATAAACAATATAATACTGTGTACATATTCATTTGTTTCCACATATACTCTCTTAATGTGTTTAAAAGATAAGATCCATCTTTATATTTTTTATTCTTTCTGATCTGTCATTAATTTGGCGGAGAGAACTAACTTTAAACATATTATATCAGGCTTATAATTTTAGTAAGCACATTGCGCATTTCTACGTATCTATACACTATTAACTTTGAAAATTTTCGGTCAGAGCGTTCATGGTGAAGATAAATGAATAAAAAAGATGATCGGACGCACGAACTTTATAAACAGTCATTTCCATTTCATCTACAACTAAATAGCATTGTAGGCGGAACCATTATTCGTTGTTATGTGTTATATACTGCAAGGATACGTTGTCATCCTAATTATTTTCAATTGGTTCTAAATCTTTTTAGGAATGTTTCATTCTAAGGTTGATGCCACAGAAAGCTTTCAAATTGAATAAAAACGTATAATTGAATGACAGTTTAACTTACGCGAATATTAAATATATTTTCAAATTATTTGAGAAAGTATTGTTTGTAAGTGATTTTTATAATTCAAACGTGTTCTTGAGGGAGTCAAAACGAATATTTCATAAGTACACAGAATGTTTCTTGACAATCCAGATAAATTACGCAGATAAAAAAAACCGTGTTGACAATACTCCCCAGTAAAACCGAGCGGACAACTACAGTGATACCCGTTATTAATATCTGAACATTGTCCACCATTCATACATGGTAAATTGTCACATGCGTTGATGTCTGAAAATCAAAATTTATTTTTGTATACATATATGCACAAGTTGTAATTATCTTATAAAGAACTTAATACATGTATATCTTTTATAGAACCTAATTTATCTTATTGATTGAATGTCATGTCTCAGTTAAGCTTTTTTGATGCCCTACATATCAGTTATATATTTGCCTTATGTGTATAACATGTAGAAAGATATTTACAACTAAATAGTGAGCATGATTTATGCATGGTGACATCATTCATGCAATTGCGGTACTCATTTATGTATTGTTAATGAATTTCTGTATTCCTTATTTGGAAATTGGAATTGGACGTGTAATAATACATCATTATTTTAATTGAAAATAATACACTGTCCTATATTCAGACCATATTGAAATGAAATCTTACCAAGTTGACAATCATTTCCACCATAACGAACAGGAGAATGGCATGTGTATTCATCACCTCTGGAGGTACATGTTCCATTATTTTAACAAGGGTAAGAGGAGCATTTATCTAAGAAAAAGACAAAAACTGATAATCTGTATCCATGTTATAAAACAAATGGTATTTATGTGTAGCTGGTAATTATTTGGCAAGAGAATGTGATGGCTATACTATATTTCGTTACAACATACAATGAACCTACCAAGTTAAAATTTATTTATCTTAAAAAAGCATCATACATTTTAATAATCGGTATAAACATTGGTAAATATAGCATTAAGACAGGCTTCTTTCAAAATGTGCCTGTCACAAGTGTATACCTAGTTATTAAGAGGTTGACAATGGTTATTGTTTGTAATATGGTTTATCGTTTATTAGTTTGTCCGTTATCATGTCCTTGGTGTTTTTGTTTGATTTGTCAAATCATTTGTTCACATTTTTGTTATATCGGAGGCTTAAATATCTGACTACACGGTATGGGTCTTGCTCATTATAATTGGCCGTACGATTCAAGGCCTACAGTTGCTTACATCCACATAATTTGGACTCTGCGGGTAGTTGTCGCATCGGCATTCATACCACCTCTTGTTATGTTTTTGATATACATGTTCACAATCTCTCTATACTCGGGACGATTAAGATTTTGAAACATTGTATATAAACTTATCTATCACTGAAGACGACATGTTGTCTTTTTAATGTTTGTTATGTGTCTTTGAGTTCAGGTTGCATTGAAGTACACCCTCAGTTCTTAATAACACAAGTAACAAGTTCAGACACATGAGTCTGCCCGATAGAAAAGATACAAAAGCAAACCAAAAATAGTTGAAACCCGGGGATGTATAAATATCTAAATAATCGAATATGTTGGACCTAAAACCTAAAGCCAAATGCTCTAAGATACGGTACTAATTCAGCAAATGTCGAAATCAGATTTGATATAGATATAGGAAGATGTGGTATGAGTGCCAAAGAGACAACTCTCCATCCAAGTTACAATTTATAAAAGTAAACCATTATAGGTCAAGGTACGGCCTTCAACACGGAGCATTGGCTCACACCGAACAGCAAGCTATAAAGGGCCCCAAAAAATTACCAGTGTAAAACCATTGATATGTCCACTTTTGATAAACATTGATGATGGCGATGGATGATGGATGGCCATTTACTGTCAAGCGGCAAATTGTTAGCATATTCAGGACGAGAACATGTTAATGCAATATGAATATTAACAATGGTTTGTACTAGACCAACACACTAAGCTTGAAGTTTAACTGTTAACTAGTACTTTTATTTCTGTGTTTTGTGTCCATTATTTTTATGCATTTACAGTTGTTTTATTGCCTCGTATCGATCTTTTCAGTTCAGCCAAATACATCTCGTTTTTATAGTGTGATATACTGCTGTGCTGTTTTACCACTGTCCCATGTTATGGAAGTTCAGAGAAAGATTTTATGGACTCCCCCCTTTTGGAATACACCTTTGATAATACTTTTTTTTTATTTGAAGTCAATACTTTTGATTCCTACCTAGTTTTTCTTTTTTTCAGTCAAATTTGTGTGATATTATTCTGAAACTCTCTGCAGAATTATCTTTTAAATTGACAGCAAATTGTGCATTTTAATTTAAAATGTTATGGACAATTTCACCATTTTTCGAACATATAAGCCTTAAATGTTTATTTGATTGTTTTTTTTTTTGCATGACTGTTCGAGATATGCTGTTATTTGTTTGTTACAAATACATCATTTTGAATTAAAGTTGGTACAAAAGCTTTATAAAAGAGAGGCGAAAGATACCAAATAGATATTCAAACTCAAAAGTCGAAAACAAACTGACATTACCATGGTATAAAATCGCTTGGATTTTATCGAGAAAAGGTTTTCGGTTTACGTCATACTTGTTTCACCTCACTTGTGTACTAAGTTGATACGTAACGGTTGTTTAAAATGACACATACCTCCGCTGCCAGACCATGAAGTAGCGACCTCAAAAATAGTCCTCTCAAGTATCTCTCCCAAGTCTATTTGTTTAAAAACACCTGACATAAATTGATATTCATCCGTAATGTGTAATCCAGTTATGTCAGCCCGATTCATTTTCGTGACGAAAAAATTAAAACTGTTCTTGAACATTTTACTGGAATTAAAGTTTGGCAAAGTACCAAGCGTCCACAGGAAAAATATAGACTGAATATCATCGCGTATAGTAGGTTGTTCAGTAAACAAAGGGATGACGGATATCAGTACGCGTTCCAATTTGTCAAATATTTCATTGTTATTCACAAGGTAATTATAAATCAACAATTGTTTCTCTTTGAAATCTTTCGCATTCTGTAGTTCAATGATTGTTGATGATGGTTGTGGCTTTGTCGTTTTTGGAGACGTATACTTTGGTGTAACAGATTCGTATGTTGTAAGGGGAGATTGTGAATCTGGTATGATCTTGCTAATTTCTGCAAGTAAACCCGGTAATATCGGAAGGATATAAGTTCTAATGGTTCTCTGCATTTCAGCAAATACAGCGGTTACAATTTTCTTAGCTACGATGTTATCCGACCCTTGTGTTACCATCCAATGCTGAAAGATGTCAGCTGCAATTTTGTCAATAACATCGAGCCAGTCCATTTGTGAAAAAATTCCAGACATCACAGTAAATTCGCTTGTCCAGTTAACGATCGATATATTTGCTTTGTTAATTTCTTCTGCAAAAATGTGAAAACAATTTTTAAATGTTTGACTTTGCAACAGATTCGGCAATTCATCTATCATCCATGGTACGAGATGAGCCGTAATCTCGGGTCTTAACGTCGATTCTTCGTAAAGCAATGAATATGCTCCAAATATTAAATGTTCCATTCTATCGAAAATAACTGGGTTGTTTAAATAATCGACCACAAATCCAGCTTTTTGTTGAATACTCATAGTTTGTAGGACGCTGACAACACTGTTAGGATCAAATTGAGCATGACATGGAGAAATTGAGAATACACAAATGATGGCGAAGAAAGCTGCCAGGGAAGGCATAATAGATGGTATGATCCACACAGACCTAAACAAAAAAGAACAAATAAGTGTTACAGTGGGAAATGTTTTTCACGTTTATCATAACGTAATTTCTTTCTTAGTTTCTGGCATTTTGAAACAAAATTTAAAGTGTTTGAACATACATGTATATGCATATTAAAAAAAAGGAAACTTTACCTGATAATTTCTCAATTCCACAATTACAATTAGGTAAAACGAACTTTTCGTGTCTGATCATTTTATTGACAACTTGTTGTTTGATAAATTTAGAGTGGCTCTTGAGATAGTATTTTGTTATTCTGACCCAGATCAGATAAAGCCAAGGTTAAGATGATCTTTAATCTAAACAGTGACTAATTGAATCTATCGTATCTAAAGTTAAGCATCGACGGCATAAGCCAAATTTGGTACAACCTTTTGATTTTCCGGTTTTCATTTTTTTTGTTGCCACTTAGCGAAGTTATAAAGCCGTGTCCGTGTTGAAGTCAATGGCATATACAAACAGAAATGTTCTTAGGTATTTTTTTAATGTTGGGTACACTATGTAATACAGGATAAGAGTGTTCTCCTTTTCTATCTGCAGTTATTTATAAAGATGTAAGAAATGTAAAAAAAAAAAAAAACTTAATTACCACGGGGTTTTTAATTTGTAGTTGAAAGATAATAACATATAATAGACCAATGTCAAACCTAGCCTCAAAGCGGATTTGGAATACAATACCCTCCCTTTCCACGAATGTGACTTACCGAATTAGACTATTTACCGGATTTGTAATAACATAAGCAACACGACGGGTGCCACATGTGGAGCAGGATCTGCTTACCCTTCCGGAGCACCTGAGATCATCCCCAGTTTTTGGTGGGGTTCGTGTTGCTTAGTCTTTGGTTTTCTATGTGGTGCCATCTGTACTATTATTTGTCTGTTTGCCTTTTTATTTTTGGCCATGGCGTTGTCAGTTTGTTTTCGATCTATGAGTTTGACTGTCTCTCTGGTATCTTTCGTCCCTCTCTTGGAACAAGTTTTTTGGAATTTTTGGTTTTAAATGATTTTGAATTGTTAATTCATTTAGGCCATCCATTTGATTTAGTTTTAGCACCACGACTGGGCATTCTATAGGTGAATTGCAGGTCTACCGTATTAATTTATAAAACTCATATACTCAGATGAGATTCTACCACCCTAGTGTGTTAACAGTAGAGTAGTTAGGGCTCCTGTGCTGACATGACAAATCACTTATATGATCACTTCCTGTATCATATTTGAAGATAAAACAAAAACTCATTCAAACAACTAAGTCTTTTCTACACTAGGCATAAATATCCCAACGACAATGTATTAAACAAAATGGTAAAAGTTTATAGGTGACGTGAATCATTATTCATAAAGGGGACCACATAAGTATGAGCCATACATAAAAAGATAGCTATCAAGAGCAAACTTAGATTTTCTTTATTCGTCTGCAATTGACATCACGTTACGTTAAGATTAGTTTTTTTATCATAAGAATACGAACTCTTCCCTAACCCTAATCTACATTTTGACTTATCAACGAAGATAAACACAGTACTTATCTCGTCTATCGCTCTTTTGTAGACATGTAGAGTTTGTGGTTCTATATAAATGATGTTTTTCAGCATAACTCGTTTGCTCTTCTTAATATTGATAGGAGGTTTCCTTAAAGCAAAAGAAACTATAACAGGTATGCTCGAATCTTTTTATCGTCAAATTTTTTAGTTTGAATTTGAAGTTTTTTTTAATTTTCAGATACTTTTTGCTCAGTTGGCAGCAGTATAAACTTTCGGATTTTGGAATTCAATCAAATCCGGCGAGAACTATTTATAATATGTCTGTTAATGATACCATTTACCGGTAAATCATTCTAGCTTCAATATTGAAAATTGAAATTAAAAGTTCAGTATTTTTAGATACTAATTAACACCTCTAATGAGGGTCATGTCCATGTAACTAAAAATTACACGCTCCCCTACTTGTTTTAAATATCTCTACAGAGTTGCGTATAATCTTAATGCTATACCTTGAATTCAATACATCGGCATTGACCATTATTTATTGTGAAAGTTCGTCAAAGTTTTAGCAGACTTGTGTGGGAATTTTGAGATAAGACTTTTTTTTTCTTCCTGAAATATTTTCAGTAAATCACCAGTAACATTTAATGTGTTTCAACACCGTTGTATTTGTACACACATTTACGCCAATATAGGACAAATCCACCAAGAAATTAAGCTGAAAACGCCCGGTGTTTAGCATTTGACGCCGAGAGCATACATATGACGTCACCTTGTTAAGTTTTCAAAGAAGATAACATTATTCGCGGAATATTAGTTTAATGAAACTTTATACCGAAATAATAACTAAAATGGAATGATTTGTTTATTATTCATTAAAGTAGAGATAACCGTAATATATTTGAAGTTTGGCCTACGATTTTTTTCCAGATAGCAACTGCTACAGTAGAAAAACTAATGGATCGACTTATTTTGGAACAGACAACATATCAGAAAGAGGCAAAACTTGTTTGAACTGGAAAACAGTGAATTCGCCATATGTTCCTTACCACGAAGACCATAGTTTCTGCCGAAATCCGAACAGATTTACGAGACCTTGGTGTTATACAAATGCAACTCTGTTTGAGTTTTAGTACTGTACAATTCCAGTTTGCGGGAAGTCGTCTCATAAAATATAATATCTAAATTTAGGAAAATTTCTATCTTTGTATACTGTTGTCCTTTAGTCCTTAACATAACACAAAATCTTTTGAAATATCAAAAAATTATATTTCATTTAGCACAAAGGTGTCATGTGCTGTGATTTGTGTAAAAGTTCGCTTTTTTTATCTTATTCCCTACTTTTATCTATTTGGACAAATAAAAGTCACCTTTCGCTTGATTGCAAATCACTTTTCGAGTAATCAAAAGTTGTGGTTCAAATGAAATGTACTGAAAATTCAGTTAAGTTGGATTAAAGAGACCGGTATATTAAAAGTGTAACAAATAATCAATACATACTGAAACAGTTACAAAATCTTGTATGTTTTAACTATTCAAAATAGCATAAAAATGCAATAAAGCAAAAAGCTCCCTCACCCCATAAAATAAAAGTTCAACAATGATTTATTAAATATGATATGTTAAGTATGATTACAAGCAAGATAACAAATAGCCTCGGATGCAACCATAAGGGCTATCACTGCGGATGGAACATTTTTACGAACAAAATATATCTGAATAAATTATGCATAAATCAAACTCAAAAGTAATATGTTTTACCCCTTGTTCTGTGAATTAGCCAGGACAAATTCAGGATGTGTCCCTAAGTAAATAATTATAAAATTTCATTAAATATTAGATGATGAAATTTATAACGTGTTGTTTACATTTTTTACAGCACTTGGTCGATACCTCTGCTGGTGGACTATCAGTCCCTGAGATATCATCAGCTCAGAAGTCAGTACTTCGGTACTTGATAACAAACCTTTCTAAAATTGTCTGTTCATAAATTTTGAAATTATTAGAAACTAAGGTTTTAACTCCTTCAGGCAAAAGTTGACTTTAGACGGAATTGGCTATTTTTAGGTCCTTTTTTGTAATATAGCTTTTCAACTGTTTCGGTTCTTATACATCCTTGGCTTTCAAATATTCGGCTTTGAGCGTTCCTGATGAGACAAACCCAGAAGAAAAGCGCTTTGGACGCATGACATTTATAACGTGTTGTTTTCATTTTTTGTTAATTATTATGGCAGCCAGTTCATAAATTTTGTTCGAAGGATCATTTTTGACATGGGAATTCATCTTCATCTTATTCCTAGCAAGCTTTTTCTTCAACTTTGACACTGGGAATCGATTTGAAATAGCAAATTGTTCTTATAAACCAATTTTTCATTTAGGCAAAAAAGATGTTTCTCAAATTTAAGATTGTATAACAAAAGCCATGTTTTTTTGCAAATTTGCCATTTATAGTCAATTGGGAAAAGCATATAATTCAGTATATTATTATATATTCAGTGGTTGTCGTTAGTTTATGTCTGTCATATTTGTTTATTGTAAATTGTTTTGTTACAAATCAGACCGTTAGTTTTATCAATTGAATTGTTTCATATTTTTCTTGTCGTGGCCTTTATTTAGCCGACTATACGGTATTATAAGTTATCTACGTTCATATTCGTAGATATGGATATTTTAACACCCATAAGTATCCAAGTACACCCTGAGGCGAAGCCGAAGGGTGTACAGGGTACTGAAGGGTGTTAAAATATCCATATCTACGGATATAAACGTAGATAACGAATTTATCCCCGGTCTTAGTCCAAATCTTGCGATTTTTAGAGAAATTCAACCACAAAATGTAACGTGAAAGCAATTTTTTTTTAATTTTTAAAAAATCTTTTATTGAAATTTGGGAATTTGGCATATTTTTAACGGGTTGTAGTGTACTACCTTTGGTAAAACCCTACAGGTATTCAAATATCAGACGTTTTTAATCCAGAGAGAGAGAAACGGGAATTGGTCGAATTTGGCGCTCAATGGTGTGAGAGTTACATCATAGACGGCGTGACGTCAACGTGGGTCATTTGCATAGCTAGGTCAGTAGTCCCATTCATTGACAATGTGGCAGCCAAGTGATGCATTTACTAAAATGAGTGCAAATGATCGACATAATATGATAAAATCGTTAGTTGATTAAATATTTAATTACAGACATCATGGATAATCTACAGAATTTGATATTTCACAAGAAACAACCATGGAACTAAGGAAAACGCACGTGATGTTCCCCGTTGTAATGGGTAGCAACGTCCGGGTATATGGGTTAGCAACACCCAGGGGCTATGGGTTTTGTAACGACGTTAACCAATCAAAATCCTAGAAATATACTAAGCCGGGGATAAGGTTAGTTCTCATTGTTGAGGGCCGTACGTTTACCTATAATTGCTTGCATCCACTTCATTTAAACTTTGGTGGATAGTTGTCTCATTGGCAATCATACTACATCTCCTTAATTTTATATGCCTACACATCACTTTTCATGGTTATCCTCGCACAGAAAGAATTTTCTCAAAACTTGTGTTGTTTTTTAACAAAAACAAAGATTAATCGCATTTTCAAAAATGCCGTTGATAGACGAACAAACAAAGTGAAAACTATAAAACTGCTGCATCCCTATGTGTAAATGTAGCTGAAATGCACACTGCATATAATTTAAGATTTAGAAAAAGACGAAGAAGGCTACATGCTTAACCTGTTACTGATTCTTCTACTTAATTTTAGAAATAAACATAACAACAAAGTTTACCAATTGTTTGGGATACAAATGCAGTTCATATAGGCTTATGATATACTGCCTAACTCGTCTGTATTAATTGTACTGTCCCTTATTGCACGAATGTTCCTTACTTTTGAGCGTACCCAGTCATTTACTCAGAAGATAATGTCAATGAAACCTGAGATTGGTACAGATTCTATCTAAGATGTGTTAATTCATTTCATTAAAGGCAGCATTTCGTCTTAGCTTGTATCTGTATACCGATATATCAAGGTGTTCTAGTTTAAATGCATTTCATTAAGCAAATTATCATATTAACATCATACATGTATTTTTTTTGGTGTATTGTGCAAAAAATCAACGTTCATGTATACAATTATATAAATCTAGAGGTTTTCATGAGTCTGAATCATTTACCTTGAGTTTTAGCACCAAAAGCTAATTATAGTTCTTAAGAAAAAGACCAATAAAACCTCTAACATATTGGACCCTCTTTAACCATTGAAGCCATATTAGAAAATTAATATGGTCAAGTATAACATCACTTCCTAAATACCTTTTCAGGTACATTCCATATAGTTTGTTTTTATTTCCATATATCTGTCCTTGAAAAACAGATTTTATGGATGGACGTAAAATCAACTATGTGACATTAAGCTCGTTTTAAATAAGGAACTGGATACTTTTTTGTTACCAAAAGTATTCAAGATATTTTGGATATAGCTATTCTGGTCCCTACTTAGTTGTTAATATATGGACTTGTCTTACAGCACTTTAAAAACAAATAATAATATGGCACGTAGATATTCAAAAGTTCAAAATACCTTTGGCTCGATTCGCTGGGCAAATTACCCTTTGGTATCTTTCGCCCATCTTTTAAAGTAATTTTATTGTGAAATACAAATTTAGAAGAAAAGCAGTTTCTGTCCTTTTTTAACTGGGTTTACATTTCACATTTATATTTACTCATTCCAATTGTTTTCTTAAAATTAGCTGAAATACAACGGTTAAAGAAGAGCACACATACAACGTTATGTAAAATTGCATAATTGCGTTATACTACATCAAAAACTCTAAATTTTAGACATTTGACTTTACTGGAAAATCATAATTATCTTTTGTATATTTTAGGAGTATATTTACCTAGGTAAGCTGATACATTAAACATTAATCGAATCAATAGTTCATATTGTAAATTGAAAGTCATCTCTTCGCAAGTTTTATGAACAAATACAGAATGTTGGCCTCAGAAATTACTTATGATTTCACATAGCTGCAATTCCATCCTCCTATTCTAATCAGTTCAATTTGCATCATTGTCTAATATGGCTTTTAGTATTATGAATGCCGTCCGGACGTCCGCAAGTCTTCCATAATCAATATATAATGATGCCGACTAGTCACATGTCATTGTCTCAAGTATAAATCGATATGGACTTGATATTATCGATAACGATTTTTATCGGTATCTGGTTAATTCACATTTATATACAATGATATAGATACCGATTTTATATCGTATCGACGTTATGGATATCAACGATATCGACATCTGGATTAGTTTTGGACATATTGAAATTCCGAAAAAAAAATTGTGTTTTGTCTTGGCGTTATCTTTTTTGAAGCATTTATCTGAGTTCAAAGCAAACAGCCCTATTCTACCAACAAACAAACAATTATCGTGCTATGAACAAAACAATGTTTTTGCTTCATAAAATCTATTAAGCTTGTAATTCGATTGATGTTGCTTCTGTACTATTGTTGACACATAATAAAAGGTGACTTATTGCAAGAATCTATTTTCGTGAGCGCCACGAAAATAATAAACGTTATTCATCATGAATACACCGGACTCAGAGAGTTAACTTTACGAGGACTTGTTACGATCGGTACGCTTGTTCTGATCCTTATTAAATGGTTAATAAATAATTTCATTGAACACAAAACAGTTAACACAAATTAAAAAACAAATCTATTTTACTTTCAACATACTATTCATGAACACCTAAGATAAAAATAGACCTGCAAATTAAGTAAAAATAACCAATACGGTCTTCATAGGTTGTTCAGTGCAGTATTCTGTAAATAAGGTTCTTTCGATAAATTTGGAATGAAGAAAAAAAGATGAGTTTACACCAAATGACAAAAAAAAAACAAAAGACATCCAGAGGGTAGCATACAGTCTACTACAACAGACAGATCTCCATAAGATATGTCAAGCCCTACATTGATCCTAGTCTAACAATATTGGTAATAAATCTAAAGTTAACAATCAAAGATCTGCAATCAGCATCCAACTCTCCAAAAAATAAGATAGGATATACATAAAATATTAACAAGGTTCCTTACCTTGGACAGGCAAATGAAAATGGTGCGTATTAAGACAATTTTTTGTGCAAACCCTCCCCTTTGTTTTTCTTCTTCATCAGTAGATTTACAAAACGTACATAAAAGAACACTTTTATTGTTAGGGATGTATAAATGCCCTGGAACGTCCGGTCTGTGATTTTTGGTAGATGTTTTCTGCTTTGTATCGATCTGATGAGTTAAGCTCTTTTCAACTGACTTTTATAGTGTGTTCTTATGTTGTGCTGAAACACCACTCTCTTATGAGCGCCTATAAACATGTTTAACCCCGCCATATATATTCTTTATGTGCCTGTCCCAAGTTAGGAGCATGTAGTTCAGTGGTTCCTGTCCGTTTTTAGTAATTGTTTTTGTTATACATTAGGTCGTTAGTTTTCTCAATTCAATTGTTTCATATTTTTCATATCGGGACCTTTTATAGTCGACTATACGGTATTGGTTTTTCTCATTGTTGAAGGCCGTACGGTTGGCTATAATTGCTTACATCCTCTTCATTTGAACTTTAGACTTGTTTCGTTATTTTTATGAGGCTGACTTCATACAGGAACTTCTTAGGAAGAAAGATAAAAAGTTAGCAATATCCTTTAACATGTTTAACTTTACGTTCCGCTATATAGATGATGTTCTCTCACTAAATAATACAAAATTTGGTGACTATGTTGAACGAATCTATCCCATCGAACTAGAGATAAAGGATACTACAGAATCAGTTAAGTCTGCCTCATATCTTGACTTACATCTAGAAACTGACAATGAGGGTCGGTTGAAAACAAAACTTTACGACAAAAGAAGAGATGATTTCAGCTTCCAAATTGTGAACTTTCCATTTCTATGTAGCAACATTCCAGCAGCGCCTGCATACGTAGTATATATCTCCCAATTGATACGATATTCCCGGGCTTGTATTTCCTATCATGATTTCCTTGATAGAGGATTGCTGCTCAAAAGGCAGCTATTAAACCAAGAGTTCCAAATGGTGAAGTTGAAGTCATCCCTTCGTAAATTTTACGGACGCCATCACGAGTTGATTGACCGTTATGGAATAACCGTTTCACAGATGATATCGGATATGTTCCTTATGTCGTAACTACAATACCCTTCCCTTTTCACGAATGTGACCTACCGAATTAGACTATTTACCGGATTTGTAATAACATAAGCAACACGACGGGTGCCACATGAGGAGCAAGATCTGCTTACCCTTCCGGAGCACCTGAGATCACTCCAGTTTTTGGTGGGGTTCGAGTTGCTTAGTCTTTAGTTTTCTATGTTGTGTCATCTGTACTGTTGTTTGTCTGTTTGTCTTTTTGTTTTTGGCCATGGCATTGTCAGTTTGTTTTCGATTTGTGAGTTTGACTGTCTCTCTGGTATCTTTCGTCTCCCCCCCCCCCCCCCCTTAATTTTTAGTCGTTTTATTGGCAATCATACCACAGCTCCTTATTTTATACACTATAACACGGTAGATAAAACGCACAAAGTTGTAAAATAACGGTATGATAGATAACAAAAAGATGAAAAAGACAAAACTTGTTATAACATAGTAAAACATGCTCAGAGTTGTTGAAAGCAATTGCTAAGTATAAATAATAGAAATCATCGTTTTTTGTAATTCATAAAAGACTTCATGCAGCAACGTAATAACTGTGACGACACAATTCCAATTCCATCGTTGATTATATTTTGAAGACGCTGAAGTTCAAATTGGACGTTTATTTTGGTGTTGCTTGCTATGAAATGAAATACAATCATTCGTTAATTAAATCTTTATGTATTTGTACACTTTTTCATCATGAAACGGTTAGTTTTCAAGAATTTTATGTTTCGTCCAATCAAAATTGGTGTCTTATTTGGCCGTTTTGATGCATACAACCGTTCTGAATTTTCCTATCAGAATAGAAATAATTATGTTCAGTCAAGACTTATTCTCATTTTCGAAACGAAAGGTTTATATATGTAAACATTTAACACGTCACTATCGCTCAGTGTAAAGATACTGACAAGAATGATGACTAGCCATGTTTAAATGGGCATAGATCATGGCACAAACGAATTATTTCTCGATTGGTCTCATCACAGGAAAGTGTACACAGGAAACGAATATATGCACGTTGATTGAACTGAAATATCAAAGCTAGAAGACGTTATATCACTGAAATAGAAATCAAATTGAATACACAAATATATTTAAATTAAAATGTATACAAGTGACAAATTTGTATATTTGCAGATATTGATTGCTACAACAGAAACAGTAGAGGATTTACAAACACTGGAACAATTAACACAACAATGAGTGGTCATAGCTGTTTGAATTGGAAATCTGATAATTATCCTTATGTCCTCTTACATGAAAACCATAACAGTTGTAGAAACCCAAACGGTGTTTTGATGAAACCGTGGTGTTATACAGAAGCTGAGAGTTATCGTTTTGAAATGTGTAATGTTCCTCTTTGTGGTATGATACTTTTTATTCGTCAATTTTGAGAAGCAGACAAATGTTTAAAAGCCCAAACCACTAAAATGCATAGTTTTATAGTTTATATATGTACATCCTTGCATCATACAATCCTTCAATAATATAGCATATATCTAAGTGTACACAACGGAGATACTTACATAATAGGCTGCATCTTTTCGCCATTCTTTCAAACTGTTCGACTAAACTTTTCTGGTTTATGCTATCGATTAAAAAAAAAGGCTTTAGTGAAATGACTTGTTACGAAATTCTTACTTTGTCTATTTTTCCTCCTAAAAAACTGAAGAGCAACTTAAAAATCTTTAAACGTAATCATTTTGCAATAACTCAAAACTTTTGATTTTTGTACACTTTAAACATTACCTATTCGTATGCTCTTTACAAATAACGACCACCGCGTTTAACACTGCTTTAGTACAAAAATAGAAATCAAAGATCGAAATTTCCTAGTTCAAGTCTGAAAAAATCTGACTTTGTGAATAAATACAGTGATTCCCATTACCATAACATCGAACACGATAGCAGTTCAATGCTGGCCACATATATGTCGAGTTTTATAGATGTAAATTTTAACAGACTGTTGGTTATTCAATATTTCCAAAGTATGCACTCATTACTTGGCCGACTTGATTGCGTATTGAGTAGAATACATATATCACCTTCAAAAGACAAACATAGAAAAAACATATTGCCAAGATCTTTAATTCTAACCTCAGATAAGTTAATTATGTCATGTCGCTCAACACCAAAATATGTTCTGCAATCGTATAAATCTTTGTTACACAATGAAGCTATTCCAAGTGGTGAAGTTGAAATCATCCCTTCGAAAATTTTACGGAAGCCATACCGAGTTGGTTGACCGCTATGAAATAAAAATATGAAAAACATTTTATTATTGAAGGCAAATGTTCAGAACAACCATGCAAGCATGGAGTTCCTTGTGTAGAAGACCATGGCGGATTTACATGTCTGTGTCATCATGGATATAGAAGTGCTCTGTGTAATATTGGTTAGTATGAAGAGTCATTATAGTTCTAGAAGATTACAGTAATTGATTTCAATGTACATATTTCTGTCTCTTTGTTTGCTGTTGATTCATTCAAAAACAAAACAATTCAAAGAATTTATAGCTAAAGCCTTTTGAAATGTTACGTCTTAAAAAGAAATATCCCATGAAACTACAATGCACATATATATTTTAACCACTATGATTAAATTTGCTTGAAGAAAAGAATGTAGATGTGCTACATGGCAAACAATGTATAGAAAACTATTAACAACTCATACATTCGAATTTATACAAAAGCCAACACCCCTAAATCACTTAAAGTAAAATCATTCAGTACTAAATCATTCTTACAGGGCTAATGATAACCTGTTCCTATTACTCGATGGATACTCCTCATCAATCTGTGTTATTTTTATTTTAATATACCGCAAAACCGTCAATCTTACGGAAACATCAAGTATAACGAACGATTACGTCACCATCGTTAAGCACTGCATTAAATAGTGAAGGCTTACTTTTGGTAACGTATTTCGGGGAATATAAAGTTTCCATATGTGTATGATAGATGCTGAAATATTTACTGTTGTTAATGCTTGATATTTGACAAACATTTTGGGTTTCAAATTGAGGGGTTATTTTTATAATATTCCTATTATAGATGTTAACGAATGTGCTAGTAGCCCCTGTCTCAATGATGCAACATTTAATGATGGAGCAAATAGTTATAAATGCTCATGTAAAGCTGGTTATACAGGTGTAAATTGTGAAACAAGTATGTATATCAAAACAATTAAGGCATTCAGACTTTTCAGTAGTAACCGACATGCAAAGCTCAAACATTATTTAGAATATACAAATCAAGGTAAGCAAACAAAAGCTGAGGGAATCGCATGAATACAAGGAAGGAGGCTTGGTGCGTAACCGTCTTATAAAGAACGATTGGATTTATATAAAAAGCTGAATAGACACAAAAAAGGGCTATCCGAAAACAAACAAAAATGATGGAACGACGATCAATAATCCTTAAACACAAGAGGTAGTCTAAATAAATGACAAACTAGTTAACAAAGTTTCATTTACATGCCATGGCATCGTTTACACTGAAACTTTTCTTCTATGTTTTCCTATTGACAAAACTATCTCAACAAAAAGGAATTGTAAAAATGCATAAATGTAGATACAACTACGCAAATAATCAAAATCATATATGACAACTCGCTTTATATGCATTTCCCCTAATTTACCAAGAACAATTTCAACAGTCACCAAATATCCCTAATGTTAATAACAAGCACGTTTAGATTCAATTATTAAGCAAGACGCCTAGCACTGACAGACGATCTTACTGACAGACAGGCAGACGGAATAGGTCATATTTACTGGGTTTACTGCTATACATGCTATATTTTGAAAGTAGAGTTGATTTGTAGTGTGAACGTAAACATTCATGTATTCATTGTGTGTTCTGATTGAAAATTACTTTAATGACAAATGTTATTTAATCAGAATCAAATGTGGAATCAGAGAAACTGTACGACCACCTCTCTAATACGGCTCTACATGAAGCTATTTATCATTTCATTGACAATGTTGCTGCTAGGAAAGGTGCCCCATAAAAAAGGAACTGTATTTCAATTAAAGAGAGACATTTATATCAAACATTATATCCTATCTTTTGACACTACTGTCTTTGGAATGTGTAAATACAAGGAAACATGAAAGGGTATAAATGAAAAATTGTTTGACATACTTTCATGTATCACATTCATTAATGTGTTTAAGTATACAAAATGTTGCTCGAGTGTTGATTCAGTTATTTATACACTAATTAATAATATATAATGTATACTGCAGAAACTTAATTTATTCATATTAATGTAAAAATAAATGAGATGTAATATGATTGCCATTAAACCAATTCTCCACCAGACACCAAACGACGTGCATGTTAGACATTATAAGGTATCGTATGGCCGTCAACAACGAGCAGACCAAATTCACTATAGAATGCTATTGAAGGCCCGATATCACAAAATGTAAAACAATTCAGAATTTATTTTTAGATATTGACGGGTGTGCAAGTATCCCATGTCTATATGGAGGAGTGTTTCTTGATAAAATAAACGGTAACACATGTACTTGTCCACCCGGATTTACTGGAAAAAAGTGTGAGAGTGGTTTGTATAAAAAAATATTTGCATTTCCAAAACAACACAAATTAAAAAAGAGGAAGTTCTAAAACAACTACAAGATTGACGCTTTGGCATGGAAGATATGAATATTTCAGCATTTTAATTCTGAATATAAGTATATTTAGGTATACGTCAATAAGACAGCAACCCACCTCTAATTTGGTTAAAATAATCCACTTTTAAGAAGGTTTCCATGCATTTAGTTTATATATAAATTATGTGATTCATCTAATATCCTATAAGTACGCAGAGACAAGATAGAAAATGCATGCACAAAATTATAAATAATAATACCGACCCCAAAAGTAAATAAAGAAATTTGGGGAAGTCCATAAAATCTGACAAAATCAAACGCTCGCTTATATCAACCAACGGAACGAATTGAAAACAACTGTCCTATTCCTGACTTTGAAGAGGCATTTTCTGATAAAAATGGAAGATTAAACCTGGTTTTATGGCTAGCTAAACATCTTACTTGTATGAAAATTGTTTATAGTTCTGTACACGCAACATATTTCTAGTCGTACAATAACATTCAATTAGTGTGTCGCCTGAAACCTAACTCTACTGACACATATGGATTGCTTCTGTTGTTTTGATTCGTCAGTCAGCTATACACATTGTTATTCCGGAGTTACTTCAAAAACGGCTTGACCCAATTTAACCAAATAGTACGATAATGTTACGGGACATGAAGGTGTGAACCTAATTTGTAGTTTTTATTAGGTGGCATTTTTTTATGTCAAGGTATTCTTCCGCATTTTTTTTGATTGTTTGTTTTTTTTAACCAGGCGACATACGTCTTCCATTGAAGAGACACGAGGTTTGATTTGGTTTTGTTTCATATTTAGAACTTGACGAATGTTTAAGCAGCCCATGTCACAATAAAGGAACCTGTATCAATCAGTTCAATGGATACATATGTCAATGTCAGAATGGTGACTCAGGAACACACTGTGAATTAAGTAAGTAATGATTCACATAAAAAAGGATCCATTGCCAATATCGACCGATTGTGAATAGGTGAACACAATCTTAGTTAATGAATAATTAAACACTTCATATTGACATTAAGATCAACTTCATGTGAACGGTAGGAACGCGTATCTTATATGACAAACGAATCAGTAATGAAATATTCGAGGATCAATATATGTTTATGTCCTTGGTATAACAAACGACACATTTTGATTGTGGCATAGCTAAATAAAACCACAAAAATTGTTGACGACATACCTTTCAAATGTTAATGAAAATGTCATGTATTTGTGTTTTTATTTTGAAAGTTGATATAAAATGTTAATGACAGTATTAAAACAAAGGTCTTAAAATTGGGAGGTTCGAGATAGAAAATAAATTGCTTAACCGGCCATTTGTTCGTGTGCCTCTCCCAGAATCATTATTAGTTGTTGTCGTTTATTATATCATAGTATGGTTTTGTCATTTTGATGACTATTGTGCTTTTGTTTGATCTTGTTTAGTCTTTGCTTCTGGGTTTGTTTGCCGTCTCTTCAACGTTTATCCCACATCTCATTAATCGAAAATACAATTGAATATTTATTTATATTGATCATTACAAGCTCTTCTGGTGTCATTTCTGTAATGATGACAATAAAGTCTGAAATCGCGTGATGCTAAAGTTTCAAAAACTTATTTCTATTAAAATCAAATGTAAAAAATCTCAATGTGTCGCAAAGCAAAAGAAAAGAAACAACAAAACACCACAAGCAAAAAAAAATGTTTAAAATTCAGCGTATGGCAGCATTTGTGTATGGAACTCTAATTTGCATTACAATACAACACCATCTATATGTCAATATAATTGTAATACACCTATTTAGCAAGCATCTGTTTGAAACAATTCATATGTATGTACGTTAGCTTTCGTATTCAACATGTTCAAGGGTCTAAAGTATCTATACCTCCAACAATACTTATACCAACAGACAGGACCTTGAATGAAGGTACACTTCTAGCCGAGATATCTTGTTTTGCAGAAGGTATACCCCACCTGATATAAAATGAAGTGCTATAAACGTACGAATAATTCAGTAAGATAATACTGTTGCGATATTAGAAAAAATATTTAGTGCCACCATTAACTCATACGTTTTATTTAAGTAAAGCCTATATTAGATAAAAATGTATTTCCATCTATTACGATTCGTTAATCGGGCGTTTGATATCATCATTTTTATTCCAGTGAAAAGAATATTAACCCAAATGTTGATGAGTTTCGCGTAAAAATTTAGATTATTTTTTATTATATACTCTGCAAAAAAAGAAACGCATAATGGATTTTTAAGAATTTTAATACATGTATTTTGAATGGAAATTTTAAATGCTCCTGGTACCTTTGATAACTATTTACACCACTGGGACGATGCCACTGCTGGTGGACGTTTCGTCCCCGAGGGTATCACCAGCTCAGTAGTCAGCACTTCGGTGTTGACATGAACATCAATTATATGGTCATTTTTATAAATTTCCTGTCACAAAACATTGAATTTTTCGAAAAACTAAGGATTTTATTTTCCAAGGAAAAAATTACCTTAGCCGTATTTGGCACAACTTTTTGGAATATTGGGTCCTCAATCCTCTTCAACTTTGTACTTGTTTGGCTTTATAACTATTTTCATCTGAGCGTCACTGATAAGTCTTATGTAGACGAAACGCGCGTCTGGCGTATTAATTTATAATCCTGGTACCTTTGATAACTATTTACACCACTGGGTCGGTGCCACTGCTGGTGGACGTTTCGTCCCTGAGGGTATCACCAGCTTAATAGTCAGCACTTCGGTGTTGACATGAATATCAATTATATGGTCATTTTTATAAATTTCCTGTCACAAAACATTGAATTTTTCGAAAAACTAAGGATTTTCTTACCCCAGGAATAGATTATCTTAGCCGTATTTGTACATTATTGTTAAATAATAGCTTTGAACATTCTATCAACTTCAACAGCAATGCTCCTTCAATACTATTTTGATCATCTAAATGGACATACTAGAGTAATGTCTGAATTATGACGTAGTGTGTTTAGGCACGATTGGAAATAAAAACTTAAGTCATACATTTGTAACAATGTTTGAAAATAAATCCTACAGAAAAATCATTTGGACAATTGAAGTGCTCAAGAATTAAGAGTAATGTTATGAAGGCCCTATCTTATCAATGGCATGTGTTTAGGCATATCCACGATGTCTTCTATTTAACAAAGTTATAAGTTAGACTAAATGAGAAACAGATATGAATAATATGCGTCGTTGTTTCATGACAAATAGTATGTTTTCCTCTTAAAAGCATCTGAGTAGAAATTGTATGACGTAAGAAGTTGGTTTATTTTTACATTCAACTTCATAAGAAATACTTTGAATAAAAAAAAAAAAAAAATCACAACGGATTTTTGTTATCATCGAATTATAATATGATAGTCTTTTATAAAATTAGAAAGTGTGACTGGTTGTCTAAAATCCAAAACATTCATACACATTTACTTCTAGTTAAAGTTAATTAATACTCTTTACAAAATTGGGTCGTACAGCTTCTTTATATACATTATGTTATTCTTTAATTAAATGCATTAATTACATTTACAAACCTGCTCGTGCATTTTTCATTGTTATTCAACGCAAAATAATTATCTAAGCGACCTGGGACGATCTCATTTCACAAAGGATTTCTATTGTCTACTTATTGTACCTCGAACTTATTTACCCGGTGTAGGTCTTTAAGTTGAGGTTCAATTTACTAAAAGTTAATCGGGCATGACTAATTAGATACCCCTCTCAAAATCAGGGGGTCCGAAATAGGATCGGGAAAACACCCAGCAAAATACCATAATTTACAATTTTAGAATTTTTTTTGATTCAACGTGCTTTTGGTTGCTTTAATATCTCCGGTCAATAATCAAACGGTATTTTAGTGGAAAAACTCACCCATCTCGAACCGGGAGATGTTGGCTGCAATAGGAATTTACTTACAAAAAAGTTCATATATCTCATTTACTTATAGTGGCCGTTATTGATTGTAAATTCATGACGTTTTGTTTTTGACATTCGTCTACCGTGGAAGAAAAAAATGGAAGGAGGGCTAATAGCTTAACTTACGACTTCAGCCATGGTTCAACTGTATTCTATTACGGCATACGTTTTACCTCAATCGAACGCTCTGCCTTATTGTAAAAAGTGCCATTCTAAAATTGTAATCATTTGCTTCAGGTTGATCTACTCGTCGTGAATATGACATATTTGCCACTGGACATTAATGGAGCAATTAATTTAGCACCTTCATTTAGTGATGTATAATCATTTGTCTTCAATTGATAATTTTTTCTAACAGTTTTCCTAATTTTATATATTTCAACTTTATTTACATTTGCATTTTTAAGCGTAAATCTTAATAGCATTTCTTCCATCATTTTTCTCGTCTAGGTGACAACATTTGCTGTTTAAAGTTTATTTATATCTCAGACTGGTATAAAAGTTTACATAAAAGCAAAAATGGATAAAAAAAATGTTGACATTAATTTATATAAGGATTCAACTTATTTTGAGCGTTTCATTTTTTTTTCAGTTATTGTCTTGCTAATCGGTTTTGTTAAAATTTTTTCATCTACAATTGTCCTGGCAAAAGTGGCAAAAAATGTGTTAAAATCAGCCATGCGACTTATTTGAAAAGATTTAGCCGATCTTTCTTGTTGTTTACACATTTCAATCATTCAACTCGTGCGTAGATCGTATTTCTCTCTAATGTTTTTAACGTATAGATAGCGTGAAATTCCCTCTACACCAGTCATCGGAAATACATTCCTATTTCGATCAGACAAAGCTGCGCATTTATATATCCGATAAGCCAAACGAACGCACCCAAGGCAAGGGTATACTGTGGGACGGGAGAGGTCCAGACATGTCAATATCTCTATACCAAAGTGAATCATTTTGTTTTGAATAAAAGGATATAGAGGTATACATTAATGCGACAGCAACCCAAAGACACAGACAAATCAAAACATTAAGATTCAACATTCAGTTTTTATAGAAAGATGCGTATACAAAATAAAAAGCTCAAAACCGCCCCATGACTAAATAATAGTTATACGGAGTTAATTCAATAATAGTTACCGTCAGCTATTATATATCCCAAAAGGCACATTTGATTCAATATTATTTACCGTGAAAGGTATCCCAAAAATCACAAGAAGTGTTTGGTTGAAAAATTTAACCTGCCCAATTTTAATTTTGATCGGTGAAAATGTAAGAAGTTGTACTATTAACCAGTAGAAGAAAAACACTTCACAGTATAATATAACGGTAAATGAATGATGATAATGAATGACGACCAGCGGCAAATAAAATGAATATTCAGGACGATAACATGTAAACACGGCTGGTAATCTACACACGCAGAACATTCGGTTCTGCAATGAAAACCGTGAGAGGATTTTCCGGTTATGCTTGAGTGGAGTAATTGTCACCGCTTCGAAAGGTATGTACATTTCTAAATCGCAATTTTCTAATTCAACTGATCAAAATATTGAAAATCGGAGAATGCTATGCTGTGGTGAATACTTTAACGAAGAGACACATGTATCATTTACTGTTATGCATGGAGTAAAACTCCTACAAAATCAATCGTCCCACGAGTAATTGCCGAAAAAAGTGACATTTAAATTTTGAGATGGTTCTATTAACAGACCTACAAGTTCAAATTTAGTTTTTTTTTTCTGTCAACGGGATTGGATGTCGTTTTGGGCGGCGTGTACGCTGTCCGAAGTTGATAGACGTCTTAATGAATATAAAAACTGCCAATTTTCAATATTTCATGCGTGAGGGGATCGGTTCTGATTGAGGACATCGTGAATGCGTGAGGGGAAGTGCAAACATTTTTTTAATCTTTGGCCTTGTGACTTTTCTCGACTCAATAACTGTCATCAATGCTGATTAAAAAGCAATTTTTTTTCTATATACTTTAATAGATGTAAACTGATAACTGATTCAATGAAATCAAACTATTAATTATTTGTTCAATTTCAGGAGATGCCATTATTCAAAGGGAAAAAGAAGAGAGGACTGAAATTGGCACTCTACAAAAAGCCGTTCAGATACAAGTTCCCGATATCCCCGCCCAAGAAACGAACTAAAACCTCTGGGAGTACTCCAGTCTTTAAATATATGTCACTGAGGTCACCAAATACATTTAAGAAATGTCTTTCGAATTCTAAATATCTATCGCCGATCAAAAGAACTTCGACACCTATAAGACGCAACGTTTTCACTAAAAATAACGACATATCAAAAACAGCAAAGGCGGATCTACAGAACGTATCATTCATGAGCATCGATAAAAGGCATGATAATCTCGAGGAAGACCATGAGGAAGAGCACGTATAGACCATGAGGAAGACCATTTCCATTTCCATTGTCAATTTATATTTAGTAAACTTCCATAAAAGTATGCAAGTTACTTGCCTTTCTTTGAAGTGATTGTTGCATTTTTCTATATAAAGATATGATTGCACTTCCCCTAACGCATTCACGATGTTGTCAATCAGAACCGATCCCCTCACGCATGAAATAATGAAAATTGGCAGTTTTTATATTTATTAGGACGTCTATCAACTTCGGACAGCGTACACGCCGCCCAAAACGACATCCAATCCCGTTGTCAGAAAAAAAAACTAAATTTGAACTTGTAGGTCTGTTAATAGAACCGTCTCAAAATTTAAATGTCACTTTTTTCGGCAATTACTCGCGGACGATTGATTTTGTAGGAGTTTTACTCCATGCACAACAGTAAATGATACATGTGTCTCTTTGTTAAAGTATTAACAACAGCATAGCATTCTCCGATTTTCAATATTTTGATCAGTTGAATTAGAAAATTGCGATTTAGAAATGTACATACCTTTTGAAGCGGTGACAATAACTCCACTCAAGCATAACCGGAAAATCCTCTCACGGTTTTCATTGCAGAACTGAATGTTCTGCGTGTGTAGATTACCAGCCGTGGTAAATATGATATGAGTATTAACCCCGCTTTTTACTAGACTGACACGCTGAGTCGTTTTTTTTAACGTGTAATTTTACAAGATATTAGTTCGCAGTAAGAAAAGTCACCCGACCCGGACACATTTCCGACTCTGAGCCGACCAGTCTGTGCTCTTACTCTATGATGCCAGGCGTTTAGCGTTGAAATAGCAAATACCAATTTTAACGTCTTTGTTTGGTCCGGTCGGGATTCGAACACACGACCTCCCGCTCTCGAGGCGAACACCCTCACACGAGACCAACCAGGAGAGCGGTAGTACAGAATATCATACCCAAAAAAAAATCAAGTACAATAAACAAAACAGTTACACACTCATAACGCATCTTCTTATATCTAATCACAGAATTCTCACAGTTACTAAAGTGAGCTAAAAGTATCTTATCTAAATTGGATGCGTGAAATGATATTTCAAACTACACGTAAAATCGATGATCGATTTCATGGATCAACGCTCTCGGCAAATTAAAAAATCTTGCACCAATTATTTAAGTGGTCCGAATGTGGCCAGCTGTTGCAAGTCTAAATTTTTGTCCTTATTCAATATACCCTCAATTTCCAGTAGCATTTTTAAGTTTCACGTCCAACCTCACTGTTGACCTCCTATTGCACGACCTACCCATTGTATTTAAATATATTTGTTATAGTGATGAACATGCATGAAATATTTGTCACTGGACGTAAAGCAAACAAAAATCAATCAACTTCATAAATTGTTCCATGTACTAAGCACACAAAGACAAGATATTGTAAAATGCTATGATGTACAATTTCCATTTAAATTATTATGTTTTTTGGGGGTTTTTTTTTTCTTCAATTTATTACATTACTGACTGCTTATAAAAAAGTTTTAAATACTTTTTTACTATGCTTCTTATCTAATGTTTTAATACGATTTATAACATATGATTTTTTTGTCAGGCAAGGATCAAACTAAGAAATGTAAAAGTTTTTTCAGGTGTTTTTGCTTCATTTAGACAAGAAAAGGGAATAACGGACGACTAGAATAACAGAGTTTGTTTTCATATAATACATTGAACCTGCGAAAATATCTCAACTCAACACGTTTTGATCTGACCAGTGAAACCTAATTGATGCTATATATGTTACAATTAGGTTTTTTAATACGATGTTATTCATTGAAGTTTGCATGCATAGTTTTTATTTAAAACAAAAATTAATTGGACTGAACAGACAACACTAATTATTTTGCATTCGCATGTAACGTAGTGTTAGAAAATTACAGAATCAAGAACAAAATGAACATTTACCGGATGAATATTGTGAAGGGCCTTATACATGTAGGTCTGTTCGATTAGAAGTTCTGAAACAAGCAGTTTAAAAAGTTAATTGTCGGAAGAATTTACTTACTGTTTTCTAAGATCTGGTCTTTACGAATCTATTTCATGATTACTGACAGATTAAAAACATCAAATATATATAACAAGACGTTGTTGTGCAGAATATTCATTGGTCAGTTATAAATGAGGTCTGTATAGGGTTTTGATTGCCTCATTTATTAAATAAGAAATCGTTATTTAGAAAAGTTGGATACAAAAATATGAATTTACCCCCTAAGTTTGTAAAACTATCATTTGTGTTATTTTAATGCTAACAAAATTTATAATAAATAAATAATTAAATGATGTACTGCCATTTAATCTGTCCGTTTCCATTGCAATTTGGAAACTGTTAATCGTACATATCAGTCTGAGTACTGTTTAACTATCAATTAAGTTGAACATCTTTAGACTCGTCCAATTCAGGGGAATTAGGTTTCTGCAAGTGCTGTTTGTGTACTTTTCTTATGTTTTTGACGGTTTGTAAGTCAGTAAAAGTTCAATGATTAAGTTAATATTGACATTAAAAGACCTCCTCACAAAAAGGGATGTTCAAATTCCCTCGCCCTTCGGGCTCGGGCATCTGAACATCCCTTTTTTTTCGGAGGTCTTTTAATATCAATATTAACTTATCATTCAACTTTTACTATTACGAATTAAATGGATAATTATATCTTTAATTTTTCAGTGCGATGATCCGTATAGTTGTTTCCTGATCATGATTTTTTGTCAGTACTTTTTCGGTTATTTTTTTTTTTACATTATTCAATTTTATTGTTTGTTTTATTTAACTACATTTGTTTTCAGCAAAACGCATATTGCATGTAGCCCCAGTTATTACAGCTCCTTCTGAGGTGACAGTGTTTTATTAAACAAAGGCTAAATTTGCTTGCAACGTTACAGGATATCCAAACCCTGTTGTAAAATGGCAATACAATCATGTATGTTTTTAGTTATCTAGTTATTTGACACTTCAAATGCAATTTATACAAAATTGCTGATTGGCCTGTTGCAAGACTCAATTTGTGTCCCTATCCAATATACCTTCATTTCCCATTGCCAGTCCGAATATCCAACTTTTTTCGTGGTCGGTCCCTATTAGAAGAGCAAACTATTGTATTTATTGTTAATTTGTTTTCGTCTTAATTAAACAGACATGAAGTATTTGCCACTGAACGTAAATCAAACAGCAATCAATCAAGTGTTTTTCATGCAATTAAAGAAGATCCATCAGAATTTTTTTTTCTAATTGCACATCTATAAGCATTTCTCAGAAATTGATTGTACCAATCACTGCATCAAAAAGTGACTTATACTGGTCGTTGAAAAATAAGAGGTAGTAGATGTCGACAACAATTTGAAAAACCAATCTTATTCAAGACATCCACATCTTGTATTATAAACAGTCATTACTATGATTTCAATCGCCAGACTAGCTGTTTTCCTCAATTCGGGTCTACAGTTTATCCTAAATCATATTTGACAATCCTGAACTGAGCACAATCATCCAAGTGTTACATGCCAATTAACAAAAAATGCAACGTTTACAAGGACAAACGCATCAATGATATTTACTTAACAAATGAGGTACTAACAAATATCCTATAATTGTGATATAGCTATCATTTTAAGGGGGACCATGATACGTAGAGTAAAGATTGGGAATTGTTGCCGAAGACATATTTACTAGCAGTTTTCATTCATTTTTGGGTTTAGAAACGAACTATAATATAACAATGGCCATTTTCCTGACTTGGTACAGGACATTTTAAGAAAACAAATGGTGGGTTGAACCTGTTTTTGTTTTAAGAGATAAATTATCTATTACTTCGTTTAATTTTCAAAACTTTTTAAAAGGCAGATACAAGTTTTTGTTAAGCATTTATATGCAAATAATTTCAGAATGTATGTCATCTTTAATAGGAGAAAGACTGAAAATGTCAATACTGAAAACATTGATTACATTGCTAAGAGATATTGTATAGAAACACATATTTCACTTAGATTTCGTTGTTTATTCAAAACCAATGGAAAAAAAATCAACTATATATTTATTTTCATGATTGCTATTATTTATGATATGATTATATAGAGACAGGACAAAAGCTCCCCACACCCCTTGGCTTCCTTTAGACAAAAACTCGCCATTTATGATTACAGTATTGAGAATTTGTATGAACTTAATATCTTAACAGGCTGATATTCAGTTGAAATTAAACAAAAGAAATGGAACTCTTTGTTAGAGAAGGTAAAAAAGGCCAAGTTAGTATGTTTGAATTGTTTACATCTATTTCTATGGGCTTTAAAAGTTTAATGTAGGTGTATAATTTACGATTTTGTGTATCTTATATACGTGTTTTTACTTTATTTATAGTATGGCACTTCGCGATATTTGTTAACTTTTAAGTTAAAGACACATTTTCACTAAACAGTCGATTGTGTTAGGTACAAATACATGTGAATCTTTTTTGTGCATAACCATGAATTCCGCCGTAAAATATCCACAAACGGATAAAAGGATGATCTTTTAAAAACATTAATTTGCTTCTCTGCCCCCGGCGACAGTTTTTTGTAAAAAAATCCTAAAAATGGGAAATAATCTCATCGAAAAGAGATAGTCGAGTACACCTTTTTATGTTCAGGCGTGTTTGAGTTGACTGTTTGTCTTGAAAACAAAGTTGATACATCATCTCGCTTCAGATTCTATCATTTTTTTTTCTACAGATTTAAATTATAACATTCAGAATTCACAGTACTAACAAATGAAATATATGGGTCAAGTGAAACACGTTTTTAATGAGTCATAATAACAGAGTAGGTGTGTTTAATGACAAGTTTTTACTAAAATTACTTGACGACAGACTTTTTAAGTGGATCTCAAAATTGCAGGTCTTCCAAATTAATTAAATAGTTGTGTGTGGTATCTAGGATAATAAGCACTTAACCTCTGCAAAGATTTAGTCTACCCTTCCACGAAATTTTTAATTAGATTTGTTTTAGTATTTTTTTAACTTTCGAAAATTCCCCCTGACAACCGATCAGAAAATTGTTTTAAGTTGACGTAAGGCCTGAAAGTACATCAAATGATGCTTAATAGCTAGTAGACACATTAGTTCTAAAAATACAACTGTCATGTAAAAATCATAATGAAGCTATGTGGATAACTTATCGGTTTTCAAGCGCTAAATTGACAGTGCGTCATCCCTACAATGGCTTCCATTTTCACGATTAAAACAAAATAGGTTGCATAATGGGGAGATCATTTTGGCGAAGTAGAATTCTGACTGTTAAGGTAAAGATTATGCTTTTTATTATTTAATTTATGCTATTTTTGTCAATATTTTTATTGAATTTTTCATCGATTGTGTTACTGTTATTAGTTAATGAACATTTATATATATATATATATATATGTAACACTAGAAAACAGCAAACGTGTTTTCAATTGAAGATAAGTAGGAAGAATGTATTCTGTAAACGAATATTATATTAGCAATTAAAGACAAGCTTGCCTGTAATAGTTGCACTAAGAACTCAGATAACCTACAATGACGACATAACAACAAGCTTTCTATTGTTTGTTTTTTTTTTTTTTTGTTTTTTTTTTTTGTTTTTTTTTTTTTTTGCGCTTGAAATTATTATTTATGATTTATGAGGGCCTTTCGATGGACTTTTGTCCTAGACCCGATAATCAATATAATATAGATTCTATTCCACTTTGTAGATACTTTTATGTTTTGTAGTTTTTTCATCAGTCGTCGAGTTTACCGCGGCTTGTAAAGTTTGATAATGGTTCAGTGTTGCAGTTGGTCAATATGCAGGCATCTGGTTTACTCTCTTGTACAGCGACAAATGAGTTTGGTTCAGATTCAGCATCTGCGAATGTTATTGTTGAACACTGTATGTTTTTAATGCCCTATTGTTATATTAATTAGATAAGATAAAAACAACACATACTGTGAAAGCTTATAACGACATGATTACATTTGATGTTATATAAACAGATAAAAGTATTTAAAGGTTAATTCTGATCAAGCACGTTTGTGATCATAATTAAAAGGTTGGTCACTTTTCCTGTCGAAGGTCGTTGATTTTTACGTGGGCACTTCAGCTTCCTCCGCCAATCTGTACTAATAGGCCACCATGATGTAGCCAAGCTTGCTGAAAATGCTGTTAAAATAAACCCAAGTGATTGACATAACAATAAACATAAAGACATTAGTTGAATCTGAAGGGTTTTTTTTTTCTTTATTTTTTTTTTATTACATTAAAGATTAAAAATATTTGTAGGTGAACTCATTTCATAATACTTCGTGAACATGGGCGTAAAACCTGCCTCATTTGATCTTCAGTTGTTTTTCATACCAACAACCAATATTTGTATATCACCATTAATTTTTTCAATAATCGAGTGTTGGATAAATCTCTACGATTCATGTTTAAAAGTTGCACACAATTGATGTTAGGGGAAATATAGCGTAACTGTAACTTGATATATTTTCTTAATACTTGGATGCTAGTTTTAAAGCTGTTAGATAACACCATTATTTCAAGTAAATACTTAGCATTATTATTTTCTAGCTGTTTCAGCAACAGATGTTATTGGTTAAG
Organism: Mytilus californianus; assembly: GCF_021869535.1. Classification (NCBI taxonomy): domain Eukaryota; kingdom Metazoa; phylum Mollusca; class Bivalvia; order Mytilida; family Mytilidae; genus Mytilus; species Mytilus californianus. The sequence continues at coordinate 3,385,141 of NW_026262669.1, read as the reverse complement.
TGAAGATGGTTCTTTCAACAGATGTGCTTCCAAATAAATTCAAGCATCGTGTTAAAATTCAGATCTTTTCTCTTTCAATTATAATACCAACAAATCATAGAACGTCACATCCGGTTTCAAACGTAAAGGGTCGGAAAAAATATTCCCTTGAATATAACAGTTGTAGGAAATAAAACATGCATTTTATTGCAGAAAAAAAATTGTAGCCATTAACAAATATCTTGGGTGTCACAAAGCACCATTCTTTTTTTTTTTATTTTGGAAACTTGAAATGGTTACAAAAGCTGGTAAAAAGAGAAAAAGGGGTGACAATTTGATTGGTTTATTCCGGTGATTGCTATTATCTTATTTGCAATGACATGTTATGTGAAATACAACTTTACTCATGTCAAGTATTTCTTAATTTGAAACACAGATAAATTCTGCACAATATTTTGAAAAGTCCCAATTTAACAAAGACTAATAGGGGAAAACAATAGTGGTATTACTCCTAAACAACAGACTCTGACCGGTTTGATGTTTTACATACGTATAATCAAATTTATGAATAAATAATTAAACTCAAAATTGATAATGTGTGTTTCATATGTTTGATGCTAGGCTATTTGTGTAGTTTGTACATAACTAAGAGCACAGTATGTCGTTGATAATTAAAAAGTGACAATCAGTTCCAACATAATTGTATTATTGGTGAAATAGTATTTGTGTTAATTCAATTAAAAATTCCTGTAGACTTATAAGCATGAGATCATTTTCAGGAGAATTGTCCATGAATTTGACATTACCTCCAATAAAAATCATCATATGGTAGTAAAGTTTAGCAAAATATCTTTCGTAAAATTATTAAAATTTGTAGAAATCTTTTGGATACCATCAGGGGTCATCAACCATATTTTGTCTGCTCCGAATCTGTTGTATTGATCTATTAACAGTGTTTTCCATGGGGATATATTCAAGGGGTCTAAAAGTTTATTTATCCATGTCATCTTTAGTGAATTACAAAAAGATCTTATATCTGGCATTTTCAACCCCCCTTTTTCATATAACCCCACCATAACTTTTCTTTTAATCTTATCTGGTTTTCCTGACCACAAGAAACTAAAAAAAATTATTTTGAATTTATTTTATTTTATCAACCGGTGGGTTTGGCAAAACTGTCAATAACTGAATTAGAATAGGTAAAGCTAATGATTTAATAACAGTGATCTTTCCCATATATGTTAAATCTCTATATACCTAGTAATTAAGTAAGCTCTGTATTTATTTTTTTTTTTATTTTTTCCACAAAATTTACAAGCCTTTTATTTTATTTTCACTTAACAGATCAAATTTTATTCCTAAAAGTTTTAATTTTCGTGAATAATTCCAGTTGAAATTTCTTGTAGTTGTTAGTTTATCCCTTGAGTGAATCTTTGACCCAATCCATATGGATTCAGTTTTATCAAAATTAGCCCTTAGTCCAACACACTCAGAGAATGTATCTAAAGTATATAAACATTTTCTAAAGATTGCTCATTCTCGTCTAATAAAAGACATGAGTCATCTGCATTCTGGCTTAGTAGATATTCTGAACCATTTATTTTCATACCATTTATCTCCGGGTTATTTTTAAGTGCAGCACTCATAAGTTCTAAAGATAATATAAAGAGACAAGGAGATAAAGGAACACCTTGTCTAACATCCAGACCAATATTAAAAAATTGAGAGCAGTGTCCATTGTTTATAATACAGCTCTGCGATTCTGAATATAAGGTCTTGACCCATATACCAAAATATGACCAAATCATAAAAAAGACAGAGCCAAGTCTATAAATAACCATTCAAGAGTATCAACAGTTTTCTCAAAGTCTAAAAAAAGTGAAAGACCTGGAAGATTATCATCTTTTGCCTTTTCCATAATGTCAAAAATAAGCCTGGTACATTCTCCAATATACCTTCCCTTTAACAAACCTGGCTGTGTTTCACTAATTATATCCCCAAGAAGAGGTTTTATTCTATTTGCTAAAGCAGCTGATGCAATTTTTGTATCAACATTTAATAAAGTGATTGGTCTCCAGTTTTTTAATTGAAATTTAGATTTACCCTCTTTTGGAATGCATGTTATAACTCCTTGATTATGACTTACAGAAAAGGGTTCTAAGCTATAATTAAAAGATTTTATAATAAATTCATTAAGGTCTATCTAAAAGAATTTATAAAAATTCAGTTTTAAATCCATCCATCCATTCCTGGAGATTTTCCATTTTTCATATTTTTCAATGTTTTTTAAGCATTCATTAGCATTCAAATTACCCTCTGCCTGTAACCTCAGTCTGTTCATCAGAAAGTTTGCGGATAAAAGGATTATTTTCATCAAAAAATAGATTTTCATGTTCTTGATGAAGAATAGGATTTGTTGAGAAGTACAATTTTTTCAAAAAATGATTTTTGTTCTTTAAAAAATTTCACCTTGATTAAACATTTTCTCTCCATTATCCTTAATTAATTTTGGAATTATTTTCTCATTATAATTTCTTTTTTTCAAGATTTCAAAAATAGTTAGTACATTTTTTACCTTCTGCTACCCATCTTGCCTTTGATCTTGCCATAATACCTGTTGCTATTTTCTCTATGTGTTGAACAAGTTCATCTTCTAAAATTTTAATTTCTGTATTTCATTAATTCTGTGGGATCTATTTCATAATTTTCAAGTAATTAAGCTAACTTAAGTTCCAGATCATTTTCGGTTTTTGTGTTTTTCTTTTTTATATAACTGGCATATGATATTGTTTTCCCTCTTATCATACATTTTAAGAGTTCTCAAAACATGTGTGGGTTAACTGATAATTCTGTTTATACACATTGTAGTAAAAAAAAAGAAAAACAATGGGCACATGAGTGGGGGTACAATTTTAATTTCTGTATTTATTAATTCTGTGGGATCTAATCCCCCCATTTCCGGGTCATTCTAAGTAGTAACCAAATTTGCAAGACTATAAATAAGGTGTTTTAAATTTTTTGAGTTATTATGGTCCTGGTATAGTAAGGATTTTGATAACAGATCTTCAAATAAATAATTTTCTCCTCGTAAACTGTAGAAGACATAACATAACAGGTTCAATCAACCATTTTCTACATTTGAAAATGCCTATACCAAGTCAGGAATATGACAGTTGTTGTCCATTCGTTTGATGTGTTTTGTCATTTGATTTTGTCATGTGATTAGGGACTTTCCGACTGCATTTTCCTCGGAGTTCAGTATTTTTGTGATTTAACTTTTTTCTAGATCATTCAGAGGCAGAGAGTATTGATTTATAGTTTCCCTAATGCAATATTTTACTTCAGTTACATAGACCATATCATGTAGTAGGCTATTATTAAATTTCTATGCGCCTTTACCTTTAATTTGATTGTAAAACTGTAAGGCCAGGTACACTGAAGAATGATCAGACCTATTACTTATATCCATGTTTCCTTTTTTTACAAATGGTTCAAGATCAGAGGAAATCAAAAAGTAATCCAAACGGCTTTGCTTAAGGCCAGGTCCACGCCATGTAAATCTTTTTGTATCCGGATTTAAGGCTCGCCATATATCAACAAGGTCCAGGGACTCTATCATATCTAAAATTTTATCATGTGCTCCTATATTGTTTTTAGCACTATAGTTTGAGGTGTCCTTATCAAAGTCTTGCACCACATTCCACTCTCCAGCTATAATTATGGAGCTATTTTTTATACCAGATACTAGACTTTTTGTATTTTCAAAAAAAATTGGAGAATCCCCATTGGGACATTTATTGCAACAAGAGACAGTCGATAATCTTGAATGGTCATATCTAGAATGATACAATTGCCTTCCTGATCCTTTCCTTCTTGATGGAAAATAAATGTTAAACTTTTCTTTATTAAGATTGCTACCCCTCTTGAGCGGCTGGAGCTAGAGCTAAAGAATGCCTTATACCCCCACTCATGTGCCAATTGTTTTTCTTTTTCTTTAGTACAATGTGTATCTGTTAGTATAATCATATCATATTTTTTCCTATATCTTGGAAAACAAATCTCTTCTCTTCACCTCCTCTGACAGACCTCTACAGTTAAGAGCACCTATTTTCAAACTAGTCATTTATCGAAAATGTTCAATAGATGTATTATGTAATTCTATCCAACAGTCAAATGTTTTCAGTATACTATGATGGAATGTCATTCCTGATTTTTTTCACATACAGACAAATAAATAATATCATACCTTTCGACATCTGTAAAAAATATATAAAGTACATAAGATCACACTGAGCTAGGTAGCAATTCAAGATTTTCAAAATAATATTTCCCCACCCTTTTGAATTTCCACCCTTTTTAATCCACCACCCCCCCCCCCCCCCCCCCCCCCCCCCCCACCTTTCCGGGTCATTCTAAGTAGTTACCAAATTTGAAGACTGTAAATAAGTTGTTTCAAATTTGTTGAGTTATTATGGTCCTGGTATAGTAAGGATTTTGATAACAGATCTGCAAATAAATCATTGTTTCCTCATAAACTGTAAAAAACTCTACCCAAAATTAAATTAATGTATACAATTCCCCCTGAATCCCAGATATTGTGAGTGTAACATAAAGTCATAGTACAAAATTCTCTTTTTTGTGAATGTGCAGATTTTTCAAACCACTAAAGGGCATGATTTAATAACTTATAACTATACAGTGAATTTTAGACAAAACAATGCATGGAAAACATTGACAATACACACATGTATAAAAACCTTCATAATGGGCAAATAAAGGCAACAGTAGTATACCGCTGTTCGAAACTCATAAATAGATAGAGATAAAAATAAATCCGAATTACAAACCAAAACTGAGGGAAACGCATCAAATATAAGAGGAGAACAACGACACAACAAAAACACAACATTAAAATGTAACACACACAGAAACGAACTATAATGTAACAATGGCCATTTTCCTGACTTGGTACAGGACATTTTAAGAAACAAATTGTGAGTTGAACCTGGTTTTGTGGCATGCCAAACCTCCCGCTTTTATGGCAATGTTAAATATAACATTAAAATGACAATATTACATGACATGACTACAATACAAATAAATGGGAGAACATATAACATATAGGACAAAGAAACACACGAATAATAGCTAACAAAAGGTACTAGGTTTAAAATTTAATACGCCAGACAAATGGTTTGTAAAATCACAATTACCCTGAATCTGTGTGACTCATACTATAGATGTAACTATATCGAGCTCTAATAAACAAGTCCGATAAAAGCAGTGCCGGGGACCGTCTTAAACTTGTGGTAAGGTATAAGCATTAGCCTCGCGCTTATGTCCTCAATCTGAGATTCAGATGAGTTAAACACAGTTAAACGATCGCATTTTAAGTAATTTAGTGTTGACCAAAGGTGTGTATATATTAAGAGGAATGAGTAAATACACTATGTATCAATATTTTCTTTTCAATTTGTTAATTTTAGATATAATGATTGCTAAAAAAAAAAAAAAAAAGCAACACTTTATAAATTTCATGTGTCCGAGGCGCTTTTCACCAGGAACGCTTAAAGCTGAATACTTGACAGCCAAGTATGTATAAGGACCGGAACAGTTGGAGACTTTAATGACCAAAAAGGACCAAATAATAATAACCAAATCCATATATGGTCAACTTTGCCTGAGGGAGTTGAGACCTTAGTTTCTATTCGTAGTGTGTAGGAACGGAAAGGCTTGTTATAAATCACGTCGGTTCCGAAGTACTGACTACTTAATATTCAGGACTGATATGCATAAACTACTTCAGTTAAGATTTGTTCCGAACGGACGGATTTTTCTACGTGTCATACGATAATAAGTACTTTGATTTGATATCTTAACTCAAGTGGTTTATGCATATGAGCCCAGCTTTCCACATATTCTTACAGTTGTAATCAAAGCTGTATTCTTCTTTATTTTGTTTTCATATCTAATATTTGCAACTGGACGTTGAACAAACAAAAATTAATCTGTATTTTCAGAAGTTTCTTCTAAATTTCTATGATCGTTATATATATGGTTCCAATTAAATTCTTAAACAACAGTATTTTTATTACATAACTACAATGTTCCTTGGTGTCTCTTTTCTGAAGCAGTTCCTGTATTCAATATAAGAGTATATGACCTCTACTAATGTAAAAATAGGTCACTTAGTGTGTCGGTTTAAGTTTTGGTTCTAGTGAACTCTTTGTTTTGTGTACTAGTATATGAACATATTTATATCTAATTCATGTTAAGTAAGATCTTCGTTACAAAGATAAGACTACCAAGATATCAGACATCCACTTAGATTTCACATTACTGCGCTGGACGCCATGTTTTTGTGTCTAGGAGTATTTCTAGGTGGTCTAGTGGCAATAGCCCAGGGCACAGGTAAAGTTTTAAAGAAACAATTCTATAACGATTGAATAGGTTATCTCCCTTTTCGTGTTTTTCTTCATTCTTTGGTATCCGCTGTATTTTTTTACAGTGGAATTAAAAACAAGAATTTAACAATTCAAAACGAATATCATATAATATTTCGTATCAACCACCATCTAGGTACACAATAGTTCTTAAGTTTGAAAGAATGTCGGAAAACTTTGTCATATTTTCTTGAAAGAATGTCGGAAAACTTCGTTATATTTTCTTAAAACATTGTCGGAAAACTCCGTCATTCTTTTTTTTATACTAAACTCTTTAATGCCTAAGTCGTGTTCGTCTCGACTTAATCTTTTTTCTCGTGATCCACTAATCACGGTTAAGTTTTCATGATTATATCTATTTCTCACTGTGTGTTGTAAGTGAACTTTATTTGATCTGTGTCTTTGCGTCCGTCTGCCTGATCTGTGTTGGCCTTTAATGCTTTGATCTTTTCAGATAATATTTTATTATGTCTATACATTCTATGCAGGTAACCTTGTCTGTTCTCTTTTCTTTTGTGAGGCTTGTATCAATATTTTATTTTCAAAAATGTCTAGACGCAACTGTATTTCTATTATTTTAAACATCCTATAATGATCCTGTTTCAATACCCTCCCCCCTTTAAATGATTTATTGTCGTTATAGTTTGTCCAATTTCCTTTCATGGAGCATGCATAAGAGAGGCGACAGATATCAACAGAAAGTTCAAACTCACAAGTCGTAAACAAACTGACAATGCCATGACAATAAATTGAAAAACGACGAAAAAAAAAAAAGAAAAGAAAACAGTACACAAAACACAACAAAGAAAACTAAAGACTGAGCAACACGAACCCAACAACAACACCAAAAACTGTAAAGATGAGTTATTATAAAGCCTGTTTCAATATTTATTGTCATACATGTCTAATTGCTATTGTTTTAATTTCATTTCCAATATCTTTTAATAATGCCTGCATCAATATATTATATCATTAATGTCTAACTGCTATTGTCTTTACAGAATGTTCAACATCCTATCAAGGAGCCTGTATCGACATTTTCAGAACATGTCCGAGCGGCTTCGTACAGAGTTATAGTCACTGTGGTTTCTTAGAAATTTGTTGTTATCGACAACATTATACAAGTACAGGAACCGGAACCGGAACCGGAACCGGAACCGGAAGTCATCAAACGAGTGGTGGAGGTAAATAATGTTTAGGTTACCTTACCTGGCTTTGTCAAAACCTTTTTGGAATTGTGGGTCCTCAATGCTCGTTAACTTTGCACTTTATTTTGCCTTTTAACATTTTTTGACTCGAGTTTGCATTGATGAGTCTTTAGTAGACGAAACGTGCGTCTAGTGTACAAATATTTTATATTTAAACATTTTGAAGATTTAGCTAGTGATAAATTGTAGCACAGTCAGAAATATGATAGTTGTTTTCCAGTCGTTTCGTTGATTGATATAGACTAAGCGTTTGATTTGGTACGTTTTTATGGATGTTTTTTAATTTATAAATGTATGTTGTTATATATTATTTGTCCTCATAAAAAGGAAAACAAAAATCAAATAAAAGTTAAGTGATAAGCAGAAACACCATTTTATTTGCTGATGGAGTGAGAGGGACAGACGGATTTTGAAAAGGCAAACCTTGCCTGGTACTAAGTTTGAAAAATCTTGTTTAAGAGATGATGAAAAAAGATGAATAGTTTGCCCTCACAATGCTTGAAATAGTTGTATACCGCGTGAAATAAATAAATCGGTCGTGTAGCAACTGAGATTGAGCAAAGATTTGAATAGTTTTGTTCAGTTAGGACTGTATTAAACTCCCTGCTAGGAGAACAAAGATAAAAAAAAGTTTAGTTCAGTTAGTACTGTATTGAAACTCCCTGCTAGGAGAACAAAAAATTAAATAGTTTAGTTCAGTTAGGACTGTATTGAAACTCCCTGCTAGGAGAACAAAAAATTAAATAGTTTAGTTCAGTTAGGACTGTATTGAAACTCACTGCTACGAGAACAAAGATTTAAATAGTTAAGTTCAGTTAGGACTGTATTGAAACTCCCTGCTAAGAGGACACAGATTTGGAAAGTTTGGTGCGGGTTAGACTATATTGAAACACAATGCTGGTAGAACAAAGATTAAGAAAATTTGGTTCATGTACCAAGTCAGGAGCCTGTAATTCAGTGGTTGTCGTTTGTTGCTGTGTTACATATTTGTTTTTCGTTATTTTTTTAGTGCATTAATTCGGCCTTTAGTTTTCTCGTTTGAATTGTTCTACATTTGTCATTTCGGGGCCTTGTAAAGCTGACTATGTGTTATGGGCTTTTCCCATTGTTGAAGGCCGTTCGGTGATCTATACTTGTTAATTTCTGTGTCATTTTGTCTCTTTTGCAGAGTCTCATTGGCAATCATGCCACATCTTCTTTTTTTTATAGATATCACTATTAATTGGCTTTGTTAAAAAATTATCACTTGTTTCAGAATAGTAATGAATAAGGGCACCAGTAGTATACAGATGTTTAGAAGGCGTTACTCGATTAGGAGGAGATAAATCAAGGTAACCATATTAGACTGAGGGTGTCACATAAACTCCAAAATGAGCGACACTGGTCGCGTCAACATTTTAAGCGTCAACGGCTATGCATGCATCACTCGCAATGAGAATTTACTCTCAGTCAAAATGTCACAATCGAGTAAAGAACAATATTAGAAGCATATACTGGCATCTTAAGTTCTAAGAACGCTAACACATATCGTTAGTGATTTGTGACACTTTATACTGATATCGGTATCCAATTCGTAATGGTGACCGTAAAACTTATGAAGTGTTGAGTTCATTTGTATTTCCTAACCACTTTTGAAAGCATTTTTTGCTAGTATTATACTTGTCTTTTTTACAGGCTGTTGTCTAACTTCTACTTCGGAATATAAAAGAACACTTAGACTTGCTAGGATATACCTGTTAACCTTGATATCTAAATTTGCTTCGTTTAAATTTTAAGTTTTTTTTACTTCTTACCTATTTTTATACCACACACATCACCGGTATATCCTTGATCATAATGTATTTGACACATACCACGATACATTCTTATAGCACACCTCCCATGCCAAGATGAATGTTCATCATATGGACAAATGCATTGAGGATTCTCAACTAAATAAAAGAATATAATATGTAAGAAGCATACGTCTTTATTTCTATAATGTTTATGCATGTGTTGGAGTCGTTTGAAAGCTAGAAAGACTTGGGTATATTTTCTGAATGTAGTTGTATGAGTGTGTTTGCGTGTGCGCTAGAACACAATAACGATTCTGATATACGAATTTACAAAATATCTTTTAATTATTGCTTAATTTCATAAAAGTTAATTATATTTTTTTTTCAAAATTAAATACTTATTATCTTCTTTATAATATTAAAATTTATATCTTTAACATTTTTAATAGACGTGTTAAATAAATGAATACATTTGACAAACAACAAACGAGAGTCGAGAGACGATAAACATTTTAAAAGGGGTCGTCTCAAAAGAAGTATTTTGAATTTTTCTATTGTTAACATAATTCATTATAATTCATTACGTTAACCCAAATGAAACATGTTAAAGTAAGGATTTTATAATTTCAGTCAATTAAATTGTGCCCTCTTTCTACCAAACCAGCGCGAAGTTCAACAATCTGAATTATTCTCCAGCGCGGATGACGCCACATTGTACCAAGTACTTTATTACATTCAAGTCTGCGAATAGCATGTTCGACATTAACTCTGCATTCTCAAATGCGACGATTTAGTTTCTTGCATTTAGAACGGTCTCTTCTTGTTTTATGTCGCAATTGGTGTCTTTTGTAAGGCGTAATTAATGGATAAGTGTTAGCATATATTTTATCCGCTAATATAAAAAGGTTCTCTGGGAAATCAAGTTGAAGTCCGTATCCTGTTTCTGGCATCGAGTTGAATTGTTGTGCATCATTTTGGTGGCCAAGGAAGCTGCTGCGTACTAGTCGTATGTGATTTTGAATTAAACTGTTCCTGTGGCTCGGTTTGCGGGCGATAAATTGCATGAGATGTACCGTCTAGTGCCGCGACTGCGTTGGCAGTCCTGGCCATCCGCCTTGCAAGGACAACCACTCGTAATTTGACAGCCAATGCAATGGAGAAAATATCTCCCATAACAACGGTACTATACCGTCAACAGTATGTGACACAGTAAATGAAGAAACATCAAATAACACAGACAAAATCGTTACTCGGTTTGCATTTGCACTTAAGCGACTTTAAGAAACCAAATAATGTTTTGTACACAATTGTCAATAATAAAGATATTAAGTAATTTACACAAAACAAATTGTTTTGTTTAGAAATGAAATAGAAAAAAAATCAAACGCCTGGAAAGGAGATACGTCTCGAGTAGACCAACAGCAAGCTGCGGTAATCCGACTCAAATCCCCGCTGTTGAAGCTGTCGCTGATATGGAAAATGAAAACGCATCCGGGGATGAAAACGCTGATGCAAATGAGTCCCCAGAAGAGAACTAACCATCAACTTCCTCACAGAGTAGTCGTCCGTCCATGTCTTCACTGATCAATTGCTCATACACTTCTTTCAGTACAAATAATCATCGTGATAGAGCTGCGGCAGTATTAACCTCTGAAGATGATGATCTATACCACCGCCTCCGAAAAAATCTAAAACTGATAAGAAGAAGGGAAAAAACCCAAGCATCATGGAACTTGTCCGGAAAAACCAGTTGGCTTATGAACGATTCATAAGGAAGCAAGTGCCAACAATTTTTAAGGCTTTTGGCATTGACTCAAAATTTGATTCTGATTCCAATTAAAGTAAAAATAATATCCGAGTATATGACTTGTTTGTTTTTATTAATATATCGCTATGTCATGAAAAAAAAACAAAATATAATACAGACGTTCAAATTCATGATATGTACTTTGTGTCATTTCTCTGAACTGCAAAACATTTTCATCGAGTGAGGAAGCACTGACGGACCCTGGAGTTGGAACTTCCCCTTTTGTCCATTTAAAAAAAAAATTAATTATGTGAACGTTTCATGGTGTTCCAGGATCCCTGGATCCGCACTTGGATAGCAATGATAAAAGTTGTTATTGTAACGTGTAAATCAATAATAATAATTTTGTTCTTTTGAGATGGTCCCTAATTTAAATGTCTCAACTATAGACTCTAAACTCTCAATTGTCAACAAAAGTTATTTATCTAACATGTCTATTAATTGTTTTTATTTAATTGCAAGTTAGAACATACTATCGTCAATATTTTTTTTTCGTTTTTCACATGGTATCTGCTTATCCTTCCATATCACATGAGATCACCTTAGTCAGTAATTTTCTAGTGTATTTAAGGAAACACGTATCTACCGGAAACCAAATGACGTTGATGTTAGCAACTACAGGTGACATTGGGCCAAATCGATACCGCATTGCAACATCTAAAACGTCACGTCCTTTCGTCGTCTTTCATTTTGTTTGTCATGGAGTTTTCAGTTTCTCCTCGACTATTGAGTTTTGAATATCCCCTTAGTATATCCTGATGTGTTTTTTCTACAGTTAACTATTACATTGCTAATACAGGTCCAGGCTGTTCTACCATTTTTAAGAAGTTAACAGAAATTGCCGCTCAATCAGTAAATTGTCTTTTTATACTTATTTGGTTTAAAGTATTTTAAACAACAAACATAGCATAAACAGTGATAAACAAACATAAATTGCTACTGGTCATGAGGTTCAGCAAAAGGCAGGATTCTGCTAAAGTCAACATTTTGACACCAGATTGTACATTTGAATAGCGCACACCAACAGAAGAAAGCCTGATAAACTGATATTTGTTTTTGTTTTTAATTGATTTATTCTTTGTTGCTGAACGTGGATAGAACTGTTGCCCTGCAATCTATTAGGCCGATGGTAATGTTTTCACCCATGACTACGTTGGTGTCGCAAAGTAGTTTTGAATAAGCTCATTACATTTACATCACTGCAGGCTGTACTTTTCAATTTCCTACTCCTTTGATGTTATCATTGCGTCCATATGGCATTGCAGTACCTTGTTCCCTTATCTAGAAATTTTTTCTGTATTTTTGTAAAGCTTATTAAAAATTATTGCTGCTTTACGTTATTTTTAGGGTAATAAATGTTACTATCTTTTATTAAATCCCCGATGGATTCATCAGCTAGGAAGACGATACTTACATGATTATATTCTTAAACTTTCCCGTTGATAGATTATGTTATTTCTTGGAAATTAAGGTTCCAACTCCTTCAGAAAACGTAAGCATTAGAGGAACTTAACTATTATTTAAGAGTCCCTTTGGTCATGTTGAAATTTAATCGATTATATCAAATGATCATAAGAAATACCGTAAATAAAGGCAACAGTAGTATACCGCTGTTCGAAATTCATAAATCGATTGAGAAAAAACAAATCCTGGTTACAAACTAAAACTGAGGGAAACACATCTAATATAAGAGGAAAACTACGACACAACAGAAACAAAACATTAAAATGTAACACACACAGAAACGAACTATAATATAACAATGGCCATTTTCCTGACTTGGTACAGGACATTTTAAGAAAAAAATGGTGGGTTGAACCTGGTTTTGTGGCTAGCCAAACCTCTCACTTTTATGGCAATGTTAAATATAACACTAAAGTGACACCATTACATGACATGAAAACAGTACAACTTTACGGACAGAGAATTACGCAAATAAACAATACAATATATTAAATTTGGACAACGAAACCACAGAAACACTGAAGTGCACAAACAACAAACGACAATGCAACACACACAGAAACAAACTATACGATAACAATTGCCATTTTTCTGACTTGGTACATGACATTTTTAAGAAAAAAATGGTGGGTTGAACCTGGTTTTGTGACTAGCAAAACCTCCCGCTTTTATATCAATGTTAAATATAACATTAAAATGACAACATTACATGACAGGACTACAATACAAATAAATGGGAGAACTTATAGGCCAGAGATACAAACATACGAATAATAGCTAACAAAAGGTACCACGTTTAAAATTAAATACGCAAGACACGCGTTTCGTCCACACAAGACTAACCAGTGACGTTCAGATCAAAAAAGTACGAAAGCCAAAACAAGCACAAAGTTGAAGAGCATTGAGGATCAAAAGTTCCAAAAAGTTGTGCCAAATACGTTTAAGGTTATATGTCTGGGATAAGAAAATCCTTAGTATTTAGAATAATTCATACTGTTGCAAACAGTAAATTTATAAAAATGACTATATAATAGATATACATAATAACACCGAAGTGGTGACTAACCACAGAATAAAAACGTATACATAAAACAACATAGACCAGCACATAAAAATTCACAGCCGAGTTAGCCAAAGAGATGAACGCAAAAAAAGGTGACGTCACATTTGAATTTCTGAAATGTCCCCAAAATAGGATAGAATTAGGATAGAATTCAAGATTTGGTTGATAATACTCATATAACATTTATTAATAACAATGAAAATTACAATACTAATTAATATAAAATGTGGTAGTAATTAGATAATTAATAGTATTATCTAGCTATGTCGGTGCTTATTCTAAATCAAACTGTAAACCAAATATATCGTATAGATCTAGTTGACCCAAACTAAAATCTAATTAATGAACTGGGTGTTTAATTATCTTTATCATAACACACGAATACAACAGAAAAAAATAAGATTTACAACTACAAACGATAAGACATTTGACAAAATCCGATGAGAATAACAAATATAACATCAAAACTAAATACACGAATTTTTGAAAGAAAAGTACTGTTACACGTCTTATAGCAATGCGAATTCGTAAGCGCTTAAGGCATATCTGTAACTTAATTGTCAATATTGAAGAGTGAATAGTATTGAGTGACACTATTTTAAAAAAAGATTTAGATTGTTTGCCATTTCTCACCTCATTGAACATCAATACGTAATTTTGTGCCATGTCGTGCCTCATGGCATCATTATATGTATATGCCACTTCGTACCATATGTAAGATATATATACTATTCTTAAATTGAGAAAAAGCCATACAAAGTTGATAAACTCCTAACGTATTTCACGATTTTTTGGGTTTTTTTTTATTGTTTGGTTTTGAGTGATTTTTGTAGGCAATAATTTTGATGTATTGAGAGAGAACAAATGTTAAGAGTTTTCTGCTCATAGGTACAATGCAAATCTGCAGTTAATTCTTCAATATACATGGAAAAATCAAACAAAATAAAAAAATTTATTTCAACATCTCTTTCCACATATTGTATTTCTTTTTCTATCTGATGTGATTATGACATGATCATGTTTCATTAATACAAAAGACATGCAATTCAAAGAAAGACCCAGTCTTCTATAAACACACAAACCTCTTGGTAAATTTTACGCTTTTAATATTGAATTATTGTATCGTCGTTGTATAACTAATACGTACGGAACTCCTACTCTTCAACCAATTCGTCAAACACTGATAAGAATGACAATTGAGGAACATATCAACACCATACATGTTAAACGAATACCATTAACAATTCAAAACACTGCTATTATTAACGTTTTGTGAAGGGATCATATTAGTGCAACTTAGCATGTATTGTCACTGCACATATAAACGAAATCGTAAACCATATGAATTTTCTAAATTGGAAATGCGTCTTATTTTGTCATCGTGCATTGAATGACAAGCGATTAAACTGAGAATTATGAGTAATATACGGTTAAATTTCAATTCAATGGAAACGAGCATAAAACTTGTACTGAAAGGGTTTCATGAATTAGTTATAAACGTAGCAAACTTAAAAGATTCGAATCATGTTTTTTTTTTCAACGAATTAAGACGACAGTACACATTCAATAATACTTCACAAATGCACGTTTTATATTTTGCATAAATAAAATGTACATTAAATCTTAACTTAAATTCATTTGCCTAATATTTACATGCTGTTATCTTAAATGTGGTTAGATATCACAATAGTATTTGACATATGTTTGTAGCTAATGAAACAAAGATAAACACTATACCTTCAACATGTCTTTCACTCATTTGACTATGCAAGTATTTAGAATAGGTGGCTGTGTATACTGTCATGTTTCTCATTATACATGTTATAAGAATTCTGTTTTGTTCACTTTTGATTGGAAAGTTACTTATTGCAAAGGAAAGTAGAACAGGTATGCTCTTATTATCTAATTAAGTTAACAATATGTTAAAATTTCCAATAAACGGAATGTACAATGAACATGACAGGTAACTTTGTTTGTACCATATCACACACATATATCATAGATCATATGCATGTCAGGGTGAAAAACGTTAGGTATCGTTTCATCAAGCTTGTATCTTATAGGTTGACACGGTTTTATTTTTTTAGAAGAAATAATTATAAATTACTGAATTAAGAGAGTTTCGAATATTTTTTAGTTATCTTTGAAACAAACAAACACCAGCAAAAACAAATCAACAAAAAATCCCCCAAAAAAATTACAAAAAAAAAAATTAATACAAAAACCATAAAAACTGTTAAGTTAAGCAAAAAATCAAATACAAACAAAATTTCAATTAATTTCTGACACAAAACCTTTTTCCCCGTCCGTACAAATATGCTAGAAAAACAAATCAACCATTAGAAAAAATGCTAAGTGAAATAGATCTGTTGGGCAAAATAATGGACAACTATTAAATAGTAGATGCTTTTGTTGGATAATTTAATTGAAATAAAACAGTCGTTTTTTTTTCTCAAAAATATACGTATCAATTAGGATATTTCATCTTATCTTTTTAATCGATGAAAGGAATGTTGCATTTAACTACAACTATTTTTCTTTAAAATTACACATCTGTTATTCATTCCATGAATTTCGAATGGCAGCAATCTCAAGTGTTTATCAAAACCAAGGGACCACCAGAGTTTCTGCACAAAAACATGCTTTACAATTGAACTTCATTACAAAACAGTTTGAAGTGACTTTTTGAACAGTTGTTAACAGTACTGTTAGTCACACATGAATTTTATCGAAAACAAAGAATGTTCCTGCTGTTTAGAATTGAGAATGAAAACGGGGAATGTGTCTAAAAGACAAAAATCCAACTTAAGGTCAGGAAACGGTATAATGCAATAGCCTTTTTCTTTTAGATATGTATTGCTACAGCAGACACAATAATGGATCCACCTATACTGGAACAGTTAACTCCGCAGGAGGAAGCCACACTTGTTTAAACTGGAAAACAGTGAATTCGCCTTATATTCCTTTCCATGAAAATCATAATTTCTGCAGAAATCCAAATGGATTTTCAAAACCTTGGTGTTATACAAATCCCATAGATTTTAAGTTTTATTACTGTGATATTCCAGTTTGTGGTAAGCTATTTTTCAAAAATATTATGTAATTATTGTACACTTTTGTATTGTGGAGTACATCAGGATCCTAGCGAGATAAATTAGCAGGAAATAATCTACAAATAATAAAATAATTCGTGTTGCCTGCATAACAATTTGTATAAACAAACAAACCGATCGATAAAAAGAAATGTCAGACTTGTACAAATAGTAATTTGACAGACAAATACAGCGCTTCGTCTGCATAAAACCTAAAGCGCTCGAAATGAAACAGTTGGAGGGCAAAATTTTTTTTAAACATTGGTTTTATGTACAAATTATCAGCCTGGTATCTTTGAAAAACTTTTACAGAAAACTAATATTATGTCTTAGGTTAAATGTATCGCGGAGGGCATCACAAATTGAACAATAATCACACAAATGTCTCATGAATAAACGAAAAAATAAATATATATCTATATGTCAGTCAACACTGTTATGATCTTGACCCGTTTTTATTTAGATCAATGAAAATTTTTAATAAAAAGCGGTAAGCTTGGCAAGTTTGACAACTTGTTTTTTATACTCCTTTTCTATGTGGTCTTCATGACCATGGTTTTGGCTTTCATTCTTCGACCTATAGTTTGATTGACTCTTTGTCACGTCGTTTAAGGTTTAAGGTGTGTTAGAAATATACATATCCTATATCTGTGTATTTCCCATTTAATATTTATGTTTCTAAGAAACTAAATATTAATTTATGCCACAAAATCCCTACTTGAAGTTGACAAAATTCAAGGTTAACACACAGTTCTTATAAAGGTATATATAATTGTATGAATATAACTAGATGTGGGGCATACAGCAATGACACAACACTACAATAAACGATGAGAATACCAACGGCTACATCTTAAAACATTGGGATAAAAGTTATGTTCATCGCTTCCAAATTATTAAAAGAGAGGCGAAAGATACAAGAGACACATCCAAACTCATAAGTCGAAAATAAACTGACAACACTATGGCTAAAAAAGAAAGAGACCAACAGACAAACAATAGTACACAAAATACAACATAGAAAACTAAAGACTGAGCAACACGAACCCCACCAAAAATTGGGGGTGATCTTAGGTGCTCCGGAAGGGTAAGCAGATTAAATCATAACGATATTATAATTGATCTTCCTTACTTAACACTGAATTTAATGCATTGTTCTCCATAGTATAATCAAGATTTGAAATCCTTAACTTGTATATGTACGTTGAAGTATCATCATCGATTTTATTGTATTCCATCATTTAGTAATTGCTTAGCATTGTCATATATTTTTGGATCCTCCATTACATATGTGATAGTTGATGCTGGTGTTTTTATATAAATGTAGCTAAACGATATTTTGATATGTTTCTTTGTATTGTTTGGCTTTTTTATCAATGTTATATTTATCAATTGTCAAGTGTATGTCAATATTTTAGTAAACATAAACAGGTAATGTCAACTTCAAAAGATAAATGATGCAAATGTTTAAAATCGAAAACAAAAAAACAAGAACAGATATATATTTCTTTTTAGACACTGATTGCTACAATAGAAACAGTAGTGGATCTACATACATTGGAACAATTAACACAACACTGAGTGGTCGAACCTGTTTGAACTGGAAATCTGTAAATTCGCCTTTTGTTTCGTTTCATGAAAACCATAACTTTTGAAGAAATCCAAATAGTTTCTTGATGAAGCCATGGTGTTATACAGATGCTGATAGATATCATTTTGAATTTTGCAATGTTCCTCTTTGTGGTATGATATTTTCTATACACAGATCCTTTATAATGAGCCTATTAATACATTATAACGTCTTGTTATTTTTTTCAAAAACAAATAAATCACAGAAAGTAATGTAATGTTCAACAGTTCAAAAAATGTATAAGTTAACACCTTTATTATTCTCAACGTTGAACCTATATAAGAAGCGTTTTTGTCAACGACGATTTATTTCTGCTTTATTCACTGAAAACCAACACTAATCAGCTTATTTACGTTTTCTTTAAAAAAAAACTGTAGGAATAATTGACAAATATACTGATGAAATTTCAACGCGTTTTGTTTAAAGGCAAAACACTTAAACTGTGACTTATGGATTTAAGGGATTGTTGCGTCGTCTGGTTTTCAAACAAGTCTTAATGAAGAAGAAAACACAAACATTGTTGTATATAGTTTTTTAAACAGATTAGGATGTAGCTTTTTCTTTGCATTCGTTTTCGCAATCCATAACTGGAGTATGTTGAACAAAATTGAGGCAGAACTAACTATATCCAAGTGGTTGGTAGAAAACAATCAAACATATTATTTCTATCTCATTTCCGTTTCAAGTTGTCTATGGAATTCATTAAAACAGATTTCCGCCTTAGATGAAGTTAAGGATGCACGGATAAAATCATATCCGCATACATTCAAATCCCATGCCAGGTTGATTATATTTGCTAGACAAGAAACCTCACATGTTTGTTTATTATCTCATGAAAAATATCACCGAAAACTTGACAGGACAATGTAACAACTGCAAAACTAATTGTTTATGTTACCATCACGTCAAGATTGTGAATCTAATTGAAAAACCATTACGTTTTTTACAAATGTACGAAGTGCAAGAAATATAAGAATATAATATGCCCAAACATAAAAATGATTGAAAAAAACTGTTTTACCTATATCCATATAATCTATTTTATTTTAATTAGTTAAGCTCCTTTTCACAAGTTGCCTTACATATCATATTAAAATATTAAGAGTAGATTGCACGCTTACGACCCTGCTATGGTATACTGAAAGACTATATTAATATAATTATCTTATTCTTGAAGAAACATGTTCTGAACAACCTTGTCACCATGGGTCTACGTGTGTAGAAGACCATGGCGTATTTTCTTGTCTATGTAATCATGGATTTAACGGTGCACAGTGCAATATTGGTCAGTATAAATACATTTGTAGGTAATTTTGGTGAAAATTCCTGTTTCTTCTAACTATCGTTGAATTTTTGTATAAAGTATTACTGCTGGATAACCATAATTTAGAATTCACATGTTTTAATTTATCTATCATATAATTTGTACACGTCTTAACATTATACATAAAATGAAAATATCACGAACATGAACAAACATCTATTTATAATCAAAATGTATTTTAGTCATCAATGTTCGTGCAATTATCTGTTTAACAAAACTAACGAAATAACATAAAGATCGTGTTTACCAAATGATTGCGTTACCAACATTTTCTTAAGGACGTCTTGGAATATTGTGTTGCCACATGTTACCAATAAATATAAACATGTCCGACTGTTGTTTGTGCTTTATATTTGAAGACCTATACTTTATTTATATTCTTTTCAGAATGAGCCATTACTTGTTAATTATGTTCTGTTTTAGATTTGGACGAGTGTGCTAGCAGCCCCTGTCACAATGATGGAACATGTCATGATGGGGCAAATACTTATACGTGTTCCTGTAAAGCTGGGTACACAGGTGTGAATTGTGAAACAAGTATGTATCATTATATTAAACAAATCTAGACGTATACCAAGTCAATTGGGAAAATCAAAATTATATAGAAAAAAAAACAGACATTACTGTGGTAAACGGCAAACTTGTAAAAACGAGTTCATGAAGCACCAAAGAGAAAACGTAAAACACTCCACTGTTCGTTCACAAACCTCCAACTTACATTTCAAGATATCGTTTAAATTCAAACTAGTTTTCTATGTATTTCTTTAAGAAAATGAGATTCATTAAAAACAGCCTTCAATCTATCTATGTCGCATATATTAAGTATGAAAATTATAAAGCAAATATAAACAGTCATCAAAGATACTAAACATAATTTAATACGCAAGACGCAATTTTGTCTTAATAAGACTCGCCAGCTGCGTTCGAATAAATACATTTGGAAGTTGAAAAGTTTTTTAAAACAAAATTTTCACAAAATATGAAAAAATATGTGTAAGGTGTTTTTTGCCCAGTGGTACAGAATTATTAGCACTTCATTTTATGAACAGTCAAGGTATATAAATGACCATATAAATAATAGTGCATACCTGCACATATGTGTGCATAAATATAGAAAGTCTAAAACGTCTTTTTTTTCATTTCTGAAATTTTCCCAGATTTATTTAAATCGATTTTTCAGAGCACATGTTTTTGGTTATTGTCTCATATTTCAAGATTAAATTCAGCTGATTATTCGAACTCATTCTAAAATGCTGTATGAACTATGCCGGTTAGTACAAACACCGATACTATAGTTTTGAATGTCTTTGATTTTTTGTCAGCATGATAAGCACTTTGAGTTTGCTTATAGTTACTGCAACCATTCTTTAACACGGTATATTGATTTTTGCTCTGCTTGTATTGTTGTTCTGTTTACCGTAATTTTGGAATTAAATATCTTTGCAGTAAAAACTCATATTAGACGTGTTTAGCGAACTTCGGTGATGTTGGTATAAAAATATTTAACTCGTAGCATATTCATGTGATAAACCAGAAAATTCTTTTAAATAATTATTCCGAGTAAGGAATTTCGTCAGTGATTGTATCAAGTCAGGAACCTTATCAGTGGTTGTTTAGAGTCAGGAAACTCGTCAGTGAATGTCCCGAGTCAGGAACATCATCAGTAAATATCCAGAGTCAGGAACCTTGTCAGTGCATGTTCCGAGTCAGGAATGTCGTCAGTGAATGTCACGAGTCAGGAATCTTTTCGGTAGTTGTCTTTTGTTATCACGCAATTTTTTTTTATCTCATGTAGGTAAATTGGTGTTGATATGCAATTTTAATATGTGAAATGTAGTAACTATTTTTCTAGACACCTTGCTGTTTTTCAGATTGATATATTGTAAAGACAACTTTCTGTTGTCCAAGACATTATATTGACCTCTGGAAGTCTTTTGATAATCCTTGTGTAAACGTAAAAATGTACTTTTTGTGATTTTAGTTTTGAATTCCTTTGACTGATATTCGTCCGTTTCAATGCAAATCATTTCCTCAAATTAATATTCTAAGTAGAATAAGTGTCGTACAAAACTAGAAGCCCTAGCTACTTAAGCAAACAGAGCCAAGATTCGTCTTTGCTATAAATGTATTTTCTCTCTACTTGTTTTTGTTTATGTTAAAGCTAATCGTGGAATATTAATTCATGATACAGTGAAATAATAAAAAATAAAACGATTATTTCTGAATTATTGGAAGAAAACAATATCATATTCACTGTCAAATCAAACAATTCAACACGATATGCTATGCTAAATATAGGTCCTCTGACTGAAAAAATAGTATCCTTATTTTGAAGTTATATTTGCGCACAACTATTCAATGTTTTCTCAGTACAAATGTTGGGGCATCTTTATAATCGCAAGTTCTACGTGCAACTCTTTATTGCTCTATTTTCATTTTAGATATAGATGGATGTGCAAGTAAACCATGTCGATTTGGAGGTTTATGTCATGATAAAACAAACGGCTACACATGTACTTGTCCATCTGGATTTACTGGAGTAAATTGTGAGAATGGTTAGTATTGAATGTTAACACGTTTATTAAAAAACCGGAAGTAATAAAAAAATTTCTTTGATGTTTTAAAAATAATCAAGATTGACTTGTTGTCATTTAAAATATAATTGTTTCTTCAACTTAACAAACCTATTTTAATTTCAAAGGAGCAGTCGTTAGAAAATATATGGCGAAAAATTATTTAATAGCAACATACATATATAATCAGTTAATATAAGTTAATTTAATCATGTATAGTATTTATCCATATTTAGAATTGAACGAATGTTTAAGCAGCCCTTGTCAGAATAAAGGAACATGTATTAATCAATTCAATGGATACAAATGTCTCTGTCGGAAAGGTGACTCTGGATCATATTGTCAATTTAGTAAGTACTTATACATGTTATATGAAGACTATGGTGAATAAAGTTGTTCTAAGTAAAGAGCCTGATATTTAGTGCTTGTCTTTTTTTCTTTTTTTTTCGTTCAATGTTTTGTTCATAACTCAGGCCGTTAGTTTTCTCGTTTGAATTGTTTTAAATTTTTCCTTTCTGAAACTTTCATAGCTTGCTTTATGATATTTGTTTTTGCTCATTGTTGAAGGCCATACGATGACCTATAGCTGCTAACTTCTACGTTATTTAGTCTTTGATGGAGAGTTATCTTATTGGCAATCATATCACATCTTCTTATTTTTATATTTAGTAATAAATACAAGTAAATTATACATGTAACACATTCAATGTTAGTTTTCAGTACCAGCCATCCGGTGTTTCATTTTAAAGCCATGCAATATTCTCTTTTTTTGTATGCCTGCCAAGATATTAGCGTATTCCTACGCTTACCTGAAAGAGAAAATTGACCAACAGTGAATGCTTATATATTAATGTATTTATCTTAGAGATAGACAAAAAACAGCCAGAAACCCGCTATCGGTTAATGTGGAATCACTTGATATGATAGGTGAACGTATTTTGTCATAAAAGTAATGAAGCTGGTGACACTGATTGAACAAGATATGGTATTCGTTTTCCGAACACATGAGTTAACCTCTGCTTTTTTTTCTTTTATGTTTAGGGGGGAGGGGAAGATTATGTCCCTCAATGCCGTGTTTTCTTTGTAGTTTTGTTTCTTAGTAGTTCTAAGTTTTGTTTGTTACTCTGGTTTTGTTTTCTTGGTCATTATGATTGGTTTTTTTTTTCGTTTCGTTGACATATCAGTATCACTCTTTGTTGAAACAATCAATAAACGATGCATGGAATATAACTAACATTGCACGATGCCCATCTAAATTTGAAGCCTATTTCGAATAAAAAGTATCTCTCGTTAAACCAAATAGTGTTGAGCAGTAGTATAACAGGACAACGACTAATAATACCCCAAACCACCAACATCATATTGA
The DNA here is from genome assembly GCF_021869535.1 of Mytilus californianus. Taxonomy (NCBI): domain Eukaryota; kingdom Metazoa; phylum Mollusca; class Bivalvia; order Mytilida; family Mytilidae; genus Mytilus; species Mytilus californianus. The sequence continues at coordinate 3,361,417 of NW_026262669.1, read as the reverse complement.
AGGGGGAAAATATACAATTAAAAAAACTTAAGAAATATGTTAATGACACATTAAGATCGGCATAATGTGTGTATTTAATACTAAACCACTGACAACGCTTTATTAAAATACAAAACTAATGAGTATAAATTACACTGCCACTTAATCATGTAACATGCTATGTTATTACATTTATTACATCAATATACTATGCATCTGTGGAAAGGCATTACATAAGATTTTTGTTTCAAGGATCTAAAGTATCGGTTCCTCCAACTATAATCATACCAACTGATAGAACTTTGAAAGAGGGAACACCTCTAGCCGAGATATCGTGTCTTGCAGAAGGAATTCCCCCTCCGGATATAAAATGGAGAGCCGTAAACGTATGTACAATTCAAAGCAATCATCATATTTTGTAAATATACATATAACAGTATTAAGCGTCGCCTATTGCTCAAACGTTTCATACATTTTTTGTTGTTTTTGAATACCTCTATATATCTTTTTTTTAACGAACAACCTCATCGTTTAAGTTCGCTTGATGAAAAATCTAAAATTCAACTATCTAAAGAGAAAAATTGTCAGAAACAGTACAGAATGAGTGCTTATCTGTATGCATACATCTAGTTATTTACCCGTATTTTTGTCCATTTAATTGATACGCGTAATTGAAAATTACACTTTATAAATCGTGTGCGTCCGATTGGATTTTCTGGATTTACATTCATCATGGCCTTCATTCTGTTCGAACGCACCAAATATATAGAGAGTTATTTTCACTATCTAAACTATCAGGTTTGGTTAGCTCATAATAGCTTCAGATACTAGTATTGTATCTATTAAAAGAAGGGGAAATGTTTCAAATTGACTTAATTTAATCTCTCAATCGATCTGACTGTCTTTATATACTATTTACCGATCCAGTGCATATCTATATAGATTGATTGATAAATCAAACATTCAACTTACAAAGCTAGTATATCTATACATATAATATATAGCAACAATTATTTGTAGTGTTTTGTTGGCTTATGTTTCTCACTTCACATCTTTAAAATTTGATCAAGTTTGTTCATCTTTGACTTTATTGCTATCTTGGCAAATCTCCCTTTTTATCGACAAATATATACAATTATCGGGGTTTTTTGTCCTTCTTCCTGGTATCCGCACATTTTTTTGACGGTTTTTCAAATCTATTCCAGGCAAACTTGCAGAGAAACACACAACAGATAGCCCATTATTTAATAATACAAAATGTGACATTGGCTGATGGTGGATATTATATGTGTATAGCAACAAACCGAGCCGGGACTGATATAAAAGCTGTCCATGTACATGTTATTGGTATGTTGTTGGTTCTTTTTAAACTTTATAATCTACGCATCATTATATTCCGTAAATTTCTTTGATTATTAGCATATTTATGTTCAAACAAACATTTGCATTTTCTGGGTCGTTCCTTTTCTTTGGTAAATATTTTGTCATTTTTTTATTTATCTTAAAGCAGCATATCTTATTTAGCAGTATGTTTTTGTTATTTCAATACCAAGGTGTGACTCTTTAGAAATACTGTTTCAGTTATCTAGTTGTATTGATAATAATGCTTATATTTGGGAGGAATCAACTTATTATATTATAATATGTTATTTACATGTACTTTGTCACAAAAGTAACTTGCCCTTGAGTGTATTTTTTTCTGTTTTACAGTAGGATGTATTTTCTGTTTTACAGTAGGATTTATTTTCTGTTTTACAGTAGGATGTATTTTCTGTTTTACAGTAGGATGTATTTTCTGTTTTACAGTAGGATGTATTTTCCACTTATGCTGTTTCTTAAAACTTGTTCACATACTAGAGTCGTGATATGTGTGAATGAATGTTTTCCTTTGTCAAAGTAGCAAATTTTGGTGTCCGTCTAAATTGGACGATACCCAATTACTTGGAGTATACATGAAGATTTACTGGGATTTCTAAAACTATTGTGGTTATGGACGACGATCGCAAATCCAAATTTGTCACAACTTTGTGAGAAAGTTTGAAAACAAACCTTGTGGAACAGCTTCTTCTTTAGAATGTCTTCATCAGTGAAAGAACAGATGCAGGGATAATGATGATAATTTGTGAATTTGGTTATCATGGTTATGATTAAAAATCCAAAATCCTGTCAATACTTATCAGTTGCAATAGAGTTTAATTTACCAGTTTTTTGAAAGCATGATCTTGATCTTTTTCTTCAATAATTAGTCGATTAATACTATTTTGGATATAATTGTACGGTCCATCTTCCCGTAATAATTGGGCGTTATTTCGGTTGTGCTCGTTGTATAAACACACAGTCAAGACCAGTCTGATTTGAGACTTAAAATCATAATCCTCTTATTTTGAGAGCTCTATGAACTCTATACGTTTCGGAACACTTTCAACATCTATTAATTATGAATTATAAGATTTATGTGTACGAGCTTAAGAAACAGGTTGAAGAGCGATGCTCGCCGAGCTGTTCTTCTGTTTCGTAGCGAGTTTGTTATTGTGCTGTTTTGTGAACTTGCCTTTTCCTTTGTGACTGAATGACTTCTTCGGCATAAGATGTAAGACTTCATCTTACTCTCTTTACTTACTTAGATTGTTTTCTTTTTAACTTCAGCAAAACATACATTGCATGTAGCCCCAGTGATTACAGCTCCTTCTGAGGTGACAGTGTTTTATTATACAGAAGCTAAATTAGTTTGCAACGTTACAGGATATCCAACCCCTGATGTAAAATGGCTATACAATCATGTATGTAAAATTTGTTTTAATGTTATAAACCATATCTGACTGACACACACTGATAAGGCTTATGTAAAATTACCAATGCGATAAATGTCCATCAGAGACCACAAAAACGTCATCATACGGCCTTCTCTAATGAACACTCATAGTTGCCATGATCTTATCAACCTCATACATCGGTAAAATATACCAGACTTTTAATTTGTTTCGCGAGTATAATCTGTTCACGACGAAGCATGCTAATGAAAACCGTTTATCTAAAATTGCAGATCCCTCCAACCTGATGTATTTCCCCAAACAATTAGCAAGACCTCGACTCGACATCCCCGGTATTTCAATCGTCATATCATTACTGTTTATCGTACAATTGACGCAGATCCGTTTTAGCTTACAACAAACACTACATTTGTATTTACCTATAATATCAATCTAAAGATCATACATTGTTGGCGTAAGTACATCTACAAATAATAAGCATACGTTTTACAAGAAATTAGAATCCTGTTTTTGAAAAGAGGTCTGCATTACAGGACAAAAATGATTCATATACACGAACGTTTATTTTTTTATAATTTAGCAATATAGTTTATTATCACATCATTATTGGTTTCGAATAAATACAAGCAACATATTGCAGGAAGACTACAATGCTACTGGTGACACCTTAATTATATCGACAGTTACAAATGCCACTATCGGACTCTACACTTGTATTGCAACAAACGATGCTGGTACAAGTCAAGCAAAAATAATACTTAAGGTCACCTATGGTAAGAACGTCTGTGTAAAGCTCGTAACGTTTGATTTGAATGAATAATCTGTTCCGAATGAAAGTATGAATCCAACACGTATGACATTAAACTGGGATGTGCAGATGTTACATGTTACTTTTGAATTGTTCAAAATGGGGTCCGTTTCCATTGAAACAGTAACAACTGCTCTTAACTTCCTGAAAATATGCAGAAACTTGAGTTGTGATGCATATCTGTGTATTAAATCTTTAATGGCTTCAAAGTGGATGTCGTTGCTATTGCTCGCAATTACAATTCTAGTTTAAATATGTTACTATTGCAAAATTAAAGTGTATTTACTTGATTCAGTCCGTTTTTTTCTATTTCTCAAACTTCCACAAATAATCGTTGAACTTATATCACACTAGGAATCAGTGATATAAATCTATATACTTTGTATTTAGACAATAAACTTGGAAAAGCAAGTGTAATACTACTTCTTGTTGTGTGATTTATTATAAATTTATGTAATGAAACATTTGATTTCACGAATGAAAGATGTCTTGAAATGATTATATCCGATATTGTTCCTGGATAGGAAGCAATCAACACTTGTATCCGTGAAGTATAATTTTTCTGTAACTATTATACTGTGATCAAGTACAAGTAAACATCGAACAATCACCTTTATCATGTTTCTAGAAATGTAAAAAAAAAACAAATCAGTTGTATATGCAAAATGTTGAAAACTTGATTGTTTAATTGAGAGAAAAAAATACACAAACACACAAATCGACCTGTTCGTGATAACGTGAACACTTTTATTTTTTTAAAGCATCCCCATGTTGTTTTTTCAAAGAAAAGTGTTTAAGTAATGATCATACATAATACATTGTAAAACATAGCATATACCTTGTTGATTGCTAAATGATCATGATTTTAAGTTAACCACCAAAGCATTCTTTTCTAATTATACATTTTTCTCTTGGTTCTTTAAATAACATTATGTTTATTTGAATATTGTTTCGTTATTTCACATAAAATTGTATGAAGTTTCTGATAAACTGATACATTTTTCTATATTATTTTTATAAGATGCACCTACTATAGTGTCTCCACCACTGCCATCTATTAGTCAACCTGGTGATTCTCACAATTATACATGTCTATCTACTGGACACCCTCCTCCGATTATTACATGGAAGTTCAATTCGGTAAGAAGTATCCAGTACTCATGTAGCGTCTTCAAAACGGTACTATAATCGTATACCAGATTAATTTTTTTACCCCAAAAAAATTAAAAAAAACAATAGGTTGAAAAAGGTTGTGTTTTTTAAATCAAGTTCCGAAATTTTTTGAACAAATCTCGATTATCGAATTGATTTTGAAGATCTATTCTCTATTACATTATTTCATTCCTCTTTCAAACATGATCTATAAGGTACTAATGGCAATGTTTCACTTTGAGAATTAAGAGTTTTCAAGTTTCATTCATTATTTAACAATTTTCTGCGAAAACCTTAAAGAAGACACTGTAGAAACCAAAGGGACAATCCAAATTGAAAACATGTAAAAGAGAAACCCACAAAAATATGACAAAAAATGAAAAACGACTAAAAGATAAACAAAAGTCTACAAGAAACTTCAAAAATTAGATAACAAAAACTCCAAGGAAAATTAAAAAAAACGGAAAGTCCCTTATCAAATGGCAAAATCAAAAGCTCAAACGCATCAAACGAATGTAAAACACCTTTCATATTCCTGACTTGGTACTGGCATTTCCTCGTGTTACAAACGGTCAATTAAACTGCTAGCTTAAAGGTAAGTAGATTCTCTTCCGCATATGGTAAGTATCATTTGATGATATCATAATAAAGAAACGAGGACAGGTGTTTGGCTATGACAAGCGGTGAACCTTAAATGGTTAACAAAGAACAGCGACAAACAAGAACATATCTAGAAATAAACACATTTGGCGAAAACAAATATACGAATGGACAAACACCATTTCACAAAATGTTACACTTGAAAAGTGGAACCCTAACAAAAGTGACTGATAAAAAGTATCAGTTTATTATTCATCAGAGCTAATCCATACGTATACGTATAACATTGCAATTTAAGTTTTGAAAAATATATATATATACGATTTCTATACGCATAACACGTGTTTCTGTGATAACCTTAAACAGGTAGGACCAAAACCAACAATGTTTACTGTATTATATGCTTCAGAGCATAAACACCGAAATGAACTGACCAAATCGTCTCAGATCAATTTTGCATTAAAAGTTGAAACAACAGTTTTAGAACAGCTACATCATTTACAAAATGTTATAAAAAAAATGATTGAATCATAACACCATTTACAAACTTGTCTATTGTGTTGAAAACTGTATGCTACCTTCTAGTTACATTTTAGTTGGTTTTTTCTTTATGTCGTTGGGTTGCTGAATCTTATTGACGTAAAGCCCACGTCTCCTTCAATTTCGAACTTTATTTGATCTTTGAAACTTTTTGATTAGAGCGTCACTGATAAGTCTTTTATTGGCTTCAAATTTAGTTGTCCTTTTTTAGGCTATGTCAGGGGGAACAATGGACAGATATCATCAAAACCAAATGATGGTAGATATATCCATAGCAAATCAGGATAAAGTTAATATTCTACTATTGCAATTCATGATATAATTAACAATTTACTATAGATTCTGCATTACAGTAAAAATGAATATATATTTTTGCAGTTTTTTCATCAGTCATCGAGTTTACCACGCCATGTAAAGTTTGACAATGGTACAATTTTGCAGTTGGTCAACATGCAGGCATCTGGTTTACTATCGTGTACAGCTACAAATGAGTTTGGTACAGAGTCAGCATCAGCACATGTTATTGTTGAGCAATGTATGTTTTTAATTTCATCATACAGTTAAAGAAAGTCAAAATATTCCAAGAGGATAATCAAATTCATAAGCTGACAATGCAATGGTCAAAAACAAAAGAGGACCAAAAGATAAATAGTATACAAAACACAATATACAAAAAAAACTGGAGTTGATCAGAGGTGCTTATCCTGCTTCACATATGATTGAGACTACTCCCATGCATGTCACTATTAGAGATTACTCGAGACAGGAAACTTCATTTTTTTTAACAAACAAAAACATATGGCATGATAGGCAAGTCATCATTTGCTCCTGAATATTAAGCATAATTTACCTTCGATAAGGCATATTTCTTAATTTTTAATGTCAAAAAACAACTGTTTCGTAATTCGTGGTCATACATTTAGCTTACTCTACCGGTCTAGCTTTGTTTGGACAATTACTTCGGGTAATTTCTCTTGGTTTGTATACACGGACTTCAAATTATAGGAATATGTATGTATTATCTAAGGGAAAGAAAAGCCTTTCCCTTATATGATACATTGAAAATTTTCAGCATGCGAGATATTTTGGATTGACAACCATGATAAGTATATCAATTTGACTAATTGTGTCAAAGTGTTAGGTAACAGTAAATAAAGGTGTCATTCAAATAGTTCATCCAAGAAATAAGGTTTCCGTTTATCTTCTGGCTATAATGGATGTATAAATGAATAGACTTATCGTTTCTTTTTCTACAAAACGCGGCAGGAAAAGTCCTGCGTGCGATAAATTCGTTATACGGTTCACGAATGACCCCCTACGGACCATAGAGGGTGAGAAAATACATAGGATATTCGGCCTTCGGCCTCAACCCTTATGGATTTTATTAACCCTCTATGGATCCGTAGGGGGTCAGTAGCGAACCATATAACTTATAATGTTCGGTCAAACTGGGGCGTTGGTTCGGATGCCCTCGTGCAGGAAGATTGTAAAACTTTCTGTAGATAAATAACCCTTCATGTATGTGGTCAATTACAATTTCAATCCCCCTTTTCTAATCCAACATACTTTCAGTTATCACTGGCAGTTGACATTCCCTTCCTTCATGATGTTCTATCAACTTTGCTGGACCTACCAATTGTATTTATTGCTAACTCTTCAAGTTGAATGCCCATGAAATGTTTACCATTGTCCTGTAGTTTTAAGCATTGATTTTAAGAAACACGAAAATTTAAAGGAAATTTTTAAAATTATTTTGTTTTTCAGCAACAGATGTCATTGGTTAAGATAACGGTTACGTGTCAACTAATGGTCTACTAAAGATATTCTATCATCGTACCTACGTGTTTTGAAAATCCGATTCAGATCTGGTCTTCTTCACAAAAGATGCTCTAATGTTTAGATATCCATTATTATGTGCATGCATGTGCTTTATTTTTTTTTTCAATAAAAAACTTAAAGTTGATGATGAATTTTGAATTAAACTTATTATTTAATATTAACATAACCAACAACAGTAAGGCAAAGTAAAGTCTTTTACAGATCGTGTGAGAAATTAACAACAGAAATATTTCATATATTCTTTTTGTTAAAATATATATATTATCACGATGCTCTTACAACGTGTTGTGTTAGAGGTTCTTTAAAGTTGAAAACACAAACTTGCCATTTCTGCCTTGATATTTATATGTGTTTACGTTTTAGAAGAATAGAAAAGATTGATTATTTATTGAAAAATCATGTGCTACACATCAGTACACAAATTTTAAAAAACCATTTTAGGAATAATTCCAAAGGAGATAATATACTTATAAAATATTTTAAAGAACATAGTTAAACTATCTCGCCTTTTTCCATTAAAAATATAAACACAAACCAATTTGCTTTTTTAATTGAAAAATAAAAAAAAAACATTTTGAATGTTAGCTAATACTATGTTGGACCTTCTGTTTAGTACATTCTAGAACTCGAAAGATGCCTTTTTTCATTTGAATACGCTATGATATTAGTACACACATTGAGTCTTGAATTCAAAGTAAGTTTTTGAATTTTTCTAAATGAAGACAGAATTGTCAATTTATTTACAACTAGGTGGAACTGTTTCATTGGATTAGAATTAATGTCTCTCTAGCACCTGTAGAAGTCACTCTAGTTAACAAAAAGGCCAATCAAATACACAAAAGACAAACATGCAATGTTTATATAAAAATTAACAAACATAATTTGTCTCCAAATGAAGGACAGCAAAAAGTTAGGGGAAGCTAAACCTGAACTTGTTATATCTTTAAACATACAGCCATACCAAAAACCAGTCAACGATGACTTCTTTTTTCATATTAAGTAGAACTTTATATAACATATATGCCACTGTCGTCATCCTTCACCTGATCATTATAAAATGTGGAGCTACTTTTACTCTTCATTAAATATAAAGATGAGAGAAGGAACTCCGCCTCATTGATAAGTATCCTAGGTAAAATTCAGGCTCGCCTTACTAACATTTATCCAAGTCTTACAGAGTTAGGTCAAAAGAAAATACATTTACAGCAACAAAATATGGAGGCTATCTTTATGCACAGTTAGCTCATCTGATCTGAAAAAAGAAATTAACAGAAAAATTTTGTAGATTAAAACTCATCTTAGTCATAATCAAACGGCTTCTATAGTTTCAGTCATTTTGAGCTGTTCTCAAAAGACTTCGAAATTTCTACACTATGACCGATGTGTATGGCTTAAATACTTGTGCCAGTTCTGACCTTCAGATTAGTTGAGGTATAAAGAATTAATTCGGACCGCTAAGAAAGAATATTACTTACCTTGAACAAAATAGTTCCTACGCATAGCAGTTTCTAATGTGAAATTTTTGTATAATATTGGTATCAAATGATTGATTCAGGACTTGTGATCACTGTAGAACTCTTGTTAACAGTTTCATTCCAACAATAAAACAAATATATGAAATTAAGACAGGAACGCATATTTGTCTTCTTGCTAAGATCAGAAGTACATGTTTTTGTGCTACCAAAATTCCGGAAACTAAATGCTCTAATATGCAATAAAAGGTTTAATGCCAACACAGGTAATTGTATAATTTGGACATGAAACTTTGTTATAAATTAAGACAAAATAGCTAAGAATTCTTGAAGTTGCAGAAGATAGCATAGAAAGCAACCAGGCTATGATAAAGTGGAGATTAAAGGCAGATGGAACAGTTTAGATCATGTATGTTATATAATAGTTCTGAGGGGTTATAAATGATCTAAACTTTGCGAAAAAAAGGTTATACATCAAACTTTACAGGAACAATTTGCATAGACACATGGAAATACTTTACAATAAACGTATATAAATTTACAATATGAAATTATTCCGATAAACAGTACAGATTTGTTTTCACTTTACAAAATCAGTTTTAGGCTTTGTCTTGAGCACACACATTGTATTTCTCACACATATAAGACATGCCACCGGGCTTAACACGTTGCAGTGCTTTCATCAGTGTAAACACCATCGGAGCTCCACTTGTTGTTTTCCATTTGTGTAATATATAGTCAATGTGACTGTACATATCTTTTGGATAATTGTACATGCATGGCTGCCTCTACATCCTCTACCATAGGTCCCAACTCAATTCCAAGGTGTATAACTCAATTTCCAATGTATGTTGGTAGAGATCTCTTATAACGTCATTCAAAACCGGGCTTTGTAGGCAACTTTCAGATGTTTCTTAAATAATAATTTTACTTACAATTTAAACTTTTTACCTATACTAGTCATCAAAAGAAATGATACACGGCAATGTATTTTCCATATATAATGAAATAAGATACACTGCACCAAGTTAGATAATTGCCCAATTGATTTAATATTAACAGAGTGTTATTTTCTTAAAAAAACGATTTAAGGCAAATATGCGAATTTTATTTTTAAATTTTTGTTATTTCTAAAATCGTATTTTTACTAAAAAATTCAGAAATCGAGTTTATAACTTTTACTTAAACATGGTTTGCTTAAAAGTTTAAAACCCTTCGCAGATATTTGAATACTTTACTCTCATCTTCGAAATTAAGTGCCGACTTTTGTCGTCATTTTCCTCAAAATAAATTTGACCACTGTGTTCAATAACACGGTATTTTCTCACTTTCCAATTCTTTTAATCATATGGAATTGTTTTGCAAATGAATGTTTTTCATTGGATAATTTAACAGTTTTTCCTATTTACTATATTAAATGATAAATTGGAGTTCAAACTAGTGTATCGTTACTTTTGTTGACTACTATATAATTACTTTTTTTTTTTTTCGTCGTCATATTCAATACTCTCAACTGCATATATAATTTTCAATATATTTTCATCGGATTTTTAAATACAGAATGTCATTACAAACTCATGTTTATCTACATATTGGTCAACATTTGATATCATAAGACTGCTGTCATTTATCAAATATTTTAATTTTTCAACAAAACATTCAAAACAAAAAAGTTTTTTTATTTTAATGCGGCAATTTTCTTTAATGCAAATCAATCATATAACTAAATGTTTTGCTTTATTGGTGTTTACCTTACGCCCAGTGGGAAATATTTTATGCATGTCAGGACGAGAACGAGGTAACAATGAATACAATAGGTGGGTTCGATCACTTATGCCGACTTGTAAGATGGACAGAAAATTTGAATTGCCACCGCGAAATGAGAGTATATTGCTGCTCACAAGGAAGCTATTAAGCCAAGAGTTCCAAATGGTGAAGTTGAAATCATCCCTTCGTAGTAAATGTTACGGACGCCATCACGAGTTGGTTGACCGTTATGGAATAACCGTTTCACAGATGATATCAGATATGTTCCTTATGTCGTAACTACAATACCCTTCCCTTTTCACGAATGTGACTTAGCGAATTAGACTATTTACCGGATTTGTAATAACATAAGCAACACGACGGGTGTCACATGTGGAGCAGGATCTGCTTACCCTTCCGGAGCACCTGAGATCACCCCCAGTTTTTGGTGGGGTTCGTGTTGCTTAGTCTTTAGTTTTCTATGTTGTGTCATCTGTACTATTATTTGTCTGTTTGTCTTTTTATTTTTGACCATGGCGTTGTCAGTTTGTTTTCGATCTATGAGTTTGACTGTCCCTCTGGTATCTTTCGTCTCTCTTTTGAATAAGGTCAGAAATCTAAACTTGCAACGAGCTCCTACGGACCCGTATAAAGTTGCTGCAAGGGTTCGTGGCGTGAAGTGTGTTTAGCACTCTTTATACATGATGTCAATTAGTTTTACATTGTTATATGTCCTATTTTGAAAAACAAATGGAGATAGATAAAATTGAGAATGGAAATGGGGAATGTGTCAAAGAGACAACCCGACCAAAGAGCAGAAAACAGCCGAAGGCCACCAATGGGTCTTCAATACAGCGAGAAAATCTCGCATCCGGAAGCGTGCTTCAGCTGGAAACAAAAATATGTACTAGTTCAGTGATAATGGACATCATACTAAACTCTGAAATATATAAAAGAAACAAAAATTAAAAATCATACAAGACTAAGAAATGCCAGAGGCTCCTGACTTGGGACAGGCGCAAAAATACGGCGGGGCTATATATTTGATACCAAGGTGCAATGGTATATCTCCATTTCTATCTATAAAATGATTTTGCTACTTTCTACGATTTTTTGTTCAGAACTAGACTGTACTATCTCTACACTTCCAATGAATTATAGTTGCTTATTTATCTAGTTAAACACCAGAAGTTCAAAGACAAATTGTTTGATAGTATTGATGTCCACTTTTGCCAAGTATTTTTTTCTGTAAAATATTTGTTATTATATATAGTTATCTAATTTGAACTATGATGAAATTATGTGCATGTTTGAACTCAATCTATATTTTTTAACAGTGTGAGTCTAAATATCAACTTGATCAGTAGTTATTGCAGGACATTGTAAAACATTCTTTGTTTATATGTTATTGGTTTATCTTTTGTGTTCAAACTTTATGCCAACCGGAGGTGAATGACCATTATGGAATATATGTTTCAAAGATGACAACGGATATGTTCCTACTGTTGTAACCACAATCATGTCCTTTATTCTTCGAATGTGACCTACCAAAATAGACTTATCACCGGTTTTTACTAGTATGAACAACACGACGGGTGCCACATGTGTGACATGATCTGCTTTCCTGGAGCACCTGAGATCACCCCTTTTCTGTTAGGGTTAATGTTGCTCTAGTTTTAGTTTTCTATGTTGTGTTTTGTGTACTTTGTTTTAAAATTTACAGCTCATTTCTTGTCGAGTTTCAAACGGTATTGAAAGTTATGAATTTATTAATATAAACTTGATATTTTGTTTGTCGTTGATGCTTAATTTGGCTTTATGTACGTTTAAAAAATAGCCATATAAATCTTAAAACGAATTTGTCTTTCGAAGTTTTTAGTTTTCCCATGGCATTTTCAGTTTGTTATTATACTCAAGAGTTTGAATATTCTTTTTGTATTTTTCACTTTTTTTTCACTGAAATACTGATCTCTGGTACTAGCCTATTAGGTCACTACAGGGTTTCAAAATTACAACTTTCCGTATTTTTCAAGTCAAACACACACTCTTTGGGAATCCTTGTCAATTTCCTACTCAAATTATTTTCCCATATGGGCTTAGATTTAAATCTGTTGTCCGTATCTTTAACGCGCTTGATTGCCCAACGTTGATGAATTAATGCACATCAAATGCACAGCGGCGTGTCAAGTTAAAAGTAGTATTTCTATAATCATTGGTACTGGAACACTTTCTGTATCTCTGTACAAACTTTATCTGAAGCTATTCTCTGTACAATTTACTCATTGGAATTCGTTTTAAGATTTATATGGCTATTTTTTAAACGTACATAAAGCCAAGTTAAGCATCAACGACAAACAAAATATCAAGTTTATATTAATAAATTCATAACGTTCAATACCGTTTGAAACTCGACAAGAAATGAGCTGTAAATTTTAAAACAACCCGGATGTTCTGTTCTAGGACGGCTTTGTCAGGCTTGTTTGACCTGCCACGTTCTGTGTCTATCTCCCGATTTTCAAAGACCATAACTCAGGAACTTCAAAAGCGAAAGTCAATATTAAACGTGACGTCTATTTATTTGATCAGTTGAACATATCGAACATGACCTACATTTTGTCATCAATAACAATATAATATATATTATTATGTATGGAAAGCATTAGTTGTGAACATTTCACAAGTTGTCTAATGGTAACATGCCTGCAAGCCCGCCGCCCGCCCTTTGATCATTACAGTTATTGAATAAACACGTGTTCAGCATTACTTTATTTGCTTTTACCTATTTTACGCATTAACAAATCTGGTATAGCAACGTTTTCCAGAAAGCCTATGTTCAAAGTTTAGAATTTAATTTTATTTATCTAAGTTTTATAGTAGATTTTGGAAATGTACACTTTCATTTAATGCTGAATTTAAACCAAACTCTGCTTATCCTTCCGGACACATGAGTTCACACCTTCTTTTTGATGATGTTGCTCAGTCTTTAGTTGTCTATGTTGTGTATTTTGGACTGTTGTTTGTCTTTAAATCGATTATCTTTTCTTCCAGAGCATCGTTAGTTTTTTTTTAATTATGAACTTGAATATCCTTTAAGTATCTTTCTCCTCTCTTTTTCAAATTGCTTTCATAAAATTAGTCTTATTTCAGAATAGCACATACATTATGTTAGGGAGGAGGAATTACTTTTATTAAGTCTTCGTTGAATCGTAGATGTTTGCCTTCTTGGTCACTTATTTATAGAGTAATATAATTGAAAGTCTATAGTGTAGATAGTGATATTAACCTGTGAAAATGGTAATGATGATAATGAAAGTAATTAGTCTTTATACATGTTATAAATAAACACTAAAAATTACGGTCATTATGTCATCTACATATCGCCCGGTAAACTCATGTCCATCGCTTCACCTTGTGCCAAGTATATTGTTTTAGTCATACAACTCCAACCTTTAGTAACAATGTTGTGTGTAACACCGCACTTAAGTAATATCAAAATTGAACAAATGCCAATGAATATTTGGCTAGAGGTTACATGCTAGTATACCGAAAATTAATTTCAGGTGTCTTCATAAAAAAATTCGGACCATATACCGGCATAACAATGTTTTACATAAGTGAACTTGGTAAGTAGAGAATTTTTCTCCTTTATCCACATGAGGAGAAGGATCTGATTACCCTTCCGAAGCTCACGGGTTGTGTTGCTCAGTTTCTAGCTTATTGTTATGTTGTGTTTTGAAGACTGTCTGTCATTTTGGTTTTTTTTTCTCGGCTTTTACTATGGCAGTGTCAGTTCGTGTTATTATATACATGTTTTTGACACAAGGTTTCGTTTAATGTCAGAATGTGGCCATTCCAAAAAGGAAACATGTAAAATACATAAGTGAAGGTACGATGGACAATACGGCAATGTTTTGGTTCCTTAAATCCAAAATGAAAAAGCATGTTTCAGATGTTTATAATATATTAATCTGCTATAAATAGGAATATATTTGTCTAAAGTCTGCTATACACATTTTCCCTTGCATTTTATTAAAATTAGTGAAAACTGTCAAAAGGATCTCATTATTATTGTGAATATAACGGTACGCAAACATAATTATTCAATCAACAATTTATACTTTAAAAAAAAACGTCATTACAAATTGAATATAAAACAGAAGTGCGTGAAGCTGTTATTAATCGAACAACTTTTCAGTGTCAATTTGAATGTTCGTTTCAGTCATCTTCATAAGTTCACTTGACGTCGCGTCCTCGGATACTTCCCTCCTCAGACAAGTATATAAATACTTTGAATCAATTGTTTGTTGTCTTCCGCCTATAATTATAAAATATCTTTTAGTCATTGACAAATAACGTTTTTACATTTTCATAATTTCATAAATTATTATGATACTAGTTAAAGTTGAATTACAAATTAGAAGACTATAAATATAATGATGTGGTCTTATATCATTTCCATAACAACATATGACAATATATTCGTTTACTTTATAGGAACAAAGTCGCGTTTTGTTTTGGAAGACCGTGCTATTCATACAGTTGTGTATACACCTTTGTCAGTTCCACATAAAATACGATAAGTGTTGCAAATTGTAATTGATTATCTGAAGTGGAAGAGATGTGGTATAATAATCATTGACATTACATAAGATTCCGATATAAGTACCATATCAATCCGCTGAACTGTTAGGTGCTGTTCCGTGTCAGACTCAATATTGGCAATGCAAAACAAAAACAGATATCTCTAGAAAAATACGTTAATAAGTATAAATTTTGGTTAGCAAAATTGTAGAATATAGGGATTATTTACAATATGATAACAAATTCAATCGCATTATTGAAAAATACCCTTTTGTCGAGAGGTTCTTAAACCCTTGCCGCTTGGCATGTTCATTTTCATTTTATATTTTTTTTGAAATGGAGGTAATATTATACAAACATTTATAGTACATACCAGTTATGATACTAACAATTATTCCAATACAAACACAGATAACAACACTAATGGGGGTATACCAGACATACGATATTTTGTAAATCCATAATATATCAGGTCTGAAAAGAAAGAAAAAAGAAAAGAACAATAAGTTTTTATTCAATTGATAATATTCGGTTAAAGATTTAATATTCAGATCGATGCAATATAGTGTTCATGAATCATACCAAGATATTATTCTAGAGATCTAAAATGACTTGTTTTTTTAAATCCTTTTATCCCATTTTAATTCTGTCAAAATTTTAAAATACTAATTGCATTTAATTCAATACTGTTGTGATCAATCAAGTTACTACCAACAGTCTGTGCACCCTACGGAAATGAAATTCGAAGCATTATTGTAATTGCACTACGCTATACTAGTAAATTGATGGTATTTGTTCTTATGTTTTGAATAAACTGCAGGTCTAACAAGTATAAGTTCATTAAGTAAACAACTTGCTTTAACAGAAACTTCACAAGATCAGAACGTGTTTCAATGAAATGTAACAAGAAGCAGTCATTAGCGATGTTTTCGTTTTTCATGCCTCCACTTACACCCTTATAAATATTTGATTTAAAACTATTTGGCATTTTTGTAAATATGAAGATTAAATATGTTCATACATTTGTAAAGGAACTGTCGTAGAACTAGTTCCGTTAGTGATAGTAATGGTCTGCAATAACCCTGTTGTATTTCCACAGTTATAAACCGGCCCAAGTTGAAGAAAAGGCGATCTTTTCTTTTCAAATACAGCACCAAAAGCAATCCATAGGACAACGGAAAACGATACTAACCATCCTACCAAAGCACCCTAAAAAATACAATGTTTTAGAACGTTTGGCAAATTTGTTTAGCCACCTCGCGTTGACGATATAATGCCAACTTTTTAATTTCACTCCCCTTACAGTATAAAATGAGACTATGAATCCCAATTAAATATGATATAACAGAAAATGCATTGTCGTCACAAAGAAGTGTTATTCGCAACAACCAAACTTAAATTTTGTATAGAAAGCTTCGAAGAAATGTTGGAGTTTGGAATAAGTTAACTTGAAAATGTGAATTGATTAATGACACTTTGCTTGCAGCGTCTATTGAATTAAATACTGGATACAGCTCTGTTATTACATATTTCATTCTCCTTTTGAAAAAAAGCTTGCTTTTCTAATCTTTGTATCTTTCAGAGCTAACCTGTTAAATAAAACATTTCTACATCTACATGAAACGAACAGAAGAATTATATATACCTTGTAATTAGCACACCTAAATGTTGCTCCCAAAATAAACATCCCAACAACGGGTCCATTAATGCAACCAAACGTCGCCTGAGTCACTTGTAATATCGGTCCACCAGTGTGTAATATAATGTAAGCAATACCAATGGCTAAACCACCGTATAAAATCACTGTAATAAAAACAATTGGATACATATGGGAATGTCATGTGACAAATGAATATAATTCCTCCTCCCCCAAAGAAAACACCATGCCGTGTATCACAAAATATATGGCAAAAAAATATTTATGAAATGAAAACATTTTTAAGAATTTCAGTGATGAATAAAGAAAAACAACACACCTATGCTTTCATCGAGCATTTAGAACTGTATTTAACATCGACACGTGGTTAAGGGAGCACATAAGGGTTGAGATTACATAAAATACTTTAACACATTTGCATATACATGTGCCTTTTACGGTATCATGTCATTTCTTGATGTTGTTGTTGTTAGAAGAATTCGATATTTTGTTTTGTTTTGTTCTGTTTTTAATGGTTTGTTCCTCTTTCTTCTTTATAAGATTGCTTGTTTAAACTTAGAACGCCAGTGAAGTCTACGTTCCGCTATATAGATGATGTTCTCTCACTAAATAATACAAAATTTGGTGACTATGTTGAACGAATCTATCCCATCGAACTAGAGATAAAGGATACTACAAATACAGTTAAGTCTGCCTCATATCTTGAAATTGACAATGAGGGTCGGTTGAAAACAAAAACTTTACGACAAAAGAGATGATTTCAGCTTCCCAATTGTGAACTTTCCATTTCTATGTAGCAACATTCCAGCAGCGCCTGCATACGGAGTATATTTCTCCCAATTGATACGATATTCCCGGGCTTGTGTTTCCTATCATGATTTCCTTGATAGAGGATTGCTGCTCACAAGGAAGCTATTAAACCAAGAGTTCCAAATGGTGAAGTTGAAGTCATTCCTTCGTAAATTTTACGGACGCCATCACGAGTTGGTTGACCGTTATGGAATAACCGTTTCACAGATGATATCGGATATGTTCCTTAGGTCGTAACTACAATACACTCTCTTTTCACGAATGTGACTTACCAAATTAGACTATTTACCGGATTTGTAATAACATAAGCAACACGAAGGGTGCCACATGTGGAGTAGGATCTGCTTAACCTTCCGGAGCACCTGAGATCACTCCCAGTTTTTGGTGGGGTTCGTGTTGCTTAGTCTTTGGTTTTCTATGTTGTGTAATCTGTACTATTATTTGTCTGTTTGTCTTTTTATTTTTGGCCATGGCGTTGTCAGTTTGTTTTCGATCTACGAGTTTGACTGTCCCTCTGGTATCTTTCGTCCCTCTTTTATGTTTATTGGTTGTTAATTTTTTAAGATTTTTAATTGAGTAATATATTTGTATTCCACATCATTTATTCGGCATATGTAACCAAAATCAACATTTATTTAAGTACTGTGGATTCATTATTATTCATACCTAAGCATTTACCAATCAAAAGTGTCTTTCCATCAGACACTGTCGGGATAATTGGTTTCAGAAAATCTTCCCATGTAATTATTGGAAGGCTGTTCAATCCAGAAGAGAGAGTGCTAAACACGTTAAAGAAAAGTTGACATTGAGATAAACACAAACCAACGATATAGTCTTGCCAAAGGGATATATTGAATTTGTATATGTACTTGTAGTCGATGACAATTACAAATTAACAGACGACAGAAGGCTGATGACTTGTTATTTATATTTCCGTTATGATTTCCTATCCTATTGCTTTTTCAAAAACAATTTAAAAAAACTGTTTTAGTGTAATTCTATCAATATCCTAATCAATTCAGGAGAATCACATTTATATCTAGTATGTTAAACATAACTATTTCCACCAATTCCATAGATATGTTCCAAGCTTCTAAATAAAGGCAACAGTAGTATACCGGTGTTCAAAAGTCATAAATCGATTAAGGGAAAAAAATCTAAGACGCATGGTTTATTTCAGTTCTATTAAACATAAATGCATATAACTGCATAGAAGAAAATGACTATCACAAGTGCGTTACTTATTTGATATGCACTAGCTCTCGTGTTATACAATACCTTATTGTTGCACTGAACAGCGCAGCTAGAAATAATCCTGGAAGGCCTGGGACTTCTTCAAATATATTCATTACAAAGTATGGTAAAATCTACAAAATTACGTCATGCTATGGATAGGAGTGATGTAAAACACCAAATAAAGTATACTGATTAACATATTAGAGCGTGTTTTTTTTCAATGATGTTCAATGTTTGTGATCGGTAGGCGCATAAATACTCCATATCCTGAATCTTGCTGTATAGATACATTTGAGTGAGGTTCCAAAGGTGTCCTTTCTAAGTGGCTACGATGAAGGCTTAATCTAAGAAGACTATACGAATGCAGTATAGTCTTTTTAAGTGTTTTACTTCCGTTTTAAAATTATGTTTGACTATTTATTAAACGGCAGGACTTAATTCAATATTCAATAACATTTTGGACTCGGTTATACCTATGGTCAATCTCGGATATATCAGGCTTTTAAACATTTTCATTTGTTTTGGAAATTCAAAATAGGTTTTCATAAACTTTCGAGTCAGGAACTAAGGTCATTTGTTTTTTCCATTATGTATATTTGGTGTGTACTGCAGATCATTTATAGTTTATTTTAATTACATTCAAAAGAATTTCCCATGTTGATTGGGAGCATTGCCTATTAAATAAAGACTTGTGTTTTATCCTCTAGATTTTTTTTTCTATTTAGTTTTTTTTTTGTCGATGAGTAACGGTCTCACTGACATATACCACACATCTTCTTTTTCATATAGTCTATATTTATTATACCTGATTTGGACTTTTGATCATTTTGCTTTTTAATGGATCACATCCTCTTTCATAGAAGTAAGAAAATGCCATTAAACCAAGCGTACACGTCGAAGTCCAAAACACAATAAATCCAGGTATGGTGGATCTAACAGACCTGGTTTACACATCATATACATGGTATAAACATATTGCTATCAGTAATTATTTCAAAAGTGCTGTTTTATTTGCTTTCATTTAATTTGTGGGTTCTCACCAATAAAGAGCTACTCTGACCTAGCCCTAACCCTTAATATAACATTAACCTATTATCAAACCTACATGAAGCAATACAGCTTACCCGAAATATAATAACCTTAGCATCTAACAAAGCCCAACCTTTAACACACCCGTATTTATACTGTAGATGCACCCGGTCTTTTTGGAATTCGGTCGATTCCCATAGCTTTAACCTTTATTTGTATCTTCTTGATTGATTGGTGATATTTGTACATCGTTGAACTTCTGCAGACTCTAACGTTATCCGAACCATAACCTTAAACTGAACCTTAACTATAAGGTACAGGAATTCATAAAGTAAATGAAGACTATGTTAGTATCACCAATATAGGAACACTTGACAGTCCGTTGTGGTATTAAAGTACAAACACAAATTAAGGCATAATCACTTCATTTGCACTTAGACAATCCTGATGAATGTGTAGTAACACCTATCTTACCTCCTATACATTTCTAGGAACATCATTGGTTAAAAGCGACCGCGTGGAGACCGTGTATATTTCATATAGGAATAGAAGGCGTGGTTTATTTAAATACACGGTTAGTAGTGGTGTTACGTCCCTTTATAAAAACAACATGACTTTAAGACAAAATCTGAAACGCTTCGCCCGGACAACAGACGAAGAAATTGTAATGCAATATTGAAATAAATGCAGAAAAACATTAAAAGTTAACAAGTTGTTATTGTTGGCATTTGTTGTTGTATAGACCAATGGAAGTATAGGTTCTTTATATTAAAGACTTGATCACTTTGATAGGCCACTAGTCGAAATACCACTTGTGAAGATAGTCGGTAAGATAAATGCGTTACACAGTGTGATATTGACCTAATACGATATATATGGGGTCAGTAAATTCCATATGGGGTTCGAGCTTCGCTCTCAGCACATATTGAATTTACAGACCCCCATACATATCGTATTAGGTCACTAGCACACTATGTAACTAATAATAAATATCAAGCTAGTAAATAATGCCCCTATTAAATCAAGATTACCTTTTAGATATTGATGTATTCTTACATGACAAAATCCTTTGTACAATAAGTTGACTGTACCCAAGAGAAAAGAAGTGGAAGGCGTTTCCTATAACTAACCCCCACACTGTATGCCTAACAGTCGGATCGAAGCTTATTCTGAAAAGAAAAAACAATGATACATTGAAATTAGCAGGTGCTTGCACAAATTATATTACTGGATATACGTATTGATCTTATTAGTTTGAGACATATTTACTTTTATACTCACTCTGTAAAATCTATCCTTCCACTTTCTTTTGCAACTGTTAAGAAATTTAATTCTTTCAAAGACATCAGTCCCTGTAGTGTAAAATATAAGAAAAAAATAAATTCTGTCTTTACATATTATATTTGTGCATATGTCAATAAATTATAATGAGTCCTTTTTCAATGGCAAGTGATGTATGCCTAGCAGGGTGTATCCTGTTTGGAGTTCATGCGATTATCTTTCTTTGTTCATATTGATTGTAGCCATAAACTGTTGACACAGAGATAAGTATCACCTTTATGTAATTTTGATAGGATTATGCAAATGTTGAAATTACAATGTCGACACTACAACATGAAAAGTATGAACAAGTTTCACATATAATAACCAATGAAAAAGGGATCTGTGTTAAACAAAATCCATGAAAATGAAATGTGCTAATGCTATTAAAACTGCATAGCAAATCCTATTGACTTTCTATATATAAGTGGTTACTTTCCTAATCACACACATTAACATATATACTATTCAAAACATTTAAATTCAACACATTGAGGGGCTGAGCCAAGTAGGGAAATGAGATGTATCGATGAAAATACAACTGCATACTAAATATCATTGACTTACTATATAAATGGTTCCCCTTAAACTGACATAATCACAAAAAATACCTTGCTATTAGAAGTTCCCCTTAAATTGATTTTATAAAAAATTCAACACATTGTTGACCCTGCCCAATGAAACAGAACGCCTACGTTTTGCCTTCGCGACTTCGTCGAGCCGAGAAAAGGTGTATTGGCGAGATTTGATCATCAGTATGCCACTGTTGCCTCGTGTTTATTCTACACGAATACATCATCATATATGTGCATTTATCAAGCAAACGTTGATAGCAACGGCTGTACACAACTTGGAACACAGTTTTGAAAAAAGACATTGTTTTCCAATATGCTCATTTCTGTTCATCTTACATTTTTACCACTTAATTGCCAGATAAATTGATCTGGGTTTTTTTTTGTTGTTGTTAGGAAAAGCTTATTGATTTGTTTATTCTTAAACTGTTGACACAGATATGTGTCTCGTCTGTATATAAAATACATACTAGTATAATGCAAATGTTGAAATTATAATGAAATCACATTTCCACGTAAAGTATGCAAAAGTTTAGGTCGAATTACCATGACTACATGTAAGTGATCGATGAGATAATGTCCATTTAAATGGAATATATGCTAAATGTTTCTTAACTTTGAATCTTTTGTTGTTAGTCTGTTTGTCTTTTTCGTGTTTAGCCATGGCAAAGTCATTTTATTTTTGACTAATGAGTTTGCTTGTGCGTTTGGTATCTTTCGCCTCTCTTTTGCAAATATTACATGTTAAAGTGTTGCTATTCGTCTATAAGTCAGTGTGTTGACTTCGGGAACGGACAAAATATTTCCAAGCCGTTAATCTTTATCCTTTGAAACAGGTCAGTTTACTGTCGTCGGAAAAGGGCAAAGCTATATTCTATGGGTTACCGTTAATGAAAATCTATATTACAGATGAACACGGATAAGTTCCAAATGTCGTCACCACTATCTCGTCCCTTTTTCCTCTATTGTTGTATAACCGAATTTGTAGTTACCATTGGTAACATGACGGGTGACACAACACAATGTGCTTGTATGTCCGTAGTACTAGAGATTACCCCGGTTTTTGATGGGGTGTTTGTTGCTCCCTCTTGATGTTTCTATTTAGAGTATTGGGGACTTTGTTGTATTTTCTTTTTATTTTGCCATGGCATTGTCAGTTTTTCGTCGACTAGTGAATACAAAATATCCCATTAGTATCTTGTGCTTCTTTTGTATATATTCTTTCCTTTACCTTTATTAATATTGATAATAATCCGACTATTATGATACAAAACTGGAACACGTCCGCCCAAATTACAGCTCTGTATCCACCCTAAACATTATATAATACATATTTAAGATACAATTTGTATTACGCAATATACATATAGCTTATATCACACTTTAGTTAGTCGTTATCGTTGAATAATTTATACATTATACAACGCAATCATTACATGTATCACATTTTTCCTATATATATATACAACAAAGGTGAAGACAGTGTATGAGTTCCTTCATACCAAGCTTCAGTTTCCATTAATGTTTTAGTATATATATATTGCATTGGTCGCATTGTTCAATGCAGTTAATTCAGTACAACATAACCCTAAAACACTTATTTACTCAATTTACTAGTGTACAGAATAACTCCAAATATAAACGTACTCACTAAACGGCTTTACTTTTGAAATGTTCATACAATCACCATACTAGTGTTAACAAAATAACTAACAAAATGGTAATTGCACTGACTGTACTTAATGAACAAGTGTACATACAAACATAACAAATAGTAATGTACTCACTATACTATTGTACAAACAAACGTAACAAATAGTAATGTACTCACTATACTATTGTACAAACAAACGTAACAAATAGCAATGTACTCACGATACTATTGTACAAACAAACGTAACAAATAGCAATGTACTCACGATACTATTGTACAAACAAACGTAACAAATAGCAATGTACTCACGATACTATTGTACAAACAAACGTAACAAATAGCAATGTACTCACGATACTATCGTACAAACAAACGTAACAAATAGCAATGTACTTAATATACTATTGTACAAACAAACGTAACAAATAGCAATGTACTTACTATGTTATGGTACAAACAAACGTAACAAATAGCAATGTACCTTCCATGCTATTGTACAAACAAACGTAACAAATAGCAATGTAATCACTATATTATTGTACAAACAAACGTAACAAATAGCAATGTACTCACGATACTATCGTACAAACAAACGTAACAAATAGCAATGTACTTACTATACTATTGTACAAACAAACGTAACAAATATCAATGGACTAACTATACTATTGTACAAACAAACGTGACAAATTGCAATGTACTCACTATACTAGTGTACAAAATAACTCCAACTGCAACGACAACGAATGACCCCCAAATTGGAAAACCAGTAACTGGAAAAACAATTATGACGTTATATTTGTGTTCCTCAAAATGGTTATCTCATTTCTTGTAAGAAATTGTAAATGGATTTTTAATTCTCTAATTTTTATGCTTTTTTCACATTTCTCGATCGGTGTGAGAAAAATATTTCTCATCTCTAGAGACTACTTTGTTCTCGGCAAATGATTGGTCGAAATTTAATTATGACGTCAAATTTTCTTGGTTTCTTCTGATTTTTTTATTGTGACGTCATGAAAAAAGGCGACCATGCCTGATGACGTCACATATAAAGAACATAACTTTATTCAAATCTTTGAAAAGGAAGGATATCTGCTAACAATCATTAGAGAAACAGATTCCACCACTTTAACTCGTGTATTACGATATTTCTCCACTCTCAACAGTTGAATTTTAATTCTCTAAAAAGCTCAGCAAACCTCGCGCTTTAATATTAAAATTTAAATGTCTCGAGTGGAGAAATATCGTAACACACTTGATGCAGTGGTGGAATCTGTATTTACCTGACAAGGTTAAATTCTACTGTCTTCGATAAATTGTTCCGAAAATTTTACTTAAAGAGATGGAAATGAGATTTACTTATTATTTTATAATGTATTTTTCCTGTATAGAGAAAATACACCTCTCACGTTAAAATAATGCAAATAAGAAAATCATTTTTTGAAATGACATTTTCAGCTCACCTGGCCCAATAGGCCAAGTAAGCTTTTCTCATCACTTGGCGTCCGTCGTTCGTCGTCGTCGTCGTCGTCGTCGTCCGTCGTCCGGCGTCCGTTAACTTTTACAAAAATCTTCTCCTCTGAAACTACTTGGCCAAATTCACCCAAACTTAGCAAAAATCATCATTGGGGTATGTAGTTTAATAAATGTGTCCGACGACCCCGCTTGCCAACCAACATGGCCGCCATGGCTAAAAATAGAACATAGGGGTGAAATACATTTTTTGGCTTGTATCTCTGAAACTAAAACAAAAGTATAATGGTTGCATTATTTCATGCATCAATTGTAAACAAAAATATCAGAATACAAATAAGTCAACATGACAAAAATTGTCAATTGACCCCTTAAAGAGTTATTGCCCTTTAAGTAAATTTTTAACAATTTTTCGTAAATTTTTGTAATCTTTTACAAAAATCTTCTCCTCTGAAACTACTGAGACAAATTTAACCAAACTTGGCCACAATCATCATTAGGGTATCTAGTTTAAAAATGTGTCCAATGACCCCGCCTGCCAATCAACATGGTCAACATGGCTAAAAATAGAACATAGGGGTAAAATGCAGTTTTTGGCTTATATCTCTGAAACTAAAACAAAAGTATATTATTTCATGCATTAATTGTAAACAAAAATATCAGGTGAGCGACACAGGCTCCTTAAAGCCTCTAGTTAAAAATACCCGAACCAACAAATGGCAGTAAATTCAAAATTCTAAATTGTATTCCAAATGTAGAAATATACTATCTTATACAAACCATTGTTTGTAATTACATACATTTTGTTTTGCGTTTCTCCTGAAATAAAACAGCATGTTGATTTTTAGCTCACCTGGCCCTGTGGGCCAAGTGAGCTTTTCTCATCACTTGGCGTCCGTCGTCCGTCGTCGTCGTCGTCGTCCGTCCGTCCGTCCGTCGTCGTCCGTTAACTTTTACAAAAATTTTCTCCTCTGAAACTACTGGGCCAAATTTAACCAAACTTGGCCACAATCATCATTGGGGTATCTAGTTTTCAAAATGTGTACGACGACCCCGCTTGCCAACAAAGATGGCCGACGTGGCTAAAAATAGAAAATATTGGGTAAAATGCAAGTTTTGTCTATTATTCTGATAACCGTTATAAATAGATTTTTTGCGTTTTTGTCTTATATCTTAAAATTTATAATACATAGAAAGAAACTTAAATAAACAAAAATGATCAGTAAGACAAGATCTACAATTAAGACAAATGGCGAAAATTGTCCGACGACTCCTTATTGCCCTTTAATGACGATTTTTACGATTTTTTTTTTTTTTACGTTTTGCCTTATATGATAGAAATTATGATAGATAGATAAAAATAATCAAAAATGATAAGCAAGACAAGATCTACTAACCGATATAATTAGTAGACTGTTACTCTTTATAGGAGTTATTGCCCTTAAATTAGGAATTTTTTTTACCCTCTTTTGTGTTTGGAGCAAAAGCTAAATAAGATAGAGAGAAACTAAACAGACTTCAATGATCAGCAATATAAGATATAAAAAACAGAGATTTTTGTTATTAATTCTATCCTCGTCTACAATGTTGGAGAGTGTCCTTTGTTGAATATGCATATAGACCAAGGTGAGCGACACAGGCTCTTTAGAGTCTCTAGTTTTTTTTCAGTGGTTAGTTTTTTCATAAGATGAAAAGTTGATTAAATTAAAGTACTGAATAGATAAATATTCAAACTCACTCACCAGTTACAAGAGCAATAGCTGGTCCATATAGTACTAATCCTAGATAGATAGCCTGTAATATAACCGTCACTAAACCTTTCAAATCAAAATAGTATGTTAAGTTTATTTGTGTATAAATCTGCTACATTCGTTTATCTTGTGTTTTCACAAAAAGTTTTGTATTTAGAATTACTGTTATTGATACAATCAAAAACACTTTTCATTGCCGTTTAATTTAAGCTCCAAAATCAACCTATCGAAAATTGAATGGAGAAATGTATGCTAAACGTTTAGCGGCGAATACAGAATATTTGAAGGCACATATTTTAATGTGATACAATCATAAACCCTGACTTTTGCTTAACCGACATTACATTACCTACCAAATTAGACTTAATACCGGGTTTGTACTAACATGAGCAACACGACGGGTGTCACATGTGGAGCAGGATCTGCTTATCCTTCCGGAGCACCTGAGATCACCCCCAGTTTTTGGTGGGATTCGTGTTGCTCAGTCCATTGTTTTCTATTTTGTGTTTTGTGTACTGTTGTTTGTCTATTTGTCTGTTTCTTTTTTAGCCATGGCGTTGTCAGTTTATTTCGACTTGTGAGTTTAAATGTCCTTTTGGTATCTTTCGCCTCTCTTTTACAACCTGCAAAGAGATATCGCATTCTGATCGAACACGTTAGTTTAATTAAGCGAGTAATCGCTTTTATTGCCTACAATACACGGAAAATTTGAACAAACCCCGCCAAAACTTCGTTGGTATACTAAGGTGCTCCGAAAGATACAGAATGTCTTGGTTCTCTGGTGATATCATCCGTGACTCTTGTTGAAAGACAATGATGAGTCACATCCGGAGATAAAAGAATTTTGCAATAGATGACAAAATCGATGTGAAAACATGAATCGGCAGTTGATAAAAAAAGTTGAATTTTAACTTTAACGTAAGCTATAATTCAAATAGGTAGGACAGTCCATAACAGTTGTTTAATAACACTATGGGTTCATGACTTCACACCATACAGTAGTAATATTTAGTAATAACTCTGTAGAAACAATAGAAATGCACAAAATACTTACAACTACTACAAGTCCAAGGAAAGAAGCAAGCTTTCTGGGAGCATGATGATTATACCGTAATTCCAAGTACTGTAAAAATAGGAATAATATACCCTTACTTTTGACACATAAACATTAAAATTGAGCACCAATTACCAATAAGAATAGTCAATAGAAAATACTCGTCTTAAGACACAATATATGGTTAAAATCAATTTCTATGTATTCTTGCATTAAATTTGATATTTGTGCATGTGATGTGTGTACAGAAAAGATTACCACGAGTTCTCATGAAGGGTAGGTACTCTTATCGGCGCATGAACTGCTTTTTAAGATCGATGTTCGCTCCTCTATTTCAAAATAACAAGCTGTTTAAATGTCTATTATAAATTTGTTCTATACAAATGGCGGAACTTAAAAAGAAGAAAAAAATGACAGGTATGTGTCCTTGTTTTTGAGATATAATCAATTGAAAATTTGGCAGGAAATGATTCTCTCAAGATTTTTAATGCATTTAACATTGGTACATTTTTCTTTCAAAAACTATGAAAAAAACAAGGAATTTATTAGATTTTCAAAAATGGCTTTTTGAACTATATGTATATAAAATTATGAAAAGAAAAAGTAAGGGTTAGCAGGCAAAATTTTTATTTGCTATACATGGATAAAACTAGAAGATTCCGAATATCTGACAAAAAGTCAAAAACATGAGTAGCGAACATCCTCAAGTTAACATTCTTTCTATTACCACATACCGTCTTCTTACTTTCGAAAACAAAAGTCAATAATGCTCTCAATGTGACTAATGTTATAGGTCGAAAGAAAACATTCTTGTTGCCCTACTGAGTGTTGTTTTTTATATAAATCATATATTTTTCTATTATTAAGTCTGCGTTTAAATAAGTTTTAGCGCTATCATACTGATTTGTTCCAATGATAATTTGCCTCTTAAATATAGAAGTTTGTTAATAGAATTATTAAGTTTCTTATGTCATTCTTATGTGTTTTTGTTAGAATACCAAATAAAACAAAATCTATATTAAAGTTAGTTCTATTTCTATTTTTTTCAAATATCCAGGAGATAAGGTCTTCCCATAATTGTAATATACAAGGACACATATTATTGGGCGAAAGAAAACCTTCGTGTCTATTTTTTTTTTCTTATATATTGATATTGGTGTTTTATGATTTTGTTTATACCTGTTTCGTGTGTTTGTATTGGTTTGTTTTGTTTTGTTTTGTTTCATTGTATTTGTTTAGTGTGTTTGTTTTTGTTTTGCTTGTTTGTTTATGTTCTGCTGGTTTTAATGTTTGGTTATTGCTTGTGTGCTTTTGAAGAGTGTGTGACACCGTTTTCATAGCGCATCACACACATTCATAATCAAAAAAAAAATATCAAACGTCAAAAGTCAAAGATTAGATAGTTGACGTTCGAAATCATTAAAAAATTTAAAGGATCGAAATCACAATAGCCTTACCCTCAAGGATCAACTAAAACTGAAAATATCAATGGAAAATATTGGCAGCATACAACTAGGTTAAGGAATAATTTGTATGAAATGCGAGATGTAACGGCATATTTGATTGGATGATGTCCGCCGTAAATAAAGGCAACAGTAGTATACCGCTGTTCGAAACTCATAAATCGATAGAGATAAAAACAAATCCGGGTTACAAACTAAAACTGAGGGAAACACATCAAATATAAGAGGAGAACAACGACACAACAAAAACACATCATCAAAATGTAACACACAAAGAAACGAACTATAATATAACAATGGCCATTTTCCTGACTTGGTACAGGACATTTTAAGAAAAAAATGGTGGTTTGAACCTGGTTTTGTGGCATGCCAAACCTCCCGCTTTTATGGCAACGTCAAACACAACACCAAAACGACAACATCACATGACAGGACCACAAAACAAATAAATGGGAGAACATATAGGACAAAGAAACACACGAATAATAGCTAACAAAAGGTACTAGGCTTAAAATTCAATACGCCAGACGTGCGTCTCGTCCACACAAGACCAACCAGTGACGCTCAGATGAAAAAAGTTTGAAAGCCAAAACAAGTACAAAGCTGAAGAGCACCGAGGACCAAAACTTCCAAAAAGTTGCGCCTAACACGGCCAGGGTTTTCTGCCTGGGACAAGAACATCCTTATTATTTAGAATAATTTATAATTTGGCAAACAGTAAATTTTATAAAATGACTATATAATAGATATACATGATAAAACCGAAGTGGGAACTAACTACAGAATAAAAACGGATACATTCCATAAAACAACTTAATCCAACACTTAAAAATACACAGCCGAGTTAGCCAAAGCCTCAACGCACAAAGTGACGTCACATTTGAAATTCTAAGAAAAAACACACAAAGTGACGTCACATTTGAATTTGTAAAAATAAATAAATAAGATAGGATTAGGATTGATATAAGATTAGATTTGTAATACTGACATTACATTTATTAATAACAATGAAAATTACAATACTTATTAATATCAAATTGTGGTAGTAATTAGAAAATTAATTGTATTATCTAGCTATGTCGGTGTTTCTTCTAAATCAAACTGTAAACCAAATATATCGTATAAATTTCGTTGAACCAAACTAAAATCTAATAAATGAAGGGGTGATTAATTATTTTTAAATGTCAGGGTCAATGGGTGCATTCGCCGTCAATGTCAGAGTCAACGGATGCAGTTGTCGCCAATGTCGGAGTCAATTGGTGGTTACGCCGTCAACGTCGTAGTCAATGGATATGTTTGCCGTCAATGTCGGAGTCAATATATCCAAACGCCGTCAATGTCGGAGTCAATGGGTGCATACGCCATCAATTTCGGAGCCAATGGGTGAATACGCCGTCAATGTCGGAGTAGATGGGTGCATATACCGTCACTGTCGGGGTCAATGGGTGCATTCACAGTCAATGTCGGAGTCAATGGGTGCATTCACCGTCAATGTCGGAGTCAATTGTTGCAATTGCCGTCAATGTTCGAGTCAATGGATGTATTTGTCGTCATTGTCGGAGTCAATGGGTGCATTTGACGTCAATGTCAGAGTCAATGGATGCATTTGCCGTCAATGTCGGAGTCAATTGGTGGTTACGCCGTCAACGTCGTAGTAAATGGATGCATACGCCGTCAATATTCGAGTCAATGGATGCATTCGCCGTCAATGTGTGAGTCAATGGGTGCATTCGCCGTCAATGTCGGAGTCTATAGGTGCATACGCCGTCAATATCGGAGTCGATGGGTGCATACGCCGTCAATGTCGGGGTCAGTGGGTGCATTCGCCGTCAATGTCGGAGTCAATGGGTGCATACACCGTCTATGGATGCATTCGCCGTCATTTTCGGAGTCAATGGATGCATTCGCCGTCATTTTCGGAGTCAATGGGTTCATTCGGCGTCAAAGTCGGATTCAATGGGTGCATACGCCGTTATTGTTGAAGTAAAAGGATGCTTTCGCCGTCAATGTCGGAGTCAATGGATGCATTCGCCGTCAATGTCGAAGTCAATGGGAGCATTCGTCGTTATTGTTGTAGTCAATGGATGCATTCACCGTCAACTTTGGAGTCAATTGGAGCATTTGTCGTCAACGTTGTAGTCAATGGATGCATTTGCCGTCATTGTCGGAGTTAATGGGAGCATTTGCCGTCATTGTTGTAGTCAATGGATGCATTCGCCGTCAATGTCGGAGTCAATGGGTTCATTCGCCGTCAATGTCGGAGTCAATGGGAGCATTCGTCGTTATTGTTGTAGTCAATGGATGCATTCACCGTCAACTTTGGAGTCAATTGGAGCATTTGTCGTCAACGTTGTAGTCAATGGATGCATTTGTCGTCATTGTCGGAGTTAATGGGAGCATTTGCCGTCATTGTTGTAGTCAATGGATGCATTCGCCGTCAATGTCGGAGTCAATGGGTTCATTCGCCGTCAATGTCGGAGTCAATGGGAGCATTCGTCGTTATTGTTGTAGTCAATGGATGCATTCACCGTCAACTTTGGAGTCAATTGGAGCATTTGTCGTCAACGTTGTAGTCAATGGATGCATTTGTCGTCATTGTCGGAGTTAATGGGAGCATTTGCCGTCATTGTTGTAGTCAATGGATGCATTCGCCGTCAATGTCGGAGTCAATGGGTTCATTCGCCGTCAATGTCGGAGTCAATGGGAGCATTAGCCGTCAATGTTGTAGTCAATGGATGCATTCGCCGTCATTGTCGGAGTTAATTGGAGCATTTGCCGTCATTGTTGTAGTCAATGGGTGCATTCGCCGTTATTGTCGGAGTAAATGGGAGCATTTGCCGTCAACGTTGTAGTCAATGGATGCATTCGCCGTCAATGTCGGAGTCAATGGGTTCATTCGCCGTCAATTTCGGAGTCAATTGGAGCATTTACCCTCAACGTTGTAGTCAATGGATGCATTCGCCGTCAATGTCGGAGTCAATGGGTTCATTCGTCGTTTACGTTGTAGTCAATGAATGCATTTGCCGTCAACTTTGGAGTCAGTGTGAGCATTTGCCGTCAACGTTGTAGTCAATGGATGCATTTGCCGTCAATGTCGGAGTTAAAGGGAGCATTTGCCGTCATTGTTGTAGTCAATGGATGTATTCGCCGTGAATGTAGGAGTAAATGGGAGCATTTGCCGTCAACGTTGTAGTCAATGGATGCATTCGACGTCAATGTCGGAGTCAATGGGTTCATTCGCCGTCAATGTCGGAGTCAATGGAAGCATTCGCCGTTAACGATGTAATCGACGGATGCATTCGCCGTCAATGCTGGAGTCAATGGGAGCATTTGCCGTCAACGTTGTAGTCAATGGATGCATTCGCCGTCAATGTCGGAGTTAATGGGAGCATTTGCCGTCATTGTTGTAGCCAATGGATGCATTTGCCGTGAATGTCGGAGTCAATGGGAGCATTTGCCGTCAACGTTGTAGTCAATGAATGCATTCGCCGTCATTGTCGGAGTTAATGGGAGCATTTGCCGTCATTGTTGTAGTCAATGGATGCATTTGCCGTGAATGTCGGAGTCAATGGGAGCATTTGCCATCAAGGTTGTAGTCAATGGATGCATTCGCCGTCAATGTCGGAGTCAATGGATTCATTCGCCGTCAATGTCGGGGTCAATTGGAGCATTTGCCAATAACGTTGTAGTCAATGGATGCATTCGCCGTCAATGTTGGAGTCAATGGGTTCATTCGCCGTCAATGTCGGAGTCAATGGGTTCTCTCGCCGTCAATGTCGGAGTCAATGGGTTCACTCGCCGTCAATGTCGGAGTCAATGGGAGCATTCGCCGTTAACGTTGTAGTCAATGGATGCATTCGCCGTTAAGATTGGAATCAATGGGTATAGTAAATATATGGACTTGACGGTGACAATTCTTCTTGTATTATTTCTAAATATTATTCTTTACCTGATAAACAGTTTTGATATCCAATGGGTGAAGTAGTGGTGCAATCAGCAGGCTAATCAGAACAAAACCAATGCTGACTCCCACAAGTATCCACATGAACATTGTTCCATATACGTACAATTCTGCAGGCATACCAAGTAGGAAAACTGAAGACTGATATGTCACAATCAACGACAAGGTAACCGGTATGGCACCCATTGTTTTCCCACCAAAGTAATATTCATTCGTTGTTTTGTGATGACGTCCTTTAAATGCATGATAAACCCCGATACCTATCGAAATGAATAAACAAGCACCGAAGATGACATAATCCAAAGGAGCAAACTGTCTGTGTGACATGCTAACTTAGTTGTCCTACGACCTCTATCCAATAACTTTCTCAAAATATTAGTTGTCCCACGACCTCTGTCCAATAACTATCTCAAAATATTAGTTGTCCAACGAGCTCTGTCCAATAACTATCTCAAAATAATACAAAAATATTTAAGAATCGATAAATTGTTACATTGAATGATTTTACAGTTATTTACCATAAATATATACTGAAAATGTATTTTGCAAAGAATAATTAAAATGTTACATCATAACAGATTAAAAAAGAAGAATCGTTAAAACGGAACGTGTCACTTGTGTAATGAAAAAGAATCACTATGTCATCTTTTTATATAAATTAAGAGTCGAAAATTTACAAAAGTCAGAAATTAGTATCCTTTTATGTGTCATAAATGCAGATACAGATTTCAACGAGTAGCACGTGGCAAAAGATCATTCGACAGGAATGTTATAGAAATCATCATAACAAAATTACTAAATGAAGTTCTTTAAAACCGAAACTGCTTAATATACAGGTAGCTATTATGGGAAAAAATATACAGATAACATGAATAATCTGTTCAAATGATTATATATGGCGTGATGTATACAAATATATATAGATGATTATTTAAAATCGGAGGTTTTTTTTCCTCATTGGCATTTTCCCCGACAAATGAGACTGTAATAATGCGGGGTCCCCTAAGTTGCTTCCCTCGACAACTTATAGAGTTATGTAACAGGTGATAATTAATAAAGTATGTTTACAATTTTTAAAAAAAGCTCGAAGCTGGATCTTCAAATTACAGTAATGTTTGTCAGCTTGTTTTTCAGCTGTTTACAAGTTTTCGAACCTTATATCACTCCCGATGTTTGTCATTGTCCTATTCGTGATATATGTTTTTGGTTCTGCGTATTTACCAATTAATGTCTGATTTTGATGAAAGTATTGTGCCTTTGTTTTAAATTGACAGCATGGATATCTATGGTTTATAAGCTCTTTGTGTTTGTTTTTTTTCAAGTATTTCAGCCTCGAGCATCACCAAAGACATATTCTTTTCGCAGTGCCCATCTGGTGTATAGGAATTGGAACCGTTAAATTTCTGTTTCTATACACATCATAAATTGGTCAAAATTTGTAATTATTTTTTCAAAAATATGAAGATTTATTTGAAAAGTATGATTTTACCTGCATGAATTTGTTAAAGACTTTTTTTTAAAACAAATTACATTCTACATCTATATTTTCACAGTTATATAATTTATAAAGCTATCAGATTTCAGATTTGTCCATTAAATCTTTCGTTCGTATTTGAAAGACTGGTTTATCAAAGGTTATACTGATTAAATTGTTGTTTTCCAAACTTTTTATTTGGTAATTTTGTTATTGATATTATGTCTGAAGAAAGAGGTTGATATTTCTTTTGTGTAGCATTAAAAAAAAAGAGAAGAAAAAAAACTTATTAAAAACTTCAAGCGTCCGCGGCACTTTTCTGGATTTATCTGATTTCGGGACGCACAAAGTTGAATATATATTTAAGAGCCACGGATGTATAAGAACTGATTCACAGAAACAGTTTAAGAGATACACGACCAACATAAAATTTGGTATCGAACCGACTGCTAGCAGCCGGTTGGGTATTGAATATCGAATAACGAATAACGAACCGGCTGCTAACTTCACATACATGATATTACAAAGTTAAAAATCCATGGTCTATCTCCAATGGAAATATAGGGATATTTTACAATGTTTGTAGTGAAATGTTCAAAGAACAGGATGCATTTATTTATCTAAGTTTCTTTTCTACTAGTATAAAAAACAACCGAATAAAGAGTAATTCTTCATGTTACGTACATTCGATTCTTATATAACTTTTTATGTCTCTGTCAAATATTTATGATATTTAGCTTTTAAACTTTAAATCTAAATTTTTACCACTATCACCAAATGGGAAATACATCATTATAAGATTCACACGACTTAGTGCTTCTCCAAAACTGATTTTCATTTCATTTTCGTTACGTACTTCATGTTACTAAACTGATCAGATTTCTCGAGAACTACCAGTTTCAGACTCCCACCTAATCATGTGACTGTTAATTTCTCGGGAACCACTAGTTCGGACTCCCACCTAATCATGTGACTGTTGATTTCTCGAGAACCACTAGTTTCAGACTCCCACCTAATCATGTCACTGTTGATTTATCGAGAATCACTAGTTTCAGACTCCCACCTAACCATGCGACTGTCTAATGACAGAAACTCTCCTATCAGTTGTATTTTGTGATATTCTATTTTGTGTTAATAATAAATTCGTCATAGATACCAGGATTAAAATTTTATACGCTAGACGCGTGTTTCGTCTACAAAAGACTCATCAGTGATGCTCGAATGAAAAATGGCAGATCTTAAATAGTCTCTGTTTAATTAATCATCTTATATTTTTCTAAATTTGGAGCGCTAAGGAGCTTGATAAAGTGTACAGACATCTTGATACAGTTTAGGATCTTGTGTTGCCAACTTTTTAAGCTTTATTTCCAGATTAAAAATTATATCAATGAGCTGATAGACAAAAAAACTTTCAGCCAATCAGAAGACGTGTTACATCAAAAAGTAATTTATACAGCGATATCTCACGAGTTGTTAACCCTATTACACGAGGAACCGACTTGCTCTGGTTAAACATGTGCGTGTTTTTTTATATCATTAAAGGAGTCTTAAATATAAGGCGCATATGGGAAAAGTCCGTTTTGACGTTTGAAAGTCATTATTGATATTAACGGATAGCAATTAAAAATTACGCAACTTGATTACACCTAGCTTGCTGGCCAGGGCAACCCAAATTTACGAGTTTGTCGTATGATACATATTACAGAAATTAGAATAAGTTAACAGGTCACAATCATAAGTGAAATAACAGTACAAAGCTTTAAAGTGTATCAATATCTCAGTTCTTAATCTAATTCACTTGTATACCTTCCTTTTGGTTCTCACATATCATCCAATTTTATCTCAAGACAAATGCCAATTAAAACTGGTAAGTTAATTCAAATGATATACAACATCCTGTGTCAATTATTCATTCAATGTATACATTTTAAGAAAGTTCAAAACTTGAATTCACATGTTACATAAAATTGTTTTTTAAAAATCCCGTCAAGCACAGCTGTCACAAGATAAATCAAAAGTTATTTAATTGATTAACCAAGTATAAAAAACATATGTCGTGAAATATTTTACTAATTTTCATGTATTATGTCGTACATGTGAAATGAATTTGTTTCTATATTTATCGCAGAAAGACTACAACTACTGAGCACCAGCTAGCTCTGATAAAAAACGCGAGAAATTTGTACTGACCAAAACAAAGTGTATGAGAAGAATAGTATGTACCGTACGTAGTAAAATGACCGAACTTGACTATTCATGTACTGATTCTCATTGTGAATCCTCTTGCATCTCATTTCATTTAACCAGATTTTTATTTGTTTATTACATATAACAAAAAGGATCAGTCACAAGTTATCACAACTTAGATAGTCCTCTCCTAAATATAATAAGTTATAATATATAAATATAAAGACATGCAACAACAACATTAGATAATTATAGATTTGTACAATAGTTATAGAAATAAGAAAGTTCACAATTTCTCAAATTGACAAACAACAGTCCTACTTCAAAAAGCTTATTCATCGACATACTAAACTAGTTTAGTGCGACGTCCATTTTCATTGAACTAGTACACATTTTTGTTTAGGGCCAGCTGAAGCCCGCCTCCGGGTGCAGGATTTTCTCGCTGTGTTGAAGACCTATTGGTGGCCTTCGGCTGTTTTATGCTCTTTGGTCGGGTTGTTGTCTCTTTGACACATTCCTCATTTCCATTTTCAATTTTATATCAGTTCAAAAGAGAAAGAACAATTTCTTTCTAAAGGTCAAAACATTCACTTTTCCGAATAAAATGCAAGACTTCTTTAATAAAGGATGTATTTTGACTAAGAGTTAAATTTTCGTTTCCATTTAGTTAAGTATCAAGATCTGATAACTAACAGACTGCTATGTAAAATAGTAGTACCGTAGTTTATTGTTATCATCAGTATTTTTTAATCACAAATACTGTTTAAACTAAAAGAAAACTAGCTAATGCATGTGGCTGACGCATGTCATGTTTTATGTTGTTGAGATAGAGCAAAAAAAAGCCTAAAAATACCTCAAAAATAGCCACAAAAAATACACGAAAACAATTAAGGATGTTCGCTGATCTTGTTTTTGACTTTTTGTCAGATATTCGGAATTCTCTGGTTTTATGCTTGTAGTGTCATTTTCAGGTATTCGGAATCCTACTGTTTTATCCATGTAGTGTCATTAAAAAAATCTGTCCGCCAACCCCTACTTTTATTTTCATGATTCTATTACATATAATTTAAAATCCATGTTTTGTATTCTTGAATATCTCTGCTTTTATAGTTTCTCTAATTTTACACTACCAATTTATAACCATGTTATTCTGAAACAGAGTAGCGAACATGTCGTCATTGACCTCAAAAGCTAACCAATCCTTTAAACAGGCTTATTCAGAAGGGATATAGTTACGATACTGTTGTCAGGTCATTAATGATGGCCTTTTTTGGAATTAATATTGATTCACTCATAGAGTCTTTGCATCGGAAATAACATTTGTTCTAAAACCAGTTGTTGGCATGCTCCGGGTCATGTTCTTCTCGTATAATGGATGGCATGATACTAAACCCCTAAAGGGAGGATTTGTTGTTTGATTTTCATCATCTGTTCTGGAGCTGGCATGTCAGTACCTGCTAGTCGTCCTTTGTTAATTTGTTTATCATTGTCACTTTGCTTAGTTTCTTCAGGTACCTATTCTAACATAGGACTCGGACTTCGGACTTCGGTCGCTTATAGGACCACTTAAATGGTTAACTTTTCAAAGAAAACAGTAGGTAGAAAAATTAGGAGAAAATGCCCCATATAATACCTTGGGAATGTATTCCACAACACAAAAAGGAATTAATTGTGTTCTGAAAGCCTACTGGTTACATTACTATATTATAGAAAAACAAAGGATATGGGGTAGCCATCCATGACACATAATCAGTATATGCACAGCAAAAACACACAAAAAGCAAAGGAACAACGCTTTTATTGCTCTTCTTCATCTCAAAGTCACAGTGAGTTCTTCAACACGGAGCAAAACACGGAGCAAAAAAAAAAAAAAAAAAAAAATTCACCTCACTGCAAGTTGAGTTACTTTCACTCGATAAATCGGTTTTACAATTGATCTGTTTTGCAATATATATATTTCGATGTAAAATTTCTGTTTTTGAATCTTTATGATTAATATACAATAACCTATGGTGCATGTGCTTTTTAATGATAGAATAGAGAATGGATACGGGGAATGTGTCTAAGAGACAACAACCGACCAAAGAGCAGAAAACAGCCCAAGAACACCAATGATACTTCAACGCAACGAGAAAATCCCGCTGCATATATATAGAAATAAGTAAAAGATGTTGGAAAATTGTGGGTTTTTTTTAAAGTGAAAATAGTGATTTGGCCAAAGAGAAGTAGAAATTAGTATTCAGCATTCATTAAAGACTCAACTTCGATCCTTTGAATGTTTTCAGGGCTCTCAAGATAGAAATGGATTGTGCTGGGACAAGCACATTTTATTAGAATAACAATGGTCTATAAGCAGTTGAATTTATTTCATGCTTGAACCGGTACAAATATTTAATTCAATATGACTTTAACAAAGAAAAGCATTGTAACCAATGGTAAAAATATTTGTGGTATGAGGCCAGTAGGACAACCGGAAGTGATTTTTTTCTAGCAAAACGTGACTTGGGGGTGTTCGGTACTCCTAGGCGAAAACATTGACTGTTTAGAGTTGGACATCAATTGAAAAATGGCGTGTTTCGGTGCAGTTTATAGTAGATTTTCTGCAAGTTCTAAACGTTTTCAAGCTTATATACTATTGTCAATCATAAAATTATCTAAAGGAGAGTGAAAATAGATATAAGAAGATGTGGTATGAGTGCCAATGAGACAACTCTCCATCCAAGTCACAGTTTGTAAAGGTAAACCATTATAGGTCAAAGTACGGCCTTCAACACGGAGCCGTGGCTCACACCGAACAGTAAGCTATAAAGGGCCCCAAAATAACTAGTGTAAAACCATTCAAACAGGAAAACCAACGGTCTAATCTATATAAACAACGAGAAACACCTATAAACCACATCAACAAACGACAACCACTGGACATCAGAAAAAACCAAATATAGCATGATAAACAGATTATCGGGTTTTTTGCATAGGTATATTAAGTAGTTTAAATTATCATGTGTGTTTGTCTCAACTCATTAGCGACATGTTTTCGCGATCTTAGATCTTTAGATGAGAAGAAGTTGTTTGATCTGTATATTTACCGATTGTGTCATATTCCAGTTTGTGAAATTGTGACTTAGTTTGGATTAGCATATACGGATATTTGTATCATGTCCGTACATCAGGCATCATTTCCTTTGGCGTACATACAATTCCCTCGGTTTTTTGTTGTTGTTTTCTCTATACAAATAAGAAGATGTAGTATGTTTGTCAATGCGACAACCATCCACCACAGATCAATGATGTACTAGATGTTAGCAACTACAGATCACCGTACGGCCTTCAACAATAAGCAAAACCCTTACCACATAGCAAGCTATAAAAGGCCTCGAAATGATAAAATGTTTTACAATTCAAACGTCCTGATTTATGTACAAAACAATAAACTAAAAAACCAACATGATACTCAGCAACAAACGACGACCAATGAAATAAAGGTTTCTGACTTAGGAAAGGCATATACAGAATGTGGCCAGGATATCATGTTTGCACCCAACTATCCTCTGGTGAAACAACACAACCTTAACATTTAAATAGATTTTTATCCAAATGGATTTTTGAGATTTGAACATAAGTTGTAATTTGTACAGTTCCTTATTTTCCTAAATATTTATACATTTCATTCGTATTCCCATGTCGAAGCATATATGTTTTATGAGTTAAGATTTGAATGCGTTTGCATAGTCCGTGGAATCGACTTGTAAAGTACGAGCCATTCATCTCTTTTGGGAGGCATATTTTTATTTTTTTAATTTAAATGTTTGATTTCAATTTTCTTGAAAAAAAATTGTTGTTACAAAATGAAAGAGAAAACAATAATTTGCTTACATAGAAATCAGTAAAAAAAATAATGAGGATGTTGATGTTCAAAAAGTAAAATTTTTTTTCCTGTATATTTTTGAAGAAAAATAATGTTTTTTACTTACATTGAAGAAACAAATGTTTGCCCAGAGAGACAAATATCATGCCTTTAAGAAAAGATTAATGGAAGGTGTTTCCGGGACCTATTATTTAATATTCAATTAAACTAATATGTTATGTCAAATTGTGTATATGATTTAATATGAATTTAACTCATAAAAATATCTTTACAACTAGGTGTCTTATGAAAAGAAAATTGTCGCAACAAGATCGTTTTGGAAAGAGTCGATTTGTACTTATGTGTTGATCAGTTGATTAATTAAGGTTGTACCTAACACTACAGGGGGATAACTCTGTAAAAATCAGCTAAACGTTTTAATAACGTTGTATTGTAAAGGAAATATTAAGCTTCTCAATGATCAAAATTAGTGTTTGTCAAACTGCTATATAACCAAAGAAATTTTTCTGATAAAGTGGTTGGTTCAAATTTTTTGAAATTTTTATATTTTTGTCAAAGGGTCAAAGTAAACATTTTGTCAAAATTTTATGAAAATTAAACGAGCCAAATTAATATTAGTCAAGGTGTTGGGTACCACCTTAATTAAGTTTCTTTTAATCATAATGTTAGGAAAATTATTGAACCGATGCATGCATATATACCAAACTAAGTCTTCTATGCACAATTGTTTTACATTTATAATGAATCCATAACGTATAACCCACAAATAATATTTCATTCACTTAATTTTTAATATTTATGAACGGACCTTTTATCTTTTTATAAGTTATCACACAATTAAATAACCAAAACATGAACATTGAGATTTCTACAATTAAAACTATCTTTATTTTGATCATGTATCGTAGGGCATTTACTTAACTGATTGTAAAAAGCAATAAAATTAAATATATACGTAGCATGCGGCATATGGTGACCGTAAATGTTGATAATTTTGTCCTGGGGTCTTTTTATTTAGTGCTGGTCAAACCTCATTAATTATGTGAAGACAGACCGTGCACACATGTGGGCAGCCTAAAGCGCAGTAAAATGATATAAATTCTTCTATGATGAATCCAGGAATTCAATTTCGACTCTAAACGAAAAATGCAGGTAAGCCATTTAATAATATCTATTCATTAGTATAGACTTTGTTTCCTTTGAAGGTACATATTTACCATACACCTTCATTAATTTATTATCATGATATCCCTGTTTTATTGATAAAACCTTTCAAGTATATGTACGGAAAGAGACAACCGGTATATTGTAAATCTGTGTGTGCGATCCGAAAAAAACAAACAACAATTAGTTATTTTCTTCTGTAAAATAGACCGCCTTTTTACGCTTCAGTATTTAATTTTTACTGGGTGGTAGCTATCTATGGGACATTCTGGTATTTAGTCAAGTAAGAGCCACGAAAAGAAGTCAAATAAAGCTTACGATCGCTGCAATTTGAGGAAAACACTTTTTCTATGATATTGTCGTGTGTAGAAAATTAATTTTTATCGTGTGTAGAAAATTAATGTTTATCGTGTGTAGAAAAATATTTTTTCACCAAATTGCACCGTTGTAAGTTTTATCTTACTTGTTTTAGTTGCTATATAGTTATATCGTCCATACATTGCCCTATCATTGTTAACTTCCTCGTCATTGCACCGTTGTAAGTTTGATCTTACTTGTTTTAGTTGCTATATAGTTATATCGTCCATACATTGCCCTATCATTGTTAACTTCCTCGTCATTGCACCGTTGTAAGTTTGATCTTACTTATTTTAGTTGCTATATAGTTATATCGTCCATACATTGCCCTATCATTGTTAGCTTCCTCGTCATTACACCGTTGTAAGTTTTATCTTACTTGTTTTAGTTGCTATATAGTTATATCGTCCATACATTGCCCTATCATTGTTAACTTCCTCGTCATTGCACCGTTGTAAGTTTGATCTTACTTATTTTAGTTGCTATATAGTTATATCGTCCATACATTGCCCTATCATTGTTAGCTTCCTCGTCATTACACCGTTGTAAATTTTTTCTGACTTGTTTTAGTTGCTATATAGTTATATCGTCCATACATTGCCCTATCATTGTTAACTTCCTCGTCATTGCACCGTTGTAAGTTTTATCTTACTTGTTTTAGTTGCTATATAGTTATATCGTCCATACATTGCCCTTTCATTGTTAACGTTCTCGTCCTTTGCACTCTGATGGGTAGCTGTCAATTACAATTAATTTAATACAATTATTTAAATGTCTTACATTTTTAATAAAAACTGGAACAAAACTTTTGTTTAAGTTAGCTCAAGTACACTGTACAAATCGAGCTTAGAAAATAAACACTTGTATTACAAGTTTAGTTATAAACGTGT
Source organism: Mytilus californianus (assembly GCF_021869535.1). Lineage (NCBI taxonomy): Eukaryota > Metazoa > Mollusca > Bivalvia > Mytilida > Mytilidae > Mytilus > Mytilus californianus. Next base: position 3,318,012 of record NW_026262669.1, on the reverse strand, counting down.
TTAAGGTCGTGTTTAATATCTAAGTAAGTTATAAACGTGTTTAGGGTTGTGTTTAATATCTAAGTAAGTTATAAACGTGTTTAGGGTTGTGTTCAATATCTAAGTAAGTTATAAACGTGTTTAGGGTTGTGTTCAATATCTAAGTAAGTTATAAATGTGTTTAAGGTCGTGTTTAACATCTAAGTAAGCACACTTGTCTTGGATATAAACATGTTTATATATGTTTATAATTAAAGTGCTTATGAATAAAACCCTAAATTCTTTGCTTAAGACGATCCTAAACACAATTATTAACCAATTATCAAAAAGTATAGCCATCTTGTCACAAGTGAAAAATCATTGTACATGTATTTTTTTCATAATTGAGTTTTTGACCGGCTGTTTATCTCAAATAAGCATGGTTATATCATAGAAAATAAAAATTGGCAGTAAAAGTACAGTTTCTTTTCTATTTTAAACTAAATAGTTTATAACGTTTTGTGTTAGGAAACAAGACTTTTTGATCGTATCAAAAAGTATAGCCGTTTTGTCACAATGTCCGCAAAACGTTATTGAGGTCATACTCGTGTTTTGAAATTTATATTATAATTCTTTGTTTCCAGTCTAAATTAAATAAAAATAAAAAAATATAAATTGTAATATATCCCACGTATAAGAAAAGAGAATTTTAAATTACAACTCAAATATTGATCAAAAGAGATTCATAAAAAGAAATATCTTCATCATTGATTTTAGTATATCTGATTGATTTAAGGAGTCGTTCCTTAAATCATTTATCTATGATCTATTGTCTGTTTCAAATCGTCAAAAGAAAAAGTTTAATATTGTCGTTCATTAAAAAAAAAGAGAAAAATCTTTAACAAATTAAACATACAAAAGGACCTGCGTAATGCCGCAAAAACATACGGAAATGTGAAATAACATTAATACCAAATTGTTTACTACCTTAGATCTTTTGCGACAAAGAAAACATCGCGAAATGATAAAACATAGGAATGAGAGGAAACTGAAAGAAATGGCAATAAAAGGAGTATATATACAATATATATAAAGTATAGGAAAAATAAATTCAATATATAATTTATTTTTAAAAATCTGTGTAAATTTGGAAATTAACTGCTAGCAAAACTAGAAACTGGAACTGAAAAACTGACAATTTCTGTAAATAAGTATTAATTAAAAAAATACATATGCGACTACTTTCAGTTTCATGAGTAAAACTATGCATTTTTCCACAAACCGAAATCAAGTTAACAAATTCATTAAATGTAATTTAACTTTTCAAATACAAGCTTGAACGCTTGAAACGTTCTTTGGAACAACGTCAAAATCGTCTTATTTTAGGGGAGTCATGTAACGCTCAATAGTAGCAACACCGCGTGCAACGTCATACAATATTTAGTGTATTAAAACAAAAACTGCTTTCGTTGTTGTTCGTTTCAAATTATCTATTTTGCATACCAACATAACAAAACATAACAATTATTTCTTAAATGTACATTATAAATTTATATCTGTAATTGACTGATTAACTGACGCATGTTTATCTTCTTATATCTATATATTTTATTTTAATTGTCTATTCCAGACTAAAGTATTGTTGACTGTTGCTGTGTTGGTTGTGTTCTTAATAACAGTCGAAGGTCAGAGCTGTAGGACCCGCTGTGAAAACAAAACAACAAAATGTAGGAAGGAGTGTAAACACAAGCATGATGATATCAAAAAGAGGCAGAAGTGTGTAGATAAATGTTGGAATGAAGACGGAAAATGCAAGAAGAAATGCAAGCCCGGTAGAGCCCTGTTATCCGACTTTCTTTTTGATTTGGAAGATGAATGAGATATTTCAGCTTGGTTGAAAATTACAAAGAAATAAAAATGAATATAATATAAGTTTTATTTATTGACATGCAACATAAGGAACCAAAACTGACCTGTTTTCACCTACGGGGCAATTTTACTTGACATCCAAGATAATAAGGTCACCAGGGTTCCTATGATGTCTAATATAAGTATCAAGGTATCTATGATGTTAAGTGTTTTTTGCAAATTCTGAAGCGAGAAGGGGTCTAGGGGGTCTTTTCTCAAAATACATTGAATGTGTGCGCATTGATACATGTAATCGTCATAATACCTAACTTGGTGGTGACAATTTTAACGTACGTTCCTCCAGTGTGTTAGGGTCGATTTCCTAGCTTGGTCAGTAAATCTATGAATTGTGTTCCATTCCCGATCGTAACAAGTCTGAACTTTCTTGTCGGGTGATGCATGCACAGCAGAGGACGTTTATCTTGCGGACACAACCGGACATACTTAGGTTTGAGATAATAATTCATAATTTTTTTCTCTCTCATGGTTGTTTTTTTTCTCAAAGAAACGTTTTTATCTAAAGAGGTAGTCAATTAACTTACACTTACACGAGGCATTATTAATAATAGCTTACAGTGTCAAAAGTCAAAATCATATATCTGGATATAATGATCCTCCGAACTGTTAACACGTTTTTTTTTTAGCTCGAACGCAAATAGTTGAGCTCGGCAATTCCAATGGTATCATTCCTTTTTTTTACTGCCGCCTTTTAGACATTGCGTTGCATTAAAACGTTCAAACAGAACAAAATTCAATCAGGAATTCGTTCAGGATATGCATGTCTAAGGATTCTAATCGCTTCCTTGATACCGGTGATGTATTTGATCAATATAGCATTCATGGTTAATTGTTAAAAATTGAATAGATATAAGAAGATGTGATATGAGTGCCAATGAGACAACTCTCCATCCAAGTCACAATTTGTTAAAGTAAACCATTATAGGTCAAAGAACGGCCTTCAACACGGAGCATTGTTTCACACCGAACAGCAAGCTATAAAAGGCCCCAAAATAACAAGTGTAAAACAATTCAAACAGGAAAACCAACGGTCAATCCATATAAACAACGAGAATCAAGTATGAACAACAGATTCCTGACTAGGACAGGTGCAAATAAATGCAGCGGGTTTAAACGTTTTAACAGGCGCCAACCTTCACCCTAACATGAACCAGTAGTATAACATTACAAAATAGAAAGACACATTATAAAATATCAATTGAAATGGCTTTGCTCGATCAAAAAAAGAAATATTAACAAAACAAGTCAACATACACTGAACAAATGAATTTGATCTATGACACAATATAAATACAATATGTAAAACAATGTCAAAAAGACAACTATAACCTGGGACAAAAAATACAATAACGTACACAGATAGCTTTAGATATAACAATTTTGTTGTTGGGAGTACGGAAATATTTTTTACAAAATAAATTTGTTGTTCATAGTACGAGAACATGGGTGAAAAATAATGCTTCTTTTTGTAATTTTATTGGGACGTAAAAGCATTGATCACAGCACATTTTCTAGAAAGCACATACTAAAAATGTGAGCACAGTCAACGCTTTTACAACCAAATAAAATTTAAAAAAAACCATGCAATACTTATAATTACATTTTATGTTACAACCATAAAGATTGTTTTCATTTTTGCCTATTATCTTGATAGTGATATTGTATGGAGAGGAACTTTTAATGGCAACAATTATCACGAAGACAAGATCTACAAATATGTGAACAATGTCGTAATCGTCAGACGACTCCTTTTTGGAGTTATTGCCCTTTAATGACGATTTTTATCATTTTTTTTTTGCGCTATTGCCTAATATCTTAAAAACTATAACAGATAAATGACAACTTAAATAAGCAAACATGATCAGCAAGATAAGATCTACAAATGTGCTTAGTTGTTGAAAACGTCTGACGACTCCTTATTGGAGTTATTGCTCTTAAATGACGATTTTTATCAAAATTTTGGGTTTTTGCCTTATATCTTAAAGCTATAATAGATAGATAGAAACTTAAATAAGCAAAAATAATCAGCAAGACAAGATATACAAATAAGTAAAATGGCCTAAATTGTCAGTTCACTCCTTATCGGAGTTATTGCTCTTTAATGACGATTTTTACCCATTTTTAGTGTTCTGCCTCTTATGTTGAAAACTATTATTGATAGTCAATCTGATTGCCCCACCTTCTCCTTTTACAAGTGCGTAATTCTACTCTTGAGCTTGATCTACATTTACAATTTTCAAATTACATTTGCAACACTTAAAACTATATAGTTATTAAATGGCATACTATCGCGCAGGGGTACTGGAAGCCATAAGTTTAATGAAAAAATGCAAAGAACCAATGAATAAGCAATATATAGGAATCTTTGTACACCTAGAAGGAACATTCTCTTAATGATATCACATCAAAGTGTTTAGTTCAATCTGTAATGTTGCAGACCAATTGTGGTTAAGGAGACTTTAAATTTTCCTCTCAGTACTCCATTCTTTGAATGTTACATAGTTCTCATCAGGGTCTCGTTCCTTAGTAAGAATTATGTCAGAATCGTTGCACAAGAATGAGAAGTACACCTACTGTAACCTCAGTGAATGTCTTGTTCATGATGCACGAGAGCCTCTAAAAAGACTCTACTATTCATTAAGTACTATGTTTCCTTGATCAAACACTTGTTCAACCACTGTTTTCTAACCTATTACATAAGGTTCGGAACGATGTCATTTCTATATAAAGACCTTAAACAAACTTTTCTTTATTCTGCCCGAAATATGTTTGTCCAGTTCCACTGTTCCGATTTTGCAAAAGCAAAAAACAATTGATCACAAATGATAAATGATACAGGTCTCGGAAAATATTAACACATTGCTGGATTAAAAAATCAGAGAATGTCAAATCGTTGTGACAGGTCTGATCTCTTCTTGTAACATTGGTCAATGCGGACTGATTTATAAAGGCGGGTGACCATTTGTCTTGGCTCTACATGCGTGGAATACTGTCCAGAAATATTTAATGTTTTCATTATCATCTGCTTGAAGCCATCTGTGTTATCATTTTGTTAACTTATTCGTACCATGCAAGGATAGTGTTGCACAATTGAGTAATTATACTAGGTTGGCATACATCTATAATACTAAAATAACGAGGTCCAATTGGGTAGCCTGCATGACGTCAACACGAAGAATTTTGTTTTCCACATAATTAATATTACCAATAATTAACAAGTCCCGGGTCGAATCCGATACCGATACCAATAGTATATGTCACATGTAGTTTCCGGTTGTATGTATGTTCTGTATTTTCCTTCTTTAGTAGGAGCACCACCATGGGGTACGGTACATGTAAAAGAGGACATCTCATACACTGTATCGGTACAGATTTAATGTGAGCATTTGCCTACCCAGTTTCCGAGCTTGCCGTGACGGGTTTTACTAACAGAAAGTTAACTCCCCAAAACAATAAGTGCAATGCAATAAAACATACGAACATACACTCACCTGATTCGATATCCTCAAAATACAAAAAAAAATGAAAATATAAAAACAATTAAATACAAAACAAGGGATTAGGATGAAGTAAGAAAACCAGGACGGGTTCAATAAGAAAGATTTTAAAATCAGAGAAAACTGTGCACCTTATAATCAGCATGACTATATCAGATGACAATACAAATACTAAAAAGTATTAATAAGGCGTAGGTACTTTAATTCAGTCACGGACTCGCGATGCCGCGGGTGTGTTCTAGTACATATATATGTATATCTGGTAGGACGATTGACAGAGTGCACGTCCATGAAACGAATATTATTAGATGTAAGTATGAAACGCATGCATGCTCTCTTGTGGAGAGTTGTCTCATTGGCAATCATACCACATCTCCTTTTTTTATATATGTTTCAAAGCAAAAGGTTATATCGAATTTGCCAAGTTGGACTAAGAAAATGATGAAATATTGAAATTGTCGTACTATGGAACGATTTGTTAGCCGTAGTTGAACTCTTGTTGTTGTCAATACTGTCCACGGCTGCTGTTGTTAAACCGGCAGGTTCGCGGGAGGAACCACAAATTCTATTCAATGTTGAATTTTCCATAAATGGAATCTTCTAGTACTGCAGATAAATGGATAATTGGATCATTCATAAACGACAAACGTTAACAATAAATAAGAAGATGTGGTATAAGTGCCAATGAGACAACTCTCCATCCAAAATGACAAGTGTAAAACAATTCAAAGAGGAAAACCAAAGGTTTAATCTTTATAAAAAACGAGAAACGAGAAACACCCATGAACCACATCAACAAACGACAACCATTGAATGCCAGGCTCCTGACTTAGGACAGGTGCATACAAATGCTGTACACTTTGTCATTTACTAGTAGTACCTCCTCTTTTCCTGATCCTAGCATCCAGTATATACATTATGAGTTGGTTTTAATTCAGTTGAAGGTAATGTTCAAGAATAATAAAGAAATAAAACCGAAGAATCTTTGAAATGGATAATGTTATATTTGCCTAATGGAATAACTCGACCTCATCTGAATATTTGGCCAAATGATTATCAACTAATGTTTTTAATGACTTTCGAAAAGACTTTTGCCTGCATTATGTCTTTTTGAACTACCTATAAGTGCAGCTTTTTAAATTATCGATGTCATACAATCAGATTGTTGCGGTTGCTTGTTTCATTGCAAAACAAAAATAATCACTAAACAGAAGAAGAAACCACCTGCCTTGTTAATGGCCTGGCAAGCCTGATTGTACTGCAATTTTTAGATCATTACTTTGTCCTCTTTCAGTTGATCACAGAGGAAACTGTTCGACTCGAGAAGTATACCTTCTAGTTAAGTCTAGCTTAAATATTGGAATAACGCCAGTGTATATACGTGATCTCTCGTTGTAGACTACTGTTCTGCAAGAATGGTACCGTAGCTGCGATTCTCAATACTTTTCTCACAAATCTTTTTATATTTGGCTATGGTAAATAAATGTAGCATACACTTTGTGTTATAGAGCACTTAGCTTTACTGAAGGTACGTCAAAACAAAACACATTCTTATCTTCTATAAGGAAATTTTATCGATATTGATATCATATGGCGGACATCTTGAAAAGAGTCGCCATATTGAAATTTCAAGTTGGGATCATAGCTTATATTGTTATAAGTACCCAGTACTACTAATATGACAAATTTGAACTAATATAAGGGATATTTGTTGATTTTGATATTTTGTGGTGGACATTTTGGAAAAAGCCACCATATTGAATATCCAGGGTGGGTTTAAAGCTTTTGTTTTTTAAAACAACCCACAGTACTGCCATGCCATTTTGACCATAAATTTGACCTTATATAAATAATAAGTGTTGATTTTGATATTTTAAGGCGGCCATCTTGGAAATTGCCACCATTTTGAAATTTCAAGGTAGGTCCATAGCTTATATTATTTGAAACACCAAGAACTACTTCCATGCCAAATTCGGTACTTTTATCATCAAACCCACAATTTTTCACCAATCAGCCGGATTAAGATAATAGCCACTTTAAATAGTAAAAAAAAGGTGAGCAAGACTAGATCTACACATAAGTCAACATAGCCAAAACCATTAGTCAACTTATTGATATTTTTGCTCTTTTGTCATAATTTTTACCAATACTTAACGTTTCTACCTACTATCTTGAAAAAAAAAACTATAAGTTATAAATAAGAAAGACACTTTTAATAGCAAAAATTACCGGCAAGACAAGATCTACAGATAAGTCAAATAAGGCCGAAATCGTAAGCAGATGGCCTTTAAAGGAGTAATTGCTCTTAAACATGTTAAATGGCATTTTTTTACCCGTTTTTGTGTTTTGGGCAACAACTTAAGAAGATAGAGAGAAACTGTAAACAGAAAAAAAAAATAGCAGCAATACAAGATAAAAAAAAAGAGATTTTTCTCATGAATTCTATTCTATTCCACAATGTTGGAAATAATGAAAAAAGGGAGGGGGTCATGGATCTTTTTTTATACAGACCAAATATTTGTATCTATGAAAGATTTTAGTAAGACGTTGTACCTAATGTCTACTACTTTTGTTCTACATGTTGATATTCAGTATCTATCTGTTGTATATCATGTGATCGAAAGTTCAGATAATAGTTCAGTCGATTTGTGCAGATTTTAAGCAAAATTGCTCAGATTGTGATAAAAAGCATGAACATTTGCATAAAAGTAGTATAGGTCATGGAAAACATTTTCAGCTATAGACCCACTCTGAAAGTCGAAATTGAAAAGGTGGCCATTTTTAAAATGGCGGACGTTGCATTTTTATAAAATACTTCCAAAATTCATGAAAATTATATAAGTTTAACTACAATTGACATAAAAGCTTGTAAATAGAGTGACAGTGCTTACACCAATTGCTATGTTGAACAAAATTAATGAAATTGTTACTCATATTGAATGGCGGCCATCTTAAAAAATCTTGAAATTTTTTAGCCAAAATAGGTGGAGCTCCAAATTCAAAATTTGATGAAATAATAAATTATTTGGTTGATATTGTTTATCTGAAAACAACTTTAAAATAAACCTTCATTGCATGCAGACATAAAGAGTATCATATCATACAAGAAATGTCATAAGGAAAACATCTGCTAAAATGTTCTCAATTGACGCTTTACATATCAAACCATAAATTAGTTGTACATGTTTTGTCAAATCATACAATATCAGTCACTCTCTATTATATTCTATCACATTTAACCCCACATTAACACAGAGTAGTTAAACTTGATGCTGTCTTTACACATTTGAATCTTCCTCGGAAACCGTTTTCACTTTTATATTCTCATATTATTAGCTTAGAGAAGGACTCCGAAGCTTGCTGCATACATGTCCAGAAGAGTTACCATATAGTCCAGTTGATTTGTGAAACAATTATTCAGATGGTGGTAATAGTATCAAACTTTGCAGAGCTTCAGTTTAGGTCATAGCAAACATTTATAGCTACGGACACATTTCAGAAAATCAAAATGGCCGCTCTGACTCATATTCAACTTCAGAAGAATCCTTTCGTGTTTTCTGAACAGATATTTTGAGATCTGATCATTTGTTTTGACAGGATTTGTGCCATTGTGCTTAGTGATTCTGGAATGTTTTAGCAATTCCATTGCCTTCATTCAACTGTTCCAAGTTGAGTGATTTAGAAACTCAATTCAATGCGCAACATCTTCGTATTCTAGCTTAAAAGGGTGTATAGCCAGAACCAATGTCTATGTCTATTATTTTGTTATTTGCAGGGCATTGTAAATCCTCATGTGTCCTTTCCTGCATATCACACATCCTTTTCGACAAAGTGTGGTCATATATTACGTAGTTTTCTTTTCTGTTGGAAAAAGTCACTTTGGCAAATATGTAAGCAAAAGAAATTATGCATAATATACCTTCAATTTATTTAATAAATAAAACAACACATAAATAGGATAAGTGTGCCTACAGGTGTAGCAGCCTTTAATATATTAATTACAATCAAAATTCTTCAAACTAAAGTCCTTCACTATAAATTCAGGCAAGAACACTACCAATCCAATCATATAATAGAATACACAATCAAAATCTATCTACAAAAGAGGAAAAATACATATTAATATCATGTAATATATTTATATACCCACATTAACAATAATCAACTCTAAAAGGGTGGGTGGGTGGGTAAACATAGTAACGATCTGCTGCTACGTATATGCCATCCAATCATATTTAACATAAACACAAACCATGTGGCACTGCTAAATATTCTAATTCGCCAAGCTCAAACAAATATAAATTATTTAATAAATAAAACAACACATAAATAGGATAAGCGTGCTTACAGGTGTAGCAGCCTTTCGAAAGACAAAGAAAGCCAAGTAAATCTGAACAAAAAGTAATATTTATAAAAATTAAATTCCCAAACTTTTAGATAATGCGAGTTTTTCTTTAATATTTTCTCTTACATAGCCGTCTTTTGCTTTATCTGAAGCCCATCTACCATGCTTCTTAAATAATCTATCATGAATGCAGCAGCTGCAGTAGCTCCACCTGATCTCAGGCTATGTAATCCAAATTTAGACTTATCTAAGCCGATAAATTCCAAAGCTGATAATATAATTTCTCTATCTTTAGTATATGACAAAGGTTTAAGACCTCTCAATCTATAAGATCTAGATGTTTTACAAATACATGGACCTAAATATATAATCTGAAGATGTTACATCTATATTAGATAATAATAAATATTTCTCCAACATACTAACAGGGCCTGTTTGTGTATTAGTTCTAGCAATTAAAACTTGCGTGCCTTCTCTATAATGATCAGTTTTGCTTTTCTGTATGAGCAAAGAGACATGTGTATCATTAAATTTCAAATCAGATCTTTTTAGATTAACCATTTCAGAAAATCTTAAAAACCCTGCATAACTAATAAGACACATACAACAAATTCTAAATTCTATAAGATTGTTACATTCTTTACCATATTTATTAACAATTTTCTTTAAAATATCTGGCGTAATTGGTTCTTTTTTATTTACAATAACATGCCCAATCTGTCCATGAGCCCCTTCTTTAACTGATATACACAACTGTGAATTACACGGATTAGAATAACCAGCTAGTTTGTGAGCCCAGCTTAATGAATAATATACTTCTTCAACTTTAGCACACGAGTTTAATGTCTTTGATATATGTATTAAATACAATGAAACATAAAAATCTGAAGCTGGTAAAAGTTTAACATAAGAATAGTTATTAAACCACTTACAGAAATTGTTAACTGCATAAGAGTATTTTCTTTTGGTGTTCTCAGCCTTCGAACGGAGACAGAACTCAGGTAGGCAGTTGGATAAAGATGACAAATCTTGATCGACTGGCTTAGGTAAGGATTTTCAGACTCCACATGAAAAAATATCGGAAAAACGTGCATATCAAAATAGAAATATAATCTACTGTACCACTACTAGCTTACAATATATTTAATGACCGTGCCATATTTATTTTTCACACTGGCCATGTCAGGTGAGACTTTGCCACTTTAATTTGGCCTTGTCATCAGCATACGACCTTGCCACTAGATTGGCCTTGTCTTTATCATACGACCTTGCTCAGCAGCCTTGTCGTAAATTCTTACATGAACTCAGCGTTCAATTTAATAGCTAAAACACTAGAGATGAATTCAGAAGATCCTAACAAGGACTTATTATTCATACCATGAATAAAAATGTTCTGATTTGGTTTAAATTCTAAAACATCTGTTACAAAGGGTTGCAAATGCGTACCTTTTTTAAAAATCATAGTCCAAAATGACGAGGAAGGCCACTTTGGAACTATCAAAGTGCCTTTAGCCTTACATAATATTAAATGTTTGATTGCTCTACAGACAACGGATATTGGAGGAACAATCCAATTAACCTCTTTTTTCCAATTTTGCGTGAAAGCATCAACTGCTTCAACCCCTGGATTCCAAAACTTAGAATTAAATCTTGGTAATTCTTTTTTTCAAATTACTCGCAAACCTGTCCACAGTATGCAGACCCCACATGTCATCTACTAATTTAAACAATTCTTTATTTGTTCCCCAGTCTTCAAAATCAGTCATTTTAGAAATATAATCAGCTTTCGTAATCTTAGATCTCGGGATCCAAACAACGTCTAAAGAAATATTCAATTCAGAACACAACTTAAAAATATTAATAGCTATCTCTCTCTCGCACTTTACTGTTTTCAATTGCCCAGTGTAAATAACGGGTCATTAAACTTGTTATGTTACCCATGACTGGACACATTGCTATTACCTTTCCCGTTACCTGAGCTAATTTCCGTGCTGTGAAATAAGAAAGTTATTTAAAATACCAACCAATGATATAAGTGTATCATCAATCCGTCTATCTGATATACTAATTGAAAAATCAGACGAATCCCAAACTAAACCTAACCACTCTAAATATTGTACTGGTTCAAAAATAGATTTGTCCATGTTAATTAAAAACCCTGCTTCTAACCAGGAGGTTTTTACGAAAGATGAACATTAGGAAGCTTCTAGTATATGTTTACTCGTTCCAAGTCCATCATCTAAGTAAAGTACAATATCTACGCCATTTTCTCGCCAATATTTTACGATTGGTCGTAAACATTTTGTGAATAGATATGGCGCAGATGATAGACCAAAGGCTAACACTGTGAAATAGTAAAATTTATTGTTCCAGCAAAATCCTAAATATGCTGTTGTTTAGTACAAACGTCATAATGAAAATATCCGGACTCAAGATCAAATTTAAATAGATAGCAATCTTTTGTGAAATAATTTAAAGCCACCTTCCAGTCTTCAAATTTTATCCTTTCTTTTTTAATAAAAACATTCAATTTACTTAAATCTAAAATCAGACGTTTTTTGCCCGAACTTTGAACCGCAACACTTAGCGGATTGACAACAAACGGTTGGAATGGAGTTTCAATAATTCATCCGATATTCAGTAATTCTGAAATTGCTTCATCTACAAATTTAGAATGAACATTTGCAGATTTGTTATTCTAAAATGACATAGATGTAGAAGTCTGCAAAAATAGAATAATGTAACCATGTTTGATAGTATTGATAACAAAATTATGTTTCCAGAATTGTTAGATATAAGAAGATGTGGTATGAGTGCCAATGAGACAACTCTCCATCCAAGTCAAAATTTATAAAAGTAAACCATATATGCTTGCGTAAACTATACATTACTCCTTTTGCAGCAGATGAAATATCAATATTATCAAAATATTTTGCATGTGACAGAAACAGTTCAAACTGTCCGTAAAGATTACTTTCATCTAAAAAAGTAGTATAAAAATACTTATCATTAACTCTGTTGTCTTGGTGTCCCTGGGACAACTGGTTTTGTACTGAAAAGGGGGCACTGAGTTCGCCAGTGACCAGGCTGGTTGCAGTTGTAACAGATGTCATGAGACGAGGGTTCCCTCCGTCTGCTGGTCCAAAAGGGTGGCTGTTGATAGTTGTTTTGTCGAACATTATGTTGATTGGAAATTGAAGCAGTAGGAGCAAATACAGTAGCTGTAACGGTTTTATAAGGATGAGGTCTTTTCTTCTCCTTAATGCTCCTAATAGCACGGCTTTCAGAAGAACGGATGCGTTTCTCCTCTTCTGAGTCGGAGGCAAGGTTCCCTCCGTCTGCTGGTCCAAAAGGGTGGCTGTTGATAGTTGTTTTGTCGAACATTATGTTGATTGGAAATTGAAGCAGTAGGAGCAAAAACAGTAGCTGTAACGGTTTTATAAGGATGAGGTCTTTTCTTCTCCTTAATGCTCCTAATAGCACGGCTTTCAGAAGAACGGATGCGTTTCTCCTCTTCTGAGTCGGAGGCAAGGTCGTCACTCTCATATTCATGGACGGTTTTCCAGCCTGCGGGAGATTTGTCTGCAATGCGGATGAGCTTATTTCGCTTCTTAACTTTGAGGATAGCACCAAATACCAATTGAAGACATGCTGCATTTTCATCAGGAATACGTTTCTGAAGCTTAACAAGGTCGGTCATAATGTCACAATTTAAATTGAACTGTATTTGGTTTCCCTCACCTTTAAGTTTGACTGACCCTTCTTGCTTAAGTTTGGTTGCAAAGTTCTCATTACCAACGGCCAAGTCTTTATGAAAAGTAGCAATCTTCCCGTCAAGATAAGTTTTAAACAGCGAAAATGTATCCACCAAGTCTTTATTACCAGTATGATGTGCAGAATTAACATCAGGCAACGAATGTACACTAGGACCAGGCAAAGGTTCATGGTCAGAATCTAGAAGTTTCTCGGAGTCAGACATACCACAATAACGATCTGCTGCTACGTTAATTATAGGCAAACTTCGATTAACTTTATTTTCTCAAACGAACCCCTTAAGTTATACTTAATCATGAGCTCATATACCCGTAAAAGCCGCATTGCGGGTATATGCCATCCAACATATTTAACATACACACAAACCATGTGCTTGATATAAACACAAATACGTGTTTATAGTAAACAATCACTTGACCGTTACTACGTCATGTGACCAATAACTTTAATAAATATATTTCCTGTAACATTGATTTGCAAAACCAGTTGTAAATGCATCAAAACAGTAGTCCATTTTAAAATACCCGCCCAGAGCAGCCATTTTGATTTTCTGAAATGGGTCCATAGCTATAAATGTTTGCTATGACCTATGATAAAACTCTGCAAAGTTTGATGCTTTTACCACCATCTGAACAATTGTTTCACAAATCGACTGGACTATAATAAGTATTCGACAACAGTTTTTGTTCGAGATATTGCGGTCTTCGGGGAAATATTAAATCAATATATTGTGATTATATATAAGTAAATGTCAAATTTAATAAATGACCAGGTCAAATATATTAACAATATCTAACAGATTGGCACTGGATATATTGCTTATGAGTAATTACATGGCTAGGATGTAAAAACGGTATTCAAATCACTTTTTACCAATGAAAATCATGTGATCGAAATCATATACAATTAAAAATTTAATGCTTTTTGTCATTTTAAACAGTGTAAAGGCGTTGACCGAATCAATTGTGTATGAAACGTCGATGCGCTTTACTCTAGAAATGGGCATACGATCAACGCTTTAAAAACCCTTTAAAATTATAAAAGCGGGAACATTTAGATCTGATAATTACATTAATAAGCTACAAACATGAAATAACGAGATACAAGTTTTATCAAGCTCTATGTTTCTTTTCTTTTCCTATGCATTGCTATGACGTTGTCATTGGCAGCAGGTTCAATCATGAAATGCCGTCAGCCAATCAAAAGTACAGATTTTTATGAAAACATAGATTTATAATGTATTCTAATATGACGTCCTTATTACGCTTTGTAAACAAAGCCGTGTTCTTATTAGTACAAAATATGATTGATACTTGCGCACAAACTTACTGCAATTTACATTCTCGTTATTTTCATTTTTATCCTAATAAAATATATACATTTTAGCTGCTTTCGTAAACTGTTATTAGATATTGTTTAACAAAAAACATAAATCTACCCTGCTTTTAGTTTTTAAACTTAAAACTTATTAAATATGAGAATGTAATGTACATACTGCACGGGGAGGAAACGGGAACACCCAAACATTTCTAAGGTATTTTCGTACGCTTCGACCTATAAAAATACTGTATTTGTCAAAAATATAATGCCTACTCATGTTAACATGAGCATAAAGAGCATGACATTAAGGAATTATTTCTTAAGGATGTTCGTTACTCTGTTTAAAAGTAACAAGCTTTTTAAAAGACTAAAATAAATTGAAAGTATATGAATAAAGGAACTAAAAAATGCAGAAAAAAGATGAAGGGTCCGTGTGCTTGTTTTCAAAATATAAGCCATTGAAAATTTGGCGGAAAAAATTCTCTCTAGAATTTTCATACATTTAACATTGGCACCTTTTTTTCTTTCAAAAACTATGAAAAATAACAAAGATTTGATAAGATTTTCAAATATGGCTTTTTAAACTATATGTAATAAAAATATGAAAAGAAAAGTAGAAGTTTGCGGGCAAAATTTTTAAATGGCACTAGATGGATAAAAGTAGAGGATTCCGAATATCTGGCAAAAATTCAAAAACAAGAGGAGCGAACATCCTTAAATCATTATTGATTAAAGTTATATAAAACAAGTTTCTGGTGATTATAATGTTAAGGAAATTATTGAACCAATGAATGCATATGGGCCTTTTTAAAAATATGTCCATTTTTGACAACTGGAAAATAATAAAAATGTTGAAAATTAAGTGATTTAATTGTACAAGTCAATACTTTAACACCAGTACAAACTAAATACAAAATATGCAAGCTTAAACTGAACGGAAAGTTTGAAAACAACTATGTAAAATTGAACATGGTGTACCAAGATGTCCCCTTCGTAACGATTTTTTAAGGCTCTACCATACTTGAAAAATAGAATTTAAAGGTATTTTTTCTTCAAAAATCTGACAAAATAAATGATTTATACGGTTTAACTATTTGCTTCGCAATTTTAACTTCTAGACAATATTACAAATGCCCACGGTGTAACGATATATGTTTCCTATAAAGTTTATTCGCGTGCGACAAGAATATGTCCACGCCCCTGCATTGTCAATCACTTACAACTCTTAAAGTGAACTGTAAATGTTTTGTGTCATATCCCTATCTATGAACTTTTTCCCAATGTCGTGCAACAAAAATGTATATTTTTTCATTGTCGAAAAATCTGCACATACTTGTAGTGAAATTGTCCTGTAAAATGATGGCTGGGGGACTCAAAGCTGTTTGGTTTTTATTGGTGGATTTGGCCAAACGGATTTGAATCGATAGAAAGAATATTATATTGCAAACTCGGTTTACTCTTTGCTTGATGGCTTATTTAACGTTTGTCTTGAATACTATCGATCGACCAATTCTACAATCCAAATTCAACTTAAACATGGGCAATTTTCTCATTCTTATCATTTCAATTTTAATCGTTAAAATTTAAATGTTATTGGCATATGATATGGACAAAAAGGGAAATTATTGCCAAATTACTTAAGAAAAAATCCACTTGGTTGACACAACTTTCGGTAATGAATCCAATGACTGAGTGGGACAAGTTCAGAGGAAATAGTCCTGCACCGTTTAATATGTAAGCAAATAAAATATGTTTAAACTAACCGTTTAATAATAAAACTCCGTGTCAAAAACTAGAATCGCCATGATGAAATTCAAATTTTCACTGATTTTTTTTACTCACATTGTGATCAATTCTAGGTAGTACGGCGGACAGGTGGATGTGGTCTCGGTCGGTACATAAAATATCGATGTAACGTTAGATTGATTCTAGGTAGTACGGCGGGCAGGTGGATGTGGTGTCGGTCGGCACATAAAATATCGATTTAACGTTAGATCAATTCTAGGTAGTACGGCGGGCAGGTGGATGGGGTGTCGGTCGGCACATAAAATATCGATGTAACGTTAGATCAATTCTAGGTAGTACGGCGGGCAGGTGGATGTGGTGTCGATCGGCACATAAAATATTGATGTAACGTTAGATCAATTCTAGGTAGTACGGCGGGCAGGTGGATAGGGTGTCGGTCGGCACATAAAATATCGATGTAACGTTAGATTTCGACGATTAGTCCGGCTTTGCTGTAGTTTGGCCGTCTCTTGTTTTAAAAGAATTGATAAAAGACGTAATTATGATAAGTGATCATTGCTAATTTTCGTGAAATTTAAAGAAAATACATGTTTTCAAACATTTGTATTTATGATTAATAATGAATATTTTTAGTTTTTTGCAGGTGAGCGTTGTTCAACATAGAGATTAATTTGAAAGAATGTGTACATGTGGCACATTTCTTCATCTTTTTTTTTTCAATTGGACGCCCTTTCCATACTGTCGCTATTTATTGACTCGTCCTGAACATGCATGAAATATTTGCCACTGGATGTTAAGCAACTAACAATCAAACTATATAGTAAGTTCCCAACAATGATATTGTACAGTATGACGTCACTGAGTGGAAGTAATATTACAGGCTGGCTCCTCCCCTTAAATATCTTTTGATCTGTAGAACAGATATTTACAAAGGCAAACATATGGAACCATGACACATTAGCCTTTCTTTTAATGACTTAAAATATTAAACAATAGTCGCCCTTTGATAATTGCGACAACAAGAGGACTTAAAATACTAAACAATATCCTTTCTTTTAGTAATTGCCACTTTGTCACCAACTCAAAAGGAATTAGTAATATCAAACTTTAATTATCTCCAGATATCTGAAAATTTCTATTTTTATGCTTAAAGTTTTTAAGCTCTGGAACAAATTGTCTTAAAGGGGCACTAGCTACGAGATATATAAAAAATGCAAATATGATTTTTTTTCTTGTTCAATCATTTATGAAAGTGAAACAGTGAAATACTAATTCGCTTTTAGCAGCCAGTATGGTTCTATTTTGTCAAAATAACCAAAGAAACATCGATGATGAATTATTTACTTGCAAGTGAATAATTCGACCTCATTGAATCCGTATTCATGTGACCTTCAATTTAACCCCTTAGCTAGAGATGGATTTCGCATGAATTATGCGTGTACAGTTATTAAAAGGAAAAGAATGTCAACATTGAAAGTGAAACAAAGGTAAATCATTTGATTGATTGAATCGATCCACAAAAACTCATTCTTATACAGGTAAAAACGATGATTAACATATATTTCTAACCTATAATATGAAATTAAACAGACCTAGAAAAATCCAATTGCACGAGTTCGCTATCTATTTATATCTATATTTATGTTTATAGTGCTTATATGACCGTCGGCAGTATTCGGAGGTCAACTCGATAGTTAATTAGATGGCGTCTAGAATAAAATACACACGAAACGATGATACATGCATTGTAAATTGTTTATTTAAGACTTTTTATAATTTGGATATACGTTTTAGTATGTTATAAATCAAATATGAGAATTTGAGTCAAATCGGTGATCATGAATTTGACAGCCAATGCCCCTTTAAGATCACCAGATTTAAGAAAGTAAGCTTTACCATGTATACCTATCACGGAATCAATAAGTCAATTATATTTAGTAGGGGTTCGTGATTGACCATATACATGTATCGAGAAATGTGCCAAATTTTGTTGTTTTCTTACCTTATACAATTTCCAGTTAAAATAGGCAACACCATAGCAAAAAAGAAAAATGTCGAAAAGACAAAAAAAGTGATATCTTTTTGCTATTTGATACCATATAAATTTCCTTATATGTCTGTAAGTAGCAACCCTTAATGAAGGAACTCATGATTGGAAAAGTAAGCCCTAGAAAATGTGAAATCCCTACCTATACATATATTTCACAACGAAATTATAACCCATTCATATATTCAATAAGTGCAAAAGGTTCGGTATGTGACCTTTTTTTTTACTATACTCTAGTGGGTAAAGATTATTAATTGTGACAGTGTAATAAAATTTGATCAATGTCAATAAGTTTCAGCCGATGTGGAAATTTTAATGACAAAACGTTTGGGAAATTCAGTGAAGATCGTAACGTTGCACAACTAACTGAAAAATTATGACCCATTGATATATCACAATTGGTCAATTACTACCTATTGATATATTTCCTCGGTAAAATTGCACCCAATTGATATATTTGACGTATCAAAAAACGGATCAATTCCAGCGGCACATATGTATATATATTTATATAAGAAGAGAACCCCCCCCACACACACACCCCGTGAGCTTTTATGGATCTGCCAAACAGCTAGAAATTGTTTTGCATTTACTGTTGGTTTTTCCTTCAGTGATCAATTGTCATCAACTTTTAACTTGTTGATGTTGATGTTGATTGTTTTTTGGTTTATATTGTTGAATAAAAAATATTAACCAAATTTCAAATTACAATTGTTTGTTGTTTATATTTTTCTTGCAAAGGAATGAAACAAAACAAATCTGTAGTATATCTATTGCGAACATTGAAAATGCAATAAATGAATTGTAAATGCAAAACTTAAAAATTAAGTGTTTGATAGTCTCTAAACCGAGGATATTTGTGTTTTAGGTCTTTGGTCAACAGAAAAGAAAATGGGATCAAGATCAAAGGTCAAGATTATGTTGTAATTTTTATTTTTGCTTGTTATTACTTCACTTCAGATACGATAAGAAATATCCACATGAAATGTGTACTGTTATTTGGGACATGTCGTAACTCAGTAACTGCATGACGTCATTTTGGTGTAAAGGTAACGGTGTCATTAAAGAAGGGTATATTCCCCTTGGAAAGGCTTATATATAATATTCAAAATGATAGAACTTATTTACCATAAACAGTACAGAGATAGGTTTTTTTAATTTGAGGTCCTTGCTAAATGGCCTTCAAAGGTGAATTTGACGGTCTACAATTTGACCTTTGCTATAACTTCATATTGCTACATGATAAACCCACTCATTCTTTTGCATTTGTAGGTTTGAAGACATACGAGCTAAAAGGGCCAACCGGCAATGACCTAATGCAAACTGGATAACCGTGTGCACTAAATCAAAAGTACCAGAAATATCTCCAATAGTATATCCAAATCGTATATTTTTGGAATCATTGTAACTTCAGCGATTATTGATTCCGGAAATTGTTTTTAGTTCCCTTATTTCATGAAAAATGTCCATAAACTTTGTATTTTTGGAGTCAGTGTGAGATATAAACAATGTTTTTACACCACAGCCCCTATTTATCATTCTTATTTTCTTCTGAAAAGTTACTTTGGTTTAGATTGAAAGACCTGTAATTGTGCTCTAAGCAACTAGTTTAAATAGGAATTCGTGGTGAGATCCGTTCGCTCAGATCTTAATTGGTAAGGATTTCTGTGTTCCTGCCGATTGTCGGTATTTTTCTCCGGTGTGAAACATAGTTTGTCTCACACTGACTCTCAAATTACAAAGTGTATGGACATTTTTCATAAAAAAGGGAAATAATAAGTAAATATTACCGCAGGATTAATTTTGGAGACTTTTAAAATAGAGAATAAAATAAATGTTGAAGTATCTTTGTATGCTTCATATTGAAAAAGAAGCTTTTTCCTAGTTATGTGTTGACAACAAATGTTTTAATACAATAAAACATCAACTAGGGACGACGATCACCTAACACATATAGTATCATCATAAAATATATACAAATCATTACTTTGCTTAATCTTTTATTTACAAAATCAAGTCGGTGGTCTATTTTCATTTAGTTTTGCAGCCATGTAAGCAAAAAACATCCAAGTCAACTTTATTATGTAATAGGTATAAGATTATCGAGTCTATGATTGGTCCTTCCAGATCTGGCGTAGACCTCACTTACGAACTTGTTGTGGTACACTACCCTTTAGGATCTCGCGTAGACCTCGCTTACTAAATACATTACCTACAATATAAATAAAATTAACACATAGGTATTCCTTGTTCATTTAGTAGAGCGAGCTGATCCAAATACACCATGCATACTTAAAATAATACAATAGCAAGTTCAAAAGTGGTAAGTCGCGTTTTTTTTTTTTTTAATTTTTTTTTTTCTTTTTTCTTTTGATTTCTTTTTTTCTTCAATTTTTCTTCCCTTTTCGGGGGATGGGGAAGGGGGTATTGTAAAAAGGAAAATCTCGCCACAATCTGCCAGTGATGCTATAAACAATGATATTGAGATATAAAAGTAAGAAGATGTGGTATGAATGCCAATGAGACAACTCTCCACAAGAGACCAAATAACACAGAAATTAATAACTATAGGTCACCGTACGGCCTTCAACAATGAGCAAAGCCCATAGTCAGCATAAAAGGCCCCGAAGTGACAAATGTAAAACAATTCAAAGAAGAAAACTAACGGCCTAATTTATGTACAAAATAATGAACTAAAAACAAGCATGTTACACAGCATCAAACGACAACCACTGAATTATAGGCTTGCTTGGGACGGGCACATACAGAATGTGGCGGTATTGAACTAGTTAGACGGCGCCGAACATTCCCCCTAGATACTGTATATTTAGCATTGAATAGCTGATGCAATAATGATAAGGAATTGCATATACCTATGCATGTTATAGACAATATACTGTTTTTCTAGCATTGAATAGCTCGTGTAAGAATAATAAAGAACTACACATACCTGGTATAGACAAGACATTTTTTTATCTAGCATGGAAAAGCTCGTGCAATAATAATAATGAATTACACATACCTGGTATAGACATTTTTGTTTCTAGCATGGAATAGCTCGTGCAATAATAATAATGAATTACACATACCTGGTATAAACAATAGTTTTTTATCTAGCATGGAATAGCTCGTGCAATAATAATAAAGGATTACACAAACCTGGTATAGACAATATTTTTTTTTTATCTAGCATGGAATAGCTCGTGCAATAATAATAAAGATTTACACATACCTGGTATAGACAATACACTGTTTATCTAACATTGCATAGCTCGTGCAATAATAATAATGGATTACAAAGACATGTTATAGAAAATATACTGTTTATCTATATAGATAAGAAGATGTGGTATGAGTGTCAATGAGACAACTCTCCATCCAAGACACAATGTAAACGCATTATGTTAACAATTATAGGTCAAAGTACGGCCTTTAAAACGGAGTCTTGGCTCACACCGAATAGCAATCTATAAAGGGCCAAAAAATGACAAGTGTAAAACAATTCAAACAGAAAAACCAAAGGTCTAATCTATATAAAAAAAAGACAACCACTGAACAACAGGCTCCTGAATTAGGACAGGTGCATAAAAATGCAGCGTAGCATTGAATAATTCGTGAAATAATAATAATGTATTACACATACCTGGTATAGACAATACACTGTTTATCTAACATTGCATAGCTCGTGCAATAATAATAATGAATTACACCTACCAATACATTCTATTTCACAGTCCATTAACGTTTCAAAGTTGTTGGCATTACCCTGGCACCCACCATAGACAAACTTTTCACATTTTCCAGATCTCTTGTTGAAGTAATATTTATTAAAGTATCCATAGCAGGGACCGGAACTTGCTGGCAACCAACAAACATTCCGTTCAAGTCCTAAATCTATAATTATATTAAAATAAACATTATTTTATCTTGCCCACATAAGGAATATTGGTGAAATACATATAGTAGATGGTATTTGAGATCTGCTACATGCCTTATATTTATAATTATATTTAATATACATTGATTAATCTTGCCATTGTCGGGAACTTTAGTAAAATGCGTATATTGTAGATGGTATTCGAAGTTAGCTACATGTAAAATTTACTCGTTTTTTTTGTAGACATCATTTGGGAATGTAAATTCTTAAAAAAGGAAATTCTATTTTTTTTTCTTCATTCATGGCCGTTTAGTTTACCATTATTTTATTATAGATAAACAAAACGATTAGACCAAAGTTATTCCAACTCGAATTAGTCCTATTTTTAAATTCTGTTAATTGTGTGCGTACATATGCTAAAACTATATTTATTAAACAATTGGAAACAACTTGAGAGCGATTAAGACCTTGACATGTGGTATAGACACTTGTCGACTCGAGCGACTTAGACCTTTACGTGTTGTATAAGAGGCATGTAATATAGCCATTTGTCGACTCGAGCGACTTAGACCTTGACAAGTGATATAGACACTTATCGACTCGAGAGACTAAAACCTTGACATGTGGTATAAACACGTGTTGATTTGATTTACTTAAACATTGACACATGGTAGACACTTTTAAATGTTGAACACGTTTATATTGACGTCCAGACGCTTTACGTATTATCCATGTGTAATATTTTTACGTATTTCCTTTATGTCATATCTTTATGTATTTCCAAGTTGTTATGTATGTACGTATATATTTCCTATGTGTCATGTGTGTTGTTACATTTTTATGTCATTGACGTCTTTTTTTTTATAAATCTTTGTTTACGTACACCAATACCTATACTATAAGTCTTTGTAAACGTACACCAATACATTTTTTAATCATTGTATACGTACACCAATACATGAACCATAAATTTTTATATACGTTCATAAATACAAGTACCCTACAATGTATTCCGCCTAAATAATAATCTACTTACCTAATGGTTCCGAAGAAACCTGAAATATAATCATATAATTGATCATAAAAACTTAATATGTGTACATGTACGTACAAAATTATTAAATATTATACTTTTGATTATTTGATTCTTTTTTTTTTAATTATTTAACATTATTTCAAATCAATTAATATCATTTCATACAACGTTTGATAGCCAGTGAGAATTTAAAACTGGTACTAATCCTAGTCAATTAAAATTGGGAGTTGATGAATTTAGCGGCTTTGCTAGCTACATGTTCAGTAGTCAAAATTTATGTAGCCCTACGTAGCAGCTACGATATTGAACGCAACCCAGCTATAGGTAACAGTACGGCCTTCAACAATGAGCAAACCCATAATTCATGATAAAATTGAGAATGGAAATGGGGAATATGTCAAAGAGTCAACAACCCGGCCAAAGAGCAGATAACAGACGAAGGCCACTAACGGGTCTTCAACGCAGCGAGAAAATCCCGCACCCGGAGGTGGTCCTCAGCTGGCCCCTAAATAAAAATGTGTACTAGTTCAGTGAAAATGGACGTCATACTAAACTCCAAAACATATAAATGAACTAAAATTAAAAAACATACAAGACTAACAAAGGCCAGAGGCTCCTGACTTGGGACAGGCGCAAAAATGCAGCGGAGTTAAACATGTTTTGTGAGATCTCAACCCTCCCCTATACCTCTAACCAATGTAGAATAAACAAACACACAGCGATACGCACAGTAAAACTCAGTTTAAAAGAAGTCCGAGTCCGATGACAGAATAGGTAACAAAAAAAACTAAGCAAAATGACAATGATACATACATTAACAAAGGACCTCTAGCAGTTACTGACATGCCAGCTCCAGACCTCAATTAAACTGATTGAGAGATTATGTCTTCATCATATGAAAATCAAGTACAATCCCTCCCGTTAGAGGTTTAGTATCATACCATCATAAAATATATGAGAAGAACATAACCCGTATCATGCCAACAACTGGTTTTAGAATAAATGTGTTTATTTCCGATGCAAAGACCCTATGAGTGAATCAATATTTATACCAAAATATGCAATCCTTAATGACTTGACAGCAGTATCGTAACTATATCCCTTCCGAATAAGTCTGTTTAAAGGTTTGGTTTGCTTTTGGGGTGAATAATAAGCTATAAAAGGCCCTGAAATGATATATCATTAGTAGAACAATCCAAAACGAGATTTATATACAAAACAATAAACGAAAAACAAATATGATATACAGTAACAAATGGTAACCACTGAAATACAGGTACAGGAGCCTTACTAGGAACAGGCACAAACATAAACGTGATGTATTCTTCTGACGTTTCAGTCTCGTTGAAATCTCGTTCGGGAATTATTTCTTAAACATGTGATACAAGTGGAAAATATCAATGAATTCAAAAAATATTATAATCAAACTAAACTATGTGAAAAAATTGTGTACTTACAATAAGTAGTTTTTGAGTAATACAACTTTCAATTTCTATAAGCAATTCGGTCAGTGTCATCAGCCAAAATGTTGAGAAAATGAGTGAAGTGTACAAAGAAATGATTTTACTAAAAATATGTACATCCCATATCAGTTTTTTCTTTTCAAAATTCTGAGATATGTATTTTTTCAATCATTCATAACAAAGAAGTTGATATAATATGCTTTTAGTTCTTAAAAGAAAAGAAAAATCTAAAATTTACAAAATTTACAGCATGGTCAATTTGACACGAAAAAGCAACAAAATGTTATAAAACTTTCTTATATTAACACCTACCTATAGTTTTTTTTAAGTTAAATTTATTCAGATTGCATGGTCCTCTTCATCATTAGGGAAAGTATGAAAAAAGTTTAATTGTGAAACTGTGATTTTTTTCATCGTAATAGCCCAAAAAAAGGTAAACATTGATGAAAAATGGGAAAATCATAAAAATGTGGTACTATCAAATGGCCGTAGCAAAAAAAGAAGTTTACCACCATATGATTTTTTCTTCGTCAATTACTTTCTTACTTTCTTATAAACCCAAAAAATCAGGTTAAGAAAAAAAGTTTAATTCTAGAAATTGTTCTCCTCAGAGGTGTACATCCTTAAACATGTTTACTGGCACCAAACCTTTCCCCTAGGACAGTGGTGTACAAAACAGTAACAGGACAAGCCATATTAGAAGCTCAATCAATAATTAAATAGTAAAAAAAACTAAATTATACTTGAAATTTCAAGCACATGCGTGTATAAAATAATATGATAAATATATGTAATTTAAAATATAGTACCTGGATTCCTATAAGTGAAAGTACGAGGAACGTAACACAGTGAAACATAGTTGTAGATAAGTATGATTTTACATATCGGAAAATGTCAATTTATATAGTGAGTGAAACATATGTTGTATTTAATGACGAGTAGTAAATGTCTGCCGAAGGATCATACAATATTATCGTTCAATGATCATTAATTGTTCCTATCGTTTAATCATTGTTCCTGATCGCTAATTAATATAATCATTGTTCCCTAAGGATGTTGAGTACTATATACGCTTACGATGGTCACACCTGTTTCAATATTTACAGCAAGGCTGTGGTCATTTTTCGGTTATTCATCTCCTGTATGATTTTATTTCGGATTCTCAAAACTTCTCAAATTTTACTATTTTTGCATTAATTACTGAAACCAAAATTGTCAACAACAAAAGATACGCACCACATCCATTGATTTCTTTGGGGTAAATATCTTTTATTGCTTATGACTTTTGAAATGTGTCCAAATGTTGCCACAAGTTCATGAAGTCATAAACATCAAATTCTGTGAAAATGAGAATGTCTCTTAAATTTAATTTTTGACATTTGAATACCAAAAAAAAATGAGTGAAAAATTTGTTAGAACTAAAGTCGTGTGTTTCTTTTCACCTGAAAACAACGAAATTTAATTTATAGTTTCTTAATCGAATTATAGTCTACAGACCAATTTAAAATTGACTTATCTCAGACTTTTTATTTTTGACTTTTAAGTGGCGTAGATTTATTGAGGCAATTACCTCACCCAAATTTTACCAATTAAAAAAAAAGAGAAAATAAACGGATTTAAAATATATAACGTGTATGTTATGATATAAAGTATAATCTGATGATAGTTCTTAACATTTGACGTCTCTGCCCTTTATACACTCATTCCTAAATTAAGTTAAAAACTAATTGGTACAACTTTGTTTCATGACCAAGTTAGATACACATTTCTTGTTTTAGGAACGGATAAATAAGTCTGTGTGATTCAAACAACGGTTCTGTACTGTAAAACTAACATGATGTTTGATTTGTCTTTTTTTGCTTTTAACAGACATTTGATATAATTATTGAAATCAAATGTGTTTCTCTTCCCACATACTTTTACCTTGGTTGATATGAGTGAGTCTTTATAGTTTAGCCAGTTATAATATATCCATGTATCTTGTAAACGTATAAAGTTACTGCTAGACATAGCAATTGATCTTAAACTTTTTTTTTAAATATCACCGAAAGTGTACAAAAGCATATTAGAGGTTTGATGATTCTGTCAATTAGTTTTGTTTGGATCAGGATATGTCTATATTTTAAAACCGAGAATTACATATGTTATCAGCAGTTCCGAGAATTACATATGTAATCAGCAGTTCCAGTCAAATGTATTGATTTAATTCCCATTGGAACATACTACAATTTCATGAAAAAAGTCCGGATTTTTCATGAACAAGAACTTGCGCCATTGTGTGGTCAACTTCAACCCCCTCGAAAACAATATGAGAGAGAAAAACTACGCAACAGTTAAAATTTTTAGTTAAAAATAGAAGCCATGATTTGAAATATCAAGAAACAGTTTAAGTGAAACTTATGTAAAGCCCTTAAGGCATAACAAATCCTCTTTGTGACACGAAGACTGCAAACATTACAATTATTGATAATCATAAATACATAGTTAATTTATTTTTATCCCGCATACGGTTAGGACTGGGATTAAAAATGTATGGGCACCTTAGTTTCTCCCGTGCAATAGAAAAAACCTTAACCGGTTCGTTTGGCATTGCGGGATGTAACGATACTCTATGTATTAACCAAAACATTTCCAGCAATACAACCCATGCCTAAAAGATTTGTCAGTTTGGCCGTGCGGGAATTTATGCAAAGCCACGTCCAGTCGAGATGCTGACGTTATAAATCTGTAAAGGGATAGTGCAAATTATGCTCGTTACATGTTACAGAACCATTGAAACGACTCTGACAAGGTTTCATAGAGCCCTTTTGCAAGACAATTGTTTTGTCCAAGTCTAACATGCTTGTCTTTTGCAGCTGCAATCGAAATTCGTGTTCTCATTCTGGGTAACCAACTCTGCATATTATTAACCTATCTACCGATTTAGAGTGAATTTGTTTTTGTCAAGAATGTGTACGAAATATTTGTCACTTTATTTTAAGCAAACGACCGATCAATCAAACCTGTACACACTTCGACTTATTACATTTGTAAATGCTGAAAACTATTTTGCGACGCCGGTTTGCAACTAATGGTCTATTTTTGTATCCGCATCAAAGTCTTTAATCTACACCGAGGCCTTGAATCTCGAGCCTTAACTCGTTTGCCTCACTAAATATAAGGGTCAAGCTACGCCCCTGCATTTGTGATTGAAATCTCTATTGTAATCACTAAAATGAAAAGTTTTCTGTAATTTCAAGGTATGTACTATAAATTCAGAAACTATCGAGATCGAGTTTTTATTAATGCGAATAATGCGACTGCATTAGTATCGCAATAACAAGAACTCGCATTCTTATATCTGATACATATAACTTTATGCAGATTTCCGCGAAATCGCAATAAATAATCTTGCATTTTATTCCATTCTATAAAATTCGCAATAATAAATGCACGCAATAATTTCTGAATTCACAGTACTTCAAATTTGTATCAAAATCAAGGAATTGTGAAACATGATTTTTTCCGTTATATAAATATCACGCGTTTCAACATGAAAGAAGTAACGACAAAACGACATACACAGGTTCACGTTGCATTACATAATTATTATTCTTATTGCTAATTCATGGAGAATGTATACAGACGCATTTTAATTATCAATGGTGTTAGATATATTGAACAGATTCATCTGTATATATGCATCCCTCATCCCCCCTTTTAAATTGGCTTCTCTGTCGGATAGTTACAGTTCAAATTTAACCAGGGGTTTGCTGTCCAACTTGTCGCTAGTACTAACGAGTCGTTAAAATTTCTCAATCCTTTGTTGACTAAACCTTATATTAAAAAAAACAACGTGGACATATTGGTTTCAGCGGTTTATTATCATTTCGCCTCCCCCATATTAACGGCTAATTTATGAAGAAAAATACTCTAATCTCGCTTTAGTACCAGAAAATGTATCCAGAGCACTATAATTATTCTCTAAGCTCTATTCCCAATTTCTATATTAAACCCATCCCGTCTCTTACACACCCACACCATTCAATCACTGGTTATAGAGTTAAGGATGTTTGCCACTTTGTTTCAAAATAACAAGCTTTTTAAAAGACTATTATAAATTGAAAGTTTATGAATAAAGGAACTAAAAAAGCAGAAAAAAATGAAGGGTCCGTGTGCTTGTTATCAAGATATAAACCATTGAAAATTTGGCGGGAAGTGATTCTCTCTAGATTTTTCATACATTTGATATTGGCAATTTTTTTCTTTTAAAAACTGAAAAATAACAAGGATTTAATAAAATTTTCAAATATGGCTTTTTGAACTATATGTAATAAAAATATGAATATATTTTGAGTGTGGTTACTGTTCAAAATCATATTCAATTTGATGACTTTAACTCGGTTTTTGTGTTAAGATGCAAACACAGATAATTTAATTTACAAAAACACGGTGCCCATTGAACTTAACAATTAAGTCAATCATTTACTAGTGTAACATAATAAATTCATTAAACAATAAACTGACTAGTCCATAATGGGCCATTAGAATGATGATTATATTAATTATAGAAAAACTTCATAAATGTAGAATTTAGTAACTTAAAGTTACTAGGACATCCAGCAAGATATGAAGAGAGAAAACTCCGTCATCCTCATACAACGGATTTGTGTTTTCTGTAATAAATAATCACCACACGTATGTGCTTGGATGATTCATACATTACAATTACAGTATCAAAATTTGATGTCATTATTTTCTCGATTTTGGACACTGTAATTAAACATTAATCTATTTCACAGAAAAACTACACAGCAGTGGCGGATCCAGAAATTTTCATAAGGGAGGTCCTACTGACTGCCCTAAGAGGGGGCCCGCTGCATTCATGCTTCAGTGATTCCCTATATAATCAAACAAATTTTTCCCACAAAAGGGGGGACCCGGACTCCCCCCCCCCCTGGATCCGCCTATGCACAGTGAACTTATTTTTAATAGATAAACCCCTATTCTCCTTTCCTCCGCTGCTTAACCAAGTTTTAACATATTATCACGCTCCCCTTTCCTCCGCTGCTTATCTAAGTTTTAACAATTCGTCGTGTTATTCATGTACGGGTAAAGTTTCAACGATGTGGACTATTGTTTGTGGTCTTTTGACATATGGTGTTAATTTGCCACAAACTAATTGAAATACGGATCAAGTGTCAATGCTCCGCTTCCTTAATATAAAAAAATGAGGAGATGTTGAATGATTTCCATTCAGACTTTAGATTTAAAATGAAGTGTACGCAGTAAGCAATTATAGGCCACCGCACGGCCTTCAGCAATGAGAAAAACCCATTACGTATAGTCGGCTAGAAAAGCCCCCCCCCCCCCCCCCCCCGACATGAAAAGTGTGAAACAATGTAAACGAGAAAACTAACGCCGGGCCTAATTCATAACAAAACAATTTACGATAAAAATATGACAGACATGAAGCAACGACAACCACTGTACTACATTATGCGCATGAATGGGACAGACACATAGGTGTAGCAAGTATATAAAAGTCAGTTTATAGAGGATTGATATAGGAAATTAACCCCGTGTCTTATTTACTATAGGAGTATAGTTTGACCTTACTTGGCCTTAAAAAATGAAAACTCTTTAAAAACACATGCGTCCGAAGCGCTTTTCTGCATTTAAATGCAAATCTTCATCTGTTAATATATGCAACTCATTATAAACATGATAGTTTATACATGTGGTAAGATTTGTTTAGAAAAAAACGATGATGACGCATGCATACATTAATTAACTGGATAAAATTGGGCGGGGTCAGTGATAAAATGATTTGATTTAATATGGAAAATCTAGATTACTTGTTTACTTTATTTCAACTAAAAATCCCGAGAACTCCCACATTCCACCGATCAAAGATCACTTGTATACTTCACCTTTTGCAACCTTACAAGTATAGTTGATATATCTATAAAAGAAAGACACATCTTTGTCAGGTAGGCTAACAGGTAGTCATTTAATTTTAATCAAATATAACCCTCCTGGGGTAGGTTATTACTACCTTTACTATACTACACACATCATGTAACATCACCACTCAGTATAAATATCAATGAATGTATGACGTACACTTACAGCTTAATTACTACGCGGTATAGGGTTTGCTCGGTTGTTGAAGTCCGTACGGTGACCTTTAGAGATGAGCCTCCTCATGGGGGTTTTTGATTATGTGATTACTTGGCCGTTTTTATAGTGATTATTTGATTACCAAACCAAATATTTCATGATTTTTTGATTATTTGATAATCTAGGACTGTTTTTTTGATTATTTGATTATCTTGTTTAAAAAAAATAATTAATGATTATGTGATTATATTGGCAAAAAATTTATGATTATGTGATTACTTGGACACCCCAAAGAGGGGCCTCAGAGATATACACAAGGAAACTTACTTAGATAGTCTAGTTTTTAAACTTCAATGAAAGTAGTCAATGTATAACTGGTAATTTTGAGAGACGAGAGATTTCGTTACCACAAATTAATTAAAACTATAACTAAACTCTTCATATATATAAAGATTTGGTTTGTAATTTAAACTGTACATGTATAATTCTTTTTAAAAACAGGATATCACACATCCTATTTATTTACGGTGATGTTGTTGATAGAGCCCATAAGTTTAGATACGATCCATGTAAACTCCGAGATCCTTTGAATGAACTTATTCTTAAAGGTTGTCCATTTAACACCGTATTAAAACATTAAAATATCCTTTTAACCGGTACTAACATTGATCTTGTTTTTGGAAAACTTAATACATAACTAAATATGTATAACTATACAATTGTGTACACTTAATATGATCCTGCATTCTGTCGATACTGTTTATTTATATTTTGGGGATGCACAAGCTCGTAGATGTCTCATTGGCAGTATACATCTCCTTATTTTTTATATTTATCATGTTTACATGTATCTGTATTAACAATCCTTTCTCACTGATACTTCTCGGGCTCTGGAACAATTTATACATAATTATTCCAAGTTTCATTCATACCTTTAAACAAAACATTGCAACACATGTTTCGATAGTGTCATACTATACATGCACTTAATTTAATTTTTAATTTTAGATGATTTTTGTTAAAGGAAGCTTTTGACCAAGATATGTATCATAAATATTGTTTATCATGACAGATTTCAAAGTACATATTTTGTAAAATATTGCCAAAACTTTTTAATCTGCTTAGATTTGAAAAATGTTCCTGTTTCCTGTATCGGGAATTTCATGATAAAATCTCAGTTTTTGACACAAAAATAGTATTTTCTGGTCATGATTTTTTTTCAATTTCCTTACACAATCATCATACATCAATTTCATAACTATTAACTTGGTAGACTTTTAATACATCAAATGTAATAACATCCAGGACACAAAAACACTCAAGAAGGCTTTTGGAAATTTTTATTGATGCCTTTTGTTCATAGATTGAGTAGCATATAAGCCACTACCCACCGAGTTAAAATAAATGCTTGTTTCGGGGATAAATATAAAGGCAAAATATTTCAAAAATAAACTGTATCAAATTTCCTTTTAAACATTATGTCAGTAGGAAAGGACCATGTAACCTGAATAGGGGGTGTTATTTTTTGTAATGTAAACGATGTCGAGGAAATAAACAATCAATACAATAAAGATACATAAATGTGTTAACGTGTTAAAAATGTGCAGTGTATGTTAAAAGACCTTAAAATATGGGGGTGGAGGGGGAAGGTTAATTAATAGAATCCATTTAATCGTTTATAACTCTTATAAACCAACAAAAATTTCTATGCTTAGATTGATTAGATGTAGATGTTCCTTGAATTCAGGAATATTACATTTTTTTGTGAATTTTTTATCCAAGTATTCTTTTCTTTCTGTTGTAAAAAAATGCATTTGAGGAGATAATGGTATTCATCACCAATATCGCCATCTCCACATAAAGGTCAGGTCCGATTTTCTCTTGGGATATTAGAACACCTCCCACATTCTATTGGCAGTTTATGATTTACCATTTTAAATTAACAGAATATTTATTATATGTAAACATATCTTTGTCGCTTAGTACATCGAAATACTTTTCGGTTGTAAACAATTCTTTAAACAGTAGTTAATTCAGAGTTTTTGCAGAGGTTTCTACACTTGAGACCCAAGTTTGAATAAATTGGTCTTCTAAAGTAGTTTTAACAATTCGCTTAAGCCAATTTACTTCAGAAAAAGATTGATATGTCCATATAAAGGAAAGTCCACGTTTGTTTAGGATGTTTTCAATGCTTGTAGCCAAGTTGATCGGAAATTTGTTTTGCCATTTGAGTCATTAATTTATAAGCAATTGAGCACAATTTTATCTTTTTCCGGTCTAACAATTTTGTCCAATATAACAGCATTCTTATTTTAATATCAATATGCAATGGATATCTGCCTAACTCGCCGTAAATCATATAGTTAGGTGTTAAAGACTTAACGTGGAGTATAAGTTTACAACATTTCAGATGAATTTTTTCAAGCATATCATTGTTACCAAATCTCCATATTTCAGAACCATATACTAGTAAGTAGAATCTGTTTTACAAGTTTGTCAAAAAGGTCCATTTGACATTTAACAGAGAGATTATGGCAACGCCCTTTTTTCAATAAAGAATACATGGCTTTGGTAGCATTTTCAGCAAGATGTAATTTACAATTCTTAAACTTTCCAGTTCTTGAAAAATATACACTTAGATAATTAAAATCCTTTACGATTTCTATATTTAAGTCATTGTAAAGAAGCTTTAAATTCCTTGGAAGTCGACCTTGTGAAAACCCATAACTTTGGTTTTGTTAACATTGACTCTTAATTTCCATTTAATACTATGATTTTTAAATTTCGTTATTTAAATGAGTCTTGTAGTTCAGTTGCTGACTCGGCCACAATGACATTGTCATCTGCATACACAATAACAAATAACTTCAGCAGTATATCAAATCTGTTCTCAATGTCACTGCTTAATGTTTTAAGCCAGTGTCATTTTATGTGCTCAGAAAATCTTCCATGTAATTTAAAAATAAAGAAAATAAAAGGGAGAAAGGTTTTCACCTTGTCGGACTCCTATAGCGCATGGAAATAATTCTGATTTCTTTCCATTATATTCAAGGCCAGATTTAATATTTTGATACATATTGGAGATGCATTTAAATATTTTCCCATTTATATTATTTAGAAGAATTTTATGCCAAAAGGCTTCTCGCGTCACAGTGTCGAAAGATTTCTCAAAATCAACAAAAGCGCACTAAAATACCTTTTTCTCGTACTTCAGGACTTCAAAAAAATGAATGTGAGCAAACATGCAATTAACAGTAGAATAACCTTCGCAAATCAAAATTTATTTTCTTTTATTAGAAGAAAGTGCTCTGAAAATTTATGAAGTCTTCTATTTAATATAGAATTGAATAGTTTTCTAAAGGAATTAACAATAGTGATTGGTCTATAGGTTTTTAGGATTATATTTATCGCCTTTATTATTATAGAATGGTTTGTTGGTCTCCATCAACCATGACTCTAGAATTTTCCTCGTTTCCAATATCAATAGAGGACTTTATATAATCATTTGCACACGCCTTGTTATTCTTTGAATCATGGACACATTTGTTGATCTCTTCTCTATACTTATTGGCATATTAAGTTCTTTATTTATGTTATCGAATATATTTTCGGTAACTGGGAATGTATGGTCGTTAGGCGTATTTTATTTGTGCGAGTTTAATTCTTTAAAGAAAGAAAACTATTCTTCAAAACAAATATCTGGTTGTTTGTAAATTTCTCGCTCATTAAGAATTTTCCAAAACTCTTTTGGACTGCTATTTCTCATTTGATCCATCTTTTTTTCTAAAGTCATTTCTGAATCTCTTTTGTGCTTTATTCAGAACCTTTTTTATAGTGCCTTTCTGTCATTTTTACAAGATTACATAAATTTTCGGACTCTCAGATTTTACAACGTTGGAATTTTCGGTAAACACTCCTAGCTGTTCTATACATTCTTTGTTGAACCAAGGTTTATTTTGCAAATTTGCGTGAGGCTTCACACTTTTAATTTCTTGGATTTAATGTTTTTGTACCAAATGCTTTTGTTGCGGAATCAGTGAAGATTACTGCTATTTTATTTGTAATCATGTCAATACAATTTTGATCATCCTAACCATTTGTTATTTTCTAACTCTAATAAAATACTATTTATTTGTTCAATATTGATGTTATCTTGAAATACCTCAAACTTCTCATTTTCCCATTTTTGTAATTTAATGTCAGATAACAGGAGCAAAAAAACGATTATAGTTAATTCAACTATTTTCATATGTTTTATTACAGATTATAATAAGAAGTTCTTTCATAGTAAGTTAAGGAACTAGTAAAAGCAATGACAGATTAATAGAATAACACTTACTGTTATTAAAGCTTATTATTTATTAATTATATATATATATATTGTGTTAGGCCATAAACTACGATTAATAACAATACAGGCCGGAACATGTCGCATGTTACAATATTTTTTTAATTTGCATATTACTTTTATGGTGTAGATCGAAAGTTACAAATAATTACATCTAGACCCTAGATACCGTAAAATCAAGTCGCTATTCAATTCAAAGTATCACTGTGTATAGGTCCTAGTCAAAATGTACAGTTACAGATCGAATGTGATCTGTGGCCAGGTGAGCCGAATTTTTTATGTTTACGGAAATACATCCTTCCTTCTGTATGCGCATGCGATGTCTACACTTCCGGAATAATCACCCCATAATCTAGATGACAGAAAGATGGAATTTTATGAATTTTACGCCGCATTATGTACAATAGTCGATTGAATGTTGATGAGACAATTTAACACATACAATGGCTTAAGAAAACAGTAATCTAGACATTAAAAAACAAAAAAATATACCAGAAATCGATCGAAAACACGGAAGATGGCGACTAGTGTCGACCAAAACGTCCCCACACATAATGATCAACCTGTCATTCAAAATACTCCAAAAGAAGGTGAATATAATATGTGATTTGCATAACTCATATGATATTTTCTTCGCAGTAACTCTAATTAAGGTTATTAGATAGGGCATAATGTTCACAAGGTTAATTTACTTATATGATAATAACTTAATAAGTCTTTTAAATGTAAAGTTACACTTATACAGGAGATTCTATTGATTTTATGACTGCGCTGTCCTGGTTGATCTGGGGTCATTTGGGGAAAATGTTTCACAGCACATTGTGATGTAAAGATATTTGGTTTGTTACTTCAATTTTTTCTGGGATAAACATGATAAAGCACCCATTGGATAAGCACCCGGTTATATATTATTAACCTGGTCCTTTGCAGGAAGCATCCTGGTTACATTAGCTGAGTCCTATTCAGGCCATAATCTTGATTGCAAAATTACGATTTAAGTCCCCAAAGAATTTTAAAAATTGCTAAAACGCAGCAGCCGACTGACTTCATAGCAAAGTCAAATCAAGATTTTCGAAACAACCAAGGACTAATACTGTCAACGATTAAATGAAAATAATTACAATAGGGACTTTGAACATCCTCCCATTTAACATTCAAAAACTATTGAAATGGGAATCCGGTTAACAGTTTCAGTTTTCATTTTACTATGGTTTTCGTCGTGAGGATGTTACGTAATCACTTAGCTGATTTTTTTTTCAGTATTTTTATTTAATATGAGACGACCAGTTGTACTTTTCGGTAGGTTAAAGGGTGGAAATTAATGGGTGATTTTTTGCTATTCATTAATAAAAATTGAAATTATGTAAAGGTAAAAAAAAAAACAGCTCATGGATAAGTTGTTAATAAGCATGATAAGAGAGATATCTTTTATAATAGAAATAATACTTACGGCCTGATTTATGTACAAAATAATGAACTAAAAACAAATATGATATACACAAACAAACGACAACCACTGAATTACAGGCTCCTGACTTGGGGACAGGCACATAAAGAATGTAGTGCCACTAGCGGAGTTAAACATGTTAGCGAGGGCCCAACCTGGGACAGTGGTGTAATGGTACAACATATGAACAAACTATAAAAATCAGTTGAAAAGGGCTTGACTCATCAGATAGATACGAAGCACAAAAACAAGTAACAAAAACACAGAGTGGACGTGTCAGGGTAATTATAATACATCCCCACAACAAAAGACACTAAGTAGATCTGAGAGTACTAGCAGCTACTGACAGCTAGTTCAAAGCCAATAACAACTAATAAAAAAAACCATGCATCTAAGCGTAAAATATTAGTCAGTACACATCCAACATCCAATGAATTTAGTATAAAGACAACATACACAGAGAAAAACATGACCTTGTGCAATGACAAGGTACAGGTATCGACATACATGAAAATTCAAACAATTTCCTTAATGATAAGCACAAAAACACTACACAACTGAAACAGTAATGGAGTTTCACTTCCCGAAGAGGTTGACGACTTCTCCAGTCAGAGCTCAGACATAAATAAGTCTAAATTTGTAGGTTTCAAGATTTGTTTCCTTTAATTTAAGACAAATTATGACTTCAATAAGTCAATTAGTGTTAACCCTTTCAACGCTATACACGGCATATGCTGCGATGACGTACGCTGCGCTCAACTGCTGTTCGCGGCCACATGTCGCGATAAGGATGGATTTTTCCTCCAGACTCGTAACCATTCGGGTCCTCTCTAATTTTTCCTCTTATGAATCGAGGATATACAAGGACCCGTATGCGCTTGAAATCACGGGAATTTTAATGGTAAAAGCATGCAGTAGAAGAAAAATAGAAAAAAATATTTTGACAAATGCAAATGGTGGAAATTGAAAAAGACACTGTAAATATGGAAATATTTCAGCATTTCTATGGCGAAACTGATAACGAGGAATAGTTAAAAGGTTTCCCGTTATCTCAATGTGTTAATTACATTCAATTCGTGTGGGAAATGTGATTTGGTCGATCTTTACGAGACGTAGAAAAAGTTTACAAGCCTTGAGCTTCGAACTACTGGTTTATCGTAAAGACTGTGTTATATCAAAACAAGTCAATAGAGTACAGTTGTGTTGATTAATTGTAGTTATATAAAGTTTTTTTTATTTTGTGTTTTATTTATCAGGTACAGTACCTAAAGAAAGACATAAACCGTCACCATTAGAGGTTAGTAATTTTTTTGTATCTTTTCCAAGTATTCTTATATATAAAATAAGGAGATTTGCCCAGTATGATTGCCAATGAAACAGATATACACCAGAGATCTAATGACAGGGATGGGAACAATTATCATGTCTCTGAGGGCTTTCAAGAATGAACAAATCCAAAAGTTTCAAAAGGTCCCAGTATAATATAATGGGCAACACATGAAACAATTCAAAAGAGGTATAAGCAGCCTTTATTTATTCTTGTATCCTTTGTGTTCTTATGCAAATGCATTAGATGCTTCAGAAGTTGCATTCACAGATTCAAGAAACTCGAGACTTTCCATCTGGAATTTAAAAGTTCATATGTAGTTAAAACATATATTTGAAGTCCCAAAGACATCTGGAGGTCTTATGTAAACTTTAGCGTGTACAGTGAACTATAGTTTTAACTTCAACATCATTTGCCAAATTGTCCTCTGGTGGAGAGTTGTCTCATTGGCAATCATACCACATCATCTTATTTTTTGCTCACCTGGCCCAATTATGTATCATCTTAAAAAACACTATTAATCATATTAATAGAGGGACAGAAATGGTCAAAATGTTGAGATCTACTATTTACATCCAAAACAGTCAGGCAACGATATTGGCCTTTAATGAGAATTTATATCAATTGTTTTGCCTAATATAAACTATAATAAAGTAGAAACTTTAATAAGCAAGACAAGAACTGCTAGTATATCTAATGGCAAAAATATTCTGACAACTCCTTATTGGAGTTATTGTCCTTTGGTGACAAATTTCTTCCACCATTGTCCACTGTCCATTATTTGGCAGTTTTGCATAATATCTTAAAAACTATAATAGATACATGAGATAGACACTTTTAGATACAGTGTTGGAGAGTGTCTATTGTTGAAGATCCACTTAGACCTAGGTGAGCAACACAGGTTCTTTAGAGCCTCTAGTTATTTTCCCTATGGAATTACATTGATAGAATTGTTTATTTTAGCCACAGATTATTTTACCAAACCAAAACATGGCTACGGATACACTGAGGCCGACAAGTAGCATACATGCTGGTAAGGACAGGGAAAAGAAGATTGGGCACAGAAGAGTGGACCATCACACAGGAATGGTTACTTATAAAAAGGTAGATATTTTTTAGGGTGGTCATTATACACTATACATGTACCGTCATGACCATGGTCTGCAACAATGTAAAAATAGCATATAATTATATACTAATAGTGCTTAAAGTGGGGTTAAACATCAATCAATCATTATACATGTATGATGTCAAGTTACTAATGTAGAATCCTTCATCATAGGTATAGAACCACTAATTTAGGCCCGGTCACTAAGAACATACAAGAAAGTAGTACATATTTTCAACAAAATAGTCCTTACGCATAGCTGTAACTTTGTCAAAAAGTAAAACATTTTGGTAATTTTTGTGATGAAAGTTTCTCTTGAATAATATAATATATGAAATTATAATGGGGGGGGGGTGGCAGATTTATATAGAATATAGAGAATACAGTATTGTATTGTGTAGGTTCCTACTGTCAAATAGTGGTTTGATGGTTACTTATGCATCAGTTTTACTGACTCTGCTCTGCATCACCAGTTAAACTACAATTGTGACTGTCAGGTCCTCAATTGACAGTGGCAGCTACCGAAATTCATCATTTATTCCTTAGAAGATATAGTTTATACAGTGTTCAGAGTGTTTAAATTGTATTTTGTAGAAACCCACTTCAGAATTAATGGCTGCCATACAGTTGGGTATAGGACAGAGTGTAGGAGGTTTGTCATCTAAACCAGAGAGGGACGTTCTGATGCAGGATTTTGCTGTTGTAGAAAGTGTCTTCTTTCCTTCGTAAGTACATTTTGATGCACAATAGACAGAGTCAACTTAAAAAATATGAGGTCACATCGATGAAAAGAATATCAAAAAATTGTTGGTAAAATAAATATCCTATTACCCTATCCTGGCCCAAAGTAAGAAAAAAGTATACATGGTATAGGAAGATAGCAATACTTTTGAAAAGATTGGAAGTGATGTTCTAAATCTATCATTAAACATCACCTTACAAACTAGAATGCAGCCGTGTTTGCCACTTAATCTACACACACAAAATATAGTCCCTGTTACTTCCCATGTCCAGATGTCTATGTAAGTATGCTTCAAGGAACTGTGGAAGGTTTTGGTTAAACCTGTTAACTCAATATAAAAAGAAGATGTGGTATGATTGCCAATGAGACAACTCTCCACAATAGACCAAATGACACAGAAATTAACAACTATAGGTCACTGTACGGCTATCAACAATGAGCAATGCCCATACCACATAGTCAGCTATAAAAGGCCCCTAAATGACAAATGTAAAACAATTCAAACGAGAAAACTAACGGCCTAATTTATATACAAAATAATGAACGAAAAACAAATATGTAACACAGCAAGTTTGTATTTCAATAGTTTTGCAAATATGAAAATGAAAAATGTGCTACATCATTGCCAATGAGACAACTCTCCACGAGAGACCAAATGAAGTAGAAGTTGGCAGTAATTTTGCCAATGGATACAGTATATCAGTTATTTAAACAAAAGATCAAGTATTGACACCAAATTATAAAAGCAAGGTATTCATACATGTACATAGACAGTAATAGTGCATTGACTTGACATATCAACGATATAAGGATGAGGCTTAGAAACGGGGAAATGCGAGGCTCTGCCGAGCTTTTTCCCCGTTTCGGGCCGAATCCTTGTATCGTTGATATGTCAAGTCAATGCACTATTATTGTCTTTATACTGCAATCTAAAAAAAAACATTTTCAATTGTTGTTTAATGTGTTAATGTTATTATTTGATTTAAATATTGGAAAACTTCCCCCTTTTATAAAAAGGCCCCATATCATGCAGGCGGAGAAATATACAACACAATGAAATGTACATTACCTGTTGAAACCCGCTATCGATGGTGAACGCATTTGTTTGAGAATGAACTAAAATATCAACAATAAGCATAAAACATAATGATTTATAGTTTGCAAACCAAAAGTATTAACAAGTGAAATATGTTTTTTTTTCTAAAAATTGCAAAAGAAACAAGTTTGAGTTGTTGTATACATTGGAAACAAGAACAGGTTGAATAGGTCGTATGAATAATTAATTATAATTTCGGCAATTTCTATTTAAATATTCATGAGGAAAAGTGATATCAGGTCAGTGACTGTATATGACATAGAAATATACGGTCAACGCATTTAGACTGCTCAAATAGAACGAGTGCAGTATAAATGTTAGTATAGTGCATCTTTGATTCTTGACTATTGTCTTTGCTGAATATGGGGTAAAAAGTTATAAATGGGTATTATAAGAAAAATATCCATTTCTAAATACAGCAATAAAAATAACTGGATCAACTGATATTTTATATTTTTAGAGAAGGTAGTAATTTGACCCCAGCTCATCATCTCAGTGATTTTCGATTCAAAACATACGCACCAATTGCATTTCGTTATTTTCGTGAATTGTTTGGAATCCAGCCAGATGATTTTTTGGTAAGTAAGAAATATAGTTGGTTTGTTTAACGTCTTTTTTAGATTTTTTTTTAGAAGGGGAGTGCTTCTGACTAGTTCTTGAGTAGGGGTTTGTTTCTTAGGGACATATTTGAATATCAGTAATAAAAACACTACTGAACTTTTTACAGATAAAAACAATTATAAAATTTATGTTTTTTTTTTACCCCTATCAACAAAAAATGCTATTATCAAAAACATTTGTAATTAAAATTACTTATACAGATGATTTTAAAGATTCTGTTTCAACATTTTGTTCAAATGATGTGTAAATATTCCATTCATTAAATATTTCTATCTTATTACAGTTATCATATAAAAATAAGAAGATGTGGTATGATTGCCAATAAGACAACTCTCCACAAGAGACCAAATGACAAAGAAGTTAACAACTATAAGTCAGCGTACAGCCTTCAACAATGAGGCAAACTCATAACATGCTGTAACAGACTCACAGAATGACAAACACAAAACAATTCAAGCAAGAATACTATCGGCCTGATTTATGTAAAAAACAATGAATGAAATACAAATATAATATACAGCACCAAGCGACAACCACTGAATTACAGGCTCCTTACTTGGGATAGAATGTTGCAGAGTTTAACATGTTTGAAGGCGTCAACCCTCCCCCTCATGTTGTGTTGCGACTCAAATTGAGTTATATAACCCAGTTGATTAGATATTTATGTCTTGTCACAGTACGCCTGTCTGTCGTACATAATTTTAATCCTGGTATCTTATTATCATGTTGTACTGGGGCTCTGAAGAGGTTATTTAATCCAAATGATTAAATATTTCTGTCTTATTACAGTTATCGTGTTGTGATGAGGCTCTGAAGGAGTTATCTATCCCAAATGATTAAATATTTCTATCTTATTACAGTTATCGTGTTGTGATGAGGCTCTGAAGGAGTTATCTAACCCTGGTGCCAGCGGCAGCATTTTTTACCTGACAAATGATGATGAATTTATTATTAAAACAGTACAACATAAAGAGGCTGACTTTTTACAGAAACTTTTACCGGGCTATTATATGGTGAGATATATAATTAACTAGTACGCTATAAAATTAAAATAAAAATCTCCAAAAAAAAAAAAAATCACAAAAAATGAAATAAAGACATCTACAAATCTTTGTTATTTGAGGGAATTAAAACAAGCAAAATGTTACGATAAAGGATAGGAAACATGAAATTTATCACAAAATGAAATAAGAAAAGACCTCAATCTATTCGGTATGAAATGTAAAAAAAGTGTTGCTAGTTTTTCAATTAACATGTTTAATGAAGCTGAATTTTTTCCTTAAACAAAAAGATTGTATCTCATCATTCATTTTGTTGGAAATCTGTTCTAAAAATAAAGAGGAGGAAATGATTTATTAAAAACAAAAACAAATTATCATTAAGATCTTTTTTCCTGTTCTTGCTGATAAAAATTCCAGAAATAACTTTTACTGGAGTAATTTAAATAAAAATGTCACTCGTTTAAAAGCACATTAGAAAATATATGATTAATATACCAACATTTTATTAATATTTATGAAATGACGTGTCAGACTTAGTTATGTACATGTAGTATAATTTAATGAAATAAAAAATATAGCATTACCCATGACAAAGAAAAGCAAAATAAAGGCACCATCAATAGGCAACTGTTTCTTAACAATATGTCAAGCTCTCAATTGTCCAAAGACTAGACGAGTATTGAACCTTAGAAACATAATAGTACTACAAATAGAAAGATTTAGTTTCAAATCCATGTTAGGCTTTA
The DNA here is from genome assembly GCF_021869535.1 of Mytilus californianus. NCBI lineage: Eukaryota > Metazoa > Mollusca > Bivalvia > Mytilida > Mytilidae > Mytilus > Mytilus californianus. The sequence continues at coordinate 3,274,485 of NW_026262669.1, read as the reverse complement.
CATGAAACTTCATTGAATACTACGTCTAGTCAGCACATTAATTGAATTTCAATGAAAAAATAATCTAATACTGGAATCAATATAATCATGGTTTTTATTTTCCTGGATTTCGTGGGTAAAAGTAAAAATGAACAACACATTAACAGGCTGGTTAGCCGCACGTAAATACAATATTTCTTTATGGAATTGGTATCAGTCTGTGCCAAACTTTTTTGGTTTCTGTTTGACATTCGGTCAGACAGTGTTGTAGCTTTTGTCTGACCTAACAGAATTTGTCTGTCCAAAAAAAAAAATTAATTAAGCTTATTGTGTTGTTAATGTTTTTAAATGAACTGTGTTGTTTTATGATGATATTCACAGTGATCGGGAAGGACGTGCGCCAATTGCGCTTATCGACCAGAAATGGCGCATAGAGTGACAAATGTAAGTGCCCGCGTGGCGCATGATATTTTTCACTTCGTTTTGAAACGTTGAGATATCGTCAAATGGATTTCCGACCGTATTTCGTGCCGCCATGTGTGAGTACACAACTCCAATGATAGGAGCACCAATATATTTTTGGGACTTTTTGTGTGTTTTCCTATGGTAATAATAGCAACATGCGGTATGACTGATTACCCAAAAAACGTAATTAACCATCATTCATGATATAATTTTTTATAAACAACTTTAAATTTGTGAAAATTGGCTAGTACAGTCGAGAATTCTTCTCTAATTATAATCTTTTAAGTAAGCTTGCTTTTATTTCGATTGAAAAATCCAAAATCCTTTTTATGAATAGCATAGTATTTGTCTCCATAAAAGAGGCTTAACTGTCCTTGTCAATTTTTTTGGTCTTTGGCTCGTTTTGACATTAAACATGCCTTCAGCGAATTGTTGTCGTGTCTTATCAATTAACGTTGCTCTCTACTGTTATTCTTGTCATCGTGATGAAGTAATAATAATACAAGTGCAGAGGAAATGCCAGAAACGTCCTCTAATACGGAACGTCTGGAATAAGTATGGTATCGACGAAGACCCATATTTAATGTAAAAAAACATGAACATGAACAAGGGAACAGTACCAGTTTTAACATTGTAAATAAAGGTTATCGTAAATATTGCCCGGTTTGGAAGAAGTTATTGTATATTTATTGAAATTGAAATAACAAAATCACAGGAACAATTTCCATGATATTAATTAGAATCATACTTGTACGTACAGTGAAATATACACTTTTTTATTTTTTTTTTATTGTTAACGAATGGCCCACTCATTTGACAACATGGCCCATTAATTCTAAAATTGGCCCATTTAATTTATTTTTGGGGGGCCCTGGGCCCATAGAGAAAAAATCCTTCCAGATCACTGTATTCATGGTAAAAATTGCATTTTCATTGGGGCTTTTTGTCGTGATTGCTTCATTCGTCAGTCACATTACGTTTCAAGAGCTTACCGGGGATAACCCCTTGAGCATACTTCAGAGTAAACATTTTACCCCAAAGTTTTCATTTCTGTTGATCTGTGCGCATGCATATCAAAATACAATAATAAGTCACAGAACCAAGACAGTGAAAACACCAGACAAACGGACCGGAATTGACATACAATTTGGCTTACCTGCATCTATTTCTTCAGTCAGGCTGTGGAAAAAAACGGCATTTGGCACAGACTGACCTATGAAAATAAACAAGTCTATGTTATAAAGCTTTTTAGAAATACATTTTGTGTATTTTTATGCCCCTCCTACGAAAGTGGTTCACAGTTCACTGAACATAGAAAATGATAGTCAGTCAGGAGTACTTCTTGTACAAGTAATCTTTATTTACTTGAAGAAGTAAAAAAATATACTAATATAAGTTAATTATAATGTTTGAATAATCTCCCCTTAATTTTCTCAAAAATTCACTTGTATAAGTAAATTTTTTTTACAATCCCACAAAAATTCTCAAGTTTTGAGATGTAAAAACATGCCTTTAGTGATTTTTCCCAGGTAAGCTCATAATTTTTTATTAGAGTTCAATGTTTCATCTCATTAATTCAACAAAGAAACTGATTGCGCAAAGATCTGTATTTGCGCAAGGCCTTCAAAAATTGCTCCTTGGTGGCTTGTAAATGAGTAGTGTTCTGAAGATAACAGACAAATGAGATTTTCATTTTCCATGAAATTACACTTAAATGATTAGTTAAGACATCTGCAAAGGACAGACAATTTAAAATTTTATTAGAGCAAAAAAGTCCTAAGAATTCAAGAAAAGAAGATAGGATGACTTTTTCACTTATACAAGTAAAAAAATCTGAATGTCTAAGGGACATAACTAAGCCAATTTTTTTTTACCTATACAAGTAAATAAAATACACTTGTATAAATATCCTACAAATTTACGTATATAAGTATATTAATATTACTTCTTCAAGTAAATAAAAATTACTTGTACAAGTAGTACCCCTGACTGATAGCACGAGTGGGGCATCCATGTACTATGGACACATTCTTGTTATCAATGTTTTTATAATATGTGTTTGTTGATGGCAACACCTCAGATTTATTTGTATAAGTTTCAACCTCTTATTTTATCTTACAGAATTTAAACCAAAATCCTTGTACATTGTTACCCAAGTTTTATGGTCTGTACTGTTATCAGGTGAGTACTTAGTTCTATTAAAAGATTAGTATTTTTCCAGGTTTTTCTGTTTGTTTTTGAATATATAGTGTATTTGAAATTAGGTGAATTGAAGCCTTCCTGAAATTACCATTTTGTTTCTTGGATGTGTATGATGTTCCCTGAAGGAAATATTAACGAACAACGACATACAATCAAATTTTTCTTGAAAAAAAGCACAAATTATTTTATTAACTATGATTTGATTTTTACCTCAAAAATTTTATTTATTCTATATCTCTTTTGATATTATTCATTTTCCTATTGTACATGAAAAAATGTATAGAAATTCAAAAGAGCTTCATTTCCTCAGATGAAAAATGGACCTTCACTCCTTTAAAAATAAAAGTAAAAAACACCACAAGTCAAATACCAAACAATAAACCATGGTAAAGTTTAAGCTAAAGCACCTTTTCAAGTTTTGTGGTTATTAAAATGGGGAAGTATGTCTCAGGGTTGGATGGCTTCCAACAGTTTCTGTGCATGAACTTATGAACCATTCAACCAATGTGTTCTAAATTTTGATCTGTTATTACTGATGACAAAATAAAGGTCAAGTTCTATATTTAAGACAGGCATGGGGTGAATTACATTGCAATGTAATGCATTACATTAGAATTACTTTGTCAAAACCATGCATTAAATTACAATTACATGCATTTATCAAAGTAATGCATTATATTACAATTATTTTTGCAAAGTAATGCATTGAATTACACATTACATTTGTAAATTTTATTATCAAGTGAAAAGAAAAATCAAACATTTTGAAAAACAACATGAAGTCACAAATAGATTCTAGCATATGCATAAAATAGATATAAGAAGATGTGGTATGAGTGCCAATGAGACAACTCTCCATCCAAGTCAAAATTTATAAAAGTAAACCATTATAGGTCACAGTATGGTCTTCAACACGGAGCCTTGGCTCACACCGAACAGTAAACTATAAAAGTCTACTTAACGATAATTTTGTTTCTTTCAGTGTGGTGGTAAAAACATTCGATTTGTTGTGATGAACAATTTACTTCCAACAACAGTGAAAATGTCTGAAAAATATGACTTAAAAGGAAGTACTTATAAACGAAAAGCATCTAAACATGAACGGGACAAGTCAGTTCCAGTGTACAAAGACTTAGATTTTATAAATATACATGCCGATGGTATATATCTGGAAAAAGACAAACATGAGCCTCTGATGAAGACACTTATAAGGGATTGTCGGGTAAGTTAGGATATATACAAACAGGAAGACAAGAAACCTGAGGAAAGCATAAAATGTAGAAAATCAATGCAATAGGATATAGACACATGGCATGGTGCAACATGTTTCATAGACAAAACCATCAGGTCAGGGTTAATTATGATGCATTCAAACGAGATTACATGATAACCTGAGAAAAAATATAAGGCAGTTAAAACGATGAGATTTGGAAAGACAGCTGTCATGATAGTACATGTTTGATAACCAAATAAAACTAGACAAAACCATTAAGGAGGTGTTGGGTTATACCCCAATGAGACAGAAACCCAATAAAACAAATTACCAAAATCCAGAGATCAACAACTAGTCAAATGTCTAAACAATATTTTGAAGTTCTAATTCCTCCCAGATCATAAAAAGTTTAGAAACAAATTTAACAGTGACTCTAAAAAAAATTGCCATCAATATGGAATTCCCTAAGTTACATAAAAAATGAAAGATATTAAGCATAAGACAAACCACTGTAGTTCATACAAGGAAACATTTTTTTTTTAATTCTATATAATTTTATTGGAAATGTATATTTGTTAGAGATACATAAAGTACCCGGTACCTTATCCCGGTCTCGTTAACGTTAGTATATAGCATTTCATAAGGTTAGTACTTGTTAGTACACAACATACAGTTTTGCTAATAAATAATGTGTAACAGAATAAAAAGAAATTACTATGATATATTATAAATCTTAGTTAAGAAGATAAATTAATTTTTTTCTGCAACCAAATTGTAGAGGTTTTTATATTTGCCTTGTTTATTTGTCAATATTTTGTAATGTTGGAGAAGTTCATTTTAAAAAATTTCAAACACATTAATTTGTTTTGTTTTCTGCTCGGATATGTAATACACTTTATATATAGTTAAAAGTATGATTGTTAGAAAATCGTTGATATTGTAATAATTTGTATCGGTTATCCTATATCCATACAAAAGTGATGCAAGTGATATTATATGATGTCCTATTTTAAGTATGTCTAGTTTTATTTGATCCCAGGAAATATTTATATAGATGACAGTACGAAGAAGAGAACCTTAGATTAACTTCAAGAGTTCAAAAATCTGTATAAATAGACAAGTTTGAGAAAAGTAACATCTCTAGAACAATTTTAGAATGACTATCGTAGGCTTAACTTGGTGAAGAAACTTCTTGTGTAATTTGTGATTTCAAGAAATCATTTGGTTAATTTGGAGGTTTTTTACGAAAGAAATAGCTGCTTGGTTTATTTCATCACAAAATAAGTAATATATAGATCATAACAAATAATAAAAACATGACGCCCATTATTTTGCTAAATGCAATGTGTTGTATCCTATCTATTTTTAGGTACTTGAAAGCTTTAAAATAATGGATTATAGTTTGTTAGTTGGTATATATAACTTAGATCAAGCAGAGAGAGAAAAGGTATGTTAGTTTTATCGTAAAGGAAAGATTTACAAAGTTTAAACCTATAGGCTGTATGCTGAAAAGGTTGTGTACATGATTGTTCATAGTACTGGTCCCCTATATACTAAAACTGAAAATTGAAAGAATGAGCATTAAATTGCTGAAAATCATACAATTTTGAACATGAAATTGCTGAAAAATTGTGAAAATTTCTCGAACCAATACACAATGATAATCATGGACAATCAAAAACTACACTGGCATGTCTATTGTTTCAAAGTATTGTCAGTATTTCCAAACTAAGTTTCAGATAACTTATATTACTACAAACTTATTGACCGTGCATGAAGGCAGAACACTAAAGTTTATTTTATCTGACAAGTCCATCTGTGAGTTATTTTTTAAAAAAGTGACTAAAAATGTTCAATCATAAGGAAAAAAAACTAAAAAATTATAGAAGATACTAATAAGACATTTCAGGGGAGATAATTTAGTTGAGCTCTTGCAATGGATAACAATAAGTGGTATATTATATTACAGAGTAAAACCTTGTAGAAATTCCATTAAATATAATCAAATTATATATTATAGGGACGTGCACGGGAAGATTCAGGGGCAGATCATACAGACATTCCAGCGTTAGACGGTCCGTCTCCAGAGGCAGATTCTTCAGGTGCTAAACCCATAAATAAAACAGGTGTGCTTTACTAACAAACTAACATAGATATATAGTAGTATTCTAGTTACTAGGCTTTTTTGTTGACAGGTTTACATGAATCACGCTTATTACAGCTTTATTGAGTGTGTAGATAAAAATCGATGAGTTTGCTTGTTTGACAATATGATAAACCATACCTTTGTTTTATAGTTAAAAAGAAAGAGAAATAATGCATAAGTTAATTTACTTGTTTGTTAGGTAGACATTGAATTCGACATTACGTATATATATTATATACTACCCAATAAAACATATCATTGAGATATAGCCTTTTAGTGCTGATGTGGTGTAAAGCAAACATCAATCAATCAATCAAATAGAAACAATAAAAATGTCATTATTATTCAAGCTAGATGACTGTATTTGGAAACACCATGTCAAATCATAATGAACAACCAAAAAAAGTCCTGAACTAAATTAACATGTTATGTAATATATTAACCTTACACAAATTACAAAGAATAAAATAACTGTTCCCATCTTAGACTTTCTCATAAGAAATAGTGTTGATCTTTATTCCTTTAATGCTTAAATTCTTTGTGTGTTTTTATTAAAAATGATATTCACAAAATTTCATGAGTAAATTTAAATCGCTGCAAAAAATTATTGTTTTCATTGAAACACCTGTGTGTCCTATTTACCTCAAGAAAGTGAATTTTAAAGATTAAAATAAACACATACCATTTGGCTGTGTTAAATTTAATAGATTGCATGTACAACTCAACACAAGCATACACCTGTAAAGGAAGTTAGGGAATACACATGTTGAGGATAAATTAAATTAAATCTTGCTGTTTGATTACATACTTGGCTTGGAAAAACAGTTTTGGTTTTTTGCCATAACATTCATGACATTGTCAGTTTCTCTTCAACTTATGAGTTTGTAATGTCTCCTTGGTATCTTCCACATCTTGTTTTGGAATAAAAATGTTTGTTATTAGAACAGTTTATAAATTTATAAACAACAAATTTTCAGGGACCACAGAATAATTACTTATATTTATCGATGTTTGAAAAACACAAGTTTTAAGATAAGGAAAATGAAAATAGACATTTATTGTTCATACCAAATGTCACCATATATAATAACACACAAGTTTAATATCTAAACCTGAACTAATACATAGTGTAAAGTGTGTAGAATTATCATAGCCTAATTTGTTGTGTTGGTACGATGTTTTCATTTTTAGTTTTATGTATTTTTTTCTTATGGTCAAATTTAGCCAGTGAACAAATAAGACCATGTTGATTATGGATTTGTGCTACATATTGATAAAAAAAAAAGATTTTATCTTTTTGTTTGTAAATTTACATTGATAACAAGTATAGTCTGAGCTCTGACTGATAATTAACAAACTGCTAATTTTCACTGTTTTAAATTTCTGTTCAATTTTTTCGGTTTTTTTATTTGGTTTTCTTTTAGTACTTTGAGGTCTTTGATAAATTGTGTTTTTTTTGTAGACTCCAATGGAGAGAGTTAGTATTAAACATATTACTAATCAATGGTGTTGGGTACTAATATATAACTTTTAATTTTTGGGTGTTATAATGTACTCTAAAGTTCCTTGTTTCTAAATGTGTTTGCCGTATTGAATCATGGGAAATATTATGTACCCTGAATTTGTTTGGTTCTCAATGTGTGTGCAGTTTTGAATCATGGATAATATTCTGAGTATGATTGCCACTGACCCTGCAAGACCCTAGTGGGTAGTCAAGGTTATTAAACACCCCACATAGTAGAAGAAGTATGGTTGCCAGTGAGACAACTATCTGAATGTCAAAATCTGCACACCTGTATGCAAAAAGGTGACCATGTCTAATGACACCTCACAGAAAGAACACACTTTATTTTAGCAGATCATTTAATAACATATCTCTGGCAAATACAATATTTATCCACAGTTAAATATCAAAGCCTAACATTGTAATTATGAAAATTTAACTGTCTCCAGTGAAGAAATATTGTATCACATTAGAGATTATTCTAGATTCTATATTAATTTGGTTCAGAAATGTTTTTACATAAACATGATGAAAAAATGAGGAATGATATACCTGATATATTGTCTGGTAAAGTAACTGATTTGAAATATCCATCTGTTCACCAGATATCTACATATACCTAGCTATATATAGGGACCTCGGTTGCCAAGTGGTTTAAGTAGTTCAACTAGCCTATCAACACTGAGGTTGTGAGTTTGAATCCAGATGTGGCAGGTGCGCTCAACTATCTTAATTAACAACGATTGTCAGTTTTCCTGCCGAATGTTGGTGGTTCACTCCAGGCACTCTGGCTTACCACTAATTAAAACTGACCACCACAAAATAGCCAATTGTGTTGAAAGTGGCGTTAAACACCAATCAATCAACCATAAATCTAAAAACTATAAAAAATAGTATCATTTCATTTTGTATTTTTGATAATTGAAGTTATCACATAACCACACTGTTATCAAATGTTAATCTTTCTATCTTTATATAAAGAAAAATATTATTATTCTAAAGCTTTGCTATATTAAAATTATTATTGTTACTATTTTCTATGTAGAAAGCTAGTATAGTACAGACCTAATGCTATTAGTTAGTATATCAATTATTTACAAATTTAAGGAAATTAAAATTTTTTAGACAAATAATAGTTAGTCCCAAGTCAAAAAAGCCTGAAAGCACCTTTCAAATACAGAAAACCCAGTTTGCTGTCAATTTGATAGCATATTCCTTGTTTGTTAATTGTTTGCACTATAAATCAGGCAGTTGGTTTACTCTTTTGAATTGCTTTCACATTTTGTCATGCCAGGGCCTTTTATTGACGAAAATAACACTTTTTAACCGGATTTTCGAAGTAAAAATCGGTTATTGATTTGGGGATGTAGTTTTTCTGGTTTGGGGCGGGCAGCTGCGAAACAGTGTCCGCTCATTTATATGGAAAAAATTTGAAGAAATTTTTTTAAAATTTAGATATGTTGTTTCCTGTGACTAAATGAAGGTCAAGTTCAATTTTCACGATTTTAGCTTTTCTTGTTCAGTTATAGCCCTTTCCCAAGAATTCAATTTTTGATGAATTAATCCATTTCTGTATAAGGGGAAATAACTCATTTTTTAAAAAAAATTTAAAAGACATTGTCTGATAAATGACATCTTGGATTTTTTTTTCTTTTCTTTGGTAAATTGTTTGAAGAATTTTGTGGTATGTTTGTTTGTTATTCTGTATAAACTAATTTTCTGAATGCTATGATATGAAGTGAACTCCTTTAATTAGATAATAATCTATTTTTTATTAAAGGATATACATGATATATTTCATTACATTTAAAGTTGTTGAAGTTGCAGATCTATATTAGTTTGTGACAAATTAAAAATTTGGAACTATTAATTATATTTGATTATAATTTGAAAATAGATATACATTGTGTTACATCATATTTCAAACGGGAAACCAACGGTCTAATCTATATAAAAAACGAGAAACGAGAAACACTTATGAACCACATCAACAAACGACAACTACTGAACATCAGATTCCTGACTTAGGACAGGTGCAAACAAATGCAGCGGGTTTAAACGTTTTAATGGTACCAAACCTTCACCCTTTTTCCTGAAACAATAGTGTATTTCTGTTCAAAGGGAAATAACTCAAACTTGTTCAATGAATCAGTAATGATAACATTAAAATTTCTTTATAACTATTTTTTTTAAGTCATGTGATTTCAAAGGTAGATGTCACAGTTGTTATGTGGTATTTTATTTTGTTGTGTGTGTTAATGTTTAATTTTTACATGATCCTGTTTGGGTTCAGATTTGCAAATATCATTTTTATTTCATTATTAATTAGATAATAATCTATTTTAAATATTCAATCACAATCCAAATTCAGAGCTGTTTTAAGCTTAAATGTTGTGTCCATACTTTTTCAACTGTTCAGAGTTCGACCTCTGCAGGAAAATCCGGTTTGCTTTCACTCTGACAGCCTCTTGTCTTGATCTACCTTCATTTGGAACTCCTAAACCAAAACATTTGAAAGCCAGGGATATATTAAAATTCATAGAACTGTGGTCAAGGAACAGTTGGTTACTCAGATCTGTTTTTCTTGGTAAAGGAACAGTTGGTTACTAAGATCTCTTTTTCTTGGTCAAGGGGCAGTTGGACTTCTATTAAAGGCCTAACTGAGTACATCAGGTTTCATCTCAGAATAAATTAAGTGAGTTTTAGTCCTTCTTAATTTTCTTGACACCAACATTACCAAGTTAAAATGTACATAATTATTCCCAATAATTACTTTGCAATATATGTTAAAAACAACTGATACAGAAAAAATATAACATAAACTATTGTTTTGATATGTAGCCATGTGGAGGACTAATGTTACCTGTTTTCATTCCAAAGCTAATAACAGACATGATTTTCATCAGTTGTAGTAGTAATAACCGATTTTTTACTCTTAAGAAATAAGCATTAACATGTGTTGGATTTAGAATGATTTGTTTGAAGACAGATTTTTTTTAAAGTAATTTTTGTATAACATATCAATTTTTGTAATCAAGTAAAAGTAAAGTCTGTAATGAAAATAAAATGTTGTGTACCAATTGGATAATGGAAGCCTATTAAGGCTTAATGTACAATGTCATAATAACAATACAATGTAATTAAAACAATGTAATGATAAAAATACATTGTAGTGGTAACAAAAGATTCACAATTTTATGCCTGTATCATCTTCATCCTTAGGTACCTCATTAACAAGAACTAAGTCTATGAAGACGAGACTGGCAAATTATTCCACGGCTATAGAATCTATACAGGCCAGAAATGTAGACGATGAAGAGGAGGAGGATGAAGATACGCCGTAAGTAAGGGGTTCTGTTCAGGGTGGGGAGGGGCACTAGATGTCAGTAGACTAGCACAGTATTCCACAGCTATAGAATCTATACAGGCCAGAAATGTAGACGATGAAGAGGAGGAGGATGAAGATACGCCGTAAGTAAGGGGTTCTGTTCAGGGTGGGGAGGGGCACTAGATGTCAGTAGACTAGCACAGTATTCCACTGCTATTGACCTTATCCCTGAGTTACTACATTATTGACATGTACCCCAAATTTCCTTTCATTCTTATAAATAGTTATAGACAAAGGAAAGCAATAGTAATGTTCATAATGGAAAAACAAATGAGCAGCTTTATAAAATGCAATTAAAACCCTATGGTACTGACCTGAGATCTAAATCTTCCAAGGTTTATTACTACCTTTGACAGTTCAAACAAAATAGTGCAGTGAAGTGATCTATCTTTAGATCCTATCCAGTCAATGTCATGCAATTTATTAATGATATGTTTTACTTAGATATTCAAGTTACAATATTATGTGTATTTGAATTACCATACTTGTAGAAATTCACTAAATTGCCAAATGAAAGCAATCTTTACTCTTTAGTGCTCACAAGCACTTTGATTATATAGATAGGGGGGATTTCACGCTTGTAATGATTAATTACTATCAGATTCAGTAGTAATTTGTATTGAGCTTTTTCGAGTATTAGATCTGTGAAAATATTATAAAACATTTTTTTTTCATACCATGCATTATTCTATTAATAGCTGTCTATTTTTAGGCCTGGTGGTATTCCTGCCAAAAATGCAAAAGGAGAAAGGTTGTTAATATTCCTTGGTATAATAGATATATTACAGAGCTACAGACTGAAGAAAAAACTTGAACATACCATGAAATCTATAGTTATAGATGGGGTAAGTGTCAAAGAACATACCATGACATTGATAGTTATAGATGGGGTAAGTCTCAAAGAACAAACCATGAAATCAATAAATATAAATTGAGAAAGTCTCAAAGAACATACCTTGAAATCAAAAGTTATATATGGGGCAAGTCTCAAAGAACATACCATAAAATCAATAGTTATAGATGGGGCAAGTCTCAAAGAACATACCAGGAACACAGAATTGGTTTTGGCTGCAAGTTAAGAGTATTGGTTGGATTGGAGTCTGAATATTGTTAAAAAGTTGATGAAGTGTGTTGGTTCAGTATAGTGCCTTTTGACATAGCAAGATATAGATGTTGATCGCAGAAAATGCAAATTTTATTGAAACCAGGTGTAACTCTATATCATCAATGGAATTTTTCTAACAAGACAAAAAATATAGAAAATTTTCCTGCAGGGATATTAAAGTTATATTTTGAAATTTTTTTACAATTTTTGCACATCTTATACCAAGTAGGTTTTGTAAACAAACTGAACACATTACATTACCAAACTTGACATTCCTTTGTATTTTCAGGATTCAATATCTGTACATAGACCTAGTTTTTATTGTCAAAGATTCCAGGATTTCATGTCCAAAAGAGTTTTCAAGAAACTACAAACTCGTAAGTTTTTTACTGTGACAATTTCAATTTCTAGATAGATTTAGGTCTGTCTTTTTAATTTGTGTAACTGAATGTTTTTTGTCATTTGGGAAATCTTTTCTCTATAGCACATCTTTGAAAGTCTCTGTTTAATTTATTTACAGTTTTTGTAGACTCAGGGCCATTTAGAGCTTTTGATTTTGGACAAACATTGGCTATTGTTGAAGGCCATATGTTAACTTCTCTTATGTTTATGTATTGTTGGGTTTCCATATCAGTAACATCTTCTTGTATTTATAATTGTATCAATGCAATCAGAGCCTGATCCTGTTCCAGAGATTAATTTGAAAATGCAGTAGTTTTATATGATTACACATTGTGGTAAAAGTCAAACTATTCATATTATTTTCCAAAATAGTATCTTACTTAGACATGTGAGAGGGTAATACACCAAGTTGAATTATAAAATATCCTTATTCAGATATGTTGGATCATATGACATCGTGCTCTTTATCCTTTTCAGTAAACTTTATGACAGAACAGTTAATTTGAACATCCATGTATTATCATGGCCAATATCTTATTGACAAAATGATTGATGATGGTCAATTGATAGAAAGTGCATCAGTGGTCACATTTTAGTGTGCTGACTTTGAGTTCAAGAAGTCTTTGGTTCGATCACAGCTGAGTCAAACCAAAGACTTTAAATTTGGTATTAGCTGAATCTGGGCCAGGAACACAGCTTTCATAAGTTAGAGCAAAGGCTTGTTAGCTTGAGTCAGAATAATGTGTGGTGTTGGTCACATGCCTTCATATGGACGTTTACCTTGTAGATAGCAGATGAAAAATCTGCTTCAGTTTTCTCTGTGTAGAACAAAGCAGGGTATATAATCATTGAAATGTTCTTGTGCTGAATATGTAATATTTGTAACTGGATGTGCAGCTGTCATTAATCAATCAATTTGTACAAGTTTTGTTCCGCCACTTCCATTTTCAATATCAAAACAAGCAGTGACCATGACAAGACAGTCTTTCAAATTAGTTTTACCTAAAAAAGGCACAGGTAACAATTGTCTATATTAACATTAATAGAGAGGTGTCCTGTACAAATAACTTCAACCCTTATTAAATAACTACATGTCTAGTACAAAGACATTTAATTTATTTTCACCTGTCTACAAAGAACAGTTCATCCACATAGCTGGTTAGACATTTAATGTACTTACACCTGTCTACAAAGAACTGTTTCTCTAAGTGACCAGTTAGATATTATGCTTTGCTATATAGACACCATTATTTATTTTGCTTTATTTTTGCTATCTATCAGTGGACCCTCCAACGTTCAAGGGATCCCAGAGATTTAGAAAAATTGCCAGATTAGGTAAAGAGTTGTCTCCCTTGAAGCAGTTGTTTTCATTTTCATCTTGGCATAGTTGCCATATATTTTGTGTTTTTGCCTTAATTAGTTTTTTGTTTTGTTTTTTTCAACAATATTTTAATTTCAGTTCATATTTACACATAGTTTGAATTCCCCATGGAAGCTGTCTCCTCAGATTTATAATTCATGTATAAATACATTTAATGTCATAAACGCACAACCTGTAACTTTTGTGACAACCTGAGTAGAAAAAGGGAAGACCAAAAACACCCTGGTTGAGGATAGGAAGAACAGTAGCAGGGGTCAATTTGTTTTTAGTGTCCAAAATAACATTCAGAGACTTACTGTTTGTGCTCAATTCTTGTTTAGTCTCCCGAATAGTAGCAAGGGCAGAAATTGTCTGCCTATTTATATTAATGAGTATATACCACAGTTTACACTGTGTCAAGATTTCAAGGGAAAAGGAACTTAAGATGTCTATTCTTTGCTGTTAAGGTACAGGTCAGTGACTGACCAGGAATTAATCTTTGCCGTTAATGTTCAGGTCAGTGACTGACTTGGAAGTGAGTTTTTTTTCCCTTAGACAACTGTTAGATGAGTTCAGTCCATAAGAATTGTAGGAAGATCACTTCTTTCCCTTACATTATAATTTGGTAGATCTGTTGTATTTATCCTGTCTATTTTTGTCTTTCTGTCACAAAAAGTGTTGCCACAAAATCTCAGTAACTTAGGAAAGGAGCATTGCATGAAAAAATTACTTCATATTGTGTGTTGTCACCTCTTATTTCATTTTATAGCTGGTTAATTTATTTGGACTTTAAATCTTTTTTGATGGTATAATCATAAATTCCATGGAAATTGTAGATTTATGGGACAGTTTGGAATGTGTCAATATATATTTATTTACTGAATTGTCATGTATTTTTTTCTAAATTGAAGTTTGTTTGTTACCAAAATTTGTCAGCACAAAATAGAATCATTTTACATAGGAAACATGCAGTACTTGACAAAATACCTACTTTCCATTTGATATTTTTGTAAGAATGATTTATGGGTTTACTATTACAAGGTGTAAAGGTAGTTATACAGTTTCCATGGAAATTCTAAACACAGTGTAGCATGGTTACAGTTTACAGTATGTTGATATATTTAGTTGCATAATTATTGTATTAATTTTAAGTAATTTGAAACATTGATTAATTTTCTCTGTTCATATCACTGATCACAATCTAAATACATATTTATCTTCAAGGCAATACCAAATAAATTTTTGCAGATTGATGCAGTATTTCAATGCGCTATAAACTTTTAATTTTCCTGTGGGAAGTTTTTGATTTAACTATATTTTTAAAGCGTCAGTAACAAAATTCTGGCAAAGATCTTGAATTTTTATTTCTCTGAAACATATTTATTCAAAATGAATGTGCTTTTACAGTAGCTGGATATCTAGGGTTAGTAACTTACCTTAAAAGTTCTTACTCTCTCAAATATACCTATAAATGGTTAGTTCATCAATTTTATGGGTCGGTTCCCCTGTTAAGATAAAAATGCTTCTGATTCTTAAATTTCTGCATGTTCTATATGGAATTTCCTTTTAAAAAATAGAGTGTCACCCTTATTTTTGAATCTTCAGGAAGAAGCAATTTAAAATAGAGAGATTCTTTGATTTCTGTAATGCCATGGATTGTCAAAGTGCATATTTTTCAGAACCTTTTGTTTTTTCAAAATATTTTTTGGTAGGTGCCTTGTGATGTATTTTTTGATATTTTTCAATAGGTTCCTTGTGATGTATTGTTTTTGCTATGTTTGTTGTAAACACATTATTTATTTTACTGTAATTCAAAAGTCTTAATTGGTTTTACTTCCATCAACAAGAGGACAGTCAACAGAAATATACACATTGTCTGTCTTAGAATGTTCAACCTCATTGACAGTTAAGTGTGATCTATTGCTCTGTGTTTAGAGTTCACTGTGACTATGATCTGAAGGACAGTAATACAAGTACTGCTCCTTTTTTTTGGTTTTGTTAAGTGTGTGGAATGTTTTTTTATTGATAAATACACCATTTTCCTTACCTTAGACATCAAGTCATCAATTTATCCTGTCCTAAAAGTGCCACTTGGTTAAAATTTAAGTTTATGTTATCATTTGGTAATGTTTTTAGAAAGCATTGAGTCATTTGCTGGCATTCTTTGATTGGTTTCTTGCTTCATGAAACCTCACTTTGTGTATAACCCACTGAAACATGCTATGGAATACACTTATATTTAGAATAACTAAACTATTATCTTGAAAGTTTGAATTTATTAGTCCAATCTAGTATGCTAGGCTATCCTGAATCGAGCTGTCAGAGTACAAATAAAATGTATATTTTGAGACAATGTATAGTTATTCTCTTTATACTGCAACTCTTACAACTGTTTCAAATGAAATATTTTGGGGTTAAAACCATCAATTTTTAAAAATGGACATGGTGAAAATTCTGCGATTCTGTTTTCTTTCTTGACCTCATAAATAAAACTTACTGAAACCCATTGTTAACGTCATAAACAAAGCAATATACAGTCAGTGACTGTTTATCACTAATAATTATATAAGTCGATGCAATTTGACGGCCCACCTAGCACATACAGTTTCAGGTTGTTCAATGTGTTTTTTCATTTGATTTTGCCATTTGATTAGGGACTTTCCGTTTTGAATTTTCCTCGGAGTTCAGTATTTTTGTGATTTTACTTTTTGCAGTATAAATTATAAATTAGTAAGTTTGTTTTTCTAGTCCTCACTGATCTAGGATTTTGAATTCCGTGCCATTGTATTAAATATGAAGGACAAGAAGGGCAATTAATATTTAAATGGAAAGAGAGTAGATGGATTTTATTTTTGGAAAAGATTGCTGTCAACATTGTCAAGCCATCAATAACCTGTACAATGCTATACCACAAGTTCAGCTATACCACAAGGAATTTGATGCGACTGTCATACAAGTGAGAGGTTTAGTGCTTTAAAACCAGGTTCAATCCACCATTTTCTACATTTGAAAATGCAAGTACCAAGTCAGGAATATGACAGTTGTTGTCCATTCGTTTGATGTGTTTTATCATTTGATTTTGCCATTTGATTAGGGACTTTCCATTTTGAATTTTCCTCAAGAGTTCAGTATTTTTGTGATTTTACTTTTCACTATTATAAAGAGTTCCAAATTTCCTTTGATTATGCCAATTTATGATTCAAAACTTTATAATAATGAAATTGACATAAAATCAGATATTTATAGATTATAATTGATCATCTTTACAAGATTGATTTTCTCGCTTGAGCAGGCACGTCCAAAGATGTAAAGATGACCAATGATAATCTGTTTATTGCTATTTTGCCTTGTCATTGATCTTTACATTGACAACGGCCGGTTTGCCATACTTTTTATCCATAACTTCCCATCTCACTCTACTGCACTTAGAAAGGTCATTAAGGAGAAAGGAAAATAGCGATAATCATATTCATAACACTGGAAAATAAAAAAGTATGAAAAATTTATCAGGGCATACTATTCTTTATAATTTCTTTGATTCAACATTACCTTATACATTTAGCTTTATCCATTATTTAAGAAAAAACAATTAAAAACCATTAGGGACAGCAAATGGTCTAGATATAATTGTAAAAAGTAGTTTCTATCAAGTGCCCTATAAGCTGTTTACTAATGACTTGGAATTTTCTCCTAGGTGGTATGCATCAATCTTGTGACTTTCATCACAAAAGATGAAAACCAGTGTCAGAAGAATCCTTCAACAATAGCATCATGCTATGCGCAGACATACTAATTATTATACTTACCAGTTTTGTATTTATTTGACTGAAAGATAATTGACTTTCATTTTGTTTATTTTCAGCTATTAAACATTCACCTTCCAAAAGAAAACCTGCATACCCAAGAAGACACGGAAATTCTGAAGGAGAAGGTGAAACCTCAAAATATAGGGCATATAGTTACTCAGATGAAAGTCAACCTGTCTCAGGTAAAGATTATCAAAATATAGGGCATATAGTTACTCAGAGGAAAGTCAACCTGTCTCAGGTAAAGATTATCAAAATATAGGGCATATAGTTACTCAGATGAAAGTCAACCTGTCTCAGGTAAAGGTCATCAAAATATAGGGTATATAGTTACTCAGATGAAAGTCAACCTGTCTCAGGTAAAGGTTATCAAAATATAGGGTATATAGTTACTCAGAGGAAAGTCAACCTGTCTCAGGTAAAGATTATCAAAATATAGGGCATATAGTTACTCAGATGAAAGTCAACCTGTCTCAGGTAAAGGTTATCAAAATATAGAGTATATAGTTACTCAGAGGAAAGTCAACCTGTCTCAGGTAAAGATTATCAAAATATAGGGCATATAGTTACTCAGAGGAAAGTCAACCTGTCTCAGGTAAAGGTCATCAAAATATAGGGCATATAGTTACTCAGAAGAAAGTCAACCTGTCTCAGGTAAAGGTCATCAAAATATAGGGCATATAGTTACTAAGAGGAAAGTCAACCTGTCTCAGGTAAAGATTATCAAAATATAGGGTATATAGTTACTCAGAGGAAAGTCAACCTGTCTCGGGTAAAGATTATCAAAATATAGGGTATATAGTTAGAGGAAAGTCAACCTGTCTCAGGTAAAGGTCATCAAAATATAGGGTATATAGTTACTCAGAAGAAAGTCAACCTGTCTCAGGTAAAGGTCATCAAAATATAGGGTATATTGTTATTCAAAGGAAGGTCAACCTGTCTCAGGTGAAGGTAACTAAAGTATAGGGTTTATAGTTACTCAGAGGAAAGTCAACCTGTCTCGGGTAATTTAAAACAAAACATTTACAAAACACAAATATGATAGACATGAACCAATGACACCACTGAATTACTGGCTCCTGACTTGGACAGACACATGAACAATGTGGCTAGGTTAAACATGTTTGTGAGTGCTTAACCCTCCCCTAACCTGGGACAGTGGTGTAACATCACAACATAAAATAAAACTGTAAAAAATCAATTGAAATGGCTTACCTCAATAGATCAGTGTGAAGCTAAAAAAAGATAACATAAAAACAATGGAAAAAGAACCAATATAAGAATACTGACAGTTACTGAAAGCTGTTCAAAGCCAACCAACAGATAATCTATGTTCTCCCAGAATTAAGTATCAATCCATACACATCCAACAGATTTAGTGTAAAAATGTTATAAACAGTCTGAGAATTGAATGGCCTTGTGCAATGCCATAGTAGTGGTGTCTGTTGCTCTTAAGATGTTTGAATTCAATACATTTTTTTTTCAGGAGCCACAGGAAGACGCCCAGATTTAGTCCCAGAAAACTCCACACCTCCTCCTACATTCGCAGAGGCCCTAGAAAGAGGGCCATCACCACGACAACAAAATAGGTCACCTAACACATCAAGAGTGTTATATACAGGGAGAAGTATTTCTTCTGAATCTGAAAACAAAAGGTAAGAAATTGTGTACTATGAATATAATGTAGTCATGACATGTTTATATTAGGAGAGGTTTATCTAAGGTTGGTGGTTTTCTCAAGGCACTCTAGTTTCCTCAACCTATACAAGCTAACCCATGATCTTGCCAAATTTGAGAATGGTGTTCAACACCAACAAATCATTCAATAGAACACCATTAAAAAATAAACCCCCCTATATAATTGCATTATAAGTCCACCTTCTTTGAAGAGTTTTTTCACAAATGAAAGAGTTTGTTTTTCCTTCGTTTTACGAACTTGCTTATAATAGACATTCTTCAATTAGCCATATCATTAATATAACCAGTGATTTATTTAATTGTTGTCTCGCCTGTGACGAAAGTTCCAGTATGCGAGACATAGGTATTACTATCCAGCGGCGGTGTAAACTATTTGTATAAAGCTATATATTTCAAAAGGTAGAAGACCTGGATGCTTCATACCTTGTATGCAGATACCTTATGTTATGAAGTTTCCATCTGTCATATGCCCATTGACCTTGACCTCATTTTCATGGTTCAGTGACTGCTTGAAAAAAAAACAGTTTTTTTGCCATGTGAATTTCTCTCTTATTATTAGTAAAAGGATAACTATATTTGGTATATGGGTTCCTTGCAAAGTCTACATGTTCGACAGACAGGGTTAACCTGACCTCGACCTCAATTCATGGAACAGTGATCATAAAGTTAAGTAATTAGGTACGTTTCTCAGATACTACAAGCAGCAAGTCAACTTTATGTGGTGTATGGAATAATTGTAAGGGGTACATGTCAGACTGGCAGGTTTCATCTGACCTTGACCTCATTTTCATGGTTCATTGGTCATTGTTAATTTTTTGTGTTTTTGTCTGTTTTTCAAGTACTTTAAGCAATAAGTCAACTATATTTGTTGTATGGAATGATTGTAAGGTGTACATGTCTGTCTAGCTGGTGTCATCTGACCTTGACCTCATTTTAATGGTGCATTGGTCAATGTTAAGTTTTTGTGTTTTTGTCTGTTTTTCAAGTACTTTAAGCAATAAGTCAACTATATTTGGTTTATGGAATGATTGTAAGGTGTACATGTCTGTCTAGCTGGTGTCATCTGACCATGACCTCATTTTCATGGTTCATTGGTCAATGTTAAGTTTTTGTGTGTTGGACTGTTTTTTAAATACTAATAGCAATAGGTCAACTATAATTGGTGTATGGAATGATTGTAAGGTGTACATGTCTGTCAAGCCAGTATCATCTGACCTTGACCTCATTTCCATGGTTCATTGGTTAACATTAAGTTTTTGTGTTTCGGTCTGTTTTTCAATTACCATAAGCAATGGATCAACTAAAATTGATGTATGGAATAATTGTAAGGTGTACATGTCTGTGTGACAGTTTTTATTTGACATTAACCTCATTGTCATGAATCTTTAAAAATGTTAAGTTTATGTGATACTTGTAGTAAAACCTTTATCTTTAAGACTTTCAAACATAAAATCAATGGTGAGTAAAACATGCGAGACATTTCAGCGTGTGCACTCTTGTGTTAATATTTGGGCAAAATAAATCTTAGATTCTGCTGTGTATCAATTTAAAGAAATGAATGAAATGGCAATTTAAAAATTTCGATTTAATTTTTTACCCAATTTGATATAAAAATTAACATTTTTAAGGTTCAACATGTTCAAACAAAGCTCTTTTTTTATTTTAAATGACACAAATGATAAATGAAAAAAAGAAATTTCGTAGTAAATATGCTGAGTGTCTATAGAAACACAACACATCATATTCAAAGTAGTCAATTTTTCAATAAAAAAAAAATAATTTCAAGGCATTCCTTAAACGTTTTATTACTTAACAGCTTGGTCTCACATCAAGATTTTTCAGTTCAGAAATTTGGGGTTAGTCCCATAGGTGTCAAAACTCACAAATTTTCATCCAAACGTGAATACACTACCAAACCCAAGGCGAAAGTTTTCAATTTTCATAATGTTTTTACAACATTTGCTTTGTGGTTCATTATGGAGGAAGGACAAAGTGTAAATTTCATATTTTATTGGTTAAAAGTGTAGAATTTTTATTCATTAAAATCTGAAAATCAAAAAGCTCTGAAAATTGCTCAAAAATTTTCTGTATGCATATCCCAAGAAGTCATTAAATTCTTAAAAGGATTTGTCAACTTCCGATGAATATCTGTTGGTTTGAATTTAAATCAAATCGAAAATGAATGTAGGGATTGTGTATCTATTATCACTCAGTATATAGGAGATAATGAGGTCAAGGAACATTTTGTAACTGCCTATACTGTTAAGTTAGAGATGTGTTTTGAGAGGCATATGTCAGCTAGCTTAATCAGTGAATAACATGTACACATAGTCACTTTAAATCAGTCCAATTGAAATTATTTAATTACAGAAATTCAACATCATTTCGACTACAGCATCAATGTCTAGTTATTTATATTTCAGGCTAGATTATTCCAGTAGTGGTAAATTTACAGTAACATATCAGGAGCCATCACAGATTCCAGCGTCACCTAATCTCAGTCTGTCAGAATCGACGCCCACTCATACAGATTTTACAGAGGGTACGCCCAGTTACACGCCTTCTACACCCAGCTGTTACAGTGAAATAGGTACAGCTAGTGACAGCACTGCTTGTCAATGGAAAGCTTAGATTTTACCTTGGTGTTTTATATGGCCACTTTTAGCTTCAAATCTGTTAGCTTTTTATTTTATGAACACGATCAAAAATTGTTGATATGAGCATTATTAGCGTTGCTTCTCTGTGCAGCTTGACTATTTTGTCAACTTATTATGTTGTGACCAAGGACATTATGGTAGAAATGAGCATTTGTATCTTTGCTTCCGTGTGCAGCTTGACTATTTTGTCAACTTATTATGTTGTGACCAAGGACATTATGGTAGAAATGAGCATTTGTATCTTTGCTTCTGTCTGCAGCTTGACTATTTTGTCAACTTATTATGTTGTGACCAAGGACATTATAGTAGAAATGAGCATTTGTATCTTTGCTTCCGTCTGCAGCTTGACTATTTTGACAACTTCTAATGTTGGGACAGTATCGTAGAAATGAGCCATTTGTAGCATTGCTTCTGTTTGCAGCTTAATAATTTTATAAAGCACTGCTTATTATATATCATGAAATAAGTTTGGCCTGTTTTAATATACATTTAGTTGTCAGAAAGTGACCAAGCACACTATATAATCCACCCACATTTTGCACATATACATGTATATGTTGAATCTTACATTCAGTTTTTGGTTTGTCAAAATGAAAGATCCAAAGCTGATTATTCACATTCAACTTGAATAAATAAGCCTATCTTTAATCTATTCATAATGATAATGCATTAAATGACCAAAAATTCCTATTCACAGGTTGACAAAAAAAAAATTGCTAACAAATTATTTGATAGATAACAATAGTTAAAAAGTATATTTCAGACCCTTGATAATTGAATGTGACCTTATCAAACTTTTAATATGAAGTAAGATGAAAGAAAAGAAAAGTAAAAAAAATAAGATACAAGGTTATTAAAATGTGATAATTTTATTTGACTGAATACATGATCTATTTTATACTTTGCACAATGGGTAACTCTCTATAATCTTCAATCACCTTGTAAAATGGTCTAGTACTAAAAGCATGAACACCACTTCCGTCTGACTAGTAATATCACATTGTGAAGAAGCATCACTTTCCTTAATTGCTTTTACAGAGTTGTAATTGTTATATTTTAACTGAGATATCATTTCATGTCAATTTTTTGTAGGGTTATGGGACTTTGATTAAGAAATATTGAAACTGACTTATTGACAAATACTTGATTTCCCAATACCATTTTTTGTCTGCACAGATGGAGAATCAACACCATTCCATACTAGCTGTATTTGGAAGCCAATCACCAAATGTTTTTCATGAATAGTTCAGATACAGTTCATATTTTATTTTTTTTATTACCACCCAAGATGTTGCTTTTTCTTTTTTCTTTTCTTCTTTAAGTATGTAAAATATAAGTATTTGATATGTTAGCAATGAAAAACTTAGATTTGAACAAAAAAGTAATATGATAATTGAAGAAAATTAAATTAAATCTTTATATCAGATTATATACCTACAATTAATATAAACATAAGAAGATGTGGTATGATTGCCAATGAGACAACTCTCCACAAGAGACCAAATGACACAGAAATTAACAACTATAGGTCACCGTACGGCCTTCAATGAGTAAAACCCATACCACAAAGTCAGATATAAAAGGCCCCGAAATGACAAATGTAAAACAATTCAAAAGAGAAAACTAACGGCCTGATTTATGTACAAAATAATGAACGAAAAACAAATATGATATGCAGCAACAAACGACAACCACTTAATTACAATAATTAATTATAATGAATGGAAGTTAAACATTACGATGCTGATCATGGCATGCAGCTGTTGAAAATAATCCTTCACATAAATTCCCTAAAGTTTTTCCTTTTGAGAAAAAATGAGCTGTTTCTAGCATAGTACTTCATTAAACACACTTAGTCAAGCTTGATACTGTGTCATCTCCTTTTCATACATTCACTTCATTTGAACTTTGGTGAATAGTTGTCTCATTGGCAGTCATACCACATCTCCTTATTTTTATATCAACTCTTGTTTGATTCATAAATATTTGTCATACACTTGTGGCATTCAGAGGTTTTACAGTGTATCATGATTTATACTACAGCTCGGCCTTTTGACGACTTGTAAGACAAAGCTGCAATGTGTAATAGTTTTTTGTATTTGCTTAACAAAATGTGGGTGTGCAATCTTGAGTTTTATCCAACATTTAATCCTAAAATCTCTATTTACAGAACAAAGTTTCCAAGCTGAACTGGACTCTGAGGCTCCATCATCTCAATCTTTATCTCCAATTAAATCTGTGAACAATACAATGATAAGTAGTACAGAAACATCATATGCATCTGCATTAGAATCACAGGGACCAGAAAACCAGGAACTCAACGGTGAACTGGATGCTAAAAGTGAGGACACAACTTTAACTAGCCAGGAGGGAAATGTAAGAAACCCAACTGGAAATCCAAGCCAGATTGAGGAGGAGGAGGAAGAAATGGTAAGTAGTTTTTTAAGCAAGGGTAAAGGGGCTGTTTGAGGTGAAATGAATTATAGTATGCTTAAAAAGAGCTTCTTACAGAATACTTTTTTGCAAGTCAGTCTGAAAACTGTTCACATTAAAAAAAGAAACAATATGATTGCAAATTTGTAAGATTTGACATATAGAATATTGTGAAAAGAACGTTTGATGTTTCTGAACATTCAGAAATAAAGTATAATCATGTATAGTAGATAAACCTTAATATAAATAATGGTAATCCAGTTATCCACGGCTTTATTGATAGCAATCTCCATTTGTTTAAATTATTGTTTTCTGACCTGCATTTTATATTGGGATGCTACTCTTATCAATTATTTGTTTTTATTTGTAAATTTTACATTGGCTTTTTGGAAAGGAGATAAGATTGTATAATTTTTGAATTTATTTGTTTTTATTCTTTATTTATTAATTTTGTGTGGTTGTCCTTAACAGGCGTAAAGTTTTTGTTTCATATGATGCAACATTTTGTTTTGGCTCCTTGTCAGCTCATGTATGCTAAGGATTTTAAATTGAAAATTGAGAATTAGTTAACAATTGAAAAGGAAGCATTCAAAAATTTGAAAATATGTTTCTGAAACAGGGAATAAGAAAAAAAGACATTTCCTATACTTCTGCTTGTCGTCATACATCGTGTACATCAGTTTTGCTTTATGTCAGTTGTATTGGATTTTATATTTTAATATTCTAACATTTAGTGTATGATTTATTTATCACTAAGAACTCATTTGAAAGTTTCTTTCCCTATATATTTTGGTACTACTTAATATTCCGATTTCATGTAGAAGTCATAACATGTTTTCCTTAAGTATCATTAAGAAATGTTGTAAATAACAGACAATTTTAAATCATTTTGATAAAATAATTTTTAGAAGAACAGGAGGGTGATAATTTATGAGGTAATAGCATGAACTGTATATCTACACACACAAAACACATATACTTCTCTATCTTTTTAGTTCTGTCTATTGTCATATTCACACAAAATAGATACAGTTGTATTTCCCAGCATTTTCTATTTCTAGTTTGAGTGAAAACCCCTACATTACAACTTTTCATTCAGATGATTGCATGAAACTTTTATGTTGAATATTAAATCATGCTAATATTGAATTCTTCTTTTGTGATTCACACTTTTGGAAATAATGAATAACTACATTTGACAGTGTTTTGGTATGCTTAGAATAACCAGAATTCTTGTGTAGTTTATTTGTGTACAGTTTTAATGATTGAAGATTTTACAGCATTATCTATCACCCAACATTACTGTCAAATACTAATTATACCCCCGCTTTGAAAAGGGGGGGGGTATACTGTTTTACCTCTGTCTGTCCATCCGTCAGTCCATCCGTCAGTACATCCGTCCGTCCCATGAATATTTTCGTCGCATTTTTCTCAGGAACTACTTGACAAGGATTTCTGAAATTTGGTTTCAGGGTTTATATAAGTCAGCTATACAGTGTGATGCGTTTTCAGATTCATCACTCAACAACTACCTGTTTACCGAAATATTTCGTCAGGGGTATCATCAGTGAGCAGTAGCTAACAGTTTTACTTGTTGAATCATTCCAATACTACAACAAATAGTTATAAGTATCAGTCTGTAATACAGTCATGCAATAACCTACAAAATATTTTATTTTATTTTTTTAAGAACTGTAGGGTACGCTTCATTAAATGGGTAATGGTTCCTCTCAAAGAAAGGAGAAATTACCCAAAAGTTACAAACAAAATACACTGCAAATTATGGAGTTATCTTCAAAATTTTGAAGCAAGAACGAGGCACTAGTGGCTGAGGTCATCTACGTTTTTGCTGAATCCATATGTTTCCATAAAAAAAAAACCAAATCATTCATTTGATACGAAATACAATGAAATAACCTATGAATAATTGAAATTTAATTGAGAAACCAATTTGCTATTTAATGCTTATGACTTGAAAATGTTAAAGAGACGGTAAAATATTCTCCAAATTTTTTGTTTGCAGAAATTTCATGAAAATACATTTTCAGGGATTGTAGACACACTTTAAGGGATAAAGGGTGGTATGACACAGTTTTTTTTAAATAGTTTTTTGTAATGCACGACATCCAATGCAAACAGAAATAGAACAAAATATATTCACAAATGTTTCTGTCAGAAAACCAAAACAAATTAAATGAAACATAGCTAAGTTGTAATCCAATCTTTGGAATTATTGGTAGGAAAGAAAACTTGATGGAAAGGGAGAGTACTGGAGTAAGTTCTTGACCTGTATCCTTAAAAATATGTTAAATACCTCCTGTGTGGAAAACCCCAAAATACAAATTAAAAGAAAAATGCTTGTATGTATTGCACAACATTAGGCTTTGGATTGGTGAATGATACAAGTTGATAGCAAAAGTGATTGGCTATCAAACTACAATACATAAACAATGAAACATGTATTTAGGATATGTTTAGAAATTTTACTTGACTTGAATACATTCTAATCAACCATTGACAGTGTTGGTAGTGCACATAAGCATGAAACATCTTATGAAAATGTGAAATTCTTGTTAAATATATACTATTTTATACACTTGTCTGAGAGGAAAATGTAGAAAAACAGTTGCCTTGGTCCTACCATGATAAGATATTGCAATTTATCGGCAATTTGTACATTTTCCCTTTGATCTTACTGCTTATATTTTTAAGATCATGCACAGGACTTGATACTCGAAAATAGTAGGCAATGACATCATGTTTCAGTGCAGCAACATTGTGTGCTCAAATTCTTCCACCTTAATTTATCAATAAAATGCAGGCGACTTCATTTATACAACCAAACAACTATCCCAATGTTTTGTACGTGTTTAAGTGGTTTTACTAACTATTTAATTTTACTGCCTCCTCTCAACCAAAAAACATACAGTTTCGTTTTCTGTCATTCCAGCCGTCATTCCACAACAAACCATTACACGCAATTTTTTTCTAAACGCCTTCAGACATGTCAGATATTGGGCTGATTTTTGGTATGTGAGTTAACCATAATGAGTTGCAGATCAAGTTAAAGTTTCGTTCCGCTCTGATAATTTTTTTGCTGAAATTACAGGCTTTGGACTTTGATAAATTGTTGAAAATCTCAGTTATATGGACTTTTTTTCTTAACGCCTTCAGATATTGGGCTGATTTTTGGTAGGTGAGTTAACCATGATGAGTTACAGATCATGTTTAAGTTTTGTTTCGCTCTGCTAATTTTTGCCGAAATTACGGGCTTTGGATTTTGATAAATTGTTGAAAATCACAATTATACAGACTTTTTTTCTAAACGCCTTCAGATATTGGGCTGATTTTTGGTATGTGAGTTAACCATGATGAGTTACAGATTGAGTTTAAGTTTCGTAACGCTCTGCTAATATTTGCCGAAATTACAGGTTTTGGACTTTGAAAATTGTTGAAAATCATAGTTATACAGACTTTTTTTCTATACGCCTTCAGATTAGGGCTGATTATTGATATGTTAGTCTACCATGATGAGTTACAGATCAAGTTTATGTTTTGTTCCACTATGCTGATTTTCATGTCGTTTCAACACATCTTGTTAGATTTGCAGTACATCCACTTCCTGTTTGCTGATAGTTTGAAAATGAAATACTCATTGATCAAGGAAATTTTTCATCAAACTAGTATTGGTCTTGAGAGCTGGATACTATCCATGCATGTTTGTGTCAATATTTGTTGTTGAAATTGCAGATTTTTCAAATTTTTGAGACAGGGGCATTCATGTCGTTCCGACACATCTAGTTTGATACTGACTTCATCAGTTCGAATATCAAGCAAGACCGCTAGGGCAGCTCATATTCTTGATGATAAAGTCAGTTTCTAAAACAAAAATGCTATTATTCTATATATATCATACAGTCAACATATATATTATCAAACTCTAGGGAATATTATCACTTATAGGCAGTACAGACATTCAGATTACACTTGTTCAGACGTAAGTCACATGTTCACATTTGTTTGTTCAGTTTCTTATTGTTTTATCTGTGAAGAATTAGGTATTACTATTCTAAAAGAGATGACATGAACAATTGTAAAGAGTTAATAGGGGTTTCTTAAGTATCAGCTGTGAAGGGTCACTTGTATTTGATGTTCACAATCATTTGGATATGTTATTTTGATTCTTCCTGAATATTATTATTAGCCTCTGGATATTAATCAAACAATTATCAATCAATATTTCCATAGTTTTTAAACAGGATGGTGGATTTTCATTTCTTTTTTTCTCCCGGGTTTTTATTCTTTCTGCATTGTTTCATGAGACATGACTTTTTCTGGTATCAAAATAGGCTGAAGCACGTAGTCTTTAAGTAAACTTTTTAATTGATTATATAATTGAATTACAATATATCAATGTAGAAATGAGACAAAGTGAACCAGATATTGATTATGAAACAAGTTGAGAAAACAAAGTCTTAGTTATTTGTAATATTGGACGTTCATTTACAGAATTAACTGTTTATCATATAATTTCCATAGATTTAATTAAAATACTTTGACAGGGTAATAATTACTATCATTTACTGTGTACACATAACATGTGTAATCTACTTCTAAATTGATAGGAAGAAAAAACAGACGTATTAGAGGTATATTATATGAACACCTTACTCCATGCTTCTGTTCTGTTTCAAGTGTTCTTTTCTTATTGTCTATGTTTCAAGTTATCCATCTGGATCTATTTGAGCACTTCTCACCAATGGTTGATTCTTGCTGTAAGCCAATCGGAACTTATTCTATCTGTCCAAAGTATGTCTATCTTCACTCATCTTTTAACAAGGAATGAAAAATCTTTTTTTTTCTTGCCAGCTGAAATGATCCTTTGTTAGCTGTCATGTTTTGGATTGATCATCAGTCTGTTTGTCTAAAGCACTGATGAAACTGTTGCTTCTTGCTGATTTAATATCATTGACAATTTAGTGTTTTTAATCAGGAGAGTTATCATTCATGCAAGCAGTGAAAGAAAAAATGGCAGATTCCAGTGTTGTGAATTTGAAGAAAACATTCATTCATATTCATATCCGTGAAGAAATAAGTTTGTGAAACTGAAAGGA
The DNA here is from genome assembly GCF_021869535.1 of Mytilus californianus. Classification (NCBI taxonomy): domain Eukaryota; kingdom Metazoa; phylum Mollusca; class Bivalvia; order Mytilida; family Mytilidae; genus Mytilus; species Mytilus californianus. The sequence goes on along the minus strand of NW_026262669.1, from coordinate 3,245,013 downwards.
GTGGAACACAAGGGGTTCACGAAATTCACCTATTGCAGTACCTCTGTTGCAAAAAGTTCTAATTCTCAATTTGAGTTTGACAATGAATACATATATCTTTTGTCATGACTATATGTGTTGCTAAAAACATGAAAATGATGGTTGTTAAAAGTTGAAATGACGATTTTGTGCGAAAATTAGGTGACTGTTGACAGGGTTAGACAGGTGACTGTAGAAAAGAGTTAAACTAAACTATATAGAGAAAAATGTATAGGAGGGTCTGATATTCAGTCATTCCCAAGGTTGCCAGACATTGGGCAAAGTCCAGTAAAAATTGGTTTGGTCCAGTTAAGTGATATGCATTACTGGACCAAATGACCAGTAAATTTAGATTTTGTCCAAATCATATGTGTTAATGTCCTGTAAAAAAGACTCTGGTCCAGTTAAGAAGAATGGTTTACTGGGACCAAATGTCCAGTTTATTTCTCAAGCCTTGTGAACCACTGCTGATATTGATTGTTAGAGTCTGGTCACCGCTGAAATGAGGTGACTGTTTATACAGGTATGACTGTACCAAATAAAAAAGAAGCAACCTTTTTGTAAAAAAATCATATTATTTAAGGGGAGTTTGGTTAAAGTGTATATCCCCTACAACAGATATTGCTTTTAAATGGCTTCAAAAGTAGAACTACAAATTAAAGTAGTTGCTTTCACTGGTACTGGTACTGTTAATTGACATGTAATCCCTGTGGTATTAAACTGTTTTTTTGTGAATGCATGCACTATTGTCACCCAGTTCATATCGAGTGTATGTGGATGCTTTGTAAGCTTTAGGAATGGTGGAATTGAAATGAATTGAATTATTTATTTGTAAGTCAAATTTCTTTTCAAAGGTTGATAAAACAAATATAGCTTTCTGACCAATTAAGTATTGGACACAATTACGGGAAATCCTAATTGAAATATTTATTGTATACTTGAATCAGGTTTTTTCCTGACGCAGTGTATCAACAGTATGCATGTGTTAATCTGTTCTTTTGTTTGAAGCCTGTGAAAACATTCCTTTGTGTTGAGAATATTATGATATGTATACATAATCAATTCAGATAATTTAAGCATGACAGCATATGTAATTAGAAGTAACTTCAGCTCCAGCATGCATTGAATTTAAGTTAATATTTACAGCAAATTATAGAGGACTAGATGATGAGATAATAATTAGATTTATAACTTTGAAAATTTAAATACAACTATAACACATTTTTGTTTAGGGGCTAGCTGAAGCCCGCCTCTGGGTGCGATATTTTCTCGCTGTGTTGAAGACCCATTGGTGGCCTTGGGCTGTTTTTTGCTCTTTGGTCGGATTGTTGTCTCTTTGACACATTCCCTGTCTCCATTCTCAATTTTATCAAAGAAAGGTTTGTTAGTACAGGTACATTTAAACAATCACATTAAATGTAACGCTTTTGTGTACCACCAAAATTGATTGAATTTGAGTAATGAATTATTTTTTATTTATAACTTGGACATTTAAATTGTAACCAAGGCTTCTTGTCAAATATAATTCTTATTAAGATACAAAGATATTAGATATCATGTTTTTAAACCAACAACAATGAATGATATTTTAAATACTTGAGAATTTGTTATTTAGAATTTGGACATTTAAATTGTCACCCCATGTCAAATAGAAATTTCTGTAAGATAAAGAAATGTTATAGTTCTCACCTTTATGGCTAATTCTATTGAATTTATACTGAAGTATCTGATAATTTTCATAAGAATAGACATTTTTATTAAAAAGAACAGTTTGATAATCATAGCATGTTTAAGTGGATAAGATAGAGGCTAAAACTGATGCTTATTTGTAGAACAACATATTACTATTGAGTGCAATTCTATGGATATCTTTTCTTTAAATCAAAATCAAGGGGAAGGATTTTTTTCTTACTATAATAGAATTCAATGTTAGCTACATGCACATTTATTCAACTTATTTGAGCATCAGAATGTTTGCCTCAATTTTTAGAAGGCAATCTATCTTTACTTATCAAGGTCCATAGATCAATTACATGAATTAGGAGATTAATGTTATGATAGCCAATGAGAAAACCAATCACTATTGTCCAACTGTCGTGGATGTAAGGATTTATAGGTCACCCCTAGCCTATAACAAGAAGCAAAACCAATACAGTATAGTCAACTATAAAATGCCTTGACATGTCAAAATGTAAAACATAATATTTTATGTAAATAAATGTAAATGCATTGGAGTTTAGTATGACGTCCATTTTCACTGAACTAGTACACATTTTTATTTAGGGGCCAGCTGAGAACCACCTCCGCGTGCGGGATTTTCTCGTTGCGTTGAAGACCCATTGGTTGCCTTCAGCTGTTATCTGCTCTTTGGTCGGGTTGTTGTCTCTTTGACAAATTCCCCATTTCCATTCTCAATTTCATTTATTTATAAATGTATAAAAAATGTGTTTTTTAAAATATCTTTAACTAAGAGACTGTAAGAATTAAGCAGATGAAACATTACAGCATGCCCACTGTTGTTTTTAAAAGTGAACTATCATAAAACATAAAAAAGATTAAACAGTACACACCAACATCCCACAATATAACCCAGCAGAGTAATTTTTTTTACAATCTCATACTCCCATAGTTTGTTGTGACTGTTTAAACATGAACTATGATATCTTAACATCTAATTCGTGTAGTTTGCTGTATATTTATTTTATAGATTAACATTGAGATCTAACAAACTGTTTTGTATTTTATTTACAGCTTTAGTGAGGTAACATTAGCTTCATTGGTTGTGGGTAAAAATGATAATACAACTAGCTGTTGACATGGTAATACTGTCATGTGACAAATCATGTGACATTAAATACTGGTGACCTGAAATGATGTGACATGACATACTTACATGTGTCAGGGGCAAACAAACACTTTGATAAGTCAGGTGACCTAAACAGCTAACTTGTGAGGCGTGAGGTGATATGAAATGCTTACACGTGATGAAGCAGGTGACTGACACACCTGCATGTGATAAGTGAAGGGACATTTGATAAGACAACCAGTTAACAGTTTTTTTCTTAATTTTCTACCAATAAGCAATCCTTCTTTTACATTACATCAAGTCTGTTTTATACAAGCTCCAAACTTCCTCTAGCAATGGACTGAGTTCATTTTTTTCATTCTTTATGAAGTCACAACCTGCAATTTGAAAGTTAGTATAAACTGTAAATATTGTTGAAGGGCAAACCATCTGGATAAACAAAAGTAACAAGCATTGATTTCTCAGTTACAATTTGGTATGATTTGATTATTAGTGCTCATTTTTTCAAAAATTTATACTAATCACAAGTTCAAAAAAATCAACAATTATAGTTAAATGCATATGTTTTGTTTATTCAGTAACTGTGAGAGTATTAAAGTCACAGCTAGTTGTAACCATGACAACCAAGTTATGGATATTTTAACAGCTAGTTGTAATTCTATTAATGTAGTTATTTGCCAGTTGTAACCACTAACAACCACATGTTTAGTAACCATAACAATTAAAATATTATTCCAGATGTTGTTATCAATGGATATTTTCCAATGAAACCCCCAACATTTCTGTTGTAAGGCCTTCAAATGTTCTTAAACAACTTATCTTTGTTAACCTTGACTCTTAAGGGACCAAATGAGTTACTGTGTATTGGGTCTGTATTGTTAGTTTATTTTTTATTTGATTGTATTTTTTTCATGATGTCAGTGATGTGTTTCATTGTTGTTTTTCTTATTCTTTTTTTAGATTTTATTACAGTGTTATATATGCTTTATTATAAAATAGAATGGCTAGATACCATATGAACATTGTTAAGATAAGAAATATCTGATTTTTACTTCTATAGTTTGTTGTGCTCCATGTGGTTGTCTTCTTTAACCCCATCATCAATTTCAAAAGGTGACATGTACTCTGATTTCATTAGGAAAGTTTGTATCTTTTTTAATTAATACATAATTAATCAAGGTCATCTTGTGTTTTGTTTACTGAAACATGTTACACTCAGCACAAACCTTTCAGGGGACATATGGTCTCATATGATGGTTCAATTGTTGAAATATAAATGAACCTAGGAGGAAGAAGTGAATAGGGAGTATTTAGGTCACCCTGCTCCTTCAGTATGTCAATACGTATGTACAGAAACTACAGTTTGCCTCAACCAGATGTTATGAAACTTATACACAATGCTTATTATGACCAAAGACAGGTCAAGTTTTTTTTATTGCTTCACTCCCACTGTTCTCGAGTTATGTACCTTTTTTTAATGGGAACATTGCTTAATGTCTCATTTCTGTGCTCAAAACTTTACTATGCATCAATCAAATGTTATTAAACTTATGAACAATGAATATTACCACCAAACACAGATCAAGTTTGAATTTGGGTGGTGTCACTTTCACCGTTCTTGTGTTATGCCCTTTAAAAATAGAAAATTGCCAAATTTGCAGTTTTGCACACTTAACCTACAGATTCAAATGTCATTAAATTTTAAACATCAATAGGTTTGAATTTGTACACTGACTCTTGCATATATGCAAGTGAGGGCATCTGTATCACAGGGACACGTTCTTTTTTAATCTTATATTCATGATATTTGTTAATAAAAATCAGCAAAGAAACCAGGCTAATAATTTTGTTTGCCAGACACATGTTTCATCTATATGAGACTCATCAGTGAGGCTCTAATCAGAAATGCAGTTGGGAGGCCAAATCAAATACACGGTTGAAGAGCATTTAAAAAATATTCCAATAGTTACTGATAAATACTCTGCAAAAGCAAACAAGACTGCATTTGTTTGCACCTATCTTAAGTCAGGAATCTGATGTTTAGTGGTTGTTGTTTGTTGATGTGGTTCACGAGTGTTTCTCATTTCTTGTTTTTTATATAGATTAGACCGTTGGTTTTCCTGTTTGAATGGTTTTACACATCATTTTGGGGGCCCTTTATAGCATGCTGTTTGGTGTGAGCCAAGGCTCCATGTTGAAGGCCGTACTTTGACCTATAATGGTTTACTTTTACAAATTGTGACTTGGATAGAGAGTTGTCTCATTGGCACTCATACCGAATCTTCTTATATCTAAGAACTAGGGAATGCATTCTGCTTTTCGAGTTTAAGCTTGTTTTATTAGATGTAACATAGAACAATTTCATCAAACTGTTACAACTTCATGTTTGCTTAAAGTTATTATATTCCTAAAGTGAAAAGTAGCCTTTTGATACTAGTATACTAATACATTTTACAAATATAGTTAGCATGTACCACATATAGCCAATTTTAATAATTATCTTATACTATAACAATTTTATTCTTTTTTGGTGTTGCTAGGGATCAGAATGAAATATTTTTTTAGATTAAAGTATACAAATATAAAACTCTTGTGGCATCAATTCCCCATTATATTTTGTTAGAATTTTATGCATCCTTATGATATGAATTTTAAAAAGTTTGTATAGTTATAAAACACAAACATGAAAATGTCATTTGGTCTGTGTTGGAAAGGTGTCTTATTGGCAATCATACCACATATTTTTATTAATATATGTGACAATTCATTATATGTTCATCTTTTATTTCCTCCAATATTCAGACTTAATTTAGAAAATAACACTGTAAAATAGGTATGCGTTTGTAATTTAGTTTTGTCCTTTAACTTACATCATTCCTCATGATGTGGTATTTTTCAATTGAAGAACTATTTTAATAAAGCAATCATTTCTTTCAAATATTTAGCCAGCACTCACTTAAAAATGACAATATCTTCTATTCAACTGAAGTGAACAAAGGTTTCAATTTGTTGGTGTTCAATACTGTCCAAGATGCCCAATTTTAAGTATTATATCAACATTTTCTGTAAGAGACATCATGTAGTTTGATGAGGTTGAGAAGATAATGTTTTATTATATATTATGGAAGGGGTCACAATGATTGTAAATTGTTGCTGATAACAATATAGTTTTGATGTTGAAATATATAATGTTTTTTAATAGTACAAATATATGTAGATGCTATTTTTATAATGATGTTTAATACATTTTTCTCTCTTTTACAGACACATTTGTAGCATAAGGAAAACTTCCAAATGTAGAGACTGTGATTGAAATATTCCCATGATGCAATACAACAGACTCATCCATTGATCATCCACTTCCTGTTATCCCATAATTCATCTCTGTGAATAGAACATCCCAAGAAGGAACAAATTTATTATTATTTATTTATTTTTACTGTCAGTAATACTGGTATTTTAGATCAATTTTATTAGGTCATATATTTATTTTACATACAGTCATTGTCTCACTGTGTATTGCAAATAATCATTTTGAAAACAGAAGGAGAGATTGAACATATATAGAACAACTTGTCAAAACATTCCTTATATGAAACTTTTGTAGTCATTTTATGCTTTTAATGACTTTACTGAAGGAAGGAGTTTTTCAAATGTACAACTTTCTTATGAAAGAGATGAATGTGTACAAAGACATTAATATAAAATAGAAATAGTGCATATTCATGTTTGATATAAAGAAAATTCAGCTAATATCAGTATTTTGGAAGTTGCATTACTTACATGTTCTTTCCAACCAGATGTTAATTAGCATTTCAATATCTTATATAAGTGACTAAGAAATGATAGGTAGACAAATTTCCCTTCAGTATTCATTAAAAATCTTAAAAAAAACCAAAAAAAATCTTTAACAGTAGTTACAGATTCATAACAGGGCTTGATACGAGATTATGTTGGCTGCTAAATAAGAAAACCCTTCTGTACCTGAGGATCCCTAAAGGAAATTTACCTTCTTATGAAACTAAAATAACCTGTATAAGGTAAACCAGCCCTGATAAAAGTGTAGTAACCTGTGTAAGACAACCACATTTTAATATAAAAGTGTAGTAACCTGTGTAAGGTAACCACTAATAAATAAATGGTGGTACCCTGTGTATGATAAACAACTTAGAAAGAAAATAACTTGTTTTAAGATAAATGATATCTGCTAAAAGACGGGTAACCCATATATGTTGAAAACTTCAGGTAAAGGAGAGATTGCCTGTATAAGATAACTTCTGATGGAAGGAAGTAGCTCCTATTCAGTAAAACATATTGATGTGAAAAGTGAGGTACCCTGTGTTTGGTTAATAGTGTTGCATGAGCAAAGTTCATGTATATCATGTAATAAGGATATTAATTTTAAATGAAAGAAATAATTCTGAAGCTTAAACATATTATTAAATGGATAATAAGATCTGAATTCATTAAATATCTTATTAGTTAATCAGGCCCATTTTATCAACTTTCGATTTTGTGTATCTTTGAAAACAAACGTATTTTATGTTAATACATTGTTAATAGGAGGAGAACAAACAACCCAATCTTTGCATTTAAAATAATGCCACTGATACACTTGCTATGAATTGTTCCCTTTTAACAAACAACAAAACAAATAGCTAGTACAGTGTAGTGGTGTATCACTTGATTTTTCAGGAATTTCTTTAAAAGCCAACACTACAGTGTATATTCACTTATTATGAATGTTATCATCATTACTAGGTAACAGTTATCATGTGAATATTATGTTATAGAATATGTAGGATCAAATAATTATAATGTCACATAATTGATCTATTAAACTGAACTTTTAACTATTCAAATAATCACATGATAGTCATGTGTTTGATATGAAAGTGTAGACAACTATTGTAAATTAAATCATTGTAAAAATTAAACTATTTTCTTACATGACATTTGTTTTTTTTACTTTGTACAAGTTTAGACATCTGAAAGTTTTAGTACGTAAGCAAACGCTATGATACACTGGACTTTCTTTAGCATGTTTAGTGAGATTTGGTTTGTTGCAGAATGCAAGACATAGAGATAACAATCCGGTGGCAGTGGTGGGATAAACTATTTGATTTAAGCTTTATATATCAGAAAGAAGAAGACCTGGATGCTTGATACCTTGTATATACATACAAAGTTATGAAGTTTCCGTCTGTCATATGCCCGTTGTCCTATACTTCATTTTCTTGGTTCAGGAACTGCTTGAAATTGTTTTTTTCAGTGTACTCATGAGTAATAGGATAACTATATTTGATATATGGGTGACTTGCAACATCTGCATGTCATGTAGGTAGGGTTCACCTGACCAGGACCTCATTTCATGGATCAGTATCTCATAAACTAAGAATTAGATCAACTATATTTGGTGTATAGAATGATAGTAAGGTGTAAATTTCATTTGACCTTGACCTCAATTTCATGGTTCATTGGACAATGATTATTGTTTTTGGTTTGGTCTATTCCTCAGATACTATAAACAATATGGCCACTTTATTTGATGTATGGAATAGTAAGATGTCCATATCAATCTGGCGTGTTTCATTTGACTTGACCTCATTTTTAAGCAGTTAAGCTGCTTTATGCGAGCACCCTAGATTTGTGTTCTACCCAATAAATGCTGAAATATGTGCCATTGTTATTATCTGGCTGGCTATTATGTTATTCATAACTAATTGAACACTTTTTTCATACTTTTAATTCTGGAATACAAAAAATATGACCAGAAAAACCTTAAATGATCGTCGAACCACCCAAAAGTTTTGAAGTTGCACATAGGAAGTAGTGCTCAATAGAAATCCTTATGTAGTTTATTATCCCCTGTGCTTTTGGCCAAGATGTCAAAGAACAATTGCATGAATTATTTCATCGCCGAAAATCTCTAATTACAAGTCGTTTACTGTTGCCAAATGGCACAAAGCGCAGGAATATTGTATAACGGCTGTGACTAATATGACAAGGAGTTGAAGTCTCAGTTAGCGGTAATTTTAACTTCGTCGACAAAACGTAAATCAAGGACGTTTTAAATTTGGTGATTTCTGATAATAATCATTTTGTTCAACCGTTAGCTTTATACCGAAAATCGCCAACATGTTATGTGTAAATCCGAGTAAATCGTATCTGACTGACAAAAACAACATTGAAAAACAATGGATGCCATAAACCGGAAATGAAGACAATTATAATACCGGATCTAATTCCGGGGGCGGATAAGGGTAATTCCGGGTTTGCCGATCAAATACAATAAAAATATAATAATTCCAGGCATGAGACAAAATACATCTATCATGATGAAAGATAAACTCTAGAATTGAAAACCAAAGATATATTGAAAAGAAAGAAAAGGCAGGAAATATTTTATACAGAAACTCAAAATTACTTTTAGTTCACAAATTTTCATGTCAAAAACCAATAAAATGTGACAGTATTTTCCTTATCATTAATAAATATTGATATTACATGTAGATGTTTTTATTGTTTAAACATATTACTACAATTCCATGAGGTAATTTCTTCTCAATTTTGAAGGGCCTATAAAAATCTGGAAGTTTCTTACTTTATTTTCACAGAGGAACTAGCTAATATAATATATAGTGCAACTAAATATGATACACTTAAACAGTTTTGAATTTGAACTGTTTAATATAATGGTATAATTAGTAATAAATAATCAATTGTTGAGACAACACACCCACCCACAGGGATACCCTCAGCCTCCCTCAGCCTTCCTAATACAAAAAAAAAAGATTATTTGAATTCATAAATTAATATACAAGACAATTACATTTATTATTAAACATGTTAAACGACAGTGACACTGACAATGAAACAAGCTAACTTAACACCAAAAGCACATTAAAGTATCTTACTGAGTTATGAACTATTTCAAGTAAAAGCAGGACCTGGAATTTAGGTTGTGGACCTTTCAGTTTGGAGTGTCAAAGGTCCTGGACTGTCCAGTACCAAATGTTAATTTTAACCCCTGCATTCACAGTACAGCGATTTTGAAGTGTATTGCAATTCCAAGTAGAATTTACTTTTGGACATTAAACGTTTCGAATGCGTATTAAACTAATTCAAATCAGTTAATAATGTGAATCGAATTCGAATTATGTGTGAACGCAGCATTGATATATCTAAGAAATGAAGAATATTAAAAAAAGATGGACAAAATATTTGTATTAAATTTGTTGCAATTTTTGTCTTGCCTTGACAGAGTCAAAAAGTGAGACATATATATATATATAGGCATGCTGTTTTGGCGGAATCAACAATGTATTAGTTTGTGATTTTGTGATAAGGTCTGGTTTCTGGTAGGTCAATGACATTTTGTAAGTAGTTGTGTTAGCATAGGCAGATCTCATTACCATAGAGAATATTTGGCCCCACCCCCTTAGTCATGGTCTATTGACTTTGAAACTTTGCATAGTTTACATGTATATGTTTGTGGTTAGGTCAGTTTAGTGGGAACCACTAGTGGTAGGTCAATGATATTTGGTGTGCAGTTGTATAAACTTTTTCATTTCTAATTTCCATTGAGATTATTTGGCCCCGCCCCCTCAATCATGCTCTTTTTACTTGAAAATTTTGTTACTTTGAAATTTCATTTATTAGTTTTCGATTAGGTTAGTATTAGGGAAACCAATAGTGGTAGGTCAATGATAATTGGCATGTAGGTGTAGAAGCATTAGTACGTCTCATTTCCATAGAGGATATTTGGTCCTCACCCCTCAGTCATATGCATGATCTATTGACTTTGAAACTTTTACATAGTTTACATGAATGAGTTTGTGATTATTATGATTATGTCAGTTTCAAATTACCAGTAATCTTAAGTCAAAGCTATTTGGTATGCGAACGTATTGGTATTCAAAAGTTCCATTTCCATGGATATTATATAACCTCACCCCCTCATTATGGTTTATTGACTTAGAAATTGAATTTGTGTTAAGGTTTGTTTAAAGGGAACGACTTATGAAAAGTCAATGGTATTTGGTTTGCAGTTGAACAAGCATTGGCACCTTTCATTTCCATAGAGATTGTTTAGCCTTGTACCTTCAGTCATGGTTCATTGACTTTGAATATCACTTACATGTTAAAGTATTACTATTTTAAGTGTAACATTTGCATTATCAAAATAACAAATATGCAAAACATTACGTTGTGTTAATAGCTTATTATAGATTAGACATGTGTAATTATTATAAAAATAAGGAGATGTGGTATGATTGCCAATGAGACAACTATCCACCAAAATTCAAATGAAGTGGATGTAAGCAATTACAAGCAACCGTACAGCCTTCAAAAATATATGTTGCATCATTGCTAGGCCATTATAACAACATCAGCATTTCTTGTAATACTAGTATACAAGAAAATTACACCATTTCAGATAGTTTCAGGTATGATTTGATAATTGTGCATAGTGGCACCAGCTGATCCAACTAAAAGCGCTAATATGGCATATTCAAACTCTAGTACATAGTGGAATTAAACCATACACCACTGTTGGACACCATAATTGAAATTATTATTCTGAAAAGAATATTCCTCCATGCAGCCTGCAACAATTAGCAAAACCTATACTGCATAGTAAGATATAAACGACCACGAAATAACAAATGTAAAACAATAAAACTAAAGCAGCCTGATTTATGTACAAAACAATTATGAAAAATAAATATGATATACAGCAACAATCAACAATCACCAAATTACTGGGTCTTCACTAAGGACAGGTACATACAGAATGTGGCGGGTTAAACATGTTAGCTGGCACAAAACTCTCCCCTAACATGGGACAGTGTATGTGCATAATCTCAGACATTAAATCTTTAAAAAATGAATTGGAAATAACTTTTGAAAGTGGTAGGATTGGATAGCAGAAACATTACGGTACAAACATTATTTGATACTTGAGAAATAGCTGAGATGTATAGATTCTACCACTGCATCGAGTGTGATACGATATTTATCCACTCGAGACAGTTAAATTTTCAAATTTAAAACGCGAGGCTCGCCGAGCGTTTTAAATATTTAAAATTTAACTGTCGAGAGTGGATAAATATCGTATTACACGAGATTTGGTGGTGGAATCTGTTTCTCTAATGATTTTCAAACAATATGCAGGCAAACTTATTCCGTCTTTTCGAATGATCTGTAAAAAGATGTGTTCTTTCTATGTGACGTCATCAGGCATGGTCGCCTTTTTTCATGCCGTCACAATAGGAAATTCAGAGGAAAGCAAGTAAATTCGACGTCATAATCGGATTTTAACCAATGAGATCAACTGAGATCAAACGAACCACACGTTGATTAAATTTTTTTTATACAATGGGTGCAGAAAGGGATAAATTGACGAAGAATTAGAGAAAAATATTTGCATCCATTCTTCCACTATATTCATCTTAACTTCTGCCAAGTTTACCTTTGATTTTTTTAATTAACTGCCTATAGCGCCTTTGAAGCTTTGATTATGGTTGTTCTTTCTCGGATTCAATAAGCAATAAGGTTCATCTGTTGAATTCATTTTCATAGAGCATTGATTATGTCATCTATACTACTTAAGTACTGAGGTCCAATTTGTTAGCTGGCATGATGTAAAAACGATGTTAAAGAATATAACTTTATATATTACTAATATAGGATAACGGTATTTTTATACGCCCGTAAAAATTTTGACGGGACGTATTATGGTATACAAATGTCCGTCTGTCTGTCTGTCCGGCGTAAACATTTGGTACCGTAACTTGAGAACGACATCCAAATTTCATGAAACTTAACATAGTTGTTTCTTATGATAGTCAAACGATCTGTATACTTTTTGGTGAAAATAAGATTAAAACTTTTTGAGTTACGGGACTTAGTAACTAAAACAGGTGTGTGTTTTTTTCACATGTCGCGCTGTATCTCAAAAACAATTTATGATTATTGCTTAAAACTTTACACACTTCTTAGTTATATTAATCTTAAGATCTGTATACTTTTTGGTGATGATTGAAAATTTTATTTTTGAGTTATTGAGTATTTTGTAAAAAAAAAGGGGGAGGGGTTTTTCACATGTCGCGCCTTAACTCAAAAATGATTTATGATTATTGCTTAAAATTTTACACACTTCTTAGTTATATTAATCTAAAGGACTGTATACTTTTTGGTGATGATTCAAAATTTTATTTTTGAGTAATGGAGTATTTTGTAAAAAAAAGGGGGAGGGGTTTTTCACATGTTGCGCCATATCTCAAAAACGGTTTATGATTATTGCTACAAGTTTTACACACTTCTTAGTTAGATTAGTAATCTAAAGATCTGTATACTTTTTGGTTTTTTGCTTCAAAATTTTATTTTAGAGATATTGATTTTTTTTTTTTTAAAAAGGGGGGTTTTCACATGTCGCTCCGTATCTCAAATACGATTTATGATTATTGCTTAAAATTTTACACACTTCTTAGTTATATTGATCCAAAGATCTGTATACTTTTTGAATTTAAAATTTTATTTAAGAGATATTGAGTTTTTTGTAAAAAAAAGGGGGGTTTTCGCATGTCGCGCTGTATGTCAGAAACTATTTATGATTATTGCATAAAAATTCACACACAAGACAACGGGCGTATCATGCGCTCATGGCGCAGCTGTTTATTTAAGAATAACACCATTCCAGGCCCTTTTGCTTTCCACATGATTAATATTACTAATAACAGGTTCCTGATCCAATTCGATACCGATACCAATAGTATACATCACATGTAGTTTCTGGTAGTAACCTGTTACCTTCTATAAACCCTTCCTCTATCAGGAAAACCTGGAATTCTTCCAGTGTTTTTTTATATCTATGTTACGCTATAGTGCAATATTTAACAAATCTGTTTTCTTCCACCTAAATACCACTATTAATTTTTGGTTAATTAGTTAAAAATTAGATTTAGTTTATAGTTAGTTTATAGTTAGTTTATTGTAGTAAGAAAACCAGCACGGGTACAAACAGAGTTTGAAAGGAGAGAAAACTACACCATACAATCAGCATGACTTTATCAGATGATAATACGAATGCTAAAAATCCAGGCTAAAAATAAGGCATAGATACTTTAATTAAGTCACGGACCAGCGATATCGCGGTTGTGTTCTAGTATCTTTAATAATAATGTGCTTTGTCAATTTTGTGAATTTATGTGGATGCTGATCCTTGTTTATCACCATTAAATATTTTTATAACATGCTTTTAATTTTTTGTCGATTTAGATCTTGTACACGCTTGGCAATATATTTTGAGGATTGAAAGAAATTAGCAAAGGAAATTGTGACATATTAATCTCCCTAACCTGTCCTTGGCAAAGCCTTGGTTAGGGTCAGAATTGGCTGTTCACAAAATCTGTCGATGACTAATTTTTTCAACTCTATATAGAGAATATAGTCACATGTTTCCCCGCTGAGAAAACTTACAAAATATGAATCGAAACAACACAGAAACAGGTCCGTAATAAGTGGTGCACAATTAGTACCAGTTGGAATTCCGATCATTTGGCGATATACTGAATCTCTATAGCGAAATTATTTGTATCTAGCATGAGCATGCAATTCATCAGGTACTTCAAACGAATTTTTGACAAACCAACAGTAATTAATTCTACCATTTTCTAGACATTACGAAGTATACTAGCAAGTAGAATAGACAGTTTAGTAGTGCAACAATTGCTTGAAGACGAAATAAACCTATATTTGTAAGATATTTTGTGCAGCTTCGGAAGCTATTACATGGTTGGAACTTTCATGTAATTCGGTTCTGCTTGTGAAGATGTAGCAAAAAAATTATGATTGTTAACGATGGAACGATTTTTTGTCAGTTTTTCTCGTTTTATCCATTTCATACAGTAAATATGGAGTGAGTCGATGATAATGTTACGACAATAATTCCGCGTACGATATTTAGGCCATTTACTAAGGAATGATTTCAGTTCTCGGTCCTGGACGATGTTAAGGTCTCCTGTTATAACAGGGGAACTGGGACTATACATCTATTTGGAATTACTGCTGTTGCATGAGGTAGGTGTATTGTCACTGATATTAACATCTTGACAAAACTGTCTTTAAATAAAAACGTTTTTACGGGTAGATATTTTGTAAACATGACAAATAAGAGGGGGGCTCAGTATTATCAAAATAACTAGGAATTTGTTCTTTTACAGCATGATCATTTAGAATGCCAGCAATATTTATAAAAATAAGTATATCATGTATATATTTTAAACATAATGTCCATGCATGAACTTTTCGTCGCTTTTTTCTTGAGAACTACACATAATAGCTGAACAAAATTTGTTATGAGGCTTCATTTCATCCTGCCATACCGTGTGCCAAGGTTGCAGAATCATCGCTCAACAATATCATTAGTGAGCAATAGCTTGCAGTTCTATATACATGATATATTGTATCTGTTTCAGTCATAATGAAACACAATTGTCTCACACTTGTTAACATAAAATTTCATTAGGGACATACCTACAAACATACACATCATATTGACCATGAGTAACATACCGGATCAACTGATATCATACACATCATATTGACCATGAGTGACATACCGGATCAACTGATATCATACACATCATATTGACCATGAGTGACATACCGGATCAACTGATATCATACACATCATATTGACCATGAGTGACATACCGGATCAACTGATATCATACACATCATATTGACCATGAGTGACATACCGGATCAACTGATATCATACACATCATATTGACCATGAGTAACATACCGGATCAACTGATATCATACACATCATATTGACCATGAGTGACATACCGGATCAACTGATATCATACACATCATATTGACCATGAGTAACATACCGGATCAACTGATATCATACACATCATATTGACCATGAGTAACATACCGGATCAACTGATATCATACACATCATATTGACCATGAGTAACATACCGGATCAACTGATATCATACACATCATATTGACCATGAGTAACATACCGGATCAACTGATATCATACACATCATATTGACCATGAGTAACATACCGGATCAACTGATATCATCCCGCTTTTTGTAGATCGGTATCTTTTATGAAGTGATTTGTACACTGTTGAGTAAGAGAGAGGTTTGGCTAGCTATAAAACCGGTTTAATCCACCATTTTCTAAAAAAGGAAATGCCTGTACCAAGTCAGGAATATGACAGTTGTTTTCCATTCGTTTGTTGTATTTGAGCTTTTGATTTTGCCGTTTGATGAAGGACTTTCCAGTTTGAACTTTTCCTTGAAGTTCAGTATTTTTGTTATTTTACTTTTTGTTTGTCTTTTTGTCGTTTTTAGTTTTTGATGAAATAAAATGTTTGTTGCTTGTTTCTGGTTCCAATCGATGTCAACAAAATCAACGGTAGGGATATCAAGTGATGCCTAAAATTGTCAAAGCAGATATGTTCTTCATCAGAAGTCCTCTAGACTAAGAGTACTTTAAGGAATGTCAGTCTTATACTGTCAAAAACTGTGAATGCTTTTCTCAGCTCTAAAGACTAAAAGACACAAGGCTTTACTAAGACAATTCGATGTTATGCATTATCCTTTCTGTAAAAATTGACACCACGAATAAATTAACATACAATCCCACAAAGGAGCAACTAAAGACAAACCAAACATGATTGATTATAAAACATATCGCTTCAATTGATCCATATTTCGTTGTAACATTTTTATATTTACTTTAGTATTAAAAGAATGAGTGTCTGTGTCAACAAATATAAACGAAAAATTTCAAAAGTCGGTTATTCTTTCTATACAAGAACACAATAAAAAAGTACAAAAATCATGCAGCAACAAACGCACAAGAATTATTCAGTAACAAACGTACAAAACTCATTCAGTAACAACAGTACAGAAATCATGCAGTAACAAAGGAACAAGATTAATGCAGGAACAAAAGTACAAAATCATGCAGTCAACAACAGTACACAAATCATGCAGTAACAAATGTACAAGATTCCTGTAGTAACAAAAGTACAAGCTTCATGCAGTGACAACAATCATGCAGTAACAACAGTACACAAAGTATGCAGTAACAAATGAACAACAGTCATGCAGTAACAGCAATACAAGAATCATGCAGTAACAACAGAACAAGATCAGGAAAGGCAGTAACAGTACACGAAAAATGCAGTAACATCAGTACAAGAATGATACAGTAATAAAAGTATAATAATTATTCAGAAAACAGCAATACCAAATTCGTTCAATAAGAAAAGTAATGAAGTCATGCAGTAATAAACAGTACAATAGTCATTCAGTAACAACAGTACAAGAATCATTCAGTAACAATTGTACAAGAATCATTCCGTAACACAAATGAAAAAATCATTGAGTATCAACAGCACTAAATCATTAAAACTGAACAAAGTCTAGGTGTGTAATCATTAAGTTTATCGACCATTTAATCCTACTATCTATATTTGCAGAACAAAATTTCCAAACTAGACTGGACTGCGTATCAATTATCTCAAATTTTATCACCATTTAAATTTGACAGCAATACAATGAACAGTAGTACAGAGACATCATATTGCTCATCATTAGAATCACAGAGACCAGAAAACCAAGAACTCAATAGTGAAATGGATGCTTAAAGTAAGGACATTTTATAAGCTTCCTATGGATAGGAATACATCTAATAACATTAGAGTACAGGGGTAATTTTGTAGAAAAACCAAACATATTGAGTCATAATTGTTTAATTTGTTTGTTGTACTGTATTTCATCAAACTTTGTATAGGACACTATGTAGACGTTCTTGGAGGATTCTGCTCTTGTTACAGATTTATTGTCATTTTGATATTTAAATAAAAAAGAACTTCAGACTTTATCACTTTGAATCTATTTGTTTTTTTTTGTTTTGTTAATTTATGTGTTTTCACTAACACACTTTAAATAGTTGATTCGTGTGTGATGACATTATTTTGGGTCCTTTTGAACCTATTCATGTAATAAAATAAAAATTTAAATATAAACGAATGTAAAATAGAGCAGCATTTGCCAAATATTTAGAGTTTAAAAAAAAATCATGTTGCTTAAACAAGGCATAAGGTGGAAAGACATTTGATACTTCTGCTCTCATTCATACCTCATGTACATGTAGAGTTTTGCTTTTTGGATTTTATTGTTTTAATATTCTAACATTCAGTGTTTGAATTTATTTATCTCTTAGATATTGCTGGAAAGTGTCATATTCCACATATTTAAATACTTTGTAAACTGCTCAGTTCGTGTAGATGAGCTGTATATCTACACACACAAAACACATATAATTCTCTGTCTTTTTATTTCTGTATATTCTTATATACACACAAAATAGCTACAGTTGTATTTCCCAGCATTTTCTATTTCTAGTTTGACTGAAAACCCCTACATTACAACTTTTCATTCTTGCAGACGTATGCATGCAAATTTTATGTTGAATTAAATCATGGTAATATTGGGTTCCTCTTTTGTTATTCACACTTTTTAAAATAATTTATAACAACATTTGACAATGTTTTTGTATTCCCAAAATAACCAGAATTCTTGTATAGTGTATGTGGTCACTATTTTAATGATGGGACATTTTACAGTCATTATCACCCTCCATTACCACCAGTTACTGTTTAAAACATGTAAATACTACAACAAATAGTTAATTATTATTAATCATTAATCCATATAATAACCATTCAAGCTAAATGAAAAAAAAAGTGATTCACATCATTAAAGTCTACAAAATATCTAATTGTGCTATTTTACTAACTGCAGTGTACACGTCAAGAAATGGGTAATGGGACCTCTCCTAGAAAAAAAGGAGAAGGGACAAATTCATTAAAAAGTTGAAAAAAATCCTCTGCAGAGTTATCTATTAAATGTTGAAGTAACAGCTAACCTTGTGAATGCGGTCATCTAAGTTTTGCTGAAGTCGTTTGTTTCCATAAAAACAAACTATTCATTTGATACCAAATAAATTGTACAGATATTGAGAATGTATTTGTTCAGACGTAATTCACATATTCACGATGTTCATTTTTCGTTGAGTTTCTTACTGTTTTATCTGTGAAGACGTAGGTATTTTTTTTGACAAATCCTGGAAATACTACTTATGAAATATTTAGTTTATTATACTTGAATCAATTAAATGCACGCGACTTCATTTATACAACCAAACAACTATCCCAATGTTTTGTACGCGTTAAAGTAGTTTTACTAACCATTTGATTTTACTGCCTCCTCTGAACCAAAAAACAAACAGTTAAGACAAACTGCTGATAAAAAGAATAATGGCATTTTATTTTTTGATACTGACTTCATCAGTTCGAATATCAAGCAAGACCGCTAGGGCAGCTGATATTCTTGCTGATAAAGTCAGTTTCAAAAACAAAAATGCTAGTATTCTATATATATCATACAGTCAACATATATATTATCAAACTCTATGGAATATTATCACTTATAGGCAGTACAGACATTCAGATTATACTTGTTCAGACGTAAGTCACATATATATTATCAAACTCTAGGGAATATTATCACTTATAGGCAGTACAGACATTCAGATTATACTTGTTCAGACGTAAGTCACATATATATTATCAAACTCTAGGGAATATTATCACTTATAGGCAGTACAGACATTCAGATTATACTTGTTCAGACGTAAGTCACATATATATTATCAAACTCTAGGGAATATTATCACTTATAGGCAGTACAGACATTCAGATTACACTTGTTCAGACGTAAGTCACATATATATTATCAAACTCTAGGGAATATTATCACTTATAGGCAGTACAGACATTCAGATTATACTTGGTTCAGACGTAAGTCACATGTTCACATTTGTTTGTTCAGTTTCTTATTGTTTTATCTGTGAGGAATTAGGTATTACTATTCTATGACATGAACGATTGTAAAGAGGTAATTGTAGTGGGTTTCTTAAGTACCAGCTGTGAAAGGTCACTTGTATTTGATGTGCAGTTTCACATTCATTTGAATATCTTATTTTGATTCATCCTGAATATGCATTTATTGTTAGCCTCTGGGTATTAACCAAACAACAATCAATCAATATTTCCATAGTTTCTAACAGGGTGTCGGATTTTCATTTCTTTTTTTCTCCCGGGTTTTTATTAGGTCTTTCCATTTTTTCGGTGGAAAGACCTATTGTATTTGTTCTGATTATTATGTCTTTCCACTTTTCTGTGGAAAGACCTATTGTATTTGTTCTGATTATTATTATTTTTTTCCGGCAAATTTTGTTCTCGAGTAAAATTTTTGTTTCGCAAGATGTCGCTTAGATATTTCTTATATAGTATCATACAGTTTATGCGCTTTTTATTTTCACCCATTCTAAGCCGAACAATTTTCTTTGTAGGAGTTGTCTCCCCGAACACTGTTTTCCTTGTGACTGCATCTTCTCCATAACCGTATAAGAAAGCGACAAATTTATTTTATAAAATTGCTCGTTATTTCCTTCGCATGATTTGTCCAATTTTGACCGAAGCCATACGAACACTCCATATGAGAGTTATTTCCCCTTATGCATTTGATATAAGTGATATGCATTTCTATCTTGTAAACCATAAGTGATAGAGACCTAGGATCTTTTGATTTGAGGTCCTTGGTCCAAAAAAAAAAAGAAAATAAGGTCAAGGTCAGAGGTCAAGGTCATATTTTAAATTTTGATTTTGGCTTATTTTCAATTCTTTTCAAAAACCGTATAAGATATCGACAACATATTTTTACTAAATTGTAAGTTGCGACATGTCGTAACACATACATTTTGGTTGAAAGGGTACACTAACATTAAATTGGAGTTTTCTCCCCTCTTATATTAAAAATTAGGCATATAGTGATATAACTCACTAACCATTAATAATTTAGACCTATGGTCTTTTGATTTGAAGCCCTTGGTTTATGACCTTGAAATTGAGCTCAAGGTCATAGGTAAATTTGACGTTCTAGATATTGACCTTTGCTTTTACCTCATATGTATACATGATAAAGCCTTGGGACTTTTTGCATTACGTTGCAAGCCACTTGACCATGGAAAAGCCAACCGGAAGTGACCATGTGTAATCCGGAAGTAGCTATTTTTGTGTACTTATTTAATGTAAAAGTATATTAAACCATATATTTTTGGAATCAGTATCAAGTAAACTATAAAAAAAAAACCGGAAGTGACATTTTTCAAACCGGAAGTAACAATTTATCTCCCTCATTTAGAAAAAAAATGTATAGAAACCATATATTTTTGGAATCAGTGTACAATAAGCTATCATTTGACGCTGGATATGATATTTTAAACCGAATTTTAATAGTTCTATATCAAAATAGATCTTTATGGGTGGAAAGACCTTCAATTGTTCTCTAAACAATTGGTTTTTAATTCTTTTTGCATTGTTTCATGAGACATGACTTTTTCTGGTTTCAAAATAGGCAGAATCACATAGTCTTTAAGTAAACTTTTTAACTGATCGCATAATTGAATTACAATATATATATCAATGTAGAAATGAGACAAAGTGAACCAGATATTGATTATGAAAACAAGTGGAGAAACATTGTAATATTATATGTTCATTTACAGAATTAACTGTTTATCATATAATTTCCATAGATTTAGTGGTTTTCTTTTTATCGCCAAACTTTGACAGGGCAATAATAACTATCATTTACTGCGTACACATAACATGTGTAATCTACTTCTAAATTGATAGGAGGAAAAACAGACGTATTAGAGGTATATTATATGAACACCTGACTCCATGCTTCTGTTCTGATTCAAGTGTTCTTTTCTCATTGTCTCTACATTTAAAGTTTTCCATCTGGATCTAGTTGAACACTTCAAACCAATGGTTGATTCTTGTTACAAACCTAATAGAACTTATTCTATCAGTCCAAAGTATGTCTATCTTAACTCATCTTTTAACAAGGAATGACAATCTTTTTTTTTCTTGCCAGCTCAAATGATCTTTTGTTAGCTGTCATGTTTTGGATTGATCATTAGTCTGTTTGTCTAAAGCACTGATGAAACTGTTGCTTCTTGCTGATTTAATATCATTGACAATTTCTAGTTGACGGTTCAACATTTCATTATTTTCTGATTTATGCATGTCCTGGTCTTACTTCCAGTTTTGAAAAAAAGTTGAAAGCTAAATTTTTGTAAATGAGAAAACTGAAACCTATCTTTGCTCCAGTTCCTTGTATATGACCCCTATTTAATGAGGTCACAACAGGAACAGGAACTGCGGTACTGACATGATTTAGAACAAACTTTTCTTTTCTTAAGTTGTCTGTTTATAAATTTATGAATTATTAAGAAGTTAAGGTTTCAACTCCCTTGGTCAAAGTTGACCTTAGATAGATTTGACTATTATTTTGGTCACATAGCTCTTCAACTGTTTCGTTTCTGAAACATCATTGGCTTTCAAATATTCAGCTTTGAGCGTACCTGATAAAGGTAAATCCAGAAAAGCACTTCAGACGCATGAAATTAATAAAGTGCTGTTTTCATTGTCTAGAGTGAATTTTAACTGAATTATACAGCCAAACCTGTATTAAGCAGTTACTCGTGGGAAGTATCAACAGTGACAGCTCAAAAGAGGTAACCTTTGAAAAGAATTTCCGAAAAATGTTGATTCTGACATTGCTCTTGACTGGGATTGTGGAAAATTGTTTTAGTTTTCAATCGAAAGGGTTATCACTCATGCGAATAGTGAAAGAAAAAATGGCAGATTCCAGTGTTGTGAATTTGAAGAAAACATTCGAAATATGTTCATATTCGTGAAGAAATAAGTTTGTAATACTGTGTTCAATGCAAACTGAAAGGAGTGGAACACAAGGGATTCATGAATTCACCTATTGCACTATCTCTGTTGCAAAAAATCAGATTCTCAATTTGAGTTTGACACTGAACACGTATATCTTTTGTCATAATTAGATTGGTTGCTAAAAACATGAAAATGACCGTTGTTAAAAGTTGAAATGACAATTTTGTGCAAAAATTAGGTGACTGCTGACTGTGTTAGACAGGTGACTGTAGAAAAAAGTTAAACTATATAGAGAAAAACGTATAGTAGGTCTGATATTGATTGTTAGAGGCAATTCATCGCTAAAATGAGGTGACCGTTTAAGCAGGTTTGACTGTACTAGATAAAAAAGAAGCAACGTTTTGGAAAAAAAAAAAATTATTATTAAAGGGGAGTTTGGTTAAAATGTGTATCCCCCTACAACAGATATTGCTTTTAAATGGCTTCAAAAGTAGAACCACACAAGTAGTTGCTTTCACTGGTACTGGTACTGTTAATTGACATGTATTCCCTGCGGTATTAAACTGTTTTGTTTGATGAATGCATTCGATATTGCCACCCAGTTCATATCGAGTGTATGTGGATGCTTTGTAGGCTTTAAGAATGGTGGTATTTAAATGAATTGAATTATCTATTTGTAAGTCAAATTTCTTTTCAAAGTTTGATAAAAAAAATATAGCTTTCTGACCAATTAAGTATTAGACACAGTTACGGGAAATCCTAATTGAAATATTTATTTTATACTTGAATCAGGTGTTTTCCTGTAGCAGGGTATCAACAATATGCATGTGTTTATCTTCTCTTTTTTTTGAAGCCTGTTTAAACATTCCTTTGTTTTAAGAATAATATGATATGTATACATAATCAATTCAGATACTTTAAGCATGACATCATAACTAATTAGAAGTAACTTAAGTTTAAGCATGCATAAAATCTAAATTAATGAATACAGCAAATAACAAAGGGCTAGATGATGAGATGTTATTTAGATTTAAGCCTATGTTGGATCATTACATCTCGAAAATTAACATAGCAATCTGATGACCTTTGCAATCACTGAAATTATCTAGAAAATTGATATACCTAAGGAAGAGACTTTTAGGTATATTGACATTTAAATAGTCACAGGCTTGCTAAATACAGATTTACAAAGATAGATATTTTAAATGTACTTCTTAATATTACCACCAAAACTTGAAAGATTTATAAGATACTTAAGGATTTGTTATTTAGAACCAGGACATTTGAATTGTCATCCACTTACAAATGATTTCAGATAATGTTATGTAAAAAGAAGTTATTTCTTGTATGTCTTAATCTATAGATTTAGTACTGAAGTATTTGATAATACAGTACATGGTCTTTTTTTATCATAAGTATATAATCACATCATAGATACCAGGATTAAAATTTTGTATGACAGAGACGGGTTTTGTCGAAAAAAGACTCATCAGTGTCGCTCAAATAAAAAAGTTGAAAAGGCCAAATAAGGCAGCATTTTATAACACATCATTATTTAAAAGAACAATTTGTAACATAACATGCTTAATCTGATAAGATAGTGATAGAAACTATCGTGCATCTGTACTACAACACGATATTACTATTGGATGCAATTCTATGGATATCGTCTTTTAAAACAAAATCAATGGAGAGGAATTTTGTTATCAATAATTAAATTGAATTTCATAGGTTAATAAAAAATTGAGCAATTTATTTGAGCATCAGGAGGACAGCCAAACCCTAATTTTTTAATTAGTGTATTGATCAGTATGATAATGAGGAGATGTGGTATAATTGCTAATGAAGCAACTGTCCACCAGAGTCCCAATGACATGGATGTAAGCAACTATAGGTAACTTTATCCTTCAACAATGAGTAAACCTATCTTGTATAGTCCGCTATAAAAGACCCATACATGACAAAAAGTGAAACTATCCAAATGATAAAACCAGATGACCTGATGTATGACAAAACAATAAACATGATAAATAAAACATAATTTTAACAGACAGCAAACATGACGACATTTCAACATACTGACTGTTGTTTTTGAAGTTTTGAACTCTCTTCATGTTCATATTGCGTGAAAAGCATATTAATTATGTTAAGAATTATCAAACATATTGGACAGTATTTTATACCACATTAACCAGCAACATCCAACAACAACCAGTCTTAATACTTTTGTCATATTGCCATAATTTGTTATGACTTTTCTGAACCATTTAACCTGTTTAAGCATGAACTAAGATATCTTAATATCTAATTCGTGTAGATTGCTGTATATTAATTTTATAGAGTAACATTGAGATCTACTAAGTAACCAAATGTTTTGTATTTTATTTACAGCTTTAGTGAGGTAACATTAGCTTCATTGGTTGTGGGTAAAAATGATAATACAACTAGCTGTTGCCATGGTAATACTGTCATGTGACAAGTCATGTGACATTAGTTACTGGTGACCTGAAATACAGTTGTAGGGATTACATTGACATGAAATGTTTAGGGGAAAAGAAATACTTTGATAAGTCAGGTGACCTGAACTGCTTTTTGGAAGTCATGTGATATATAATGCTGATAAGCAATCCCTCTGTAAAATTACACTGAATTTCTTTTTTACAATCTCCCAACTTTCTCTTGCAATTGGCTGATTTTGTTTTCATTCCTTTTGCAATTTGAAAGTTGATATAAACTGTATAAGCATTAATGAAGGGCAAACCATCTGTATAAGCAAAAATAATCATGCAGTGATTTCTTAGCTATAATATGGTATGATTTGAAAACTAAATTAAAAAAAACATTTGTTCTGACCACAAATAAAAGAAAATTAATACTTTTAGTCAAATGCATATAACTATTTTGTTATGTTTGTAACTGTGATAGTATTTAAGTCACAGCTAGTTGTAACCATGACAACCAAGTTATGGATCTTTTAACAGCGAGTCGTAATTCTATTAATGTAGTTATTGCCAGTTGTAACCACTAACAACCACATGTTTATTCCAGATGTTGTTATCAATGGATATTTCCCAATGACACCCCAACATTTCTGTTGTAAGGCATTTCAATGTTCTTACACAATTTACCTTTATTAACCTTGACATTTTGGGGCCAAGATGTGTTATCATGGAGTTGGTCTATATTGTTAGGTCTTTGTTATTTTATTGTTTTTCAATGATGTCAGTGGTGTGTTTCATTGTTGTTTTTCTTCTCCTTTATTTACTTTTTTTAAAAGTGTTGTATATATGTTTTATCATCAAATAGAACGATAAGATACTACAGTGTATGTGAACGTTACCTCAACCAAATGTTATGAAACTTATAAAGTTCTTATTACCACCAAACAAAGATTCAGTTTGAATTTGTCACTTTTACTGTTTATGAGTTATGTCCCTTTATGAATAGAAACAATAAAAATGCTTGATTTGATGTTTCCGCACTCAGAACTAGAACATTACTTTGTCACAATCAAATGTTCTGAAACTTATAGACAATGCTTATTACCAACAAACAAAGATCAAGTTCAAATTTTTGTGGCGTCACTTTCACGGTTCTTGTGTTATGCCCTTTATACATGTTATTATTGGAATATTTGAAGTTTTGCACACTCAACATACAGAAACAAATGTCATTATGTCATCATTTGGTTTGAATTTGTACATTGACTCTTGCTTATTTACAATCAAGGGTATCTTTATCCAATGGACACATTCTTCTGTTATTCTTATATAGATGTTAATAAAAATTCTAACATGACGTTCTTCAAACGCTTTGAGTACACACCCGTGGTAAAATATAAATATATTGTTTGGGCTGTTCCAATCGTACTCCCGCGTCATATGTTTTTTTATGAATGAGCTACCCGACGTCATAGAACGATGACGTAAGAATATAAGCATTTTAAGGGAAAATACACGCTTGTGAAACCGAAAATCATCACAACAAGGAAACGTAAACAAACGATGCAAAAATGTGTTATATAAGCCATTTTTGTATACATATAAGACATATAAGTACAATTATCATTTATAGAAATATGTTATTGTAAATAGTTTAAGCATGTCATTTATTCAATTTGCTCCGGTCTTTTACGTCAATTTAATAGTTCGTTTATTTATGGGAACGGCAAATACAATTGCCGTATTTGTCCTATTAGAATCGAAATAATAAATGGGGGCTTGAATATATCGCTCAGGGTAAAATATTTGTCATAAAGGGCCAACCCGTGGTAAAATCACGATATATTCAAGCCCCCATGAATTATTTCTTAATCATCAAAGATATCAGGCTAATAATTTTGTAAACCAGACACATGTTTCATCTATATAAGACTGGTCAGTGAGACTCTAATAAAAAATGCAGTTTGTTTAGGCCAAATCAATGCAAGGATGAAGAGCATTAAAAACTGAAAATACCAATAACTAGTGAATGTAGACTGCTTTAAAAGTTAAAGTTTGTTTTAAGAGATGTAGCATAGATCAATGTCATCAAACTGTTACAACTTAATGTTTACTTACAACATGTACAATAATTATATTCCTTAATTGAATAGTGGTCTTTTAATGCAATTTTACTAACAAATTTTACAAATATAGTTAGCATGTACCACCTATAGCCAATTATAATAATATTTGACGTACTATAACAATTATATTTTTTTTGGTGTTGATAGGGATCAGAATGAAATAATTTGTTGGATTAAAGTATACAATATATAAGTTTCTTGTGGCATCAATTCCCCATTATCTTTTGTAATAATTTGATGCCTCTGTATAATCTGAATTTTAAAGAGTTTTTATAGATAACAAACATAAAAATGTCATTTGGTCTCAGGTGGAGAGTTGTCTCATTGGCAGTCATACCACATCTTCTTATTTTTATATGTGATTTATTATTGGTTCATCTTTTATTAACTTCCATGTTCTGACTTAATTTGAAATATAACACTGCAAAATAGGTATTAGTACGTTATTTAGTGCATTCTTATATTTCCATTATACATTCATTTCTATTCAAAGAATTATTCTGATAAAGCAATCATTCCTTTCAAATATTTAGCCAATATTCTCTTAAAAATGACAATATTCCCTATTCAACTGAAGTGAACAAATTTTTAATTTGTATGCTGGTGTTCAATACTGTTCAGGATGCCCAATTATACGTGTCATATAAACATTTTCTGTTAGAGACATCATGTATTGGGATGAAGTTGAGTGAATAATGTTTTATTATATTTTATGGCAGGGGTCACAATGATTGTCAATTTTTGCCTATAACAATATAATTTTTGATATTGAAATTTTTAAGGTTTTTTAATAGTACAAATATTGCTTTTGTTTATGTATAGGCTATTTTTATGATGATGTTTAATACCTGTTTCTCTCTTTTTCAGACACATTTGTAGCATAAGGAAAACTTCCAAATGTAGAGACTGTGATTGAAATATTCCCATGATGCAATACAACAGACTCATCCATTGATCATCCACGTTCTGTTATCCCATAATTCATCTCTGTGAATAGAACATCCCAGGAAGGAACAAATTTATTATTATTTATTTATTTTTACTGTCAGTAATACTGGTATTTTAGATCAATTTTATGTCATATATTTATTTTAAATATAGTCATTGTCTTACTATGTATTGCAAATAAATATTTTGAAAACAGAAGGAGAGATTGAACATATATAGAACAACTTGTCAAAACATTTCTTATATGAAACTTTTGTGGTCATTTTATGCTTTGAATGACTTTACTGAAGGAAGGAGTTTTTCAAATGTACAACATTCTTATAAAAGAGATGAATTTGTGCAAAGACATTAATATAAAATAAAAATAGTGCATATTCATTTTTGACAACATTTTTGATATAAAGAAAATTCAGCTAATATCAGTATTTTGTAAGTTACATTACTTACATGTTCTTTCTAAATAGATGTTCATTAGCATTTCAATATATTATATAAGCGGCTAAGAAGTGAAAAGTAGACAAGTTTCTGTTCCGTATTCATCAAATATTTAAAAAAAACCTTAAAACTAACAGTAGTTACAAATTCATAACAGGGCTTGATACGATATTATCTGGTCTGCTAAATAAGTAAACCTTTCCATACCTCAGAATCCCAAAATCCCGAAATTTTTCTACTTATGAAACAAAAGTTACCTGTATAAGGTAAACTAGCCATGATAAAAGGGAAATAACCTGTATAAAAACCAAATTTTAATAAAAAGTGTAATCTGTGTAAGGTAACGACTGATAAATAATGGGTGGTACTCTGTGTACGATAAACAACTAAGAAAAAAAGTAACTTGTGTTAAGATAAACAATTATTGATAAAAGAAAAAGATTCCCGGTATAAGATAAATATCTTCTGATCGATGGAAGTAACGTCTATTAAGGTGGTACCTAACACTACAGGGAGATAACTCTGTAAAAATCAGCTAAACGTTTTAATTACGTTGTATTGTTAAGGAAATATTAAGCTTCTCAATGATCAAAATTAGTGTTTGTCAAACTGTTATATAACCAATAAAATTTTTCTGATAAAGTGGTTAGTTCAATTTTTTTGAAATTTTTATATTTTTGTCAAATGGTCAAAGTGAACATTTTGTCAAAATTTTATGAAAATTAAACGAGCCAAATTATTATTAGTCAAGGTGTTGGGTACCACCTTAAGTAAACATATTGATATAAAAAGTGAGGTACCCTGTGTTTGGTTAATAGTGTTGTATAAGGAAAGTTCATCCGTATCATGTAATAAGGATATTGAATCGATACTGAAAGAAATAATTCTGAAGTTAAAACATATTATTAAATTGATAATAAGATCTGAATTCATTTACATGTTAAATATTTTATCAGTTAATCAGGCCATTTTATCAACTTTCGATTTTGTGCATCTTTGACAACAAATGTATTGTATGTTAATAGGGGGGAGAACAACCCACTCGTTACATTTCAAGAGCTTTTTTAATTTACTAATTTAAAACAATGCCAGATATTCACTTGCAATGAATTATGGATTTGTCTCTTTTTTTATGAAGAAAAAACAAAACAAATAGCTATTACAGTATGTTCAGTGTAGTGGTGTATCACTTGATTTTTCAGGAATTTCTTTAAAAGCCAACACTACTGTGTATATTCACTTATTATGAATGT
This sequence comes from Mytilus californianus, assembly GCF_021869535.1. Lineage (NCBI taxonomy): Eukaryota > Metazoa > Mollusca > Bivalvia > Mytilida > Mytilidae > Mytilus > Mytilus californianus. The sequence goes on along the minus strand of NW_026262669.1, from coordinate 3,215,125 downwards.
TATCATCATTACTAGGTAACAGTTATCATGTGAACACTATGTTATAGAATATGTAGGATCAAATAATTATAATGTCACATAATTGATTCTATTAAATTGAACTTTTAACTATTCAAATAATCACATGATAGTCATGTGTTTGATATGAAAGTGTCGACATCTATTGTAAATTAAATCATTGTAAAATTAAAATATTTTCTTACATACTATTTATTTTTTACTTTATACAAGTTTAGAAATCTGTATGTTTTGGTACACGAGACAACACTATGATATTCTGGACTTTCTTTAGTGAGACTTGCTTTTGTTTTTTCGACTTTAGAATTCTGTCCAGGTTAGTTCTTGTCTGCATGATCTGTTAATGACATTTTGGTATAAAATATACTGTGAAGCTCAGCCACAGAGTGGGACAGCATGATTTCAATACATGCTCTGAGCTTACTTTCAATAAATATGTACCATATTTGATTACAGTTATGGTTATGAAATGTGTATGTTTTTTTGTACTTTTCCACTAATGAGGTTTCAAAAGGTTGAAGGTTTAGAACTCAAGCATTAAATGGAACCTTGCCACATAATCATGTTCCAGCCCATTTCTTTTGTTGACCACTATATAACTGTTGTTGTCTTATGATGAAGTCAAGAAAACAAGTGTTCTGTGTGGCTATGTTTGTATTTGCAGCTTTAACAATTTGTTCAAATTTTTGATCAGGTCAGTTTAAACAAAACCACTAATGGAAAATCATTGATATCTGATAAACAATTATATAAGAGTTGACACATTTCATTTCCATGATGACTATTTAGGCGAGCCATTTCAGTCATGGTACATTGAGCGAAAATTTTGCATAGTTTACATGTTAGTTTAGCCATCTAGATTTCAAAATTTGAAGTACTTAAAAATGAATCCAGCGACACACATCTTAAAAGGGCCTGTGTTAGATGTTTCCATTACTTTGAAACCGTTGTATGGAACCGGTTGTCGGTCTGCATGGTAAGCATTTTTTTAATGTCTACTGACCAAAGAAACAAAAACCATCCTTTGGGTATCTTATTTAAAAATTGTCATGATGATTCAGCCTTCAAATTTTCATCACCGCTACAAATACATATACATATACTGAAAAATGGGACAATATGAAAAAACATAATGGATAGGGAAATTCTGCTTGGGTAAAAATGTTCAGAATATCGAGATATACTTATTGTCCATTATGACCAAAATTGTTATGTTTATGGGCATTATTTTGAAAACCATTATAGATAACTAAACAGCAATTGAAAACTGATCCGCAAGACAAGAAATACAAATAAATCCTCATGGTTGATCGAGAAAATTGTCAATTTTGTTTCTGATAAAACACAAATTGCGTTGACTTATTTTTTTACCCTCTCAAAAAGAGGTATATAGTGATACACTTAAAATGACTAGCATGCGTTCGTTCATTCTTAGGTCACAAGTTTGGTTACCAGATGATAATTACTGTACAACTCTACCAAATCATTCAGAATTTTAAAACTATGTCCTGAACAATTAAAATACAGTTCTTTGGTTTGGTTTGGTTTTGACTTAGTGATTTTGACATTAACGGTTCAAAAGTTTTATTCTAAGCTATCCACAGCTTAAGGATCTTTCTGTACTTTGTATACTGTATCTCCACATCAGTTCAGATATAAATAACACAATACAGTTAAAAAATTTCTTCCATTTTCTATTTTTGTTTTTTAAGAATTTTCTTCCATATGTACAAAATTCTAATTTACACAAAATTTAAAACTTCTACCTCTAAGTGACGTTATTAAAAACCGATTAAAGGTGGATTCCTTTGCCCAGTCAGCTGTGTTCATAATAGACTTAATTCACAGATGCGCCGTTAAAAAGTGCCCAAGATGGGCCAAAGGCTCTTGTATAATGAGCACGAAATTTCTTGTCCTTCTCCTTGTAAGCACATTTAATTGCATTAACAACCTAAGACGAAATAGTCTGTGATGTAACCGGTTTGTGCTGTTCAAAAAAAAAAAAGATAAAAACAACTTGTTTTCAATCTCACTGTCACATTTATTGAAAGTTTCAGTTTTTTTTCCAAATAATAATAAATAGACCGTTTAGGATTTAATAATTTATCTGATTGATAAGACGGAATAAAAATCTTGCTGCCAAAATGTTTTGGTCTATCCTGTTTTGATAGTCCATGACGAAAAAAAGTCACCCCTTTCTTCTGCACAACAATCGACTTTTCCCCAAAACGCAAAGATTGTATATCACTACATCTGCTGAAAGAAGTAATTGTGATTAAAAATGCAGTTTTCCAAGAAACAAATTTCAAATGAGCATGTTTCATGGGTTCAAAAGGGGCTTGTTTTAATTTTCTTAAAACTAAAGGTAAGTCCCATTCAGGTAAACGGACTATTTTTGGGGGGTCTCGAGTAAAAAACACCCTTTATAAGACGAGTTATGTATGGATGTTGTCATAATGGAATTTTTCCAATTGGAGCTAGAACAGAAGATAACATAGATCTATAACCAGCTATGGTTCTATACTGAAAACCTTCTGAGTATAAATATGTCAAAACACAGCCGCCTCCGTCAGAGAGACACTATAGGGATGAATTTCCTGTCTTCTACACCAGCTATTGAATTTTCAAATTTTGAAAGAGTTATCTTTTTGAGTCCCAGAGCGCCATGAGACAGTAAGTTATTTTCTAGTTTCTTTGGAAAAAACCTTTCTTTTTAAACTTTGTCGATAAAAACAATGCAGTCAGATAGAATACTGCTGGATTTGAATAAATGGCAACAGTAGTATACCGCTGTTCAAAACTCATAAATCGATAAAGATAAAAACAAATCCGGGTTACAAACTAAAACTGAGGGAAAAGCATCAAATATAAGAGGAGAACAACGACACAACAAAAACACAACATTAAAATGTAACACACACAGAAACGAACTATAATATAACAATGGCCATTTTCCTGACTTGGTACAGGACATTTTAAGAAAAAAAATGGTGGGTTGAACCTGGTTTTGTGGCATGCCAAACCTCCCGCTTTTATGGTAACGTCAAACACAACACCAAAACGATGTGTTTGCTTTTGGCTGGTGTAATAGATCTTCCCTTACCGACAGGTCCTTGGATAATCTATTATGTACTTCAGAAGATTTGTGAACCAATGTCTGCGTGGCCAATGTGGGGATATTAGAATAAACTCCTCATGTGTTGTAGTATTTGGGTATTAGACAAACTGGAGGGTATGCATACGCAAACATGTTGTTCCAAGGAAGTAGAGCATCTATTGCATATGCCTGATGGTATGGGTTCCAGAAGCAATAGATCTGTGTTTGTCGAGAGGCGAAAAGATCTATGTGAGGTGTCTCCCAAATCTGAAACATCGCATGTGTCACCTCTTTGTTTAATGACCATTCTGTTGGTTGAATTTTTACCCTGCTTAAATTGTCTGCTAGTATATTCTTTTTATCCTGCAATTGTGCAGCTTTCAGAAAAAATTGGTTTTCTAGTGCTAATTGTCAAAGCTTCCAAGTTCTCATACAAAGCTGGGGAGAACGAGTTTGTTTATGTAACGAACAACCGTTGCATTGTCTGAACGAATAAGAACATTTTTGCCTATTAATTTTGGTAGGAATTGCTTTACAGTTAGAAAAACTGCCTCCATTTCTAAAGAATTGATGTGAAAAGTTTTTCTTCTACTGATCATGAACCCTGAACTATGAGACTGTTATTGATGTGACCTCCGTACCCTGATTTGGATGCGTCTGTTGTTACTGTTATTGACGTTTCCCAAGGTGTTATTTATCTGCCCATAACTAAATTTTCTATATGTTTAGCCACATTCTGAGGTGACCTTTTAGATGTTTTGAAAAAGGAATTTTTATTCCTAGATTTTGACATACTGGTTTCAACTGAATTGGTCTCTTAAAGAGTCTTGCATTTGGAATAAGTTATTTACATGAAGCCATAATACCTCATAACTGAAGAACATCTCTTGCTGTTGGTTGATGTTGCTTTTTTAGGATAAGTTCTACTGCAGGAACGTGTTTTGCCATCCTTGCTGATGTAGGACGAACTATTCCTTCTTTTAAAGAAAACACTACCTATGTATGTAATTGATTGTGTTGGAATTAGGCTTGACGTTTCAAGATTTACATTTTTACTACAAACTCTAAATTTGTTAGGAGGTTGAGGGTTTTCTCTCGATCTGAAATCAGCATTTGTTTGGCCTGATTTCTCAAAAAACAATCATCTAGATAAGCCACTAGACGAATAGTTTGGGCTCGTAAATGAGCTGCCACCACAGAACACACTTTGGTGAAAATTCGAGGTGCTGATGTTAGACCGAAGCACAGCACCCGAAATTGGTAACACCGATTGTTGACACAAAATCTTAGATACTTTTGTGTGTTTCGTGAATTGGTATATGGAAATATGCATTTTTCAGGTCGAGAAATTGCCCAATCTCATTTTTGTACTAGGTTTAAGACACTGTTTAAAGAATCCATTTTGAAATGTTTTTTTCTGGAGACACTTGTTCAGAGGTTTTAAATTTATTACAGGTCTCAAATCCCCTGTCTTTTTTGGTACTAGAAAAAAAACGTCCTGTTAACACTGCAGTTTTTTTCTTTTACAGGTACATTTTCTATAGCGTTTTTTTTACCAAAAAGTTGATCTATTTCTGTGAACAGAATAGGCAAATCTTTCGCAGGAACATTTGTTTTCTATATTCCTGTTTGTGGAATTTTTCCCGAAAATTCCAATTTATAACCCTCTTTAATTATTTTTAAAACCCATCAGTCGTTTGTTATTTTTGCCCATTTTTGCCAAAAAATGATTTAAACGACCTCCTACAAGTATCTTCGAAATCTGACATGAAATATTTACCTGCTTTTTGTAGTCATTTTGATCTACTATTGCCTTGCATGAAAAGAAACCTTCTTTTCCCCATCAGCCTCTTGTCTACCAGAACCAAGACGTCTGAAATTAGGCTTAAAACCACCTTTATTTTCACAAGGCTTAGCCACTATCTTAGGAATGCGAAAATTTAAAAAATATTTTTTTTTGCCACTTTTGGACCATTAGTGTCTTGACTAGTATGAATGACAGTACTCTTCCTTTTAAAGCTGGAAGTTGAAGCAGTCGATTTACGATTTAATTCTGGCAGTAAATCTTTGATTTGTGTTTTCGTCTCTGAACGATTTTTCAGTTTCTCTTCAAAATCTTCAAAAAAAGAACACCATAACTTGACAGTTTAAGTGCTAAATTTTTTCATTTAGCTCAGCTATGTCCTCTAGACCTGTATCTAACATTGCTAACAATGTAGCTTTCCTACGAATCAAATGATGAATCGCAGCAGTTCTAGCTGTTTGATCCATAGCTTTCACTGACATAGCAAAAATGTCTTTCACCATTTGAACAAGTAAATCAATGTTTGGCTCGGAATCATTCAATTTTTCCATTAATCAACCTAAAGCTTGTTGCATGTATGCGGTTATAACTAAACCCATTATAGCTGCTGACTGACCTTTGAAAACCATATTTTCAAAAGTTTTCTCGTGTTGAGAAAAAAGTGTATTACGAGCTTTAACAGCTAATGGACCATGTCGTTTACTAATTAAAGTAATGCCATCTAGTTTTGGTAAGTTTATTATATCAGCAGATTTATCACTCACAGGAAAACTAGCACTATATTCCTCTTTATACGTTGACAATAAAAGAGGATTATCACAGTGCAAAGATGATTCAAAATATTAATCTGACTTTGAAATAGAACAATACCACCTTCAGATTTGTCTGGTTTTGGCATCTTCACCAAAAATATCACCAATAATATCTCTATTGTCATTCTCAGTATTAAGAGAGTCCTTATCAACTACCGAATATCTCTGAAAACGGTTATCATTATTCAACCTATTGCCAAACATCATTTCAGACAATAAGTTAACTTTGAGATTTTTGTTGATCTTCTAAATACATGTACATTCGGTGAAATATTCTTGATGAATAATATTTAAAAAATATATTCCAAAAATTAATATAAACTGATTTAAAAGATCTTCAATTTATATAGTATTTTTTTCGTATTCAAAACAAAACTTACTCATATTTCTCTGTGGTATTGCTTTTCAATAGTTAAGCAGGTGTGAGCTGGTCAAAAATACACAACTGGAGATATGAAATTGTGCCAGTTACATCATCTTACAATTTGCTTTATTGGATATTTAAATTTTCTTAAATACCCATCTTGTCTTTTCACGTCTTTATCTGGATTTTTTTTGCATTTAAGCAACAAGAAATTTCTTGAATCTTTGTGAAATATAAGTTTGAATCAGGGAAACTAAAGATTATATACCCAAGACAAAAGAACAATGATCATTAGGCAAAGATTAAACTTTCAAAATAATTTTATATTACTAGAGCTCTCACGACAAAAAGTGCTTAAAAAGTGGCTTCTAATTTAATTTATGTTTTCAAAATATTTGGTGTACCACATAAACAGCAAAGTGACAAAGGTCGTAAATTTACAGCTTAGGTTATCTGAATTAATGCTAATGTAGCCAGAACTAGTTATTGTTCACGGAAAGCCAATACATCTCCAATCACAGGGTAGTATTGAGTAATAAAACTAGAATATTCATGACATGCTTTCTGCATGGATTAGAAACAAAGAATTAACAGTGGTCATTTGGAATCGAATTCGTCCATATACAAAGGAATTCTGCTCTAAAGAAAGGTATTGGACGATCACCAGGTACAATTGCTAGAATAATTAAAACTGTGAAATAGTCAGTGCCATAACTCTTCATCAATTGGTAACAAATAAATTTCAAGACAATTTTCTATCTCGTAGGCCCGAGAACGCATTTATTTTGTAATGCATTTCTTTTAGACAATAAATTCAAAATTAAAAAAATCGCACCTGCGCTATCTCAAAAAAGAATTTTACAGTGTAGCGGTCTACTTTTTGGACAAAGTATATCAAAATTATAAACAGTCGACTAGCTTTAACTCAAAATATGGACAATTCTATGTTAAGGGGTCTATTATTCAGTTTGACAGCTTCAAAAATACAAATTTTTGACCAATTTTGACTGGACCAAATCACTACTTTACCTAAAAATTTATCACTCAAATGTTTTGTTACATGTAATTTCATCCCCCGGCTTAATATTTCATGCATCAAATATGAAGAAATAAATTTCAAAAGTGTACGAAAAAAAAATTACAAGTTATACACTGTCCACACTAGGGACTATATTTGATAACTGTGTCCTTGCAATATAAACAAATAAGGAGATGTAGTTACGATATTGTTGTCAGGTCATTAAAGATTGCATATTTTGGCTTTAATATTGATTCACTTATAAGGTCTTTGCATCGGAATTAAACATATTTATTCTAAAACCAGTTGTTGGCATGACACGGGTTGTGTTCTTCTCATATATTTTATGACGGTATAATACTAAACCCCTAACAGGAGGGATTGTGCCTGATATTCATATGATGAAGACATAATCTTTCAATCAGTTTAATTGAGGTCTGGAGCTGGCATGTCAGTAACTGCTAGTAGTCTGTTGTTATTTATGTATTATTGTCATTTTGTTTATTTTCTTTTGTTTCCTATTCTGTCATCGGACTCGGACTTCTCTTAAACTGAATTTTACTGTGCGTACTGTTGTACGTTTGTTTTTTCTTCATTGGCTAGAGGTATAGGGGGAGGGTTGAGATCTCAAAAAACATGTTTAACCCAGCCGCATTTTTGCGCCTGTCCCAAGTCAGGAGCCTCTGGCCTTTGTTAGTCTTGTATCATTTTTAATTTTAGTTTCTTGTGTATAATTTGGAGTTTAGTATGACGTCCATTATCACTGAACTAGTATACATATTTGTTTAAGGGCCAGCTGAAGGACGCATCCGGGTGCGGGAGTTTCTTGCTGCATTGAAGACCCATTGGTGGCCTTCGGCTGTTGTCTGCTCTATGGTCGGGTTGTTGTCTCTTTGACACATTCCCCATTTCCATTCTCAATTTTATGTAGTATGAAGAGGTTTATTCAATGAGTTTTAACATTAATATGTTACTTATTAATTTATTTCATGTAATTGACATTCAAACTTAAGTTCCTCTCATTTTATCATGTACAAAATGCATTTTTACTTTGAAATTTTTTTTTTTATTTACTCTCATTTTCATTTTAGGCATTAACATTATTGCCTGGACATAATTTTCAGGATTTAAGTTTAAATCCTAGGATTTAAGAGTAATGCCTAACATTATTTAGGCAATAGACTTACTGCCTAGGCGTTAGCTCATTGCCTAGGATTTAAGTTTAATGCCTAATTTCACTTATTGCCGCTAACATATGCAATGTATTGCATCAATATAATATTATCATCTCCTGTTTCACCTGTTATATTTATAAAACTCCATACTTAGGAGCACTTTGGTGTGCACTTAAGTTCACTTAAAAAAAATTGTTTTGTAACAATTTAAATGAGAATAAGTAACTTTCAATAACATATACTTTATGTTTGAACAAGTAATTTAAATGTAGATAATTATAACGGATCAAAAACTAAATTTTGCATATATACCTCCATCTTTCAAAACTATTTGTTTATAGACTGGTATCAGTACTAGACTTATAAAACATTGAAATTTATGATGATTATTTACCTTACCAAATGAACAAGTTTATTAAGAATAAAATCAAAATGATATGCTTTGTTTCATGGTTTGATAATTTGATTCTTACTGGAACCAACATCAAGAACACAATAATTTCTAAATATGGTTGAAATACAACTAATGTTCTCAAGCTGAGCCTAGCAATATTCAAGGAAATTTATACACTGTCCAACAGTGACCTTGCAATCTGGGTTATTGCGCTAAAGTGCCCTTTCAGACAACTAGCACCCTTCTGCCGTGATATTCAAGCTGGAACACTGAGTTATGTAAACTGTTTTTATTCACAGAAGAATGTTGGGATTCATTGTCAGAATCTATATCTTAATCAAGACCCTTCTTTCGTCTCTATTTGGTTGAAGGGAAATTTCATCATCAGTGTTATTGTCATGACTTGCAACACAAGCATGTCTATGAGAATTCTGCCCTCCTGACGTAGCAATTTCTCCGTCCGTTTCTTGATGTCCACCTGAGAAATCAACTTTTTGAAAAGAGGTAGAAAAATGTCCATACGAGAATTCACCGAATTCATGGTCTCTTTGACACTTGAAATTTCTGCTTTCAATTCGTTTTCTACATTTAATGACAAACATGTTGTCGAAATTGTCTCAGCTTCATCTGACACTTCTTAACCATACGTGCTGCTAGCAGTAGAAGATTTACGATAATATTTACTCGTAGACTTTTTGCGATTTCCGGTCTGCTTGACTGACGATTTCTCGTTTTTATCAGAGCGAGACGGAGTAGCTTTAGGATAATTTGCCTCTTCACTTGCCGAATGTATGGCCGTAATAAAAGCTTCTGCCATGCTGACAATGAAAAGCGTCTATCTCAAAACTTATAACTATTAAAATACACGTGTATATAATTTAAAAAGTAACATTTTCCAAGAGGAAAATATAAAGCGCGTGAATACTTTTCGCCAAAGACTTGGGAATAACACATGCGGGGTGGGAGTCGATACACCTGAGCGCTTTATTGATATTTTAAAACGCAAACGACGGTGTGAATACTAATTAGGAAGAGATAATCCTAATGTAATTTCCAATTACGTAAGTATTATGAATAAATATGAAATACCGCTACATCTTTTCTTTAGAAACTTGAACACACTGTTAAGGACCATACAATATAAATGTCAACATCGGTTTCGATGGTCTTAAAATCTACCGTTTAAGAGTTATGCCCCTCAGTTGCCTTAAAATGGTATGTCTTTGGTTTTAAAAGAAAATTTAAATGTGTGTAGCTCACAGTGATATCATACTTTAACTTTGTTTAAACCTGTTTATTTACTTTTGACTTCAATTATTTATCCCTTGAAATTTTTTATTAACTGTGTATTTGCATTCAGGTGTCACAGGTCAAATTTATTCGTTCATTGTGTGTTAATTTACGTTTTTTGATTGAGTTAAGCCTTCCAATTGATATTTTATAGTGTGTTTTTCTATGTTGTGATGTTATACTATTGTTTCAGAAAAGGGAGAAGGTTTGGTACCATTAAAACGTTTAATCCCGCTGCAAATGTTTGCACCTGTCCTAAGTCAGGAATCTGATTACAGTAGTTGTCGTCTGTTTATGTAGTTCATACGTGTTTCTCGTTTCTCGTTTTTATATAGATTAGACCGTTGGTTTTTCCGTATGAATGGGTTTACACTAGTAATTTTTTGGGGCCCTTTATAGCTTGCTGTTCGGTGTGAGCCGTACCTTGACCTATAATGGTTTACTTTTATAAATTGTAACCTGGCTGGAGAGTTGTCTCATTGGCACTCATACCACATCTTCCTGGCTTTATTGCTTTGACGTAGATTCCATAGCTGTCACTGGTCGTAGTCAAAATGTAACCATACCATACACATAGAACTAGATTATACTGTTGTTACACATGGACATTATTATCCTAAGTTTTCTAGTTGAACAGATTTAGAATGGATTTTTGTAAACGTTGATATGCCATAGAGTTAAGAACATCCTAGATTAGAGATGTAAAATAAATTGTAAAGCGTATTATATAATTAATCTTCCAACTCGTGTATTACCTTGAAACCGGTGAATTCGAGTCAACGAGTGAATAAGTTTGATTTTAGGGATAAGATTGCTGTCAATCAATTGAAGACCTTTGCAACTGACTTCTTCCCATGACTCTGATGCTTCCTATTCAGGAACAAGTCAGATTCTTCATATTATTTTGTTTAAAACAGTAAAACAAACAGATTAAATGTAAACTCTCTGTTAGTTTTCTTCTGAAAATCCTCATGTTTTGATATCTTCTTTTTGTCTGCGATTTTTTTACAATACGAACAACCTATTACGCAATATCTACTAGTATTTTTAGTATCACGTCAAAATGGGAATTTCGCTGTGTTCTATTGTGCCGGAATAACACTATATCCATCACATAAAAACTGAAGTGGTATTATTCCAATCAAGTTAATTTGATAGAACTTTGATTTTGAAATTCCATAAGGCAATGGAGAACCACAATTTACATGTTGTCCTCTATCAAAAGATAATCCAAGGTTTGGCATGCCACAAAACCAGGTTCAACAGTCGCAGGCAGTATAAGAATTATATAGTCACAACAGTAAAAGAATCAAACAGTCGCAACTTTATACTAATCATTCAATTACGACAACACAAAAATCATTTAGTAACATCATAAACTTCAATCATTCACGAACAATTCAGTAACGACAGCATAAGAATCATTCATTCAGTAACACCAACATTAACATCAACCATTCACTAATCATTTAGAAACGAAAGTATAAGAATCATTCAGTAGCAACAACATAAACATCAGCTATTCACAATTTTTAAGTAACGACAGTATAATAATCAATCAGTAACACCAACACAAACATCATTGAATAACAAACATAAACTAATCATTCAGAAACATCAATATACAAATCATATTTAAATAACATTTCAAGATTCATTCAGTAACAATCACTACAAAACATTTTCACTAGCACAGGTGGTGCACTTTCAACTTGTGAGTTTGAATGTCCCTCTGCTATTTTTCGCCTCTCTTTTATCAGGCAGTAATTAAATTAAAAGAATAATTCAGTAAAAACTGTACAATAATCATTCAGTTACAACAGTATAACATTCATTCAGTAACAACAAAAGAAGAACCATTCAGTAGAAAGAGAAACTATCAAAATCATGCATTGACACTACTGTCTCATGTTAGGGTGAAGGTTGGAGCCTGTTAAAACATTTTAACCCGCTGCATTTGTATGCATCTGTCCTACGTCAGTAGCCTGTTGTTCAGTAGTTTTCGTTTGCTGGTGTGGTTCATAGGTGTTTCTCGTTTCTCGTTTTTTGTATAGATTAAACAGTTTGTTTTCCGGTTTGAATAGTTTAAAACTAGTCATGTTGGGGCCCTTTATAGCTTGCTGGTCGGTGTGAGCCAAGGCTCAGTGTTGAAGGCCGTACTTTGACCTATAATGGTTAACTTTTTACACATTTTGACTTTAATGGAGAGTTGTCTCATTGGCACTCATACCACATCTTCCTATTTATATTTAAACAAAAATACTAGGTGATTATTGTTACACAAGATTTGGAAGGCTCACTTGTTCCTTACTATCAGTACACTAGAATAAAAAGGAGAAATGTAATAATATCTTTAGAGAAAAGAAAAAAAAAAAAACAACATGTATGCAAATAGCATAAACGGTATCAATTTTTCAGCACCAGATGCGCATTTTGACAATCAATGTCTCTTCAGTGATGCTCATGGTCAAAATATTTGAAAATCCAAAGCTTATTAAAAAGATGAAGAGCTATAAACCAAAAAAGGCAAAAAAAGTATCGTCCTCAAACATCAATTTTGTCACTTTAAAAAAAAGCATGGAAACCTTATGTACCTGTAAATACTTCTTCTTCAAAATTTAATGAAAAGTTTTAATTCTAAAATAAAAATGGCCGATAGGTTATTTTGAAAAATCAAATGACACAGTAAATAGTCTGAATTTAATAGATTGTCTAAGCAACGCCTTGGTTAACTCATTTTACACCAAAATTTGAACGGTTTTAAAAAAAACCGATCGATTGTTATAGGACAATTAGTTAATTAGGTCTTTCCACTTTTCTGTTGAAAGACCTATTGTATTTGTTCTGTTTATAAGGTCTTTCCACTTTTCTGTGGAAAGACCTATTGTATTTGTACTGATTATTAGGTCTTTCCACTTTTCTGTGGAAAGACCTATTGTATTTGTTCTGATTATTATTATTATTATTATTTTTTTTTTTCCGCCAACTTTTGAAATTTTTGTTTTGCAATATGTCGCTTAGATATTTCTAATATTGTATCGTACAGTTTATGCGCTTTTAAATTTCACCCTGCTAAGACGAACACTTTTCTTTGTAAGAGTTATCTCCCTATTCACTGTTTATCAAGTGTGTGCATCTCCTTCGTAACAAAAAAAAAGATATCGAAAAAATTATTTTTCTAAATTGTTCGTTAAATCCTCAGGAATTTTTGGCTAATTTGGATCGAAGCGATTCGATGAAATTTTATAGGAGTTATCTACCTTTACAAAATAAATTTGTCGGTATGATTTTTTAACTTATAAACCTTTAACCATATAACCCTGGAACATTTTTATTTGAGGTCCCTAGGTCCTAACTTAGAAAATGAGGTCAAGGTCAAAGGTCAAGGTCAAGTTCTAAATTTTGACTTTTGCTTATTTTTGCATTTTTTCAAACACTTTTAAAGGTATATATAAAAGAACAAGTGCAAAATGTTTGCTTTATTGTAATGAAGATATGTTACATTTGGTCTGAAACAATCCAATGTCATCTTATAGGAGTTACTGGCCCTGAAATGTTTAATTATAAGGTTAATTGATTATTACTTCAACTTGTTTCATTATAAAGCCATATGACCTTTTACAAAAGGTTAGGTGGCATATGACCTTGAAAAATGACAACCGGAAGTGACCTTGAGAAAAACGGAAGTAGCCATTTTTGCACTTTTTTCATGGAAAAGTACTCAGAATCAATATTTTTTATAATATAGATACATAAACTTCTCACTAATGACCACGAGTGACTTACGATCAACCGGAAGTGGCCAATTATCTCCTGTTTTACAGGCTAAAGTATATGGAAACTATATATTTTTGGAATCAGTTTGAAAGAAGCTATCATATGAGACCGGAAGTGACATTTACTTCACCGGAAGAAATTAATTATCTTCCTCATTTCACTCAAAAGTAAATAAAAACCACGTATTTATCGTATCAGTATGAGGAAACTTATGATTGGATGCAAATTTTAACTGTACATAAAAAGGAACTAGCTTGTTTTCAATAACTTTGAAAATTAATGTGGAAAGACCTTCAATTGTTCTCTGAACAATTTGTTTTTATTTATTATTATAATTTTATTTCCGCCTAATTTTGTTCTTGCGATAAATATTTGTTTCGCAATATGTCGCTTAGATATTTCTCATATTGTATCGTATAGTTTATGCGCTTATAAATGTCACCCTGTTAAGACGAACAATTTTCTTTGTAAGATTTATCTCCCTATTCACTGTTAATCAAGTGTGTGCATGTCCTTCATAACAAAAAAAGATATCGACAAAATTCTTTTTCTAAATTGTTCGTTACATCTTCAGGAATTTTTGGTAAATTTGGATCGAGGCGATTCGATGAAATTTTATAGGAGTTATCTACCTTTACCAAAAAAACTTGTCAATATGTTTTTTCAACTCATAAACCTTTAACCGTATAACCCTGGAATCTTTTTATTTGAGGCCCCTAGATCCCAACTTAGAAAATGAAGTCAAGGTCAAAGGTCAAGGTCAAGTTCTCAAGTGGTCTGAAACAATCTAATGACATCTTAGAGGAGTTAGTGCCCCTGAAATGTCTAATTATAAGGTTAATTGATCATTTCTTCAACTTGGTTCATTATAAAGCCATATTACCTTTTATAAAAGGTTGGGTGACATATGACCTTGAAATATGACAACCGGAAGTGTCCTTGAGAAAACAGGAATTAGCCATTTTTGCACTTTTTGCATGGAAAAGTACTCGGAATCCATATATTTTGTAATCTAAATACATAAACCTATCAACAAAGACTAGAAGTGTTTTTCGAAAAACCTGAAGTGGCCAATTATCTCCTGGTTTGCAGGCAAAAGTATATAGAAACTATATATTTTTGGAATCAGTGTGAAAGAAGCTATCATATGAGATCGGAAGTGATATTTACTTCACCGGAAGTAGCACATTATCTCCCTTATTTCGCTCAAAAGTATATAGAAACCACTTATTTATCGCATCAGTATCAAGAAGCTTATGATAAGATGCCAATTTTAACTTTGAGTAAACAGGAACTGCTTCTTTTCAATAACTTTGAAAGTTAATGTGGAAAGACCTTCAATTGTTCTCTGAAACATTCTTCTTACATTTTATCGTACAGTGTATGCGCTTTTAAATTTCCCCCTGCTACGCCGAACAATTATCTTTGTAAGAGTTATCTCCCTATTCACTGTTTATCAAGTTTGTGCATCTCCTTTGTAACAAAAAATATATCGACAAAATTCCTTTTCTAAATTGTTTGTTACATCCTCCGGAATTTTGGGCTAATTTGGATCGAAGCGATTCGATGAAATTTTATAGGAGTTATCTACCTTTACCAAAAAAATTTGTCGGTATGTTTTTTTACTCATAAACCTTTTACCGTTTAACCCTGGAATCTTTTTATTTGAGGCCCCTAGGTCCTAACTTAGAAAATGAAGTCAAGGTCAAAGGTCAAGGTCAAGTTCTCAATTTTGACTTTTCCTTGTTTTTGCATTTTCTCCAACACTTTTAAAGATATATATGAAAGAACAAGTGCAAAATGTTTGCTTTATTGTAATGAAGATATGTTACATTTGGTTTGAAACAACCTAATGGCATCTTATAGGAGTTAGTGCCCCTGAAATGTCTAATTATAAGGTTAATTGATTATTACTTCAACTTGGTTCGTTATAAAGCAATATGACCTTTTACAAAAGGTTTGGTGACATATGACCTTGAAACATGTCAACCGGAAGTGACCTTGAGAAAACCGGAAGTAGCCTTTTTTTGCACTTTTTTCATGGAAAAGTACTCAGAATCAATATATTTTGTAATATAAATACATAAACTTATCACTACAGACCAGAAGTGATTTTCGATAAACCGGAAGTGGCCAATTATCTCCTGTTTTACATGCAAAAGTATATAGAAACTATATATTTTTGGAATCAGTGTAAAAGAAAATATCAAATGAGACCGGAAGTGACGTTTACTTCACTGGAAGTAGCACATTATCTCCCTTATTTCACTCAAAAGTATATAGAAACCATTCATTTATCGCATCATTTTGAAGAAACTTATGATTGGATACCAATTTTAACTTTGAGTAAACCGGAACTACCTTCTTTTCAATAACTTTGAAAATCGATGTAGAAAGACCTTCAATTGTACTCTGAACAATTGGTTTTAAATTATTATTATTTTTTTTCGCCAAATTTGTTCTTGTGATAAATATTTGTCTCGCAATATGTCGCTTAAATTTTTTTCATATTGTATCGTACAGTGTATGCGCTTTTACGTTTCACACTGCTAAGCCGAACAATTGTTTTTGTAAGAGTTATCTCCCTATTCACTGTTTATCAAGTGTGTTTGTGGCAGAGTCATATTTGATTGATATATATTAAATATAATATTTTTGATTATTTATTTTATTGCAATGTATGATAGTTTAGTTACTCATTGTTTCTATTTCTAGTACTATTGTTCTAGTATTATTCTCTTTATCCTTTGGTGAACCTCTTTTCTGTGTTATCATTTTGGAGGGAAAATTCTAACCTTTTGATTGGTCAATCTTTAGGCCTTAGGCCTTACTATAGGTTTTCTTTGTTTCTGGTAGATTAATACTGCAGACATATTGAAATGCAGTGGTGAAAAATAACCTGCTTGATAAATTGATTTCTTATATATATTATACTCCATATTCTTGGATTTTCAATATTCTTATATTCAGGTCAGTTGATTTACCTTATTTCTAATTAACAAATTAATAGTATATCATTTTAATACTTTATGAAAGGATTGAATGTATGTATTTGAATGGAGGAATATTTGGAGTATGAAAGAGTAAAAGATTAAATTATAAGATAATAACACAGAGTCATATTAAACATTTTAATATAAAACATTCTTGTACTTTAGATATTATAAAGTTACATTAAAAGTAATAGATAGATAAATTTGGTATTTGAATAATACAGAACTCTGAAACTACATATTTTAAATGTAGTTGTGTATTTTATTTAATTGGTGAAATAGTCCTGTCACTGGACTTATGAACGTTATATTTTTATTTATTCAGGATATGGATTAATACCTTTTCATATGACATGTATGAGTAGTGCTCAGATTTATACACCCAGCACTGTGATGTTTCCAAATACTACACTGTCCTATGTACCATATACATGGTAAGCATTGTGTTCTATGTTGTTTACTTGTAATGTCTGTGCTGTCTTGTTTTATTTAAGTAATTGTCTGTTTATGTGAAGTGTAGTTTATGTGATATATTTATGTTGGTCAGAATTTGTATACTTTGTATACAAATTTATTTATAAAATGGACAACTCTTTAAAAGATTTGAGATGTATAGAATTATTTATTATTATGAGATACATATGAATATTGTATTGGAAAGTTAACTAAAGAGTTATATTTTTGTGAATAAAGGGTTTATTTGAGTATATAGATATTTAAAGGAATGAGTATAAATTGTAGTTATTCCCCTCTGCCCATATGTTGTATGCATTGTCTTGTCATGTGAATATTTATTATTATTTGTTGTTATATATTTTAGGGTATAAATATAGTGTATTAAAAGAAAAGAACCCTAGATCATCGTTTGTGTTGTATTTACCTAGAAAATACCCCGTTACATTTGGCGCCCCCAAAGGTTTATCGTTTGGAGCCTCACAGAAGCTGTGACCTGGAATGAACCGTGAACCGGAAGTGATTGTTTCACATAGACAAATGAGAAAATCAACACAGTTTTGCAGTGATGTTGTGAACTTTTTATGCTTTTGCATTGTGTATTTATTATTTGTGATTGAAAGACATACCAATTTGGTGAGAGTATATATCCCCCTACATATATGTGTTGACATAGTATATATTGTGTGAAAGTACATGTAGTAATAACTTGAAACATAATCAGCTGTTGAAATCCAAAATTGAAAACTGCATTTGTAGACATAGCATTTGCTTGTTTACTGCATTATACCTGTATATTTGGTTGACTTGACATTTCATTGAGCAATATATAGTAATATAATTTGATTTATACAGTAAGCTCACAGAATTTCATTTGTTTGTTTGCATGTTTAGTGTTCTTTGACTTGTTGATTTTCAACACAGTATTAGGCAGTGAAATATAAAGCTGATACATACTTTGTTGTCGTTTACAGTCAAGAAACACATTTCATAGTATATTGTGTGTGTGTCTTGTATTTGTATTACATGTGTTAGTAAATATTTGTGTTTAACATTGTGTTGTCCTTGTGTTGTGTAAATTAATTTTGTGTATCATATTATTCTACTTGTATATTGTTTGTATGACCTTGACCTTAGTGTACTTTGTGTCTCAGTACATGTGTACTTGAATATAGGTTTACTGTTTACATCGTAGTTAAAATATTTTTTTTTAATTTCTTTTATTTATTAAACTTTAACTTTGTTTGATAAATAGGGATTTGATTACGTTAGGCACTTAGTATTATTGTGAGTGTGTGTCTGCGAATGATTGTTTGTACTTTGAGATTGTGATACCTACCTTTTCAGTTACAGTTTAGTTTACTAATCCGTTTTCCTACTTTACTGTTTGGTACTACCTGACACTTACTTTATCTATAATTGTGATTTGACAGTTGTACTTTTCATACTTGAGTTGGTAGTTAACTTGGTACTTTAGTCTACTGACTTGTGCTTTTGCAAGCTATTTTAGTAGTTACTTGTTACATTTTACTTGGAGTTGCTATAATTCAGTGTGATTAATTTGAATTCATAGTATTATATGTGTTGAGTGTTTATTAAAAGTAACCAAGCCCTTTTCAGGTGCAGCAGTATTAGTTTAGTATTTATTTTATGTGTGTGAACAGGTAAGCGAGACATACGGTATTGTGAGTCGCACATTAGGTTTTTGCGAGACATAGGTTATATGTGATATATAGAACATTGAGCGATACATATATGGTATATTGAGAGACAAAGGTTAAGTATATAGCACTTAAGTATACATGCTTTAGTTATATATATTATTTACTGCACTACATTACCTATACATTTGTTGATACTTACTAGGTATTTATATATAGTATTATTGGTTATTATAAGTGGAGATAATTAATATATTATATTTATATCTTTTGTAGATTGGTTTGATTTTATATCAGGGGATATACCCCTAATACAAATTTTTTTTTGTAGATTGTTGTAGTTAGTTTCATATTCAGGGGGGGGGGGGGGGGGTAATTCATTGTATACATTCATTTACTCAGGTATTAGTTTAGTATTTCTCCTTTGTAAAGGGAAATAACTCTGACTATTTTGCTATTTTACATTACATTTATTGATTTATAGTAAGTTTACCTGATAGTTGGTGACTTCACTTGAGTTTTTCGTTTCACATTTTCTTATTTATACATTATATTTCATTAGTATATTTTCTGATTTAGTTGATACTTTATATATATCATTAGTACTTTATTATTTTCTTTTCAGAAATTTGATTTTGATTCAGTTTTGACTGATATTAATTTTGTTCTTTATTTTACACCTTTAGGTGTTTATCTATTCACTACTTAGTACAATTTTTTTCTTCTTTTCTTTCTTCTTTCTATTTCCTTATTTACACCTGTTGGTGTTTTCATATTTATACTTAGTGGTAGTTTACTTGAATTGTAGGTATTTTCTTGTACGACACTAGGAATTATTTATAGAACAGGATATATATACATACAACGTCATCATGAGTGGATTCGAGGACCTTGCTAAGGCACTGCAAACCTTAGGAGAAAAACCGTCAGAAATACCACAGAACTTAAAAGGATTTAATGTCATCATTAGTAAAGGAGGATAAATCTGACATAAAAGGAGGAATAAAACCAACATCTACTTACATCAATCCACCAAGATCACCATACTTTTCAGGAAAGGATAAGTTAGGAAGTGGAGAAGTAACATATGATTTGTGGAGATACGAACTAGTATGTCTTATCAACGACAAAACCCACAGCAAGGAGTTAATAACTCAGTCAGTACGGAGATCATTGAAGGATCCGGCAGGGAAAGTAGTGATGCGTATTGGTCCACATGCAGAATTATCAGCAATATTACAGAAGATGGACAGCGTATTTGGTGTAGTAGAGGAGAAGGAATCTGTCATGCGAGAATTCTACAATGCCACCCAACATGAAGATGAAGATGTATCTGCATGGAGTTTTAGAGTGGAAGATATATTAGAGAAGGCATTGCAGACAAAGTAAAAAGATCTGAAGCGGATGAAATGTTGCACGATATGCTATGGAAAGGACTACGCCAGAATTTGAAAGCTATTAGCCATTACGAGAAAGAAAAAAATACAACATTTGATTCTTTGCGCGTTGCTTTACGTAGGATAGAAAAGGATAACATCATAGATATGCCTACATTGAAAAGTACAACAAAGGGAACATCAAAGAAGGCTGTCAGCAAGAATACTGATCATGATGATAATGATCATGATAATGAACAAGAAGAAAGTTTTACAGGATTCATGAATGTAATAACATCTAGATTAGACAGAATTGAAACTGGTATGCAACAACATCAAAATCAGAACCAGTACCAAGAACAAAGTAAAGGAAACTATAGAGGCAATAATTATAGAGGAAATTATAGAGGCAATAATTATAGAGGAAACCAAAGAGGTAATTTCCAAGGTAATTATACAACAGGTAGATGGAATGGTCAAGGATATGAGAAACAGCAACCCGCATATAAAAACCGGAACCTGCATTTGAAGGACAGCAACCCACATATGAGAGGCAGAGACCTATATACTGTAGGAAATGTTGTCAAGAGGGACATTTTGCAAGAGGATGTGCCAATAAGCCAGTTCAGTTTCAGCATTTAAACGCCAGGGAGTCTACGCCAAGGGGCTGGATGTAGACAGTTCTGATAGCAGCCCCATACAGCAGATTTGTAGAAGTGCAGCAGCTATCAAGATACCACTTGGACTTTGTGGTTCACCTACTGAAACAAACGTTACTTTGGAAGGAATAGAATCAACTTTTTTATTAGACACTGGATCAACCGTTTCTACAGTTAGTAAGTCATTCTACAACCAACATCTTCAACATATACCGATACAGACCTTCAGTCAACTACTAAAGATTGAGTGTGCAGATGGTGAATCTTTACCTTATATTGGATATATAGAAGTGGATTTATATATTAAACAGCTAGATCAACACCACACTTGTATATTTTTGGTTGTTCCTGACAGTGAATACAACTCAACTTTACCACTCTTACTGGGTACCAACTTACTTACAAACATCATGGATAGTTGCCGTCAACGACATGGAAATAAATTTTTACAGTCTGCTAAGTTAACCACACCATGCTATACATCTTTCCGCTGTATTACTTTGAGAGAGAAGGAGCTACAAAGGAACAAGAATCAATTGGCAGTCATTAGGAAAGCAGAACAGAGACCAATTACCATACCACCGAATTCCAACATATGTATAACTGGTTACATTTATAAAGCTTTACCGTATCATCCAACATCAGCCATGGTACAACAAACATTACAGTCAGTCATACCACATGACTTAGCTATTGCACCATCTTTAATTAGTTACAAGTATGGAATTAGCCAAAGAATAGATGTGAACATCAGCAACATAACAACTAGAACTGTTACTATTCCACCTAAGGTAGTGATTGCTGAATTACAACCAGTAGATATTCAAGACCAGCCTGATTTATCTAATACAGATTTTACCACACCACTTTTGGAGCAAGTAAAGATTGATTTAAAGAACTTGTCATCTGATGAACTTGAGAGAGGAAAGAACTTCATAAAATCATACAGCGACATCTTTTCTAAGTGCGATATTGATGTTGGACATACACATCTGGTACAACATGAGATTGAACTTGACGATACCTATCCTTTTAAACAGAGATATAGAAGCATACCACCATCTATGTATGAGGACGTAAAGGCTCACATTCACCAGTTGTTGAGAGCAGGGATTATCAGGAAGTCTCACAGTCCTTATTCATCAAACGTAGTACTCGTCAAGAAGAAAGATGGCTCTCTACGAATGTGTGTGGATTTTCGTCAACTTAATAACATACGAAAAAAGATGCATATGCTTTGCCACGTATAGAGGACATTCTAGATCGCTTAGCAGGGAATTCATATTTTACGGTCATCGATATGAAAAGTGGTTACCATCAAGTCGAGATATTGGAAGCACATAAGGAAAGAACAGCATATACTGTAGGTCCGCTTGGATTGTATGAGTACAACCGCATGCCATTCGGTTTGACAAACTCACCAGCTACTTACCAACGCCTCATGCAAGAATGCCTCAGCGATTACCATATGAACATCTGTTGTATTTTTATTGATGATGTCATTATTTTTGCCAACTCCTATGAAGAACATCTTAAGCGACTGAAGCTAGTATTTGATAGAATCCGGGAAGCCAACCTGAAGTTATCACCTGGGAAATGCTCCTTCTTCATGCCAAGAGTAAAGTATGTTGGCCACATAGTATCTAAAGATGGTGTAGAAACAGACCCGGAGAAAATAGATAAAGTGATGTCTTGGCCTACTCCCACTACACCGGAGGAAGTTCGACGGTTTATAGGATTTGCTGGTTATTACCGTAGATTTATTAGGAACTTCAGCCAGATAGCAAGACCTCTGACTGATCTTATTCCAGCACAAAGCCAAAATCAGGAAAGAAGAAGAAAAGAGAACAACACTCTTGGACTTGGGGAGACAAAGAAGAAACAGCATTCAATCAGCTTAAGCAGAGTTTAGCGTCAGCACCTGTATTGGCTTTTCCAGATTATCACAGACCATTTGAGTTGCACACAGATGCCAGTGGTTTAGGTCTAGGAGCTGTGCTGTATCAAGAGCAAAAAGCCAAACTCAGAGTAGTTGCATATGCCAGCAGAGGACTGACCAAAGCTGAGAAAAACTCTCCTGCTCATAAGATGGAATTCCTCGCTTTAAAATGGGCCATTACAGATAAGTTCCACGATTACTTGTATGGACACCGATTTCATGTGGTAACAGACAACAACCCATTAACTTACGTACTTACATCAGCGAAGTTAGATGCAACAGGCCACAGATGGTTATCAGCACTTGCAGCATATGATTTTGACACAGCATACAGGCCAGGAAAGATTAACAACGATGCTGATGCACTTTCCAAGTTACCACCAGCACAGGAAGCTACCTTATCTTTGGGCAGTATCAAGGCAATTTGTGGAATCATAGGAACACCATATGTTGACACTTTAGTTGTTGAACCTGATGTTATCAACACCATGAACATTGATCTACACATGCAAGTGGAGCGTGATATTGATTGGGCTGCAGTTCAACAGTCAGATACACATCTTAAGCCTTGGATTGACTTTGTGAAGTCACGATCTAAACCCAAGAAAGGACAGTTACCATCCAGTTCTCTGAATCAACATCAGCTGCAGTTGCATGACAACATACTATACAGGGAGATAACCATTGATGGAAGGAATATTAGACAGTTAGTCTTACCATCTACACATGTACCTATAGTTTTGGAATCATTGCACAATGAGATGGGTCATCCAGGAAGGGATAGGACAAACAGCTTAGTCAGAGATAGGTTTTACTGGCCAGCCATGAACAAGGATATTGATGAATGGATCAATCACTGTGACAGATGTCTCAAGAGAAAGAAAGACCCACACAAAGCTCCATTGATCAACATTTCATCATCACAGCCTATGGAGTTGGTGTGTTTGGACTTCTTAACATTGGAACCATCTAAAGGAGGCATACAGAACATCCTTGTAATTACTGACCACTACACACGCTATGCTCAAGCTGTACCAACAAGGACCCAGACCGCCCGAACAACGGCAGAAGCTCTGTTTAACAGCTTTATAGTGCATTATGGCATACCACAGAGATTGCACTCAGACCAAGGAGCCAACTTCGAGAACAAGGTGATTAAGGAACTCTGTCATCTACTTGGAGTACAGAAATCAAGGACAACACCTTATCACCCCATGGGAAATGGCATGACTGAGAGGTTCAACAGGACTCTACTTGGCATGTTGGGAACCTTACAGCCACACCAGAAGATAAACTGGAAGACTCATGTTGCTCCACTTGTACATGCTTACAACTGTACCCGCCATGAAGCCACCAGCCATTCACCTTATTTTCTGATGTTTGGTAGAGAACCTAAGTTGCCTATAGATATAGCATTTGGACTAACCACAGATACAGTCAGACAGCCACAGTCCAAGTACATTCAGGAACTAAGAGAGAGACTTGTCAAAGCTTATGAGTTGGCATCTAAGGCTGCAGACAGAGCCAGAGAGAAACAGAAGATAGGCTATGATTTAAAAGCCAGAGGAGCTACTTTAGAGATTGGAGATAAAGTATTGGTGAAAGTGGTAGCTTATGATGGGAAGATGATGTCTATGTTATCATCGATCAACCTAACAGTGATGTGCCAGTTTACACCGTACAGAAGGAGAACGGAGAGGGCCGTAGACGCACACTTCATAGGAATCTTCTTTTGCCTGTGGGTTACATCACTCAGAGAAAGCCAGAACCACTACCCAGACCAGTGCCACCTCCAAGAACAAGCTTGAGTCAAAGAACAGAACAGCCATCACCAGAGCCATCTGATTATGAGAGTAGTGATGAGGAGTCAGATGTTCTTGTTAGATTGGATTATGATATTTCACAGTTTCATATGGACAAGATATGGACACTCCAGTACAGAGTGACACAGAATTAGATGGGGACGCCCACACTACTGCAACTGGTGCCAGTGGAGATGATTCTGATGTTCAAAGCACAGTAGGAAGCGCTTCAGGAGATCAACAGGATGAGATAGAGACACAACCAGAACCAGTTGTGATACCATTACCTCCAGTTCCTGTACCTAGACGTTCAACACGTATACGTCTTGAACCAGAGTGGATGCGCTCAGGTGAGTTTGTTCACAAGGTTGCTGTTCCTATACAGCAACAGTGGGAACAAAAGGCTAAGTTTATTTCTGATTGTTTGAGACATGGTTTATTTCCAGGATTAGAGAGACAAGCAGGCGAGGCACTACCCGCAGTCATTACTAACGATTAGTATTTTATTATATTTATTTTAGGTACATTTATTTATGTTATTATTGATATTTTTATATAAAATTGAGAATGGAAATGGGGAATGTGTCAAAGAGACAACAACCCGACCATAGAACAGACAACAGCATATGTATGTGTTCCTTCTTGTAAATGACCGGGACGTCATTTTGCATCCAGGGGGAGTTTGTGGCAGAGTCATATTTGATTGATATATATTAAATATGATATTTTTGATTATTTTTTTTATTGCAATGTTTAATAGTTTAGTTACTCAT
Source organism: Mytilus californianus (assembly GCF_021869535.1). Taxonomy (NCBI): domain Eukaryota; kingdom Metazoa; phylum Mollusca; class Bivalvia; order Mytilida; family Mytilidae; genus Mytilus; species Mytilus californianus. The sequence goes on along the minus strand of NW_026262669.1, from coordinate 3,189,720 downwards.
TGTTTCTATTTCTAGTACTATTGTTCTAGTATTATTCTCTTTATCCTTTGGTGAATCTCTTTTCTGTCATATCATTTTGGAGGGAAAATTCTAACCTTTTGATTGGTGAATCTTTAGGCCTTAGGCCTTACTATAGGTTTTCTTTGTTTCTGGTAGATTAATACTGCAGACATATTGAAATGCAGTGGTGAAAAATAACCTGCTTGATAAATTGATTTCTTGTATATATTATACTCCATATTCTTGGATTTTCAATATTCTTATATTCAGGTCAGTTGATTTACCTTATTTCTAATTAACAAATTAATAGTATATCATTTTAATACTTTATGAAAGGATTAAATGTATGTATTTGAATGGAGGAATATTTGGAGTATGAAAGAGTAAAAGATTAAATCATAAGATAATAACACAGAGTCATATTAAACATTTTAATATAAAACATTCTTGTACTTTAAATATTATAAAGTTACATTAAAAGTAATAGATAGATAAATTTGGTATTGAATAATACAGAACTCTGAAACTACATATTTTAAATGTAGTTGTGTATTTTGTTTAATTGGTGAAATAGTCCTGTCACTGGACTTATGAATGTTATATTTTTATTTATTCAGGATATGGATTAATACCTTTTCATATGACATGTATGAGTAGTGCTCAGATTTATTTACCCAGCACTGTGATGTTTCTAATTACTACACTGACCTATGTACCATATACATGGTAAGCATTGTGTTCTATGTTGTTTACTTGTAATGTCTGTGCTGTCTAGTTTTATTTAAGTAATTGTCTGTTTATGTGAAGTGTAGTTTATGTGATATATTTATGTTGGTCAGAATTTGTATACTTTGTATACAAATTTATTTATAAAATGGACAACTCTTTAAAAGATTTGAGATGTATAGAATTATTTATTATTATGAGATACATATGAATATTGTATTGGAAAGTTAACTAAAGAGTTATATTTTTGTGATTAAAGGGCTTATTTGAGTATATAGATATTTAAAGGAATGAGTATACATTGTAGTTATTCCCCTCTGCCCATATTAAAAGAAAAGAACCCTAGATCATCGTTTGTGTTGTATTTACCTAGAAAATACCCCTACGTGGTCGCCAAATGTAACGGGGTATTTTCTAGGTAAAAACAACAGAAACGATGATCTAGGGCTATTCTTTTAATACACTATATTTAGACCCTAAAACATATAACAACAAATAATAATAAATATTCACATGACAAGACAATACATGTAACATATGGGCAAAGGGGAATAACTACAATGTATACTCATTCCTTTAAATATCTATATACTCAAATAAGCCCTTTAATCACAAAAATATAACTCTTTTGTTAACTTTCAAATACAATATTCATATGTATCTCATAATAATAAATAATTCTATACATCTCAAATCTTTTAAAGAGTTGTCCATTTTATAAATAAATTTGTATACAAAGTATACAAATTCTGACCAACATAAATATATCACATAAACTACACTTCACATAAACAGACAATTACTTAAATAAAACTAGACAGCACAGACATTACAAGTAAACAACATAGAACACAATGCTTACCATGTATATGGTACATAGGTCAGTGTAGTAATTAGAAACATCACAGTGCTGGATAAATAAATCTGAGCACTACTCATACATGTCATATGAAAAGGTATTAATCCATATCCTGAATAAATAAAAATATAACATTCATAAGTCCAGTGACAGGACTATTTCACCAATTAAACAAAATACACAACTACATTTAAAATATGTAGTTTCAGAGTTCTGTATTATTCAATACCAAATTTATCTATCTATTACTTTTAATGTAACTTTATAATATTTAAAGTACAAGAATGTTTTATATTAAAATGTTTAATATGACTCTGTGTTATTATCTTATGATTTAATCTTTTACTCTTTCATACTCCAAATATTCCTCCATTCAAATACATACATTTAATCTTTTCATAAAGTATTAAAATGATATACTATTAATTTGTTAATTAGAAATAAGGTAAATCAAGTGACCTGAATATAAGAATATTGAAAATCCAAGAATATGGAGTATAATATATACAAGAAATCAATTTATCAAGCAGGTTATTTTTCACCACTGCATTTCAATATGTCTGCAGTATTAATCTACCAGAAACAAAGAAAACCTATAGTAAGGCCTAAGGCCTAAAGATTCACCAATCAAAAGGTTAGAATTTTCCCTCCAAAATGATATGACAGAAAAGAGATTCACCAAAGGATAAAGAGAATAATACTAGAACAATAGTACTAGAAATAGAAACAATGAGTAACTAAACTATTAAACATTGCAATAAAAAAAATAATCAAAAATATCATATTTAATATATATCAATCAAATATGACTCTGCCACAAATGCATCTCCTTCGCAACAAAAAAAGATATCGACAAAATTCTTTTTCTAAATTGTTCGTTTCATCCTCAGGAATTTTTGGCGTATTTGGATTGAAGCAATTCGATGAAATTTTATAGGAGTTATCTACCTTTACCAAATAGATTTGTCGGTATGTTTTTTTAACTCATAAACCATCAACCGTATAACCCTGGAATCTTTTTATTTGAGGCCCCTAGGTCCTAACTTAGAAAATGAAGTCAAGGTCAAAGGTCAAGGTCAAGTTCTCAATTTTGACTTTTCGTTGTTTTTCCATTTTCTCCAACAGTTTTAAAGATATATATGAAAGAACAAGTGCAAAATGTTTGCTTAATTGTAATGAAGATATGTTACATTTGGTCTGAAACAATTGAATGGCATCTTATAGGAGTTAGTGCCCTTGAAATGTCTAATTATAAGGTTAATTGATTATTACTTCATCTTGGATCATTATAAAGCCATATGACCTTTTACAAAATGTTTGGTGACATATGACCTTGAAAAATGTCAACCGGAAGTGACCTTTGGAAAACCGGAAGTAGCCTTTTTTGCACTTTTTTCATGGAAAAGTACTCAGAATCCATATATTTTGTTATATAAATACATAAACTTATCACTAAAGACCAGAAGTGATTTCGATAAACCGGAAGTTGCCAATTATCTCCTGTTTTACATGCAAAAGTATATAGAAACTATATATTTTTGGAATCAGTGTAAAAGAAGCTATCAAATGAGAACGGAAGTGACGTTTACTTCACCGGAAGTAGCACATTATCTTCCTTATTTCACTGAAAAGTATATAGAAACCATTCATTTATCGCATCAGTTTGAAAAAACTTATGATTGGATACCAATTTTAACTTTGAGTAAACCGGAACTAGTTTCTTTTCAATAACTTTTAAAATTGATGTGGAAAGACCTTCAACTGTTCTCTGAACAATTGGTTTTTAATTTAAAATATGTTTCCTTTGCAAATTATTCAAGCATAACTACATTGTATATCCTATATACGAGGGTCATTAAGTTGACTTTTTGGTAAAATGACGGGTGATTTAACTGGATTTTCAAGCAAGTAAAGGTAATTAATTATTTCTTTCTGTTTTCATAGTGTATATGTATCTGATTAAAGATCATTTATGTTCTATATGTGTCCCAAAAACCCGGATCTGCACACATAAAGTTTGTAATTGACACGTATGGCAACTTCACCTAAATTTTTAATTACCGGCCATACATAGTCATTTTTGAGTTTCACAACCCTCAAATCTTTTCAAAAAAAGGCTTCTTTATTATATATATTTGTCCTTTGAAGCTGGCTTTTTGCTTATATACTGCTTCCATACCGAAACATATTTACAAGCCGGGAACCTCATCAGCATGATCAGTAGTTGTCTTATGTCATATTAAAAAAGTAAAATAACAAAAAACCGAACTCCAAGAAAAACTCAAAACGTAAATTCCTTTATCAAATGGCAAAATCAAAAGCTCAAACACGTCAAACGAATGGAAAATACTGTCCTATTCCTGACTTGGTACAGGGATTTTCTTATGTAGACAATGGTGGAATAAACCAGGTTTCATAGCTAGCCAAACCTCTCACTTGTAAGACAGTCGCATTAAATTCAATTATATAGACATATCTTACTATTAGTAGTTCTATTTGTTCATGACAAATCTATAAATGTTTTGGTTAAATTCATTGATAACTATGTTTACTATAAGTACAATTTTAGGCTTGTATATTGTGTGAACACCTGCCTTTTGTTAGAAACTATATGTCGCCCTATTGATGTCTTTTGACTTATATGTTTTTGGTTGCTGTCTCAATGACGTATGCCCCACGTCTCCTTTAATTCGATAGTAGTCGCTACATTAATATCTTAGAAACTGTTGTGACATTAGAGATGGTGTTCAGTGTAAAATAGAAGATACGAGGACAGTTAAGTTATCTATTTATGAATACAGTAGAGCCATTCTTCACTTTATCACAAACTCGGGTACGAAGGTAACTTTGAATGGACATAACGAATACGGCTGAGTCATTCTTTATTTTTTTTCTTAAATTCTAGTCTAAATAAATTGACCATTATACACATTCAGGCGACAATAGTTTACCTATGTGGAAATCTCGTAAATCGATTAGGAAGAGACAAATCAAGGTCACATGAGATAATCGTATGAACTTAAAAAAAAAACAAAACTGGGTGCTTGAACAGGGTAAACGTTTTTCCTATGCATACATTAACGCCGCCCGACTTCACACTCAGTCAAAATGATTCAATCGGAAAAGGTACACAATCGGTAAAATGATATTTGGGTCCAAACCATCGTAAGCGTCTATCGAAGATTAATGATAAATTATGCAATGAATATTTAAATTTTTGGTCGGTCCATGACATTGTTAAATTGGATGGAAGCAACGGGAGACAACATTCATAATAATATAATTAGTAATTATTGATTTTACGGAATACAAAAGGGTCTGGGTGAATGTAGTTTGCAGAATAACATGCGATAAAACGCAGCTGGATGCGTCTTTAAAACTAAGTACTCAGAGGAAATTTGCGCAATTTGAAGCAGATTTTGTGAAAATTCTTTTGATTGGAGAATTTAATTATGAAAAAATCCTTTAAATAACATAACCGAACAACCCTTACAACTTCTGAATAATATTCCTTATATTTAGACAATATGTATCATCTCGTTTGATATTAATTTTTAATACATTAGGCGAAATATTAAACCGCAAGTATTGGTTTATTGTCATATAATCACTATTAAATGCTTTCTCAAATACCACAGCTTAATCCAAATTACATGACAAATCTTTACAGTGTGGCAAAGGGTTTAACCAGCTAAGTAGCTAGTGTTTATAGGTTTTCATGATTTAAAACATTTTGTTAAAACTCCCTGCTGATAAATTATAAAACTACTAAGATTTCAACTTCCTCTGTCAAAGTTGACCTTATGTTAATTTTGCTCCTCTTTTTGTGTTCCTATGAGCATTTATTTTTAGCTGTTAGTGATCTTCAACTTTGTACTTTATTTGGCTTGTTACCTTTTTTCATTCGAGTGTCACTGATGAGTCTTTTTTTAAACAAAACGCGCGGCTGGGTATAAAAACGCCTGGTAACCCTGATAATTTTGGTATTTACCTTCTTATGTATCGAATGTTTTATGTATCGTTTGCTTAAAAATGTTTGAGTTTGAGAGTCCATAATGTAAGTAAATTCCGAAAATGTACGTTTGAAGCAAGACATTTATAAAGTATCTATTTTCAATGCATGTGTTGAATCTAAAGGCCTATTTCACATATATATGCGTGTCTTAATTCTATTTTCTGTACAGACTATTCCCCAAATGTATCAGTTACCATAAATCACTATTTTTGTAAACACAACCGTTCATTATAAAAGACCATTCAAAAATTTCAAAACATATATTTACCTTTGAAAATCATTCAAACAAAATTTGCGTTTTAAAGACGACTGTCGCTAATATGATCTCGCGACAATTAAATATTGGCGGATTTTTTAAGATTTTGAAAATGATGTGATCATCTCATTGTTTTCAGATTTAAAAAAGATTCTTAAGTATGATATCAATATTTCGTATTTAAAGTATTGTTTTTTTTATGCGTCACAGCATAACAATTTTAACACGGATTGTATTGCTTTGAAAATAAACAAAAAGTGATTTTTTGTTTGTATTACCAACTTTAACTGATGAATTTAAAAGTATATCATAGCATAGCTTTAATTGTGCATGAATAAAGATTTGTAAAAATGCCCATAGCGATCAGCAATGCAAACGGCACACATTTTTATTAAGGGGGCCAGCTGAGGCCAGCCTCCGGGTGCGGGATTTTCTCGCTGCGTTGAAGACCCATTTGTGGCCTTCGGCTGTTTTCTGCTCTTTGGTCGGGTTGTTGTCTCTTTGACATATTCCCCATTTTCATTCTCAATTTAACGTATTGATCTTTATTTTGTTTTTGTGTTTTGTTTTCATTTATTAGTTTATAATTATAATTTTACCAGTAAACCAATCCATGTGTCATAATATTACACAATGTAGTGCTCTAAGGAGCCTGAATCGCTCATATAAAACAAAACTACTATCATCTAGTTTAACCTTTTAATACGGAAGCTTTTTAGGGCCCTGCTAGTTTACTTTTTCCATTTTGATATAACAAATTAATAATTTGATATAAAAGATGATCAATTTGATATAACAAATTATTAATTTGATATAACAAATTATTAATTTGATATAGCAAATTATTAGTTTGATATAACAAATTATTAATTTGATATAACAAATTATTAATTTGATATAACAAATTATGAATTTGATTTAACAGATTATAAATTTGATGTAACTAATTATTAATTTGATATAACAAATTGTTAATTTGATTTAACAGATTATAAATTTAATGTAACAGATTATAAATTTGATATAACAAATTATGATAATTTGATAGAACAAATTATGATAATTTGATTTAACAATTTATTAATTAGACATAACATAATGTAAGTTTGATATATCAAATTACTTATGCATGGATTGTTGTTTTCCGCCTTCTCTATTTGACATAAAGGATATATAAGTGAAACGCTAAAACTGTTAAGAGATAGAGACCTAAATATTTGTATACGTCCGGTAACGGGACATATTATGGTATACTATTGTCCGTCCGTTCGTTAGTCGTCAACATGTCGGACAATAACTCAAAAACGCTTGAACCAACTTGCATGAAACTTTAGTGAATTGTTTCTATCTATTGACGTGAGCTCTCTGTCGATTTTTACAAATTTTCGATTTTAAGTTTCTGAGGAATGGGGTTTTATTCATTAAAAAAGGGGTATTTTCTAGTTTTCGGACAATAACACAAAAAGGCTTTATACTTAACAACAAAATTATTTTCATTTACCTGTGTATAAAATGACGCAGGTTTCTTCAAAAGTGATGATTTTCTAAAAATTGTTTGACATTTCACAGTGATATCATACTTTAACTTTGTTTAAACCTGTTTATTTACTTTTGACTTTAATAATTTATCCCTTGTAATTTTTATAAACTGTGTATTTGCATTCAGGTGTCATAAGTCAAATTTATTCGTTCATTGTGTGTTAATTTACGTTTTTTGATTGAGTTAAGCCTTCCAATTTATATTTTATAGTGTGTTTTTCTAAGTTGTGATGTTATACTATTGTTTCAGAAAAGGGAGAAGGTTTGGTACCATTAAAACGTTTAATCTCGCTGCAAATGTTTGCACCTGTCCTAAGTCAGGAATCTGATTGCAGTAGTTGTCGTCTGTTTATGTAGTTCATACGTGTTTCTCGTTTCTCGTTTATATAGATTAGACCGTTGGTTTTTCCGTTTGAATGGTTTTACACTAGTAATTTTTTTGGTCCCTTTATAGCTTGCTGTTCGGTGTGAGCCAATGATCCGTGTTGAAGGCCGTACCTTGACCTATAATGGTTTACTTTTATAAATTGTAGCTTGTATGGAGAGTTGTCTCATTGGCACTCATACCACATCTCCCTATATCTATTTGAACAGTCTTCGTAACAATTTGATGAATTGTTTATATCTATTGACCTGAGATCCCTTTTGATTTTTATAAATTTATATATTTTTATAAGATTTAACGTTTTCAAGTTATGGGGTTTTATTCATTAACCTAGAGGCTCTAACGAACCTTTGTCGCTCACCTTGGTCTATATGCATATTCAACAAAGAACCTTCTCCAACATTGTGGACGAGAAAAGAGTTCATGACAAAAATCTCTGTTTTGTTGCTCTTGAATTGCTGATCATTGTTTCTGTTTAGTTTCTATCTATCTTCTTTATTTTTTGCTCAAAACCCAAAAAGAGGGTAAACAAAATCCTTATTTAAGGGCAATCACTCCTATAATTAGTGACAGTCTAATAACTATATCGGCAACATTTGACTTGTTAGTAGATCTTACCTTGCTTATCATGTTTGTGATTTAAAGTGTCTATTTATCTATCAAATTTTTCATCATATAAGGCAAAACACAAAACAATGGTAACAATCGTCATTAAAGGGCAATAACTTTAATTAGGCGTCGACTGTCTGATTTCGATCATGAGACTTATTTGTAGAACATGTTTTGCAGATCATGTTTGAAATTTAAAGTTTCTCCCTATCTATTATACATGTTATATATTTCAAGATAATAGGCAAACATGAAGAAAAAAAGGTAAAATTTGTCATTTAAGGGCAATAACTCCTATTAGAAGTTGTCTGACAGTTTTGACGTACATGATCAATTGGTAGAGCTCAACCTTCTAAACATTTTTGCCCTTGTCAGATTTTCTATATTTTAAAACGGTTTTCAAAATAATAGACAAAACTTGCATCTAACCCCTATGTATTATTTTTAGCCATGTCGGCCATCTTGGTTGGCAGGCGGGGTCATCGGACACATTTTTAAACTAGATACCCTAATGATGTTTGTGGCCAAGTCTGGATAAATTTGAGCCAGTAGTATAAGAGGAGAAGATTCTTGTAAAAGTTAATGACGACGGACGACGACGGACGACGAACGCCAAGTGATGAGAAAAGCTAACTAAGTGAGCTAAAAAGGGGGATTTTCATTTTTTCGGACAATAACTCAAAGGGCTTTGAGCAATTTTAATAAAACTTTGGTGACTGGTTTATATCCATTAAAATAACCTCCCTTTAGTTTTTTTTAATAAATTTCTGATATGACATATATGACATTGAGGAGTTATGTAACTTTATTCTTTGAAAACGCGACGGGCGTATCATGCCCTCAAGGCGCAGCTCTTTATTTTTTGCATTGCACCTGATCCGCGATCCGTAACCTATAAATACACAGTTATTAAGCTGCTCAGATTATACACGTGTGATCTGTTCAACAGAAATTAAAACTCCAGACGTATATATCCGAGCATCACGTCGCGACACTATCTTTCTAGATCTCGCCGTGGGTTTTTTTTTGAAGAAAAACTTTCCAAATCAAAAATAGATATTGAAACTTTATAATGAAAAATGCAAGGATGAATTAAAGGAAAATGCCAGGCTATTTTAAGAGCGGGACGCATTTTTTATCCTTGTATGTTCCTATGTTCATAGAAACACCCATATCACAATAGACTATTGATTTCGTTCTGACTTGAAAATATGCAATATATATTAATCAAAGATGCCCCCCTTTTTTTTATCTCTTATATTCGTTCGTTCTAAGGCACCAGGTCTCATGTACTTAAAGAGAAACTAGTCCCCAAAACTGCCTAAAAAAGGTATAAAAGAAGGGGGGGGGGGGGGAATGGTTTCAGAAACAATAAACCTGTTAACAGAGTTTTTAATATGCATTCGATATTTGTCACTAGACGTCAGAAAAACAATTAATCAATACAAAAAATGCGTTATTTTTGGTTACGCAATCTTTCAATCAATCTTTATTATGATTAAATCATACTATTGGTACAGAAATTCACAATATGTTATATCAAACTTATAATTTGTTATATCAAATTGATAATTTGTTAAATTAAAACAATAATTTGGTATATCAAATTGATAATATGTTATATCAAATTAATAATGTGTTTTATCAAATTGATAATCTGATATATCAAATTAATAATTTGTTATATCAAATTGGATAATACGTTATATAAAATTAATAATTTGTTCCATCTAACTATTAATTTGTTTTATCAAATTGGAAACAGTAAATTTGCCTGGCCCTGAAAGGCTTCCGTATTTTTGCGATCAAAATATCGCTCATACAGCATTGGTAAACACCAGAGTGGTCCGACGATTTTCATTTACTTATATTGTAGAAAAGATCTTGAAATGTTACCTTAACCTTAATATCTGCCTCAATTAGATATAAGACAATATTACAAATGGTGTAGCATTCTCCTGTTTTCATTGGATATTACGATCACGTGTTTGAAAGGTTATTTTATGTATCCGAGCCTTGTTTCTATTTTTAAGTATATTGACGCTATGTTTCTATTTATATGTATATTGACGGTCAATATGAAAAATCTTGCTGAATTTAGATTAATGACGTCATGACGTCACACATAACGACCATGGAGGAAGCGCCGCAGCAGATGAAAAGAAAATTTGCAAGTTTATCACAAGAATGTTTATGTTAAACGAAGACGCTGAGAATACAAGAAAGCTAACGCAACAAGCTATGTTCAAAGAATATTGATATTTTCAATAACATGTTAAAATTCTTGCAAAATATAATTTAAAAATACACAATCGGTGTCGACAATCCACTTAATTACAGGCTCCTGTTTTGGGACAACCACATGAAGAACATATTCAACACACATGCATTTCATCTACTGTTCAGTTGACTTCGAATCAAAACAGTTGGAAAACAAAATCAATAACAAAGTTGGTAAGAATAGCACACCACAAAATTAAAAACGGTGTGTCAATAAAAAGATCAGAATGAGTATGAATGCCAACAGGACAAATTCCCGCCAGAGGCCAAATCAGTAATAGATATAAAAATATAACATTACTAAAATGGAATATGTAGACAGCTATCTCACAAGCAAAACACTCTAACTAAAAAACATAAGGGCATATACCATAGGCACGGGGACTCATTCTACTGCATCCACACATCACGAGCAGCGAACCCTGCAGTTAAAATAAAAATATTAAGATGTGGTATGATTGCCAATTAGACAACTCCCCACCAGAGACCACAACAGTAAAAAAATATAAAAAAAAAGAAATAAAAACCTAATGTGAAGACAGCTCTCGCACAGACTTAAACCCTTACTGTAAAATACAAGGGCATACACCACAGGTACAGGAACAATTTCTTCTGCATCCTGACAGCACGAGCAACTAACCCTGCAGTCAATATAGAAACAAGACAATATGGTATGATTGACAATGAGACAAAAACAGTAGTGAATAAAAAGAAAAAGAACACTAATAAAATGGCATATGTAGACAATTGTAAATATAAGGGCATACACTACAGGCACGGGGACTCATTCTACTGCATCCACACAGCACGATCAATAAACACTGCAGTAAATATACACATAAGAAGATAAGGTGTGATTACTAACGAGACAACCTTCCATCAAAGACCAAATCAATTATAGATATATAAAAATTAAACATTAATATAATGGAATATGTTGACAGCTCTCTCACAAGTGAAAACAAATCTAACTGTAAAATATAAGGCCATCAACCATAGGCACGGTGACACATTCTATTATGTGCCCAACAATTACATGAACAACTTTTAACAAAATATTTGCAATCAAATGTTTTAATTCTATTAATTGGCTCTTAACATCAACTTTGCTTTGATTCAGATAGTATTGTTGTGAACTATTCCTTGTCTTTTCGATTCGTGTCTTCTATCATGACTTTGCTTGTTTTTCTTGCATTTTTAATTCCTCGAAAACTCAATGGTGTTTTTGCACTACGCCAATGACAAATGAACCACCGGTTTGGTGAAAAACATTAATCTCATTTGATCATTTGCAGTCGGAAAGCTGACCGCAGTTTGACCCCATTTATAAAGACAACAATAGAAGTCGTTTGACTGCCATATTTAGGCATATTTTGGTCATTTTTTGTTCAGCTGAAACGGGTATGTGTACTTCAGAAAAAAAAAGTCGGATCAAATGAAATAAAAAAATGATGTACGTTATAAATGACAACTGAATGAGGATACGAAGCCTTCAGCATCCGAGCTAGTCACCTGTCTTGTCAATTTGTTTTTTAACAAATAATTTGAAATTTCTTTCCTTACTTCTAGGGAACCTCTGCTGAATTTAAAATATGTGATGAGGCTTTTTTTGAAATGGCTGGCATCAAATATGTGCCACTTAGTATGCTGTTATACGCAAATGTGCCTATTTGATCTGTCAAAATTTATAACGAAGCGGTTTAATAGTATTTTAAATGTTACGGCCCTTTGTTCACATTTTAAACTTATCTAACTATTTTCAATATAGCACCATATGCTATAATTTACAAGTAAACATAATTAAGATAACAAGTTACTTTTATCTGCATATAATTAATTATATGTTTATAATACAGATATATGTAAAACATTTAGGTACACTAATTATATCATTTTGAAAATAGTTCCTCATCTGAAATAGGGCTTTGCAGTTACTCTGAGACATAATATAATATTCCATGAGTTACTTTATATTTTGGTATATATTTTTACTGCTGTAACCAAATAAAACCGCAAGAAATTTCTATTGCATAAAGGCAAGGGCTCGCCAAAATTTGTAAATATTAGATCTAGACTTGGTTGAAATTTCGATTTTAATGATAATCAAGTCCCTTGCAATATTTGTTTTATATATTTCTATAAAAAGATCATAATAAAAAATATATCAATGTATTATTTATAATTAAGAATAAAAGCAAATGACAAGACTTTTTATGTTTCCATTGTACATGCCATTTTTGTACTACATAAATTGGTTAAGCAAATAAAATTACAAACGATAGTTGACACGACGTGAAACGATTGTGAAAAGACTTAACTTAAGCTATGAGAACGAATCGACCCAGTGTGAAGAAAGGACTTGGTAATTTATTGCTACCATCTTAATGCTAAAAAATGGGCAGACATTCAGTCAACGTCAACTCAGACCATTTTGGGAACGGGGATGGGGTGTCCCATTCCATACGTCAGATGGGGGCATCAACAGTTTTTAAAAAGATTTAAGAAATTCTGTATTTTAAACATGCAACAATCACAGCGCGTTTGACGAATACGCTAAATCAGTAAAGCATTATTGAGCATTATTGAGCAGAGGTTTCTAAGACTTGATTCAAATATCATACCTTTTTCTCTTGTGTTATTATTATTGGCTTCACACTTGATTTCAGTGTTTGTTTTTATGTGAGTCATGACCGTTTTTTGTTTGTTTGTTTGTTTGACACAAAGAACGACAATATCTGAAGTCATTAGCTGTATATGAATGCAGTCCTAATCTATAAAATTGAACATAGAGCAACATTTTTGATTGGGATTCAAGTTATCGTAAGACATTTTAAGCAGACAAGCAAGTTAACTTCATCGGTGGTAGACGAGACCAAGGTCTGCTTATTTATGACTGCTGTAGACCTATTGACAAGTCTGGTCTAGATAAGTCTGCTTATGACTAGTCCTGACGTCAGGTCTGGTCTATGGACAGGTCTACTTTTGACTGGTCACAATAATAGGTCAGCTCCTCATCATAGCTAAGGAATGTCGTGCTATTGAAAGATTGTTGTGTTAAACAGTTTGTATATCAGACATGATCTTTGATTATATAAACGATAATGTTATTGTTCTATTTCACAGAACAGCAAAATATTATTCGCTTTAGACTATGACTCTATGTATCCGCATTAATATTTCTGTTTTTCATTTATTCTTGTAAAAATAAAATAGACGTTTTAAAGGTTCGCATTTGTTGATCGACATGTATATATGTGTTACATGAGATGTGCATTACTAGAGCTGTTGCAGAACTCACGTATCGAGGACGTATCCGTATATGACGGAACGTATATGAAGTATTTGTGAATATGCTAAAATGAGTATAACATGTATTCGTAATATACACGATTTTTCATTCCATTGTCCTTACATGAAGGAGTGAAGTTATGTAAACATAAGACGTGTCACCCGATTAGTGTAGTAACTGTTTTAAAGTATATCGTCGACCTTTTTCACGATTAAAGCGATGTTTCAAAATTTCCTGAATAGGCAATTTGAATTCTATATCTTCTATAATGAATTATCAAAAGTCAGATTTTTAAACTACATTGCTTATTTCATTTTTGCTGTATATATATATCTATGTTGTGTAACAATTAAACTCAGAATGTTTGCTTGAGTGTTTTTGTCGTCCGGTATTAGGTCTTATGTATGACAAGGTAAATAAACAGTAATTGGGAAAACGAGTTGACCAGAAACTGGTCCGGTGTCTAAACAGCATAATTTAAATATGAATGGAGATTATCTTGGTCCAGGGTATTCCATTTGTTTTTTAGCGAATGGTATTGCTAAGAATAAACGAATGGCTGTTGTAGTAAAACTGTAAAGTATGAATTCACGAAAGAGACCTAAATTAAATAAATGGATAACTTCATTATTAATAGACAAAATCTTCTGACAAATAATCATAGTTCGTATGACAATTATAAAATAATGGAACATAAAGTTCAGCTACATTTACCATATATGAAAATCGGAATTTTTTATTGCTTATTTTGAAGAAATGATAGAATTCAAGAGGACCATAAAAATAAATAATCATGAAATTAGAATACAACAATCCCCTTTATACAAGAGGCGGAAGAAACCAAAGGGACATTCATAAGTCGAAGTTAAACGGAATGGTTCCTAGTCTAGTATAGCTCCAGTTTTGGGTGATAGTTATTTATTAAATAAATATACTACATTGTATCATCACAGACTATATATTAAGAGATTAAATAACTTATATATTAAGAGATTAAAGAACTTATATATTAAGAGATTAAAGAACATATATATTTAGAGATTAAAGAACTTTGTACAAGTATTCAATGGTTTAGAGTCAAATGTGACAATGTAAGATTTTGTAATTAAACAGAATTTGTCTTTTGGGTTAGCGAGCCTCCATTTGATTTTTATGAGGGGAGGGGGCGGGGCTAGGATGCAATTTGAAAAAAAAAAGACAGGACAGGAGTATTGAGTGAAAAAAAGGCAGGATGAGCAACTCAGCAAAAAAAAAAAAAAAAGCAGGATGGCAATTTTAGTAAAAAAAGTCAGGATAAACTATTCAATAAAAAAGGCAGAACCTAATAGAGTGAAAAAAATAAATAAAAGGCAGAACAGAGATTACAACTAAAAAAAAATCAGGACAAAATTTTTCATCCTAGCCCCCCAAAATATCAAATGGTAGCTCCCTTACATTTAAAGGGGAGGGCGAATTTTCATGTTACATACACACAGGTTGTTATGTTCACTGATGGTATTTCATATTTTTACATAGATATCGTGAGAGTCAAACCTAATAGGACAAATGACCACTGAAATCGACAGTTCGTGAATTGAGATTTTAAGTCCATGATTAATGTCCATAAAAAAAATTAACATATTTATTATGTGAAATTCTGAGCAAAAAAGAGTATATATTATTTCCTAGATACTTGAAGTAAAACAATGAAAAAGTTTCTGAAAGCCACTATATGTACAGATTAACCAAAAAGATAAATACAAGTAGTTGACGTCGATCTAGGTCCACTTGATGAGCACGACAAATACAATGGACTTTCCTAAGAAGCTTCTGTACGTATCTAACAACCAATGAAATAACAGCATCAAAAATGGAATGTTCCTCCGACGTATCCATAAGGTTAATTCAAACACGCCTCGTGTATTATAAAAGGTGTGTTTAACTTTCTGCACTTTTAGATTAAGGCGTGTTTTAGATCAACGTTGTCTAATAGGATCCAACATATAGATACTTGTTTTTCCCTCACTTTTTGTGAAGTTTGATTTCGCTTTTATTACATAGAAAATACCAAGTGAATCATAAACTAAGACACCCCATAGAGACTTAAAACAGAATATTCCAGAAAATTTTCTCTAAACCAATATACGTCTATCTGAATAAAGGCAACAGTAGTATACCGCTGTTCGAAAACTCATAAATCGATAGATATAAAAACAAATCCGGGTTACAAACTAAAACTGAGGGAAACGCATCAAATATAAGAGGAGAACAACGACACAACAAAAACACAACATTAAAATGTAACACACACAGAAACGAACTATAATATAACAATGGCCATTTTCCTGACTTGGTACAGGACATTTTAAGAAAAAAATGGTGGGTTGAACCTGGTTTTGTGGCATGCCAAACCTCCCGCTTTTATGGCAACGTCAAACACAACACCAAAACGACAACATCACATGACAGGACCACAATACAAATAAATGGGAGAACATATAGGACAAAGAAACACACGAATAATAGCTAACAAAAGGTACTAGGCTTAAAATTCAATACGCCAGACGTGCGTCTCGTCCACACAAGACCAACCAGTGATGCTCAGATGAAAAAAGTTTGAAAGCCAAAACAAGTACAAAGCTGAAGAGCACCGAGGACCAAAACTTCCAAAAAGTTGCGCCTAACACGACCAGGGTTTTCTGCCTGGGACAAGAACATCCTTATTATTTAGAGTAATTTATAATTTTGTAAACAGTCAATTTTATAAAATGACTATATAATAGATATACATGATAAAACCAAAGTGGGGACTAACTACAGAATAAAAACGGATACATTACATAAAACAACTTAATCCAACACATAAAAAATACACAGCCGAGTAAGCCAAAGCCAAAGCCTCAACGCACAAAGTGACGTCACATTTGAAATCAATCAGATAACGAGTACACTGAAGTTTGAGCAAGGTCCGCTTGATTAACAATACAAGTAAAATGGAACCTTGCTGTAAAACTTCTGTCGTATCGAACAGCCAATGAAATAACATCATCACAAATGGAATGTGCCTCCAACGTATCCGATGTATCTACAAAGTTTGCTGTTTAACTCAACCAATCATATGTTGTACATCGCAAGTAGAGTAAAATGGAATGTTCCCCCAACGTATCCGATGTATCTACGAAGTTTTGCTGTTTAACTCAACAAATCAAATGTTGTACATCGAACGATGAGTAAAATGGAATATTCCCAAGATATATTTGACGTTTAAACCAATCTCTAAAGTGAATGTAACTAGGGGGCTGTTAAAATCAACATGAACCTTTTAAAAGGGAGGGTAATATTTTAATAAATATAAAAACACAGACAACATAACATAGGGGTGGTGTTTCTTGTAGGTCACATTCAACAATCTCAATGAAAAGAAGAGCAAAAATATTTTGCTCCTTTTCAGCACATCTTAAAGCGGAAGCAGTGAAGTCAGTAGCAAGTATATATGTACATTTATTAACGAACATTTAAAATTCAGAAAATCCCACTGTGTGCAGAGGTGCCTATATATCATGATTGATTATTGTTTGTTTAATGTCGTGCCAAATATTTCATGTCCAGGACCAACAAAAACTATCAATAAATACAAAAAATATGTATTTGAAAGGTATGGGTAAACTGGGATAAAGACATTGTTGCACTTGTGAATTGTAAAGCGAATACAAAATTTACAACAATGAGATAAAATTGACGTAACTTAGTTTTGCTTTGAAATATATTCACAAAAACTGTCATCTGACAGGCTGTTACATTAAAATATTTGCTTAAGTATTTCATCATTGTTCTAAAAATATATAATCATTATTTATCCCCCCTTCAATTCTTTATTTAAATCATTGTAGAGTCCGCAATGTTTGTACTTTTATATTCCTGTATGTACATAATATATGGGTAATGAACTTGAACAAAATTCTTCGGTAAATAAAAAAAAAGCTTTATAACTCACAGTATATGGAGTTGTTTTTGTCTTAGTTTTTTCCATCAGGAAAACGGTAGACCATGTAGAGATGACGTGATTTCGTCAGTTTTTATTCACATTGCTTCATTACGTATATTAGTGAAAGTTATATTCGGAAAGATAAAGGTTTCATCCTTTAAAAGAGGGACGAAAGATACCAGAGGGACAGTCAAACTCATAGATCGAAAACAAACTGACAACGCCATGACCAAAAATAAAAAGACAAACAGACAAATAATAGTACATATGACACAACATAGAAAACTAAAGACTAAGCAACACGAACCCAACCAAAAACTGGGGGTGATCGCAGGTGCTCCGGAAGGGTGAGCAGATCATATGTGTGTCTTTATAAAACTTAATGTGATGTATGATTGTTTGTCACGACGAATTTTTGAAAGTTCAATAAAACACTATTATTCTCAAAAATTGTATGAAAATATTTCGCGCAACGGTAAACAAGAAAATTTCAGAAGTTGAAGGCTATAAGTTACTGAAAATATCTATAAAAAAGGTTTTTTTTTTAACTTATGCAATTGAAAAATCCAAAAGTAAAACCTCGTCAAGTTTATTGGCATAAAAAGGGAATCCGACTTCTATTTTAAAGATCACATTCATAAATAAGATAATTAGTATGCAATAATCTAATTCTTATAATTCAATTTGGTCAAATTAGATTAAATGCAAGCACTATGTTATTTTTATATTCAAACACGCCTACCCTGTTATGATGACGCATTACAAAGATATTTGACCCATATATTTTGTTTTCTAGTTATATGAAATTTAAATGTTGATATAGACATATAGCTTTAAAATATATGAATAATGAAATTTGGAGCGAGATGATATACTCTGTGTTACTGTATTAAACATTTAATGGACAAAACAGGCGACCCAAACATGCTTGAATAGAAAATGTGTACCTGACTTTCTAAACATAAGATTGGTAGCAACTTTATGGATTTTTTTTACGTTAAGTTGCATGTGTTTGCAAAGTTGTTATTCCTTGTTCATTGGAACATATAAAACCTCAAACAAATATTCAATAACATTCATTGCCATTGTTTTGTACAGAAAATTACATGCACTGTGCATTCATTGCATACATGTGCAGTTATCAATATCATTGAAAACTTTGGTATCTTAATTTCAATTTGAATACTTTTTGTATTTCTGATTTTATGTGGTTCAATACAGTACAATAACATACCAATGTTGAAAACAGTAGATTGGGTAAATGTTCAGAGCATGAAAACTGTCAACTTAAACACTAACAGGTTACAATGATATATTTTTCTATATTTTATTTTTTTCTATCACACAGATGATGTGTGGTTTATTGATTATCCCTGATATGAATGGGTGGAATAAAACTGAATATTTTCAATGAATATGTAAAATAACAGGTAATTTTCAGGATTTTTATATAATCAATAATGATTTAAGTGATTATGCAAAATCCCTATAAAATCTCAAACAAATATTCAATAACATTCATTCATTAATAAATATGGATTTGTTTTTTTAACGAAATTAACTTTCATGGCATCTTATCTAACGACAGATCGCAATGCAGAAGATATCAATTTAATTCGACGCCATTACTAGAAGCCAAAATCACAACGAACACAAGTTTTTTAAAAGGCAAATTGCAAATAGTTTAAGGCAAAGAAATTTATGCAGAACATTTTTTGTTTCATTGTTTTCGAAGGAAAATTGAGAAGTCTCGCAAATTCTGTTAAAGTAACCATATTGCTAAGTTTGTTGTTTTATAAAATAAGGGTATTCAATTCAATAAATTTGTTTAGTAAAGTTATTGGCCAATTGTATTAGCTGTTTTTTATGAATATTATTCAAATAGAGAAGTTTAAGACGCATATTTTCTAAATATTGCAAAATGCTATCTCTTAACATGATTAGACAGTTAATTTTATTCTAACGTACAGCATGTAATATCAAATATCAAATTGTTTGATACTATTTAGTCATAACCATTAAGATGTATACATACCTTAAAGTATTTCATGTATTATAAAAAGAATCTCTAAATGTGATAGTAAACTTAATATTCAAGTCAAGGAAATGGAATACAATAGCAACAAACAAGTTCCAACAATATGATATCACTGACAGCGTTAGATTTGTTGATGAATTTTAATTGTATTATTCGGAAAATCTATATTGATCATAGATAATACTTTCATTCAGCAAGTAATCACTTTAATGAGATAGGTTTGGGGTAAAAAATGAAACGCAACATACATAACATTTCATCTTAATGTAAAACCAAAACTTCTCAAACAGTCAAATTACTTCACATGTTTTAAGTTACATTTAGTTTTCTCATTTAAGGCTGATTGATGTGTGGACAACCATGAGGGTCTAGATGAGATAATATTGTTTACAGTATAATCAATGGTTTATCAATGGTTGCAATAATGTTGATAAATAACATTCTTTTTTTTTCGGTTTAGCCTTTTCTGTTTCTTGACAAATATATACATACAACTAACCACAACATGTAGTATTCCTCTTAAAACCTTTCAATTCAAAATGTTGCCATTGAAGTTCAATCCATTATAGTATATTTAGTTACTAAAGTAGGGTTACTAACTTTTGTAACCTCATTCATTACTCTCCTGATTATTGTTGTTGCTCTTAGATAACAGACTAAGGGATGTACTTTGACTGCCAACGTAAATGTTCAGTTACTATAATGATAATGATCCATCTTATAATAATGATAGATTTAGAATGATGAACAACTGAAAGACAAACACATGAAGTGCTTAAGAAATAACATTTGCAAACCACAGATTTTCTGAATATTTCAATATGACCTAGACCATTTATTTCAAATTGTATCTCTAGCGTTAGCAATAAATAACATTAACGAATATAATGCCACAAGCAATTTGAAAAATAGCAATAAGTATACAGCTTGCATTCAATATTTTGGTTCTGATTAAAAAAATTATGTGATTTAGAATAACTGAAACAGAGATAAATGAGATAAAAGTATATGAAATTATAATAGGAGGGCACATTTTCCCTGTTGTTCAAATAAGAAGTACCGGTTTTTGTACTATCAAACTTCCGGGAACCAGTACGCTCTTATATGCAATTAAAGGTATGTTGATTTTTTCAGCAGAAGTCATGATTATGTATAGTTTTGATAGAAATGACTGTCACTTTATTTGAACTAAATACCAAGTAGCAATTAATGCTTGAAATTGCAAAATTCAACATAGAAAGCAATGGGGCTATGAATTAGTGGTTGTATACCTAAAGGGTCCCATAAAATTATTAGTGTAAAACCTTTCAAACGGGAAAACCAACTGTCTAATCTATATAAAAAAAAACGGGAAATGAGAAAAACTTATGAACCACATAAACAAACGACAACTACTGAACATCAGATTCCTGACTTAGGACAGGTGCAAACAATTGCAGCGGGATTAAACGATTTAATTGTACCACACCTTCTACCTTATCTAAAACAATAGTGTAACATCACAACATAGAAAGACGCACTATAAAATAGCAATTAGAATGGCTTCACGCAATCAAAAAACGTATTAACACAAATGAACAAACACTGAACGAATAAATTTGATCCATGATACAATGCAAATACAAAGTTAAAAAAAATAAGGGATCAATAATTAAAGTAAAAGTATTATACCGCTTTAAAATGCTATACTTTTTCTTCTGTCTGTATATCTTGCGTTTAAGAATACCAAGAAATTTCTTGCATATCAATACAACTATTCTAAAGCTTGGTACCTGTGGGGTGAATATAAGCAATATAACAATAAAATTAGTGCTCGATAAAACTTCGTGTTCTTCATGTACTGATGCCGGAAGTGTATGAGTGGCCGTTCGTGTCATTGGCGGTATGAACATACCGTATGAAACTTTCAACGCGTTGGTTTTTATTATCAACGCGCTGGTTTTTATTTTAAACGCGTTGGTTTTTATTATCAACGCGTTGGTTTTTACTTTCAACGCGTTGGTTTTTACTTTCAACGCGTTGGTTTCACTTTCAACGCGTTGGTTTTCACTATCAACGCGTTGGTCTTCCTTTTCGACGCGTTGGTTCGTTATTCATACGGTATGAAAAACCAACGCGTTGGTTTTCAATTCCATACCGTAAGTTTTCCACTATGTCTACCAATCAACATCTTTGTTACAAAGTACAATCTTATCAACCGTTCGGACGGACTCCAGATTGTTGTTAAGTTTGGCGGGAAAAAATATTCTCCATTGTTGAAGATACTTACTGACTTGCTACATGGCTACACGTAGAGGAGACCGGGAACGATTTTTAGATCGATTCAAGGAAATGGTGAATTATTGCAGCCGGATTAGCACTTCGGATACAATGGACGATGATACATCAGATATTGTTCGAGGAAGGTACACATGTTTGATATATGTTTATGGTTACTAAAAACTACATGATTATATATTTCTTGATAGTCTGTGTTCTCGTCATGGCATACATTCAAGCAGTACCCACTACAAAGAAAATTAATTAGGTGGAAAACTTCTTCAAAACTTTTTCCGTACAAGCAATTACAAATGTTTTGTAGAAACATTTATTCGACATTTTTCCCATAACCTACAGTTCACATTATTATATAGCGTGTAGGCAAAATAACTGCATTGGCTGAAGTTTGCAAAATATTTTTCCAAAGATAACTAAAATGATAGCAAATTATCAGTTCAGTTCAGTACAATATTAATAATACAGTAACGAATTCATAAAAATTAACATCCAAAATTATTAAATCTAACAGACCGCAATAATTCTGTTCTCGATTTATATTTTAATAATTGTGAATATAAACTTTTGACATAATTGTATTGTTTGGGTTACATACAACATACAATAACAACACAAGATGATGACACTGAGATGACTGACATGTGTAAGAAAAGCTGTATCTAAACACTTAATATTGTATGGAAATAGTTATCTAAAACTCGTCTGACCAACTAGACAAGTCCCTTTGATACATGTTACAACACCACATCAATAAAATAATAACAGGGACGTGTATTTATAAAAATAAAAGAAATATTGTTTTGACGTAAATTTTGATTATCAAAAATCTTTTGCCGGACCTTACCCAGACAAGAAATCATCGTCATCTTGATTTTCGACAACTTATGGTCTTGCTGCTTCTGTATTTAATCTTTGTGCCCTGTTTATCAACATTTGCAGACGGGCTGCGGACGATTCAGCCATATCCATACTTTACCGCCAATATCAAGAAAAATCCGGAGGCTGTACGAATAGTTAGATGACGACTGGATATTTTTAGAAAATACTTTGTAACAAACATTTTGATTGGCCGACAAAAGTACAAAACTTACGGTATGGAATGAAAAACTTACGGTATGGAATTGAAAACCAACGCGTTGGTTTTTCATACCATATGAATTACGAATCAAGGCGTTGAAAGTGAAGACCAACGCGTTGATAGTAAAAAACCAACGCGTTGAAAGTAAAAACCAACGCGTTGAAAGTAAAAACCAACGCGTTGAAAGTAAAAACCAACGCGTTGAAAATTTCACACGGTAAGTTCATAATGCCAAAGACACGAACGGCCACTCATAGGAGTGTCGTGTACATGTTATTATTTTGTACAGGTTATTACTTAGGAGCACTGCTCTTGTTTCCTAATCCCAATTATTGAATCTCTTGTATATTTCGTATTTATGTCTTCACCCTTTTAGCTATGTATTATATCGATTTCTTTAATAAAATATGTTTACAGTACTTGTACAAATAAAATTGTATGAGTAATTACTTGTACAATTTGAGTAGAGAAAAAGATAATAACTTGTATAACTAACTATTTTTGAGTTATATTTTTTCTTCTGTTTTGAATGTTTTATCAAAACAAATCCTTCCTATGGGATTTTTTTGCGACTTGTCGTTTTTTTTCTTTTACTATTTTCTCTTATTTATTTATTTATTTATTTGTTTGTTTATTTTTTCTTTAAATATATCATTCATAGTTTCATGTGTTTGTTTTTCTTTTTCTTTTTTCAAGAGTTTGTTCGTAATGCTTATGAAATGTTAGAAGGTTAAAAACAAACGACGGGTGCAAAGTAACAACATACGATAACATGATACCATGAACAAAATTAGCTATTCAGCTTGTTGCCACGTGAATGCGGACTACCGGTGACAAAGTCGTGAAAAGCAAAAATAAAATAAAATCCTTTCTACCATTTATTTTCAAACATAAACTATGACAAAAAGTTGCATATATTATATCATAATTCTTATATGATTTGCATAGCTATAAATACTTGAATTGGATACATTTTGGTCAATTAATTTTTTCCCCTTGGTTTACACTTCGATAAACCATGTTTCCGAAACTACTTTCGTAACCTTCCTTGTGATCTATTCATGCGCGATCGACATGCATGCGGGAATCTCGGTATTTTCGCAAATTAAGATTGAAAAACAAATAAATAACATTTTTTTCTATCTAAATGCATGTATAACTAAAAAGAAATAATGCATTAAAACCTCGAAAATGTATAAAATTAGAATTTAAAAAAAATTCCACAAAAAATTTCATGAATGATTTAGCGAATTTACGTCATGGAAAAACACGACGTTGTAGGAATAAAAACTTTCAAGCAAAAAATTATTTCGTATCTTGTACGCTTCAAATTCGGATAACATCTCATTAAAATGAGGTTTTTGAGGTAGGTGCTATTTTTTTAGATTCTGTTGCATTTTTCGAACAGTTATGGATTTTAGAAAGTCTTTAGTTGCGACCTGTCAATTTTTCATGACATCTAGAATTACACAATAAGTTCAATCTTTTGTATTTGTTTTTCTGCCTAAATCACTTTGATATGAGTTATTTGTAACCGATCAGTGATATTTTGTATGAAGTTGCAATACTATCAGTACACCTCAGTTTATTGACAATTTCTAGGCACTGTCCACGAAATCATGGTCCAGCAACTTTTAACTAATAAGCAATGAAAAAAAGTTCCTCCAAAGTCTGATGTTACCAACTAAAATAATCATTTTAAAGTGTAATTTATGGAAAAAAAATATCAGATTAATTGAATTTGTTCTAAGATGGGGCTCATTTTGCCCCTTAAGGTATATAACAACTAATTCATATCTCCATTGCTTTCTATGTTAAATTCTGCTATTTCAAGCATTAATGGCTACTTTGTCTTAAGTTTAGATAAAGTGGCAGTTATTATTTCATGTCAAAACTACCTTATTCTGACTTGTGCCGAAAAAATAACATACCTTTAATTGCATATTAGAGCGTACTGGTTCCCGGAAGTTTGATAGTAAAAAAAACAGAAACTTCTGATCTGAACAACAGGACAAATGTGCCTCCTATCAAAATTTCATATACTTCTTTATTATTCAAATAAATCTTTCAACAAGGGTTCTGCAGTGATCCCAAGTCCCCATGCTTTCATTGGATACAAAAACTACCCAAATATACCCGCTATTGACAAAGATACAGCTATGCGTAGGAACTATTTTGTTTAAAATTTGTACTACTTTCTATAAAGTATAAAAGGAGAAAACAAATATTTGTGATGTTCATAGTTCATGTAGTACGAAGAAGTAGATTTTAGAAGTAATTCCAAACAATCAAAGCTAGTATATAGACAGGATACAAGTTAACATAAAAAAAGCATTATACATAGTATCAACAGGTCAAATTAACAAGAAAGTACGAGTTGAGAGTACTCGTAGTTACTTGCAGCTAGTTAAAAGCCAAAACAAATAATAATAAAAAAATCATGCATCAGAGACTCAGACATCAGAGACATCAGAGATTGTTTTACCAGTGCGAAAAATGCGTTATAACTATAATAATTTAAACTCCAATTTTAGACATTTTATATTGATTATTTCTCAGTATAACAAACATTTAAATCGCATATATTCTTAAATGACAAAATCGCGATAATGAATGCACAGAACAATTTCTGAATTTAGATTATTCAAAATGCAAGACATGAAGAATGAACCAAGGGTAATTGATTATTTTGTTTGAATTATTCGAAAAACTAACAGTTTTCTTATCCAAGGTATTGATTTCCATAGTCGAATTTGGCACAACATTTTGGAAGTTTAGGTCCTCAGTGCTTTTCAACTTTATACTTGTTTGGTTTGATTTTTAATCTGAGCATCACTAATGATTTTTATGTAGACGGAACGCACGTCTGGCGTATCAAATTATAAGCCTGCTACCTTTGATAACTGTTGAATATCTCAGATGGTGTTTATCAATCATTACTAAATTTGGATTGACCTGGACATATTTTCTTTTCGAAAATACAATGAAATGTATACAAATGTGTACGATATGCACAACCTTCGCGAGTATGGACCGATTCTCAGGTTGTTTGGCTTATATATATACTCCATACTAAAATTTACGATAAAAGAGACGACTTTTCATTCCCTATTGTTAATTTTCCTTTTTTAGACGGCGATGTTCCTTTGGCTCCATCATACGGTGTTTATATATCCCAACTCGTTCGTTATGCCCGTGTGTGTAGTGATGTCATAAATTTTAACGAACGTAATCAATGCATCACTGGTAAATTATTAAGTCAGGGATTTCGTTACCATAAATTACGTAAAACTTTTACTAAATTCTTTCATAGATACAAAGATTTGATTAGTAAATTTGGCTGTACCTGTAGAAAACTGATTAAAATTGGTATTTCACATCCTAAATTTTACGGTAATATTGTACTTAAAGCGCGAAAATCACTATGTGATCCGTGTACACTCATCGAACATTTAAACAAACTTATTAGTAAAGGTTATCTTACCAATGTTGTAATTAGATCTTTGAATATAGTTTACATTGGCACTAATATCGATTTTGTCATCAGCAAATTAAAACATAACTAAATTTGTATTCTTTTCAAACGGGATGTATAAAGACACACCCACGTTCATTTTGATCTATAAAGAGGTTAAACTCCTAACTATCTTACTGTCTGTCGATACATTTATTTTTGGCATTGCACAAGTCATGTCTTTTTTGACTGTCCATGACGTTAAAATACTAAATCCCTGGGATGTGTTTTAGTTGATTTTTGTCTCTGATGCATGATTTTTTATTATTAATTGTTTTGGCTTTTAACTAGCTGTCAGTAACTGCGAGTACTCTCAAATCGTACTTTCTTGTTTATTTGACCTGATGATACTAATTGTAATGATTTTTGTTATTTAATGTTATTTAGGGTTATATCTGGTCTATATACCAGCTTTGATAAGTGTTTGGTATTACTATAAATTTTCACCTCGTACTATGAACATCAATATTATTTATTTTTTAAAAATATTTCCTTTCTCTATTGGAACTGTACACGTATACATAACAACAAAATTATTTTCATTTACCTGTTTTTAAAGTTATTGCAAATGGCTGATATTTTTGTTCGAGCATATTGTTTTTCTTAATTTGTTTAACATTTCATACCGATATAACATGTTACTTTTATTATTCTTCCCTTAGTGTATTTATTTTGTATTTACATTGTATCATAGGTCAAATTTATTTGTTCAGTGTATGTTCCCTGGTGTTAATATGTCCTTTGATTGAGTTCAGCAATTTCAGTTGATATTTTATGGTGTGTCTTTCTATGTTGTGATATTACACAATTGTTTCAGAAAAAGGGTGAGGGTTTGGTATCATTAAAACGTTTAAACCCGCTGCATTTGTTTGCACCTGTCCTAAGTCAGGAATCTGATGTTCAGTAGTTGTCGTTTGTTGATGTGGTTCATAAGTGTTTCTCGTTTTTTATATAGATTAGACCGTTGTTTTTCCCGTTTGAATGGTTTTACACTAGTAATTTTTGAGGCCCTTTATAGCTACTGTTCGGTGTGAGCCAAGGTTCCGTGTTGAAGACCGTACTTTGACCTATAATGGTTTACTTTTTTAAATTTTGACCTTGATGGAGAGTTGTCTCATTGGCACTCATATCACATCTTCTTATATCTATATAGAGTGTTTATTGCTTAGAACAAGGCTTCTTTGTTAATATTTGGATAAAGTTATCATAACCGTTCGCCAAATATTAGGTGCTACCTTGAAGAAGTTGAAAAGAAAATTGCAAGTAAAATAAAGTCACGGTGTCATGAACGACATATAGTGATCCTTATATGTTACATCGGTGCCTGATAGTCCAGCAGCAGATGTATCGACCCTGTATTAAAACTCTGTTTTGATTGAAAAAAATTACGAGACGTTCTTTTAAATAATCCAGGTTCATCAACTTTCTACGCAGATGCTGATGACGTTTTATGAAGTCCAAGTAGTACAATAATTGTAGCTGCAAGCTGTATAATCACGAATTAGTAGGGGAATGCATTTCACAAAAGCATGTGAAGTTGGTATATTGCTACTCAGGTTGATGAAATTGGTCATTTCAAAATAAAAAAAAATCGTTTTGTTTGTTATAAATAAATGTACTGAAATGACCGCTTTTTTCAAATTTAAGACATTTGTCTAAACGTAAGTCCACAAAAATGTTGTCAATAAGAAACTGCTGCATACTAATCACTCGTTTGTCAATGGGGCATGTTTCACCTTTATTTTTTATTTGAACGGAATATGCCTTATGGTTTCCATAGTTAATACATTTCTAGCGTATGCTATCATTCTCATATTGCAAAGCATTGTTGATTAAAACTTTTTAAACTGCAGCTGTGATATTTGCACAATGAATTTGCATTGATCGTATACTCATATGTGATACAGTCACTGACCGTTTACTGCTTTGTCTGTGACTTTGACAATTACTTCCGTAGAGTTTTATTCATGACGTAAAGTTTAAAGTTTTAACCCTATAGGAAAAAATGAGTTTTTTAATTCTAAACTTTTCCTTGAGAACAGTAATAGGAGTTACAGTATATATAAAAAAATAACCATACATTGTCTTGACATATAAATTTAATTTGTGCTCGGCTCATAATTTGTAGAATAGCTCAGCACTGCCTCGCTTTCTACCCGTTTCTTAGCCTTGTACGCATAAAATGTATGTTTCGAGACAATGTATGATCATTTAATATAAGACAGTTTTTCAATTTCACATGAAGATTTGTAGTTTACAGGATTGACAAATCTTAAGTTTTGATATACTATATTTGAGATGAAGATATAAATTTGAAATCACACAGGATATCTAGTTTGTTAGAATCCACATCAAGTTAATACCACTACGCAACTAAACAGTTTCACAGCATTCCTGAAAAAAAAACCTTTTTCAATGCAGAAATATTTTCTTCAATCTAATGGACAATGCATTAGTAAAACTTGCAGATCAGCCAACAATGTACTTTATAGAATGGAAATGTAGGTTGCTAACACATGTCGGTATCCAATACAAACACAGCAGATCCAAAGCAATTTTTATTGAAATGAAGAAGGACTTATGATTCACCAAAATATTATCCTTGTCAAGTGTTTATTTTTTTAAGACGAGATTTCCTGATTGTACATTTATTCTTAATGCTTTTACAAAACATCTTTATTATTTCTATTAACATGCAAAGACAATATTATTTGAAAAGATGTATAACATACCTAAACTAAAATTCCCGTTCTTATGTTCAATTGGTAGTTAGAAAATTACGGTTCCGATTAAAAAATAATCTAATATGGATCTTTTAGCATTTAGCTTCAAATAGTTTGCATATTTACGCATCAGGGACTTTATGTTTGAGCTATTCTGTTGACAGCGAATCAACAATTCCTCTTACAACGACTATCGTATCAAATTCAGAAAGGGAACAAGAGAATACTTTAAAACATCAGCAGACAGGAAATAAACAAATGTCAAGAAAATTTTGAAGACATTATGTATGAAACAAAGTATACTGTTGAAAATTATATATGTTGAAACACAATGTGTATTTGTTATTTTTGTATCGAATAATAAATGCATTTCCCCGTATTTTGTTTTACTGAATTTAATAAACATTATAAGCTGTTTTTCTAAACAAACATACGTAAAACTTTAAATTGTAGTGATTTTATTTTATATTCAGCCTCAGTTGAATAATACTAAAATATTGCAGGTACATTATTGATATTTCTAGTATTACTATTAAATATATATTATACCGACTGGTTGTCAGACTTAAGTCTGATCCATTTGTCATTTTGAACAATAAGATATATTAAATCTAAAAACCAAATTGTACTGCAACCAGATCGAAATCACAACTTATATGCAGATTATAAAAGTAAGATATCAAAACTTTTAAATTGCGTTTTAACTTGAAATAAGTTTTAAAGCAAATATTCATATATTCATCATACAGTCCTTGGATGGTGTAAATTTCAAACTAACACCATACACCAATACACTATCACCATACACCATTACACTATACATCCCGTGTCATTACATCATACTTTTTACACCTTAGCACCATACACCTTACACATTATATCTACACCATCCGAAATTACCAATAATGCAATTTAATTTCGTTAAAGTCTGATGTATTTAGCAATGAGATAATTTGTACTAACTCATTTTATATAGCATCAACCATGTTTTTATTATTATTAGTGATTTTTTTTGGAAAATGAATATTTAGTTTAAAACAAAATTAATGATTTTTCAAAGGGAGCAAAAGAAAAAAAACCAACACATCAAACAGTATCCACCACAAACTTACAAATACAGCGAATAGCCTAACAACGCCAAAGTATGCGTTCTAGTAAAAAGTAAAATATAATGTGCATGCATTGTTTGCTTAACTTCTTTAGTTTGTATTATGAGATAGTATAACTTATGAAAAAGAACTTTTTGTGCTTCTTTGTTACATATTTGTTTGTTTTTATAGGGATCAAGATTTTAACACAATGTTGACTGGTGTACCCCTATTTTTGACAATTTTACATTTGGTGTTTGTTTTGTTGAAACAGCGTTGTCAATATGATGGAAATCGATGCAACTGGCAGAGAAAAGAGAGGTTTAGCTGGATATAAATTCAGGTTAAATCCACAGTTTTCTACATAAAAAATGTCAGTACCATAACAGGAATATGATAGTTGTTGTTCATTCGTTTGCTGTGCTTGAGTATTGGATTTTTCCATTTTATTATAGACTTTACAATTTTGATTTCCTCGGAGTTCAGTATTTTTGTGATTTTACTTCTTTGTATAAAACATGTTACTATACGCACTAACCTGACGAAAAATAGACGTTTCAGAAAGTTCACGCCTTAGCTCGAGAAACTTATGTCCAGCTAAGTAGGCTGTGATTTTGTTTTTTGCAGCACAACATAACACCCCACGTTTGTTTGTCAAATCTGCTTTACTTAATGTAAAATTTTAACGATAAACAATTACTTTTTGGGAAACATGTGCAACCTGCACCTGGGTCGCAATTCCGAACGTTTTGAATTGGAAAAATCTGTAGCTCTATGGTCCACAAAAAGTAAATAAATAACATACGGTTCCGCAGCTAATAGAACAGATACTCAAAGTTGTCAATAGATCTTTCAGGTAGACTATTATGTTGCAGTAGACAAAAAACAACATTGTTTCTGTGTCATTTGTCTTTCTTTTTTCTTTTTTTGAGAAAACATGAATTTAAGTAAATTAACTGGTCGAGCTGATTCTTAATACTCGATGCAAAGCTATTTGAAACTCATAGACCAAATACAAACTAAGAAGAAATGAAATGCTCATAATTTAAAAATTCTATGGGAAGAACGATGCTTCTTTCCGGGTACTCCGACTTCCCCCACCAATGAAAATTTACCGCCATTAAAATAGCACAAAAGGGCTGTAATTGGCGTTTAAAACCAACCAATCAATCAATCTTGAAAATATTTTCCGGTAAAGAGTATAATATAACAAACAAATTCATTAAAACTATATTTACTCATTTTTTAAAGCTAGGTTTGAAGTACTGGCCTCTAGGCTGATTAAACCACCGGGGAATAAAAGCCCACCAACAGAGGTATCGTACCTTACCAGGAAATATTTTAATAAACTCGTTGTAGGGGATAATATTAACTTCCTTTAGTTAATGTCCTGGTATTATGGCAGGGTAAGGGGTATTTAAATGATGACAAATGGCAAAGCAGAATATCAACACAGGAATTTCACCTTAAACACGCTTATACGTGAAACTCACGTGAAATATGATCATATGAAACTCACGTAAATTTCTCGTCAAAATCACATGAATTTTGTTCGTTAGAATTTTCACATGAGTTTTTAAAATTTAGATATTCAAATCACTACAAACCAGTAAAAGTCTGAAATGGCCTATATCTGTACTGATTTTTACTCGACCAGTCAGAATTGGTCTGAAATTTGCTTGATAATACTCGACTGTAGTCTGAACCTGCTCGACCAGTACTTAACCATTTTATACGTGTCTGAACCATGCACGACGTAGTCTGAACCATGCTCGACCTAGTCTGAACCATACTCGACCAAGTCTTAAACAACCTAGACCTATATTTTGTTATGTTTGTATCTATCTATTGTATTTCATCAATTTAGGAACTGTTTTTAACAACAGCTATTATGTCTAGTTGATAACGCAGTGAACATTTATTTTTTTTTATTAGTGTATGTATAAAATAACAAATAAAGCAACTTAATAAATTTAAAAGATTGCACCTCTGTTATTTAAAACCAAGAATTTAATATAATCATGATAATAAAAGTTCCATAGCAATTCTTGATAACCTTTTAAATAAGGAAATGTGTTCCAACATGTCCAAATTGCAGTAAAATGTTATTTCAATTAAAGCTGAATAATTTTCTGTCAAAATTAAAGACATGGCATATATGAAGCAATTTAGTATGGTTTAATTACCTCAGTACATATGTGTTTTACTGGTAAAACGAAAGATCTGTTTTTCTTAAACTAGTGTATTACCTGTCTAGTGAATTCAAAAGGCCTTGCGATTTAAGATAAACAGGATGTTGCAATTTTGAATGAATGTTATTTAGAATTTAATACCTCTGACCGGGTGTGATCTTTTTAATGAGTTTGCCCCAAGCAGGAGGTATTACTTTATACTTCACAACTAATCACAAGAACAGTTTTGTAAGTTTCTTTAATTTTTTTTTATACCTTTTTGATATATATATTCATAATAAATTATATCCCAAATTATGATAGTACATATATTTCTAATATAAGGTTGAACAATTTCTGTGATATTGTTGTTGTTACCCCATTAAAAAGATAATTATATAACTATTGTATGTAACCATGAAACATTTGTAGTTTTTATTTAGGAATTAATGAAATTCAAATTTAAAAAATCCATGCCAAGCAAGAATCATATAAATAAGGTTTTATTACCCCCAGTATAGGTGTGATTTTTAGGTAAAAGAAAATCTCTTTTTTAACAAAACTCTTAAACTTGAAAATAAATATAAATACATTATTATATAAGATAATCTGATTTAACTATCTCTATTTGATAATTCTGAGAATCATGTAAGGATGTAAAAATCTGTTTCTATGTATATCTTTATTTGATTGTGGCTGTTGCCATGTCAGTTAAAAAGCAATTTATTTTAACAGTTAAAATTAAAAAAAAGTAGAGGTTATTTGGTTACGACTGGTCAAATATTGTTTTAGACCTTTGGTCGGGTATGGTTTAGACTGAAATAATAGGTCAAGTTCAGGTTGATAATGGGTAAAGACTGTTTCAAACTGGTCGAGTAACAGTTTACACAATTTTCAATGGCAAAGATAAAGGTCAAGCTAGGTTCACACTGCCGATCAGATAAACTCGAGGATCCCGATTGTCGAAATGTCCACGACCAAGCGTAATCAAATTCTTGATCGGGCTTGTTTACGACTTCTACCCGACTGATATCCGGCTGTACTTCTAATGAGTTTTTGACACTCCAAAAGTAATTCTACTATTTTCGAAGGCCGCATTTAAACAATTTATGACTTGGTTTTTACAATGCTTTACTTAATCAGGGTTATATCTGGTATATATACCAGCTTTAACAACTGTTTTTTTCTTTTACTATAAATTTTCACTTCTTCGTACTATGAACATGATGAACATCAAAATTATTTATTTTTAAAAAAAAATTCCTTTCTTTATTTGAACTGTACATGTATACCTAACAACAAAATTATTTTCATTTATCTGTGCATAATTTATTGCAAATGACAGTTTTTTGTTGAAACTTATTTTTTGTTTTTTCTGAAATTGTTTCACAATTCACTGCGGTATAATTCTTTAATTATTCATCCCTTATTTAATGTTTTCATATTTACATTGTATCATATATAGATCAGATTAATTCGTTCAGGGTATGTTTTTATATGTCTTTTGATTGAGTTAAGCTATTTCAATTGATATTTTATAATGTGTCTTTCTATGTTGTGATGTTACACTATTATTTCAGATAAGTGAAGGTTTGGTACCATTAAAAAATTTAAACCATCTGCATTTATTTGCACCTGTCTAGTTGTAAGTCTATTGATGTAGTTATTTCTAGTTGTAACCAATAACAACCACATGTTTAGTAATCATGGTAACCATAACAATATCAATTTCATTCCAGATGTTGTTATCAATGGATATTTTCCAGTGACACCCCAACATATTTGTTTTAAGTGCTTCAAATGTTCAAAATAAATTTACCTTTATTAACCTTGACCTTTTAAGACCATGATGTGTTACCATCGAGTAGGTCTATATTGCTAGATCTTTTCTTGACTTTATTGTTTTTCCATGATGCCAGCGGTGAGTTTTATTGTGTTTTTTCTTCTCCTTTATTTCCTTTTTTAAAAAGTATTATATATTTGTTTTATTATCAAATAGAACAATTACGTACGATTTGAACACTGTTAAAACAAGACATATTTGTTATTTACTACCAATAATTTGCTTAAGTAGTTTTAACACTTCATCAAAAGGCAAACAGTTACTCTGATGTCGTTTCATAAAGTTTGTTTCTCTCAGTAAATTATGGAGTTAGGATACCAAAGTGTTTGCCTAATAATTTAAGGGCCAGTTACAGTAAATAAGCTATGTCGCAGATTCAGTAAAATTTTGCATACCACTCTGGCTCGATGAACTACAACTGAAAATAGACAAAATAATGCATTTATCTCATTTATTATTTGAAGTATTACTGATTGCATTCTTTCAATATGGATGAACATTTGTATAGAAAGCACATAAAATCGGCAAAAAAACTTCTTAAATTTGTCTCTGATTCTAGTCAATAAATCTTTTAAAAACACTGTTGTGAATACAAAAATTTCCGTTTTAACGATGCAAAATAAAGATAGGGTGACCAATTCGTTTTTACGGTATACATCATTCAAAGTTGTGTTTTTGTGAAAATATCCCATTAAACGTCAAAATAGTCGTAACGTCAACGCGTTACAGACAGATTTTTGACGTTGTTTACTACCAATTAATTATTATTATTATAAAAAACGAAGTCGGTTACCATATGATTTTTTTTATATCACCAAAACAGAATTTAAGTGCCAACAACATACAGCCAAGGTTATATGCAAAGTTTTAGAAAAATCTGCGACATAGCCCATTTACTGTTCCTTGACATTAAGGTGTATTCTTATGTCATGGCTAGTAGGCAATATGGTAATTTAGGTTTAACTTTGTTCGTCTGTACATTCATACGTACGTCCCCACTCAGGTTTCTTTAAGATTGCCTCAACCAAATGTTCTGAATCTTAGTTATGATACATATTTCTTATTACCAACTAACACAGAGTCAGTTTGAATTTGGTTGTTGTCACTTTCAGTGTTCATTAGTTCTGTCCATTTATGAATATAACGATTAAAATGCTTCACAGTGGTGAAGTTGAAATCATCTGTTGGAAAATTCTACGAACGCCATCACCATGATAACGAGTTGGGTGACCGTTATGGAATATCCGTTTCACAGAGGATTGCGGATATCTTCTTCTTCTTCTTCTGAATACGGGAGAGTAGACTCCTAGGTAGAAGTGTAAGACTTCCAGGAACTTGTGTGATGTGTACATATGCACTTATTTAATATTAATTTAATAAAGAAAACTAGTTTACAATCATATATATATTATGTTCAGTGGCACGGTAGTTTAATAAGTTGTTGTGGGTCCTTCAAATGTTACAGTGGATATGCCTCTTTTGAAGGATTTCAGTGTGTCAGACATACCTATTGCTTCAAGTAGAGGTTTTTGTTAATATGTCTTTTGATTTTGTTAACCCATTTCAATTGATATTTCATAGTGTGTCTTTCTATGTTGTGATGTTACACTATTGTTTCAAATAAGGGTGAAGGTTTGTACCTACTAAAACGTTTAAACCCGCTGCATTTGTGTGTACCTGTCCTGAGTCAGGAACCTGATG
Organism: Mytilus californianus; assembly: GCF_021869535.1. Lineage (NCBI taxonomy): Eukaryota > Metazoa > Mollusca > Bivalvia > Mytilida > Mytilidae > Mytilus > Mytilus californianus. The sequence goes on along the minus strand of NW_026262669.1, from coordinate 3,153,365 downwards.
TTTAGTGGTTGTCGTTTGTTGATGTGGTTCATACATGTTTCACGTTTCTTGTTTTATATAGATTAGACCGTGGGTTTTCCCGTTTGAATGGGTTTACATTAGTATTATTTGCGGCCCTTGCTAGCTTGCTGCTTGGTGTGAGCCAAGGCGCCGTTTTGTACCCACTTTGATCTTTAATGGTTTACTTTTATAAATTGTGACTTGGATGGAGAGTTGTCTCATTGGCACTCATACCACATCTTCTTATATTTATTTAGTTCAATCGAATTACCAAAAATATGATAAATACAGCGATCTAAGTATTAACCACAACCTTACATATGTGTATTTTTACTGTATGTACTTAACTCGACCGTCTGTAATAATGTCACCAACATACACACATGGAACATGTAAAATGAACTTTTTTTACAATGCCGATCTTTAAATTGCATTACTTGAATGTACCCTTTCACAGATATTGCCAGATAATAAGACACATACCCATTTTCTTACTTTATTAGTTCAGTAAACATAAATGTATTGTATTTACATTATAAGTTATATTCTTTATGTTGATCAAAATATACATTGAAAATAGATGATAATCAGGAAACAATCACAAGTATAATAAATTTCATTTTTGCACTGTCAAAATCGGAATGTTTACTGTAAAATTTGAAATCAAATGACTTTCATTAATTATTTCTAGCAATTCGATGACTAATTTGAATAGACAACTACCCTCAAATAATAAAAATATGAAACTACCAGACATGTGTTTCCTTCATTACAACTGAGCTGATATTATGAAAGAAGAAACAAAACATTTGGTCCGGATCCAGCTGTATAATAAGGACCATAACAACACAGTTAATGATAATTGAAAAAGTCTATTCCTTGAATCGGAGTCAAGTCTGACGTCATACTAAAGGCAATCCAAATCGACATTACACTTTTTGTTTTTAAATCCGTGGGAAGGACTTACAGCAGCGATGTCCATCCGTTTTTGCTTTTTATTTCGATCTTAATAAAAAATAATGAAGATTCCATGTGTTCATATGTATGTAGTTATCGAGAATATAAGACCTGTGTTGGTCAATGAATTATTGAACATGTTGAACATCTTCATCAGCATTTTTGCAAGATATAAGCCGTCAATATAAAATTAAAAGCAATTATATGAATCATTTTTTGGGACGAAATTATCTTACCATGTTACAAAAAAAAATCTTATAAGTTTCATACCTTTTTTAATCCGTCTATACCGTGAATTTGTCTACTTTGATTATCTTGCTTATAACCTGAATACATTAGAGGCCCACAAGCATATCCTTAAAGCCTTACGTGAATAGAGTGAAGTTTTTCCCCATCATTACAGCTATATGTCGACATACCAAATTTCCACCAGCCTTAGGTTTCATTTAATTCAATTCAATGTATCACTTCGTTTGTACTTACGAACTTTTCGAGTTTTGAAGCATTACTGAAATACCAAAAAAAAATCAAAATATCAAATGTTTTAGTGTCATCTGATTCGAAGAATTCAATTTCATTCAACAACAAGTCACTTTTATTAGGTACGTTAAAGGTACACATTAGGGTTGCAAAAAAGTAATAAAAGAAAAATACCGAATTCTGATGAAAATTCAAAACGAAAAGTAACTTATCAAATAGCAAAATCAAAATCTCATACACATCAAACAAATGAATAACAACTGTCATATCCGTCTTGGTACAGGCATTGTCTTATGAAGAAATATACAACAAATGTTTTTGTGTAAAACCAAATGTTCTCTAACGGTCAACTAACTTCACATGTTTTACATCACAATTAATTTTCTCCTTTTAGGCTCATTGATGTGCCATAACCATGAGCGATCTAGATAAGGTAATATTGTTAAAGTAATATTAATCGGTTTTCAATAGTTGCAACGATGAAGACAAACTAACATTCTTCTTATTAGCTTTTTTCAGTGCCTTGACAAATATGTATATATATATATATCGAATTGAGAGGTTTAAAGAGGGATACTCTTGTTGTGGTAATTTGATACGGTAATAATTGTCATGCGTGAGAAGGCTATTCTCATACTGTAGTGTCTTATGTTTTATAAAATAGAAATTACATACACACTGACTAACTTAAAAAATACTAGGGAAAAAAACATACAACAATTAAATCAACAGATACACACTGAACACATGAAACACAATATGTTTTTGTTTCAATGATATGGTTATTCTAGGATTAGTGAATGTGTCTGTGACTACCACATTCTATATTCAGGACGTTTTCTAGTAATTTAAAATACTAAATAATGTTAGACATCTAATTGCATATAATATTACCGAGAGTTTCATATATGAAAACAAGGAGAAAACCGAAAAAGGAAGACCACCCATTACGTTTACTCTGTGATAATGATAACAAATAAATATCAACTGCAATTACAATATGCGTTGTTGTATTGTTGGTTTTAATATAAAAAAGAAGATGTGATATGATTGCCAATGAAGCAATTCTCCAAAAGAGACCAAATGACACAGAAATTAACAACTATAGATCACCGTACGGCCTGCAACAATGATCAAAGCCCATACAACATAGTCAACTATAAAAGGCCCCGAAATGACAAATGTAAAACAATTCAAACGAGAAAGCTAACACAATGTTAATAAATGAACAAAAACAAATATGTAACCCATCAACAAACGACAACCACTGAATTACAGGCTCCTGACTTCGGACATACACATACCCACAGAACTCTACCCATAACCTGGGTCAGTGGTGTAACAGTACAACATAAGAACGAACTATCAAAATCAGTTGAAAAAGGCTTAACTCATCAGATAGATAAAAATACACCGAACAAAAACACAGAATGGACTTGGCCGGGTACTACTATATCCCAACAACAAAAAGACACCAAGTACTGATCTGAGAGTACTCGCAGTTACTGACAGCTAGTTCAAAGCCACTAACAATTACTAAAAAAATCATGCATCCACCAACATCCAATGGATTTAGTGTAAAGACGTCATAAACAGTCAGAGAAAAACATGACTTTTATTAGAGCTTATGTTATATCCTTATTTGTATACTATACCGCCTCTAAATATAGCTTACTTATTATTTAATATTTTGAGTACCTTGGCAAAACATTTTAAACTCTATAGTTTCTTTTAATTTTTTCTGCAACCAAATTATGGAAGTTTCTACATTTGCCTTCTTTATTTATCAATATTTCGTAATGTTGTAGAAATACCCTTTTAAAAATTCAAACGCATTTATTTGTTTAGTTTTTTGCTCGGATACATACTATCCTTTGTATACAGTAAAAAGTATCATTGTCAGTAAATCATTAATACTGTAATATGTGTATCGTTAATCTTGTATCCATACAAAACTGATCCAAATGATCCTATTTTAAGTTTTTCGAGTAATAGCTTTATTTTATTCCTAAATGATTTCAAAAATTGGCATGTCAAAAGATAATGTTCATATTCTTCGATGACATTACAGTACTTGCAACCTTAGGCGTTACTGTTTTAGCGATCAATTAGCGGTCATCGATCAGTCACCGATCAGTCAAGTTCGCGTCAAACTCACGTCACCAATCCGTCAGACTTATAGTAAAAGTATTTGACTGATCGGACGGATAGGACCGATCGACCTTTCTGACGGATTACTATTAAAGAATGGCCATTTTCGTTTTAATTTAGGTTATATTTTTTCAAACCCGGACATTTCTAAAACGGTGTTGATCGCGATTTTCAGTGATTTTATTATTTTCCGAAAATGCTCTTGAAAATAACATGAAATGATCATTTATTGAAAATTCCGATGTATTATTTTTAATTATTTTAAAGTATTTTATCTTTATAATCTTAAAATTCTTTAAACAAACTTATCTGGAGGCCATTAAAATAACAAATCACAAATAAAAATAAAAATGCTGCAAATTCTGTTAAAAATAAAAAGTATTGGTAATTTTAAACAACGAGAACAACATAATAGTATATTTTTTCTGATAGTCTTTTAACATAATAAAAAATAATCAATCCTAAGCTATAAAAAGTACAAAAATCCAATGACGGTCAATAATTTCTATTCAAATAAAGGAATTATTGCATTCTATTTCAACAAAAACAAAAGTAACAAAACAAGAGAAATTGGTAATTTTAAACAATGCAAACAACATTTAAGGATATTTTCTATGATCTTCTTTTACTTTTATGAAAAACAAACAATACTAAACTATGAAAAGTACAAACATCTAATGACAGTTACTAATTTCCATTCAAATAAAGAAATTATTGCATTCTTGTTCAACAAAAACAAAAGTTTATGCATATTGATCCTTCAATTATTCACATTTTATTAAAAAACACTTATATAAAGGCATTTATAATGACTGATAGCAATTGACGTTGCATTATTTCTGATATAAAAGTTGAAATATTTGTATTTTTAAGCAATGCGAACATTACATTTAGAATCTTTTCCCTTAAATTCAACATATTTTATGAAATACAACAAATCCTGAACCATAAAAAGTACAAAAAGCCATAGGCGTTCAATAATTTCCTTGAAAAAAAGAGAAATTATTGAATTCTTTATTTAAAAAAAACAAAAGTTTATGCATATTTATCCTTGAATTATTCATATCTTATATAAAAGTACTTATTTGAATGCATTACTTATGACTGATTGCAATTGACGTTGAATTATTTCTGATATAAAAGAAGAAATATTTGCATTTTTAAGCAACACGAACACAAATTTAGTATCTTTTCCCTGAAATTCAGCATTTTTTATGAAAAAAAACCAATCCTGATGTACAAAAAGAACCAAAATCAAATGACGGTTCATAATTTTTATCAAAATAAAGAAATTATTGCATTCTTATCTAACAAAAACAAAAGTTTATGCATATTCATCCTTCAATGATTCACATTGTATACAAAATTACTTATCTAAAGGCATTTATAATGACTGATTCCAATTGAAGTTGCATTATTTCTGATATAAAAGAAGAAATATTTGCATATTTAAGCAATGCGAACAAAAATTTAGTATCTTTTCCCTGAAATTCAGCACATTTTATGAAAAATAACCAATCCTGATGTACAAAATCTACCGAAATCAAATGACGGTTCATTATTTCTATCAATATAAAGAAATTATTGCATTCGAATTCAACACAAAACAAAAGTTTAAGTATTATTCTCCTTACATTATCAAAATTCTTACAAAAAAATCTTATTGGAGGACTTTGAAATAACAAGTTACAAATAACCTTGCATTATTTTTTAACAAAAGAAGAAAAATTGGTAATTTTAATCAATGCGAACAACATTTTAGTATATTTTCTCAGATATTATTTTGATTTTATAAAAAACAACCAATCCTAAACCATAAAATGTACAAAAAGCCGTAGGCAGTCAGTAATTTAAATTGAAAAAGAGGAATTTTGAATTGTTATCAAACAAAAACAAAAGTTTATGTATATTTATCAGTAAATTATTCATATCTTATACAAAAGTACTTATCTAAATGCATTAATTATGACTGATTGCAATTGACGTTGAATTATTTCTGATACAAAAGAAGACATATTTACATTTTCAAGCAAAAGGAACAAAAATTAAGTATCTTTTCCCTGAAATTCAGAATATTTTATGAAAAACAACCAATCTTGATGTACAAAAAGAACCAAAATCAAATGATGGTTCATAATTTCTTTCAAAATAAAGAAATTATTGCATTCTTATCTAACAAAAACAAAAGTTTATGCATATTTATCCTTCAATTATTCACATCTTATATAAAAGTACTTATCTGAATGCATTACTTATGACTGATTGCAATTGACGTTGAATTATTTCTGATACAAAAGAAGACATATTTACATTTTCAAGCAAAAGGAACAAAAATTTAGTATCTTTTCCCTGAAATTCAGAATATTTTATGAAAAACAACCAATCTTGATGTACAAAAAGAACCAAAATCAAATGATGGTTCATAATTTTTATCAAAATTACGAAATTATTGCTTTCTTATCTAACAAAAACAAAAGTTTATGCATATTTATCCTTCAATTATTCATATCTTATATAAAAGTACTTATCTGAATGCATTATTTATGACTGATTGCAATTGACATTGAATTATTTCTGATATAAAAGAAGAAATATTTGCATATTTAAGCAATATGAACAAAAATTTAGTATCTTTTCCCTGAAATTCAGCATATTTTATGAAAAAAAACCAATCCTGATGTACAAAAAGAACCAAAATCAAATGACTGTTCATAATTTCTATCAAAATAAAGAAATATTGCATTCTTATCTAACAAAAACAAAAGTTTATGCATATTTATCCTTCAATGATTCACATTTTATACAAAATTACTTATTTAAAGGCATTTATAATGACTGATTGCAATTGACTTTGCATTTTTTCTGATATAAAAGAAGAAATAATTTCATTTTTAAGCAAAGCGAACAAAAATTTAGTATCTATTCCTTGAAACTCAGCATATTTTATGAAAAACGACCAACCATGATGTACAAAAAGTACCTAAATCAAATGACGGTTCATAATTTCTGTCAAAATAAAGAAATTATTTCATTCGTATTCAACACAAAACAAAAGTTTAAGTATTATTCTCCTTACATTATCAAAATTCTCACATAAAAACAAAATCTTATCGGAGGACTCTAAAATAACTAGTTACAAATAACATTGCATATTTTTTTATCAAGAGAAGAAAAGAAAAATTGGTTATTTTAATCAATGCAAACAACATTTAAGTATATTTTCTCAGATATTATTTTGATTTTATAAAAAACAACCAATCCTGAACCATAAAAAGTACAAAAAACCATAGGCGTTCCAATAATTTCCATTAAAAAAGAGAAATTATTGAATTCTTATTTAATAAAACCAATAGTGTATGTATATTTATCCTCAAATTATTCATATCTTATACAAAAGTACTTATCTGAATGCATTTATTATGACTGATTGCAATTGACGTGCATTATTTCTGATATAAAAGAAGAAATATCTTTTTTCTGAAATTCATCATATTTTATGAAAAACGACCAATCCTGATGTACAAAAAGTACGAAATAATGAAATGATTGCATCTTTAATCAACACAAATTAAAGTTTAAGTATTTTAGTACTTATTTTTTTTCAAATTCTATGAAAGAAACTTTTCTTGAGGCCTTTTAAATGACTAATCAGAAATAACATTGCATTATATGTTATCAGAAGAAGAAATATTGGTAATCTAGAACACAAATTAAAACAACACTCTAAATTAATTAATCCAAACAAAGCTGTATGTATCTTTACTGTTCTACTATTTTTATTTCCATCATCTAACGACAACTAATAGAGTACTTATTTTAAATGATAACATTTTATCGCATTTTAGTGGTACATAATTTAAAACGAGTAAAGGTGTCTTCGTAGAGGTCCGCGTTTATCGACTGTAAATACTGTGGGATTCGTTTTTCATAAGAATTTTAATTAAATACGTATCCGTCCGATCCGTGCATACAATTAATTTACTGATCGATCGCTGACCGTTGTCACGGTAACTCTCACATAGCCTATTTGACGTATCTGACGGATTCTATGGGTCATCGATCACCGATCAGTCATCGATCAGTCAAACATCCGTCACCGATCATTCACCGATCAGTCAAATTCACGTCAAACAGTAACGCCTAAGGTTGCAAGTACTGTACATATATTACATAGCGGAGTTTCAGTTATTTTCCAAGAGAAAAGTAATTGTTTGGTTGGGAAAATGTTATACAGAAATTTCAATCTTAACATTTTCAATTTATTATCTTGTATATAGTTAAAGATAAAGTACAGCATTTGTTGTCTTTTGCTTGTGTTGTTTTCTAAATCAACATGTTGTCCCATTTTTGAAATCCTTTTGCTTTTTCATAATTTCTATTAAGGAGGGAAATGTAAATATTTTTTGAGAAAATGTTTTTGATTAATAACATTTTTCCTGTTCTATCTTTGAATTTAAATTCGAAGTCAACTTTTGTTTTAATTGATGCTTCTTTAGTTAGCTCATGCTTTCATCAATTTAGAATATTCCGAAAACCAATTACCATGGCAAGATAGTTTATCTAAAATTATATTTTGATTAAATTTTCCTTTTTTATCAATTATGTCATTTACAAATAAAACTTTTCTGTTTATCCAGTTTTTGAAAATGAGAAATATTTCGTTTAATTTGATATTTTTAATGCACCACTTACGTTGCTGTCTTATCTGTTTGTTTGATAGTTGATCTGAATTTTTTTTCAACTTTTGAATTTATCCATGATATGATTATTTTTAAGTAAAATTGTGGAATTAATTCTTTTATTTTATTGATATTGTCAAAGATCTTTTTAAATATAAAGAATTCTTGTTCAAATTTATCAAAGTACAATTTTGGTAAGACTTTCCAATTGGATAGTTGGTCTTCGTTATCAATGAGCTTTTTTACCCAATTAATATTTATTGCTTCTAGATATATATCTATGTCTTTCATTTTAAGCCAGCCAGGACGGTAATTATTTACTTATATATACTATATGTTATTTATTCAAAGTTTGCTAGGTATTCTTTATTAATTTTGGTTACTGTTGCTACATAAGTGATATTCGGTAGGGTTAATGATTTAATATTCAAGAGTTATCTTACCTTAAATAATTATTTTAATTCCAGTTTTTAATTATTTTTTCAGATTTTTCGTTTTGTCGTTGCAATTTTAATTGTTTACACTAATTTTAAATAAGTCCAAAGTATATTCCCAAAACTTTTATCGGTTCTTGTGTCCACTCAATGTTTTCAACTTTATCTTTAGAGGACTTTAAATTGCGGAGCCATATTCCCTCTGTTTTATTTCGATTAAGCTTTAAGCCTGAAAGTGATCCAAAAATTTCGATACTATCAGAAGTTAATGAAACTTCTTGTTTTGAATTTAGGAATAAAGTTGTGTCATTTGTAAGCTGGCCTAACTTTAATGTATGGGTTGTGTTATCTAGTTTTATTTGAAAACCTTAACATTTGTTATCTCGTCTTAATCTACCTGCTAAAATTTCAACAGCAATAACGAAAATTATAGAACACGTCGGACACCCTTGACTGATCCGGCACTCAATTATTTAATATGCAACCCTTTATATCTATGTATAAAGTATTTATTCACCTCAGTAGGATTTCTGAAAGCCAAATTTCTTTAAAGAACAATACATAAATTCACATTCTAGCGAGCTCGAGTCAACTGCCTTTGTGAAATTTACTTTCATGTGTAATTGGTTGGTTATTTATTTTTGTATTTTCAATATAATGTTTAATATCTCTAGATTTTGGCTTAGTTGACTTATATAAATTTACAAAATAATTTCTTCCCGTTTCTAATACTTTGGTCTTTGGTTATTTCCAATTTACTGTCCCTAATATCACATGTATCAGTAATGTTTGTCTAGATTTTTCTAATCCAAAGAAATGCTTTGTATTTTTTAGCCTTCATCTACCCATTTAACTCGAGATCTTATTTGTACCCCATTTATTTTATCTGATTATAGGGGGTTTGTAGCGTTTCTTAGATTTTCTTTATTCAATCTATTATGTTTGGCAAATTTTGTTTCATCAAGGTTATTTTCATGAATTTTATTCAAAAGATTTAGTTCATGTTCTAATTTTTCAATTTCATCTCTTTTATGTTTAGCTTTTAATTTACATTGTAAAATAGTTTTCTCTCTTACCTTTATTTCAAACAGATCCCACACACTTGCTTAGCCTTTTCTGTTTCTTAATTTTTTATATTGATCTATTAAAGTATTTATTTTTATTGTGTATGATTCGTCGTTAAGAATACTATGGTTTAATTTGAAATGTCCCTTTCCTTTCTTTCCTTGACAATGATTAGTTTGAAGTGAAGTCGCTAAGTGGTCAATATATTAAATTGTATTTTAGCGGGTCTTTAATCAGTGTTGAGTACTCTTGGTCTCACATTATTACTGATTAGAAAATAGTCAGTTTTACTAGTTATTTCATATTTTTTTCTCCAGGTATATTGCGTTTTCTTTGGATTTATTGCTCTCCAATCAACAACTTTCCTTTATCAAAGTATTCAGCCCATTCTTTTTTTTTTCTGATTTGTTGATGATTTTTCGATTACATTTCTAGCTTTTATATTAAGAATTACATTCATATCACAATAATTATACCAGGACTATATTCTTCATACTCTGTAAGCATGGCGAGTTGCTAGTCTAAATACATGTACACACATATATTTAATTTCATATTGACCGACTTAAATAGGTTTCAACCTGTTTCTATATTTAGAATCGTTGACTGTTAAAATATATTTTCCTTCCCATGTATACTAATTGATTTGCACGAGAATTAACTTTAAATTTATATACCTTTAAAATTGACAGATAATGTGTTTCCTCGGTTTAAGTTTGTTACCCGGATTTGTTTTTCTTTAATCTAATTATGACTATTGACGAGATGATACTACTGTTGCCTTTATCTATATCAAAAAATGAGATTGATACTTAACTAGATCACATTATGTGTCCTGCTATGTGATAAATATACGTGTGAATTCGTATGTATATGCCCATTACTGATATTGGATTTACAATAAACAGGAGTAACTTGGCCGACATTTATTTTGGTTCGCTTCATGTTAAGTATTATTTGGAGTTTGAACATATATGTATAATCGCCAATATAATTGTTTTATACAATGGAGCATTATCTTGATATTAATCCTTACAGGAACTTTATTATGCAGTGTCGAAAAACAAACTTGCAAAAGTTAGGGAATTACTAGGAAGAGGTGCATCAGTTAATTATAAAGACTATCGTGTAAGTTATTATGCAGAATATATAATTGATATTATCCTTGGAGTCAATATTATGTTTATCATGGTAATATTAATGGCAAAAAGTTTAAATTTGTCTTTATATCTATATAATGTCATTGTCCTTGAATATTATGAAACTTTTACAAGACACCTAGTCCCACATACAGCTCTGCGAATGATTATGCATATTTTCATTTCTAACTCCTCGTCGTAAACGCTGTCATCTTAAGTATATATGACCTGACTATCTTGATATCTCTATTGATCTTAAAACATTGTAGTGACGTCAATTCTATTGTTGTACCCGTTCGTTATTTCAGTGATTGGACTATCCTTTACCTGTAAGAAACCATTATGTTACCTTTAACTTCCAATATTTCAAAGAATAGCCCTCATCGTTCTTAAAAATATTGGACAGTTGAAGGTAGCATTATAGTATCTTACAGGTGAATGACAGTTCAATCACTAAGAACAAAACTATTAATTCCGTCATTTTTTTCTTCAAGTGAAAAAAAAAAAAAAAAATACAATCAAAGAACAAATGACAATACAAAAAACATTTTATAAAATTAAAGTCACCTTCCAAAACAATAGTTTTGTCAATCATCATAACCGTTTCTTAAGAAGAAAAAAAAAAAAACACTTTCAAATTGATTTCAACATTCCAAACACTTATATCATAGGCATTTTTCTCATGTTTAGGGTTGTCTCCTTTAGCACTAATTCAATTGGTTGATAATGCTCGTTGTAAATATAAAAATGAAGATGTGGTATGATTGCCAATAATACAACTCTCCATAAGAGACCAAATGACACAGAAATTAACAACTATAGGTCACCGTACGGTTTTCAACAACAAACAAAGTTTATACCGCATAGTCAGCTATAAATGGTCCCGAAATGACAATGTAAAACAGTTAAAACGAAAAAATAAAGGCCTTATTTATGTACAAAAAATGAACGAAAAACAAACATGTAACACAAACAATTGACAACCACTGAATTACAGGCTTCTGAATTCTGTAAATAAACTCATCATAGATACCAGGATTAAATTTTGTAATAACGACGGACGCGTGTTTCGTCTACAAAAGACTCATCAGTGACGGTCGAATCCAAAAAAGTAAAAAAGGCCAAATAACGCACGAAGTTGAAGCGCATTGAGGACCAACAAATCCAAAAAGTTTTGCCAAATACAGCTAAGGTAATCTATTCCTGATGTAGAAAAGCCTTAGTATTTCAAAATTCAAAAGTTTTGTATACAGCTAATTTATAAATATGACCATATCAATGATAATTCATGTCAGCACAGAATTGCTGACTACTGGGCTGGTGGTACCCTCAGGGAATTAATACTCCACCAGCAGTGGCATTGACCCGAGTCTCTTTATTTGTTGCTTTTATGTATTAATTTTTTTAAAAGATTTATATTTTTATCCATCTTTGGTTATCAAAATTGACATCTGGTGTTGCATTTTTAGCTACAATTAAAATGAAAAAAAAATTAAAGTAATGCTTCTAACGAATGATAGATCATGCGGCAATACAAGGTTGCTTAACCTCATCCTAGCTGTGTTCAAACTGCAAATCTAGAACATGCTTCATGAACTAGGGGACTACAATAGTTTTATAAATTTAGGTTTTCGTCCTGAACATGCATAACATTTTTGCCACTGACCGTTAAGCAACAAACAATTATTTGATCAATAAATTTAAGTTTTGGCGTTTGTTTACAAGTTGTTGTATTTTAAGTCTAATATGTAAATATAAATGTGAATATAATGCAACACTTCGCATATGAACGACGATTAATATGGGAAGCAGAATAAAGGAAGACGTTACCGCATGTTATCTGTTAAACAAATCAATCGTATGTCCGATTCTCACTTTGTTCGTAGTGATCGTTTTATGTAAGAAAGACTTTATGTGCAATGGGAAATCGAAAGACAAAATTATGTTCCAGTAACATTGAAAAAAGAGCGACAGAACCTTGAAGAAAAAAAAACAAATGGGGGAAGGGGTCTTCAGGTGTTACCGTTTGAAGAAACAACAGTCATTTGAAAATTCTGATGAACAAAAGAATTAAAAAATGATTGCACGTTGCTATCTCTTCCTTTTTTATTTGAAATAAAATCAACTGCGGTGCACTCGATATGGTTCAACGTGAACCTGTCTTCACATGTTATTTTTGTTTTTTTCATTCACCTAGTAAGAAATAAAACCCCCTGAAGAAACAAATATCTAAAAGGAGATTGTTACATTTTGAAATATAAAATATATATAACTTGCCATTATCATAATTAGCTGCTATTACTATATCCTCTTTTGAATCCACACTGAAATCGAATAAATCTGAAAACACATTTGATTTTAATCCAAAGTTTGAAACAACACAATTACTATTAACGATATCACTTCCTCCGTGGTTTGCATTAAAAAATATACTTTCATCGTCTTTATCCATTTTGAAACACAAAAAGAATGTGAAGGTGTTCACGGAAAATATTAAGAGTAGTCCTTGCGCATGCAAAAATCATGATACGCATACTCTGTATCTTATTCATCATGTAGCAATGCATGTGGTTTACCTTCAGTTGTACTTTTTTTGTCTATTGTTTAATTTGAGCTACTGTTAAAAGGGGCCAATATGTAGGATAAATTTTAATGTAAAGAAAGTTTATACTTTTGCTAATTTACCCCAAAATATTTCGCAACATGCTCCGCTCCGCAGAACAATATTTTTTGCACCCCCCCCCCTTTTTACATTACATCCTGAATCTGCACCTGATTTCTGGTGTTTCTGTGCTAAGAACCCCCCTCCCTATGAGTGGGCTGAAAATTTTATGCATTAATATATGAATGGGGGTAGGTCACATTCCAGCCGCACCATTTTAACCGAAACTGAAGTAATCCCCTCACCCTTTTAATGTTAAATTGATGCGGTTCTCTGGAAGGAAAAACTCTTGAAGTGTAAAAATCTGTTGTTAAATTCCTGAGAGCGTCAAGAGGATGTGTATCACAGAGTGTTTCAGTGTAAGGTCAATATTTTACCGTTGTCCAACTATATTTACCGTATCTGATACGAAATAAAATTTAATTTTGCCGGGCAGACGTGCAATGGCGGAAATATTGACTCTATAAATTGAAATTCACTTAAATAGTCTTCTAATCGCTTCTTGTCGCTAAATAATCTTCTTGTCGCTTATTAGTGAGACCGGATCAGAGGACGTAAATTTCAGAACGAAACGTCGTGCAGGACTGTCGATCCGAACTGTTTTTTTTCGATTTTACCCCCATATACCCAACAACAGATCTTGAAATGAACATATAATAAACTAAGCTGGTCATCACCTCTTTGTGGTATAAAACAGTATTCGTGGATTTCATGTGCAAGAAGAAAACCCAATTTCAATTCTATTCATTTAGTAATATAGATAACAATTTTCACACTTGATGACAATAAATCGTAACAAAAGTTGTTTTTGCTTGCATTTTTTCACCCTTTTGACGTGTTAAACAATGTTTTAAGTAAAATATAAGCCACTAACAGTCCATTCTGTAAATGATTCAATAGGTCTTTGGCCTGCAGCCTCAGACCTGTCAAATATTTTACAGAATGGGCTGTTATCGGTTTATATCCCTTACATATTCTGTCATGTTGTCAGAATCAAATGGATAATCATAACATTGCTTATAGCAACATGAGCAATGTAGACTGTATTCTGTCTCACTATAATGTTTGCTGAGGACATGGTTTGACTTATTTTCTTTAACTATGATTACATATAGCCGCATCCCCATGATCTTTTCTCGATCTTTATACATGTATACCAAGAGAGTATGCTTTGTTTTTTGGAAAAAAGTAAAATCACAAAATTACTGAACTCCGAACAAAAATTCTAAACGGAGAGTTCCTAATCAAATGGCAAAATCTAAAGCCCAAACACATCAAACAAATGGACAACAACTGTCATAATCCTTAGGAAAGGTTCCTTTCCAATGTTTGATATTGTCACTTATATATTGTATATTAAAAGACGAAGCAGCGGTCAACCGCAATGTGAAAGTTTCAGATCTATTGATCGGTATACCAGTAACAATATTGATGTGAACGCTCTTTGACAGAACAACTTACACACTGTTGTTGCTCTGTATAGTGACGCCGAAAATTGTTCATTATTTCAAAGTCATCATTAATATGTTCGAGTTACAAGCTTTTTAGTTTGATATACATTGTTGAACTGAATGAAGTTTGTATGTTCATCCATTTTACGAATATCGCTCTCCTTGTTTTGGTATTTTATCATATTACATGATTACATTCATTAAACTGATACAGTAATTTGGGTTATACTATTATCTTTATCGTTATTCTTTTCTACCAAATTAAATGTTTGACTCAAAATGACATGTGTCTTATGTCCGTTCTTATCGACAACTGCATGGAAAGATCATGCTGCATTTTTTTGCCAATTAAAATGCACGAGACGGTCAACATTCACCTGCTAATCCACATAAGCACATGGATAAAACGGGAATATGCAAAACATCAACTTTGACATTTTTAAAAACTACTCATTTGTCAAAGTTTGAACGAAGATGGCCAAAGTAAGGTTACTACTGGGGTTTCATGTAAAAGGAGATCATGGTTTGATATTGTCAATAATTATACTATCCGAACAGCAAGCTAGCACCAAAAATGACTAGTGTAATCCATTTTAACGAAAAAACCAATGGTCTAATCTATATAAAAAATCAAAACGAGAAACTTTTATGAAAGACACCAACAAACAATCACTACTAAACATCAGATTCCTGACTTAAGACAGATGCAAACAAATGAAGCGTGGTTTGAACGTTGAACTAGGTAGAAACCTTCACCCTTAACTTAAAATATCAATTGAAATGGCTTAACTCAATCAAAAGACATATTAAAACAAGTGAACATACACTGAACGAATAAACATGATGAATGACACAATGTAAATGCAAAATCAATAAAATAAGGGGTGAATAAATAAAGGCAACAGTAGAATACCGCTGTGAGATGTTAAATAATTTCTGAAAGTCCAACCTAATGTTGAACAAATAACCTTGCCGCCAAATTAAATAATGGACACAGGCAAAGGAAAATAATTTTGTTGTAAGGTATACAGTAAAAATGGAGAACGGACATATGTTTAACAAAATAAACAATTTTGTTGTTCATAGTACGAGAACAGAAGTGAAAATTTACAGTCATACTAAACACTTATCAAAGCTGGTATATTTTAAAAATAGAGAAACGAGATATAACCCTAAATAAGTTAACATTAAAAAACAAAAAGAACATGTCAAATTATTAATGCTTCAGAGACTGAAATCAACTAAAACACATTATGTTTATAAATTACTCAATATGAATAACATTCCATGTGAAACATTTTTTAGTTGGTCTATTTCGTTTTATTGTTTACATTTTGTAACAACAGAATTACCAATAATTGTAAATAAATATATGTAATCAAACTGAATTCCAATGTAAACTTATATATGTTGAAACGAATAGGCTCAAGTATATCATTTCAAATCTGAAATCAAAGCCTTTAACATATCTTAAAATTAGGTCATATGCACTTATCAGAATGATAAACAAAGTAAAACAGAAAATCCCAAGAATAACATAAGTTTTTTAGAAAAGAAAAAAAAAATGTTGATGGTTACGGACAATACACACTAGTTAGTTTTCCTCCATTTTTTCTAAAAACATCATTCTTTTTGTGGATAAAAGGGTAGATAATTCTACAGTAGCTATATATAGTTCATGAAATAAATGTTTTTCTATTATAAGACGCTATCAAAATTGTGCATACAAGAAATATAAAACAAACCTAACCGTCAAATATAACCACATTCATTAAATTAACATTTAAGTGTATTTGAAAAAAAATGTCATATACTAATGTCAAGTACATGCAAGGAAAACTATAAGCTCAAATATTTTATAAAGTTATCTGGTTTCATTTAAATTAGGTTAAATTAGGCCATTTGTTTTCTCGTTTGAATTGTTTTACATTATGTTAGTAAGTATGTTGAAAAGATGGATCTGATATTAGACTGGAAGTAGGAAATGCATTTTTCATTTTCGTGATGGTATTATTTCGCATGATATCTTTGGTATTTTGTTATGGAGCATATATTGTCTGATGTTTGCTTTAAGTTCCATCGTATGATAGTATCCTATCATGTGTTATTGATAATTAATATTATTTTTTTTTTTTATTTCACTTTTATGAATTACAGGGAGCTTCTACTCTTCACAAAGCAGCGGTTTGGGGGAATGTGGAAGTCGCAGATCTCTTGAACAGAAATAGAACTGATGTTAATGCTCCTGACTATGTTGTAAGTTATTAATGCTGTTGAAAAGAAGGGCACTTTTATGCAAAATACCAACAGAGTCTCAAAATATTGCACATTTAAGTTACAGAACGATGATATTCAAAATATTCAAAGCTAAGTTTAAGATTTCCTAAACATATGAAGAGATTAACATGTTTGATGTAAAAAAAGACTCAAAAAAAAAAAAGAATGACACAATTAACAAAAGGTTAAGTTTGCCTGATCGATTTAAAACCCGTTTATTTGTTTATAATTGATAATGTACCAAGAGAAAATGAAAGGAATACAGTTTGGTATCAATCATTTCAGTAGCGACGCACAGAGTATCAAGTTGATACATTCGTCGGGAACTAACCGTTCATTAGAAGTGTATTGACTTAATTCTAAATTGATATAATATGCATTAAATAACTTGTTGTCGTCTAAAGCGATGTCCACTTGTTACATTACAAGGAATATTCATACCCAACATGTTGAAAGGTAAAGATGCATTAATTACTTTTAAAAAGGCAAGAGTAGTTTACCGCTTTTCCAAAGACATAAATCGATTGAGAGAATCCGGGTTACAAACTAAGACCGAGGGCAACACATCAATTATAACATACATATACACAAACTATCAAACTGGTTTAAACTAAAATCATAAAAATGAACTGGGCGATTAATTATCTTTACTTTTACATGCGAATAGAAAATAGCAAAATAGAATCACAATTATAAACGATCAGACACAAAACAATATCCGATCAGAATCACAAATTAGGCTACCTTACTAAATACATGATGACTGGATAAACAAATATCGAGAAACATTTTATACATGTTATATCAATGCAAATTCACACTCAGCAAAACAGTCATATTCGGGAATAGGTCACGTTTGGTACTTAAAATACCAGACGACATAAATATTAAACAACTAAGACGTGGAAAGCATGTCCTTAATTAGTTTAGACAAAGACACATCGTATAGATCAAACAATTTATGATGGTGTCCATAAAATTTACGGAGTGTCATTTTTAATCTTTCCTCCTCATAACTTTGTTAGATTAGTTTATGCGGAAGGAGCACAGTACTGTATGCGAAGTCCGTATTGTGTGAACATGCACGAGCATAGCGTATCAACAGAGATATGTAAACACCATACCAATGGGCAGAGGGTATATTACTGCTGAGAAATGGGAAATTGATAACTGGAAAGTTGAAATCGTCCCGTTTGCAATATATTTTAGTGTAAAGTCGTTTACAATATTGAGGAAGATAGCAAGGTATGAAGCAATCCTTTTAGTATCAGCAGTATCCTGAATTTCAAGTTCACTTTGATATGTGAGATATAAGTAATGGCTGAAATATGGGTTATTCAGTAAATCAAAAGATAAAACACATCAAACGAATGGAAAACAACTGTCATATTCCTGACTAGTTAAAGACATTTTCTTATGTAGAAAATTATGGATTGAACCTGGTTTTTATAGCGCCAAACCTCTAACTTGTATGACAGTAGATCTTTACAATTTTTGAGAATCAACATCTGATTAACACCACTGGTAGAATATATCTCTTCACAACATTTCTGACGGCCATCTTTTACTTTAGATATAATAGTAGTCAGTACTTTAAAGAGATGTTAAGTGGATCATCTTGATGATCCAGCTTTGTATCGTTCTTTATGTGGAGTTTTATGCAGTTTTGGTATCCAGTGAAATGACGGTTAATTTTCTCCGATTTCTTTGATTTTAATTGTTGAGTATTTATCACATTGCTTATAGTGTTAACGTTATGATGACTGTCTTTTAATTTTCCGTACATTTTGTAGCCGTAACTCGATCGATATGGCAGTTGTCCATTCGTTTGATGTGTTTGAGCTTTTTATTTTGCCATTTGATTAGTGACTTTCCGTTTTGAGTTATGAGGAGGACAAATTAAAAATGACATTCCGTAAATTTTACGGACACCATCACGAATTGGTTGATTCCTACGATGTGTCTTTGTCCATACCAACTAAGGACATTTTTACCACGTGTTAGATTGAGGTTTCTCATTACGTCGTCTAATCTTTTAATTACCGAACGTGACCTATTCCCGATTGTGACTGTTTTGCTGAGTGTGATTCGCATTACTATAAGACGTGTCACTGTACTTTTCTATCCAAAATTCATGTATTTAGATTTGATGTTATATTTGTTATTCTCATCAGATTTGGTCAAATGTCTTATCGTTTGTAGTTGTAAATCTTATTTTTTTTCTGTTGTATTCGTGTGTTATGGTAAAGATAATTAATCATCCAGCTCATTTATTAGATTTCAGTTTGGGTCAACTAAATCTATACGATATATTTGGTTTATAGTTTGATTTAGAAGAAACACCGACATAGCTAGATAATACAATTAATTATCTAATTACTACCACTATTTGATATTAATTAGTATTGCAATTTTCATTGTTATTAATAAATGTTATATCAGTATTACAAACCTAATCTTGAATTCTATCCTAATTCTATGCTATTTTTGGGAAATTTTTTGAAATTCAAATGTGACATCACTTTGTGCGTTTATCGATTTGGCTACCTCGGCTGTGAATTTTTATGTGCTGGTTTAGGTTGTTTTATGTATCCGTTTTTATTCTGTAGTTAGTTATCGGTTTTATCATGTATATCTATTATATAGTCATTTTATCAAATTATAAAAATTTACTGTTTGCAAAAGTATGAATTATTCTAAATAATAATGTTGTTCTTATCCCAGGCAGAAAACCCTAGACTTATTGGGCACAACTTTTTGGAACTTTTGGTCCTCAATGCTCTTCTACTTTGTACTTGTTTTGGCTTTCGATTTGTTTTCATCAGAGCGTCACTGGTTAGTCTTGTGTGGACGAAACGCTCGTCTGGCGTATTAAATTTTAAACCTGGTACCTTTTGTTAGCTATTATTCGTGTGTTTCTCTGTATTATATGTTCTTCCATTTATTTGTATTGTAGTCCTGTCATGTAATGTTGTCATTTTAATGTTATATTTAACATTGCCATAAAAGCGGGAGGTTTGGCATGCCACAAAACCAGGTTCAACCCACCATTTTTTTTTATTAAAATGTCCTGTACCAAGTCAGGAAAATGGCCATTGTTATATTATAGTTCGTTTCTGTGTGTGTTACATTTTAATGTTGCGTTTCTGTTGTGTCGTAGTTCTCCTCTTATATTTGACATGTTTGATGTGCCTTTATTTGATTTTTCCTCGGAGTTTACTATTTTTGTGATTTTCTTTTCACTCTTCAGTGTTTATGTATGTCATCTACAAAAAAGTAAAATGCGATGAATCTACTTCTTATCCTTCATTTGGTAACAATTTTCCCCTGATGAAGGGTTGATTGTTACAAGTAAGATATTTTACTTATTGTTAGTAATTGTCAAGTCGAATTATGCTTTTCTGAAGTAAGGTTTCCATTTCCATTTACATTGTGCTGATTATCATTAATATCGATGTGATTGATGACCACAGTTATATTCCAATTATTGAAGCCACATTAGTTTTATATTTTTGTCGCTGTCAGTCCCCAGATGTGACATATAAACAACTTTATACTTGGCACTGCCACAAAAACGGATGTCCTCATTGAAACGGAATACTCTTATAATTCCAGAGCATTTGATATCACCTCCTGATTTTGTTTGCATTCTTCTGCCGCAGTGTTTACCTTTCTGTGTAGCAGTTTTAGCACTGTTGTGCTGTTTTTGTTTGTTTGTTTCCGTGTTTGAAAATTGGATTGTTTGTTATGCAACGATACTTATTGTTGATTCCGTCTTTATGCTTTAATGCTTCTCCCTTGATTGTGGTATCTGACTTAGAAATATTTTAGCATGCTTGGTTTTAATTTGTCAGTGTTTCTCATTAAACATCTTCTATGAAGCAGAAACTACAGTTTGAAGTCCATCCAAGTCGTGATAGTGCTTGTGTTACTCATTCTTTTGTTTTATGTTTTAGTCTATTTAGCTTAGATTACACATTTGGTTCTCTTTTTAGAATTTCACATTTATTCATAAAAGCAACTGTAATTTGGGTCAATGATTACAGTTGACGAACTTTTGGAGGCTCATGGGAACAGTATATATGTTCCTGGAGGCTCCTACGGCTTTTAACCAGTTTTTAAAGTTCACTTGTATATATTGATTTCCATTGAATCACAGCACAAAGGTTACTAACACGAGGTAGTTTATTGCAATCGTAACTAGTCAGAAGAAAAACAATCGTATAGAGCAGAATCTTCAATTTGTTAAAGGAGGCTTTTACCAGACAGAGAAACTAAACAATAATTTTGAAATTTTTCATAATTTTTGATTTGCCAAAAACGATTGAATTAATATCTGGAAGACTGGACAGGTTACCTATACATCCCACATAGTTTTGATTAAGGTTTTGTTTCTTTTTATTCCTCTCCCAAATTTCAACATATACCAGTATACTGTCCGAAATTCCTAATTACGATTGTAAAGCAAGTCACTTCTTAAAGCATTTATAATCTTAATAGTAAACGTTCAGAAACAACACATAATGTTGTCGGAACCTGTCGAAAGTAAAGCTGTGATCATTTTTGCACAGATGCTCAAAAAAGGCCATCAGTTTGTAATAAGGTTATAGGAACAAATACTCAGTATTTAATGCTGTTTAAGAAAAAATGGGTGGAGGGGGGAGAAAAGCAATTTAAATCCAAATACTTTCACCGGGACATAGAAATACCACACGTCGTTTCGTCTGTCTGTCCGTTTAGGTCTATTAATTAGCTTTTCACATCTGCTAATGCTTGTCAGATTTTTATAAAACTTATTTCATAGGTACACGTTCGAAAAGCAGTGCCGACCAACTATTTCTGAAATAGTTATTTTCCTTGGAAATTATTTTGGAAATTATTTTGGAAATTACATTGTATTTGATGTTAGTCCGTCATTTATCTAAGATATTTATAAAATGTTTAAAGAACATATTTTTTTAGTAATGCCATTTGTTAGATAAAATATGTACAATGTGGCAGACATTGGAACTTTGTTTTATTTTATTAAAAGTTGTATCATCGTTAATAATGGCAGTATACCATTTTTTATTTATTTTAAATACATTAATGAAGTCAAATGTTCCGTTAGGAAATTAACTTCTACCTGAACTTTCGGTATTAGATTTTAAAAATCATTGACACACATTGATATTGACTTTGCTTATCTGTGCTGTAATAAAATGTTAGAAAATCGGATCCAATTCAAATTGATCATGGATGATGAATGATAATAATAATGATAATTGACATGCATTATATTGGTAAGACCAAAAGGGTCAGTCGTCTGAAGATTGTTCACTATACGATGTTTTGTTGACGATCTCACAGAAGCTTCAAAACAGCAGAAACAGTAATATGTGTTTAATTTCTTATGATTTTATATGACTGTTATCCTAAGCTTTCAATATAGATAAGAAGTAACAATTTATAAAGAGTTAACATTTATAGGTCAATGTACGGCCTTCAACACGGAACCTTGTCTCACACTGAACAGCAAGCTATAATTTGTTTTGTTCTATTTTTCCTCGTGTATTACTGTTATAGTGCTGACAATAAAATATTCTCAGAAGGTATACAAAAAGGCTGTAACAGGAGAGAACAACAAAATTATTTTTCTCTAAATTCTGATCTTTGGGGAGTTCGGATTTTTCAAACTGGCTGCAATTCACCTACACATATGGAGTCATACATTCAGGAAATGATGCTCTTCTCATTGCATTACAAGAAATAAAATCTTGGTCTTTCAAACGTTTCCACAGGTTAAAAAAAAACCTAGAGGTAACAGGAGGGAAAATACCCCTTGGGACAAAATTTAAAAGACCCTTAAAAATGCAAAATTTTATCACATGCTTTAGTTATAACAAAATCAGACCATTAAGGGACAAGTTTCCTATATAACCTATCATATTTGTGAAAATCGGAAGCCTGTTTACTTAATTTAGATATTCTTTGAATGATTCAGTTGTCAGAAAACAACACTTGACAACATAATTTTTTGGGGGTTGAACATTTAAATTATAATATTTTATTAGAAGAAATATAAGAAATAGTGTTTAATTGGCAAACGTTAGTGCATAATATACTTTAGTTAATACTGAAACTTAAAATTTTCCAAAAGGTAGCCTGAATAAAAATATAATTGCTGGTGAAAGATGGAACATGGAAATTAGACTTTTTCAAATATTGTCTCATATACTAGGATTTCTGTCATTTTATTTAGGCGTTCATAGTTCAAACACATGAACAATCACTGTTGTGTGCTTAATAATTTATTTCAAACTGATTTCATGTTGAATTTGCAATTTGCAACATTTGTTTTTTTTAAATGAAGCGTTTATAAAATGTAAAAAATCTGCGTCGATAGATTCAGTTAGAATGTCTTCTACGTGTGTAAGTATGATTGTAGTCACTATTGTATTTCCTTAGGGTGATACGCCTCTACATAAAGCAACCGACTCATACCATAAACCAGGGAACATGGTGGAAAGTTTGATTCGTCTAGGTGCAAATGTGTCAGTCTCAAATAACAAGGTTAGATTTTTAATGCATTTACACATATTTCTGATAATTTATATTGTCTTTTTGTAATTGTGCTCATTTTTCTAAATGTGTGTAAAGATAATCTATAATACTAAAACTATAATACTATATCGTCTTCAGTATACAAGTATACACTGTACGTTTTCAATAAATTTATATCACATGACATGAGTATATAAAATACAAATAGCAAAATGAATTCTAAAATTATAATATATACTGTGGATTCTTTTATTTTCGTTGATACCAATTTTCGTGGATTGAAGAAAACTTGTATTTTCGGTGAAATTTGATTTCGCGGTTTTGCCAAATGCTGCATATGAGACCATAGAACATTTGTTTTCCGATGAACATTTATTTTGTGGTTCACCTGTAAAATCAAAATCCACCAAAGTTGAAAATTTACAAGCATAGTAAATCATTCTTTTTAAAAAGAAAACAAATCCATGTTTTGGGGAGGCTGTTTAGTTAGCTATGGGGGAGATGACAAGATCAAACTATGCACTATAATCTGATCTTTGAACAGCTTAAGTTGTATTCAATCTTAAATCTTACTATTGCTTGCCTGGTCCTGCATTTTGACGGAAAGAAAATTCACATTTGTATTGTCTTGGACACGGTTATGTATTTCCATTTTTTAATCACTGTACAATTCTTTCTCGAAATGCTTTCAATTCAAAAAAGGTAAACGCTTACCTGTTGAAGGTGTGAAAATTGAAAGGAAGGTTTGACAAACTTTAAAGTAAGAATAGTATTTTTCAGTTCGATATATCATTGTTTGTATCTTACAGAAGAGATAACAACTTACCGTTTATCCAATTATCAAATTTCATGTATCTACTTTTAAAATACAAATCACGTTACAACACTAAATACAAGAGGAATCGTTACAATGGTTCATGAATGATCCAGTGCATTGACAGAATAAGAGACCCCTACTATATATGCAACCACCGCCATACATGCTCAGTACATTTTTTTACTATTGAAAACATTTAATAAAAAATGCATGAAATGGTAGAAAAATAAATAAATGCCTGTCATACTAAGGCATTTTGTCATTTGACTTATAGTTTTTGCATTTATCAAATGAGAAAAACAATTGCATTTAACAAAATACCATAAAATTATTTAAAGGAATACTATGTTCATACAAAACAAAAACTTAGCTTCTGAAAATTTAGAACAGCATACCAGTTTGTTTTCTAAGATAAGTACCGAATTAAATAACCTGCATGTAAAGAGTTTTAACTAAAAGTAATAAAAAAAATTCTGCAGAATTATTTCCAATTTTGACAAGAACTTACAAGTATTGGTCATTTCATTTTTAAAGATCGTTTGGTCTTAATTATGGTAACACTTTTAAATCATGTTGTGAATCTTTTTAATCACACGTCTAGGAATTATGACCGTGATAAAATAACAATTCGAAATACAGACTAATATATATATCAGTGTTTACTTTCACTGTGACTACTACTTAAAGATATACAAATATTTATTCTGTGAAATAAAAGTAATTTAACTAACTTTTTCTTAAAAGACTCTTTGATCGATGATGCAATTTTTCTGTAAACTACCTTAAGCTTAACAAGAAATGTAATGAATTATATTTTTTTGTTAGTAATTTAACGTTATTGACTCATTAAGCAACAAGTGCTTACATTAATCCGTCTCCTTGATAAGCTAGATACATTATATACAAATAAATCAAAACTACATGCTCTGTTACATAATAAAAATATTGATAATGTCAGTTGAGTTACATAATGAACTGAAAAGTAAAGAAAAATGCAACTGATAAGACGAAATGCTTACAGGTTTATTGTGTGAATTATTAATTTGTAAACCTTTTAGATTTAATAATGAACCTTTGTACCACGAGAAATAAACTAATGTTTTCTTCATTTGAAATCGTATTTGAGCCATTTAATATAGAAATTGGGTGTCTATTTGTACCGTTAATTTTAGGCTTCCAAATGATATTATCAGTTCTTGTCTTATATCCTAATATAATGGGCAATATAATAAAACCAAATTGATATATGATGTCGAACAATAATATACACTTTCGCAGCTGGCCCTGTGTAACCATACACTTTTCATTAGAGTGTTATCTCCACATATATCTTTGGTGTTTCAAAGCACCATTAGTTATTTATTTTGCGTTTCTATAGAATACTTTTGAAAACTTGAGGTGACACGGTTTCTGAAGCTTGAGCAGAGAAAAAAGGGATGCACATTTGATTTGATTACTTCCAGAGATGTCATTTTCTTATGTGCAATGGAATATTATTTGAAATTTTGTCTACAGAGCTGGACAGGATAAAAACTTAAGCAAAACATATTTTATTTTGAAAAAAAAACTTTTGTTGAAAAGTGCATATTTAACAAATACTAATAGGGGTAAATCATTGGTGATATTACACCTATTATTGGAAGCTGCACATGTACCTCTGACCTTGTGTGTACTCTCATTTATTAAAATTTCATAATATTTAAGTGAAATATTACAAAATTATAATAAAGACAAAGAGGTCTTCATACTAGAGTCATCGGTTGTATCATATTAACTGTCTGTAGGCAAATGAGATAACTATTTGATCATTTAATGGTCCACACTATATGCGGCTTGATTTATATTCTGCAAAGACATTTTTCTCGAATCGCTGTCAATGTTGTCTTTCATCATACTACATTTTTCTCAAACTGTTAAACTGATTATTTCCAAATTTGACAGTAATGCTGAAAATGACCAGTATTAAATAATCACAACAATATTCAACAAAAAGTATTATTTAGGTGTAATACACTTAATCATTATACGTCACATCTGGTTGCATACGCAAAAGAATCAAAAAAAATATTCCCATGAATTTTAAAATTGCGGGAAATTAATCCTACATTTCATAGCAGTTAAACGTTTCTGAGTAATAAACATATTTATTACATTGGTTGCAATGAATTACATTGATTTCCAAGTGACATAAAAACCGATAATTTCACATGTGAAATACACGTGGTTAGTTCACTCCTCTAACGTCATACGACAATAGGCGATGTCATGACGTCGGGTCAAAACAAATTATGAAGGCTTAGAAAACGATATAGTTCCTTATATTTTCTACTTTAATTTCAGAGAAAAAGCCATTTGCCAATGTAATAAAATAAATAACTAATGAAAGAAGTCAACTATCGAAAAATATTCAACTCGTGACCGAACAACATTGATAATTTTTGAAAAATGTAAAATTAACAAAGAATAATAGGGGGAAATTAATTGTGGTATAACACCTATATTGATTTGAGATCCTCCCGTTATTGCTTTAAAAAAAAAGTCACGGTCAAATAAGAATTTAACGTTATAGATTTTGACCTAGCTTTACCTTCACACTTGTACATGATAGAGCCATATAATTTTTTACATCTACGGAGCGGTGTTTTGTGAAAGGAGTCCAAATAAAAAAAAATGAATACGCACGAGCGCAACGTATCACTATAGATATGTAACAACCATAATATGTGACAAATTGTCAATAAATGACTTAATGGTCATTAAGGTAGTTCAGGGGTATAGAAAAAGAATTACAGAATTTTTTTATACTTTGTGAAATTAAACTTTGAAGCATGTTCATGAAAAAATGCAAAAAAAAAATTACAGAGTTTTCTTATACTTTGTGAAATTAAACTTTGTAGCATGGTCATGAAAAAATGCAAAACAAATTGGGGGTCAGCGGCCATCCAAGAGATTTTTTGACCTCTCAAAATGAGGACGAATAGGCTAATTTCTCAATGGATATAAAGGGAAAATGGACATAAAACCTCTTTGATTGAATTTTTACAGCAAACAAAAATGACAGAAGTTGCTATTTTTTTCATACTGATAAGCTTGATTTCTCTATTTTATAAAATTGGGATAAAAATTAGGGGGTCACCGGATATCCAAGAGATATTTTGACCTCTGAAAATGAGGGCGAATAGGCTAATTTCTCAATGGATATAAAGGGAAAACGGACATAAAACCTCTTTGATTGAATTTTTACAGCAAACAAAAATGACAGAAGTTGCTCATTTTTTCATACTGATAAGCTTGATGTCTTTCTTTTATAACATTGGAATAAAATTTGGGGGCCACCGGCCATCCAAGAGATATGTTGACCTCTGAAAACAAGGACGAATAGGCTAATTTCTCAATGGATATAAAGGGAAAATGGACATAAAACCTCTTTGATTGAATTTTTACAGCAAACAAAAATGACAGAAGTTGCTATTTTTTTCATACTGATAAGCTTGATGTCTCTATTTTATAAAATTGGGATAAAAATTAGGGGGTCACCGGATATCCAAGAGATATTTTGACCTCTGAAAATGAGGGCGAATAGGCTAATTTCTCAATGGATATAAAGGGAAAACGGACATAAAACCTTTTTGATTGAATTTTTACAGCAAACAAAAATGACAGAAGTTGCTCATTTTTTCATACTGATAAGCTTGATGTCTTTCTTTTATAAAATTGGAATACAATTTGGGGGTCACCGGCCATCCAAGAGATTTTGTGACCTCTGCAAATGTGCTCAAATAGGCTAATTTCTCAAGGGAAAATGGACATAAAACATATTTGATTACATATTCACAGCAAAAAAAAATTAAATGACAGCAGTTGGTTATTTTTTCATACTGAAAAGCTTAATGTCTCTATCTTATATACATGGAATTAAATTTAGGGTCACTGGCAATATATGAAAAATAATTTCTTTTTATGACTGACTTACCATGAAAACAGACTAAAAGTTACAATTCAGAAAATGCAATTTTTATGCATTGAGAAGTTTGATATCAACATATCTTTAAAAGTTTCCAAGGGAATTTAATATAATTTGGTAGGTTATTAGTTACTATTTGCAGAAACAAAAGTTAATTTTATGGGTTTCCCATGGTAAAACACGGACTAAGCCATTACTCTTTTTCAAATGTCATCAACACGTCGCTTGCAATTTTCATTTGTAAGAATTAATAAAAACTTCATAGGATTATTTTATGTATCATTTGTAGATATGCAAATAGCATATATAATTTTTGTATTTACCAAACTGACTATGTAATCAATTATGTTAAACAAGGACTTAGCTATTTATGTGTACTCTATATATCTCCTTTCTGAGAATTATCACCACGCGGTATTGTGTAAATAAGACATCTCGTACATGGTACAGGCATAGATTAATGTAGGCATTTGCTAATCCAGTTCAGTAGTAAGGCTGTGATGGTTCTTACTACCACATGGTTAACTACCTTCCGATTCTGTTTGTGTGTGTGGAGGGGGGCGGACGTCAGTAATTTTTGGTAGCAATACGAAGCCGCTATATCTAGTTTCCTGTCATTTTCATATATTTTGAATATTTAATCCAAGATAGTGCCTCCCACAAAACATCTAAAGTTTCCATAGTGTGCATGGTAAAGCATGGACAAACCATTTCTACAATTGTAATTTGTCATAGTTTACATATCTCATATATGCAACTTCCATAGGACTTGACTTATGTTTTAGTTTTTAATTTGAGTGATTTCACCATTGATTACCATAATCTTTAAGGGCAGTCTCAATGTAAAGACGTAGGATAATCGGATTGTCAGTTGGTCAAAATTCTTAGAAACACAAGTAAAAAATAATATTTTACTAAAACTAAACTAAACAAAATCAAACAAAACTAAACATAATTACAACATGCAAATGAATACAAATAAACAAAATAAACACAACTAATAAGTAAGTTAGTATAAATTGAAACAAGTCAGCAAAATATCTCATCACAACTTCTACTTTACACTCCGTTTGCGGTCAAGATCCAGGACGTTGCTTGGAACATCAAATACTTTCGGATTGAATTAATCTAAACGTTCACTTTATAAATTTTTTCACTATTTGATACGATGTATGGCTCACTAAATATTTACTTCATTAAATAATGCACTAATTGGAAAGCTTCATACTGATATGCCACTTCCAGTAAATCAAATACCAACATCCGGTAAAACAAACCACAGCTTCTATATACGCAAAATACATAATTTCTGCTACATAACATAATACTGGCCGTTGTATGATACGTTAAACTAAACCTCACAACTGGTATTTCGGAAGATCTGTGTCAATAAATGGGACGTACGTTGTCTGACCATTTAAACGCTGTCGCTCCAAAACTGAGCATAAAACTGCATGGACAACCCACTGAGCAAATTCAATAAATTTTCCTGTGAAACTCCATGTCCTGAATTGACAATTCTGAGGTATCACCAAATATAAGAGAACTGCAGCAGACTAAACGTCTGTTCACATCAAAATCTAGGTGTGCTCTGCCTAACCACTTTATCTGTATGAAAAACCATGTGCTACCTGTCACATGACTTACCTGGCGCGTAAATGAATGAGTAGGGTGTCAATCAGGGTGCATTTTATACAAACCGTTATAAGCCATGAAAATAAGATAGTGAGCTGCATTTCATGAATTACAATTTATTTTAAAAAAAAAGCAAACAATCAATAAAAAATAAAAATCACATAATGAAGTTCGTCACACTCAATACATTTCATTCTCTTTTGCACACTTTAACAAACATAGCTCGTCTTGCATGGATATATGGTTATTTAAAGCAAAATTTTATCCGGATGAAATATAATCTGGCGGATAAAATGTTAAACAGATGATATTATTAGATTTTTTCCTTAGGAAAATATTTCATTGTGAGAAATTTTCCATTAAAAATGCATTTGAATATAAGCTAAATTAGCGAATAAAAAAACCAAATAAATGTATTATAATGAGAAATGATTTCACAGATTATAATTGAAAGTAAATATTCTTTTTTAAGACAATTATCATGAAACATATGAAACAAAACCAGAATTCTTCAAAGATCTTAACTGTGAAATAAAATCATGATCAATAAGAAAATAAGGTAAGTAAAATACCCCTTACCAACCAAAATATATGTTAACTCCTGAAAATAAATGGGGACTGCGTCCATGGGACACTGATGATGCCCTCGCTTGCATATCATATAAAATTATAAAAGGACATATTAACTGAAGATTGGTACAAGTTACGATACCCAAATTTGTACTTGATCTGAGTTTTGTGGTAATAATTATTGTGTATAAGTTTAATAAAATTTGGTTGAGACAAACTTCAGTTAGAGAACGGAAACGAAAAATTCAGCAGTTTTTCCTTTGGAAAGGGGCATAACATTAGAACGGTTAAAGTGATGCCAAAAAAATTCAAACTTGATCTGTGTTTTGTGATAATAAGCATTGTGTATAAGTTTCATAACATTTGATGAGGCAAACTAAAGTTAAAGAATGGAACCAACTTTGGAATTATTGACAGACGGACAAGGGTAAGACTTAATGCCCCCTCATCTGCAGCAGGGGCATAACTTCATTTGTTTAGCTTTATTTGTTATGATATAGAGGGACAATTACTTCTATTCACTACCAGTCATATCTTTAGGACATTTGTCATTTATAGATATGAAGTTCTACAATTTTAAGTCTTACAAACCTTTGCCATAGACATTGTGCATCAGTAATATCTCCGATGTTAAATTCTCCAAAAAAGTATACTTGTATATAAATGTGAATTTTTTATTCGCTAGTTAATAATAAGAGTACATTGCAGATATTAAGGTCCACTTAATGTGATATTTAAGTCTAAATGTCAGATCCTTTAGTCAGGGGCGGATCCAGCCATTTTTTAAGGGGGGTTTCAACAATATGTCCCCATTTAAAGGCACTGATCGTCAAAAAAGTGGGGATTCTAACCCCAGGAAGTACTAACTTTCACTTTCCATGATGTATGTTTGTATATTTTCAAAATTCTTATGAATTCTGTATAATGCTCTTATTGACTGGTTTGCCACATAATTTCTCTGTTTAATGCTACATGTACGTCCTCAAATTGGCTTGTTTTTTGTAATGTTAAAAGTACATTCATTGTGTGAAAAAGAAATGTTTGTACCAAAAACCATTTTGCTATTTAGGGTAAAAAAATAACTTTTATTGTATAAGAACTATCATGACTATTTGTCAATCTGATTTTTTTTTAATCATAGCATGTCTTAATTAATCTACATTGTAGGCTTTATTAATCCTGTCCATGAAAAGTGAACTGTACCTAGTAAAATATGTACTGTTATACGTATACCTTTATCAATTATTATTTATTCTGAACAGTGAATACAATCATAACGAACATTTTATTACTGTGCCTAAACCATGATTCTGACGACATATGATAAGTGTGAACTGAGAGTCTGCAAAGTTTTTATGCATAAGTGGCATTCTGAATTTCTATCTGACAGGTTTTTCTGGGTCAATATTTGTGTTTCAATATAAAAAGAAGATGTCGTATGATTGCTAATGAGACAACTTTCCGCAATAGACCAAATGACACAGAAATTAACAACTACAGGTCAAAAGCCGTTATCGCATAGTCAGGTATAAAAGGCCCTGAACTGACTAATGTAAAACAATTCAAATGAGAAAACTGACGGCCTAATTTATGTACAAAATAATGAACAAAAACAAATATGTAACACAGCAACAAAAGACAACTACTGAATTACAGGTTCCTGACTTGGAACAGGAATATGCAGAATGAGGTGGGGCTTAGTTTGAAGGCGCCAACCCTCCCCTAACCTAGGACAGTGGTGTAATGGTACAACATATGGAAAGCCTTTTATCAATTTGTATTATTCATTTGTGAACTCTGAATCTAGCGAAAAGTAGATTATCACAGAAGAAATGTGCAAAATGAGTTGTATGGATAATCCGGATACTCGTCTTACAGCATTTAAGAAGCAAGAAAAATGTGACGAGCTTTGTATGTACATAAAAGTCCATCATAAAGATTTCATTAAACTTGCATTTTACAATATCTTTTGTACCTGCTGTATTTCACATGTTATCTTTCTCTTCTACTGAAGGATAGTAAGTGGTTCAAG
Organism: Mytilus californianus; assembly: GCF_021869535.1. Classification (NCBI taxonomy): domain Eukaryota; kingdom Metazoa; phylum Mollusca; class Bivalvia; order Mytilida; family Mytilidae; genus Mytilus; species Mytilus californianus. Next base: position 3,120,509 of record NW_026262669.1, on the reverse strand, counting down.
TATATGCCTGTTGGGATTAAAATTACATGCAATAGAAATGAGCAAAAAAAAAATTTCTATTAAATACGATTTCGGTATGCATTTTTAAATGTAAATACAATGTATGTGCTACGACCTTAATTGACCCTAAATTATTTCAAGTGTTATTTGGCCTAAGACCATTTAATACTAATACTATATGCTATTTGTAATTTCCTAAATATCTAAAGTACATTTTGTACACATGGAAGGATTAATTATTGAACAAAAACACTTCACGAATTTTAAATTGCTAGAAAATATTACATCTTCATACAAGCCTTCCCCCTTTCATTAAAAAAACCTTAACTTTTAAGGCAGAGACTCTTACATTTTTGTAATTTTGACCCTTGAATAATTATATATATCCCATACATCAAATGAGTATTATATTGCTTTAAAAACATGATATATTTAATATTAGGGCATTTGAAAGGTATTTTTTTGCAATATTTAAATGTTGAAAGCCCCAAATGTTGATAGTTGACATTATTAAATTTTAACGTAAAAATTTAACACCCGAATTTGAATATAAAAGTATACATTTTGTCTATAATATATCTTATTGCCATGGAACTTGGTGCACAGTCTTTTAATTTAGTAAGCTTTGGTCAAACAAAGTTTGGTTAAGATCGGTTATGTCTTTCTATTCTATTAGATTGGAACATAGTCTATCCTTTGATTCTGCGGTGTTTGCAAATATAGACTCTAGTGTGAACCTTGTATTACTTGCAATTTTTTTTAATACACCTTTAAAAATGTTTCTGCTTTAAAGAGGAAGTAAGGGGTTGAAATTACACTGTATAAAAACTTTGGGTCATAAATGACCAGCTGAAAAAAGATAAAAATTAGTATATCTTAAGCTGTCAAAAGAATTCAAGACCTGTTTTGCGCAGGTGCAATTTTTTTAATTTTCATTTATTGTCTTTAACATGTTGAAGAAATGCACTACGAAATAACTGTGTTCTCGAGCCAATTGCTGACCAGTCAACGCCAATATTATGAACAGAGGCCTAATAAGCTTTAGAAATTAAAAAAAAATCATTGTATGACAAGACAGGTTTTCCTGTTAAGAAGTAAAAGTTTTGTTTTTCTCTCATGAAAGTTCTGCAGAATCAAATACATTGTAAGACGGTCTGGATAAGTTTTAAAGAATAGAGAATAATGCATGTAATGTACAAAATAAATAAAGAAAATAGACATAAGTATGATAACAATGAAAAATAATTGGGTGTTAAATTATAAGAAAAACAGAAAAATGAAAAAAAAAAAAAATAAAAATAAATAGAGATTAATGGTATAAAGAATTAGATAAGAAAGAAATGAAGGACCCCCCATCAAGACCATCAGTAAGGAAAGGTAGTTTTGTGAAATGATTCATTTTCAAAAATAATTTATGCAGCCTACATTGGAAATGTACTAAATTTTAACAGTGTGCATGCTTAACAAAAAATGCGACAACTGGATTCGGGGCAAAATCACCCGCATTGGAATATTGCAGGTTTACAACAAGAAAATTATGTTTGCATAAACCTCCAACTTTCATGACCTTTTTACCAGAAACCCAAAATAATCCAACCCCTGTGGAGATGTATACACACCTGAACTCTAAGGTCCACAAATTTTCAAATCAATTACATGAGTGAGGTGTTCTTTGACACGGATTTTGTTTTGAAAGTATTTCCGCTAATTTTACGCTTGCAAATTATTTTCTGGGGTCATGAATCGTTCTTTGAGCATTTATATTCAATTAATTAGTACTTACTTAACAGTTGTCCCCCTTTTCATGATTTGTTTACATCCATCTTTCGCATATTTGCCGGACCTTTTCTAGTGTTAGACAAGGGTGAAACTGCTTCATAAGCTACCAAAATGAAGATCGTTATCTATAATTTTTGATCTGCATTACAGTGTTCATGGAAAGCAGTTCACGTGATCGATTATTATAAGTTATAATTGTTTTTCTCTCTTCTCCGACGTCAAGAACATGTTCCATATTTTTTTCTCAATGTATTAAAATAAAAAAAAGATTATTTTAATAATCAAATAGTATCGTGATTGCAAATTACTACAATACGCATGACTTACAATATCATTGCGCAACTTTATGCGCAGACGGCGCGAAAATTTAAACCTTCGAATTACCTTAATTCAGCACAAATAGAGTTGACAATTTAAATAAGATATACTTTCTTCGATACTTTTTCCAATAAGGTAAATACCAAATTATTAATTGTTCCAAATTATTAATCGTTCCAATTATTGATATAGTCTTACTCTTTTCATCAATTTATTAATAATGCTATTTTTTTGTTGGGTTTTAGTTGTAATGTAAGACGATGTCATATCTCCTGATAGTTGTTATCGTTTAGTGAAGAAGGCACAGAGCTAGATTCTAACAAATTTTATTTATGTTGTGTTGTTCATTCTTTAGTTTAATTTATAGTGTAATGTTAATTGTCTTTTCGGCAATTTATTAGTTGAAGTTGATACCAATTAGCTGTATCAATCAACCTAAGTTGGGTACGGATGGTTACTGATTGTTCTGACAGCAAAAACCTTTGAATGTTGTCACATTTTTTAAACAATTAAATACTAAATAAATAAAATAACAACAAAAAAACACGAACTCCGAGGAACATTTTACAGGGAAAGTCCATAATAAAATTGCAAAATCACAAGCTTAAACACATCAAACGAATGGATAACAACTGACATATTCCTAACACTCTTACGCATTTTAAGTACAGATTATTAATTAAAAAAAAAGCAACAGAAAAATGTATTCAAGATTTCGCGTGTCAGGTAATGAACATTCTATTTTTAAAGCGATCATGTTGACTGCGCATGTCAAAGTTCGAAAAATCGCAGCACATAAACGCAAATCTGACATACGAACCAATGACATAACTTTGATTTTTATTTTCAAATTGATACAATATATTAAAAACTGAAACCTGCTAACATACTCACAGAAACAACACAACAAGGGAAATAGTAAGGTTGCACGTTAGATAAAAAATAAATGTCAACACATTAAACAAATGGTGATCTTGAATTAATTATTCTTGAAATTTGTATAACCCATTTAGTTAGTGGAAAAACAATGAGAAACGTTTTATTTTCTACTTTGTATGGGGTCATATACGTGCTAGTGACGAACACTACTAGTAAAAGTAACTTTTAAAAATGTATATCTATAATGAACCATCCCAAGTCTTTTTGTACAAATATCAAATGATTATAATTCCAATGCAATTTATTAATAAAATACCAACTAAAAAGAAAAATAAATATCACATTATTTTACCTTAGCATTCTGCAAAATTATACTCCCGTTCATAATTATTAATTCAATTATTATCAGAACAGCAACACTCTTTAAGACACATCCTTCTATTCAGGTCTACCAATAATATCTCCTTTAAATTTTATTTACACTTTGCCTATGTAAAAGCCTCAAAATAAGCCCAAAAAAATGGAGTCACCAACCTCGTTTTCGATTTGAAACGCCATATTTTTCGATGAATTTGAAAATCGTGACTTGAAGTTTTTTGCCATGTTAAATTTTATAAAAAGTCCGAATCACTTGAAAATTGCTTCTTTTGTTAACCTTATTGTTTGCAGAATTCTACATTATTCGTATTGTTATTTTCTGAAGAACAAGAGATAAAAAACAGCCGTTGAACAAATTTATGTTAATAAATTTCCACTTTATTAACAGTGAAGCACCGTGAATATTTACAATATAAAATCAAAAATTATAATGGGGAATATGTCAAAGACAACAACCTGACCAAAGAGCAGACGACAGCCTAAGGTCACCAAAGGGTTTTCAACACAGCGAGATAATCCCGCAACCGGAGGTGGTCCTCATCTGGCCCTTACATAAAATTGTGTACTAGTTCAGTGAAAATGGACGTCACACTAAACTCCAAAACATATAAAGGAACTAAAATGAAGAAAAAAAAAACATACAAGACTAACAAAAGACAGAGGCTCCTGACTTGAGACATGAACACAAATGCGGCGGGGTTAAACATGTTTGTGAGATCTCAACCCTCCCCTATACCTCTAGCCAATGTAGTATAAAGAAACACATAGCAAAACGGACAGTAAAGCTCAGTTTAAAAGAAGTCCGAGTCTGATGTCTGAATCGGTAACAAAAGAAACTAAGCAAAATGACAATAATACATAAATGACCAAAGGACTACTAGCTGTTACTGGCATGCCAGCGATAGACTAATTGAAAGATTATGTCTGCATCATATGAAAACAAGAACAATACCTCCCGTTAGGGGTTTAGTATCATACCGTCATAAAATATATGAGAAGAACATAACCCGTATCAACAACTGGTTTTAGAATAAATGTGTTTATTTCCGATGCCAAGACCATATGAGCGAATCAATAGTAATACCAAAATATGCAGTCTTTACCATGTAGCCTTGGCTCCCACCGAACAGCACGCTATGAAAGGTCCCAAACAGGACTAGTGTTACACCATTTAAACGGAAAACCAACAGTCTAATCTATATTAAAAACGGAAACGAGAAATTTTTATCAACCACAACAGCAAACGATCACGAATGTAAGACAACTCGGCCCAGAGACAAGTCGGACCGAGTCCTCTCGGACCGTCTAAGAAGACAACTCGGATCGTCTATAAGGACAACACAGACAAAGTATTAAAAGAGGATTTGAACTAAATAAATTATTATAAATTATTAAACGATACATTGTAGATTGCAACATCATTTCGGCATGTTACTGACTTTGCAAAAAAATAAAAAAAAAAAAATAAAAAAATATTGTATTACGTGAATATTTTTTCCCCTATCTTTATCAATTTATTATAAATCTTAAATGATGCAAAAAAAAAGTCTAGATTGAATTTACTTTATTTATTTTTGGAATTTTGTATTACTTTAACGTGACGGTGTAGATTCTTTATAGTGATTCTACATTTTGAATAAAATCTTCATTAATTCAATAAACAAAATTGATTAATCAGTTAATAAAGTTATTCATTTTATTTTCATAATCAATAAATTTAATCAACAATCAGTAATGTAAATTTAATTATTCTAATTAAATGATCAAGAAAGTGAAAATCAAATTACACAAGCTCATTACAGGTCGTTGAATAATTAATTCTCATTCTCATACAGCTTTGAAACAACGGAAAAAATACCGTTGGGAACAACACTCAATTGTCTACATAGACGTCTCTTCATAGACGGTCTAAGTTGTCGTTATTTATATAAATTGGCTTCAACACTTTCATCAGACAAATACTTTCCCCCCTTAAATCATTTATTTCGTCAATAGTCTTATTTTATACTTAGTCTGAGTTGTTATCATATATACGGTCCAAGTTGTCTTATTGACGGTCCAAGTTTTCTTATTGACGATCCGAGTTGTCTAAATAGACGGTCCGAGTAGTCTTTGTTGTCTTGCACCCACGATCACTACTGAACATCAGGTTCCTGACTTATGCAAACATATGCAGCGGGGTTGAACGTTTTATTATGTACCAACCTTCATCCTTACCTGACACAATAGTGTAACATCATAACATAGAAAGATACACTATACAATATCAATTGAAATGGCTTAACTCAATCAAAAGACATATCAACACGCATGATCAATCATTCAACGAATATATTTGATGTATGACACAATGAAAATACAAAATCAATAAAATAAGGGATGCATAAATTAAGGCAACAGTAGTAAACCGCTGTGAGATGTTAAATAATTTCTGAAAGTCAAACCAAACCTAGAACAAATAATTTTGTCACCAATTTATAATAATGTAAAGGAAAATAATTTTGTTGTAAGGTATACAGTAAAATAAATGGACGGAAATATGTTTTACAAATTAAATAATTTTGTTGTTCATAGTACGAGAACAGAAGTGAAAATTTATAATAATACTAAACACTTATCAACGTTGGTATATATTAAAAATAGAGAGACGAGACATAACCCTGAACAAGTTAACATTAAATAACAAAAATAAACATAAAAAATTATATCAACAGGTCAAATTATCACGAAAGTGCGATTTGAGAGTACTCAGTTACTGAAAGCTAATTAAAGGTTGCAATTCTGTAAATATAGACAATGCAATTTCCCATAGGAACTCCCTTTGCGGCTAAAACTGTGACACTTTTACTATGAAGTTTCGTGAAAAATAATATCCTAGAACGGAAAGTTTATATGCACTACTATTTTATTCAAAGGTCAAAATATAGGGCTGTGCGGCATATTTTCAACATTTATATGCCCTGAACTTCTAAGAGTTTAAACTTATACTAAAATTCTATACTACCCTTACCTCCATTTTTGGACCTCCTAAGAATTAAAATTTAGGCGCTACCATGTTTTTCTATACTGGTTACATTCCCAAGTGATGTCTCTATGAGATGAAACACAGAGATCATAAATGGGAACCAGTACGTTAACAAATTAACATATCTATGAATATTATATATCTCCCCAAAAGAGGCGTGGTTTGAGAAACAGCTATATTTACAAAGTGCAAACTATACAAACATTTATTCAAATAGAAATCTCTCTAAAAACACTTTTTCTCACAACAATACTTATTTATCAGAATTATAGCCTTAAAGAAATCACTGCATATACTCTAAGTACCCTTTTACAGTACATTTTATACCCCTACCCCTGTTTCAATTTTTTAAAGAATTTGAAAACAAGACTTTAATTATTGCCAGCTTACCCTATGTGCATGTTTCCTGACATGAACTGTCTAAAACCTGTTTGAAACTATTCTTATAACAAATTGAAAGCATTTTAAAATACTATAAATGTAATACTAAGTAGTTAATCATTTCAACATTCAAGATTATACAAAGTATCCAATCCTGCCTGTGTCTCCAGTCCACATCTTACTGTATGCCTATTTGTCAATGAAAGTTCACAATTTCTGCCTCAAATGGTCAGTTTAGAATTCATGTTACAACAGTATCATCCCTAACCATATATCTAACATAAGTTAGTTAATATATGAACTAGAAGTGTTTAAACAAAGCCATATTTGCAAAAGTTGTATTTATGAAGATTATCAGTCTGGTGCATAAATTCACTAAAAGTTTGATAGAAATGACTGCTTACATCTGATTTTTGCATAACTTCCTAGCACAGTTATTGTTTTCTTTACAAAAGACCTTTGAAATAATAAAATCATAGCATTTAGAAGTTACATTATCTGTTTTATGACCCAGGGGGAGGCATTTTTCTCTGTTTTTTTGCCCCTGGGGCCTCACATTTCCTAATTTTTTTCCCTGTTTCTAGCAATGTGGAATATTTAGTACATATTTTGGATAGAACACACTATTGTAAGTTTTACTGAGGTCTTTTGGTAATTATAGCTTGTACCTTTTATGCCGCGGTCACAAAAAAACACATTTAGGTGTTACGGCTTACTTTTGGGTTATCGACAGGACAAAAACACCCCACCAAAAATATTTAAGAAGGATCAATTAGTTGCAATGACTGCGAAGGGTAAATATAAGCACTTCTAAACAATTTAAATTACAAATAGGCATATATTATGAATTTATTTTTAATGCAGGGCTTTAAGTAAACAATGCATACTGTAAACTGTGAATTTATGCTGACTCATCATAGTTAAGGCCCAGGATTTTCTCAATCTTCATGAAATATTTATAAAACTTCATATTTGAGTTAAATTCTTCAAAATCTCTGAGATAAACTAGATTTTGTGAAATTCTGTATGTTCTAATTTTTAACCCTATATAGGATGCAATTCTGTAAATATAGACAATGCAATTTCCGATAGGAACTCCCTTTGCGGCTAAAACTGTGACACTTTTACTATGAAGTTTCGTGAAAAATAATATCCTAGAACGGAAAGTTTATATGCACTACTATTTTATTCAAAGGTCAAAATATAGGGCTGTGCGGCATATTTTCAACATTTATATGCCCTGAACTTCTAAGAGTTTAAACTTATACTAAAATTCTATACTACCCTTACCTCCATTTTTGGACCTCCTAAGAATTAAAATTTAGGCGCTACCATGTTTTTCTATACTGGTTACATTCCCAAGTGATGTCTCTATGAGAGGAAACACAGAGATCATAAATGGGAACCAGTACGTTAACGAATTAACATATCTATGAATATTATATATCTCCCCAAAAGAGGCGTGGTTTGAGAAACAGCTATATTTACAAAGTGCAACCTATAAGCCAAAAACAATTAAAATAAAAAATCATACATAAGAGATTGAAATCAATTAAAACACACTATGCTTATAATTTACTCAATATGAATAACATTTCATGTGTAACATTTTAAGTTTAAATTAGTTTATTTCTTTTTATTGTTTACAATTTTAAACAACAGAATTACCAATAACTGAAAATCAATGTATGTAATTCAACTTAATTCCAATGTAAACTTATCATGATATGTTGACATGGATAGGCTCATTTAAAATCTGAAGTCAAAGCCCTAAACATATCTAAAAATTAGGTGCTATGCACTTATCAGAATGACAAAAAATGTAAAAAAGAAAATCCTAAGAATAACATTAGTTAGTTAGAAGAATAAAAAAATAGAAATGTTGATGGTTACTTACACTACACACTGGTTATTTTTCCTCCAATTTTATAAAAACAACATTCTGTTTGTGGATTAAAGGGTAGTCAATTTTACAGTTGTTTATAAAATGAATGTTTTTCTATCATAAGGCACTACCAGAATAGTGAATAAAACAAATATAAAACAAACCTTACCTTCTAATAATAATCGCGTTTACTACATTAACATTTATAGCTTACACAACAAAGACCAACTGCAAATGTCTACATTAGTGTGTTTCACACTTTACAGCTTTATGTAATTGATCTGATATTAGACTGAAAGTAGGAAATGCATTTTTCATTTTCGTGATGTAAATGTTTCGCTTGATATCTTACGTATTTTGTTATGGCATATAAATTGTCTGATGTTTGATTATAGTTCCATTGTATGATAATATCATATCATGTGTTTCTTATAAATAATATTCATTTTTGTTCATTTTCACTTTTATGAATCACAGGGAGCTACCCCTCTTCACACAGCAGCGGAACGGGGGACTGTCGAAGTCACAGATCTGTTGATCAGAAACAGAGCTAATGTTAATGCTCCCGACAATATTGTAAGTTATTATTGATATTGAAAAGAAGGACTCCTTTTCTGCAAAATACTGACATAGTCTCAAAATATTGCACATTTATGTAACGGAACGATTATATTCGACATTTTCAAAGCCACGTTTATGTTTTTCCGCCACATGTGAAGAGATTAATGTCAAAAAGAAAAATGACAAAAAATATAGAAGGTAAAGTTTGCCTTATCGATTTAAAACCTCAATCATTTATTTGTTTATAATTTCTAATGTATCAAGAGAAAAATAAAATGACTCAAGTTTGTAAAAAAATATATCATGTTAGTAGCGCTAGCGACGCACGGATTACAAAGCTGATACATTCTTCGGGAATTAACAGTTCACCAGAAGTTTATTGACTCAGTTCTTGATAAATAAAATATCCATTGAATTAATTGTCAATAGCGCTAGTGGCGCACGGAGTACTAAGCTGATATATTCTTCGGGAATTAACAGTTCACCAGAAGTTTACTGACTTAGTTCTTGATAAAAAAACTATCCATTAAATAAATTGTTGTCGTCTGAAGCGTTTTTACAGTTGTATCTTCACAAGAAACTTTCATACCCAACATGTTGGAAGCTAAGGATGCATTAATTACTTAACACGTGCACAGTCTAAAGGAAAAAAAACAAATCAATGGCCAACTGTGCATGAGGAAGTTGGAAACAGTACATCAGAAAAATAGTGAACTGCAAGGGAAATTCAAAACGGAAAGTCCGTAATCACATGGCAAAATTAAAAGCTCGAACACATCAAACGAATGGATATCAACTGTCATATTCCTGACTGAGTACAGGCATTTTCTTATGTAGAAAATAGTGGATTAAACCTGGCTTTAGAGCTAGCTAAACCCCTCACTTGTATGACAGTTGCATCAAGCTCCATTATTTTGACAACGATGTGTGAACATTACACACAGACATAATAGGTTATTGTTATATTGTTTTTTAATACTTTTACATAGTGAGTTTTGCATGCATAGCTTATGACGCTTTCGTCGTCGAAACATTTTGCGTTTTCTCTTCGTTGTAGACGCTGTCTAAGTATCTTCACCTGGTTCTCATAATATCTTTATTAATTAAGTTTTGCCTTCTTTTTAAATATGTGGATATTTATCACATTACTGACAGTGTTATGGTGACTGTCTTTAATTTGTCTGTACATGATCATAGATAGCCCTATGTCCTTGTTTTGAAACTATTGACAAGTTTAAAGTCCACCCTAGTCGTTATTGTGCTTGTGTTACTATTACTTTAGTGTTTATGTATAGTGATTTTCAGTCATTTGGCTTCGATAACGATAATTGTCTTGAACATAGTTTATCAATGTTTATTGAATGTTCATTTGATAAAATGCAACTGTTTTTCACACAGTAAGTAATGTCGAGGTGTTAAATGGGGAGGTGTAGTTCACTCTTCATTAGTTTGTTTAATATAAAAAAAAGATGTGGTATGATTGCCAATGAGACAACTCTCTACAAGAGACCAAATGACACAGAAATTAACAACTCTTGGTCACCGTACGGCCTTTAACAATTAATGTATGCTATCGAAAAACTGCAATGAATCGACTGCTTATCTTTCATTTGATAACAACTTTCCCCCTTTCCCCCTGGTGGATATGATTTGATTTTTGGTGTTTTAACGCCACTTTTAAGCACCGCTTTTGGGCTATTTCGTGGCGGCCAGTTTTTATTGGTGGAGGAAGCCGGAGTACCCGGAGAAAACCACCGACCTTCGATAGGAAAACTGACAATCCTAGTCAATTAAGATTGGAGTCGAGTGCACCCGCACGAGCGGGGTTCGAACTCACAACTTCAGTGTTGACTGGCTAGTGATTACAGTAGTAACTACTTAAACCACTCGGCCACCGAGGCCCCCCCCCCTGGTGGAGGGTTGATTGTTAAAAGTGAGATACTTAACTCATTGTTTGTCATTGTCAAGTCGAAATATGCCCATCTGAAGTAAGGTTGCAATTAACATTGTGTTGATCATCATTAATATCGATTTGACTTATGACCACAGTTATATTCCAATTATTGAAGACATATTTGTTCTATATTTTCCCTGTCAACCCCGATATGTGACCTATCAACGACTTTATACTTGGCAATATCACAAAGACGGATGTCCTTATTGACGTGGAGTGCTCCTATCATCCACAGCATTTGATATCACCTCCTGATTTTGTTTGGGCTCGTCTGCCGCAGTGTTTACATTTCTGCGTTGCATTTGTTTTGCACTATTGTTTTTGTTTTGTTTTGTTTCCGTGTTTTGAAATTAAATTTTTGTTATGGATCGATTATAATTTTTGATTCCCTCTTTGTATTTTTGTACTTCTCCCTAGATTTTGATATGTAAGTCAGAAGTATATTAGGATGCTTGTGATTAATCTGTCAGTGTTTCTTATCAAACATTTTCTGCGTGTTATACACTGTATTTATTGAATCAACATCATCACAAACAAAAACGACGGCGAATGTGTTAACATATCAATACTAATACTATAACATTACAACATGTTCAAATTAGACGCATGCCATAGAAGTAAAAATCTTCATCACTCATCGAATCTCTATGATGACCTCAGCTTAGCCTCAGATAGTCATCTGTGTTATTTCAAGTACACAATAACACTATCTTGGTTGACATATTATTCGGTGGTCATATTTGCACCAACTTAAGGGCATCCGATACGGTTTCACGTTATATTGTCATTTTTATAATTTTGAAATATGTTGTAGGCCTGGGTGATTTATAAAAGAAATCATCAAATAAATCATACGTCACAGTGCTTGTTTTCGAAAAAATGAAGCTGAAAATTGGGGTACTTAGCGTTTAAAGTTAAGCAAAGTTATACAAATTGTGGAGTAGATATTTTTCGTCATGAATTGATAAGATTGAATTCAATCTGATGCTGTGATTCGTGAAAATAAGAGAAAAACAAATTCCTACACGAATGACTATTTAATTATTAAAACTATGCTTAAATTACGGATAAGAAGCTCTAATCTGGATATTGTTTTTACCTTAAGATGCGGAAATCGGAATGTTCTTGTATTGTTATTTTTCTACATTTACTGCCTTTTGTCATGCTTACTCAAAATAGCAAATAAAACACATATGTCACCGTGTTGGATAAAGATAAATCGGAATTTATTCTAAAAATTGGGTCTCCCTTGGTATTCTTAACGTAAGCGCGAAAATGCACGGCGTCGCAAGCTGACAATTTCGACGTCTCCCGCCAAGTTATCGACGACATTTTTCACATGTATAAATATTGCTCATAAAGAGCTACCTATAAATTGGTCATATTGTTTTCGAAAATTAAAACATGTGTATCATAAATACCTCTTTCTGTTGATGATCTAAGTGAGCAACATCTCACGCATAGTTATTGGTAACTGTCGATAGTTTTTACTGCCTATCTTAGCCGTATTTGGCACAATATTTTGGAAATTTGTGTCCTCAATGCTTTTCAACTTTGTACTTATTTGGCTTTATAACTATTTTGATATGACCGTCAATGATGAGTCATATGTAGACGAAGCGCTTGTCTGGCGTATCAAATTATAATCCTGGTACCTTTGATTACTAATTAATGACGTGCGGCAATGCAGAGCTTGACATACAGGTACCGTACAAACTCGTGTATTGTTTAACACCATAAGTTGACCATAAGATGTCTTTTGTCACTTATTTTCCAATAGATGTATTGTATTGATGAACGTATTTAATAATAACATATTGTTCACACTAGATGTTTTTTTTGTTGATGGGCAGCTGTTTCATAGACATGCCCCTTAAAATCCTTTTATTCACATTTTATCCTCTTCTAAAAATTGCACATTTATTCATAAAATCAAACAGTTAATTGGGTCATTGATTACAGTGGACGAAACAGCGGCAGTTTTTAGAACAGTATATATGTTCCTGGCGGCTCCTACTATTTTTAACCAGTTTTTAAAGTTCACTTGTATAAACTTATTTCCATTAAATCACAGCACAAAGTTTACTCACACGGTGTTCTTTCCTGCTAGACAGAAAAAAATCTTATATAGCAGAATCTTCAATTTGTTAAAGGAGGCTTTTACCAGACAAAGAAACTATACAATAATTATGAAATTTTGTATAATTTTTTGATTTGTCAAAAACGATTGAATTGATATCCGGAAGACTGGACATGTTACCTATACATCCCACATAGTTTTGGTTTTGTTCCAAATTTCAACACACGCTGTCCAAAATTACGATTTTAAAGCAAGGGGGGTTGGGAGGTGAATGTTGCGATTAAAATCCAAATACTCCTCTTATAACGTAATTTTATTGTTAAATAACTATATTCAATTTTTGTCTCCTGCTCGACGCGTTCCCCCCGGACATAGACATACCGCATGACATCCATCTGTCTGTCTTTCCGGTCTATTAGCTTTCTCACGTGTGCAATTCTTGTCATAGGGACACATTCGAAAAGCAGTGCAGATAAACTATTTCCAAAAGAGTTATATCTTTTGGAAATTATATTGGAAATTGCATTGCATTTGCTGTCAATCCGTCATTTCTCTTAGATATTTGTAAAATGTCTTAAAGAACATAATTGTGTTTTAAGTAATTTCCCTTTGTTAGATAGAATACGTGCAACGAGGACGACATTGGAACTTTGTTTTTTTATTTAAAGTTGTATCATCGTTAATAATGGCAGCATACCATTTTTTTATTTTACATTCATTAATGGAATAAAACGTTCCGTTAGGAAATTTACTTCTACTTACACTTTCTGTATTAGAGTTTTAAAAACATTGACACACATTGATATTGACTTAACTTTTCTGTGCTGTTATAAAATGCTAGAAAATCGGATCCAATTCAAAATACAATCATGGATAATGAATGATAATAAAATGATAATTGACATGCATTATATTGGTAAGACCAAAAGGGTCAGTCGTCTGAAGATTGTTCACCATACGATGATTTGTTGACGATCTCGCAGAAGCTTCAAAACGAGGAACAGTAGAAATAGCAAAATGTTTTTAATTTCTTATGATTTTATTAGACTTTTATCCTGTTAGAATCAAATGCACTAATCTTCAGGGTGTAGAAATTCACATGTGTGAGATAAATAAGTTGGAGTATCGATTATACAACATATCAGTCTGATTACGGAAATATCACGCATGTCGTCCGACTGAAAGTGATTTTGTATAGGTTTAACGTAGCGCCAAAAGTTAACTCCCTTTAAACTGTATCGGACGCCCTTAACCCTCTTGCAGCCGACTTTTGTTCTTGCTTTGTCGCGCCTAAAGGATCTTGACGTTTCATAACTGTGACGTTGCAAAATGTGTGCCTCTCTGTAGAACAGCGCTTTCCCGCCGTCCATATTTTTTCCTGCGTCAATGTAGCCGTAATTATGAAAAGCGATGTAAAAGTAATTCTATGAAAATCATTGCTCTAAGATTGTTATAAACGATATTTGTAATACAACATAATTTAAAAAAAACTATTTTTAACCTTGAAAATAGTAATTTTTATCTTTCTTGTCTTCAAAAAATGAAAATTATATACTCATTGCTTTAAGCTTAATAAGCGCTTTTGTTTTATCTTTGTCAAGTGAAATGTATAACTGATTCTTACCACCTCTAAAATACTAAAATTTATTTATCCTTGTTATCCGAGTAGCTTAGTAAACCTTGTTACAATTGATAAATACCGTAACAAATTTTGAAATAATTATATATTAAACAAAACAACGGCACCCAATGCAAATAAAAATAAAAACAATGTTTGTACAAATAAGAATAAATAAAAAACCCAAGCAGCCGATTTAATAAACTACTTCTTGTAGTAAAGTATCAAACGTGTCAGATTAAAATTTTCATTCCAAGCATTGTTTTGGTAGGCGAGGAAAGAATTTGTATAAACGTTATTATCCATATTCATTTTGTTTATTTTTTAATCATGTTTCTAAGTATTTTGTTGACAACTTATTGCTCAAAATTGTAGAGAAATGCTTGAAAATATTACTTTAAAAAAACACAGAAAAACGTAAAGAAAATTCTCTAACATTATTTTCTATAGTCTACAAGTGAACCTGAAACAATAATAATTAATTACTACATTAACGTTTTCAAATGCGCCAACATGTATTGAAAAATGTAAATGAAAAGCCTTTTCCAAAGTGAATTATGCGGTACAGGTATGCGAATTGTTCAAGGCCGTACGTTGTTTCTGTTGGAGAGTTGTCTCACTGGCCATCTTACATCTTCTTGAGTTCAAATTGTGTTGCATGTTTGCACCTGTCCTAAGTCAGAAATCTGATGTTCAGTAGTTGTCGTTTATTGATGTGGTTCATAAGTGTTTCTCGTTTCTTGTTTTTTTGTATAGATTATACCGTTGGTTTTCCTGTTTGAATGGTTTCACACTAAAATGCAATGACATTTAATTCTTTTTTTTATTTCTTGTCAATGTTTAAGGTGACTATTTTACCCTAGTAAATGTAAAAAAATCGGCTCGAATAAATATCAGGAAAGTAAATTTATTTGGACTATCTCTATAACGTAATTAGCCAACAATTTGTGAAATATTTTGCAGAAGCAGATATTATACTATTCTTAAGTTTTACAATTACACCAAATTTAACCTACCGAAGTATACTTATTACCGTCTTTGTACTAACGATTGCAACATGTGAAGTAGTATCTGTATAACCATTTGGAGCATTTGAGATCACTCCCAAATTTAGTCGGGTATGTGTTATTCTTTTGTTTTCGATACTGTTTTCTTTTGTATACTGCTAATTGTCTTTTGATTTTGTTTTCTTCTTTCTTTTGCAGTTGCTTTGTCGTTTTTTTTTTAAAGTTTGAATGTTCACCTGGTACCGTCCACTTTTGTGTTTTTTAACACAGACATTGGATATTATATGGTGTGTGTCATTTAAAAGCCTGTTTAGGGAAAAGATTTTATAAGAAAACGTTTCCATTGTGTCAAACAGAAATGAAAATGCTAAACGCTATTATTGTATCAATTATTTTAAACATTTTTACCTCTAGAAGGTATCGGTCTAAATGTATACATTATATTGCTTATATATGATTAAAATGTTGTTTCAACACAATTTATTACTCATTTGGAAATTGATAAACATGTACAATGGTAGGTATCATGCATAGTTTTGTTATTCTATATACTAGTACACGTTTAATACATCCAGAGTTTTTAGTGGTCGTATCGGCCGACGAAACTGATTTCGACACAAATCAAAAATTTTACGGTCACCATCAGAATTATGTTTACCTTTAAACATGATAGAAACAACGAATGTTCAAAATAACGATACTGATTTGACAACTTACAGCGGCGTCTACATATGGAATATATATCTGACTTTTGCACCGTAATCGTTTACTATCATCATTTGCTTGATACAGTATTGTTGTTATAAGGAATGTATCGTACATATAATTCGTAATAGTCAAGTCAATGTTATATTGATACTAATATGATCATGCTTATAGTCATGTATCTTACATATGACCACATATATGTATAAATTAAACTTATTCTAAAAGGTCATTGAATATTGTTTTTATTGGTATTATTATTGATTATTTTATCAGTAAATTAAAAGCAAACTAAATATTACTATTATGTTATATACATATACACATTCACGGATCTACAATCTGTCGATACTTGTATCTTGGCATTGCACATGGTCATGTTTTTCTCTGACTGTTTATGACGTCTTAACACTAAATCCATTGGATGTTTGATGTGTACAGATTGATAAATTAGTCTCAGATACATGATTTTTTTATTAGTTGTGAGTGGCTTTGAACTAGCTGTCAGTAACTGCGAGTACTCTCAGATATGGACTTAGTGTCTTTTTGTTGTTGGGATATACAAGTACCCGGCCACGTCCACTTGTATATGTAGTATTTGTATTTTTATCCATCTGATGATTTTAGCCTTTTTCAACTGCTTTTTATAGTTCGTTCTTATATTCTACTGTTATACCACTGTTCCGGGTTAGGGGGAGGGTTGGGATCCCGCTAACATGTTTAACCCCGCCACATTATGTATGGTTGTGCCTGTCCCAAGTCAGGAGCCTGTTATTCAGTGGTTGACGTTTGTTTATGTGTTACATATTTGTTTTTCGTTCGTTTTTTGTACATAAATTAGGCCGTTAGTTTTCTCGTTTGAATTGTTTTACATTGTCATTTCGTGGTCATAGCTGACTATGCAATAGGGGCTTTGCTCATTGTTTAAGGCCGTAGGGGACCTATAGTTGTTAATTTCTGTGTCATTTGGTCTCTTGTGGAGAGTTGTCTAATTGGCAATCATGCCACATCCTCTTTTTTATATTTATAAAATGTAGAGAATCTACTTTTATAGATTCAGTTAGAATGTCTGCTACGTGTGTAAGTATGATTGTAGTCACTATTGTATTTCCTTAGGGTGATACGCCTCTACATAAAGCAACCGACTCATACATCGACCGAGTGAACATGGTGAAAAGTTTGATTCGTCTAGGTGCAAATGTGTCAGTCTCAAATAACAAGGTTAGATTTTCAAAATATTAATACATATTTCTGATAATTTATATTTTCTTTTTTTCTAAATGTGTGTATAGATAATTCATTATACTATAATTATTATACTATATCATCATCAGTATACAAGAATAGATTCTTCGTTTTAAACAAAATAATACCACTTAACATCAGTGTACACAATTTAATATTTTTACAATTGAGTGCAAACACTTGACCGTTTTCTGACACTTAATCTTCAGGTCATATATTATATTTTTTTAAATATTTTTTTCATTGCAGAAAATAAGCCTTGATATGTAAAGACATTGGTTTGTCATATGTTTGAAAGACTTACATGTATAGGTCGCCAGTTTTTCATATATTTGTCGTGGGATCCGTGCATATAATAATGATATAAAACCAATTTATGATAACTGACTAGGGGTAACTTAAATGACTAGAAATAACTCACTGTCTGTGAAAAGTAATCCATGTGAATATGTCGAATAAACAAGGTCTCATATTAAACATACTTCAGTGGCAATCACTGGTAAATTCCACGGGTGGTTTAATGAACAGCAATCGAACAGAAATTCTTTAGGTGACAAGTGGTTCTTCACGAAAGTGTAAAGTTCTCTCTGTAAAATGTAATCCAAGAGATCGTCAAGAGTGGAACATATCTTACCATGTCCTAATTTGATGAAGTAAACCCATCATAAGCTGGCACCAAAGATGCATTTGGTGTACGTCAAATACGGTACGTTCTACTCCATTTCATTGGATGTCGGTGCGCAGCTTCATCAGGTCGAGTGTGGTTCCCTATATCATGGAAAATTTGTCTTAAAGACATGGCGTCTCATCTTGCAATGTTTAACCAATTCACACACAAAACACTGATGTGGTCGACTCCTAAATGTGGTTATCAATTTACTTTCAATTGCTGCCGAACAACATGCTGCGACAGTAAATAGTGCGAGACCATTGGGCATGCAGATATCAAAAAGTGAAAGTATTGTGTGTAAACTCCGTCGTCATAACTTTTACGGTTTTCAGGTGGCTTATCTTCCTTACCATAAATTCCCAGTATTTGCAAATGCACTTGTCTGGTTTTGAAAGACACGCTGATAGTTGAAATGTCATCAATAATTTCATTTACCTGTTCAGCTTATTTTAGATTAGAACCTTTCTGTATCTTTACATGACTTTCATTATCATGGAAAATGTTAACAGCGAATTGTTGTCCACTGTTCCGACGTTTTCATTTAAGTCATCAGGTGATGATATGTGTTATACGCATATATGAATTTAGAACAAGTGTATTCAAAAGAACTTCTAACTGAGACTGAACAATCCCTTCTATGAGTTGCGGAGGTATTACTTTTCCATATTAAACAACGGTCAGGGCACCCAGTCTACCACTGCTTTGCATACAGTTAGAAAATTCACACACATCTAAATGCAAAATGGAGTGTCCTATTGCATTGGTAATGTTGGTGACAAATATATCAGTAATTGTAACTGATTGAGATCCTCTTCCGTATAATGGAATTTGATGCAACTGTCATACAAGTGAAAGGTTTAGCGCTATAAAACAAGTTCAATTCACAATTTTCTACATAAGAAAATGCCTGTACCAAGTCAGGAATATGACAACTATCCATTCGTTTGTTGTGTTTAAGTTTTTGATTTTGCCCTTTGAATAGGGACTTACCGTTTTGAATATTCCTCGGAGTTCAATATTTGGTGTTTTTTTGCCTATTAAAACTGAAGATTCACAGTTTTCTTGAATATTTGAATATTTGAAATCAAGGGACTGCTTACTACTGGAGTAATCAAAGCAGCAGTGGCAATGGTAGCCTTGACTGGTATGAAATACACCGATGCAGGTATAACTAATTTTAATTTTGTTCTAGCAACAGTTGTTCTACCAATTAGCTCATTTATGCTTTCTTCCTCTTGGGTATGACGTGAGCCTAGTGGCCTGACCCTGTCCTGTTTAAAGACTGGTATTATGCTGAGTTCGAGAACGAGGTCCTCTGAACAGTCGGTGATATTATTTTTTGGAAGGCATGATATCCTGTTCTTTACTTGACCTTTGTGGTAGCGGGGAGCGTGAATTATGAGATCTCCAGAATTACGAGTGTGACCTTGGTGTGATAGGTTATCTGACATAATTGCTCTGATTGTGCCTGGAAGGAGAATTGAAAAGTTGATTCTGATCGGTTACTCCTTCCATCTTTTACTAACTGGTCACAAAGAGATACTAAGTTCTTGATATCAGATTGTATAAAGTTAAATACTTGTTTAACCCTCTGACTGTTTTACGAGGTCGTGGGCCTCTGTCGTGAATGATCAGGGTCGTTCATATTAGAATATGACCGCGGATTGCCATCGTAACCTACTGGCTCTATAACTGGTTTTCTGGCTGGTTAATGAAAACTTGGTCAATTTTGAAGCTTTATTTATAGTTCTGATATTTTACTCTACGATTAACCAGGCTACTTTCTTGTGATGTTCACACAGGAAGTACTCCAAAGATATATTGCAGGAAAGGTAAAGACTGGCACCCTCGGTGGTTGAAGACTCCTACTCCTTCCCCTTGCATTGAATTCTTTAAATTGGGATGATTCTCGGTCAAAAGAGTCCTCACTTGATGAAAAGGATTCCCTCTGGTAGCGTTTACTAGATGTGGTTTCACGATTGGTCTGAACAGAAGTGTTGTTCACAAACTGAACAGAGGAAGACATAACAACTGAAGTCGTCAACTGTAATGCTATTTCAGTTATGTTTAAAGTGTTCTCATTTGATCCCGAGTAGAAATCTGGAACTGTCGGTACAGCCGATCCAACAATGTGCTGGACTCCCGATAGCAATTACTGTAAGACCAATTTGGTGACAATTTTAGTGCAGGACAAGCTTCAACTATGATAGAGTTATAACCTGACGACGGGGCAAAAGTCCCCATTCCAGTGTGACCTTGTGTGACAAAGTAATTTTGTTTTGTTTCACGGGTTCCATTTAAGTAATCAGCTTCATCGTGTGAGGATAAAGGCGGAGACGAAGGCCCCTGTCGAACTATAGACATTTTATCCAACTCTTCTTGCTTTGTGAATTTGACGTCCGACTGTACTTTCACATTCAACTTTTCTTGTCCAATGTAAGTAGTAACCATAGGTGGAACCACGGGCCCCTAGCTAACAGGAACTTTCGTGTTTGGTTTTTGTTTGGATGCTTCGGTTGCAGTATTAAATTTGAGAGTGGATTCTGTTAAGTTACATATGTTTCCCGGATTTGTTTGTTCATGACGTATGACTCATGCAGCCTGCAAAGTCCAGTAGGTTTAGTGATAGGTGGCACCATGCGAAAGTCTGGATATGGTGTTGAACTAGCTGGAGTGCTAAATAACTTAGGTTTAGATAAAAATTGTTTCTCAACCTGCTGGATACTTCAGTCATCTCTTTCGTTTTGTCAGCTTCTGACAATTTGTAATCTTCCTCTTGCAGTCCTGATGTTACAATGGACATGTCTTGTTTGATAACATGCCTTAAACACAGTAGATCATTGTGCATCTTTTGGTAAACGAATGACATACCAGGTACTAGAAGATGTTTCTGGACACACCAGTAAGGCCGAACACTACATTTAAATATAGGAAATGTGACGAATCTCTTACCTCAAGTATCTGTATGGCCATTTCCATGTCAATACCCGCAAATAGATTGAAGTTGGTCCTAAGTGGCCTCCATTAGAATCACAGTTTTTGCCATCCTTGAAAATATGTTTAGTTTTTTATGACCTAAATGTGTTCGCCGATTTTTAGAATTAGGCAGTTGTTATATAAAACTGTACTGTAGATCAACGTGGATACGTGTCGTGAATATATTCTCTATGACAGAACTGTATTTTTCCACGAAGATCGATGTTTGAAATAATCCACGTTGCCTGTACTGAATTTCAACAGTTGACACCGTATTTTGACAAAGCCACCCTGACTGTACTGTATTTCTGCCAAAGCATGGGCATAAGACCAATGTCCGTCCTGCTCAATTTCGACATGATGCAGCTTATGGCGATTCAAAATGGCCGCTGTCTATAACGAGAAACTAAGCAAGCATTTAATTTCAAACGGTGAATCTAATATGCAATACTGCCTGAAAAAGCACCATAACTTTCCAAAATTGATGGCGGTATTAGTTTGAAAGATAGCCTCCGCTATCGTTTGCAGTAATTTACAGCAAATGGTGTTGAGAAAAGAGGGACGAAAGATACCAGAGGGACAGTCAAACTCATAGACCGAAAACAAACTGACAACGCCATGGCCAAAAACAAAAAGACAAACAGACAAATAATAGCACAGATGACACAACATAGAAAACCGAAGACTAAGCAACATGAACCCCCCAAAAACTGGGGGTGATCTCAGGTGCTCCGGAAGGGTAAGCAGATCCTGCTCCAAATGTGGCACCCGTCGTGTTACTTATGTTATTACAAATCCGGTAAATAGTCTAATTCGGTAAGTCACATTCGTGAAAAGGGAGGGTTTTGTAGTTACGACATAAGGAACATATCCGATATCATCTGTGAAACGGTTATTCCATAACGGTCAACCAATTCGTGATGGCGTCCGTAAAAGTTACGAAGGGATGACTTCAACTTCACCATTTGGAACTCTTGGTTTAATAGCTTCCTTGTGAGCAGCAATCCTCTATCAAGGAAATCATGATAGGAAACACAAGCCCGGGAATATCGTATCAATTGGGAGATATATACTCCGTATGCAGGCGCTGCTGGAATGTTGCTACAGAGAAATGGAAAGTTCACAATTGGGAAGCTGAAATCATCTCTTTTGTCGTAAAGTTTTGTTTTCAATCGACCCTCATTGTCAATTTCTAGATGTAAGTCAAGATATGAGGCAGACTTAACTGTATCTGTAGTATCCTTTATCTTTAGTTCGATGGGATAGATTCGTTCAACAATGTCACCAAATTTTGTATTATTTAGTGAGAGAACATCATCTATATAGCGGAACGTAGAGTTAAAGGATATTGCTAACTTCTTATCTTTCTTCCTAAGAAGTTCCTGTATGAAGTCAGCCTCATAATAATACAGAAACAAGTCGGCAAGAAGAGGGGCACAATTGGTTCCCACTGAAATTCCGACAGTCTGTTGAAAAACACGTCCTCCAAACGTAACAAATATGTTGTCAATCAAGAAATCAAGCATCTTGATATGTCAGTTTCAAACAAAGTAGGATTTATCCCTTCCCAAGACAAGATACTTGTATCTACGTTCGCCATTCTTTTTAATGAAACAAAGTAATACCAACTCTTTCAATATGTCTTTAAGTTTGGAATGGGGAATACTTGCGTAAAGTGTAGAAAAGTCAAATGTTTTAATACTATTGCTAAGATGAAAGAGTCTGATATTGTATGTATTCTAAAAGATCTTTGGAATTTTTTAGTATCCACATCTGATTCACGCCACCTCAAGAATAGGCAGTTTCACAATAACTTTGGAGCCCGGCTTTGATTGCTGATAAAATAGACGTTAATAATTAAGAAAGAGTTTTCATGGAGCACTTGGAAGACCCAGCAATATACTAAGTACCGTTGTTTGTAAGGTCACTTAATATGTAGTTTAGGTATCCAATACAGTGATGAAAGATCCAGTTCTTCATCTTTGGTTGAAATTCCAAAGGAACATAGAACAGATCTATGATTATCCAGGATTTCCTCTTTGATAAGTATCGTGAGGGTAAATGTTGAGTTTCCAAGTGAATTGTCAATACCTAATTCATTTATCAAGCAGTCTATGTAATGATATTTACACACAAAAACGATTTTGTTTTGGGGCTTTATCTGCGGGGACAACAACATATTTGTCATGGAGGTAGGACAAGTGTCTTGCAACATTTGGGTCTTTGAAAATTGACGTAGCGTGGGTACTGATATGCCCATTTAGTTTCTTCGTTCGGATTTGTATCAACGACCTCACAGCCTTGATCCATTCGGAAAGAGTATCTACGTCTTCTTTCTCGCGTTTAGCCCATTGCCTGGCATAATCCTCGACTGAATCCATCAGTATTTTGACGTTGTATTTCCAATTGATGGATTTAGGCCCCCGATATTTCGGACCTTTGGATAACAAATTTCGCAGGGAAATGTTATTGACAATGTTGAAGTCTCCGGTAAAAACGTGGCCAACCGGATTATATGTGAATTGGGAATTAGAACATGTGCAATCAGGAGGTTTAGACTTGAAGTCGTCAATGTTGAGATCCTGCAAAACGTGTTTGTAACTGAATGTACCGTGCAGAAGCGGTAGTTTCGAAGTCAACAGATTCGAGCTGTCAGCGACGCCAATGTCGTGGATCCGAGCGTATAATAATGATATAAGAACAATACATGATAACTCATCAGGGTTTATTCAAGTGACACTGCAATAGTACACAACATACAGTTATAATATAAACAATCAATAATATCATTATACGATCAATGCATGTGGTTAAAAGTGAAGAGTCAGAATGTATCTGCATGCGTATTACGTCATCGATACATGATGAGGTCCATATAAAACATGGACTGGTTCAATTGTATATATTGGTTTTCAGCACCACATGTTTGTGTGCTGCCCCTTGTGGTACACAAGTGATTATTCCCCTTTTTTAGATACTGACATTTCACATATATTAGACCAGTTGTTGTTTGACCGTAGAACGAATTTGCTCATTTGAAAAACTCACTGGAGTATACATCCGAACCTGGTCAATTATTCTTATTTTTGTGTATAGATAATCCAAGACAATATGTTTATTATAGGATAAAATGCATTTTCAAAGGAATTAATTGGTGTATAAACTCGACCAAATCACTAACAAACAAACAAAAGTCCTTTGGACTTTTATGATATGTTCGTGTGTGACTTGGTCCAGTTTATACACCAATAAGTTCCTTTCAAAAGGCGTTTAATCCTTATAATTCTTTAAAATTGGAGATACAGAATATATTTTCCCACACTCGAAACCTCTATGATCCTGTATCACACGTAAATTGTATATTTGTTTCATTGAATGGGCCTGGTGCAACAATATATTTGTTGGTTCACGCAAAAATATGTACGCCATGAAATTTGCTATCTGATAAAAAAAAAATAAACTACAAAAACTCTTATTATCATTCAAACGAATGTTTTGTGTTGATTATTTTATTTTACGTTTAACGCGAAGTGATATAAAATATTTTTTAAGTCGATCCAGATTGTGTTTTTAACGTCGCCATCTTGTTTACATTGGTTACGAAAAGACGTTTGGTCAACGTTGTCTATCGAAAAATAAACGACGTCAAGAACAACAACCGGAAGTCCTCTCGACCAATCATATCAACATATTCCCTAATATGCAAATCATATAAGAATTATGATACTATATATTAAGCATGTTAAGTTCACAGTTATCACTTTTTCGATTTAAATGAATTAATAATAATTTACATCAGTGTATAAAACATAACAAATGTCAAAAGGAATATTAGAACTATAATAAAAACTAAATCACCCAATATCGGAGCTGAAAATAAAGTTAGAACCCAAAGCACAAGACCACAAAAAGAATAAAGGTAGCACTACAGTCAGAATTTTCTGACTCCAACCAACAGTTTTTAAAGATTAATTTCTCCAAATCTACTCAATTGATTTTTAAAATCTTTAACTTATTTTAAAGCTGAAATATAATTCCTTTTTAACCTATAGACAAATGTATTTTTGGTATGATTACTCTCAAAATATATTTCATTAATTGCCAAAAAAGTGGTCTTCCAACTTGGATGAAAATGACACATTCAGGTCAAATGGTAGTAAAAATTTGTTTTCATCACTTTAATCAACCATACACAATCTACAAAACTGTCTCAGATTTTTGATATATGCCTCCAGTAAGAAGATATATTGATTTAACTGCTGGGTGCAAAACCTCATTTCACTTTTCATCTTTGGACACCTATAAATTCATTTAGAAACAAATTATCCAAAAACTGGGACAAAGTATTATAGAAAATAATCACATATATCAAAGTCAAACCAATAGGGTACCCATGAAGTTTTTATTTTTTTTTTGCTAACAATTCTCATGAAAATTGTTCTGAGAAATGACAAAAAAACTGAATTCCCCACTTATTACAATTGCATTATATGTGCACAGACCAACACTCACTTTGCATTTGGCGGGAGTTTGACGTCACAGATTTGACCAACATATGTAATGTAGTAATTAAATAAAGACAAAGCTCCGCCTCTGTCCAGACAGTCTAAGATAAGAGAATAACAGGAATGACCAGCTGCATATAATCAATATTTAACATCATTATTATCACTATAAAGAATGAGTTTCATTTGTATTTTAAAAAGAAATGTACTATGAAATTAGCTAGAACATTAAAATTATGCAATAAAAGAGGGACGAAAGATACCAGAGGGAGAGTCAAACTCATAGATATAAAACAAACTGACAACGCCATGGCCAAAAATAAAAAGACAAACAGACAAATAATAGTACAGATGACACAACATAGAAAATTAAAAGCTAAGCAATACGAACCCCACCAAAAACTGGGGGTGATCTCAGGTGTTCAAAAACAGATCAAGACCACCCCCTTCCTGAAAATAGACTGTCCCACATGATTTTTGAGTTTTATGGAATTGAAAAATTTCACATAAACTTAAAATTGGTTATAATGCCTAAAACTCCTAACAAAAAACAGATTCAGAGACATATTCTTCTTGTTTGTAGTAAGAACCTTAAAATTTTGTCAGAGGCTTTTAAAGATACTTTCACACTCTTATCCATATATATAGTTTTGTTTATCTCTGTTTACTTCCAAATTACTTTTGTTGCAATGCACATGATACAAGGACATAAGACCACACTATTTATCTTGTGGTCAGGGATTAACAGCTGGACACTGGTACCAACAGATGATTGACATATAAGCCCCTCCTTAATGCCTATATATTCAGATTAATTACCATGTGCTTTTATTTACATAAGTTCGTTATCAATTTACTCCCTGTTGTGATATGATAATGACCTTGGAATTTTTACAAACTGTGCAGAATATAACTTACATCAAAACTATGTGATAAAAAACATATCTTAAAAAAATCACTGTTAGACTGTAGTGCTACCTTAAAGAGGCATTGCATATTTCCGAGATGATAAGCGATATAATGTCCTGTGTTGTATCTGTGAAAGTTTAGATATGTAAGAAATACTTCGAACAACCAAAGTGAATGGAATAAAAGCAAAATTATCTTGATTCCATAAATCAAAGTATTTATAAATTATATGATAAGACTTAACTTGCAGATAATAGATATAATCGAATATATTGATTGTCCCTCGCCCCCCAAAAAAACCCCAACATACGAGGGGTTCATAAAAGAGTCTCTTTTTTAGGATACGAAATACTTCAGACTACAATGACACAATGCAAGTTAGGCAATCGATCTTTCCATGTATATATTTTTTAAATTACCGCTCCGCTATACACGCCCAGTGCAAATTTACTATTGAAAACATCTTAAAAAAATGCATGAAATTTGCGCATATCACAAATGCTTGTCATATTGAAGAATTTGTAAATTGAACGATATTTGCCACATTTAACAAACGGAAGAAA
Organism: Mytilus californianus; assembly: GCF_021869535.1. Classification (NCBI taxonomy): domain Eukaryota; kingdom Metazoa; phylum Mollusca; class Bivalvia; order Mytilida; family Mytilidae; genus Mytilus; species Mytilus californianus. Next base: position 3,093,071 of record NW_026262669.1, on the reverse strand, counting down.
AAATGAAAAACATTTAACAATATGCTGTTAAAACATTGAACAGAATAATATGTTCATACAAACAAATGAGCAACTTAATGTTTCAAAAAGTATACCAGTTTTTTGTGTTCCTACAATAAGTACTAAATTCAATCCATCCCCTTCCTGAAAATAGACTGTCCCACATGATTTTTGAGTTTTATGGAATTGAAAAATTTCACATAAACTTAAAATTGGTTAAAATGCCTAAAACTCATAACAGAAAACAGATTCAGAGACATATTCTTCTTGTTTGTAGTAAGAACCTTAAAAGTTTGTCAGATGCTTTTAAAGATACTTACACACTCTTATCCATATATATAGTTTTGTTCATCTCTGTTTACTTCCAAATTACTTTTGTTGCAATGCACATGATACAAGGACATAAGACCACACTATTTATCTTGTGGTCAGGGATTAACAGCTGGACACTGGTACCAACAGATGATTGACATATAAGCCCCTCCTTAATGCCTATATATTCAGATTAATTACCATGTGTTTTTATTTACATAAGTTCATTATCAATTTACTCCCTATTGTGATATGATAATGACCTTGGAATTTTTACAAACTGTGCAGAATATAACTTACATCAAAACTATGTGATAAAAAACATATCTTAAAAAAATCACTGTTAGACTGTAGTGCTACCTTAAAGAGGCATTGCATATTTCCGAGATGATAAGCGATATAATGTCTTGTGTTGTATCTGTGAAAGTTTAGATATGTAAGAAATACTTCGAACAACCAAAGTGAATGGAATAAAAGCAAAATTATCTTGATTCCATAAATCAAAGTATTTATAAATTATATGATAAGACTTAACTTAATGCATATATAAAAGATAATAGATATAATCGAATATATTGATTGTCCCTCCCCCCCCCTCCCAACCCCCCAAAAAAACCCCAACATACGAGGGGTTCATAAAAGAGTCTCTTTTTTAGGATACGAAATTCTTCAGACTACAATGACACAATGCAAGTTAGGCAATCGATCTTTCCGTGTATATTTTTTTTAAATTACCGCTCCGCTATACACGCCCAGTGCAAATTTACTATTGAAAACATTTAAAAAAAATGCATGAAAATTGCGCATATCACAAATGCTTGTCATATTGAAGAATTTGTAAATTGAATGATATTTGCCACATTTAACAAACGGAAGAAAAAATGAAACACATTTAACAATATGCTGTTAAAACATGGAACAGAATAATATGTTCATACAAACAAATGAGCAACTTAATGTTTCAAAAAGTATACCAGTTTTTTGTGTTCCTACAAAAAGTACTAAATTCAATAACCTACATGTTACCAGTTTCAATAATAATTATAAAAAAAAATAATTCTTTAATTATCTGTCATTCATTACAATGTGTGGATGGTGGAATATGGCACAAACGTGTTCTGGCCAGTGCAAAAATCATCGTTTGGTGTTAATTATGGCCTAACCAATATCAATACAAAATGATTTTGTGAAACCCTTATCATGCTTATCTTCACCTTTTATGAAAAAGTTTCTGTTAAACCACTTACATTCCTGACAGATTATGTTTTTGCGAACAGCATATAATCACGCATGGCTGTGTTCTTTTTTCTGCGTTCATAAAAGATTCAAATTAACATAAGTGTGATGATAAGATTAACATACCGTTGTTCCAAAACCATACAAGAAGTCATGGCATTGTTTCAAAATAATATCGATGAAGGTGGTCTAGAGCATGTAGAGTATAAAAATAGACGCTGTTTATCCGACAATAAAACCTATGCTAAAGATTTGAATTCGTTTGACTTTGCGAGATGTTTAAATTTGTATTTATTTTCGACATGTGGTTATTAAATGTGATGCCTCATACAAGGATAGTGACACACTCTCTTCATATTCCTTTAGCATACACATTCACCACATTCACACGGTCATTTCAATGCATAACTTAGCTATTATAATTTATAATAATCATGTTATTTTTGTTCTGAATATGCATGAACTAGTTGTCACTGCACATCATAACAAACAGCAAACAGTACAACGAATATTTTTTGTTTATCTTTGTTCCATGGCATACACGTCTTTTTAGAATCAAGATTGAAATTTTTGTTTGTACATGTTGTTCTATTGCATGAATTCGTCCTGTTGTCATCTGGTAATGATGACTATGAAACAATGACTATTAGAAACACAGAGAGAGTATATACATTCCTATTTTCACTGTGTCTACTACTTCAAGTCATAGAATCTTTACATGCTGGTATCTGAAAAATAAACTAAATTTTACTGAACGTTTTCTCAACAACCTATTTGATCAATGAATCGGAATAATAAGATGGTATAAGGAAGAAAAACGCTATACAGCACCACAAAAGTCCAAAAGTCTGAAAAGACCATTTTGTTTCTTAATTTGCATGAACAATTACTCGACATTCTCCAAAAGCATGACTTGTGTCTTATTTTCTCTTGACAACTTCTGATTTATATTAAATTTGTATGAAATCTATTCGACAAATTCTCGTCATTCTGAAAATGATCTTAAAATTTCATGACAAATTCTTGACATCTGAATACTGCCATGAAATTTTCGACAGATACTCGACATTCTTTTTTTTCTCAATATGGCTTGACTTATTTTGAACATTTTGAATTGTCTCTCACATTTACTTGACAATTCTGAGTTTTACAAATAATGACCAATATACCTGATATAACTTTTATCTTTATTTCTCTTCATATATTCATGATAACATACTGTTGTTTGAAGTAAAACTTATTACAACTAAAAGTTGGGCATGTAAATAAAATAATTAGAAATTTGGGTATATAATTTTCTTTATAAATACAAATATGACTATGAAATTTACAGTGCTAACAATACAAATGTGGGTATGTTGATATAAACCAATTTAAATGTGGTTTGAAAATAATTAAACATGTTGATTCCTAAATCTTATAAATAATTGCTTAAATGATTAAAGCCAATCATACTGTAGACATATTTCATTCTAGATGCATACCATCAAATGTTAATATGTTAAATAAACAATTAGTGTACAAACATGTATTTTTTATTAATAGCAAAGTACTAGTGTATCCCGATTCTTCCAATGATTTGTATAGTCTTGATTTAACAGAAGAAAATTTGTGTAATGTGATCTGTTGCAATATATATTAAGTTTTACATGTGGACAGGCTGTTCCCCAGAAAATTCAGGTATTCCAAATAAGTTAGGCACACCCCATGGTACACACAATTGTCATATGGAAAATTACAGCTTTACCTGTAATCAGCCATGCAACTTATCAGTTGACTGAACGTACCGTTACTATTTAAAAAAAAATTGTCATTAGATCAAAATGAAAATCTTCATTTTAATAAAAAATTTTAGATATAAAATGGATTCTTTTCGACAAAATAATAAGGTGAAATAATTTAACATATAAAAAAATTCGAAAGATTTAAAGAAAATGTATATCTACTCCGGGAATAATAGAAAACTATATTTATAAAGGGTCCCATCAATGATTTCTATATAAATGATTGGTCTTATGAAATGGATCTCACACAGACATGCATAATTAAGATCTAAACATTTTTTTGTTGTGATATGATTGTTTGAGAAAAAAAAAATCAGGCGGACAGTATAACAAATAATTAGTTTTGATATAAAATTATAAAATACAATTAATATGCAACACTCAATTTTGAAAAAAAAGAAGTTTTTGGTTGTCCTAAAAAAAACAATAAGTTTTTGAATCAAGTTGCAATTAAGTTCTTTTTCTCAAACGAAAAAAAATCAAGGTTCCCCTAAAAGAGACACATGTCAGTAACTATGATATATATTCCAAGTGAAATCAGTTTAATTAAACGTTTACTAAAATATAAATCAAAATTGAACTACAATGGGGTGGGGTGTTATTGCAGGTACTCCCACTAACGTGCACCGCAGGGTATTTTTCTTATACAAATACTTGATTCTTCTAAGTTTAGTTAAGAGATAATGAGTATCTAACAGCAAAAGAAAGTGTTTAAACAGTGCGGAATGTGTCTACACACAATTCAGGTGAAAGTGATACTGTTGAAATAGTGTCAAGACATCTATCAGACCGTCGAGAAAGTGTCTAGATATATTCAGACAGCTTGAAGGCTGCCAAGAATGTGTCAAGACACATTTAGACATATATAGGAATTTCAGGATTATGTCAAGACTGATCGAGACAAATTTAAGACAATCAAGAATTGCATGCTTTGGTTCAAAAAATTATTAACATTATTTTTCACCATTCATTCGTACAACTCCTGTTGTAAAAAATCCATTGCTGTTAAAAAATATAAAAAAGAAGATATTTTTACAAAAACTGCAATGGTTTTGTCACAGTTTTCAGTGATTGATCAATTATTTTAAGAATGTGTTTGTATAGAAATAAGAAATGTCAAGTGATTTATTAGTTCTTTTATGATAAAGAAAACACAAATAATTTATTTCTGCAAATGTTATGTTCTGTCTTATTTCTTCTGGTAATTTTTTAACATTTCTGTCATTTGTGTTTTTTTTAGTCAAAGTTTAAACAAATATATAATCATTGCAGGTGATCCATTGTCACTAAATAATTACCGTCCTATTTCTCTTTTAAATATTGACATGAAACTTCTATCATACGCTCTAGCACAACGATTGAAAAAAATCTTACCAAAACTTATTAAAGAAGACCAGACTGGATATGTAAAGAATAGATTTATTGGTTTTAATCTTAGATAGATACAAGATATTATTGATTTCACTGATTTATACAAAATTGAGGGGGCTATAGCCTTTGTTGATTTTTCTAAAGCGTTTGACTCTCTAGAATGGAATTTTATGTTTTCAGTTTTAAAACATTTTGGATTTAATGAATCTTTTATCAGATGGGTTAAGACTTTATATAGCGATATTCAAACATGTGTTATGAATAATGGTTGGATATCTGATGTCTTTGAAAACACCAGGGGTATACGCCAAGGATGTCCTTTATCTGCTTTATTATTTGTTTCATCTGTGGAAATTATGGCTTCAAGATTAAGAAGCAATACTGATTTTAAAGGTACCAGAATCAAATTATATTGCAAAAATCATAGTCTAAAAATTTCGCAACTAGCAGATGATACTACTTTATTTTGTTGTTCTAAATATGACGTTCAAGTTGCTATGAACGAAATTAAAATTTTTGGTTCTTATTCAGGATTGAAATTAAACAGAAATAAAACAGAGGGGTTATGGGTAGGAAAGCTTAAATCATGTAAAGACAAAATTGAGGGAATCAACTGGAGCAATGGACCAGTTAAAACTCTTGGTATATACTTTGGGCATTGTAGAGAGGAATGTGAAAAACTAAATTGGGAAAATAAAATTGAAAAGATGAATTAATTATTTTGTGCTTGGCAAAAAAGAAATCTTACTATTTTTGGAAAAAATTTGATTATCAAAACACTAATTGTGCCCATTTTTACTTTTGTGGGATCTGCCTGCATAGTTCCAGAGAAATATTTAAAAGAAATAGAAAAAAGTTGTTTTAAATTTGTTTGGGATAACAAACCAGATAAAGTAAAAAGAAATTCAATTATTGGTCCCTATGAAAAGGGGGGATTGGATATGATAGATATAAGGAGTTATTTCACTGCTTTAAAAGCTATGTGGGTAAAAAGACTAGTAAATGATTGTGAAGGAGGTTGGAAAATTATACCTCAGCACTATTTTTATAATTTTGGGTCAAACTGGTTAATGTTTCAAACAAACAGTGGGGGTAAGCCAGACGAAAGCATTGAACACATCCCAGATTTTTATAAAGATATCATTAAATGTTGGAAATTAACTGGTGGAGGTCTAACAAAAAAACCAGAAACATTTACAGATATAAGAAAACAAATATTATGGAACAATAAATGTATTAAATTTGAAAATAAAGCTTTATTTAAAAAAAAATTAGATTAAAAGCGATCTTATTTATGTAAATGATATCATAGATGAAACAGGCTGTATTTCTCAAGACATAATTTTAAATAAACTAAAAAATAAATCAAACTGGATAGCTGAAATTAATTTAGTAAAGAAATCTATACCAAAATACTGGGCAGCAATTTTAACATCGGAAAATTCTGTAAAAAGTATTGTTAATATAAAAAGAAACCAATTTATATTGGAAGGTTTACCTACAAAATTAGAATCACTATCAAATAAACTTTTATATAAGTCTCCGATAAATAAAAAAATTTAACCAGCTTACGGACCAAAAAAATGGCTGCGTATATTTGATATAGATGATGTGTTATATCAAAACAATTTATATAAATTTTTATTCAGATATTTAAAAGAAAATAAACTTAGAATTTTTAGATGGAAATTACTACAACATATTCTACCTACAAAGAAACTTTTATGCAGGTGGAAAATTATAAACAAAAGTTCTTGTAATTTTTGTACACAAGAAGAGGATGATGATCACTACTTCATACTGTGTCCGTATTTAAAACTTTTTTGGAATAAAATAAATGAAGTTTTAAAGAACAGTAAAATAACTTTTAAGATAAAACTAAGGCACTTGGTATTTGGATATAAAACTTCTGACGAAGAATATTTTGACTTTAACTATTTTTTAACGATTGTTGGCTTTTCAATTTACAAAGCCTATTACATATCTGATCAAAAGACAAAAAATGTCAATGTTTTCTTAATTTTTCTCAATGAGTTCAATAGAAGAGTATGTTTGAAAATTAAAAGTAATATTTTAGCAACTATTAGAAAACATATGAATAGTCATATTGAGTAATATTATTTAATATATATTTGATGTACAAATGTAATATGTATTTTACAACTAATCACTACCCTGAGTGATTAGTGGATTGTAGCAGGGAACATCAGGAGGAGCTTGGACTCCTGAAGGATATTGTAACAAGCCAATATTAGAAATAAATATTTAATTATGTTGTTAAAAAAAAAAAAATCATTGCACTGTATTCTTATGTATGCTTTAACAGGTATTTGATGCTGTACAAATTGTTCCTTCCTTTTTATTCTACATGCTAGTATAAACTATTGAAAACGTTTTTAGGTTTTGAAAACAATACTTGTTTCCGTGTTTCCTATATGTTATCATTTAATAACAACGGTAGGCCACATTGCAACAGAATATCAACATGTTATCAATTCCTTTTGTGTCTGGCTAGGTTGTTTCTAATAACTTGATATCTAAGTAAAAATAGTTCTAACTTTCTGTATATCTTAACTTAATAATAACTTGCAAAGTCAAATGAATATAGAGCTGTATTGAATACGTTAACAATTATAAGTCTTCAAGATTAATTCTGATATGGCTTTATTATTGAATATATATCATTTGATCAAAGTAATCATTTGATGTAAATTACCCAAATATTGGAATTATATTTCATTAAAACAGATGTCAAAACTCAGATTTCTTTTGGAATACTGAATTGTCATTGCAACATTTCATCAAAATTCTTTCAAAAAACAACAACAACAACTCAACACACAAATGTGGATTTGAAACAGAGGTAGGATTGGATACTTTTTATAATCTTGGATGTTGGAATGACTTACTACTAAACCTTACATTTATAGTATTATGAAATGCTTTCAATTTGTATAATAACAGTTTCAAACAGGTTCTAGACATTTCATTTAAGAAAACATGCACATAGTGTTACAGTGTAGCTGATAAAAATTTAAATATTGTTTTTAAATTCTTTGAAAATTAAAACAGGGGTGAGTGTATAAAATGTACTTTAAAAGAAAAGTTTCTGTAAGGCTATACTTCAGATAAATTTTTTTTTTATGAGAAAAAGTGTTTTTCTTGAGTTATCTATTTGAATAAATGTTAAAAGAGGTTGCACTTTGTAATTACAGCTATTGCACAAGCCACGCCTCTTTTAAACAGATACAGTTTGTATATCATTCATAGATATTTTTCTTATTTACGTACTAATTCCCATATACAATCTTTTATTTCATTTCATAGGCACATACTTTGCGTATGTTGATAACATTAAAACACATGATAGCGGCGAATATTGAATTCTGATAAAGCCCAAAAGTGACGGTAGGTGTACTACAATTTTCAATCCTGGTACCTTTGATAACTATTTACATCACTGGGTCGATGCCACTGCTGGTGGACGTTTCGTCCCCGAGAGTGACACCAGCCCAGTAGTCAGCACTTTGGTGTTGACATGAATATCAATTATATGGTCATTTTAATAAATTTCCTGTTGACAAAACATTAATTTTTCGAAAAAACTAGGATTTTTTTATCCCAGGAATAGATCACCTTAGCCGTATTTGGCACAACTTTTTTGGTATTTTGGGCCCTCAATGCTCTTCCACTTTGTACTTGTTTGGCTTTATAACTTTTTTGATTTGAGAGTTACTGATGAATCATATCTAGACGAAACGCGCGTCTGGCGTATTAAACTATACTCCTGGTACCTTTGATAACTATTTACACCACTGGGTCGATGCCACTGCTGGTGGACGTTTCGTCCACGTGAGTATCACCAGCCCAGTAGTCAGCACTTCCATGTTGACATGAATATCAATTATATGGACATTTGTACTTGTTTGGCTTTATAACTATTTTGATCTGAGCGTCACTGATGAGTCTTATGTATACGAAACGCGTCTGGCGTATTAAATTATACTCCTGGTACCTTTGATAACTATTTACACCACTGGGTAGATGCCACTGCTGGTGGACGTTTCGTCCCCGAGGGTATCACCAGCCCAGAAGTCAGCACTTCGGTGTTGACATGAATATAAATTATATGGTCATTTTAATAAATTTCCTGTTGACAAAACATTAATTTTTCGAAAAAAACTAAGGATTTTGTAATCCCAGTAATAGATTACCTTAGCCGTATTTGGCACAACTTTTTGGAATTTTGAGTCCTCAATGCCCTTCAACTTTGTACTTGTTTGTCTTTATAACTCTTTTGATTTGAGCGTCACTGATGAATCTTATCTAGACGAAACGCGCGTCTGGCGTATTAAATTATAATCCTGGTACCTTTGATAACTACTGACACCACTGGGTCGATGCCACTGCTGGTGGACGTTTCGTCCCCGTGAGTATCACCAGCCCAGTAGTCAGCATTTCGGTGTTGACATGATAATCAATTATATGGACATTTGTACTTGTTTGACTTTATAACTATTTTGATCTGAGCGTCACTGATGAGTCTTATTTATACGAAACGCGTCTGGCGTATTAAATTATACTCCTGGTACCTTTGATAACTATTTACACCACTGGGTTGATGCCACTGCTGGTGGACGTTTCGTCCCCGAGGGTATCACCAGCCCAGAAGTCAGCACTTCGGTGTTGACATGAATATAAATTATATGGTCATTTTAATAAATTTCCTGTTGACAAAACATTAATTTTTCGAAAAAAATCAGGATTTTCTTATCCCAGGAATAGATTACCTTAGCCGTATTTGGCACAACTTTTAGGAATTTTGGGTCCTCAATGCTCTTCAACTTTGTACTTGTTTGGATTTTTAACTACTTTGATCTGAACGTCAATGATGAGTCTTATGTAGACGAAACGCGCGTCTGGCGTATTAAATTATAATCCTGGAACCTTTGATAACTACTTACACTACTTGGTCAATGCCACTGCTGGTGAACGTTTTGTCCCCGAGGGTATCACCATCCTAGTAGTCATCACTTCGGTGTTGACATGAATATCGATTATATGGTCATTTAAATAAATTTCCAGTTGACAAAACATTAATTTTTCGAAAAAACTAAGGATATTCTCATCCCAGGAATAGATTACCTTGGCCGTATTTGGCACAACGTTTTGGAATTTTGGGTCCTCAATGCTCTTCAACTTTGTACTTGTTTGGCTTCATACTATTTTGATTTGAGCGTCACTGATTAGTCGTATGTAGACGATACACGCGTCTGGCGTATTAAATTATAATCCTAGTACCTTTGATAACTATTAGTATTAGTTTAAACTCTTATACGTTCGGGGCATATAAATGTTGAAAATATGCTGCACAGCCCTATGTTATGACCTTTCCAAAAAAGTAGTAAAATTGAGAATAGAAATGGGAAATATGAAAAAGACCCGACCATAGAGCAGACAACAGCCGATGGCTACCAATGGTTCCTCAACGCAGTAAAAAAAATTACGAAACTTTATAGTAAAAGTGGCACAGTTTTCGTCGCAAAGAGAGTTCTTTTAGGAAATTAAATAGTCTATATTTACAGAAATGTGACCTATAATGTCTGTATGTTGTCTTTCCCTACATGTGTTTTGTGGTAGTAACTTGACTTGATGATTTCCGTAACTATAATAGTCAGCCACATTTTCTTGCAAAAGGACGCAGAAAATAATTAAAACCCACTTTAATCGTCATTGTGCTTGTGTTTCTTTTCAATACATGAGCTCATGTTGAGGCTCGAATGGACGGTGTTGTTTACCCGTTGTTTTCTTTTGTTATGCATAGACTGAAATTTACTGACATTGTCCTATAACATAGTTATCTTATTGTTTAGAATTATCAGGTCAAAGTAAGCCATTACAAAGTAAGGATGCTATTATGAATGCGTTGATCGTTATTGAACTCTGATGTCAGAAATGACCACTGATATTCCAGCTTCGCCAATACAAACAAGAATTAAAAGAATAATGAATGGGAAAATAACGTACAGTACAGTGACTTGATTAAGGTTGAACGCATACAAAACATTGTGTGGTCCTCGAATTAAAAAGAAAAGTACAAGCAAAATAATTATAAAACTAGAAAAAGATATTGGGAAAATTATTACAAACCAATTTGATATTCTAAAAAACACAAATGACTTTAATGAAAAGTTAAAATGGAGATAAAGTACCCAATTACGGTAGAAAAAAATAAAAATAATAAAAAAAAAATTATGTACTAATGAACTCAAATTCGTTAACTTTTTTATTCCCTTTTAACTTTTTTCTTTTTCCATCATCTGCGCAAATATCTTTTTCGGTATCGTTTAGGCTCAGTATTTCATTTAAGAATTGAATGCTTCTTTTTGTAAATTCATTGGGGTGTTAAAGCGTTGACCGAAGTAAATTTTGTATGAAGCGCGGAAGCGCTTCATTCTAAAAATGTGCACACGGTCAACGCTTGTACAACACTACGAAATTACAAAAAGAAGCATTCAATACTTATAGTTACAATGATTAGCTAAGATAATGAAAACATGATCTCTATCAAGTTTTTTCTTTAATTTACCTGTGCACTTTATTGTGAGACCACGTGTTAATATGAATGTTACATTTTATTGTGTAATGAATATTATTTTCAGAAGGACGCAATATTGCTGTTAGCCAATCAAAATAATGTATCATAATGAAACATACTTGTAATGTAATTATTAAAATGTAATGGGGATGTATCTTATAACAAAAAGCATATCTATAAAACCACTAAAAATCAATATAAAAAATCAATTTACAAATAAAATCATAATGATTATCGTTTACGTCTTTTCTAACTTTATCAAACATTTGCGTTTGCCCCTGGCGGATGATGCCATATAAATCATACGATTTCCAGAAAATTCATATATATAGTTACCAAAACGAACCGGAACTACAACACAAAAACAATAAAATTTGTATCCTTTCGGTATCCTTTTCATAAATTATGGTTGATTTTACTTTCATGGAAACACATCAAATATTAGTGGAAAACAACAACAGAACAAACACACTAAAGTGAACAAAAAAGAAAAGAAAAACGACAATGCAACACACACAGAAACGAACTATAAGATAACAACTTCCATTTTCCCTACTTGGTACAGGACATTTTTAGAAAAAAAATGGTGGCTTAAACCTGGTTTTGTGGCTAGCCAAACCTGGCACCTTTATAGTAGTGTTCAATATAACACTAAAATGACACCGTTACGTGACAGGAATACAGTACAAATCAATGCAAGACATTCAGGACAGAAAAATACACAAATAAACAATTCAATAGTAAATTTCGACATGTTCACTACAGAAAAAAGAATAAAAACGAACACGTAAACAACATAGGACATCACACAAAACAGTACAACAGAACCATGAACTGTCTTCCACACGACAGGGTCAACGCCACAAAAGTGACGTCACAGGTAAATTTCTAAACATTTTGATACTGCTCAAGATTAGGTTTGTGACTTTATCATCTGATGTATTTTATAACAATAACAAGAATATCAATAACGAATTGTGTTAGTAATTAGTTAATTAGTTATATTATCTAGCCATGTCGGTATTTTTTTCTAAATCAAACTGTAAAACACATAGATAGTGTACATATATTTGCTTTAAACTAAAATCTTACAAATGAACTGGGTGATTAATTATTTTGAATTTTACATACGAATAAAAAAATAAAGAAAGTAGAATACCAACGATAAGACATTTAACAATATCCGATCAGAATTACAAATACAACATAATAACTAAATACACGAATGTTGGATAACAAATACCGTGACACGTCTTATAGCAATGCGAATTCACACTCAGCAAAACAGTTATATTCGGGAATAGGTCATGTTCGGTACTTAACGACCAGACGACGTAAATATTAAATCACAATCTTAGACGTGATAAAATGTCCTTAGTTAGTTTAGACACAGACATATAGTATAGATCAACCAATTTGTGGTGGTGTCCATAAAATTCACGGAGTGTCATTTTCAATCTTTCCTCCTCATAACTTTGTTGGGGCAGTTTCTGCGTAAGGAATACACTCCTGTATATGAAGTCCGTATAGTGTTAATATACATAAGCATAAAGTATCAACTGAGATATGTAAACACCATACGATGGGGAAGAGGGTATGTTACTGCTGATAAATGGGAAATTGATAATGTGGCAGTTGAAATCGTCCCGTTTGTCATAGATTTTAGTGTGAAGTCGTCCATCTGTGTCACTTTCGAGGAAAACATCAAGGTATGAAGCAGTCCTTCTGGTATCAGTAGTATCCTTAATTTCAAACTCACTGGGATATATGAGATGTAAGTATTGGCTTAAACATGGGTTACTCAGTGGTAGGAAATCATCAATATATCTGAAAGTAAAATTAAAGACATTTGCATGGTGCTTTTTCGTTTTGTTTTTAAGAATGTTCTAAATGAACTCTGCTTCATACGAGTACAAAAAATTAAATCGGACAGTATGGGAGCAAAATAAGTTACCATTGGAACACGAATTGTCAACCCTCCATATTGTCGATCAAAAAGTCCAGCATTTTGATAATATCATCTTCAGTATATTTTCTGGTAGATTCATTGTGGTTTTATACAAAAGAAGAATCACTATAACCCAAAATAAGACATTTGTATCTACGATTCCCATTTGTATAGCTCTGTTTGATGAAATGGTGAAGTTGATCTTTCAATTGAGCATGAAAAATAGTAGTGTAAAGCGTAGAAACATCAAAAGTTTTAATGTTGCTGCTAAATTGCAGAAATTGTGATCTTAATAAATCAATAAAGATCAATTTACAAATAAAATCATAATGATTATCCTTTACGAATTTTTTTTAACTTTATCCAACATTTGCATTTGACCCTGACGGAAGATACCATATAAGTCATACGATTTCCCAAAAATTCATATATATGATTACCAAAACGAATATGGACTACAACACACAAACAATATAATTTGTTTCCTTTTGGTATCCTTTTTATATATTATGGTTGACTCTGCTTTCATGTTGTCTCCTTTTTCGTTTGAAATTTAACAGAAAATATGAAGACTCATGTTGTATGAAGTCATTTAATATTTTGGCAATTGGTGATCGCCATGATTACGGATCATTGAGACACATAACTGTTTTGGTACATATCTGCTCTTTACCAACTCGAGAGATTTTAATTAAGACCCCCTATCCACACGAACAATCCAATCTGTACCTCTTGCAAACAAAGAAATTGTGGAATTGTGAGGTTGTACGAACAGGCATGATGTTATTGACTGTTAGTGTTTGTGATATAACTGTTTCATTTACTATGAGAAGTGTTCTGTTTTGGGATATTGAAACATCATTAATGGATAAAGATATTCATTTGATGTATCTACAAATACACAAATCCTTTTAAATCTGTAAATATTTTAAAAAAACTGGAACATTGCAGGCAGTGCAAACGAAGATAAAGTCTCTATACAGCATTGCAAATATAATTGTTTAAAAAAAAAAAACAAGTTGGAATAGTATTGGCGCACTTGTCAATGTTTAATTTTGGTAGAATATGTATGTGGACAAATTAAGTAAAAATGAAATAGTCTCATCATGCAAATTTTGTTCGATAACGATCCTACAAAAAATGGTTTAAAATCTACAGACGTACTAAAATCCAATATTTTAAAAATATATCACTAAAATACAGAAACCATATTTTTGAAAATCTGTGCATTTAATAATGTCATATCAGTATATTGTTCACACATCGTCGTCAATATAATGGAATTTTATGCGACTTTCAAACAGTGAGAGGTTTAGCTAGTTATAAAACCAGGTTTAATCAACCATTTTCCACATCAGAAAATGCCTGTACCTAGTCAGGAGTATGACAGTTGTTATCCTTTTGTTTGATGTGTTGGTGCTTTTGATATCGCCATTTGCTTAGGGACTTCCCGTTTAGAATTTTCCTCTAAGTTCAGTATTTTTTGCTATATTACTTTTTGATAATCTTTGTGTTAAAGTTTTTAATTAATAGTTCTGCACTAAATATTTACTACCAATTGATACAAAATGTATATAAACTTGTGCTATAGCGGTCGGGATAAGGTACTGGTGCTTAGTGTTTTCAGCAAACAAATATATAAGTGACGACGTACGTCATACAATTGCGATAATTCCGAATACATTTATTTCCAACGTTTCAATGTTAAACCAAAAGACTATAGCATTCGTAAACGAGAGTTGAAATCATTCCTCAACAAAGGACAAAAATATCGTCCACAATTTTACTAATTATCATGAGCGTCATTAAATCAACCACGACTCACTCATTACTTACTGCTCGAAATTGACATCTGTATCAAAAATAAACTACCAACTGCAACATTACAAGCAGAAACAAATACCATGAAAGTACCAATTATGTAATGGTTTCCGAAGCTGCACAAAACACCTTACAAATATAGATTTATTTCATCTTTCATCCATGGTCCACTACAAACTGTTTATTCTACCTATTATTACACTTGGTACAATCAAAAACCTGGCAATAAATCGTTCACATAAGGCCTGAAAAACAGTTGGAATTAATTACTTTGGAGTGCCAAAAATTCGTTAGAATTACTTCACCTAATAATTGCATGTTTATATTGGGTATTTTGATTCTGTTGAACTTTTTGATTTTTTTCATATACCTTCTTGTTATGCCTCTTAATCTTATTAAGAACAAAAATACACACCTTATTAAATGGGCATTTAAAATTTTCAGAATGCAAATATATATGATCATACTATTTAGGGTCGTTTTTTAGTAACAACAAACAAAAGAACTATGTCAATTGGACCTGAATTGATACTGTAACTGCCCTTGCATTTTTACAAGACATATTTTTTCGCTATTGAGATCGTCAAGTTATCGGAATTCTAATGGGCACAAACTGTGTATCACTCACTGCGGACCTGTTCATATAGTGTCATGCGTTAGATTAATGACTAAAATCAGCAAAGACCCATCGAGGCAAAACATCTGTTATGAAATAAAATACATAACAATTTATATAATTAGATGATATATAGGCTCTCAATAATGACGACTTCAGAATATATACTTAAGAAATTCATCCGGCTGACCTGACTATAACTAACAATTAACACTGCCCTTTCCTGGGTTTTGATATCTATATTTTCAACGGGAAGCTTAATACCAGAATTTATGATAAACAAGTTGATTTTTCATTTCTTGTTGTTAATTATCAGATTTTAGATAATGACGATCTCTTGTCACTATCGTATGGTGTTTATATATCTCAAATTATTGGATTCGCTCGTGTTTGTAACAAAGTATTTTCTATTAACGAATAAAATCTTTGTATTACTGAAAAAAATATCACTAGTAACTGTTTTCATTACTGAAACGGTCATTTTAACTGAACAACTCTTAAATGCCTGAAATTACAGCAAGAAAAAATGTCAAGATCTTTTTCAGTTATTCAGTACGTGTTCAGTACCCTGATCCGCGCAGGAGATCCAGTACAGTTCAGTACTGACTCAGGTAATTAAGAGAAAACGCTTTGCATTCAATTCAGTAGCGTCAAGAACGTTTTTGTACTAATCAGTACATCGATAAAATAGTTGTTTGGGAATTTTCAGTAGTGTATAGTGCCAGGTAAATCTATCGATTTTGACATAAAATAGTTTGTGCAGATTTATAAGGCTTGTCTCCCTTCATTCGCGCTTGGACTATAATTGTCAGTACATTGATCGATTACTCAATGATATTGATTTCTTTCCGTGAAAAATACTTCTGCTTTGTTTAATTGCCCAAAATGAAATATGTTTGAAAGTTAAATGGCTATAAATTACAATATAAAAGAAATCAGTGGTCGGAATTGCGTTTTTTTTTATCTAGCTTTAACGTCGGAAGCGGCTATTGAAAAAAAAAACCTTTAAACTGGCATTCCCCGCTCTCTGTAAAAATTTGGGTTCCACTATTTTAAAACTGTATATATATCTTGCTGAATAAATCGCTTACGTCAAGTTTATTTTATTATTGTAAATATAAATTTTCTCTGTGACAATGATACGTAGATTTATGATAATAAACTTCATTCATTCACTTTTCAATTTATATTTGTTTTATGTTTATTCGATTACATGATCATTAAGTATATAAATCTGTTAATAGAGACCCATCAAGTCAGGCCCATAATAAATATTGCAAATACTTCATAAAAACTTTAACATGATTTAGATTTTAACCAAATATGAATCATTGCAAAAAACTTCCTATGACATATATATATATGATAAATAAAAATATATATATAATATTAAAACTGTTCAAGACATTTTTGTTTTAACAAAAATTGAAAAGTTTTTAAAATTCCGAAAAATATTACCTAACACAAAAATGCAAGAAATTTGAGAGGGTGTCAATGTGGGTTTGCAGAAAAGAGAATATGAATGTAAGAATATAAAGAATAAAGAAAAATGTACCCAAAAGATAGAGAATAGAGAATAATGAGGTGCTCCTACATAGTGAATAGAGAATAATGGACAAAAGATATAAATAAAAAAGAAAAACGGCCTTTGGTCTCTTGTGAAGAGATTCTTCCTTCACGATCATACCTTATATTCTTATTTTTATATATAACATTTTAAATAGTTCAGAATGTGTCTATACAGTGCCTCATAAGTCAACTATTGCTCGGAATTTGTCTTTTATTGGTGTTCACATACATTGTGAATTTAAGAATATATTTGGTGTACATAAATATGACAGCAACTCTACGACAACAATATCTAGAATACATTTGGATACCAACATAAGTCTTTATCACTAGACAGGTGTACTCATATAGTGTATAACAGTTAGAAGTAATTAAACAGAAGCAATCAACAAACTTATACATTCGTACTGAACATGCATGAAATAGTTGCCACTGGAAATTAGGCAATTATCAATCAATCGTAGATGATATTATGTTTTAAAGCTCAAAAATATAACACACACATATATGTATATAAACGTGAAGCTGTGATACTATGACTATCTTTTTTATTTAAGAACCTAATTATTATGCTATAATTTTATATAGTCTAAACGAAAATCCTATGTCTGAAAATTATGTGCATTCCTTATATTGTGCATATTTGATTGTCAAACGATAACACGTTTTAAAACTTATTTTAACCCCCCCTCCCCCCCTTTCCATTTGTATATGCATTGTATCTTACTTTAAAAAATGTCCATAAAGAGTTAAAATATAGTCAGTGCGAACTTCGGACGAATCAAACTTGTAATGTGTTAAAATCAGAATGAAAAGTGCAAAAATGTATTGCTTAAAGATATAGGGAGAAGGTATCATGTTACATTTTGTAACAGAAGTGACAAAATGTGTTCTATATGCCAGAATGGACATATCGGAGACGACTATCACTGTATTCTTGTTTGTCCAGTTTAAGAAGATGAAAGGAAAAGATTGAATGAAACCAAACGAACTGTTGAAAAACCCAAAACACTCATACAGCTTTACAATTTCATAAAATGTATCAACAGTAAAATTACTCCTTCTTCTCAACCATAATTTCAACATATTTAAACACTATTTCATTAAACATTTTTATTTGTATTCTCATATTTTTATTTATTTTATCTACTTTATTTTTAATATTTATTTTATATTATGACAACTTATAATTTGTATTCATGTTCTTATGAGAATAAACTATCTTTCTATTTGTACATTTTCATGCTTCTTTTAAAATTAAAAGTTAAAAACTATACACAGGTAACTTACAGCTGGATGTATTAAACATGTGGTGAAAGCCGGAGGTGAACATCCTGTGTATATGTGATTGGAATGGCAATTTGCTTTTTTGTTAATTTGTTAAGACGACAGTCGTACGTGTAAAGAGTGAAACGACACGGATCACTAAACACCAAACACCTAGACTTGAAGTCAACAGTAATCGAAAAATTTAAAAATTATAGTAATCGATATACAGCACGTGGATTAATTTTGAATCAAACAATATATCGTGTTTCTTCAATTGTCAGTATATATTAATTTTAGGTTGCTATATTTATCTTTAACTGTATATTTTGAATATATATTGAACACATTTAAACATTGGAATTTGAATTGAATATTTCTATAGGTCCTCTCAGTATATACAGTGACTTATAGTTTTTTTTTTATTTCTGTGTCGTTTGGTCTGTTGCGGAGATTTATCTCATTTTGGCAATCATACCACTTGCATCTTCTAATTTGTATATATATTTGGTCCTCTTTTCTTTTCACACAGCTCTTAACGTTATAAGGTCTTTGGGAACTACCATTCAACTGTAACTTGATTTTTTATTTTTTTATTTTAAATATCTTATCAGGGAAAAGGAGAATATATTTCGTAATGTGAGTTTTTTTTGTCATAAAATTTATAAGGCAAAAATCGCGACAAAATATAATGCTTGTGTGGTACAAGAAAATCAGAATGATCCACCTCCCCCCTTCAGAGATGTTCGTTATTTTATATATTGTTGCCTTTTAAATGCTGATATTATGTTCATTTAATTATATATTCATTAAGATTACGGACTGGACCTCATATAAAGCTTGATGTCGGCATGCAAAGTGTAAACGACCATATCAAAGTCCAAGTGTAAATCATAATGCACGCATCATAATGCACGTGCATAAGTGCTTGTCCATTTTGGCTATGCTTGCACATAAAAAATAGCTGCAAAAGCCCATTATATGAACGTTCACATTCGGCGCTGGTTATACTATCGTCACACAATATTGAGAATGAGAATATGTTTTGATATTTAACCTTGTTTAACTTATTAATGCAGCTGAACTTGGCAATGTCTCTTTTGGTTTGAACCAGAAATACAACCATATTTTTACCCCGAGAATAACTGAAAAGACCCCCCCCCTCCCCACCACTCTATGATTGGTAGTCACCTTAGTGGGGGCTAAAATCTTAATACCGAGGCCTGACTGCCATAAACAACAGACGACGAACATCATACAGTGGATACAACATTTGACATGTATGAAAGACGACAATCGACGGACACAAAATTATTGTACTGAATAATTTCAACTGACCACATAACCCTTTAAATCAATTTATTTACATAGTTACTTGAACTCGTCCAAGGAATATATTTCTGGACAAATACGAATTCAGTATGTTTACGGTACAAACAGGCACAACACCAATAATGGATACAATTGTGGCTTATACTGTTTAATTCATTTTTAGAGCAAAATTTGATTGATTGAGTGTTGGTTGCTTTACGTCTAGTGGCAAACATTTCATGCATAATCAGGACGAGAAGTCGTGTCAGAAATAGATTATGAAGTAATAGGTATAACAAATTTTTAAAATTTTCTCATCATTTGATAAAAGGATATTTTCTAAGCTATTTAAATTTGTACGAACCATATTTTCTTCTGACAAAATTATATATTTTGCTCTTAATTAACGCATACGATTCTGAAAATATTAAGAACATCGTAACGTAAGTCTCGGGAATTATTCGTTTAATAAATTAAAGGCTTTTGGTGATTTAACCCCGCTGCATTTGTTTGCACCTGTCCTAAGTCAGGAACCTGTTGTTCAGTGGTTGTCGTTTTTTATGGTTTTACACTAGTCATTTTGGGGCTATTTATAGCTTGTTGTTCGGTGTGAGCCAAGACTCCATGTTGGAGGCCGTACTTAGATAATGGTTATTTTTTTACAAATTGTGACTTCGATGGAGAGTTGTCTCATTAGCACTCATACAACAACTTCGTATATCTATTTTGACCATGGAATATCAATTCTTTTTTATTGTCGATATTTTTATTCCTTTTGTCTTGATAACTCTATAATACATAAACATTTTAAAAGCTGACCACATTCTAACTTTATAATAGTTGACGCAAATCAAAGCTATGCACGCCAATAACTGTATCGGAAGAGAAATAAAACAAAAGCAAAATTATTTGTCCTTTTAATCTTTGTAAATAAGAACAAAACATATGATTATACATTTTTTGTATTATAGTCTTTACAATTGTTAATTACTTGAAACATAAAAAAAGATTATGATTGTTTAATCAGTTGTTCTGTAAGTTGGCTCGTGTCTATCGGTTCACTGATTTTCGGCAATATCAAAGAAAAACCGGCACTTGCCTATATCAGAGTCTCTGCCTATATATTGTTCACATGGTTCTTTTTCTATAGAATTTGGAATTTATGTATCAAATATCAATCTCTACCATAATATGAAAACAATGTACATGTAACAGCTCCCCTTCTAGTCCTAAGTGGCATAATATATATAAAATATATGTACATTGTCGGAAAATATAAAATTTAGTTGAAACAGGACGAAAAGCGAGGCTCGCCGAGATTTTCTCCTGTTTCGTAGCGAGTACAAATAGATTTTATATTTTCCGACAATGTACATATATTGTTTTTTATCCTGAATTTTTTTCCCAACACTTGAAAGTTAAAGTTATTAAAGTCATGAAACTTCAAATTAAAAAAAAAAAATGATGCATATGGTTTCTATATCTAAATGGCTAGTTTTAATTATAAAACTTATGTACATATACTCTACTTTCTCAAAAAAATCTATAATTTGTCCAAACTTTAACTTTTTTTAATTGCTTGCTTCCAGTTAACAATTCGCCGATATGTTTTCCGTATGCAGTGAACTCAGCGTGACCTTTCTCGTAAAAATCTGGTGACCGCAATACACATGGATCTGTCATTAAAATAAACTATTATCTTATTGTACATGTTATACACGTGCTCAATATCCATGTTTCTTTATTGATTGTTTACTAAGGTGACAATCGGTAAATTACGGATTCAAAATACGACAATTAATTTGCTGCCATATTTTCACATCATAACAGACCGAGAGAAATTTTTTTTTGACGATTATACGATATAGATGCGTAAAAAACGATAAAATCGTGCACAGAAGACTAAGTTTATGATATTTACATGCATTGGTTCAAGAATTGGATAAACATTATTTTTAACCAGTCACTCGTTTCATATGACTTTAATCTAAATCATTGTCTCTAATTTCTCAAAGAAATCTACATAGTTTAAACGCGGACCGCGAAGAGGACCCCAAAATTAACTGATACTGAAAAAGAAATATCCGTATTACCCCTTGCTCAACATGAAAGCTGGGTAACAGGAGACTTTATTTGTACAAGTGAAAATAAAACAAAAATGTATTTGCATACCTGTTATTTGTACAATAATTGACTAATTCCAGGATAAAAGTCCTTAGTGCACCAAGTAGCCCATAGCAGTGTTTAGACGTATCGTATTTTTACTTCGGAGGAAAGCCCACTTGTTAAAAAGAGTCAAAGTTATAAAAATAAAAATCAGACTGATTTCAGTTTTTTTCCTGAATAAAAAGGGGTTGAAATTTTAAAAGATATAACTCAAAATCAAAATTGGAAGGAACACTTTAAAGAATTAGGAATAAGTTTAAGAACACGCCGGCGCTCTGGATGATGGACCACCTTTTCCACACGTCGAAAATAATAATATATATGTGCATCAACATCTGTCATTGCAATATCGCATTAATAAGGCGAAACAATAAAAACAAATACTAGTTAGAAAAACACGTATATAATACTGACAAAAAACGTTCAAAATTGAGAATTGTCTCTTAATCATCACACCTCCTCATCAAAAACCCGAATAAACATGCCAAGGTACATGTTTTTTTTTAACCTTAAGGTAAACAAATTGAATTGAACGTAGAATGACTTATGTTTATTCTCTTTGTATAGATTTTCGTATTTTATTAAAATTTCGTTCAATAAGAATTTTAGTTTTATTCTTAGTTTAAAAATTAGGATGAATAATTCTTACGTATTTTCATATCTCTAGATATATCACAATAGCCTTTAATTGCATTGTTCTTTATCTGATCACTCACTAAAAATAGCGTTGAATGTTCTCTTTTTATATTGGTATCATTGCGTTTTAATTCCAATTATATATATAAATTTGTGTGTGTGTGTGTGTTTTTTTTTCTTTATTCTTGTCGTTAAGATTCATTTAAATAATTAACGCGTTTTGACCAATGATAGGTACAAATTTCATTTAGTAAGATTTATTCCCTTATTTCATGAAACTCGTTCTTGTCCAGTAATAAATTCCTTGAAAGATTTTGAAAAGGGAAATAAATATAAGATTAAGGTGTGTATATAGAACCCGTTTTTAACTGTAGAAGCCGTACTTACCAAAATACGCTTTTCAAACAATCAAATCTCATATAGTAAGATGGTATTTCTCATTTTAATCGTTCTTGTCCAGGGGCCTGTTTATCGAAACTGTCCTAAGATCGGTCCTAAGAATTTCTTAGGACAGAAATTAGAATAAAGTTAGGACCGACTTACGACATGTCTCAGCATGCACATCGAAGCTATCTTAGGATTATCTTAGCTATGATGTTCTAACCGTTGTCCTAAGTATTGGCGTGAAATAAAAATAGCAAATTAAAAATGAAAAAAAAAATGGAAATATTGTATCAAATTTAACCTATAACTATAATTTAAAAAAAGATTAATAATTAGAAAATAATTATTAGTTTTAAATAAAAGGTAATACATATTTTTTATATCATAATTGTACATTTAAATTCTATGAAACAAAACATAAGACAAAAAACATAACTACGTTTTATATAAGAATTGAACTAACTAATTATAAATAGTTAAAATTTAATATATAATTGGTAAAATCATTATATGATTAAAGTGAGCTGAATTTGAAGTGTCACGGTTTCATACTTAAAAGTTCAAAGGCAAATCTCGTGCATCTTTTATATAAATGCTGAGTGCTTCAACTATTTTATTACTGAAAATAACATACGTGTGAATATGAACAAGAGACGAGATTCGAATTTTACCGATGCAAAACTACAGACTCTCCTGGACGATGAATTTTGACAATTTGAAAAAAAGGCAGGCCAGGAGTTTGGAGTAAAAAAAAGGCAGGATGACTATTTATGTAAAAAGTCAGGATAAAGTAATAAAAAAAGGACCGAATAGAGTGAAAAATAAAAAGGAAGGACAGAGATTCCAAAAATAAGCCCCCCCCCCACCCCCCCCCCCCCGCGGCCATAAAAATAAAATGGTAGCTCCCTAAAGTAAATGCAACCAATATAGGCCATATTTGTTTATAAAAGAACCATCCTAAATATATCCTTAAGTTAGGACCAACCTAAGACCATCTTAAGACACCTAAATTGGTATCCTAAAGTAAGGACAATTCCTAGGATTTTCCTAAGTTACGACATGTTTGATAAACCCACTTAGGACCAAGATATGTCCTAAGTTGGTCTTAGGACACGTCCTAATCCTGAGACTGCTTCGATAAACAGGCCCCTTAATACAAATGAATTTGACTACGTTTTCTGTCATATTTCGGTTTTATTTCTAAACAATTTCATGCAGTAAGATTTGGTTTTACATTGAGCTCGTTCTTGCCCAGTATTAGATTCCTTGAGCAGTTTTAATGTAAGGGTACATTTTGAAGAATGATTTGTTGCATGTAAGACAAGTGAACAGAAAATGTCTTAATTTTATTCCTTAGTAATACGAATGTTTTAACAAATCCGCATTTAGTAAGATTGTGTTTCTCTTTAAAATCGTTCTTGTCCAGTAATACAAGCCTTGAACGAATTTCAATGTGAAAATAAATTCTGAAAAATGAATTTGTTTCCGTTTTCTTCTCCATTTTCTGAAAATTATCATATTTGCGTATTATTTCTAAACAATTTGTCAGTAAGATTGTAGTAAGATTTGGTTTTACATTCTAAACTAAATTCTGAAAAAAGATTTTTTTAATATTGTTTCTCGGTTCTTCGCATGTTGTTTTCGTTTTCTTGTCTGTTGATTGACACGAAATCCGTTCAAATAACGACTAAGTCTTCGTGCACAGATTTTGAAGTGCCAAAAACCCCAGAAACTTGCTCGTAAGCCAAACCAAAGGAAAAGACCAAGGACAGCACGTACGCAGCCAAGATATAAGACTTAGCAAATCATATAAATAAATACATATCCGTCTTATTAAGGTTAAATTCTAAATATTTTCATTGTAAATATTGTACAAAATTGTCTTCTCTATACCTATGTACATGTATATGGTTTATTGAGAATAAAAATATAAAAATTCAATAAAATTTTATATTCAGTAAACAATGTTTTTGTTTATGAAGTTGATTTTGGAAAGAGAGAAAAAATCAAAAACAAAAACAAAAATCGAACTTGTTACAGAAAAAAAAGGCAACCATAAAACAATATGATTTTTTTTTCTTGATTCATGGACTGCAGATCGCACAACAACACAATTGCTTGACAAATAAACTGAAAACGTACATTGAATAGGTTATTTTATTTTTTTCTCCATAAACTTAAAATTCACTATGCATAATTTAAATTTAATTACATTAAACAATCCCGGAAAACTTTTTAACATCGTGTTATTCATTTTGAACGTAACTCTGTTGATTGGATAATTCACGGCTCAGTAGTTGTGTAATCAGTGACACGTGCCCTCATTATTTTATAAGAATCAACATATCTATTTAAGTTCGATTTCAAATTCTACCAAAATTTACCCCTTAAATAAGCAGCGTGTAACAAATATAATCATTCGTCCTGTGTGCAAATGCGATGACTATAAAGGGTCCTGGGTGCACTCAGGAGGTAATGAGCAGTGTTTAGACGTACCCGACAAGTATATCATCAGTGATAAACTTATCAATAAGCTATAATCCATTGCTTTATATTTGCCAAACTACTGTTATTTTCATTCTTCTTTTTAATCTTGGGCCAAACCCTAATGCATAATAGTAGTACAAGTTAAGGCAATTTTGAATAAAGCAGGATTAAATTTGCACATTTTTTAAAAAATTTTCAATATAAATGCTTACATCCACATCATTTGAACTCTGGTGGAAAGTTGCTTTATTGGTAATAATATACCACATCTCCTTATAAAATGTATTTTATTTTATATATAGCTTCTGTTAAACTCATGTCGTCCTGAAACGCATGAAATATTTCTCACTGAACGTTTGAAATCAGCAAACAACAATCAATCAATTTCTGTTTGAATTGCTTTACATTTTTCATGTCGGGCCATTTTAATATTGCTGACTATACAGTATGTTTTTTTTTTTCAATGTTGAAGACTGTACAGTTGCCTATAATTGCTTACATCCACTTCATATGAACCCTGGTTGATAGTTGCTTTATTGGCAATCATGTACCAAATTTCCTTATTTTTATATTATATAACTGACTTTTAAGCTCTGGTCGTCCTGATCTTGCATGAAATATTTGTCACTAGGCATTTTAAATAACCCATTAATTTAAACTCATGCTAATTAATAAGTGGAAAACCATTTGATATTTCATATTTATCTTATACTAGTATTCTTCTTTTTTTTTTTTTGGGGGGGGGGGGGGGGGGGGAGTTTTTGAAAATATGAATATGGTGACCTGGTAAGAGCTGAAAAAGCATGCTGCTTCCATGCCATAAAAACGTTTATCACACAGCTCACATTCTTTTATATCTGCATTCATTTATTTGTTATTTCGATTTGAATAAAAGACGCCATGTTTATTATGTGCCTATACCTTTCTTGGATTGATACAAATATATGTCCCACACAAAAACTCTTTTGAGTGATTTTGATAGACGTAAACTTGTTTCAAAGAAAGAATTGACCGTCGTCTCTGATTTTTGATTGTTTTTGTTTAACTTATTCACAATTTGATAATGACGTAATCACACATGAAATTATTACAGTATTAACGTGTTGTTTTAATTTTTTGTTATTAACTTTAGACGATTCAGAGCTTGCTAAATTCTACCATGTTTTATATAACCCGGGTCTTTTTTTTTTGAATACTACTTGCTGCTCTTATTATCATATGTCTTTGGCATGTTTTGGCTGTTTATTTTTGTCGTTCGGTTGCTGTCATACTGACGTGTAACCCACAGAAATGCCGAACTAGCTTAAATACCGATATATTATTCATCTTGTTAAACAGCAAACAAACAATTTTACCCTATTTGGAAACTTTTAGATTGTCACATAATTTCGATGCTGTTGTTTGTCTGTTGTCTTTTTCTTTTTTTATAGCCATCGCATTGGAAGTTTATTTTCGACTTGCATGTACAATGATGTATGAGTTTGAATGTCCCCTTTGGTATCCTTTGCCTTTCTTCTCTTATAAAGTTGTAAAATCAAATTTGAAAGGGACAGTTTGACACTTGTCTGAATCTGTAAGGGAATTTATGTAAATTGTGGTTATTGAACCAGAGATTGTACATTGACCGTATGTTGCTACATGTAACATCTATCTCATTTGGTCTCTAGTTGATAGTTATCTCACTGAAAATCATATCACATCTCTTATTCAATATTATACAAGACTACAATATCATAAATTTAATTAAATGTATATTAAATGTACATGTAATCATGGTAATTGAAAGTTTATTGTTAACTGAATTTTTTTTAATAGCAAAATCAGCTCAATGGTCATATAAAATAAATGATACTTTGAAGTATTGTTTAATATGCTTGACCAGAATAAAATGCCAGTTTTGTTATAAACAGTCTATTTGTAGTTAAAATTATCATAAATACATGTACTGGTTCACATTTAGACTTTAAGCACAGTAATCAGTCAATTGGTAGTAAACAATTGCAACATATCCTGAAAATTAAAGTGAACTATAACATACATATAAATGTTCACTGAATCTATGAAATCTTGTTATTCCAAATTGCTTTTTCAAACAAATATTTTTTCCAATCCACTCATCAAATTCAGATATATGTATGATGCACTACAAATATATGCACTAAGACTTCCTATTCCAAAAATTTCAAATTGCTATTTCAAGTGAATAATTATCAAAGGTATTAACAGCCTTCTAGAGTTGAATGATTTTTCTTTAAAAATATGAATTTGCTATTTATTCAATGCACTATTTCCTTCTTGTCCAGTTTAATCCCAATATCACTTCATGGTACTGTACAATGGTGTTTGAGCAATTCATTTTTTCATATCCCCTCTTTCATATCTTGCAACTATCAGCGATTGACATTTATATTTCCTAAAAATCATAAGTGCACATTTAAGATTTGTAGACTGCTTCCTTTTTCAAGCTTGAAATCATCTACAATAAAAATAAATATATGTATATATTGAGAATGAAATTGTTTCTTTAATTTCTATGTATTGTGTAACAAACATTGCAACTTATGACTAGAAAATGAAAGGATATGGAGTAAATGTACATGGGACAAAATCGCACACAATACATAGAAAACATAGAAATTATCAATGAACAGGGCTTGTATTCCTGTTCTTCATCTTGACAGTTGATGTAGGGTCTTCAACAATGAACGAATCAACTTATTACTACAATAGCTACACGTATCATTTCATTTTAAAATTAAACAGTAAACCCTGGGTTTTATTTGACATTTGAGTTTTAATTTCTTTCCTCCTTACAATTACATTCCTTTTGTAATAATTTAAATATTTTGCAGTTTTTACCAATGTTCAAGTTGATCAATAAATACCAATATAACCTTTAGAAATGCAAATTCCTAACAGCATTATATAGCATGTTGCTTCATACTTCTTTTTCAAAATGTTTTGCATATCCAGTAAAATTACAAGAAGGAAAACAGGTACATGATAAAGGGTGCAATTAACATTTGTGGACATCATAATTAAAGTCATGTGTGATACCTACATGTATGAATGACCCTTTGAAATTCGCCCTCAAGACAATTTACTGTTTTGTTGACATCTGTATATTACGTGGTTAGATAAACTGTTCCCAGATATTACCTATAGCATTATAGTATGTACATGTATATTCTACATGTTCTAAATTCTGGTTATTACAAAAACATCCTGATTATTAGCTATTCTATTTCACATTTTACTACATTTAATATTACAAATTTGATGTTTGGTCATGAATTTATTTATTTAAGTAAATATATGATATATCTTGTATATATATACATGTCTTATAAATAAAAATATTTTTGAGGAACAAATTAACTTTAAAATTAATATTGTATAAAGGCCAAATAAAATGATATGTGTGTTTCCTATTACATCTTTGAAAAAAATAGGGTAGGTCATTGTAGGTAGGAAGGGATTTTTTTTTTTATTTTACAATTTTATTTTACATTGAGTCTAAGGGAAAGATTAATTCTGACTTTAACAGTGCTTATTGAAAAATGACAAAAATATATTTAAGGTAGACTTTGTCTAACTTTAAGCTCAAAACATAGGGTAGGTAGGGAAATACACACATTTTTTATTTGGCCTTACAGACATAGTACTTTATGATGTAAAATAAGTTAGCTTTTTTTCTAGATAATAAGATATTTATGAATTTTATGACATTTAAGTTTATATATGAAAGTTAATATAATGGTTCAAGAAAATAAAAAATATAACTTTAAAATGTTTTCAGCCATGAAACATACAAATATTGTAAATAAAAGACAACTTTATCTCAAAACTTTATGATCACTTTTCCTGTACCCTTTTGTTTATGGGCTTTTTGTCCCGAATTCTCCAACTGGTAATAAAGATGGATATGATAGATAAGGAGATGTTTTATGATCATTGTAAATGAAAACTATCCACCTAAGACTAAAGGACGAGGATGTTTAAGACTATAAGGCACTGAACAATAATCAACAATGACCATAACCCATACAGTTTTGGTCGGTGAGAATAAAATGTCCAGCATGACAAATCCTGAAATTGTCATAAGAGAAAACCAATGCCATTAGCATGATAAGCATAATTAGTTATGTTCTAATTTATTTAAAAATCAGGAGATGTGGCATGATTACCAATGAGACAACTATACACCAAAGTTCAAATGACAAAAATATAAGCAATAATAGGTCACCATCTGGCCTTCAACAATGAAAACTCCTATAATGTATAGTCAGTTATAAAATGTCCAACATAAAAAATTTGAAACAGTTCAAAAATGTAAAATGAGAAAACAAAAGGCCTTATCTTTAATTTCAGTTAGGGAAAACACATGACAGCCATAAACCAACTCACACCACTGAATTACAGGGGTTGTCTTTAAAAAAAAAAAATCCTAAAAATCCGAACATGTTGAACTGTGGTTGTTATCATATCTTAAAAATTGCAATTTTCTTCAAATGTTATGATCAAGGGTAACCATGGTTACACTTAATACCACCTTCACCTAGTGACAGCGGGGCATACCAATGAATTCCACTGTCTTTCCTATTTATTTTATATCTAAGCCTTTATATCCATTTTGCTGTAAACTATATCATTTAGGGAATAATGTTTATTCTTCGCATAGTCTCATATATACTCAATTATAAAGTGTATGATAATGAGTTATTTGGCCCGAGAACACAGTTAGTTCGTAGTGCATTTCTTTTAGACAATAAATTCCAAATTAAAAAAATCGCACCTGCTCTATCTCAAAAAGATTTTAACTGTGTAGTGTACTACTATTGATACAAATAATATCAAAATTATAGAAACTTCTATTAGCCCTAACTCAAAATATTGACAATTCTGTGTTAAGGGGGGCTAAAATTCAGTTTGACAGCTTCAGACATTCTAATTTTTGACCTTTTTTAACTGGACCAAATCACTACTTAACATAAAGATTCAGCACCCAAATTTTTTTAACATGTAATTTCATCCCCTTACTTGATATTTCATGCATACAATATCAAGAAATAAATTGGGAAAGTGAATTAAAAAAAATGCAAGTTATACACTGTTCACACTAGGGACTATATTCGTAGACAACGAAAACCAAAGGACGATAACTGTGTCCTTGGACCTTATATGCCAAAAAGACGTCAAAACATATGTACCTTGATGCATATTTTCCACACTCTTACTAAAGTTTTCCTCGTCCAAATTTTTTGAAATTCATACACAATGCTAAGAACAACAACACTGTTACACACACACACACAGATCTAAGTTAGGCAGTGAGTCATTTATCGTTCTGGAGATGCTCCTTTTTAACTTTGATAATTGCAAAGCTCGAGCTTTGAGATTATTTTATAATTAATCA
This sequence comes from Mytilus californianus, assembly GCF_021869535.1. Taxonomy (NCBI): domain Eukaryota; kingdom Metazoa; phylum Mollusca; class Bivalvia; order Mytilida; family Mytilidae; genus Mytilus; species Mytilus californianus. Next base: position 3,062,150 of record NW_026262669.1, on the reverse strand, counting down.
TAATTTATATCAGGTTCACTATTAAAAAAGTAAAGAGATGTGGTATGACTTCGAATGAGACTATCTTCCACGCTGATCATTTATTAGCTAGTCAACAGATTGATGTTAAGTACAACTTAAAATTTATATGTTTCAAAAACATATTAAGGTTTATGTGTGACGCTAAATTCTTCAATAAACTGTATAGCCTTTTCTTCTGTGTATCATAGTTGGTTGTTTTTCCAAGTAAATTAAAAAAAATCAAAGTATTGAAAACACATTATTTTATATAGATCAACCTACAAAAAAAAAAAAATAAACAAGTTCCTGAAAAGCATTATATATGTATTTTGATTGATTGGTGTTTAACACCACTTTCAGCACTATCATGACTATAATTGTGCTATTTTCAGGAGGTCTGTATATTGGTGGAGGAAGTTGGAGTGACATTACACCCTTTTTTGCAGTTTAAGACATGCACCTTTCAGAAAGAGAAATTGTTAAGAAATATCATGAGATATGACAAAATAATGATTGACAAATAGTAAATTTTATATATTTTCCTACCACACTTCATTTTTGAAATTCAGTTAAGCTGTTTAGGAAAAAAAAACATATCTTTTCATGGGAAATTTTCAAACCGAAAGAGACACATGTGCCACTCTTATATAACTAAGTGCCATTTTTTAGCTCAAAATAGTCAACTTTTAAGTTTGTGTGCACTTTCTAGTAAATTGCATGTGTCAACGCTTATGTTAACCTGTCACAGTAGGAACCAAAAGTGCAGTAATATAACTCCTTCCTAAAAAACAACTTGATACTGGTGTATAAAGATTAAACTTTGACTTCTGATTGTACAAATAAAATGATGTAAAACCATTTCAAGCAAATGCTTTCTTTTTTCCCAAAAAACAATGTTAAATTATGTCCATCTGATTTAATACTATGACACCTATAGATATATTAGTCTAGGTCCAACAGGAAGCTCCCTTGTCATGCTTGTCAATATTGTTACCCCCGCTGACCTGGCCAGTGGCAGATCCAGGGGGAGGGTTCCCAGGGGTTGGAACCCCCTTTTTTTTGACGATAAATATTATACGTTTGAATTGGGGCATTCCCCCCTTTTTATCCTGGGTTTGACCCCCTCTTTGATGTTGATATGGCTGGATCCGCCCTTGCTGTCCATGATTATTTTTATGCTTAGGCTAAATTTAACACCATGATCAGCTGCTAGTTTGAGATTATTTTGTTTCTAAATGTAAATGTCGAAGAACGGGAATTTCAATGAACAGCAACCTCCTACTCCCCCCCCCCCCCCCCCCCTTTTTGTTTTATAAAAGTCGTCGATCATACCAACAGTTAATGATCATTCAAGGTTCACAAATCAAAGGAGGAATGTATATAAATATCAATCAAAACTGTCAAAATGTCTTCAAAATATATACTTACGTTACTTCAATCGGACACTTTTATCCATGATCAGACACAGCAGACAAATGGCGTGAAATTATAGGGTAAATTATTTCGAAAGCTATCGGGGTTTTTCACCATTCTAATCTTTATACGTACAGCTGTATACCCCGCTGGATAGTACTATAGTAGACTCATTTTACAGTCATCAATATTTTATATTTGCGTAACCATAAAAGAAAAATTATCAGAATTTTATTTGGTTATTGCAAGGACGTATTTAAGTTAGTTATACGTCCTTGGTTAGTGCAAGGATTTAATATAGTATTACTATATACAAATCCTTAGTTATTCCATACAAATATTTAAACAGTTATTATTTGTGTTATCTTTTATCTATTTATGGAAGAGAAACAAATGTTAACAAAGAAAACAAAGACGTGTATCTACAGTCAAGTTGCCGATTATGTCTCGTTATTATTTAATGTTATTCATTATTTGTTTTGCGTTTTTTTTATAATTTCGATTCCTCTGCCATTCAAAGGGAAACAATCCTCATGTTATTTTAATACACTGAAAAGTACTGGACAAAAATTCTATCGATGAACTGACGTGTACTAAAATGTACTTAACAGTACTGGATTTACTGCTAAGCGTTTTTCTTAATTACCTGAACCAGTACTGACTGGTACTTAATCGATCGCGATAGTTGGTGTACTGAACACGTACTGAACAACTGAAAAAGATCTTGACGTTTTTCCTTGTGGTGATTTCAGGCATTTAAGAGTTGTTCAGTTTAAAATGACCGTTTCAGTAATAAAAACAGTTACTAGTGTATGACACCAGGGTTTTCGATATCACAAACTAGTCAAATCAATTAATAAACTTTATCATCGGTATAAGGACAGCATTCGTAAAAATAAAATAAATCAACATGCAGACATCTTATACGTTCCGGTATTTCACATCCAATCTTTGTTGGTAAACATTTTACAGAGCACATCAATGTCGACATTCACATGAAAAGCTAATCAAACCTTTAAACATAATCATTTAGAAGGGTTATAGTTACGAAACTGTTGTTAGGTCAGTAAGGATAGCATAGTTGGTTATTAATACCGCAGTCCCACTAGGCTACGATCGCACTACGATCTGTGAAAAAAATAAAAATTTTGACGATCGTAGTGCGATCGGGCAGATCGCAGTAAGATCGTAATACGGTCGTGGTGAGGTTTTCATGATCGTGATGAGCGTGGCCAACTTTGAATATGTTCAAAACAATCGTGGTGCGGTCGTGGCAACATCAGGTCGTAGTAGAAGCGTAGTGAGAGCGCAGTAAGGTCGTGGTAAGATCGCAAAGGTCGCTGTAGCATCATAGAGACAGCGTAGCGAATGCGCGATTCTAGTCGAGGAGACTGCGCTACGATCTTACTACGACCATCACGTTCTTACCGCTACCCAAACACGCTTCCACAACGACTTATCCACGTTTATACCACGCTGTACCAAGCTATTTAAGACCATATTACGATTTTAGTACGCCCAGTCCGTCCTCATCACGCTGTTCTTACGTTCATACTACGATCATCATGTTCATTGTCATTGTCATATATAATTTATAAAAGCTCTCCAGCTTTTGTTTGTCTGTATGTAATTTGGACCTCTTGTCCTTTATCGCCAACGGCTCAATCATTCTTGACACATTTGTGTCATCCCTACTATTGTTGACTAAAGCATCGTCATTCTATCTTGATGGACCAGCAATACGTTGTGATTCAGGTTGGATTGGTCGGTCCGACATATATCTTCTGGATCAAGATTCGTTACTATCAGATCTCCTCTACCTCTACCCTTACCCTTACGTAGAGTTTGGTAGCATGACTCCGTTGTTTCCGAGAACCTCTACGTATCAATGAAAAATAAAAGGAATGATACAGCATTTATATGGAACACGATATTGACGTTATTGCTGGGAGCGCAGTATGATCGCGGTACAAACGTGTTATGATCGTAGTATGGTCGTGGTAAGAGCGTGCTATAATCGCAGTAGAAGCGTGGTAAGATCGTGTTGCAATCGGATAAATCGTGGTATGGTTGTAGTGAGGACGTGATGAGCGTAGAAATATCGGGATAATCGTAGTGAGGTCGCAGAATAAGCGTGGTGAGAACGTGGTATAATCGTTGCGGGATCGTTGTAGAAGTGTAATGAGGACGTAGTAGCAACGTGATTGAAACGAAAATTTACATTTTCATGCCGCTCATACTGCGAGCTCACCACGATCTGAATTTATTTAAGATCGCGGTGAGCGTGGTGCGATCGTGGTCTAGTGGGACTGGGGCTTAATATTGATTGATTGCATCGGAAATAAACATATTTATTCTAAAACCAGGTGTTTGCATGATACTGGTTATGTTCTTTTCATACATTGTAAAATGAAATGATTCTAAACCTCTAATGGTAGGGTTTGTGCTTGATTTTCATATGTTGAATACATAATCTTTCAATCAGTTTGATTGATGTATTCCTTTGTTGGTTTATGTATCGTTTTCAATTTGTTCTTTTTGTTAAAATTGGGAAGTGAAATGAAGAATATGTCAAATAGACAACAACCCGACAAAAGTGCAGATAACAGCAGAAAGCCAACTATAGGTCTTCAACGCAGCGTGGAAATCCCGCACCTGGAGGTGGGCCTCAGTTGTTCCTTAAATAAAAACGTGTACTAGTTCAGTGAAAATGGACGTCAAAATAAACTTTAACATTTTAAAACATATAAATGAAGTAAATGTTAACTATTCTTATATTGAACTCGGACGTCTTTTAGACTGCGTTTTACACTTGCGTGTTGCTTTTTTCTACATTGACTACAGATATAGGGGGAGGATGAAGGTCTCAATTTATATGTATAACCCCGCCACATGTTTGCGCATGTCCAAAGTAAAGTGCCTCTGACCTTTGAAAGTCTTTTTATTTTTAGTTAATTTTCATGTTTTGAAGTTTAGGTCGACAATTTCACTAAACTTGTACAATGTCTCATTATGGACTAGCTGAGCCAGCCTCAGGGTTTTTATAGCTGTTTTCTGCTCTTTCCCCATCTCCGTTCTCTATTCAAAATGTTAATGAATAGGTCAAACAGTTGTACGCATTATTCAATGTTATTGTAAATTTTTTTATAATACAGGGAGCTACTCCCCTTCACAATGCAGCAGGACATGGATATGTTGAAATCACAGATGTTTTGATCAGGAATAACGCTATAGTCAATTCTACTGACAATAATGTAAGTAACAACAGAAATTAAAAATAGAAGGATATGGTCGAGAGTTGCCTTACTTTAACGGAAACGTTGTTTAGATGCGATCCAAGTATAAATATGGATCTTTAAAATACACTTTAAAAGGTTACCGATAAAACGCTGTAAGTAGATGTTGTTTGTATTGGTACTAATATCTATTTTGTTATCAGCCAATTAAGATCAAACTGACCATTATTTTTTTTATATCATTTGCACATTCATGGCTCTACGATCTATAGATACCGTATATTGGCATTGCGCAAGGTAAAGTTTTTCTCTGACTGTACACTTTTTATACTTTCCATTGAATGTTGGATGATATGTACTGATTGATATCTAAATATTTGATGCATACTTGTTATAGTACTTGTTATTGACTTTGAACTAGCTGTTAGTCACCTCGAATACTCTCATATGTGTACTAAGTGTACTTGTGAGGATTTGAAGATACCCAGCAACGTCCGAGTATCCTATCAAGCTCTTTATTGTATTGGGGTTGTCTATCATCAATATTTTGAATATAGGCATGTTATAATGAAGTTATATCAAATCGAGATGTTATTTAAATACGTTTCGTTCATTATATATGTGATGGCTGTTTTATTTGGTTTATACTTGATCAGCAAATGTTCGTTAAGTTTGAGTTATTTCGGGGACTTTCATAGCTGACTATGGGTACATGTCTATCTAAATAAAACAACTCCGCTCTATTATGTCCCTAGAATCAAAATTTAGTTGGTTTACTGTAGACTTAGTTAGATCATTTGATGATATTGTTGTACTACATGTTCCTAAGTAAGCAATATGATTTAAACGTTCTAGCATTCACTGTCGCGTTTGTTTCTCTACTTTTTATAACTCAAATTGTTTATAAAATTGTTTACTACTTTTGCAGATTTTAATTCGGAACTCTCAGTTTTAAACGATTTTCAAACTATCCAATAATACTACAGCAAAAAAAAAGACACAGTATTAGACATTGTCCTAGCCTACTTGGTTCTAATACGACCCTACAATAATAAAGCCTTACAGTACTTCTTAAAATCTGAATTGTAAAAAAAAAAAGTCTGAATCCGCGTCAATATATACAGTTATAATGTTTTCTACGTGTTTAAGTAGTATTGTTTTTATTAGGGTGGTACACCTCTACACACTGCAATTGACAGTTGCCATCTTAAACATGTTAAAAGAGTGAAAGTGGTGGAAAAGTTGATTTGTCTAGGTGCTAATGTGTCAGCCTCAAATAACAAGGTAAGATTTCCTAAATGCATTTACACATACATCGGATACTTTATATCGTCTTTAATTCTGTTCTTTTTTAAATATGTGAATATAATCCATGATACTACAATTATAATATTATATCTCTGCAGTACACAGTTAGAACTTTTTCGTTTTTAATAAACTACGAACACTTAACAGCATTGAATAAACTAAGCGCAAAACTAGACCTTGTTCTCACACAATATCATCATGTCATATATTATATTCTTTAAAATACTTTTTTCATTGCAGAAAATAAGCCTTGATATGTAAGAAAATTGATTTATCACATGTTTGACAGACTTATAGGTAGCCAATTTTTCATGAATTGTCTGGCTTGCCCCCTTGTGGTATACAAGTGAAGATTCCTCTTTTTTGAGATACTGACATTTCAACCATATTATACCAGATGTTGTTTGACCGTAGAACAAATTTGCCCAAATGTATTAAAAAACATTTGAAAAACTCACTGGAGTATCCATCAGATCCTGGTCTGTTATTATTTATTTGTGCATGGATTATCAATGCCAATATGTTTATAGTTCTATATATTAAGTACACAGTTATAACTTTTTCGTTTTAAATGAATTAATACCAATTTACATCAGTGTATAAAACGTAACAAATGCCAAAAGGAATTCTAGAACTATACTAAAAACCAAGTCACCCAATATCGTAGCTAAAAAGAAAACTAGAACCCAAAGCACAAGACCAAAACAAGAATTAAAGAGGCATTTCATATTTTCGAGATGATAAGCGATATTATGCGCTGTGTTGTATCTGTGAAAGTTAAGATATGCAAGATATACGTCGAACAACCAAAGTGAAAGGAATAAAAACAAAATTATCTTGATTCCATAAATCAAAGTATTTATAATTCATATGATAAGACTTAACTTGGTGCATATATAAAAGATGATAGATATAATCTAATATATTGTTTGCTCCCCCCCCCCCCCCCCCCCCCCAAAAAAAAAAAAAACTTACATGGGGTTCATAAAAGAGTCTCTTTATTAGAATACGAAATACGAAATACTTCAGACTACAATGACACAATGCAAATTAGGCTATCTATACGTCCATGTATAATTATTTTATATTCCCGCTCCCCTATGCATGCTAATTGCAAATTTACTATTAAAAAAAAAATTGGGCATATCACAAATGCATGTTATATAAAGGAATTTTGTAAATTGACTGATATTTTGCGACATTTAACATACGGAAGAAAAAATGAAACATACATGCTGTTACATCATTAAACAGAATGATATTTTCATACAAACAAATAAGCTACTTATAGTTTCGAACATCATACCAGTTTTTTTTACAATAAGTACTTAATTCAATAGCCTGCATGTTACCAGTTTTAATAATAAAAATAACAAAAAAAGAATTCTGATGAATTATTAGGAATTCCAAAAAGCACTGACATTTATTTGTCATTCCTTAAAATGTTTGGATGGTAGGATATGTCACAAACGTGTTCTGGTAGTACATAAATCATCGTTTGGTGTTAATTATGGTCTTGCCAATATCACTGCAAAATGATTTTGTGAAACCTTTATCATGCTTATCTTCATACACCCACCACTGATACAAAAGGTTTCTGTTCAACCACTTACATTTTTGACAGATTATTTTTGTGCAAACATCACATAATCATGAATAGCTGTGTTCTATTTTCTGCGTTCATAAAAGATTCAAATTAACATAAGTCTGATTCGGTTAGCATACCGTTGTGCATGTACAACAACCGTACGAGGAGTCGAGTCTCTGTTTTCAAAATAATATCGCTGAAGGTCGTCTAGAGCATGTAGAGTATGAAAATAGACGCTGTTTATCCAACAGTAAAACCTATGCTAAAGATTGGAATTCGTTTGACTTTGCGAGATGTTTAAACTTGTACTTATTTTCGACACGTGGTTATTAAATGTGATGCCTCATACAAGGATATTGACACACTCTCTTCATATTCCTTGTGGCATACATATTCTCCACATGCACACGGTCATTCCAATGCATAACTTAGCTATTATAAATAATAATAATTATTCAATGCAATACACTTTTTGTAATCAGGATTGAACTGTTTGTTTGTACATGTTGATCTATTGCATGAATTCGTCCTGCTGTCATCTGGAAATGATGACTATGATAAAATGACTATTCGAAATACAGAGAGAGTATATACATACGGGTGTCCACTGTGTATACTACTTTACATCATACAATCTTAACATGCTGGTCTCTGAAATATAAAAACGATTTTACTGAACGTTTTCTCAGAAACCTCTAATGATCGATGAATTGGAATTATAAGATGGTATAAGGAAGAAAAACACTCTACAGTGGAATACAATTTTTTGTTGTGGTCTTGAATTGAGAAGAAAACATATGATTAAAATAATTCACGACGTGGTAAAGGTAATAGGGGAAAATATTTCAAACCAATTGGATATTTCAAAAGCGGCAAAAGTAGAAAAAACAAAAATATCCAACTCCAAGATCAATTAAAAAAAACAATCTCTTATAGAATGCCAAAATCAAAATCTCTAACACATTAAATGAATGCAAAACTTTCTTGACTTCGTACTGACAAATACACAAAATACTTTTATGAACAAAATATCACAAATATAAACTTCATTGGGTGTAAAATGAGTGATTTAGAAAAAGAATTGAAAGATTAAAATTGCAATAAATCAAAAATGGATAAATAGATGAATTTGGATTGGAGATAACAATAAGTTAACATTATTAAGCAAGCATTACTTGATTTAAATTACAATGGTATGAAGGCACAACTTTTGGTATCATGATTGCCCAAATACTGACACTCCTCGGTGTGTTATACTTTAAGAAACACCTTGCAATATGCATTATTTATAACATATTCTATGTTCAAATCGAATTGTTTCCCGAGATGCAACAACTTTTAAAGGACTGGGTATTAATTTTGATGTTGACTTTGATAACATTATTATTATCAATATTAATGAGAAGGTTTTGCAGAAGAAAAACAAAATATCATTAAGATATAAATAAAAAGAAATCTTATAGTAACGGGTAGAATTACGGTTGTTAAATCTATATTTAAACATGTCCTAAATCACCTTACATTTACAATGCAAATCAAAATCACGAATTTGTAAAAAAGATAAGACACCTTATATTTTAAATGGATTTGGAATTTACCAGTACATAGTGTCAATAAAAAGCTGTTACACGAGAATAACAAGTAAGGTAGCCGTCAAATATACATTGATTATGAAACTTCCACAATAAATGAAAAAAAAATATAATTTTCCATCATAAACAATACTTATTTCCGTGTTCCCGTGTTCCCATTGTCTGGTCAGAGCAGTCCTAAATCCTGTCACAGGTTAACTTTGACCGGTCCAAATGACCAGTTATCAAGTTTAATTGCTGTACAGGTTAGGACTGCATCCAATTGTATTGTTTTCAAGTTCTTTAAAAAATGGAAACAGGGGTGGATTTACAATATGTACTGTAAAAGAAAAGTTTCTGTAAGGCTACACTTCTGATGAATTAGTTTTTGTGAGAAAAGGTGTTTTTCATGAGTTATCTATTTGAATAAATGTTAAAAGAGGTTGCACTTTGTAATTACAGCTGTTTTACAAGCCACGCCTCTTTTGGGCAGATACAGTTTGTATATAATTCATAGATATTTTTTTTTTATTTACGTACTGGTTCCCATATACGATCTCTATGTTTCATTTCATAGACACATAAGTTGGACATGTTGATAATATAAAAACACATAATAGCGGCGAATATTGAATTATGATAAAGCCCAAAGTGACGGTAGGTGTAGTACAATTTTAGTATAAGTTTAAACTCTTATAAATTCGGGGCATATGAATGTCGAAAATATGCTGCACAGCCCTATGGTATGACCTTTTGAATAAGATAGTAGTAAAATTGAGAATGGAAATGAAAAATATATCATAGGACAACAACCTGACCCAAGTTCCGACAACAGCCACCAATGGGTCTTCTTCGCAGCGAGAAAATCCCGCACCCGGAGGTGGTCCTCAGCTGGCTCCTAAATAACATTGTGTACAAGTTCAAGGAAAATGGACGTCACACTTAACTCAAAAACATACGAATGAAATAAAGTGCATATCAACTTTCCGTTTTTAATATTATTTTTTACGAAACTTCATAGTAAAAATGGCACAGTTTTAGCCGCAAAGGAAGTTCTGATAGGAAGTTGAATTGTCTATTTTTACAGAAATGTAACCTACATGTATAATGTTTGTATTTTGTCTTTCGCTACATGTGTTTTGATGTAGTAACTTGACTTGATGATTTCTGGAACTATAATAGTCAGCCAAATTTTCTTGCAAATGGACGCAGAAACTAATGTTATCGTCATGGTGCTTGTGTTACTTTTTCATATATGGGCTTATGTTGAGGTTTTGAATGCACGGTGTTGTTTACTCGTTATTTTGTTAATAAGAATTCCAAAGAATAAGGAAGAGAAAAATAATGAAAAGTACAGTGAATTGATAAAGGTTAAACACACACAAAACATGTTGTGGTCTCGAATTAAAAACGAAAAGTACAAGCAAAAGAATTCTAAAATGAGAAAAAGATATTAGAAAAATCATTACACACACATTAATAGAAAATAAAAAAAAAATCAATGTACTAATGAACTCAAAATCGTTAACTTTTTTGTTTTTGTTTTTGTTAACTTTTTCTATCTTCTATCATCTGCACAAAAATCTTTTTCGGCATTTTTAAGGCTCTGGGTTTCAGTAAAATGTTATGAGAGTGTATCTTATAACAGTAAGCAGATCTAAAAACTACTAAAATCAATATAAAAAATCAATTTACTAATAAAATCATAATGATAATCGTGTACGTCTTTTCTAACTTTTTCAAACAGTTGCAATTGCCCCTGGCGGACGATGCCATGTGAGTCATACGATTTCAAGAAAATTCATATATATGATTACCAAAACGAATATATACTACAACACAAAAACAATAAAATATGTATCCTTTTGGTGTCTTTTTCGTTTGAGATTTTACAAAAAATCTGAAGATTCAAAGTTGCATATTTTGTCCATTGGTGGTGATCGCCATGCTTATGGATCATTGTGACATATATTGGTTTTGGTACGGATCTGCTCCTCCTTAACAACTCGAAAGATGACCGATGCGTCATAGCGACACGTCTTTTTGTTTACATAAATTAGCATTTTTTATTACTATTTAAATGTTAAGTGTTTTTGATTAGGGTTAGATTTAATAAAAAAAAAAATTTACCTGATGATAGCGTTTCTTTATTTATATGTAAATGACGTCACAGGTTAATTTCTTAAAAATAGGTCATAATGTAAACTTTGCAGCATTTCCGTTTCGATTTCAACATATTCTGAAGTTAAATTATTCCTTGTGTTCTTTTAGGAAACTCATCGCATATAAATCAAGCGGAATGAACAAAGATCCGTAATAGGGCAACCTGTTTTGTTCTGCTATCCGCCGACATACGTGCATTTTAAAAACTAGTGATGTCACATTCTTGTGTATAATCTCCAGGAAATATAACTTAAAATCGTTCTTTTTATTTCATTGAATGACAATTATGTTTTTTTAACATTTCGATACAAAGTCAACTCATAGATCAGTGTCTGGGTGGAGTTTAAAGAATCGAGAATAATAGAAAAAAAATGCTCAGATCAAAATAGTTAGAAAACCAAAACAAGTAAAATGTTGACGAGCATGGAGGACCCAAATTTCCTAAAGGTTGAGCCAAATACGGTTATCATTGTGTGCTGGTGCGTGGTTTAGTCAATACTATGATGTTACAAGTTAGACACATTTATAAGTTTCTCAGCATTTTGTTTTACAATAACAGTATTTAATATTTAATCGATCTTTCCGTCAACTTTGATATCTCTGTAATTGAAAATGTATTATATCTTTTTGAAAGTTTTATTTAAATGCATCATTCACTTTGTAATTTATTAAATATCTTTCTTTTTACCGAGACTTCATAATACTTTGAAGGTATATAAAATGTATGTTACAAAGACGTGCCGCTGGAAGCTTGAAAATATGCGAATAAGTTGGGTAAACTATCAGAAATGTGTGATAAGGTAAATAATGTAATCATAAGTTCTTCGTCTGTCATCTCTCCAGGTGTTCCCGGCTGTGTTTTTATTAACCAATTATCTCTCTTTGCACACGTTGGTATTCCAAAGGATTTGAATAGTTAGACAATATAAATCCTTGGTATTCTACTCTTACATTGCAAACCACATGAAACCCAATCAATATTGGAAAAGATAACATTCTTACCTAATAATATGCTGACATTAAAAAATTAAGTATGGGGTAATAAAATAAATGATGAGCAATACTATGAAATTAATTATTTGATTACAATTATAATGTTTTGTATATACAAGGCAAATTATATGTCTGAACAGAATCTTAAGATGTATATGCTGTATTTAAAGCAGAATTCATGTACAGCTACAAAATGCAGGCAACTAGTAAGCATACTAAGAATAAATGTCTACTTGATAAAGTTGTCAAATTGTTGTAATAAATTTATGTTTGAAAATGTATAATCTGGCAAAAAAGAAAAGGAAAAGGTTAATAAAATATAAAAATTGTAAATCCGGAACTGATTTAGAGAAATAAATTTACTCATCACCGATAAGCGTGGTTGATAACGGTATTCGTTATGCTCAGTTTTTTATCGATAAAAAAAGAAGAAAATATTTACATACTAATTTATTTCAGAATCGAAACAAATATATTGATTTTTTTATTTATACATACCTGTGAATAGCTTTTATTAATCATATTTAAATCACTATAAAACTGGTATTCTAATGCATTTCGTTTGTAACGATAATTTTCATTGGACTTTGACAAATATTTTGAATGGGTAAATTCCGCGTTCTACCAGTCCGTAACTAAGAAAGCCACCATTTTGAATTCCGATTTTTTTGGTATGTAATTTCTCACAAAATAAACTTGACATGAATGTCACATTTTGAGCCTCAAAATGTTCTTTTTGTCAACGTTGAAACCGTTCTGAAGCGTACGAAAGGTATAAATACGTCTAGAGTTTTATGATTGACATTCTGAGTATACATATGACGTAACATTGTTTGGTTGCTAAAGACAATGCAACAGTTTCGCGGACTTTTTAATTTATGTCATTTTACGTCAAAATATTTGTTAAATGGTATTTATTTTAATATGCTGCATTCGAGTGGAGATAACTGTATTGCATTTTAAGCTTGGTCTTCGTAAAACGTAGATTTTACTGTCGCAAATTGAGTTTACATAGCGACGCGGAGCGGAGCTAGGTAAACGGATATTTGCAACAGTAAAATCTACGTTTTACGAGGACCAAGCTTAAAATACAATACAGTTATCTCCTAAATTTTCTAAACCAGAAAGAGATATCAATACAATAACAGTAAATTGATAACGGAAAGTATGAACCATTTCCGGAAACTTTTTCTTTCCAAACAAGCTAGATAATACATATCGATAAATAAGAATCTGATATAAACTTATTCATTTACGATTGCATTGTAATGTATTACTGATAAACAAACAGAAACCATGAATTTCTTGTATAAAAATTAAAGAGACCCTTCACTAGAATGCTGGACTTATTAAGTAAATTGTTGAATAAAAAAAAACAAAACAAAACAAAACATTCTTACCTATGCATCATATAACAATGTATACATTGTTTTAAAATTTAGAATATATGAACAGGATTGGGTAAAAGAACAACAGTGGCACCCCTATCATCTAACCCCACCCGAATTTCGATTTCACTTAAATCATTAGATTATCTATCAAGTTACATATGCAGTATACCAGTTATGATTAATAAATTGTAAATAGATAGAGTAGACGTAATACAAAGTTTTTTTAGTCTTATTGCCATGTTCTATAATTAAAAGTTATCCTCAGTTATGGAGTGTTTAGCGTATCCAAGAAAAAGCCTCACGTACATTAACGGATGGTGTATCTAAAAACACTATAAAACATCAACTGAAATAGCTTAACTCAATCAAAGGACATATTAACACCATTGAACATACACTGAACAAATAAATTTGACCCATGATACAATGTAAATACAAAATAAATAAACTAAGGGAAGAATAATAAAAGTAACATGCTATATCGGTATGAAATGTTAAACAATTAAAGAAAAACAATCTGCTCGAACAAAAATATCAGCCGTTTGCAATAACTTTAAACACAGGTAAATGAAAATAATTTTGTTGTTAGGTATACGATTACAGTTCCAATAGAGAAAGGAAATATTTTTACAAAATACATAATTTTGATGTTCATAGTACGAAGTGAAAACTTATAGTAATACCAAACACTTATAAAAGCTGGTATATAGACCAGATATAACCCTGAATAACATTAAATAACAAAAAAGTAATACAATTAGTATCAACAGGTCAAATAAACAAGAAAGTACGATTTGAGAGTACTCGCAGTTACTGACAGCTAGTTAAAAGCCAAAACAATTAATAATAAAAAATCATGCATCAGAGACTAAAATCAACTAAAACACATCCCAGGGATTTAGTATTTTAACGTCATGGACATCGAAAGAAGACATGACTAGTGCAATGCCAAAAAATAAATGTATCGACAGACAGTAGGATAGTTAGGAGTTTAACCTCTTTATAGATCAAAACGAACGTGGGTGTTTCTTTATACAGTTCATTACACATATATTATGTACATACAGGAATGTGAAAGTACAAAAAATGCGGACAATGATAAAAGATTTGAAGGGGGGATAGTTAATGTTTTTATATTTTTAGAACAATGATGAAATACTTAAGCAAACAATTTAATGTAACAGCCTGTCAGATGACAGTTTATGTGAATACTATTCAAAGCAAAACTGATTTACGTCAATTTTATCCCATTGTCGTCATTTTTTCCCCTTTACAATTCACAAGTGCCACAACGTCTTTATCCCAGTTTACCCATACCTTTCAAATACATATCTATTGTATTAATTGATAGTTTTTGTTTGTCCTGAACATGAAATATTTGGCACGAATTTAAACAAACAATAATCAATCATGATATATAGGCACCTCTGCACACAGTGGGATTTACTTAATTCTAAATGTTCGTTAATAAATCTACATATATACTTGCTGCTGACCTCACTGCTTGCGCTTTTAGATATGCTGAAAAGGAGCAAATAATTTTCGCTCTTCTTATCATTGAGAGTGTTGAATGGAACCTACCTGAAACACCACCCCTATATTATGTGGTCTGGGTTTTTATATTAATTAAAATATTACCCTCCCTTTAAAACGGTTCATGTTGATTTTAACAGCCCCCTAGTTACACTCACTTCAGAGATTGGTTTATACGTCAAATATGTCTTGGGACATTTTTCTCATCGTTCGATGAACAACATTTGATTGGTTGAGTTAAACAGCAAAACTTCGTAGATACATCAGATACGTTGTTGGAACATTCCATTTTACTCTACTTGCGATGTACAACATATGATTGGTTGAGTTAAACAGCAAACTTCGTAGATACATCGGATACGTTAGAGGAACATTCCATTTGCGTTGATGTTATTTCATTAGCTGTTAGATACGACAGAAGCTTCACAGGAAGGTTCCATTTTACTTGTCGTGCTAATCAAACGGACCTTGCTCAAACTTCAGTGTACTCGTCATCTAATTGGTTTAGATATATATGTACGTATATTGGTTTAGATAAACTTTTCTGGAATATTCTGTTTTAAGTCTCTCTGGAGTGGGTTTGGTTTATGTTTCACTTGATATTTTTTTATGTAATAAAATCGAAATTAAACTTCGCAAAAAAAGAGAGAAAAACAAGTATCTATATGTTGGATCCTATTAGACAACGTTGATTTCAAACACGCCTTAATCTAAAAGTGCAAAAAGTTAAACACACCTTTTAAAACACACGAGGCGTGTTTGACTTAACCTTATGGATACGTCGGAGGAACATTTCATTTTTGATGTTGTTATTTCATTGGCTGTTAGATACGTACAGAAGCTTCTTATGGATGTCAATTGTATTTGTCGTGCTCATCAAGTGGACCTAAATCGACTTCAACTACGTGTATTCATCTATTTTGTTAATCTGTACGAATAGTGGCTTTCAGAAACTTTTTTCAATTTTTTATGTCAAGTTTCTAGGAAGTAGTAATTACTCTTTTTTGCTCAGAACTGTCGATTTCAGATGTCATTTATCATATTAGGTTTGACTCTCACATAGACGATATCTATGTAAAAATATGAAATACCATCATTGAAGATAACAACATGTGTGTATCGAACATGAAAATTCGCACCAATTATATATTTAGATATATATGTACGTATATTGGTTTAGATAAACTTTTCTGGAATATTCTGTTTTAAGTCTCTCTGGAGTAGGTTTGGTTTATGTTTCACTTGATATTTTTTTATGTAATAAAATCGAAATTAAACTTCGCAAAAAAAGAGAGAAAAAAAAGTATCTATATGTTGGATCCTATTAGACAACGTTGATTTCAAACACGCCTTAATCTAAAAGTGCAAAATGTTAAACACACGAGGCGTGTTTGACTTAACCTTATGGATATGTCGGAGGAACATTCCATTTTTGATGTTGTTATTTCATTGGCTGTTAGATACGTACAGAAGCTTCTTATGGATGTCAATTGTATTTGTCGTGCTCATCAAGTGGACCTAAATCGACTTCAACTACGTGTATTCATTTTTTTTGTTAATCTGTACGAAAAGTGGCTTTCAGAAACTTTTTTCAATTTTTTATGTCAAGTATCTAGGAAGTAGTAATTACTCTTTTTTGCTCAGAACTGTCGATTTCAGATGTCATTTATCATATTAGGTTTGACTCTCACATAGACGATATCTATGTAAAAATATGAAATACCATCATTGAAGATAACAACATGTGTGTATCGAACATGAAAATTCGCACCAATTATATATTTAGATATATATGTACGTATATTGGTTTAGATAAACTTTTCTGGAATATTCTGTTTTAAGTCTCTCTGGAGTAGGTTTGGTTTATGTTTCACTTGATATTTTTTTATGTAATAAAATCGAAATTAAACTTCGCAAAAAAAGAGAGAAAAAAAAGTATCTATATGTTGGATCCTATTAGACAACGTTGATTTCAAACACGCCTTAATCTAAAAGTGCAAAATGTTAAACACACCTTTTAAAACACACGAGGCGTGTTTGACTTAACCTTATGGATATGTCGGAGGAACATTCCATTTTTGATGTTGTTATTTCATTGGCTGTTAGATACGTACAGAAGCTTCTTATGGATGTCAATTGTATTTGTCGTGCTCATCAAGTGGACCTAAATCGACTTCAACTACGTGTATTCATTTTTTTTGTTAATCTGTACGAAAAGTGGCTTTCAGAAACTTTTTTCAATTTTTTATGTCAAGTTTCTAGGAAGTAGTAATTACTCTTTTTTGCTCAGAACTGTCGATTTCAGATGTCATTTATCATATTAGGTTTGACTCTCACATAGACGATATCTATGTAAAAATATGAAATACCATCATTGAAGATAACAACATGTGTGTATCGAACATGAAAATTCGCACCAACCTCCCCCCCTCCCCCCCCCCCCCCCCCCCCACACCACCCCCCACCCCACATTTTTAATGTAAAGGAGCTACCATTTGATTTTTCGGATGTTAGGATGAAAAAGTTTGTTCTGCATTTTTTTAGTTGTAATCTCTGTTCTGCATTTTTATTTGTCACTCTATTAGGTGCTGCCTCTTTTTTTTAATAGTATATCCTGACGTTGTTTTACATAAATTGTCATCCTGCTTTTTTTTTTACATAAATTGTCATCCTGCCTTTTTTTTTTTGCTGAGTTGCTCATCCTGCCTTTTTTTTACCCAATACTCCTCTCCTGTCTTTTTTTCAAATTACATTCCAGCCCGAATCCATTCCCTATAAAAATCAAAAGGAATTCGGTTAAATTACAAAATCTTACACTATCACATTGTCAAATGTCTTTGACGCTAAACCATTTAATGCTTGTAACAAGTTGTTTAATCTTTTGATATATAAGTTTTTTAATATTTCAATATCTAAGCTGTGATGATACAATATAGTATATTTATTTAATAGATAACTATCACACAAAACTGGAACTATACTAGACAAGAACCATTTCGTTTAACTTCGACTTATTGATGTCCTTTTGGTTTCTTCTGTATCTTGTATAAGAGGGATTGTTGTGTTCTAATTTCATAATTATTTATTTTTATGGTCCATTTGAATTGTATCTTCAAAATTAGCAATAAAAATCCCGATTTTAATATATGGTACATGTAGCTGAATTTTATATTCCATTTTTTTTTATTGTCACACGAACTATGATTTTTTGTCTATTAATAAAGAAGTTATCCATTTATTTAAATTTAGTCTCTTTCGTGAATTCATTTTTAACAGTCTTACCACAACAGCCGTTCGTTTATTCTTAGCAATAAAGGCAACAGTAGTATACCGCTGTTCGAAATTCATAAATCGATTGAGAAAAAAACAAATCCGGATAACAAACTAAAACTGAGGGAAACACATCAAATATAAGAGGAGAACTACAACACAACAGACACACAACACTAAAATGTAACACACACAGAAACACAACACTAAAATGTAACACACACAGAAACGAACTATAATATAACAATGGCCCTTTTCCTGACATGGTACAGGACATTTTAAGAATAAAATGGTGGGTTGAAACTGGTTTTGTGGCTAGCCAAACCTTTCGCTTTTATGGGGGGATACCATTCGCTTAAATACAATACCATTCGCTTAAATACAAATGGAATACCCTTGACCAAGATAATCTCCATTCATATTCAAATTATGCTGTTTAGACATCGGACAAGTTTCCGATCAACTCGTTTTCTCAATTACTGTTTATTAACCTTGTAGTACATAGGACCTAAATCCTGACGACTAAAACATTCAACCAAACATTCCAAGTCATATACGGATACGTCCTCGATACGTGAGTTCTGCAACAGCTCTAATATTATGTATTCTATGTTGATGTTTTATGTGTAAATCATGTTTGTAATAAATTCTGTTACCTTTTTGCCAGAAAGTATACTATGAATTGCAATCAATGTTCAAAAATATATATATATAAGTCTGCTGTTAACGGGATGAGTGAAAGTATTGTAAAGGTTTTCTAACTTCGTCCATTTTCACATGTAACCCCTGCCTCATAATACAAAATTAGAAAAAAGAATGACAATATGCATAATAGGTGTAAATCGATTGATTTTGAGAAATACTTGAAAAATTCAACTTTTGATAAATTGTCTGCGGATGAAAAATTGAATTAAGTAGGTGATAACTTTATTATTAGTAAGTATTACTTTATATCAAAATGAAAACAAGACTTTATTAATTAAATGCGTCCGAAGCGGATTAGTAGATTTACCTTCAGCAGGAATGCTCAAAGCGGAATATCTAAAAGCCAAGGATGTATAAGAACTGAAACAGTTGAAGAGCCATATGACCAAAAGTACCTGAAAAAAATTAAATTCATCTAAGGTGAACTTTGCCTCAGGGAGCTGAAACCTCAGTTTCTTTAACATTCAAAAATGTATCAACGGACAATTTTAGAGTTTGTTATATAAATCATGTCAGTACCGTAGTACTGACTACTGACCTGATGATACCCTCATGGATTAATAGTCCATTAGCAGAGGTATCGACCCAGTGCTGTAAAAATGTAAAACAAAAAGTTATAAATTTAATGCATTCGAAGCGCGATTAGGGATTTATTTTCATTAGGAACGATCAAATAAAGGCAACATCATTATACCGCTGTTCAAAAGTCATGAAATGATTGAGAAAAAAAGCATCCAGGTTCCAACCTAAAACCGAGGGAAACACATCAACTGTAAGAGGAAAACATCGAAGCAACAGATATACTTGGGTACAACAAAAAACAAACGACAATGCAACATACATAGAAACGAACTATTAGATAACAACTGCGATATTCCTGACTTGGTACAGGACATGATAAGAAAAATGGTGGGTTAACCTGGTTTTGTTGGCTAGTCAAACCTCGCGCTTGATGGCAATGTTAAATATATCTCTAAAATTACAACATTACATTACAGGAATACATGTACAGTACAAATAAACTTAAGAACACTAAGGCCAGAGAAATACATAAATATATTATATTATAGTACAAGGCCGAATATTTCTAGACCTTTAATATATTGTTTAAAACCTCCCCTAGGATTCAGCGTATGAATATTATGAATACCAGCGAAAAAATTAAGTCGGGACAACTTAAACATTTACTGTAATTGGGCAATTAATTTCAACTTTACCATGTAAAAGGAGATAGAGTAGACAGTAGGGCATATAACTCAAATAAATTAAATGTTATCATAGAAAGTGTTGTGAATTTACTTATTTTAATATGTAGGAAGAAAACAAGTCGGTTGACCCCATGTTTTCTTTTTCTTACCTGACAGTATGTTATAAGAGCTATCTTCTCACATTTCATCTTGAGATTCTACGGTGTAGTTTGCTATTTATAATACAAACCTGGATTTTCCATGCATAATCTATACAAAATCTGACAATTTTGCGAAACCTGTAACTTGAAAAAAAAAAGTCCGATGACCAATATTTTTATTATATCTTTGAAAAAAGCATGATTAAAAACTACATTATGACAAATTATCGAAAACATTTTATGGATTTTAATTAAGAACTTAACAATCCAAACTGTACCTCTTGCCAAAAAAAAAGCAGTATAACAGTATATTTTGGAATTGTGAGGCTGTATGAAGAGGCATGATGACATAGCTTGTTAGTGTTTGTCAAATGATATAACTGTTTCATTTACTATGAGAAGTGTTCTGTTTGGGGATATTAAAAAGTCATTAAGGGGTAAAGATTTTCATTTGATGTACCAATCATTTTTTACCTGCATATATTTTGCAGTGCAAAATGAAATAAAGTCTCTATATAGCATTAGAAATCTAAAAGGTGTATAAAAAGGGAAAGATGTTTCAAACAAAAGCTGGAATGATTTTTGTCACTCTTTTCACTGATTGGTCAATTTTTTTTTCAGAATTTGTATGAGGAAAAATAAAGTAAACATAGAATTGTGATATGATAAATAAGTTATTCTTTGATAAAATTCTATACTAAGTATCTGTTTAAAATACATGTACCTTAAAAAAAAAACAAAAAACAGACAGGATAATTTTTCAATAATAATAAAAAAAAAGATGCTGGTTGATTTTTAAGAAATCACATATCTTTAAAATGTATCACTAAAATACAAAAACAATAATTTTGATAATCAGTGCATTTATCATATTAAATACAAATTATACCAAATGTATACACATATATAATATTTACTTATGCTATAGAAGTCAGAATAAGGTACTGGTGCTTAATGTTTGTCAGCAAACAAAAATCAATATTTCAATAAAAAAATATACGTATTTTTCATTGCTATTGTTTGTCTTTTTTTTATAATACAGGGAGCTACTCCTCTGCATAATGCAGCAGCACGTGGACTTGATAAAGTCATAGATATTTTGATCTGGAATAACGCTAGAGTCAATGCTACTGACAATAAAGTAAGTAATAACAGAACTTAGAAATTAAAAGATACAATCAACCATCAGTGCATGTTTAAAGCATATACTGCTTACTTTGCAGCTATTTCAAGTTGATGGGTTTCCTATCATCAACCCTCTTAAAGAGTACTACTGGTTACAAGAAGAGAAATAAAAAATTTAATACACAAATAGAGGTAAGATTGAATAGGTGTAATTTAGTTATTGAATGTTCCTGTCGCCCCTCTTGTAGAGAGAGATACTTGAAAATTTTAAATAAATTATCTAGAAATGAAAAATTGAATCTAAAAGGTGGATAACTTTATTATTAGTATAAAGTATGTTTTTGCATACAATGAATAATATCAAATCACCAATGTCAGTTGTTTTTTTAACAGAATTTTTATAGATTTTCTGGAGAGATTTCCAATCCTTTGTTGTTAAATTTCTTAATTATAGAACAGTTATAATTAAAATTTCATATTGACAGAAATGTTATGAAATACAACAGCATCATATCTGCTAAATAATTTGCAAGAAAGTGCTATGTATAAATTAATTATAAACTACCAATTCCGTTTATTCGTTCAATTGTAAAATTATTTGGAAAGTTCAAGGGAACTATAGCTGAGGAATCGTTGCTCTTAGGTCCTTATTTTTTTTGACTATTTGCGGACCATAGAGCTACGGAGTTTTCCTGTTTCAAAACGTTTGGAATTGCGACCCAGGTTCAGGTCGCACTTATTTCCCAAAAAATGATTGTTTATCATCAATGCAAAGCTTGTCAATATATATAGTTCGTTTCGTTCGACATTTGTCTAGGATGTGACGTATCTATTTATCTTGAATATTCACTTCCGTGACAGTATTATTTAATTATTTCCATTTGTATACATTCTTTGCCTATTTTGTTCAGCCATATTGAATCTCGTCGTGACGTCATGAAAATCAAGAAAAGATAAC
This sequence comes from Mytilus californianus, assembly GCF_021869535.1. NCBI lineage: Eukaryota > Metazoa > Mollusca > Bivalvia > Mytilida > Mytilidae > Mytilus > Mytilus californianus. The sequence goes on along the minus strand of NW_026262669.1, from coordinate 3,039,548 downwards.
TCTTATAGAAAAACACGTGTTGGATTTGTTTACGTTGTCTTGTATTTTATTTTCATGACTTTGTGAATGAAGGAACGTTTAATTAATGTTCAATACAAACGGAAATAATAATTCATCCCAGCAATTTAAATTTCTCGTATGAATTCATCATGTTTAAAGCCTTAAAAACACTCGATTGTAGCTGATAAATAAGTAAACAAACCAAGACGTGTTTTCTTTTTCTGTAGGAGTTCCTTACCTCCAACATAGATCTAGGTTATATGCGTTATCTTTTCTTGTTTTTGGAGACGTCATGACGAGATTTAATATTCCGTAGCTCTATGGTCGGTAAATAGTCAAAAACAACATGAGGACCTAAGAGCTACGGTTCCGCAGCTAGGGGAACTAAAGACAGTTATTCACTTCTAATTGAAAAAATAAGATATAGTTTCAATGAGTAAAAAAAATGGAATAAAATGTAGTTCAGCTGAAAATAAAAGGAAACATTTATCGAAATTACCCTTTTAAGTCACAACAAATACCAAACTGCAGTGGTCAGACTATAGAATAAACTAACATAATCTAGGCACAAATGCGTTTGAGTTTGATTGATTTTTGTCGCATTTTGCAGTGATTGATTAATTATTTTCAAAATGTGTATGTGCACAAATTTAGTAAAAATAGAATTGTCATATGATTGATTGTTTATTATATGAATAATCCAAGACTATTTTTTGTTAAAAATAACAAATAATCAATAAACATTTTAAAAATAAAAAAAGATGCTGGTTGAATTTAAAAAAGAAAGTCTACAGACGTTCAAAGATAACTATCTTTTAGATACAAAATTGAATAGTTTGGATTCGCTTTCAACAAATTAAATGAGCAGAAATCGGTACCGGTGGTAAAGAGATAAAATTTTCAACGCACTTACCTCAAAATGTATGCAAAGTCCATCTTTCCATCGCGATTTCCATTTGCTGGGCTGGTGATACCCTCGGGGAATTAACACTTCACTAGCAGTGGCATCAACCCAGTGGTTGTAAATAAACTCATCATAGATACCAGGATTAAATTTTGTATTTACGCCAGACTCGCGTTTCGTATCTATGAGGAGTTTATTTACAACCACTGGGTTGATGCCACTGCTAGTGGAGTGTTAATTCCCCGAGGGTATCACCAGCCCAGTAGTCAGCACTTCTGTGCTGACATGAATTATCATTGATATGGTCAAATTTATAAATTAACTGTTTGCAAAATTTTTGAATTTTTGAATTACTAAGGCTTTTCTACCTCAGGCATGGATTGCCTTGGCTGTGTTTGGCAAAATTTTTAGGAATTTTGGTTTCAATGCTCTTCAGCTTCGTGCTTTGTTTGGCCTATTTAACTCTTTTGGATTCAAGCGTCACTGATGAGTCTTTTGTATACGAAACGCGAGTTTGGCGTAAATACAAAATTTAATCCTGGTATCTATGAGGAGTTTATTTACAACCACTGGGTTGATGCCACTGCTAATGGAGTTTTAATTCCCCGCGGGTATCAGCAGCCCAGTAGTCAGCACTTCTGTGCTGACATGATTATCTTTGATATGGTCATATTTATAAATTAACTGTTTTCAAAATTTTTTGAATACTAAGGCTTTTTCTACATCAGGAATGGATTGCCTTGGCTGCGTTTGGCAAAACTTTTAGGAATTTAGGTTTCAATGCTCTTCAACTTCGTGCTTTGTTTGGCCTTTTAAACACTTTTGGATTCGAGCGTCACTGATGAGTCTTTTGTAGACAAAACGCGCGTCTGGCATAAATACAAAATTTAATCCTGATATCTATGATGAGTTTATTTTACAACCACTGGGTCGATGCCACTGCTGGTGGAGTTTTAATTCCCCGAGGGTATCACCAGCCCAGTTGTCAGCACTTCTGTGCTGACATGAATTATCATTGATTTGGTCATATTTATAAATTAACTGTTTGCAAAATTTTTTGAATTTTTGAAATACTAAATACTATGATGAGTTTATTTAAATGTTTCACTAAAATACAGTAACTATAATTTGAATAATCTGTGCATTTTTCATATGATATGAGTACTGTGGATTCATTTATTTTCGTGGGTACCAATTTTCGTGGATTGAACAAAACTTACACTTTCGTGGACATTTAATTTCGTGGTTCTGCCAAAGTCTGCATACAAGACTATGGAAAATTTGTAATTCGTTGAACATTAAAATTCGTAGTTCACCTGTACCCACGAAATCCATGAAAATTGGTATCCAACGAAAAATAATGAATCCACAGTATATTGGATAATCTGTATGGTAAAATTTTCAATAATAGTTATGTCATGTATATGTATTAACAGATAATACCAAATGTATGCACTATACAATATTTACTTGTGTTATGGAGGTCGGGATAACGTATTGATGCTTAACGTTTGTCAGCAAACAAAATAATAATTTTAATAACATGGGAAAAAAAAGTTATGCACATTAATCACTCCTATTGGATGTTATCTTTTAATACAGGGAGCTACTCCTCTTCACAATGCAGCAGCATATACATATGGGAACATAAATATTTTGATCAGGAATAACGCTGAAGTCAATGCTACTGACAATAATGTAAGTAATAACAGAGACTAGAGATAAAAATGATACAATATAGCATCAACGGATGTATATAAGATATAATGCTTACTCTCTCGCTGTTTTCAAATTGTTAGGTTTCTTACCATCAACCCTCTTGAAGACTACTACTGGTTACAAGGAAAATCTTAACTTAATGGTCATGTAAAAATTTGTTCTCTTGAGTTTTACCATATATAAAGTATTGACTAAGCTGAAGTCCTTAATTTTAATATTACATATGAAAAAATGCATTAGGAAAATGCCGCTTAATGTTCTTTCTGTGTATTCTTATATTTTTTTATGGAAACATGTTAATATGTTATTGAAAATAAAGAAGATCTTTGAACAGCGTTAAAAGTTGCTGCGTTAGCTTTTTTGTATTTTCAGCGTCTGATTCGAACAGCTGTATACTACTGTTTTCTTTATTTAACATAAAGTTCTTGATATCTCTATCTGATAAACTTGTAATTTATTTTCGTCTGCTGCAGCGCTTCCACCGTAGTTGTAATGTGTGACCTCATGAAGTCATAAATCTAAATTTAGCAACGGAATTTTTATATTGACCGTCAATAAACATATAAATAGAAATAAAGCGTCAATATACCCAAAAATAGAAACAAGGCTTCAGATACGTAAAATAACATTTGAATCACGTGATCGTAATATCCAATTAAAACAGTTGAATGCTTCATCATATGTAATATTAAAACATAGTTAAAGTTATTTTTTAAATTCACCGAAAAGGATATTGGATCCCTAATTCCTTAACTATTGCGATATGTATCTGCGGAAAATTCAAAAGTTTGTAAGACTACATGTTAGTACTAAAGAACAAACTACTGCGCTGGTGATACCTGTGTTGGCTTACGGTCCAAAAGCAGCAGTATCCCTCAAATACCAGACAATGATAATAAGCCTTAATGTATGTTTTTTGTCTTAAGCTTTTCATTTGTATTATACACCATCCTCACATAAAAATATAACTGATTTACTATGCGGTTATATAGATTTACTTGATAAAGTGCAAATATGATCTGTTTTGGTTATTTAGACAAATTAATTTTGATGATGATTAGATTATTTGAATAAAAGAGGGACATGCTTGAACTGTTTATTTTTGAAGAAAAAGAAAATGACTATGATGAATTTTCAATTAATTAAAGGATTATAACAATATTATTAATTAACTGTAATCGTCAATATGTCAAACGAAAATGACCAATTGGTCATTTAATTTTGGTATACCTTATCATTTGATATTAAAGGTCAGTGTATCCAGGATATGATGACAATTCTGCGTTAACGCGCGTTTACTACAAACAGTAAACTTGCGTTTAATTTTGACAAAAAACAGAAGACACGCTTTTTTCACGTTAACGCGGAATTAAACGCGAAAGTAAACGCCCGTTTACTCTTTCCAAAATAAGAAGACGCGCCGTTGATGCGTTAACGCGGAGGTAACGCGAAAGTAAACGCCTATTTACTTTTTATGTCTACTGAAATTTTGGAGTTAACGCACAGTTAACTCGCATGCACTTCATGTAAACGCCGCGTTAACATTTCCCCCCGTCTACATGTAATGCTTGGTCTGCACCCAACTGAAGCAATTGTTACCAAATGTATATTTACTTGTGCTATTGCGGTCGGGATAAAGAACTGAAGCTTAGTGTTTTTCAGCAAACAAATACAACAGTGACGATCTACATCATAAAATTATACCTCAACAAAGGACCTTAATATCGTCAACCATCTTATTAATTGGCATGCGTCTCTTTAAATCAAACACGACTCACTTATAACTACCTGCTTGAAATGGATAAAACGGGAAATTGACATCTGTATGAAACATAAACTTCCAGCTGCTACGTTACAAGCAGAACCAGACACCGTGAAAGTACCAATTATGTATTGGCTTCCGAAGCTGCACAACACTCCTTACGAATATAGATTTATTTCATATTCAAACCATTGTTCCACTCCAAACTGTCTATTCTACTTACTATTACACTTGGTACAATAATAAAAAAAACTGATAATAGATTGTTCAGATAAGGCCTGTGAAACTGTTGGAATAAATTACTTTTGGAGTGCCAAACATTCGTTGGAAGTACTTAATACTTTGCATGCTTATATATGGGATTTCGAAACTGTATAACGTTTAGTTTTTCTACCCTATATACCTTCTTGTTATGCCCCTAAATATTATTATATGTTCATACTCTTTAAGGTCATTTTTTAGTAACAACAAACAAAAGAGCTTTGTCAATTGGACCTGGTTTGATAAAAAATTGCTATTGAGATTCCGCATATCGTCAAGTTATCGAAATTATAATGGGGACTAACTGTGTACCACTTACAGCGGACCTGTTCGTATATTGTCATGAGTTACGATTTATGACTTAAATCAGCAAAGAACCATCGAAACAACATCTGTTATAAAAAATACATAACACTTTTATATATTTGGACGATATATAGGCTTTCAAAAATGACGACTTCAGTATGTACACTCAAGAGAATTGTCTGGCTGACCTGACTTTAATTAAAGCTATTACTAACAATGAACCCTGCCCTTTCCTGGATTTTGATATCTATATCTTTAACGGGAAGCTTAATACCAGAACTTATGATAAAACAGATGATTTTTCATTTCCTATTGTTAATTATCAATTTTTAGATGATGACGGTATCTTGTCACCATCTTAAGGTGTTAATATATCTTAACTTATTCAATCTGCTCGTGTTTGTAACAACGTATTTGATTTTAACGAATGAAATCTCTGTATTACTGAAAAAAATATAATACCAGGGTTTTTGATATGACACACTAGTTAAATAATTTAATACATTTTAACATCAATATAAGGACATCATTCGTAAATATAAATCAACATGCAGACATCTTATACGTATCGGTTTGTCACATCCAATCTTTAATGGTAAATAAAAGCATCAGTAGTATACCGCTGTTCAAAAGTCATAAATTGATTGAGGGAAAACAAATCCGGATTACAAACTAAAACCGAGGAAACCACATCAGCTATAAGAGGAAAACTACGAAATAACAACAACAAAAGCAACACAGAAAACAAACGACAATGTAACACACACAGAAACGAACTATAAGATAACAATTGCCATATTCTTGACTTTTTTTTGTTATGTGTTTATTGGCAAAAACTACATACATGTTGTATATAAATAATCATAGTAAGTAAGGTTATAGTTCTTATGCAAAATCGAGACAAGTACATATAGTTGATATTTTGAATCATTTGACAAACTTATAAGTAGATAATAATAATGGTATAAAAAGAAAAACTAACACGAGCAGCATGGATTGTGGAGATATTTTGATTACGTTAAAGTTTGCTTGTATAGTCATTCTATTAGTTGGAGCCAGGGGTTCCAGCAGGAGTACGCTCTTTGCAATGGTTTATTTTAATGAAATATTATTTTTTTCACAAAACAAATTTTCTTTCAATATTTACTTGTACACATTGCATTTTTGTTTTGTATATATAATATTTAGTTTATAAAATTATGAGGTTTCTTATGTCTTTTTTTCCCGTTATTTTTCTAATATTCCAAATAAGATTATATCCAAATTAAGTGGTAGTTGAATTTGAACTATTTATTAAGTTCTTCCCTAACAGTCCAGAATATGTGTTCTATAGTTTCTATCGAGTCCGTACAGAAGGTGCATTTATTGTTTTGGCAGTCTATATACTTATAGGTGGTATAATTGGCTCATAAAGCTTTTAAAGGTGATTGCATTTGATATTAAGACTTTTCATATAAAAATTTAATGCTGAGATTACTCCTTGAAATATAAGAAAGTCGTTATCAATATCATATGTTTTTTTGAAAGTCCTGTCAGTTCATTAAATGCCCATAATTATCAATTAAATCATTAATTAGCCAGACTCCCTTTTCAGATCATTTTTTATACAGAGGAATTTTATTACCAATCTTAATGTGTTTATTATTCCATAGATAAGATGCGATAAAATCATATTTGTTCTTAACCATGCTACTTTAGTTTGGAGTTCAGTCCAATCATTAAAAAACCTCCTGCCAAAATGAATTTCTTACTTGTGTTCTTGAATCTACAATGTACAAAGAATCATTCATTTAATTTAATTTTTTCAGAACAAGTTAGTAGCTTACGCGGGTAGGTTACTGCGGTTTCGATAGATGTTTGGTGATTGCATCGGAATCTCATCATTTACGTCATTTTCGAAACTATGCGAATTCTGATTGGCTAAATCGGACGTTGTGATAATTTTTAAAGGAGTGGTGATTTGTTGGCTACACTGAGGTCAAGGATTTATCAACTTGTTATATTTCGACAACGGCATTGCGACTTTACGAATATATTCATCCATGACCATTGTTTCCTTGAACAATTACAGTTTTAAGTAAGAAAATCGCCAACAATTAAGCTTCGTCAACGTCATTTTTAGCTTGTCACGTCACACTCATTATCATCAGCTGTTGAGCACCTTGTTACAGAAGTCGGCAAATGGAAATCACGATGGAAAGATGGACGTTGCATACATTTTGAGGTAAGTGCGTTGAAAATTTTATCTCTTTACCACCGGTACCGGTTTCTGCTCATTTAATTTGTTGAAAGCGAATCCAAACTTTCATATTTCTTCATTTTGTATCGATAAACGACGACGGGAACCGTTGATTATGACTAAATCAATCAATTTAGCTAAATGAAAACAATGTCTAGGAGAAAGATCGTTATAATAATAGACTTGATTTTTTTCCAAACCAACTGTTAAATAATAATAAAATACCCCCACGCCCCTTTTCCCCCATATGCGGATCCTCTGAAAAAGAGGTGCCCCAAACTAGGTGGGTGTAATGTATGCAACAAACTAAAACTGTTCCATGAATGTAGCTCCATATTAAACTTGGGTATTAAGGGGAGCACCCTCTATATATCCACCTCAGTCTGCCTCTCCCTAGCCATGTTTCATACAACAACACCCATATAAATGAACAGTTGGTGTTTTAAAGGGAAAGACATTATTTCAATTCAGAAAAAACTTTTTTCATTTTGATTTGATCATGAATTTTATGAATAACTTGGATTTGTTACACAATTTGTATCATTTCCATTACTAGTTCTTGTCTTTAAGTTTATGAGAAAATATCAGTTAGACAAAGACAAAAAAATATAAATGCATGTTCAAACAGATTAAATGAACTAAAGCATATTTTAGTTGACAGGCTACTGAGATTTTTATATAAATAGGAGAATTTGCTCAACTTAAATCTTTAATATATTATCCATTTTAGATATGAACATTTTAAATTGATCACGATTTTCATTCAAATGACATGAAGACTATATATATATATATATTGATTATTTAAAGGATTTGCTTGATAACTATCAAAAAGAAATAATCAAAATAGCTAATCATTAAATTTACATAAAAAGTTGTCAGTTTACATTGATGTAGAAATTTCAATATCTTACAGATTAAATACCTATGTGTTTTGATAGTATCTCCTTCGTTGCCTATGTCTTGTATGTTTTTAAAACTATTGATGTGTTTATAGCTTTAAAAGTTTTGATTATGCATTTATATTTATCTTTTGTGTATTCAATGAATTTTTCTACTACTTCCCAGTGACTTGACATGTAGGAAGTCTTTATAATGTAAGCATTCAGATATTATAATATTGTTGAACACTTTATTGTAAAGCTTTAATGTGATAGTCACATGTAGTGATACCAAAGCTAATTAAAGTTTAATTTAAAATTTTGATTTAACTATTTGTTAAGAAAGTAAAAAAAAGATGGCAATTATTTTCTTGCAAACATGTGAGTTTACTATTGGTTTTACTAATCACTGCTAATATGCTATTGAGCTTAATCAAACTGGCTTATATTGAAGTTCTCGTTTTGTATAAGAATGAGAAAATTTCATTTTCCAAATTACAGGGCCCATAAATAGCATATAAATCAAGTACAATGATTGAAGTAATTATATAGATAGTATGCATATTTATTATAGCAATGGAGCTTATAATTATAATATATATAATAATATTATTTTTTTGCAGGATTATAAGATTGAATGAGAAACAATGGCTACTTCAAATACAATGACACATTAAAAAAAATGAATGAGATACAAGGACTGCACTTTTTTCTTGGGAAGATCAACAAACAAGGAAATTGTCACATCAGATTCCTGTACATGAGATATAAGAGAAATGTTAATTTCCTGAAAAGAAAACTGTTAACTTCTACATATGTGTGACAAAATGAATGGAATCAAGGATGTTTTACAATGTGCTCAATGGAATATAAATTATAATTATAATAAGTTTCAATCACTTTTGTCTTAAAAAAAGTGAGAAACCAAGGAATGTACAGCTTGAAAAATCAGGTTCAACACAAGGAAACCTGTTGAAATTAATGAATGACTAGCTGGAATGATTCTGGAACATGTTTAAGTAATAGTTCATGATCAAATAAAGGAAAAATTTTATAAGAAAGAGGAAAAATCATAAATATATATATGATATGTGATATGTGATATGTGATATTGTGTCCTATTTGTGATCACTGAAAAGTGGATGTTTTACAGCCTACTTCATATATATGTGTACACATTGTGATTTCATTAGTCTGATGAAGCAGTTGTGCTCCATGGAATATAAAATCAAAATGATTAATATTGTTTATAAATATAAATGTGAAATAAAAGCAAAAGTGTCAGGAATGATGAAATGTTTTCAAATAAAAAATAGCAAATAGAATCATCAATAGGATCACACCATGCACTACATTCAATCTTTCTAGAACATGTTTTGTAACAAAAACAAAAACTTCTATGACATTTGGTCTCTGGTGGAGAGTTGTGACTTATTGGAAATCATACAACATGAAGGAAAAGAAGTCAGTTTTGTTGCATTTAATACACAATTTTAAATCAATCAATCAATCAATCAATCAATGTGTACTAATGACTTGGATTAAATGAAACAACTTTGAGATCGCCAGGTAGTTCTGTCAGACACTGATCATACTTTCCCTAAAATAATATCCACCCCCCCCCCCCCCCCCCCCACCCCCCCCCCCCTTTCTCAGAAAGGACCAAGTACGGACTCTTATAATATGCTTAAGAGCAATAATGACTAATTTAATTATCTAATTATATAAAGCTTTAGACAGATGAGACACATTATTACTTTTCTTATTCAATTAAACATGTGTTAAAACTGATGTCTGCTAATTTTATGTTGTTTAGCGTTAAAACTTAACACCTCATTGATGGTTATTATTGCAATTATAAAAGATAATACATTATTGATATAGATAAAATATAGATAATCAAAACAGTTGTCCCAGTTCATGATTTTTCTATTTTATATATTTTAAGCCACAGATAGGGTCTGAACTTGGGAAGGGTCTATTAATAGTTTAGAGATTTTGTCTCTATTCTTTTAATTTAATAGCACCCTATATATCCTTCTCTATTCTTTATTTGTTTTGATTTTTTTTTTTTTACCATTTGATCTGCAAAATTATTATTCTCTATCCTTTAAAAAATCCCCCACACCCTATATTTATGTACATGTCTCCTGTACCTAAAAAAAACACATATTAAAGGAAAATATTCTGGACTTTAAGTGTGCTGTAATGTGACACAGAGTATTCATTGAATGTGTACGGGTATGTGTGAAAAAAAAAATGATAGGGTTGCAGGAAATATTATTTACATTTTCATTTGCTTTACTCTTGGTCTATCATATTTGGTATAACTTGATTTAATAGTCCCAGACTTACTGTTCATCATAAGTTATTGTTATGAGATCAGCATCTATTTTTCTTATACATGTTAAAATATATGTTTTTATTAAGAATGTGGTGAATGTATTGAGAAAAAATAAGCAGGGAATTGAACATTCTAAGCTGTCATTATATATGTTGTGTGATTGCCACTGAGACCAACGACCGAATGATGTATGGCACTGTACGGTTTTTAAACAATGCGCAAAACCCAAACATGAGAAGCACCTCATCTGCCAAAATATAAAACACTATTCAAAGAATTGATTGATGTGCGATTACATGGTGGTCATGTTTTATTGGTGGATAGAGCCAGTGTCCGTAGAAAAAAAGCATAATTTTATTGTAAAAAAATAAACACCAAGCAGAAAGAAAAGGGGGCTCCATACCACAAGTTGATGTGTAATCTGATCAATTATCCAAGTAAAGGCAAAAAGTCTGTTTCTTTAATTGAATCAACTCATTATGGAGAAAATGCCACAAAAAAAAAACCATTCAAATAAAGACCAGCAACAATTTCCCGTTGTGTGAAATTTTATTCCTGTTTACAGAATTACTTCCCTTTGAAAGTCGCTTGTACGTTTGAAGACAATGTCGGACGCGAAAACTTGTGAAACACGTTAACTTTAATCGAAAAGTGCTAGCGTGTAGAAATGATGAATTTTCAAGTCAAATTAACGCACAGAAAGCTGAATATTATTATTATACGAAAACGTCTACTCGGTTCATGATGCTTATACCGTTTAAGTATCAGTCGTTATAATATCTAAAGGTCATGGTATTTTTGGCACAGTTCAGTTGAAAATCTCAGTTTATTTACATAATCTTTTTATTCATAGAGGCGAGTAGCAGTTTTGTATTACTTTGGTGCATATGCTCCACAGATAACAATATTTAGAAAAATAAAACTGTCTACACGCTAGCACTTTTGAATTTTCTGTTTACACGGTTATAAATAGGTTTTGAGTGTCACGTGATAACCACATGGTAATTTGAAAATGTTATTTTTGAAAAACGAAAGTTCATATTGTCAACATACTACCAAAACTAAAAGATATAGCAAATTAAACTATTAATGAGTCAAAAAGTGTTTTTATTCAACGTTGAAATTTGAGTATCATTTTCTCGATATTTTGAAAATACAGCATTAACCTACCCGCGTACAATACTTTTTAGTTTGTTTGATCATTCTTTGTATCCAAGTAAGGTATAGTCGTTTGGTTTTTTGTTGCACTTCAGTGTTTCTGTTGCTTCGTTGTTTTCATTTTATAGTTGACGTGCTTCAATCAGTTTTAGTTTGTAACCCGGATTTGTTTTCTCTGAATCGATTTATGACTTTCGAACAGTGGTATACTACTGTTGCCTTTATCAATCCATTATATATTGTTTTAGATTTAACATGTCAATTCCACCAAGTTAATATATAATTGTTTCTCTTTTTATTTTGTCTGGTTTACAATCCCAAATAAAATAAAATACATTTTTAATAAAGCAAACAATGTCCATTGTTAAGATTTGGTAAATTTAAAAATAAAAGATTGAGTTTTGAAATTATAACTTTTAAGTATAGTAATTTTTCCAGTAGGGGATAAGTATTTGTTTGTTTAAGTTTGGGTTTGTAATTTAATGTTTCCATGTTTTAAGTCGACCAAATATTTAATACCCAGGAGTGGGAATCTGTTGGAACCCCACTCAATTTCCCACTTTACACACATTGTATATTGGCTATATTTCATTTTCCGAATCCACACTTCTTTTTTTTCCTCTAAATTCATCTTGAGACCAGATCATTCAGCATATAGTTAGAAAACACATAGAGATGCATCCAAGGATTCTGGTGAACCATCTAAAATAAGTGTAGTGTCGTCAGCATATTTAGATATCAACAATTCTGAATCATATATTTTTTCAGCATATATCAAAAAGATGAAAGGGGATAAAGGATCCACTTGCCTACAACCTTTCGCAATTGTATAAAAATCTGAGAGAAAATTATTCTGTGTTACTGCTGATTTGGTATTTGTAAAACAAGTTTTAACCCAATGTTTTATGAAATTTCCAAAGTTGAAAAAATCAAGAACCTGTTCTATGACAATTCAGGAGAGAGAATCAAAAGCTTTTTCAATATTAACGAGGAGGAGAATGCCTGTGATATCATTTTCTTCAGTGTAGTGTAGTAAATCATATATCAATCTGGTATTTTCACCAATAAATCTACCAGGTATAAATCCTGTCTGATAATTATTAATTAAGATTGATTAAACCGATTTTATCCTTTCTGCAATGCTACTTGATGCTTATTTGAAAAAGTATTTACAAGACGCCAGTTTTTCATGTATTGCTTTGGTTTGTCATCTTTTGGTATGCAAGTTATAATACCTTGTTTTGGGGTAATTGACATTTCCCCTTAGTTATAACCATATTTAATTGATCTATGTACAAACTTACCTATATCTATCCAAAAAAAATTAGGAATTCAGTTGTGCATCCTTCAGATCTAGGGCTTTTCTCATTTTCAATTCTTTTAATTGCATCAGTCAACTCTATAAATAACATTTCCCCTTCTAATGACTGTTTCATATTTTCCGATAATTTTGGTATATATTTATGGGGTATAGCATTATTCAACTTAATAGATTTTATTGTGTCATTTTTGGAATACAGATTTGTGTAATAATTTTTGGTTTCGTTTAGAACTTGTTTTTGGTTTTCAATCATATTTTCTGATTACTCAATTCATTTAGGAATTGTTTTACTTAAGTATTTTGTTGTCTCTAAATTCATGAAGTATTTTAATAGCTTCTCTCCTACTTCTATCCATTGTGCTTTGAACCTGATATATTGACCCTTGGCTTTTGGAATACTTGTGTTTCAGTAATTAAAAGTAGCAAGGTCTTGATTTTGCACCACAGTAGTATCTCCTGTCACAATGACAGTCTGCTTATCAACTTCCTCTATTATTTCACTAACTTTGTCACAGAAATCAGGGCTGTCACTATTTGGACCATATAATGTAAATAAACTAATATTGTTATCTTCAATCCTAATAAATTTTCCTGACTTGGTACAGGACATTTTAAGAAAAAAATGATGGGTTAAACCTGGTATTGTGGTTAACCAAACTTAATGTTGTTAAGGCAACGTTAAATTTACCACTAAAATGACAACATTTCAAGACAGGAATACAGTACAAATAAATGCAAGAACATTCAGGACAGAGAAATACACAAATAAACAATACACAAGTTAATTTCGACATGCTAACTACAGAATAACAACGAACACGAAAAACAACCTAGGATAGCACACTAAAACGGCACAACAGAACCACGAACTCCGTCACAAGACTGTATCAACACCACAACTGTGACGTCACAGATACATTTCTAAAAATAGGACAAAAATACAGATTAGGTTTGTAATTATGTTATTTGGTGTATTTTATAGCAATGACAATAATATTAATATAGAACTGTGTTAGTAATAAGATAATTAATTATAGTATCTAGCTATGTCGGTTTTATATCTAAATCAAACTGTAAAAAATCAATCGTGTACATATAGTTGTTTTAAAATAAGATCACAAATGAACTACAAACGAGACATATTCAACAATATCCGATCAGAATTACAAATACAACATCATAACTAAATAAATGAATGTTAGATAAACAAATACCTTGACACGTCTCATAGTAATGCAAACATTCTTTACAAAGCACACAAATGTCGAAATTCATATGAAAAGCTAACCAAACCTTTAAACATGATTATTAAGAAGAGTTATAGTTACGAAACTGTTGTTTGGTTATTTATTGCTGGGTCGTCAAAGTGCTCCACGAAACCTCGTTCTAAATTATTAACATCAATTTTATCAGCAATCAAAGCCGGGCTTCAAAGATATTGTGCAACTGCATATTCTAGTGGTGGCGTGAATCAGATGTGGATACTAAGAAATTCCAAAGATCGTTTAGAGTACATGCAATCTAAGACTCTTTCATCTTGCAATAGTAATAAATCATTTGACTTTTCTACACTTTACAACAATATTCCCCATTCCAAACTAAAAGACAAATTGAAAGAGTTGGTATTGTTTTGTTTCATAAAAAAGAATGGCCAACGTAGATACAAGTATCTTGTCTTAGGGAGGGATAAATCCTACTTTGTAAAGAATCACTCTGATTCAAGCAAACAATTCTCTGAAACTGACATTATCAAGACTTGTTTCTTTATTATCATAAGGCTGACTTCACACAGGAATTTCGTAGAAAGAAAGATAAGAAGTTAGCAATATCCGTTAACTTTACTTTCCGCTATATACATGATGCTCTCTCACTAAATAATTCTAAATTTAATAACGCATTTATCCCATCGATTTCGAGATAAAGGTTACAACAGATACAGTTAAGTCTGCCTTATATATTGACTTACATCTAGAAATTACAATAAGGGTCGGTTGAAAACAAAACTTTACGACAAAAGAGATAATTTCAGCTTCCCGATTGTGAACATTCAATTTCTATGTAGTAACATTCCAGCAGCGCCTGCATACGGAGTATATATATCCCAATTGATACGATATTCCCGAGCTTGTATTTCCTATAATGATTTCCTTGATAGAGGGTTGCTGCTCGTTGTCAGTTTATTTTTAATCTATGAGTTTGACTGCCCCTCTGGTATCCGTCGCCCTTCTCTCATTACAGAAAAAAATGAGAATGGAAATGGGGAATGTGTCAAAAAGATAACAACCCGACCAAAGATCAGATAACATAGCATATTCGGGTATCAATATTGATTCACTCATAGAGTCGTTGCATCGGAAAAAAAACTTATTTATTTTAAAATAAATATTTAGCATGATACGGGTTATGTTCTCCTTATATTTTTTTTATGATGGAATGATACTCAATCTTTAATGGTAGGGGATTGTGCTTGCTTTCATATGTTGAATACATAATCTTTCAATCAGTTTATTTGAGGTGGTCCTTTGTTGGTTTATGTATCGTTGTCATTTTGCTTAGTTTTTTTTCAGTGAAATTGAGAATTGAAATGGGGAATATGTCAAAAACAATAACTCAACCAAAGAGCAGATGATAGCCGAAGGCCACCTATGGGTCTTCAATACAGCGTGAAAAACCCACACCTGGAGGTGGGCCTCAGTTGGCTCCTTAATAAAACGCGTACTAGTTCAGTGAAAATGGAAGTCATAATAAACTTTAAAATATATAAATGAAGTAAATGTTAACTATTCTTACATTGGACTCGAACCTCTTTTAGAATGCGTATTACACTTGAGTGTGGTTTTTTTCTACTATGTCTAGAACCAAAACCTTGTATAATTTTTAGTTAATTTGAATTTTTTGAAGTTGAGTACGATTATTTTCACTCAACTAGTACACTATCTGTTCAGGGGCTAGCTGAGCCAGCATCCGGGTGTCTATAGCTGTTTTCTGCACTTTGGCAAGTTGTTGTTTCTTTGACTCATTTCTCATGTCTGTTCTCAACTCAACAGTTTAATGAATAGATAAAACAGTTGTACGCATTATTCAATGTTATTGTATGATTTTTTATAATACAGGGAGCCACTCCCCTTCACAATGCAGCAGCACATGGACATGTTAAATTCACAGATGTTTTGATCAGGAATAACGCTAAAGTCAATGCTACTGACAATAATGTAAGTAACAACAGCAACTAAAAATAGAAGAACGCTATTTTGCGATTCCGGAAAATTAGATGCGATCCGAATAAAAGTATGGATCTTTGAAATAAACTTATAATTAAAGGCTACCAATTCAACGCTGTAATTAGATGATTGAATATTGTTTTTATTGGTATTAATGTTTATTTTGTTATTAGTAAATTAAGATCAAACTAATGTTATTTTTTCATATCATTTGACATTCATGGCTCTAAAATCTATAGATACCGTATCTTGGCATTGCGTGCGGTAACGTTTTTCTCTGACTGTACACTCTTTACACTTTCTATTGATTGTTAGATAATATATACTGATTGATATTTAAGTTTTTGATGCATACTTGTTAATGACTTGTGATTGGCTTTGAACTAGCTGTCAGTAACTGCGAGTACTATCATATGTGTACTAAGTGTACTTTTTTAAGATACCAAGCAACGTCCGGGTATACTACCAAGCTCTTTATTGTATTGGGGTTTTCTATCATCAATATGTTGAATTAAGGGATGTTATAATGAAGTTATATCAAACGGAGATGTTCATTCATGATTTAAATATGTTTCGTTCATTATATATATGATGGTTCTTTTATTTGGTTTATACTTGATGAGCAAATGTTCGTTTAATTTGAGTTATTTCGGGGACTTTCATAGCTGAATATCGGTACATGTCTATCTATATAAAATAACTTCACTCTATTATGTCCCTAGAATCGAAATTTATTTGGTTTCTGTAGACTTATGTGAATATAATCTATGATACTACAATTATAATACTATATCTGCAGTACACAGTTAGAACTTCTTCGTTTTTAATAAACTACGAACACTTAACAGCAGTGTATAAACTAAGCGCAAAACGACATTGTTCTCACACTATATCATTAGGTCATATATTATATTCTTTAACTTTTTTCATTGCAGACAATAAGCCTTGATATGTAAGAAAATTGGTTGGTCACATGTTTGAAAGACTTATAGATAGCCAGTTTTTCATATATTGTCTGGCTTGCCCCTTGTGGTATACAAGTGAATATTCCCCTTTTATGAGATACTGACATTTCAACCATCATATTATACCAGTACTTGTTTTACCGTAGAACAAACTTGCTCAAATGTATAAACAATCATTTGATTAATTTACTGGAGTATCCATCCGATCCTGGCTACCGTTTCACAAAGCCTTCGTAAGTCTACGTGTCATCGTACGTCCATCGTAAATAAATCGTAGGTTTTACAGCCGTTCCACAAAGCCGTCGTAAGTTAAGATGATCGTAAATAATACGTAAATCCTGGCGTTACTTACTACAGCTATATCCAGTCGTATCTCCATCGTAATTTTTAGGAAAATATGAATTAAACCATCTATATCTAGTATGAGGGGCTGCAGCGTTATTTATTCTCGATCAAGATGTCGCAAATGTTTAATGAGGATAATATTAAGGTTTGTATCAAAACAGCGTGGGGGTGCTGCAGATCAATCAGATTTTGTTTAGATGGGACATGTCTTCAAAAATTAATACGGTAGAGAAAACAAAAATGGAGGAAGGGAGAAGTAAAAGATTGAAAAGTGAAACATTTGTTTTGTTTACTAAACATTTTTAATTTAGGTACATCTCCACATAGGAAGATTGACTAATCATATGTTTTACATTTGGAAAGTCGACCTTCCCACGGATATAAACAAGTGCCTGTGTACATCTCTCATTGGTCCATCTTCCTCTAAGCATATTATTGAGGGAAATAAAGACAATTAATCTATACCCAATAACCATTTTAGTTATGATTTTTCATAAACCGATTTAAAAGTAAACCAAAAGGAACTAAAACTGTAGGAGATGTAGGTTAAACGCCAATAAGACAACATCCAAACGACAAGAACAAACAAAGGATATCTAGAAGGCAACATATATAGTATTGCGTTTTAGTTTATAACATCCTCCTCCTCTCCTCGTCATCATCATAACCCATGCAGTAACAATATGTACAGAAGTTGGCTAATCTGTGTTACCATGAATTATCATTGATATGGTCATATTTATGAATCAACTTTCGAAATATTTTTTTTTTTTTAAACAAAACACGCGTCTTTCGTGCAAGAAATACATGATTTGTATCTTTGATAATCAATGAAACTTTTTCTGTATCGGAAATTTGAAATAATAGGAGTGTGACGAGACGTGTTTATATCTAATCAACAGAATTTACAAATCTTTTATTAATTATTTGGCAATGTTTAAAGTCACTATAGTTCTCGTTTTACTGCATTTTAAGAGGATATATGATTGATTGATTGTTGTTTTTTTATCGTACAGTGGCAAATATTTCACGCATTTTTCAGACGGAAAGGAAAATTTTCACCCAAGTAATAAAAATTTGCATGCATTGTCGTTGATACACTATTACCAAAGAGAGACGACAAAAAGACAAACAGCAAAACACAAAATATAAAAACATATTCTATAGCTTTTATATTCATAGTAGGCAACCCTTTTTGTTGGTTGGTTCAAGCATATTAATCTCATGCACCAAATTTTAAGAGACCACCAAAAATCTCCTTGTAGATACTCTTATAGTCTTAAGAAACCTATCCCGCTGATAGGCGCTTGAATATCAAAAAGTTATTTGAAATAACCCAAAATATTCGAGCGAGAGAATATAAAGAAAAAGAAAGGGAGAGAATATAAAGAAAAATGAGCAAGAAATTGAAAATACAGAATAAAATTGGATAAAGAAGAAATAAAGAGTGATTACAGAATTAAATGATTAACGAAAGAACTAAACTCTGCGTTTTCTGCATACCAAACTTAGTATTGATATAAGTATATCATTAGGAATGAAATGTTGATCCGAGGCCAGTTTCACGAAGCTATCATGAGACCTGTCCTAAGATATATCTTAGGACATGTCATATGATCCTTTTATAACTATCCTAGGACCACGTCTCGAAGCTGTCTTAGATAATTTTAGCAAAGATATCCTAAACCTGTCGCAAGTTCTTAAATTTTCAAATATTAACAGTGATTCATAGAGGAATTCATGTTAATGTAGTATGTCTTTCCCATAAATCTACTAAGTGTATTGGTTTTTACACAATTTGCTAAATTAATATAAGAAATAAATGTAATTTAAAAGGGTCACACAATTTAAAGAATAAGCATATTTCTTACTGAATAGATAATAATGGCCAAAACAATTACAGAACACAGAAATGAAGAACCCCACCTCCACCATGCCCTCTCAGCCGACGTCGTAATTTAATTTTAATGACATGAGTTTTTGAAAGCTTCCCACCCTGTGCAATATATTATTAAACTCATTAGGCAGAACAATTTCAGGAAACTTGCATAATTCTCTAATTGTATTAAATTCTATATTAAATTTATATCTATATTAATAAAAGTTTTATATCTTGAATATTGAAAACGGGCTAAAATTCTTTACTTACATTAATTCAATTCAATATTGATATACAAACATCGCCATAATCCGCCATCCGTAATAATTATTTAAAATGTTTATTTGGCATGCCATACTCGATAGAAGTGCGGACGTGAAAGAAAGCACTCTTCCGTTTTACGATACACTCGCGATGATACACAGTATGTAACTTGGGATCAACTTAGTAGTCCTTTACGCTGCCTTTGTGAAACACAAGTAACGGGAACGTAGAACCATACGTAAACGGATCGTAAACTGATACAATGATCGTAAGTTAAGAAGGTTTTGTGAAACGGTGGTCTGGGCTGGTATTATTTATTTGTGTATGGATAATCAATGACAATATGTTAATGATTCTATATTTTAAGTACACAGTCATCACTTTTTCGATTTAAACAAATTAGTAACAATTTACATTAGTGTATTACACATAACAAATGTCAAAAGGAATTCTAGAACTATAATAAAAACTAAGTCACCCAATATCGGAGCTAACAAGAAAGTTAGAACCCAAAGCACAAGACCACAAAAATAATTAAAGATGCATTGCATAATTCCGAGATGATAAGCGATAGTATGTCCTGTGTTGTATCTGTGAAAGTTAAGATATGTAATAAAATACTACGAACAACCAATGTGAATGGAATAAATCAAATTATCTTGATTCCATAAATCCCCCCCCCCCCCCACCCCTTCCAAAGACACAATACAAAATACAAAACACAACATACGAAGAGTTCAAAAGAGAGTCTCTTTATTTGAATACGAAATACTTCAGACTACACTGACACAATGCAAAAAAAAAAAAAATAAAAAAATGCATGAAAATAGGGCATATCACAAATGCATGTTATATTAAGGAATTTTGTAAATTGACTGATATTTGCGACATTTAACATACGGAAGAAAAAAATGAATCATAAGTGCTGTTACATCATTACTATAATATTAATATTTTCATACAAACAAATAAGCTACTTAAAGTTTCGAACAGCATACCAGTTTTTTCTACAATAAGTACTCAATTCAATAACCTGCATGTAACCAGTTTTAATAATGATAAAAAAAAAAAAAAAAAAAATTCTGATGAATTATTATGAATTCCAAAAAGTACTGACATTTATTTGTCATTCATTAAAATGTTTGGATGGCAGGATATGTCACAAACGTGTTCCGGCAGTGCAGACATCATCGTATGGTATTAATTATGGTCTTACCAATATCACTGCAAAATGATTTTGTGAAACCTTTCTCATGCTTATCTTCATACACCCACCACTGATACAAAAAGTTTCTGTTCAACCACTTACATTTTTGACAGATTATTTTTTTTTGCAAACAGCACATACTCATGAATAGCTGTGTTCTATTTTCTGCATTCATAAAAGATTCAAATTAACATAAGTCTGATTCGGTTAGCATACCGTTGTGCATGAACAACAAGGAGTCGAGGCTTTGTTTTCGAAATAATATCGCTGAAGGTGGTCTAGAGTAGTAGAGTATAAAAATAGACGCTGTTTATCCGACAGTAAAACCTATGCTACAGATGGGAATTAGTTTGACTTTGCGAGATGTTTAAATTTGTATTTTTTTTTCGACAACTGGTTGTTAAATGTGATGCCGCATACGAGAATATTGACACACTCTCTTCATATTCCTTGTGGCATAAACATTTTTCACATTCACACGGTCATTTCAATGCATACCTTAGCTATTATAGACAATAATAATTATATTATTATTTTTCTAAATATGCATGAACTATTTGTCACTGGACATCAAAACAAACAGCAAACAGTACATATAATATTTTTTAGTCGTTGTTCCATGCAATACACTTTTTGTAATCAGGATTGAACTGTTTGTTTGTACATGTTGATCTATTGCATGAATTTGTCCTGCTGTCATCTGGAAATGATGACTATGATAAAATGACTATTCGAAATAAAGAGAGAGTATATACATACGCGTGTCCACTGTTTCTACTACTTTACGTCATACAAACTTTACATGCTGGTAACTGAAAAATAAACTAAATTTTACTGAACGTTTTCTCAGAAACCTCTTTGATCGATGAATTGGAATAATAAGATGGTATAGGGAAGAAAAACGCTCTACAGTGGAATACAGTTTTTTTTGTTGTGGTCAAAACTAAAAAAAAAAAAAAAAACATATGATAAAATAATTCACAAAATGGTAAAGGTTACAGGGAAAATTATTGCAAACCAATTGTATATTTAAAAAGCGGCAAAATTAAAAAAAAAAAAAATATCCAACTCCAAGATCAATTCAAAAAAACAATCTCTTATAGAATGCCAAAAGCAAAATCTCTAACACATTTAATGAATGCAAAACTTTCTTGACTTGGTACTGACAAATACACAAAATAGTTTTATGAACAAAATATCACAAATATAAACTTCATTGGGTGTAAAATGAGTGATTTAGAAAAAGAATTGAAAGATTAAAATTGCAATAAATTAAAAATGGATAAATAGATGAATTTGGATTGGAGATAACAATAAGTTAACATTATTAAGCAAGCATTACTTGATTTAAGTTACAATGGTATGAAGGCACAACTTTTGGTATCATGATTGCCCAAATACTGACACTCCTCGGTGTGTTATACTTTAAGAAACACCTTGCAATATGCATTATTTATAACATATTCTATGTTCAAATCGAATTGTTTCCCGAGATAAAACTACTTTTAAAGGACTGGGTATTAATTTTGATGTTGACTTTGATAACATTATTATTATCAATATTAATGAGAAGGTTTTGCAGAAGAAAAACAAAATATCATTAAGATATAAATATAAAGAAATCTTATAGTAACGGGTACAATTACGGTTGTAAAAACTACATTTAAAAAATTTCCTGAATCACATTACATTTACAATGAAATTCAAAATCACGAACTTGTTAACAAGATTAGACACCTTATATTTTAAATGGATTTGGAATTTACCAGTACATAGTGTCAATAAAAAGCTGTTACACGGGAATAACAGGTAAGGTGACCGTCACATATACATTGATTAGGAAACTTCCACAATAAATGAAAAAAAATATTAAATTTTCCATCATAAACAATACTCATTTCCGTGTTCCCTGTATGTAATCATTTCATTACAACGTTGGGCCACATTGCAAAGGAATAATAACGTGTTATCATCTCCTTTTGTGTCTGGTTAGGTTGTTTCTAGTAAATTGATATCTAAGTAACACAATTTCAAGTTTCTGTATATCTTAACCTAATAATAACTTGCAAAGCAAATGAATATAGAGCTGTAATGAATACGTTAACAATTATATAAGTCTTCAAGATTAATTTTGATATGGCTTTATTATTGAATATATATCAGTTGATCAAAGTAATCATTTGATTAAATTACCCAAATGTCAGAAATGTATTTCACTTTAACAAATGAAAAACTCTGATTTTGTTTGGAATACTGAATTGTCATAGCAACATTTCATCAAAATTCATTTAAACAACAACTCAACACTCAAATGTGGACTTGAGACTGAGGTAGGATTAGATGCTTTTTATTATTTTGAATGTTGGAATGATTTACTACTAAACCTTATATTTATAGTATTCTGAAATGCTTTCAATTTGTTATAAGAATAGTTTCAAACAGGTTCTAGATATTTCATGTCAGAAAACATGCACATAGAGTCAGCTGACAATATTTGAAGTATTGATTTCAAGTTCTTTGAAAATTGAAACAGAGCTGGATGTACAACATGTTCTGTAAAAGAAAAGTTTCTGTAAGGCTACACTTCTGATGAATTAGTGTTTGTGAGAAAACGTGTTTTTCATGAGTTATCTATTTGAATAAATGTTAAAAGAGGTTGCACTGTAATTACAGCTGTTTCACAAGCCACGCCTCTTTCCTTGCAGATACAGTTTGTAAATAATTCATAGATATTTTTTTTATTTACGTACTGGTTCCCATATACGATCTATATGTTTCATTTCATAGACACATAATTTGGGTATGTTGATACTATAAAAACACATGATAGCGGCGAATATTGAATTATGATCAAGCCCAAAGTGACGGTAGATGTAGCACAATTTTAGTATAAGTTTAGACTCTAATAAATAAGGGCATATGAATGTCGAAAATATGCTGCACAGACCTATGTTATGACCTTTGAAAAAAATAGTACAGTAAATTCAGAAATTATTGCGTGCATTTATTATTGCGATTTTTTGTAAAATTGAGAATGGAAATGGGAAATGGGTCAAAGGACAACAACCCGACCAATGATCCGACAACAGCCACCAAAGGGTCTAAATGGCAGCGAGAAAATCCCGCACCCGGAGACGTCATACTTTACTCCAAAACATATAAATGAAGTAAAGTGCATATCAACTTTCCGTTTTGAAAATTATTTTTCACGAAACTTCATAGTAAAAGTGGCACAGTTTAGCCGCAAATGGAGTTCTTATCGGGAATTGAATTGTATATATTTACAGAAATGTAACCTACATGTATAATGTTTGTATTTTGTCTTTTGCTACATGTGTTTTCTTTAACTATAATTATAGTTAGCTAAATTTTATTGCAAATGGACGCAGAAACTAATGAAACCCACTGTTATCGTCATTTTGCTTGTGTTACTTTTTCATGCATGAACTTATCTTGAGGTTTTGACAATGATAATTATGTGTTTTTAATATTTCGATACAAAGTCAACTCATAGATCAGTGTCTGGGTTTAGTTTAAAGAATCGGGAATAATGGAAAAAATGCTCAAATCAAAATAGTTAGAAAACCAAACATGTAAAAAGTTGAAGAGCATGAAGGACCCAAATTTCCAAAAAGTTGAGCCAAATACGGCTAAGATAATCTTATGAAAATGTATACATTGTTTTAAAATTTAACAGGATGGGGTAAAAGAACCACAGTGGCACCCCTATCATTTAACCCCACCAGAATTTCAATGTCACTTAAATTATAAGATTATCTAACCTGCTAAATCCTTGCTGAGACGTATAATACTTCTAATAGAGATGTTGCAGAACTGAAGTACTTTGATACGTATACGTATCGAAGTATTCATATACGTGCGATACAGTTAAAATGAATACGTTTTTTTTTTTCTGAACCGATGACTTATAAATATATTGATTAAATCAAATAGTGGCATATTGTCATGTGTACTAGGTTTCTATTCTATGCCTTATTTATAAACAACATATTGAAATACTAAAAAAGGAGATTTAAAGATATAAATCAGAACAAAATGTAATTTCGAGATTCGAGTGCACCATGCTTCTTTCGAGTGCTCTCTAACTTCTTAGGAATGACTCAAAACTTGTGTAGATAAAACATCTTCCGTTTTCCTTATGTATTAATACATAAAGTAGGATTTGGAGAAAAATGTCATTTAAGGAGCAACCATTTAACGTAAAAAGGGGGGTATGGTTTTTTGTCGGAGTTACACAATTTTTAGCGATCAATTTTATTCAGTTTTTCAACGCCAGCAATTTTTCAATATTTAACATCTGTTTACAGAATAATTTTTTTTCCATCAAATTGGGGACCAGAATATAGTTTTTATAAAACAATTAAACCCCCTCCCCCTTGAAGGTAAATGGTCGTTCCCTTATGTATTTTCACCAAAAAAAAAAATCCTGTCGTAATTAATTAAATCATTATATTTGTTTTTTTTATAATTCATGCAGGCATGCACGTTCGAGCGTTTCATATTGTGCAATGCTCTACGATTCTACGATACATCTTTATGTTCGTTAAACAATGTGTGTCACTGAGTATGTTTTATTTGCTTAGTACTTATCCCTTAATGGTAACTTTACCCCGACGGATTTTAAAAAAAACAAAAAAATAGTTTTCACTAAATACAAATTTCACAAAACGGTTATATCGTTTTGAATCTTGAAGATTTAAGCATAAACTTACATGAGTTTCCACATAAACGTAAGAGATTGTTCTGTAAAAGCATTGACTTGCATCGCTGCCCCGGTAACAGTATTTTGAAGAAAAATCCATAAAATTGCTAACAATCTTATGTTAAGAAAGTCAGGTACACTTTTTCTATTCAAGCATGTTTGGGTCGCCTGTTTTGTCCATTAAATGTTTAATACACAGGTAAATGAAATTAATTTTGTTAAGTATACTTCTCCTTCTGTCTGTATACTCTTCTGTTTAGGAATAACAAGACATTTGTTGTATTTCAATTAAACTATTCTAAAACTTGATTGGCTGAACATCAACAATAAAATAATAAAATTAGTGCTCGATAAAACTACGTGTTCCTCATGTACAGGTGCCGAAAGTGTGATGTTTATACTTTCTTTCTAGTCCCTCCACTATCTGCAGCACCACATGTTATATGTGTAATCGGAGCAACAGGTTTGAAAATATGTATAAAAGTTCTTCTGCATGTGTGGGCCTACGTTTACATATTTGCACTACACAGTAGAATTAGACTGTACAGTATCATATAAGTAGAATATATACACATATTACCCACCACCTATACAAATACGTAAAGTACAGTACTCGTAACTATAAAATTCACACGACAAGATTTAAAAGTCTTTCTTGTTCAATCACACAACTTCACAATAAAAAAGTATATTGCTCATGTGAATTAAAACATCCAATTTCAGTCCAACAACTGTCTCTGTTAGCTTCCACTATAATATGACATCTGCTTATATTATCATCATATAATATGATAATCATTATCTTAATCTTAAAACTTATCCTTAAAATGTACCAGTTAACGTTTAGGATAGGGTATTTAAATAATTTAATGCCACATGATTTCTCTACCTAATCCATTTAATCTTAATACAAAGTTTTAACCTGCTACTAAAAGATAAAAGGAATAAAAGGTAAAATCGACTACTAGCGCACCTAGCCCTTGAATTAACCCCAGTCGCACCCCACGTGTATATCAAGCCTGGAACATCTTTCCCAGTGTAAGGCAAAACACATTCCTCTGGACATCGCTTCTATCTGGTTAGACATTTCACCAGATTGTAGTACCAATGGTAATGACGGATGTGTGATGTCTATTATCATCTATAAAAATAGTCTACTATACTTTATGTAAATTAATTGATGACTGTACATTTGTTCCACAAACTTTTCTAAGCTATATATAAAATATTTCCTAGTTTTTTCTAATGTCTTACACTCTAATATAGAATGTTCAATATCTTCTTCACCATCATTACACAACGGACAAATTTGTTTCTCTCTGTTTCCATAGCATTTGGACTTATCCTTCTGTAGTATATATACTCCGGTAGCAATTCGAGCTCTCTGATGCATGCTTTCTTAATCGACACGGTTTCTAGACCAGGAGATATCCAAATGTTTTGAAGAGTACCAGGTGTTGCAGTGCGGTTTAGATATACCAAACTTGATTTATTTGCTGCATCCTTTTCCACTATTTTCTTCCAGTGGCCATTTATTTTCTGTTTACGATGTTCTTCCATACAGCTGGAGATGGCATATTTTCAATAAGCGTAAAAATGTATGTATGATCATACTGGTCAAGCAATTTCTTTGCATAGATAAACCAACTATTCGAATTGTCATCTTTAACTAATATCTGACGAATGCAAATTTCTTTTTCAATGCAGTCGTTTCTCAGGATATTGCCCAGTCTAATCAATATTTGGTAATGTATTGTAGACTCAATTGGTAACTGCCAAGAGAGAATGTATACTGCTGAATACTGCTCGATCTGTGAGAATTCGGATATTCTTCAGAACTTTCTTGTGATATTGATCTCCTCTTAGTCTTTTTTCTTTAGTACTATTGATTCGAGACCAAACATTAACCTTGGCATGACATATGCATTCAATCAATTGACACTAATCTTAGGATTTACTCCGTTGTAACCATGAAGTCCTACCCCCATTGACGCATAGGAAGTTCTCCTTGCCATGTTTATTCTTTCCGCTATGCTATTAGATTTGCCACAGGTTCTCTGTATACCAATGTGTGTATAACTTTCAAATTCTTCAAACTGGCTGCCATGCAGCTTTAAGTTTATTCCATCGACCATCTTATATTTACTTCTATTATT
This sequence comes from Mytilus californianus, assembly GCF_021869535.1. Taxonomy (NCBI): domain Eukaryota; kingdom Metazoa; phylum Mollusca; class Bivalvia; order Mytilida; family Mytilidae; genus Mytilus; species Mytilus californianus. Next base: position 3,011,893 of record NW_026262669.1, on the reverse strand, counting down.
AAAAGTCATAGACTCGCTTTTTGTATCAGATAGCATGTAACGTTCACAATCTGCGTAATGCTTCTGCATCAGCAACATAATTTGTAATTCAAACAGACTCTTAGGCAGTAGTAATACATCATCCGCACAGGTTGGCGATCCTACGTGATTTGAGCCAAAGTTTGCACAAATATGTTCGTCTTCAAACGACGTAAGAAACGGATTTATGAATACTTTATACAATAAGGGTGACAGAATTTCCCCTTGTCGAACGCCTTGTTCTTCCTTAAAAAGTTAAGAATAATTTCCACCCCACTTAACCCTTGAAGTAAGTTCGTTATATCAATCATCAAGTATTTTCCAATCATTGTATTTTATTCCTGCACAGTGTAATTTCCGTAATAGTGAAGCATGCCAATAAAAACTGGTCGCCACGAAATAGCCCAAAAGTGGTGCTTAAAAGTGGCGTTAAAACACTAAAAATAAAAAAAAATAAAAATCAAATCACATAACTTCCTTAGCGCGTCTAAATCCCTATCAACAAGTTCGTTATAGTCTTTATTAAAAAGTTCATTGTTTGATGCCTTACTTAGATTTTTTTAAAAATCCAACAAGCATTCTTAATAGCACGAGATGTGTCATGAAAGTTCCATTTACTCTTAAACTAGTTATTTTTTGTACTGGATTATTTCTCTGTCTACAAAACAGTCTATAGAAAAGATTTTGATTATATTCGTCATTCGTCATCATTTCAAAATATATATTATTTCTATTTTCAGCCTCTAGCTACCTATGAGCTTCCCTCAAATTACGTTTTGCTTTCTTACAATCTATATATAAATTAGTAACTTTTCTCCCTCCTTCATTTTTCCATTTCCAATAAGCTTTTTGACTTATTTGAATTAATTAATTAATATCTTCACTTTTACTACTCTGTTCCCCCTTCAGTTTTATCTCATTTGATTATATGGCACTTGTTTTCAAGATTTCCACTAGTTTTATCACTTGCAATTGTATATCTTCTGTATCCAAGATATTAACTTTATTACACTCTTCATCCACTAATAATATTGATATTTGCAAATGTCAGCAGTATTCCAATTTAGTTTACTCTTAAAGACTAAATTATTTCGACAGTTTTTATCTATTTTCGTTCAATCTTGAACATTATCATTATAAAAGTAAAATTTTTTTTTTCAATTACTGAATCATGTGTAGAAGTGTTCTCATGGTTCCTTTCTAACACATTTGTATTAAACACCAAATTGTCATTTTTAAATGGTAAAATGTAGTCTATCTGTGATGTTGATACTCCATTATAATGGTGAAACGTCGGTATTAATGGATAATTTACAGGAAGCACCAGCTCTATTTCTCTCAAATATTCATTAAGAATTGTGTCCCTTGAAGAAACTTTATCCCTAATAAAAGATGCATTCATGTCTCCCGTAAAAATAAACTCGCAGATTTCAAACTTTTTGTCTTATTTCATGGATCTCATCTAAACACGCATTATACAGATGATCATTAGTCTTACTACCGGTAGTTGGCATATAAGCACCCATTGTACATAATGGGGTGGGCTGTTTGATATATATACCACATAAACGTTCACAACCGTCTTCTATTGGGTTAAAAGAATTGTCTTAAGTTTTTCTCCATAAAATTGCACTACCCCAACCTCTGATACGCTTTATCGGGTCATTTTCATCAACACATTTGATCAAAGAAGAAAATCGATGACTTTTAGCAAATTCATCTAATTTAGCCTTTTCAAAAGTAAACAACCGAATTGAATGCTCTTGTATGGCAATAACATCTACTGTACGAAGTTAAGGTGATAAGTATGTTGCATTGGTGTTAAAGTTATCGATGTTAAATGTTGATAAGCAGATGGAGCCCTAAACATTTTACTTGAATGTACTGTCGTTTGAAGGGGGGAACCATATTCTGTGGGTTTAACGGACCCTGTTGTCTCTGTTGCGTTTTGTTTCGTCGCTTCCTTCGTGTCAGATTGTTTTCCCTGGGGTTCGTTCTTCATCCCCTTGTACGATAGAAAACAGTTTATATCAGTTGAATCATTATCCATGTCCCTATTTTGAGCCACATTTTCCTGTATTTGACCTTTTGTACTAGAGTCATTAACAGATTTACTTGAACAGTTTTTATCACAACATGTACCATTTATGTTATTATTATGATACTATTTTCATAATTACCACTATCCATACTTAAACATTTTAATTCTAGGAAACGTATTCTTTTTTCCATTTCTATAAATTTATCATCAATGTTGATATCATTTTGATTAAAACTACCCTGTTGGTTCAAATTTAAAGCTTCTATGTTCTTTACTAGTTTAAGATCATTTATTGTTTTTTCCAGTCTTAATATATAAGCTTGAGATGTCGCAAGTTTTTGTATGGTCTCTGATAAATCCTTGTCCTTCTTGCAAATTTGAAACTTTCTTCAAAAGCTCTTTTTTCTAACATTTAATAGAATTTTCTTGTTTAACCAGAACTTCATATTTATGTGCATCCAAATTTGTAATTAAAGTATTTGTCCCCATATCCATTTTTTCCATTTGGCTAGTAGTCCGACACGGACTTGACACAGTATGTCTACAATTTAACATCATAAAGTCTTTACATCCCTAACAGGTAAATATACCATTATTATTATCTTCTCATTTAAGTCTTCACATTTAAAATGCACCCACGAAATGCAATTGTCACACAATACTGCATCTTTTTTGCAGTATAAATTACATAAAAGGCAATTTGTGTTTTTTGTCCGACAAGGAATTGCAAATAATTTGGAGGGTTTCGTACTACCTAGTTTCCGTTTCGGAGAATTGTTTTCTCGTGTAATTGACAATTTGACGGTACAATTTTTACTTCTTGATACAAGTTTTGGAGAGACTTCAGCTGATATGCGCTTAGTTGTAACAGCACTAACTGGTGTGTCCACTCTGGCGGCATCTTATCTAGAGAAATATTAGTATCATCTTAACTAGTTTTGGTCTTACATGAATGATTTCTACTGCTAGTTTTGGATACTAGTTCAGTTAGTTGCTGTTGTAAAAGTTTATTTATTTCAGCAAAGTTATCCGTATTTTCCATCAAGTCAGCTATGACTGGTAAATGTCCAGTTATAAATAATTGTAGCTTGGAGCCATTTACATTCACAGTAGATTTGGTCAGATATAGATTTATCCTATACAATTGTTTACTCCCACCAACAACAGATATAGATTCTTCAGCAAAAGCGCTACCATTTTTAGATTTTCGTCAACAAGGCACTCATTTTACATCTGGGAATGGGTTTGAATTTAATATATCATTGAGGAATGCACGTACCACTTCACACGCAGTGGTGGAAAAGGTCATTACTAGATTACCCTTCTTTAATTCGGCTGTAATGGTTTGTCTAGTTGTAGCATCTAATCTTTGATGCAAAGCCTTGTCGGGATTAATAAGATAGTTTGTTCTTAGTTGCTGGTTTTAATCCCTGGAAGGTGTATAAGGTTGACGACAACAGGGTGGTGGGTTTAAAAGTTCAAACCATCTGTTAAAACACTAAAAGCCACTCTAGGAATGTTATGCATATGAATATACAGTTCCCACACTCAGGAAATATAGCTTTTCTGTAGATTCTCAGGAGTTTAATTTATGTCGACCTTCTCTACTCTGATGTTCATAGTAAGAAGAAGTGAAAATTTATAGTTACTCCAAACAATCAAAACTGGTATATAGACCATATACAAGTTAACATTCAATAACAAAAAAGAATTACAAATAGTATTAACAGGTCTAATTAACAAGAAAGTACGATTTGAGAGTACTCGCAGCTACTGACAGCTAGTTAAAAGCCAAAAACAATCAATAATAAAACATCATGCATCAAAGACCAAAATCACCTAAAACACATCCCAGGGATTTAGTATTTTAACGTCATTGACAGTCACAGAAGACATGTATTGTGCAATGCCAAAAGTAAATGTATCGACAGGCAGTAGGATAGTTAGGAGTTTACTTCTTTATATATAAAACATTATGTGTGTGTGTTTTTATACATCCCGTTTGAAAAGAATACGCATTTAGTTATGTTTTAACTTGCTGATGACAAATTCGATATTAGTGCCAATGTAAACTATAGTCAAAGATCGAATTACAATATTGGTATGACAACCTTTACTAATAAGTTTGTTTAAAGGTTCGATGAGTTTACACGGATCACATAGTGATTTCCGCGCTTTTAGTACAATATTATCGTAAAATGTAGGATGTAAAATACTGCTTTTAATAAGTTTTCTACAGGAACAGCCAAATTTACTAGTTAAATCTTTGTATCTATGAAAGAATATAGTAAAAGTTTTAAGTAATTTGTGGTAACGAAATCCCTGACTTAATAATTTACCAGTGATGCATTGATTACGTTCGTTAAAATCAATGACATCACTACACACACAGGCATAACGAACGAGTTGGGATATATAAACGACGTGTGATGGAGCCAAAGGAACATCGCCGTCAAAAAAAGGAAAATTAACAATAGGAAATGAAAAATCGTCTCTTTTGTCGTAAGTTTTAGTATGGAGTTTCCCTTTGGAAACTAAATTGTCAAAATCTAGAAAAGGAACTACTGCTGTTTATGTTTGAAAAAGTTAGTTCTTCTTGGGTAAATTTTGGTAGTATATTTAGAGAATAAAATTGAGAATGGAAATGGGGAATGTGTCAAAGAGACAACAGCCCGACCATAGAGCAGACAACAGCCGAGGCCACCAATGGGTCTGCAATGCAGCGAGAAACTCCCGCACCCGGAGGCGTCCTTCAGCTGGCCCCCAAACAAATAAGTGTACTAGTTCAGTGATAATGGACGTCATACTGAACTCCAAATCATACACAGGAAACTAAAATTAAAAATGATACAAGACTAACAAAGGCCAGAGGCTTCTGACTTGGGACAGGCGCAAAAATGCGGCGGGGTTAAACATGTTTTTTGAGTTCTCAACCCTCAAACATGTTTTTTGAGATCTCAACCCTCAAACATGTTTTTTGAGATCTCAACCCTCCCCCTATACCTCTAGCCAATGTAGAAAAACAAACGCACAACAGTACGCACATTAAAACTCAGTATAAGAGAAGTCCGAGTCCGATGTCAGAATAGGAAACAGAAGAAAATAAACAAAATGACAATAATACATAAATATCAACAGACTACAAGCAGTTACTGACATGCCAGCTCCAGACCTCAATTAAACTGATTGAAAGATTATGTCTTCATCATATGAATATGAGGATTATTTAACGAACAAATATCATCCAGATAACGGTAAGTATTGTTGAATGTATCAACCAAATGTAACAACGACGTGTCTTTACTGAGTTTGGCCATAAACTGAGATTCATAGCAATACAGGAATAAATCTGCTATTAAAGGGGCGCAGTTAGTGCCCATAGGAATACCTATTACTTGTCGATCCACTTTATCGCCGAAACGTACATATATGTTGTCTAGGAGAAAGTTTAAAGCTTCAATCATATTTTCACATTTCCAGTAAGTGTATCTAGCATACTTTCTTTTATGGTTACAGAAAAAGGCTTTAAACGGGTTACAGCAAATAAGTTTGCAATGAGATTTTTCAAAAGACCATTTTATTAAATATGACAAGATTGTGTGTAAGTGTAGTGTAGATAGTAGAAAAATCATAACTGTCAACAGAATTAAAAGCATGTATTTTATCTAAAACCTCTAAAGAATTTTTAACACTCCAAAAATAAAAATAATGAATACCATTATTTTTATAAGTTATATTACAAAAGTTAATAACAAGTTCTTTGATAGTAGTAAGGGAGGTAGTTAGAATCACTGATAGATTAGTAGTAAAACACTTACTAGATGCGGAGATAAAATGGAATTAAAATGTATCTTGTGCAATTAAGGTAACCAGTACACAGTAGGGACTTTCAAATGTTCGGAAGAGGCTTTAAGCTAGGTAGTGGCAATGGTATGCTATTTTACAATTTGACTCTCTGTAGAGCGAACAGACCTGAATGTAGAAGAATTGAAAATTTCGTTCTGAAAAACTTCCGTGTAGTATATGCGTCACACATGTTGGTTTAATACTCAGGTTTTTTCTCGTGATTACAAAAAACAACAACAAAAAACAACAAAAAACGATTCAGCCATTAAAAAAAAATCTTACCCAAATTACTGATCGAGTAAATCTATAAAGGTGATTGTTTAACGTTTTGAATAGTAACGTAATATTTCTGTTACTAAATACTGTTTTCTGTCAACATGTGTTTGTTTTACAGGGTGAAACCCCCTATGATTTAGCTAAACATGGCTGTGAGCAAACAACAAACAAAATGTTAGCAATTGAATATCGAGAAATTGCTGCTTTTCTAAGGGTAAATATGATTAATTTTCATACAACATACATATATTGTAATCTATAGATGTTGGTTAATACGTAAGTTCCAATAGGTCAACACTATGTGTAAACTGAATATAGGATATGAACAAGTATCATTTTCCAATCAGCAGGGTGAATTCTTACGACAAGTATAACACTATTCAAACCCTGAATACCTTTCGTGATAATTTGCCTTGTAAGTGTTATTTTGCCGATTTATGCATGAATAACCTTAACCGATCTACGTTGTGTGTAGCGTTCGATCATGAAACTGGTGCATATGACGTTCAAATGTATGTGTACGAATTTTGATTTCACCTGATAGACTTTTGATTTGATGGACATGACTTTTAAACTGTTTGAAGTTCAGATTTTTGGGGCACATAAGGGTTTTCCGCTGGCTTTCTTTGATTATTCATCAGTTTAAATTTGCAGCAAACGGAATATGCATATGTATATTTAATTGTTTGGGCTCCATAATGTTAAGCAAATGCCAGTGATTTGAGTTTATCATTTTTGAACTGCGTTAAGAGTTTGTCATGTTTATTTTTGTCTTTTAAGCTTACTACAAATAATGAAATGTGATCATTGGTGAAAACAGTATGGTGACTTATGATAATTGCATCAATCGTTCGTCTCTAGTTGATTCGTATTTTGACATTTTTGGTTTTGAACGTGATACATTTGTATGCTATCTAATTGCTTTTCCACACCCTTTCTGTATATGGTCACCTCCTTTTACACAAATGTGAACTTGGCATTTCGTAAGTGAAGGTCAAACCTTTTTGTCTCAAAGTTGTATATGAACGAAACGATGACGTTAGTCTGTGCTTCCTACCATGTTTCTTTCTGAAACATTTTCATACAGAAAGTATGACACATCAGTTGTTTTTGTGTAAAACTAGTGTTTTACATGTGTTATTTAACACACATTCAATGCATGCCGAGGATCGTGCAAATAAAAAAGACGTATGCATATAAATGTTAAGCGCATGTAACACGTGTGCTGACATTAATGAAATTGAGAATAGAAATGGGAAATGTTTCAAAGAGACAACAACCCGAACAAAGAGCAGAAAACAGCAAACGACAACAACAGGGTCTTTAACACAGCGAGAAAATCCATGCATGCGTCATCTGACTGTATCGTCTGTTTTTAGAGTAAAACATGGCAAACAAAAAAAAATAATCCTTATACATTTCTTTTTTGGATGGACATTATACGTTGTTGCAGTTGTTTATTTTGTTCAAATTGAATAATACAAAACGAAACTTTTACAACGGAAAAATTAATTTGGATTTTCTAAACAAAACATGTTTTACGGATATACCATGATAAAACCAATGTTCACATCTACCAATAAGAGGTAGAATATAGACGCAAACGAAATTTATTTTCTTATTCCATAATCGACTACGATGTGTTTTAAAGCACAAATCATTGAGGAAATCTAGAGAACCGTCACACGTCAGCAGGATCATAAAGAAAAAACAGTCAACTTTTACGGATACATCTGTGTTAATAACTACAGTACCACCAGCAAAGACAAAAGGTTCGTACTACGTATGTCATGGTCGATTTATTGATTGTTGGTTTAACTCCATTGTCAATGTTTTATATGTATTTATGTTGTATCAAGTGCAATATACCAAGCAAATTGACCATAATGAATATGGCGTCGATTCTATCAATTATGATGACAATGGACGGGGTCATACATTTATAACAAGTTAGCATGATGAACAGACAGTGTAACATGTTTCACAAGTGAGCGGTTTAGCTAGCTATAAAACAATGTTTAATCCACTATTTTCTACATAAGAAAATGGCTGTACCAAGTCAGGAATATGACAGTTGGTATTCATTCGTTTGATGTGTTTGTGCTTTTGATTTTGCCATTTGATTTCGTTCTGAATTTTCCTCGGAGTTCAGTATTATCGGGATTTTACTTTTTGCTAAAGATATCCGTGAATGTTTAAAAGCTACCCTGCTCGGTCTTCGGACCAATTTCAAGTTGAAATCCAATGCTGGTCTGTGTTTATTTATACTCACACCCTGCATTGGACTAAACTATTTCGCTATATGTTTTGGATTAGAAATTGTCAGAATTTATATTCAAATATAAAAAGTAAAATCACAAGGAAATCTCCTAGGAAAATTCAAATCGGAAAGTTAATGTTACGAAGGGAGCTGTTTGTTTTATCAGTGTTTTTTTTAAAACTTTACATTGGAAATCGGTACATATTCCGTAATTTTGCTTTAATTAACTGCCCTTTGATTAATTAAAGTCAAATTCTTTAAGTGTATGTAAAATGTTTTTTTTTTAAAGTAACGAACATTTCCTATAGTGGGTTCCACGTATTAATCGTTAATCATTTAAAATACTAAGGATTTTCTAATCACAGGTATGGATTACCTTAGCAGTATTTGGCACAACTTTTTGGAATTATGGGTCCTCAATGCTCTTTAACTTTATACTTGTTTAGCTTTCTAAATATTTTGATTTGAGCGTCACTGAAGAGTCTTATGTATACGAAAAGCGCGTCTGACTTATCACATTATAAGCCTGGTATCTGTAATGAGACAGTGGGGTCTACAAGGACAAATGGGACAAGCTCATGCCTCAGTATGAGAATACCAGAGATTACATGTATGAGGGGGAAACCCAGGTAGGGAAAGAGGGGGCTCAGCAAACCGGTATACAGATAGCGAGGGCCCAAGGTATCGTGACGCCTATATGGAAAGTGAGGCTCCAGTGTCGAGACACGCCAGTAGTATGGGGTACCCCGGGGCAGCAAGACGGGGAACTGGGGACCAAAGGAGCTCTCATAACGGATACATATGACCGCCAGGAGACCATGGTGGGGGTAGGATAACCAGAGATTTCAAGACCGGCCAAGGGGGCCCACTGGGGTTAGACCACCAATCCTACAAAAGAGTCTCAAGTATGATGGGAAGACTAATTGGCAGGCTTTCTACGCCAAACTTTCCCGACTATGTTAGTTGAGTGGGTGGTCTCAAGGGGAGTGCAAAGATCAATTGTGCTGGTCCCTAGATTGAAAGCCCAATGATGTTTATGCCTTGCTCGTGGAAAGAAGGCATGATTTGTCCTACGAGGACTTGGTGAGTAAGTTGGCCGAACGGTTTGGGTTTAATGAATTGCCAGAAACAGCTCAGATTCAATTCAATATTGCAAGGCAGGGGGGACGAAACCATAGAAGACTGGGCCGACAGAGTCCTATCCCTCGCCACAAATAATTTTCGCCACCTTCCCGAGGATCACATGTACCAACAAGCCATCATGAGATTGTGCCAGGGGGCCTCAGACAAGGAGGGGGGAATGTTGGCCTTAAATGCTAAACCTAAAAGTATCGAGGAGGCGGTAGATAAAATCCGGTGGCACCAACATAACCACCAGGCCATATATGGCCGTGCCGCCAGGAAGGAAGTAAAAAGCGTTAGCTCTGACACCCGAGGCAGGGGTGGGGACAACTAAACCGTATGTTCCACCTCACGCCCGGGCTCCACCACTAAGCCTGAGGGCAATAGTTCTACCCCCTTAATATATCCAGGACTAAAAAAACCAGTTTAATGCCTTCAAAGGGGAGGTAACAGGGACCCTTTGAAATATTATGTCAGAAATCCAAAAGTTATCCTTTGTCGTCCGCAACAATGCCAGGCCCCCATCACGTAGTCCCTCCCCCCGGCCTAGCAATGGTGGCTGTTTCAATTGTGGGGAGGTAGGCCATTTTAAAAGGAAATGCCCGAAGTACCAGAGATCTAGTTCTACAGACAAGGAGGCAAGAAAATAACTTTATAAGACAACACGGGACCGTTAAACTCCAACGGCTCGACTCAAGAGGTCTGAGTCTGGCCCCTAAACCAAGGAGTATAAAGGACCTCGTAATAAGCCAGAAACCGCCATACTTTAATAAGGAGGGTATTATAAGTCAAATAGGGATGGCCCAGGGGGACCCATTAGCCCTCCCAGAGGGGACTTCTTTCAAACAAGCCTCTAATTTTCAGCAAACGCCCGTGCAGGGAATACTTGTAAAGCAATTCCATCCACAAAAAACCAGGGGTCGAAAAATCCCCTCCTTCTGTCCCGTCAGACCCTCACTCTCCAATCGACACGGATCCAGCTCAAACAGCATAGCCAAGGTGGGGGGAGGGGGGGAGGGGACACCTGAAAGTGAACCCACCAGGCCCAGTACACCGGGATTGTCTGAATCCGAGTCACAAGATGACGAAACGGGGGAGGAAGGGGAATAAACACTGTGCGATAGCCCAAACAGTGACCTGGAAGGGGACCTGGTAGCGGAGGGGGAGAAAGAAATGGTAACCATGAGCCAGTTAACAAGTGGGACCATGTACCGGATGCCTGTGGCAGTCCAGGGTCAAAAGGTTGATGCCGTTGTTGACACCGCAGTTCATGTTACCTTGATATCTGAGGAGCTGTATAAGAGTTTGAAAGAGCCCCCATCCTTAAAGAGGTGGTAATGAACACGGCAGGAAAAGGCCTACAAATGAACGGTTTTGTCGCTGGGCCTTTTCAGATTGGGCTTGGGACACAGGAATTCACCTGGGACATATATGTGGCACCAATAGGGGATCAAATGCTATGGGGAATAGGAAACAGGGCATCTCACTTGACCTACATAGGAATCAACTATCCCTTCATGGAGAGGTCGTTCAGATGTCATGGGGTCAGGCTAACGTGTTGCCTCAAAAAACGGAGGAAAGGGCTGAGAGGAATCACATGGTCCCAGCAAATTCCGTTAAAAGAGTTATGGGGGTGTTTGCCGAACCCACTTGTCGAGAATATATCATCGCGGCAAAGTTCGAGGGCAATCTGCTCATACCCAGGACCTTACATGAGGTGGGTCAATACCCGGTGTTGTGTTTGATCAACCTCTCAGATAGCCGTCTTGCAATCATTACTGGCCCAGGCTCAGGAAATTGATGCTGGGGAGCACCCGGGTCCGAAGGTGTGCAAGATGGGGTGCCCGAGAATTCTAATAAATAAGAGTTGCAACAACACTTGCAAGAGATGTTTAAAAGGTCTTGTGCAGATTTGTCTGAGGAGGAGGAGGAGACCTTGTGTTCCCTGTTACAAGAATTTCAGGATGTATTTGCCTGTAGTGATCTTGACCTAGGCCATTTCACTGCCCTTGAACATAGCATTGACACAGGGGATCACCCCTGTTAACCAGCGAATGCGGCGTACACCCTTAGGTTATGCCCAAGAAGAGGAGGCTCAGTTGGGAAAAAAAATGATTTAGTCAGGGGTAATCCAACAGTCCGTATCAGAGTGGGCCTCCGTACCAGTCCTCATACGTAAGAGGGATGGTAGCGAGAGGTGGTGTGTGGACTATAGAAAGGTCAACGGGGCCTGTTCCCGCCAAATTTTCCCCTTACCTTTAGTGAAAGAGTGCCTGGACACCCTTGCAGATAATGTGTGGTACTCAAAGCTAGACGTCAATTCGGCGTATTGGCAGGTAAAGATCAGGGAGGAGGACCGACCAAAAACCGCCTTTATCACCAAATACGGGTTGTTTGAGTTTGCACGCATGGCATTTGGGCTATGCAATGCACCAGCAACTTATGCCCGGGTTATTAGTCTTGTACTCCAAGGGTTAACATGGAGGATAGTGTTAGCCTTCTTGGACGATATATTGGTCCTAGGGAGGGATTTTTAGGACCATCTGGCAAATTTAAGAGTGGTATTCGAACGGTTCCGATCGTACGGGCTTCAGTTTAAACCCAGGAAGTGCGACCTGTTTAGAAAGAAGGTGGAATTCATTGGGAGGGTTGTGGGCTCAGAGGAGATGGAAATAGGCCCAGGATATGTAAAAGATGTTAAAAACTGGCCAAAACCCCGGAACTTAAAAGAGGTGGAACGGTTTTTGGGGTTTGCAAATTATCACCGGGCGTTCTTAAAGGACTATACGAACCTAGCCTTACCGCTTCAAGCCTTGAACGGAAAACGCCCTATTTTATGGGGTGACGAGCAACAGCAGTCTTTCGACAAACTCGGGGAGGCAATGGTGTCAGCCCCCGTCCTATCAATGTCCAATGCGGCAGACCCTTTTATCTTGGACACGGGTGCCTCTGATAAGGCCATTGGGGCAGAACTATTGCTGCAAGTCCATCGGGGACAGAAAAGAGCCATTTCATATGCTAGCTTTACCCTCACCCTAGAGCCATTTCATATGCTAGCTTTACCCTCACCCTAAAACAACAAAAATATTGTACCACCCGAAAGGAGCTGTTGGCCATTGTCAGGTTCATTAATTTGTTCAGACATTACTTGCTGGGACGGTGGTTTATGGTTCGAACTGACCATAGTAGCCTCACATGGTTGACCAATTTCAAGGAACACCAGGGACAATTAGCCAGATGGCTGGAAGAAATCAGTAAATTTGATATGGAAATCAAACACTGGCCAGGGCTTTAACATCCTAATACTGACGCTTTATCCCGTTTGCCTTAAGGAGGCACTTGTCTTGACTTCCGAGTAGAGCGGGGTCTCACGGATTTGCCCTGTGGGGGTGTACGTACAGTACTTGCAACCTTAGGCGTTACTGTTTGACGTGAACTTGACTGATCGGTGAATGATCGGTGACGGATGTTTGACTGATCGATGACTGATCGGTGATCGATGACCCATAGAATCCGTCAGATACGTCAAATAAGCTATGTAAGATTTACCATGACAACGGTCAGCGATCGATCAGTAAATAATTTTATGCACGGATCAGACGGATACGTATATAATTATAGTTCTTATGTTAAACAAACTCCACATTTATTATTTACATTCGATAAACGCGGACCTCTACGAGGAAACCTTAACTCGTTATTTTGTAATCAACTTGGTCGCAAAAACAAATTCGAAAAAATATAAATTACTTTTCACGCATCATATGTATTACTTCATATCCTCTTTATTTTAGTTTCTGCAAAATAAATTACATAAGTGTAGAATTTTGTCATGCTAAGAATGTGTATGTTTATGTACCGCTAAAAAGCGATAAAATGTTTTCATGAGAAGTTGTTTTTTAAAAGAATTCAAATACAATAAGAATAAAAATATTTAAACTAGTGTATGTGTTTTTATAAAAATCCTTGATAAAATTAGTATAATAGTCCCAGATGAAATTAAAGGAACATATACAAAAATTTTGTTCGCATTACTCAAGACAGGAATATATATATATATATATGTTACAGGCATTTTCTAAATTTAGGCATTTTGTAAAATGACTGAAATTTCAGGCAATTTATAAAATGCCTAACCTTCACAGGCATTATATAAAATGACTAGAAATACCTAGTCATTTTGTAAAATGACTGAAATTTTGAAACAAAATTCAACAAATTGCCTGTTCAGTTTCAGGCAACTTGTAGAAAAAGGATATCATTGAGATGCATATATATATATATATATATATATATATACTGTTCCAAGCTTCAGATTTCTTTTCGTTTAATTAAAAAATAATGGAATGCTTTTTGTAACTTTTTTCCATGGAAAAGATACTTAATTTGTGCTTAAAAATGAAAGTATGTCTTCTCATATAATATATCTGAAATAATGCATTTAGCATGATTACAATTGCAATCAGTCATTATAAATGCCTTTAGATAAGTTATTTTGTACAAAATATGCATAAACTTGTGTGTTTGATGAATAAGAATGCAATCATTTCTTCATTTTAATGGACATTATTGACCGCCACTGGATTTTTGTACTTTTTATAGATTAAGATTGGTTGTTTTTTTTTAATAAAATCATAAGAATATCAGACCAAATATTCACAATTGTTGTTCGCATTGTTTAATCTTACCAATTTTCTTCTTTTGATATAAACAAATTGAATGTCTTTTGTAACAAGTTTTTTCAGAGGCCTCAAGATAAGTTTCTTTTATAGAAATTAAAATGTATAAGAATGAAAATACTGAAACTTTTGTTTGTGTTGAATACGAATGCAATAATTAATTTATGTTGATAGAAATTATAAACCGCTGTTTGATTTCAGTACTTTATGTACATAAGGATTGGTTGTTTCTCATAAGATATTCTGAAATTCAGGGAAAATATACTAAATTTGTGTACGCGATGCTTAAAAATGCAAATATTTCTTCTCATATGTCTGAAATAATGCAATTACCATGATTACAATTGCAATCAGTCATTATAAATGCCTTTAGATAAGTATTTTGTACAAAATGTGAATAATCGAAGGATACATATGCATATACCTGTGTGTTTGTCGAATACGAATGAAATCATATCTTCATTTTAATGGAAATTATTGTTCGCCACTTGATTTTTGTACTTTTTATAGATTTAGATTGGTTGTTTTTTTTTAATAAAATTAAAAGAATATCAGAGAAAATATACTAAAATGATGACCGCCATTGGATTTTTGTACTTTTTACATCATAATGGGTTATTTTTCACAAATTTAAATGAATATCAGAGAAATATACTAAAAGTCATTTGCCTCGTTCAAAGGCATGCTTTATTTAAACAAAATTACTAATTTTTCTTCTTTTTATTAAAAAAAAATCTAGCAATGTTATTTCAAGGATTTGTCTTACCATACAAATCCTGGGTTATTTGTAATATGTTATTTCAAAGCCTTCACGATAGTTTTTTAGAAGAATTTTAAGATGATAAGGACAAAAAAAATATTGATAATAATACATTTAGATTTGCATATCCATGGCATTTTTGGAAAATAAAATAATAACAATCGCGATAAACACTGTTTTAGCACTTTTCGGGTTTGAAAATTTATAACCTAAATAAAAACGAAAATAATCATTATTTTATATTAGTATTTAAATCTAGTTGTATCGGAATGTTTCTCTTTTATACAAATTCTTAAAACTTTGCTGAATAATTATCAAAAAATATGTTGAGCTTTTCGTATTTTTCATGGTGCCATTTTTCTTAAATGAAACGAAACTAAGATTCCATAATTTGTATTAGTTCATCATGTGACGTAGTACAGTTCAATCCGTCAGAAAGGTCAATCAGTTCGATCCGTCCGATCAGTCCGATAAGTCAAATATTTTAACTATAAGTCTGACGGATTGGTGATGTGAGTTTGACGCGAACTTGACTGATCGGTGACTGATCTGTGTGTTTTTTTAGAATTTCAAATGTGACGTCACTTTGTGCGTTGCTGCTTTGGCTAACTCGGCTGTGTAATTTTATATGTTGGATTAAGTTGTTTTATGTAATGTATCCGTTTTTATTCTGTAGTTAGTCCCCACTTCGATTTTATCATGTATATCTATTATATAGTCATTTTATAAAGTTTACTGTTTGCAAAATTATAAATTATTCTAAATAATAAGGATGTTCTTGTCCCAGGCAGAAAACCCTGGCCGTGTTAGGCGCAACTTTTTGGAAGTTTTGGTCCTCGGTGATCTTCGGCTTGTTTTGGCTTTCAAGCTTTTTTCATCTGAGCGTCACTGGATGGTCTTGTGTGGACGAGACGCACGTCTGGCGTATTGAATTTTAAGCCTAGTACCTTTTGTTAGCTATTATTCGTGTGTTTCTTTGTCCTATATGTTCTCCCATTTATTTGTATTGTGGTCCTGTCATGTGATGTTGTCGTTTTGGTGTTGTGTTTGACGTTGCCATTAAAGCGGGAGGTTTGGCATGCCACAAAACCAGGTTCAACCCACCATTTTGTTTCTTAAAATGTCCTGTACCAAGTCAGGAAAATGGCCATTGTTATATTATAGTTCGTTTCTGTGTGTGCTCATTTTTAATGTTGTGTTTTTGTTGTGTCGTTGTTCTCCTCTTATATTTGATGCGTTTCCCTCAGTTTTAGTTAGTTACCCGGATTTGTTTTTATCTCTATCGATTTATGAATTTCGAACAGCGGTATACTACTGTTGCCTTTAATTAGCCAGCGACTGACAAGTTACTGCCAGGGTAAGTTTGATAAAAAGCTTACATACCTCTGATAACTAATTAGACGATTCTATCTGTTATGTACAATTTTATTTGGTATATATGTATACGCTGTTCTTCTTTCCTGCCTTTATTAGAAAGAGGACGCTGAAAATCGTGCAAAGTAAGTATGACTCTCTATGATACTAATGCAACTTACCAAACAATTTGATTCCAAGACACTTTTTACCTTTCGTTTTTTTATACACCAAGCCGTTTGTAATTGATTGAATATCAGATACTTATTACTTTTCTATTTTTAAACTTGTATGTTTTGTTTTATTTTTATTTAAGGAAAGGATATTCAACTCCCTTGGTTGGTTGATGCTGCGGAATTCCAACGCATGCTTTGGCATGGAACATATTTATCTTACGAAAACCGTTTGAGTCTAGGTAATGCATGTAATAAAGACAACCTATAAGTGTATACATACATGCTACATGCATGTGACGTTGCAATAAAAAAAAAATATCAAGTATATGCAATGTTAAAAAAATACAAAAAGTACAATGTTTCATAATTTCATTGATGTTGATTTTTACACGAGGGTATCAGTTGTTGAAATTCTATAAATATGCTTACTACACATATATATATTTGATAATTTCTTTTAAGAATTAGAATTGCATATTTACTTGTATGTACATTTTATTTTATAAATTGTAGTATTTTTGTATACGAAAGAGCCAAAATTAGTACACTAATTGACACATGACGAGCATAACCAACTGTGATACTAACATAAGCCCGACGATCCGTTTCCTGCTATGAATTCATCATCAAACATGCATAAATACCAAAACTGTAGTCAAATTGTCACAATTTTACGTGCAAACGAGTATCTGACAGGGTAACAGAGCGCTACACAATTGTTCCTCAGATCAATGTAATATTTCAACATACGACAAAACATTAGCAAGTGTAACTATTAGAGTTTGAATAATTCAAAACACAAACTGAACAACACCAGTTAGAGGTTGTGATATTCTTATATTTCGGAAGCATGAATATTGTTATATCTACGTACATTTTAGAACATAGAGTAATTCATCTATCTGATATTAATTGTTTCAAAATCTTAGTTGAATATTTACTATAAGGTGGTCCCTGTAAAGCAGGAAAAAGTACCCTAGCAAGCGTGCTTATTGGTGAGGACATTCCACTTCAATGGAACTCTACAGACGGATTGGTCATTTATTTTGGCCGGAATGGCATTGATATTGACAAGAAAAAAATGGTTCCACTTAAAGAGGGTATGTTTAAAATTAGGTTTCATATACAATATTTGTGTTTGTATGTATTCTCAATACAATCGCAATTTTCAGGTAAACTACCCAGACATCGCTTTTTCTCGTTTTTTGTTTGTTTTATCTTTACGTATTTTACAGTACGTGTGTAAGAAAATATCTCCCGTAAAACGCAATACGATAATATAAGTAAAACAAGGTTAGTAGGAATTCAACATTATTGCATTACTTGATATTAACGTTAAATTAAATTATAGTTTGTAAGGACCCTGAGTATGAATTTCAAATGTTCATTCAACGTTCATCACTATGTACATGTTCATGAACATAAGCTCCGTCTTGAAAAACAGATACGTCTTCCTGATAAACTTCATTTCTAAAACACTGACACAAAACCTAACTTGACATTACGATTCCTGTTTCAATTATATTATTAACAAATGTTCATATTTATGAGCAAAACAATTCAATGAAACCAATTAATATCTGTATAATGGCTAATTTTGTTATATCGATGGGTCCGTGAAACACTCATCGATTCAAATTTGAAAAAGTTTTTTTTTATGTTTTATCTAAGTTTAAAAATATACACAGTCTAAATTTTCTAACTTTTATGATACTTTGACTTGAAACTTTAGCAATTTATTAAACTTTCAAAGTTCTAAAATTCATAAGTTCTACAGATATTTTATCAAATATTACAAATACTAAACTGAACGTGCAAAGTTTAATTTTTCGCTTTTTAAAGGTTTTATTATTTTTATCATTGATTTAGATATCAAAAATAGAAAGCAGATCAAAAGAGATCATAGGTATCTTTATCGCGTGTGTAAAGTGCGTAACAAAAAAAAAAACAAAAAAAAGGGAAAGAAAAAAAAAACAAAACAAAACGAAACGAAACGAAATATAATGACCACTTAATTATACTCCAAAAAGTACAGAGAATCATTTAAATCAGAAATTCCCTAATCACATGCCAATGTTAAAAATAAAACAAGAGGCAGACAGTTTAAAGTTGAAAACGTTGTATAACAACATAATAATTCTAAAAAAAAAAAAAAGAGAATTCATTTTAAGATTAGAAACATGGTTTTGATTATGATCATTCTTATTTAGGAATAAAAAGAACGAAACATATTTTATCATGTATCGTTAATGGAACTTAAAAGAGAGATATTTCTTTAAATAAATCTGCAATCAAATAAAATAACAGTATCCGTAAATGTTATTGGTTTAGAATCCATTGGAGAAAAAACATAATTTTTAAACTATTTTAAAACTGTATTGAATATATTACATGTAGATTACTTATAAAAATCTCTAACATACAGTTGGGTGCAGACCAAGCATTACATGCGGACGGGCGGAAAAAGTTAACGTGGCGTTTACTCGCGTGCACTTCATGTAAACGCCGCGTTATCTGTGCGTTAACTCCGAAATTTTAATCGTATAAAAAAAAGTAAACGGTCGTTTACTGTTGCGTTTACCTCCGCATTAATTTTCCTGTGGCAAACTAAAATTTTCAAACTCCACCCGAACAGCCTGTTTGACAGTTCTTACCTGTAGTATATTTTGGGTCATTATTTATCGTCCTGAACATATATGAGGAATTTGCCATCCGACATTCAACAACCAACAATTAATTATCAACTTTTGTCCCATTTGCGTCACTGGTTTCTTTTTGATACAGTCTTCGGAACTGCATATAGAGACTCATAATCTTTTCAATTTCATTTCATGCTACGTTTTGGCTTTAAAGTCAATACTTTTGTGTGACAAAAATACATTACAGTAGTAAACCCATCAGTTTTTAAAAGGGATAAGAAAACTAGGGAAACACAGTGAAAAATCCAAAAAGTCAATGTGAACACAAACATTCTACTAAAAATGCCCCCAACCAAAATAAAATAGATAAAACACTGAAGAGAAAAATTAACACACACTGAATCCATCCAAAGACCTGCCATGACTTCATATATTTGTACATCCTGCACATCAGCCTAATGGAATTCCAACTTTGATAACAGTTTTACTGCCGGTCGGGTAAGGACCTTAGTGACAATATTAATAATCAAGATTCTCCCTTTTAAGGTAAAGAATTTATGAAATAAAATTGAGAATGGAAATGGGGAATGTGTCAAAGAGACAACAACCCGACCATAGAACAGACAACAGCAGAAGGTCATGAAAGACTTTTTATCAATGATATCGGTTCTCCTAAATGATAAACGCTTTATCAAGCAAGTGACATGTGTACAAAAGTGTAGCACAATTACAATAGTAAAAAAGGAGTAAACTATCCAACATAGATTTTCTTCTGTCCATTTAAATCACCAAAACGTTAAGTTTAGTACTTTTAATTTTTGATTAAATATCTAAACTATCAAACATATATTGAATCTTAAAATTTTGAAATTTCAATTATTGGTGACATTTTCAAAATATCTTAAAATTTAGAAGTGTTTAAATATTTTTAAACAAAGATCAAAAATATTTTCTTTTCTTTCAAAGTTTTGAATTGATAATTTTGACACGGACCTTGGTGGAATGAACTCTATAGGGATATATCAAGGAAAACCTTATTCTTGTTCAACTAGTTATGTTAAACAACAATATACTCATATTTTGTTTTCAGTCAATGTTTCTTGTTTTTAAATTATAGGTGAAAGGGGTCATGAAGTCCTAGCCAAAATAATAAGAGGGAAACCAGATATTCATAATAGATCAGAATACTTAACAGAAGAGCAATCCCAATCATTCAAAAGAAGAAACATTTCAAAAAGTCCAATAGAAAAAAAAACATCCGAATTATTTCCCAAAGATATTGCAATGCGGTATCCAATCATCAACTCGTCGACAGACGAGCGTGCAAGTGCAACGTATGAATCTAAAAATGAGTCTAACCTGAAACATACAATGCCACAGGTTTCATGCACAAAAATGTATCCAGTAACACATGGGATACAAACGTTAGAATGTCAAAAGCTGCAACTCCAATCAGATATTTTAAACGAAGTGAGGAATAGAAAATATAGAATGGAAATAGCACCTTCTGACCTTATTGATTTTGGTGGACAAAAATCATATGATATGACTCATCAACTGTTCATACAACACAAGGGATCATTTTTGTTGATGTTTAATGGTAAATTTGGGTTACAAAATCAGTTGCACGAATATCAGGAGGGAGTTACTGCTGCTAGTAAGTAAAACAAGAAATAATGAAGAAGAAAAAATATATATATCAACATTGTTGTCATAAATGATAATTATTTTAAACGTGTATTTGTTAATTTTTAAACAGTATTCGGTTTTTATCAATATTCAAGATTAATTACCCAAAAGCTTTGTTGAACGTTACATTATTCACTATTTAAAAGAAAAGCAACACGTAAGAATTACTACTTTCTGGAAACGTTTTGAAATTAAACGCTGTAAAGGACTAGCAAATTATATGAACAAACCCGTGGCCGTATACTTGTATATCCCAACAACAAAAAGACACTTATTACTGATCTGAGAGTACTCGCAGTTACTTTCAGCTAGTTCAAAGCCATTTGATGCGTCTGGCGTATTAAATTAGGAAATTGTCTGCACCAAGTCAGGGATATGACAGTTGTTGTCCATCCGTTTGATGTGTATGTGCTTTTGGTTTTGCCATTTGATTAAGAACTTTCCGTTTTAAACTTTCCTCGGAGTTCAGTATTTTTGTGATTTTAATTTATTTTTTTGTTTATAAGCCTTTGATAACTATTCACACCACTGAGTTGATGCCACTGTTGGTGGATGTTTCGTCCCCGAGGGTATCATCAGCCAAGTGGTCAGCTCTTTGGTATTGACATGAATATCAATTATATGGTCATTTTTATAAATTTACTGATAGCAAAAGTATGAATTATTCGAACTACCAAGGATTTCTTATCCCAGGCATAGCTTACCTTAAGCGTATTTGGCACAACTTTTTGGAATTTTGGGTCATCAATGCTTTTCAACTTTGTACTTATTTAGCTTTCTATCTTCTTTGATCTGAGCGTGACTGATGAGTCTTATGAAGACGAAAAACGCGTCTTGCGTATTAAGTTATAAGCCTGGTAGCTTTGATAACTTATTGCACAGGGAATATGTGGTATTATCATGTACAGATGCAGATATTTTGATGAACAATGCCATAAGTGTTAAGGCAATTTGCAATACTATTTTTAAGTTTCTTTTTCTAAGTTTACATACAAGTTATTTTCACCTTTTAAATACAAATATGCAATTAAAATATACCTTCTTGTGATACTTTTAGATATAAATTGGGCGGACATTTTACACATCTATTAAAACTTTCAGTTTCTAGCATGTGTATATCCAGTTTATACACATACATTACTTTTGTGTTTCAATAGATTTCAAAGGATTTCTGATAAAACATTTGAAATATCCCATTTATATACGTATAATCTACATTTGTGCGTCAATTCATTGGCAATGATATATGTGTAGTACCTTTTCATAATTATAGAGAATAAACAGCAGTTTTTTTGTGGTAAATTTATCTATTTCCATCGGTAATTGTCCATACACAAATGGTACAAATAGTCTTCAAATGGGTTTGAACTAGATGACCGGCCACGTCTACTCTGTGTTTTTGTTGTATATGTTTCTATTTGTATCCATCTGATGAGTTAAGCCTGTTTCAACTGATTTTTATAGTTCAATCTTATGTTGTACTGTTACACTACCGTCCCAGTTAAGGGGTGGTTGGGATCCCGCTAACATGTTTAACCCCATCACATTCTGTATGTATGTGCCTAACCCGTCAGGAGCCTGTGATTAAGTGGTTGTAATTTTTTGATGTGTTACATATTTGTTTTTCGTTAATATTTTGTACATAAAATAGGCCGTTAGTTATCTCGTTTGAATTGTTTTACATTTGTCATTTCGGGACCTTTTAAAACAGACTATGCGGTCTAGGTCTTGTTCATTGTTGAAGGCCGTACGGGGACCTATAGTTGTTAATTTGTGTGTCATTAGGTCTCTTGTGGAGAGATACCTCATTGGCAGTCATACCGCATCTTTTTTTTTCCCTATAATTCATAGTTTGACGTCTAGCAATGTCATTCCTCCCCTGTAGCTGTATCGTATGTCATTGAAAATCGAAGATACTATGCTGTATGCCTTTTGAATTTACAGTGCACTAGGCTACTGAACATTTTAGTCATTAATATATAGATTTATTTACATATCAATCGTTATATTTGGAAAGATGCTGTGAAATTAGCTTAATTAATATTATCATCAATATGATAAATTTCATTTCTATTCATATTATTATCAATGTTATCGTTACTATGTTCATTTCATTAGCTCAGAGTAAATTATGTCTGTATAATTTTGTTTTAGCCATCTTAATACACTGGGTTGATTCTATTTTGACTTACACTGAAGATACTGAAGACATCATGCCAATGATTATGTTTGCTGCAACACACAGGGACGAATGCATGGTAAATCATCATAGTTCCAACATGTTAACTCAAGATATTTTTAATGTCATTTACAAGTATTTTGATTATCAATAAATTGAATCTTAAAAGAGCTCTCATTCTACATTTACTGACGTTTCAAAACTATCTTAAATGTAGGCATACGTTATTCTCATTAGCATTACCACAGTAATTTTTTTGAGTATCATAAAAACATGCATATCCTCTCTTAACATGTCCTATGATTGATTAATCAATAGTATTCACATCTATTTTGGAAATATCAGATGTAAAACATTAATTGAAATTGGATTGTGTCTGAATAATGACTTAAGAACTCACAAAAGTCTTTGCATGTGAAGAGCATACTTTGATTACCTAATCCAGGCAAGCCGTGACCTTAACGTTGCTTTGATTTGGCAAACGTCAGTTTTTCCGTCATAGGCACATACATATGATTCACTCGTATCTTTCTTCTACTTACCATATTGTTTGTCAATTTGAAATTCCATAAGCATTGCATTTATGCTATTTCTGTGCCCAGAAATGAGTGGATATACTCATTGCTAGTGATGCATGGATGCATTGCATGACATATTTGACAAATCGACACACCAGTCATTTGCTTTTATATCTATTTTATAGTTGACATAAAGGAATATAATATACTAATTTGCACAGGATGAACATATATAAATATATTTTACTAACAGAGTTCATAAAGAACACAAATCTAGAAATGGTAAAATACGTTTGAATAAATAACAAATAAATGAATTATTACTCATTATATTCATTATACGCTGATTTTTACTGTACATATCGGTTAAGAAATATTAACATCGGAATGACAATAAACAACTTTGTTGTTGATATACTCTTTCTCTTCTCTTTCAGGAAAACACTGAAACCCTGAGAGAAAGTTTCACAAGGGATATTAAGCAGATATTCTCTCAGCACGAGAAACAAAGTCACATACACCTGGATGTTGTGTATTTTATCAACGGAACTGATGAAAACGATGTCGAATTACAGCAAATGACAGACCAAATCGTCATGTTTGCAATGAAGCAATCGTCCTGGGGTCAGCGAAGACCTATACAATGGGTGCCTCTAGAGTTACAAATCTCTAATATGAGAATGAAGAATATCAATATCATAAGAAAGGAAGATTTAAGAAATGTAAACATGATGAATGGTGATCTGGCTTTAAGTGTGCCTCAGTTGAACGACTTCCTAAAAGTTCAGCATTCCCTTGGTAAACTGATGTATTATCATTTACCTGGGCTAGACAAGTTTATCATCATTCACCCACCTGCTTTGGTTAATATATTGAGGTCATTCGTTACAGATGAGCAGTTCTTTCCAGCTAAAAGAAATCTAGAGACAATTCTTACAAAATTGACCAAAACAGGAAAAATCAGCAAAAAAGATCTTCTACAGCTTTGGCAACAGGATACTTTTCATCAATATATGCAAGATGATTCAATTAAAGAATTTGTTGTTTTGCTGCTCCAACATTTGGATATTTTGATAATCCCAAAGGCGTCCAAACAAACCAATGTATACTTGGTACCGTGTATGATCAAAGCTATCAGACCATCGAATTTTGAATTGACCGAAAATCAAAAAGAAAACACAATATGCTTGAGGTATACAATCGCACGTCATTCTATTCCCACCTCACTGGCCTACAAGATAATTGGAGCATCAATTTGCGCATGGCCATTGAAATATGAAGATAAACAACCTTGTCTTTACCATAAGGCTGCATTATTGAATGTCAGTGAGGATAATGAACTCCGAATATGGATTGAAGACAACCATGTTATGATTATCATGACAAATGAGCTAGCATTAATACATATTTCGCCGGATGTAGCAGCAAGTGTTCAAGAATGTCTCACAAAGAATATTGAGTCGTCCCTTTTGTTCCATTATAACAGCTTTGGAGAGCAAATGAAACCGACGAAAGCATCAGAGCTGTACACTATAGAAGTAGGTGTTCCATGCGGACAAAACTTGTGTTATACATCTCTTCAAAACGTCATTATACAAGACAAATGGATATGTGGACAGGAAATAACTCATGACACAAGATACTTACGATATTGGGTATTCAACAAGGTGAGGTATTTTTTGTTCTCTCCCTGACGAAAGTTCACGACAAAGTTGTTTCAACAAGTCATCGATGTATCTGCTAAACAAGTACTTAAGATCTGCATAACGTGTTACTTCACTAGGTGTCAGGTTAATATCAGCTTTGTTTTTTTTCCGCAATAATCTAATTTAATTGTGAAAGCGATGACTTAGTTCGGGTTATTTGCAAATTCAAGGTTCCCATAATTGTTCTTATCATAACTATTTTCCTATGACCGTACATGACATTTCAAAAAACAAATAAAACCCTTAGAATTGGTTAGAGCAGGCGGTGCATCTTTTTGACTTTGGAAAGGCACATACATACATAATGTGGCGGGATTCAACATGTTAGAGGGATCCCCCACCGCCCTGAAACAGTGTTGTAACAATACGACATAATAATGCCCGTTTGAATGGTTTTACACAAGTTCACTGTTACATTAACATTTTTGGGGCCCTTTATAGCTTGCTGTTCGGTGTGAACCAACGCTCCGTGTTGAAGACCGTACCTTGACCTATAATGGTTTACTTTTATAAATTGTGACTTGAATGGTTAGTTGTCTCATTGGCACTCATACCACATCTTACTATATCTATTATAAGAATCAGCCGAAAAAGGCTTAAGTCATCAGATGGATACAAATAGAAATACATCTAACAGAAACGCAGTAGACGTGACATGGTATTTGTACATACCAACAACAAAAAGACACGTGCACTAAGTACAGATCTGAAAATGTTTATTCTTCACATATAAAACATATGAGTGATAAAACGACAACAAACGACAACAACTAAATTACATGCATGCTTTTTTGAGATATTGGTCAATTTTATCTACTGTTTTATTATCTTTACCATACAATTTCAGAGCAAAACAACCTGTGGACCTGATTGTAAAGGTAGATATAAAAATAAAGATTTAAACCATTCAGGAATTTGAACAGCTTATAAGAAGCACACCATTTGCCTCTAATGGTCATTAACGAATATCATTGTTTTACAATTACGTACTTGTTCTGCTTGGCAAACCCATCAATGCTCGTTTTCTAAGCGAACATGGTCAGTAAGTGATTGACATTACTATTGATCTTGAAACGTCAACGCCAGAGATCAAAAGATCGTTAGAAAATAACATAGAATCAATTTTCAAATAACAAAAGTTTGCGTTTGTCGTGTTATATTTTATCGTTTAATTGTTTATTTTCCATAGAGTTGTGGCTTCATTTATTCTAAATGGCTTCATTTTGAAAGCGTATTATAGGTCGGTTCCAAAGTACGAAAAGTACAAACTGTGCGATCAGAATTAAAATAATTCTATCATGTCAACACATTTTAAATTAGCATTAAACATGGCATGCAATAATTAAATTTGTTTTTGGCTTTCGTCCTGATGTCGTTAGATGCTTGAAAATTTGTTTGGTTCTTACTCAAATGTTACTTTATAAATTTCTAACAATGTAATTCTTTTTAAGCAAGGAAAGAATCATCCGTTAAAGTTTCCTTTTGCTTCTTAATTTGTTTTACAATGGCAATCGAAATTATAAGTATACAAATTTACACTTCTGTTTTTCCTATTTAAACTGTATCCAATACAACTAAACTAAACAAGTTATAATAACATATTTTACTTTGGACATTTTCTGAACAAGTAAATACGATTTTCCATTTTATCAATACTAGTACGGACATGCTGAGTAAGTTGAGTCCACTAAACCAATGACTCTGTATTGGATAATTGCAAATGTTTAAATATTTTTATAAGGTCTCAACGACAATGAAATCAGAACAGAACCGAGTGATAAGCATCTTGTTCGATTAGGAAGTCAGATTGGAATTACGGTTTTTGACGAGTTTTTTATTAACTTAAAAATGGATAGGAAGAAATGGGAGAGTATTGCATATACATATACTGGTCACAGTCCCGAAGGAATCATGTCGATGGCACTTGTCAAATGGAAGGAGTGTAAATTACAGGACATGGAGGATCCAACTTTAAACGATCTTTCAGATGCCTTGGCGGCAATAAAAGTGGATACACATGCTATTTGTCAGGTACACAATATATATTTAGCATACCCCTTGTATCAACTAAACATTTAACTGTTGCAATGATATGTTATTGTTACATTGGAACACATTTTATTGCTTAAATAATTTTACAATGCATGAACGTCACGCGGCATAACCTGTCTACCCATAATCGTGATAATAAGAAGTCGTCATAGTTTTTATAACTACTGAGATAAGATGTATGGTATTCTAGTTACGCATTCATTCATAAGCAAAGTCAGTATTTCTAATTGCAAAACATATCAATCACAAAACAGTCTCTATGCATTATGGCTACTATCACAAAGAAACACTCCGGTGTAAAACGCAACAAATTCCATTTTGATGATATTGCTAGAGAGCAGTTCAACATAAACATTGTATCGTAGCGATAACACAACATAATTAACGATAGGCCAATATAGTTGTTACAGTGACACAAGTCGTACAGTGTACCGATTCAATACATGAAACATGTCAAAGCAACAAAAGTGAAAATAAAATGTTACCCATCCGGGGAATCTGAGTTTACCGTTGCTTTTATGGGTTCGGTTTAGGATACCATACTGCTTGTTTTGTTAATTTTGAGCAAAATAGTAAAGCATTCTACAGAGCGGACCAAGTGATTAGTGTCCTGGAGTTTGTTATTGACAAAATATTTGTTGAATTTGGAGGTAGACTTTTTTAACAAATTGTCGGCATTTCTATGGAAACGAACTGTGCGCCTCGTCTTGCTGAACTTTTCTTATTTTCATATCATTTCCTTCAGATACGTGTCAAAAGCAAGAAGATCAAAGAAGCCACATAATTTAATTTGATGATGTTCTTTTCACTAACAATCATAACTTCTCTGATTGGGTTTCATTAATATATCCTCCAGAACTTGAAATTAAAGAATCAACAGATACGGTTTCCTCCGCCTCATTTTTAAACCTATACCGGGAATTTGACACATACGGTCATCTCAGTACAAGAATCTATGACACACGAGACGATTGCAATTTTGAAATTATCAATGTCCCTCAACCTTGTAGCAATATACAAACTTCACCTGCATATAGGATATACATTTCCCGATTTATTCGGTATGCAAGAGTTTCAGCTCCTACTCCGACTTTGTAAAACGTCACCAGCGTCTTAACAGAAAGTTGATGACCCAGGGTTATGTCAAAGAAAGTGTCGTCTTTTTTCTATTTCTAAAAAAGTTTATGAGAAGATACCATAACCTTGTTGATAAATATTCCGTCTCAACTTCACATATAATACACGGTGGTCTTGAATTATATATTCTAGGTACTGACGTTGTTTATCATCTTGATAACGTGTTATAGTATTCTTTTATTTGTGTTTGTGAATATTACTGTTACTGTTTAGTCTTTTGTTGGTTATATCCATTAGACGTGGCTCGGTATTTATACATCCCGGCAATGTGTTATAGTGCTATGTTAATATTTTGTATTCTTTTCTTTCATTTTTGCTAATGTGCTTTGCCTATATGCATGCTTTATGTGTTTCTTTGTTGACATATTTGTCTGTTGTAATAGTAATTAAGATTATAACACAATGTTGACTGCTGTGTCCCTATTTTTGATATTTAAACCTATTATGTCTGTTTGTTCACACATTGTTGTCATTATAACAAAACTTTATGCGACTGTCAACCAGGTTAAATGCTCCATTTTCTACATAAGAAAATTCCTGCACCAAGTCAAGAATATGACAGTAGTTATCCATTCGTTTAATGTTTATGAGCTTTTGATTTTGCCTTTTGAATAGGGGGTTTTCGTTTTAAATTTCCTTGCAGTTAGGTTTTTTTTGTTATTCTAATGATTTTTTCTTGCACACTATATAGTTTTCCATGTAATATTTTGTGGTCTTGTTCGCCTTCTCGGTGGTTTTTATTTTGCCATGATTTCTTCGGCTTATGAAACTCTTCGTATCTTTCGCCTATTATAATTTTTTTTGAAATTATAAGATGCACATTACGTAATAATTCTACAGTCAATGTGTATTGTAGTATTATGATCTTGTATTTTATCAGGTATTCAGGGAAAACATGAAGCTACAAGGTAATTATTGTATAATGAAAATGGCAAAAATTGCGCACATTTCACAAATTTTCAGGTATTTTGATTAATATTTGAACCAGTCATTGTAGATTTTTTATACATTCTTTATATATTTAAAAAAAATATGGTAGAATTTTTAGGCAAATCCTCTGTATAAGTAACTATAAACACACAATATATATTATCATATGTATTATACAACCGATTTAGGATAGTAGTCAATTGTTTGTAATTTGTATGTTCAGCTGAATTGTTTTGATTTTTTTAATTATATTGTTGTTTATACTAAATAACACTGCCGTTGTATAACATATAAATTATAGCAACAGCAACATCCACTTAATTGTTATTTTCATTTCAGCTTAGTTGGATTGTTGCCTCATTGACAATCATTACACATATCCTTATTGTCTCATAACTAGAAAAACAACATATTATAATATGAAAACTCTTTCAAAAATAAAAAAAAATAAAAAAACGCTTGGCAATATGTGCATGTTTCCTTACTTTTTCATTTACAGTTCAAAATCGAGGAAACATTGGTACTTGTAAAAGCTGGAAAATTATAATACTTTCAGTTCTCGCATTTTTGAGACTGATATCAAATTTGTTACGATACGCGAAATTTTTGCTGAACTTCCAAGACCGCATTAAAAAAAAAACAACAATTAATTGTAAAGCAAAACAGACTATGCTTTTCTGCAACCTGTTATGTCTTTGTCATTTTATTCCTCTGATTTTATTGTTAAAAGTGTTTAAAGTCACTCGTCAGTTATTGTCCTATCGCCTGAAATGCGCGTTTGTATTGCTTGATATTTTAAAGACTAATTTTCGTATATTGACATCACTATCTTCAAACGGTCGTGATATACCTTTATTTTTACAAGAAAACGATATGATACATTTATAAATGAGTTTATTTAAACACAATTGAATTTTCTGTCAGATATTGCAGACTTTAAACTCCATGAAACACCGGCAGATGATGTTTTGAAAGCATTATCAAATCAGATTGGTAATTGTGCACTTCAGTTAGGAATAGAACTTGGAGTAAGCTTCCATGAAGTTGAGAACAGTTTTATCAAGTTTCCAAAGGATTTACCAGGTTTATTAGAAGACATATTGAAAAAATGGAAGGCAGGATCAAAAGTTCCAACATTTCATAGCTTGATGATGGCACTTACACGCGTGAATGGAGGTGGAGTGAGATATTTACGCAAAGTATTAAGTTGAACTGAATGTCTTGGATTTTCAAAATATCACTTGTTGTGCATTCATGATAGAATATCTTTTATCAATACATCATATGGTTATATTATAATATCTCTAATCTTCTATGTATTATTAATTATTTCCGGATTCCTTAAGTTTAGTATACATATTCCTTGTACCTGTATATTTGGAAGTTTTATTGACAGACATTATTTTGATTGAATATGGCATGCCAAGGAGAAGTATTATGACACCTGATTTAAACATGATAGTGTATATAAATCAGGCCAAACATGTTTAACCTATCTTTCTTATAGATTGACGTAGACCAATAATTCTACATTGAATGCAAGAAAAACATAATTCGCTTATTGATAACTTGTAATAAGTGTTTTCAAAAACCAATTTATTTTTGTTATATTCCTTGAAGATATATATGTATCAGGTGCAGGTAACTTGACAAATGTAATAATCTTTATTTAGAAAAGTCATAACAACTGTAGACATACAACATATAAACTACACAAAGTATACATATATAGCAGAAGGTAGTGTGAAACATTTTATAATTTTTTTTGGATAAACCTCCAGGAATTTATTATAAAATCTTTTAATTATAGCTTAGAAACTAGTACTTTTTCTGTTAGTCAGAAACAAGGAGTTATAACATACATCCCAAAAGAGGGTAAATCAAAATTTCAATTAAAAAACTGGAGACCAATCACTTTATTAAATGTTAATACAAAAATTGCATCAGCTGCTGTAGCAAATAGAATAAAACCTTTTCTTGGGGATATAATTAGTAAAACACAACATGGTTTCATAAAGGGAAGGTATATTGGAGAATGTACCAGGCTTATTTTTGACATTATGGAAAAGGCAGAAGATGATAATCTTCCAGGTCTTTTACTTTTATTAGACTTTGAGAAAGCTTTTGATACTCTTGAATGGGTCAAGACCTTATATTCAGAATCTCAGAGCTGTATTATAAACAATGGACACTGCTCTCAATTTTGTAATATTGGTCGGGGTGTTAGACAAGGTGATACTTTATCTCCTTATCCCTTTATATTATCTTTAGAACTTATGAGCGCTGCACTTAAAAATAACCCGGAGATAAATGGTATGAAAATAAATGATTCAGAATATCTAATAAGCCAGTATGCAGATGACTCATGTCTTTTATTAGACGAGAATGTGCAATCTTTGGAAAAATGTTTATATACTTTAGAAAAATTCTCTGAGTGTGCTGGTCTAAGGGCTAATAAAACTGAAGCCATATGGATTGGGTCAAATATTCACTCAAGGGATAAACTAACAACTACATGAAATTTGAACTGGAATTATTCAGGAAAATTTAAACTCTTAGGAATAAAATGTGACCTGTTCAGTGAAAATAAAACGCTTGTAAATTTTGTGGAAACAATAAAAAAAAAAATACAGAGCTTACTTATTTCCTGGGTATATAGAGATTTAACATATATGGGAAAGATTACTGTTATTAAATCATTAGCTCTACCTATTCTAATTCAGTCTTTGACAGTCTTGCCAAACCCACCGGTTGATAAAATAAAAGAAATTCAGAATATTTGTTTTAGGCTGTTGTGGTCAGGAAAACCAGATAAGATTAAAAGAAAAGTTATGATAGGATTATATGAAAAAGGGGGGTTGAAAATGCCAGATATAAGATCTTTTTTGTTATTCACTAAAAATGACATGGATAAATAAACTTTTAGACCCCTTGAATATATCTCCATGGAAAACACTCTTAATAGATCAATACAATAGATTCGGAGCAGTCAAATATGGTTGATGACCCCTGATGGTATCCAAAAGATTTCTACAAATTTTAATAATTTTTGGAAAGATATTTTACTAAACTGGAATATTTTAAACACTGTCACTAATGACACTGCTGATGGGATCATGAAACAATCCATATGGCTAAACAAGAGTTTGACAATAAACAATACAACTGTCTTTTACCAGAGGTGGGTTGAACCAGGAATTTTCTTTGTAGGTAATTTCTCGATGAAAACACTGAATTTTTGACTTTACAGGAATTCTACAGAGAATATAATCTTAATATTAATTTCTAGGAATGCCATTCTATACTTCATATGATACAAAAAGCCTGGAAAGATCTAATCACTACTTCAGAGAAAATTATGCACATATCTAATAATAAATTTGAATTTATTAAAAACAATAAAAAGTCATGTCAATTCTTTTATAAAACATTCTTGTCGATGTATACAGAAGGTCCTATAAAACAAGAAGACAAAATATGTAAAGAACTAAGCACTCAAATAGAAAATTGGGATTTCATTTATAGTTTACCCTTTTGTTGCACTAAAAACAACAAATTTAGTATGTTCCAGTTTCAGATTTTACATAGAAATCTCGCTACAAATGCATTATTGCAGAAATATGGGTTAAAAGAAACTAACTTATGTAGTTTCTGTAATGAAACTAAAGAAATTATAAGTCATCTTTTCTGGTAATGTACCCAAGTTAGAAATTTATGGTTAGAAATTGCACACTTTTTCAAGTTGAAAATAATCTAACTTTAATATTTAATGCGGGAAATATTGTTCTTGGGTCAGAGTCTTGGGATGTTTCCCTAAACCTATTCACTATTCTGATTAAGTATTACATTTATACATGTCGCTTTAACACTTCATTACCGACTCTTACAGGGGCGATAGCTATGATTAGAAATTCCTACCAAATAGAAAAAATATCTACCTCCTTTTACAGATCCCCTAAAGCAAGAGAGAAATTTGATAGTAAATGGGAAGTGATTAAAAACTTAGTTTACATGTGAGGAGAGATCTTTCTTTTTTGTACTCACTTAAGGCTTTATAATAATGCATGTAGAATTAATAATATATTGATGCACATCACAACTGGACAGTGATTTGTGTGCATCATAAAAGTGCTATCTATGATGTTTATTGATAGTGTTATACATGCATATATATTGACATACTTGTTTTTGCTTGATTGTATTTGAATTATCTCCCCTTGACTTTGGTTGTCATTTACTGTTGTTATTTATTCTGTGATTCTGTCCAATATGTCCTGCCTGACCCTTATCTGTTAATGATCTCTGGTGGCCTCTCCTGGTACCTCTCATGTTCAACATCATAGTACTGACAGTGATGCATGTGGCAAGAGGAGAAGGCTGATGCCATCATTAACCTTATCAACATATTCATGTACTCTAATCCAGAGTGATAAATGATGACTATGATCTAGTAGATAATTATCATAAAGATAATATAATATTAGGATTTTTTACTTTTTAACTTTAGACTGTTATTTACAAATTTAATATTAATACACATATTATTAATTATCTATGTATTTATGTATCACAATGCTTGGTGTTTTTTCAGATAAAATAAGAATAAATACAAAAAAATAGTTGTTCTCCTGAAAAATTGATCTTACATATTGCGGCCAAATATGACCCCTTTCAAACTTATTTCTTTATCTTTGGTCGATGGAGTTTGAACCTTATATTTTAAAACAAATCCTTATTTCATGAAAGGGGAAAATTACGACGACCTGATGATGCCAACAGGGACCAACAGTCCATCAGGTGTTATGCCTTCCTGGTAATTTAAATGAGCACTAGGTGAATTGCGTGTGATCAGTGTGTTGGTTTGTATTTTTGCGTTCATCGGGACGTCTGGTTTTATATAATGTACACAATAATTAGAAATGCATCGGTTTTTTTTTTTGGGGGGGGGGGGGGTTAACACTTCATTAAAGATGATGTGTTTTGAAAAGATACATACAATGTAAGAACACAAATCAATAAAAAAAAAATATTGTTAAATATTCTCTTCATGTAGCTTTTGGTGAACGGGTTCTTGCCTAGTCTTAGTTCATAATGTAAATGGTCAATTTAAAAATACCTGTATTTAATCCTCCGATCACTTTACCTAATCCACCTTATCCACCTAATCCACCTTATCAACCTAATCCACCATTGTTTATCAGATGTCCACTACCACCAATAACCCCACCGCTTCCAAAGAGTGATCCACCAGTGACAACTCTACTACTACCAAGTCCCCCTAACAATGGACCTACTTTGCCATACGCCGAAACGGATCCGACAAGTGAAACTAAAAGTATAGTCAACATTGACATGGTTGTACTTGATGTGTAGAATATGTGAAGTAATACTCGGAATAAGTTGTGCTTTTATATTACTTTTATCATAAGGCACGTAATACATTGCTTACAAAAACTAGTGGTTTGATATATTATGAAAAATAAGAGTTCTTTAAATGTGGTTAAAACGTGTTTAGTTCAGATATATGTTAATTAAGCAGGGAATTTGTTTGTCGACAAAGTCCTATATAGAACATGCAACTATCACGAACGTTACAGATGACTATAATAGGTCAAAGAATAAAAAGAAAATATTATGCTGATGTTATCTATTTGTAAAAGAGATATTAAGTACAAACCTGACAAGTTTCAATATTGCATCAGGTTATATTTGTTTATAGAAAAAGATTCATAAGTATATTACTTAGAAGTAACAAATTGATACAGATATATCATATGGTATAGATTTTTGTATGACATCTTAATTAAAAGAATGAAGAAAATGAAGCGCAGGAAACACATTGACTTGACTAAAAGCCAATATTATACCAAAAAAAATGGTGTTTTTTACTGTAGAGGATATATGAATTACTACGCAATCAATTGTAAAATGCCCCAACCATGCGAGGGATTTATAACCAGTCAAGTTCATTAATAACCTCCATCATCATCATAAAATGCCGAGTCTGCCATATACCAATTTCATACATAATAAAACAAAAATGGTCCTTGAAACTAATTGTATGCTAAAGCATGAATTTCGTCCGAACAAATTACAATGTGTGCTCTACACTTTAAAGAAAAAAGATTCGGCATTCCTCAAGTAATGCATGGCACTTGATCGTCCATCGTTTAGTATTGATCTGACCTCCAAAATTACGTTGTTATTAAACAAAATGTTGGACTACAGCGTTTTATAATTTTACAGCAGTTGAGATTTAAGTACATCAGTCAATATTCTACTCTGTACGTCCCCCTTTCGTTATGAATTTATTACTTTAATTAGTCATACATTATTACGAATGGTGCAATTGATATAATAAGAAA
Source organism: Mytilus californianus (assembly GCF_021869535.1). Classification (NCBI taxonomy): domain Eukaryota; kingdom Metazoa; phylum Mollusca; class Bivalvia; order Mytilida; family Mytilidae; genus Mytilus; species Mytilus californianus. Next base: position 2,976,147 of record NW_026262669.1, on the reverse strand, counting down.
TGGATAAGCCACCTGGACAGTTTATATTATATGCATGTGAAATCTGTAGATAGTTTAGAAATCTTGTGATAATAAGCTAAGTTTGGAATCTTTATTCATTGCACTATACATTTAGAATAAGAGCACTTTATCATATTATATTTAGACTATCATAGAGTAATTTGAAGCAAAATACTCAAGAGAAATAATCAAACTGTCAAAAATAGCGTGACCATATCTTAAAGTAGATACATCAATTTTTTTCTGTTTCTGTTTTCTGTTTTGGATTACATCACCAAACTGTGAGTCCATGATATAACGGTATGTTCTGTGCTACATTTTTGAAAAAAATCCTCATTTAATGTTGGAGGTTAGTAAGAGTTAATCATATTTATTAAACATTGTCATTATACATCAATCTCGAAATACATTTTTAGGATTTTATGTCAACCCATGACAGCGTTAGCTTATGAAAGATAAAATTTAGAAACGCAGAACAATCACTGACTACTATTTTAGGGCCATTGTCGACTAATATCTATTTTCCTCAGTATTTTTCATTTTATAACCGCCTTTTTGGTATGGGTTTTTTTCTCATTGTTGAAGGACGTAAAATTGCCTATAATTGTCTGCATCCACTTCATCTGAACTTTGATGGATAGTTGTCTCAATAGCAATCATACCGCATCGCCTTATTTTTATATTTACTAATTTGTTTGGTAATTTTTTCATCAATTGGCTGTTATTTCCGTATTTATGCATCGATGGATTTTATATGTTATGCTTGAGCCTACCTGATAAAGGTAAATCCACAACATAGCTTTGGACACACTAAATTTATAAAGTGTTTAATTCTATTATTAGCACTACTCAGATACTTCTGCTGGTAAAATGTTACTCTCCAGGGTATAATCGGATCGGTTGTCAATGTTTTAGTACTGACCCGATTTATAGCATGTTCCTATCTTGAATATCCCGTTCTTATATTGAGGTTGTGAAAAAAAAACGAATCCGACTTCCTCCGGCACATTGACCAAACAAAGATTTGGTTGTTCTGTGTTGGTATTTTTTCTGCATACGTTATACGCATTATACGTATTAACGTACCACTGGCTCTGAAACGTTTGGGTATGAGCTTCTTCATCATACATGTCACAGTAATCAACAATATTGCTTCAGACGCACCTGAAAATTGTCGAGGCCTGTATCTGTGTTTGTGACTTTTACATTTTAAACTAAACATAACTGGTGGACACAAAAGTATTCACTCAGATGAAAAATGTTTTTTTCTTAAATATGGGTAAACACTAGTTAAAAAAATAGACGTGATAGTATGTATTATGTAGATGCACATTTCTATCTAATTTTAGTATATCATCAATTCCACCGTTCTATACTCTTCTAATAAGATGCAATTCACAAATCTTAAAGTTGTGATATTTTTTCTATTCTCAGTTTTATATGCCCTTCACTCTTTATTATGACTAAGACAATGTATAGTCCTAATATGAAGGAAACAATACTGAAAACTAAACTTGTTTGTAACTCTGATATTAGATTTAAAAGAACATTTCTTTATTTTAAATCGTTTATCAAGAGTAAAATAACAACTATTGGTAACATATGGAATCTTGAAACAAATACTTTCCAAAGCTGTAATTATATATATAACCGACTTAATGATAAAAGGAATTGAATAGCCCAATATTTACAAATAGGAAATATATAAAATGTACAAAGATATACTAAGGGGTATAAACAGTTTACAGTTTCAATTTGTTATCTAAATAAGACATCTAAGATCTGTACATGATTTCCGGTATTACAATAACTCCAAAAGCTTTAAAACCGAAAGATATGCAAAACGTTCTGAATCGAATACCGAACGTAAAGCATAATTGAAATGGGAAACTGAGTTTGATATAAAGATTGACTGATAGTCAGTTTGATGTAATTTAAGAAATATTGGTATTAACAAAACAAAATTGTGAATTCCATTGGAAATTCAAAAATTTCATTGTTTATACTAAATCTAGACTACATCGATTGAGCATTCTTTGATTTAAGGCTATTGCCAATTTTGGCAAAATTTCATATATTCCTATAACTGTTAAAAGAAAGAACTGTGAACCTCCTTTTTTATGACAGGCCTTTGAAGCAAATAAGATTTGGCAATAACCAAGTGTGCATAGCCAAATTGAAAATGTAGAAACTTCGAAATATAATAAAGTTTGAAAACATCACTTGCAACAATAATAGATTTATTAGACAATTGTATTGTACATATCAGTGCACATCACAGTTGAGGTGGTTATAGACAGATTTAAACCTGCAAAATGTTTACAAACGATCAAAATCAGAAAAATCTGATATATCTCATTTTTCCAACATTGTGACAACACAAGTTATCTAGACATAGAAAGCGAATAATTTTAATAATCGTAAATATCAATTTTGTAAACCAATTCTGACAGTATGTAAAAAAATGTGCATGTAATGTTGCCACTGAATGTAAGCAATGTTTCAATCACTTTATCTATATATCCGATCATGTTAAACAGATACCTGTAATACAACATGGAGGTTAAAGTATTAGTATTGCTACTCTTGTTAATGAGGAAGTGAACCGTTTAAGAACATTTCATTTTTTCTCATGTTACTTTAGCACTTAACCTTTTCGTCTGTAATCTTTTTCTTCAATTTGTTTGATGGAACTTTGTTAATATCTTTCTAGATTGTTGCGGCGATTTGATACAGTTTCGACTCTTGGCGCGACATTAAACGTCCAAATTCCAAATTCATTCGAGTATTTTTCCGTAGTAAAACATTCGCGTGAACAAACTTTAGTTAAAAAGATCCCCAAGTTATTCAGTGTTCACTAGCGCCTTACATCTATGTGTACTTTGGTAGTAACAACAATGTATAGAACATGTTCTGATAAAGGTAAAGATTTTGATTTGCTTAAAGTGGAAATACTATAGGTCAATTAAAAATAGATGACGTCCCTATACCATAAATTCAGTCGTTAAAACTATATATGTCGAAAGAAATTTCATTTCATCGCAGATGCTGATGATCAAAATGATGGTATTGATGTATGGCTGTTTGACTACCAGTGCCAAGTAAAATTAATATTCAGGACGAGAAAATGCTAATGTCATATGCACCCCGCTTTGTTCAAGACTGACATGCTAGGCCGGATTTCATTTGTGGTAGTTCACAAAGTAGCAGTCTGAAAGAAGACATGTCTTCTAATTAGTATACTACCACTGGGTCGATGCCTCTGCTGGTGGACTGATAGTCCCCGAGAGTATCACCAGCCCAGTAGCCAGTACTTGGGTACTGGCATTAAAATAACGGATTTCATATTATTCAAATTTGCTGTTACAAAATTTTGGAAATTATTTAAAATTAAGGAATGTATCTCCCTTCATGCAAAGCTCTGATTCCTTGCTCAGCTTTGGCTATACGTTTTGGTCCTTTTTATGTTTATAGCTCTTCATATTTTTAATTAGCTTTGGATTTTCAAATAGTTTTGCCTCGAGCATCACTGAAGAGACATTGATAGTCGAAATGCGCATCTGGTGCAGAAAATTGGTACCGTTTATGTTATTTCATACCGGAACATATTATTCTTAATCTGCAACAATCAATTATTGTTCTAAATCCTTAAAATTGCATGCTTAGTGGAGAAAGGTGACATACCAAATTTCAAGTCTTACATTTGACCTGGCCAATGCTCTAACATCTACCTCCCGCACTCTAGGCGAGTGCTACCACGAGATACACGATGTTGTTTCTTCATAGTAAATATAAAATTGCAAATATAGTACTAAGTTGACAGTAGTGGTCATGAGTTTAAACTTTTACAGAACTGTTTTGAGTGCTTAGTTAACAATACGGGATTAAAATAAAAAGGATGCAATACACCGTACAGTATATTTTGATTTGTTCGTTTTTATATATGTTTTGTTATCATGAAATATAAGTTCCTTCGTAGTAGAAGTTCTAAATGGAAGAAATAATATGTAATCGATTGTCCACTCGAGCAAATATTACATTATTTATTCCTAACGGAATGTATGGCATAGAATATCTGTTCATACAGGAACAGATATTTTAGCATTATTTATAACAAAGATTTATGCGGAACTTCTGTTAGGCGGAACAAATTAACGTTGCCAGTGTGTTTTTTTTTTTGTTTTTTTTTTTGGGGAGCTAAACATGCATATCATGCACCAAATTCACTTCATAAGCAGTGAAACACGGAATCAAAGCGTGGCCCCCTCCTCCCTCCACTTGTTTCAGAACATCAGTTAAAAATGGAACAACTGTTAGTCCTTTGTTTTTATTTTTTTCGTTCCTAACTTCAAGGAAAATTAAAAACGGAAAGTTCATTATCAAGAGGCAAAATCAAAAGCACAAACACATCAATCGAAATGAAAACATATTCCTGACTTGGTACAGGTATGAAAATTTCATAACGATTCTTAATTTAAAATGGCTAAGTAGAGCTGTAAATCTGTCATCACGTGCTTACAGTACTTGCAACCTTAGGCGTTACTGTTTTAGCGATCAATCAGCGGTCATCGATCAGTCACCGATCAGTCAAGTTCGCGTCAAACTCACGTCACCAATCCGTCAGACTTATAGTAAAAGTAATTGACTGATCGGACGGATCGGACGGATAGGACGGATCGAACTTTCTGACGGATTGAACTCTAGTACGTCACATGATAAACTAATACAAATTACGGAATCTTAGTTTCGTTTAATTTAATTAAAATGGCGATATGTACAATACGAAACGTTCAAGTACAACTGATCAACATTTTTTTTATTAATTATTCAGCAAAGTTTAATGAATTTAAATGAAAAGAAAAATACAGATAAAACCTAAATTTGAATATTATCATCAAAGAATGGTCCTTTCGTTTTTATTTAGGTTATATATTTTCAAACTCGGAGAGTTCTAAAACGGTGTTTATATCGCGATTTTGATTTTATTAATTTCCGAAAATAAAATCAAATGATCAGTTATTGAAAATTTTGGTGTATTATTTACAATATTTTAAAGTTTTGTATCCTTATAATCCTAAAATTAAAAAAAAAAACTTATCCCAATCGAGGCCATTAAAATAACAAATTACAAATAAAATTGCTGCAATTTTCTCTAAAGATAAGAAATATTGGTAATTTTAAACAATGCGAATAACATTTTAGTATATTTTCTCTGATATTCTTTTAATTTTATGAAAAACAACCAATCCGAAACTATAAACAGTACAAACACCCAATGACAGTCAATAACTTCCATTAAAATGATGAAATGATTGCTTTCTTGTTCAACAAAAACAAAAGTTAATGCATATTAATCCTTCATTTTTTCACATTTTATACAAAATTACTTATTAAAAGGCATTTATAACGACTGATTGCAATTGAGGTTGCATTATTTCAAATATGAGAAGAAATATTTGCATTTAAGGCTATGCGTACAAAAATTTGGTATCTTTTCCCTAAAATTCAGCATATTTTATGAAAAACAACCAATCCTTATATAGAATAAATACTGAAATCTTATGGCGGTTTACAATTTGTATTAAAATAAAGCAATAACTGCATTCTTATTCCACAAAAACAAAAGTTTAAGTATTTTAATTGTGATTATATCTAAAATCTAAATAAAGACTTATCTTGAGGCCTTTAAAATAACTAATCACAAATTAAATAACATCATTTTTCATCAAAAGAAGAATATTTTTTTGTAATTTTAAACAATGCGAACACAATTTTAGTATGTTTTCTCTGATAATCTTTTATTTTATGAAAAACAACCAATACTAAACTATAAAAAGTACAAAAATCCAATGGCGGTCAATAATTTCCAATGAAATGAAGAAATGATTGCATTCTTGTTCAACAAAAACAAAAGTTTATCCATATCTATTCTTCATTTATTCACATTTTATACAAAATAAGTTATTAAAAGGCATTTATAATGACTGATTGCAATTGAGGTTGCATTTTTTCAAATATGAGAAGAAATATCTGCATTTAAGGCTATGCGTACATAATTTAGTATCTTTTCCCTAAAATTCAGCATATTTTATGAAAAACCAACCAATCCTTATGTAAAAAAAGTACTGAAATCTTATGGTGGTTTACAATTTGTATTAAAATAAAGCAATAACCGCATTCTTATTCCACAAAAAACAAAAGTTTTAGTATTTTAATTGTGATTATATCTAAAATCTAAATAAAAACTTATCTTCAGGCCTTCAAAATTACTAATCACAAATTAAATAGCATCATTTTTTATCAAAAGAAGAATAATTTTGGTAATGTTCAACAATGCAACAAAATTTAGTATATTTCTCTGATAATCTTTTATTTTATGAAAAACAACCAATAACAGCTTCCATTTTCATTTGATTATTTCCAAATGATCAAATTCTGGATCTGGCAAGTTAAGAAGGAGACAATTTCTAACTAACAACTATAAGAACGTTGATTTTTAAAGAAGAAATGCCACATGATAGTTATCATACTGTGTACTGTACTCCTTAGATCTATTTCACTACTTGCATATCAGTTTTACATATTAACACTTGTTATAAGCTGTAAACTGTTTCCAAATGTTGCTAAGATCCCTTGATTTCTTAACCAAATTAAACTTAAGAGGCTTTAACAGAATTCTGATAAAGTCAAACTATGTGTTTCAGAAACAATCATCTTATCGGAATTATGTTTAGAACAATATCCACAAAGAGACCAGCTTAGATGCTACAGACATATAAGAATTTTGTTTAGAAGGCCATTGATACAAGATGCTACTAACTTATCAGAATTCTGTTAAGAAGGCTATTGTTATGAGATGCGACAGTCTTATCAGAATTCTGCTAAGAAGACTATTGCTTTGAGATGCGACAGTCTTATCAGAATTCTGTTAAGTATGCTATTGCTATCAGATGTGAGTCTTATCAGAATTCCGTTAAGGGTTTCATTGGTACTATATTCGATTCTTATCAGAATTCTGTTAAGAGGGCTATTGTTATGAGATGCGACTGTCTTATCAGAATTCTGTTAAGAAGGCTATTGTTATTAGATGTAAGTCTTATCAGAATTCCGTTAAGGGTTTCATTGGTACTATATTCGATTCTTATCAGAATTCTGTTAAGAAGGCTATTGTTATCAGATGCGACTGTCTTATCAGAATTCTGTTAAGAAGGTTAATGTTATGAGATGTGAATGTCTTATCAGAATTCTGTTAAGAAGGCTATTGTTATCAGATGTGAGTCTTATCAGAATTCCGTTAAGGGTTTCATTGGTACTATATTCGATTCTTATCAGAATTCTGTTAAGAAGGCTATTGTTATCAGATGCGACTGTCTTATCAGAATTCTGTTAAGAAGGTTAATGTTATGAGATGCGAATGTCTTATCAGAATTCTGTTAAGAAGGCTATTGTTATTAGATGTAAGTCTTATCAGAATTCCGTTAAGGGTTTCATTGGTACTATATTCGATTCTTATCAGAATTCTGTTAAGAAGGCTATTGTTATCAGATGCGACTGTCTTATCAGAATTCTGTTAAGAAGGTTAATGTTATGAGATGCGAATGTCTTATCAGAATTCTGTTAAGAAGGCTATTGTTATCAGATGTGAGTCTTATCAGAATTCCGTTAAGGGTTTCCACTGGTACTATATTTGAAGTGTTATCAGAATTCTGTTAAGAATTATATTGTTATCAGACGCGACAATCTTATCACTGAGAATTCTGTTAAGGACAAAATGTATATTGAAATGTTGGCATATCATTATTAAGAAATACTGTAAAGGACATGCAGGATATTGACATTTATCATATACTTAGAGTAAATAACTTATAATTTTTACAGTATGATAATAGCATTAAATTTACGTGAATTCCATATTTTCCGAAATGATGTTTAGCGGGCTGATATGAAAAATTAATCAAATGCTTCCGATTATTATCACATGCCTTTCCGTAACGTTATCGTATGGCATTCCGGCGTTACTCGGCAAATTCCGGAAAATACATCTCAATGCTACGTTTTCAGTGAAAAACTTTACAAAGTAGGGTACAAAACAATTATTAGGAAACAGGAACATTATTTTACTTTTTATATTATGTAAAATGCAAAAAAAAAAACAAACATAAAAACAAACAAACCAAGTGATACAATAAATGCATTTTTTAAAGTTTCCAGCATAATTTAGAAAGTCACTTTATAAACGTTGACTTTTCCAAACAGTGTCTATTATGTTTTGTTGATTTTTTTTTATCGTCAATATAAAAATGTATAATTTTACTGTTGTTTTTCTCCTCTGTTGAGGCATATGATAGAAAGATTTCATATCGGATGTATTACATTTGGTGTCCGACGTCCGTAAAATTTTCACTTTTTGAACTTCTACTTGAGAACCACTTAACCGGATCAATATATTAAACTGTTATTTTTCTCCATTATTGAAGCATATGATAAAAAGATCATAACATGTCATTTTTCATATCAAATGTATTATCAGCCCTCGGTTAATATCAGCCCTCGAGCCTTCGGCTCTTGGGCAGATATTGAACCTTGGGCTGATAATACATCTGATATGAAAAATGCCATGTAATAATCTGATAGTATGTCTATCAGAATTCTGACCAAAAACACATATAGTGTTGTCAGAATTATGGTAAGGACAGTATTGTTAACAAGGTAAAACGAAACATAGACATATGTATCGTATGAAAAGAAAATACCGCATTTAATTTAAAAGTAATATTATAATAATAAATGAACTCAGTTAATCGTACTTGGTGGCCTTGCAGTGAGGTGAGAGTTGTTCCTTTGTTATAAAGTCTTCGTAGAATAACAAATTGACAAATGATTGGTGAACATTTTCCTTACCTTAACATCAAATTTTGATAAAACATTAATAAACTCCCTTAAGCACATCAAATACATTTCAATTTGTAGCTACTGTCTGCTTAAAATACACACATACAACAGCAATACTTTTTTCATGTGTCCAATTAGAATTAAGAATGCTTACTGAAAGATACAAATGGAATTTTATTTGACTTAAAACGTCTGGAAAAATCATAAGTGGAAACTTTGTTACACTTCTTTAAATATTATAGTAAGTAAGATATTATGCATATTGTAATTGACAATTTTGTACAATATTCACACTTTTAGGATTTGTTAATCTTATCCTCAAATATATATATTGTTGATCATATCCTCCTAATACATGATGTAATAGCTGATACTCGTTGGAGTTATTTAGGGTCCCACACATACATGTAGAAGCACTATATATAACAGTTTTTTAAATGTTGTAGAGCATTTAGTTTCCTTTCCAACGTCAACTTGTATTTCCTAACCAACAAAAGAACAAATGTGTGGTGTTCTTCTCTAAACCAGGAAATGTTTCCTGAAAAAGAAAGAAAATGAAAATTCAAAACCCTATTAGAGTTTCTTTGATACATTAAGTATGAATAAAAGGAGAAGTGAGGTACATGTCAATGAACCAGCAACCTAACCACATCCTGAATGTCAAAATACCTGTTCAACAAAAGAATGTATGGGTGCCACATGTGGAGCAGGATCTGCTTACCCTTCCGGAGCACCTGAGATCACCCCCAGTTTTTGGTAGGGTTCGTGTTGCTTAGTCTTTAGTTTTCTATGTTGTGTCATCTGTACTATTATTTGTCTATTTGTCTTTTTATTTTTGGCCATGGCGTTGTCAGTTTGTTTTCGATCTATGAGTTTGACTGTCCCTCTTCTATCTTTCGTCCCTCTTTTTTAATATCGTTCGAATTAATTTCTAATCAAATGAGTTTAGATTATTCAAACTTCCACATATTTGCACTTAACACCAAATCTACAAACAATAAAAATCAATAAGAAATTACAGGAAACACTGACGAGGTTACCGGTTTTAAGCAGAAATATAAACTTGGGTCGGTAAAAAACAAAATTTCACATCACCCACCCTTTATATCAAAATGAAGGACTCTTTAGTTCATAACAAGAAACACAATGTAAGCGATCTTAAAGTCAACCGTCTTGAGATTATGTAATGCATCACATGCACCGATAATTTGACAGCCACTGATTTGAATATACATTAGTTCATCATAAACACCGAGATCTTGACAGTCAAACATTTTAAGCTACATAAAAGTAACACAAGCACCGAGATATTGACTGACACTCATCTTGAGGTATATATTGATACACCACAAGCAACAAAATCCTAATAGACACTGATATTGAGATACAGTAATGCACCAGAAGCACCAAGAGATCTTAACAGTCACTCATCTTGAGAAACAGGATAGCATCACAAGCACCGAGATCTTGACAGTCACTCATCTTGAGATACAGTATAATATCACAAGCACCGAGATCTTGACAGTCACTGATCATCTTGAGAAACATAAAGCATCACAAGCACCGAGACCTTGACAGTCACTCATCTTGAGAATCAATAAAGCATCACAAGCACCGAGGTCTTGACAGTCACTCATCTTGAGATACAGTAAAGCAACACAAACACCGAGATCTTGTTAGTCACTCATCTTGAGATACAATAATGAATCACAAGCACCGAGATATTACAGTCAATCATCATGAAAACAATAAAGCAACACAAGCGCTGAGATCTTGAAGGTCACTCATCATGAGATACAATAAAGCAACACAAGCATCGAGATCTCACAGTCACTCATCTTGAGATACACTAATGCACCACAAGCAACGACAAATATTGACAATCACTCATCTTGAGATACAATAATGAATCACAAGTACCAAAATTTCACAGTCAATGATCATGAGAAACAAGAAAGCAACACAAGCACTAAGATCTTGACAGTCATTCATCTTAAGATACAGTAAAGCAACACTAGCACCGAGATCTTGTTAGTCACTCATCTTGAGATACAATAATGAATCACAAGCACCGAGATATTACAGTCAATCATCATGAAAACAATAAAGCAACACAAGCGCGGAGATCTTGAAGGTCACTCATCATGAGATACAATAATGCAACACAAGCATCGAGATCTTGACAGTTACTCAGCTTGAGATACAATAATGAATCTATGCACCGAGATCTCACAGTCACTCATCAAGAGATACAGTAAAGTAAAACAACACCGAGATCTTGACAGTCACTCGTCTTCAGATACAGAAAAGAATTACAAGCACCGAGATCTCGCAGTCACTGATCTTGAGAAACAGTTAAGCAACACAAACACCGAGATCTTTTAATAGTCACTCATCATGATATGCAGTACAAAAGATCAAGCACTGAGATCTCACAGTCACTCATCTTGATAAACAACAAAGCAGCACAAACACTGCGATCTCTACAGTCACTCATATTGAAAAACATTAACTTCAAAGCAGATTCTGATAATCATCTATTTTGGAGTATATCCATACACCACAAGCATCGAGATCTAGACAGTCACTCATCTTGAGAAACAGTAAAACAACACAAGCACCAAGATCTTGATAGTCACTCGTCTGGAGAAACAGTAAAACAACAGAAACACCGAGAACTTAACAGTCACTTATATTGAGACGTGTTCGTACACCACAAGCACCGATAACTTGACAGTCACTCAACATAAAGATGTTCATACACCACAAGCATCGAGAACTTGTCGGTAACTCACTTGAGATATATGCATACACCACAAGCATCGCGATCTTGACAGTCACTCATCTTGAGAATCAATAAAGCATCACAAGCACCGAGATCTTGACAGTCACTCATCTTGAGATACAGTAAAGCAACACAAGCACCGAGATCTTGTTAGTCAGTCATCTTGAGATACAATAATGAATCACAAGCACCGAGATATTACAGTCAATCATCATGAAAACAATAAAGCAACACAAGCGCTGAGATCTTGAAGGTCACTCATCATGAGATACAATAAAGCAACACAAGCATCGAGATCTCACAGTCACTCGTCTTGAGATACAGTAATGCACCACAAGCAACGACAAATATTGACAATCACTCATCTTGAGATACAATAATGAATCACAAGTACCAAAATTTCACAGTCAATGATCATGAGAAACAATAAAGCAACACAAGCACTAAGATATTGACAGTCATTCATCTTAAGATACAGTAAAGCAACACTAGCACTGAGATCTTGACAGTTACTCAGCTTGAGATACAATAATGAATCTATGCACCGAGATCTCACAGTCACTCATCAAGAGATACAGTAAAGTAAAACAACACCGAGATCTTGACAGTCACTCATCTTCAGATACAGAAATGAATTACAAGCACCGAGATCTTGCAGTCACTGATCTTGAGAAACAGTAAAGCAACACAAACACCGAGATCTTTTAATAGTCACTCATCATGATATGCAGTACAAAAGATCAAGCACTGAGATCTCACAGTCACTCATCTTGATAAACAACAAAGCAGCACAAACACTGCGATCTCTACAGTCACTCATACTGAGAAACATTAACTTCAAAGCAGATTCTGATAATCATCTATTTTGGAGTATATCCATACACCACAAGCATCGAGATCTAGACAGTCACTCATCTTGAGAAACAGTAAAACAACACAAGCACCAAGATCTTGACAGTCACTCGTCTGGAGAAACAGTAAACCAACAGAAGCATCGAGAACTTAACAGTCACTTATATTGAGACGTGTTCGTACACCACAAGCACCGATAACTCGACAGTCACTCAACATAAAGAAGTTCATACACCACAAGCATCGAGAACTTGACGGTAACTCACTTGAGATATATGCATCCACCACAAGCATCGCGATCTTGACAGACACACATCCTGAGATATTGGCAAACACCCTCCACAAGCAATGAGATCATGACGGTCATTCACTTTAAGATACAGTAATGAACCACAAGCACCTTTGTCTGTATGGAAATATATTCTTTGATTAAAACACATTACTAGTGCCTCTTCAAAGATACTAGGCAAGTTATTTTAAAATTGGTATATAATATAGATGGGTAAAGCAGAAAGTTTGTGCACACGCAACACTAGTTTACAAAATGTACTGCCGGTAGCAAATTCGTCTATCTAGACTATGTGTGTTGTGTTCTGCTTTTTGTCTGTGTACATGTATTTTCTCGTAGGGGTCGGGTCTTCGTTGTTGTGGTCTGATGTACGAAGAAAAGCGATATTCAAGTATAAAAATACGATTTATCAAAATTTCTTTTTCAGCTACTTTGTTACCTAGTAATATTTTCAACCACAGACGACAAATATGCTTCCATAAATTGCCCTGTTAATGAATTTTGATGATGATCAGTTTTGTAAACACATTTAGTATCTGACTGTTATTTTTAAGAAAACAGAAGATAAGAACAAAAGAGTTACTATTTAAAGATATTAATATTTAAGAGCTGCCAGGTAAAAAACAAACAAGAAATTATTTGGAGCTTTAAAGGAATCAAAATATAAATATACAAATATTCAACAAATATAGTTGTACAATTATGCTTTCTGTTTGTTTTCCATTTGAAAGTGATTTATAAGGATTACCTATCTTTTGAGTTCGTATAGATTGTTCACCAGGTCAGCCTTCTCATCGAAATCATCTTGGTAACCTGAAATACAATAACTAAATCAATTTAAAAAAGTACATGTAATGTATGGAACATATACATATTTGTATACGAGTCACAGAGACAAATAACTAATATAGGATCCAAACAAATTACCATGCACATCTCCTTATTTTCATATTAATTCATGCTTCAGGATACACGAAGGACACATTTTGCGTAAAAAACATATTAAATGCAAGCGCCATGTATTCTTTGTGCATTTTTAGGAGCCATATAAAGATTGCGATTTTTTATCAAAAGCAAGCTCTTATCGCTAATTTGACACCGTGAATCAATTTTTGGTAGCATACGTTACTGTCAAACCAATTTTCTGAAATCCTAGTTAAACAAATTTGATTCTCAAAATTAGTGATTCTTAAATTGACCTTAGTTGCAATCTTTAATACAAAAAGATGTTTATCAGAAAAAAAAAATAATTTAAATTTTTACCGCAAATCCCCAAACTTTTATTAACAATTAGTTTTTGTTTTGTTTCCTGGAATCAATCGGCATATACATTGGTGTTAATAATCATTAAATTAATGTTTAAAATTCTACTCCAAAAAATGTATCTCGAAGTCTGTGATAAAACGAAAATATGCCACATTAATTATGTGGTAGATGCTATCAATGCAAAAGGACAATGCTGACTGCCAAACAGTTTTTTCAGTAAAATACGTAAAAGTAAAATAATAAACTATGTAAATAAAAGCACATGGTAAAAACTTTGTATATATATATACCAGCATTTGTGGGAAGCTAATCCTTCAAGCACCTGTTGATACCAATTGCCCAGCTGTTAATCTCTGACCACTTGGTCATATCTTATTAAATCGCAATGAAAATTAATTTATACAACTATGCAGGACAAAAGCGGATTTTAGGGGGGGGGGAGGGGCAGGGTGCCCGGATCTCCCCTTTGTTGGAAAATTTGTGTTGATATAGGGAATCACTGATGCATGACTGGAGCGGGCCTCCTCTGCGTCAGTCAGTGCTCCCTCTTTTATGTACATTTCTGGATCCGTTACTGCAGGTAAACAAAGAAAATATAAGAGAACAAAACTGTAGAGGGAAAAGTCTTAAGTGAAAACATATATTTATAGATAAATATTAAGTGTAAGATTAGTTTAAAAAAACAACTCTGACAAATGTTCTTTCTAAGACAAGAAGAATTTGTATCTGAATCTGACAGCGACATTCACAACACTTATTATTCTAGACAAATAACCTTGATAATATTGATTTTTTTTAACTAAATTTTCGTTTTATTTTGGAGAGGACAGTATGTTGTATGAAAATATCTCTTCTCTTATACATGTACATTTTTCGAGACATTTTAAAGTGTCTGTGTCCTTGTTTATTTCACAGTACAACCTGTTTCTTTTTAAATATGAATGATAATTATTATTTAATAGTGAGAATGATGTTAAATATTAATTACATGCGTTGGTCACTTAAACTGGGCCCCTGTTGTGTTCACGTATTGTGTGGTTCTATTGATAAGATAAATGATTAAGAACGCTTCTGGGGTGTTCCCAGAGGAATGTTTCTAAATATTTTGCATTTATATTCAGTTTTCCAGTGATTTACAAACATGGGAATTGTGATCAAAAAATGAAAAAAAAAGAAACTTTATGGGTACCCCTATGGTTTGGCCTTGATGTGTGTTGTAAAAGCGATTATTTTCTACAACAGCGTGTTCCAGTTATTGGATAATGTGTTTCTGAATGATTTTATTGGTCTCGAAAAAAATGAAAGGTGAACATTAGGAGTTTTGGTACCCAGCAGTTAAATCAATATTTCAAAAATCTGAGACACGTGGTTTTATTGCTAGTGTTTGGTCAATATTAAAGAGATGAAAACAAATGTGTCCTTCCATTTGACGCATATTTCATCCAAGTTTGGGAGCAAGTTTTTGGCAGATATATATAATGAGCTGTATAATTTCTTAATAATCATACCAAAAATTAGATTTGCTGTAGATTAAGAACACGAGTAATAGTTCAGCTTGTAAAAACAGTGAATAACCGGTTAATGAAAAACAGATATTTTCAAAATTTGCTTCAGATGTTGACTCTTGATTATACAACAGCTTCTGTCCAAGCTTCATAATATTCTAAGAAGGTTTGAAAAAAATATTGATGTGAAAAAATAATCTTAATCCAAAATATGTATCTAAATGTTAACTTCCAATTATTTTAGTCCATTAATGAAAGGGAAAAATGTCTCAAAATTTTTCTCTGGATACTGTCTTTTGAATATGAGCAAACTTCTGTCAAAGTTCTGTCATAAATCTCCATGAAGGTTTGACAAAGTTATATATGTGCGAAAACCTTTTAATCATTAAATAAATAGTTTCAATTTGATAAAAAACGAATAAAACCAAGATGAAGAATACAATTTTCTGACTGAAACCCTGTTGTGCTTATCGAAGTCTTCCATCAAAAACTTGGCCAAAGAAAACTATGAACAAGAAAACTTCGAAAAAGAAAATTTGAACAAGAAAACTTGGTCAAAGTCATCTGTTCAATGTCACTATCAAAGTTTTTCATAATTTTCTTTTTAAAAGGCGGGATTTCTATGTTTACTTGAAGAAATATGGCTCTAATAAACTTTTCACTGTGTATTATCATTTTGAGAAGGTGAAGGATTAATCGTAAAATAGTAAAGAAAACGGGAAGAAGAAACTGGCTTCTAAGAAGAAGGCAGAGTAGTACCGAACAGAATCCTTCAAGAACTTCACAGTGAATATCTCCGAGGTCGAATTAAGGAATTATTTTGAAATTGAAAAAGCGACATTCAATCTGCTTTTGGCCAGATCGAACCAATGGTCAAAATACATTCTACAAATTCCCACATTCATATATCGATTTATTTCTCCACATTGTTTTCTTTTTGCTCTAACTGGAACTCATTCTACCATTTCCGATAAATTTGCCATGTACTTTTGTTTTGTGAACAAAATATTAATCATTTCTAAACAACACTATGATGGGCTAATTCCCGTCAAAATACAACAAAGTTTCAAGAAAATTCGAATGAGATTCTATTCCATTAAAGTCCGTGAAAGTTTTTGTCATCAGTATTTTTCACAGTCAACTGTTGTCATTAGAACAAATCTTTCCAAAACTTGGACCTAGTATTCTTAGACAAAGAAAATTTTAATAGTGACTACGAGTCTTTAGTGCAATGTTGAAAAATTTCATGTCGGTTCGAAGACGCCTTTTTTTAAACGATAGACTGACCCTATGTTTACGACACCGAAGATATCGAGGACGAGAACGTCCCACAACTGGTGGATTGTAGTGTCTCGCTTCCGCAACACTTGTTGCCAGCTCGACCGCAAATTCGTCATCGCGAAACAGTTTATACAAACCTATCGAGTTCAATAATGATAATGATGTGCAATAAAACGTTGAAGTAACTACTCCGTGGAGAAATTGACCAAGACGTTCTAAGTCAGGAACCTGTTTTTCAGTGGTTGTCGTTTGCTGATAAGTATTTCTTGTTTCTCGATTTTTATTTAGATAAGACCGTTGGTTTTCCTGTTTCATTTTTCTTTTTGGTCCTTTATAGCTTGCTGTTCGGTGTGGGCCAAGGCTCCGTCTTGAAGGCCGTACTTTGACCTCTTATGGTTTACTTTTTACATGTTGTGACTTGGATGGAGAGCTGTCTCATTGGCACTCATACCACATCTTCTTATATCTATATAAGTTCCTAACATACGGCTATGCCGGGTTTATGAATTTATTGAAATTGGTTATGTGATTTAATTTATATTCAAATAAAGATTTCTTGCTATTTTGCAATTCACAGTGCTATTGCGCAATACTTAGTAAATCTGTTTTCAGACTATATACCAAGAATTAGCAAAAGAAATTGTGACCCCGGAGGGAAAAAAAATTGACCCCCCCCCCCCCCCCCCCCCAAAAAAAAAAAAAATTTTTGTACCCTTCCCCTCAAAAAAAATAATATTTAAAGAAGTTTTGTTTTTTTATAAAATGTGGTACAATTCAAGAGACATTCATACACTTCAACACAAATAATTGTCTGAAAACTAGAATCATGCTTGTTTTGGCCTCTAATTCCTGGACGGTTTGGGCAATTAGCCCAAAAATGAATCTCAACCTTCTACTTATGGTATTGAACCTTGTAGTATAATTTTAGAGCAATCAAAATACTTAAACATAAGTTATTGTCCTGAAACTAGAAAAATGTTTGTTTTGGGCCCCTTTTTGGCCTCTTTTTCCTATACGGATGTGACCATCACCCCCATAAACAATCCCAACCTTCCTTTTGTGGTATTGAACCTTTAGGTAAAATTTCATAGAGATGCGTACACTTAAACTAAAGTTATTTTCCGGAAACTAAATGTCTTCGGACGACGACGTGATAGCAATATACGAACGTATTTTTTTTGCGGTCGTATAAAAACGAGTAAGAAACGTCGCACGATACTGGTGTTATTTTGATGAAATCGTAGACAAGACACACTCATGTCATTAATTTATAAACAATAAAATTGATATTCTGAAGTATTATGTATCATTTTAAAGCTTTTAAATTCTACTTTCAGAATATTGCAATTTTGTATATGTAACAGACTATTTTCATTAAGTAAAAAACAATAAAACCTTTATTTTTGAATATTATTTCCTTGTCCCGCGTTACACTTTAAGTTTTGTGAAATTCTGAATATCGTAAAAAACATATAAAAAATTCCACCAACCTATATAAAAGTTTTGTCTACAACAAACACGTCATAATTGGTCGATGATGTATATATATATGTCGGTTTCTTTCTTTGAAAAGACTGATTTTTTTTTAAAAGGGACGAAGATGATACAAATTATGTGTCCCATGCACGAAAAATTGCCGTCATTTTTCTAAATTGTCCCCAAAAATGGGAATAACAGAGCAACCACCATGTCGTAGGTAACTAATTCTTATACTTGTATTTTGTACAAAGCTCACACTTTCGCCTCATGCAATTATCAGGTTTTTTTTAAATAATTTCTTTTTGAGTTGAATAACAATGTCCGACATTTTGTCCCCTTCAAAACCAATTGACATAGTGTTACGTTTTTCTGTTTTTTTCATGATATTTATTTGATGCAGTGCTATTCACTACATAAAAAAGTATAGGGGATAAAAGTACAAACAATTCTCTCTATTTTGATATTTATTTCTCATAAATTTAATCTAAAATACGAAATATCATGCAGATACATCTACAATGTCCGATACAATGTCCCGACATACGATTTTGACGTTATGTAACAAAATATACAAATGTTACGACTATTTGTCATTATTGCGGTATTCACAGACGATTCGGAATACGGCTATTTTTTGGTTGCTTGTGAAGAAAACTTTTAATGTTTTAGGTAAAAGCTCTACCAATTCATTGGAGGGGAAATATTTCCTCGCGGAACAGAAGTGTTTTCCGGACTTTGTTATGATCGACAGGCCCATCCGCTACAACACAAATTAATAGAAAGGAAAGCAGCTATTATTCCCGCTGATTCCCTTGCATATATTTGTGAAGAACTCAATGAAACTGTCATGCTAACTATATTGTAGTCCATTCGCCTCAACATTCTGGATTGTATAAAAGAATGCATTTGCAGTGCGTTGTGTATTAAAAAGAAATTGATTGCTTTTTGTAATTAAAATGTATACTATTCAAATGATTTCAATTCAATTAACATTTTTATTTTTAATTTGTTAATAAAAAGCTTAGTATCTACTATCTAAGAAAAATATGAATCTTAAGGTATTTCGCTCATAAAATCCGTTAAAATTTATTTTAGAACTTGAGCCATCTTAAAAACGTGCATTCTAACGTTTTTGTTTTGGCTTACGTATTCAAGTGTGTAACGTTAGGTGACACCAGTTTCGTGCGACGTTTTTTAAAATATTCTTCATAGAAATTCAATGTTAAGCAGCAGCCCATTTTGAGACCTCAAGTCCATATCATGTTTCCCAGTATGCCGGAGGATTTCTTGGCTAATTGTTATAATTTGAATGCAAACAAAACGATCATTGAAGGATTGGCAAATCGGACAAGTGAAAATTCTTAAGAGA
Organism: Mytilus californianus; assembly: GCF_021869535.1. Classification (NCBI taxonomy): domain Eukaryota; kingdom Metazoa; phylum Mollusca; class Bivalvia; order Mytilida; family Mytilidae; genus Mytilus; species Mytilus californianus. The sequence continues at coordinate 2,956,429 of NW_026262669.1, read as the reverse complement.
TTTTCCTTATCATTAATCAAATAGTGTATATGTCAAGTATTTGCTTCAATACTATATAAACAATTATAATAACAACTTAATGCTATCATATTTTATAATTAATTAATGCTATGTAATGTGATAAATTCAATACATAATTCTCGAGACCTCATATTATAGATAACATGTAAATACTAGTTTTTAATATTTCAAATAAAAATAAAATTTGAGAAACCACAAGCGGAGCGGTAAATACTGTCCATCGATCTAAACAATGATAAACCATAATACTTTTATTTAACCAGTTGGCACTCATAAACCAAAGAATGGCTAATTAATTCATCCCTTGGTATCTTCAGCCTCCTTTTTATCAACACATTTATTCATTTTAGAAATGATATAATGTTTGAATCTTTTGTCAGAGCAATACATTTATGTAGAGTGTAAATACAAGTTTTTTTTCTTTTTTTCTCACTTTTTTAAATTTAAATATATTTAACATGGAAATAAAGTAGAAAAATAAATATATTTAATGCGGTGACCCTGTATATAGGTGGAAATCTCAAAGAAGAGAAAAAAGAAACTTAAGATACTACGTATATACTAATTTCCCAAAATGATTTATTCACTCGCAAGGTTATTTGCATTTTCTATTTCATGAAACAATAAGAAATTTCCTAACAACTAATCAATTTCCCATCAATATAATCTATTGTTATACGAAATTGATTTATCATATATAAGTTTCGCTTTTCATTGACGCTAGTATTAAAACTAAATATTGTGTAAATTAAATACGACATTCATTTTTTTTCATAACGAAAAAAAAGATACATATAATAATTTCGTGATATATGAAAAAATATTAAACTTGATATATTCACAAGTGCCTTAAGTGTATATTGCTTAGACATAGCAGCAGCAAAGTCATATAGCAGCCCCTGTCGACCAACGTTTTTGTTACATATATTAATTTGTTCAATATACTGTACTGTCATTCCATTTGCAAACACAATGCGGTTTGGGGGTTGTCTTCTAGTCTTTGTTCGCTGTCTTTTTGTCAATACACCAGACTAGTTTTGTATTTATAATTTCAAAAATGCTAGGGGCATATGAATTATGTAGAGATAAATGACACTTCTTTTTAAAAAAAACTTGTCGATACAATTCCGGACTTGTACATCAAAATGAGATGACCCCATCTGTGATGTTTTTAGAAAATATAAATGATGCACAAGCATCACTAGTTGAAAACAGAACTTTTAACTGAAACCATCTGTCGAAATGTTCGAGTGAAAGTTCCTTCTGCTACAACATGACACCATCTCTTGGAAGGCTGGTTACGACCATACTCGATTAAACAACTGACATATAGTTACGCCAAACAAAGTTACGTCTATATTAACCTTTTCTTCGTTTACAATTAAATATACAATGTATATGCAATATTTGTACTCACCTATATCATATTTCTTTGAAACGTCCTCCTCGTTATATAAATACTCAATATTGCCTTCCATGACCTGGAATCGAATTTGAATTTTGAACCAATGAAAAAATAGAGATGTAACGGCGCTTATTTTCAAAATTTTCAAACTATACTATCTCTACTTCTGTTCCACTTTAAATGTTTGAAATACGTATGGGAATAAAGTAACCGAGTTTAAACGTTAGCATGCCATCTTAAAACATATAAATACATACTGAATATTTGTTCCGGATCAACAAATTACAAATTGAAAATTATTGAAACTTGTGAAATCGTGTTAGTTAGTCAGTCATACACAAGTTTTTGGAATATACTGTGTTCTGGAATTTAAAAAACCCAACAACAACAATGCAAATATCTATCAACCAGTGTTAATGTGGTGACATCTTTACAAGCAAGTCTTACATCTTTTTGTGATAAATACTTTGGGAAGACTTTACGTAATGATGACAGAAGTTCAATTATGGAGACGAGACTAGTGAAAACGGTGAGTGTTTCTTTTATTCACAATGTGTCACTATAAAATTAAATGTTTAAATCTCAAAATATCTTAACTTATACAATAATTAAGCCAGTAAATCATCATTTCGCCCTTTCCAAATAAATGTTCCCATTAAAATGCAAATTATTATCGTCCAAAAACAGGGGTTCCAACCCCGAACCCCCACCCCCTGGACCGCAACTGGTGTAACAAATCCAATATAAATCACACATCTTTTGACTGATAAATTTCGGTTCATATTTCATTTTGAATTTCCTTAATTTTTGACTAATATGATACGGAAAGTAATATCATAGTTTTCTTTGTCATAATACGAAATAGTTAATTATGTTCAGTCATTTTTAAACTGACAACGACATGGCTATAAAGATAAACAGACAAACAACAGAACACAACCCTAAAGGATCATAAAGACTGAGCAACACGAACCCCACCACGAGTTAATTATATATATATATTTTTATATCATTTATTTATATAAATGATATTGTCGGTCCAAAAATTATATAATAATTTAAAAAAAAAGGAAAACAAATAAAAAAACGTCTGCTCTAAGACAGAAACGGGAGAACCAATATAATCGATTGATATAAGTATGAAGTCCTGCACTACATCATGTACATGTATGCTATAAAACTAAAACACTTTCAGCATGTTTTGTTCACACCATAATCATGAAAATCACCATCGTCAATTTTTTGTTATTATCAGAAATATTATTATTATACATGTTATATTAGTAGTGTTGTTGTTCTGTACCAGACACACTGATATTAATATATAATTATTTGTACTTATTCATTTATTCAATTAATACTTATCAAAACTTTAAAACATCTATGAGAATATTATATAGTTAACAAAAAACTATCAAAATACTATCTTCATGAATTTGAATGCTAAAAATAGTATATTTTTATGCGTACCTCCATTAAGAATTCCAAGAGTAAAATGCTGTGTAAAGGTTTCACAAACAAACCGTGTGCTGTATTTGGCGGGAGACACACACTATTATTATAGATTACAATCACCGTTTAGACAGCTAGTAAAACCATATGGTTCATACACATGGATTAAGAGATACAATGAGGCATTTCTTATCGGATGAAATACTTGTCAAGAAAGATGTTATATTAACTGCAATTATGGCTCCAAAATTAGGGGAGTCAGGAAAAATTGTGTTTTGCACCCCCTTTTTTGCCAAACATCTTTTTTTTAACAAATGAAAGATGACGCTGACTTATTTTTTTTTCTCTTCCCTTGTCGCTTTCAGAAGTCTATTGGATAATTACGTTCATACCGGTAGAGGACATTTTAGCGCATAAATCATGTTAATAGGGCATTTTAGCGAAAAAAATCATGGGTGACGTTTTAGCTCCAAAGTATAACCCAATTTAGCGCATGATGTTTAATCCATTTTAACAAAAAGTTAAATTATCAATGCCCATTTTAGCGCAAGATTTATAACCCATTTTAACGAAAATTTTAATTGTCAATGATTATTAGCGACATAAATTAATTAATAGTATATTAATAAATTTTAATAGAATCAAGACAGCACAATACAAAAAATATCATGTTCATTAACATGATCAAAATACAGCACTTAAAGTCTACTGAAAAGTTTAACTCAAATGTAACAAGTCCGTTTTAGCCTGGAATCTATATCCTAACCATTTGCTAACGGAGGTACATGTACGTAACGACCTCTTGATATACCCCTTGTGCATTTACTTCTCATTAAATATACATCTTTTTAATCCTGTTAAATAAAATAGTTCGTAAAGGATTATTACTATTGCAATAAACATGATAAATAAAAAAAAAATATATTTACCATCAATTTGTTTACAGTTATTATACAGTTCAAGTTATATAGTCTGTTTTACTTGGAATATTCCTGAAACGACCAGGGGCCGGCTTCACGAAGCTATCATAAGACCTGTCATAAGACATATCTTAGAACATGTCTTATGACCCTCTTATGACTATCCTATGACATATCTCAGACCTCGTCTCGAAGCTGTCTTAGGATGATCTTAGCAAAGATATCCTAAACATGTCGCAACTTCTTTAAATTTAAAAAAAATAAAGAATAAGTGTAATTTATATAAATAGTCTAATATGCATATGAACTTAAAAAACAAAATTGAGAAAAGGGAATAAAATTATAACATTTCTTTGTACAAGTGAGTTGAATTCAATATGTCCCTGTATCGGCTTAAAATAATAAGGGTAAAAGGATAAAATCGTGCACTCTTGATACCAATACATCGAATGTTCATTGTTGACAAATCATGATATAAATCCTTCAACCAATACAGATTTAGTTGTGAGCAGGACATGGAGAATAGATAATTGGATAAGAATTAGATAATTTGCAAAATCAATATAAAAACTGCGTATTATTTACATAAATAAACTTATGACTATCCTAAGACACCTCTCGTGTAGTCCTAACTTTATGACCAACTTTAAGAGATGTCCTAATTTAGGACCACTTTGTGAAACCCACTTAGGACTAAGATATGTCGTAAGACCATCCTAAAACATGTCTTAGTCCTAAGAAAGCTTTGTGAAACTGGCCCCAGGCTCTTTTTATTTCCAAATCATGATCACTGCTGCGAAAATTTGTTATAAGTTGTCTACTTTTAATTTAACCTGCTTCATTGAATAGAACTTACTATATGACTTAAAGAATACTTTTGAATATTATTCAAGTTATGTAAATTTTGAAATGTTATATGTTTGAATTTTTTAAAACATTATTCCTAATTTTCTTTCTCTAAAACCGGTTTATAATTAATCGTTTGAAAACACAAAAATATCTATGTTTTCATGCTTATTCTGCTATATCTAAATTTGATTCTTCGCTTATTTTAGGTGCAAGGGATACCATAGAAAACTTAAACGTTGGACGAAAGTGTGTAATTGCAGGATAAAAACACTACATGTACATAGTAAGAAATTATCAAATTTATTGGTGTATTAAAACGAAACATCAGAAAGGCTCGGTAAGCCTCGCGTTCTCTCCTGTTTCATAAAGTTAGTATAAATAATTCTTATATTTTCCGACAATGTACATATACTGTTTATACGAGTGGGGTATGGGGTATGAAAATGAAAATAAGACAGCAAACCCAATGACACGAACAACGAAAGACACATTGATGCCAACATACGGTTAAGAGGAGACTATACAATCAATTATAATTCCAGTTAATTTATATAAATTTAACACAGACTATCAAGTACCTGCAATCAAAACCAAAACTACACATTTACATGTACAAATGACAAAAGACAACTAATTGCGAGCTTTTAAACAGTTAACGGGATTGAACTAGCTTTTTAGACCTCAACAACACTAACATAATATTGACCAATGGACAAACAAATGTAGAAATATACAATATTCGGTCACTGTCAGAAAAATATCAACTTTTATGCATGAGGCTTAAAAATTATCGAAGGGCGAGGTTGACCAAGTTGTTCAACTGTTTCGTGCCGAATACAAACAAGTTGATATCTTACGAACCACAAATTTGGAAGAAAAATGACGTGATCACGTTGTTTATATCCGCCGTACAGTTTTTTTCCGGGCAATGCTGCTTATCCGATGCGAGGTTGATAAGCATTATACAATTATTGTCTTTTGATGAGGTTGATAAATATAGATTCTACCACTGTATCGAGTGTGATACGATATTTATCCACTCGAGACAGTTTTGAAAATTTTCAAATTTAAAGCGCGAGGCTTGCCCGAGCGTTTTAAATATTTTTAAAAAATTTATCTGTCGAGAGTGGATAAATATCGTATTACACGAGATTTTGAGGTGGAATCAGTTTCTCGAATGATTTTTATGCAGTATGCAGGCAAACTTATTCCTTCGTCTAAAAAAATGTGTTCTTTCTATTTGACGTCATCAGGCATGGTCGCCTTTTTTCATGACGTCACAATATGAAATTCTGAAGAAAGCAAGAAAATTTGACGTCATAATCGAATTTCGACAAATGAATAGCTGAGATCAAACGAACCACACGTTGATTAAATATAGATTCTACCATTGCATCGAGTGTGATACGATATTTATCCACTCGAGACAGTTAAATTTTCAAATTTAAAACGCAAGGCTCGCCGAGCGTTTTAAATATTTAAAATTTAACTGTCGAGAGTGGATAAATATCGTATTACACGAGATTTGGTGGTGGAATCTGTTTCTCTAATGATTTTAAAACAATATGCAGGCAAACGTTTTCTTCTTTTCAAATGATCTGCAAAAAGATGTGTTCTTTCTATGTGACGTCATCAGGCATGGTCGCCTTTTTTCATGCCGTCACAATAGGAAATTCCGAGGAAAGCATGAAAATTCGACGTCATAATCGAATTTTGACCAATGCAGAACTGAGATCAAACGAACCACACGTTGATTAAATAAAAATAATCAACATGTCGGGAAAAGGATAAATCGTGTAAGAATTAGAGAAATAAAAATAATCAACAGGTTAGGAAAACGATAAATAAGCTAAGAATTAGAGAAATCTGTGTATCAACTGAAATCAAAAGTCAACAACAGTTTTATTATATAACTTTTATCCTTCTCATATTATCTGCTTTTGCTTTTTCGTCAATATCCTGGTACAAAAATATTGAACGAAAAACGAATATGATATACATGACCCAACGACAACCACTAAATTACAGGCTCCTTCCTGATTTGGGACAGGCACACACAGAATGTGGCGGGGTTAAACTAGTTTGAAGGCGCCAACCCACCCCTAACATGGAACAGTGGTGTAACAGACATGACAGAACAACATTAGAAAGAATTATAAAAAATCTGTTGAAAAGGGCTTAACTCATCAGATTGATACAAAGCAGAAATACATTTAACAAAAACACAGACTGGACGGAACGTGGCAGGTTACTTATTCATCCCATAACAAAAAAAAAACAACTTAGTATACATCTCTGAGACTACTCGCAGTTACTGAAAGCCAGGTCAAAGTCAATGATAAACAAAATCATTATATTTTAGACACAAACGACTTTTGCTCTAAATTCATACACTTCGAATTGACTCAAACTCTTAAATTTGATGTATAACATAGTTTTAAAGGAGACGGTCTTTATAAAAGTGAACGGACGACTGACGCCGACGACGGTCGATGACAGAAGATGGACGCTAAGTGATAGGGGTAAGCTTACCTGCATGGGCCTTCGAAATGAACAATTTAACAGTTGACCGAAAAATGTTAAGCATTATAAGAAATTTTTAAGACCAAAAATTACTATATTTACATACCTAACTTGCTTTGGTTTGAAACAGATTATTTTTGTTTTTTCAGTCCATACTTGAACTTTCATTAATCGTTCATCAAGATGGAGAGCAACATTCAAAGCATTATTCTTTTAATAAATAAACATAATGCATGTACATCCACCAAACGTCCAGTGGCAGATTCAGGGGAGGGTGTACCCTAATTGTTAGAAAAAAATACATTTTTTTGCTTAAAATTGTAATTTGTTTACCATTTTGGACAATTAAACCTCTTTATTGGACCCTGATACACCCCTAATTTGGATATTCAACTACATGTATATCTTTACCAGTTAAATCTTTATTTATACGGCTTGTGATTTCATAGGAGTACACACACATTTTTAATTCATAGTATAGCTAAAAAAATAATCTGTAAGAAAGCAATGATTTACTTTGTTTTTAAAAAAGAATATAAATGTGTCCATCTGTTAAAACACAAATTTTCCAATAAATAAAAATGAAATAAAAATATTACCCGGTCTCCTTAAAGTTAAACGGTTGTTGCCTTCAAACGAATCGCTTTGTAAAAAAAAGTCACTCTCTCTTTCTCCGCACGTTAAAGAACGTTTCTTTTCCTTCAGAATAGGAATGAAATATTCGCCACTGTACGTTAGGAAAACTATACAAATCTAATCAATTTCCTTTGCAAACAGTTTAATAGAAACAAATGCCAATATGATTTGACTTATTGTATTCCGTATATCAAAACATGAAAAACACACGAATTGTTTTATTGTGATAACACTGTTACTTATACATACAAATGTATTTGGCACAATTTTTGTCTCTTTCCACAAAATAGCAGAATGCGAGACATAGGGGTGCAAAACAATTCGTATGAAGTTTTATATTTCAGTATAGGTAGAATCTCTGGATGCTTCATACCTTTTGCACATATATATGCATTATCATGACTAGGTTACGCAGTTTCATGTGTCCATTGTCCTTGCCCTAATTTTCGTAGTTCAGCGACTGCTTCAAAACTGTTTATTTTTTTGTCATATAAATATAGTAATAGGAAAACTATATTTTGTATGTCGGATCTGGATCAGTGGTCAAGGTTAAATTTTCGCAGTCATTTTTTAGATGCTATATGCTATTAGGTTTAATATATTTGATGTATATAAAACATGATTGTAAGGTGTATACTGTGTGGTAGGGTTATAGGTACCCTTGGCCGTTGGTATATGTACAGTTATGTTGTTTTCTTAAACAACGAATAGAGAACCAGGCCAAGGGCACCATATCCGGTGGTGATGATACACAGTGATCATACATCTCTGGTTTATATAATAAAAAAGATGTGGTATGATTGCCAATGAGACAACAGTCTCAACAAGAGACCAAATGACACAGAAATTAACAGCTACCCCTAACCTGGGAGTAAAACATAAGACCTATATCCGATGGTGATGATACACAGTGATGATTAGTCTCAATATTTTAACATTTTAAAAAACTTGCTTGAACAATTCCCGCGCAATTTTGTGCAATCGTGGTTAACATAAGTAATATATCGGGGCGTAAGTATATATTAAACTATTTTTTTCTTTATTTTATTTTCAAATACTAAATGCCTGTTTTATTCGCGATACGCTAACATTTTAAAAGATACATTAAATTCAGAATAGAAGACCGTTTTATCGAATAAAGCATAGACTCTTAACTATTAAACATTAAACCATTCACATTTTATTAAAATTCTTTAAGTATCATAATCTTAATTTAACGACAAAATTTACAATTATTTATCATTTTTAATGAGTATGCTATTATTGACCAAGGCTATGAATATGTCTGCGGAGTATAGAGAGAGATCGGATGCACCCCACTCCTAAATCCGCCCTCGAGCTCTAGTGACAGATCAAATAATTATAGAACTTGTTGTATTCATTTACATAGACGGACCCCGTATTATGGGTGTTATCTTTTTATTTTTTTTTTCTATTTTTAAGGGGTTTCAAAGTTTACAATTTTGGAAGATTTTTTTGTTGTCTTTTTTTTTGGGGGGGGGGGGGGGCAATGTATTTTAATAGGCATTTTCTTATATGTTAGTCAATGAAATGAAAGAATGAAAAGATTGGTGAATGAGCTCAATTTTAAGAGATATTTTTCTTCCACTGACAAGTGTTTAGAAAATTAATTTTGTGGAGTTGTCTCCTTCCCCTTTTTTATTTTTACATCGTACGTCTCGAAATTCCGATGAAGCATGAATATCAAGTTTAAAATATGTCGGTGCATGCAGTGTTTTGGTCCTTACTGGGCAATTATTTAGGCGAAAAGTCATCTTATTCCCATAACAGCCTTGATTAAGATTACAGAAATATGTCAAATTTATAGAATATTCAAAATGAAGGATCCCTCAAACAGGTCTTTATAGATATGATTCGTCAATTGTACGTGCCTTTCGTCAAATTGTAAGAAAGCTCTAGTAGTATTTGTATGTAAACCTTCATTCTGTGTAGGACTTGCATCTATACACAAATCCAGGCATAATCGAGATATTGGTTTTCACGATAATATATGAAATTGTAAACGATTTACCTACAACGGATGCCGACGGACACCAGCACCAAGTTATCGCAAACGTTTAATGTTTACTTGACCTTACAATCCATTTGAGCTGAAAGAAAATATATAAATATACTTTGACTTGAGCTTGTCCAAAGTTTTAAGAGTAACATATGGTGAAGTAGGGATCAAAGTGACCACGGTGACCTGATTAATCATAAGGATGTTAACTGACAAACATTCCTCTGCGGTCAATAAAATCAGCTGGAATTAATTTGTATATAAACGTTTATTATTCCGTGTAACTAGACCCTCCGCTCCCCTTCTTGAAATTTTCCTGACTTACTTTATAAAATTAATACATAGTACCTTCCATTATTTAGTCTGAATTTTATAAAGCTCATGTATTGGCGCTCTATAACAAGGCGATCATCGTGAAAAATAAATAATCAAAGAATAATTTTATATGGGTAAATAAGAAAAGAAAATACATTCCAGAGTATTTGCCAGGGTTTGCAATTAAATTGAGGCGTGAGTAGGTATATAAAATAAGTATGAATCCTAAGCCGGGGTTGCTCACTATTTTGCAGACAAATTTGTTCTTGAACTTTATATCAAATAAAACTTACAGTTAAACACGTTGAAGTAAAACAATAATTTAAATTAAACAAGCACTATACACAAAAATTAAAATTAAAATTCTTCATTCATTTGAGTTTAGTATACACATGAAATACTCATTCAATATGATATATTTATTAAAGTCACATGGAAATTATTGTTCTTTTCCTAAAAATTTAACACTTCACTGTGGATGTAAGCTCTAACATTGGTGGCCTTCGGCTTTTATCTGCTCTTTGGTCGGGTTGTTGTCTCTTTGACACATTCCCTATTTCCATTCTGAATTTTATGTATGTGAAAAAAAAAGATAAGTAAAATAATTAAAGATGGGAAATTATATCCAATATTGTATTTTATTTGAAGGTTCATAACTACCCGGTATGAGGAGCAACTAGAAGTTGGAATCCACAAGAACAGAAGGCGATACACCATTGGAAAGACAATTCTATAGTTAGCGTGTCGAAAAAAAGTTAGAAAAGTTGTTAAACCCGAGCGGGTATATAACGCTGGATTTCACAACATGCAAATAAATATGTTTAAACAGCACAAAACTTGCACAGAGGAGTACACTGCAACCAACTTGTCCTGGGATCCGTCCATAGCATTTGTTACATATGTTACATATTACTCGGCTTACTTTATTTATGAATGAGTTGATGTAATGTCTAGAGCGGTTTTCAGATCAGCAAGGCAGTCATTTTTCTTTGATAATTCTTTAAATTATTTATTCCCATTGAATATGTAATGTGTAATCATTCATTTATACGTCTTTTATTCAAAGAAATGATTTTTATTTTTGTACGGGGCTTCTTATTTTTCAAGTATACGAAGCAAGCATTTTTCTCACATGACATGCCATGATATGATTATGCTTTTTTAATATTCTTTTTTTCACTTAGTGTTTGATCCAGTTAACATATACTAATATATTTATATAAGAAAATACAATAAAAAACTGTGAGTTTAGGAATATTCTGATGTATCCAATAAAGCTTCGCCTTTTATTTAAACAAATTACCTTAATGCAACGTTTTAAGAAGAATAAAGTTTAAACACAATTGTATCAGATTTATTCACCATGCACGGTAAGGTATTTCAGAGCACACTGAGTTATATATGTGCTAAAGCCTTTTATTTTTTGAAAAATGCTTGTCTCATGGAATTAAATGTGCCCCGTCTTTCAAACAAAAGGTACTCTTAACAGAATTCTGATAAGTCTGTCGCATCTAATAGCAATTTAATCATGATATAGCTTAACAGAATTCTGATAAGACTATAGCATCCAATACCAATGTAATTCTTTACAGAATTCTGATAAGACGGTCGCATCTAATACCAATGTAATTCTTAACAAAATTCTGATAAAACTCTAGCATCTTATAACAATTCAATTTTCATTAGAAATTTAACAAGACTAGCATTCAATTCCAATGCAATTCTTAACAGAATTCTGATAAGACGGTCGCATCAAATACCAATGTAATTCTTAACAGAATTCTGATAAGACTATAGCATCCAAAACCAATGTAATTCTTAACAGAATTCTGATAAGACGGTCGCATCAAATACCAAATTGAATGTAATTCTTAACAGAATTCTGATAGACTATAGCATCCAATACCAATGTAATTCTCTAAAGAATTCTGATAAGACGGTCGCATTTAATATTAATGTAATTCTTAACAGAATTCTGACAAGACGATCGCATCAAATACCAATGTAGTTCTTAACAGAATTCTGATAAGACGGTCGCATTTAGTATTAATTTATTTTTTCACAGAATTCTGATAAATATGTCACCTATCATACAAATGGAACTCTTATAAAGATCTCTGATACTCTGCTAATGATCAGTGTTTTTAATATTCAGAATGTTTACTGAAAAAAAATATGTTTCTCTCCAGCAATATCTGATCTTAACAGATTTCTCATAAGTCTTTTATGATAAAGCTTCGATAGTTTAACTTTAGTCAAAAATCAAGGGGTCTTAACAAAATTTGAAAAAAAAAATTGCAGCTTATCAGAAGTGGTGAACATGCTAAACTGATATTTTGTTGGTGCAATAGGTCTGAAGAGTACAGTGAACAGCAATATGGCAATTTGTCTTTGAAAATCAAGGTTCCTATAGTGACTAGTTAGAAAATGTCTCTTTTTTTAACTTACCAGATCCAGAATTTGATCATTTGGAAATAATCAAACAAAAATGGAAGCTGTTCAATCCTAAACTATAAAAAGTACAAAAATCCAATTGTAGTCAATAATTTCCATTAAAATGAAGAAATGATTGATTTCTTGTTCAACAAAAACAAAAGTTAATGCATATTTGTCCTTCAATTATTCACATTTTGTACAAAATTACTTATCTAAAGGCATTTATAAGGACTTATTGCAATTGACATTGCATTGTTGCCAATATGAGAAGAAATATTTGCATTTTAAGCAACGCATATACACATTTAGTATCTTTTCCCTAAAATTCAGCATATTTTATGAAAAACAACCAATCCTTATGTAAAAAAAGTACTGAAATCTTATGGCGGTTTACAATTTGTATTAAAATAAAGCAATAACTGCATTCTTATTCCACAAAAAACAAAACTTTAAGTATTTTAATTCTGATTGTATCTAAAATAAAAAAAAAAAGACTTTATCATGAGGCCCTTAAAATAACTAATCACAAATAAAATAGCATCATTTTTTATCAAAAGAAGAATAATTCTGGTAATTTGAAACAATGCGAACAAAATTTAAGTATATTTTCTCTGATAATCTTTTTTTTTATGAAAAACAACCAATCCTAAACTATAAAAAGTACAAAAATCCAATGGCGGTCAATAATTTCCATGAAAATAAAGAAATGATTGCATTCTTGTTCAACAAAAACAAAAGTTTATGCTTATTCATCCTTCATTTATTCACATTTTATACAAAATTACTTATTAAAAGGCATTTATAACGACTGCTTGCAATTGATGTTGCATTATTTCAAAAATGAGAAGAAATATTTGCATTTAAGGCTATGCGTACAAACATTTAGTATCTTTTCCCTAAAATTCAGCATATTTTGTCCATTATCAAGAGGCAAAATCAAAAGCACAAACACATCAATCGAAATGAAAACATATTCCTGACTTGGTACAGGTATGAAAATTTCATAACGATTCTCAATTCAAAATGGCTAAGTAGAGCTGTAAATCTGTCATCACGTGCTTACATGTATATAGGGGCATATAATACTACTTAACATTATTATTTATCATAAATTAAAACAGACTTATAATTAGATTGGCAAATTTATTTTAAAATGTTGTGTTTTCTAAGTGATGTGGCTTATACACTTATTTCCAATCCAACACAATTTAATGCGATTTCTTATCATAATATCTTACAAATATTGTCAGTCCGTTGTTGTTAATGTCTTATGGTACATATAGCTTATACAATATCTAATATATACTGTTTGACGTGAACTTGACTGATCGGTGAATGATCGGTGACGGATGTTTGACTGATCGATGACTGATCGGTGATCGATGACCCATAGAATCCGTCAGATACGTCAAATAGGCTATGTGAGAGTTACCGTGACAACAGTCAGCGATCGATCAGTAAATTAATTGTATGGACGGATCGGACGGATACGTATATAAATAAAATTCTTACGAAAAACGAATCCCACAGTATTTACAGTCGATAAACGTGGACCTCTACGAAGACACCTTTACTTGTTTTTAAATTATGTACCACTAAAAAGCGATTAAATGTTATCATTTAAGATAAGTACTCTATTAGTTGTCGTTAGATGATGGAAATAAAAATAGTAGAACAGTAAAGATACATACAGCTTTGTTTGGATTAATTAATTTAGAGTGTTGTTTTAATTTGTGTTCTAGATTACCAATATTTCTTCTTCTGATAACATATAATGCAATGTTACTTCTGATTCTAATTTAAGGATAAATATACATACACTTTTGTTTTTATTAAATAAGAATTCAATAATTTCTCTTTTTTAATAGAAATTATTGGAATGCCTATGGTTTTTTGTACTTTTTATTGTTCAGGATTGGTTGTTTTTTATAAAATCAAAATAATATCTGAGAAAATATACTAAAATGTTGTTTGCATCGTTTAAAATTACCAATTTTATTTCTTTTGATAAAAAATAATGCAATGTTATTTGTATCTAGTTATTTCAAAGTTCTCCAATAAGATTTTTTTTTGTAAGAATTTTGATAATGTAAGGAGAATTTTACTTAAACTTTTGTTTTGTGTTGAATACAAATTAAATAATTTCTTTATTTTGATAGAAATTATGACCCGTCATTTGATTTTGGTACATTTTGTACATCAGGATTGGTTGTTTTTCATAAAATATGCTGAATTTCAGGGAAAAGATACTAAATTTTTGTTCGCGTTGCTTAAATATGCAAATATTTCTTCTTTTATATCAGAAATAATGAAACTTCGATTGGAATCAGTCATTATAAATGCCTTTAGATAAGTAATTTTGTATAAAATGTGAATCATTGAAGGATAAATATGCATAAACTTTTGTTTTTGTTAGATGAGAATGCAATAATTTCTTTATTTTGATAGAAATTATGAACCGTCATTTGATTTTGGTTCTTTTTGTACATCAGGATTGTTTTTTTTTTCATAAAATATGCTGAATTTCAGGGAAAAGATACTAAATTTGTGTTCGTGTTGCTTAAAAATGTAAATATTTCTTCTTTTATATCAGAAATAATTCAACGTCAATTGCAATCAGTCATAAGTAATGCATTCAGATAAGTACTTTTGTATAAGATATGAATAATTTAAGGATAAATATACATACACTATTGGTTTTATTAAATAAGAATTCAATAATTTCTCTTTTTTAATGGAAATTATTGGAACGCCTATGGTTTTTTGTACTTTTTATGGTTCAGGATTGGTTGTTTTTTATAAAATCAAAATAATATCTGAGAAAATATACTTAAATGTTGTTTGCATTGATTAAAATAACCAATTTTTCTTTTCTTCTCTTGATAAAAAAATATGCAATGTTATTTGTAACTAGTTATTTTAGAGTCCTCCAATAAGATTTTGTTTTTATGTGAGAATTTTGATAATGTAAGGAGAATAATACTTAAACTTTTGTTTTGTGTTGAATACGAATGAAATAATTTCTTATTTTGACAGAAATTATGAACTTTCATTTGATTTAGGTACTTTTTGTACATCATGATTGGTTGTTTTTCATAAAATATGCTGAGTTTCAAGGAATAGATACTAAATTTTTGTTCGCTTTGCTTAAAAATGAAATTATTTCTTCTTTTATATCAGAAAAAATGCAAAGTCAATTGCAATCAGTCATTATAAATGCCTTTAGATAAGTAATTTTGTATAAAATGTGAATCATTGAAGGATAAATATGCATAAACTTTTGTTTTTGTTAGATAAGAATGCAATATTTCTTTATTTTGATAGAAATTATGAACAGTCATTTGATTTTGGTTCTTTTTGTACATCAGGATTGTTTTTTTTTCATAAAATATGCTGAATTTCAGGGAAAAGATACTAAATTTTTGTTCATATTGCTTAAATATGCAAATATTTCTTCTTTTATATCAGAAATAATTCAACGTCAATTGCAATCAGTCATAAATAATGCATTCAGATAAGTACTTTTATATAAGATATGAATAATTGAAGGATAAATATGCAAAAACTTTTGTTTTTGTTAGATAAGAAAGCAATAATTTCGTAATTTTGATAGAAATTATGAACCATCATTTGATTTTGGTTCTTTTTGTACATCAAAATTGTTTGTTTTTCATAAAATATTCTGAATTTCAGGGAAAAGATACTAAATTTTTGTTCCTTTTGCTTGAAAATGTAAATATGTCTTCTTTTGTATCAGAAATAATTCAACGTCAATTGCAATCAGTCATAAGTAATGCATTCAGATAAGTACTTTTATATAAGATGTGAATAATTGAAGGATAAATATGCATAAACTTTTGTTTTTGTTAGATAAGAATGCAATAATTTCTTTATTTTGAAAGAAATTATGAACTGTCATTTGATTTTGGTTCTTTTTGTACATCAGGATTGGTTTTTTTTTCTTCATAAAATATGCTTAATTTCAGGGAAAAGATACTAAATTTGTGTTCGTGTTGCTTAAAAATGCAAATATTTCTTCTTTTATTTCAGAAGTAATTCAACGTCAATTACAATCAGTCATAAGTAATGCATTCAGATAAGTACTTTTGTATAAGATATGAATAATTTAAGGATAAATATACATACACTATTGATTTTATTAAATAAGAATTCAATAATTTCTCTTTTTTAATGGAAATTATTGGAACGCCTATGGTTTTTTTGTACTTTTTATGGTTCAGGATTGGTTGTTTTTTATAAAATCAAAATAATATCTGAGAAAATATACTTAAATGTTGTTTGCATTGATTAAAATTACCAATTTTTCTTTTCTTCTCTTGATAAAAAAATATGCAATGTTATTTGTAACTAGTTATTCTAGAGTCCTCCAATAAGATTTTGTTTTTATGTGAGAATTTTGATAATGTAAGGAGAATAATACTTAAACTTTTGTTTTGTGTTGAATACGAATGAAATAATTTCTTTATTTTGACAGAAATTATGAACCGTCATTTGATTTAGGTACTTTTTGTACATCATGATTGGTTGTTTTTCATAAAATATGCTGAGTTTCAAGGAATAGATACTAAATTTTTGTTCGCTTTGCTTAAAAATGCAAATATTTTTTCTTTTATATCAGAAAAAATGCAACGTCAATTGCAATCAGTCATTATAAATGCCTTTAGATAAGTAATTTTGTATAAAATGTGAATCATTGAAGGATAAATATGCATAAACTTTTGTTTTTGTTAGATAAGAATGCAATAATTTCTTTATTTTGATAGAAATTATGAACCGTCATTTGATTTTGGTTCTTTTTGTACATCAGGATTGTTTTTTTTTCACAAAATATGCTGAATTTCAGGGAAAAGATACTAAATTTTTGTTCATATTGCTTAAATATGCAAATATTTCTTCTTTTATATCAGAAATAATTCAAAGTCAATTGCAATCAGTCATAAATAATGCATTCAGATAAGTACTTTTATATAAGATATGAATAATTGAAGGATAAATATGCATAAACTTTTGTTTTTGTTAGATAAGAATGCAATAATTTCTTAATTTTGATAGAAATTTTGAACCATCATTTGATTTTGGTTCTTTTTGTACATCAGGATTGGTTGTTTTTCATAAAATATTCTGAATTTCAGGGAAAAGATACTAAATTTTTGTTCCTGTTGCTTGAAAATGTAAATATGTCTTCTTTTGTATCAGAAATAATTCAACATCAATTGCAATCAGTCATAATTAATGCATTTAGATAAGTACTTTTGTATAAGATATGAATAATTTACTGATAAATATACATAAACTTTTGTTTTTGTTTGATAAAAATTCAAAATTCCTCTTTTTCAATTTAAATTACTGACTGCCTACGGCTTTTTGTACATTTTATGGTTTAGGATTGGCTGTTTTTTATAAAATCAAAATAATATCTGAGAAAATATACTAAAATGTTGTTCGCATTGATTAAAATTACCAATTTTTTTTCTTTTGTTAAAAAATAATGCAAGGTTATTTGTAACTTGTTATTTCAAAGTCCTCCAATAAGATTTTTTTGTAAGAATTTTGATAATGTAAGGAGAATAATACTTAAACTTTTGTTTTGTGTTGAATTCGAATGCAATAATTTCTTTATACTGATAAAAATAATGAACCGTCATTTGATTTCCGTAGATTTTGTACATCAGGATTGGTTATGTTTCATAAAATGTGCTGAATTTCAGGGAAAAGATACTAAATTTTTGTTCGCATTGCTTAAATATGCAAATATTTCTTCTTTAATATCAGAAATAATGCAACTTCAATTGGAATCAGTCATTATAAATGCCTTTAGATAAGTAATTTTGTATAAAATGTGAATCATTGAAGGATGAATATGCATAAACTTTTGTTTTTGTTAGATAAGAATGCAATAATTTCTTTATTTTGATAGAAATTATGAACCGTCATTTGATTTTGGTTCTTTTTGTACATCAGGATTGGTTTTTTTTCATAAAATATGCTGAATTTCAGGGAAAAGATACTAAATTTGTGTTCGTGTTGCTTAAAAATGCAAATATTTCTTCTTTTATATCAGAAATAATTCAACGTCAATTGCAATCAGTCATAAGTAATGCATTCAAATAAGTACTTTTATATAAGATATGAATAATTCAAGGATAAATATGCATAAACTTTTTTTTTTTGAATAAAGAATTCAATAATTTCTCTTTTTTTCAAGGAAATTATTGAACGCCTATGGCTTTTTGTACTTTTTATGGTTCAGGATTTGTTGTATTTCATAAAATATGTTGAATTTAAGGGAAAAGATTCTAAATGTAATGTTCGCATTGCTTAAAAATACAAATATTTCAACTTTTATATCAGAAATAATGCAACGTCAATTGCTATCAGTCATTATAAATGCCTTTATATAAGTGTTTTTTAATAAAATGTGAATAATTGAAGGATCAATATGCATAAACTTTTGTTTTTGTTGAACAAGAATGCAATAATTTCTTTATTTGAATGGAAATTAGTAACTGCAGAGACATATAAAAAAATTGTATTATATGTCTCTGGTAACTGTCATTAGATGTTTGTACTTTTCATAGTTTAGTATTGTTTGTTTTTCATAAAAGTAAAAGAAGATCATAGAAAATATCCTTAAATGTTGTTTGCATTGTTTAAAATTACCAATTTCTCTTGTTTTGTTACTTTTGTTTTTGTTAAAATAGAATGCAATAATTCCTTTATTTGAATAGAAATTATTGACCGTCATTGGATTTTTGTACTTTTTATAGCTTAGGATTGATTATTTTTTATTATGTTAAAAGACTATCAGAAAAAATATACTATTATGTTGTTCTCGTTGTTTAAAATTACCAATACTTTTTATTTTTAACAGAATTTGCAGCATTTTTATTTTTATTTGTGATTTGTTATTTTAATGGCCTCGAGATAAGTTTGTTTAAAGAATTTTAAGATTATAAGGATAAAATACTTTAAAATAATTAAAAATAATACATCGGAATTTTCAATAAATGATCATTTCATGTTATTTTCAAGAGCATTTTCGGAAAATAATAAAATCACTGAAAATCGCGATCAACACCGTTTTAGAAATGTCCGGGTTTGAAAAAATATAACCTAAATTAAAACGAAAATGGCCATTCTTTAATAGTAATATTTAAATTTAGTTTTATATGCATATTTCTTTCCTTTTTCAATTCTTAAAACTGTGCTAAAAAATTAATAAAAAAAGATGTTGATCATTTGTACTTGAATGTTTCGTATTTTCCATGTCGCCATTTTAATTAAATGAAACGAAACTAAGATTTCGTAATTTGTATTAGTTTATCATGTGACGTAGTAGAGTTCAATCCGTCAGAAAGGTCGATCGGTCCTATCCGTCCGATCAGTCAAATACTTTTACTATAAGTCCGACGGATTGGTGACGTGAGTTTGACGCGAACTTGACTGATCGGTGACTGATCGATGACCGCTGATTGATCGCTAAAACAGTAACGCCTAAGGTTGCAAGTACTGTAACGAAGTCAGATGAACTTGAAAACTTATATGCTAGTTGAAAACAAAAGTGTAAAAATAAATATATTGATATTTTAACTTAAATTCAGTATAAAAAGAATATACATTAATTCAATACATGTCATGATAATCATAGTTCATATCTTAAGAAGCTGTAGCTGAAACATAAAATGAAGGTACATTTCATTCAAAGAAACATTATGTGACCTACTGGTCTAACAAATTAATAGTCAGTATTAGCCGGTCTACATCGATTGCTTGCTTTCCCGATGAAAGTCAATGGTTCTTTGTCAGTACGCTGTTTTCCTCCACCTATACAAACTAGTGCCATGATGAAGCCAATAGTGGTTAAAATCGTGGAAAACACAAACAAGTTATACACAAATCAGTTCATACAAAGTGTTGCGTTATGTATATTTAGGGTCATAAAGATACCTTACCAAACCAGATGGTATTACAAACAAAGAAAAAGACAGAATAAGAGAACAGTGACAATGAATAAGAATGTTGTGTTCTGTTATTCATATTGGGAACACAAACGAAGTAATTTGTAAAGATATGAAACAGTTTACTGGCAGGAAAAAATAATAAAATAGTTCAAATCAAATAAACCAAAGTGTGTATGTTTCAAAATAAGATGTCTTTTGGAAAAAACTGAAAACAACATGTTATAAATTCTAATAATAATAATAATAATAGCTTAATGAGAAACGCTCAAAGCTGACTATGTGAAAGCCAATGATGTATAAGAACCGAAACAGTTGACGAGCCAAATGACAAAAAAGGACCTAAAATTTGCCAAATCCATATAAGTTCAACTTTGCCTGGGGTGTTGAAACCTTAGTTTTTTTTTTATATTTAAACATTTATAAACATTTATAGACAGATAATTTAAAAAAAGTTTTTTATCAATCATGGCAGTACTAAAAAGCTGACTCCTGCGCGGATGATACCCTCGGGGACTGAAAAGCCACCAGCAGAGGTATCGACTTAGCGCTTTTAAATATGAAAGCAACATGTAAAACATTCAATGCGTCTGACGGAATTGAAACTTCACATTTTTTTTGTTTTGTTTTCAAAACATATGTCGTTGTAATGTCTTTTTTATATCACAGTGGCTAGCAATGCATTTTGAATAATGAAATATGCTAGTAAAATTTAAACGACCATAATCATGATAAATATCTCCTATTTACAAAATGATTCCTACATTAGTTTGATTTTAATATTTTAATATTGTTTCAGTACGTGTATATCTAGACGTAGAATGGAATGATTTAACACTTTTTTTTCTTACAATTATTAAACAAGCATTTCATTACAGGTTTTCTTCGTGTTCTTGTTACCTACAATGAGAAAATACACCAATTAAAATGTTAGTAAAAAAATCCCAGGTATCGACATTTATAATGTAAACTAAGGAAGGCATGCATGCTTTAGTTAAGGTTCACTTGTATGTGTGACACAATAATTTGTTTTTTCGGCACTGTAGTTGATGTTTTTTTTTCAGTTTAAACCCTAAGTTGTGTTTACTGATTGTAGTTTGCCGATGACAATTTACGTGTGTATAGTTTTTGTTTTGTTTTGCATATGTTACTAAAACATTTGAAAACAAAACAAGTTCAAATAACGCAATATAGGTAGGCCCTATCTTTTCAATCTGATTGTGTATTATATGTCAAAATTCAGACGTTATAATATATAGTGTATATTCTACAACGAATTTGATTTAAAAGCACATATATCGCCTAATGCTCACATAGTAATCATCTAATAGATTCAAGGAAGAACACACGTGGTTAACCCCTTGACTGTAAACAAAAACAAATATATTGTTCAAGGTCTCTCTAATTAAATGTGTAGCTGACTGTGTACGTACTATCCAGTTTAAAGTTACCCATCAAACGGTGTACTTTTACATGAGGTTTCATAGAAAAATATATCCTGGATTGGGAATTTCATACAAACTACTATTTTTTGCAAAGAAAATAAACAAGGGTTGCTCGGCATTTGTAAAACAATTGTATTCCTCGAACGTCTTAGTGTTAAGGCTAACATATGCCCAGCAAAATGTGTTGCTCTTAGAATATCTGATTGACGATGTACGTACACCGGTAATAGACAGGAGAAATAATAAATGTCATCAAACATACATAAGACAATACAAACTTACATTTCAAATACGTAATATCCTCATTTACCAATTCGTCCATATCCACTGCCAACATCACTACCTCCTTTAATGACACCAACAGAACCTGTGACAACACCACCAATTGGACCTCCAATACTACCAATAGGACCAAGAAGTCCCCTAGCACCTCCTAAAATACCACTCACACCACCGACAACACCTCCACCACCAATAATACCAGCGCCTCCAAGTGAAGCACCGTAATTTTGGTTGGTTACCCACCATGGCAATACAGAACAACAAGTATCCAAACTAACAGGAAGGAGAGGTGCCAAGTTACATTTTTTGTTGAGTTTTATCTGTCCTGGAGCACATTTTAAACTACATGTGCACCATGGTTGACCTCTACCAACAAGTCCTGTAAAATAAATCAAATACAAGATATGTTGCTGTCATGCATATTACATCATATAATTGGTTGATGAAATACACGTTGATTTTGTTCGAAGCAATTTTCGGCATTCCCCTATGTTGCAATACAATCAAATGTTAATAGTGCTATGACCAGAAAAGGACTGTAACAGATAGACAAATGTGTCTATGGCCAATTTTGTTTAATGGAGTCTGACCCGTAGATTCTAAATATGTTCTTATGTTATCAACGGAGAATATAACTTGAGCGGATTATATCGCGGGGACTAACAGTCCTCCAGGTTCTGACACTAACTGGTAAATTAAATATGCACTTGATGAATATCGAGTGTCTATGGCTTGTTTGTGAATTTACCTTCAACTGGAACGTTCGTCTTCGTATTAGGCACATACTCATTATAATGTTGGTATATTATAGTAAAAAAGAGACATATTATGTAAGAACACAAATTAATGACAAGATGAGAGATAAGTACTGTAAATAAATCAATAACAATATGTGTTGTGTATTATGTTAATTACATCGTATACTTGGTTGATGAAATAACACTCGATGAAATTGTGTTCGTCTTAAAGCGATTTTAGGGATTTATATTGCAATGTTAGGTGTTCCTTTACCAAAAGGGATTTAGACAGATAGCTAAAGGAGTAAGTTCTATGAGGCCCTACATTAGCCCCTATTTCTTGCTAAAAATGGATCTTATTTTAGGCTATTTTTTTGATTTAGAATTATAAGAAGATGTGGTATGAGTGCCAATGAGACAACTCTCCATCCAAGTAACAATTTGTAAAAGTAAACCATGATACGTCAAAATACGGTCTTTAGCACGGAGCCTTGACTCACACCGAACAGCAAGCTATAAAAGTCCCCAAAAATGACTAGTGTAAAAGCATTCAAACGGGAAAACCAACGGTCTAATCTTTATAAAAAACAAGAACACTTATGAACCACATCAACAAACGGCAACTGCTGAACATCAGATACCTGGCTTAGGACAGGTGCAAACAAATGCAGCGGGTTTAAACGTTTTATAAGGTACAAACCTTCACCCTTATCTGAAACAAAAGTGTAACATCACAACATAGAGGGACACACTATAAAATATCAATTGAAATGGCTTAGCTCAATCAAAATAGATATTAACACAAGTGAACCTACACTGAACGAATATATTAAATCTATGATACAATGTAAATACAAAATCGATAAAAAAAGGGGTGAATAAATAAATGCAACAGTAGAATACCGCTGTGAGATGTTAAACAATTTCAAAAAAACAACAACAACCTTGAACAAAAAGCCGCCAAATTCAATAATATACACCGGTAAATGAAAATAATTTTGTTGTAGGTATACAGTTTAAATGGAAAACGGAAATATTTATAGCTAATATAATA
Organism: Mytilus californianus; assembly: GCF_021869535.1. NCBI lineage: Eukaryota > Metazoa > Mollusca > Bivalvia > Mytilida > Mytilidae > Mytilus > Mytilus californianus. The sequence continues at coordinate 2,932,355 of NW_026262669.1, read as the reverse complement.
TCTATATAGAAAATAAGACTTTTGTTGAAAATTCACGTACTTCCATTTTTTCATGACGTAAATAATAGCACTCAATTTGATTTTCAACGAAAATTCAATGAACAGGGGAACATTTACATTTATTTCTTGAACAGGAAGTATGAAGTGCATGCGTCGACAAAAAAAATACCTTTTCCAATAATGCTTGTTATAACAATTTTTTTTATGTATTGGCCTTTTTAAGATGTAAAAATCAACACTTTAGAATTAAACTTTCTTACATGCTTTTAGTCAACTTAAAACAGTTGTTCTCCTAAAACATTGATCATAATAATGCGGCCAAGTATGACCCCTGTCAAACTTTATTTTGTTCGATGGAGTTTGAACCATATTTTTTTATAAAATCCTTATTTCATGAAAAGGGAAAATGACGATGACCTGATGATGCAAAAAAGGGACTAACAGTTCATCAGGTGTTATGCCTTCCTAGTAATTTAAATGAGCACTAGTTGAATTGCGTGTGATCAGTGCGTTTGATTGTAATTTTGTTTTCACCGGGACGTCTGTTTTCGCATAGTGTACACATTTATTAGAAATGCATCGGGTTTTTTTTGGTTAAAATTTCATTAAAGATGATGTGTTTTGAAAAAAAATATATATACAATGTAAGAACACAGATCAATAAAACAAAATGAAAATTATTGTTATATATTCTCTTTGTGTAGCTTTTGGTGAACGAGTTCTTGCCAAGTCTTAGTTCATAATATAAATGATCAATTTAAAAATACCTGTATTTAATCCTCCGATCACTCCACCTAATCCACTCAATCCACCTAATGCACCTAATCCACCATTGTTTATCAGAAGTCCACTACCACTTACAATTCCGACAGACCCACCAATAACCCCACCGCCTCCAATAAGTGCTCCACCATTGACAACTCCACTACTACCAAGTCCTCCTAACAATGGACCTACTTTGCCATACGCCGAAATGGATCCGACAAGTGATACTAAAAGTATAGTCAACATTGACATGGTTGTACTTGATATGTAGAATATGTGAAGCAATAACGGAATTAAATGTCCTTTTATACTACTTTTATCGTAGGCACGTAATACATTGCATTCAAAAACTAGTGGTTTGATATATTATGAAAAAGGAGAGTTTTTAAATTGTGGTTAAAAAGTGTTTAGTTCAGACATATGTTAATTAAGCAGGGTATTTGTTTGTAGACACAGTCCGATACAGAGCATGCAACTATCGCCAAAGTTACAGATGACTATAATAGGTCAAATAATAAAAAAAATTGTTATGCTGATGTAATCTATTTTAAACGGAGATAAGTTCAAACCTGCCATTTTTCACTCCTGCATCATGTTATATTTGTTTAAAGAAAGAAGAACTGTTTTTGTTATTATAAAGTATATAACTGTAAACCAACAAATTGATACAGAAATAGCATATCGTTTAGATTTTTATATGGGATCTTATTTAGAAGAATGAAGAAATTAAAGCGCAGAAAATACATCGTCTTGACTAAAAAGCAAATATTATACAATAAACCAGTGTTGTATACTGTAAAGGATATATGAATTACTAAGGAATTAATTATAAAATGCCAATTCTGCCATTTACCAATTCCATACATAATAAAACAAAAATGACCCTAAAAACTGATTTTATGCTAATGCAAAATATTTGTCCGATCAAATTACAACGAGTGCTCTACAATTAAATGAACAAGAATTCGGCATTCCTAAAGTGATGCATGGCACTTGATTGTCCATCGTTTGGTATTGATCTGATCTCTGAAATTTCGTTTTTATTAAACACAATGTTGGACTAGAGCGCTTTATAATTTTACAGAAGTTGAGATATAAGTATATCAGTCAATATTCTACTCTATATGTCCCCCATCCGTTATTTATGCATTACTTTAACAAGTCATAAATTATTACGAATGGTGCAATTGATATAATAGGAAATAGATAAGCCACCTAGATTGTTTATACTATATCCACGTTAAATCTGTAGATGGTTTAGAATTCTTGTGATTATAAGCTAAGTGCGGTATCTTTATTCATTGCACTATACATTTAGAATAAGAACACGTTGACATATTATGTTTCGGCTATCATAGAAAATTTGAAGCAAAATACTCAGGAGAAATAATCAAACTGTCAAAAAAAAGCAAGAACATATCTAATAGTAGATACATTAGTTTTTACTGTTTCTGTTTTTTGTTTTTGACTACATCAGCAAACTGTGCGTTGCCATGATACATATTCGTGATAACGATACGTTCTGTACTACAGTGTACAAAAACATTCTCATTTAATGTCTAAGGTTAGTAAGAGTTAATCATATTTATAATACATTGTCATCATATATCAATCTCGAAGTAAACGTTTAGGATTGTATGTCAACCCACGACAGCGTTAGCTTATGAAAGGTAAAATTTAGAAACGCAGAACAATCACTGACTACTATTTTAGGGCCATTTTTGTCAAAAATCTATTTTCCTCAGTACTTTTCATACTGAGTTTTCCAAAGTTTTGCTTTAAGTGTTCTTGATGAAGGTCACTTAAGAAAAACGCTTCAAATGCATACCATTTTTAAACTGATACTTTCATTTTTGATGAGTTTATACATTATACTTGACATTTTCAAAATAAAAACCCTTAACATATTAGGTTCTCCGCCATTATGAGAGTGGGGTGTTGAAATTTCATTGTTAATGTTAAAAAAGTGTACAACTTTTCTACGTTCTCATATAAGAAAATTTTAAAGAAACTAATGTTCCAACTTCCTCAGGCAAATTTGACATAAGATAGACATAATTATAGTTTTTGTAAATTGTTTTGTTATAAACTATGACTTTAGTTTCATATTTTTCCGCACAGCCCTATATTTTGACCTTTGAAAAAATAGTGCATCTAAATGTTACATTCTAGGATATATTTTTGTTACGAAACTTCAAACTGCATTGTAAAAGTGGCACAGTTTAAGCCGTAAACAGATTTCCTATGGGAAATTGCACTGTCTTTATTTACAGAAGTGCAATATAAAAATAACTAAAATGTACATAGATATACTATGTACTTTTATACATTGTGACTTGGATGGAGAGTTGTCTCATTGGCACCTATACCACATCGTCTTATCTATATAGATATATTAAGAGGTATAAACAGCTTACCGAGTCAGCAGGTCAATTTGTTAACTAGATTAGACAACTAAGATCTGTACACAACTTCAGGTATTATAATAACTCTTAAAATTTAAAACCGAAAGATAGTCAACACCTTCTTCGTGTTCTTAATCAAAATAAAATACCCAAGACACAAAAAAAAAACTGAGTTTGCTATAAGGATTGACTGGAAATTGGTTTGGCGTATTTTAAGAAATCTTGGTATAAAAAAAAATTTGAATTCTATTGTAAGTCCACTCGTAACATTATTTACAACGAATCTAGATAACATCAATTGAGCATTGTTTGGTTCAAGGTAACTGCCATTTTTGCAAAAATCGTCTTTTTTTATAACTGTAAAAAGATATACCCATTAATATTATAATTTCAAAACAACATTCACGAAAGTACACTTGACACATAAATTAATTCTACTAAACAGAACTATGATCCTCCTTTTTTAATGGCAGGCCTCATGTCTTTTTAATGTTTGTGTATAATGTATTATTTATTTTCTTTTTCTTTTTCTTCAAACAATCATCTAGCATGAAGGTATAGTAATATGTTCAAAAACTGTAATTTTTGTTCTGTATGTTTTTTGTGAGGGCCTCAAGGTTAATTGGTGAATGCTAATTGAGTCACCCTCTGTAAATAAAGTCATTATGATTGTTATTATTATAAAGGAAATTCTATTTAGCAATAACCAAATATGCATAGCCAAATGGACAAATTGGAAAATTCGAAATCTAATAAAGATTGCAAACGTATCGATGCACTCCACACTTGATGTTAACAGATGGAAACCTGCGACACATATAAAAACGATCAAAATAACGAAAATATGAAATATCTCATTTTTTCAACATTATGGCAACAAAAGTTACGCAGACACAGAAAGCGAATGATTTAAAAAATCGTAATTGTTAATTGCGAAAACCAATTCCATAGTTATTAGTTTTTCTACAATTTTATAGATATAATAAGATGTGATATGAGTGCCAATGAGACAACTCTCCATCTAAGTCACAAATTTTAAAGTAAACCATTATAGGTCAATGTACGGTCTTCAACCTGGAACCTTGGCCCACACCGAACAACAAGCTATAAAGGGCTCCAAAACTTACTAAGGTAAAACCATTCAAACGGGAAAACCAACGGTCTAATCTATATAAAAAACGAGAAACAAGAAACACTTATGAACCACATCAACAAACGACAACTACTGAACATCAGATTCCTGACTTAGGACAGGGGCACACAATTGCAACACAATTGCAGCGGGTTTAAACGTTTTAAATGTTTTATAGGTACAGTTTCCTAACATAGATGTTACCTATTAAAAAATGGCATCAGTAGATTTCTTAAACTAGAGTAAGGAATGGAATAGTTTACCGATATCTAATCATCGGATAGATTTTACATTGCAGTTGGTAAAAATTTCGTGCATGTAATGTTTGCCACTGGGCGTAAGTAATCTTTAAATAAATTTATTTATATATCCGATCGTGTTAAACATATCAAGTAATGCAACATGGAGGTTAAAGTATAAGTATTTTTACTCGGGTTAATGAGGAAGTAAACCGTTTAAGAAAAGTTCCATCAATTGATCGTTGGTTACGTTAGGACTTGTTCTGTAAACTTTTTCGACAATGTGTTTCATGGAACTTTGTAAATATCAAGCTGTCTTTCTAGATTGTTGGTGCGATCCGATACATTTCCAGGAAGGTAAACTCTTTGTGCGACTTTAAACGTTCAAATTCTCTAAATACGCTACGTTTGGCTGTACGTCATGCGTGTCATTTTTCGGCGAGAAGGATAAGAGAACATTTTTTGATCCACAAACTCCACACTTTAGAACCTGATGGTCTTAACGAAAAAGATGAGAAAAGATACAGGAAAGATAAAGAATAATTTAGTACACAGCATCGTCCTTTTTATCCTGTAATATTGGCCAATGGACGTTGCTAACTTCAACTACCAATTTTGTAAAAATCTTGAACTTCATCCAAATTATGTATTATTTTCAAGGCAGCTAAATTCAAGTGCAACATATACATTGAGCTGCAAAAGTTTCTTATCATCTACATCCGATTTCACCTGGATAGATGCACGCTTGATAAAGTTAGTTAGTCTAGCGAAATATTGCGTTTATTTTCATCATTTTGTAAATATTTTAAACATTCTTATATTTACATACTAAATAGTGTGTTAAAATTACATTGTTAGGCAATCTATAATTGTATTTGTGTAATTGAATTAATCTCTGTACTGATTAATCCACACTCCCATAGATTTGTATGTCATGTGCTGCTATTTATAGGCACTTATATATATATGTATATATATATATATATATATATTTCATACTATGAATATGTCAATTCTTATTAACTGATGATACAAAAGCATCAATATAGCAATTCTATTTCAAGTTCATGGAGTCTAGAAAGATCACCATTTTCTATTTCAATTTCCATCATGGATTTCAATAATACAGATGCATAGATGCAATATAATCATTTGATTATCATTATAGAAACTTTATAAATTCTACATAAATTCATGTAATACTACTTTTTTCAGTATTTGCTATCTGACATGAAAAATGTGCAGGGGATTAGTCCCCTAAACACTTGTATTCAATTGTTTACAGAGATATGACTTAGCCTATAACAAGGCAACACTTATTCACATAAAGATTAGTGATGCACATAACCAATGTACATTATAATATTCCTTTTTTAAAAGGAAAATAAGTCAGATATTTCATGTCCAACATCAAAGCAAAATTTGCATGTTGAGAGAAAAATCTTCCTGTTTTCATTTGTATAGTTCTTTAACATTCATTGGTGCTACCATTTGCAATCTAATTAATATATTATAGCTTATCATATCTAGTATCATTACTGAGATTGTAAAGCACAATTTGTCTTATCAAAATAAGCACATTTATACAATATTTTCTGCAAGTCAAAATAGGGACTTTTGAAAAGAATCTTCCTTTCTTGGCAGAATCTAAATATTTTTATAGCTGTATCTCAAACTATATTTTAGGGTAAAAAGTTGTTTACTATTACTGATACCTTGTAGACAGCAAGATCAGCATCTACAATTGTGTTCTGATTAATGAGAACAATAACTTTGAACTATTTCTTCAGAAAAGAGTAACTGTTTATCTATTCTACATGTTCTAAGGCTTTGTTTGTTATATTCATAATTAATGTTATAACAATGACCAAGATATAAGACTAAACACTCTATTGTCTTATTTCAATTATGTGAGGATATCTTTTATAAAGACATGGTAATAAATGTACATGAATGTATCATTTTACAAGTGTCAAATAATTTTATTCATAATCTGAAATCTACATTGATGAATTTCAAGGCAAAGATAAAACCATCCAATGGAAATTATTTTTATTTCCTTCCACACTATGCATATATAAGGAAGTGTTTAACGACCTTGACTGACTATACAGCCCTTGCATGGTTGGTAACACTATGCATGTTATGTCAACATCATAAAAAATATCCATGAAAAAGGGAATTTACATCCGACCAATGCATGTCAGACATATAAATTTTTCAGAAGATCCTTTGATCTTTCTTTTTTAATATTTGATATCAACTAGTATTTTTTGATATGTAGGCAACATACTTCTCACAATTTACAACATTATTATCATATTGTACTTTTTCTTTTTTAAAGGCAAAGAACTAAAGTTAACAATGAGCAATGCTCCTCTGCTTTATTTTTTGCCAAGATAAAGATATAAAATCTTCCAGGATATTGTTTGTTCATCTTAATCATAGTAAGGACATGACAGTAACTTCATGTACAGAATTATGCAACAAAAGTTTGCATTTTAAAACTGCATTGTTGCAGATTTCTTCAAACAATAATAATTGTTTTACTATTATTTTCTACAGTATGTTTCTACCTAATCAATTGTTTTTTTTTAGTGGCATGTAAAATGCTCTACAAGGGACTTGCTAATGTTCCCCCTTCGACCTATTTCTGGTCGTTTGCCGTGATATTCCACTGGCCTCTCAATATTCAGATATTAAATATCAATCACATAATATTATTTCTGTAAATGTTTCAACTGTAACACAGTTTACTTCTCACTAAAAGCTTATTTTGAAGCCTGAAATGGCTTTGTATATTACAGATACACATATTCTTAATAGTTTCAACAATATTGTAAGTTCATTTGAAACTGTTGTCACATTTATGACACACCAAGGACTTATACAAGTCTCTAGGCTCATTAATTGCTTTAGACCAATAAGCTTTTAAAAATTAGCTATTTGATCATTATTTGATATAACATATCTTTAGCAAAGGTTTTCAGATACCTTAGATTGGAAGTGGCACATAATGCCTTCCGTATTATCACTAACTTTGTCTATTTATAGTAACACACATACAGGTGTATATCGACATGTAGTCTAGCATATTCCAATGCACTACATTACAGTTTCTTATATTGGAATAAGAAATGTATTTTAATCACAACATTTGTGATAATAAAATCTCAAATATATTTGCTATATTTTTTAAAAATTGTACGTCACTACGTGGGTACATTAAAGCAAGAATATACGAGTACACCTTCGTACATTTTGCACTTACCTTGAAAATCAAGAAAGATATTCTACTCATATACTTCCGTATAGAGATTCATTCATGTTAAAATATTTACGATAATGTATCAAATTATTTAGACGAAAAAATGTCAAAATTATTAAAAAGAGAACACGTTCGGTCCACCATTGATTACGTGATAAGCACCTGTGTGTTACACACCACAGTACACGTGTATTTTTAGAACAAGGTTTAGAAAATAGAACAACGATAAAATACGTTGTATTTAACAAACTTCAATATAAAGTTCTCATGATAACTAATGCTTATAAAACATTTTGTACTGGAACAAACGTTCTTAGTTTTACAAAATCTTAAAATTCTGGACGTCGTCTCAGATTATAACGTGTAAGATACCTCGCTGCTCGAAAAATAATATGATTGGCACAGGTAATAGCCGCAGTATTTATAGCTAGGTATAGCTACGTCATACCCATAAGTCAAGGATTTTGACCTCTTTTAAATGAGATGCTTCGTTGTACATCGGGAAATGAATGCTATAGTTACATCCTCGAAGAGCCGAGGAGCGTAATTAGTAGAATGTAGTGTACTGTACTATAGTGTTTTAAAACAATATATATCAATAACAGTCTGCGGTTAGTTAGTTGTCATAATACATCAATCTAGAACATTTTTTTTACCGATTTGATGATCAGTCTACGACAGCATTAGCTTATGAAAGAATAAAATCTAAACACGAAGAACAATAATTTTTTTACCTGATTTGTGATTTTAGACAATTTTTTTATTATCTTATTTTCAGGAGTACCTGATATCTCTGTTTCAAACAAGCAAAGTTTACATAAAATTGATTTGATTTTTATTGTATTGACCTTTTTGTCATTTGTCTATTTTCCTCAGTGCTTTAAACAAGGCTTCTTTGTTAATTATTTGTATAAAACTGTTATGACCGTTTGCCAAATATTAGGTGTTTACTTCAAGAAGTTTCAAAGAAAATTGCAACTAAATTTTATGTCACGCTGACATGAACGACAGATAGTAAACCATATATGTTGCTAATGTAAGCGCATTTGACATAACAACACTGTTCAATATTCTCCAAAACTTATTCATAATATGTCCAACAACAGGAGACATATACATAACACATATAAGATGCAGCTATTCTACTACTACCATATATAAACATAGATATTTAAAATTGTGATAACATTCATTGTAAAACACATGTAAAGCAACAATTATACACAGAGGAAGGACGACACAGAGGTGTTGTATGCAAAGTTTTCAGGTCACGCGGTACGATTTCACTTTCCGTTTTGGCCAGTTCTAATTTTGAAATTTCGATTTATATTCATTTTACAACTTTAAAAATTTTCCGAGCGCTTTTCTGGATTAACCTTCAACAGGAGCGCTCAAATGAATATTTGAAAGCCGAGGATGTGTAAGAACCAAAAGAGTGAAGACCTGTTTGACCAAAAATAACCTACAAATAGCCGAATTGCCTGAGGGAGTTGAAACCTTAGTTTCTTTATATTTTTACATCAAAAGAAACGGACAGTTTTAGAAAGATTTGTTTAAATTCAAGCCAGTACCGAAGAACTGACTACTGTGCTGATGATACCATCGGTGCCTGATATTCCAACAGCAGATGTATTTTTCCTGTATTATAACTCTGTTTTAATTGAAAAAAATGACGAGACGTTCTTTCTGATAATCCGGGTTCATCAACTTTCTGCTCCGATACTGATGACGTTTCATAGAGTCTGAGTAGCAAACATGTAGCTGCAAGCTGTTGAATCACGAATTAGTAGAAAAATGTATAATCCAATAGGCATGTGAAGTTGGTATATTGCTACTCAGGTGGATGAAATTGGTCATTTCAAAATAAAAAAAAAAAAAACAACTTGTCTTGTCTGTTACAGATTATGGTACTAAGATGACCGTTTTGTCAAATTCAAGAAATTAGTCTACAAATAAGGCCGAGGAAGCCGTGTCTGGTGTTTCTTTAATTTCTAAATCTGGAGGATAAATTAAAATAACCCAACAAGATAAGTTAAAATTGTTAATGGGAAGCCATCATTACTTTATCTGATTGTGAAATTAAATGATATGGCTTCTTTTATCTTCTTGTTTTAGACTAGTGTCTGAAGGAACTCCACAAGAATGCCGACAATTTGTTGAAGAAAAAAAAATCTACCTCCATTTAACACAAATATGTTGTCAATAAGAAACTTCTGCATATTGATCATTTGTTTGTCTATGTAGCATGTTTTACCTTTTTCTTTGCTTTTAACGAAATATGCCTTATAGTTTCCATAAGCAATAAATTTCTAGCGTATGCTTACATTTTCATATTGCAAAGCATTGTTGATTATTTCTTTATATACTGCAGCTGTGCTATTTGCACAGTGAATTTTACATTGACCGTATATTTATATGTGATACACAGTCAGTGACCGTCTACCGCTTTGTTTGTGACGTTGACAGTCAGTTTCCGTAAAGTTTTATTCATAAAGTAAAGTTTACGTCTTCAACTCTATAGTAAAAATGAGGTTTTTACCCTTAATATTTCATTTAGAATAGTTATAGGAGTTGCAGTATATAAAAATAACCATACATTGTCTTGACATATACATTTTGTTTGTGCTCGGCTCATAATTGGTAGAAATGCCCGGAACAGCCTCGCTTTTTATCCGTTTCTAAGCCTCGTACAAAAAAAATGTATGTTTCGAGATAATGTATGATCATTCTTTATAATACGATTTTTCAATTTCACATGACGATTGGTAGTTTACATGATTGAAACATCTTAAGTTTTGATGGAATATATTTAAGATAAAGATAGACATTTGAAATTACCCAGAAGATCGAGTTGGTTAGAATCCACATAAAGTTAATACCACTACGCAACTAAACAGTTTCACAGTATTCCTGAAGAACCGTTTTCAATGCAGACATAATTCTTCAATCTAATGGACAATTCATTTGTAAAACATGCAGATCAGCCAACAATGCATTTTTTGAACGGAAATTGTGGTTGCTAACACATGTAGGGAACCAATACAAACACGGTAGATCATGAAAGTTTGCTTTTCAATGCAATTTTCATTGAAGCAACGAGAACTCATGATTCACCAAAACATCATTCTTGTCAAATGTTTATTTTTTTATGATGGGATTTCCTGAGTGCTCATTATTTCCCAATTCTTTTACAAGACACCTTTATTAGTACGATTTACATACAAATACAATATTTTTTGAAATTAAAAATAATCTTATCTTAAGTGCCAGTCTGTCTAAGAATCAGGCAAATTCTAAAAAAATCAAAACATGACATATTTCAAATATTCATCTCATATACAAAATATGTTACCTTTAGTTAATCCAAATAGAATTGTATAATCAAATTTTAGAAAATCAATTGCAGTATTATGTATTAGCACTTCGAAGTTCTATATGTTTTACTATTAACCTATGTAAATTCAGGCAATTTAAATTCAAAATATTTTTTATTACCAGACCCGTACAATCACAATGATTGCAAATATAAATACTAAGCAAATAGAAATTTCAGGTTTAAGACTTCGTCTGGTGGTTTTTTTTGTCTACTGGTCAAAATTCCATTCCAAAGATTCTGTTGCTTTGTTCATGAAAGAACACAATTTACAGAGTTACTTCCCCTAGCAGAACTCTTTTGATGTAAACAATACTGATGTCATGCATGTGGCAGACAATATTGAACTGTAGTTTTTCAATCTTATCTGACGATGAATGAGGGAATTTACAGTATTCTATGGATGAAAAGACAACACGGTTATTGGACAATGTAATAGAATTGTTGAACCACTTCCCTAGGATTAAATATTCAAAATTAGACAAAAATCAAGTCGGAGGGAAAATTGACTTTTTACAATATTGGGATCTTTTCCCACTTACATGAACATTCATACTTTGTTTGTCCAAAACACCAACAAACCCTAGGAATATGCATGAGATTAAGAGAAGGAATGTTGGTTGTACACAACCGTCTCACAAAGGAAGGATCAAAGCCAGGCAGAGCAGTGTCAATCCAGATGAGCAGGGCCTTTTTCTAGGTTCTAAACACAAGGTACACTATTTACATATTATTATATATTCAAAAGATAATTTTGGTCATACACCATTCTCCTCCCCCATTATATATTTTACTGTAAAATATCATGATATTGAAAATGGTTTAGGTTCAACATGAATATAAAAGGGGGGCTCATTATCAGACTCATATTTTGTTTTTCGGCAGATTTTTTTCTATTAGATAATTATAGATTGAAAAGAAGTAAACTTTTTTTTTCTCATATTTTATAAATAATGTTTAGAAAAAATGGTGATAAGGCCAAAAATATGAGTTTGTTCTAAACTGAAGGAGACCCCTGGCCCTGAAAAATGTACTATTGGAGGGTAGGAATGCCCTTTACCGTCAGACGTCAAACGGTCATTTGAATTTTACCGTGATTCGTCAAAATATCCTTATCGTGATTCGTCAGAGGTCTCAAATAATTATCGTTACTGTTATTTTTGGAAATCAGTTGATTTTTTTATCGTCTAAAAGAAAGTGTACATTTTATCGTCATGCACCAAAAATTACCGTTAACGTCATTTGTCAAGAATTTTTACCATTATTCGTCATGAAGGTACCCCCATTACGACCCTCCTATTGCCCTTCCAAAGGAAGGTTCACATGTGATTCTTAAACAAATGTTTAAGTTTCATACATCATGTACATAATGATGCATTTAGACCTAAAAAAAATAGACTTACAACTGAAAATTATTAGGTAAGATAGGTACAAAATGATTTTTTTTTTTAAAGTTTTCGACTAGTTTAAACAGGGGGAAATAATTTGACGCAATATAAATAGGGCTCGTTAAAAACTTACAGAAATGTTTATGTATAGGTAAGGTTATCAAAGGAACAACTATTTTTTCCTCAAATAGGCCTTCAACAATTACGGAACTATTTTGATGATATTACTGCTCCTTATTGGCTTAATATAAGGAATATGTTGTTTTTATCAGTGCTATTAAAAAATGACAAGAAAAACTTTCCAGTGTACGTTAGGCATTTTTAATCATAAAATATAGGGTCAGTATTTTTAGTACTTTAAACACATACATATTTTTGGTCTGCCTTAGGCCCATTACCTTATTTATAATTTTTGATCTACTAAAATGTTTTAACCCAGAGCCCTTGAAACTCTATATATAGCTAGCTTTCAGGGGTTAAAACATATTCTGCATAACTTGTTCTTGTAGGAATAATTTTCTTAGTTAATGTTATTCGCAACTTATTAGATTGGTCTGAAGTAAGTCTTTAGTAAGAGCTACAAAGGAATTTGAATTGTATAAATAAATTCATTCCTTCATTCATATTCATGTACACGTATATATATTTTTATCAGACTTAACAAATTTGAACTTTTTCTTCAGGGATTTGCTGAATTGCAGTCGTGATTTGTTAAGACACATACCTTTGATATTTGAAAGAACTGTTTACAGAAGACTATTGAATTGCACAGGTACAAATTATTTGAGTTTAGATATTTTTTATGTATACCAGTAAATTTGAGTGATAGAATGTTTACTTCAACCCATCTCCACTAGTGGGCCCATTTTTTTCGGTCAAATATTTTTTTTAAACGATTTTGTGATTTAAGAAATTATAGATGAGAATTACTTCAGCTACAAGATGTTTTTGTCATACCCATCCACAACGGGACAGCTCATTATCATAGATTTTCCCGTCAGTATGCAAATGCTGATTTACAAAATGATTTTTGCTGGTTCTGTTTTGAGCAAGTGGTTAATTCATCTTATGATATAGATATACATATATATATGTCACAACAAGAACTAGGTCAATATGACCTACATGTACATTTTCTGCTGGAGCTACTTGGGTAAAATATTGACAATGCTAAACAAGAATTATGCAGAGATCACCTACACATGTATTGTCAACAACATCAAGAGTCTTTTTACTTGTAAAAAAATCATGCATTTCTTTTCTCTACTCAAAAACATATTGGTGTTTAAAATTTTTTAATTAGGTCAGTTTAAGTGGAACTACTAATGGTAAATAAATAGTATTTGATATATAAAGTTGTATAAGCATTCAATTTGATGCATCTTATATCTATGGAGGTTATTTGGCCCTATCCCCTTACTTCGACCCTTGGTCATGGTCTAATGATTTTATCATTTTAGCAACTAGTTTACATTTTAAAGTGTGTGATTTCGTGTAGATCAGTTAACAAAGAACCACTTATGATAAGTTAGTTTTATTTGAGGGTAGGAATGCCCTGTATTGTCAGGCGTCAAACGGTCATTTAAGGCTACCATAAGCGTCAAATTGGTTAAAATTTTACCGTGATTTGTCATAATATCCGAAAGTTATTGTGATTCATCAGAGACCTCAAAAAGTTATCATCACTGTTAATTTTGGAGAAAAAGTTAACATGATTCGTCAAAATCAGTCGATTTCTTTACGGTTAAAAAGAAAGTGTACATTTTATCGTCATAGACCAAAATTACCGTTAACGCCCTTTGGCAAGAATTCTTACCCTTAATCTTAATGATGGACTGGTACCCCATTACCACCCTCTAATTTGGTATGCAGTTGTATTTAGCATTAATGGCATTTCTTATATTTCTACTGACATTTTTAGTAATGGTTCATTCACTTTGAATATTTGGCATATTTAAACATTTCAGAGTATAACTATTTGATTTCATCATTTGAATTTTTCTACCAAATTAACATATAGACTGTGTCAAGTTTATTTTTTAAACTTTTACTATATTTAGTGAAATACTTTTGATAAAGGGAAAAATGACAAGTGATTGCAAAATCACTGGTATAAAGCAAAAAAAAAAAAAAAAAACAATGTTCCACCTTGGACTTGCACATAAATTTATATATTGGTCCGCTTGTTCACATACTAGTACATGTACTAAAATTAATGGTCGTTTCCTTAGTGTTCATTTTTATACGACCGCAAAAAGCGGTCGTATATTGGTATGACGTTGGCGGCGTCGTCGTCCGAAGACACAATGGTTTTCGCACTCTAACTTTAGTTTAAATGAATGAATCTCTATGAAATCTTACCATAAGGTTCAATACCGCAAAAGGAAGGTTGGGATTGATTTTGGGAGTTATGGTACCAACAGATAAGGAATTAGGGGCCAAAAATAAGCATTTTTGTAACTTCCAGACATAACTTGTGTGTAATCTATGGATCTCTCTGACATTGTACCACAAGGTTCCATATCACAAAGGGAATGCTGGGATTGATATTGGGGGTAATTGCCTCAAAATTTTAGGAATTGGGGGCCAAAAAAGCGGCACAAAACAAGCATTTTTCTAGTTTCATGACAATAACTTGTGAGTAAGTGTATGGATCTTTATGAAATTGTACTACAAGGTTCCATATCACAAAGGGAAAGCTGGAATTGAGTTTTGGGGTAATTGCCCAAAAAGTTTAGGAATTAGGGGCCAAAAAAGGGCCAAAAATAAGCATGTTTCTAGTTTCCAGACAATAACTTGTGTTCAAGTGTATAGATCTCTCTGAAATTGTACTGCAAGGTACCATACCACAAAGGGAAGGCTGGGATTGATTTTGGGGGTAATTGCCTCAAAAGTTTAGGAATTAGGGGCCAAAAAGGGGCAAAAAACAAGCATTTTTCTAGTTTCAGGACAATATCTTGTGTGTAAGTGTATGGATCTCTCTGAAATTTTACTGCAAGGTACCATACCACAAAGGGAAGGCTGGGATTGAGTTTGGGGGTGATGAATCATAAGGGGGTTCAAAAAATTTGAGGGGGGGATTTTAAATTTGAAATTGGTTATTTCTGATTTATATATAAAAGCAAATAATAATTATATAGTTTGAATAGGTAAATTAAAAAAAATTCAAGTTCTTAGACCACATTCATTCTGTGTCAGAAACCTATGCTGTGTCAAATATTTAATCACAATCCAAATTCAGTGCTGTATCAAGCTTGAATGTTGTGTCCATACTTGCCCCAACTGTTCAGGGTTCGACCTCTGCGGTCGTATCAAGCTGCACCCAGTGGAGCATTTTATTTAAACTTCAATCATTTACATTTCATTCAACCAAAGTGATTCATTGAACTTGAAATTAACAACATGAACTGTAAATGAATTGCTATTATATTTATTTTGATTTTTACTGAAATTTCATATGATTGCAGGATTGATGATTAAAAGATTCAACTACAGTTCAATGAGGCTCAGCATATTGTGTTGCCAATATTGCGCACTTGAGTAGGAAGTTCAAAATGTTTGTAGCAAATGGACATAAGTAAATAGCGTGCCTTCAAATTGACCAACATTTCTGAAGTGAAGGATGACAACTTAGCCTCTATTTGTTGGGAAATTTTATAACCATGGTTGAACCTAAAGAACAGATATACAAAACCTGAATGACAGATAAAATAATAAGACATGATAAATATAAGAAGACTCTGAAAAGTCTGAAAACTTAAATCAGGAATTACATGTATGTGACAGAAGTTTTTAAAAACATTTGAATGTTGAGATTGGTTGAGTATCTCAATGATAAGAACTTGCATTCTGCAATCAGAATTTGGAAGAGCTTTTCCTGTAATAGCATAAATAAATCTCTAATTTGGTCAGTTACTTTTAAAAATATTATAATAAATGAATGCAATAATTTGTGCATTTTACTGTTTTCTTTTTGAAAAATGTTGCATGTTTTTATGACTTACATTTCGTCTCGCAGTGTCACAGTATGCAATACAAAGGCATTACAATCCGACGGTGGTAGGGCCAACTATTATATTTTAGAGGGTAGAACCGTAGAAGACCTGGATTCGTAATATAAATAAGAAGAGCTTGTTAGCAGATACCTTATGTTACAAAGTTTCCGTCTGTCATATGTCCCAAATCCTGGTCCTCATTTTCATGGTTCAGTGACTGCTCAAATGTTTATTTTTAGTTTTTTGGTCATGCGAATTTCTCACTTACCGGTATAATGAATAATATTAGGATAACTTTATTTGGTATATGGGTTACTTGCTACGTCTCCATGGCAGTCAGACAGGGTTCACTTGACCTCAACCTCATTTCATGGATCAGTGATCAAGGTGAAAGTTTCATTCATGAATAGGTTCATTTCTCTTATATAAGCAGTAGGTCAACTATGTGTGGTGTATGGAATGATTGTAAGGGATAGATGTCTGTCTAGATCTGGCAGGTTCCATCTGACCTTGTCCCCATTTTCATGGTTCATTAGTGACCAATGATAAGTTTTTGTATCATAAGTTTCTGCTTTTAATTAATAATTGCCAAAGTGAAATATACCAACCTATAGATTTATTTAGTTCTCGAATACAAACGGAGGCTCACTACAAAATTGTTAGTTGCTTGTATTACTATTACATATATCTTAAAGCTACTGGTTGTTACACCAAAGTCTGATCCATATATCATTTTGAACAATATAATATGTTTAAACTAAAACCAAATTCTACCGCAATCAGATCAAAACACAACTGATATGCGGGTTAAGTAAGAAGGCAAAATATTTAAATTGCATTTTAACTCTAAAGGAAATATTCATATATACAATATATGTATATTTCGAAAATATTTATATCATTAGAAATAGTATTTGTACCATTGTAAGTATGCACTTTCAATATATTTGAGGCAAGTTTTGTAGTGAGTCATCACCGATGATATTAGTTTGAATCCTGTTTGATTTTAATAATTAAAGATTGATTGTTTTCTGAAAAAAACCCAGGTCAGATGTTTTCTTCTACGACAGCTTTGTTCTATTCAAAATGCATGCCACTGCATTTTTCGTATTCTAATTCAACTTAAGCTCGATACATACACTAATCGGTAGCTTATTTACTAGTCGGTAAATTCTGATGTATTTAGCACTGAGATAATTTGTACTAACTCATTTCTTATAACATCAACTACGTTTTTATTATTATTACTGATTTTGTTTTGAAAATGGATAATGGAATATATGAAATTAAAACAACATTGATGATTTGTTCAAAGGGAGCAACAGAAACAAAAAACACTTAAAACATTAAACAATATCACCACAAAATTACCAATACAACCTATAGCCTTACAACGCTAAAGTATGCGTTCTAGTAATATGTCGACAGACAACACTTTGAATAATTCGTTTGACTTTCAAACAAAAAACATGCGCACAACTAGCCAAGTCCCATGTCCAGGGGTTTGTGTTTTGAAACGACGTGGAAGTTGTTGGTTGTAAGATATGTGGCCTAAATAAAGGTGACAGTTACTTACCGATGTTTAAAACTTTTTGATCGACGAGGAAGAGACATAGTATGATAATGAGCAAGAAGAAATTTTCTTTTAATCATCATTCTACAAGCTTTATTATATTATGTGCATGTATTGTTTGCTTAACTCCTCCAGTTTGTATAATAAGCCAGTATTACCTATGTAAAATACCTTTTTGTGCTTCATTGTTACATATTTGTTTGTTTTTATAGGGATTACGATTAGAGCACAATGTTGACTGCTGTATCCCTATTTTTGACATATTTACCTATTGTGTCTGTTTGTTTTGTTCACACATTGATGTCAATATAATGGTATTTGATGCAACTGTCATACAAGTGAGAGGTTTTGCTGGCTGTAAAAATAGGTTTGATCCACCAGTTTCTAGATAAGAAATTTCTGTACCAAGTCAGGATTATGACAGTTGTTGTTCATTCGTTTTATGTGTTTGAGCTTTTGATTTAGGCATTTGATTATGAACTTTCCGTTTTGAATTTTCCGCGGAGTTCAGTATTTTTGTGATTTTACTTTTTTGTATACAACATTTTACTATACGCACTAACATGACGAAACACAAACTAGTATAAGTCTATATTTTCCCTAGAAAGTAAACGCCTTAGCTCGATAAACTAACTTCCAGCTAAGGAGGATGTGATTTTCTTTTTGCAGCATAACATATCACCCTAGGTTGGTTTGTCAAGTCTGTAAAATTTTGTTGTCTATTTTCGTTTTGTTGACTTTTCCTATGACGGACAACACTTTCAAAATGTAGAGGTCAAATTAACAGAATAATAATTATACACCCAACACACAGCATGTGATTGTTAACAAAAATAAACATGGAAATCGGTTGGTAATTATATTTATAAATCACTACTAATAACAAACATATCACAACAGGTAGTCTTTGTGTTCTTGAGTATCTATAATGAGAAAATACACTAATTAATATGTTTAATGTTTTATTGGAGTCCCACATGTATGTGACACAACAAGTTTTTTTTTTCTAGCAGTTTAGTTGATGTGTTGTAAATTAGACCCTTAGTTATCTTTCCTAATATTGTTCTGACGATAACGACTTATGGGTTAAAAAATTTTGTTTCTAATTAGATATATTTATGTAACTGTTACTAAAACATTTAAAAGCCCTGCAACTATCAAATACAAAGAAAAAAAAAAATAGGTCATATACAATCTGATAGTCTATCATGTCTATTGTATGTCAGAATGTAGACGTTATTATGCTAGAGCCTAATTCTGCACTGGATTTATTTAAACAACACAAAGACCACATACTTACTTAACGTAATTATTTGATATAGATACAAATCAGAAAACCCTTGATTGTCCCCTTGAAAATGATGTCCCTCCTAATAATCAACGGAAAAAAGCATTGCTCAGGTTTTCTTGAATTAAATATAGGGCAGGATGTACACACTATCGATAATACAGGTGAAATTAACCCTTTGAACAGTGCCAATTTTATAATAGGTTTCATGTTAAAAGCATATCTTTTAATTGGAATTGCACACAAACTTCTATGTTGTGCCAAGGCAAAACAAGAATCATTCAGAATTTGTACAACAATTATATACCTCGAACGTCTTAGTGTGAAAGCTTATACATGACAAGAAAAAAAAAAACGTTTGTCGGAGTATGTACGATTAGCGATGTACATCCACTTGTAATACAGATGGAATACTTAATTACATAGATCATATATAGCAAAAAATATATAAACTTACATTTCAAATACTTAATAATATCCTCCTTTACCAATTGGTCCACTGACAACATTGCTGCCTCCTCCAATGGCACTGACAGGTCCTGTGACAACACCACCAATTGGACCTCCAATACCACCGATTGGACCAAGAAGTCCACTACCACCTCCTAAAATACCACTCACTCCACCGATAATACCTCCACCACCAATGATACCAGCACCTCCTAAGGAAGCACCGTAATTCTGGTTGGTAACCCACCATGGCAATAAGGAACAACAAGTATTCAAACTACCAGGAAGGAGAGGTGCCAAGTTACAGTTCTTGTTGAATTTGATCTGTCCTGGAGCACATTTCAAACTGCATGTGCACCATGGTTGACCTCCAAGTCCTGTCAATAAATCAATTCAGAAATTTATTGTTTGATGTTAATTATATTTTGTAAATGTACTGAAGCAATAATACTCGATGCAATAGTATACCTCTAAAAGCGATTTTGGGATTCACATTTGAATTTCTTGATTAATCAGAATCAGAAACATTCAGAAGGAAACATTCGAAATCCAGATATGTGTATATCCAATACAATGTTAGGATCTATGACCAAGATGGATTCAATCCTATAGCAAAAGAGTTAGGTTCGATCAGGCCCTACAGCACCCCTCATTTCTCGCTACAATTTAGATGTATTGACCAATATAACAGTCATTCATAGCTAATACACAAACTACATAGAAAGTCTGTCTTTTTTGTTGAAAAATTACGTTTTTTTTTTATGACGTCAACAAATTGCAGTCAGTATGTTTTTCCATTGAAATTCATTAAACACGTTTGCAATCATTACTAAAACAGGCAATATAGAGCGCATGCGTTCACGAAAGAGAGGCGAAGGATTCCAAAGGAACATTCAAAAATAAACAACACAAGCCCAACCAAAAACTGGGGGTGATATCTGGTGTTGCGGATGGGTAAGTAGATCCTGCTCATTGTAGCACCCATCGTGTTGCTCATGTTCGTAACAATACGGTAATAAGTCTAAATTTGGTAGGTCAAATTCGAAAAAAGTGACGGTTTTGCATTTTCGACACATATATCGTTTTCAATAATATGTGTTATAAAATTTTACACTAGAATATTTAGTTTTCTTATGACTAAATGATATTGAAATTACGACAACTTTGTAAAATTTAGCTACACCTCTATTTGTTGGCCTGTTAGGGTGTAAACATCGAGCCATTGGATAACATTTTGTATAGACCTATTCGTCAACTTAAAAGATTTCTTCTATCGTGAATCATTGAACCTTATGATGGGGTGAAATGTGGCCCGTATCGAACTTACTCCTTTTATTTCGGGTCAATGCAGTTTGATTCTTAGATTCTCTAAAACATTCCTCTAATCTATAAAACATGACAATGACCCGATGATTCCAAAAGAGATTAACAGGCCATCACGCTTTTAGCCTTGCTGGTAATTTATCTAAAATTGCACTTGGTGCATATTGTGCGACATATGTTTTTTTCGGGATTTATTGACGTTCATCAGGACGTCTACCTTCATACAAGGCATATAAATATTTAAAAATGCATTTTTTTTTATTGATTTCTTTTTAATTAAAGTATTATTATAAAATCTCATACACGTGTTACAACTCAAATATTTTAAAGATATTGTTAAAGTTTTTTTTCATAGAGTATTCTTGTTTCGGCGTCAAAATAAATGGTCAATTAAAGATTACCTGTATTTATTCCTCCGATCACTCCACCTAATCCACCAGTGTTTAGCAGAAGTCCTCCACCACTGACAATTCCACCAGCTCCACCAATAACTCCACCACCTCCAATAAGTGCTCCACCATTGACAACTCCACTACTACCAAGTCCTCCTAACAATGAACTTGCTTTGCAAGACGCCGAAACGTATCCGACTATTGAAACTAAAAGTAGAGTCAACATTGACATGGTTTTACTTGATCTGTTGAAGATGTGAAGTAATATTCGGATCGGTATGTCTTTTTATACTGCTTTTATCGTAAGACACGTAATACATAGCTTAGGGAAAAAAACAGTGGTATGATATATTATGAAATAGAAGAGTTTTTTAATTGTGGTTTAAAGGTGTTAAGTTCATTCGTATGTTGAGCAGTTTTTGTTGTTGTTGGACAAAGTCCGACACAGAGCATGCAGCTATCACGAACATTAAAGATGACTTTATTAGATCAATGAATAATACCATATTTTGCTGATATAAGCAAGTTGTAAACGAGAAAAGTATTAACCTGTCACTATTGCATCAGATTATATGTTTTATGAAAAGACATTTCTTTATAATTTATACATTAATTTGAAAAAAAAAGAGATTGATACAAACGTACCATATCTTTAAGTCTGGGATCTTAATATGAAGAAGGAAGAATTTAAAGCGCAGAAATTACATCGCCCAAATATTATACGAGCGTCACTAATGAGTCTTATGTAGACGAAACGCGCGTCTGGCGCAAAAATAAAATTTCAATCCTGGTATCTATGATGAGTTTATTCACTTTATCAATAGATTATATAAAAAATAAAGGGTACTTGATACAGATTTTATACAAATACTTGACATTCGTCCAACTATTATAAGAACTTAAAAAAAAGTTTTACAAACATTTTTCGTTTTTTAAAATTGATGAAATCATTAGGTCGTCCATCATTTGGAATTGACTTACCTTCACAAAAAGGTTGTTTTTAAACAAAATTTTGCAACTTTTTTATTTTACAGAAGTTGACATATAACGCCAAACAAAGTTCGACTCTTTACTTCCTTATTCCTCAGTGATTACATTACTTTAACTAGTCCTAAACAATTACAAATGGTGCAATTGAAATAGCTCCATTATCTAACACGTTTATATTACATACATGTTCAATTATTAGATAGTTTATAAATACCAAAGTATGGTATCTATGATGAGCTATACAATAGAGCACTTAAACATATCATTTTTAAGTTATTATTTGTGATTATAGAGATAGTTAATCAAAATACTCAAAAGAAATATATAAACTGTAAAAAAAAAAAAAGGAAGACAATATATAACTGTATATAAATCCGTGTTTACTGTTCCTGCTTTCTGTGCTGGATTACACCAGCAAAGTGTTTGTTAACATGACATATATCCGTGATAACGGTGTTTCATGTACTAGAGTGTTTGAAAGATTTATCATTTAACGTCTGCGGTTATTTAGTGTTAACAATAATTATTAAACATTGTCATCATACATCAATCTCGAAGTAATTTTGTAGAATTTGATGATCAGCCCAAGACAGCTTTAACATTTGAAATATTTACTTTAGAACTAAAGAGCAATGATTTGTTCAACATATTTACAGTTTTTTAACATTTTTTCAATATCTTAGTTGAAGAAATATCTGGTATCTTTGTTTAAAAAAACATCATGCAAAGTTTGTCTTGGATTCATACTTCATATGATGAAGACATAATCTTTCAATCAGTTTAATTGAAGTCTGGAGCTGGCATGTCAGTTAACTGCTAGTAGTCTGTTGTTATTTATGTATTATTGTCATTTTGTTTATTTTCTTTGGTTACATCTTCTGACATCAGATTCGGACTTCTCTTGAACTGAATTTTAATGTGCGTATTGTTATGCGTTTACTTTTCTACATTGGCTAGAGGTATAGGGGAAGGGTTGAGATCTCATAAACATGTTTAACCCCGCCGCATTTTGCGCCTGTCCCAAGTCAGAAACCTCTAGCCTTTGTTAGTCTTGTATTATTTTTAATTTTAGTTTCTTGTGTACAATTTGGAGTTTAGTATGGCGTTCATTATCACTGAACTAGTATATATATTTGTTTAGGGGCCAGCTGAAGGACGCCTCCGGGTGCGGGAATTTCTCGCTGCATTGAAGACCTGTTGGTGACCTTCTGCTGTTGTCTGTTCTATGGTCGGGTTGTTGTCTCTTTGACGCATTCCCCATTTCCATTCTCAATTTTATTTAGGGACCTTTTTTTCATTTATCTTTTTCAGCACTACTTTAAAATCCTTGGTTTTACACATGCTTGCTCTACGTTCCTGATGAATGTCAAGGAAGAAAATATGTTAAAAGGCATGCAATGTCTAAACTACTTTTTTCTACATTGGAATTGAAATTTTCGAAAAAAAAAAAAGACCATAACATATCATTTATTATAGTGTCATTAACTGGCTGTTTCTGTATTGACCCTGTTATAGATTCGAGGTTAGCTGTATTTGACCCGAGACTCGAAAAGTCACGAAGAATCACGAAATGCGCTTCAGACGCATTTACTTAATAAAGGGATTATAGTGTGTTTACTTCTAGAAGATTTCGAATTAGACATAGTTTGTGGATATCTGTATATTATTTGGGAATGTATGTGTGTATGCGACTTGTACATTTTAACTTAACATATATGGTGGACACCTGTATTTTGTTTATGCATACGTCTATTTCTATAACGACAGATAGTCGTTTAAGGTAGATTTCAGGGTGCTTTAACCTGATTTTTTTTAATGTTATTGTTATAAAATATAACATCCTAATAAAAACACACACTTTAACAAACCACATAGAAGCAAAGGAAACTATGATCAACTTACACATTTTTGCATTTCCCAATTCCTTTATTGGCATTTCGGTATTACATGATTCAGCTAAATTTGTCTATTGTTAAAGGCCTGAATCTTATAAGATCATGTTTTGTTTTCAATAAAATACAATAAAGCATAAACAATGATGAAGCTTATATATTTATTGACAACATGCGAGCAATTCGTCATCGTCTTACCATAAATTAACAATTTAAGATAAACATGATGGTAATTTTGACGTTTTTATGTTTTTTTTTATTGATAACAAAAGCAATTTTACAAATGTATGTATAATCAAAAATAAGTATAACAATAGAGCGATCTAGGAGATAAGCAGATGGTATAGAATCCTCGAAATACAAGAA
The DNA here is from genome assembly GCF_021869535.1 of Mytilus californianus. Taxonomy (NCBI): domain Eukaryota; kingdom Metazoa; phylum Mollusca; class Bivalvia; order Mytilida; family Mytilidae; genus Mytilus; species Mytilus californianus. The sequence continues at coordinate 2,907,516 of NW_026262669.1, read as the reverse complement.
ACCCTAAATATGAATTCACTGTACCAAGTCATTGTTGAATATCTGACTGAAAATAAATTAAACATTTCTAGATTGAAATTATACAATAAATATTATGTATATTGTTGCAACAAAACAAAAAACATTGTATTGCAGTGAAAAAAAACTAAGACAGATAAGTGTAGTTTTTGTGTCCAAGAAAAAGATTATGCACACTATTTTCTTTGTTGTTCATATTTGACTAGAATTTTTATTAGATGAATCAGCTGTTTTTTCACTGGATAATATGTTGTTAAAAGACCAAAGATAGTCAAAATACAAAAAAATAAAAAAAAAATAAAATAAAATAAAAACTAAACTTATGTTAATTGCTGATCTTGTTTTAATTATCTCAGTTAGTTTTAATCAAGAAAATACTAAATTTGGATGCAAAAGGGTTATTAGTTTTACAAAATGGCATTAAAAAGTAGACAAAATGAGTACAGTATAAACAACCTTCGGGAGCTGGGACAGATTATCAAGTTATGTAAATATCCTTTAAATTTTCTTCTTGCCTAGAATAGGGCTTCTTTGATCAATATTGGGATGACACTGTATTGCCATAAAGCAGGTGTTTTCTCCAACAATGTTCTGAAATAAGTGAAAATCAAATGTTTGTGACGCTGACATGGAGGACAGATAGTGATCCCTTTGTTGTGTATGGTTGCGTATTCGACGAAATTACAATATTAAGATTTCATCTAGAATGTAACCATAACATGTCCAGCAACTGAAGACATATATTAAAAAAGACATGTATTCCCGTTTGAATGGTTTTACACTAGTAATTTTGGGGGCCCTTTATAGCTTACTGTTCGGTGTGAGCCAAGGCTCCGTGTTGAAGACCGTACTGTGACCTATAATGGTTTACTTTTATAAATTTTGACTTGGATGGAGAGTTGTCTCATTGACACTCATACCACATCTTCTTATATCTATGTAGCATGCAGTTTTCCTACTGCTACCAGAGAAAAAACAAAAATACGTAGAATTGTAATTAAAACTCATTTGATACCAACATATAAAACAACAAATATACACATATCGATTGTTAAACTGTGGTGCAGTCATTGTCGTTGTAATAGTTATATAATTATTCAGGCTGTTTGCTCACTGTTCATATACTATTATCTGAATACTCGTTTTTAGTCATGAATGTATGTGTCGGCTTACAGGAAGTCAAAGGTTGAAGGTTGACAGATCGGAAAAGTGCGTTCACATTACTAGTCATCAATATTGAGCTATATGTAAAATATCAAATCATTTTGCAGAACAAGTGTCAAGAATAGTGTGATGAAAGAATTCAAATCTCAAAGCAAACAGGAGATAGAAGGTCCTTGCTAGGGAAGAATCAATATTTCAAGAAATATGGTCACCTCAATTTGTTTTTATCTGAATAATTTTGAGATACAAGCAAACAACTTCTGTACCGCTTCTATATTCTATTTCCAAGAAATAACTGATGACCATGCTGTTTTATATACATACTCATAGACACAATGTGCAATCAAGATACCCAATGAGTGATTATGTCTATGTTTGGTATCATTCAAATCAGAAGAATAGGCATATTATTTGTCAGGTATAAACTATTTATTTGTATGACCTCTCGAATTTTTCAGGATTTGAATAGTGTACACCATATGCACGTTTCGTCTACACAAGACTCATCAGTGACGCTCGAATCAAAGCAGTTAGAACGCAAAATACAGTACGAAGTTGATGAGCATTTAGAACCAAACATTTCAAAAGGTTGAGCCAAATACAGACTAGGTTGTCTATTCCATGGCAAGTCAATTCTTAGTATTTAACAAAAATCAATGTTTTGTTAACAGTTGATTTATAATGACCGTATTAATGATGATGCATAACACGCAAATGTCGACTATTGGTCGGTTGATACCCTTGGGTAGGATATCTCCAAGAGCAGTGGCATCGACCCAGTGGTTGTAAATATATTTAGCATATGTTCTGTATGTTAGCTTTTATAGTATAATTCTAATTTTGTGTACTCTTGTGTTTATATTTTACTTAATTTGTACTTTATCACGGAATGTGTATCTGTCATTATGCCTTACAATACTGCACTAGATAATATTAAACACATGAACTTTAACCAGTTTTTTTAGTTGGTGTCGTTTTTAAATTTAATTGTATCTGGGTTTGTATATTTAATTCAGTGATGTTGTATATATATGATGTATATATATAAAAGTGTGTGCTGCTGGATCCAAATCATTGTAAGGTTAACCAATTATGTCTGTTTGGGATTCTCGCACAATGTTGTCAATATAACTGACCTTTACACATTTACTCATTAGTGAGAGGTAAAGTTTGCATATGGTTTAACCCACACTTCTCTTTGAGAAAATGTCTGTATTAAGTCAGAAATATGCCAGTTGATCTCCAGTCTTTGCTATGGTCGTTTTGTTGTGTACTTTTATATGAAATTCCATTTTTGAATTTACCTTGGAGTTCGGTATATTTTTTATTATGTGGTTTACTAATACCTTTTGTAAATGAACATTCACCTAAGTAAAAATACCACTGTAATAGCATACACGTATTATGAGTACACAACCTATATTAGCAAACAGAACATAATGGCATATAAATGATATTCTGGTCAAACTGTTTACTGGTATATGTTTGTATTGTTTCAGTTGTTCAGAGAAGTAACACATACCGTTAATATTTATTAAAATGTTTAAAAGTATCTATCTTTGTCAAATCACAAATGATTTAAATCATTGGTTCATTTAGAGTCATTTATTTTAGCATATCATTCTTAAATATATTTCAGAATGCAATTACGCATTTCCAACAAGCGCCTTTTTTTACTATGAATATATATGCACTTCTCCATAAGGTAAGCACGACCCATATTTTTAATTACAGGAAATGTTCATATTCAAGTTTTTATTATTTTTGAATAAGAGTCAATCGTGTTAACATTGGTTAAATACAACGAAATCGTGCGCGCTATACACATTTATAAAGGGTATTTATACTTTTACTTTAGAAATAACATGTCAAAGTTACAATACAAATTTGTATTTGTTCGTCGTTTTCACTAATTTCAAATACTGATACAATTGTTAACTTTGCAGAGACCAATCAAGTATTCATTTAACAATTCGGTAATATGACAGTTGTTTTCAATTCGTTCGAATGTTTGAGCTTTTGATTTTTTCATTTGTTAAAGGACTTTCCGTTTTGAATGTTCCATTGAGTTCAATATTTTTGTTATTCTTTTTACTGCAACTTATGTTTGGTACGTTTGCCAATAAAGTGTCATTAACTTGTTTCAAGTTTTTTTTATAAGTTAAAATCATTCGATGGTTTGCATTCTACTCGTTAGATTGCTGATAAAGTATGTTTTATTTTCTTTTACTTCATGTCTGACGAAGAAATTCAAAGTTCGCCTGAACGTACATCTGGAATAAGTCATTATAGATGTAAAGTTGATAGTCTCACACAAAATCCTACAGCTGGTGAGTTTTCGTTGTTTACCAAGCATTTAGACATCGTTTTAGACAAAACAGAAGAAGGAGATCTTATGAGAACGCTACATGGAAAAAAAAAGAGTTATCGGAAATTTTACAGGACAAGAAACAAGGTAAAAAAAATAACAGGAAAAGAGAGAAACAACATAAAAAGTGAAGTTGCAGAAAAGGCGAAAACTTATAGTACAGTAACATTTTTTAGATATATGTTAATGTTAAAAGAAATTCAAAACCGGGTGCATCAGAGCTACATAAGACACAACATAACACGTTTTAAGTGACTAGCAGTTACTCAGACAAAACAGAAGTTCTTGATGATAATTTAGCAGTGTTTTCACTTTTAAAAATGGTAAAAATATGCCAGTAATGGATCATATAGATTACATCCAGCCATCTAGAGGCGAATTATGTATTTCAAAAGAAGTCAGTAAATTGTTACAACGTTTAAAAATAACCAAATTACCTGGTTCAGATACAGTTCATCTAAATCTCTATATTAGCCTCTGTTTTGGACAAACCTCTATGCATGATCGGTAATAGTTCATTTGTATGTACCGGAGGATTAGAAAATTGCATTAATCACTGCTTTTTTTAAGATGGGTGATATACAAATCAGCATCTATCTATCGTGCAGTTAGTCTCACAAGCATCCAGTGTAAAATTATGGAGAAACTTATCTGTAAAAGAATTATTGGGCACACGAAGACATTTTTCAGCAACCAAGGCTTTACGGTTGTAGATCATATTCACACACAGTAAAGAAAAATGCAATTCTTTATTTTTGGATGAAAACCAAAGGAACATATTACAAACCTACAATGTCCTGCTTTGGAAGTATCATGGGGGTATATGTAGAGTTTCCAAGTGAATTGTCAATACCTCATTCATTTATCGAGCAGTTTATGTTGTTTGGACCTATATCCCGAGGACAACAACATATGTGTCATAGACATGATAGAGGTAGGACAGGTGCTTTCCATTTTTTTCTTTACATGGTGTAGCATGTGTATTCATGGACCTATTCAGTTTTTTGTCTCCTTTATTCTGGTTTGTATCAACGACTTCACATCCTTTATTCATTCCAAAACAGTATTTACGTATTCTTTCTCATGTATATTCAAATGATTGGTATTATCCTCAACGGAATCCATTAGTATTTAAAAGTGTGTTTCTTACTGATGGATTGAGTCTCACAATATTTCGGTGCTTGGTTAATTCTTTTCACAGATAAGTGTTATTGACAATACTTAGGTCACCAGTAATAACCTTGCCAGTCGAATTATATATGAATGGGGAACTAGCATACATGCCATCTAGACGTTAAGACCTGAACATGTATTATTGATATCCTGCACTACGTGTATGTAATTGAAATATAAGTTGCAACTGGTTTGGCATAGGTTTACAAAATGATAGTTACAGATTAGTGTTTAAATAAGGATGTTCTGATTTATGGTAAATGATATTGCCCTTATTCTTGTCATCAAGACTTTTGTTGGCAAATAAATTTTTTGGAAAGGATCTGTTTTTCTTTTAATCGTTGCAAATGCGAACTGGTTTGAAAAGTCTGTGACTGGCAATATCCGTATAGCTGTAGTTTGTATTGGTTTGATTAGGGGTTTGTAACAGTGGTTTCTAAACACCAGATGTACATAGAGTGGCGTTTTGAAAAGCAGTATTAAATGAAACTTCGTGCAAATGTGATGGATATCCAACAGCTTTTGTATAAATGGCAGAAGGTCCAAATATCAAAATTAACTGGTGATGGAACGATCAAAGCCGCATATTTGAAAGCGTAGAATGCATAAGAACTGAAATAGTTTGAAACAAACTGGTGAAGGCTAATAGGGGATAATTGTCCATGCTACTTTTTTCCACATTGATTAGATCTAAATATTGTACGTGCATATCTAGAGGTAGAACTTAATACTTTAAAACTTAGTTTTCTTTTGATAATTATAACAAAAGTTATACTAAGTTATTATTGTATGTATTATGTGCCTACGTCTATTGATCTTCATTATTAATAAGTATACTTAATCAATTGACTACCAAGTTTTACTTTGAACACATTTTCAAAGAAATGTAATTTTATACTTTCCTCACTTAGTTCTATGTTGAGTTCAAACCTAAGCAAAAGACACTAGATTTTAACAGGAAGTGCTTTCTTTAAAAAGTACAACAGATAAAACAATTTGTTTTTTACCCATGACATAAGAGATGTTGAGGTAAAATAACACATCCAGATGATAAATGTGAGTGTGTACAAGCACAGAAATGGAAGTTGGTGTGTAACTATCTTTATTTTACATCTTTATTAATTTTCATACATTTCATGTTAGGTCTTGCGGTCATAAATATTTCAAGTACTATTGTCGTATTCAGACTCAGAAATAATCCATTCAAATTACTAGATTTGGTGTTTGCAGCACTATTTGTGTATTCAAAGTACTGAGTCAAATTGTATGACCGTAGCTTATGCCTTTTTCGTGTTGTTGTTACCTAAAACGAGATATTACGCCAATTAAAATGTTACAAATTATTCTCAGAAAATCTGTATTAATTATCTTAAACTACGTAAGGCATCCATAGAAAGGTTCATTTATATTTGTGGCATTACACATGTTTTTCTTTCAACATTTAACATGTTCAATTAGATTTATCATTAGTTATACCCTTAGCTGTCTTAACCTGATTTTGTACTGACTATTAAGATTAACATGTGTATAGTTTGCATATTTGTTAACGTGACTACGTTATTTTTTCTATAATCCTGATTTATCATCTTGTCACAAAAAAACCTTTAAACCATTTAGAAGTCATATAACTACCATTAATTCCATATAAAGCCAGGGAGCCCAGGATCTATGCCATGTATATTCAAATGTATAGTGTATTATGTGTCACCCTTCAGACATTATAATACTGCTATCTGTAATTTTTGCACCGGAAGAGATGTGATTTGACAGTAAAAAAATCCAAGAAGGTCATTTGATATATTATGAAAAAAGTACAAGTTTGAAATTGTGGTTAAGAAATGTAGCTAAAAACATATAATGATTAAGCGTATTTGTTTTTGAACAACGTCCGATACGGATCACGCAACTATCACTTACTTTACAGATGACTATATCAGGTCAACGCATACAGAAATAATTTGCAGATGTAAGCCATTTGTTAAAGGACAGTCCTGTTATTTAAACTATTGCATCAGATTATATTTTTGTTATACAAAAAAAATATTCTTTGTATTTTAGAATATGTCAGTTTTATATTACACATTCATGTACAAGTTCCAAATTGTTTTAAATTGTCATATTCAATCTTTATTTGACCAATGAAGAACTTTAAACGTATCAACAAGTACATCGTCTCTGTGACGGTATATCAACAAACGCGCTTCAGATGGATCTAATAAATAAATGATTATGTTTTGTTTTATTTGAGAACAATTTGAACTAGACATAACGTGTAGACACCCATCTACTGTTAATATTGTATATGTGTATCTAATATGCCCTTTTGTTACATTTGTCATTGAATGCCATACTCGTTTTATTGATTAAATAACTCATCAGATTGTTTTTTTTAATTTTGTATTCAATCTTTTTAAGTTTGCGCTGACAGTCTCACTAGATTAACTAAACAAAGTAACTCATCTGCATTCTTATGAAAAAGTTGGTCTCGGCCTATAGCATTTTTTATATTAATAAAGACAAGATTAGTTGAAGATAATCAACAAAGGGTTTAGGGAAAAAACAAAACAAAACAAAAAACGTTCGTTTTCAAACTGTACTGATTTTAATACAAGTGATATTGATCTCGGCCGATAGAAATTTGTCATATCAAAAAGTAAAATAACAAAAATACCGAACTCCAAGAAAATTTCAAATCGAAAATTCCTTTATCAAACGGCAAAATTAAAAGCTCAAACACATTAAACGAAAGATAAACAACTGTCATATTCCTGACTTTGAAAAGGCATTTTCTCGTGTAGAAAATGGTGAATTAAACCTGGTTTTAAAACCAGCTAAACCTCTCACCCGCATGACAGTCGCATACAATTTCATTATATTGAAAATCATTGTGACCAGAACTAACAGATATAATAGGTAAACATGTCAAAAAATGTGGTACAGCAGTAAACATATGTGTTATAATCTTAATCACAATAAAACAAATAACTATACCAACATAGAAAAACAAAACCGCATATAGACACTCTAAAAAGTACATCAGGAAAAATGAAATATGAGTTCGAATATTCCTTAAGTATGTTTTGTCTCTCTTTAAATATAAATCAAAGGATACAATAGTTTCGTAGAACAGCGATTGTAATGTTAATAAGACTATCAAAATCCGTGTTTTTGACTTCATCGCTTTGTCGTCACTTGTTTTTTGTTTTTTTTTGTCTTTCATGTTTGCTTATGTACTTGATTCAAAAATGGAGTATGGCAATTAAGAGGAAAAACACCTTATTTGTTAAGATATGAAACAATGCACAGACGGGACAAAAAAGATAACAAAAAGTTGCTGAGTTTTTATATCACAGTGTTTAGCAAGGCATTTTAAAAGAGAAGCCAAACGATGCCGAATCTTAAAACAAAATATTCGTCTTAAGAAGCTCCTGTAGTATGGAGCCTCACATAAATAAAGAAACAAGTCGGCTAGAAGAGGAACACAGTAGGTTCCCACTAATTGCAATGCCAATTGTTTGTTGGGAAATGAAGTCCTCCAAAAGTAACAAATATGTTGTCAATCAAGAAGTCATACATTTTGACAATGTCTGTTTAAGTTAAATTTTTATTTAAAGCAGAGTGAATTTTAACAAGTATGATGTATCCCTCCCTAAGACAAGATACTTGTATTGACGTTGTCCACATAAAAAAGAAGGAACAATTCTATCAATCTGTCATTTAATTTGGAATGGGAAATACTTACGCCTGCATACGGAGTATATATCTCCCAATTGATACGATATTCCCGGGTTTGTGTTTCCTATCATGATTTCCTTGATAGAGGATTGCTGCTCACAAGGAAGCTATTAAACCAAGAGTTCCAAATGATGAAGTTGAAGTCATCCTTTCGTAAATTTTACGGACGCCATCACGAGTTGGTTGACCGTTATGAAATAACCGTTTCACAGATGATATCGGATATGTTCCTTATGTCGTAACTACAATACCCTCCCTTATCACGAATGTGACTTTCCGAATTAGACTATTTACCTGATTTGTAATAACATTAGCAACACGACGGGTGCCACATGTGGAGCAGGATCTACTTACCCTTCCGGATCACCTGAGATCATCCCCCGGTTTTTGGTGGGGTTCGTGTTGCTTAGACTTTGGTTTTCTATGTAGTGTCATCTGTACTATTATTTGTCTGTTTGTCTTTTAATTTTTGGCCATGGCGTTGTCAGTTTGTTTTCGATCTATGAGTTTGACTGTCCCCTCTGGTATCTTTTGTCCCTCTTTTATCTAAAATGAAGAAAAGTCAATTATTTTAAACTATAACAAGATGAGTATCTTGGATTCCATTTCGACGGGTGCACAAAAATGGATCAGCAACCAGACAGTATTTTGGAAGCTGTCAAAAGAATTCAAGACACCCGTAACAAAACTGTCCATTGTTTTTTACTTAGAGCTGATGTAGGTTTCTATAATTCTGATATAATTTGTCCCAAAAGTAGTTACCCACACTGTAAAAATATTATTGAGAAAGTGCAGGTGGGATTTTTTTAATTTTCATTTATTGTCTAAAACAAATGCACTACGAAATAACTATGTTCTCGGGCCATGCTTGAATGTTTTCTCCTACCTAGATAAAAGTTGTTGTAATTGTGATTTTCTTCTTGAAATATAATTTTAGAGTACTTACAATATTTATTACACGATACATAAAAACTAAAGAAACAAGTCCATTCTTAATATATATATATTTTTTTTGTAGCTGATTCCATGCTAGAAAATGAAGCAGTCTACAAATGATTTGTAGTAAATAAAGATGCCAATCGCTTGGAACATAACATAACATAAGCAACACGACGGATGCCACATGTGAGCAGGATCTGCTTATCCTTCCGGAGCACCTGAGATCACCCCCAGTTTTTGGTGGGGTTCGTGTTGCTTAGTCTTTAGTTTTCTATGTTGTGTCATCTGTACTATTATTTGTCTGTTTGTCTTTTTATTTTTGTCCATGGCGTTGTCAGTTTGTTTTCGATCTATGAGTTTGACTGTCCCTCTGGTATCTTTCGTCCCTCTTTTATCTAAAATGAAGAAAGGTCAATTATTTTATCACTATAACAAGATGAGTATCTTGGATTCCATTTCGATGGGTGCAATTGAAATAATAGAAAATGGATCAGCAACCAGACAGTTTTTATAATATATATGATCACTCTGTGATTAGGTTAGGAATCGCAATTTGAAATCCTACTTGTCTTACTAATAAGACAATGATTATCTTCACACCGCAATTTCTGTTTCAGACAAATCGTACATCATCTGTTGATTATAAACTAAGTCTTGTATCTTTGGTAAGTTTAAACATTGCACTAATCATTAAGAAATAGAGCACTTGAACATATCATTTTAAACTTATCATAAAATAACTAAAGCACAATATCAAAGAGAAATAATCAAATTGTAAACAATAGCAAGAAAATCTTTAACAGTAGACACATACATTTTTACTGTTTCGGTTTTCTGTTTTGGATTACATCAGCAAAGTGTGCGTGACAATAACATATATTTGTGTTATAGATTGTTTAAAAAAAATGATTAATCATTTAATGTCTGAGGTAAGTAAGTGAAAACCATGTTTATTAAACATTGTCATCATATATCAATGTCGAAGTAAATTTTTACGATTCAATGATCAGCCCACGGCAGCATTAGTTTATAAAAGATTAAATTCATCAACGTAAACAAATTATAAATTTTTCAACACATGTGCGGTCTAGGACAAATGTTTTGGCATCTTATTTTAAGGACTACCTGATATCTTTGTTTCAAACATCATCTTGCAAAGTTTGCACAAGATTGATTTAGCTAATATGAACGGCCCTTTTCGTCAAATATCTCAGTACTTTAACGTCCTTGGTTTTCCAAATTTGTGCTCTAATTGTCCATGATGAAGGTCAATCAGGAAAATATGACCTATTTAACTATATTGTTTTGTGAATTTTTATCAATTAGCTCTGATTTCCGTATTTTATGCATTCATGGCTTTCTAGTGTTAAGTTTGAGACTTCTTGATGAAGATTAATCCACAAAATTGCTTTGGACACTCTAAATTCATAATGTGTTTATTTATTTTACTAGCACTGACCAGATACTTCTGTAGAATGTAACTCTCCGGAGTATAATTAGATATGTAGTCAATACTTTGGCAGAATTAATAACGTGTTCGTATATTTAACTCCCTTTTCTTATGTTTAATAGGTTGTAAGAAACAACTTCCTCAGGTAAAATTAACCTAACAAAGATTTGGTTTTTCTGTGTTTGTCTTTTTCAGCATCTACCTTAAAACATTTTGCGTATTTACGTACCAATAGCTTCGAAACGTTTAGGTTGTCCTCCTATGATGGTGGTAAATCAACAAACGCGTAAAACATTAGAATGATTTTAACATGTTTAATTTGTATTATTCTAGAAGATTAAGAATTAAACATAGTGTGTAGATTCCCGTATGTTGTTGAGGCCTGTATCTGTGTATGAGACCTGTACATTTTAATCTTGACATACTTGGCGGACACCTGTATATTGCGGCTTGTCTCTGTGTATACAAATTGTACCTTTAGAACTTGTCACAATTATTGGACCAAGGTATATTGATGAGGCCTGTATCTATGTATGTAAGGTGTATTTTTGTTACTTATGTCATTTCAATGTCGTTCCATTTACTGATATCCATATGTCATTGTATTAGTTTAAGAAATAATTAGATCGCGAAACATTCTTTAAAAGGACATTACACTAGCCTTCAAATTGTACCGTTTTTGATATTAATGATATCGACCTCGGAACATAACTATATTTCATAATACATAACATCAGAAAATCGGATTTTTATAATTTCAACAACATAACAATGGCTGTTCCACAGGTTATAGATAATGCATATGTTAGGGTATTCCTGTTGCATAACACACCGAAGGGTGTCAGGATTAATCAACAGAAAACCCGACCGTAAGGAGGTCTTTTGTCGGCCATTCTGACACCACGAGGTGTGTTATAGGACAAGAAACACCTTCAAATATGCATTATTTGACTTATATACCGTCAAAAAATATTATTTTCTGCAAATATTTGTAGGAATTATATCCTATTTTATCAATCATTTTTAAGTGAGATATTCTTTTCTTCAGCATTTAGGTATAAACACCCAAACGGTTCATTTTTAGTGTGTAATAAAACTCATTAATTAATCTAGATATGAACGTTAGAAATCACTGTCCAATTACAATATAAATGTCACTTTGTAAGTATTTTATCATATACGCTACATAAATGGGTGCTATATTGTTTTCTCTTGTTTCACCACAATTTAATCACGGAAAAGCAGATTATTCTTTCTACAATTTTTACCGAATTTTTCAGAATAAATCTTTTCTCGCTTATACCTGGCAATACAATTTGTTCTTTAAAACATTGAAAATCAGTATCAAATTTTATACCCCCTTCTTTTTAAGATTTATCTAAAACATGAATATTTGTCATCTAATAGAGTAAATGGTATTTATTTCAGCCTAATAAACAGAGGAAAAGATTATTTATGCACAAACCTTATGTTCAAGATAGACATTTGGAGTGTGAAACCCCAATTGGCAACAACAAACGAATAAAATGTGTATGTACTCTGCATTTTGCATTTCGATTATGGTAACTACGGACCTGATGCAGGTCATTATGTAATGCCTTAAGCACATTTCATTGAAACTTGGTATCGTCCAGGTTGATTCTTTAAAAAAAAATCACCTGTCGTTCTGAATGTAAAAAACTCCATACAGGTATATAAGACTACTTTATTCTCTGGTTTACACTTTTAATTAGAGTATGCCAAAATTGGAAAAACAACCCTATACTACAATGTTTAATTGTTATAGATTAACTGAAGCCTGATACGCATACTAAAACCGAACATTAACTGCATCCGATTCTTCGGCACGTAAATAGTTAGATACTAATTCTACGTTTGAATAACATCCAAGAACGTGTTCGTGATCATTACTGAAATTTGTAATAGTGGCATGTTTAGTACTTGAGTATTTTAACAGAAAGAATACACGAGTGATCACCAATTGACTGCGGTCAGTAAGTTTGAATCATCAATGATATATTGGCTGCAGACTGTACGTTTAAATGATCAATAAAGCATTGATTGCGGTCTGTAAGTTGGAATCATCATTGACTACGGTCTGTAAGTTTGAATCATCAATGACACATTGACTGTGGTCTGTATGTGAGAATCATGAATGACACATTGACTACGGTCGTTACGTTTGAATCAGCAATGACACATTGCGTCTGGTCTGTAAGTTTGAATAATCGATGACACATTGGACATAAGTATGTGTGTACTAAAATAAATAAACAGGAAAACATAATAGCCATCTTCTGATCTTATTAAGTTTATTTGACAATCACTTTTGTACATACAAAAACTCGTAGACATGAGTTCCTATTATTTGCTGAACTGAATACAAATCATACGGATAATGAATTTAAGAGTATTTTATTTCACAATATATCATCGATACGCTAGTCATGTTTGAATAAAACAACAGTTTTGAATAGCTAACTAGGATTTCATATTTTCAAATAAAATGTTTTAGAAAGAATATATCACTCAAGTATTAGTCCGATCTTTTTATAATACGAAAAACGGAAAAACTTATAATTCTTATCTCCAAAAGATGATAAATGTTGCCAAATGCGTTTGCAACGTCTTAACATGTGTTCTAGTAATTGTGAAGAAAAAATGACACTTCATATGACTGTTTCGACCTTCTAACAAAGATATAAGAACTAATTCAACCAAATGTGAACTTTTTTCAAAAATCCGTATCCAGTGGTTGTTGTGTCGTGTTTACATAAAAGTAAAAGAACACAAATACCAAACTCCAAGGAAAATTCAAAACGGAAAGTCCTTTGTCAAATGGCAAAATCAAAGCTCAAACACATCAAACGAATGGAAAACAAGATGAAAGTTAAAATGATCCTCATTGTTAGACTATTAGCATACGATACAATTTAATAACCAGTTTCTTTTGAATAATGATTTAGCATGATGTATTCGTCCCTAAGATACTTGTATTTACGTTGTCTTTCTTTTTTGATGAAACAAAGCGGAACAACTCCATTGACTTAACATTTAGTTTGGAATGATGCATACTTATCTAAAGTGAATTAAAATCAAATGTTTTAAAACTATAACAAGATCAATATCTAGGATGTCCTCCTTTGAAAGTGACATGGCGGTATATGTAGAGTTTTAAAGGGAGCTTAATACCTAATTCGTTTATCAAGCAGTTTATGTTATGTGGTTTACACACAAAAACTATATTGTTTGGGAATTAATCTTCGGTCACAGCAACATATGTGTAATGGAGGTAGAACAGGTGCGTTGCAATATTCAAGTCTATACAGATTGATATATCATGTATATTCATAGGCCCGTTCGTTTCATTAAGTATTATTTGTATCATCGAAATAACAGCCTTAAACCATTTGTAAAGGTATCAACGTATTCGTTCTCTAGTGAAACCGTTTAGTTGATGGAGGTTTATCCGTGGAATTTCAATTATTTCTTCTGTTATGAACTTTATGTAGAATATATATATTATTCAAAATATTCTGTTTTATCCTGCGGAGCAGTATCTGCCTACCCTTCCGGAGCTCCTGAATCAGCCCCAGTTTTTGGTGGGATTCGTGTTGCTCAGTCTTTAGTTTTGTGTTTTGTGTTTTGTGTGCTATTGTGTGTCTTTTGGTCTTGTTCATTTTAGCCATGGCATTGTCAGAGTATTTTACACTTATGAGTTTGAATGTCCCTCTGGTATCTTTCGCCTCTCTTGACCTGGTGATACCACCTGGAAGTTACAGTCCATCAGGTTTTAAAACTTCCTGATAAATTAAGTAAGTACTGTTTGATTTTCATGTACCCGGAACCTTTTGGTGGACTTACATGTATCAGCACGTTTACCTTCGTATAATGCAGTCATTCATTTGAAACGCATCTTTTCATTTGTTCGTTTGTTACAAAGTATGTTGGGAAATGTATTATAAAACGATACATAAAATGAAAGAACACACATACATTGGAAAGATGAGATGTTGATTAATCTTATTTTCGGGTATCTTTCTGTAGACGGTTTGTTGCTTTGTCGTTATTGATATTATACATGGTCAATTTAAAATACCTGTATTTAATTTTCGGATCCACCAGTGTTCAGCAAAAGTTCCTCCAGCATTACCAATAACTCAACCACCTCCAATGAGTGATCCACTAGGATAGTCTACCAAGGCCTCTTAACAATGAACCTAAATTGTGGTTAAAAAAAGTGTTCATATCAGACATATGCTTATTATGTGGATTTGATTTTCGACAAAGTCCGACACAGAGCATGCAGCTATCACGAACAATAAATATGACTGCATAAGGTGAGCGTTGTAATGAGGGTATCTACATGACGAATAACGGTAAACAAATCTTTTTTTGCATGACGATAAAATGAACATTAAATTGACGACGATAAACAACAATTGACTGATTTTGACGAATCACGTTAAATTCTTTCCAAAAATAATGGTAACGGATAATTATTTGAGACCTCTGATGAATCACAATAAGGATATTTTTGACGAATCACGGTAACATTTTAACCAATTTGACGCTAACGGTAGCTGGAAATGACCGTTTGACATCTGACGGTAAAGGGCATTCCTACCCTTAGGTCAGAGGATACAAAAAAAAAACAGTTTACCATTGTAAACTATTTGTAAAGGATGCATGAATTAATTTACAAATTGTCAATATTGCATGAAATTTTTGTTGACAGAAATATTCATTCTTGTTTATTTCATTTTTGATACATTAGTTTGAAATAATAAATTGAAACACCATAACAATATTCTGTTTATATTTTTGTATTGGATCTAAATTAGGAGAATGCAGAATTTAAAGTGCAGTAAAAATAATACATTGAATGGCTAAAACGGAAAAGTTTTACAAACAATGCGTGTTTCTTAACTCTACGGATTATGAGGTAAAAACAATTCCCTAATTAACAATACCGACACTACTGGATATATAAATTAATAGTCAATTAATTGAAAAATGCCGAGTCTGCGAAGTATGATAATTGAATGAATCATACAAAAAATAATGGTCTTTGAAAATAATATTATATTGTTAATTGCAAGATTTTCATCTGACTCAGTAACAAAGTGTGCTGTACACCTTTATAAACAAAAATGTCGGCATTTCAAAAGCAATCAACGGCACTTGGTTGTCCATCAATTGACAATAAACTCTCTCCCAAAAATACGATTTTCTTAACTTAAATAAAAACCACACTGCTTTGTTTATTTCACGAGCGATGTCATATAAGTACTCAGTCAATATTCTACTGTGTACATACCGGTTTTTAAGAAAAGTTACTTTTACTGTTGCAATTAATGTAATGCATACAACTAAAAACATAATAACAACCGTGACAGTTTATATTAGATGCTGTTACATTCTTTAGACAGTTTAGAAACCTAATTTTGTTTTATTAAATAAGATAGAGAACAATTATGTTTTCAAACCTCACGCACCCACCATATACCTTCTGGTGGTTATAAGCTAGGCCTTGTATTTATGATGAATTTATACACTTCATAAATAACAATTATATTCATAAACGAAAATTAAAAAAAATAAATAAATAAAGTTCCAACTTTTTCAGTCAAACTTGACATAAGATAAATTTAATTATATTGTTTGCTGATTTTTGTTTTATCAATTATCTCCTTTTTCTTTTCCATGTAGATTATATAACCCCACCCTCGAATTATGGTTCATTGACTTTGAAACTTTTACATAGTTTACAAGTTAATGTTTGTGTTTAGGTTTGTTTAAAGGGAACGACTTATGAAAAGTCAATGGTATTTGGTTTGCAGTTGTATTAGCATTGGCACATCTCATTTCCATGGAGATTGTTTAGCCTTGTACATTCAGTCATGGTTCATTGACTTCGAATGTTCCCATAACTTACATGTTAAAGTATTGCTATTTTATTTTCAACATTTGTATTATCAAAATAACAAATAGGCGAGACATATCTCTGTTTTAACAGTTTATTATTCTGCACCGGATATAACCTGATAATGAATAGATCAGCTTGAGCCAAACAAATAAGTCATCTGATAGATTCAAGGGAGAAAAAACATTGACTGTTCTATTATACATGACCACAAAAAATATGTTGCTCAGGGCATCTCTTGTTGTATTTTAAGCTAACAATGTACATACTTTGGTTGTATATCATTACAAAAAAAAAAATGTCATAGAACATGTCAGGAAATGCAAACTTACATTTTGAATTATGTTAATATCCTTCTTTGCCAATAACTCGACAATATTGCTGCCTCCTAAAATGACACTGATAGGTCCTGTGACAACACCACCAATTAAACCTCCAATGCCACCAACCACCAATAGGACCAAGAAGTCCACTACCACCTCCAACAATACCATTAACACCCCATGGAATGCCACCACCGGCAATGCCACCACCGAGAATACCATAACCACCAAGTGAAGTACCGTAATTTTGATTTGTTACCCACTATGGCAACAAGGAACAACAAGTATTTAAACTACCAGGGAGAAGAGGTGCCAAATTACAGGTTTTTTTTTAGTTTTATTTATCCTGGAGCACATTTTAAACTACATGTGCACCATGGTTGATCTCCAATAAAAAGTCCTGTAAAAAAATAAATTTCAAGATTTGTTGTCATGTATATTACATCGTATAATTGGTTGATGAAATACACGCTTATAAATTGTATTTGTCCGAAGCAATTTTTGGAATTTGCCTATGTGTACATACAATGAAATGTTTTGAGCTCTATGACTTTAACAGATAGCCAAATGTATCTATGGTCAATATTGCTTGATGTAGTCTTATCCGTTGATTCGAAATATGATATTATATTATCAACGGGGATTATAACTTTGAGCTGATTATATCGTCGGGGACTAACGGTCCTCATGGTTCTGACCCTAACTGGTAAACTAAATAAGTCCTTTTTCAAATCTTGAGAGTCTATGGCGTTTTTGTGTAGATTTACCGTCATATAAATAAGACGATGTGATATGTACCAATGAGACAACTCTCAATCCAAGTCACAATGTATAAAAAATTACCTATTATAGGTCAAAGTACGGCCTTCAACACTGAACCTTGGATCACATCGAACAGCAAGCTACAAGGGCCCCCCAAAATGACTATGAGTGTAATACAATTGAAACAGGAAAACCAATGGTTTAATCTATATATTAACGAGAAACAAGAATCACTTATGAACCACATCAACAAACGACCACTGAACAACAGGCTCATGACTTAGGACAGGTGCATAAAATGCAGCGAGTTTAAACGATTAAACAGGCGCCTACCTTCACCCTTACCTTAGACAGTAGTAGAAGGCACAAATTCATTTTAGGTACAGTGTAGTAACAAGGAGATATATAATGTAAGAATACAGATAAATAAAAATATGAGAAATAAGTCATGTGCATCAATCAATTAAAAGCTGTGTTGTTAAGTATATTTATTACATCGTATATTTGGTTGATCAAATAGCACTCAATGCAATTGTGTTCAACCAAAAGCTATTTTCGGGATTCTTATTGCGAATTTCTTGATTAATCTAAATCTGAAACACTTCAGCATTTGCAATCCAGAGATGCATATATCCAATACAATGTTAGGTGTAATATGACCAAAAGGGATTTAAACAGATGGTTTATGTTTCCCGTTCAAGAAATGAATGTAAATGTTTACTGTAGGGCCTGACAAGCCTACCCATAAGAAGTAGGTTCTGTTAGGCCCTAAATTAGCCCCCATTTCTAGCTAAAATTATATCTTATTTGCAGCTATACTTTCGAATTATAAATTCTTGAACTTTATAACAATCAACATAGCTAATGCCATATCTCGATAGAAAGTATGAATTTTTGTTGAAAATTCACATACTTGCGTTTTTTCAATAACGTGAAAAATAGCAATCAATTTGACTTTCAACGAAAATTCAATGAACACGGGAACATTTACATTTTTTTTTGTGGACGGGAAACATAAAGCGCATGCGTCGACAAAAAAAGACCTTTTCTAATATTATAAAATTTTAAATATCTGACAATAGTATTTAGTTTGGCGAAGCATGCGCTCTATGTTTCCTATGCCTAAATGTGATTGAAATTCGGACAATTTTGTCAAATTGCGCAAACATGTTTATTTGTTGTCCTGTTTTGGATGTACAAATCAACGCTATAGAATTAAACTTTCTAACATGCCTTTTCGTCAAATTTAAACTGTCCTGAAACATTGAACTTAACAATGCGGCCAAATATGACCCTTATCAAACTTATTCCTTTAACTTTGGTTGATAGAGTTTGAAACTTTGATTCTTAAAAAAAACTTGTATTTTATGAAAGGGGAACCTGGCAATGACCTGATGTTGCCAACAGGGACTAACAGTTCGTCAGGTTTTATGCTTTGCTGGTAATTTAAATAAGCACTGGGTTAATTGCGTGAGACAACTGCGTGTTTTGTTATATGCATTTATCTGGACGTCCATCTTCGTATAATGCACACATTAATAAGAATAAGAAATGCATCGTTTTTTGTTTTGTTTGTTAACATTTCGTTTAAGAAGATGTGTTTTAAAACGATACACACAATGCAAGAACACTAATCAATAAAAAGAAAAGGAAAATTATTTTTAAATATTCTTTTCAGGTAGCGTTTGGTGGCCGGTCTTGCTTCGTCGAAATTCATAAAATAAATGGTCAGTTCAAAAATACCTGTATTTAATCCTACGATCAGTCCACCTAATCCACCTAATTCCCACTTGTTTATCAGAAGTCCACTTCTACTGACAATTCCGCCAGCCCCACCAATAATCCCACCGCCTCCAATGAGTGCTTCACCTGTGAAAACCCCTCTACTACCAAGCCCTCCTAACAATGGAGCTACTCTTCCATACCCCGAAACGGATCCGACATGTGAAACTAAAGGTATAGTCAATATTGACATAGTTGTACTTGATGTGTAGAACATGTGAAGTAATAATCGGAATTAGATGTCCTTGTATACTACTTTGATCGTAAGGAAAGTAATACATTGTTTACACAAACTAGTGGTTTAATATTTTATGAAAAAGGGGAGGTTTTAAATGCTGGTTGAAAATTGTTTAGTTGAGACACATTTTAATTAAGCAGGAAATTTGTGTGTGGACAAAGTCCGATACAGAACATGTAACTATCACGAACGTTACAGATGATTATAATAGGTCAAATAAAAAAAAAATGTTTTGCTGATGTAATTTATTTGTTAAGGAGATACGTATTAAACTTACAATTTTCAGTATTGCATCAGGTTACATTTTTTAATAGAAAGATGCATTTGTTTTTTATCCATAAGTATATAACTTTGAACTAGCAAATTATTACATAAATATCATATCTTTTAGATTTGTGTATGGCACCTTAATTACAAGAATGAAGGAATCAAAGCGCAGAAAATACATCGTCTTAACTAAAAAGGCAATATTATACAAACAATGTGTTTTTTACTTTACTGAATATATGAATTACTAAGCAATCAGTTCTAAAATGCCGAGTCTGTCATTCACCGTGGTAGTTCACAAATTAGCAGTCTGCAAGAAGACATGTCTTCCTGCCAAGACACAATATTCTGAATCCGCAACAATCAATTATTATTCTGAATCATTAATGTTGCATGCTTCTTGGTGAAGGGTGACATACCAATTTGAAAGTCTTACTTTTGACCCGGCCGATGATCGAACATCTACCTTCTGCACTCCAGGCGAGCACTACCACTAGACCAACCATGTTGTTCATTCATAGCAAATATAAAGTTGCAGATATAGTACTAAGTTGACAATAGTGGTCATGAGTTTAAACATTGACACAATTGTTTAAAGTGCTTAGTTTTCTGTGTAACAATACATAAGGGATTAAAATCAAAAGGATGCAATACACTGTACAGAATATTTTGATTTGTTGTTTTTTTATGTATGTTGTGTTGTCATGAAATATAAGTTCCTTCGTAGTAGAAGTTCCAAATGGAAGAAATACTATGTAATTTATTTTCTCTGGAACAGATATTACACTATTTGTTCCTTACGGAATGAATGGTATAGAATATTTGTTCCAACAGGAACAGATATTATGGCATTGTACATAACAAAGTTTCCTGGCGGAACAAATTTACGTCGACAGTGTGTTTTTGCTTTATTTTTCAGGAGCTTTACATGCACATCATGCACAAAATTCACTTCATAAGCAGGGAAATAAGGAATCAACGTGGCGTACTCCTCCCTCCCTTTGTTTCTGAACATGAGTTAAAAAATGGAACAACTGTTAGTCCTTTGTTTTCCATTTTTCGTACCTTTTATACTATACAGCTTTTATTTTAGAGTGAAAAGTAAAATAACAAAAACACCAAGCTCCAAGGAAAATTAAATACGGAAAATTCCTTATCAAGAGGCGAAATCAAAAACTCAAACAAATCAAACGAATGGACAACAACTGTCATATTCTGACTTGATACAGGCATTTTCTTATGAAGAAAATGGTGGATTGCACTTTGTTTTATAGCGCTAAACCTCTCACTTGTATGACAGTCGCATCAAATTCCATTATATTGACAAAAAAGCGTGAATAAAACAAACAGACATAATAGATAAAAATGTCAAAATAGGGGTACAGCAGTCAACACTGTGTCACAATCTTAATCACAACAAAAACAAACAAATATTTAACAAAAAAGCACTAAAAAGCATATATCACATTTAACAACCTTGTTCATTGCTTACTTATTTTTGTATTTTATTTATGTATGCCAAATCAACCCATTAAGGATCGAAAGATTTTAAGCCCTGAGACCGAATCGTAATTTTAACATTAACTCTGGCGTAGAATCGCGTGTTTGACGTCAGAATGTTAACGTCACACAGGTAGAGATATAAATAATTTTAATGTTCAAAGTATGCAAATATTATAATAGAACAATAACACAATGGCGGGATGTTTAAAGTACAGAGACACGTCATATGTATCAAAGAAACATAAAAAGTAACACGGACAACACAGACTTTTTTTTCTTTGTTAATTAGTTTATCCCATCTAGAAACATTTAAAGGTCTTACAACTACCAATAACTTCATATATATAGCCAACGAGCACAGTAAAAAGTCTCTATATCCTCAACATGACAATGTATTGGGTATCAACATTCAGACATTATGATAACATATCCCTGACTTGGTACAAGTATGAACATTTCATAACTTCTCTCAATTATAAAATGGCTAAGTAGAGCTGTAAATCTGTTATCCCATGCTTATATCGGGACATATGATATAACTTAAAATTATTATTTATCAAGAAAATAAAACAGACTTATAATTAGATTTGCAAATCAGTTATAAAATGTTGTCTCTTCTAAGTTGTATGACTGATCAGCTTATTTGCAATTCATTGGAGACGATTTCTTTAGGTATAGTTGTAAGAATGTATATTCTATCGAATGAAAATCTTCTGATGTATTATTCAACGATTTTGTGATATATTTGTTTTTTTCTCCATTAGTGTTCAGTCTTCTATGATGTCAATATTTAGCGTATTTATACATTTTATTCTTTATTATCTTCTGTTCTACAATCTGTTTGATATAATTCTCTGCGAAGGAAGACCATGCACCAATCTAAATTTAAATTGAAATGAAAAAAATTATGTTTTTGTTAAATTTATCAAAAGAAGTTAACAGGTCTGACATTTATTATTAAACTATTTAAAAGTCGATTATACATTAAACTGAATTTAATCAGCATACACAATTCAAATTTGTATTCACATTGTGTACTCAGATGTTAAGCTACAATGTTCAATTATTTAATAATAAGTTTACATTTTAGTTCATTCTGGTTATGCGTATACGTTTTCAAGTCAAACATAGATTATGCTATTATGTACTATCTTTTATTCATCTCATAAAAAAAAACAACCATGATACTGTACTTTCTTCCCCTAAATTATTATTCAGAGTTCGATGCAAGGCTACAATAAACACAATTCTATGTTAAATTTTACAATTTTAAAGATTATAATATCCTTTATCAATGAAAGTAATGTTTGCCTACCCATGGATTGTTAACAAGGCTAACACAAATATTTTTCTACCGGACCATTTATTTTGTTTAAGGAACGATAACAAGTTCAACAGAAATATGGCATATAAGTCGACACGAGTTGTCTTTCTTGTACAATATTCGTTCAACAATGATAAACAGTTGTGGAATAAGCATCAATTGTTAGGACGTAGTTGTCTTATGTCAATAATCGATATATTATCATAAAATAGCATTTTCGAGTTAACAAATATCGAAACTGATTAGCAGTCCTCCACAATTATTTTCCAGACGTATCAAATTTAGTTTTTTTATGCATTATTAAGCAATTTAAACATTCTAAAAATTACGGGTTTTCATAATTTTACTAGATATTGGAATAGTGTTAAAATATTGTCCGTCCATTGTTGTTTATGTCTAATGGTACATGTAACTTATACAATATCTAATATTGCCATCTCTAACGAAGTCATTTAGACCTGAAAACTTATATGCCAGTTGAAACCAAAAGTGTAGAAATAAATATATTGATATATTAATTTAATTCAGTATAAAAAAAATATACATCAATTCAATATATGGCATGATATTTATAGTTCCCATCTTAAGAAGCAGTAGCTGAACCATAAAATGAAGGTACATTTCATTCAAAGAGACATTATGTGACCTATTGGTCTAACAAGTTAATAATCAGTACTAGCCAGTCTACATTGATTGCTTGCTTCCCCGATGAAAGTCAATGTTTTTTTGTAAATACGCTGTTTTCATCCATCTATATAAACTAGTGCCATGATGAAGCCGAGAGTGGTTTAAGTCGTGGAAAACACAAACAAATTAATACACCAATCAGTTCACACAATGTGTTGTGTTATGTATATTTAGGACCATAAAGGTACCTTACCAAACAAGATAGTATTACAAACAAAGAAAAAAGGACTGAATAAGAGAACAGTGACAATGAAAAAGAGTGTTGTGTTCTGTTATTCATTTTGGGAACACAAACGAAGTAAATTGTAAAGATATCAAACAGTACACTGGCGGGAAAAAACGAAAAAAAGAATAAATTAGTTCAAGTCAAATACACCAAAGTGTGTATGTTTCAAAATAAAATGATCTTTTGCAAAAAACTAAAAGCAGCATGTTATAAATACCATGCGTCCGAAGTGTTTTTCTTGATTTACCTTAATCAGAAACGCTCAAAGTCGAATATTTGAAGTCCAAGGATGTATAAGGAACTAAAAAATAGCAAAATCCATATAAGTTCAACTTTGCCTGGGGTGTTGAAACCTTAGTTTCTTTATATTTAAACATTTATAAACATTTATAGACGGTCAATTTTAAAAACGTTTGTTATCAATCATGTCAGTACCAAAAAGCTGACTCCTGAGCGGATGATACCCTCGGGGACTAAGAGTCCACCAGCAGAGGTATCGACTTAGCGCTTTAAAAAATGAAAGCAACACGTAAAACATGCGTCTGATGGAATTGAAACTTCAACTTTTTTTTGTTTTCTTTTCAAAACATTTATCGTTGTAATGTCTTGTTTATATCACAGTGGCTAGCAATGCATTTTGAATAATGAAATATGCTAGTAAAATTTAAACGACCATAATCATGACAAATATCTTCATTTTACAAAATAATTCCCACATTAGTTTGATCT
Source organism: Mytilus californianus (assembly GCF_021869535.1). NCBI lineage: Eukaryota > Metazoa > Mollusca > Bivalvia > Mytilida > Mytilidae > Mytilus > Mytilus californianus. Next base: position 2,882,902 of record NW_026262669.1, on the reverse strand, counting down.
TAATATTGTTTCAGTACGTGTATATCTAGAAGTAGAATGGAATGCTTTAACACTTTTTTTTTCTTACAATTAAACAAGTTACATTATTCTTTTTGAGTATGAATTGTTTGCTTACCTCACCTAATAATAATTGTTATTATTAATTAGAATATGTAATGAATTGTGTACCATTTTTACTATGCACAATAACATGGCTTATAACAAAGTAGTTTAGTTCTATGTTTTCTTCAGCTTGTTTTATGTTGTGTTCACTCATAGGCGCAAGAAACTAAATTCTAGCAGAGCATATTGCGCTTTCCTTTTTTTCAGCACACCATTTAGTTTGGGTAACTTAAGGTAGAATGTTGTTTGTAATTCTGTCGTTTTTCGGTTTTTTTTGTTGTTTTTTTTTGTATGGTCTACCAATGACGTACAACATCTTCAAAATGTAGAGGTCAAACTAACAGAATACTAACTACACAACCGAAAACCAGATGTGATCGTAAACAAAAACAAGCATGAAGTTGGTTTGCAATTATATTCATAAAACAAATTTACTAATTTCCAGCATTTCACTACAGGTTTTCTTCGTGTTCTTGTTATCTACAATGAGAAAATACACCAATTAATTGTGTTTAACTGATTGTAGTTTTCCGATGGCAATTTACGTGTGTATAGTGTTTTTGTTTTGCAAATATTTTAATGCATATGTTACTAAAACATTTGAAAACAAAGCAACTTCAAATAACGCAATATAAGTAGGCCCTATCTTTTCAATCTGATTATGTATTATATGTCAAAATTCAGACGTTATAATATATAGTGTAAATTCTACAACGAATTTGATTTAAAAGCACATATATCGCCTTATGCTCACATAGTAATCATCTAATAGATTCAAGGCAGAACACATGTGGTTAACCCCTTTACTGTAAACAAAAACAAATATATTGTTCAAGATCTCTCTAATTAAACGTGTAGCTGACTGTGTACGTACTATCCAGTTTAAAGGTACCCCTCAAACGGTGCACTTTTACCTGAGATTTCATAAAAAAATATATCCTGGATTGGGAATTTCATACAAACTACTACTTTTTGCAAAGAAAATAAACAAGGTTTGCTCGGCATTTGTAAAACAATTGTATTACCCGAACGTCTTAGTGTTAAGGCTAATATATGCCAAGCAAAATGTGTTGCTCTTAGTATATCTGATTGACGATGTACGTACACCGGTAATACACAGGAGAAATAATAAATGTCATAAAACATAAATAAGGCAATACAAACTTACATTTCAAATACTTAATATCCTCATTTACCAATTCGTCCATATCCACTGCCAACATCACTACCTCCTTTAATGACACCGACAGAACCTGTGACAACACCACCAATTGGACCTCCGATACTACCAATAGGACCAAGAAGTCCACTACCACCTCATAAAATACCACTCACACCACCGACAATACCTCCACCACCAATAATTCCAGCGCCTCCAAGTGAAACACCGTGATTTTGGTTGGTTACCCACCATGGCAAAACAGAACAACAAGTATCCAAACTAACAGGAAGGAGAGGTGCCAAGTTACATTTTTTGTAGAGTTTTATCTGTCCTGGAGCACATTTTAAACTACATGTGCACCATGGTTGACCTCCACCAACAAGTCCTGTAAAATAAATCAATTACCAGATGTGTTGCTGTCATGCATATTACATCGTATAATTGGTTGATGAAATACACACTTAATACATTGTGTTTGTCCGAAGTAATTTTTGGCATACCCTTATGTGTAAATACAATATAATGTTCAGAGGGCTATGACCAGAAAAGGACTGTAACAGATAGCTAAATTTATCTATGGTCAATTTTGTTTAATGGAGTCTGAACCGTAGATTCAAAATATTTTCTTATGTTATCAACGGAGGATATAACTTGAGCTGATTATATCGTCGGGGACTAACAGTCCTCCAGGTTATGACCCTAACTGGTAAATTAAATAAGCACTTGATGAACCTCGAGTGTTTATGGCTTTTTTTTGGATATACCTTCAGCTGAAACGTTCATTTTCGTATAAGGCACATTTTCATTATAATGTTGATACAGTATAGTAGATGAGAGACATATTATGTAAGAACACAAATTAATGAAAATATAAGAGATAAGTACTGTAAATAAACAAATTACAATATGTGTTGTTTATTATGTCTATTACATCGTATTATTGGTTGATGAAATGACACTCGATGAAATTGTGTTCCTCTAAAAGCGATTTTCGGGATTTATATTACGAATTTCTTGATTACTGTAAATCGGAAACGCATTTGAAACCCAGAGATGCAAATATACATTACAATGTTAGGTGTTCCATTACCAAAAGGGATTTACACAGACAGCCAAAGGAGTAGGTTATATCAGGCCCTGAATTAGCCCCCATTTCTATGTTCGATTTAGAATTGCTTGACAAGTATAACAACCTATATAGCTAATAAAATATCTAGACAGAAAGTAGGACTTTTTGTTGAAAATTCACGTACTTGCATTTTGTTATGACGTCAATAATAGCAATCAATTTGATTTTCAACGAAAATTCAATGACCACGGGAACGCTTACATTCAATTCTTAAACGGGAAATACAAAGCGCAGGCGTCGACAAAAATACCAATTCAAATAATGCTTCTTATCTCATATCTGACAATTATATCTAGTTTGGCGAAGTCTGCGCTGTATGTTTCCTATGCCTAAATGTGATGGAAATTCGGACAATTTTGTCAAATTGCGCAACAAATTTTATGTATATTATGCCTTTTTTGGATGTAAAAATAAACGCTATAGAATTAAACTTGCCTATATGCCTTTTCATCAATTTAAAACAGTTGTTCTCCTGAAACATTGACCTTAATAATGCGGCCAAATACGACCCCTGTCAAACTTATTCCTTTATATTGGTCGATGGAGTTTGAATCTTATATTCTTAAAAAATCCGTATTTCATGAAATGGGAAAATGACGACGACCTGATGATGCCAACAGGGACTAACAGTCCATCAGGTGTTATGCCTTCTTGGTAATTTAAATGAGCACTATGTGAATTGCGTGTAATCAGTGCGTTTGTTTGTATTTTTGCGTTCATCGGGACGTCTGCTTTCGTATAATGTACACACAGAAATGGATCGGGTGTTTTTTTTTTGGGGTTACAATTTCATTAAAGATGGTGTGTTTTAAAAGGATAATACAATGTAAGAACACAAATCAATAGAAAAAAATGAAAATTATTGTGAAGTATTCTCTTCATGTAGCTTTTGATGAACGGGTTCTTGCTTCGTCTTAGTTCATAATATAAATGGTCAATTTAAAAATACCTGTATTTAATCCTCCGATCACTCCACTTAATCCACCTAATCCACCTACTCCAGCTAATCCACCTAATCCACCATTATTTAACAGAAGTCCACTACCACTGACAATTCCTCCAGCCCCACCAATAACTCCACCGCCTCCAATGAGTGATCCACCAGTGACTACTCTACCACTACCAAGTCCTCCTAACAATGGACCTACTTTGCCATACGCCGAAACGGATCCGACAAGTGAAACTAAAAGTATAGTCAACATTGACATGGTTGTACTTGATGCGTAGAATATGTGAAGTAATAATCGGAATTAGATGTCCTTTTATACTACTTTTATCGTAAGGCACGTAATACATTGCTTACAAAAACTAGTGGTTTGATATATTATGAAAAATGAGAGTTTTTAAATTGTGGTTAAAAAGTGTTTAGTTCAGACATATGTTAATTAAGCAGGGAATTTTTTTGTGGACAAAGTCCAATACAGAACATGCAACTTTCGCGCTAGTTACAGATGACTATAGTAGGTGCAGGAATAAAAGAAATGTTATGCTGATTTTATCTATGTGTAAAGGATATAAGTACAAACCTGCTAACTTTCACTATTGCATCAGGTTATATTTGTTTATAGAAAGAGGAACTGTTTTTGTTATTCATAAGTATATTACTTTGAACTAACAAAATGAAATAGAAATATCATATCGTTTCGATTTTTGTATTGCATCTTAATTAAACGAATGAAGAAAATGAAGCACTGGAAACATATCGTCTTGACTAAAGAGCCAATATTATACAAAAATGAGTGTTTTATACTGTAGAGGATATATGAATTACTAAGCAATCAATTAAAAATGCCCCGACCGTGCTAGGGCTTTATAGCCAGTCAAGGTCGTTAATAACTCCAATAATCATCATTAAATGCCGAGACTGCCATTTACCAATTCCATATATATCAAAACAAAAGTGATCCTTGGATATCATTTTATGCTAATGCGTGAATTTTGTCCGACCAGATTACAATGTGTGCTCTACAATTAAAAAATCGGCTTTCATCAAGTAATGCATGGCACTTGATCGTCCATCGTTTGTTATTTATCTGACCTCCAAAATCACGTTGTTATTAAACACAATGTTGGACTACATCGCTTTTTAATTTTACAGAAGTTGAGATTTAAATACATCATCAGTCAATATTCTACTTTGTACGTCCCCCTTTCGTTATGAATGCATTACCTTAACTAGTCATGAATTATTACGAATAGTGCAGTTGATATAATAGGAAATGGAAAAGCCACCTGGACAGTTTATATTATATGCATGTGAAATCTGTAGATAGTTTAGATATCTTCTGAGTATAAGCTCAGTCTGGTATCTTTATACATTTCACTATATATTTAGAATAAGAGCACTTTAACATATTATATTTCGGCTATCATAGGGTAATCTGAAGCAAAATGCTCAAGAGAAATAATCAAACTGTCAAAAATAGCAAAACCATAACTATCTAATAGTAGATACATAACTTTTTATTGTTTCTGTTTTCTGTTTTGGATTACATCAGCAAACTGTGCGTGACCATGATATACATTCGTGATAACGATATGTTCTGTACTACAGTGTTTAAAAAAAAATCTCATTTAATGTTTGAGGTTAATATGAGTTAATCATATTTATTAAACATTGTCATCATACATCAATCTCAAAGTAAATTGTTAGGATTTTATGTCAACCTGCGACAGCGTTAGCTTATGAAAGATGAAATTTAGAAAAAAAAAAAAATCACTGATTTGACTACTATTTTTTGGTCCTTTTCATCAAATATCTTTTCCACAGTACTTTTACATACTGGGTTTTCAAAATTATGGTTTTAAGTGTTCTTGATGAAGGTCACTCAAGAAAAGAGCTTCAAATGCATACCATTTTTAAACTGATATTTTCATTTTTGATGAGTTTATACATTACACTTGACATTTTCAAAATAAAAACCCTTAACATATTTGTGTTTTGCCATTATGAGAGTGGGGTGTTGACATTTCATTGTTAATGTTAGAAATGTTTCCAATTTTTCTACGTTCTCATATAAAAAAATGTTAAAGAAACTAATGTTCCAACTTCCACTTCCTGAAGCAAATTTGGCATAACTAAGACTTAATCATAGTTTTTCTAGATTATTTTGTTATAAAAGAGGGGCGAAAGATAACAGAGGGACATTGAAACTCATGAATCGAAAATAAACTGACAATGCCATGGCTAAAAAAGAAAAAAGACACAAACCACAGCATAGAAAACTAGAGACTAGCCAACACGAACCCCACCAAAAACTGGGGGTGATCGCAGTTGCTCTGGAAGGGTAAGCAGATCATGCTCCACATGTGGCACCCTAAGTGTTGCCCATATTAGTACACACCCGGTAAATAGTCTAATTTGGTAGGTCACATTGTTGAAACGGGAACGGGATTGTAGTTACGACATTAGAAACATATCCGCTTTCATCTGTGAAACTGATATTCCATATCGGTCAACCACCGCGTGATGGCGTCACTAAAATTTGGGAAGGGATGATTTCACCTTCACCATTTGGAACTCTTGGTTTAATAGCTTCCTTGTAAGCAGCAACCCTCTATCAAGGAAATCATGATAGGAAATACAAGCCCGGGCATATCGTATCAATTGGGAGATATATACTTCGTATGCAGGCACTGCTGGGATGTTGCTACATAGAAATGAACAGTTCACAATTGGGAAGCTGAAATCATCCCTTTTGTCGTAAAGTTTTGTTTTCAACTGACCCTCATTGTCAATTTCTAGATGTAAGTCAAGATATAAGGCAGACTCACTGTATCTGTTGTATCCTTTATCTTTAGTTCGATGGGATAGATGAGTTCAACATAGTAACCAAATTTTGAATTATTTAGTGAGAGAACATCGTCTATATAGCGGAAAGTAAAGTTAAGGGATACTGCTAACTTCTTTTTTTTTCTTCCTGAGAAGTTCCTGTATAAAGTCAGCCTCAAAAGAATAAAGGAACAAGTCGACAAGAAGAGGGGCACAGTTGATTTCAATGGGAATGCCTATAGTTTGTTGAAAAACACGTCCTCCAAATGTAACAAATATGTTGTCAATCAAGAAATCAAGTATCTTGATAATGTCAGTTTCAGAGATTTTTTTGTTTAAATTAGAGTGAGTAGAAAAGTCAAATGTTTTAATACTGTTACAAGATGAAAGAGTCTTAGATTGTATGTACTCTAAAAGATATTTGAATTTTTTTAGTATCCACATCTGATTCACGCCAACTCTAGAAAAGACAGTTTCACAATAACTTTGAAGTCCTGATTTGATTGCTGATAAATTGATGTTACTAATTTATTAAGAGGTATCGTGAAGCACTTGGAAGACCCAGCAATATACCGTTGTTTTTAAGGACACTTATGTAGTTTAGGTATCCAATACAGTGATGGAAGATTCAGTTCTTCATCTTTGGTTGCCATTCCAAAGGAACATAGAACAGACCTATTATTAACCAGGATTTCCTCTTTAGTAAATGTCGTGGTGGTATATTTTGTGTTTCCAAGTGAATTGTCAATACCTAATTCATTAGTCAAGCAGTTTATGTAATGTGATTTACACACAAAAACGATGTTGGTTGGAGCTTTATCTGCGGGGACAACAACATATATGTCATGGAGGTAGGACAAGTGTTTTGCAACATTTGGGTCTTTAAAGATTGACGTAACATGGGTATTGATTATGTTTCTTAATTCTGATTTGTATCAACGACCTCACAGCCTTAATCCATTCGGAAAGAGTATTTACGTCTTCTTTTTCGCGTTTCTACCATTGCCTGGCATAATCCTCGACTGAATCAGTATTTCGAAGTTGTGTTTCAAATTGATGGATTCAGGGTCACGATATTTCGCAGGAAAGTGTTATTGACTATGTTGAGGTCACCGGTAATAACGTGGCTAGCCGAATTATATATGAATGGGGAACTAGCACAGGTGCATTCAGGAGGTTTAGACTTGAAGACGTCAGTATTGAGATCCTGCAACACGTGTTTGTAATTGAAAATTTTAATTGCAATTGGTTAGGTATAGGTATAAGAAATGATTGGTACAGACTGATCTTTGAAAAAGAGAGGTATTTTTGATTGAACTAATCTATGATGAAGTATATTGCCCAATTTGACGGCATCGAAACCTTTGTTGGCAAAGGAAAGTTTAAGAAAGGATCTTTTCTATTTTTCATCTTGTCCAATGCGAACTGGTTTGAAAAGTCTATGACTTGCAATATCCGAAATGATAGCTGTAAGTTTGTATTGGTTTGAATGCGGGTTTGTAACATAGGTTTCAAAACATAAATTGAACAGAGAATGACGTTTTGAAAGGGGTAATGAATAAAGCATCGTGCGAATGTGATGAATACCTAACGGCTTTTGTATAAATGGCAGCAAGTCATTAATAGAGACATCATGGATAGTTGGTGATGTATAATAACGATGACTATGACTACGTCTACGTCGAGGAGTTGAGTTGAAAATATTCACCACATTCACCGAGCTAAAGGAAGGACCAGATAGAATACCTATACCATCAATTTTGTCATTGCAACCATATGGGGTCGCAGTTCCTAATTGCCGAATCCAGTAGTCTTCTGTTTATTTACTGACAGGCGTTGGAAGATGAAGATTTTTAGTCCAGAGGTATATTTGTTTCGATGATGCGGACTTGCGTAGAAAGGGTTGAATGATCAGGCTGGTTAAAATTCTGGTAAAGAATGTCGCTTGCATTGTGGTTGATGTTTGATCTATGACCGCAAATACGTTTGCTTAGCCTTTCTTTCGTTTCACCGACGTATACCAATCCGCAAAGGTTACACTCTAATACGTAGACGAAATTTATAGATTTACAATTCAGATTATCGTAACGTCTGGTAAAATAAGACTTTTGAGTTAAATTGCTAGTAAATTGAGCATCTGTTCCGCAGGTTTTGCAGCCATTGGCTTTACATTTCGAAATGAGAAGTGTTGTCCAGAGTCATCAAAATCCAAAATGTCTTTTAGAATCTATATATTTCTAACTTATTCTCTTTTAAATACTGAAACATGAAGAAATAAAAATGATTAATACTAAGGTTCCCATTAATTTGTAAAATACGCATCCATTTGCTAACACCAACCGAGGGTTCAGTTTTATCTTTACAAATTGACTTGTATAATATGTTTGTTTGAAAACTTGAAGCCTCAATGTAATTACCTTTCCAAATCAATTGATGTCTAGGAATATTTACATTACTCTTAACAGAACTTTCAGACTTTAACATCTGAAGCCATTCTTTTGGGATGAATTGTTTTCAAAATATTTATATCTGCTATCTAATTATTCTTACAGACTAATTTTTTGCAGAATAAGATGTTGAGATATATCACCCGTGTCATATATAGCATCATTGACAAATATCAAGTTACTCCTTATTGAATTTTTAAAAATAATGTTTTCTTATTTCTGTGAAGTTGGTAGGTGTTTTCGTCTGTTCACCACCTGACATTATCCAACATTTAAATACTTCTCTATAAAATTCAAGGATGTGCTTGATATAATCTAGAATTTTCTTCTCTTCAAAATTCATCTTTAAAATCAACAAATTCATACCAACCACACTGTTATAATTTAAAGGAACCAACTTCCAGTTTGAAATACCGTTTCAAATTTTTTCTTTTACCCAAGATGGTTTTAGAGATATAAAATAACTTTGCATATCAATCATTTGTAACCCCCTATTTCGTATGACTTAATCATGGTATTTCTTTTAACCTTATCTGGTTTACCATCGCAGATGTATTTATAGCATTTACTTTCTATATCTTTTTTATATTTCTCAGGAACTGTACAGACATTCGCCAGATCAATCAGTACTGGTTCAGGCATTAAGAAAAACATGCCTAGCGTTAAATCCAGTACTGTTACGTTCATTTAAGTACACGTCAGTTCATCGATAAAATAGTTGTTTGGGAATTTTCAGTTGCATCCAGTACCAGGTAAATCTATCAATTTTTTGTGCAGATTCACATGGTTTGTTCCCTTTATTCGAGCTAGTTTTTAATACCCTGATTTCTTAATTATATTCATTTCCTTCCGTGAAAATGTGTTTGCTTTGTTCAAATGTCCAAAATAATATATATGTGACAGTTAAGTGAGCATAAATTACAACTTAAATAAATGAAATATGTTTTTGGAATTGCGTACACATTTCCCTAGCTTTAACTGCTTATGACATGTAGTTTTATGAGATTAAAATTCATTCAATATCATTCAATTTGCAATGGAAATGTGTTCATATTTTAATATCAAATATACTTTATTGCAATCATAAACAAATATAGCAAGTTATAAAATGGAAAGAAATATTGATGATCGAAAATAACTTTTACATAAAAACTGTCATGTACCGTCTGTTTGATAAATTGTATCTATAAAGATAATGTTCCGTAATGGCAGGAATTTTTATTCGAGGTCTGTAAAAATACTAGACACAACCTTTTATTAATACTTCGTTAGTTAGCAAGTAAAAAAAAAATGTATAACAGTTAAAAAATATTGCTTATACAGCATAACACATAAAGGGGTCCTTAAGTCTCTATTCGTTGCTGAATAATGAGTCGCGTAAAACGACGATTTTCGAACAAAATGCCCAGAAATAGTTTTCAAATCCGTGTGAAAATACGTAAACCTTAGCATCAAATACCATGAATTGTGTATTTTAGATAGTCAAGATATTTGAAATAAAAATTCTCACCACACCACCCCCCCTCCCCCCCCCCCCCACCCCATTACAAGACCAACATACAGTCAATGACAGTAGACAGGTTTACCCATATAGTGTATAACAGTTGAGAATTAATTTAACGCGGGAACAATGAAATATCTGCCATCAACGCCAATTTTATTTTTATAAAAACAATTTCTGAACATACATGTAATATTTGCCATTGGACGTTCAGCAATTATCAATCAATCATTTTCATGAAATAATGACATTGTGTTTTGGAGCTCAAAGTAAGAATATGTTTATATATACACGTAAACACGTGAAGCTGTAATACTGTGATTTTTTTTTATTTAATAGTTAAAGATTTTTTCTTTCACAAAATTAATAATTTTTGTTTTAATGAAGATGTTTGAAAAGTAATGCTTATTTAGAATCTCTAACTCAAGTTAAAAATGTTCGCGCAGCAAGGTGTCTGTGTTATATGGAATATAAATGTTTAACAAGAGTAAATTTGGTGTTGGATAATTTCAATTTGGCAAAAAAATATGATCATCAATGTGTCGTCTATAGAGAATGCAGTCATGCAGCCATTGCCGTGGAAGTACATGCAGATCTTCCATAGGTTTATATACAAGTTATCATGATCTTATTTTATATACTCTTCATGGAAATCCTATGTCTGAAACTTATGTGCAGTTCTTTTATTTTGTATTTTTAATGGTAACACGATAGCATGTTTTAAAACTTGCTATTTTAACCCCCCTTTTTTACATTGTATCATAATCATTAAAAGTACATTCGAGAAGAGAGTTGAAATAGTTTGGTAATTTGTAGAAATAAAATGTGCAAACATATAAAGCTTGTGCATATGCATGATTGTTTTTTTAGATTAAAAGTTAGAAACTAAATATACACAGGTAACTGCCAGCCGCCTGTAACATGTGATTTAATGCCAAGGTGCTTGATTGGGTTGGCAATTAGTTTTTTTGATAATATGTCTGATACATGTATAAAGTGAGCCGATACGGGTTACAGAACACTAAACACCTGGTCGTGGAATCAGCCTTATTCGGCCACCACAATTAAAGTGATTTTTAATCGGTATGAAACACTTGAATTATATTTTTTTTATTATACAATCTATTGCATTTTACGTTAATATGCATTTGTATTTATGGTTGTTAGTTGTCGTTATTCAACTTTATTAATCTTAAGATATACATGTACATGTATTTATAATATCTTCAACAAATTTAATCATTCAAATATGAAAAAGATCCTATTTGCTCATATAGCTCCTCATGTAATTTGTGCATGTAGGGACCAACCATTAAAGGGGGTTATGTTATTTTTTTCTAAAAAAAAATGATCGGGGAGAAAACAAAAGAACTAGTCAGATAGAAAATATTTGCCATTCATTTTAATTTTAAGTTCATAAAAAAAATTCGCAACAAAAATTAAATCATTTGGTTTTAGCCTGGTACTAAAAAAAATAGAAATCGTTATCTAGCTTATATAGGAAAACAGAGATATAACTTGTTATGTCGATTATATGACGCGTCATGCACTTCTTTTACAATATGTGGTTCGGTTAATAATGGTAAATATTTTGTGTTGTTTGTTAACATATACCTTTTTGTCTATTATTTTTTCTTAAATTGATAGAATTAACTTTTTACCACCCACAATATTCATATTAAAAATTCACTGGAACGAATTCGATTATTGCGATTTTTTTTTTCAATGTCTAGTGACAAACATTTCAGGGATCAAGAACAATAACAATTAGGTTTTGCAAAGTAAGTCAACCGGAGTGAAGAGCAAATATTTTAATCGTCATCCGTCAAAGTATTATGTGGACAATGAGTGCCCTGCAACATATCAAAATTCAATAATAATCAAGAAATAATTGCGTATCTTAATAATTTTACCGACGCCATCACGAGTTGGTTGACCGTTATGGAATATGTTTCACATATATGTGACCTATCGATTTAAACATATCACCGGGTTTGTACTTGCATGAGCAGCAAGACGGGTGCCACATGTGGAGCAGGATTTGCTAACTCTTCCGGAGCAACTGAGATCACCCCAAGTTTTTGGTGGGGTTAAAATTTGTGTTGCTCAGTCTTTTGTTTTCTATGTTATTTTGTGTGCTGTTATTTGTCTTTTTCCTTTTTAGCCATGGCGTTGTCAGTTTATTTGCGACTTGTGAGTTTGAATGTCCCTTTGGTGTCCTTTGCCTTTCTGCTCATATACAGTTGTGAAATAAAATTTAAAAGGGTCAGTTTGGCACGTGTCCGGATCTGTTTCGGTATTTATGTAAATTATGATTATTGAACCAGAAAAAAAAATGTAATATTTTATGAATGGTGTCAAAATCAAAATCATCTATTTGTATTTAATTGTTATTATTGTTTCCTGCAATTTCCGTAAAAAATTGGGTCCTGTCCCTAAATACATTTCGGCAAAACGTCTCGGAAGTAACAACAATTATTTCTTATTGTTACTCTTTGCGGGTAATCATGGTCCGTGCCTTGTATTTATTGGGAGGGATTTCCTTTCACAAATTATTTACAAACATAGCTCAACTCCGGTTACCTGTTTTTATTAGTTTTGCTTTTGTCATCGAATGGCCTGAAGGATTTAACCAGTCGACGGTATAACTACAGTAAATATAAAGTTTGCGGAAAATTAAATGTGTGAAGATTAAACAGTAGTTATAATATTAATGAAAAATTATAACAACTAGGTAGTACAATGGTTGGAAAAACTTTTATAAATCCGTCTCCCGACGTCAATCTTCGTGACCAAATTTTCTTTGGAGAAAATATGCTGTTTGTGTTTTGCCAAGGATTTATATATACATTCTTGGTTTTACTCGTTTCTGTAGGCCGTAGGGTGACCTGTAACTGTTGTCTGCTGGTAACTTTCTTACGTCATCTAGTCTCTGGTGGTTTTTTGTCTCATTGGCAACTATATCACATCTTACTTATTTTGTATTCTCTATTTAAAATTTCCAAAAACACTTTTTATAAGTATATATTGACCTGTTGATTTTTGGTTTATAGGTGGATGTCTGCTACTTTAGGTTCATTAGTGTTTGGGGTAGCAAATATTGGATTTCGTGCTAATAAACAAAGCACAAAAGTAAATGGTCAACGAAGTTCACATTTTCTAAAGAATTGTATTTAGACTTAGGCAAACCCACTTAATTAAATATCCACAAGAATACAATTTTTCCTGAAGTGAATTTGCTAAAATATAAGAATCCACTTTAATGTAGGTCTGGATGGGGTTAAATCAATCTAGAATAATGGCAAACACATATAAAGAATAAAGAATAAAGAATAACGGGGTGCCAAAGTATAAAGAATAACGACTGCAAATAAACATTACAATATTGATTACAGAAATGAATGATGTACCGAATTAAGAAATCATGTACGCGTATAACTAATTAAATACAATTTATTAGTAAAATAATTTTCAAAAGGATTTTAACTGAATTGACACTTTTTTCAAAGATGATGAAAAATGGTCTATAAATTTAAAGAATACAGAACATAACATGTTTAAGGAGCCCCCATCCAGACTACAAGAAAGTTTTGAACTTCTTCAATCCGGTAAAATAATGGGACATACTATTACCATCTATTAATTACTGGTATTGTATCATAGCCTTAACTGAACTTTTTTTTTTAAATGTGACTTTCAACCCCAGCTGCTGACTGCTACAAACACTGGTATTCACATGTTTTGTTCTGTTCCAATGAATGAAGGTGGCTTTACACCAATGACAAACACTATTCATATTAAGATCGACACCATTTTAATACATGTATATAAGAAACCTGCTCTAATTTGTAGTAGACCGATCTATGTTTAACTAGATTTTAAGCATGCTACCTCAAAAAGAAAGAGTTTGCTAAAATACATTCCACTCTTTTCCTGAATGCTATGTGCTTTGTCATGTATACTGAGGAGTAGCAAATACTAATTTTAAGTCCTAGAATAAGAATCTAACTTACAATCACCCTTACTTAAATTTGGTACAAAAAAGAGGCTGTTGGATTTCAGTTCTGAATTGTTTTATGCTTTTTTAATTCTTTCCTTTAATAGCGTGCTATATATATGCAATTTTAGTTTACTCATCCTTGAAGACTGTACAGTGACCTTCAGTTGTACATGTAACATCTATCTCATTTGGTCTCTGGTTGATAGTTATCTCACTGGCAATCATACCACATCTCCTTATCTTATATTATATAAGACTACAATATCATGAATATACTTACATGTACTTGTAATTGAACGTTTATTGTTTTCTGAATTTTGTTGAATAGCAAACGTAGCTGTGATCAATGGTCATATAAATAAAATGATACTTTGAAGTATTGTTTAATATGCTTGACCAGAATAAAAAGACAGTTTGGTTATAAACAGTGCATGTGTAATTAAGATTATCATAAATACATGTACAGGTAAACATTTAGACTTTCAGCAAAGTAAGCAGTCAATTGCAACATATCCAGAAAATTCAGGTGTACTATAATATACATATTTACTGAATCAATGCAATCTTGTTATTCCAAATTGCTATTTCAAATGAATATTTATCCAAGGCACGAATTAAATTAAGATACATGTATGGTCATGATGATGCACTACAAATATATACACTAAGACTTTGAATAATTCCAAATTGCTATTTCAGATGAATAATTATTCAAGGTACAAATGTTTTAATAGCCATCTGGTTGTATGATCTTTCTAACATATTATTGGTTTGCTATTTATTCAATGCACTATTTGCTTCTTGTCCAGTTTAATCCCAACATCACTTCATGGTACTAAACAATGCTGTTTGAGCTATTCATTTTACCAAAAACAATGAATAACATACACGAAATTATGAATTCATCCACTCTTTCATAACTTGCAACTACCAAGCGATTGGCATCTATATTTACTACAAATCATTTGTAGACTGCTTCATTTTTCTAGCTGGGAATCATCTACAAAAAAATATATATATTAAGAATGGACTTGTTTCTTAAGTTTTGATGTATCGTGTGATAAATATTGTAAGTACTCTAAAATTATATTACAAGAAGAAAATCACAATTACAACAACTTTTATTTGCGTAGGAAAAAACATTCAAGCATGGCCCGAGAACACAGTTATTTCGTAGTGCATTTCTTTTAGACAATAAATGAAATTTAAAAAAATCCCACCTGCACTTTCTCAATAATATTTTTTACAGTGTGGGTTACTACTTTTGGGACAAATTATATCAGAATTATAGAAAACTACATCAGCTCTAAGTAAAAAACAATGAAAAATTTTGTTACGGGGGTCTTGAATTCTTTTGACCTCTTCCAATATACTAATGTTTAACCTTTTTCAGCTGGACCAAATCACTACTTTACAATTCATGACCTAAATGTTTTTACAGTGTAGTTTCATCCCCCGTCTTGCTATTTGAGGCATAAAACATGAAGAAATAAATTTTGAAGGGGTATGTAACAATAATGTGTCCATAGTACACAGATGCCCCACTCGCACTTTCATTTTCTATATTCAGTGGACCATGAAATTGGGATCAAAACTCTTAATTTGGCATTACAATTACAAAGATCAAATCATAGAGAAATCGTGTACTAAGTTTCAAGAACGGACATACGGACAAACGAATGGACGCACAGAACAAAAAACATAATGCCCTTCTATTATCGTAGGTGGGGCATAACAAAAAAACAAGTAACACACTGTCCACATTTGGGACTATATTTGTAGACAACGAAAATCAAAGGAGATAACTGTGTTCCCAGACAGCAACAAGAACAAAACAAAAGATTTTTAACTTTATTTTGTTTTAGCATTACCGACGAGAAGAAAGTGTTTGCATGAAGATGAAGATTAGCTCGCTTTTTCTAAAAAAAACCTTTATTTTAAGTATATATGTTTAAATCTTATGTTATGGAAAAACTTAACCTCAAGTCGGCCAAAAAAATTGCTAAAATTTCCTTCTAAAATTTATCAGTAAATCCTGGGTTTCATTTGACATTTGTGTTTTATTTTTTTTCATCATTACATTTTGTAATAAGCAATGTTTTGCAGTTTTTACCAATGTTTAAGTTGATATATAAATACCCAATATAACCTTTAAAATTACATTTCTTAACAGAATACAATATAGCATGTTGCTTCATACTTCTTTTTCAAATTGTTTTGAATATCCAGTAAAATTACGTGAACAGGTACATGATAAAGGGTATAATTAACATTTGTGGAAATCATAGTCATTAGCGATACCAACATGTATGCCCCTTTGAAATTCACTCCTAAAGAAAATTTACTGTTTTGTTGACACCTGTTTATCACTTTTAAGCATGTATAGTATGTACATGTACATTCTAATTTCTGATAATTACAAATACAATGTTAACATCCTGATTATTATCTATTCTAATTTCACATTTGTATGATTATGATTTTATTTTCAGTAAATATATAATATATCATGTAAACGTGTAAATGTATTATATTTAAAAATATTTTTGAACAAATTAACTTTAAAATCAATATTGAAACCGACATTGTATTAGCTTATTTTCAAGATAATTAAGAATTTTATGACAATTAAGTAGATATCAAAGTTGTTTTACATATAATGTTTCAAGAAAATACGAAATATAACTTAAAACATATACATATGGTAAATCAAAGACAATTTTATCTCAAAACTTAATAATCACTGTGCCTGTACCCTTTTGTCTAGGGCTTTCTGTCTTGCATTCTCCAACTGGTAATAAACATGGATATAATATATATGAGATGTTTTATGATTGTAAATGAGAAACTATGCACCCGAGACTAAAGGACGAGGATGTGTACAACTATAAGGTACTGTACAATAATCAACAATGACCAGAACCCATACCGTATTGTGTTTGAGGCACATTACGACAAATTCTGAAATTTTCATAAGAGAAAACTAATGCCAAGAGTTATGTTCTAATTCATTTGAAAATCAGGAGATGTGGCATAATTGCCAGTGAGACAACGATACATCAGAGTTCAAATGGCAAAGATATAAGTAATTATACATGTAAGTCGCCGTTCGACCTTCAACAATGAAACCCTTCATTATGTAATATATAGTCAGCTATAAAATGTCTAACATGAGAAATGTGAAAACAGTTTAAACATTTTAAATGAGAAAACTAAAGGCCTTTGAGATTATTTTCTAATTAATCATACTTTATCTCAAGTGCACTACTTAAAAGATAAAGAGATGTGATATGATCTCCTATGAGACTATCGTCCAGACTGATCATTTAATACCTAGTCAACAGATTGATGTAAAGTACAACTTCACTGGACATTCATAAATTTCAAAAACATATATATAAAGAATTAGGTGTGACCCTAATTTCTTCAATAAACTATACAGCCTTTTCTTCTTCTGTGTATCATTGTTTGTTGTTTTCCGGTGCAAATTTAAAAATCAACGAGATTTAGATTAACCAGAAAAATAGGTAGATAAGTTCCTGAAAAGCATAATATATATTTTTATTGATTGGTGTTATAGCCACTTTCAGCACTATTTTGACTATTGTGCTATTTCCTGGAGGTTTGTGTATATTGGTGGAGGATGTTGGAGTGCCATGAGAGAACCACCAAACCTTTGCTAGTAAAACTGACTGTCCTAGACAATTACGATTGGAGTATTTAATAGCATGCTAAATATACAGGTTGATCTATAGATGAAAGTCACACACATTTGATATTTTTTTTGTGTGTGCAAATGTCACATATGTTAATCCCTTAATCCATGCAAATGTAATACACCAGTTTTGGCAGTTTTAGACTTGTACCTGTCAGAAAGAAAAGTTGTCAAGAAATATTATGGGATATGACAAAATAATGTCTTACCAATGGTAAATTTTATAGTTTTCCCTATCAGAATTCATCTTTGCATTCAGTTACGTTGTATTGGAAAACAAATATCTTTTAATGGGAAATGTTCAAACCGAAAGGGACACAGGGGCCACTGTTACATACCAAAGTGATTATTTTTTACATCAAAATAGACTACTTTCGAGTTTGTGCACTTTCCAGTAAATTTCATATATCACAATGCTTATGTTATTATATCACAGTTGGAACCGATTCTCCTTCTTCAAAATACTTGAGATTGGTGTATAAAGATAAAACTTTGTCTTCTGATTGTATAAATAAAATGTTGAAAAACCATTTAAAACAAATGCTTTGTTTTTTTCCATATAAAACATTGTTAAGTTATATCCGTCCGATCTTTGACTATTACACTAATACATTAGTCTATATGGTCTAGGTCTAGGCAGCTCCTTTGTCATGCTTAAATTTCAATGAACAGCTGTCATGGCTGTATAATCAAACCGCCATCTTGCGAAAGTGGTCGATATCAACAGTTAATGATCATTCAAGTAGTTCACAAATCAAACAAAACACTCTTTTACAGTAAGGAATGTATATATATATTTATATCAATCGAAACTGTTAAAATGTCTTCAAAATATATACTTACGTTATCTCAGTCGGACACAGCATGCAACTTTCAAAAGACAAATGGCACGAAATCAATGCGTGGATAACTTTCAAAGCTATCGTAATTTTTCACCACTCTAATCTTTACGAATAAACTTCTCCTGAAATCGATTTACAGCTGTATTCTCAGTTTACAGTCATCAATATCTTATAATTGTGTACCCAATACAAGATAATTATCAGAATCTCATATGGTTATTGCTATTTCCATAAAAATATTTTAACAGTTATTATTTATGTAACAGTTATTTTTACCAATTTATGAAAATGAAATGTTAACAAAAAACGTGTATCTACAGTCCCATTGCCGATTATGTCTCTTTATAATTATTTGTTAATTTATTGTTATTAATTTTGTTTTCGCTTTTTTTTTTATTTCGATTCCTCTGCTAATCAAAGAGAAGCAATCCTCATATTATTTTGATACATTGAAAAGTACTGGCCAACGATTCTATCGATGAACTGACGTGTACTAAAATGTACTTAACAGTACTAGATTTAACGCTTGTCGTTTTGTCTTCATTGCCTGAACCAATACTGACTGGTACTTAATCGATCGCGATAGTTGGTGTACTGAATATGTACTGAACAACTGAAAAAGATCTTGAAATTTTTCCTTTGCGGTAAATTCAGACATTTAAGAGTTGTTCAGTTTAAAATGACCGTTTCAGTAGTAAAAAACGTTACTAGTGCTTAACTGATTTATTTGTCCTATTAATGACGGCTACCTTATTTTTACTATTTTTTCAGTTTTCCTATCCATATACCCTCTGATTTATAAACATTCAAAATTAACCTGGAATATGATCCAACAATTTTTATTTCATTCATTTCAGCTTTAATTTCCTTCTTATTACTGAGAAATAAAGTCGTATCATCTGCTAATTGCGAAATTGTAATGCTTTGATTTTTATTATCTAGTTTAACTACGAACCCGTTGGTATCTTTGTTTTTTCGATGTATTAAAGACATGATCTCCACAGATAAAACGAAAATGAGAGCTGATAAGGGACACCCTTGTCTTATTCCTCTTGCGTTTTGATAAAATTCTGAAATTCATCCATTATTAATAACACAAATTTGTAACCCAGTATAGAATGTTTTTACCTAGTTTATAAATGATTCGTTAAATCATAAATGTTTCAAAGTGATTAACATAAAATCCCATTCCATTGAATCAAAAGCTTTGGTAAAATCTACAAAACCGATTGCCCCCTTAATCGTACATGCGTCCGCATAATTAATAATGTCTTGAATCCGTCTCAAATTAAATCCAACAAATCGGATTTTAATATACCCTGTTTGATCTTCATTAATAATTTTTGGTAAAATCTTCTTTAAGCGTTGTGCTGAAACAAAAAAACAAATATTTAAATCTACATTTAGTAAAGAAATTTGCCTATAATTATCCAACAATAAATGATCCCCCATTTTAAACAATAATGTCAAAATACTAGTGCGTCGTGAGTGCGATAAACTTCCTTTTTGATTACCCTTATTTAAACCTTTGACTTAAAGATTTTTTATTTTTTGCCAAAACGTCTGATAAAATTCGACTTTAAAACCATCTAGCCCTGGTGCTTTATTTATTTTCATTGTATTTATAGCTATAGTACATTCTTTTATTGTTACTTCTCCGTCACAAACTGATTTGTTAGCGTTATTTGAATGAATTTCTAAATCAGTTTCATAGATATAATTTTCGACTAAGTCTTTTCTTTAACATTTTGAACTGTACAGTTTTTCATAATATTGCTTTTTTTTGTCAATAAATCGGCCTGAACTGGTAATATATTTCTATTCTCGTCACTCAGTTTATTTATCGATTTTTTAACTTGTCTCTGTTTTTCTAAACCTAAAAATTATGCATTGTTTTTTCCTCATATTCCACCCATTTCTCTCTTGACCTAACATGTGCACCTCTAGCTTTCTGTTCGTATATCTTACCTATTTTTGATTCTAAATCATTCATTTCTCCTTCTTAATATGTATCCTCATCTCTTAACATATTTCCCTCTTCCAGTTGTTTTTCTAATTCACGACTCATATCTCTGTTTGTCTTTGTTTTATTCCTACAATATGCTATGCTTACTTCCCTTATTTCTACTTTTAAAATGTCCCACAATACTTGACAGTCAATATCATCATTTCTATTAGTATATTTATGAATAGGATTATTTATCAGATCTTTGTATTTTCCCTCTTTTAAAATAGAGTTGTTAATCTTCCAATATCCTTTTCCACTTTCTGACACACCGATTCTAATACTTAAGATAACGCTTTGATGATTAGTTGAACGAATTACAGCTGGTTTAATTTTACAATACTCTACAATCTTTCGATCCTTTATGGTTTGATTTGGCATACATACATAAAACACAAAAATAAGTAAGCACTGAACGAGGTTGTTAAATCTGATATATGCTTTTTTGTGCTTCTTTGTTAAATATTTGGTTTTTTTTTTGTTGTGATTAAGATTGTGACACGGTGTTGACTGCTGTACCCCTATTTTGACATTTTACCTATTATGTCTGTTTGTATTATTCACACATCGTTGTCAATAAAATGGAATTTGATGCGACTGTCATACAAGTGAGAGTTTTAGCGCTTTAAAACCAGGTTTAATCCACTATTTTCTACGTAAGAAAATGCATGTACCAAGTCAGGAATATGACAGTTGTTGTCCATTCGTTTGATGTGTTTGTGCTTTTGATTTTGCTATTTGATTAGGGACTTTCTGTTTTGAATTTTCCTCGGAGTTCAGTATTTTTGTGATTTAATTTTCTACTAATGACTTAAAATCTGACCCAATCTATATCATGTCTATTCTACTTGCCTGAGTTTTATCTCTCCTTCGCCACGTAAATTGCTGAACATTTTGATTTAAACATCTCCAGATATCAATTAGTGTGTTTGATTTTAACATTAAATTCAAACTATTTACTGGTTTGGAAATCTGGCTATTTGGTAGGGTTGTTTTTCTATCTATAACGTTAAGATAATCATTGAAATTTTCCCCAACTATCAGTATACCGATACCAAATTCCTTGATATTATTACTTACCATTTTAGAAAACGCATTTCTAGATGCTTAATACTATGGTGCATATACACATACCAATGTGAATATCGTATCATCAATTTGTATACTGAGAATAATTTCTCTCCCTTCAGTGTCACGATTTTTATTAATAACATTAACATTTAAATTACCCCATAATTAAAATAGCGACCCCCTTACTAGCTGTCGTGCCATGACTACAGAAACTATTAAAATCCTTCTGTTTCGACATTTCTTTACTAACATCGTCGAAAAATGTGTTTCTTGCAAAAAAAGCAATGCAACATTTATGAACTTTCAACCATTGAATGACCCTCTCTCTTTTATCTCTATTGTGTATACTATTTACATTGAGACTACATACATAATTAAATTTTTCTGAACCATATTGTGTTATCTAATTTGATTTTCAAACATGTTACGTAAATAAAAATACTACAGTGTAATTTATAGATACTTCTACAACGAAGTATGACTTGTTTTCTTTTCAACATAATAATGACAGAATACTACAATTAAAATATGTTTTGAATTCGTTTGACGAATTACAACTATATTTAACGATATACAAATTCTTGTCTACATGTTTACCTATCCGTGACATTGTAACAGTATTTAACATCATGTGGAAAATTATTTGGCCCACTAGGCACGTGTTTTTGTTGTGTATTTTGAGAAGTATCACGACTAGAAATGTTATTATAAATAATTACCGTAATACTGCCATTATTAATTTGAATAGTAATATATATACACGATATACATGTGTGTTTAAAATTCGTATTTTGTGTTTGTATAAATTTACTAAAAGTGCTTGACCATCAACGTTAAAGTGGATGTTATTAGTGTGTTCTTGCACATGGCATTTTCTTTTTTTTTTATGCACAACACCATGCTTATATTTTCGTCCTTTTAACATTAACATGAAAAATGAACAAACCACTCTGTATGTCTGACCGTAGACATTTTTGCATCGCTTGTTGACATCGGGAAAGAGTGCTCTCAGACACGCCCGCGTTCTAATGTCGTCAAAATTATTTTTGAGTGAACCCCAAAAGCTATCGTTTCCAAGATGAATAGCACGCGCTCGTCGTTAGAAACATACGTTAGAAACTGCGCACTGTTAAAGGGCTGAGCCACATTAAAGGAAACTACTTCACCCTTCAAATTGTAGTAATTTTGAAAACGTGGAATCAAATGGTCAGCCTCATTTGGATTATAGTAAAACGTTGCAAGTGGATTAGCCTTCTGTAGTAACATTAAGCATATCATAAACCTACTGGTTGTAGCACCAAATTTAACGAAATCAGATCGCGCTGACAACCACTACGCCGATTTCAATCAAAAGTCTAAAAATCAAGATATTTATATTGTTTTTATTTCAATTTGCCATATTTTAAAACAGGAATGTTTATACATTCAATTTATATTTCGACAAATATTCTCATTATAAGAAATAGTATTTGATTAAACATGATAAATAAATGCAAGTAATTTAAATATATTTGAGGGAAATGTCGCCGAATGATTTAAGTAGTTCATATAGAGTCTACACCGATGTTCTCAGTTTGAACTCTGTGTGATTTAAATATTGACGGATTGACTGTTTTCTCCAAGTTCTTGGTTTCCCTCCATCAATAGAAACTGTCCATCGTAATATGTTAACATGTATCTTGTTCTAGTGTTACTAAAGCCTGATACACACACTTATTAGTAGAATATTTACCATTCAGTTATTGTATCGGTGTCTTCAGCACTGAGATAATTGAAGTGTATTAATTCAGTTGGTTGATAACATCAACAGCGTTTTAATTTTCGTAACTGATATTTATGAAAATGACATATTCGGTAATAGAGTTTGCTTAAAGGAAATTATTTGTTTATAAACGAATAACAGAAAAAACTCAAAACATCAAACAGTATCACCAACAAAACAAATATAGCCACGCTTATAACGCCTAAACATGAGTTCCAGTGATATGTCGACAAACGACACCTTAAAAATCGTTCGACCTTCTCACTTAGAAATTTTTACTAAAATAACCAGCTTCCCGTATCCAGGTGTTTGTGTTTTATGACAAAAGGATTGATTGTAAGATAATGCGGTCTAAATTATGATGACAGTTGTTTATGATGTTCAAAACTGTTTTACAATCGGGACGGAATCGGTATAATTAGAAATCAAACATCTCTGCTAATAAATAAAGACTTTAAAATGTCGTTAGTGAGTTGAATCATCAATGCATCCTTTCGGTTAACTATTTCGTGTAGTGCCCCTAACATTTCTGAAATGTCTATTTGTTATTCCTCATAAATCTGCTGGAGCAGTTTTTATGTAAGAGGCAAATCACTATTAATGCAGTCATTGTAGTGAACATGCACGAATGTAGCGCATTCAATACATACTTTTTATGTAAACGACATACGACTGGGCAGGTGATATTGACGAGTTTCAATGATCAGATTCATTGGAATATTGCTAAAACATTGCCCGTCTAGTATTGCTAATGTCTTATGGTAACATCTACTATATCTAATATCTAATGTTTTGACACTAATTTCGAAGAAAGTCAGATAGACCTGAAAACTGAAACGCCAGTTGAAACCAAAAGTCTAGGAATAAAGATATTCATATTTATAATTTGAATTCAATTTAAAAGGGAATATGCATGAGTTAAGCATTTATCATGGTAATTATTGTTTGCATCTCAAGAAGCAGTAAATCAATAGATAAAATGAAGGTACATTTGATCAAAAGAGACATAATGTGACCTGATGGTCTAACACATTAAACGTCAGTGCTAGCTTGTCAAAAAAGATTGCTAGTTTTCCCGATGAAGGTCAATTGTGTTTTTGCCGGTACGCCATTTTCCTCCATCTATATAAAGTAGTGCCATAATAAAGCGGATAGTTGTTACATTGGTGGAAATCACAAACAAAGTAATACATCAGTTCATACAAAGTATCTATTGAATAGTGTTGTGTTATACATATTGGGATCATAAACATTATAAAGGTACTTTACCAAAACCAGATAGTATAACATACAAGGAAAAAAAGGACCTAATAAGATAAGAATGACGATGAACATGAGTGTCGTGTTCTTTATTGAAATTGAGATCACTAAGTTAGTTATATGTAAAGATATGCAACAGTGAGCGGACGGAAAAAAAAAGAACAAAAAACAATTGAAAGTGTTTATGTTTAAAATTAAGATTATTTTTTGCAAGTAAATAAAAACAACACGTTAAACATTCCCTTCGTCCGAAACGCTTTTCTTGATTTGCCTTCCTCAAGAGCGCTCTATGCCGAATACTTGCAAGCCAATGATGTATGAGAACCGGAACAGTTAAAGAATTATATAACAAAAAAAGTTCCTAGAACTAGGCATATTATTCAATTTTGTCCGAGGGTGTTGAAACCTAAGTTTCTTCATATTAAAAAATGTATAGACGGACAATTTTAGAAAGGTTGTTATAAGCCATGTCTTTATCGAAATACGGACTACTGAGCTGATGAGACCTTTTGGAACTCATAGTCCACCAGCAGAGAGATCGACCCAGTGTTTTTAAAAATGAAAACAGCACGTAATACATTCAATGCATCCGTAGTGCTTTTCTGGGTTAACCTTCATCAGGAACGACCAAAACCGAATATTTGAAAGCAAATGATGTATAAGAACCGAAACACGTAAAGTGTTCAATGACCAAAAAAGGACCTAAACAAATAGCCAAATCCATCTGAGGTCAACTTTGCTTGAGGTAATTAAAACCCTAGTTTTGCAACTGTTTCTTTTTTTTCAAAATTCTTGTTGTAATGTATTGTATATATCACAGTGCCTAGCGAATAGAGAAATACGCTAGTAAAATTTAAACTAACATAATCATGATAATTGTCTTAATTTTACAAAATGTTTCCCACATTGGTTTGGTTTTAATATTAGTTTATTAGTGTAAATCTAGATGTAGAATAACAAACATTAAACCATTTTTTTATAATTATACTATACAAGTTACACTATATATATTTTTTGTTTGTGTATGAAGTGTTTCCTTATCTCCTCTAATAATAATTTTGATTATCAATTAGTATATTTAATTACTTGTGTACCATGTTTATTATGGACACTAACATGGCTTATAACAAAGAAGTTTCTTTCCGTTTTCCAGCACAACATTTAGCTTTGGGTAAGTAAATGTAGAATGCTGTTTGTCTTTTTGTCGTTCTCTTTTTTGTTTCTACCCATGACGTACAACACCATCAAGTTGTAGACGTAAAAATAAAACCATATAAGACTTTAAACAAAAACAAGCATGGAAGTCGGTTTGCAATTATATTTTTAAAACAAATTAATTAATTTGAAGCATTTCATTACAGATTTTCTTCGTGTTCTTTTTACCTACAATGCGAAAATACACCAATTAAAATATTAGTAAAAATGTCGGGTATTGATTCAAAGTGATTCAAACTAAGGAATACATGAATGCTTCACGTTTATGAGAGACAAAACAAGAGTTTTTTTTTCACTTTTTGTTTTTGCAGCATTTTAGTTGATCTGTTGTAAGTTAAAAACCTTAATTGACTTTAACTGATAGTGTTCTGCTGATAACGATTTACAAGTGTAAAGTTTTTTGTAAATAGTCTAATGTATATGTAACATAAACATTTAAAAGCAATGTAACTACTAATAACGCAATATAAGTAGGCTCTATCTCCTAAATCTGATTGTGTATCATATGTCAATATTTAGACTTATAATATATATGTAAATTTAATAATAATAAAGTTTCTCTAATTGAATGTGTAGCAGACGATGTACGTACTGTCAATACTACTAAGTTTAAAGATACCCTTAATACAATGCTACTTTTACATGACGTTTCATAACATAAATATATTTTGTAATAGAAAGTTCACTTTCATTGACAAGGAACACAAGGGTTGCTCGGCATTTGTACAACAATTGTATTCCTCGAACTTCTTAGTGTTCAAGATTATACAAGCCAAGCAAAATGTGTTGCTCAAAGTATATCTGATTGACGATGTACGTACACCGGTACCACACAGATGAAAAAAATGAATGTCATAGAACATATATCAAAAAGAAATACAATCTTACATTTCAAATACTTAATATCTTCCTTTACCAATTGGTCCATATCCACTGACAATATTTTTCCTTTTTCCGATGACACCGACAGAATTTGAAACAACACCACCAATTGGACCTCTGATACCACCGATAGGACCAAGAAGTCCACTACCACCTCCTACAATACCACCCACACCACCAACAATACCTCCACCACCAATAATACCAGCGCCTCCAAGTGAAGCTACGTAATTTCGGTTGGTTACCCACCATGGCAATACGGAACAACAAGTGTCTAAACTACTAAGAAGGAGAGGTGCCAAGTTACAGTTCTTGTTGAGTTTTACCTGTCCTGGAGCACATTTTAAACTACATGTGCACCATAGTTGACCTCCACCAACAAGTCCTGTAAGTAAATCAATGTAAAGATTTGTTGTTGTCATGTATATTACATCGTATAATTGGTAAATGAAATACACGCTTGATAAACTGTGATTGTCTGAAACAATTTTCTTTAAAGAGACTTTAAGATCTGTCCTAAGTCAGGAATCTGATGTTCAGTAGTTGTCGTTTGTTGATGTGGTTCATAAGTATTTCTCGTTTCTCGTCTTTTATATAGATAAGACCGTTGGTTTTCCCGTTTGAATGGTTTTACACTAGTACTTTTTGGGGTCCTTTATAGCTTGCTGTTCGGTGTTAGCCAAGGCTCCGTGTTGAATACCGTACTGTGACCTATAATGGTTTACTTTTATAAATGTTGATTTGGATGAAGAGTTGTCTCATTGGCACTAATACCACATCTTCTTGTATCTATTTAATATGATATTCAAATTTATCTATGGTCAATTTTGCTTGATGGAATCTCAAGCACAGATTATAAATATTTTTTGATGTTATGAACGGGGAATATAACTTTGAGCTCATTATATCGTCGGGGATTTAAAGTCCTGACCCTAACTAGTAAATTAAATAAGCACTTGACGAATGTCGACAGTCTATGGCGCTTTTTTTGGATTACCTTCAGCTGGAAAGTTCATCTTCGTATCAGGCTTATATTTATTATAGATTAGGTACAGTATAGTAAAAGAAGAGACATATCATGTACGAACACAGATACATGAAAATATGACAGATAAGTACTGTAAATAAATCAATTAAAAGATATGTTATTTTTTATGTTTATTGCAACGTATACTTGATTAATGAAATAAAACTCGATGAAATTATGTTATAGATAATGCATATTTTAAGGTTTTTCTTGTCGTAGAACACACCGAGGGATGTCAGGATTGATCAAATGAAAGACCGACCGTAGGGAGGTCTTTCTTTGGGCAATCCTGACACCCCGAGGTGTGTTCTACGACAAGAAAAACCTTAAAATATGCATTATCTGACTTATATACCGTCAAAAAATATTGTTTTTTATAAAGATTTGCAAAATTTAGCATCCTAATTTACCAAACACACTAAAGTGGGATATTCCTTTCTAATGCGTTCAGGTTTTAATACGCCCTACGGCTCATTTAGAATGTGAAATAAAACTCACTAATTAATCTAGATATAAACCTTAGAAATTATTATCCATACACAATAAAAATATTACTGTAACTGTATGAAGTAAGACACAAATGAATTGTTACAATCTGATAACGGTGTATGAAAAATACAAGACACTTTGTAAGTAATTTATTGTACCAACTTAGTTTATGGAAAGGGGGAGGTGCTATGTTTTTTTTTTGTCTATTTGTAATGACATTTTATCGCGGAAAAGTGATTTTTTTTTTAACAATTTTAATTAAATCGAATGAAATATTCAGAATGATTTTCTTTTGAATAGCAATACATTTTTTTAACAGATAATCAGGATATAAATATATACCCTCCCCCCACCCGACCTCATCGTGAGGTACGTGAATGTTATTCAATAGAATATAAGAATATTTTATTAGTTAATCATTTGATAGAGTAAAAGGTATACATAAATGTAAAAAAGTTAAGAAAAAAGTAAAATCACAAAAATACTGAACTCCGAGGAAAATTCAATCGGAAAGTCCCTAATCACATGGCAAAATCAAATGACAAAACACATCAAACGAATGGACAACAACTGTCATATTCCTGACTTGGTACAGGCATTTTCAAATGTAGAAAATGGTGGATTGAACCTGGTTTTATAGCGCTAAACCTCTCACTTGTACGACAGTCTTATCAAAATTAAGAACTTACACGAAGGGGGCACGAAATCGTGATACATGTACATGTTACACGAAAACGAATATCAATACATGTAGGTCACAGTATGATTTCCTATTCAGTGTGTAGCGTCCTGAACGTGCATGAAATATTTGCCACTGGACGTTACGTAACCATCAATCAATCAACCTATTCAGTGTGAATCAATAATATTTTCAAATTTTTACACACGAATATGTTAAATCTGGCTTTATTTTAAAGTGTTATGAAAGTTTTACATTAAAATTCATCTCGCATATATGATAATGTCTCTGTATTGTAGCGATAAATTAACAAAATTTCACATTATTTGTTTCTAAAATTAAAATTCGGGCAATGACGATTTTTTTACACCTATCATAGATTGAACTTTAAAAAATAAATTCCCAAATCGGCAACAGAAACTATCAGACGAATATAACTTTGAAGTAAATTATAGTTTGCATTTTTATCAAGGAAAATAATGACCTCACACAGGTCATTATTTTATGCCTTGGAGCATATTTCATTGAAACATGGTATCGTCCGGGTTGATTCTTCGAAAGAATGACCTATCGTTCTGAATGAAAATAACTCCATATAGGTATATAGGTTCGTCTAAAATACGATTTTCGGGATTTATATTGTCTTGATTAATCTAAATTTTAAATCAAAAGATGTGTATATAAAATACAATGTTCCGAATTATATGACCAAGAGGGATTCAAATATATAGCAAAAGTAGTAGGTTCGATCAGGTCTTGAATAATCTCTTATTTTTAGTTATACTTTATTGACCAGTATAACAACCCATATAGCTATACAATAAATAGATAGGAAGAATTTCTCTTCGTTGAAAATTCACGTACTTGCATTTTTCATGACGTTAAAAACAGTACTCAGTTTGGTTTTCAACGAAAATTGAATGAACATGGGAAAATTTACATTTATTTCTTGGACGGGAAACATAGAGTGCATGCATCGACAACAAAAGATCTTTTCAAATGATGTTTGTTATAACATTTTGAATGAAGTTTACTATGTTTGCTTTGCCTAATTGTGATTGAAATTTGGACAATTTGTCAAATTGCACAAGAATATTGATTTGTTGGTTTTTGTTTTTGT
The DNA here is from genome assembly GCF_021869535.1 of Mytilus californianus. NCBI lineage: Eukaryota > Metazoa > Mollusca > Bivalvia > Mytilida > Mytilidae > Mytilus > Mytilus californianus. Next base: position 2,852,722 of record NW_026262669.1, on the reverse strand, counting down.
TTTGTAAAAATCAACGCTATAGAATAAAACTTTCTTAAATACCTTTTCGTTAACTTAAAACAATTTTTCTCTTGAAGCATTTAACCTAATAATGGGGCCAACTTTGACCATTAAGATTCTTACAAAATCCTTTTTTTTTTGAAAGGGGAACATTTTGTTTTGTAAAAATCAACGCTATAGAATAAAACTTTCTTAAATACCTTTTCGTTAACTTAAGACATTTTTTTCTCTTGAAGCATTTAACTTGATAATGGGGCCAACTTTGACCATTAAGATTCTTACAAAATCCTTATTTTATGAAAGGGGAACATGCCAATGACCTGATGATGCCAACAGGGACTAACAGATCATCAGGTTTTATGCCTTGCTGGTAATTGAAATAAGCACTTGGTGAATTGCGTGCGACCAGAGAGTTTCTTTTTATGTAATGTTGAGTCCATCGGGACGGGGAGGGGGTGGTTGTTACAATTTCATTAAGATAAAGTGTTTAAAAAAATATATATATTAATGTAAGAACACAGATAAATAAAAAAAATATTGTTTAATGGTCACTTCAGGTAGCATTGGATGGATGGCTTCTTACTTTGTCGTATTTGATAATATAAATGTTCAATTTAAAAATACCTGAATTTAATCCTCCGATCAGTCCACCCAATCCACCTAATCCACCATTGTTAATCAGAAGTCCACTACCACTGACAATTCCTCCAGCCCCACCAATAACTCCACCGCCTCCAATGAGTGATCCACCTGTGACAACTCCACTACTACCAAGTCCTCCTAACAATGGACCTACTTTGCCATACGCCGAAACGGATCCGACAAGTGAAACTAAAAGTATAGTCAACATTATCGTGATTTTACTTGATCAGTAGAATATGTGAAGTAATGATAGGAATTATATGTCCCTTTATACTACTTTTATCGTAAGGCACGTGCTACACTGCTTACAAAAACTAGTGGTTTGATATATTATGAAAAAAGAGAATTTTTAAATTGTGGTCAAAAATGTGTTCAGTTCAAACATATGTTAATTAAGCAGTTTTTGTTCTGTGGACAAAGTCCGGTACCGAGCATGTAACAATCACGAACGTTAGAGATGACACTATTATATCAATGAGTAACAACATAGTTTGCTGATGTAAGTCATTTGTAAAGGAGATAAACCTGACAATTGTCACGACTGCATCAGATTTTTTTGTTATTGAAAGACGCATTTTCTTTAATTTCATATGTATATTAGCTTGAAAGAAGAGATTGATGCGAAAAAATACAATATCGTTTAAATATGTGCATTGAATCTTAATTAGAAGAATGAATAAATTGAAGTGCAGAAAGTATATCGTCTTGACTAAAAAGGAAATAAAAAAAAGAAACTTAGAATATTTTGGGTAAAAACTGGTTAATGATAAATTGCTGTAATAATTGATGAAGATTATTTATTAGGTATATGTTCAGATCCATCTAAGTTTAGTCTATCACCAAGTCCACCTTTCTATAGAAATGCCCTTAACTCTTACTTAAAACTTCGAAAAGTGTAAACTCCTGACACGAAAGAAAAAATGCTGAAAACTATTCTTATTTCATGCATTTGTAACTCTGATATTAAATTTAAAAGAGGAACTCTATATTTTAAATCGTTTATCAAGGGTAAAATATTAACTATTGGTAACCTATGGAACATTGACACGAATACTTTCCAAAATTGTATTTCTATATCTAACCGAAGTGGGATATGAAAAGTGTACCTAGTCAACAGATCAATGTTTTAACAAAATTAGACAACTTAGATCTGTACACAATTTCAGGTATTAAAAAAAACTCCACAAATTTAAAACCGAAAGATGTTCAAATAAAGGCAACAGTAGTATACCGCTATTCAAAAGTCAAAACGTTCTTAAACAAAACTGGGAACAGAGTTGGCTCGAGTTATGGGTGAATTCCATTGGAAGTCCAATCAAGTACACTGAATCTAGACTACATCGATTTGAGTATTCTTTGGTCAAGGTAACTGCGATATTTACAAAAATCATCTTTTTGTATAAATATAAAAAATATCTTCCCATGGATTTCAGAATTTAAAACTATATTCACAAAAGTGCAAATGACACATTACTTAATTCTACTATAAAGAATTATACTCCTCCTTTTTAATGACATGCCTTTAGATTTGACAATTACCAAATAGACAATTTGGAAACTTCGACATACAAAAAAATTTGAAAACATCACTTGCAATAATAACAGATTTATTAGACAATTTTCGCTGTACTTAGCAATGCAGTCTAAAGATAAGGTGGTTTTAAACAGATTTAAACCTGCGACAGATAAACCAAACGAAAAAAGAACGATAATCTGAAATATCTAATTTTTTCAACATTGTGACAACAAAAGTTTTTAAGAAATAGAAATCGAATACTTTAAAACATCGTAATAGTCTATTTCAAAAACAAATTCCATAGAAATTAGTTTTCTACAGAGTAGGTACAGTTTCTTAACACACATTTTTCTTAATCATAAACTGCATCATTCGATTTTTTTAACCAACAGATTTACTAGAATAGTTTACCACTATCTAACCATCGGGTAAGATTTGATATTGCAGTGTGAAAAGAATTCGTGCATGTAATGTGTGCCACTGGATGATACAGTTTCAAGATAGTAAACTTTTGCTGCGACGTCCCTAAAAAACGTTTTTTTTTTTGCTGTGCGTCATTTGTGTATTTTTCTGTAATAAAACACTCGCTTGAACGATATTTAGTTGAAACGATGACCGAGTTATTTAATGTTTATAACACACCTCAATGTCTACGCCCTTTTACAAATAGTTTTGATTTTTACATTTGTAATGAAAAGAACTAGCATTTTTGTTTTGATCAACAATAAAATATTGAAAACAATAGTGTTTTTGAAATGTCAATAACACAGCAGCCCCCCAACCAAAATATTTAAAATAAACACCTGAGACAACACATTGTCTTATACATTACATGGGGTTGTACACAGTACCTGCATGTCTAAATCTTAATTGCATTGAATCTATAAAATGAGTTGTACATTTATTCAGCATTCCGCAATAACTGTCTGCGATAAGTCAATGTATGGTTGGGTTCAATTTCTGTGTTTACGCCTCAAACAGGCGCACCCACCTCCTCCCACTGTTTTATCCAACAGTGAAATAATTGAACGATAAAATTGTTTTACATTCAATTAGTGAATTGCTTTAAATAACACTTTTAAAATATCAAATAGAAAAAGGGAGTCACGGGCTTCAATGCAAGCACTTAACTGTTTACTTTTGTTATAACAAATAATAAAACTCTAGTACAAACTTATAATAATACTGTGCGATAATCTTAACGCCTTCTTCAGCGAATGCTGATATATAGTTCAGAAAAAGATTAAGTTCCCCCTTCACGAAAAAAATAAGTATAGCGCTTTCAAGATAGACAGACTGATTAATATCCTACATTAACTTAGAAAAAATCAATTGAATAAACGAAAGAAATTAGCCAAGGTGAGTAGATCTTCCCCATATATACTAATCTACTTCTAGATATACAATTAAAAGGGGAATGTGGTGGGATTTTTACACAAACTGTTGGATAAGACTTATAAGTTAACAAGTCAAAAGTTAATGACAAAAGAACATGAGTTAGTGCTGATAACTATTGACATAATCTCATCAAATATGAATTACTTCGTTAAATGCGATTTTAACAAAAAAAAATATTTTGTTATCATATTATTGTAGTATGTATGGCAACTCTGTATTTTCACCATTATTCTGGGCTTTATTGCCACTGCTGCTTAACAGTATAAATGGCCCCCTCTTTGTACAGTTATAATTCTAAGTAATAAACAAACACAATTATCTTATTTCATTAAGCAATTAGCAAATACAATTTGTTTTAAGACACACAGACGGATACAGCAAACATACGAATATATACAACAGTCCAGAATATGAGCTTGTGTTGCTGTATTGAAAAAAAAAAAAAGAAACAAAGGTAATTTACTTTTTGTATGCAAAAATACATTTTCTAAATAAAATATTTGAAATAAAAGTTCATATTGATTACGGAACTATAGAACATAATTGATACTAAAATAAATAAACACAAATAATATCAATTGAGTATTTTTCGGGAATTGTTTGATCTTGCAACGGACAGTATAACCATATACATTGCATTTAATTGTTAAATTCAACAACACTTACCGTGACTTTGATGATATTGTTTCTTTACACAATCAAGAATTTTCCAAATATACTGCCGAAATTTACCCAACGGAACTTACTTTAAATAAATCAAATATAAACGGTAATAACTGTCCTTTCCTAGATTAAGATATTTTAGTTTTACAAGGAAAACACTACACTAGCATTTACGACAAAAGGGACGAATTTTCCTATTGTTAATTTGTCTTTTTTTTGATAATAATCTTCCTTTGGCACAATCTTACTGTGTTTATATATCACAACTCGTTCGCTATGACCGTGTCTGTTGTGACGTTTTGGATTTTAATAAACATTATCTATGTATTATTGATAAATTATCAGTCAGGAATTTCGTTACCACAAATTACTAAAAACCTTTACTAAATTCTTCTATGGATATAAAGATTTGGTTTTGAAGTTTGGTTGCACCTGTAGAAAACTAATTCAAACGGGATAGCACATCCTCATTTTTAAGGAGATGTTGTTTTCAGAGCCCCGAAATTTAGAAACGATCCCGGTAAACTTATCGATCCTTTAAATAAACTTATTGGAAAAGGTTACCAATTCAACGCTGTAATTAGATCTTTGAATATTGTTTTTATTGGTATTAATATTGATTTTGTTATCAGCAAATTTAAAATCAAACTAAATATTATGGTTATATACATATGCACATTCATGGCTCTACAATCTGTCGATACCTGTACCTTGGCATTACACAAGGTCATGTTTTTTCTCTGACTGTTTATGACGCCTTTACACTAAATCCATTGGATGTTGGATGTGTACTGATTGATAGTTTAGTCTTAGTTGCATGATTTTTTTATATTAGTAGTTATTGGCTTTGAGCTATCCGTCAGTAACTGCGAATACTCTCAAATATGTGCTAAGTGTCTTTTTTGTAGTTGGGATGTACAAGTACCCGTCCACGTCCACTTTGTTTTTTTCTTAGATGTATTTCTATTTGTATCCATCTGATGAGTTAAGCCTTTTTCAACTGTGTCTGTCCCAAGTCAGGAACCTGTAATTCAGTGGTTGTCGTATGTTGCTGTGTTACATATTTGTTTTTCGTTCATTATTTTGTACATAAATTAAGTCGTTAGTTTTTCTCATTTGAATTGTTTTACATTTGTCATTTCGGGGCCTTTTATAGCTGACTAAGCGGTATGGGATTTGCGCTTTGTTGGAGGCCGTACGGTGACCTGTAGTTGTTAATTGCTGTATCATTTGGTCTAGTGTGGAGAGTTGTCTCATTAGCAATCATACCAAATCTTCTTTTTATATATATGAGTTTCTTACATACAAACCCATATGTTTACAATGAAAACTAGGTATGTATCGCTGATCAACAGTGACTGATGAAATGTAAATTCAAATTTCTAACTTGGCACGCATAAAGGCGAGTATTTATCCATATGTCTATTCACCTGAAATTATTAGGTGTAAAAGATGAAATAATACACATGAGGTTCTGGTTTGAAAAGTGTTTAATTCTTTTGTTCAGAACTGCATGGCAGAAAGGGCGAAGTTTAATTCTTATTTGTCCATTTTCAATATTTAAAAGCTTTTCTTCACTGTATACAAGTTATGCTGGCGTTATCTCTTTAGATAGACGTTAACTAATTACTACCAACATTGAATTGAATATGTAGCGGACGATGTACGCACTATCGATAATACACGGTGTTACTTTTACACGAGGTTTCATAAACAAGTATATCCGGGAATGTTAAGTTCACATACACTACTTTTCTTTCACCAATGAAAAACAAACAGGGTTGCTCGGCATTTGTACAACAATTTTATTTCACGAACTTCTTATTGTTAAAGGATATACATGCCACTCAAAATGTGTTGCTCAAAGAATATCTGAATGACGATGTATGTACATTTACACAGGTAAAACAAAAACAAAGAAATACCGAACTAAATAGTAAAGGTTAATAATTTAGAAAGATAAAGAAAAGTATACTATAGCACGTAATTTAGATGATAAACAACGCCAGTACCTAGAATATATACTTCAAGACCATCAAGTATTAAATGTGGAGTTGATACAGAATATCTATCAACAAGGTTTTGCTACTTCCGATGAATGTTTTTTATAAAAAAAAGGACGAAACGTTATTTGACATAACCATTGTTCATCAACTTTCTGTTCAGACACTGGGGACATTTTATAAAGTCGGAGTAGCAGCTTCAAGCTCTTGGTTACCGAATGAGCTGGGAAATATATATCCCAAATGCAGGTGAAGTTGGTATTTTGATACTGAGGTGAGATAAATGGATGATTTAAAATTAAAATCGTCTCCATTGTCATAGATGCTGATACTGAGATGACCGCTTATGTCAAATTTGAGGAATACGCCTAAAAATGAGACTGATGAAGCCGTGTCTGTTGTTTGTTTAATTTCTAGTTCTGAAGGATATATTAATGGAATACATTCAGAAAAGTTTAGACTGCTAATGGAAAGAGCAATATGCATATATCTGAATGTGAAATTAAATGATCTGGTTTCTTTGATCTTCTTGTTTTTGACAAGTGTCTGACGGAAGTCCGACTCATATGAAAATAAGAAGAGGTTGGCAAGAAGAGGCGTACAGTTCATTCCCATAGGAATGCCGACAATATTTCTAAAAAGTCTACCTCCAAATTTAACAAATATGTTGTCAATAAAAAACTCAAGCTTACTGATCACTTTTTCCTCTTTGTAGCGTATTTTACATTTCTGCTCCCTTTTAACAAAATTTGCCAGTTCAACTTCTTTTCGTTTAGCCCATGCTCTGGCGTAGTCCTCAATGGAATCCATAATTATTTTGAAGTTATGATTCCATAATTTGTTTGATGCTATGATGCAGGAGCATCTAAGAAAAGTGTGCAATGGTCACACCACCAAGCATTAAATTATGGGAATACATTTTTTTATTCAAAGATTCAAAATTAAAAAGCTGAAAAGATCGAAAATTAAGTTTATATAAAGTTTCAGTGCTAAGCTATCGATTGAGTGTATTTACTTATTTGTTTGTCTTTTGTTTTCAAATATGAACAGCAGCAGTCTAGAAGATATGATCTGCACATCCATCCTAGTACAAGCTAAGCTAACAGATAATCTGCATTAGCACATAGATAGTACTTAAATAGTGAGACAGACTGTCACCTGATTGAATTTAGCGTATGCTGACAGGGAAATTTTATAGACTAGTGGAGGGAAACCAACATTACGTATTAAAGTGTTGATATGTCAATTTGTCCCATACTGAATTTTGCTGCTTTTCCTGATAAACTTGACTACGGGTATGATTGAGACCATACAAGTTTCACTTGTGTACACAGAAATAATGCAAATAGAAACTGTAAAATATTTTATAGAAAGAAAAAAAAAATGTCAAAAATATTTCCTTTTTTCTTAGGTCTGTAAGCTATTTGTTTGAAGATTTTGTAAATTTCTAACCGTCACTGGAAAAGGTTGAAAAAATAAATGTGTTATCTGAGCAGCTCAAAATGTTTTACTTATTCGAAAATTTTAAACAATTCGTTTACATTCAGGCTACAAATATAACCATTAAATGTCGGATTTACTATGTTTATACTACGCATTGTTTCAGTCATTGGTATTCCAAATGAAAACATGTGCAACAACTCACAATAACGTATGCCTACTAGTGTTTGTGACCGTTCTTTAAAGTAAAAACACCCTTGATATAAATACAAAGGTGAATTTCAAAGAGACTTGCCACCTGATGCATGGACCCCTACCATTTTAATGTTGCAAATTTACGAAACATTTAACTAGAGAAAAAGTTTGCGGTTACTAAGGCATACCCTTAACGAACAAACATTCTGCATTACAAAAGTAATGAATGGCACTAGGTCGTCCATCATTTGATATTGATCTAACTAAAATTATTCCTTTCTTATTTTTCTTTTAATTGTTGGTAACATTGGACTTGTTATCTCATGTCCCTTAATATTTCTGTCTTCTTGCTTTGTATATTCATTACCAAAACTTCTGCAGACATTTATATTTTTTTGCCACCTGTTTATCCCTATTGACGATTCTTCTTTATTGCTAACTGAAGAAGAATCGTCATTTTATTTGAAAAAATAAGTCGTCTCAAAATAACGATCTATCCATGTGTACTTATACTTTTACTGTACTTTAGACAAATTTTTTTTAACCACGTGAATCCAATCTTGTGGACTAGATTGTTTTTATTTATGTATTTCAGCCTTCCAGTTTACCTTACACTTCAATTTGTTTAAAATATAGTTTTCTGATAATGACATAGTGTCATCCAGAATGTCATTTAAGTATATAATATCAATCTAAATGCAGATTTCAAAGATGATTAGTTTATTGTGAAATGTAATAAATTTATTCCCCCATATTGTTTGTTGTCTTATATCAATATATGTAACTGTTGTTGTGCTCACCCCGTCAGAATCCAAGACTTTTTTTACTTCTATATAAAATTCTGGAACACATTTGAAATATTCTAAATGGTTTATGTAATTTAAATTAAAGTTAAATATAAACAAAATATTACTAAAAAACTTTAAACATTTAAAAGGTATAAGCGTCTATTTGGAACGTTTATCATTAACAAGTCTATATATCCATGATGCCTTTAGCGACATACAATAACTTTTAAAATCGACCATTTGTAAGCCCCTTTAGTCATATGAACTTATTATCATGTTTTTTTTTACTTTGTCAGGCTTCCAATCCCAAATATATTTACAGCTTCGTGTTTCTAGTTCTTTAAAATAACTTTCGGGAATTAAGCAAACGCTTCCCAAGAATATAAATACAGGCAAGAGTAATGCTTTTATAATCAGTATTGTCCCTAAAATTGAAATATTTCTTTTTTCCCATTTCTTGAACATTTTTATATTTTTTTTTTCAATGTTAACAATCCCAATTTAGTTTTTTGCATTCTTCTTTATTATGTCGTCCAAACAACACTCCTCAAGCTTTAATATATTTATCTCCCCAATCAATATCGGCAATGTTATCTTTACATGATTTCAATTTCCAGATCATTAATCATTCTGCTTTTATTTGTATTTATCAATAAATCTGAAAACGAGCCAAACATTTCGAATACATTCATTGCAGATATTACATCGTGTCTATCTTTACAAAATAATGTTATATCATCTGCTAATTGCAAAATTTGAAAGCTGTGACTTCCCTCTTCTAATTAAACAATGATTTCTTTCACTTTGTTGCTATTTATCAATTTTGGAGCCATACTTCCAACAACCAAAACAAACAATAAAGCTGATAAAGGACATCCTTGTCAGATTCCCCGTGTTTTTCTTTTAATTATCTGATACCCACCCATTATTCATAACACATGTTTGAACGATCTGTATACATAGATTTAACCCATTTAATAAATCATTCATTAAAACCAAAAATGTTCAAAGTTTAAAGCTTAAAATCCTACTTTAAAGAATCAAATGCTTTCGTAAAATCTATAAAAAAAAACTATTGCCCCCTCATTTTTTATGTTTCTAAGTAGTCTTTAACATTTTCAATTGTCTTAGATGAAACCCAATAAATCTGTTTTTAACATAACCGGTTTGATCCTCATTTCCACTTTTTGGAAGTTCTTTTTTTAAACATTGAACAAGAAAATTTGACAATTTTGAAATCTCTATCTAAAATAGATGTTGGACGATGGGTTCCCAAAAGTAAAGGATCTCCCTGTTTGAATATTAAAGTTAATATACTAGTACGTTAAGAATATATTCTATCGTATCCTGTATGTAAGACATTTACCAGTAGTAATTTAGGCTTATTCCAAAACATTCTATGAAATGCTACCGTAGGTCCATCAAGTCCTGGAGATTTATTAAATACATTTTATAGATGCCTTGTATGCATTCTCCACTGTAATTTTCCCATCACATATAAGTTTATCATTGTCATCTACTTTATTTTCTAGATGTGTATCACTGATATATTTTTCTGTTAAATCTTTGTTTAAACTTTTTTTATTATACAAATTTAAATAATAATCTTTTATTTTGTTTAGAAGTTTCTTTTGATCCGAAATTATCTCCCTTTAGCGTACTTATCGATTTGTTAAATTGTCTTCTTTTTTCGAACCCAACGAAATCAGAATTATTTTTTTCACCAAACTCTACCCATTCTTCTCTAGATCTCACTCGAGCTCCTTTCGCCTTTTCTTCATATATCTTATTACGCTCTTTTTCAATATCATTTATTTATTTTTCTATTTCATTGTCATCTATTTTCGTCAATTTGATTTTACAAGATCACCTTTATCAAGTTTTTCATTTTGTTTGTTTAAGTAAGTGTTGTTTTTAATTTAAGTTTGTTTAGATTGTGTATTACCATGACTTAAATGTGTATTTGACGATTATAATTGGTCACATATTGATCAACCGTCGCTTTTTTTGTTAACGATATATGATTATGTACATTTAAGACCATTTAAGAACCTATGAAGGTGATTCTGATGTTACACCCAGAAATCGCCTTTAAGTTGAAGCCAACAAAAGACACAAATCAATGATAATTTTTTACAAGATTTATTATACACTAGTTTACAAGAAATATTATACAAACTGAAATGTTGATAAAACTTTTAAAATATAAGTTCGATCCTTATAGGATGCATAGTGGGTTTTAAATATACATCAACATGTTGAAGTGTAGACAACTGTGCAAACACTCTTTTTCAGGCGTTGAATATTTTTTCTGATGTTTATCTAATTTATTAGAAAAATATGAAATAGGTTTCTAAAGATTGTCATCTGTTTCTTCATATAACACGGCTCCAACTTCAAAGGTGTTTTTCAAGGTCTGGGGTCATCAGAACAGGACTGTTACTTAAAAGTGACTTGCTATTTTCAAAATTGTTTCAGATGAATTAAGAATCATTTCGAATCAATGGTTGAACAACAGTAGCAAAATTTGAACAGAATTTCCTGTAAAATCCAATCGTGCCTAAATTTCTTATAAGTTGTTTTTTTTTGTAGGTGGAGGAAATTTGGTAATTGCATCCACTTTAGCCATAATAGGTTTCATTTGACCTCGGACAACTGTATGCCTTAAATAATCAATAATCGATTGACAAAATTCACTTTTACCAAGATTAACAGTCAAATTTGATTGTGACAATCTATCAAAAGTATCATATAAATGTGATAAGTGCTCTTCGAAGCTATCACTACATATAATACGATCAGCAATATAAACATAACAACAGTCTAAATCTTTTATAAAATTGATCTTTTTTGAAATTTAGCTGGAGAACTGTTCATGCCAAAAAGGCATGACAGTATACTGAAATAAGCCGTCTGGTGTTACAATAGCGAATATTTCACGAGCTCTCTGTGTAAAGGGGTACCTGCCAGTAACCTTTCATTAAAACAAATTTGCTCACAATGTTTGCTTGTCCAATGTTGTCAATACAGTTGTCTATCCATTGAATCGGATTAGAATCAGAATTTGAAACTGAATTTACTTTTGTGAAATTAGTTACGAAACGAAAGGTTTTATCTGGTTCCTTGGGCACAAAGAGAGCTCCATTAACCGTTACTCGGCTCAATAATATCATTGTCAAGCATATATTTAATTTCTTGTCTCAAAAAATTAAGTTTTAGTGGATTGAGCCGGTAAAGATGTTGCTTAATTGGAGAAGTATCGCCTACTTCAACAACATGACAAACAGCAGTGGTTTTGTTGGGCACATCTGGAAAAAGATTTTTAAAAGAAAAAACTAAAGTGTTCAATTGTTTCCTGCGATCGAAATTCATATGTACAAGTTTTGAGTCTAAATTTGACAAAATTTTTGATTTTCGAATCCTACTGTTTGTTCCATAGTCTTTGAATCAAAAGATGATTAAATTATATTTGGTTTGTTATAATCGTTCTCCAATATAACCAAGGTCAAAGTTGCAACTTGTTTACTCTCACCTTCCTACGTACGCTCAAAATACGGTTTTAACATATTAATTTGAAACACTCTATTTTGTTAACGCCGACCTGGAGTTTTTACAATATAAGTCAAACCATTGATTTTACTCTCTATTGTATAAGGGCTACAGTATTTAGCCTGTAAAGCATCTTCAGGGGCTGGCAAAAATACAAGTACCTTATCAACAGGCTAAAACACTCTGTCCCTGGCATCTTTATGATACCATATTTTCATCTTATTCTGCATAGTTTTTAAGTTTTTATAAGCAATTTGACAAGCAGTATACAATTTTTCTTTAAATATAGATACATTGTCTTGAAGATTCCAGTCAGTTTGTTCAGTAAGCCATTTTTCCTTAACCAATTTCAACGGTCTCCTTATAGTATGACCAAACACCAACTCAAAGGGACTAAAACCAAGGGATTCCTAAACAGCCTCTTGGACCACAAAAAGTAGAAAGTGAACACCATCATCCCAGTCCCGGTTAAATTGAAGACAAAAAGTTATAATCATGTGCTTCATTCATTGCCAATGTTTGATGAGATGTTCCAAGGCACCTTGAGATTCTGGATGATAAGCACTTGATATATACTGAACAATCCCTAACTGATAAACGACCTGCTGAAATAAACCTGACATACAATCTGAACATTTTTCAGACTATATAGACTTCGGAAGTCCTACTTGCGTAAAAAATTTGATAAGACCTTTGACAATAGTTGGTTTCTTGATATTCCTTAACAGAATAGCCTCGGGAAAGCGAGTGGATGTACACATGATTGTCAATAAATACGCATTTCCAGTCTTGGTCTTCGGTAAAGGTCCAACGCAATAAATGAGTACTTGGCTGAAAGGCTGGAATTGGCAGAAGTGATGCTGGTGGTATTTTCTGGTTAGGCTTGCCAACAACCTGATATATATGGCATGATTTGGAGTGTTGCGTGACAAAATCCGTAAGTCTGGGCCAGTAGAAATGCTGCAAGATCTTAAGGCAAGTCTTCCATACACCTAAATGTCCAGCCAAGGGATGTCATTGGAAAAACCAATAATTTCTTTCCTATAGATTTTAGGCACCATCCTTTGATATACCATTCTCCAATCCTTCCCTGGGATAGCATCAGGTGGCCTCCACTTCCTCATTAAAATGCCGTGTTGATGGTAGTAATTTTAGACCACTTTGTCTGCTTCCTCCTGTGGTTGATCCCTCTTGCGGGGCTGAAGAACCTCAGGATCTTTATATTGCTATTCCGCAAATTTTCTTTTGTCTAATGAATACCTGTTCACGTCTGACTATGGCATAATTACATGATTGTTAGTACTAGGTGGTCTTATTATGGCCTTTTCGGAGCCACAGGACAGTCAATATCGGCAAGGAAAGTGTCAGAAAATACCATATAATCAAACTGGTCTTCTTGTAAATCCTCATTTTGTTTTTTTTTCTTGCCAACACCCTTGTAACACCACAAGCTGGATACAGTTCAGCATCATCTTCGGGTGATTTAACATCCACCACTGGTTCACTGGTAACAATTGGTTCAACAACCACTCTGTTCCTAGCAATAATGAAACACCCTCAACAGGGCGATTAGGACGAACACCCACAACACCTGGTCCAGTAATTAAATCTGACTTCAGACAAATACTATGGAGGGGAACATCTATACAACCTAATTTCACACCTTGTTACAAAGCGGAGGCACCAACAGAAGTCTGCTCGGACAAAGGCAAGCACACCTTCTAATAACAAAGTCGGAGAAGCTGAAGTGTTCCGTAAAATCTTAATACCAATTCTCTGTAAGGACCATACTATTTGAATAGGAGCTTGGAAATGCATGTTCTTAGAATACAGTCGTACTTTGTCAGATTACTCATCTCATCATAAAACATTACTGGACGAAAAACTTTTTGGAAAAGCTTTGTGCGTTACCATGGCTACGGGAACCATTCAATTTCGGCTCTGTTTTAGACCATTTATTAAATGAAATGGACCATTTTCCAGTCTCAAATAAAACCAAACAACTTAATATTGAAGGAAATGTATTCCCATTCATGCATTATATACTTTATTGGTAATATTTTTACTACATCTCATTCATTCAAGTTTAACACATTGTCAAGAAAAAATCCCACGAACATGTGCTAATTTCAGAAAATCTACATTTTCAGAATTTTGCATTTTTTGGCATAATTTAATCTAATTTTACCAAAATTTGTCAACACAAATTGGAATTGATATTTTGTTCACTACAGAAGTCTCATATCATGAATAAATTTAGAAAAAAAATAAAATAAGTGGGGTCTCGATGGATGACCCATTAAAAATCATGCTAAAAATAGCATGAGTTGGTATTTGGTCAAATTGAGCCAATACAACCCAGATCTTTTTTTTTCTTTTTTTTAACAATTGCTCATACAAACGATCAGTAGTTATACAGATCACTGTTTTGTATTAAATTTTTGAAGAAAAAAAAATCAAAATGAAAGGAATGTCTTAATTGTGTGTGCATAACAACAAATTGTTACTAATGTAACATATTTTTTTCTCAAAAAATCAAGTAATTTATATGAATGAAAAAGTACAAATATACAAAAAGATATCTATGAATGAAATGTCTTTTTTTTTATAGACAATATTTAGACAGATGCATATTTGAATACTGATTAACAGTTATATAGAATATACTATGGTCAGTATATCACCATAGCAACCTTACTAACATAAACTTTAAAATTCTTGCTTCTCTTGATTTTTTCCTTCACCCTTCATCAGATTCTCTCTGATCATGTTTTTTTAACAGAACTTGACAAACAGGTTACTTTAAAAAGGCAAAATAAATCTCTTACTTTTCAAAAATCATTTGTATGGTGCTTGACCTTATTGAACTTCCAGGCTGCCACATTAATAACTGAAAAAAGTGATATAGTAAAATGTTTTTTTATTATTTTGCCAGGTAATTTATGTATAACTAGAACTGTAAAACTAGAAGGTAAATTTTTACCTGTCACTAATGTGACATCTGTAATAAGATCTGTTAATTCCGGTTACTATATTTTGGTATTGGCAAAAACAAACAAACAAATCACAAAAAAAGAATCTGTTCTTTGCTAATTGACCCATAAAAATGATTTTTGTAAATTAAAAAAAAAAACTGTTTAAGTTTCAATAAAAACCAAAACAGACCAATTGAGCACTGTATAAAAATTAGGGAAAATAAATAGTGTTTCATGGCAAACACATTAACGTATTGACAGATGCATATATATATATATATATATATATATATATATATATATATATATATGTATATTTCACACAAAGCAGCTAGTTCCAAAAAGATATTTTTTTTCTATTTCTGTAGGACATCCCAAAAAAAATATCTTACTTCCTTAATCTCTACAAAAATCCTGTCCTTGCAAATCATAAACAGTATTTGCCTCTGTAAAGTCCAAGACTCAGCTTGTAAATATACTTCCTACAGTATAAGGCTAGTTTGATCTAATGTTGTAATCTATAATAGTAAAAATAGATAACTTCTAGAAATGTGAGTCAATATTATATACATGTATACATATATGGTGTGAGATTCACCATAAAGAACCAACACTGACTGAGACTGAGCCGAGGTCAATATAGGCAATATCAACATTAAATCGATCACATCAAAAGTCCATAATTTTTTTATTACAGGTGCATTTAGATATATGAAATAGAGTTCTAGGAAAACAATATTTTTAATTGTATATAAATATTATCAAAGTAACGTTTCATACATCAAGTACAATTCAAAAATATAAAAATAAGGACATGTGGTATGATTGCCAATGATACATCTCTCCACAAAATTTCAAATTAAGTGGATGTAAGTACATATAGGTCACTTTTAGGAGGCTAATTTCCATTTGATTTGTTCTGTATTCAGGGACAATTGTTTAATTAAAGATTTTAATGAATCATGTTTAACTGCCATATTTACAGTTTAAATTCTAACCTTTGTCATTTAGAAGAGTTTGTGTTGTTTGTAAAACCATGTTTTCAAATTCTTCCCCTTCACCTGAGCATATTGTACTGCAAATAATAGTAAGGCACTCCAATGCTTTGGAAACATACTGTTTTCTTGTTTTCTCACAGGAAGTGCTTAAAGATATTGTCTTTTCCTTTATTAGAGAAACATTTGATATTTGCAGATAAGTATTAAGCTGCTCAAGTTTTCCAATGCCACAGACGGAAGCCTCCGAGCCTTGGCTGAATATTGGCTGGCTTTGACTATCAGCATCAGAGAAACAATGTACCTGTAAAAGTGAAAGACAACTTGACAATTATATTAAATTAAAAGAAGGTCACTCAATATTTAAGTTAGATTATTGTGTTGGTTTTCTGTTTCTTTTTGTGAAATATTCCAACATGCAAATGGAAACTTATTGCATTGTGGGAACGAGGCTCGAGGACTACATGATGATACATCTGATATGAAAAATAACATGTTATGATCTATTTATCATATGCCTCAACAATAAAGAAACATAACAGTTAAATATATTGATCCTTCAAGTGGTTTTTTAAGTTTAAAAAGTGAAAGGTTTACGGACGACGGACGCCAAATGCAATACATCCGATAAGAAATATTTCTATCGTATGCCTCAACAGAGGAGAAAAACAACAGTATAGTATACTTGTATATTGACAATAGAAACAAAAGAGACAAAAAATAGCAAACACTGTTTGGAAAAGTCAACATTTGTAAAGTAACTTGCTCAATTATGCTGGAAACTTAGAATGCATTTTTTGTATCTTTTTGTTTTGTATTTTACATAATATATTTTCCTGTTTCCTAATATTTGTTTTGTATCCTACTTTGCTATGTTTTTTTTTTTCACTGAAAACGTACCACTGAGGTGTATTTTCCAGAATTTGCCGAGTAACGTCGGAATGTCATGCGATAACGTTACGGAAAGGCATGCGACAATAGCCGGAAGCAGTTTATAAATTTTTCGTATCAGCCCGCTAAGCATCATTTCGGAAAATATGGAATTCACGTAAGTTTAATGCTATTATCATACTGTTAAAATTATGTTATTTACTCTGAGTATATGATAACATTGTGTTCGTCTAAAAGCGATGTTCGAAATTTTATTGCGAATGTATGGATTAATCTTAATCAGAAACGCTTATTAGTAAGAATTTGAAATTCTAAGATGCGTATATACAATACAATGTTAGGAGTTCTATGACCATAAGGGTTTTAAATGGATCGTCAAAGTAGTAGCTTCAATCAATCCCTACATTAGCCCATAGTTTTAGCAATACTTTCGAATTAAAATTTATTGACCAGTATAACAATGAATATAGCTAATACAATAACTATATAACATGTACTTGCATTTTTCCATGACGTGAAAGATAGCACTCAATTTGATTTTCAACGAAAATGAAATGAATACAGACAAATTTACATTGATTTCTTGGACGGGAAACATAGAGCACATGCGGCGACAAAAAAGATCTTTTCCAATAATGTTTGATACCACATTTTGAATATCTGACTATAAAAGATAGTGTGGCGAAGCTTGCGATCTATGTTTCCTGTGCTTAAATGTGAGTGAAATTTGTCAAATTGCTCAAAAATCGTAATTTGTTGGCCTTTTTTGGGGTGCAAGAATCAACGCTATAGAAATAAAAAATTCTTAAATAGATATAAGAAGATGTGGTATGAATGCCAATGAGACAACTCTCCATCCAAGTCAAAATTTATAAAAGTAAACCATTATAGGTTACAGTACGGTCTTCAACACGGAGCCTTGGCTCACACCGAACAGTAAGCTATAAAGGGCTCCAAAAAATGACTAGTGTAAAACCATTCAAACGGGAAAACCAACGGTCTAATCTATATAAAAAACGAGAAACACTTATGAACCACATCAACAAACGACAACTACTAAACATCAGATTCCTGACTTAGGACAGGTGCAAACAAATGCAGCTTGTTTAAACGTTTTAATGGTACCAAACCTTTACCTTTTTTCTGAAACAATATTGTAACATCACAACATAGAAAGACACACTATAAAATATCAATTGAAATAGCTGAACTCAATCAAAGGACATATTAACACCATTGAACATACACTGAACAAAAAAATTTGACCTATGACACAATGTAAATACAAAATAAATAAAGTAAGGGTAAAATAATAAAAGTAACATGTTATATCGGTAAGAAATGTTAAACAATTAAAGAAAAACAATATGCTCGAACAAAAATATCAGCCATTTGCAATAACTTTAAACACAGGTAAATGAAAATAATTTTGTTGTTAGGTAAACGTGTTCAGTACCAATAGAGAAAGGAAATATTTTTACAAAATAAATAATATTGATGTTTTAAACATTGATTACACATCTGTATAAATAAATAATGTCAATCAATCATGATTACAAATACCCATACTTTTTATATATTTAGTACTCATTTGAACTAATATGAACTCATCCAGAGAGGCAAATTGAATACATTTTTGTATTCAAATAAACATCAAACATTTGTAAAATGTAATTTCAAAAACTGGATTTATATTCTTAACTTCATATAGGATTTCCAGCATTAATTCAACATGATTGCGGCTTTTAACATATCCACGGATTTCGAATGTTTTGGTTACAATCTGCCAATGTTCACTAATGCATCAGATTATATGTTTTCATAGAAAGAAGCGTTTTCTTTTTTATTTCATTAATATATTACTTTAACAAACAAATTGATTCAAAAATACCATATCCTTGACTAAAATGTAAAATGAGTGTTATTTTACATTGCTGGATATATGAATTACTAAGCAATCAATTGAAAAATGTCGAGTCTTCCAATTTTCTAATTCATTGAATTATAAAAAGTGTTAAAGATCCTTGAAACTGGTGCTATACTAACACGACTAATGCATGATACTCGTCTGAATCAATTACAGCGTGTGCTTTTCAATTTTATGAACAAAAATTCGGCATTTTTAAAAATAATGAATGGCACTTGGTCATCGATCCTTTCATCAAGGGTCTTTAGAAATACTGTAAAACTGTTTACTCGCGTAGTAGTTTTAACAGTTTGTGGATTATAAAAACCCTTAAAGACTTTCTGGATAATTTTAAATCTCGATCTGAAATTATTTCTATCAAAACTTGTGAGTGTTTTTCAACCTTGTATACCACTATTCCCTTATCTGCAATTGAAAAATCGTTTAAAAGAAATAATCCACATTGCTGTTTAATATACAGATAGTAGCATACACTATCTATGTATTGCTTATGGATATCATACGGTATATTTTGTTAATAGTAAACACAATGATCAGTATGCTAAAGTTTCTTATTGACAAAATATTTGTTGAATTTGGAGGTGGACTTTGTCAATAAATTGTCGTTATTCCTATGGAAACGAAACTGTGCGACTCTCTTGTCGACCTCTTCTTATTTTTATATGAGTCGACGTTCCTTCAGGCACTTGTCGAAAATAAGAAAATCAAAGAAGTAAGATAATTTAATTTCACATTCAGATATATTGATGATGTTTTTCGTTTAACAATCCAGACTTTTCTGATTTCTTCCATTTATATATACTTCAGAGCTAGCAATAAAAGAAACAACAGACACAGCTTTTCTACGCCACATTTTTAGACTGATACCTTAAAAAAGAGACAAGCGGTCATCTCAGTACCAGAATCTGTAACAAACGAGACTATTTTAATTTTAAATTATAAATTTCCCCTACCTTAGCAGCCATATACCAATTTCAACTGCATATGATATATGCATGGTCCAACTCATTCAGTATTCAAGAGCTTGAATCGACTACTCAGACGTTATTAAACGTCATCAGTGTCTGAGCAGAAAGTTGATGAACAATGGATATGTCAGAGAACGACTCGTCCTTTTTCTAATAGAGTTCATCAGAAGATACCAAGACCTTGTTGATAAATATTCAACAAATAATACATGATGGTTGAAGTATAGATTCTAGGTACTGACGATGTTTATTACCTTACTTTAGTGTTATAATGTTATTTTTGTTTGTCCTTGCATATTTTTAACCTTTAATGGTTAGTCTATTTTTGGTAATATACTTTTGGCATGGCTCGATATTTATACATCCCTCCGTTGTATTATTGTGCTATGGTCATTTTT
Organism: Mytilus californianus; assembly: GCF_021869535.1. Lineage (NCBI taxonomy): Eukaryota > Metazoa > Mollusca > Bivalvia > Mytilida > Mytilidae > Mytilus > Mytilus californianus. Next base: position 2,832,374 of record NW_026262669.1, on the reverse strand, counting down.
GTATTAGTTTTTGCTGATGCACTTTGTCTATAGAGTGTCTATTCCCATATCGTTGTTTTTGTTGATATATTTCTTTGTTTTTATAATGATCAAGATTATAACACTATGTTGACTGCTGTACCCCAAATTTTGAAATTTTTACCTATTATGTCTGTTTGTTTTCCTCACACATTGTTGTCAATATTAAGGACTTTATGTGACTGTCAGGCAATTAAGAAGTTTAGTTAGCAACAAAACCAGGTTTATTCCACAATTTGCTACATAAGGAAATGCCTGTTCCAAGTCAGGAATATGATAGTAGTTTCCCATTCTTTTGATGTGTTTCAGCTTTTGATTTTGGCATTTTATTAAGGACTTTCTGTTTTGGATTTAGCTTTTTGGTATAGATCTAACCTCCAAAAATAACGCAATTATTGAACAAAATGTTTAACTACAGCGCTTTCTAATTTTATTAAAAAAGACAATGATTTTTTGAAAACCGCAGTTTTTGTCACACAAATCGTATATCATCTGGGGATTATAAGCTCAGTATAATATCTTTGATGTGTTTTATACATTGAACTAGAAATTTAGAAAGAGAGCACGTTACACATATTATCTTAAAGCTATCGTAGAGCAACTGAAGCAAACAAATAAAAAAAAATAATTAAATTGTCAAAAACAACAAGAAAATATCTAACAGTAGATGCATTGGTTTTTTATTGTTTGTGTTTTCTCTTTTAAATTACATCAGCAAAGTGTGCGTGACCATGATAGATATTGTTCTGAACTGAAATATGTGAAAACAGATTTCTCATTTAATGTCTGAGGTAAGTAAGTGTTAACGATATTTATTAAACACTATCGTCATACATCAATCTCGAAATAAACTTTTAGGATTTGATGATCAGCCCACAACAGCATTACTGTGTCAAGAAATGGAAACGAAGAACAATCATTGATTTGGCTATTATGTTAGGGTTCGTTTCGTCATACATCTATTTTCGTCAGTTCTTTTTTGGGTTTTTCAAATGTTTGCTCTATGCGTTCCTGCAAAAAATCAATGAAGGAAAGTGCTTCAAACATGTCAAATGAGTATAATTTTTAAACAGATATTGTCTTTTTATGACGATTTTATACATTGCACATGACGTTTTAAAAATGGAACCCCTAAACATATTTGATTTTTTCCCCATTGGGAGTGTAGGGTGTTGAAATTGTATCGTTAATGTTAAATGTTTTTAACAACTTTTCTACGTTCTCATATATGAAAATTTTAAAGATTTAAAATGTTTCAACTTCCTTAGGCAAATTTGACATAAGACAAACTTAATTATTTCATGTGTTTTCATGTCGGGGCCTTTCATGGCCTACTTTTCGGTATGTTTTTTATTGTTGAAGGCCGTACGGTTGCCTATGACTGTCTACATCCACTTCATTTGAATTTCATTGGATAGTTGTCTCATTAACAATCATACCACACACCTTCATTTTATATTATTTTTTTCGTTTAATGATTTTTTTTTTTTATCAATTAGCTCTTATTTCTGTATTTACGAATCCCTGGCTTTCTTATGTTACGTGTTAGCCTTCCAGATAAAGGTAATTCTACAAAATCGCTTCCGACAGACTATTTTTCTAAAATGTTTATTTTTTTTACTAGCATGGCTCATATGCACCTGCTAGAATAATCTAACTCTCCGGGGTATAATCGGATCTGTAGTCAATGTTTTGGTACTGACATGATTTATTATATGTTCCTATCTTAAATTCTCCATTCTACTTTTGAGAAGATTGTAAGAAACATCTATTCCAACGTCCTCAGGGAAAATTGACTAAACATGGACTTGGTTGTTCTACTTTGGTCCTTCTTCAGTATCTAGCTTTAACCATTATGCGTTTAAGTTTCAGCTCTCCTGATCACAGTAAATCACTGACGTAGTAATTGATAACGAGTATTTATTATGTAGATGTACAGATCTATCTTATTTCGGTCTATCATCAAATAGATGCCATTCACTCTTTGTTAGAACAAAGAAAAAGTGTATAGTCCTAGTACAAAGAAAGAAAAACTGAAAATTTGACTTTTTTCTCACTCTGGTATTAATTTTGAAAAAAACATCTTTTTTATTTTAAATCGTTTATCAAGAGTGAAATAATGGTAACATATGAAATTTTAAAACGAATACTTTTCAAAACCGTAATTATGTAATATATATAACCGACTTATTGATAAAAGGAATTACATGGCCGAATATTCACAAATTCGATATACATTAAATGTACATAGATATACTAATGGGTATAAAATGTTTAACAAGTCAGCAGGTCAATTTGTTAACTAAAAAAGACAACTTAAATCTGTACACAATTTCAGGTATTAAAATAACTCCAAAAATAAAAAAAAAAAACAAAAGATATTCAACACGTTCTTAATTGAATACCATACCTAAGGCACAATTGAAACGGGAAACTTAGTTTGATATAAGGATTGACTGGCAGTCAGTTTGGTGTTTTTTTTTAAGAAATGTCGGTATAAACAAATAAAATTTGTGAATTCCATTGATAATCCAATCATTTCATTATTTACACCAAATCTAGACTACATCGATTTGAGCACTCTTTGATTTAAGATAACTGCCATTTTTACCAAAATCACCTTTTTCTAAAACTGTAAAAAGATTTCCCATTGATATAAGAATTTAGAACTATATTAACAAAGGTATACTTGACACATAAATTAATTCAACTAAAAAGAACTGTGATCCTCCTTTTTTTATGACAGGCCTTTAGAGCATTATATATTTGGCAATAACAAAATGTGCATAGCCAAATGGAAAATTTAGAAACTTTAAAATCTAATATAGTTTGAAACATCAATCACAATATTTTTTGTATTTATCAGTGCACTCCATAGTTGAGGTGGTTTAAAACAGATTTATACATGCGACAGGTAAACAAAAAACGATCAAAATTTAAAAAATCTGATATATTTCATTTATTAAACATTGTGACAACAAAAGTTACCTAGACACAAAAATGGAAGAATATAAGAAAAATTAATTGTCAATTTTGGAAACCAATTTCATAGTTATTAGTTTTTTACAATATAGATACAGTTACCTAACACAGATTTTTCTTAGTCAAAACTGCGTCATTCGATTTCTTAAACGAGAAAATTTAAAGGAATAGTTTACCAGTTTGTAAAACAATCGTGCATGTAATGTTCGCCACTGGATGTAAGCAATCATTCATTCAATTTATCTATATATCCGATCGTCTTAAACACATCAAGTAATACAGCATGGAGGTAAAGTATTGATATTGCTACTCTTGTTAATTTGTACGTAAACCGTTTAGGACGATTTCCTTCATTTTGTCTCATGTTACGTTCGCACCTAGCCTTTTTCTCAGTAAACTTTTCATCAATTTGTATCATGGTACTTTGTTAATATCACAAAATATTTCTAGATTGTTGCGGTGATCCGATACAGTTTCGAGGGATTACACTCTTAGCGCGACATTAAGCTATAAGATCTTTAAACACGTTACTTTTGGCTGTATGTCATGCAAGTATTTTTCCGTAATAAAACGACTCGCTGGAACGATATCTAGTTAAAACGATGCCCGAATTATATAACGTTTCTCACACACGTCAATGTCTACGCCCTTTAACGATTATCTTTGATTTTTACTTTTTTAATGAAAAGAACAAACATTTGATTACAGGAATTGAACAAAAGTTTTGTTATGATCAACATTAAAATATTGAAAATAAGCGGTTTTGGATATGTCAATGACACTGCATCCCACCCACCAAGATATTAAAAAACACGAAGGAGAACGTATGGTCTTATACCATTCATGGGTGTATACAATACAATAATTGCCTGCGATAGTTCAATGTATGATTGGATTTAATTAGTTTTCCACATTGGTAAAATCTTAATATTGTTTAAGTACGTGTATATCTAGAAGTAAAATGGGATACTTTGACACTTTTTTTTATATAATTATTTAACAAGTTATATTATATTTGTTATTAATGATTTGCTTACTTACCCCGCTAACTTTTATTATCAGTAAGCATGTTTCATTAATAATGTATCATGTTTTACTATGGACATTAACATGGCTTATAACCAGGTAGTTTAGTTTTATGTTTTCCTTGGCTAGTTTTATGTTGCGTTCACCCCTAGGCCCAAGAATCTAAATTCTAGCAGAGCAGGATGTGCTTTCCTTTTTTTCAGCACAACAAATCAACCCATGTGTTTGTTAGACTTTGGTAACTAAATGTATAATGATGTTTGTCTTTTCGTCGTTTTCAGTTTTTGTTTACCCATGACGTACAACATCTTCAAAATGTAGAGGTCAAATTAACCAAATGATGATTACACAACCAAAAACAAAATGTGATTGTAAACAAAAACAAACATGGAAATCTGTTTGTTATAGTCTGATGGTAATTTAATCTGAAGTAATTTGTAAATATATAAGACAGTGCACGGACGGGTAAATCGAAAAAAAAAAGAGTTTAAATGAAATAAACCAAAGTGTCTGTGTTTTAAAAAAAGATGTTATTTGCAAAAAAAAATGAAAACACCACGTTATCAATTCCAATTTTCTTGATTAACCTTCATCAGAAACTCTCAAATCCGAATATTTTAAAGCCAAGGCTGTATAAGAACTGAATCAGTTGAAGAGCAAAATGAACTAAAGGACGCAAAAAAAACCAACATTTTCATCTCTAAGTTCAACTTTTTAATCAATTATGTACCATGTTTACTATGCACACTAACATTGCTTATAACAAAGTTGTTCAGATCTATGTTTTCCTCAGCTAAACAATGTTGTGTTCACACCTAAACACAAGAAAACTAAATTCAAGTAGAGCAGGGTGTGGTTTCCTTTTAGCAGCACAACATTTAGGTTTGGGTAACTTAATGTAGAATGCTGGTAAAAATAACAGAATATAAACTACACAGCCAACAATCAAATGTGATTGTAAAAAAAAAAAAAACAAGCATGACAATCCGTTTGTGATTATATTTATAAAACAAATTTACTAATTTCAAGCATTTCATTTCAAGTTTTTCTTCGTGTTTGTGTTACCTACAATAAGAAGATACACCAATTAAAATGTTAGTAAATAATTCCAGCATATCGATATAACTAATCTAAACTACAAAAGGCAACAATGTTTAAGTGAAGGTCCATTTATATGTGTGATACAACAAATATATCTGATTGTGTACTATATGTTAACATTTAGACGTTATAATATATAGTGTTAATTCTGCAGCGAATTTAATTAAACAGCACATAGATCACGCAATGCCCACATAATAATCATCTAATAGATTCAAGACAGAAAACACTTGATTCTCTCCTTCATAATGAACAGCAAAATACATTGCTCAGAGTTTCTTTAATTGCATGTGTAGCGGACTATACACAGTTTCAAGGAACGCCATGTAGACTTCTACATGAGGTTTCATAAAAAAAAATCCCGAAGTGGAAAGCTCACTTACACTACTTTTATTTTGCCAAAGAAAGAAAAAAAAAAACAACGGTTTTTGTACAACAATTGTATTCTTCGAACGTCGTATTCAAGCGTATGCATGCCCAGCAAAATATCTTGCTCAAGGTATATATGATTGACGATGTACGTACACAGCCAATACACAGAGGAAATAATAAATGTCATAGAACATATATATACAAGAAATACAAACTTACATTTCAAATACTTAATAACATCCTCATTTACCAATTGGTCCACTGACAACACTGCTGCCTCCTCCAATGACACCAACAGAACCTCTGACAACACCACCGATTGGACCTCCGATACCACCAATGGAACCAAGAAGTCCACTACCACCTCCTAAAATACCACTTACACCACCGACAATACCTCCACCACCAATAAGACCAGCTCCACCAAGTGAAAGACCGTAATTTTGGTTGGTTACCCACCATGGCAATAAGGAACAACAAGTATTCAATCTACCAGGAAGAAGAGGTGCCAAGTTACAGTTCTTGTTGAGTTTTATTTGTCCTGGAGCACATTTCAAACTGCATGTGCACCATGGTCGACCTCCACCAACAAGTCCTGTAAATAAATCAATTTCAAGATTTGTTGGCATGTATATTAAATAGTATAATTGGTTGATGGAATATACACTTGATATATTGTGTTTGACCGAAGCAATTTTCGGAATTTACCTATGTGTAAATACAATGAAATTGAGAATGGAAATGGGGAATGTGTCAAAGAGACAACAACCCGACCATAGAACAGACAACAGCAGAAGGTCACCAACAGGTCTTCAATGCAGCGAGAAATTCCCGCACCCGGAGGCGTCCTTCAGCTGGCCCCTAAACAAATATATATACTAGTTCAGTGATAATGAACGCCATATTAAACTCCATATTTTACACAAGAAACTAAAATTAAAAATAATACAAGACTAACAAAGGCTAGAGGCTCCTGACTTGGGACAGGCGCAAAAATGCGGCGGGGTAAAACATGTTTATGAGATCTCAACCCTCCCCCTATACCTCTAGCCAATGTAGAAAAGTAAACGCATAACAATACGCACATTAAAATTCAGTTCAAGAGAAGTCCGAGTCTGATGTCAGAAGATGTAACCAAAGAAAATAAACAAAATGACAATAATACATAAATAGCAACAGACTACTAGCAGTTAACTGACATGCCAGCTGCAGACTTCAATTAAACTGATTGAAAGATTATGTCTTCATCATATGAATATCAGGCACAATCCTTCCCGTTAGGGGTTTAGTATCATACCATCATAACATATATGAGAAGAACATAACCCGTGTCATGCCAACAACTGGTTTTTAAATAAATGTGTTTAGTGCCGATTCCAAGACCCTATAAGTGAATCAATATTAACGCCAAAATATGCAATCTTTAATGACCTGACAACAGTATCGTAACTATATCCCTTCTTAATAAGTCTATTTAAAGGTTTTGTTAGCTTCAGAGGTGAATATTGACATTTTTGTGCTTGTTGAGCTAATAATGGACTGTTTAGAGTTCTATGACGAAAACGAACTTTAACAGATAGCCAAATGTATCTGTGGTCAATTTTGATTGATTGAGTCTAAACCGTAGATTCTACACAATTGTTTATGTTATCAACGAGGTATATGAGCTGATTATATCATCGTGAACTTACAGTCCTCTATGTATTGACCCTAACTGGTAAATTAAATCAGCACTTGACGAATGTCATGAGTCTATGGCATGTTATGTGGATTTATATTCAGCTGGAACGTTTATTTTCGTATAAGGCACATATTCATTATAAATTAGGTACAGTGTTGTAAGAAAGAGATATAATATTTAAGAACACAGATAGATGAATATATGACAGATAAGTCTTGCAAATATTGAATTAAAATATGTGATGTTATATTATGTGTATTATATCGTATACTTGGTTAATGAAATAACAATCGATGAAATTGTGTTCATCTTAAAGCGATTTTTGGAATTCTTATCTATCGAGAATTTCTTGATTAATCTAAATCAGAAACGCTCATTAGTAAGCATTTGAAATCTAGAGATGCGTATATACAATACAATGCTAGGAGTTCTATGTGACTAACAGGGATTTAAACAGACAGACAAAATAGTAGGTTCGATCAAACCCCAAATTAGCTCTTGTTTGTAGCACTACTTTCGAATTATAATTTCCTGACCAGATTAGCAACCAATATAGCTAATACAATAACAAAATTGTGACGTCAAAAGTAGCACTCAATTTAATTTTCAACGAAAATTAAATAAACACAGGAACATTTACATTTATCGACATAAAATATCTTTTCGAGTAATGTTTCCTAGAACATTTCAAATCTTTGACTATATTAGTTAGTTTGGCAAAGCCTGCGCCCCAGATATGTTTCCTATGCCTAAATGTGATTAAAATTTGGGCAATTTTGTCATATTGCACAAATATCTTCATTCGTTGGCCTTAATTAGGATGTACAAATCAACGCTGTAGAATAACATTTTCTTTCATGCCTTTTCGTCATTTTGAAACATTTTTTTCTCCTGAATAATTGAACTTAATAATGGGGCCAAATATGACCTTTATCAAATTTATTCCTTTAACTTTGATCGATGGAGTATAAACCTCAGATTTTTTAAAATTCCTTATTTTAAGAAGGGGGAACTTAGGAAAGACCTGATGATGCCAACAGGGACTAACAATCGATCAGGTTGTATGCCTTGCTGGTAATTTAGATAAGTACTTGGCAATTTGCGTGCGACCAGTGCGGTTTTTTTTTGTGTAATGTTGCGTTCATCGGGACGTCTATCTTCCTATAAAGCACATATTCAGTAGAAATGCAGCGATTTTTTAAAACAAAGTAATACAAAAATTGCAAATTATTTATGATATAAATGGTCAATTCCAAATTACCTGTATTTAAACCTCCGATCACTCCACCTAATCCACCTAATCCACCTACTCCAGCTAATCCACCTTATCCACCATTGTTTAACAGAAGTCCACTACCACTGACAATTCCACCAGCCCCACCAATAACTCCACCACCTCCAATGAGTGCTCCACCTGTGACAACTCCACTACTACCAAGTCCTCTTAACAATGGACCTACTTTGCCACACGCCGAAACGGATCCGACAAGTGAAACTAAAAGTATAGTCAACATTATCGTGGTTGTACTTGATCAGTAGAATATGTGAAGTTCTATTCGGATATGTATGTCCTTTTATACTACTCTTATCGTAAGGCACGTAATACATTGCTTACAAAAACTAGTGGTTTGATATATTATGAAAAAGGAGAGTTTTTAAATTGTGGTTAAAAAATGTTCAGTTCAGACATATGTTTATAAAGTAGGGCATTTGTTTGTGGACAAAATCCGATACAGAGCATGCAACTATCACGAACGTTATAGATGACTATATTAGGTCAAAAAATAACAAAATGTTTTGCTGATGTAAGCCATAATCTGCCAATTTTCACTATTGCATTAGATTATATGTTTTGATAAAAAGAGGCACTTTATAATTTTCATAAGTATGTTTACTTGAAAGAATAGATTGATACAAAAATACTATATCTTTTAGACTTTTGTATTGCATCTTCATAAGAAGAATAAAACAATTGAAGTGCAAAGAATACATCGTCTTGACTAAATAGGCAATATTATACAAACACTTAGTGTTTCTTTATTTTACTGGATATATGAATTACTAAGCAATTACTTTTTAAATACCTAGTCTGCTAATTATAAAAAAAAAATAAAGGTCGTTGAAATTGATGTTATACTAACACGACTAATGCATGATAATCGTCTAATTCGATTACAATGTGTACTTTATAAACACAAAATTGGCATTCCGAAAGTAATCAATGGCACTTGGTCATGCATCATTTTGTATTGATCTGACCTTCGGAATAACGTTATTCGTAAACAGAAATTACAGCGCATTTCAATTTTACAAACTTTGACATATAAGTACGTCAGTCAATATTCTACTCTGTACGTCGCATTTCCTTAATTATTGGATTATTTCAACCAGTCCTAAACTATTACGACTTGGGCAATTGATATGATTGGAAATGGATCAGCCACCCTGACAGTTTTTATTATATACATGTTCAGTCTTCAGATAGTTTAAAATCGCAAATTGACAACCTACTTGTTTGACTGAAAAGGACACTTTTTTTTTCAACACCGCTGTTTTTGTCAAACAAATCGTATATCATCTGGTGATTATAATTCTGGTATTTTTGGTGAGTTTACATAATGCACTAGAAAATTAATAAAATTAAACTGTCAAAAATAGCAAGAAAATATTTAAAACTTGATAAATCGGTTTTTGCTATTTCTGTATTCTGTTTTGGATTACATCAGCGAGGTGTGCGTGACCATGAAAGATATTCGTGATAACAACATGTTCTGTACTGAAATGTGTAAAAAAAATGTACCAGTAAATGTTTTAAGTAAGTAGTGTTAACCATATTTATTAAACATTGTCATCATTCATCAATCTCGATAATTTATTTTTTACTGTGACCAGGTGGAATAAGGCATAGATGAATTGAATGCAGAACGTTCACATACTTTATTATATACTATAAAGAAGGCAACGACAGATCTGAAATATACAGATAATGACAAATAAATATAACTTTACAAATAAATGCATATGAATATATCATTTTGTAGCAAATAATGTATATTATGTTTAATTACACTATTGCAAATAATTAATAATGCAAAACTAGTTAAATGACAACTCTGAATGTAAACAATTTGTTAATTAATGCTAATGAAAACTGTTCACTAAAGTAAGTTGACCATACGTCTCAATAAAATACTATACAACATTGAAAGTTTATTACAGGTAAAAAAGAAAATATAAAGTTTGAAATACAATTAGCAAAGTAAATGAAACTAAATAAAATATTTAAGACAAAAACTTTTAACCATAGATTAATTTGTAAAACCCTTAAACTATAAATACCTTATTATGCTGGCTACGGCTCATAATGTTGTTTCTGGTGTTTCTTATTCTGCATTGACAATATAGTTAAAAATTACAGTATATATAGTCAAAAGGTGAACTGTCAAACTAGCCAGAACCAGATAAAACAACTATTAAGAAAAGTAATTTGTCTAATAGCCAGTGGTGAGTAAATACCAAAGAGCCTACATAGAGTATTTGAATTCATTGAACCATATAATACAAATATATGTTCAATATAGTAAGATATTTATAATATAGAGTAAATAGATATAAACGAAGTACAAAGTTGGGAATAATATCAAATAGATAATTTGTATATAAATGAACTTGTCCACATTACGAATTGACGATAAGCCCACGACAGCACTAGCTTATGAAAGATAGCATTTAAAAACGAAGAACAATCTTTTATTTTCAACAACTTTGAGGTCTTAGACAAATGTTTCATCATCTTATGCTAAGGAATACCTTGTATCGCAGAATGAAACAACATCAGGCAACGTTTACCTAAGATTGATTTGACTGTTATTTTAGGGCCCTTTTCGTCAGATATCTATTTTCCACCGTACTTTTACATCCTTGTTTTTCAAACTTTTGCCGTAAGCTTTCCTGATGAAGGTCAATCAAAGAAAGTGCTTCACACGCATACAATTTCAAGCTGATATTTTTAATGAGTTCATACATTACACTTAAAATTTTCAACATAGAACCCTTTATCCTATTATTCTCCAAGTAGTTGTTGTGTTTTAGATTTAAATGGGTCTTTGCCATTGTGAGAGTAAGGTGTTGATTATTTTATTGTTAATGTTAAATTTTTTAAAAACTGTATTACGTTCTCATATAAGGAAATTTGAAAGAAACTAACGTTCAACTTCAGCAGGCAAATTTGACATAAGATAGATTTAACGATATTGTTTGTTGTTTTTTTTTTATCAATTAACTCTTATATCCGTATTTATGCATCACAGTCTTCCGTATGTTAAGATTGAGCATTTCTGATGAAGGTAAATCCACAAAATCGTTTCGGACACACTTAATGTATAAGCTGTTGATTTATTTTACTAGTACTGATTAGATACTTCTTCTGGTAGAATGTAACCCTCCGGATAATAATCAGATGTGTAGTCAATGCTTTGGTAATGAAATTATTTATAAAATGTCCCTATCATAAATTTCCCGTTTTCATCATGCTTATATTGAGAAGGTTGAAAGAAAAAACTGTTCCGACTTCCTCAGGCAAAATTGAGCTGCAATGGATTTGGTTGTTCTGTAATGGTCTTTTTTCAGCATATAGCTTAAACAATAGGCGTAATAACGTACCACTGGCTTTGAAACGTTAAGACCAATTCTCTGTAACTACCAACCATTTCATATAGGGAGGTCGTCACGCATAGTTATCGATTTTCCTGAAACTTAGCTTTAACATGTAATCAGGTAATGTTTGCCTATTCTCTTGAAAACTATAATAGATAGAAACATTAAATATAAAAAATCAGCAACACAAGATATACAAAAAAATAAACTTGGTTGAAATCGTCAGCTGATTCCTTTTAAGAGTTATAGCCTTTTAAGGACGATTTCAATATTTTTTTTTGCGTTTTTCTTGAATTACAAAAATTATCAGCAAGACAAGCTAAAGCATAAGTCAACATGGTTTGAATTAGTCTGACGACCCCTTAGTATAGTTATTGCCCTATAATGGCGAGTTTTGGGTAACAGTCGTCATGTAGTGTGAACATATCTTAATAAAGAATTTGCTATATGTAGCTACAAGATAAAATAAATAAGAAATATATAAGTAATTTAATAATTGGGATAAGGACAAAACCGCAGTGGTTATTTAAATCTGTCCCCCTTAGTACCCGTTTAAGGGCAAAACGCCTATATGGAATCAAAAGACAGTTTCGGCCATGTTGCTTAATTAGTCTTGTTTGGTAATTTTTGCTACTTAATTTTCGATCTATCCATAATAGTTTTCAATACAAATAACTTAGATTTGCTATATTTCTTTCTATCCATTTATTGAAGTTTCAAGATTAGGACCAGACAAGTAAAACATGAGGCCCCGCAGAAGCTGTATCATGATTCAACTGTTTGTTTTGCGTAAAATAGATACAATAAAATTAGAATACCATTTCTAGCAAAAACGCAAAATCAAATTATTATTCCGCTGTGTTCCTTATTTTGTATTATAGTGTATTTGTGTCTCTTCAAATGTTCTTTATCTATATATGGTAAGAATGATATGTTTTGGTGGCAATTTGCACAATAATTTAAAAGGACAAGACTTTCGCAAAAGTTTACAGACAACAACGACGTACGATAAGAGATGGGAAAACCTCAAGTTGCCCTGTAGGCTAGGCTTTCAAAAATTATAAAAAAAGGTTAAAAAATCGTTTTTAAAAGTCATTTTAACTTTTTTGTAACTTTTTATCTAAAATCAAAAATTGAAATAAAATAACTACGAAATTTTCTCAAACTGACTCTAAAGGTTGTCCGGTTGTTCTGAAAATGTTACGATAGATCAACACCTACTGACCATTACATTCCTGTCCTCCTCTAACTGCTTTAAATTTTGTAAATTAAGCCATAAACTATCGTTGAAATTGCAGTGTTTTATTCTATTTGTACCAGCTATAATTGTTATCAGGTATGAACAGAGTAAGGGGTGTTTACAGAATAAATGCTACGCATTATCACTTATATTTGTTAATGCAGTTTCAAATGTAGACTGGCAATGTACAAAATGAGTCCAATGACGAACGCCCAGTGTTTGTATAACATACAAATGCTCTTTTAAAGAGCCACACGGGGACAGATCTTTCATGTGATCATTAATAACATTTGTTAGAATGATTTGTTTAGTGATTGAGACTAATAACGGAAAGAGAACACGAGTGATCACCGCGGTCAATAAGTTTGAATCATCAATGACACATTAACTGCGGTCTGTAAGGTTAAATCTTAAATGACACATTGGCTGTGGTCTGTTAGTTTGAAACATCAATGACACATTGACTGCGGTCGGTACGTTTGAATCATCAATGACACATTGACTGCGGTCGGTACGTTTGAATCATCAATGACACATTGACTGCGGTCTGTACGTTTGAATCATCAATGACACATTGACTGCGGTCGGTACGTTTGAATCATCAATGACACATTGACTGCGGTCTGTACGTTTGAATCATCAATGACACATTGGACATGTTAAATCAGTATTTGTGTACTAAAATAAGGCAGCAGGAACACACAATTGCCATCTCATGGAGTTTGTTTGGTGATCTTTTTTTTAATTAGGGTTTGACAAGTTTACCCAGATCCTATATAAGTTTCGTGGGACGGTAAACAACATCACTGTAAAATGTAGGATGAGCTGAAATAAGTTTTTTACAAGAACAGCCAAACTTGCAAACCAAATCTTTGTATCGATGGAAGAATTTTGTAGTTTTTACATAATTTGCGATAACGAAATCCCTGACTTAATAATTGAACAGTATTACATAGATTACGCGCTCATTGAAATCCAAAAAGTCACTACAGACATGGGCATAACGAACAAGTTGGGATATATAAATACCGTAAGATGGTGCCACATCACCGTCCAAAAAAAGGAAAATTAAGTATAGGGAAAGAAAAATCATCACTTTTGTCGTAAATTTCTTTTTCTAGAGTTTCTAGTGTAAAACTGAAATATCTTAATCTAGGAAAGGACACTTACCGCTGTTTATATTTGATTTTTTTAAAGGAAGTTCTGTGGGTAAATTTTGGCAGAATATTTAGAGAATTCTTGATTATCGAACAAACAAAATATCATCACAATAGCGGTAAGTGTTGTTGAACTTATCAATTAAACGGAATTAAGACGGGTCTTTACTGAGTTTGGTCATAAACTGTGATTCATTACAGTACAGGAACAAGAATGCTATTAAAAGGGCATAATTGGTGCCCATATAAATACCTACAATCTGTCGATAGATTAAATGCAGAAACGTGCATACATGTTTTCAATGAGAAAATGTATGGCTATAATCATCTCATTACATCTCTAGTAAGTATATCTAGCATATTTACCTTTCTCGTTTGAGAACAAGGCTTTATATGAGCAGATAAATTTGCAATTAGACTTATCGAACGACCATTTATTAAATAGGAAAACTTTGGTTTGATAAGATTGCGTGGAAGTGTAGTGTAAAGAGTAGAAAATTCAGTGATTGTGCTACTGTGTTTGGAGAGGTGTTTCATGATCTGCATCTTTAGATACAATTAAATGACCAGCCTCATTTGTACAAATGCTAAAATGATGCACGTGAATTATTTTTAGTCTGTTGTAATTATATTTAATATATTACTGTCTGGTTGTGAGACCAAATGATACGGACAATAATATGACGGTTGAAAACGAAAGTCGAAGAATGAAGATATTTTTATTGTATGTCAAACTGAAACAAAATATTTAATTAATTTATTCAATTGATGTTTTTGACAAGTATTCACATTATACCAGAGTATGTATGATTCATTAAATGAAGGTCAATTCAATATTGAAAAGGCTATTTTGGCCGAATCATCAAGGTAGTTCCAATTTATTAGTACAATAGTGAGCACTGATATCATAAGTGTAAGTTCTGCTCGATCTGAATAGTCAATAATCGATACACATGCTTATTTGACGATCATTTACAAGTCGGCAATTAAAACAATGATTAAAGGATCTAGATAACTCGAGCTGTACTAAATCACTTTTTTGTCTAACATTAGCGCATCGTTATTAGGTTCAATCACAACTAAAACCGGGTTAACCGTGAAATGTATGCAATGTATATTGCATTCGTTCTTTCTTTTAACTCTGTCGAAGCGTGTTTCGGGTAAGAAACATACACCTGTTAATGCAGTCCTTATAGTAAACATGGAAAGAGTGTAGCATGTTCCATGTAAGAAACATACACCTGTTAATGCAGTTCTTATAGTAAACATGCTGAGAGTGTAGCATGTTCCATATAAGAAACACACACCTGTTAATGCAGTCCTTATAGTAAACATGCAGAGAGTGTAGCATATTCCATGTAAGAAACATACACCCGTTAATGCAGTCCTTATTGTAAACATGCAGGGAGTGTAGCATGTTCCATATAAGAAACATACACCTGTTAATGCAGTCCTTATAGTAAACATGCAGAGAGTGTAGCATGTTCCATGTTAGAAACATACACCTGTTACTGCAGTCCTTATAGTAAACATGCAGAGAGTGTAGCATGTTCCATGTAAGAAACATACACCTGTCAATGCAGTCCTTATAGTAAACATGCAGAGAGTGTAGCATATTCCATGTAAGAAACACACACCTGTAATGCAGTCCTTATAGTAAACATGCAGAGTGTAGCATGTTCCATATAAGAAATATACACCTGTTAATGCAGTCCTTATAGTTAAGATGCAGAGAGTGTAGCATGTTCCATGTAAGAAACACACACCTGTTAATGCAGCCCTTATAGTAATATGCAGAGAGTGTAGCATGTTCCATGTAAGAAATACACACCTGTTAATGCAGTCCTTATTGTAAACATGCAGAGAGTGTAGCATGTTCCATGTAAGAAACACACACCTGTTAATGCAGTCCTTATAGTAAACATGCAGAGAGTGTACAATGTTCCATGTAAGAAACATACACCTGTTAATGCAGTCCTTATAGTAAACATGCAGAGAGTGTAGCATGTTCCATGTAAGAAACACACACCTGTTAATGCAGTCCTTATAGTAATATGCAGAGAGTGTAGCATGTTCCATGTAAGAAACACACACCTGTTAATGCAGTCCTTATAGTAAACATGCAGAGAGTGTAGCATGTTCCATGTAAGAAACATACACCTGTTAATGCAGTCCTTATAGTAAACATGCAGAGAGTGTAGCATGTTCCATGTAAGAAACACACACCTGTTAATGCAGTCCGTATAGTAAACATGCAGAGAGTGTAGCATGTTCCATGTAAGAAACACACACCTGTAATGCAGTCCTTATAGTAAACATGCAGAGTGTAGCATGTTCCATATAAGAAATATACACCTGTTAATGCAGTCTTTATAGTAAACATGCTGAGAGTGTAGCATGTTCCATGTAAGAAACACACACCTGTTAATGCAGTCCTCATTGTAAACATGCAGGGAGTGTAGCATGTTCCATGTAAGAAACACACACCTGTTAATGCAGTCCTCATTGTAAACATGCAGGGAGTGTAGCATGTTCCATGTAAGAAACAAACACCTGTTAATGCAGCCCTTATTGTAAACATGCAGAGAGTGTAGCATGTTCCATGTAAAAAACACATACCTGTTAATGAAGTCATTATAGTAAATATGCCGATAGTGTAGCATGTTGAAATATGTACACAACATACGACGGAGCAGACGGTATTGACGGGATTAGTTGATCAGACTCATTTGAATGGTGATAAAACGTTGCACGTTCATTGTTGGTATTGTCTTATGGTAATCTGTACTATATCGTATATTTAATGCTTTTAAGACTAACTTTCACGAAGTCATATTAACCTGAAAACTGGTATGCCAGTTGAAACCAAAAATAGAGATATACATACTGCTAAAAGGGAATATCTATTTATTAGTTTTATATATTGACTCTTTTCGGATACTCATAAATCAATCAATCAATCAGTTTTTTAATGTTATTCCTCGAATTAATTTGTGTTATTCTTATTTGGATCATAAAAATACCATAACAAAACAGATGACAGAAGGACATAACGAGATAATAGTGATAATGGACATAATAGTTTGTAAAAATTCAAAACAGTGCGCCGACAAAAAAACAAAACAAAAGTGTTTATTTTTTTATTAAGTAAACAGTTTTTTCGGAACTTATTTTTTCAGTTCTTCTCCAAAACTTTGTATATGATTTGTGTATCTATTATTTCCTTACCGGTTTTGATTTTGATTACCAATTAGTATATCTAATAAGCTATGGACCATGTTTTAATATGCACACTAACATGGCTTATAACGACGTAGTTATGTACTATATTTTCCTCGGCTTGTTGTATGTTGTGATCAAACCTAGACGGCAGAAAACAATTCCAGCAAAACACGATGTTCTTTTCATTTTACAGCACAACATATCACCCCATGTTTTGTGGTTGGGTTACGATTACTCAGAGTACAGTTTTTTATTCAATATTATAGAATGTTGTTTGTATATTTGTCAATTTTCGCTGCTTTTCCATGACGTACAATTTCCGAATGTAGACGTCAAATGAGCAAAAAATGTTGTAAAAATAAATTAAAAAAAAACAAAAAAAAACATAGAAATTGATTTGCAATTATATTTATTTAACAAATTTGCAATTTCCAAGCATTTCACAACATGCCTTCGTTGTTTTGCCTACAATGAGAAAATACATCAATTAAAATGTTACAAAAACTGATTTTAATGAATCATGTTTAACTGCCATATTGACAGTTCAAATTCTTACCTTTTCATTTAGAAGAGTTTGTGTTGCTTGTAAAACCATGTTTTCTAATTCTTCCCCTTCACCTGGACATATTGTACTGCAAATGGCAGTAAGGCACTCCAATGCTTTAGAAACACACTTTTTTTTCGTGTTTTCTAACAGGAAGTGCTTAAAGGTGTTGTCTTTTCCTTTATTGGAGAAACATTTTATATTTGAAGATAAGCATTAAGCTGCTCAAGTTTTCCAATGCCACAGACGGAAGCCTCCGAGTCTTGGCTGAACATTGGCTGGCTTTGACTATCAGCATCAGAGAAACAATTTACCTGTAAAAGTGAAAGAAAACTTGACAATCATGTTAAATTAAAAGAAAGTCACTCGATATTTCAGTTAGGTCATCATTTACCATTATTAAATTGAGAATTATGTTGGTTTTCTGTTTCTTTTTGTGAAATATTCCAACATGCAAATGGAAAATTATTGCATTGTGGGAACGAGGCTCGAGGGCTTATATTGACCGACGGCTAATGATACATCCGATATGAAAAATAACATGTTATGACCTTTTTATCATATGCTTCAACAATGGAGAAAAATAACAGTTTAATATATTGATCCTTCAAGTGGTTTTCAAGTAGAAGTTCAAAAAAGTGAAAAGTTTACGGACGACGGAATGCAATTGCAATACATCCGATATGAAATCTTTCTAGCGTATGCCTCAAAAAAAGGAGACAAACAACAGTATAATATACTTTTATATTGACTATAAAAACAAAAACAACAAAACATAACAAACACAGTTTGGAAAAGTCAACATTTGTAAAGTAACTGCTTAATCATGCCGGAAACTTGGCAAAATGCATTTATTGTATCTTTTTGTTTGTCCATTTTACATTATATATTTTCCTGTTTCCTAGAATTTGTTTTGTATCCTACTTTGTTATGTTTTTTTCACTGCAAACGTACCATAAAGGTGTATTTTCTAGAATTTGCCGAGTAACGTCGGAATGCCATGCGATAACGTTTCGGAAAGGCATGTGATAATAGCTGGAAGCAGTTTATACATTTTCCGTATCAGCCCGCTAAGCATCATTTAGAAAAATATAGAACTCACGTAAGTTTAATGCTATTATCATACTGTAAAAAAATATGTTATTTACTCTAAGTATATAATAAAATTGTGTTCGTCTAAAAGCGATTTTTGGAATTTTTATTGCGAATTTATGGATAAATCAGCAACGCTTATTAGTAAGAATTTGAAATCCTGAGATGCATATATACAATAAAAAGTTATAAGTTCTATGACCAAAAGGGTTTGAACAGATCGTCAAAGGAGTAGCTTCAATCAATCCCTACATTATAATGCCCATATGTTTCGCAATACTTTCGAATTAGATTTTATTATCCAGTATAATAGCTAATACAATAACTAGATAGAAAATATGTTAACACTTCATGTACTTGCGTTTTTCCATGACGTGACAAATAGCACTCAATTTGATTTTCAACGAAAATGAAATGAATACAGAAAAAATAACATTGATTTCATGGACGGGAAATATAGAGCGCATGCGGCGACAAAAACGATCTTTACCAATAATGTTTGATATAACATTTTAAACATCTGACTATAATAGTTAGTGTGGCGAATCCTGCGCTCTATGTTCCTGTGCCTAAATGTGATTGAAATTCGAAAAATGTTGTCAAATTGCTCAAAAATCTTAATTTGTTGGCCTTTTTTGGGATGCAAGAAACAACGCTATAGAAATAAAAAATTCTAATATGCCTTTTCGTCCACTTAAAACAGTTTTTTTTTCTCCTGAAACTTTGAACATAATAATTGGGCCAACTATGACCCTTATCAAACTTATTCCTTTATCTTTGATCGATGGAGTTTGAACATTAGATTCTTAAAAGTCTTTAATTTAAGAAAAGGGAACATGGCAATGACCTGATGATGCCAACAGGGACTTAAAGTCCTTCGGGTGTTATGCCTTGCTGGTAATTGAAATAAGCAATTGATAAATTGCGTGCGACCAGTGCGTTTTTTTGTAATTTTGCGTTCATCGGAACGTCTACCATCGTATAATGCACAATTCAGTAGAAATGCATCAGTTTTGTTGTTTGCCAAATTGCATTTAAGACGAAGTGTTTTAAAAAGATACATACACGGTAAGAACACAAATCAAAACAAAAAATGAAAATTATTGTTAAATATTCTCTTCGGGTAGAATTGGGTGGGTGGGTTCTTGTTTCGTCGTAACTGATAATATAAATGGTAAATCAAAAAATAACTGTATTTAATCCTCTGATTACTCTGACTTATCCACAATTGTTTATCAGAAGTCCACTACCACTGACAATTACGCAAGCCCCACCGATTACCCCACTGCCTCCAACGAGTGCTCCACCAGTGACAACTCAACTACTACCAAGTCCTCCTAACAATGAACCTACTCTGGCATACGCCGCAACGGATCCGACAAGTGAAAATAGATGTATATTCAACATTGACATGGTTTTACTTGATGTGTAGAATATGTAAAGTAATAATCATATATGTATGTCCTTTTATACTATTTTTATCGTCAGGCACGTAATACTTGGGTTACAAATACTAGTGGTTTGATATAATATGAAAAAGGAGAATTGTTAGATTGTGGTTAAAAATTGTTCAGTTTAGTCATATGTTAGTTAAGCAGGGTTTTTTTCTGTGGATAAAATCCTATACAGAGCCTTAATTATCACAAACGTTACAGATGACAAAATTAGATTAACGAATTTCAAAATAGTTTGCTGATGTAAGCCAATTTGAAAAGAGACTATTAAAAATCTGCCAATTTTCACTATTGCATCAGATAATATGTTTTCAAAGAAAGAAGCTTTTTTTTTTAATTTCATAAATTTATAACTTTGAACAAACAAATTGATACAAAAATACCATATTTTTTTGATTTTTGTATTAAATCTTAATTAGAAGACTGAAGAAATTGAAGCGTAGAAAATACATCGTCTTGACTTAAATGTAATATGGGTGTTCCTTTACCTTTCTGGATATATGAATTAAGAGCAATCAACTGAAAAATGTCTCCCAAATTTACTAATTAATTGAATTATAAAAAGTGTTAAAGATCCTTGAAAGTGGTGTTATACTAACACGACTCACGCATGATACTCGTCTGACTCAATTACAGCGCGTGCTTTTCAATTTTATGAACAAAACTTCAGCATTATAAAAGTAATGAATGGCACTTGGTCATCCATGATTTCATAATAGGGTCTTTAGAAATACTGTGAAAATGTCTACTCGCGTAGTGGTATTAACAATTTGTGGATTCTAAAAATCCTTAAAGATTTTCTGGATAATTTTAAACCTTGATCTGAAATTATTTCTATCAAAACTTGTGAGTGTTTTTCAACCTTGTATACCACTAGTCCCCATCTGAAATTGAAAAATCGTTTAAAAAAAATAATCCACACTGCTGTTTAATATACAGATAGTAGGAAACACTATCCATTTATTGCTTTTGGATATCATACGGTATATTTTGTTAATAGTAAACACAATGAACAGTATTTGACGTTTCTTATTGACAAAATATTTGTTGAATTTGCAGGTAGACTTTGTCAATAAATTGTCGTTATTCCTATGGAAACGAACTGTGCGACTCTCCTTGTCGACCTCTTCTTATTTTTATATGAGTCGACGTACCTTCAGGCACTTGTCAAAAATAATAAAATCAAAGAAGCCAGATCATTTAATTTCACATTCAGATATATTGATGATGTTTTTCTATTAACAATCCAAACTTTTCTGATTTGTTCCATTTATATATCCCTCAGATCTAGCAATTAAAGAAACAACAGACACGGCTTTCCTCCGCCACATTTTAAGACTGATACCTCGAAAATGAGATAAGCGGTCATCTCAGTACCAGAATCTGTAACAAACGAGACGATTTTAATTTTGAAATTATAAATTTTCCCCACCTTAATAGCCATATACAAATTTTATGCATGGTCCAACTCATTCGGTATTCAAGAGCTTGAAGCGGCTACTTAGACGTTATAAAACGTCACCAGTGTCTGAGCAGAAAGCTGATGAACAAGGGTTATGTCCGATAACGTCTCGTCCTTTTTCTAATAAAGTTCATCAGAAGATACCAAGACCTTGTTGATAAATATTCAAAAAACAATACATGATGGTCTTGAAGTCTAAATTATAGGTACTGACGTTGTTTATTGCCTTATTTAAGTGTTATAATGTTATTTTTGTTTGTCTTTGCATATTTTTAACCTTTAATGGCTAGTCCATTTTTGATAATATACTTTAAGCGTGGTTCGGTATTTATATATCCCGCCATTGCATTATTGTGCTATGGTCATTTTTTGTATTCATTTTTGCGTATGCACTTTGTCTATAGAATGTCTATTCCCATTTCGTCTTTCTTTGTTGATATATTTCTTTGTTTGTATAATGATCAAGATTATAACACAATGTTGATTGCTGTACCCCAAATTTTGAATTTTTTACCTGTTGTGTTTGTTTGTTTTCCTCACACATTGTTGTCAATATAAAGGACTTATATGTAACTGTCAAGCAATTGAGAAGTTTAGTTAGCAACACAACCAGGTGTATTCCACCATTTGCTACATAAGAAAATGCCTGTTCCAAGTCAGGAATATGACAGTAGTTTTCCATTCGTTTGATGTGTTTCAGCTTTTGATTTTTCCATTTTATGAAGGACAGTTTTTTTGGGATTTTGCTTTTTGATATAGATCTAACCTCCAAAAATAACGCTATTGTTGAACAAAATGTTTAACTACAGCGCTTTTAAATTTTACTAAAAAAGACAATGATTTTTTAAGACCGCAGTTTTTGTCACACAAATCGTATT
Source organism: Mytilus californianus (assembly GCF_021869535.1). Taxonomy (NCBI): domain Eukaryota; kingdom Metazoa; phylum Mollusca; class Bivalvia; order Mytilida; family Mytilidae; genus Mytilus; species Mytilus californianus. The sequence goes on along the minus strand of NW_026262669.1, from coordinate 2,809,489 downwards.
TAATCTCGTGATTATAAGCTAAGTCTGGTATCTTTGATGAGTTTATATATTGCACTAGAAATTTAGAAAGAAAGCACTTTAATCTATTATCTTAGAACTTTCGCAGAGTAACTGAACCAAAAAACTAAAAAAAAAAAATGACATTGTCAAAAACAACAAGAAAATATCTAACAGTAGATACATCGGTTTTTTATTGTTTTTGTTTTCTGTTTTAGATTACATCAGCAACGTGTGAGTGAACATGACAGATATTGTGATAACGGCATGTTCTGAACTGAAATGTGTAAACACAAATTTCTAATTTAATGTCTGATGTAAGTAAGTGTTAACAATATTTATTAAACACTGTCGTCATACATAAATCTCGAAGTAAACTTTTAGGATTTGATGATCAGCCCACAACAGCATTACTTATGCAAGAACACATTTGGAAACGAAGAACAATCATTGATTTGGCTATTATGTTAGGGTTCGGTTCGTCATACATTTATTTTTCTTCAGTACTTTTCTGGGTTTTTTAAATGCTTGCTCTACGCGTTCCTGCTGGAGGTCAATCTAGGAAAGTGCTTCAAAAGCATACAATTTTTAAACTGATATTGTCTTTTTTTTAGTTTATACATTACACATGACATTTTTAAAATAAAACCCCTTAACATATTGGGTTTTTCCCCATAGTGAGTGTTGGGTGTTGAAATTGTATTGTTTATGTTAAAAATTTTTCTAAGTTCTCATATATGAAAATTTTAAAGAAACTAAGGTTCCAAATTCCTAAGGCAAATTTGACATAAGATAAACTTAATTATTTCATGTTTTTCATGTCGAGGCCTTTTACGGCCTACTTTTCAATATGGTTTTTATTGTTGAAGGCCGTACGGTTGCCAATAATTGCCTACATCCACTTCATTTGAATTTCGGTGGATAGTTGTCTCATTAACAATTATACCACACACCTTTATTTTCATATAAACTATATTCTTTAGTAATTTTAATTTTTTATCAATTAGCTCTTATTTCCGTATTTATGAATCCCTGGCTTTCTTATGTTAAGTGTAAAAATCAAACATTTGATTACAGGAATGGAACAAACATTTTGTTATGAGCAACATTTAAATATAGAAAATAAGGGGTTTTGGGTATGTCAATGATACTGCAGCCCACCCACCAAAATATTAAAAAAACACGAAGGAGAACGTATGGTCTTATACAATACATGGGTGTGTACAATAATTGCCTACGATAGTTCAATTTATGACTGGAGTTAATTAGTTGTCCACATTGGTTAAATCTTGATATTGTTTAAGTACGTCTCTATCATGTCTATCTAGAAGTAAAATGGGATACTTTGACACTTTTTTTCTTATAATTACTTAACAAGTTATATTATATTTGTTGTTAATGAATTGCTTACTTACCCCTCTAATTTTCATTATTAGTAAGAATATTTCATTAATAATGTATCATGTTTTACTATGGACATTAACATGGCTTATAACCAGGTAGTTTAGTTTTATATTTTCCTTGGCTAGTTTTATGTTGCGTTCACCCCTAAGTGCAAGAATCTAAATTCTAGCAGAGCAGGATGTGCTTTCCTTTTTTTCAGCACAACAAATCAACTCAAGTGTGTTTGTTCGACTTTGGTAACTAAATGTAAAATGATGTTTGTCTTTTCGTCGTTTTCAGTTTCTGTTTACCCATGACGTACAACATCTTCAAAATGTAGAGGTCAAATTAACCAAATGATGATTACACAACCAAAAACAAAATGTGATTGTAAACAAAAAACAAACATGGAAATCTGTTTGTTATAGTATGATGGTAAATTAACCTGAAGTAAAAATGAAATAAACCAAAGTGTCTGTGTTTTAAAAAAAGATGTTATTTGCAAAAAAAAAATGAAAACACCACGTAATCAATTCCAATTTTCTTGATTAACCTTCATCAGAAACTCTCAAAGCCGAATATTTTAAAGCCAAGGCTGTGTAAGAACTGAATCAGTTGAAGAGCAAAATGAACAAAAAGGACGCAAAAAAAACATTTTCATCTAAGTTCAACTAACATGTTTACTATGCACACTAACATTGCTTATAACAAAGTTGTTTAGATCTATGTTTTCCTCAGCTAAACAATGTTGTGTTCACACCTAAACACAAAAAACTAAATTCAAGTGGAGCAGGGTGCGGTTTCCTTTTAACAGCACAACATTTAGGTTTGGGTAACTTAATGTAGAATGCTGGTAAAAATAACAGAATATAAACTACACGGCCAACAATCAAATGTGATTGTAAAAAAACACAAACAAGCATGACATTCGGTTTGTGATTATATTTATTAAACACATTTACTAACTTCTAGCATTTCATTTCAAGTTTTTCTTCGTGTTTGTGTTACCTACAATAAGAAGATACACCAATTAAAATGTTAGTAAAAAATTCCAGCATATCGATATTACTAATCTAAACAAAAATAGGCATCAATGCTTTAGTGAAGGTCCACTTATGTGTGTGATACAACAAATCTATCGGACTGTGAACTATATGTCAAAATTTAGACATTATAATATATATTGCTAATTCTGCAGCGAATTCAATTAAACAGCACATAGATCAGGCAATGCCCACATAATAATCATCTGATAGATTCAAGGCAGAAAACACTTGATTCTCTCCTTCATAATGAACAGAAAAATACATTGCTCAGAGTTTCTCTAATTGCATGTGTAGCGGACTATGCACGTACTATCGATAATACACAGTTTCAAGGAACGCCATGTAGACTTCTACATGAGGTTTCATAAAGAAAAAATCCTGAAGTTGAAAGCTCACATACACTACTTTTTTTTGCCAAAGAAAGAAACAAAAAAACAACGGTTTTTGTACAACAATTGTATTCTTCGAACGTCGTAGTATTCAAGCGTATGCATGCCCAGCAAAATGTCTTGCTCAAAGTATATATGATTGACGTTGTACGTACACCGCAAATACACAGAGGAAATAATAAATGTGATAGAACATATATATACAAGAAATACAAACTTACATTTCAAATACTTAATAATATCCTCCTTTACCAATTGGTCCACTGAGAACACTGCTGCCTCCTCCAATGACACCAACAGAACCTCTGACAACACCACCAATTGGACCTCCGATACCACCAATGGAACCAAGAAGTCCACTACCACCTCCTAAAATACCACTTACACCACCGACAATACCTCCACCACCAATAAGACCAGCTCCACCAAGTGAAAGACCGTAATTTTGGTTGGTTACCCACCCTGGCAATAAGGAACAACAAGTATTCAATCTACCAGGAAGAAGAGGTGCCAAGTTACAGTTCTTGTTGAGTTTTATTTGTCCTGGAGCACATTTCAAACTACATGTGCACCATGGTCGACCTCCACCAACAAGTCCTGTAAATAAATCAATTTCAAGATTTGTCGTCATGTATATTAAATAGTATACTTGGTTGGTGGAATATAAACTTGATAAATTGTGTTTGACCGAAGCAATTTTCGGAATTTACCTATGTGTAAATACAATGGAATGTTTAGAGTTCTATGACGAAAACGAACTTTAACAGATAGACAAATGTATCTGTGGTCAATTTTGATTGATTGAGTCTGAACCGTAGATTCTACACAATTGTTTATGTTATCAACGAGGTATATAACATTGAGCTGAGTATATCATCGGGAACTTTCAGTCCTCCATGTTCTGACCCTAACTGGTAAATTAAATCAGCACTTGACGAATGTCATTAGTCTATGACATGTTATGTGAATTTATATTCAGCTACAACGTTTTTTTTTTTCGTATAAGGCACATATTCATTATAAATTAGATACAGTGTTGTAAGAAAGAGACATATTATTTAAGAACACAGATAGATGAATATATGACAGATAAGTCTTGCAAATATTTCAATTAAAATGTGTGATGTTATATTATGTTTATTATATCGTATACTTGGTTAATGAAACAACAATCAATGAAATTGAGTTTATCTTAAAGCGATTTTTGGAATTCTTATCTATCGCGAATTTCTTGATTAATCTAAATCAGAAACGCTCATTAGTAAGCATTTACCATCTAGAGATGCGTATATTGTAATACAATACAATGCTAGGAGTTATATGTGACTAACAGGGATTTAAACAGACAGACAAAAGAGTAGGTTCGATCAATCCCCAAATTAGCTCTTGTTTTTAGCACTACTTTCGAATTAGAAATTCCTGACCAGATTAGCAACCAATATAGCTAATACAATAACAAAGTTGTGACGTCAAAACTAGCACTCAATTTAATTTTCAACGAAAAGTGAATAAACACAGGAACATTTACATATATCATTTATATCGACAGAAAATATCTCTTCGAGTAATGTCTCCTAGAACATTTCAAATATTTGACTATAAAAGTAAGTTTGGCAAAGCCTGCGCCCCAGATGCTCTATGTTTCCTATGCCTAAATGTGATTAAAATTTGGACAATTTTGTCAAATTGCGCAAATATCTTCATTCGTTGGCCTTTATTGGGATGTACACATCAACGCTGTAGAATAACATTTTCCTTCATGCCTTTTCGTCATTTTGAAACTTTTTTTTCTCCATTGAATTTAATAATGGATCCAAATATGACCTTAATCAAATTTATTCCTTTAACTTTGATCGATGGAGTGTGAACCTCAGATTTTTAAAAAATCTTTAATTTATGAAAGGGGAACTCAGGAAAAACCTGATGATGCCAACAGGGACTAACAATCGATCAGGTTGTATGCCTAGCTGGTAATTTAGATAAGCACTTGGCAAATTGCGTGCGACCAGTGCGTTTTTTTTTTTGTAATGTTGCGTTCATCGGGACGTCTACCTTCCTATAATGGACATATTCAGTAGAATTGCAGCGATTTTTAAACACAAAGTAATACAAAAATTGCAAATTATTGATAATATAAATGGTGAATTCCAAATTACCTGTATTTAAACCTCCGATCACTCCACCTAATCCACTTAATCCACCTAATCCACCTAATCCACCATTGTTTATCAGAAGTCCACTACCACTGACAATTCCACCAGCCCCACCAATAACTCCACCGCCTCCAATGAGTGATCCACCTGTGACAACTCCACTACTACCAAGTCCTCCTAACAATGGACCTACTTTGCCATACGCCGAAACGGATCCGACAAGTGAAACTAAAAGTATAGTCAACATTATCGTGGTTTTACTTGATCAGTAGAATATGTGAAATTCTATTCGAATATGTATGTCCTTTTATACTACTCTTATCGTAAGGCACGTAATACATTGCTTACAAAAACTAGTGGTTTGATATATTATGAAAAAGGAGAGTTTTTAAATTGTGGTTAAAAAATGTTCAGTTCAGACATATGTTTATAAAGAAGGGCATTTGTTTGTGAACAAAATCCGAAACAGAGCATGCAACTATCACGAACGTTAGAAATGACTTTATTAGGTCAAAGAATAACAAAATGTTTTGCTGATGTAAGCCATAACCTGCCAATTTTCACTATTGCATCAGATTATATGTTTTGATAAAAAGAGCACTTTATTAATTTCATAAGTATATTAACTTGAAAGAATAGATTGATACAAAAATACTATATCTTTTAGACTTTTGTATTGCATCTTCATAAGAAGAATAAAACAATTGAAGTGCAAAGAATACATCGTCTTGACTAAATAGGCAATATTATACAAACACTTAGTGTTTCTTAATTTTACTGGATATATGAATTACTAAGCAATTACTTATAAAATACCGAGTCTGCTAATTATAAAAAAAAATAAGGTCCTTGAAACTGATGTTATACTAACACGACTAATGCATGATAATCGTCTGGTTCGATTAAAATGTGTACTTTATGATAAAAAAGTGGCATTCCGAAAGTAATCAATGGCACTTGGTCATGCATCATTTGGTATTGATCTGACCTCCAGAATAGCGTTGTTCGTAAACAAAAATTACAGCGCATTTCGATTTTACAGACTTTGACATATAAGTACGTCAGTCAATATTCTATTCTGTACGTCGGATTTCCTTAATGATTGGATTACTTCAACCAGTCCTAAACTATTACGACTTGGGCAATTGATATAATTGGAAATGGATCAGCCACCCTGACAGTTTTTATTATATACATGTTCAGTGTTCAGATAGTTTAAAAATCGCAATTTGACAACCTACTTGTTTTACTGAAAAAGACACTTGTTTTTCAACACGGCTGTTTTTCTCAAACAAATCGTATATCATCTGGTGATTATAATTCTGGTATCTTTTGTGAGTTTACATATTGCACTAGACAATTAATAAAAATAGCAATTTAACATATCATCTTATAGCTATCGTAGAGTAACTGAATCAAACAACTCAAGAAACATAATTAAACTGTCAAAAATAGCAAGAAAATATTTAAAAATTGATAAATCGGTTTTTGCTATTTCTGTATTCTGTTTTGGATTACATCAGCGAAGTGTGCGTGACCATGAAAGATGTTCGTGATAACAGCATTTTCTGTACTGAAATGTGTAAAAAAATGTATCAGTAAATATATTAGGTTAGTAAGTGTTAACCATATTTATTAAACATTGTCATCATACATCAATCTCGATTTTTTTTTAACGAATTGACGATAAGTCCACGACAGCACTAGCTTATGAAAGATAACATTTAAAAACGAAGAACAATCTTTTATTTTCACCAACTTTGAGGTCTTAGACAAATGTTTCACCATCTTATCCTAAGGAATACCCTGTATTTTAGAATGAAACAACATCAGGCAAAGTTTACCTAAGATTGATTTGGCTGTTATTTTAGGGCCCTTTTCGTCAGATATCTATTTTCCACCGTACTTTTACATCCTTGTTTTTCAAACTTTTGCCGTAAGCTTTCCTGAGGTCAATCAAAGAAAGTGCTTCACACGCATACATTTTCAACCTGATATTTTTAATGAGTTCATACATTACACTTAAAATATTCAAAATAGAACCCTTTATCCTATTCTTTTCTAATTAGTTGTTGTGTTTTAGATTTAAATGGGTTTTTGCCATTGTGAGAGTAAGGTGTTGACATTTGATTGTTAATGTTAAAATTTAAAAAAACTGTAATACGTTCTCATATAAGGAAATCTGAAAGAAACTAACGTTCAACTTCAGCAGGCAAGTTTGACATAAGATAGATTTAACGATATTGTTTGTTGATTTTTTTTTATCAATTAACTCTTACTTCCGTATGTTTGCATCACAGTCGTTCGTATGTTAAGATTGAGCATTCTCGATGAAGGTTAATCCACATAATCGTTTCGGACACACTAAATGTATAAGCTGTTGATTTATTTTACTAGCACTGATTAGATACTTAATCAGATGTGTAGTTAATGCTTTGGGAATGAAATTATTTATAAAATGTCCTTAATATAAATTTCCCGTTTTTATCATGCTTATGTTGAGAAGGTTGAACGAAAAAACGGTTCCAACTTCCTTAGGCAAAATTGACCTGCAATGGATTTGGTTGTTCTGTAATGGCCTTTTTCAGCATATAGCTTAAAATGTTAGGCGTAATAACGTAACACTGGTTTGAAACGTTAAGACCAATTCTCTGTAACTACCAACCATTTCATGTAGGGAGGTCGTCACGCATAGTTGCCGATTTTCCTGAAACTTAGCTTTAACATTTAATCAGGTAATGTATTTGCTCTCTTGAGAAATAAAATAGATAGAAACATTAAATATAAAATATCAGCAACACAAGATGTACAAAAAAATAAACTTGGTTGAACTCGTCAGCTGATTCCTTTTAAGAGTTACAGCCTTTTAATGACGATTTCAATCATTTTTTTGCGTTTTTGTTAAATTACAAAAATTATCAGCAAGACAAGCTTACGAATAAGTCAGCATGGTTTGAATTGGTCTGACGACCCCTTATTATAGTTATTGCCCTATAAAGGCGAGTTTTGTGTAACAGTCGTCATGTAGTGTGAACATATCTTAATAAAGAATTTGTTATATGTAGCTACAAGATAAAATAAATAAGAAATATATAAGTAATTCAATAATTGGGATAAGGACAAAACAGCAGTGGTTATTTAAATCTGTCTCCCTTAGTACCCGTTTAAGGGCAAAACGCCTATATGGAATCAAAAGACAGTTTCGGCAATGTTGCTTTATTAGTCTTTTAGTAATTTTTGCTATTACATTTTCGATTTATCCATAATAGTTTTCAATACAAATAACTTAGATTTGTTATATTGCTTTCTATCCATTTATCGAAGTTTCAAGATTAAGACCAGAACAGTAAAACATGAGGCCCCGCAGAAGCTGTATCATGATTCAACTGTTTGTTTCGCGTAAAATGGTTACAATAAAATAAGAATAACATTTCAAGTAAAAACGCAAAATCAAATTATTATTCTGCTGTGTGTTCCTTATTTTGTATTATAGTGTATTTGTGTCTCTTCAAGTATTCTTTATCTATATATCATAAGAATGATATGTTTTGGGTGTAATTTCAAAGGACAAGACTTTCGCAAAAGTTTACAGACAACAGCGACGTACGATAAGAGATGAGAAAACCTCAAGTTGCCCTGTAGGCTAGGCCCTCAAAAATTATAAAAAAAGGGTTAGAAATCGCCTTTAAAAGTCATTTGAACTTTTTTGTAACTTTTTATCCAAAAAAAATCGAAATAAAATAACTACGAAATTTGCTCAAACTGACATTTAAGGTTGTCCGGTTTTTCTGAAAATTTTACGATAGATCAACACCTACTGACCATAACATTCATGTCCTACTCTAACTGCTTTACATTTTGTAAATCAAGCCATTATCTATCGTTAAGCTAGAATTGTTATCAGGTATTAACAGAGTAAGGGGTGTTTACAGAATATATGCTACGAATTACCACTAATATTTGATAATGCAGTTTTAATGGGAAATATTGTAGACTGACAATGTACAAAATGAGGCCAATGACGCTGTTTATATTTGATTTTTTTAAAGTAAGTTCTGTGGGTAAATTTTGACAGTATATTTAGAGAATTCTTGATTATCTAACGAAAAAAAAATCATCACAATAGCGGTAAGTGTTGTTGAACTTATCAATTAAACGGAATTTAGACTGGTCTTTACTGAGTTTGGCCATAAATTGTGATTCATTACAGTACAGGAACAATAATGCGATTAAAAGGGCACAATTGGTGCCCATATGAATACCTACAATCTGTCGATAAATCTAATGCAGAAACGTGCATACATGTTTTCAATGAGAAAATGTATGGCTATAATCATCTCATTACATCTCTAGTAAGTATATCTAGCATATTTACCTTTCTCGTTTGAGAACAAGGCTTTATATGAGCAGATGAATTTGCAATTATATTTATCGAACGACCAATTATTAAATAGGAAAACTTTTGTTTGATAAGATTGTGTGGATGTGTAGTGTAAAGAGTAGAAAATTCAGTGATTGTGCTACTGTGTTTTGAGAGGTGTTGCATGATCTGCATCTTTAGATACAATTAAATGTCCAGCCTCATTTGTACAAATGCTAAAATGTTGCACGTGTCTGTTGTAATTATATTTGATATATTACTGTCTGGTTGTGAGACCCAATGATACTGACAACTGATTTGACGGTTGAAAACGAAAGTCGAAGAATGAAGATATTTTTATTGTATGTCAAATTGAAAACAAATATATAATTAATTTATTCAACTTATGTTTTTGACAAGTATTCACATTATAACAGACAATATATGATTCATTAAATGAAGGTCAATTCAATATTGAAAAGGCTATTTTGGCCGAATCATCAAAGTAGTTCCATTTGATTAGTACAATAGTAAGAACCAATGTCATAAGTGTAAGTTCTGCTCGATCTGAATAGTCAAGAATCGATACACATGCTTATTTGGCGATCATTTAGTCGGCAATTAGAACAATGATTGAAGGATCTAGATAACTTGGGCTGTACTATGTCACCTTTTTTTCTAACACGAGCGCATCGTTATCAAGTTCAGTCACAACTACATCTGGTTAACCGTGAAATGTATGCAATGTATATTTCATTCGTTCTTCCTCGTAACTCTGTCGAATCAGGTTTCGTGTAAGAAACACACACCTGTTAATGTAGTCATTATAGTAAACATGCAGAGAGTGTAGCATGTTCCATGTAAGAAACACACACCTGTTAATGCAGTCCTTATAGTAAACTTGCAGAGAGTGTAGCATGTTCCATGTAAGAAACACACACCTGTTCATGTAGTCATTAAAGTAAAGAGGAAGAGAGTGTAGCATGTTCCACGTAAGAAACACACACCTGTTAATGTAGTCATTATAGTAAAGATGCAGAGAGCGTGGCATGTTCCATGTAAGAAACACACACCTGTTAATGCAGTCCTTATAGTAAGCATGTAGAGAGTGTAGCATGTTCCACGTAAGAAACACACACCTGTTAATGTAGTAATTATAGTAAACATGCCGATAGTGTAGCATGTTGAAATATGTACACAACATACGACGGAGCAGACGGTATTGACGGGATTTATTGATCAGACTCATTTGAATGGTGATGAAACATTGCACGTTCATCGTTGGTATTGTCTTATGGTAATCTGTACTATATCTTATATCTAATGCTTTTAAGACCAATTTTCACGAAGTCAGGTTAACCTGAAAAATGGTATGCCAGTTGAAACCAAAAATAGAGATATACATACTGCTAAAAGGGAATATACATTTATTCGTTTTATGTATTGGCTCTTTTTGGATACTCATTAATTAATCAGTTTGTTAATGTTATTCCTCGAATCAATTTGTGTTATTCTTTATTGGATATTAAAAGTACCATAACAAACCAGATAACAGAAGGACATAACGAGATAATAGTGATAATGGACATAGTAGTTTTTTAGAAATTCAAAACAGTGCGCGGACGAAAAAAAAACAAAAGTGTTTATTTTTTTTATTAAGCAAACAGTTTTTTCGGAACGATTTTTTTTTTCTTTTCTTCTCCAAAACTTTGTATATGATTTGTGTATCTATTATTTCCTTACCGGTTTTGATTTGATTACCAATTAGTATATCTAATAAGTTATGGACCATGTTTTAATATGCACACTAACATGACTTATAACGACGTAGTTAAGTACTATGTTTTCCTCGGCTTGTTGTATGTTGTGTTCAAACCTAAGCGGCAGAAAACAATTCCAGCAAAACACGATGTGCTTTTCATTTTACAGCACAACATGTTTTTTGGTTGGGTAAGAGTTACTCAGAGTACAGTTTTTTTTTCTCAATATTATAGAATGTTGTTTGTATATTCGTCAATTTTCGCTGTTTTTCCATGACGTACAATTTCCGAATGTAGACGTCAAATGAGCAAAAAATGCTGTAAAAAACAAACAAACATGGAAATTGATTTGCAATTATATTTATTTAACAAATTTACAATTTTCAAGCATTTCATAACATGCCTTCGTTGTGTTGCCTACAATGAGAAAATACATCAGTTAAAATGTTACAAAAACTGATTGATCTCAAACTAAATTAAGGTCCACTTATATTTGTGACACAAATTGCATATCATCTTGTTATGAACAACACTAGTTAATGCTTTATATACTGACATTGAAACAAATACACTGCTCATATAAAATTTGGCATTACTTTCCTGGGAAAAAGAATACGTTTCCACAGTTAAAGTCTACGCTTCCGGAAATAAATACCTTACTTTTCCGAGAAAATAGTACAATTCCGGTATGTTCAGGCAAAAGTAGTAATATCTTTTAAAGTCAAATCCTAAGGAAAGGATGCACACAAGAGCTAACTGTACACGTTCTGGTATGTTGTGTGGTTGAGTTGCTGTCTCTTTTACGTTTTTATCACATCTTCTCTTCGTATTTATACGCGACTTTGATATCATCATGCATGGACACAATACTTCACCACATTTGTTCCATTTTCGTATTTTGACATGATTAATATACAAATAAGAAGATGTGGTATAATTGACAAATTCGAGTATTTATACTACATAACATAGGTGATGTCATGATCACAAAACTTCCAATAATTTTTACATTGATCATTAACTATATTTTACTATTTTGTAAATTTGAGTTATTGACAAACAATCGCAGGTCTTTATTTGTAGCACGTTCCTTCGTTCACGTTTCCGCAAAAAGAAAAATAGTTTTCTTCTCGCACTTTAACAGCCCTTTCCCTCAATTATTTTCAAGATAATTTCATATAACACATTATGAAATCCCGACCAATGAAATTTATTTGAATATTAAACGTGGCCTACGAGAGCACCTAGATTAAACTTGGGAAGTTAGAATAGCCAATTTTTTTTTATCTAGTAATTACCGCTAAAATATGCATTACCGCTAAAATATGCCTTACACAATTATATGACAGAAACATTTTATCCGACGTGCTTTACAATGTTTAAGTTACCTTTTGGTCTTAAAAACGTTTTTGAATGCCGCAAATATAAAAATAAGGTTTTTTTTTTAAATATTTCTTTTGGGCCAGGGCCGACCGTGCGAGGGCTTAATAGCCAGTCCAGTTCGTCAAATGTTCATTTCTGGCAAGAATTATTTTACATGCGGACATAACGATAATCCCTTCGTAAACCCACTTCAAATTTCATTTGTCGTTTGCTGCTTTTACACAAATAACACACATTTTAACCAGTGACCGGTATTACAATTTTACACAGGTTTAAAAGTTCATTGAGCTGTTACTTTAATTACAAGTTTTAGTAGGACGAAACTGTTTACTAAATGAATTCAACAAATGTCAAGCTCATCTAGATCAATTTTATTATTTAACAAAATAATGTTTTTAATTACAAACTATTTTAAATGTCGGTATACATGTTAATGTTTTTTTCTTACCGAAAATCTAATATGCATCTATTAAAACTTATTGTCTATTGATTAAAAAAACATCTTTCACTTCTAGGTTTGTAATGAGCACAATTACGACCTTCTTATTATCTTTCCGGTTTTTATTTTTTCGCAGATATATTTTAAAGACCATACCTTACTTACATGCCACGAGTTTTCATATTAGTAAGCAATATTGAAAACGAATAATTTGATATAAAGAGCTATTTTATTTTTAACAGATTAACACTTTGTGCTTTTTAAATCGTGAATCAATATTTATAAATTTAGTTATATATCTATTGTTCATTCGTTTATCTTAATTGTGAAGCATGTTTATTATATTCAGATTCAATTTTTTTATTAAAGTCTCACCACTTGTATAACATTATACATTCCAATATACATATAAAACATTACGTATAACATAAATATTGGAAAACACATATAAAACTAACCACCAGTAAAATATCTTAAATCGATAACGCTCGGAGCGGATTAATGAAAGATACACGAGGATGCTGTTCTGCTTGAGTGATTTACCTTACAAAAAGGCGGACGCTTTAAAGTTTAAAAGGACTTAACATCAGTTTGATTCCGTTTAACGGGGGCGTGGCTAATTAGTTTGACGAAGTTTAACCACATCTCAAATTAACTTGAATGACCGCAAGGGAAACTATTTGACTGGTATTAAAATTATTTGATATGGATTGAAATGCATTAAAAATAATTTTTAATTTTTGTCAATCTTTATTCAATTTTCATTAATCTTTTTTAAATGCCGTTAATGCGTTTTTGTCCGTTCAAGCTAAATTCGAGTTACTAGTGTAGTAAACATGCAGAGAGTGTAGCATGTTCCATATAAGAAACATACACCTGTTAATGCAGTCCTTATAGTCAAGATGCAGAGATTGTAGCATGTTCCATGTAAGAAACACACACCTGTTAATGCAGTCCTTATAGTAAACATGCAGAGAGTGTAGCATGTTCCATATAAGAAACATACACCTGTTAATACAGTCCTAATAGTAAACATGCAGAGAGCGTAGCATGTTCCATGTAAGAAACACACACTTGTTAATGCAGTCCTTATAATAAACATGCAGAGAGTGTAGCATGTTCCATATAAGAAACATACACCTGTTAATGCAGTCCTTATAGTAAACATGCAGAGAGTGTAGCATGTTCCATATAACAAACACACACCTGTTAATGCAGTCCTTATAGTAAACATGCAGAGAGTGTAGCATGTTCCATATAAGAAACACACACCTGTTAATGCAGTCCTTATAGTCAAGATGCAGAAAGTGTAGCATGTTCCATGTAAGAAACATATACCTGTTAATGCAGTCCTTATAGTAAACATGCAGAGAGTGTAGCATGTTGAAATATGTACACAACATACGACGGAGCAGACGGTATTGACGGGATTTATTGATCAGACTCATTTGAATGGTGATGAAACATTGCACGTTCATCGTTGGTATTGTCTTATGGTAATCTGTACTATATCTTATATCTAATGCTTTTAAGACCAACTTTCACGACGTCAGGTTAACCTGAAAACTGGTTTGCCAGTTGAACCAAAAATAGAGATATACATACTGCTAAAAGGGAATAAACATTTATTCGTTTTATGTATTGGCCCTTTTCGGATACTCATACATTTATTAATCAATCAGTTGTTTAATGTTATACCTCGAATAAATTTGTGTTATTCTTATTTGGATCATAAAAGTACCATAACAAACCAGATGACAGAAGGACATAACGAGATAATAGTGATGATGGACATAGTAGTTTGTAAAAATTCAAAAGAGTGCGCGGACGAAAAAAAAAAACAAAAGTGTTTTTTTTTTTTTATTAAGTAAACAGTTTTTTCGAAACTGTTTTTTTTTTCTTTTCTTCTCCAAAACTTTGTATATGATTTGTGTATCTATTTCCTTACCGGTTTTGATTTTGATTACCAATTAGTATATCTAATAAGTTATGGACCATGTTTTAATATGCACACTAACATGACTTATAACGACGTAGTTAAGTACTATGTTTTCCTCGGATTGTTGTATGTTGTGTTCAAACCTAAGCGGCAGAAAACAATTCCAGCAAAACACGATGTGCTTTTCATTTTACAGCACAACATATCACCCCATGTTTTGTGGTTGGGTTAGGGTTACTCAGAGTACAGTTTTTTATTCAATATTATAGAATGTTGTTTGTATATTCGTCAATTTTTGCTGTTTTTCCATGACGGACAATTTCCGAATGTAGACGTCAAATGAGCAGAAAATGTTGTAAAAATCAATAATAAAAAAAAACAAACATAGAAATTGATTTGCAATTATATTTATTTAACAAATTTACAATTTCCAAGCATTTCACAACATGCCTTCGTTGTGTTGCCCACAATGAGAAAATACATCAATTAAAATGTTACAAAAACTGATTTTAATGAATCATGTTTAACTGCGATATTGACAGTTTAAATTCTTACCTTTTCATTTAGAAGAGTTTGTGTTGCCTGTAAAACCATGTTTTCTAATTCTTCTCCTTCACCTGGAAATATTGTACTGCAAACGGCAGTAAGGCACTCCAATGCTTTGGAAACACACTTTTGTTCGTGTTTTCTAACATGAAGTGCTTAAAGGTGTTGTCTTTTCCTTTATTGGAGAAACATTTTATATTTGAAGATAAGCATTAAGCTGCTCAGGTCTTCCAATGCCACAAACTGAAGCCTACGAGTCTTGGCTGCACATTGGCTGGCTTTCACAATCAGCATCAGAGAAACAATTTACCTGTAAAAGTGAAAGTAAACTTGACAATCATGTTAAATTAAAAGAAGGTCACTCAATATTTAAGCTAGGTCATCATTTACCATTATTAAATTGAGAATTATGTTGGTTTTCTGTTACTTTTTGTGAAATATTCCAACATGCAAATGGAAAATTATTGCATTGTGGGAACGAGGCTAGAGGGCTTATATTGACCGACGGCTAATGATACATCCGATATGAAAAATAACATGTTATAATCTTTTAATCATATGCTTCAACAATGGAGAAAAATAACAGTTTAATATATTGATCCTTCAAGTGGTTTTCAAGAAGAAGTTCAAAAAAGTGAAAAGTTAACGGACGACGGAATGCAATTGCAATACATCCGATATGAAATCTTTCTAGCGTATGCCTCAGAAAAGGAGACAAACAACAGTATAATATACTTTTGTATTGACTATAAAAACAAAAACAACAAAACATAACAAACACAGTTTGGAAAAGTCAACATTTGTAAAGTAACTGCTTAGCAAAATGCATTTATTGTATCTTTTTGTTTGTCCATTTTACATAATATATTTTCCTGTTTCCTAAAATTTGTTTTGTATCCTACTTTGTTATGTTTTTTTCACTGCAAACGTACCATTGAGGTGTATTTTCTACAATTTGCCGAGTAAAGTCGGAATGCCATGCGATAACGTTACGGAAAGGCATACGATAATAGCTGGAAGCAGTTTATAAATTTTTCGTATCAGCCCGCTAAGCATCATTTAGGAAAATATGGAATTCACGTAAGTTTAATGCTATCATCATACTGTAAAAAAATATGTTATTTACTCTAAGTATATGATAAAATTGTGTTCGTCTAAAAGCGATTTTTGGAATTTTTATTGCGAATTTATGGATAAATCTTAATCAGAAACGCTTATTAGTAAGAATTTGAAATCCTGAGATGCATATATACAATAAAAAGTTAGAAGTTCTATGGCCAAAAGGGTTTTAAACAGATCGTCAAAGGAGTAGCTTCAATCAATCCCTACATTAGCCCATATTTGTAGCAATACTTTCAAATTAGATTTTATTATCCAGTATAACAACAAATATAGCTAATACAATAATTAGATAGAAAATATGTTAACATTTCATGTACTTGCATTTTTCCGTGACGTGAAAAATAGCACTCAATTTGATTTTCAACGAAAATGAAATGAATACAGAAAAAATAACATTGATTTCATGGACGGGAAACATAGAGCGCATGCGGCGACAAAAACGATCTTTTCCAATAATGTTTGATATAACATTTTAAATATCTGACTATAACAGTTAGTGTTGCGAATCCTGCGCTCTATGTTCCTGTGCCTAAATGTGATTGAAATTCGAAAAATGTTGTCAAATTGTTTAAAAATCTTAATTTGTTGGCCTTTTTTGGGATGCAAGAAACAACGCTATAGAAATAAAAATTTCTAATATGCCTTTTCGTCAACTTAAAACAGTTTTTTTCTCCTGAAACATTGAACATAATAATTGGGCCAACTATGACCCTTATTAAACTAATTCCTTTGTTTTTGATCGATGGAGTTTGAACATTAGATTCTTAAAAGTCCTTAATTTAAGAAAAGGGAACATGGCAATGACCTGATGATGCCAACAAGGACTTAAAGTCCTTCGGGTGTTATGCCTTGCTGGTAATTAAAATAAGCAATTGATAAATTGCGTGCGACCAGTGCGTTTTTTTGTAATTTTGCGTTCATCGGGACGTCTACCATCGTATAATGCACAAATTCAATAGAAATGCATCAGTTTTGTTGTTTGCCAAATTGCATTAAAGACGAAGTGTTTTAAAAAGATACATACACGGTAAGAACACAAATCAAAACAAGAAATGAAAATTCTTGTTAAATATTCTCTTCGGGTAGCATTGGGTGGATGGGTTCTTGTTTCGTCGTAATTGATAATATAAATGGTCAATTAAAAAATAACTGTATTTAATCCTCTGATTACTCCGACTAATCCACAATTGTTTATCAGAAGTCCACTACCACTGACAATTACGCCAGTCTCACCGATAACCCCACTGCTTCCAATGAGTGCTCCACCAGTGACAACTCAATAACTACCGAGTCCTCCTAACAATGAACCTACTCTGGCATACGCCGCAACGGATCCGACAAGTTAAAATAGTTGTATATTCAATATTGACATTGTTTTACTTGATGTGTAGAATATGTTAAGTAATAATCGGATATGTATGTCCTTTTATACTATTTTTATCGTCAGGCACGTAATACATGGGTTACAAATACTAGTGGTTTGATATAATATGAAAAAGAAGAATTGTTAGATTGTGGTTAAAAATTGTTCAGTTCAGTCATATGTTAGTTAAGCAGGGTTCTTTTCTGTAAATAAAAGCCTATACAGAGCATTAATTATCACAAATGTTACAGATGACAATATTAGAATAACGAATTTCAAAATAGTTTGCTGATGTAAGCCAATTTGAAAAGAGACTATTAAAAATCTGCCAATTTTCACTATTGCATCAGATAATATGTTTTCAAAGAAAAAAGCTTTTTTTTTAATTTCATAAATTTATAACTTTGAACAAACAAATTGATACAAAAATACCATATCTTTTAGATTTTTGTATTAAATCTTAATTAGAAGACTGTAGACATTGAAGCGTAGAAAATTCAACGTCTTGACTTAAATGTAATATGGGTGTTTCTTTACCTTTCTGGATGTATGAATAACTAAGCAATCAACTGAAACATGTCTCCCAAATTTACTAATTCATTGAATTATAAAAAGTGATAAAGATCCTTGAAAGTGGTGTTATACTAACACGACTAATGCATGATACTCGTCTGACTCAATTACAGCGTGTGCTTTTCAATTTTATGAACAAAACTTCGGCATCATAAAAATAATGAATGGCACTTGGTCATCCATGATTTCACAATAGGGTCTTTAGAAATACTGTGAAAATGTCTACTCGCGTAGTGGTATTAACAATTTGTGGATTCTAAAAATCTTAAAAGATTTTCTGGATAAATTTAAATATTGATGTGAAATTATTTCTATCAAAACTGTGAGTGTTTTTCAACCTTGTTTAGCACTAGTCCCCATCTGAATTTGAAAAATCCTTTAAAAGAAATAATCCACACTGCTGTTTAATATACAGATAGTAGCATACACTATCCATTTATTGCTTTTGGATATCATACGGTATATTTTGTTAAAGTAAACACAATGATCAGTATGCTGAAGTTTCTTATTGACAAATTATTTGTTGAATTTGCAGGTAGACTTTGTCAATAAATTGTCGTTATTCCTATGGAAACGAACTGTGCGACTCTCCTTGTCGACCTCTTCTTATTTTTATATGAGTCGACGTTCCTTCAGGCACTTGTCAAAAATAAGAAAATCAAAGAAGCCAGATCATTTAATTTCACATTCAGATATATTGATGATGTTTTTCTATTAACAATCCAAACTTTTCTGATTTGTTCCATTTATATATCCTTCAGAGCTAGCAATTATAGACACAACAGACACGGCTTTCCTCCGCCACATTTTAAGACTGATACCTCGAAATTGAGATAAACGGTCATCTCAGTACCAGAATCTGTAACAAACGAGACGATTTTAATTTTGAAATTATAAATTTCACCCACCTTAGCAGCCATATACCAATTTTAACTGCATATGAGATGGTCCAACTCATTCGGTATTCAAGAGCTTGAAGCGACTACTTAGACGTTATAAAACGTCACCAGTGTCTGAGCAGAAAGCTGATGAACAAGGGTTATGTCAGATAACGTCTCGTCCTTTTTCTAGTAAAGTTGATGAGAAGATACCAAGACCTTGTTGATAAATATTCAAAAAACAATACATGAAGGTCTTGAAGTCTAAATTCTAGGTACTGACGTTGTTTATTGCCTTATTTAAGTGTTATAATGTTATTTTTGTTTGTCTTTGCATATTTTTAACCTTTAATGGTTAGTCCATTTTTGATAATATACTTTTAGCGTGGTTCGGTATTTATATATCTCGCCATTGCATTATTGTGCTATGGTCATTTTTGTATTCATTTTTGTGTATGCACTTTGTCTATAGAGTGTCTATTCCCATTTCGTCTTTCTTTGTTGATATATTTCTTTGTTTGTATAATGATCAAGATTATAACACAATGTTGATTGCTGTACCCCAAATTTTGAAATTTTTACCTATTGTGTCTGTTTGTTTTCCTCACACATTGTTGTCAATATAAAGGACTTATATGTGACTGTCAAGCAATTGAGAAGTTTAGTTAGCAACACAACCAGGTGTATTCCACCATTTGCTACATAAGGAAATGCCTGTTCCAAGTCAGGAATATGACAGTAGTTTTCCATTCGTTTGATGTGTTTCAGTTTTTGATTTTTCCATTTTATGAAGGACTTTTTTTGGATTTTGCTTTTTGATATAGATCTAACCTCCAAAAATAACGCTATTGTTGAACAAAATGTTTAACTACAGCGCTTTTAAATTTCACTAAAAAAGGCAATGATTTTTTTTAAGACCGCAGTTTTTGGCACACAAATCGTATATCATCTGGTGATTATAAGCTAACTCTGGTATCTTTGACGAGTTTATACATTGCACTAGAAATTTAGAAATAGAGCACTTTAATCTAAGAGCAATCGTAGAGTAACTGAAGCAAAAAAAATAACGTTGTCAAAAACAACAAGAAAATATCTAACAGTAGATACATCGGTTTTTTATTTTTTTTGTTTTCTGTTTTAGATTACATCAGCAACGTGTGAGTGAACATGACAGATATTGTGATAACGGCATGTTCTGAACTGAAATGTGTAAACACAAATTTCTAATTTAATGTCTGATGTAAGTAAGTGTTAACAATATTTATTAAACACTGTCGTCATACATCAATCTCGTAGTAAACTTTTAGGATTTGATGATTAGCAAACAATAGCATTACTTATGCAAGAAAACATTTGGAAACGAAGAACAATCATTGATTTGGCTATTATGCTAGGGTTGGGTTCGTCATACATATATATTTTCTTCAGTACTTTTCTGGGTTTTTCAAATGTTTGCTCTACGCGTTCCTGCTGGAGGTCAATCTAGGAAAGTGCTTCAAAAGCATACAATTGTTAAACTGATATTGGCTTTTTTTGAGTTTATACATTTCACATGACATTTTAAAAATAGAACCCCTTAACATATTGGGTTTTTCCCCATTGTGAGTGTCGGGTGTTAAAATTGTATTGTTAATGTTAAAAATTTTTACAACTTTTCTACGTTCTCATATATGAAAATTTTAAAGAAACTAAGGTTCCAACTTCCTAAGGCAAATTTGACATAAAATAAACCTAATTATTTCATGTTGTTCATGTCAAGGCCTTTTACGGCTTACTTTTCAATATGGTTTTCATTGTTGAAGGCCGTACGGTTGCCTATAATTGCCTACATCCACTTCATTTGAATTTCGGTGGATAGTTGTCTCATTAGCAATCATACCACACAACTTTATTTTCATATAAACTATATTCTTTAGTAATTTTAATTTTTTATCAATTAGCTCTTATTTCCGTATTTATGAATCACTGGCTTTCTTATGTTAAGTGTAAAAATCAAACATTTGATTACAGGAATTGAACAAAAATTTTGTAATAAGCAACATTTAAATATTGAAAATAAGGGGTTTTGGGTATGTCAATGAAACTGCAGCCCACCCACCAATATATTAAAAAAACACGAAGGAGAACGTATGGTCTCATACTATACATGGGTGTATACAATAATTTATGACTGGAGTTAATTAGTTGCCCACATTGGTAAAATCTTAATATTGTTTAAGTACGTGTCTATCTAGAAGTAAAATGGGATACTTTGACACTTTTTTTTTGATAATTACTTAACAAGCTAAATTATATTTGTTGTTTATGAATTGCTTACTTACCCCTCTAATTTTTATTATAAGTAAGAATATTTCATTAATAATGTATCATGTTTTACTATGGACATTAACATGGCTTATAACCAGGTAGTTAAGTCTTATGTTTTCCTTGGCTAGTTTTATGTTGCGTTCACCCCTAAGTGCAAGAATCTAAATTCTAGCAGAACAGGATGTGCTTTCCTTGTTTTCAGCACAAGAAATCAACTCAAGTGTGTTTGTTCGACTTTGGTAACTAAATGTAAAATGATGTTCGTCTTTTCGTCGTTTTCAGTTTCTGTTTACCCATGACGTACAACATCTTCAAAATGTAGAGGTCAAATTAACCAAATGATGATTACACAACCAAAAACAAAATGTGATTGTAAACAAAAACAAACATGGAAATCGGTTTGTTATAGTCTGCTAGTAATTTAAACTGAAGTAATTTGTAAATATATAAAACAGTGCACGGACGAAAAAATCGAAAAAAAAAGGAGTTCAAATGAAATAAACCAAGGTGTTTTGTGTTTTTAATAAAATTGTTATTTGAACGTTATCAATTCCACTTTTCTTGATGTACCTTCATCAGAAACTCTCAAAGCCGAATATTTTAAAGCCAAGGCTGTATAAGAACTGAATCAGTTGAGCAAAATGACCAAAAAGGACGCAACAAAAAAAACCAACATTTTCATCTAAGTTCAACTCTTTAATCAATTATGTACCATGTTTACTATGCACACTAACATTGCTTTTTCAGCTGATTACATGTTAAAGCTAAGTTTCAAACAAACAAGCATGACAATCGGTTTGCGATTATATTTATAAAACAAATTTACTAATTTCAAGCATTTCATTACAAGTTTTTCTTCGTGTTCGTGTTACCTACAATAAGAAGATACACCAATTAAAATGTTAGTAAAAAATTCCAGCATATCGATATTACTAATCTAAACTAAAAGAGGCATCAATGCTTTAGTGAAGGTCAACTTATGTGTGTGATTAAACAAATCTATCTGATTGTGTATTATATGTCAAAATTTAGACGTTATAATATATAGTGTTAATTCTGCAGCGAATTTAATTAAACAGCACATAGATCACGCAATGCCCACATAATAATCATCTAAGACAGAAAACACTTAATTCTCTCCTTCATAATGAACAGAAAAATACATTGCTCAGAGTTTCTTTAATTGCATGTGTAGCGGACTATGCACGTACTATCGATAATACACAGTTTCAAGGAACGCCATGTAGACTTCTACATGAGGTTTCATAAAGAAAAAATCCTGAAGTGGAAAACTCATATACACTACTTTTTGTTTGCCAAAGAAAGAAAAAAAAAACAACGGTTTTTGTACAACAATTGTATTCTTCGAACGTCGTAGTATTTAAGCGTATGCATGCCCAGCAAAATGTCTTGCTCAAAGTATATATGATTGACGATGTACGTTCACCGCCAATACGCAGAGAAAATAATAAATGTCATAAAACATATATATACAAGAAATACAAACTTACATTCCAAATACTTAATAATATCCTCCTTTACCAATTGGTCCACGGACAACATTGCTGCCTCCTCCAATGACACCAACAGAACCTCTGACAACACCACCAATTGGACCTCCGATACCACCAATGGAACCAAGAAGTCCACTACCACCTCCTAAAATACCACTTACACCACCGACAATACCTCCACCACCAATAAGACCAGCTCCACCAAGTGAAAGACCGTAATTTTGGTTGGTTACCCACCATGGCAATAAGGAACAACAAGTATTCAATCTACCAGGAAGAAGAGGTGCCAAGTTACAGTTCTTGTTGAGTTTTATTTGTCCTGGAGCACATTTCAAACTACATGTGCACCATGGTCGACCTCCACCAACAAGTCCTGTATATAAATCAATTTCAAGATTTGTTGTCATGTATATTAAATCGTATAATTGGTTGATGGAATATACACTTGATAAATTGTGTTTGACCGAAGCAATTTTCTGAATTGACCTATGTGTAAATACAATGGAATGTTTAGAGCTCTATGACGAAAACGAACTTTAACAGATAGCCAAATGTATCTGTGGTCAATTTTGATTGAATGAGTCCAAACCGTAGATTCTACACAATTTTTGATGTTATCAACGAGGTATATAACGTTGAGCTGATTATATCATCGGCAACTTACAGTCCTCCATGTTCTGACCCTAACTAGAAATTAAATCAGCACTTGACGAATGTCATGAGTCTATGGCATGTTATGTGGATTTATATTCAGCTGAAACGTTTATTTTCGTATAAGGCACATAGTCATTATGAATTAGGTACAGTGTTGTAAGAAAGAGACATATTATTTAAGAACACAGATAGATGAATATATGACAGATAAGTCTTGCAAATATTTGAATTAAAATGTGTAATGTTATATTATGTTTATTATACTTGGTTAATAAAAATAACAATCGATGAAATTTTAAAGCGATTTTTGGAATTCTTATATATCGCGAATTTCTTGATTAATCTAAATCAGAAACGCTCATTAGTAAGCAATTGAAATCTAGAGATGCGTATATACAATACAATGCTAGGAGTTCTATGTGACTAACAGGGATTTAAACAGACAGACAAAATAGTAGGTTCGATCAATCCCCAAATTAGCTCTTGTTTTTAGCACTACTTTCGAATTAGAAATTCCTGACCAGATTAGCAACCAATATAGCTAATACAATAACAAAGTTGTGACGTCAAAAATAGCACTCAATTTGATTTTCAACGAAAATTGAATAAACACAGGAACATTGACATATATCGACAGAAAATATCTCTTCGAGTAATGTTTCCTAGAACATTTCAAATCTTTAACTATAATAGTTAGTTTGCCAAAGCCTGCGCCCCAGATGCTCTATGTTTCCTATGCCTAAATGTGATTAAAATTTGGACAATTTTGTCAAATTGAGCAAATATCTTCATTCGTTGGCCTTTATTGGGATGTACAAATCAACGCTGTAGAATAACATTTTCTTTCATGACTTTTCGTTATTTTTAAACATTTTTTTCTTCTGAAACATTGAATTTAATAATGGAGCCAAATTTGACCTTTATCAAATTTAATCCTTTAACTTTGGTCGATATAGTATGAACCTCAGATTTTTAAAAAATCCTTAATTTGTGAAAAGGGAACACAGGAGAGACCTGATTATGCCAACAGGGACTAATAATCGATCAGGTTTAATGCCTTGCTGGTAATTTAGATCAGTTTTTGGCAAATTGCGTGCGACCACTGCGTTTTTTTTTTTTTTGTAATGTTGCGTTCATCGGGACGTTTAACTTCCTATAATGGACATATTTAGTAGAAATGCAGCGATTTTTTTAACACAAAGTAATACAAAAATTGCAAATTATTGATAATATAAATGGTCAATTTAAAATTACCTGTATTTAAACCTCCGATCACTCCACCTAATCCACCTAATCCACCTACTCCAGCTAATCCACCTAATCCACCATTGTTTAACAGAAGTCCACTACCACTGACAATTCCTCCAGCCCCACCAATAACTCCACCGCCTCCAATGAGTGCTCCACCAGTGACAACTCCACTACTACCAAGTCCTCCTAACAATGGACCTACTTTGCCATACGCCGAAACGGATCCGACAAGTGAAACTAAAAGTATAGTCAACATTATCGTGGTTTTACTTGATCAGTAGAATATGTGAAGTTCTATTCGGATATGTTTGTCCTTTTATACTACTTTTATTGTAAGGCACGTGATACATTGGTTACAAAAACTAGTGGTTTGATATATTATGAAAAAGGAGAGTTTTTAAATTGTGGTTAAAAAATGTTCAATGCAGACATATGTTTATAAAATAGGGCATTTGTTTGTGGACAAAATCCAATACAGAGCATGCAACTATCACGAACGTTAGAGATGACTATATTAGGTCAAAGAATAACAAAATGTTTTGCTGATGTAAGCCATAACCTGCCAATTTTCACTATTGCATCAGATTATATTGTTTGATAAAAAGAGGCACTTTATTAATTTCATAAGTATATTAACTTGAAAGAATAGATTGATACAAAAATACTACATCTTTTAAACTTTTGTATTGCATCTTCATAAGAAGAATAAAACAATTGAAGTGCAAAACATACATCGTCTTGACTAAATAGGCAATATTATACAAACACTTAGTGTTTCTTTATTTTACTGGATATATGAATTACTAAGCAATTACTTTTAAAATACCGAGTCTGTTAATTTACCAATTCATCAATTATAAAAAAATAAAAGTCCTTGAAACTGATGTTATACTAACACGACTAATGCATGATAATCGTCTGTTTCGATTACAATGTGTACTTTATGAACAAAAAATTGGCATTCCGAAGGAAATCAATGACACTTGGTCATGCATCATTTGGTATTGATCTGACCTCCAGAATATTTTATTCGTAAACAAAAATACAGCGCATTTCAATTTTACAGACTTTGACATATAAGTACGTCAGTCAATATTCTACTTTGTACGTCGCATTTCCTTAATGATTTTATTACTTCAACCAGTCCTAAACTATTACGACTTGGGCAATTGATATAATTGGAAATGGATCAGCCAACCTGACAGTTTTTATTATATACATGTTCAGTCTTAAGATAATTTAAAAATCGCGATTTGAAAACCTACTTGTTTTACTGAAAAAGACACTTTTTTTTTCAACACCGCTGTGTTTGTCAAACAAATCGTATATCATCTAGTGATTATAATTCTGGTATATTTAGTGAGTTTACATATTGCACTAGAAAATTAATAAAAATAGCAATTTAACATATCATCTTAAAGCTATCGTTTCGTAGAGTAACTGAAGCAAACAACTCAAGAAAAATATTTAAACTGTCAAAAATAGCAAGAAAATATTTTAAAATTGATAAATCGGTTTTTGCTATTTCTGTATTCTCTTTTAGATTACATCAGCAAAGTGTGCGTGACCATGAAAGTTATTCGTGATAACAGCATATTCTGTACTGAAATGTGTAAAAAAAAATATATCAGTAAATGTCTTAGGTTAGTGAGTGTTAACCATATTTATTAAACATTGTCATCATACATCAATCTCGATAAATATTTTTGTACGAATTGACGTTAAGCCCACGACAGCACTAGCTTATGAAAGATAACATTTAAAAACGAAGAACAATCTTTTATTTTCACCAACTTTGAGGTCTTAGACAAATGTTTCATCATCTTATCCTAAGGAATACCTTGTATCTTAGAAGGAAACAATATCAGGCAAAGTTTACCTAAGATTGATTTGGCTGTTATTTTAGGGCCCTTTTCGTCAGATATCTATTTTCCGGCGTACTTTTACATCCTTGTTTTTCAAACTTTTGCCGTAAGCTTTCCCGATGAATGTCAATCAAAGAAAGTGCTTCAAATGCATACAATTTCAAACTGATATTTTTAATGAGTTCATACATTACACTTGAAATTTTCAAAGTAGAACCCTATATCCTATTATTCTCTAAGTAGTAGTTGTGTTTTAGATTTAAATGGGTTTTTGCCATTGTGAGAGTAAGGTGTTGACATTTTATTGTTAATGTTAAAGTTTAAAAAAAATGTATTACGTTCTCATATAAGGAAATTTGAAAGAAACTAAAGTTCAACTTCAGCAGGCAAATTTGACATAAGATAGATTTAACGATATTGTTTGTTGATTTTTTTTTTATCAATTAGCTCTTATTTCTGTATTTCTGCATCCCTGTCTTTCGTATGTTAAGGTTGAGCATTCCTGTGGTAAATCCACAAAATCGTTTCGGACACACTAAATGTATAAACTGTTGATTTATTTTACTAGCACTGATTAGATACTTCTGCTGGTAGAATGTAACTCTCTGGATAATAATTTTCGATCTATCCATAATAGTTTTCAAAACAAATAACTTAGATTTGATATATTACTTTCTATCCATTTATTGAAGTTTAAAGATTAAGATCAGAAAAGTAAAACATGAGGCTCCGCAGAAGCTGTATCATGATTCAACTGTTTTTTTTTTTTTTTGTTGTTGCGTAAAATGAATACAATAGAATTAGAATAACATTTGAAGCAAAAACGCAAAATCAAATTATTATTCCGCTGTGTTCCTTATTTTCTGTTATAGTGTATTTGCGTCTCTTCAGATGTTCTTTATCTATATATCATAAGAATGATATGTGTTGGTTGCAAATTGCCCTGTAGGCTAGGCAAAAAGGTTAAAAATCGTCTTTTAGAGTCGTTTCAACTTTTTTGTAACTTTTTATCTAAAAATAATAATTGAAATAAAATAACTACGAAATTTGCTCAAACTGACTTTAAGGTTGTCCGGTTGTTCTGAAAATTTTACCATATATCAACACCTACTGACCATTACATTCCTGTCCTGCTTTAACTGTTTTAAATATGTAAATTAAGCCATAATCTATCGTTTAAATTGATGTGTTATATTTTATTTGTACCAGCTATAATTGTTATCAGGTAGTAACAGAGTAAGGATTGTTTACAGAATATATGCTACGCATTATCACTAATATTTGATAATGAAGTTTCAATAGGAAATATTGTAGGCTAACAATGTATAAAATGAGGCCAATGACGAACACCCAGTGTTTTATAATCAAAAAATGTTCTCTTAAAGAGCCACACGAGGACAGATCTTTCATGTGATCATTAATGACATTTATTATAATGACTTGTTTAGTGCTTGATAATAATAACGGAGAACACAAGTGATCACCAATTGACCGCGGTCAATAAGTTTGAATCATCAATGACACATAGACTGAAGTGTGTAAGTTTGAATCTTAAATGACACATTGTCTGCGGTCTGATAGTTTGAAACATCAATGCCACATTGACTGCGGTCGGTACGTCTGAATCATCAATGAAACATTGATCGCGGTCGGTACGTTTGAATAATCAATGACACATTGACTGTGGTCGGTACGTTTGAATCATCAATGACACATTGGACATGTTGGATCAGTATGTGTGTACTAAAATAAAGCAGCAGGAACACACAATTGCTATCGCATGGTGTTTGTTTTGTGATCTTTTTTTAATTTAAATACGCGATCTGGGTTTAACAAGTTAACCCGGATCGTATATAAGTTTCCGGGCACGGTAAACAACATCACCGTAAAATTTATGATGTGCTATTCCGTCTAAAATATGTTTTTTACTAGAACAGCCAAACTTGCAAACCAAATTTTTGTATCTATGGAAGAAGTTTGTAAAGTTTTTAATTAATGTGTGATAACGAAATCCCTGACTTAATTATTCAAAAGTACTACATAGATTACCCGCTCGTTGAAATCCAAAAAGTCACTACAGACACGGGCATAAGGAACAAGTTGGGATATATGAATACCGTAAGATGGTGCCAGAGGAACATCACCGTCCAAAAAGGGAAAATATAATATAGGGAAAGCAAAATCGACACTTTTGTCGAAAATGTTTTGTGTAGAGTTTCTGGTGTAAAACTGAAATATCTTAATCTAGGAAAGGACACTTATTGCTGTTTATATTTTATTTTTTTAAAGTAAGTTCTGTGGGTAAATTTTGGCAGTATATTTAGGGAATTCTTGATTATCTAACGAAAAAAATATCACCACAATAGCGGAAAGTGTTGATGAATTTATCAATTAAACGGAATTTAGACGGGCCTTTACTGAGTTTGGCCATAAACTGTGATTCATTACAGTACAGGAACAAGAATGCTATTAAAAAGGCACAATTGGTGTCCATATGAATACCTACAATCTGTCGATAAACTTAATGCAGAAACGTGTATACACGTTTCCAATGAGAAAACGTATGGCTGTAATCATCTCATTACATCTCTAGTAAGTATATCTAGCATATTTACTTTTCTCGTTTGAGAACAAGGCTTTATATGAGCAGATAAATTTGCAATTATATTTATCGAACGACAATTTATTAAATAGGAAAACTTTTGTTTGATAAGATTGTGTGGAAGTGTAGTGTAAAGAGTAGAAAATTCAGTGATTGTGCTACTGTGTTTGGAGAGGTGTTGCATGATCTGCATCTTTAGATACAATTAAATGACCAGCCTCATTTGTACAAATGCTAAAATATTGCACGTGCATTATTTGTAGTCTGTTGTAATTATATTTGATATATTACTGTCTGGTTGTGAGACCAAATGATACTGACAACTGATTTGACGGTTGAAAACGAAAGTCGAAGAATGAAGATATTTTTATTGTATGTCAAATTGAAAAAAAAATATTTAATTAATTTATTCAACTTATGTTTTTGACAAGTATTCACATTCTAACAGACAATATATGATTCATTAAATGAAGGTCAATTCAATATTGAAAAGGATTTTTTGGCCGAATCATCAAAGTAGTTCCAATTGATTAATACAATAGTGAGCACCGATGTCATAAGTGTAAGTTCTGCTCGATCTGAATAGTCAAGAATCGATACACTTTTGCTTATTTGACGATCATTTACAAGTCGGCAATTAAAACAATGATTAAAGGATCTAGATAACTCGGGCTGTACTAAATCACCTTTTTTCTAACATTAGCGCATCGTTATTAAGTTCAGTCACAACTACATCTGGTTAACCGTGAAATGTATGCAATGTATATTTCATTCGGTCTTTCTCTTTACTCTGTCGAAGCAGGTTTCGTGTAAGAAACACACACCTGTTAATGTAGTCACTATAGTTAACATGCAGAGAGTGTAGCATGTTCCATGTTAGAAACACACACCTGTTAATGCAGTCCTTAGAGTAAACATGCAGATAGTGTAGCATGTTCCATGTAAGAAACATACACCGGTTAATGCAGTCCTTATAGTAAACATGCAGAGAGTGTAGCATGTTCCAAGAGAGAAACACGCATCTGTCAATGTAGTCATTTTAGTTAAGATGCAGGCAGTGTAGCATGTTTCATGTAAGAATCACACTCCTGTTAATGTAGTCATTAGAGTAAACATGCAGTGAGTGTAGCATGTTCCATGTAAGAAACACACACCTGTTCGTGTATTCATTATAGTAAACATGCAAAGAGTGTAGCATGTTCCATGTAAGAAACACACACCTGTTAATGCAGTCCTTATAGTAATATGCAAAGAGTGTAGCATGTTCCATGTAAAAAACACATACCTGTTAATGCAGTCCTTAAAGTAATATGCAGAGAGTGTAGCATGTTCCATGTAAGAAACACACACCTGTTAATGTAGTCATTAAAGTAAACACGCAGAGAGTGTAGCATGTTCCATGTAAGAAACACACACCTGTTAATGCAGTCCTTATAGTAAATATGCCGAATGTGTAGCATGTTGAAATATGTACACAACATACGACGGAGCAGACAGTATTGACGGCATTTATTGACTCATTTAAATTGTGATAAAACATTGCATGTTCATTGTTGGTATTGTCTTATGGTAATCTGTACTCTATCGTATATCTAATGCTTTTAAGACTAACTTTCACGAAGTCAAGTTAACCTGAAAACTGGTATGCCAGTTGAAACCAAAAATAGAGATATACATACTGCTAAAAGGGAATATACATTTATTCGTTTTATGTATTGGCTCTTTTCGGATACTCATAAATTAATCAATCAATTAGTTTTTTAATGTTAATCTCGAATAAATTTGTGTTATTCTTATTTGCATCATAAAAATACCATAACAAACCAGATGACAGAAGGACATAACGAGATAATAGTGATAATGGACATAATATATAGTTTGTAAAAATTCAAAACAGTGCGCGGACAAAAAAAAAACAAAATAGTTATTTTTTTTATTAAGTAAACAGTTTTTCGGAACTATTTTTTTCTTCTTTTCTTCTCCAAAACTTTGTATATGATTTGTGTATCTATTTCCTTACCGGTTTTGATTTTGATTACCAATTAGTATATCTAATAAGTTATGGACCATGTTTTAATATGCACACTAACATGGCTTATAACGACGTAGTTAAGTACTATGTTTTCCTCGGCTTGTTGTTTGTTGTGTTCAAACCTAAGCGGCAGAAAACAATTCCAGCAAAACACGATGTGCTTTTCATTTTACAGCACAACATATCACCCCATGTTTTGTGGTTATGTCAGGGTTACTCAGAGTACAGTTTTTTATTCAATATTATAGAATGTTATTTGTTTATTCGTCAATTTTCGCTGTTTGTCCATGACGTTAAATTTCCGAATGTAGACGTCAAATGAGCAAAAAATGTTATAAAAATAAATAAAAAAAAAACAAACATAGAAAATTGATTTGCAATTATATTTTTTTAACAAGTTTACAATTTCCAAGCATTTCACAACATACCTTCGTTGTGTTGCCTACAATGAGAAAATACATCAATTAAAATGTCACAAAAACTGATTTTAATGAATCATGTTTAACTGCCATATTGACAGTTTAAATTCTGACCTTTTCATTTAGAAGAGTTTGTATTGCTTGTAAAACCATGTTTTCTAATTCTTCCCCTTCACCTGAGCATATTGTACTGCAAATAATAGTAAGGCACTCCAATGCTTTGGAAACACACTTTTTTTTCGTGTTTTCTAACAGGAAGTGCTTAAAGGTGTTGTCTTTTCCTTTATTGGAGAACCATTTTATATTTGAAGATAAGCATTAAGCTGCTCAAGTTTTCCAATGCCACAGACGGAAGCCTCCGAGTCTTGGCTGAACATTGGCTGGCTTTGACTATCAGCATCAGAGAAACAATTTACCTGTAAAAGTGAAAGAAAAATTGACAATCATGTTAAATTAAAAGAAGGTCACTCAATATTTAAGTTAGGTCCTCATTTACCATTATTAAATTGAGAATTATGTTGGTTTTCTGTTTCTTTTTGTGAAATATTCCAATTTGCAAATAGAAAATTATTGCATTGTGGGAACGAGGCTCGAGGACTTATATTGACCGTCGGCTAATGATACATCCGATATGAAAAATAACATGTTATGATCTATTTATCATATGCTTCAACAATGGAGAAAAATAACAGTTTAATATATTGATCCTTCAAGTGGTTTTCAAGTAGAAGTTCAAAAAGTGAAAAGTTTACGTACGACAGAATGCAATTGCAATACATCCGATATGAAATCTTTCTAGCGTATGCCTCAAAAAAGGAAACAAACAACAGTATAATATACTTTTATATTGACTATAAAAACAAAAACAACAAAACATAACAAACACTGTTTGGAAAAGTGAACATTTGTAGAGTAACTTGCTTAATTATGCTGGAAACTTAGCGAAATGCATTTATTGTATCTTTTTTTTGGTCCATTTTACATAATATATTTTCCTGTTCCTAAAATTTGTTTTGCATCCTACTTTGTTATGTTTTTTTCACTGCAAACGTACCATTGAGGTGTATTTTCTAGAATTTGCCGAGTAACGTCAGAATGCCATGCGATAACGTTACGGAAAGGCATGCGATAATAGCTGGAAGCAGTTTATAAATTTTTCGTATCAGCCCGCTAAGAATCATTTAGGAAAATATCGAATTCACGTAAGTTTAATGCTTTCATCATACCGTAAAAAAATATGTTATTTACTCTAAGTATATGATAACATTGTGTACGTCTAAAAGCGATTTTTGGATTTTTTATTGCGAATTTATGGATAAATCTTAATCAGAAACGCTTATTAGTAAGAATTTGAAATCCTGAGATGCATATATACAATAAAAAGTTAGAAGTTCTATGACCAAAAGGGTTTTAAACAGATCGTCAAAGGAGTAGCTTGAATCAATCCTACATTAGCTCATATTTTTAGTAATACTTTCGAATTAGAATTTATTATCCAGTATAACAACAAATATAGCTAATACAATAATTAGATAGAAAATATGTTAACATTTCATGTACTTGCGTTTTTCCATGACGTGAAAAAAAGCACTCAAGTGATTTTCAACGAAAATGAAATGAATACAGAAAAAATAACATTGATTTCATGGACGGGAAACATAGAGCGCATGCGGCGACAAAAACGATCTTTTACAATAATGTTTGATATAACATTTTAAATATCTGACTATAATAGTTAGTGTGGCGAAGCCTGCGCTCTATGTTCCTGTGCCGAAATGTGATTGAAATTCGAAAAAAAGGTGTCAAATTACTCAAAAATCTTAATTTGTTGGCCTTTTTGGGATGCATGAAACAACGCTATAGAAATAAAAATTTCTAATATGCCTTTTCGTCAACTTTAAACACTTTTTTTTCTCCTGAAACATTGAAAATAATAATTGGGCCAACTATGACTTTTATCAAACTTATTCCTTTATCTTTGATCGATGGAGTTTGAACATTAGATTCTTAAAAGTCCTTAATTAAAGAAAAGGGAACATGGCAATGACCTGATGATGCCAACAGGGACTAAAAGTCCTTCGGGTGTTATGCCTTGCTGGTATATGAAATAAGCAATTGATAAATTGCGTGCGACCAGTGCGTGTTATTGTAATTTTGCCTTCATCGGGACGTCTACCATCGTATGATGCACAAATTCAGTAGAAATGCATCAGTTTTGTTGTTTGCCAAATTGCATTAAAGACGAAGTGTTTTAAAAAGATACATACACGGTAAGAACACAAATCAAAACAAAAAATGAGAATTATTGTTAAATATTCTCTTCGGGTGGCATTGGGTGGGTGGGTTCTTGTTTCGTCGAACTGATAATATAAATGGTTAATTAAAAAATAACTGTATTTAATCCTCTGATTACTCCGACTTATCCACAATTATTTATCAGAAGTCCACTACCACTGACAATTACGCCAGCCCCACCGATAACCCCACTGCCTCCAATGAGTGCTCCACCAGTGACAACTCAACTACTACCAAGTCCTCCTAACAATGAACCTACTTTGACATACGCCGCAACGGATCCGACAATTGA
Organism: Mytilus californianus; assembly: GCF_021869535.1. NCBI lineage: Eukaryota > Metazoa > Mollusca > Bivalvia > Mytilida > Mytilidae > Mytilus > Mytilus californianus. Next base: position 2,774,927 of record NW_026262669.1, on the reverse strand, counting down.
AAATAGATGTATATTCAACATTGACATGGTTTTACTTGATGTATAGAATATGTAAAGTAATAATCGGATATGTATGTCCTTTTATACTATTTTTATCGTCAGGCACGTAATACATGGGTTACAAATACTAGTGGCTTGATATAATATGAAACAGGAGAATTGTTAGATTGTGTTTAAAAATTGTGCAGTTCAGTCATATGTTAGTTAAGCAGTTTTCTTTTCTGTGGATACAAGCCTATACAGAGCATTAATTATCACAAACGTTACAGATGACAATATTAGATTAACGAATTTCAAAATAGTTTGCTGATGTAAGCCAATTTGAAAAGAGACTATTAAAAATCTGCCAATTTTCACTATTGCATCAGATAATATGTTTTCAAAGAAAGAAGCTTTTTTTTTCAATTTCATAAATTTATAACTTTGAACAAACAAATTGATACAAAAATACCATATCCTTTAGATTTTTGTATTAAATCTTAATTAGAAGACTGAAGAAATTGAAGCGTAGAAAATACATCGTCTTGACTTAAATGTAATATGGGTGTTTCTTTACCTTTCTGACTAAACAATCAACTGAAAAATGTCTCCCAAATTTACTAATTCATTGAATTATAAAAAGTGTTAAAGATCCTTCGTAGTGGTGTTATACTAACACGACTAATGCATGATACTCGTCTGACTCAATTACAGCGTGTGCTTTTCAATTTTATGAACAAAACTTCGGCATTATAAAAGTAATAAATGGCACTTGGTCATTAATGATTTTATGATAGGGTCTTTAGAAATACTGTGAAAATGTCTACTCGCGTAGTGGTATTAACAATTTGTGGATTCTTAAAATCCTTAAAGATTTTCTGGATAATTTTAAATCTTGATCTGAAATTATTTCTATCAAAACTTGTGAGTGTTTTTCAACCTTGTATACCACTAGTCCCCATCTGCAATTGAAAAATCGTTTAAAAGAAATAATCCACAATGCTGTTTAGTATACAGATAGTAGCATACACTATCCATTTATTGCTTTTGGATATCATACGGTATATTTTGTTAATAGTAAACACAATGATCAGTATGCTGTAGTTTCTTACTGACAAAATATTTGTTGAATTTGCAGGTAGACTTTGTCAATAAATTGTCGTTATTCCTATGGAAACGAACTGTGCGACTCTCCTTGTCGACCTCTTCTTATTTTTATATGAGTCGACGTTCCTTCAGGCACTTGTCAAAAATAAGAAAATCAAAGAAGCCAGAACATTTAATTTCACATTCAGATATATTGATGATGTTTTTCTATTAACAATCAAAGCTTTTCTGATTTGTTCCATTTATATATCCTTCAGAGCTAGCAATTAAAGAAACAACAGACACGGCTTTCCTCCGCCACATTTTAAGACTGATACCTCGAAATTGAGATAAGCGGTCATCTCAATACCAGAATCTGTAACAAACGAGACGATTTCAATTTTGAAATTATAAATTTCCCCCACCTTAGCAGCCATATACCAATTTTAACGGCATATGAGATATTCATGGTCCAACTCATTCGGTATTCAAGAGCTTGAAGCGGCTACTTAGACGTTATAAAACGTCACCCGTGTCTGAGTAGAAAACTGATGAACAAGGGTTATGTCCAATAACGTCTCGTCCTTTTTATAATAAAGTTCATCAGAAGATACCAAGACCTTGTTGATAAATATTCAAAAAACAATACATGATGGTCTTGAAGTCTAAATTCTAGGTACTGACGTTGTTTATTGCCTTATTTAAGTGTTATAATGTTATTTTTGTTTGTCTTTGCATATTTTTAACCTTTAATGGCTAGTCCATTTTTGATAATATACTTTTAGCGTGGATCGGTATTTATATATCCCGCCATTGCATTATTGTGCCATGGTCATTTTTGTTTTCTTTTATGCGTATGCACTTTGTCTATAGAGTGTCTATTCCCATTTCGTCTTTTTTTGTTGATATATTTCTTTGTTTGTATAATGATCAAGATTATAACACAACGTTGATTGCTGTACCCCACATTTTGAATTTTTTACCTATTGTGTCTGTTTGTTTTCCTCACACATTGTTGTCAATATAAAGGACTTATATGTGAATGTCAAGCAATTGAGAAGTTAAGTTAGCAACACAACCAGGTGTATTCCACCATTTGCTACATAAGGAAATGCCTGTTCCAAGTCAGGAATATGACAGTAGTTTTCCATTCGTTTGATGTGTTTCAGCTTTTGATCTTTCCATTTTATGAAAGACTTTTTTTTGGATTTTGCTTTTTGATATAGATCTAACCTCCAAAAATAATGCTATTGTTGAACAAAATGTTTAACTACAGCGCTTTTAAATTTTACTAAAAAAGACAATGATTTTTTAAGACCGCAGTTTTTGTCACACAAATCGTATATCATCTGGTGGTTATAAGCTAATTATTTTGTATTTACATTGTGTCATAGGTCAAATTTATTTGTTCAGTGTATGTTCAGTGGTGTTAATATGTCCTTTGATTGAGTTAAGCTATTTCAGTTGATATTTTATAGTGTGTCTTCTTTGTTGTGATGTTACACTATTGTTTCAGAAAAAGGGTGAAGGTTTGGTACCATTAAAACGTTTAAACCCGCTGCATTTGTTTGCACCTGTCCTAAGTCAGGAATCTGATGTTCAGTAGTTGTCGTTTGTTGATGTGGTTCATAAGTGTTTCTCGTTTCTCGTTTTTTATATAGATTAGACCGTCGGTATTCCCGTTTGAATGGTTTTACACTAGTAATTTTTTTGGGGCCCTTTATAGCTTACTGTTCGGTGTGAGCCAAGGCTCCGTGTTGAAGACCGTACTGTGACCTATAATGGTTTACTTTTATAAATTTTTACTTGGATGGAGAGTTGTCTCATTGGCACTCATACCATATCTTCTTATATCTAAGTCTGGTATCTTTGATGAGTTTATACATTGCACTAGGAATTTAGAAATAAAGCACTTTAATCTATTAATTTAGAACTATCGCAGAGTAACTGAACCAAAAAACTAAAAAAAAATAATTACATTGTCAAAAACAACAAGAAAATATCTAACAGTAGATACATCGGTTTTTTATTGTTTTTGTTTTCTGTTTTAGATTACATCAGCAACGTTTGAGTGAACATGACAGATATTGTGATAACGGCATGTTCTGAACTGAAATGTGTAAACACAAATTTCTAATTTAATGTCTGATGTAAGTAAGTGTTAACAATATTTATTAAACACTGTCGTCATACATCAATCTCGAAGTAAACTTTTAGGATTTGATGATCAGCCCACAACAGCATTACTTATGCAAGAACACATTTGGAAACGAAGAACAATCATTGATTTGGCTATTATGTTAGGGTTCGGTTCGTCATACATATATTTTCTTCAGTATTTTTCTGGGTTTTTTAAATGATTACTCTACGCGATCCTGCTGGAGGTCAATCTAGGAAAGTGCTTCAAAAGCATACAATTTTTAAACTGATATTGTCTTTTTTTTTAGTTTATACATTACACATGCCATTTTAAAAATAGAACCCCTTAACATATTGGGTTTTTCCCCATAGTGAGTGTCGGGTGTTGAAATTGTATTGTTAATGTTAAAAATTTTTACAACTTTTCTACGTTCTCATATATTAAAATTTTACAGAAACTAAGGTTCCAACTTCCTAAGGCAAATTTGACATTATATAAACTTAATTATTTCATGTTTTTCATGTCGAGGCCTTTTACGGCCTACTTTTCAATATGGTTTTCATTGTTGAAGGCCGTACAGTTGCCTATAGTTGCCTACATCCACTTCATTTGAATTTCGGTGGATAGTTGTCTCATTAGCAATCATACCACACACCTTTATTTTCATATAAACTATATTCTTTAGTAATTTTAATTTTTCATAAATTAGCTCTTATTTCCGTATTTATGAATCCCTGGCTTTCTTATGTAAAGTGTAAAAATCAAACATTTGATTACAGGAATTGAACAAAAATTTTGTTATGAGCAATATTTAAATATTGAAAATAAGGGGTTTTGGGTATGTCAATGATACTGCAGCCCACCCACCAAAATATTAAAAAAACACGAAAGAGAACGTATGGTCTTATACAATACATGGGTGTGTACAATAATTGCCTACGATAGTTCAATTTATGACTGGAGTTAATTAGTTGTCCATATTGGTAAAATCTTGATATTGTTTAAGTACGTGTCTATCTAGAAGTAAAATGGGATACTTTGACACTTTTTTTCTTATAATTACTTAACAAGTTATATTATATTTGTTGTTAATAAATTGCTTACTTACTCCTCTATTTTTCATTATTAGTAAGAATATTTCATTAATAATGTATCATGTTTTACTATGGACATTAACATGGCGTATAACCAGGTAGTTTAGTTTTATGTTTTCCTTGGCTAGTTTTATGTTGCGTTCACCCCTAGGCGCAAGAATCTAAATCCACTTTTCTTGATGTATCTTCATCAGAAACTCTTAAAGCCGAATATTTTAAAGCCAAGGCTGTATAAGAAATGAATCAGTTGAAGAGCAAAATGACCAAAAAAAGACGCAAAAAAAAAACCAACATTTTCATCTAAGTTCAACTCTTTTATCAATTATGTACCATGTTTACTATGCACACTAACATTGCTTTTTCAGCTGATTACATGTTAAAGCTAAGTTTCAAACAAACAAGCATGACAATCGGTTTGCGATTATATTTATAAAACAAATTTACTAATTTCAAGCATTTCATTACAAGTTTTTCTTCGTGTTCGTGTTACCTACAATAAGAAGATACACCAATTAAAATGTTAGTAAAAAATTCCAGTATATCGATATTACTAATCTAAACTAAAAAAGGCATCAATGCTTTAATGAAGGTCCACTTATGTGTGTGATACAACAAATCTATCTGATTGTGTACTATATGTCAAAATTTAGACGTTATAATATATAGTGTTAATTCTGTAGCGAATTTAATTAAACAGCACATAGATCACGCAATGCCCACATAATAATAATCTAATAGATTCAAGACAGAAAACACTTGATTCTCTCCTTCATAATGAACAGAAAAATACATTGCTCAGAGTTTCTCTAATTGCATGTGTAGCGGACTATGCACGTACTATCAATAATACACAGTTTCAAGGAACGCCATGTAGACTTCTACATGAGGTTTCATAAAGAAAAAATCCTGAAGTGGAGAACTCACATACACTACTTTTGTTTTGCCAAATAAAGAAAAAAACAACGGTTTTTGTACAACAATTGTATTCTTCGAACGTCGTAGTATTCAAGCGTATGCATGCCCAGCAAAATGTCTTGATCAAAGTATATATGATGACGATGTACGTACACCGCCAATACGCAGAGCAAATAATAAATGTCATAGAACATATATATAGAAGAAATACAAACTTACATTTGAAATACTTAATAATATCCTCCTTTACCAATTGGTCTACTGACAACATTGCTGCCTCCTCCAATGACACCAACAGAACCTCTGACAACACCACCAATTGGACCTCCGATACCACCAATGGAACCAAGAAGTCCACTACCACCTCCTAAAATACCACTTACACCACTGACAATACCTCCACCACCAATAAGACCAGATCCACCAAGTGAAAGACCGTAATTTTGGTTGGTTACCCACCATGGCAATAAGGAACAACAAGTATTCAATCTACCAGGAAGAAGAGGTGCCAAGTTACAGTTCTTGTTGAGTTTTATTTGTCCTGGAGCACATTTCAAACTACATGTGCACCATGGTCGACCTCCACCAACAAGTCCTGTAAATAAATCAATTTCAAGATTTGTTGTCATGTATATTAAATCGTATACTTGGTTGATGGAATATACACTTGATAACTTGTGTTTGACCGAAGCAATTTTCGGAATTTACCTATGTGTAAATACAATGGAATGTTTAGAGTTCTATGACGACAACGAACTTTAACAGATATCCAAATGTATCTGTGGTCAATTTTGACTGATTGAGTCTAAACCGTAGATTCTACACATTTTTTTTATGTTATCAACGAGGTATGTTACGTTAAGCTGATTATATCATCGGGAACTTACAGTCCTCCATGTTCTGACCCTAACTGGTAAATTAAATCAGCACTTGACGAATGTCATGAGTCTATTGCATGTTATGTGTATTTATATTCAGCTGGAACGTTTATTTTCGTATAAGGCACATATTCATTATAAATTAGGTACAGTGTTGTAAGAAAGAGACATATCATTTAAGAACACAGATAGATGAATATATGACAGATAAGTCTTGCAAATATTTGAATTAAAATGTGTGATGTTATATTATGTTTATTATATCGTATACTTGTTTAATGAAATAACAATCGATGAAATCGTGTTTATCTTAAAGCGATTTTTGGAATTCTTATCTATCGCGAATTTATTGATTAATCTAAATCAGAAACGCTCATTTGTAAGCATTTGAAATCTAGAGATGCGTATATACAATACAATGCTAGGAGTTCTAACAGGGATTTAAACAGACAGACAAAAGAGTAGGTTCGACCAAATTAGCTCTTGTTTTTAGCACTACTTTCGAATTAGATTTTCCTGACCAGATTAACAACCAATATAGTTAATACAATAACAAAATTGTGACATCAAAAATAGCACTCAATTTGATTTTCCACGAAAATTAAATAAACACAGGAACATTTACATATATCGACAGCAAATATCTTTTCGAGTAATGTTTCCTAGAACATTTCAAATTGCAAAGCCTGCGCCCCAGATGCTCTATGTTTCCTATGCCTAAATGTGATTAAAATTTGAACAATTTTGTCAAATTGCGCAAATATCTTTATTCGTTGGCCTTTATTGGGATGTACACATCAACGCTGTCGAATAACATTTTCTTTCATGCCTTTTCGTCATTTTGAAACTTTTTTTTCTCCTGAAACATTAAACTTAATAATGGGGCCAAATATGACCTTCATCAAATGTATTCCTTTAACTTTGGTCGATGGAGTATGAACCACAGATTTTTTAAAAATCCTTAATTTATGAAAGGGGAACTTAGGAAAGACCTGATGATGCCAACAGGGACTAATAATCGATCAGGTTTAATGCCTTGCTGGTAATTTAGATAAGTATTTGGCAAATTGCGTGCGACCAGTGCGTTTTTTTTTTTTGTAATGTTGCGTTCATCGGGACGTCTACCTGCCTATAATGGACATATTCGGTAGAAATGTAGCGATTTTTTAACACAAAGTTATACGAAATTTGCAAATTATTCATAATATAAATGGTCAATTTAAAATTACCTGTATTTAAACCTCCGATCACTCCACTTATTCCACCTAATCCACCTACTCCAGCTAATCCACCTAATCCACCATTGTTTAACAGAAGTCCACTACCACTGACAATTCCTCCAGCCCCACCAATAACTCCACCGCCTCCAATGAGTGCTCCACCTGTGACAACTCCACTACTACCAAGTCCTCCTAACAATGAACCTACTTTGCCATACGCCGAAACGGATCCGACAAGTGAAACTAAAAGTAAAGTCAACATTATCGTGGTTTTACTTGATCAGTAGAATATGTGAAGTTCTATTCGGATATGTTTGTCCTTTTATACTACTCTTATCGTAAGGCACGTAATACATTGCTTACAAAAACTAGTGGTTTGATATATTATGAAAAAGGAGAGTTTTTAAATTGTGGTTAAAAAATGTTCAGTGCAGACATATGTTTATAAAATAGGGCATTTGTTTGTGGACAAAATCCGATACAGAGCATGCAACTATCACGAACGTTAGAGATGACTATATTAGGTCAAAGAATAACAAAATGTTTTGCAGATGTAAGCCATAACCTGCTAATTTTCACTATTGCATCAGATTATATGTTTTGATAAAAAGAGGCACTTTATTATTTTCATAAGTATATTAACTTGAAAGAATAGATTGATACAAAATACTCTATCTTTTAGACTTTTGTATTGCATCTTCATAAGAAGAATAAAACAATTGAAGTGCAAAAAATACATCGTCTTGACTAAATAGGCAATATTATACAAACACTTAGTGTTTCTTTATTTACTGGATACGTGAATTACTAAGCATTTACTTTTATAATACCGAGTCTGCCAATTTATCAATTCATCAATTATAAAAAAAAATAAAGGTCCTTGAAACTGATGTTATACTAACACGACTAATGCATGATAATCGTCTGGTTCGATTACAATGTGTACTTTATGAAAACAAAATTGGCATTCCGAAAGTAATCAATGGCACTTGGTCATGCATCATTTGGTATTGATCTGACCTCCGGAATAACGTTATTCGTAAACAAAAATTACAGCGCATTTCAATTTTACAGACTTTGACATATAAGTACGTCAGTCAATATTCTACTCTGTACGTCGCATTTCCTTAATGATTGGATTACTTCAACCAGTCCTTAACTATTACGACTTGGGAAATTGATATAATTGGAAATGGATCAGCCGCCCTGACAGTTTTTATTATATAGATGTTCAGTCTTCAGATAGTTTAAAAATCGCAATTTGAAAACCTACTTGTTTTACTGAAAAAGAAAATTTTTTTCAACACCGCTGTTTTTGTCAAACACATCGTATATCATCTGGTGATTATAATTCTGGTATCTTTGGTGAGTTTACATATTGGACTAGAAAATTGATAAAAATAGCAATTTAACATATCATCTTAAAGCTATCGTAGAGTAACTGAAGCAATCAACTCAAGAAAAAAAATTAAACTGTAAAAATAGCAAGAAAATATTTAAATTGATAAATCGGTTTTTGCTATTTCTGTATTCTGTTTTGGATTACATCAGCGAGGTGTGCGTGACCATGAAAGATATTCGTGATAACAGCATGTTCTGTACTGAAATGTGTAAAAAAAATGTACCAGTAAATGTTTTAAGTAAGTAAGTGTTAACCATATTTATTAAACATTGTCATCATTCATCAATCTCGATAATTTATTTTTACTGTGACCAGGTGGAATAAGGCATAGATGAATTGAATGCAGAACGTTCACATACTTTATTATATACTATAAAGAAGGCAACGACAGATCTGAAATATACAGATAATGACAAATAAATATAACTTTACAAATAAATGCATATGAATATATCATTTTGTAGCAAATAATGTATATTATGTTTAATTACACTATTGCAAATAATTAATAATGCAAAACTAGTTAAATGACAACTCTGAATGTAAACAATTTGTTAATTAATGCTAATGAAAACTGTTCACTAAAGTAAGTTGACCATACGTCTCAATAAAATACTATACAACACTGAAAATTTATTACAGGTAAAAAAGAAAATATAAAGTTTGAAATACAATTAGCAAAGTAAATGAAACTAAATAAAATATTTAAGACAAAAACTTTTAACCATAGATTAATTTGTAAAACCCTTAAACTATAAATACCTTATTATGCTGGCTACGGCTCATAGTGTTGTTTCTGGTGTTTCTTATTCTGCATTGACAATATAGTTAAAAATTACAGTATATATATAGTCAAAAGGTGAACTGTCAAACTAGCCAGAACCAGATAAAACAACTATTAAGAAAAGTAATTTGTCTAATAGCCAGTGGTGAGTAAATACCAAAGAGCCTACATAGAGTATTTGGATTCATTGAACCATATAATACAAATATATGTTCAATATAGTAAGATATTTATAATATAGAGTAAATAGATATAAACGAAGTACAAAGTTGGGAATAATATCAAATAGATAATTTGTATATAAATGAACTTGTCCACATTACGAATTGACGATAAGCCCACGACAGCACTAGCTTATGAAAGATAGCATTTAAAAACGAAGAACAATCTTTTATTTTCAACAACTTTGAGGTCTTAGACAAATGTTTCATCATCTTATGCTAAGGAATACCTTGTATCTCAGAATGAAACAACATCAGGCAACGTTTACCTAAGATTGATTTGACTGTTATTTTAGGGCCCTTTTCGTCAGATATCTATTTTCCACCGTACTTTTACATCCTTGTTTTTCAAACTTTTCCCGTAAGCTTTCCTGATGAAGGTCAATCAAAGAAAGTGCTTCACACGCATACAATTTCAAGCTGATATTTTTAATGATTTCATACATTACACTTAAAATTTTCAACATAGAACCCTTTATCCTATCATTCTCTAAGTAGTGGTTGTGTTTTAGATTTAAATGGGTCTTTGCCATTGTGAGAGTAAGGTGTTGATTATTTTATTGTTAATGTTAAAATTTTTAAAAACTGTATTACGTTCTCATATAAGGAAATTTGAAAGAAACTAACGTTCAACTTCAGCAGGCAAATTTGACATAAGATAGATTTAACGATATTGTTTGTTGATTTTATTTGATCAATTAACTCTTATATCCGTATTTATGCATCACAGTCTTCCGTATGTTAAGATTGAGCATTTCTGATGAAGGTAAATCCACAAAATCGTTTCGGACACACTTAATGTATAAGCTGTTGATTTATTTTACTAGTACTGATTAGATACTTCTTCTGGTAGAATGTAACCCTCCGGATAATAATCAGATGTGTAGTCAATGCTTTGGTAATGAAATTATTTATAAAATGTCCCTATCATAAATTTCCCGTTTTCATCATGCTTATATTGAGAAGGTTGAAAGAAAAAACTGTTCCGACTTCCTCAGGCAAAATTGAGCTGCAATGGATTTGGTTGTTCTGTAATGGTCTTTTTTCAGCATATAGCTTAAACAATAGGCGTAATAACGTACCACTGGCTTTGAAACGTTAAGACCAATTCTCTGTAACTACCAACCATTTCATATAGGGAGGTCGTCACGCATAGTTATCGATTTTCCTGAAACTTAGCTTTAACATGTAATCAGGTAATGTTTGCCTATTCTCTTGAAAACTATAATAGATAGAAACATTAAATATAAAAAATCAGCAACACAAGATATACAAAAAAATAAACTTGGTTGAAATCGTCAGCTGATTCCTTTTAAGAGTTATAGCCTTTTAATGACGATTTCAATATTTTTTTTTGCGTTTTTCTTGAATTACAAAAATTATCAGCAAGACAAGCTAAAGCATAAGTCAACATGGTTTGAATTAGTCTGACGACCCCTTAGTATAGTTATTGCCCTATAATGGCGAGTTTTGGGTAACAGTCGTCATGTAGTGTGAACATATCTTAATAAAGAATTTGCTATATGTAGCTACAAGATAAAATAAATAAGAAATATATAAGTAATTTAATAATTGGGATAAGGACAAAACCGCAGTGGTTATTTAAATCTGTCCCCCTTAGTACCCGTTTAAGGGCAAAACGCCTATATGGAATCAAAAGACAGTTTCGGCCATGTTGCTTAATTAGTCTTGTTTGGTAATTTTTGCTACTTAATTTTCGATCTATCCATAGTAGTTTTCAATACAAATAACTTAGATTTGCTATATTTCTTTCTATCCATTTATTGAAGTTTCAAGATTAGGACCAGAAAAGTAAAACATGAGGCTCCGCAGAAGCTGTATCATGATTCAACTGTTTGTTTTGCGTAAAAAAAGATACAATAAAATTAGAATACCATTTCTAGCAAAAACGCAAAATCAAATTATTATTCCGCTGTGTTCCTTATTTTGTATTATAGTGTATTTGTGTCTCTTCAAATGTTCTTTATCTATATATGGTAAGAATGATATGTTTTGGTGGCAATTTGCACAATAATTTCAAAGGACAAGACTTTCGCAAAAGTTTACAGACAACAACGACGTACGATAAGAGATGGGAAAACCTCAAGTTGCCCTGTAGGCTAGGCCTTCAAAAATTATAAAAAAAGGTTAAACAATCGTTTTTAAAAGTCATTTTAACTTTTTTGTAACTTTTTATCTAAAATCAAAAATTGAAATAAAATAACTACGAAATTTGCTCAAACTGACTCTAAAGGTTGTCCGGTTGTTCTGAAAATGTTACGATAGATCAACACCTACTGTCCATTACATTCCTGTCCTCCTCTAACTGTTTTAAATTTTGTAAATTAAGCCATAAACTATCGTTGAAATTGCAGTGTTTTATTCTATTTATACCAGCTATAATTGTTATCAGGTATGAACAGAGTAAGGGGTGTTTTCAGAATAAATGCTACGCATTATCACTTATATTTGTTAATGCAGTTTCAAATGTAGACTGGCAATGTACAAAATGAGTCCAATGACGAACGCCCAGTGTTTGTGTAACATACAAATGCTCTTTTAAAGAGCCACACGGGGACAGATCTTTCATGTGATCATTAATAACATTTGTTAGAATGATTTGTTTAGTAATTGAGACTAATAACGGAAAGAGAACACGAGTGATCACCTATTGACCGCGGTCAATAAGTTTGAATCATCAATGACACATTAACTGCGATCTGTAAGGTTAAATCTTAAATGACACATTGTCTGTGGTCTGTTAGTTTGAAACATCAATGACACATTGACTGCGGTCGGTACGTTTGAATCATCAATGACACATTGACTGCGGTCGGTACGTTTGAATCATCAATGACACATGACTGCGGTCTGTACGTTTGAATCATCAATGACACATTGGACATGTTAAATCAGTATTTGTGTACTAAAATAAGGCAGCAGGAACACACAATTGCCATCTTATGGAGTTTGTTTGGTGATCTTTTTTTTAATTAGGGTTTGACAAGTTTACCCAGATCGTATATAAGTTTCGTGGGACGGTAAACAACATCACTGTAAAATGTAGGATGTGCTGAAATAAGTTTTTTACAAGAACAGCCAAACTTGCAAACCAAATCTTTGTATCGATGGAAGAATTTTGTAGTTTTTACATAATATGCGATAACGAAATCCCTGACTTAATAATTGAACAGTATTACATAGGATACGCGCTCATTGAAATCCAAAAAGTCACTACAGACATGGGCATAACGAACAAGTTGGGATATATAAATACCGTAAGATGGTGCCACATCACCGTCCAAAAAAAGGAAAATTAAGTATAGGGAAAGAAAAATCATCACTTTTGTCGTAAATTTCTTTTTCTAGAGTTTCTAGTGTAAAACTGAAATATCTTAATCTAGGAAAGGACACTTACCGCTGTTTATATTTGATTTTTTTAAAGGAAGTTCTGTGGGTAAATTTTGGCAGAATATTTAGAGAATTCTTGATTATCGAACAAACAAAATATCATCACAATTGCGGTAAGTGTTGTTGAACTTATCAATTAAACGGAATTAAGACGGGTCTTTACTGAGTTTGGTCATAAATTGTGATTCATTACAGTACAGGAACAAGAATGCTATTAAAAGGGCATAATTGGTGCCCATATAAATACCTACAATCTGTCGATAGATTAAATGCAGAAACGTGCATACATGTTTTCAATGAGAAATTGTATGGCTATAATCATCTCATTACATCTCTAGTAAGTATATCTAGCATATTTACCTTTCTCGTTTGAGAACAAGGCTTTATATGAGCAGATAAATTTGCAATTAGACTTATCGAACGACCATTTATTAAATAGGAAAACGTTGGTTTGATAAGATTGTGCGGAAGTGTAGTGTAAAGAGTAGACAATTCAGTGATTGTGCTACTGTGTTTGGAGAGGTGTTTCATGATCTGCATCTTTAGATACAATTAAATGACCAGCCTCATTTGTACAAATGCTAAAATGATGCACGTGAATTATTTTTAGTCTGTTGTAATTATATTTAATATATTACTGTCTGGTTGTGAGACCAAATGATACGGACAATAATATGACGGTTGAAAACGAAAGTCGAAGAATGAAGATATTTTTATTGTATGTCAAACTGAAACAAAATATTTAATTAATTTATTCAATTGATGTTTTTGACAAGTATTCACATTATACCAGACCATGTATGATTCATTAAATGAAGGTCAATTCAATATTGAAAAGGCTATTTTGGCCGAATCATCAAGGTAGTTCCAATTTATTAGTACAATAGTGAGCACTGATGTCATAAGTGTAAGTTCTGCTCGATCTGAATAGTCAATAATCGATACACATGCTTATTTGACGATCATTTACAAGTCGGTAATTAAAACAATGATTAAAGGATCTAGATAACTCGAGCTGTACTAAATCACTTTTTTTGTCTAACATTAGCGCATCGTTATTAGGTTCAATCACAACTAAAACCGGGTTAACCGTGAAATGTATGCAATGTATATTGCATTCGTTCTTTCTCGTAACTCTGTCAAAGCGTGTTTCGGGTAAGAAACATACACCTGTTAATGCAGTCCTTATAGTAAACATGGAAAGAGTGTAGCATGTTCCATGTAAGAAACATACACCTGTTAATGCAGTTCTTATAGTAAACATGTTGAGAGTGTAGCATGTTCCATATAAGAAACACACACCTGTTAATGCAGTCCTTATAGTAAACATGCAGAGAGTGTAGCATATTCCATGTAAGAAACATACACCTGTTAATGCAGTCCTTATCGTAAACATGCAGGGAGTGTAGCATGTTCCATATAAGAAACATACACCTGTTAATGCAGTCCTTATAGTAAACATGCAGAGAGTGTAGCATGTTCCATGTTAGAAACATACACCTGTTACTGTAGTCCTTATAGTAAACATGCAGAGAGTGTAGCATGTTCCATGTAAGAAACATACACCTGTTAATGCAGTCCTTATAGTAAACATGCAGAGAGTGTAGCATATTCCATGTAAGAAACACACACCTGTAATGCAGTCCTTATAGTAAACATGCAGAGTGTAGCATGTTCCATATAAGAAATATACACCTGTTAAGGCAGTCCTTATAGTTAAGATGCAGAGAGTGTAGCATGTTCCATGTAAGAAACACACACCTGTTAATGCAGCCCTTATAGTAATATGCAGAGAGTGTAGCATGTTCCATGTAAGAAATACACACCTGTTAATGCAGTCCTTATTGTAAACATGCAGAGAGTGTAGCATGTTCCATGTAAGAAACACACACCTGTTAATGCAGTCCTTATAGTAAACATGCGGAGAGTGTACAATGTTCCATGTAAGAAACATACACCTGTTAATGCAGTCCTTATAGTAAACATGCAGAGAGTGTAGCATGTTCCATGTAAGAAACACACACCTGTTAATGCAGTCCTTATAGTAATATGCAGAGAGTGTAGCATGTTCCATGTAAGAAACACACACCTGTTAATGCAGTCCTTATTGTAAACATGCAGAGTGTAGCATGTTCCATGTAAGAAACACACACCTGTTAATGCAGTCCTTATAGTAAACATGCAGAGAGTGTAGCATGTTCCATGTAAGAAACACACACCTGTTAATGCAGTCCTTATAGTAATATGCAGAGAGTGTAGCATGTTCCATGTAAGAAACACACACCTGTCAATGCAGTCCTTATTGTAAACATGCAGAGAGTGTAGCATGTTCCATGTAAGAAACACACACCTGTTAATGCAGTCCTTATAGTAAACATGCTGAGAGTGTAGCATGTTCCATGTAAGAAACACACACCTGTTAATGCAGTCCTCATTGTAAACATGCAGGGAGTGTAGCATGTTCCATATAAGAAACACACACCTGTTAATGCAGCCCTTATTGTAAACATGCAGAGAGTGTAGCATGTTCCATGTAAAAAACACATACCTGTTAATGAAGTCATTATAGTAAACATGCCGATAGTGTAGTATGTTGAAATATTTACACAACATACGACGGAGCAGACGGTATTGATTAATTGATCAGACTCATTTGAATGGTGATAAAACGTTGCACGTTCATTGTTGGTATTGTCTTATGGTAATCTGTACTATATCGTATATTTAATGCTTTTAAGACTAACTTTCACGAAGTCAGATTAACCTGAAAACTGGTATGCCAGTTGAAACCAAAAATAGAGATATACATACTGCTAAAAGGGAATATACATTTATTCGTTTTATATATTGACTCTTTTCGGATACTCATAAATCAATCAATCAATCAGTTTTTTAATGTTATTCCTCGAATTAATTTGTGTTATTCTTATTTGGATCATAAAAATACCATAACAAAACAGATGACAGAAGGACATAACGAGATAATAGTGATAATGGACATAATAGTTTGTAAAAATTCAAAACAGTGCGCCGACAAAAAAACAAAACAAAAGTGTTTATTTTTTTATTAAGTAAACAGTTTTTTCGGAACTTATTTTTTCTGTTCTTCTCCAAAACTTTGTATATGATTTGTGTATCTATTATTTCCTTACCGGTTTTGATTTTGATTACCAATTAGTATATCTAATAAGCTATGGACCATGTTTTAATATGCACACTAACATGGCTTATAACGACGTAGTTATGTACTATATTTTCCTCGGCTTGTTGTATGTTGTGATCAAACCTAGGCGGCAGAAAACAATTCCAGCAAAACACGATGTGCTTTTCATTTTACAGCACAACATATCACCCCATGTTTTGTGGTTGGGTTACGGTTACTCAGAGTACAGTTTTTTATTCAATATTATAGAATGTTGTTTGTATATTGGTCAATTTTCGCTGCTTTTTCATGACGTACAATTTCCGAATGTAGACGTCAAATGAGCAAAAAATGTTGTAAAAATAAATAAAAAAAAAACAAAAAAAAACAATTTCCAAGCATTTCACAACATGCCTTCGTTGTTTTGCCTACAATGAGAAAATACATCAATTAAAATGTTACAAAAACTGATTTTAATGAATCATGTTTAACTGCCATATTGACAGTTTAAATTCTTACCTTTTCATTTAGAAGAGTTTGTGTTGCTTGTAAAACCATGTTTTCTAATTCTTCCCCTTCACCTGGACATATTGTACTGCAAATGGAATAAGGCACTCCAATGCTTTGGAAACACACTTTTTTTCGTGTTTTCTAACAGGAAGTGCTTAAAGGTGTTGTCTTTTCCTTTATTGGAGAAACATTTTATATTTGAAGATAAGCATTAAGCTGCTCAAGTTTTCCAATGCCACAGACGGAAGCCTCCGAATCTTGGCTGAACATTGGCTGGCTTTGACTATCAGCATCAGAGAAACAATTTACCTGTAAAAGTGAAAGAAAACTTGACAATCATGTTAAATTAAAAGAAAGTCACTCGATATTTAAGTTAGGTCATCATTTACCATTATTAAATTGAGAATTATGTTGGTTTTTTGTTTCTTTTTGTGAAATATTCCAACATGCAAATGGAAAATTATTGCATTGTGGGAACGAGGCTCGAGGGCTTATATTGACCGACGGCTAATGATACATCCGATATGAAAAATAACATGTTATGACCTTTTTATCATATGCTTCAACAATGGAGAAACATAACAGTTTAATATATTGATCCTTCAAGTGGTTTTCAAGTAGAAGTTCAAAAAAGTGAAAAGTTTACGGACGACGGAATGCAATTGCAATACATCCGATATGAAATCTTTCTAGCGTATGCCTCAAAAAAAGGAGACAAACAACAGTATAATATACTTTTATATTGACTATAAAAACAAAAACAACAAAACATAACAAACACAGTTTGGAAAAGTCAACATTTGTAAAGTAACTGCTTAATCATGCCGGAAACTTGGCAAAATGCATTTATTGTATCTTTTTGTTTGTCCATTTTACATTATATATTTTCCTGTTTCCTAGAATTTGTTTTGTATCCTACTTTGTTATGTTTTTTTCACTGCAAACGTACCATTGAGGTTTATTTTCTAGAATTTGCCGAGTAACGTCGGAATGCCATGCGATAACGTTTCGGAAAGGCATGTGATAATAGCTGGAAGCAGTTTATAAATTTTCCGTATCAGCCCGCTAAGCATCATTTAGAAAAATATAGAACTCACGTAAGTTTAATGCTATTATCATACTGTAAAAAAAATATGTTATTTACTCTAAGTATATAATAAAATTGTGTTCGTCTAAAAGTGATTTTTGGAATTTTTATTGCGAATTTATGGATAAATCAGCAACGCTTATTAGTAAGAATTTGAAATCCTGAGATGCATATATACAATAAAAAGTTATAAGTTCTATGACCAAAAGGGTTTAAACAGATCGTCAAAGGAGTAGCTTCAATCAATCCCTACATTATAATGCCCATATTTTTCGCAATACTTTCGAATTAGATTTTATTATCCAGTATAATAGCTAATACAATAACTAGATAGAAAATATGTTAACACTTCATGTACTTGCGTTTTTCCATGACGTGACAAATAGCACTCAATTTGATTTTCAACGAAAATGAAATGAATACAGAAAAAATAACATTGATTTCATGGACGGGAAATATAGAGCGCATGCGGCGACAAAAACGATCTTTACCAATAATGTTTGATATAACATTTTAAACATCTGACTATAATAGTTAGTGTGGCGAATCCTGCGCTCTATGTTCCTGAACCTAAATGTGATTGAAATTCGAAAAATGTTGTCAAATTGCTCAAAAATCTTAATTTGTTGGCCTTTTTTGGGATGCAAGAAACAACGCTATAGAAATAAAAAATTCTAATATGCCTTTTCGTCAACTTAAAACAGTTTTTTTTTCTCCTGAAATTTTGAACATAATAATTGGGCCAACTATGACCCTTATCAAACTTATTCCTTTATCTTTGATCGATGGAGTTTGAACATTAGATTCTTAAAAGTCCTTAATTTAAGAAAAGGGAACATGGCAATGACCTGATGATGCCAACAGGGACTAAAAGTCCTTCGGGTGTTATGCCTTGCTGGTAATTGAAATAAGCAATTGATAAATTGCGTGCGACCAGTGCGTTTTTTTGTAATTTTGCGTTCATCGAAACGTCTACCATCGTATAATGCACAATTCAGTAGAAATGCATCAGTTTTGTTGTTTGCCAAATTGCATTTAAGACGAAGTGTTTTAAAAAGATACATACACGGTAAGAACACAAATCAAAACAAAAAATGAAAATTATTGTTAAATATTCTCTTCGGGTAGAATTGGGTGGGTGGGTTCTTGTTTCGTCGTAATTGATAATATAAATGGTAAATAAAAAAATAACTGTATTTAATCCTCTGATTACTCTGACTTATCCACAATTGTTTATCAGAAGTCCACTACCACTGACAATTACGCAAGCCCCACTGATTACCCCACTGCCTCCAACGAGTGCTCCACCAGTGACAACTCAACTACTACCGAGTCCTCCTAACAATGAACCTACTCTGGCATACGCCGCAACGGATCCGACAAGTGAAAATAGATGTATATTCAACATTGACATGTTTTTACTTGATGTGTAGAATATGTAAAGTAATAATCAGATATGTATGTCCTTTTATACTATTTTTATCGTCAGGCACGTAATACTTGGGTTACAAATACTAGTGGTTTGATACAATATGAAAAAGGAGAATTGTTAGATTGTGGTTAAAAATTGTTCAGTTTAGTCATATGTTAGTTAAGCAGGGTTTTTTTCTGTGGATAAAAGCCTATACAGAGCCTTAATTATCACAAACGTTACAGATGACTAAATTAGATTAACGAATTTCAAAATAGTTTGCTGATGTAAGCCAATTTGAAAAGAGACTATTAAAAATCTGCCAATTTTCACTATTGCATCAGATAATATGTTTTCAAAGAAAGAAGCTTTTTTTTTTAATTTCATAAATTTATAACTTTGAACAAACAAATTGATACAAAAATACCATATTTTTTTGATTTTTGTATTAAATCTTAATTAGAAGACTGAAGAAATTGAAGCGTAGAAAATACATCGTCTTGACTTAAATGTAATATGGGTGTTCCTTTACCTTTCTGGATATATGAATTACTAAGCAATCAACTGAAAAATGTCTCCCAAATTTACTAATTAATTGAATTATAAAAAGTGTTAAAGATCCTTGAAAGTGGTGTTATACTAACACGACTCACGCATGATACTCGTCTGACTCAATTACAGCGCGTGCTTTTCAATTTTATGAACAAAACTTCAGCATTATAAAAGTAATGAATGGCACTTGGTCATCCATGATTTCATAATAGGGTCTTTAGAAATACTGTGAAAATGTCTACTCAAGCAGTGGTATTAACAATTTGTGGATTCCAAAAATCCTTAAAGATTTTCTGGATAATTTTAAACCTTGATCTGAAATTATTTCTATCAAAACTTGTGAGTGTTTTTCAACCTTGTATACCACTAGTCCCCATCTGAAATTGAAAAATCGTTTAAAAGAAATAATCCACACTGCTGTTTAATATACAGATAGTAGGAAACACTATCCATTTATTGTTTTTGGATATCATACGGTATATTTTGTTAATAGTTAACACAATAATCAGTATGCTGACGTTTCTTATTGACAAAATATTTGTTGAATTTGCAGGTAGACTTTGTCAATAAATTGTCGTTATTCCTATGGAAACGAACTGTGCGACTCTCCTTGTCGACCTCTTCTTATTTTTATATGAGTCGACGTACCTTCAGGCACTTTTCAAAAATAATAAAATCAAAGAAGACTGATCATTTAATTTCACATTCAGATATATTGATGATGTTTTTCTATTAACAATCCAAACTTTTCTGATTTGTTCCATTTATATATCCCTCAGAGCTAGCAATTAAAGAAACAACAGACACGGCTTTCCTCCGCCACATTTTAAGACTGATACCTCGAAAATGAGATAAGCGGTCATCTCAGTACCAGAATCTGTAACAAACGAGACGATTTTAATTTTGAAATTATAAATTTTCCCCACCTTAATAGCCATATACAAATTTTATGCATGGTCCAACTCATTCGGTATTCAAGAGCTTGAAGCGAATACTTAGACGTTATAAAACGTCACCAGTGTCTGAGCAGAAAGCTGATGAACAAGGGTTATGTCCGATAACGTCTCGTCCTTTTTCTAATAAAGTTCATCAGAAGATACCAAGACCTTGTTGATAAATATTCAAAAAACAATACATGATGGTCTTGAAGTCTAAATTATAGGTACTGACGTTGTTTATTGCCTTATTTAAGTGTTATAATGTTATTTTTGTTTGTCTTTGCATATTTTTAACCTTTAATGGCTAGTCCATTTTTGATAATATACTTTAAGCGTGGTTCGGTATTTATATATCCCGCCATTGCATTATTGTGCTATGGTCATTTTTTGTATTCATTTTTGCGTATGCACTTTGTCTATAGAATGTCTATTCCCATTTCGTCTTTCTTTGTTGATATATTTCTTTGTTTGTATAATGATCAAGATTATAACACAATGTTGATTGCTGTACCCCAAATTTTGAATTTTGTACCTGTTGTGTCTGTTTGTTTTCCTCACACATTGTTGTCAATATAAAGGACTTATATGTGACTGTCAAGCAATTGAGACGTTTAGTTAGCAACACAACCAGATGTATTCCACCATTTGCTACATAAGAAAATGCCTGTTCCAAGTCAGGAATATGACAGTAGTTTTCCATTCGTTTGATGTGTTTCAGCTTTTGATTTTTCCATTTTATGAAGGACAGTTTTTTTGGGATTTTGCTTTTTGATATAGATCTAACCTCCAAAAATAACGCTATTGTTGAACAAAATGTTTAACTACAGCGCTTTTAAATTTTACTAAAAGAGACAATGATTTTTTAAGACCGCAGTTTTTGTCACACAAATCGTATTTAATCTCGTGATTATAAGCTAAGTCTGGTATCTTTGATGAGTTTATACATTGCACTAGAAATTTAGAAATAGAGCACTTTAATCTATTATCTTAGAACTTTCGCAGAGTAACTGAACCAAAAAACTAAAAAAAAAAAATGACATTGTCAAAAACAACAAGAAAATATCTAACAGTAGATACATCGGTTTTTTATTGTTTTTGTTTTCTGTTTTAGATTACATCAGCAACGTGTGAGTGAACATGACAGATATTGTGATAACGGCATGTTCTGAACTGAAATGTGTAAACACAAATTTCTAATTTAATGTCTGATGTAAGTAAGTGTTAACAATATTTATTAAACACTGTCGTCATACATAAATCTCGAAGTAAACTTTAAGGATTTGATGATCAGCCCACAACAGCATTACTTATGCAAGAACACATTTGGAAACGAAGAACAATCATTGATTTGGCTATTATGTTAGGGTTCGGTTCATCATACATTTATTTTCTTCAGTACTTTTCTGGGTTTTTTAAATGCTTGCTCTACGCGTTCCTGCTGGAGGTCAATATAGGAAAGTGCTTCAAAAGCATATAATTTTTAAACTGATATTGTCTTTTTTTTTAGTTTATACATTACACATGACATTTTTAAAATAGAACCCCTTAACATATTGGGTTTTTCCCCATAGTGAGTGTCGGGTGTTGAAATTGTATTGTTTATGTTAAAAAATTTTCTAAGTTTTCATATATGAAAATTTTAAAGAAACTAAGGTTCCAACTTCCTAAGGCAAATTTGACATAAGATACACTTAATTATTTCATGTTTTTCATGTCGAGGCCTTTTACGGCCTACTTTTCAATATGGTTTTCATTGTTGAAGGCCGTACGGTTGCCTATAATTGCCTACATCCACTTCATTTGAATTTCGGTGGATAGTTGTCTCATTAACAATTATACCACACACCTTTATTTTCATATAAACTATATTCTTTAGTAATTTTAATTTTTTATCAATTAGCTCTTATTTCCGTATTTATGAATCCCTGGCTTTCTTATGTTAAGTGTAAAAATCAAACATTTGATTACGGGAATGGAACAAACATGTTGTTATGAGCAACATTTAAATATAGAAAATAAGGGGTTTTTAATACTGCAGCCCACCCACCAAAATATTAAAAAAACACGAAGGAGAACGTATGGTCTTATACAATACATGGGTGTGTACAATAATTGCCTACGATAGTTCAATTTATGACTGGAGT
This sequence comes from Mytilus californianus, assembly GCF_021869535.1. Taxonomy (NCBI): domain Eukaryota; kingdom Metazoa; phylum Mollusca; class Bivalvia; order Mytilida; family Mytilidae; genus Mytilus; species Mytilus californianus. The sequence goes on along the minus strand of NW_026262669.1, from coordinate 2,752,013 downwards.
TAATTAGTTGTCCACATTAGTTAAATCTTGATATTATTTAAGTACGTCTCTATCTAGAAGTAAAATGGGATACTTTGACACTTTTTTTCTTATAATTACTTAACAAGTTATATTATATTTGTTGTTAATGAATTGCTTACTTACCCCTCTAATTTTCATTATTAGTAAGAATATTTCATTAATAATGTATCATGTTTTACTATTGACATTAACATGGTTATAACCAGGTAGTTTAGTTTTATATTTTCCTTGGCTAGTTTTATGTTGCGTTCACCCCTAAGCGCAAGAATCTAAATTCTAGCAGAGCAGGATGTGCTTTCCTTTTTTTCAGCACAACAAATCAACTCAAGTGTGTTTGTTCGACTTTGGTAACTAAATGTAAAATGATGTTTGTCTTTTCGTCGTTTTCAGTTTCTGTTTACCCATGACGTACAACATCTTCAAAATGTAGAGGTCAAATTAACCAAATGATGATTACACAACCAAAAACAAAATGTGATTGTAAACAAAAAACAAACATGGAAATCTGTTTGTTATAGTATGATGGTAAATTAACTTGAAGTAAAAATGAAATAAACCAAAGTGTCTGTGTTTTAAAAAAAGATGTTATTTGCAAAAAGAAAAAAAAAATGAAAACACCACGTTATCAATTCCAATTTTCTTGATGAACCTTCATCAGAAACTCTCAAAGCCGAATATTTTAAAGCCAAGGCTGTGTAAGAACTGAATCAGTTGAAGAGCAAAATGAACAAAAAGGACGCAAAAAAAACATTTTCATCTAAGTTCAACTAACATGTTCACTATGCACACTAACATTGCTTATAACAAAGTTGTTTAGATATATGTTTTCCTCAGCTAAACAATGTTGTGTTCACACCTAAACACAAAAAACTAAATTCAAGTAGAGCAGGGTGCGGTTTCCTTTTAGCAGCACAACATTTAGGTTTGGGTAACTTAATGTAGAATGCTGGTAAAAATAACAGAATATAAACTACACAGCCAACAATCAAATGTGATTGTAAAAAAACACAAACAAGCATGACATTCGGTTTGTGATTATATTTATTAAACACATTTACTAACTTCTAGCATTTCATTTCAAGTTTTTCTTCGTGTTTGTGTTACCTACAATAAGAAGATACACCAATTAAAATGTTAGTACAAAATTCCAGCATATCGATATTACTAATCTAAACAAAAAAGGCATCAATGCTTTAGTGAAGGTCCACTTATGTGTGTGATACAACAAATCTATCGGACTGTGAACTATATGTCAAAATTTAGACATTATAATATATATTGTTAATTCTGCAGCGAATTCAATTAAACAGCACATAGATCAGGCAATGCCCACATAATAATCATCTAATAGATTCAAGGCAGAAAACACTCTCCTTCATAATGAACAGAAAAATACATTGCTCAGAGTTTCTCTAATTGCATGTGTAGCGGACTATGCACGTACTATCGATAATACACAGTTTCAAGGAACGCCATGTAGACTTCTACATGAGGTTTCATAAAGAAAAAATCCTGAAGTGGAAAGCTCACATACACTACTTTTTTTTGCCAAAGAAAGAAACAAAAAAACAACGGTTTTTGTACAACAACTGTATTCTTCGAACGTCGTAGTATTCAAGCGTATGCATGCCTAGCAAAATGTCTTGCTCAAAGTATATATGTTTGACGATGTACGTACACCGCAAATACACAGAGGAAATAATAAATGTCATAGAACATATATATACAAGAAATACAAACTTACATTTCAAATACTTAATAATATCCTCCTTTACCAATTGGTCCACTGACAACACTGCTGCCTCCTCCAATGACACCAACAGAACCTCTGACAACACCACCAATTGGACCTCCGATACCACCAATGGAACCAAGAAGTCCACTACCACCTCCTAAAATACCACTTACACCACCGACAATACCTCCACCACCAATAAGACCAGCTCCACCAAGTGAAAGACCGTAATTTTGGTTGGTTACCCACCATGGCAATAAGGAACAACAAGTATTCAATCTACCAGGAAGAAGAGGTGCCAAGTTACAGTTCTTGTTGAGTTTTATTTGTCCTGGAGCACATTTCAAACTACATGTGCACCATGGTCGACCTCCACCAACAAGTCCTGTAAATAAATCAATTTCAAGATTTGTTGTCATGTATATTAAATAGTATAATTGGTTGATGGGATGTACACTTGATATATTGTGTTTGACCGAAGCAATTTTCGGAATTTACCTATGTGTAAATACAATGGAATGTTTAGAGTTCTATGACGAAAACGAACTTTAACAGATAGCCAAATGTATCTGTGGTTAATTTTGATTGATTGAGTCTGAACCGTAGATTCTACACAATTTTTTACGTTATCACCGAGGTAGATAACGTTGAGCTGAGTATATCATCGGCAACTTACAGTTCTCCATGTTCTGACCCTAACTGGTAAATTAAATCAGCACTTGACGAATGTCATGAGTCTATGGCATGTCATATGGATTTATATTCAGCTGGAACGTTTATTTTCGTATAAGGCACATATTCATTATAAATTAGGTACAGTGTTGTAAGAAAGAGACATATCATTTAAGAACACAGATAGATGAATATATGACAGATAAGTCTTGCAAATATTTGAATTAAAATGTGTGATGTTATATTATGTGTATTATATCGTATACTTGGTTAATGAAATAACAATCGATGAAATTGTGTTCATCTTAAAGCGATTTTTAGAATTCTTATCTATCGCGAATTTTTTGCTTAATCTAAATCAGAAACGCTCATTAGTAAGCATTTGAAATCTAGAGATGCGTATATACAATACAATACTAGGAGTTCTATGTGACTAACAGATATTTAAACAGACAGACACAAGAGTAGGTTCGATCAATCCCCAAATTAGCTCTTGTTTTTAGCACTACTTTCGAATTATAATTTCCTGACCAGATTAGCAACCAATATAGCTAATACAATAACAAAATTGTGACGTCAAAATAGCACTCAATTTAATTTTCAACGAAAATTAAATAAACAGAGGAACATTTACATTTATCAACATAAAATATCTTTTCGAGTAATGTTTCCTAGAACATTTCAAATTTTTAATTATAATAGTTAGTTTGGCAAAGCCTGCGCCCCAGATATGTTTCCTATGCCTAAATGTAATTAAAATTTGGACATTTTTTTCAAATTGCGCAAATATCTTCATTCCTTGGCCTTTATTGGGATGTACAAATCAACGCTGTAGAATAACATTTTCTTTCATGCCTTTTCGTCATTTTGAAACATTTTTTTCTCCTGAATAATTGAACGTAATAACGGGGCCAAATATGACCTTTATCAAATTTATTCCTTTAACTTTGGTCGATGGAGTATAAACATCAGATTTTAAAAAAAATCCTTAATTTAGGAAACAGGGACTAACAATCGATCAGGTGGTATGCCTTGCTGGAAATTTAGATAAGTACTTGGCAAATTGCGTGCGACCAGTGCGGTTTTTTTTTTGTAATGTTGCGTTCATCGGGACGTCTACCTTCCTTTAATGCACATATTCAGTAGAAATGCAGCGATTTTTTAACACAAAGTAATACAAAAATTGCAAATTATTTATAATATAAATGGTCAATTCCAAATTACCTGTATTTAAACCTCCGATCACTCCACCTAATCCACCTAATCCACCTACTCCAGCTAATCCACCTAATCCACCATTATTTAACAAAAGTCCACTACCACTGACAATTCCTCCAGCCCCACCAATAACTCCACCGCCTCCAATGAGTGATCCACCTGTGACAACTCCACTACTACCAAGTCCTCCTAACAATGGACCTACTTTGCCATACGCCGAAACGGATCCGACAAGTGAAACTAAAAGTAGAGTCAACATTATCGTGGTTTTACTTGATCAGTAGAATATGTGAAGTTCTATTCGGATATGTTTGTCCTTTTATACTACTCTTATCGTAAGGCACGTAATACATTGGTTACAAAAACTAGTGGTTTGATATATTATGAAAAAGGAGAGTTTTTAAATTGTGGTTAAAAAATGTTCAGTTCAGACATATGTTTATAAAGTAGGGCATTTGTTTGTGGACAAAATCCGATACAGAGCATGCAACTATCACGAACGTTAGAGATGACTATATTAGGTCAAAGAATAACAAAATGTTTTGCTGATGTAGGCCATAACCTGCCAATTTTCACTATTGCATCAGATTATATGTTTTGATAAAAAGAGGCACTTTATTAATTGCATAAGTATTGTAGCTTGAAAGAATAGATTGATACAAAAAAAGTATATCTTTTAGACTTTTGTATTGCATCTTCATAAGAAGAATAAAACAATTGAAGTGCAAAAAATACATCGTCTTGACTGAATAGGCAATATTATACGAACACTTAGTGTTTCTTTATTTTTCTGGATATATGAATTACTAAGCAATTACTTTTAAAATACCGAGTCTGCCAATTTACCAATTCATCAATTACAAAAGAAAAGTAAAGGTCCTTGAAACTGATGTTATACTAACACGACTAATGCATGATAATCGTCTGGTTTGATTACAATGTGTACTTTATGAACAAAAAAAATGGGATTCCGAAAGTTATCAATGGCGCTTGGTCATGCATCATTTGGTATTGATCTGACCTCCAGAATAACGTTATTTGTAAACAAAAATTACAGCGCATTTCGATTTTACAGACTTTGATATATACGTACGTCAGTCAATATTCTACTCTGTACGTTGCATTTTCTTAATGATTGGATTACTTCAACCAGTCCTAAACTATTACGACTAGGGCAATTGATATAATTGGAAATGGATCAGCCACCCTGACAGTTTTTATTATATACATGTTCAGTGTTCAGATAGTTTAAAAATCGCAATTTGACAACCTACTTGTTTTACTGAAAAAGACACTTGTTTTTCAACACGGCTGTTTTTCTCAAACAAATCGTATATCATCTGGTGATTATAATTCTGGTAACTTTTGTGAGTTTACATATTGCACTAGACAATTAATAAAAATAGCAATTTAACATATCATCTTATAGCTATCGTAGAGTAACTGAATCAAACAACTCAAGAAACATAATTAAACTGTCAAAAATAGCAAGAAAATATTTGAAAATTGATAAATCGGTTTTTGCTATTTCTGTATTCTGTTTTGGATTACATCAGCGAAGTGTGCGTGACCATGAAAGATGTTCGTGATAACAGCATGTTCTGTACTGAAATGTGTAAAAAAATGTATCAGTAAATATATTAGGTTAGTAAGTGTTAACCATATTTATTAAACATTGTCATCATACATCAATCTCGATTTTTTTTTAACGAATTGACGATAAGTCCACGACAGCACTAGCTTATGAAAGATAACATTTAAAAACGAAGAACAATCTTTTATTTTCACCAACTTTGAGGTCTTAGACAAATGTTTCATCATCTTATCCTAAGGAATACCCTGTATTTTAGAATGAAACAACATCAGGCAAAGTTTACCTAAGATTGATTTGGCTGTTATTTTAGGGCCGTTTTCGTCAGATATCTATTTTCCACCGTACTTTTACATCCTTGTTTTTCAAACTTTTGCCGTAAGCTTTCATGAGGTCAATCAAAGAAAGTGCTTCACACGCAGACATTTTCAACCTGATATTTTTAATGAGTTCATACATTACACTTAAAATATTCAAAATAGAACCGTTTATCCTATTCTTCTCTAATTAGTTGTTGTGTTTTAGATTTAAATGGGTGTTTGCCATTGTGAGAGTAAGGTGTTGACATTTGATTGTTAATGTTAAAATTTTTAAAAACTGTAATACGTTCTCATATAAGGAAATCTGAAAGAAACTAACGTTCAACTTCAGCAGGCAAGTTTGACATAAGATAGATTTAACGATATTGTTTGTTGATTTTTTTTTATCAATTAACTCTTACTTCCGTATGTTTGCATTACAGTCGTTCGTATGTTAAGATTGAGCATTCTCGATGAAGGTTAATCCACATAATCGTTTCGGACACACTAAATGTATAAGCTGTTGATTTATTTTACTAGCACTGATTAGATACTTAATCAGATGTGTAGTTAATGCTTTGGGAATGAAATTATTTATAAAATGTCCTTAATATATATTTCCCGTTTTTATCATGCTTATGTTGAGAAGGTTGAAAGAAAAAACGGTTCCAACTTCCTTAGGCAAAATTGACCTGCAATGGATTTGGTTGTTCTGTAATGGTCTTTTTCAGCATATAGCTTAAAATGTTAGGCGTAATAACGTAACGCTGGCTTTGAAACGTTAAGACCAATTCTCTGTAACTACCAACCATTTCATGTAGGGAGGTCGTCACGCATAGTTGCCGATTTTCCTGAAACTTAGCTTTAACATTTAATCAGGTAATGTTTGCCTATTCTCTTGAGAAATAAAATAGATAGAAACATTAAATATAAAATATCAGCAACACAAGATATACAAAAAAATAAACTTGGTTGAACTCGTCAGCTGATTCCTTTTAAGAGTTACAGCCTTTTAATGACGATTTCAATCATTTTTTTGCGTTTTTGTTAAATTACAAAACATATCAGCAAGACAAGCTTACGAATAAGTCAGCATGGTTTGAATTGGTCTGACGACCCCTTATTATAGTTATTGCCCTATAAAGGCGAGTTTTGTGTAACAGTCGTCATGTAGTGTGAACATATCTTAATAAAGAATGTGTTATATGTAGCTACAAGATAAAATAAATAAGAAATATATAAGTAATTCAATAATTGGGATAAGGACAAAACAGCAGTGGTTATTTAAATCTGTCTCCCTTAGTACCCGTTTAAGGGGAAAACGCCTATATGGAATCAAAAGACAGTTTCGGCAATGTTGCTTTGTTAGTCTTTTAGTAATTTTTGCTATTACATTTTCGATCTATCCATAATAGTTTTCAATACAAATACCTTAGATTTGTTATATTGCTTTCTATCCATTTATTGAAGTTTCAAGATTAAGACCAGAACAGTAAAACATGAGGCCCCGCAGAAGCTGTATCATGATTCAACTGTTTGTTTCGCGTAAAATGGTTACAATAAAATAAGAATAACATTTCAAGTAAAAACGCAAAATCAAATTATTATTCCGCTGTGTGTTCCTTATTTTGTATTATAGTGTATTTGTGTCTCTTCAAGTATTCTTTATCTATATATCATAAGAATGTTATATATGATTTGTGTATCTATTATTTCCTTACCGGTTTTGATTTTGATTACCAATTAGTATATCTAATAAGTTATGGATCATGTTTTAATATGCACGCTAACATGGCTTATAACGACGTAGTTAAGTACTATGTTTTCCTCGGCTTGTTGTATGTTGTGTTCACACCTAAGCGGCAGAAAACAATTCCAGCAAAACACGATGTGCTTTTCATTTTACAGCACAACATATCGTGTAATTTCAAAGGACAAGACTTTCGCAAAAGTTTACAGACAACAACGACGTACGATAAGAGATGAGAAAACCTCAAGTTGCCCTGTAGGCTAGGCCCTCAAAAATTATAAAAAAAGGTTAGAAATCGCCTTTAAAAGTCATTTGAACTTTTTTGTAACTTTTTATCAAAAAAAAAAATCGAAATAAAATAACTACGAAATTTGCTCAAACTGACATTTAAGGTTGTCCGGTTGTTCTGAAAATTTTACGATAGATCAACACCTACTGACCATAACATTCATGTCCTACTCTAACTGCTTTACATTTTGTAAATCAAGCCATTATCTATCGTTAAGCTATAATTGTTATCAGGTATTAACAGAGTAAGGGGTGTTTACAGAATATATGCTACGCATTACCACTAATATTTGATAATGCAGTTTTAATGGGAAATATTGTAGACTGACAATGTACAAAATGAGGCCAATGACGCTGTTTATATTTGATTTTTTTAAAGTAAGTTCTGTGGGTAAATTTTGACAGTATATTTAGAGAATTCTTGATTATCTAACGAAAAAAATATCATCACAATAGCGGTAAGTGTTGTTGAATTTATCAATTAAACGGAATTTAGACTGGTTTTTACTGAGTTTGGCCATAAATTGTGATTCATTACAGTACAGGAACAAGAATGCGATTAAAAGGGCACAATTGGTGCCCATATGAATACCTACAATCTGTCGATAAATCTAATGCAGAAACGTGCATACATGTTTTCAATGAGAAAATGTATGGCTATAATCATCTCATTACATCTCTAGTAAGTATATCTAGCATATTTACCTTTCTCGTTTGAGAACAAGGCTTTATATGAGCAGATGAATTTGCAATTATATTTATCGAACGACCAATTATTAAATAGGAAAACTTTTGTTTGATAAGATTGTGTGGATGTGTAGTGTAAAGAGTAGAAAATTCAGTGATAGTGCTACTGTGTTTTGAGAGGTGTTGCATGATCTGCATCTTTAGATACAATTAAATGTCCAGCCTCATTTGTACAAATGCTAAAATGTTGCACGTGTCTGTTGTAATTATATTTGATATTTTACTGTCTGGTTGTGAGACCCAATGATACTGACAACTGATTTGACGGTTGAAAACGAAAGTCGAAGAATGAAGATATTTTTATTGTATGTCAAATTGAAAACAAATATATAATTAATTTATTCAACTTATGTTTTTGACAAGTATTCACATTATAACAGACAATATATGATTCATTAAATGAAGGTCAATTCAATATTGAAAAGGCTATTTTGGCCGAATCATCAAAGTAGTTCCATTTGATTAGTACAATAGTAAGAACCAATGTCATAAGTGTAAGTTCTGCTCGATCTGAATAGTCAAGAATCGATACACATGCTTATTTGGCGATCATTTAGTCGGCAATTAAAACAATGATTGAAGGATCTAGATAACTTGGGCTGTACTATGTCACCTTTTTTTCTAACACGAGCGCATCGTTATCAAGTTCAGTCACAACTGCATCTGGTTAACCGTGAAATGTATGCAATGTATATTTCATTCGTTATTCCTCGTAACTCTGTCGAATCAGGTTTCGTGTAAGAAACACACACCTGTTAATGTAGTCATTATAGTAAACATGCAGAGAGTGTAGCATGTTCCATGTAAGAAACACACACCTGTTAATGCAGTCCTTATAGTAAACTTGCAGAGAGTGTAGCATGTTCCATGTAAGAAACACACACCTGTTCATGTAGTCATTAAAGTAAAGAGGAAGAGAGTGTAGCATGTTCCACGTAAGAAACACACACCTGTTAATGTAGTCATTATAGTAAAGATGCAGAGAGCGTGGCATGTTCCATGTAAGAAACACACACCTGTTAATGCAGTCCTTATAGTAAGCATGTAGAGAGTGTAGCATGTTCCACGTAAGAAACACACACCTGTTAATGTAGTCATTATAGTAAAGATGCAGAGAGTGTAGCATGTTCCATGTAAGAAACACACACCTGTTAATGCAGTCCTTGTAGTAAACATGCCGATAGTGTAGCATGTTGAAATATGTACACAACATACGACGGAGCAGACGGTATTGACGGGATTTATTGATCAGACTCATTTGAATGGTGATGAAACATTGCACGTTCATCGTTGGTATTGTCTTATGGTAATCTGTACTATATCTTATATCTAATGCTTTTAAGACCAATTTTCACGAAGTCAGGTTAACCTGAAAACTGGTATGCCAGTTGAAACCAAAAATAGAGATATACATACTGCTAAAAGGGAATATACATTTATTCGTTTTATGTATTGGCTCTTTTTGGATACTCATTAATTAATCAGTTTGTTAATGTTATTCCTCGAATCAATTTGTGTTTTTCTTTATTGGATCATAAAAGTACCATAACAAACCAGATAACAGAAGGACATAACGAGATAATAGTGATAATGGACATAGTAGTTTTTTAGAAATTCAAAACAGTGCGCGGACGAAAACAAACAAAAGTGTTTATTTTTTTTATTAAGCAAACAGTTTTTTCGGAACGATCTTTTTTTTCTTTTCTTCTCCAAAACTTTGTATATGATTTGTGTATCTATTATTTCCTTACCGGTTTTGATTTTGATTACCAATTAGTATATCTAATAAGTTATGGATCATGTTTTAATATGCACGCTAACATGGCTTATAACGACGTAGTTAAGTACTATGTTTTCCTCGGCTTGTTGTATGTTGTGTTCACACCTAAGCGGCAGAAAACAATTCCAGCAAAACACGATGTGCTTTTCATTTTACAGCACAACATATCACCCCATGTTTTGTGGTTATGTTAAGGTTACTCAGAGTACAGTTTTTTATTCAATATTATAGAATGTTGTTTGTATATTCGTCAATTTTCGCTGTTTTTCCATGACGTACAATTTCCGAATGTAGACGTCAAATGAGCAAAAAATGTTGTAAAAACAAATAAAAAAAAAAAAACAATCATAGAAATTGATTTGCAATTATATTTATTTAACAAGTTTACAATTTCCAAGCATTTCACAATATGCCTTCGTTGTGTTGCCTACAATGAGAAAATACATCAATTAAAATGTTACAAAAACTGATTTTAATGAATCATGTTTAACTGCCATATTGACAGTTTAAAATCTTACCTTTTCATTTAGAAGAGATTGTATTGCTTGTAAAACCATGTTTTCTGATTCTTCCCCTTCACCTGGACATATTGTACTGCAAATAGCAGTAAGGCACTCTAATGCTTTGGAAACACACTCTTTTTTCGTGTTTTTTAACAGGAAGTGCTTAAAGGTGTTGTCTTTTCCTTTATTGGAGAACCATTTTATATTTGAAGATAAGCATTAAGCTGCTCAAGTTTTCCAATGCCACAGACGGAAGCCTCCGAGTCTTGGCTGAACATTGGCTGGCTTTGACTATCAGCATCAGAGAAACAATTTACCTGTAAAAGCGAAAGAAAACTTGACAATCATGTTAAATTAAAAGAAGGTCACTCAATATTTAAGTTAGGTCCTCATTTACCATTATTAAATTGAGAATTATGTTGGTTTTCTGTTTCTTTTTGTGAAATATCCCAACATGCAAATGGAAAATTATTGCATTGTTGGAACGAGGCTCGAGGACTTATATTGACCGTCGGCTAATGATACATCCGATATGAAAAATAACATGTTATGATCTTTTTATCATATGCTTCAACAATGGAGAAAAATAACAGTTTAATATATTGATCCTTCAAGTGGTTTTCAAGTAGAAGTTGAAAAAGTGAAAAGTATACGGACGACGGAATGCAATTGCAATACATCCGATATGAAATCTTTCTAGCGTATGCCTCAAAAAAGGAGACAAACAACAGTATAATATACTTTTATATTGACTATAAAAACAAAAACAACAAAACATAACAAACACTGTTTGGAAAAGTGAACATTTGTAGAGTAACTTGCTTAATTATGCTGGAAACTTAGCGAAATGCATTTATTGTATCTTTTTTTTGGTCCATTTTACTTAATATATTTTCCTGTTCCTAAAATTTGTTTTGTTTTCTACTTTGTTATGTTTTTTTCACTGCAAACGTACCATTGAGGTGTATTTTCTAGAATTTGCCGAGTAACGTCAGAATGCCATGCGATAACGTTACGGAAAGGCATGCGATAATAGCTGGAAGCAGTTTATAAATTTTTCGTATCAGCCCGCTAAGCATCATTCAGGAAAATATCGAATTCACGTAAGTTTAATGCTTTCATCATACTGTAAAAAAATATGTTATTTACTCTAAGTATATGATAACATTGTGTACGTCTAAAAGCGATTTTTGGAATTTTTATTGCGAATTTATGGATAAATCTTAATCAGAAACGCTAATTAGTAAGAATTTGAAATCCTGAGATGCATATATACAATAAAAAATTAGAAGTTCTATGACCGAAAGGGTTTTAAACAGATCGTCAAAGGAGTAGCTTGAATCAATCCTACATTAGCTCATATTTTTAGTAATACTTTCGAATTAGAATTTATTATCCAGTATAACAACGAATATAGCTAATACAATAACTAGATAGAAAATATGTCAACATTTCATGTACTTGCGTTTTTCCATGACGTGAAAAATAGCACTCAATTTGTTTTTGAACGAAAATGAAATGAATACAGAAAAAATAACATTGATTTCATGGACGGGAAACATAGAGCGCATGCGGCGACAAAAACGATCTTTTACAATAATGTTTGATATAACATTTTAAATATCTGACTATAATAGTTAGTGTGGCGAAGCCTGCGCTCTATGTTCCTGTGCCGAAATGTGATTGAAATTCGAAAAATGTTGTCAAATTGCTCAAAAATCTAAATTTGTTGGCCTTTTTGGGATGCAAGAAACAACGTATGGAAATAAAAAATTCTAATATGCCTTTTCGTCAACTTAAAACACTTTTTTTTCTCCTGAAACATTGAACATAACAATTGGGCCAACTATGACTTTTATCAAACTTATTCCTTTATCTTTGATCGATGGAGTTTGAACATTAGATTCTTAAAAGTCCTTAATTTAAGAAAAGGTAACATGGCAATGACCTGATGATGCCAACAGGGACTAAAAGTCCTTCGGGTGTTATGCCTTGCTGGTAATTGAAATAAGCAATTGATAAATTGCGTGCGACCAGTGCGTTTTATTGTAATTTTGCCTTCATCGGGACGTCTACCATCGTATGATGCACAAATTCAGTAGAAATGCATCAGTTTTGTTGTTTGCCAAATTTCATTAAAGACGAAGTGTTTTAAAAAGATACATACACGGTAAGAACACAAATCAAAACAAAAAATGAGAATTATTGTTAAATATTCTCTTCGGGTGGCATTGGGTGGGCGGGTTCTTGTTTCGTCGTAATTGATAATATAAATGGTCAATTAAAAAATAACTGTATTTAAGTCCTCCGACTTATCCACAATTGTTTATCAGAAGTCCACTACCACTGACAATTACGCCAGCCCCACCGATAACCCCACTGCCTCTAATGAGTGCTCCACCAGTGACAACTCAACTACTACCAAGTCCTCCTAACAATGAACCTACTTTGACATACGCCGCAACGGATCTGACAATTGAAAATAGATGTATATTCAACATTGACATGGTTTTACTTGATGTGTAGAATATGTAAAGTAATAATCGGATATGTATGTCCTTTTATACTATTTTTATCGCCAGGCACGTAATACATGGGTTACAAATACTAGTGGCTTGATATAATATGAAAAAGGAGAATTGTTAGATTGTGATTAAAAATTGTTCAGTTCAGTCATATGTTAGTTAAGCAGTTTTCTTTTCTGTGGATAAAAGCCTATACAGAGCATTAATTATCACAAACGTTACAGATGACAATATAAGATTAACGAATTTCAAAATAGTTTGCTGATGTAAGCCAATTTGAAAAGAGACTATTAAAAATCTGCCAATTTTCACTATTGCATCAGATAATATGTTTTAAAGAAAGAAGCTTTTTTTTCAATTTCATAAATTTATAACTTTGAACAAACAAATTGATACAAAAATACCATATCTTTTAGATTTTTTTGTATTAAATCTTAATTAGAAGACTGAAGGAATTGAAGCGTAGAAAATACATCGTCTTGACTTAAATGTAATATGGGTGTTTCTTTACCTTTCTGACTAAACAATCAACAGAAAAATGTCTCCCAAATTTACTAATTCATTGAATTATAAAAAGTGTTAAAGATCCTTGGAAGTGGTGTTATACTAACACGACTAATGCATGATACTCGTCTGACTCAATTACAGCGTGTGCTTTTTTAATTTTATGAACAAAACTTCGGCATTATAAAAGTAATAAATGGCACTTAGTCATTAATGATTTTATGATAGGTCTTTAGAAATACTGTGAAAATGTCTACTCGCGTAGTGGTATTCTTAAAATCCTTAAATATTTTCTGGATAATTTTAAATCTTGATCTGAAATTATTTCTATTAAAACTTGTGAGTGTTTTTCAATCTTGTATACCACTAGTCCCCATCTGCAATTGAAAAATCGTTTAAAAAAAATAATCCACAATGCTGTTTAATTTACAGATAGTAGCATACACTATCCATTTATTGCTTTTGGATATCATACGGTATATTTTGTTAATAGTAAACACAATGATCAGTATGCTGAAGTTTCTTATTGACAAAATATTTGTTGAATTTGGAGGTAGACTTTGTCAATAAATTGTCGTTATTCCTATGGAAACGAACTGTGCGACTCTCCTTGTCGACCTCTTCTTTTTTTTATATGAGTCGACGTTCCTTCAGGCACTTGTCAAAATTAAGAAAATCAAAGAAGCCAGATCATTTAATTTCACATTCAGATATATTGATGATGTTTTTCTATTAACAATCCAAACTTTTCTGATTTGTTCCATTTATATATCCTTCAGAGCTAGCAATTAAAGACACAACAGACACGGCTTTCCTCCGCCACATTTTAAGACTGATCCCTCGAAATTGAGATAAGCGGTCATCTCAGTACCAGAATTTGTAACAAACGAGGCAATTTTAATTTTGAAATTATAAATTTCGCCCACCTTAGCAGCCATATACCAATTTTAACTGCATATGAGATATGCATGGTCCAACTCATTCGGTATTCAAGAGCTTGAAGCGAATACTTAGACGTTATAAAACGTCACCAGTGTCTGAGCAGAAAGCTGATGAACAAGGGTTATGTCAGATAACGTCTCGTCCTTTTTCTAATAAAGTTCATCAGAAGATACCAAGACCTTGTTGATAAATATTCAAAAAAACAATACATGAAGGTCTTGAAGTCTAAATTCTAGGTACTGACGTTGTTTATTGCCTTATTCAAGTGTTATAATGTTATTTTTGTTTGTCTTTGCATATTTTTAACCTCTAAAGACTAGTCCATTTTTGATAATATACTTTTAGCGTGGTTCGGTATGTATATATCCCGCCATTGCATTATTGTGCTATGGTCATTTGTGTATTCATTTTTGCGTATGCACATTGTCTATAGAGTGTCTATTCCCATTTCGTTTTTCTTTGTTGATATATTTCTTTGTTTGTATAATGATCAAGATTGTAACACAACGTTGATTGCTGTACCCCACATTTTTAAATTTTTACCTATTGTGTCTGTTTGTTTTCCTCACACATTGTTGTCAATATAAAGGACTTATATGTGACTGTCAAGCAATTCAGAAGTTTAGTTAGCAACACAACCAGGTGTATTCCACCATTTGCTACATAAGGAAATGCCTGTCTCAAGTCAGGAATATGATAGTTTTTGGATTTTCCTTTTTGATATAGATCTAACCTCCAAAAATAACGCTATTGTTGAACAAAATGTTTAACTACAGCGCTTTTAAATTTTACTAAAAAAAGACAATGATTTTTTTTTTAAGACTGCAGTTTTTGGCACAAAAATCGTATATCATCTGGTGATTACAAGCTAAGTCTGGTATCTTTGATGAGTTTATACATTGCACTAGAAATTTAGAAAGAGAGCACTTTAATCTAAGAGCTATCGTAGAGTAACTGAAGCAAGAAACTAACAAAAGAAAAAATTACGTTGTCAAAAACAACAAGAAAATATCTAACAGTAGATACATCGGTTTTTTAGAACATGACAGATATTGTGATAACGGCATGTTCTGAACTGAAATGTGTAAACACAAATTTCTAATTTAATGTCTGATGTACGTAAGTGTTAACAATATTTATTAAACACTGTCGTCATATATCAATCTTGAAGTAAACTTTTAGGATTTGATGATCAGCAAATACAATAGCATTACTTATGCAAGAAAACATTTGGAAACGAAGAACAATCATTGATTTGGCTATTATGTTAGGGTTAGGTTCGTCATACATATATTTTCTTCAGTACTTTTCTGGGTTTTTCAAATGTTTGCTCTACGCGTTTCTGCTGGAGGTCAATCTGGGAAAGTGCTTCAAAAGCATACAATTTTTAAACTGATATTGTCTTTTTTTTTGAGTTTATACATTTCACATGACATTTTAAAAATAGAACCCCTTAACATATTGGGTTTTTCCCAATTGTGAGTGTCGGGTGTTGAAATTGTATTGTTAATGTTAAAAATTTTAACAACTTTTCTACGTTCTCATATATGAAAATTTTAAAGAAACTAAGGTTCCAACTTCCTAAGGCAATTTGACATAAGATAAACTTAATTATTTCATGTTTTTCATGTCGAGGCCTTTTACGGCTTACTTTTCAATATGGTTTTCATTGTTGAAGGCCGTACAATTGCCTATAATTGCCTACATCCACTTCATTTGAATTTCGGTGGATAGTTGTCTCATTAGCAATCATACCACACACCTTTATTTTCATATAAACAATATTCTTTAGTAATTTTATTTTTTTATCAATTAGCTCTTATTTCCGTATTTATGAATCCCTGGCTTTCTTATGTTAAGTGTAAAAATCAAACATTTGATTACAGGAATTGAACAAAAATTGTGTTATAAGCAACATTTAAATATTGAAAATAAGGGGTTTTGGGTATGTCAATGATACTGCAGCCCACCCACCAAAATATTAAAAAAACACGAAGGAGAACGTATGGTCTTATACTATACATGGGTGTGTACAATAATTTATGACTAGAGTTGATTAGTTGTCCACATTGGTAAAATCTAAATATTGTTTAAGTACGTGTCTATCTAGAAGTAAAATGGGTTACTTTGACACTTTTTTTTCTGATAATTACTTAACAATTTAAATTATATTTGTTGTTAATGAATTGCTTACTTACCCCTCTAATTTTTATTATTAGTAAGAATATTTCATTAATAATGTATCATGTTTTACTATGGACATTAACATGGCTTATAACCAGGTAGTTTAGTTTTATGTTTTCCTTGGCTAGTTTTATGCTGCGTTCACCCCTAAGTGCAAGAATCTTAATTCTAGCAGAGCAGGATGTGCTTTCCTTTTTTTCAGCACAACAAATCAATCCATGTGTTTGTTAGGCTTTGGTAACTAAATGTAAAATGATGTTTGTCTTTTCGTCTCAGTTTTTGTTTACCCATGACGTACAACATCTTCAAAATGTAGAGGTCAAATTAACTGAATGATGATTACACAACCAAATACAAAATGTGATTGTAAACAAAAAACAAACATGGAAATCGGTTTGTTATAGTCTGATGGTAATTTAACCTGAAATAATTTGTAAATATATAAGACAGTGCACGGACGGGAAAATCGAAAAAAAAGGAGTTCAAATGAAATACACCAAGGTGTTTTGTGTTTTTAAAAAATATGGTATTTGCAAAAAAATTAAAACACCACGTTATCAATTCCACTTTTCTTGATGTACCTTCATCAGAAAATGTTTTTAAAGCCAAGGCTGTAGAAGAACTGTAGAAGAGCAAAATGAACAAAAAAAAAACCAACATTTCCCATTTCCATCTAAGTTCAACTAACATGTTTACTATGCACACGAACATTGCTTATAACAAAGTAGTTTAGTTCTATGTTTTCCTCAGCTAAACTATATTGTGTTCACACCTAAACGCAAGAAACTTAATTCAAGTAGAGTATGGTGCGCTTTCCTTTTAGCAGCACAACATTTGGGTTTTCGTAACTTTATGTAGAATGCTGGTCAAAATAACAGAATATTAACTGCACAGCCAACAATCAAATGTGATTGTAAAACAAAAAACAAGCATGACAATGTTTGCGATTATATTTATAAAACAAATTTACTAATTTCAAGCATTTCATTTCAAGTTTTTCTTCGTGTTCGTGTTACCTACAAAAAGAAGATACACCAATTAAAATGTTAGTAAAAAATTCCAGCATATCGATATTACTAATCTAAACAAAAAAAAAGGCATCAATGCTTTAGTGAAGGTCCACTTATGTGTGTGATACAACAAATATATCTGATTGTGTACTATATGTCAAAATTTTGACGTTATAATATATAGTGTTAATTCTGCAGCGAATTTAATTAAACAGCACATAGATCACGCAATGCCCACATAATAATCATCTAATAGATTCAAGACAGAAGACACTTGATTATCTCCTTCATAATGAACAGAAAAATACATTGCTCAGAGTTTCTCTAATTGCATGTGTAGCGGACAATGCACGTACTATCGATAATACACAGTTTGAAGGAACGCCATGTAGACTTCTACATGAGGTTTCATCAAAAAAAAAAAACCTGAAGTGGAAAGCTCACATACACTACTTTTTTTTTTTGCCAAAGAAAGAAAAAAACAACGGTTTTTGTACAACAATTGTATTCTTCGAACGTCGTAGTATTCAAGCGTATGCATGCCCAGCAAAATGTCTTGCTCCAAGTATATATGATTGACGATGTACGTACACCGCCAATACACAGAGGAAATAATAAATGTCATAGAACATATATATACAAGAAATACAAACGTACATTTCAAATACTTAATAATATCCTCCTTTACCAATTGGTCCACTGACAACATTGCTGCCTCCTCCAATGACACCAACAGAACCTCTGACAACACCACCAATTGGACCTCCGATACCACCAATGGAACCAAGAAGTCCACTACCACCTCCTAAAATACCACTTACACCACCGACAATACCTCCACCACCAATAAGACCAGCTCCACCAAGTGAAAGGCCGTAATTTTGGTTGGTTACCCACCATGGCAATTAGGAACAACAAGTATTCAATCTACCAGGAAGAAGAGGTGCCAAGTTACAGTTCTTGTTGAGTTTTATTTGTCCTGGAGCACATTTCAAACTACATGTGCACCATGGTCGACCTCCACCAACAAGTCCTGTAAATAAATCAATTTCAAGATTTGTTGTCATGTATATTAAATGGTATACTTGGTTGATGGAATATACACTTGATAAATTGTGTTTGACCGAAGCAATTTTCGGAATTTACCTATGTGTAAATACAATGGAATGTTTAGAGTTCTATGACGAAAACGAACTTTAACAGATAGACAAATGTATCTGTGGTCAATTTTGATTGATTGAGTCTGAACCGTAGATTCTACACAATTGTTTATGTTATCAACGAGGTATATAACGTTGAGCTGAGTATATCATCGGAAACTTTCAGTCCTCCATGTTCTGACCCTAACTGGTAAATTAAATCAGCACTTGACGAATGTCATGAGTCTATGACATGTTATGTGAATTTATATTCAGCTACAACGTTTTTTTTCGTATAAGGCACATATTCATTATAAATTAGGTACAGTGTTGTAAGAAAGAGACATATTATTTAAGAACACAGATAGATGAATATATGACAGATGAGTCTTGCAAATATTTCAATTAAAATGTGTGATGTTATATTATGTTTATTATATCGTATACTTGGTTAATGAAATAACAATCGATGAAATTGTGTTCATCTTAAAGCGATTTATGGAATTCTTATCTATCGCGAATTTCTTGATTAATCTAAATCAGAAACGCTCATTAGTAAGCATTTAAAATCTAGAGATGCGTATATAGTAATACAATACAATGCTAGGAGTTATATGTGACTAACAGGGATTTAAACAGACAGACAAAAGAGTAGGTTCGATCAATCCCCAAATTAGCTCTTGTTTTTAGCACTACTTTCGAATTAGAAATTCCTGACCGGATTAGCAACCAATATAGCTAATACAATAACAAAGTTGTGACGTCAAAAATAGCACCCAATTTAATTTTCAACGAAAAGTGAATAAACACAAGAACATTTACATATATCGACAGAAAATATCTCTTCGAGTAATGTTTCCTAGAACATTTCAAATATTTGACTATAAAAGTAAGTTTGGCAAAGCCTGCGCCCCAGATGCTCTATGTTTCCTATGCCTAAATGTGATTAAAATTTGGACAATTTTGTCAAATTGCGCAAATATCTTCATTCGTTGGCCTTTATTGGGATGTACACATCAACGCTGTAGAATAACATTTTCCTTCATGCCTTTTCGTCATTTTGAAACATTTTTTTCTCCATTGAATTTAATAATGGAGCCAAATATGACCTTTATCAAATGTTTTCCTTTAACTTTGGTCGATGGAGTGTGAACCTCAGATTTTTAAAAAATCTTTAATTTATGAAAGGGAAACTCAGGAAAAACCTGATGATGGCAACAGGGACTAACAATCGATCAGGTTGTATGCCTAGCTTGTAATTTAGATAAGCACTTGGCAGATTGCGTGCGACCAGTGCGGTTTTTTTTTTGTAATGTTGCGTTCATCGGGACGTCTACCTTCCTATAATGGACATATTCAGTAGAATTGCAGCGATTTTTAAACACAAAGTAATACAAAAATTGCAAATTATTGATAATATAAATGGTGAATTCCAAATTACCTGTATTTAAACCTCCGATCACTCCACCTAATCCACTTAATCCACCTAATCCACCTAATCCACCATTGTTTATCAGAAGTCCACTACCACTGACAATTCCACCAGCCCCACCAATAACTCCACCGCCTCCAATGAGTGATCCACTTGTGACAACTCCACTACTACCAAGTCCTCCTAACAATGGACCTACTTTGCCACACGCCGAAACGGATCCGACAAGTGAAACTAAAAGTATAGTCAACATTATCGTGGTTTTACTTGATCAGTAGAATATGTGAAGTTCTATTCGGATATGTATGTCCTTTTATACTACTCTTATCGTAAGGCACGTAATACATTGCTTACAAAAACTAGTGGTTTGATATATTATGAAAAACGAGAGTTTTTAAATTGTGGTTAAAAAATGTTCAGTTCAGACATATGTTTATAAAGAAGGGCATTATTTGTGAACAAAATCCGAAACAGAGCATGCAACTATCACGAACGTTAGAGATGACTTTATTAGGTCAAAGAATAACAAAATGTTTTGCTGATGTAAGCCATAACCTGCCAATTTTAGCTATTGCATCAGATTATATGTTTTGATAAAAAGAGCACTTTATTAATTTCATAAGTATATTAACTTGAAAGAATAGATTGATACAAAAATACTATATATTTTAGACTTTTGTATTGCATCTTCATAAGAAGAATAAAACAATTGAAGTGCAAAGAATACATCGTCTTGACTAAATAGGCAATATTATACAAACACTTAGTGTTTCTTTATTTTACTGGATATATGAATTACTAAGCAATTACTTATAAAATACCGAGTCTGCTAATTATAAAAAAAAATAAGGTCCTTGAAACTGATGTTATACTAACACGACTAATGCATGATAATCGTCTGGTTCGATTACAATGTGTACTTTATGAACAAAAATCTGGCATTCCGAAAGTAATCAATGGCACTTGGTCATGCATCATTTGGTATTGATCTGACCTCCAAAATAACGTTATTCGTAAACAAAAATTACAGCACATTTCAATTTTACAGACTTTGACATATAAGTACTGCAGTCAATATTCTATTCTGTACGTCGTATTTCCTTAATGATTGGATTACTTCAACCAGTCCTAAACTATTAAGACTTGGGCAATTGATATAATTGGAAATGGATCAGCCACCCTGACAGTTTTTATTATATACATGTTCAGTGTTCAGATAGTTTAAAAATCGCACTTTGACAACCTACTTGTTTTACTGAAAAAGACACTTTTTTTCAACACCGCTGTTTTTCTCAAACAAATCGTATATCATCTGGTGATTATAATTCTGGTAACTTTTGTGAGTTTACATATTGCACTAGAAAATTAATAAAAATAGCAATTTAATTTATCATTTTAAAGCTATCGTAGAGTAACTGAATCAAACAACTCAAGAAAAATAATTCAACTGTCAAAAATAGCAAGAAAATATTTAAAAATTGATAAATCGGTTTTTGCTATTTCTGTATTCTGTTTTGGATTACATCAGCGAAGTGTGTGTGACCATGAAAGATGTTCGTGATAAAAGCATGTTCTGTACTGAAATGTGTAAAAAAAAATGTATCAGTAAATATATTAGGTTAGTAACTGTTAACCATATTTATTAAACATTGTCATCATACATCAATCTCGATTTTTTTTTCAACGAATTGACGATAAGTCCACGACAGCACTAGCTTATGAAAGATAACATTTAAAAACGAAGAACAATCTTTTATTTTCACCAACTTTGAGGTCTTAGACAAATGTTTCATCATCTTATCCTAAGGAATACCCTGTATCTTAGAATGAAACAACATCAGGCAAAGTTTACCTAAGATTGATTTGGCTGTTATTTTAGGGCCCTTTTCGTCAGATATCTATTTTCCACCGTACTTTTACATACTTGTTTTTCAAACTTTTGCCGTAAGCTTTCCTGATGAAGGTCACTGAAAGAAAGTGCTTCACACGCATACAATTTCAAGCTGATATTTTTAATGAGTTCATACATTACACTTAAAATATTCAAAATAGAACCCATTATCCTATTACTCTCTAATAAGTTGTTGTGTTTTAGATTTAAATGGGTTTTTGCCATTGTGAGAGTAAGGTGTTGACATTTGATTGTTAATGTTAAAATTTTTAAAAACTGTATTACGTTCTCATATAAGGAAATTTGAAAAAAACTAACGTTCAACTTCAGCAGGCAAATTTGACATAAGATAGATTTAACGATATTGTTTGTTGATTTTTTTTTTATCAATTAACTCTTATTTCCGTATTTATGCATCACAGTCTTTCGTATGTTAAGATTGAGCATTCCTGATGAAGGTAAATACACAAAACCGTTTCGGACACACTTAATGTATAAGCTGTTGATTTATTTTACTAGTACTGATTAGATACTTCTGCTGGTAGAATGTAACCCTCCGGATAATAATCAGATGTGTAGTCAATGCTTTGGTAATGAAATTATTTATAAAATGTCCCTATAATAAATTTCCAGTTTTCATCATGCTTATATTGAGTAGGTTGAAAGAAAAAACGGTTCCGACTCCCTCAGGCAAAATTGACCTGCAATGGATTTGGTTGTTCTGTAATGGTCTTTTGTTAGCATATAGCTTAAAACAATAGGCGTAATAACGTACCACTTGCTTTGAAACGTTAAGACCAGTTCTCTGTAACTACCAGCCATTTCATATAGGGGGGTCGGCACGCATAGTCACCAATTTTCCTGAAACGTAGCTTTAACATGTAATCAGGTAATTTTTGCCTATTCTCTTGATAACTATAATAGATAGAAACATTAAATATAAAAATTCAGCAACACAAGATATACAAAAAAATAAACTTGGTTGAAATCGACCGCTGATTCCGTTTTAGAGTTATAGCCTTTTTAATGACGATTTCAATCATTTTTTTGCGTTTTTGTTAAATTACAAAACTTATCAGCAAGACAAGCTTACGAATAAGTCAACATGGTTTGAATTAGTCTGACGACCCCTTATTATAGTTATTGCCCTATAATGGTGAGTTTTGGGTAACAGTCGCCATGTAGTGTGAACATATCTTAATAAAGAATTTGCTATATGTAGCTTCAAGATAAAATGAATGAGAAATATATAAGTAATTCAATAATTGGGATAAGGACAAAATAGCAGTGGTTATTTAAATCTGTCCCCCTTAGTACCCGTTTATGGGCAAACGCCTATATGGAATCAAAAGACAGTTTCGGCCATGTTGCTTAATTAGTCTTGTTTGGTAATTTTTGCTATTAAATTTTCGATCTATCAATAATAGTTTTCAATACAAATAACTTAGATTTGCTATATTACTTTCTATCCATTTATTGAAGTTTCAAGATTAAGACCAGAAAAGTAAAACATGAGGCTCCGCAGAAGCTGTATCATGATTCAACCGTTTGTTTTGCGTAAAATGGATACAATAAAATTAGAATAACATTTCAAGCTAAAACGCAAAATCAAATTATTATTCCGCTGTGTTCCTTATTTTGTATTATAGTGTATTTGTGTCTCTTCAAACGTTCTTTATCTATATATCATAAGAAAGATATGTTTTGGTTGCAATTTGCACAATAATTTCAAAGGACATGACTTTCTCAAAAGTTTACAGACAACAACGACGTACGATAAAAGATGAGAAAACCTCAAGTTGCCCTGTAGGTTAGGCCCTCAAAAATTATAAAAAAAAGTTTTAAAATCGTCTTTTAGAGTAATTTTAACTTTTCTGTAACTTTTTATCTAAAAAAAACAAAAATTGAAATAAAATAACTACGAAATTTGCTCGTACTGACATTTAAGGTTGTCCGGTTGTTCTGAAAATTTTACGATAGATCAACACCTACTGACCATTACATTCCTGTTCTGCTCT
This sequence comes from Mytilus californianus, assembly GCF_021869535.1. Taxonomy (NCBI): domain Eukaryota; kingdom Metazoa; phylum Mollusca; class Bivalvia; order Mytilida; family Mytilidae; genus Mytilus; species Mytilus californianus. The sequence goes on along the minus strand of NW_026262669.1, from coordinate 2,727,764 downwards.
AACTGCTTTAAATTTTGTAAATAAAGCCATAAACTATCGTTGAAATTGAAGTGTTTTATTTTATTTGTACTAGCTATAATGGTTATCAGGTATTAACAGAGTAAGGGATGTTTACAGCATACATGCTAAGCATTATCAATAATATTTGATAATGCAGTTTCAATGGAAAATATTGTAGACTGACAATGTACAAAATGAGGCCAATGACGAACACCCAGTGTGTGTATAACCTAAAAATGCTCTTTTAAAGAGCCACACGAGAACAGATCTTTCATTTATGACATTTGTTATAATGACCTGTTAAGTGCTTGAGAATAATAACGGGAAAAGAACACGAGTGATCACCAATTGACCGCGGTCAATAAGTTTGAATCATCAATGACACATTAATTGCGGTCTGTAATGTTGAATCTTACATGACACATTGTCTGTGGTCTGTTAGTTTGAAACATCAATGACACATTGACTGTGGTCGGTACGTTTGAATCATCAATGACACATTGACTGCCGTCTGTACGTTTGAATCATCAATGACACATTGACTGCGGTCTGTACGTTTGAATCATCAATGACACATTGGACATGTTGAATCATCAATGACACATTGGACATGTTGAATCAGTATTTGTGTACTAAAATAAAACTGCAGGAACACACAATTGCCATCTCATGGAGTTTGTTTGGTGATCTTTTTTTAATTAAAATACTCGATACGGGTTTGACAAGTTTACCGAGATCGTATATAAGTTTTCGGGGACGGCAAACAACATCACCGTAAAATTTAGGATGTGCTTTTCTGTCTGAAATAAGTTTTTTACAAGAACAGCCAAATTTGGAAACCAAATCTTTGTATCTATGGATGAATTTTGTAGTTTTTACATAATTTGCGATAACGAAATCCCTGACTTAATAATTTAACAGTATTACATAGATTTCGTGCTCATTAAAATCCAAAAAGTCACTACAGACACGGGCATAACGAACAAGTTGGGATATATAAATACCGTAGGATGGTGCCAGAGGAACATCACCGTTCAAAAAAGGAAATTTAGGTATAGGGAATAAAAAATCATCACTTTTGTCGTACATTTTTTTTGTAGAGTTTCTGGTGTAAAACTAAAATATCTTCATCTAGGAAAGGACACTTATCGCTGTTTATATTTGATTTTTCTAAAGTAAGTTCTGTGGGTAAATTTTGGCAGTATATTTAGAGAATTCTTGATTATCTAACGAAAAAAATATCATCACAAGAGCGGTAAGTGTTGTTGAATTTATCAATTAAACGGAATTTAGACGGATCTTTACTGAGTTTGGCCATAAATTGTGATTCATTACAGTACAGGAACAAGAATGCAATTAAAAGGGCACAATTGGTGCCCATATGAATACCTACAATCTGTCGATAAATCTAATGCAGAAACGTGCATACATGTTTTCAATGAGAAATTGTATGGCTGTAGTCATCTCATTACATGTCTAGTAAGTATATCTAGCATATATACCTTTCTCGTTTAAGAACAAGGCTTTATATATGAGCAGATAAATTTGCAATTAGATTTATCGAACGACCATTTATTAAATATGAAAACTTTTGTTTGATAAGATTGTGTGGAAGTGTAGTGTAAAGAGTAGAAAATTCAGTGATTGTGCTACTGTGTTTGGAGAGGTGTTGCATGATCTGCATCTTTAGATACAATTAAATGACCAGCCTCATTTGTACAAATGCTAAAATGTTGCACGTGCATATTTTTAGTAAGAAACATACATCTGGTAATGGAGTTCTTTTAGTAAACATGCAGAGAGTGTAGCATGTTCTATGTAAGAAACACACACCTGTTAATGTAGTCATTATAGTAAACATGCAGAGAGTGTAGCATGTTCTATGTAAGAAACACACACCTGTTAATGTAGTCATTATAGTAAACATGCAGAGAGTGTAGCATGTTCCATGTAAGAAACACACACCTCTTAATGCAGTCCTTATAGGAAACATGCAGAGAGTGTAGCATGTTCCATGTAAGAAACACATACCTGTTAATGCAGTCCTTATAGTAAACATGCAGAGAGTGTAGCATGTTCCATGTAAGAAACACATACCTGTTAATGCAGTCCTTATAGTAAACATGCAGAGAGTGTAGCATGTTCCTTGTAAGAAACACACACCGGTTAATGCAGTCCTTATAGTAAACTTGCAGAGAGTGTAGCATGATCCATGTTAGAAACAAACACCTGTTAATGCAGTCCTTATAGTAAACATGCAGAGAGTGTAGCATGTTCCATGTAAGGAACACACACCTGTTAATGCAGTCCTTATAGTAAACATGTAGAGAGTGTAGCATGTTCCTTGTAAGAAACACACACCGGTTAATGCAGTCCTTATAGTAAACTTGCAGAGAGTGTAGCATGTTCCATGTTAGAAACAAACACCTGTTAATGTAGTCCTTATTGTAAACATGCAGAGAGTGTAGCATGTTGAAATATGTACACAACATACGACGGAGCAGACGGTATTAACGGAATTTATTGATCAGACTCATTTGAATGGTGATAAAACTTTGCACGTTCATTGTTGGTATTGTCTTATGGTAATCTGTACTATATCTTATATCTAATGCTTTTAAGACCAACTTTCACGAAGTCAGGTTAACCTGAAAACTGGTTTGCCAGTTGAAACCAAAAATAGAGATATAAATACTGCTAAAAGGGAATAAACATTTATTCGTTTTATGTTTTGACCCTTTTCGGATACTCATAAATTAATCAATCAATCAGTTTTTTAATGTTATACCTCGAATCAATTTGTTTTATTCTTATTTTGATCATTAAAGTACCATAACAAACCAGATGACAGAAGGACATAACGAGATAATAGTGATAATGGACATAGTAGTTTGTAAAAATTCAAAAGAGTGCGCGGACGAAAAAAAAAACAAAAATGTTTATTTTTTTTATTAAGTAAACAGTTTTTTCGAAACTGTTTTTTTTTTCTTTTCTTCTCCAAAACTTTGTATATGATTTGTGTATCTATTATTTCCTTACCGGTTTTGATTTTGATTACCAGCTAGTATAGCTAATAGGTTATGGACCATGTTTTAATATGCACAAAAACATGGCTTATAACGACGTAGTTAAGTACTATGTTTTCCTCGGCTTGTTGTATGTTGTGTTTAACCTAACCGGCAGAAAACAATTCTAGCAAAACACGATGTGCTTTTCATTTTACAGCACAACATATCACCCCATGTTTTGTGGTTATGTTAAGGTTACTCAGAGTACAGTTTTTTATTCAATATTATGGAATGTTGTTTGTATATTCGTCAATTTTCGCTGTTTTTCCATGACGTACAATTTCCGAATGTAAACGTCAAATGAGGAAAAAATGTTGTACAAATAAATAGAAAAAAAAAACAAACATAGAAATTGATTTGCAATTATATTTATTTAACAAATTTACAATTTCCAACCATTTCACAACATGTCTTCGTTGTGTTGCCTACTATGAGAAAATAGATCAATTAAAATGTTACAAAAACTGATTTTAATGAATCATGTTTAACTGCCATATTGACAGTTTAAATTCTTACCTTTTCATTTAGAAGAGTTTGTGTTGCTTGTAAAACCATATTTTCTAATTCTTCCCCTTCACCTGGACATATTGCACTGCAAATGGCAGTAAGTCACTCCAATGTTTTGGGAACACACTTTTGTTCGTGTTTTCTAACAGGAAGTGCTTAAAGGTGTTGTCTTTTCTTTATTGGAGAAACATTTTATACTTGAAGATAAGCATTAAGCTGCTCAAGTTTTCCAATGCCACAGACAGAAGCCTCCGAGTCTTGGCTGAACATTGGCTGGCTTTGACTATCAGCATCAGAGAAACAATTTACCTGTAAAAGTGAAAGAAAACTTGACAATCATGTTAAACTAAAAGAAGGTCACTCAATATTTAAGTTAGGTCACCATTTACCATTATTAAATTGAGAATTATGTTGGTTTTCTGTTTATTTTAACAGTTTAATATATTGATCCTTCAAGTGGTTTTCAAGTAGAAGTTCAAAAAAATGAATTGTTTACGGACGACGGAATGCAATTGCAATACATCCGATATGAAATCTTTCTAGCGTATGCCTCAAAAAAGGAGACAAACAACAGTATAATATACTGTTATATTGACTATAAAAACAAAAACAACAAAACATAACAAACACAGTTTAGAAAATTCAACATTTATAAAGTAACTGCTTGATTATGCCGGAAAGTTAGCAAAATGCATTTATTGTATCTTTTTGTTTGTCCATGTTACAAAATATATTTTCCTGTTTCCTAAAATTTGTTTTTTGTATCCTACTTTGTTATGTTTTTTTCACTTCAAACATACCATTGAGGTGTATTTTCTAGAATTTGCCGAGTAACGTCGGAATGCCATGCGATAACGTTACGGAAAGGCATGCGAAAATAGCCGGAAGCAGTTTATATATTTTTCGTATCAGCCCGCTAAGCATCATTCAGGAAAATATGGAATTCACGTAAGTTTAATGATATCATCATACTGTAAAAAAAATATGTTATTTACTCTAAGTATATGATAAAATTGTGTTCGTCTAAAAGCGATTTTTGGAATTTTATTGCGAATTTATGGATAAATCTTAATCAGAAACACTTATTAGTAAGAATTTGAAATCCTGAGATGCATATATACAATAAAAAGTTAGAAGTTCTATGACCAAAAGGGTTTTAAACAGATCGTCAAAGGAGTAGCTTCAATCAATCCCTACATTAGCCCATATTTTTAGCAATACTTTCGAATTAGATTTTATTATCCAGTATAACAACGAATATAGCTAATACAATAACTAGATAGAAAATTTGTTAACATTTAATGTACTTGCGTTTTTCCATGACGTCAAAAATAGCCCTCAATTTGATTTCAACGAAAATGAAATGAATACAGAAAAAATAATATTGATTTCATGGACGGGAAACATAGAGCGCATGCGGCGACAAAAACGATCTTTTCCAATAATGTTTGATATAACATTTTAAATATCTGACTATAATAGTTAGTGTGGCGAATCTTGCGCTCTATGTTCCTGTGGCTAAATGTGATTGAAATTCGAAAAATGTTGTCAAATTGCTCAAACATCTTAATCTGTTGGCCTTTTTTGGGATGCAAGAAACAACGCTATAGAAATAAAAATTTCTAATATGCCTTTTCGTCAACTTAAAACAGTTTTTTTTTCTCCTGAAACACTGAACATAATAATTGGGCCAACTATGACCCTTATCAAACTTATTTCTTTATCTTTGATCGATGGAGTTTGAACATTAGATTCTTATAAGTCCTTAATTTAAGAAAAGGGAACATGGCAATGACCTGATGATGCCAACAGGGACTAAAAGTCCTTCAGGTGTTATGCCTTCCTGGTAATTGAAATAAGCAATTGATAAATTGCGTGCGACCAGTGTGTTTTTTTTTGTAATTTTGCGTTCATCGGGACGTCTACCATCGTATAATGCATAAACTCAGTAGAAATGCATCAGTTTTGTTGTTTGCCAAATTGCATTAAAGACGAAGTGTTTTAAAAAGATACATACACGGTAAGAACACAAATCAAAACAAAAAATGAAAATTATTGTTAAATATTCTCTTCGGGTAGCATTGGGTGGGTGGGTACTTTTTTCGTCGTAATTGATAATATAAATGGTCAATTAAAAAACAACTGTATTTAATCCTCTGATTACTCCGACTAATCCACAATTATCAGAAGTCCACTACCACTGACAATTACGCCAGCCCGATAACCCCACTGCCTTCAATGAGTGCTCCACCAGTGACAACTCAACTACTACCAAGTCCTCCTAACAATGAACCTACTTTGACATACGCCGCAACGGATCCGACAAGTGAAAATAGATGGATATTCAATATTGACATGGTTTTACTTGATGTGTAGAATATGTAAAGTAGTGATCGGATATGTATGTCCTTTTATACTACTTTTATTGTCATGCACGTAATACATGGGTTACAAATACTAGTGGTTTGATATAATATGAAAAAGGAGAATTGTTAGATTGTGGTTAAAAATTGTTCAGTTCAGTCATATGGTAGTTAAGCAGGGTTCTTTTCTCTGGACAAAGCCGATACAGAGCATTAATTATCACAAACGTTACAGATGACTATATTAGATTAACGAATATCAAATTAGTTTGCTGATGTAAGCCAATTTGAAAAGAGACTAGTAAAAATCTGCCAATTTTCACTATTGCATCAGATAATATGTTTTCATAGAAAGAAGAGTTTTTTTTAATTTCGTAAATATATAACTTTAAACAAACAAATTGATACAAAAATACCATATCTTTTAGATTTTTGTTTTAAAACTTAATTAGAAGAAATTGAAGCGTAGAAAATACATCGTCTTAACTTATATGTAATATGAGTGTTTCTTTGCCTTTCTGGATAAATCAATTACTAAGCAATCAACAGAAAAATGCAGAGTCTCCCAATTTACTAATTCATTGAATTATTAAAAGTGTTAAATATCCTTGAAAGTGGTGTTATACTAACACGACTTATTCATGATACTCGTCTGACTCAATTACAGCATGTGCTTTTCAATTTTATGAAAAAAAATTCGGCATTTTAAAAGTAATGAATAGCACTTGGTCATCCATCATTTCATAATAGGGTATTTAGAAATACGGTGAAACTGTCTACTCGCGTAGTGGTATTAACAATTTGTGGATTCTAAAATCTGGATAATTCAATTCTTGATCTGAAATATTTCTATCAAAACTTGTGAGTGTTTTTCAACCTTGTATACCACTATTCCCCATCTGAAATTGAACAATCGTCTAAAAGAAATAATCCACAATGCTGTTTAATATACAGATAGTAGCATACACTATCCATTTATTTTTTGGATGTCATACGGTATATTTTGTTAATAGTAAACACAATGATCAGTATGCTGAAGTTTCTTATTGACAAAATATTTGTTGAATTTGGAGGTAGACTTTGTCAGTAAATTGTCGTTATTCCTATGGAAACGAACTGTGCGACTCTTCTTGTCGACCTCTTCTCATTTTCATATGAGTCGACGTTCCTTCAGACATTTGTCAAAAATAAGAAAATCAAAGAAGCCATATCATTTAATTTTACATTCAGATATATTGATGATGTTTTTCTATTAACAATCCAAACTTTTCTGATTAGTTCCATTTATATATCCTTCAGAGCTAGCAATTAAAGAAACAACAGACACGGCTTTCTTCCGCCACAATTTTAGATTGATACCTTGAAATTGAGATAAGCGGTCATCTTAGTACCAGAATCTGTAACAAACGAGACGATTTTAATTTTAAAATTATAAATTTCCCCCACCTTAGCAGCCATATACCAATTGTAACTGCATGGTCCAACTCATTCGGTATTCAAGAGCTTGAAGCAGCTACTTAGACGTCATAAAACGTCACCAGTGTCTGAGCAGAAAGCTGATGAGCAAAGGTTATGTCAGAGAACGTCTCGTCCTTTTTCTACTAAAGTTCATCAGAAGATACAAAGACCTTGTTGATAAATAATCAACAAACAATACATGATGGTCTTGAAGTATAAATTATAGGTACTGACGTTGTTTATTGCCTTATTTTAGTGTTATAATGTTATTTTTGTTTGTCTTTGCATATTTTTAACCTTTAATGGTTAGTCCATTTTTGATAATATACTTTTAGCGTGGCTCGTTATTTATACATCCCGCCATTGCATTATTGTGCTATGGTCATTTTTGTATTCATTTTTGCGTATGTACTTTGTGTATAGAGTGTCTATTCCCATTTCGCTGTTATTTGTTGATATATTTCTTTGTTTGTATAATGATCAAGATTATAACACAATGTTGACTACTGTACCCCAAATTTTGAAATTTCTACCTATTATGTCTGTTTGTTTTCCTCACACATTGTTGTCAATATAAAGGACTTATATGTGACTGTCAAGCAATTGAGAAGTTTAGTTAGCAACAAAACCAGGTTTATTCCATAATTTGCTACATAAGGAAATGCCTGTTCCAAGTCAGGAATATGACAGTAGTTTTCCATTCGTTTGATGTGTTTCAGCTTTTGATTTTTCCATTTTATGAAGGATTTTCTGTTTGGATTTTGCTTTTAGATAAAGATCTAACCTCCAAATCTAACGCTATTATTAAACAAAATCTTTAACTACAGCGCTTTTTAATTTTACTAAAAAAGACAATCATTTTTTTAAGACCGCAGTTTTTGTCACACAAATCGTATATCATCTGGTGATTAAAAGCTAAATCTGGTATCTTTGATGAGTTTACACATTGCACTAGAAATTTAGAAATAGAGCACTTTAATCTATTATCTTAGAGCTATCGTAGAGTAGCTGAAGCAAACAACTAAAAAAAAACAATTAAATTGTCAAAAACAACAAGAAAATATCTAACAGTAGATACATCGGTTTTTTCATTGTTTTTGTTTTCTGTTTTAGATTTCATCAGCAAAGTGTGAGTGACCATGACAGATATTGTGATAACGGCATGTTCTGAACTGAAATGTGTAAACACAGATTTCTCATTTAATGTCTGAGGTTAGTATGTGTTAACAATATTTATTAAACACTGTCGTCATATATCAATCTCGAAGTAAACTTTAAGGATTTGATGATCAGCCCACAACAGCATTACTTATGAAAGAAAACATTTGGAAACGAAAAACAATCATTGATTTGGCTATTATGTAAGGGTTCGGTTCGTCATACATATATTTTCCTCAGTACTTTTCTGGGTTTTTCAAATGTTTGCTCTACGCGTTCCTGCTGGAGGTCAATCAAGGAAAGTGCTTCAAATGCATACAATTTTTAAATTGATATTGTCTTTTTTTGACGAGTTTATACATTGCACATGATATGTAAAAAAAACAGAATCCCTTAACATATAGGGTTTTTCCTCATTATAAGTGTCGGGTGTTAAAATTGTATTGTTAATGTTAAAAATGTTTACAACTTTTCTACGTTCTCATATAAGTTGGCAAATTTGACATAAGATAAACTTAATTATTTCATGTTTTTTTCATGTTGAGGCCTTTTATGGCCTACTTTTCAATATGGTTTTCATTATTGAAGGCCGTACGGTTGCCTATAATTGCCTACATCCACTTCATTTGAATTTCGGAGGGTAGTTGTCTCATTAGCAATCATACCACAAACCTTTATTTTCATATAAACTATATTGTTAAGTAATTTAAATTTTTCTATCTATTAGCTCTTATTTCCGTATTTATGAATCCCTGGCTTTCTTATGTAAAGTGTCAAAATCAAACATTTGATTACAGGAATTGAACAAAAATGTTGTTATGAGCAACATTAAAATATTGAAAATAAGGGGTTTTTGGTATGTCAATGATACTGCAGCATACCCACCAAAATATAAAAAAAACACGACGGAGAACGTATGGTCTTATACAATACATGGGTGTGTACAATAATTGTCTGCGATAGTTCAATTTATGACTGGAATTTATTAGTTTTCTACATTGGTAAAAACCTTAATATTGTTTAAGTACGTGTCTATCTAGAAGTAAAATGGGATACTTTGAAACTTTTTTTTCCTTATAATTACTTAACAAAATATATTATATTTGTTGTTAATGAATTGCTTACTTACCCCTCTAATTTTTATCATTAGTAAATATATTTCATTAATAATGTATCATGTTTTACTATGGACATTAACATGGCTTATAACCAGGTATTTTAGTTTTATGTTTTCCTTGGCTAGTTTTATGTTGCATTCACCCCTAAGCGCAAGAATCTAAATTCGAGCAGAGCAGGATTTGCTTTCCTTTTTTTCAGCACAACAAATTAACCCATGTGTTTGTTAGACTTTGGTAACTAAATGTAAAATGATGTTTGTCTTTTCGTCGTTTTCAGTTTGTGTTTACCCATGACGTACAACATCTTCAACATGTAGAGGTCAAATTAACCGAATGATGATTACACAACCAAAAACAAAATGTGATTGTAAACAAAAAACAAACATGGAAATCGGTTTTTTTATTGTCTGAAAGTAATCTAAATTGAAGTAATTTGTAGATATATAAGACATTGCACGGACGGTAAAATCGAAAAAAAAAGAGTTAAAATGAAATAAACCAAAGTGTCTGTGTTTTAAAAAAAGGTGTTATTTGCACACAAAAAAATGAAAACACCACGTTATCAATTCCAATTTTCTTGATGGACCTTCACCAGAAACTCTCAAAGCCGAATATTTTAAAGCCAAGGCTGTATAAGAACTGAATCAGTTGAAGAGCAAAATGACCAAAAAGGACGCAAAAAAAAACAACATTTTCATCTAAGTTCAACTTTTTAATCAATTGTGTACCATGTTTACTATGCACACTAACATTGCTTATAACAAAGTTGTTAAGATCTATGTTTTCCTCAGCTGAACAATGTTGTGTTCACACCTAAACACAAGAAACTAAATTCAAGTAGAGCAGGGTGCGGTTTCGTTTTAGCAGCACAACATTTAGGTTTGGGTAACTTAATGTAGAATGCTGGTAAAAATAACAGAATATAAACTACACAACCAACAATCAAATGTGATTGTAAAAAAAACAAACAAGCATGACAATCGGTTTGTGATTATATTTATAAAACAAATTTACTTATTTCAAGCATTTCATTTCAAGTTTTTCTTCGTGTTTGTGTTACCTACAACAAGAAGATACACCAATTAAAATGTTAGTAAAACATTCCAGCATATCGATATTACTAATCTAAATTAAAAATGCATCAATGCTTAAGGGAAGGTCCACTTATGTGTGTGATACAACAAATCTATCTGATTGTGTACTATATGTAAAAATTTAGACGTTATAATATATAGTGTTAATTCTGCAGCGAATTTAATTAAACAGCACATAGATCACGCAATGCCCACATAATAATCATCTAATAGATTCAAGACAGAAAACACTTGATTCTCTCCTTCATAATGAACAGAAAAATACATTGCTCAGAGTTTCTCTAATTGCATGTGTAGCGGACTATGCACGTACTACCGATAATACATGGTTTCAAGGAACGCCATGTAGACTTCTACATGAGGTTTCATAAAAAAAAAATCCTGAAGTGGAAAGCTCACATACACTACTTTTTTTTGCCAAAGAAAGAAAAAAAAAACTACGGTTTTTGTACAATAATTGTGTTCTTCGAACGTCGTAGTATTCAAGCGTATGCATGCCCAGCAAAATGTCTTGCTCAAAGTATATATGATTGACGATGTACGTACACCGCCAATACACAGAGGAATTAATAAATGTCATAGAACATATATCTACAAGAAATACAAACTTACATTTCAAATACTTAATAATATCCTCCTTTACCAATTGGTCCACTGACAACATTGCTGCCTCCTCCAATGACACCAACAGAACCTCTGACAACACCACCAATTGGACCTCCGATACCACCAATGGAACCAAGAAGTCCACTACCACCTCCTAAAATACCACTTACACCTCCGACAATACCTCCACCACTAATAAGACCAGCTCCACCAAGTGAAAGACCGTAATTTTGGTTGGTTACCCACCATGGCAATAAGGAACAACAAGTATTCAATCTACCAGGAAGAAGAGGTGCCAAGTTACAGTTCTTGTTGAGTTTTATTTGTCCTGGAGCACATTTCAAACTACATGTGCACCATGGTCGACCTCCACCAACAAGTCCTGTAAATAAATCAATTTCAAGATTTGTTGTCATGTATATTAAATAGTATAATTGGTTGATGGGATGTACACTTGATATATTGTGTTTGACCGAAGCAATTTTCGGAATTTACCTATGTGTAAATACAATGGAATGTTTAGAGTTCTATGACGAAAACGAACTTTAACAGATATCCAAATGTATCTGTGATCAATTTTGATTGATTGAGTCTAAACAGTAGATTCTACACAATTTTTTATGTTATCAACGAGGTATATAACGTTGAGCTGATTATATCATCGGTAACCTACAGTCCTCCATGTTCTGACCCTAACTGGTAAATTAAATCAGCACTTGACGAATGTCATGAGTCTATGGCATGTAATGTGGATTTATATTCAGCTGGAACGTTTATTTTCGTATAAGGCACATATTCATTATAAATTAGGTACAGTGTTGTAAGAAAGAGACATATTATTTAAGAACACATATAGATGAATATATGACAGATAAGTCTTGCAAATATTTGAATTAAAATGTGTGATGTTATATTATGTGTATTATATCGTATACTTGGTTAATGAAATAACAATCGATGAAATTGTGTTCATCTTAAAGCGATTTTTGGAATTCGTATCTATCGCGAATTTCTTGATTAATCTAAATAAGAAACGCTCATTAGTAAGCATTTGAAATCTAGAGTTGAGTATATACAATACAATGCTAGGAGTTCTATGTGACTAACAGGTATTAAAACAGACAGACAAAAGAGTAGGTTCGATCAATCCCCAAATTAGCTCTTTTTTTTAGCACTTCTTTCGAATTATAATTTCCTGACCAGATTAGCAACCAATATAGCTAATACAATAACAAAATTGTGACGTCAAAAATAGCACTCGATTTAATTTTCAACGAAAATTAAATAAGCACAGGAACATTTACATTGATCGACATAAAATATCTTTTCGAGTAATGTTTCCTAGAACATTTCAAATCTTTGACTATAATAGTTAGTTTGGCAAAGCCTGCGCCCCAGATATGTTTCCTATGCCTAAATGTGATTAAAATTTAGGCAATTTTGTCAAATTGCGCAAATATCTTCATTCGTTGTCCTTTATTGGGATGTACAAATCAACGCTGTAGAATAACATTTTCTTTCATGCCTTTTCGTCATTTTGAAACATTTTTTTCTCCTGAATAATTGATCTTAATAATGGGGCCAAACATGACTTTTATCAAATTTATTCCTTTAACTTTGGTCGATGGAGTATAAACCTCAGATTTTTAAAAAATCCTTAATTTAAGAAAGGGGAACTTAGGAAAGACCTGATGATGCCAACAGGGTTTAACAATCGATCAGGTTGTATGCCTTGCTGGTAATTTAGATAAGTGCTTGGCAAATTACGTGCGACCAGTGCGGTTTTTTTTTTGTAATGCTGCGTTCATCGGGACATCTACCTTCCTATAATGCACATGTTCAGTAGAGATGCAGCGATTTTTTAACACAAAGTAATACAAAAATTGCAAATTATTTATAATATAAATGGTCAATTCCAAATTACCTGTATTTAAACCTCCGATCACTCCACCTAATCCACCTAATCCACCTACTCCAGCTAATCCACCTAATCCACCATTATTTAACAGAAGTCCACTACCACTGACAATTCCTCCAGCCCCACCAATAACTCCACCGCCTCCAATGAGTGATCCACCAGTGACAACTCCACTACTACCAAGTCCTCCTAACAATGGACCTACTTTGCCATACGCCGAAACGGATCCGACAAGTGAAACTAAAAGTAAAGTCAACATTATCGTGGTTTTACTTGATCAGTAGAATATGTGAAGTTCTATTCGGATATGTTTGTCCTTTTATACTACTTTTATCGTAAGGCACGTGATACATTGCTTACAAAAACTAGTGGTTTGATAGATTATGAAAAAGGAGAGTTTTTAAATTGTGGTTAAAAAATGTTCAGTGCAGACATATGTTTATAAAATAGGGCATTTGTTTGTGGAAAAATCCGATACAGAGCATGCAACTATCACGAACGTTAGAGATGACTATATTAGGTCAAAGAATAACAAAATGTTTTGCAGATGTAAGCCATAACCTGCCAATTTTCACTATTGCATCAGATTATATGTTTTGATAAAAAGAGGCACTTTATTATTTTCATAAGTATATTAACTTGAAAGAATAGATTGATACAAAAATACTATATCTTTTAGACTTTTGTATTGCATCTTCATAAGAAGAATAAAACAATTGAAGTGCAAAAAAACATCGTCTTGACTAAATAGGCAATATTATACAAACACTTAGTGTTTCTTTATTTTACTGGATACGTGAATTACTAAGCATTTATTTTTAAAATACCGATTCTGCCAATTTATCAGTTCATCAATTATAAAAAAAAATAAAGGTCCTTGAAACTGATGTTATACTAACACGACTAATGCATGATAATCGTCTGCTTCGATTACAATGTGTACTTTAAAAAAAAAAAATTTGCATTCCGAAAGTAATCAATGACACTTGGTCATGCATCATTTGGTATTGATCTGTCCTCCAGAATAACGTTATTCGTATACAAAAATTATAGCGCATTTCAATTTTACAGACTTTGACATATAAGTACGTCAATCAATATTCTACTCTGTACGTCGCATTTCCTTAATGATTGGATTACTTCAACCAGTCCTAAACTATTACGACTTGGGAAATTGATATAAATGGAAATGGATCAGCCGCCCTGACAGTTTTTATTATATAGATGTTCAGTCTTCAGATAGTTATAAAATCGCAATTTGAAAACCTACTTCTTTTACTGAAAAAAGACACTTGTTTTCAACACCGCTGTTTTTGTCTAACAAATCGTATATCATCTGGTGATTATAATTCTGGTATCTTTGGTGAGCTTACATATTGGACTAGAAAATTAATAAAAATAGAAATTTAACATATCATCTTAAAGCTATAGTAGAGACACTGAAGCATACAACTCAAGAAAAAAAATTAGAACTGTCAAAAATAGCAAGAAAATATTTAAAACTTGATAAATCGGTTTTTGCTATTTCTGTATTCTGTTTTGGATTACATCAACGAAGTGTGCGTGACCATGAAAGATATTCGTGATTACAGCATGTTCTGTACTGAAATGTGTAAAAAAAATGTACCAGTAAATGTCTTAAGTAAGTAAGTGTTAACCATATTTATTAAACATTGTCATCATACATCAATCTTGATAATTCTTTTTTTACGAATTGACGATAAGCCCACGACAGCACTAGCTTATGAAAGATAACATTTAAAAACAAAGAACAATCTTTTATTTTCACCAACTTTGAGGTCTTAGACAAATGTTTCATCATCTTATCCTAAGGAATACCTTGTATCTTAGAATGAAACAACATCAGGCAAAGTTTACCTAAGATTGATTTGGCAGTTATTTTAGCGCCCTTTTCGTCAGATATCTATTTTCCAATGTACTTTTACATCCTTGTTTTTCAAACTTTTGCCGTAAGCTTTCCCGATGAAGGTTAATCAAAGTAAGTGCTGATATTTTTAATGAGTTCATACATTACACTTGAAATTTTCAAAATATAACCCTTTATCCTATTATTCTCTAAGTAGTTGTTGTGTTTTAGATTTAAATGGGTTTTTGCCATTGTGAGAGTAAGGTTTTGACATTTTATTGTTAATGTTAAAATTTTTAAAACTGTATTACGTTCTCATGTAAGAAAATTTGAAAGAAACTAAATGTCAACTTCAGCAGGCAAATTTGACATAAGATAGATTTAACGATATTGTTTGTTGATTTCTTTTGTTTATCAATTAGCTCTTATTTCAGTATTTATGCATCCTTAATGTATAAACTGTCGATTTATTTTACTAGCACTGATTAGATAATTCTGCTGGTAGAATGTAACTCTCCGGATAATAATCAGATCTGTAGTCAATGCTTTGGTACTGACATTATTTATAAAATGTCTCTATTTTAAATTTCCCGTTTTTATCATGCCTATATTGAGAAGGTTAAAAGGAAAAACGGTTCCGACTTCCTCAGGCAAAATAGACCTGCAATGGATTTGGTTGTTCTGTAATGGTCTTTTTTCAGCATGTAACTTAAAATGTTAGGCGTAATAACGTAACACTGGCTTTGAAACGTTAAGACCAATTCTCTGTAACTACCAACCATTTCATATAGGGGGGTTGTCACGCATAGTCACCGATTTTCCTGAAACTTAGCTTTAACATGTAATCAGGTAATGTTTGCCTATTCTCTTGAAAACTATAATAGATAGAAACATTAAATATAAAATATCAGCGACACAAGATATACAAAAAAATAAACTTGGTTGAAATCGTCAGCTGATTCCGTTTTAGAGTTATAACCTTTTAATGACGATTTCAATCATTTTGTTTGCGTTTTTGTTAAATTACAAAACATATCAGCAAGACAAGCTTCCGAATAAGTCAACATGTTTTGAATTAGTCTGACGACCCCTTATTATACTTATTGCCCTATAATGGTGAGTTTTGAGTAACAGTCGTCATGTTGTGTGAACATATCTTAATAAAGAATTTGCTATATGTAACTACAAGATAAAATAAATAAGAAATATATAAGTAATTCAATAATTGGGATAAGGACAAAACCGCAATGGTTATTTAAATCTGTCTCCCTTAGTACCCGTTTAAGGGCAAAACGCCTATATGGAATCAAAAGACAGTTTCGGCCATGTTGCTTAATTAGTCTTTTAGTAATATTTGCTCTTAAATTATCGATCTTTCCATAATAGTTTTCAATACAAATAACTTAGATTTGTTATATTGCTTTCTATCCGTTTATTGAAGTTTCAAGATAAAGACCAGAAAAGTAAAACATGAGGCCCCGCAGAAGCTGTATCATGATTCTACTGTTTGTTATGCGTAAAACGGATACAATAAAATTAGAATAACATTTCAAGCAAAAACGCAAAATCAAATTATTATTCCGCTGTGTTCCTTATTTTGTATTATAGTGTATTTGTGTCTCTTCAAATATTCTCTATCTATATATCATAAGAATGATATGTTTTGATTGCAATTTGCACAATAATTTCAAAGGACAAGACTTTAGCAAAAGTTTATAGACAACAACGACGTACGATAAGAGATGAGAAAACCTCAAGTTGCCCTGTAGGATAGGCCCTGAAAAATTAAAAAAAAGGTTAAAAATCGCCTTTAAAAGTCATTTTAACTTTTTTGGAACTTTTTATCTAAAAAAATTGAAATAAAATAACTACGAAATTTGCTCAATCTGACATTTAAAGTTGTCCGGTTGTTCTGAAAATTTTACGATAGATCAACACCTATTGACAATAACATTCATGTCCTACTCTAACTGCTTTAAATTTTGTAAATTACGCCATTATCTATCGTTAAAATTGCAGTGTTTTATTTTATTTGTACCAGCTATAATTGTTATCAGGTATTAACAGAGTAAGGGGTGTTTACAAATATATGCTACGCATTACCACTAATATTTGATAATGCAGTTTTAATGGGAAATATTGTAGACTGACAATGTACAAAATGAGGCCAATGACGAACGCTCAGTTTTTGTATAATCTAAAAATGCTCTTTTAAAGATCCACACGAGGACAGATCTGTCATGTGATCATAAATGACATTTGTTATAATGACTTGTTTAGTGCTTGAGAATAATAACGGAAAGAGAACACGAGTGATCACCAATTGACCGTGGTCAATAAGTTTGAATCATCAATGACACATTAACTGCGGTCTGTGAGTTTTTATCTTAAATGACGCATTGTCTGCGGTCTGTTAGTTTGAAACATCGATGACACATTGACTGCGGTAGGTACGTTTGAATCATCAATGACACATTGACTGCGGTCGGAACGTTTGAATCATCAATGACACATTGACTGCGGTCTGTACGTTTGAATCATCAATGACACGTTGGACATGTTAAATCAATATTTATGTACTAAAATAAAGCAGCAGGAACACACAATTGCCATCTCATGGAATCTGTTTGGTGATCTTTTTTAATCTAAATTCTCGATCCGGGTTTGACAAGTTTACCCAGATCATATATAAGTTTCCGGGGACGGTAAACAACATCACCATAAAATTTAGGGTGTGCTATTCCGTCTGAAATAAGATTTTAACAAGAACAGCCAAACTTGCAAACCAAATCTTTGTATCTATGGAAGAATTTTGTAGTTTTTACAGAATTTACGATAACAAAATCCCTGTCTTGATAATTTAACATTGAACTCCAAAAAGTCACTACAGACACGGGCATAACGAACAAGTTGGGATATATAAATACCGTAAGATGGTGCCAGAGGAACATCACCGTCCAAAAAAGGAAAAAGTATAGGGAAAGAAAAATCATCACTTTTGTCGTAATTTATTTTTGTAGAGTTTCTGGTGTAAAACTAAAATATCTTAATCTAGGAAAGGACACTTATCGTTGTTTATATTTGATTTTTTTAAAGTAAGTTCTGTGGGTAAATTTTGACAGTATATTTAGAGAATTCTTGATTATCTAACGAAAAAAATATCATCACAATAGCGGTAAGTGTTGTTGAATTCACAATTAAACGGAATTTAGACGGGTCTCTACTTTAGTTTGGCAATAAACTGTGATTCATTACAGTACAAGAACAAGAATGCTATTAAAAGGGCACAATTGGTGCCCATATGAAAACCTACAATCTGTCGATAAATTTAATGCAGAAACGTGCATACATGTTTCCAGTGAGAAAATGTATGGCTATAATCATCTCAATACATCTCTAGTAAGTATATCTATCATATTTACCTTTCTCGTTTGAGAACAAAGCTTTATATGAGCAGATTAATTTGCAATTATATTTATCGAACGACCAATTATTGAATAGGAAAACTTTTGTTTGATAAGATTGTGTAAAAGTGTAGGGTGAAGAGTAGACAATTCAGTGATTGTGCTACTGTGTTTGGGGAGGTGTCGCATGATCTGCATATTTAGATACAATTAAATGACCAGCCTCATTTGTACAAATGCTAAAATGTTGCACGTGCATTATTTTTAGACTGTTCTAATTATATTTGATATATTACTGTCTGGTTGTAAGACCAAATGATACTGACAACTGATTTGACGGTTGAAAACGAAAGTCGAAGAATCTAGATATTTTTATTGTATGTCAAATTGAAAAAAAATATTTAATTAATCTATTCAACTCATGTTATTGACAAGTATGCACATTATAACAGACAATATATGATTCATTAGATGAAGATCAATTCAATATTGAAAAGGCTATTTTGGGCGAATCATCAAAGTAGTTTCAATTGATTAGTACAATAGTGAGCACCGATGTCATAAGAGTAAGTTCTGCTCCATCTGACTAGTCAAGAATCGATACACATGCTTATTTGACGATCATTTACAAGTCGGCAATTAAAACAATGATTAAAGGATCTAGATAACTCGGGCTGTACTAACTCACCTTTTTGCTAACATTAGCGCATCGTTATCAAGTTCAGTCACAACTAAATCTGGTTAACCGTGAAATGTATGCAATGTATATTTCATTCGTTCTTCCTTGTAACTCTGTTGAAGCATGTTTCGTGTAAGAAACACACACCTGTTAATGTATTAAATATAGTTAACACGAAGAGAGTGTAGCATGTTCCATGTAAGAAACAGACACCTGTTAATGTAGTAATTATAGTAAACATGCAGAGAGTGTAGCATGTTCCATGTAAGAAACACACACCTGTTAATGTAGTAATTATAGTAAACATGCATAGAGTGTAGCATGTTCAATGTAAGAAACACAAACCTGTTAATGCAATCCTTATAGTAATATGTAGAGAGTGTAGCATGTTCCATGTAAGAAACACACACCTGTTAATGCAGTCCTTATAGTAAACTTGCAGATAGTGCAGCATGTTTCATGTTAGAAACACACACCTGTTAATGCACTCCTTATAGTAATTTGCAGAGAGTGTAGCATGTTCAATGTAAGAAACACACCTGTTAATGCAGTCCTTATAGTAATATGCAGAGAGTGTAGCATGTTCCATGTAAGAAACACACACCTGTTGATGCAGTCCTTATTGTAAACATGCAGAGAGTGTATCATGTTCCATGTAAGAAACACACACCTGTTAATGCGGTCCTTATAGTAAGTATGCAGAGAGTGTAGCATATTCCATGTAAGAAACACACACCTGTTATGCAGTTCTTATAGTAAACATGCAGAGAGTGTAGCATGTTCCATGAAAGAAACACACACCTGTTAATGCAGTCCTTATAGTAATATGCAAAGAGTGTAGCATGTTCCATGTAAGAAACACACACCTGTTATTCAGTCCTTATAGTAAACATGCAGAGAGTGTAGCATATTCCATGTAAGAAACACACACCTGTTATGCAGTCCTTATTGTAAACATGCAGAGAGTGTAGCATGTTCCATGTAAGAAATACACACCTGTTAATGCAGTCATTTTAGTTAAAGTGCAGAGAGTGTAGCATGTTCCATGTAAGAATCATACACCTGTTAATGTAGTCATTATAGTTAAGATGCAGAGAGTGAAGCATGTTCCATGTAAGAAACACACACCTGTTAATGTAGTCATTAAAGTAAACATGCACAGAGTGTAGCATGTTCCATGTAAGAAACACACACCTGTTAATGTAGTAATTATAGTAAACATGCAGAGAGTGTAGCATGTTCAATGTAAGAAACACAAACCTGTTAATGCAGTCCTTATAGTAATATGTAGAGAGTGTAGCATGTTCCATGTAAGAAACACACACCTGTTAATGCAGTCCTTATAGTAAACTTGCAGATAGTGCAGCATGTTTCATGTTAGAAACACACACCAGTTTATGCAGTCCTTATAGTAATATGCAGAGAGTGTAGCATGTTCAATGTAAGAAACACACACCTGTTAATGCAGTCCTTAAAGTAATATGCAGAGAGTTTAGTATGTTCCATGTAAGAAACACACACCTGTTAATGCGGTCCTTATAGTAAGTATGCAGAGAGTGTAGCATGTTCCATGTAAGAAACACACACCTGTTATGCAGTCCTTATAGTAAACATGCAGAGAGTGTAGCATGTTCCATGTAAGAAACACACACTTGTTATGCAGTCCTTATTATAAACATGCAGAGAGTGTAGCATGTTCCATGTAAGAAACACACACCTGTTAATGCAGTCCTTATAGTAATATGCAGAGAGTGTAGCATGTTGAAATATGTACACAACATATGACGGAGCAGACGGTATTAACGGAATTGATTGATCAGACTCATTTGAATGGTGATAGAACATTGCACGTTCATTGTTGGTATATCTTATGGTAATCTGTACTATATCTTATATCTAATGCTTTTAAGACCAACTTTCACGAAGTCAGGTTAACCTGAAAACTGATATGCCAGTTGAAACCAAAAATAGAGATATAAATACTGCTAAAAGGGAATAAACATTTATTCGTTTTATGTATTGGCCCTTTTCGGATACTCATAAATTAATCAATCAATCAGTTTTTTAATGTTATACCTCGAATCAATTTGTTTTATTCTTATTTTGATCATTAAAGTACCATAAGAAACCAGATGACAGAAGGACATAACGAGATAATAGTGATAATGGACATAGTAGTTTGTAAAAATTCAAAAGAGTGCGCGGACGAAAAAAAAACAAAAGTTTTGTTTTTCTTTTCTTCTCCAAAACTTTGTATATGATTTGTGTATCTATTATTTCCTTACCGGTTTTGATTTTGATTACCAATTAGTATATCTAATAAGTTATGGACCATGTTTTAATATGCACACTAACATGACTTATAACGACGTAGTTAGGTATTATGTTTTCCTCGGCTTGTTGTATGTTGTGTTCACACCTAAGCGGCAGAAAACAATTCCAGCAAAACACGATGTGCTTTTCATTTTACAGCACAACATATCACCCCATGTTTTGTGGTTGGGTTAGGGTTACTCAAAGTACAGTTTTTTTTTTCAATATTATAGAATGTTGTTTGTATATTCGTCAATTTTCGCTGTTTTTCCATGAGGTACAACATTTTCCGAATGTAGACGTCAAATGAGCAAAAAATGTTGTAAAAAAACAAACAAACATATAAATTGATTTGCAATTAAATTTATTTAGCAAATTTACAATTTTCAAGCATTTCACAACATGCCTTCGTTGTGTTGCCTACAATGAGAAAATACATCAATTAAAATGTTACAAAAACTGATTAATCTCAAACTAAATTAAGGTCCACTTATATTTGTGACACAAATTGTATATCATCTTGTTATGAACAACAACTAAAGCATTTTAAGGCCATGCGACTACTGGAAACTTCAAATGTAGTCATTAAGCAATATTAGTAGAACCTGTATCTTCAAACTGATAGTGTTTTGTGAGTCAACATTAGGACGATATACTACATATTAGTTTCTAATTATGCAACGGATATGACCTAACAATGAATATATAAGCTAAGGCCAAACAAATAATACATTTGAGTGAAACATTGACTGTTCAATTATAGATGACTAGAAAAATACTTCGTTCAGAGCATCTCTAGTAGAATTGTAAGCTGACAATGTACATACTTCGGTAGTATACGGTATTCAAAAAAAACAATTGTCAAACAACATATCAACAAAAAATGCAAACTTACTAATAATAACCGCCTTTGCCAATTGATCCACTGACAATATTGCTGGCTCCTCCAACGACACTGACTGGTCCTGTGACAACACCACCAATTGAACCTCCAATACCACCAATGGGACCAAGAAGTCCACTACCACCTCCAACAATACCATTAACACCACCAAGAATACCACTACCGATAATACCACCACCGAGAATACCTCCACCACCAATAAGACCAGCTCCTCCAAGTAAAGCACCGTAATTTCGGTTGGTAACCCACCATGGCAATATGGAACAACAAGTATTCAAACTACCAGGAAGGAGAGGTGCCAAGTTACAGTTCTTGTTGAGTTTGATCTGTCCTGGAGCACATTTCAAACTACATGTGCACCATGGTCGCAGTCCTGTAAATACAATCATTTCAAGATTTTTTGTTGTCATGTATATAGATTACATCGCATAATTCATTGATGACATACAAACTTGACAAACTGTGTTTGTCAGAAGCAATTTTTGGAATTCAACTTGCGATTTTCTTTGTTAATGTTTATAGCTCTATGACAAAAAAAAGGACTTTAACAGATAGCCACATTTATCTATGGTCAATTTTGCCTGATTGAGTATGAACGGTAGAATTTTAATAATTTCCTATGTTATCAAGTAGGAAATATAACTTTGAACTAATTATATTGTCGAGGACTAACAGTCAACCAGGATATTACCGTAACTGTTAAATTAAATGTTAAATTAAATAAGCTATTGATGAATGCCGAGAGTCCATAGCGTTTTTTTTTTTTTTTATATTTTTATTTTTTTTTTTTTTTTTTTTGTGGATTTATCTTCAGTTCGAACGTTCACCTCGTAAAATGCACACATTCATTATCAATTATTTATAGTATAGTACAAAAGATACATACAATCTATGAACACAGATAAATGAAAAGATGAAACATATCGGTTTATCCAATTGGTAGCATTTTGTCTATACATGTGTACGTGTTGCGGCTTTGTCGTAATTGATACTATAAATGGTCAATTCTATTATACCTCTATTTAATCCTCCGATCACTCCACCTATTCCACCAGTGTTTATCAGAAGTCCACTACCACTGACAATTCCACTACCTCCACCAATAATACCACCTCCACCAATAATTCCACCGCCTCCAATGAGTGCTCCACTAGAACTACTACCAAGTCCTCCTAACAATGGACCTACTTTGCCATATGCCGCAACTGACCCGACAAGTGAAACTAGAAGTATAGTCAACATTGACATGGTGTATACTTGATCTGTAGAAGATGTGAAGTAATAATCGGATATATGTGTACTTTTATACTATTCGTTGCGTTAAACAATTAGGTCATTGTCTACAAAAACTAGTACTTTGATATATTATGAAAAATGAGGTTTTAAATTGTGGTTTAAAGGCGTTCCTCTCAGACATATGTTGATTAACCGTTTCTTTTTTGGACAAAGTCCGATAACGATCACGAGTTTTGGAGATGAGTCCAAAAATACCAAAAAAACAGCTTGTTGATGTAAGCCATTTGTAGAGTACATAAGTGTAATCGTTTCATTTTTACTATTGCATCAGAATATATACATTTTTAAAAAAAGAAGCATTTTTTTTGTAATTTCATAAGTTTATCAGTTTGAAATATCGCAGTGATACACACGTATCGTGTTATTTCAGATTTTTATTGTGATTATTGAAGAGTATAATGACGAGATTGAAGCGCAATAAAAAAAAACACATTGTCGTGGCTAAAACAGTAATATCATACACACAATGAGCATTTCTTTACACAACTAAATGCATGAGTTACTAGGCAATTAATTCAATAATGCCGGATCTGTCTATATACCAATTCACTAAATTTTTGAAAAAGTTCCTCGTTACTTATGTTATAAGAATGCATGATATTCTTCCAACTCAATTACAATGTGAGCAGTACAATTCTATGAACAAAAAGTCGCAATCCGAAAGTAATCAATGACAACTGATCGGTCATCATTTGGTATTGATCTGCATGCTCACTTTGTTAATGCCTGCATTATTTCAACCAGGCTTAACCAATAACGACTGATGCAATTGATATAACAAGAAACAGACCAACAATTTTGACAGTTTATAATGGACGTTTGCTTAATATATACATATATTTTGAAACCCATTATTTTTACTAGAAAAAAAACTGAGAACAAATATTGTGTCAGCAATGTAGTTCCTGATTCATAGGAATCGTATATACTCTAATGGTTTTGGCTGAGCCGAATTTCTTATGAGTTGATACATTGTCCTTTAAATTTTAAAAAAGAAAACCTTAACATTTCATAGTTATTCTAGAGTAAATGAAACCAAATACTCATGAAAATACCTAAACTTACACACAATGACAGGAAATTATTGAACAGAAGTTATTCGGGTTGTATCTAGTTCTGTTTTGGATTACATCAGGCTAGTGTTCGTGATCATCACAGACCTTCGTGATTAAAGCATGTTCTGTAAAAAAAAGATTCATCATTTAATGTCTGCGGTCAGCAAGTGTTTACCATAGCAATTAAACATTGTTCGTCATATATCATTCTCAACGTATATTCATAAGTTTTTTTTATGATTTAAACAATATTGAGGACACCGACAACTTGGTTTCTATCAGAACTTATAATTCATAGTACTGTTAGCTTTACAATACCCAGTACTGCCTTAAAATGCCGTGCTAGCCAGGTTGTCAGAAGATGCTTATGGACGTGATACCAACCCTAACGGGATAGAAGATTATTGAATAGATTCGGTGAGTTTCATGGAATATTTAATGAGATAATTAACTTAAAGGTTTTTGGTAGGATGTATGCTTTTAATCATTAAGCTTAATTTCAATCTTTGTCCGATTTTCCTTGCATTTTATTCCTTGTTTTGTCCTCTTTTATACCATAGACATTTTCTTACCGTTTCACTTTCATATAGTTATGATAGAAATACAATTATACAATATTGCATTTAACCATTTGCATGATTTGTGCTGTGGTTACGATTCCTTCATGAAGGGCAAACGCCTTCATTGTAACTTATACGTTACAAAAGGTACCAGAAAACAAGACACTATGCAATTCATAAGACGTAAAGACAAACACCTAGTCATTGCAAACTATGGAATGTTAAACTATTGGTGTAACAAGGGAGAAAATAAACTATTGGTGACATATATAGTATATAGTGTTATACTGATCGTAGAAACTGTCATTTAGTACGTAATAAATGAACACATAGTGCATTGTCTGTTTATTACGCTATGCAATTATTTCTTAATCAGCTAAACATATAATTATGTATACTAATGATTGTTTCAAATGTTCAACCTTAAAATATATATCTCGAAAAATGATTTGAAATTCCTGTTATCTTCATTATGTTCTGATCAGTCTCTCAACACACATTTCGAATTAAATGTTAATTAAAAACATTTTTTTCGTACCTAACAGCACTATTGTTTTTTAGTCCTTTTATCTAAGACAGGTACTTCGAACTATGTTCATTTCTGTCATTAGGTCTTTCCATTTGTCTGTTGAAAGATCTTTTGATTTTGCTCTGATAATTGATTTTAGGTCTTTCCACTTTTTCGTGGAAAGATCGTTTGATTTTGTTCTGATAATTATTGGTCTTTCCATTTTTCCTTGGACATACCTTATGCTTTTGTTCTGATTATTTTTTTGTTTTCCTTCGGTGGACCTGGGTCCACCAAAACGAAAATGAAGTAAAGGTCATGTACTATTTTTTTGGCTTTTGCTTGTGCATGCTACTCCTAATTTTTTTTTTATATATATCGACACAGATTTTCACTAAATTATTAGTTGCAATATGTTGTAACAGGAATTTTTTTCTTCGAAGCGGTTCAGTAGTTTTTACTAGGAGTTTTCCCCCCTGAATGTTAAAAATAAGCTAAATGGTAATATAACTTATTAACAATACATAGTAGAGACTAAAAGTCGTTTTATATGAGGTCATTGCTTGATGACTTTGAAATTGAGGTGAACGTCAAAAGTAAATTTGAAGTTCTTGATTTTGACATTTGCTATAACTTCATTTTAATACATTATAAAAACATAGAGTTTTTTTTTAATTTGGTAGGCATACACACGACCTTAAAAATATCAACCTGAAGTGACCTTAAGTAAACCGGAGGCAGCCATTTTTGCATTTAAAAGTACCAAGAACTATCTGTTTTTGGAATCAGTGTCATGATACCTATCATATAATAACAACATTGACATTTTTCAAACCATGATTAGCAAGTTATCTCCCTTATTTGATGCAAACGGGATTAGAAACCATATCTTTTTGGAATCAGCTTTAATTAAGCTTTTTTCTGATACCAGAAATTTCATTTAAGCCGGCTTTGAATAAATTCAAAATATGTGCATTTGGGATGGAAAGACCTTTACTTGTTCAGAGTTGCTCTCTGAACAATATGTTTTTATTGTTATTACTTTTCATCTCGGGAAACATGAACCAAATTCTCGTGTGCGCTACTTCTCTGAAACCACATGTCCAATGGTAGAGGAAACATATTCTAATGCTGTATAAATCAATTTCGAGATCCGTAAATATCAGTGATCTCTTACAATAACATTTCTGCTCATAGATTGAAATACAAATATGTGATACAAACTGCTGCTGAAATATGTATATGACGCCCGTCAAGCAAAAACAATCCTTATCCTAATCGACGTCGTTATCGGGGATCGACGCTTAAAGGTAACGTAAGACAAACCGATAAATATTACGTTGCAATGCAGATATCTCTAACATAACGATACCGGTCGTG
The DNA here is from genome assembly GCF_021869535.1 of Mytilus californianus. Lineage (NCBI taxonomy): Eukaryota > Metazoa > Mollusca > Bivalvia > Mytilida > Mytilidae > Mytilus > Mytilus californianus. The sequence continues at coordinate 2,700,508 of NW_026262669.1, read as the reverse complement.
TTGAATAGCATTTTATTCTTATAGTACTTTGCTTGGGGTCGCCCCGATATTCCGACTACCCATTAGTCCGACACCCCCTTGGTCCGACATCCAATTAGTCCGACACCCCATTAGCACGACGCTTAAATAGTCCGACAAAGGGTTTTTAATTACTGCCGTAATAGAAAATCTACTTCATAGAATCGTTGTTGACGTGGTATTTGACCTATTCTTTCTAAGACCACGTTCATACTAGCTTTTTATAAATCGATCTAAATTTCAATCGTTCTAAAGTATATCGCAGAAACAGATAATACAATACTCCCCATCTGTTATTAAAGAAATACCATGACCATAACCATATAAAGCAATCGAGAACCTTGCAAGTTTTGGTTGACTAATGCAAGGTATGTTCTATGGGGAAAATTTTCAAATAAAAAGGAAATGTAAAGATCAGTCATCAGCAGTGCAGTCTCTCGTCGTAAAGAATATTATTCATGTGATTTCGTCTTGGAAACTGTCCAAACTGAAAAAAGTGTCATTTTACCATAAAGAGGGACTATTAATTTTCCTAGCGTTATTATTTCCATTCATCTACAATGTACACGAACTTAAGGTCGAAAACTTTCAAAATTTGAGAGCTGTCGAATTGTTAATTGGTAATATACTCGAAGATCATGAGTTTCATAGTTTTGTTTGTAACATCCATAATAAAATTGTTCAATCGCTAATAATTGTTTCTATAAGAAAGAAAAAGACTCTTTTGAGGTTGAGACTTCGATAAAAACGGATGAAATGTGCTGTCAGAATGAACTTGTATTGTATAGTCATGCAACATTTGCCACTGGACATTAGACAAACAAATAAATATTAACAATGTACAAATAGCTATGTGCATGTACTATTTACATAAGCGATAATATTTGTAACTGCATATTTATAAGACAACAAACCTTTTTTTTCCGTGCAGTGTTATTTTCATTAGCGTTCTTTGTTGCCGCTTTGAAAACACAACTTATCGGTTGTCTTTTGAACAGCACATGCAAACCTGAGACGTGAAAATAACCCTAGCAACCCACAACATTTCTCTTGACATTAACACAGAAATATACCTGTTTTTATTATTACTATTTACCAGCACGTTTTTTGTTGTTGATGAACTCGCAAAGTCAAAATAGATTCCTTACAGGGAACGCGCCAAACTTTACAGAGTTCTCTATTTCAGTGGTTTACCAGTTTTCCCAATGTCTCAAAAGTTCAAGAAAGTAACTATAAATAAATCTTTATTCAGTTAAGTACACACATTGGTGCATAAAGACAACTACTTCTGTGCATTGAACCAGGCATCACACATACAATCGTGTAAGCAGTAAAGTCTAATTGAAGCCTTAACTTTCTTAATTCTCTGCTTTGGGAGAGATACACAGTTGCTTATCTTCATGTTAGTAATTCGATAAAACTTCACAAAGTATATTTATTTTGACAAAATGTTAATTACAGTTAGATTGATACTCGTGTTTTAGTCACTCAAGACATGAGGTCAGCGTCTCTATCATTCTATGATTTGTTTTAGGTAAATATATCCCACTATCTTCACTAACACATGTCTACCAACCTACCTTGATAAACTGCATTGCCCATGGTCACTTTGGCCTTCTTTCGACTGGCAGTTATCCTTGGCCTATAAACTATGCATCCGTTTGGCTGTGTGCGATGTATAATTTTAAACTACAGTCATAGTGTGGTCGTTAAATCCGATGCATCGTGTAGAGAGAGTTCCACGATCCCTGCACGTTTAGAACCATTGCAACAACTCTTTGAGGTGCCAAATTTCCTTTACCCTTCTTTCATCCCGGATGGTCTATATTACAGGACCTACCTATTGCATTTATTTTTAAATGTTTCTCGTCCTGAACATGCATGCAATATTTGCCACTGGACGTTAAGCAAACATCAACCAATCAATTATTATATTAAATGAACACATCATCATCCTTTAATTTAAAAAGATATAAAATATTCATCAATTATTCCGTGTCGCACGATATGGGCATCGGATCAATGGGGTGTCGGACTTATGGGGCGTCTGATTATTTGGGTGTCGGAATAATGAGGCTTTGGTATAACGGATCTGCCCCTTTTGCTTTGTAAAATAACGTATGTCCGATTCAAAATTTAAACATAGAATTAAACATAAAAATTCTTTAAACAAAATTCAACTTATGACATCCAATGTATATGCGTTATGTTTTATGTCGAATGATTTGAATAAAAATATATATAAAAGATATTCCACACATCATCCAGTCTGATAGTACCACGTTATGTAATGATGCAATACATTAAATGTAGTACATTTGGCCTATATATAATCAATAATAATTTTTTTTAAACTTAATGATATACTAAAAACTAGTAAAACTCATTTTCCGAAGCTATTTTACTCTTCTTCAATTGGTAGGAAAAATTGTTTTATGAACCAAAGAAAATAATCTAATAATTGGCGGAAAATAATGCATGCTATGGCGGGAAATCTTACGTGGGTAATCACACCAGAGCGTTTACTTGACAGAAATCCAATATGTCAAAGAAGAAAGCCTGTCTGAATTTGCTCGTCTTCTTGGTCATGTTTTAAAAAAAAAGAACCATTGTGCTTCACATTAATGGTAATTGAGGTATGTAGTATCCGCAAAAACCGTAAATGGATGATTTACTTTTGCAATTAATACAATAAATAAAATTATTTAAACGAAACATTCTGCGGGTATTTTAAAACACCACAATGTTAGCAGTGCATTTAAAACTATTTTAAAAATCATTTAGCATATAGTTGAGGCTCAAACAAATATCAGTTCATAATTTTTCACCTTCTGAAGTTAATCAAAATCGCTTAACGGCACCGGTCACTCTTATATTAATTAGAAAGGGACTGGAGTTATCTCGGGATACACGAACATAAACAAAAAACTAAACAAACTAATTTTGTCAATAACCTTCAAGAACTAGTTTGTTTTAATAAATGTTTTCTTTTACTTTTTCCGACAAATTCTTTCGGAAACATTCTTTTATTCTTCAAGAAGCAATTTAAGTAATGCACACTCACTTCCCACACAAAAGATGAATGGTCTTTGTGCTAGGCCCTAAATAATCAAATCAACAAAGAAAGAAAGAAAAATTATCAGTACACATGTTCTATAGATAACAGAGGCTTAAGCCGATTTGAAAATTTCTAGCTGAATAATTCGGGATTAATACACGAAAATGTTTTAGTTGGTTAAACACCGTTGCAATGTTGTCGAACATATGTATAATATTTAATAGTCATTAATAGCAGTTGAATGACTTTGTTGTTATTTTTATTGATTATGAATAACATGAGATGTCGGGTATTTGTTTGATATTTCAATGCTCTTTGATTAATTGATTAACTTTGTTTTAATAAATAGGCCGCCCTAGAGCAAACGGTTACAACACGACCAGTAAACAGACACTTTTTGAATTGATTTTATTTGAATTGATTGATTGTTGTTTACCACCACTTTCACCACGTGCACTATTGTGCTATTTCGTGGTTGAGGAAACTGGAGGGCCTGTAGAGAACCTTAAATCTTGGTCAGGAAAAATGACAATCCTTGTCAATTACGATTGGAGTCGGTCGCACCTGCCATGTACGGGAATTGAACTGACAACTAAAGTGTTGACAGGCTAGTGATACAGTGGTTGGACTACTGAGACCCTTTGGCCACCGCGGTCCCTCTTTTTTAATTGTTGTTAGTGTTTTAAATGATCAGAAGTCATTGAATAAACGTCTTGTAACTCTTTATTATCATTAATAAGGTCAAGTTAACAATCAGATAATGAACTTTCAACGGTACTTTTAAACGCCATATAAAAACAGATCAACACATAATATACATGATATAAGGTTGCATTTTAATTTTCTAAACGATGAATTAATTTTATAATCATTGAATGTGTTGCAATAAAAAAAAATGGCTAAAAAAAAATAAATAGTTACGTCACATAAATAAACTTGTTGTTCCTCCGACCTTTTCAATCCTGATATATTAAAACAAACAATTTATTTTACTTACTTGGTTTGCCGAGATGTATTTCTACTTACACATGATATTGAAGAGACCCATTTAAAATCTTTGTTGAAACATATGAACTCTAATGGTATTACGCCAAGAAAACACGGAAATTGTAATAGGCGCCCAAACAATGCATTTTCATTTGAAGAGTTTTCAAACGTTGTTCAAAAAGTGCCCGTCTACAAAGTTTACCACAAGCAGTCCATCCCAACAGACATGACTCTAAACCTCAAATTTTGCTACCTGCTTGTGAATCAAAACAGTCCGTTTTTGACACCTATGTATCGGCATGTCAGGCAACGGTAACTAGATCCGTCCAATTAACAACATTTAAAAATTTCTGGTCATCTTGTTGTCCGCATACCGTTTCTCTGGCACAAACAGAAGAAAACAAATCAAAGCTCACAAAATTATATATCACACATTGATGCTGCCAGGAGATATTATATAAAAGATGGGTATCAAAATCGCGAGAGGAACTAGTAAATATCATCTAGGACAGATTTTAAAGAATGTTCATTATACCAATAACTTTGCCCAAAGTATAAGTTTGCCACATCGCACTGATCAAGTCGGACAATTTTATTTTCTATCCGGAAGAAAGGTGAAAGTTTTTGGTATATGCATGGAAGGAAAACGTAAGCAATTTGAAGCTATTGAAAGTTATGGTTTAAACGAGGCCAAAAAAATATGAATCAATTTAACTAAGAGAATAACAGCCTTATTCATAACAAAACAATCTGGCCATCTAACATAAAACAGAACAAACAAAACAAATAAATCAAACGTAAGAAAAACAAAATATTTACAGTAACAAAATAATCAGAACCAAAAAAAAAAAAAAAAAAAATAGATCTCAAAATTAACTCTTTAAGAGGAAATAAGAATTTAGGAGAAATTCAATTGTACAAGCCATAGTAGTCCTTTACCTTTATTCAACATTTTTAAGAATAGAAATAGAAAGAAATATCTATTTCTTGCTTTACTTTTAGCAAAAAATATATCATGCACATACTGGAAAAGAAGATGACAATTCGCAAAAAACCAAAACTAATAGAGAAAGAAATATATTGTTACTTGAGAATTAATATTTTGTTTGCAATTTGAAAAATAATCATAACGAAATAGCTGCCTATTTATGCTGATAATATACAAAGAAAAACAGTATTAATTATAAATGCTTAACATTAAAAACTGTCAACAACTTTATGCATGTGATTGTTAACTAAATCTTGCATTGAATAAGCGATTAAATTTTGATATTCAATAGTTGATGGTTTTGTTATCTTTGTTCTTATAATTGTTTCTGGAGAAAAACAAATCGTTATATGCTGGCTATCTCGCATGGCGCGTTTTAACTGAACAACACAAAACGATACCTCTAATGATGCAGTTCTCTGGTCATACCAAATGTTTGGTTGATGCAGGCAAACAAAATTATTCCAACGATCTAACTGTGATACAGTTAATCATTTAGCGGATGTATTTCGAAAGTCGTCATCAACAAACGAGGTCGTGCAGTTTGAAGAAGAAAACAATGAAACTACCTGGCAATGGAGAAAACGGAAAGCGTTCTTAGCTGCTTTGTTTTAGCCTGTTCCAAGTGTTAGAAAGTATCATAATTTCATCTTACTACATGATAAACCAGGCATAGTTATTGTAAAAGAAAAATGCAATTCTTCGCCGTCCTTCTGAGCAGTTCGATCCGTTAGCTCGTCCTGGAGTTATTCCTGCAGCCGGACTTTCACATGCCAAACAGGAAAATCTTTATTTCTAAGTGCGTCCATTTGTTAGGAAAGAATATCAGGTATATATATATAAAGTTAACAGTTTGATAATAATTAGTAAGTTTTCGCTAATATTAACAAGGCTCGTGACATCATAATCAGCGCGAGAGACATGAAATAGAATAAAAACTTTTAATCTAAAAATAGAAAACCCTTGTTTGAAAATGTGAACCTGAGTCTTATCCCTCTTTTTATTTAGGGAGATTGGATCATTAAACCTGTTTCTTTCGTTTACTGTTGCCAAATAAATAATGAAATATCTCTCACTAGACGGTAAACCGTCGATGCTGCTACACTATCATTAAAAACTCAGATAAGCAACAACTTAGCTAGTAAATTGATGCTTAACTGCTGTGTCTGGTCAAATGATATTGTGACTTCCAAAAAAAGTTAATACCCCATAACCTGATTAACTCCTTAAAATACTGACACAATATTTCTTGTAATTTAATCAAGATAATGTCGATCGTAGTTTGTGTATAGGGAATGTGTTTTTTTTTTATATTCAATGTCATGATGAACAGGTATTCTGAGATGCAATTATTTACTATTGATTCGAAATCCGCACAAGTTTCTCCATTAGCGCTCAGTATAATCTGTGTTGCTCCTTTGTGTTTGTTTTGTTTAAGCCAAAATCTTTCAACTCCAGCCAAATTGAGGTCTTCTTTTTTTTTTTTTTTTTTTTTTTTTTTACAATTGAGTAGTGTTGAATTAACAACTTTTGTACTTTATTCCTAATTTGAACATCAGAAATAATGTCTGCTAGAAATGTTTTTAAGGTGTGTAAAATGGTGTCTATGGTTGCCTATAATTGCTCACATCCACTTCATTTGAACTTTGGTGGAAAGTCGTCTCATTGGCAATCATGCCACATCACCATATTTGTATATCTATCCCATTTTAGTTCAGGAATTTCTGATGTATTCCAAGGTATGCTTTTCTCAAATAAATATGAATATCTTGCGTGTAGACTTTATTATCTATTTCTACATTAAAATAACATTACCTGTTATAGAGGAATGTTAATGGAAATTTCATTTTTTTTATTTATATTTTCTTTAAAAATGTTATAAAACCTATCTTCTCATATTTTGTGTCAACATTTTATCTGATAGATTCCTTTTTATTTGCACTAAATTTGGCTTTATGAATATTCCATGCAAAATGTGGCTATTTTGCACGACTTTTAACTTCAAAATATATCACGGTAAATTTAGTTCCTAAACTAAAATGTGTACTACTTCTAAATGATTCATACCAATCATAACTTGCAAGAGTTATTTTTTTTGATTGGTTTGTTTTCAACACAGGTGCATTTCCTGCAATTCTGTTTTGACAAAATGATTAATCTAGTGTTTTTTTTCTAGAAATTCATAGCAATCTGTCAAAACGCTTCAGCTTATGTTATATTTTAAGGCTGAAAACGACATTTAGAGGACAATTTCATAAACGACAGATAGGTGTTATAGCGCACATTTCAATTTATAAGAAATACTGCCTTGCTTGTTAGCAAATCCTGATAAAACAATGCAGAATTAGTCGGAACCACTGAAGATTCACGTAGCCCTCATGTTAGCTACAGCTAATCAAAGAGTTTGCCTTCTGTCGTACTGTAGAAACACAATGTTTTGGATCTTCGAGAATGGGCAAAAGTAGCAGTTGTCTACTTTCTGATCGTTAACATTAAACTGTTTGAATTATATATCATAAAAAATATAAATGACTTAATAAAATGCAACCCTGATACGATTAGCACAACATTGCAACGGATAAACTAGTGTTCAGAAACAGTGTGTACTCTTGGATCTATTTTTTGTATTTGCTTAGTGCCGATTTGATAGGTACAGCTTAACCTTCTGATGTTGTGATTTAACACCACCGTACTTGGTAAATAATGTGTTACATGATGCTGAACATGGCACCATGTGCTGTGTTCCAAGTCATTATCTTTTTATTCAGTGACTCTGGTTAGTTTGTGTCTTCTAAATTAGATTTTTCGATAAATGTTTTCACAGAGAATAGGCCCTCCGAGTGCATTAAAGATTGTGTTTATATTTATCGGGACCTTTTACAGCTTACTTCATAGTATATAATTGTTCTCATTATTGAAGGCCGTTCAGGTTTCCTTTGTTGTAAACATAATCAGCATGTACTCTCTGGTGGACTGTTGTTCTACTTGCAATCATATTTCCCTTCATATTTAAACTAATACATACATGAGGCAAACACACTTTAAATTTGTACAACCAAATTTATTTAAAAACACATATGTCATTCTATGGATGTTTTCATTCTACTGCGTCAAATTCTGGTATCCTACAAATAATAATGCAAGTTTTATTGATAACAAAACACAGTAAAATATGTATTTCGACGTAAGCATGTTAACACTTCGTCAATATATCCATTGGTTCACAGTTAGACTGATAATCAAATGTGTGTTGTAAAAAATGTCTTAAATTCAAACTTTTGTTTGAATGATGATGATTTGTGTCATTTGTCTTTATCGAGTGTTGAATCACTTTTGATTGTGCCAATAAGTCGTAAGATACCGACTACCGTGTTTACGACAGGCTATGCGGTTGACCGCAACAAATAACGTGTAACGGGTTAAAAAAAATTACATTAGCCTTGATTTTGTCCAAAGGAAATGTAACCGCTATTGTTGGGAAATCACGCTATATATGAACGATACAAAGTAAACGATAATATGTTTTATGTCAGTGGTCGGGTGATACGATTCTCCTGATTTATGACAAGAGTATCACAAATAGGAGATTGTTTGTAAAACCTAGCAACTGTTCCGCCTTAATATATACTAAAAAAATCAATGGTCGTTTAGCCACAAAAAGCACCTCGTCATTATAACTTGTCATTCTTATCTTTAAAAATAACTTTGTGTTTGTCAAGTGTTTGAATCATGCGGACTTTGTCCCTTTAATCATTATGGAAAGCAAGCAATGCGTTAATGATGCCTCTATACGCAAAATACAAGCAATTATGATCTGATCAAGTTAAGTTACAGAATCAAGTATTTCGAAACTTGAATAACACTATATTAATATAGTATGTGTATTGATAGGTTACTGCTTGTTTGAACAAAAACCAGATCACCTTAACACAAAAATACATACTGTCAAGTTTAATAGCCTTTTTTTCCTCCGCCGTATCCACCACCATATCCACCGCCGTATCGTCCACCGTATACACCGCCGTATCGTCCACCGTACCCACTACTTACTCCTAATCCGTATCCGCCGACTAATCCACCGACTATTCCACCACTATACCCACCACCATATCCACCACCGTATCCACCGCCGTATGCAACACCGATTCTGCCACCATACCCACCGCCGTATCCACCATAATTACGGCTAGTAACCCACCATGGGAATCCCTGACAACACGTGTTCTATTGTCCTGGGAACAGAGGTGTTAGTCTGCATTTTTTGTCCAAAGTTCTCTCCCATTTACGACACAAACCGGGGCGGCATGTGCACCAAGTGTTACCAGCTTGAGTAAAGCATATATAAATTAAATATCCATCCAATGAATTAACAAGCAGTATAAGTTCAACTGTAGTTCATTAAGGTATCATTATTGTGTACAGAAATATTACAATTGTCAGTATATAAAAAATTATCGGTATTACCGATTCACAATTACGAAGTTTAGATTTTTTATATTTTATATTCTTTGTTTGGCTTGATTAAATATCCAATCAGATACTTTCAAAACATATCAATATTTTTTTTCACAAAATCATGCAAACTGACATGTTCTAAAATGCAAAACGCTATGGTTATTGAGTTCAGCAAAAATTGAAGATTAGGTGATTAAATTAGCTCACGCTTTATCTTTCATAATATCGAAGCAATGAACATATATCATTTTATAAACGGTTTTATAACCAAAAAAATATGATCTCATGCAAATGCTATCATCCATTTTAATATAGACAAATAACTAAATATTTATGAAGAACATGGATAGATTCAAATTTTGCACACTAGATATATTTGTAAGGGTAGTTAATAAAGAGTTATTATTTTTGGTTCTGTTTAAAAACAGTAAATTTATTAAAAACATTTTGCGAAAAGAATCATCGAAGTAATAAAACTGTTATAAGGCTACAGCTTAAAATATATCCAAACGATAGGACTCCCATGCCATTGTTGTTGACGATGAATCACTATGATAACTATAGTAAAAATTCATTCCAAGTCTTGGAAAAGTCGGAATATCATATGTACATACCTCCTCCTAACAAACCGTAGCTTGCACCTCCGGTATAAACTAAACCACCGCCAATACCTGCACCTCCACCAATAACTGCACCTCCGCCAATACCTGCACCTCCACCAATAACAGCACCTCCGCCAATACCTCCAGCTCCACTGTACCATGAACCACCCCTATAACCTCCACCACCGCCATATCCTACAGCAACACCGTAACCTAAACCACCTCCATATCCTCCGTCAATTTTTCCGTATCCGTAGACAGTTCCAACAATGGCTACCAATAGTACAGTAAAAACTCCCATGGTTACGTACTTCAGATTGATCCGACTAGTAGTGATGATAAGCCTTTGTTCACGTCTATTTATATAATCATAATATACAAAAAAATGACCATATGCACAAATATTGACTTGATAAATGATGAATAAGTGTAAACAATTTTTTGTTATGTGGTTATAGAAGTGATGATTTAAGCAAAAAATTGACAAAGGGAAAATTTAATACGAAACCATTATGTGTTTTATGGTGTTTTATGACGCATAATTATAAATTTTGAGGTAAATACGTGATTTTGAAAAGGAACATGTGTAATACCAATGGCAATCGTTCTGTATCAGCCAATACTTTTCATAATAATGTCAGCCACTGCTTCAAAAGGATCAAATTAAAAAACAACAAAAAAAACAGAAAAGGATCAAAGTTTCAAAGTTTCAAACATATAATGAAAGGTGAATGGTTGGCTTGAGTAATGTATCGGGGTACTGTGTGTATATCGGGTTGATACGGTAGTTCTCACTTTAAGATGTAACTACATATACAAATAACTACTTATATGTTTAAACGTTGAATAAAAGAAGCAAGATACATGTTAAAGCAGTAATTGCAATAGTTCATTATCCGTATTTTAATGCCAATACATGAGTTTATATATAAACATATATCACCTTTTTTTACAAAGATGTTGATAAAGCCCGTAAAATTAGAAACGATTGATGCAAAATTATTGATTCTATAAGTAAACTTATTCTAAATGGTTATCAAATGTTATATATAAGTAAAATTTGTAAATATTGTTTTATCGGTACTAATATCAGTTTGTGTCTGTAAACTAAACAGAACGAACTATGTATTGATAAATATGTACAGTTATGCGAACTCATGATCCTACATCCTGTTAATACTGTTAACTTATAGTTTGGCAGTGCACAAGGTCTTGCGTTTCTAAGACTGTGTATAAAGTATTTAAGTGGAGGAATAAAACAACTAGTTCATCGTGTTCATAGTCCAATTGCTTTCCATGTTATATTATCCAACTTCAATCATGTTTAGCTATTCTGTCTAAAGTTCTAATAAAGTAATAGTTATTTCATACCAAAACTATACCTATAAACTATTCTAAAAGACGATGCTGAAATTAATTTTAAAATCATTGAATGAGTGGCAATACAAAAAAATGGCTGAAAAAAATAAAAAGTTACGTCACATAAAACAAACTTGTTGTTCTTCCGACTTTTTAAATCCTGATATATTAAAAAAAACAAATTATTTTACTTATGCAGAATAATGAAATACTTAAGTTGACTTCGAATTAAAATGTTTTGATAATGGATAACGGATATTTGGGCGAAATTTTTTAAAAATAATACATGCAAGCAGCCGATATTTATGAAGAACATGGATAGATTCAAATTTCGCACACTAGATATATTTGTAAGGGTAGTTAATAAAGAGTTATTATTTTTGTTTAATAAATTTTACGAACTTTTTAGTTTGTTTAGTAAACATTTACATGTGTATATGTATATAGCAGGATTTAGACAAAATTTATTGCGATTATCTACATGTATCACCTTCAAATGGATTCAATGATGAAGACATTAATTCTACTATCGATGCTGAAAGTAATGGAGTTGAAGAAGGAGAAAATGTCCAACATTTATATGAAACTGACGAAACTCCACAAGCAGCTGCAGCTTACAGCAGAATGATTATAACACTTGTATTAGTAATGAAGGTTTAAACATGGCCAACATAACTGGAGATTGCGGTTGTCTATCTAAATATATTAAAAAATTTAAACAGTGTAAAATCATAAGTCATATACTTTCTATGCGAGAACTATCTAAAGAGGATAACATATGTATTTGATGGGTAAATTAAAATGAAAAGGCGTCGATAAATCACCTTCAAGATATGGAGACCGAAGGCGAACCAGATATTCGTACACATTTGACGACAGAGAAGTTTGTCGAGATGTATTTCTTCTCACACATGATATTGAAGAGACCCATTTAAAATCTTTGTTAAAACATATGAACTCTAATGGTAATACGCCAAGAAAACACGGAAATTATAATAGGCGCCCAAAAATGCCTTTTAATTTGAAGAGATTTCAAACGTTGTTCAATAAGTGCCCGTCTACAAGGTTTAAAAATGTCTGGTCATCTTGTTGTCCGCATACCGTTTCTCTGGCGCAAACAGAAGAAAACAAATCGAAGCTCACAAAATTATATATCACACATTGTAGCTGCCAGGAGATATTATATAATAGATGGGTATCAAAATCGCGGGAGGAATTCAGTAACTATCATCTAGGACAGATTTTAAAGAATGTCCATTATATCATTAACTTTGCCCAAAGTATAAGTTTTCCACATCACACTGATCAAGTCGGACAATTGTATTTTCTATCCGGAAGAAAGGTGAAAATTTTTGGTATATGCATGGAAGGAAAACGTAAGCAATTTGAAGCTATTGAAAGTTATAGTTTAAACGAGGCCAAACAAATATGAATCAATGTAACTGAGAGAATAACAGCCTTATTCATAACAAAACAATCTGGCCATCTAACATAAAACAGAACAAACAAAACAAATAAATCAAACGTAAGAAAAAAAAAATATTAACAGTAAAAAAATAATCAGAACCAAAAAAAAAAAAATAAATCGCAAAATTAACACTTAAAGAGGAAATAAGAATTTAGGAGAAATTCAATTGTACAAGCCACAGTACTCCTTTACCTTTATTCAACATTTTTAAGAAAAGAAATAGAAAGAAATATTCATTTCTTGCTTTACGTTTAGCAAAAAATATATCATGCAAATACTGGAAAAGAAGATGACAATTCGCAAAAAACCAAAACTAATAGAGAAAGAAATATATTGTTACTTGAGAATTAATATTTTGTTTGCAATTTGAAAAATAATCATAACGAAATAGCTGCCTATTTATGCTGATAATATACAAAGAAAAACAATATTAATTATAAATGCTTAACATTAAAAACTGTCAACAAATTTCTGCATGTTATTGTTAACTAAATCTTGCATTGAGTAAGCGAAGCGCAATTAAATTTTGATATTCAATAGTTGATGGTTTTGTTAATTTAGTTCTTATAATTGTTTCAGGAGAACAAAAAATCGTTATATGCTGGCTATCTCGCATGGCGCGTGTTAACTGAACAACACAAAACGATACCTCTAATGATGCAATTCTCTGGTCATACCAAATGTTTGGTTGATGCAGGCAAACAAAATTATTCCAACGATCTAACTGTGATACAGTTAATCATTTAGCGGATGTATTCCGAAAGTCATCATCAACAAACGAGGTCGTGCAGTTTGAAGACGAAAACAATGAAACTACCTGGCAATGAAAAAACGGAAACCGTTCAAAACTGCTTTATTTTAGCCTGTTCCAAGAGTTAGAAAGTATCATAATTTCATCTTACTCCATGATAAACCAGGCAGAGTTATTGTAAAAGAAAAATGCAGTTCTTCGCCGTCCTTTTGGGCAGTTCGATCCGTTGGCCCGTCCTGGAGTTATTCCTGCAGCCGGACTTTCACATGCCAAACAGGAAAATCTTTATTTCTAAGTGCGTCCATTTGTTCGGAAAAGATATCAGGATGCATTTTTCCAAGCACCAAGAGAAGAGTAAACGTGTAATAGCCATATATCAACCAACCAAAATCGATTTCAAAGTACTCGAAAAAACGTTAGAGCATATTTTGTGTGTAATTAAAATTGAAAATTCTGAACTAGTTTTTATCGGATCGTTGTCAATTTCTTGCACCAAGTTGGCATTGGTATTGTCTGTTTATATAAGACACAAACCCAAAATATACAATTTTTGCTATAAGGGCCGTTTTTTGCGTGTCGGGCGTCATATTGTCTGAAAATAATCGATAAACGTGTTATGAAATTACAGAGAATAATTCATATCAAAAGCATGCACTGCTCGTGAACCCCAATCAAAAAATCATTTACCTACAGTAACACAAGAAATAAGAAATGTGTTATTCTGTCGATATGCATGTTGTCTGTCCAACATCTCAACCTATAAAGTTTAAAGTTTGATAATAATTAGTCAGTTTTCGCTTATATGAACAAGGCTCGTGACATCATAATCAGCGTGAGAGACATGAAATAGAATAAAAACTTTAAATCTAAGAATAGAAAACCCTTGTTTGAGAATGTGAACCTGAGTCTTATCCCTCTTTTTATTTATGGAGGTGGGATCATTAAACCTGTTTCGTTCGTTTACTGTTACCAAATAAATATTGGAATATCTCTCACTAGACGGTAAACCGTCGATGCTGCTACACTATCATTAAAAACTCAGATAAGCAACAACTTAGCTAGTAAATTGATGCTTAACTGCTGTGTCTGGTCAAATGATATTGTGACTTCCAAATAAAGTTAATACCCTATAACCTGATTAACTCCTTAAAATACTGATACAATATTTCTTGTAATTTAATCAAGATAATGTCGATCGTAGTTTGTGTATAGAGAATGTGTTTTTTTTTTATATTCAATGTCGTGATGAACAGGTATTCTGAGATGCAATTATCTACTATTGATTCGAAGTCCGCACACGTTTCTCCATTAGCGCTCAGTATAATCTGTGCTGCTCATTTATGTTTGTTTTGTTTAAGCCAAATTAAGGTATTCTTTTTTTTTTTTTTTACAATTGAGTAGTCTTGAAATAACAACTTTTGAACTGTATTCCTAATTTGAACAACAGAAATAATGTCTGCTAGAATTTTTTTTAAGATGTGTAAAATGGTGTCTATGGTTGCCTATAATTGCTCACATCCACTTCATTTGAACTTTACTGGAAAGTCGTCTCATTTGCAATCATGCCACATCTCCATATTTGTATATCTACACCGTTTTAGTTCAGGAATTTCGGACGTATTCCAAGGCTCGTTTTTCTCAAATAAGTATGAATATCTTGCGTGTAGACTATAGGTTGCACTTTGTAAATACAGCTGTTTCTCAAACCACGCCTCTTTTGGGGAGATATATAATATTCATAGATATGTTAATTTGTTAACGTACTGGTTCCCATTTATGATTTCTGTGTTTCATTTCATAGAGACATCACTTGGGAATGTAACCAGTATAGAAAAACATGGTAGCGCCTAAATTTTAATTCTTAGGAGGTCCAAAAATGGAGGTAAGGGTAGTACAGAATTTTAGTATAAGTTTAAACTCTTAGAAGTTCAGGGCATATAAATGTTGAAAATATGCCGCACAGCCCTATATTTTGACCTTTGAATAAAATAGTAGTGCATGTAAACTTTCCTTTCTAGGATATTATTTTTCACGAAACTTCATAGTAAAAGTGTCACAGTTTTAGCCGCAAAGGGAGTTCCTATGGGAAATTGCATTGTCTATATTTACAGAATTGCAACCTATATAGGGTTAAAAATTAGAACATACAGAATTTCACAAAATCTTGTTTATCTCAGAGATTTTTAAGGATTTAACTCAAATATGAAGTTTAATAAATATTTCATGAAGATTGAAAAAATCCTGGGCCTAAACTATGATGAGTCAGCATAAATTCACAGTTTACAGTATGCATTGTTTACTTAAAGCCCTGAATTAAAAATAAATTCATAATATATGCCTATTTGTAATTTAAATTGTTTAGAAGTGCTTATATTTACTCTTCGCAGTCATTGCAACTCATTGATCCTTCTTAAATATTTTTGGTGGGGTGTTTTTGTCCTGTCGATAACCCAAAAGTAAGCCGTAACACCTAAATGTGCTTTTTTGTGACTGCGGCATAAAAAGTACAAGCTAGAATTACAAAAAGACCTCAATAAAACTTACAATAGTGTGTTCTATCCTAAATATGTACCAAATATTCCACATTGCTAGAAACAGGGAAAAAAATTAGGAAATGTGAGGCCCCAGGGGCAAAAAACAGAGAAAAATGCCTCCCCCTGGGTCATAAAACAGATAATTTAACTTCTAAATGCTATGCTTTTATTATTTTAAAGGTCTTTTGTAAGGAAAACAATAACTGTGCTAGGAAGTTATGCAAAAATCAGATGTAAGCAGTCATTTCTATCAAACTTTTAGTGAATTTATGCACCAGACTGATATCTTCATAAATACAACTTTTGCAAATATAGATTTGTTTAAACACTTGTAGTTCATATATTAACTAACTTATGTTAGATATATGGTTAGGGATGATAATGTTGTAACATGAATTCTAAACTGACCATTTGAGGCAGAAATTGTGAACTTTCATTGACAGATAGGCATACAGTAAGATGTGGACTGGAGACACAGGCAGGATTGGATACTTTGTATAATCTTGAATGTTGGAATGATTAACTACTAAACATTACATTTATAGTATTTTAAAATGCTTTCAATTTGTTATCAGAACAGTTTCAAACAGGTTTTAGACAGTTAATGTCAGAAAACATGCACATAGGGTAAGCTGGCAATTATTAAAGTCTTGTTTTCAAATTCTTTAAAAAATTGAAACAGGGGTAGGGGTATAAAATGTACTGTAAAAGGAAACTTAGAGTATATGCAGTGATTTCTTTAAGGCTATAATTCTGATAAATAAGTATTGTTTTGAGAACAAGTGTTTTTAGAGAGTTTTCTATTTGAATAAATGTTTGTATAGGTTGCACTTTGTAAATACAGCTGTTTCTCAAACCACGCCTCTTTTGGGGAGATATATAATATTCATAGATATGTTAATTTGTTAACGTACTGGTTCCCATTTATGATTTCTGTGTTTCATTTCATAGAGACATCACTTGGGAATGTAACCAGTATAGAAAAACATGGTAGCGCCTAAATTTTAATTCTTAGGAGGTCCAAAAATGGAGGTAAGGGTAGTACAGAATTTTAGTATAAGTTTAAACTCTTAGAAGTTCAGGGCATATAAATGTTGAAAATATGCCGCACAGCCCTATATTTTGACCTTTGAATAAAATAGTAGTGCATATAAACTTTCCTTTCTAGGATATTATTTTTCACGAAACTTCATAGTAAAAGTGTCACAGTTTTAGCCGCAAAGGGAGTTCCTATGGGAAATTGCATTGTCTATATTTACAGAATTGCAACCTTTATTATTTATTTCTACATCAAAATAACATTACCTGTTATAAAGGAATGTTAATGGAATTTTCATTTTTTTTATTTGTATTTTCTTAAAAATGTTATAAAACCTATCTTCTCATATTTTGTGTCAACATTTTATCTGATAGATTCCTTTTTATTTACACTAAATGTTTGTTTTATGAATAATCCATGCAAAATGTGGCTATTTTGCACGACTTTTAACTTCAAAATATATCACGGTGATTTTAGCTCCTAAACAAAAATGTGTACTACTTCTAAATAATTCTTACCAATCATATCTTGTAAGAGTTATTTTTTTTTATTGGTTTGTTTTCAAAACAGGTGCATTTCCTGCAATTCTGTTTTGACAAAATGATTAATCTAGTGTTTTTTTTTCTAGAAATTTGTCAAAACGCTTCAGCTTATTTTTTATTTTTAAGGCTCAAAACGACATTTAGAGGACAATTTCATAAACGACAGATAGGTGTTATAGCGCACATTTCAATTTATAAGAAATACTGCCTTGCCTGTTAGCAAATCCTGATAAAACAATGCAAAATTGGTCGAAACGACTGAAGATTCACGTAGCCCTCATGTTAGCTACAGCTAATCAAAGAGTTTGCCTTCTCTCGTACAGCAGAAACACAATGTTTTGGATCTTCGAGAAGGGGCAAAAGTAGCAGTTGTCTACTTTCTGATCGTTAACATTAAACCGTTTGAATTATATATCATAACAAAATACAAATGACTTAATAAAATGCAACCCTGATACGATTAGGACAACATTACAACGAATAAACTAGTGTTCAGAAACAGTGTGTACTCTTGGATCTATTTCTTGTATTTGCTTAGTGCCGATTTGATGGGTACAGCTTAATCTTCTCATGTTGTGATTTAACACCACCGTACTCGGTAAATAATGTGTTACATGATGCTAAACATGGCACCATTTAGTGTGTTCCAAGTCATTAGCTTTTTATTCAGTGACTATGGTTAGTATGTGTCTTCTAAATTAGATTTTTCGATAAGTGTTTTCACAGAGATCAGGCCCTCCGATTGCATTGAAGATTGTGTTTATATTTTGTCTTGTCGGGACGTTTTACAGCTTACTTCATAGTATAGAATTATTCTCATTGTTGAAGGCCGTTCAGGTTTCCTTTGCTGTAAACATAATTAGCATGTACTCTCTGGTGGACTGTTGTCCTACTTTCAATCATATTTCCCTTTATATTGAACTAATACATTATTGAGCTAAACACAACTTAAATTTGTACAACCAAATTTATTTAAAAACACAAATTGTCATTCTATGGATGTTTTTATTCTACTGCGTCAAATTCTGGTGTCCTACAAATGATAATACAAGTTTTATTGATAACAAAACACAGTAAAATATGTATTTCGACGTTAGCATGTAAACACTTCGTCAATATATCCATACTTTCACAGTTAGACTGATAACCAAATTTGTATTTTAAAAAATGTCTATCTTTAATACATACTTTTGTTTGAATGATGATGATTTGTGTCATTTGTCTTTATTGAGTGTTGAATCACTGTTGATTGTGCCAATAAATCGTTAGATACCGACTTCCGTGTTTACGACAGGCTATGCGGTTGACCGCAACATCAAACGTTTAACGGATTAAAAAAAAATTACATTAGCCTTGACTTTGTCCAAAGGAAATGTAACCGCTATTGTTGGGAAATCACGCTATTTATGAACCATACAAAGCAAAAGATAATATTTTTTATGTCAGCGGTGGTGGTACGATTTATGACAAGAGTATCACAAAAAGGAGATTGTTTGTAAAATCTAGCAACTGTTCCGCCTTTATATATACTAAAAAATCAATGGTCGTTTAGCCACAAAAAGCACATCGTCATTATAACTTGTTATTCTTATCTTTGAAAATAACATTGTGTTTGTCAAGTGTTTGAATCATGCGGACTTTGTCCCTTTATTTATTATGGAAATCAAGCAATGCGTTAAAGATGCCTCTATACGCAAAATACAAGCAATTGAGATCTGATCAAGTTAAGTTACAGAATCAAGTATTTCAAAACTTGAATAACACTTTATTAATATAGTGCGTGTATTGATAGGTTACTGCTTGTTTGAACAAAAAAACCAGATCACCTTAACAAGAAAATACATACTATCAAGTTTAATAGCCTTTTTTTCCTCCGCCGTATCCACCACCATATCCACCGCCGTATCGTCCACCGTATACACCGCCGTATCCACCACCGTACCCACCACTTACTCCTAATCCGTATCCGCCGACTAATCCACCGACTATTCCACCACTATACCCACCGCCATATCCACCACCGTATCCACCGCCGTATGCAACACCGATTCCGCCACCATACCCACCGCCGTATCCACCATAATTACGGCTAGTAACCCACCATGGGAATCCCTGACAACACGTGTTCCATTGTCCTGGGAACAGTGGTGCTAGTCTGCATTTTTTGTCCAAAGTTTTCTCCCATTTACGACACAAACCGGGACGGCATGTACACCAAGTGTTACCAGCTGAAGTAAAGCATATATAAGTTTAATATCCATTAAATGAATTAACAAGCAGTAAAAGTTCAACTGTAGTTCATAAAGGTAGCATTATGTGTACAGACATATTACAATTGTCAGTATATAACAAATTATCGGTATTACCGATTCACACTTACGAAGTTTAGATTTTTATAATTTCATATACTTTGTTTGGTTTGATTAAATATCCAATCAGATACTTTCAAAACATATCAATATTCTTTTACACAAAACCATGCAAACTGACATGTTATAAAATGCAAATCGCAATGGTAATTGAGTTCAGCAAAAAATTGAAGATTAGGTGATTAAATTAGCTCACGCTTAATCTTTCATAATATCGAAGCAATGGCCATATATCATGTTATACACGATTGTATAACCAAAAATAGATGATCTCATGCAAATGCTATCACCCATTTTAATATAGACAAACAACTAAATATGAACAGTTATTTTTTGTGGTTCTGTTCAAAATCAGTAAATGTATTAAAAAACATAAAGCGAAAAGAAACATCGAAGTAGTAAAACTTGTATAAGGCTACAGCTTAAAATATTTCTAAACGATAAGACTCCCATGCCATTGTTGTTGCCGATGAATCAATATGATAACTATAATAAAGCTTCCTTCCAAGTCTTGGAAAAGTCGACAAATCATATGTACATACCTCCTCCTAATAATCCACCGTAGCTTGCACCTCCTGTATAAACTAAACCACCGCCAATACCTGCACCTCCACCAATAACTGCTCCTCCGCCAATACCTGCACCGCCACCAATAACAGCACTTCCGCCAGTACCTCCAGCTCCACTGTACCATGAACCACCCCTATAACCTCCACCACCGCCAAATCCTACAGCAACACCGTAACCTGATCCACCTCCATATCCTCCGTCAAATTTTCCGTATCCGTAGACAGTTCCAACAATGGCTACCAATAGTACAGTAAAAACTCCCATGGTTACGTACTTCAGATTGATCCGACTAGTAGTGATGATACGCCTTTGTTTAGGTCTATTTATATAGTCATAATATACAAAAAAAATGACCATATGCACAAATATTAACTTGATAAATGATGAATTATTGTAAACGATTTTTGTTATGTGGTTATAGAAGTGATGATTTAAGCAAAAATTTGACAAAGGGGAAATTTAATACGAAACCATTATGTGTTTTATTGTGTTTTATGACGTATAATTATAAATTTTGAGGTAAATAAGTCAATTTGAAAAGGTACATGTATAATACCAATGACAATCGTTCTGTATCAGCCAATACTATTCATAATAATGTCAGCCACAACTTCAACAGGATCAAATTAAAATAACAAACAGAAAAGGATCGAAGTTTCAAACATATAATGAAGGGTGAATCGTTGGCTTGTGTAATGTATCGGGATACTGTGTGTATATCGGGTTGATACGGTAGTACTCACTTTAAGATGTAACTACATATGCAAATCACTACTTAATATATGTTTAAACGTTGAATAAAGGAAGCAAGATACATGATAAAACAACAATTGCAATAGTGCATTATCCGTATTTGAATACCAATACATGAACTTATATATAAACATAAATCACCTTTTTTACAAAGATGTTGATAAAGCCCGTAAAATTAAAAACGATTGATGCAAAATTATTGATTCTATAAGTAAACTTATTCTAAATGATTATCAAATGTTATACATAAGTAAAATCTGTAAATATTGTTTTATCGGTACTAATATCAGTTTGTGTCTGTAAATTAAACAGAACGAACTATGTATTGATAAATATGTACAGTTATGCGAACTCATAATCCTACATCATGTTTATACTGTTAACTTATAGTTTGGCATTGCACAAGGTCCTGCGTTTCTAAGACTGTGTATAAAGTATTTAAGTGGAGGAATAAAACAACTAGTTCATCGTGTTCATAGTCCAATTGCTTTCCATGTTATATTATCCAACTTCAATCATGTTTAGCTCGTCTGTCTTAAGTTCTAATAAAGTAATAGTTATGTCATACCAAAACTATATCTATAAACTATTCTAAAAGACGATGCTGAAATTAATTTTAAAATCATTGATAGTGTGGCAATACAAAAAAATGGCTGAAAAAATAAATAGTTACGTCACATAAAACAAATTTGTTGTTCTTCCGACTTTTTAAATCCTGATGTATTAAAAAAAAACAATCTATTTTACTTATGCAGAATAATGAAATACTTAAGTTGACTTCGAATTAAAATGTTTTGATAACGGAAAACAGATATTTGGGCGAAACTTTTCAAAATAATACATGCAAGCAGCCGATATTTATGAAGAACATGGATAGATTCAAATTTCGCACACTAGATATATTTGTAAGGGTAGTTAATAAAGAGTTATTATTTTTGTTTAATAAATTTTACGAACTTTTTAGTTTGTTTAGTAAACATTTACATGTGTATATGTATATAGCAGGATTTAGACAAAATTTATTGCGATTATCTACATGTACCACCTTTAAATGGATTCAATGATGAAGACATTAATTCTACTATCGATGCTGAAAGTAATGGAGTTGAAGAAGGAGAAAATGTCCAACATTTATATGAAACTGACGAAACTTCACAAGCAGCTGCAGCTTACAGCAGAATGATTATAACACTTGTATTAATAATGAAGGTTTAAACATGGCCAACATAACTGGAGATTGCGGTTGTCTATCCAAATGTATTAAACAATTTAAACAGAGTAAAATCATAAGTCATATACTTTCTATGCGAGAACTATCTAAAGAGGATAAAATATGTATTTGATGAGTAAATTAAAATCAAAAGGCGTCGATAAATCACCTTCAAGATATGGAGACCGAAGGCGAACCAGATATTTGTAAACTTTTGACGACAGAGAAGTTTGCCGAGATGTATTTCTTCTTACACATGACATTGAAGAGACCCATTCAAAATCTGTTTTGAAACATATGAACTCTAATTGCGCTTATAAGACTGTGTATAAAGTATTTAAGTGGAGGAATAAAACAACTAGTTCATCGTGTTCATAGTCCAATTGATTTCCATGTTATATTATCCAACTTCAAACAGTTTTAGCTATTCTGTCTAAAGTTCTAATAAAGTAATAGTTATGTCATACCAAAACTATACCTTATCCTGACTTGTGCTGAAAATCCAATATACCTGTAGTTAAATATTAGTGCGCACTGGTTCCGAAAATTTAGTAGTACAAAAACAGTTTTTTTTATGTTCTGAGCAACAGCGTACATATAGTATCATAGTTTCATATATTCAAAAGAAACGTTAAACTGGGTTCTACAGTGACTTTTAGAAATGAAACATACGGCTCACAATCATATTTATACCTGTCATTCCTTGGATATAAATGTTGATTTAGTTCAAATATCTTCGTTGGCCGAAGGTACGCTCACAGTCAAAAATGTTAAAAATGTGAAAAAAAGAACGTCGTTGTTTTCGTTGAATCATCGATATATTTAAACGAACTGCGAACTGGAGATGATTTACGGTATTCACTCAATCAGACGATATCATTTTCTTCATATTATAATGGTGAGTTTCTTCATTACTTATTTTACCATGTTTATATCTACAAAAAAGGAACAGTACTCCAGTATTTATATTTGAATGAATTAAAGTGAGATGTTCACAGACAGTGTCGAGTGTTGACTCAAAATCAAAAGGGAACTGTGACAAAATTTGAGGAATAATAAAACAAAAGATATTCTATAATTGGTTCATATTCGAACAATTCTTATTTGACTGAATTTTAATATTTATTACACTGTTACACACGATAACCGTGGATTGGCATGTTCAAGCATGCATACGTCTTTGTTTCACTTGTTTTCTTATGCACCCGACGTAGTGTAATTGTTATACCAGCTGAAGTAAGATGTAGAGGTTTTCAGTTCAAATATCACTATATACACTACTTGTCTTTTTTTCCTATCATTTTTACTTTCCTTTCTTATTATTTTTTTTCTGTTTTTTTTTTTTCTTCATCTTCTTCACAAAGTACTTCAAGATTTATGAACACATTTGAATAAAATTCATTTTCATACTGTGTTTGTTTGTGAAATTTAGTGCGACAAGGCATATTCAAGAGTAATCTCAACAATTTCTTCATTGTAAAACATTCCGTTGACATGTAGATGACTTTTAAATCAGAATATATTAGGTCAGTGTATCTCTGTGTAGAGTTTTGACGTGTTAACCATCACTAATTATATGAACATATTTGGTTTATTTCTTTCCAGACCGATTGGTCTAACTTTTAAAGAATCAACCAATCTGATGCAAGGTTGCAATAATATGAATGTCAAGGCATGTACAAGTGACCTGTGTAAGATTCCTATTTATCCTGGCGTAATTGAAACTAAACATATTTCATTTGATAGTAATCGTGTGTTATTGGCAATTCTAACTTGACGTACTTCTTTCGCTTTGTTAACAACAGCATGATAAAATTATCGATATATCTATACTTAGCCACGTAAATCGACATGTATCGTAACCTATGTGCAAACACTATGTAGATTTCGTTGTGTTCAAATTGAAACTGAAAAGGAAACTACAGAAACGTTATACCTATTCTAATGCATATTGTTTCGGCCAGAAATTCGCCTTTAATTGTAGCCAACAAAAGATACAAATCAATAATACAATTTAACAAGTGAATTATACACAAGTTTACAAGAAGTATTACACAAAAAGAAATGTCAACTTAACTGTCAAAATATATGTCTGATCTTTTGTCTTTTCTTTATCCGGAAATGTTCTCGGGAATCCACGCAGAATATTACGTCCAATAGGTCACACAATCTAGTATGATGTAGTTTGAAAATAAAAGTGTCAATCCAACTGCTGAGAATATTAATGTCTATCGATGTCTATGTCTGAAAGTTAAACTTTAATGTCTGTATATATATTTGTCACGGAAATCTCTAAAACACTGTAGAAAATAAAACTACTAGAACACTTTATAACGGAAACGTCTAGAATACTATTGACGTTTAAATTAAGCAACTTTTATTATGATCATTCTGGAAACGTTATGTTATGTAAGTAAAATAGACAGTTCTAATCATTCCATCAGTCTCTATGATTGTTCCAGTGATTTCTAAACTGCACAGTTACAATATCATTTTCTAAACAAGAACAAAGTATGTAAAAATATTATTAGGCCACACAAAACAAATTAGGCTAACTAAATAAATATGATAGTTACAATATCATAACAATATCAAAAAGAATTAATGCAAAAGATCTTAAAAATGTAGAAAATAAAATAAAATTACGCGAAATTTCATGAATGATCTTGACGCATTAAGGTCATGTCAAAATGTGACGTCATACTAATGAAAACTCTCAAGCTGAATATTATTTAGTTACGTGTACGCTCTCAATTCGTATAATATTGCCTTCAAATAGGGTTTTGGGGTAGGTGTTGTTTCTTTTTCTATTCTATTGCATCATCGCATATTCATGGATTTCAGCAAGTCAACATGGCGGCTCAATCCTTAGTGACGGCATGTCAACTGTGGATTTAACAGTAAATAGTAGCCAACACCAAAAAATGTTTTGGATAAGAATTATAAGGATTGAACACCTTTTTTTCCTAGTGGTTATTTAAGAAATAATTCATGCAAGCCTTAGATTTATCTGAAGTGTGTAGCTCTTATCTTTCTGGGGATAAAATATAACAGCCATACACACGGCAATCTTACCTTCGCTTCAATTTTTCAAATTGCCGTATTTGTTCTATCAGAAGCGAACTAACTCATGCAACCTATAGATTTGATACCATTTTCTTTAGACCTGAGCCGTTATTTTAAAACCTGGGTAACGTTCGAGATAAAACTCGAATAAAACGACCCAGGACATGTAAACATTTCTTTCAAATCTATGGCTTGCAATAATTGTTTCTAAATTAGGGTTTTACTTAACAAATCTCGTAACATATGTGTTATTGTTTTAAAGGTTTCTAGGAAGAAACATCCTGGAAAGAAATTAATAGACAGAAATATCAATATATTTCTACAATAAAGGAAATTATTTGAAATAAATTTAATATCTCATTGATGATTAGGATTTATTATAAAATCGAAAAATTAGGCAAATTCTGTTGATTCACACAATATTGAAAATTGTGCTATTACAAATGAATGTACGCTAATCATGTAATATATTCATTGTGTTCTCGTACCATTATCTGACTGTATTTACATCCATGCGTACATATTTTTTTAAAACCATCAAATGTTCCAATATTCCAGTGGTATGTAGGTGAACAGCCACGTATAAAGTGGGTGGTGTGGTTATTCAATCGAAATTCTCACATTGTTAAGAAATTATATATTTTATAACTAGAGAAAAGGAAAATACAATAGTTTTGAAATGTTTTTTCCTTGCAAACCCTCCTCCTTGTGTCTTGCCTCATTCATTTACAGTAGCATGGTTAGTGTAATTGGTGTTTAGTAACGTTCATGTCTAGACCAGTGCGTGTTTTTTTCACTGTATAATTGAACAGGTGGACGTTATTAAATTAAACGCATAAAAAACAACCTAGAACCCCATGTTCCTATTGTTGGTACATGTAAATGGGCAAACCATTCCCTGCACACATTTGCAGTAAAAAAAAAAAAAAACATTTGCTTGCCGTATTTTTTTTTAAAGATTTTCCTTTTGTATAATACATCGTGGGGTGCCAGGATTGATAAAATGAGAAAAAAATCTATGATCGTTCTTTTATTTGTTCAATGATGACACCCATATATGTGTTATACGAAAAACAAACTTAAGATATATATACCGTAACATACTGTATTGTGTCTTTGTTTGTGTTATAATGCACCTCCTTTATCGGCTTTAATGGAAACAAAATATCCAGTACATAATTGAACAGTTGGACGTTAAACGCAAAAGAAAAAGAAAAAAACACGTTCATATTGAGACTAGTGCGGTTATTTTGTTTGTTTTTATTTTCACTTTATAATTGAACAGATGGACGTTACTATACAAAACGCACACGAAAAAAGAACCCCTCGTTCATATTGTTGGTATCTGGACAAACAATTCCCAGTACATTTTTGCAGAAAAGAAAAAATGCTGGCGGTGTTTTTCAAAGATTTGCCTTTTTGTATAATACACCTTGGGGTGTCAGTATTGATGGAGAAAAAAAAAACATACGATCGGTTTTTTATTTGTTCAGTGATGACAACCATATATGTGTTATATGAAAACAAAACAATATTTATAGCGTAACATACTGTATTGTGTCTTTGTTGGTGTTACAAAGCACCTCCTTTATCGGCATAACAGGGGAAAAAAAGCATGAACTTGTATATGTGGTCGTTATCCTGTTTGGTGTCTTTTGATGTATTTCATTAGTTACTATTATAAATAACGATTAGATTATTCTAATATGTATTGTTAGCAATGTCTTGTAAGATCTTGATAAAGATTAGAATATTCTAATATGTACTGTTAGCCATGTCTTTTAAGATCTTGATACTGTTCAAATGCAGAGAAAACATATGTCGGCTTATCACTTTTTTCCTTTTTTTCCTTTTTTCGAAAAGAATACATTTCCTGCCTTTCCTTTTTGCCAAAATTATAAATTGAACTTTTCCAACAATTTCATTGAATTCTAAAAGTACGGATCTCTCTTTCAAAGGTGAAAGAGAACTATGACCTGGACAGTCGTGTGTTGATTATTTTACAAATATCAATTTAAAATTGCATAGCTTGCCAGCAAACCATATAAAACTATGAAGGACTATGTCAGAACCCCTGAAGATGCAGCAATTTAGTTTCAGCCACGGTGTGTCAAAAGGTGAGTCCTATGACGTACTACAGGAAAAATAGGCAAACGGTGTGGTAAGCTTCTATCTGACCTCTCAAATTAAACCGTTCGCGAGACCTCTTGGATCGATACCGTGTATGGTGTGTCTTTGTTTAAAAGGGCACAGAACACCTAAGTGAGTTAACTCTTTAGTAAAGAGCAATTAAGCTTCTCAATGCCATGTCAAACTGCAATATAGCTAATAAATTATTCCTGTAAATTGTGTGGTTCAAATTTTTTTTCGTCAAGGTAAATGTTTTGTCAAAATTTTATGAAAATAAAACGAGCCAAATCTATTTTAGTCGAAGTGTTATGTACCCCCTTAATTGTATTTGATAAGTGTTAATTTGATGAGCGAAGTCTTCACCCAAAAATGCCTTATTTTGTTCTGTTGTTGTGATTTTACACTAATTTACCTTGCGAATAAAGGGTTACGTGCTCATCAACATGAATTACATGGCAGCATGTCGTATAATCAAAGGCAATGGTTTGTTTTCAGTGACTGTCGTTAGTTTTCGTCTCACATATCTGTTTTTAATAACATACATCAGGCCGTTATATTTCACATGTTGTCATGGCGTGGCCTTTTATAGAGTTCTATGTGGTAACTATTTTTTCTTATTGTTAAAAACCATTCAGTTCTGTTGTTGACATCATCGCCATTTTTTTTAGGTGTATTATTGTTTCATTGGCAATCATACTTATATTCTTATGATAACTAATGCATACATGAAGCAAGTACATATGTGAATTTCCATAACAAAATTTATTGAAAAACATGAATTGTCATTCTAAGGATAAGGTCATTTTACTGATTCCAATGCTGGTACATGTATCCTACAAAATATAATTAAAGATTTTGTTGATTACAAAACGCAGTGAATCATGTTTGTCTACGCTATCATGTCAAGATAAACACTTCATCATAACTGTTAGTGCATAGTTAGACATAGTAAATTCTTACTTTTGAATCCCTGCTCCAGACGTGTTTCCT
The DNA here is from genome assembly GCF_021869535.1 of Mytilus californianus. Lineage (NCBI taxonomy): Eukaryota > Metazoa > Mollusca > Bivalvia > Mytilida > Mytilidae > Mytilus > Mytilus californianus. Next base: position 2,671,619 of record NW_026262669.1, on the reverse strand, counting down.
TTGTCTTGTTCGTCTCTTTAAACAATGATTGTGTCATTAAAACGCATGATACTATCATTCGTGTTTACGACAAGTTATACCAGAGGCCGCAATATAACACATTTTAAAAATATAAAACATGCATCGTCGGAATTGTGACATTTAATGTTCATTTTTAATGTTGGGCCATTATACGATTTATTAATGTGTTTCACCTCAATGGAAAGAGTGATACGTGGTTTGTTGCTAGGAAAAGAACTAGAATTAAATTATTTGTGAAACCGTGCAACCAATGCGCTTAGATATATACTTCTAACCGATGTAATTAAGGCAACATGCAGCTCGTCTTTTAACTTGTTACTGTAAGCTATAGTATTTTCAAGCGTTTGAAACCACCTCGCTGGTCTCGTGGTAGCGTGTTCGTCTCGAGAGCGGGATGTCATAGGTTCGAACCGCGGCTGGGTCAAACCAAAGACTTAAACATTAGTATTAGCTGCTTCTCCGTTAAGCTCGCGTCATTAAGGAGTAGGAGCAAAGACTGGTCGGTAAGGATTCAGAATAATGTCCGGGTAACGTGACATGTCTTCCTGCGGACTATTACATAGCACGTTAAAAATCAGGGTCAGCGTGTCGGTCTAGTACACAGCACGGTTAGTATTCAAATCACTTTAACATGTTTTCGTCCTGAATATGCATATCAATTTGTAGCTGGACGTTAAGCAGCCACCCATCATCATCATTAAGCGTATGAAACATGCGGACTGTATCCCTTTTACTATTTTTTTTTAGATTAAGAAATGCGGTTAATGATGTCTTCAGACGCAAAATAAAATCTAGTTGGATCTGGTCAAATAAGATAACTGATAATACTTATTAAAAAACTTGAATAATCACATGTCTGCTGTTGATATTAATGGTTGTTGTGTGTCAATAGGTTACTGTCTTTCAATGCACAATCAAATCACCTTATGGAAGACAATACATACTATCAAGTTTAATAGCCTTTTTTTCCTCCACCGTATTTTCCACCATATCCACCGCCGTATCTACCTCCGTATCCACCACCGTATCCACCACTAACTCCGTATCCACCGACTAATCCACCGACTATTCCACTACTATACCCACCACCATATCCAACACCGTATCCACCGCCGTATGGAACACCGATTCCGCCACCATATCCACCACCGTATCCACCGCCGTATGCAACATTAACTATGCCACCATACCCACCGCCGTATCCACCATAATTACGGCTAGTAACCCACCATGGGAATCCCTGACAGCAGGTGTTCCATTGTCCTGGGAACAGTGGTGTTAATCTGCATTGTTTGTTCAAAGTTGTCTCCCATTTACGACACAAACCTGGACGACAGGTACACCAAGAGTTTCCAGCTGTAATTAAGAATATATAATATATATTAAATATCAAACCTGATATGTTAAACTGAATTTCATTAAGTTATCATAATTGTGTACACACCTGATACAATTGTCAGTATATAATAAATCATCTGTGTACTAAATTCACAATAATGAAGTACCGATAATTCCAGTTTTTTTTTTCTTCTAAACTTGTTTTTGGCCTAATTTTATAAGCAATCAGATACTCGTTTGCACAAAAACACGCAGAACAACATGCTATATAATGCAAATTGCCATGTTCGTTGAGTTTAGCAACAATTCCAATATTTGTTGAACACTTTATCGTTTTAATCGAAATGATTTGTAAAAAAAATATCGTTAAATCTAGATGAGAACCAATCTTAAATGCAAGAATAAAGATAAAGTTGAGTCCAGCCAACAATAAAGATTGTTCTTAGTTAAACATTCCATTAACACACTAGTCAAATGAATCCAATGAATGTTTATTAATAAACTAATAATAGTTACTCAGATACAATGTTGTTAGCAAAACGCGCGTTTCGTCTACAAAAGAGTTATCAGTGATGCTTGAATAAAAAAAAAAACTACAGGCATTATAAAATACAAAGGTGAAGTGCATTGAAGACCCACAGATTCCAAAAAAGGTTTTGCCAAATACTGCTAAGATAATCCTTACCTGATGTAGCAAATTCTTATTATTTTCGAAAATTCATAATTTGTAACCAGTAAATTAATGATTATGACCATATCAATGATAATTCTTGTCAACAATAATGTGTTGGATAATGATTTAGTGATACTTTAGTTATGTTAAGAATTGCAACAGATCTAAAAAAAAACAAAACCAATAATAAATAAAACGTAGCTTTTGAAAGTCGTAGCGATACGTCAAAAAATGCAATCAGAAGTTAGAAAGGTTACATAAACAGGTACATGTAAAAGTATTTTTTATTAGATTGAGTCTAGGCCTTCTAAATATTGTATGCTGTTATGAAAACATATATTTGAAACCTTTTTCCAGTAAACGAGAACATGACGATATTAAAGTTATGTTTATACACTTTGTTAATCTGTCATGAACGACTTCCTTAGAATGTTTAAAGACATGTTTGTATTTAAAATTACCTTAACAAGATGTTCAAATGAATAGCAAGTATACATCAGATAAGATGCAAAAAAAGGAATTTTTATCTGGTAAAAAGGTATACTAAAAAAAAAAATCGTTACCCTTTTTTCAGTTTCAAATACCAATGATGAATTGTTATGAATATTTGGCATAGTATTTTCAAAAAAATAAAGAAGAAAAAACAAAAACAATACACAATGTTTAAGTTTAAGAGGAACCACTAATATGCACACTAACAGGCATCTACAGTCAACAATATTTCTTCGCTTTTTCGAACCAAGCTAGAAATGTGTGCTAGTATAATAATTTCATGACCAAAGTTATAAATCATTTCATACCCAAAGGTACATATTGTTATAAATATACCATCATCAAATTCTTACATAGAAAGATAAATGCAAAAGAAGAGTTTGTGCCGTGCTGTTAAACTACTGTATTGTTATTAAAACAAACAAAAACAAAAAATGCGATAGAAGACAACGCTGTATAAAACCTCGAATTGAAGATTATATAGCGACAGCTAAATTCAAAATATTTACATTTTAATTTCTGTTGATGAATTGTTTTGATAACTAGTAAAACATCTTTTCGAAATTTGGAAAATGTGAACTATCATATGTACATACCTCCTCCTGTCCAGCCACCGTAGCTTGCACCTCTAGTATAAACTACACCAGCGCCAATACCTGCACCTCTGCCAATAGCTGCAACTCCACCAATACCTATACCCCCGCCAATACCTGCACCTCCGCCAATATCTGCACCTCCACCAATACCTACACCACCGCCAAAACTTGCACCTCCGCCAATACCTCCAGCTCCACCAATAACAACACCTCCGCCAAAACCTCCAGCCCCGCCATACCATGAACCACCACCGTAACCTCTACCACCACCATATCCTGCTGCAACGCCGTAACCTAAACCATCGTCAAATTTTCCGTCTCCGTAGACAGTTCCAACAATGGCTACCAACAGTACAGTAAAAACTCCCATGGTTGATTACTTCAGATTGATTTTACAAGTAGTGATGATACGGCTGTATTCACGTCTATTTATATTGTCAATATGTACAATAAATGACCATATGCACAAATATTGCATTAATAGGTGGTGAATAACTGTAAACCACTTTTTCTTCTGTGGTTTTATAAGTGATGATTTAAGAAATTATATGACAAAGGGGAAATTTGATATCGAAACCATAATGTGTTTTGTGGTGTTTACTGACGCGTTATTAGAAATTCTGAGGTAAATAAAAGTAAATGTCATAAGTTACATAGATATAAGAAGATATGGTATGAGTGCCAGTGAGACAACTCTCCATCCAAGTCAAAATCTATAAAAGTAAACCATTATAGGTCAAAGAACGGTCTTCAACACGGAGCCTTGGCTCACACCGAACAGCAAGCTATAAAGGGCTTCAAATATTACTAGTGTAAAACCATTCAAACGGGAAAACCAACGGCCTGAATGTTTTTATAAGTGTCTTACTACTATTACTTAACAACACTTTAAAATAAAAGCATTTTCTACAATACTGTTCTATTGCCTTCTCACAATGTTGGTATATTCTACATTACAGTTTGTGGGCAGTAGAGAATTAAAATGATATATGAACACATTTCTGATCAGTGTGACTTAAAAACTACAATGCATACTACATAATTTGAATAGCTGCCCAATATGTTTAAATGAAACACAGTGTCATATTTTCGAAATGATAAGTGTGATATAGTGTATATAGACCATTTTGCAGTGCACATGCATCGGAAAATACGTTTAAATTCAAAATAATTTATAAGAATACTTGCAACAAAATTCTAACATAGATTTTCTGATACAAAACGAGAAAAAAAAGTTTTGTTTGTTTCAATAAATAATTGCGTGTTAAAACGAAAATCACATTTACAAATAACATATAAAAATGTTGATACGACTTAACCATCATAAAAGTAGTTCATTTTAATGTATTTTTGATACTGAAATATGTCTTGTTTCATCATGTCTGAAATATCACTCGATATACATGTTGAAATTGAATATTCTTTGCTCCAGATATGACTGTACTGGAAACAGTAAAAAAGGCAACTATTTGCTTTTTCCCTCCCATTATGTCCATTATTCATTATCAATCTTTAGTGACATAAGTATAAACAATGAAATAATCCATTCGGTCGTACCATGACTAATATGACAAATATAAATTGATATTTTCCAAGTATTTTTTAACTAGTAATAAAGCTTTCCTGATCAATTGTCTTTTGAATTTTGTTATCTTTGTACAACATGATTGTTTAAAACCACACTTTTTTTATTCACATGTCAACGTGGTCTTGGTAAAGTGTAAAAAAATTACAGATTCATGTAATGAATTTTAATTTAACCACACATTTATATTCTTTCTGTAGCGCTTTTATTCACAAAATATATCAAGACATTGTTTGCGGTTTCAATTAAATCATAAGGATTTGAAGCGTTTCCTGAATTTTCAGTCTGCATTTTAATGTCTGGAAGTCAAAGACAGGCGAAATATACCAAAGGGACATTCAAACTCATAAATCGAAAATAAACTGACAATGTCATTGCTAACAAGGTAAAAGACAAACAGGCAAACAGCATTACACAAAACACAACAACGAAAACCAAAGACTGAGCAACACGAACCTCACCAAAATCTTGGGGTGCTCTCAAAGATATAATAAATAATCATCTGTTCATCTGGTACCTGTATTCATAGTACGTTTCGATAAAATTGATTATCTAAACCAGTCGCTGGTAATATATCCGGATATTTTCTATAGACATACAACTACTAAAATTTAGTGGTACTTATACATCATTGGGATTCAAATGCTTCAAAAAGTAAAAAAAAAATGCAAGTGCATCAGAAGGAAACGATTATCAGCGTGGGTTACCCGGTATATGAACTGGTCTTTATTTCTCTTGTTTGAATTGCCTTACATTTTGTCTTTACTGTATGAGTTTCGTCATTGTTGAACCCTGTACAGTGTTTGCTAATTGCTCAATTCCCTATCATTTGACTTTTCGTATTGAATATGGTGTTATTTTTTATTAGAAAGACTTGACAAAATTTGGAGACAGAAAAATACTTCTCAATTTTTTTTTTAGGAGCTGTGTATCAAGAGAAGAAAAAATGCCTTTTGTACTCCTTAACTGTGTAGTTTCTTCTGAACGTTGTGAATCGAGCGCTGCTGATGCAGTTTTTTGAAACGAAACATGTGTTTTGCGTATTAAATTATCAGCCCTTATTGATTGATTAAAACAAACGTTAGATTGATACTAAATAGTTATGTTGTATATACACAATTATGTTAGAAGCGTTGTCTGCTATAAAACAAAATATTATCGTGGTGAAAAAATTAGGAATTTAACACATAGGTTATTCAAAGGGTTAGAAATATGTGAACTCGTAGATTTGTTATGCGCTTCTCAATGCATGACCAAGCCAATTTGGTATATTTCTTCTAGTGTATCGCTCGCCAATTTTCTATCACAGTCCTAAACTACAGCCATGAGTAATACGATGTGCTTATTCTAGTTGATGGGCTGAGAAATTATATTTTACGGGCTTTTGGCTAAAAGATAAAAATCATCTGAAAGTAAAAATTGTCTGCCTAAGACATTTATTATTTTGGCCAGATTTCATAAATTCTTTAGAAGTCTTTGTTCTCAATACACACTTGTGGCAAATTAGTACTTTTCAGACCATTCGCTTGCAGTCAATTAAGATATGTTCAGACCGTTCCGTTTTTATATATCCAGTCATATTCACCGCATCCTGAACTGTCCGTTATCTTCAATACTTTTATCCCTGGGTAAGGCTCGAGATAAAATTCGAATATAACGGACCAGGTCATTTGAAAATATTTAACAAATCTATGGCTTGCATGAATCATTTTGCAATTAAGGTGTTACTTAACAATTGTCATAAGATATGTGTTATTGTTTTAATGGTTTCTTGGAAGAAACAATCCCGAAAAGAAAATTATATACTGAAATATCAACATATCGCTACAATAAAGGGACATTATTCGAAATAAATGTAATGATGCAAAACTTTTAAAACAAGCTAAACTATATCTCATTGATGATTAGAATTGATTGTAAAAACTCAAAACTAGTGGTTATGCTATCCGAATTCTCACATTGTTAAGAAAAAGAATGTATTCTATAAGTAGAGAAAAAGAAAACACAATGGTTCTGACTTTTTTCTCGCACACCCTCCTGTTAAAGTTAATATAATAATTAACTTACCGAGTAACTTGTACTTTTCAAATTCAATTGTTTCTTGTCTCATTGATTTACAGAAGCCTGGTTAGTGTAACTGGAAAATGTTTACTAATGTTTATATCTAGACTAGGGCGTGTTTTTTTCAGTGCATAATTGAACAGTTGGACGTTATTATGCTAAAAAAAAAAGAAACTTAAACCCAACGTTCATATGGTTGGTAAATAAACAAACAATTCCCAGTATATTATAGCAAAAAGAAAAATTCCTGGCGGTATTTTTTTTAAGATTTGCCTTTTGTATAATACATCTTTGGTGTCAGGATTGATCAACTGGAGAGGAAAAAACCTACGACTGGTCTTTTATTTGTTCAATGATGACACTCATATATGTGTTATATAGAAAAATAATATGTATACCGTAACAAACTGTATTGTGTCTTAGTTGGTGTTACAATGTATTTCCTTTATCGGTTTTATTGGATACAAAACATGCATGTGTATCAGAGGTCGTAATCCGGTTTGGTGTCGTTTGATGCATTTCATTAGTTACTATTATAAATATAGATTAGATTATTCTGATATGTATTGCTAGTCATGTCTTGTAAGAACTTGATACTGTTCAAATGCAGAAAAAACAGATGTGGGCTTATAAAACTGTTTCCTTTGTTTTTACTTTTTTTCTAAACGGGTGCATTTCCTACCTTTCCTTTTTGCGAAAACTATAAATTGAACTCTACCAAAAAATTCATTAAATTCTAAAAAAACAGATTTCTTTTTCAACGGTGAAAGGAACTATGCCCTGAACTTTCGTATGTTGCTTTTTTTACAAATATCAATTTAAAATGTATATTGCATAGCTTGCAAGCAAACCATATAAACTATGAAGGATTGTGTCATAACCCTTTAAGATACAGCACTTTAATTTCAGCCACGATTTATTAAAAAGTGAGCTTTGACGTTCTGAAGAAAGAAAGTGTTCGGTCCTTGGAAAATGGTAACGGTAATGTGAGAATCTATCTGGTTTTTAACATTAAAATGTTTTGATACCATAGTATAAACAAATACGTGTCACTGAATGAATACAACACTGACATACCATAACGGCTACAGAATGAGCAATAGAAGAACTAAGCTATACTAACTGTGAGCGAGACCTCTTTAATTGATACCTTATAAGGTGTGTCTCTGCGTAAACGGGTACAAAACACCTATGTGAGTTATCTCTTTAGTAAAGAGCCGTTAAGCTTCTCAATGTCATGTCAAACTGCTATATAGCCAATAAATTATTCTTGTAAATTGTGTGGTTCAAATTTGGTTTGAAATATGTTCGTCAAGGTAAATGTTTTGTCAAATTTTATTAAAATTAAACGAGCCAAGTCTATTTTAGTGAAAGTGTTTGGTACCCTCCTAATTTTATTTGTTAAGTGGTAATTCATTGAGCGAAGCTCTAAACATGCTTAACATTGCAGCATGTCGTATATTCAAAGGCAAGAGCTTGTCTTCAGTGACTGTTGTTAGTTTTCGTCTCACATATCTGTTTTTAATAACATAAATCAGGCCGTTATATTTCACATGGTGTCATGCCGGGGCATTTTAAAGCGTTCTATATGGTAATTAATTTTTCTTTTTATTAAAAACCGTTCAGTCTAGTTTCTGTTGTTGACGTTATCATCATTTGCTTTCAGGTGTATTATTGTTTCATTGGCAATCATACTTCGATTCTTATGATAACTAATGGATACATGAGTCAAGTACAAATGTGAATTTCCATAACAAAATTTATTGAAAAACATAATTTGTCATTCTACATATACTGTCATCGTACTGATTCCAATGCTGGTATCCTACAAAATATAATTAAATATTTTATTGATAACAAAACGCAGTAAATCATGTTTGTCTACGCTATCATGTCAAGATAAACACTTCATCAGTTTAACTTTAAGTGCATAGTTATACAAAGTAAATTCTTACTTTTGACCCCCTCCTCCAGACGTGTTTCCTTTGTTTTTTCTGCGTCTCTTTAAACACTGTTGATTGTGTCATAACAACACAAGAGACAAACATCCGTATTTACGACATGCTATGCCAGAGGCCGCAATATGAAACAGTTTAGGGATTTAAAACATGCATCGTTTGAACTGGGACATTTATGGTTGGGCCATTATATGATTTATTATTATGTTTCACCTGAGTGGAAAGAGTGATACATGTTTTGTTGCTTGGAAAACAATTAGAATTAAATTATTTGTGAAACCTTACAAGTGTTGCGCTTAGATATATACTTCTATCCAATGTAAGTATTGTCACAAAATGTACCTCGCCATTTAACTTGTTACTGTAAACTTTAGTTTTTGCAAGCGTTTGAAACATGCTTTTACTATCATTGAGATTCAGACATGCGGTTAATGATATCTTCAGACGGAGAATACAATCTAGTTGGATCTGCTCAAGTAAAGTTACAGATAATGCTCATTTAAAAACCTGGGTAATCACATGTTTGCTGCTGATATTGTTTTTATGTGTGTCGATAGGTTACTGTCGTTTGATGAACAATCAAATCACCTTATGGAAGAATATACATACTATCAAGTTTAATAGCCTTTTTTTCCTCCACCGTATTTTCCACCATATCGACCGCCATATCCACCGTCGTATCTACCGCCGTATCCTCTACCGTATTCACTACTAACTCCGTATCCGCCGACTAATCCACCGACTATTCCACCACTATAGCTACCAGCATATCCACCACCGTTTCCACCGCTGTATGCAACACCGATTCCGCCACCATACCCACCGCCGTATCCACCATAATTACGGCTAGTAACCCACCATGGGAATCCCTGACAACACGTGTTCCATTGTCCTGGGAACAGTGGTGTTAGTCTGCAGTTTTTGTCCAAAGTTGTCTCCCATTTACGACATAAACCAGGACGACAGGTACACCAAGAGTTTCCAGCTGTAATTAAGCATTATAAATCAAATATATATTTGATAAATTTATCAAACCTTATATGTTATACTGTATTTTATTAAGTTATCATAATTGTGTACAAACCTTAAACAATTGTTAGTATATATTGAATCATCCGTATAAACAATGCAAATCGCCATGTTCGTTGAGTTTAGCCAAAACATCCATTATGTGTTGAACACTTTATGGTTTTTATCGAAATGATTTGTAAAAAATAGTATTTGGTCAAAACATCAGCCGTACAGACTAGATGAGAACCAATCTTAAATGCAAGTTGAGTCAACAATAAAGATTTTTCTTAATTAAAAATTCCATTAATACACTAGTTAAATATATCCAATAAATGTTTATTAGTAAACTAAGAAAAGATACACGGATCAAAATGTCGTTAGCAAGTCGCGCGTTTCGTCTACAAACGAGTCATCAGTGACGCTCAAATCAACAAAGTTATAAAGGCAAAATTGAGGCGCATTGAAGACCCACAAACTCCTAGCAAAATGTTGCCAAATACAGCTAAGATAATCCATACCTGATGTAGAAAATTCTTAGTATTTCCGAAAATTCATAGTTTTGTAAACAGTAAATTAATGATTATGACCACATCAATGATACCTCTTGTCAACAATAATGTGCTTGATAATGATTCGGTGATATCTTAGTTATTTTAAGAATTGCAATTGATCTACAAAAAAAAAATAACGAATAAAACATAGCTTTTGAAAGTCGTCACGAAACGTAAAAAAAAAGTGCTATCAGAAATTAAAAAGGTTACATAAAAGGACATGTAAAAGTATTTTTTTTTTTAGTTTGAGTCTAGGCCTTCTAAATATTATCATACTGTTATGAAAATATATATTTTAAATCATATCCCAGTAAACGAGAACATGACGATATTAAAGTTATGTTTATAAACTTTGGTAATCTGTCATGTACGACTTCCTTTGAATTTTCAAAGATATGTTTTTGTATTGGAAACTAACTTAACATGATGTTGAAATGAAAAGCAAGTATACATTAGGTAAATTGCAAATAAACAATTTGTATCTGGCAAAATGTATACTAAAACAAAAAACAAAAAATCAATCGTTACCTTTCCTTCACTTTAACATATCAGAATTAACTTTGTCAAACATTACCTTTCAACATAATGGTAGTTATTATTGTGACTATGTCAAACAAAAACATGCAAAAATTTGATATATTATAGACTACTCATTTAAGGTAAAAAATCACAAGCTTTTAAACAAATAGCATTGCAATCATCATTTTTTTATAGATATCTCGAAGATATCTGTATACCAATGATGAGTTGTTATGAATATTTGGCATAGTATTAAAAAAAATAATAAGAAGAAAAAACAAAAACAATACACAATGTTTACGTTTAAGAGGAACCACCCTAAAATATGCCCACTAACAGGCATCTACAGTCAACAATATTTCTTCGCTTTTTCGAACCAAGCTAGAAATGTGTGCTGTTTATACATGATTTCATGACCAAAGGTACATGATGTTATACAAATACCATCATCAAATTTTAACATGGAAAAATGACTATTAAATACAAAAGAAGACTTTGTGCCGTGCTGTTAAACTACTATAGTAATTAAAAAAAAATAATGCGAAAGAAAAAAAAACCTCGAATGGAAGATTATCTAGCGACAGCTAAATAAATCAAAATATTTACATTTTAATTTCTGTAGATGAATTGTTATGATAGCTAGTACAACATCTTTTCGAAACTTGGAAAATGTGAACTATTATATGTATATACCTCCTCCTGTCCAGCCACCGTAGCTTGCATCTCTGGTATAAACAACACCAGCACCAATACCTGCCCCTCTGCCAATAGCTGCACCTCCACCAATACCTGCACCCCTGCCAATACCTGCACCTACGCCAATACCTGCACCTCCGCTTATACCTACACCACCGCCAATACCTGCACCTCCGCCAATACCTGCACCTCCACCAATAACAGCACCTACGCCAATACCTCCAGCTCCGCCATACCATGAACCACCACCGTAACCTCTACCACCACCATATCCTGCAGCAAAGCCGTAACCTAAACCATCGTCAAATTTTCCGTCTCCGTAGACAGTTCCAACAATGGCTACCAACAGTACAGTAAAAACTCCCATGGTAGATTACTTCAGATTGATTTTACAAGTAGTGATGACACGGCTGTATTCACGTCTATTTATATTGTCAAGATGTACAAGAAATGACCATATGCACAAATATTGCATTAATAGGAGTGAATAACTGTAAACCACTTTTTCTTTTGTGGTTTTAAAAGTGATGATTTAAGAAATTATATGACAAAGGGGAAATTTGATCACGAAACAATGATGTGCTTTGTGGTGTTTACTGACGCGTCATTTTTTGATGTAAATAAAGGCGAATGTCATAAGTTACATGTATAAAATAAACGCTTATCGTTCTGTATCAGCTAATACCATTGATAACAATGTCAGTCACTGCTGCACAGCCAAAATTGGTGACTTTGTAACATGCATGTTTCGCCAACCTAGGTACAATCATATAACGTTAACGTATTAACTAGTAAAATATACATTGGTTGCCTGAATTCATATATAAGTGTGGTAGTATTACTTAACAACACTTTAAAATAAAAGCATTTTCTACAATACTGGTCTATCTCCTACTCACAATGTTGGTATATTCTACATTACAATCTGTGGGCAAAACAGAATTAAAATGATATGTGAACACATTTATGATCAGTGTAACTTAACAATTACAATGCATACTACATAATTTGTATAGTGGCCCAGCATGTTTTAAATGAAACACAGTGTTATATTTTCGAAATCATAAGTGTGATATAGTGTATATAGACCATTTTTCAGTGCACTTGCATCGGAAAATACGTTTAAATTCAATATAATGTATAGGAATACTTGCAACAAAATTCAAACATAGATTTTCTGATACAAAACGAGAAAAAAAAGTTTCGTTTGTTTCAATAAATAATTGCGTGTAAAAACAAAAATCACATTTATAAATAACATCTAAAAATGTTGATACGACTTGACCAAAATAAAATTTGCGTATTTTAATGTATGTTTGATACTGAAATATGTCTTGTTTCATAATTTCCGAAATATCGCTCGATATACATGTTGAAATTGAATATTCTTTGCTTGAGATCTGACTGTACTGGAAACAGTAAAAAAGGCAAGTGTTCCCTCCCATCATGTCCATTATTCATTATCAATTTTAGGTGACATAAGTATAAACAATGGTTTAACCCATTCGGTTGTATCATGACTAATATGACAAATATGAATTCCAAATCATATTGCCCAAGCATTTTTTAACTATAATTAAAGATTCGTGATCAATTGTCTTTTGCATTTTCTTATCTTTGTACAATATGATTGTTTTAAACCACACTTTTTTTTCACTCGTTAGCGTGGTCTTGTTAAAGTGTAAAAAATGAGAGATTCGTGTATAGAATGTTAATTTAACCACAAGTTTATATTCTTTCTGTAGCGCTTTTTTCACAAAACATATCAAGACATTGTTTGCGGTTTAAATTAAATCTTAAGGATTTGAAGCGTTTCCTGAATTTTCATTTTGCATTTTAATGTCTGGAAGTCAAAGACAGGCAAAATATACCAAAGGGACATTCCAACTCATAAATCGAAAATAAACTGACAATGTCATTGCTAACAAGGAAAAAGACAAACAGACAAACAACAGTACACAAAACATAACATAGAAAACCAAAGACTGAGAAACACGAACCTCACTTAAATCTTGGAGTGCTCTCAAAGATATAATAAATAATCATCTGTTCATCTGGAACCTGTGTTCATAGTATATGTCGATAAAATTTATTGTCTAAACCAGTCCCTGGTAATATATCCGGCTATTTTCTACAGACATACAACTACTAAAATTTAGTGGTACTTATACATCACTGGGATTCAAATGCTGCAAAAAGCTTCAAAAATACAAGTGCTTCGGAAGCAAACGATTATCAGCAGGTATGTGGGTTACCCGGTATATGAACCGACCGTTAATTCTCTTGTTTGAATTGCCTTACATTTTGTCTTGTCATGACCATATCGGACTTTACTGTGTGAGTTTCGCCATTTATGAAGCCTGTAAAGTGTTTTCTAAGTGCTCAAATTCCTATCATTTGACTTTTCGTATTGATTATGTCCTGTACCAAGTCAGGAAAATGGCCATTGATATATTATAGTTCGTTTCTGTGTGTGTTACATTTTAATGTTGTGTTTTTGTTGTGTCGTTGTTCTCCTCTTATATTTGATGCGTTTTCCTCAGTTTTAGTTTGTAACCCGGATTTGTTTTTATCTCTATCGATTTATGAGTTTCGAACAGCGGTATACTACTTTTGCCTTTATTTATGGTGATTTGTATATTAGAAGGACTTGACAAAATTTGGAGACAGAAAAATACTTCTGAAACTTGGGAGCCGTACACCAAGAGAAGAAAAAAATGCCTTTTGTACTCTTTAACTTTGTAGTTTCATCTTTCTGAACGTTGTGAATCGAACGCTGCTGATGTTTTTTTAGAAACGAAACATGTGTTTTGCGTATTAAATTATCAGCCCTTATTAATTGATTAAAACAAACGTTAGATCGATACTAAATAGTTATGCTGCGTATACACAATTATGTTGGAAGTGTTGTCTGCTATAAAACAAAATATTATCGTGGTGAAAAAATTAACACCTAGGCTATTCAAAGGGTTAGAAATATGTGAACTCATAGATTTGTAATGCGCTTCTCAATGCATGACCAAGCCAATTTGGTAAATTTCTTCTAATGTATCGCTCGCTAATTTTCTATCACAGTCCTATTCTACAGCCATAAGTAATAGAATGTGCTTATTCCAGTTGATGGCCTTTTGGCTAAAATATGAAAATCATGTGAAAGTAAAAAGTGTCTGCCTAAGACATTTATTATTTTGGCCAGATTTCATAAATTCTTTAGAAGTCTGTGTTTTCAATACACACTTGTGTTTACATCGTTGACATCTTCGACATCACAATGTTTACATATCTTAAGTAATTAATGCAATATTTACTAACTGTATGTTAAAAACCATAACATAAAGACGCGCTGACTACCACTAGAAGACTTTTTTGGGCAAATCAGTACTTTTCCGACCATTCGCTTGCAGTCAATAAAGATATATTCAGACCGTTCCGTACATTTTATATATCCTGTCATATTACCAGCATACTGAACTGTCCGTTATTTTCAATAATTGTATCACTGGGTAACGCTTTAGATAAAATTCGAATATAACGGACCAGGTTATGTGAAAATTTTTAACAAATATGTAGGACTCTAAAGTGCGATGGGGACGCTCAAACGCGATGGTCACGCTAAAGTGCGATGGCCTACGCAAAAGTGCGATGGTTTGATATGCCAAAGTGTAATGGTATGTGCTATTCATTTAAACATGCTAAAGTGTGTTTTTCCGCAAAAGTATCGACGTTAGCAACGCTAAACAGCATTATGACGAGAATGTTTGTCCAGATTAAGGGTTGTTATTACACAAGAAAAAGAAAGGAGAGAGAAACAAAAGATCACAATCTGAAACAGGTTAACTTAATTTGTAAAATTGGAAAAGGAAATTTAATCAAAACAGCTGGGATGCCAAACAAAGTCTTCGTTTTTACTTTATAATTGAATAATTAAATAAAAAATAACAATATGGTTTGTCATTGTTTTAAATAATGAATATACGTTAACTAAACAGCAACCTAACGGACAGATGTGTTTTATCATTAGATGATTGTCAATAAGACAACTCTCTATCCAAGACCTAATTTAATTATTGTATGCAACTTTATGTTAAAGTATGACCTTTAAAACGGATAATTCAATTTGGCTTACACCGCATAGTATTCCATTAAGACCAAAGGGCCTCAAAACAACCGGTTTAAAACAATTCAAACGAGAAAAAAACAACGTCATTTAAATATAGTATTAAAACATTTGACTTTTCTACACTTTACACAAGTATTCCCCATTCCAAACCAAAAGACACATTGAAAGAGTTGGTATTACATTGTTTCATTAATAAAAATGGCGAACGTAGATACAAGTATCTTGTCTTGGGGAGGGATAAATCCTACTTTGTAAAGAATCACTCTGATTCAAACAAACAATTCTCTGAAACTGACATTTTCAAGATGCTTGATTTCTTGATTGACAACCTATTTGTTACGTTTGGAGGACGTGTTTTTCAACAGACTGTCGGAATTCCAATGGGAACCAATTGTGCCCCTCTTCTTGTCGACTTGTTTCTTTATTATTATGAGGCTGACTTCATACAGGAACTTCTTAGGAAGAAAGATAAGAAGTTAGCAATATACTTTAACTCTACGTTCCGCTATATAGATGATGTTCTCTCAGTAAATAATACAAAATTTGGTGATTATGTTGAACGAATCTATCCCATCGAACTAGAGATAAAGGATACTACAGATACAGTTAAGTCTGCCTCATATCTTGACTTACATCTAGAAATTGACAATGAGGGTCGGTTGAAAACAAAACTTTACGACAAAAGAGATGACTTCAGCTTCCCAATTGTGAACTTTCCATTTCTATGTAGCAACATTCCAGCAGCGCCTGCATACGGAGTGTATATCTCCCAATTGATACGATATTCCCGGGCTTGTGTTTCCTTGATAGAGGATTGCTGCTCACAAGGAAGCCATTAAGCCAAGAGTTCTAAATGGTGAGGTTGAAATCATCCCTTCGTAAATTTTACAGACGCCATCACGAGTTGGTTGACCGTTATGGAATAACCGTTTCACAGATGATATCGGATATGTTCCTTATGTCGTAACTACAATATCCTTCCCTTTTCACGAATGTGACTTAACGAATTAGACTATTCACCGGATTTGAAATAGCATAAGCAACACGACGGGTGCCACATGTGGAGCAGGATCTGCTTACCCTTCCGGAGCACCTGAGATCACCCACAGTTTTCAGTGGGGTTCTTGTTGCTTAGTCTTTAGTTTTCTATGTTGTGTCATCTGTACTATTATTTGTCCGTTTGTCTTTTTATTTTTGGCCATGGCGTTGTCAGTTTGTTTTCGATCTATGAGTTTGACTGTCCCTCTGGTATCTTTCGTCCCTCTTTTAAATACAAGACAATAAACGAACAGCATATATGGAATATACAAACAAACGACTTCCACTAAATTCAGGATAAACTAACTACTGCAATGTAATCATTACACTTTTTGGATAACTTTTGTACTTTAAAATAAAAATAAGATGTAGTATGAACTATCCATCCAACATAACATTTCGTTCATGTATGCAACTAACAATCATACAACCATCGCACTTTAGTGTCTGACAACATAGTACTTTAGCGTCTGACACCATCGCACTTTAGCGTAGACCATCAGACTTTAGCGCGACCATCGCACTTTAGAGTCCTACAAATATATAGCGTAATATTTCGTAATTAGGGTTTTACTTAACAATTGTCATAAGGTATGTGTTATTGTTTTAATGGTTTCTTGGAAGACACAACCCTGAAAAGAAAAGCATATACTAAAATATCAACATATCGCTACAATAAAGGGACATTATTTGAAATAAACTTTATGATGCAAAGCATTTAAAACAAGCTTAACCATATCTCATTGATGATTATGATTGATTGTAAAAACTCAAAATTAGGCAAATTCTGGTAATTCACACAGTACTGAAACCTGTGCTTTTACATAGGAATGTACGCTTTTCATTTAATATAAACATTGTGTTCTCGTGCCAGTTTTTGATTGTACATCCATACATACATATTTTTTTTTTAAACTATCAACTGATCCAATATTCCAATTGCATATAGGTGAATAGCCACGTATCAGGTGGGTGATGTGGTTATGCGATCCAAATTCTCACATTGTTAGGAAAATAATGTATTATATTACTAGAGAAAAAGAACACACAATTGTTCTGACTTGTTTTCTCTCGCACACCCTCCTTTTAAAGTTAGTATAATAAATGACTTACCGAGTGACTTGTATTTTTCGTGATCCGAAACAATTCAATTGTGTCTTGCCTCATTCATTTACAGTAACATGGTTAGTGCAACTGGAAAATGTTTACTAACGTTCATATCTAGATTAGGGCGTGTGTTTTTCGGCGCATAATTAATCAGTTGGACGTTATTATACTAAACGCATAAGAAACTTAAACCCAACGTTCATATGGTTGGTAAATGGACAAACAATTCCCAGTACATTTGTGCAGAAAGAAAAACAATGCTGGCGGTGTTTTTTAAAGATTTGCCTTTTGTATAATACACCTTTGTGTGTCAGGATTGAACAAATGGAAAAGGAAAAAACATAAAATTGGTCTTTTATTTGTTTAATGATGACACCAAAGTATGTGTTATGTGAAAAATAATATGTATACCGTAGCATACTGTATAGTGTCTTTGTTGGTAGCAATGCACCTACTTTTATCGGCTTTAAAGGAAAAAAGCATGCACGTGTATAAGTGGTCGTAATCCTGTTTGGTGTCTTTTGATGCATTTCATTAGTTACTATTATAAATATGGATTAGATTATTCTGATATTTATTGTTAGTCATGTCTTGTTAGATCTTGATACTGTTTCAATGCAGAGAAAACAGATTTCGGCTTATAATTTGTTTCCTTTATTTTTACTTTTTTTCGAAACGGGTACATTTCCTACCTTTCACTTTTGCCAAAATTATAAATTGAACTTTACCAAAAATTGTATTGAATTCTAATAAAACAGACCTCACTTTCAAAGGTGAAGAGAACTATGCCCTGAACTTTCGTATGTTGCTAATTTAAAAAATATCAATTTAAAACATATATTGCATAGCTTGCCAGCAAAACCATATAAACTATGAAAGATTGTGTCATACCCCTTTAAGATACAGTACTTTAATTTCAGCCGCGGCTTATTAAAAAGTGAGCTTTGATGTTCTGCAGAAAGAAAGTGTTCTCTCCTTGGAAAATAGCAAGCGGTATTGTGAGCTTCTATCTGGTCTTTGACATCAAAATGTTTTAATAAGATAGTATAAACAAGTACGTGTCCATGAATTATTTTGATTCTAAATGGACAAGTACGGTGATTCAAAAAATGAAGCGAGGATGGGTATGCTACATGTGTAGCTGTTCTATTTTACCCACTGTTAGATAAAGTTAAAAACTTCTAATAAATCTATAGCTTGCATGGATTATTTCTTAAATACCCGCTAGAAAAAAAAATGTGTTTAATTCTTTTAATTCTCAACGCTAACATTTGCCATTTTGAATTTACATGTTTTTCTTGTAAGCTACAGTAAACATAGTTGACATTTCGTAACTAAAGAGCCGCCATGTTGACTTGTTGAAATCAGTAAATGTGTGAATAATGCAATATAATAGACAACATAACAACACCTACCTCAAAACTACATTTAAATGCAATATTATCCGAATTTGGGGGGTTAACGCATCCGAAAAACCTTCAGCTTTGGCATTTTCATTCGTATGACGTCGTGTTTTGAAATGACTTTAATGCGCCAAAAACATTAATGAAATTTCGCGGAATTTTATTTTATTTTGATTTTGTACATTTTTTTTTTCTAGCTCTAATGCATTAATTCTTATTACTTATGCATCAGAAGAAGAAGAAAGGTTGTGAAGTTTTTTTCAACTGTAATTTTTAATACAGCGAAATCGGCATAGCGTTTGCACATAGGTTACGATACGTGTGGATTTACGTGGAATGAATATTGTAACAGCCACTATTATGTACATCTCTGAGTCTGCGCTAAGTGTAGATAGATCGATATCTTTATCACAAAGCAAAAGAAGCACGTCATATTAGAATGAAAAACAACAGTGACATACAATTAGGGCTACAGAATGAGCAATAGAAAAACTAAGCTATAGTAAATGTGAGTGAGACCTCTTGGATCAATACCTTTTTATGGTGTGTCTCTGCTTAAAGGTGTACAAAACACCTATGTGAGTAAACTCTTTAGTAAAGAGCAATTAAGCTTCTCAATGTCACGCCGAAGTGCTACATAGCCAATGAAATTATTCTTGTAAATGGTGTGGTTAAATTTCTTGAAATCTTTTCGTCAAGGTGGATATTTTGTCAAATTTTATGAAAATTATTCTATTTTAGTCAAAGTGTTTGGTACCTCCTTAGCTGTATTTGTTAAGTTTTAATTCAATGAGCGAAGCTTTCACGCAAAAAAATCCGTCATTTTGTTATGTTGTTGTCATTCTACACTAATTTGCCCGGCAAATAAGGGGTAACAAGCTCCTAAACATGCTTAACATTGCAGCATGTCGTATATACAAAGGCAAGGACTTGTCTTCAGTGACTGTCGTAAGTTTTCGTCTCACATGTTTGTTTTTAATAACATAAATCAGACCGTTATATTTCACATGTTGTCATGCCGCGGCATTTTAAAGCGTTCTATGTGGTAAATAATTTGTTTTATTATTAAAAAACGTTCAGTTTAGTGTCTGTTGTTGACGTCATCATCATTTGCTTCCAGGTGTATTATTGTTTTATTGGCAATCATACTTCGATTATTATGATAACGAATGCATACATGAGTCAAGTACAAATGTGAATGTCTATAACACAATTTATTGAAAAACATAATTTGTCATTCTACATATACTGTCATCGTACTGATTCCAATGCTGGTATCCTACAAAATATAATAAAAGATTTTATTGATAACAAAACGCAGTAAATTATGTTTGTCTACGCTATCATGTCAAGATAAACACGTCATCAGTATAACTTTAGGTGCATAGTTATACAAAGTGAATTCTTACTTTTGACCTACTGCTCCAGACGTGTTTCCCTTGTTTGTTTCGTCTCTTTCAACACTGGTGTTTGTGTCATATCAACGCAAGATACAAACACCAGTGTTTACGACAAGCTATGCCAGAGGCCACAATATGAAACAGTTTAGGGCTTTAAAACATGCATCGTTTGAACTGGGACATTTATGGTTGGACCATTATATGATTTATTAATATGTTTCACCTGAGTGGTAAGAGTGAGACGTGTTTTGTTGCTAGTAAAACAATTAGAATAAAATTATTTGTGAAACCTTGCAACTGTTGCGCTTAGATATATACTTCTAACCGATGTAAGTATTGCCACACAAAGTACCTCGCTATTTAACCTGTTACTGTAAGCTTTAGTTTTTACAAGCGTTTGAAACATGCTTTTACTAGCATTTAGATTCAGACATGCGGTTAATGATGTGTTCAGACGCAGAATACAATCTAGTTGGATCTGTTCAAGTAAAGTAACAGATAGTGCTCATTTATAAACCTGGGTAATCACGTGTTTGCTGCTGATATTGTTTTTGTATGTGTCGATAGGTAACTGTCTTTTGATGAACAATCAAAACTCCTTGTGGAAGAAATACATACTATCAAGTTTAATAGCCTTTTTTTCCTCCACCGTATTTTCCACCATATCGACCACCGAATCCACCGCCGTATCCTCCACCGTATCCAGTACTAACTCCGTATCCGCCGACTAATCCACCGGCTATTCCACCACTATAGCTACCACCATATCCACCACCGTATCCACCGCCGTATGCAACACCGACTCCGCCAATATACCCACCGCCGTATCCACCATAATTACGGCTAGTAACCCACCATGGGAATCCCTGACAACATGTGTTCCATTGTCCTGGGAACAGTGGTGTTAGTCTGCATTTTTTTGTCCAAAGTTGTCTCCCATTTACGACACAAACCAGGACGACAGGTACACCAAGAGTTTTCAGCTGTGATTAAGCATTATAAATTAAATATATATTTGATATAATTATCAAACCCTATATGTTAAGTTATCATAATTGTGTACAAACCTGATACGATTGTTAGTATATATTGAATCATCTGTATAATCTATTCACAATTACGAAGTACCGATTATTCCAGTTTTTGTTTTTTTTTTTGGTTTTCTTTGGCTTAATTTAATACGCAATCAGATACTTCCAAAGCATATCAAAATTCGTTTCCAAAAAAGAAAAAGGCAAAACAACATGTTATACAATGCAAAATGCAAACATCAGCTGTAAAGACCAGACGAGAACCAATCTTAAATGCAAGAAATAACGTTGAGTTGAGTCAACAATTACGAAATTTCTTATTTATAAAGTCCATTAACACACTAGTTAAAAATATCCAATGGATGTTTATTAATAAACTCATAATAGATACCCGGATCAAAATATCGTTAGCAAGAGGCGCGTTTCGTCTACAAAAGAGTCACCAGTGACGCTCGAATCAACAGAGTTACAAATGAATAAATAAAGTACAAAGTTGAGGCGCATTGAAGACCCACAAATTCCCATGACAATTTTGCCAAATACAGCTAAGGTAATCCATACATGATGTAGAAAATTCTTAGTATTTCTAAAATACATAGTTTTGTAAACAGTAAATTAATGATTATAGCCATATCAATGATACCTCTTGTCAACAACTATGTGATGGATAATGATTTGGTGATACCTTAGTTATGTTAAGAATTGCAATCGATCTAAAAAAAATAACTAACAAAACGTAGCTTTTGAAAGTCGTAACGAAACGTAAAAAAATGCAATCAGAAAGTAAAAAGGTTACATAAAAGGACATGTAAAAGTAATTTTGTATTAGTTGGAGTCTAGGCCTTTTAAATATTATCATACTGTTATGAAAATATATATTTGAAATCATTTCCCAGTAAACGAAAACATGACGATATTAAAGTTCTGTGCATACACTTGTTAATCTGTCTGGTACAACTTCCTTGGGATTTTCAAAGAACTTTGTTTGTATAGGAAACTAACTTTAAATGATGTTTAAATGAGTAGCAAGTATACATTAGTTAAATTGCAAATACAGATTTTTTTTATCTGGCAAAATGTATACTAAAACAAAAACAAAAAAACAATCGTTTCTTAAGTTTAAAATATCAGAATTAACTTCGTCAAACATTACCTTTCAACATAATGGTAATTATTATTGTTACTAGGTTTAACAAAAACATGCACAAACTTGATATATTATAGACTACTCATGTGAGGTAAAAAATCACAATAGATTTTTAACAAACAGCATTGCATTCATCATTTCTTATAGATATCCCGAGGATATCGCATACCAAGAATGAGTTGTTATGAATATTTGGCATAGTATTTTCATAAGAAGAAGAAATAAACAAAAACAACGCACAATGTTTACTTTTAAGAGGAACCACCCTAAAATATGCACACTTACAGGCATCTACAGTCAACAATAATTCTTCACTTATTCGAAGCAAGCTAGAAATATATGCTGGTAATAAATGATTTCATGACCAAAGTTATAAATGCTTTCATGACCAAAGGTACATGATGTTATACAAATACCATCATCAAATTATTACATTGAAAAATTACTATTAAATGCAAAAGAAGACTTTGTTTCGTGCAGTTAAACTATTGTAATGTAATTTAAAGAAGAAAAAAAGCGTACTGCAAAAAAAAAAACCCGCAGTACATAACCTCGAATTTAAGATTAAATAGAGACAGCTATATAAATCAAAATATTCACATTTTAATTTTCTGTCGATGAATCGCTATAGTAACTACTAAAGCATCTTTTCGAAACTTGGAAAATGTGAACTATCATATGTACATACCTCCTCCTGTCCAGCCACCGTAGCTTGCACCTCTGCCAATAGCTGCACCTCCATCAATACCTGCACCCCCGCCAATACCTGCACCTCCGCCAATACCTGCACCTCCATCAAAACTTACACGACCGCCAATGCCTGCACCTCCACCAATAATACCGCCTCCGCTAATACCTCCAGCACCGCCATACCATGAACCACCACCGTAACCTCTACCACCACCATATCCTGCAGCAACGCCGTATCCTATACTATGGTCAAATTTTCCGTATCCGTAGACAGTTCCAACAATGGCTACCAACAGTACAGTAAAAACTCCCATGGTTGATTACGTTAGATTGATTTTACAAGTAGTGATGATACGGCTGTGTCCACGTCTATTTATATTGTCAGGTTATACAAAAAAGACCATATGCACAAATATTGCATTGATAGTTGATGAATAACTGTAAACCACGATTTTTTTTGTATGGTATTACAAGTGATGATTTAAGAATTTATATGACAAAGGGGAAATTTGATACCAAACAATAATGTCTGTCATGGTGTTTACTGACGCAATATTAGAAATTGTGAGATAAATAAAAGTAAATGTCATAAGTTACATGTATACAATCAATGCTTATCGTTTTGTATAAGCTAATAGCATTGATATTAATGTCAGTCACTGCTGCAAAGCCAAAATTGTTGACTT
Source organism: Mytilus californianus (assembly GCF_021869535.1). Taxonomy (NCBI): domain Eukaryota; kingdom Metazoa; phylum Mollusca; class Bivalvia; order Mytilida; family Mytilidae; genus Mytilus; species Mytilus californianus. Next base: position 2,647,496 of record NW_026262669.1, on the reverse strand, counting down.
TCTAACATGCATTTTTGGCCGACCTAGATACATTCATATACCGTTAACTTGTTACATGTAACTAGCTGAATATACATCGGTTGCCTGAATTTATATATAAGTGTGTTATTACTTTTACTTAACAACACTTTAAAATAAAAGCATATTCTAAAATACTGTTATATCTCCTTCGCACAATGTTGGTATATTCTACATTACATTCTTTGAGCAACAGGGAATTAAAATGATATGTGAATACATTTATGATTAGTGTGACTTAAAAAATAATTTGTTTTGCGGCCCAAAATGTTTCAATGAAACACACTGTTATATTTTCGAAATCACAATTGTACTAAAGTGTATATAGACCATCTTTTAGTGCACTTCCATCAGAAAATACAATTTAATTCATAAGAATACAACAAAATTCAAACATAGATTTTCTCATACAAAGCGGGAAAAAAAAGTTTGGTTTGTTTCAATAACAAATTGCGTGTTAAAACCAAAATCACATTTACAAATAACATCTAAAAATGTTGATACGACTTGACCATAATACAATTTGTGCATTTTAATGTATGTTTGACACGGAAATATGTCTAGTTTTATAATGTCAGAAATATCACTCGATATACATGTTGTCTAATTTCGATTATCAAATATAATACTATACTGCTATCGAGACATGTTATCGGTCCTCTTGTCTTTTTTAGGGAAATTGAATATTCTTTGTTTCAGGTCTCAATGTACTGGAAATATTAACACAAATCAATTATCTTCTTTTCCCTCCCACTATGTTCATTATTCATTATCAATCTTTAGTGACACAAGTATAAAGAATGGTATAATCCATTCGGTCCTAGTATGACTAATATGACAAATATAAATTCAAATTCATATTTTCCAAGTATTTTTAACTAAGCTTTCCTGATCAATTGTCTTTTATATTCTTTGATCTTTGTACAATATGATTGTTTAAAACCAGACGTTTTTTCTTCACATGTGAGCGTGTTCTTGTGAAAATGTTAAAAAAATGACAGATTCGTGTATTGAATGTTAATTTAACCACACGTTTATATTCTTTCTGTAGCGCTTCATTCACAAAACATATCAAAACATGTTTGCGGTTTAAGTCAAATCTTAAGGATTTTTGTATTTTAATGTCTGTAAGTCAAAGAGAGGCGAAATATACCAAAGGGACATTCAAACTAATAAATCGAAAATAAACTAACAATGCCATTGCTAACAAAGAAAAAGACAAACAGGGAAACAGTACACAAAACATAACATAGAAAGCCAAAGACTGAGCAACACGAACCCCACTAATATTTCGTGGTGTTCTGGTGTGCTTCGGAGGGGTGAGCAGATCCTGCTCTTCAAACATAAACCAATGAACTGTTCTCGTCATGAATAAGTATTGCTATATATTTGACAACATATAACTGTCTATTCTATTTTTTTAACATTAACAGTACTTTTCCTCCGCTACATTTCTTTCTCGGAAAGAAGAAGAATGGTATATAAGAAATGAGGAAGTCAATGACAAACTATGAGACTTACAGCTTGATTACAAAACAAAACATTCTCAAAGATATAATTAGTAATCATCTGTTCATCTGGTACTTTTTTCTTAGTACTTGTAGATAAACTTTATTGTCTAAACCAGTTCCTGGTAATATATCCGGCTATCTTCCTCAGACATACCACTACTACAATTTATTGGTACTTATACATCTCTAGGTTTCAATTACTGCAAAAAGCTAAAACAATAAAATTGCTTTGGAAGCATGAGATTATCAGTTGATATGTTGATATATAAACCGGCCGTCTCTCGTTTGAATTGTCTTATATTTTGTCTTGTCAGGACTCTTCATAGCTGACTATACTGTATGCGTTTCGTCATTGATGAAGCATGTGCAGTGATCGCTAATTGTTCATAACCATATCATTTGACTCTTCGTATTGTTTATGGTTATTTTTTTTTTAGAAGGACTTGACGAAATTTGAAGACAGTATTTATTTCTTAAACCTTGTTTGAGAGCTTTGTTTCCAGAGAAAAACAATTGCCATTTGTACTCCTTAACTTTATAGTCTCATCTTGTGAATCGAGCGCCGCTGATGATTTTATTAGAAACAAAACACGTATATTGCGTATTATTACAGCCCTCATCGATTGATTAAAACAAACGTTAAATTAATACTAAATAGTTATGTTGCATATACACATTTATGTTGGAAGCGTTGTCTGCTGTAAAAGCAAATCGGTATCGTGGTGAAAAAAATTAAGAATGCAACACCTAGGTTACTAGTATTCAAAGGGATAGAAAATGTGAACTCGTGGATTTATAATGCGCTTCTCAATGCATGACCAAGCAAATTTGGTATATTTCTTCTAATGCATCGCTAGGCAATTTTCTTAATCTAGTTGATGGGCTGAGAAATTATATTTCACGGGCCTTTGGCTAAAAAATAAAAATCATCTGAAAGTAAAATTTGTCTGCCTAAGCCATTTATTATTTTGGCCATAATTCATAAATTCTTTAGAAGTCTTTGTTTTCAATACTCTCTTCTGCCGTAATAAATCAAACTTCCTAACTGCTTTGATGCGAACCCCAATGAGAGTCTTATGCTTAAAATTACAAGCCTTTTCTTTGAAACAATCCTATAGATGTTTTACAAAACAGTTTATCATCGAAATTAACAAGACAGAAATGCATTAAAACAAGTCCAACAACTTTTTAACCTAACATATCTTGTCATAGAAATATCACCTCCACGATGATCTCGTGGTTGTGTGCCTGCCTAAGATCGTGAAAACTAGTATTCAAACGTAAAGAACGGATGATCTACTAACAACATCTAAGCCTGTTGTATAATGTCAAATACTATCACAGCCGCACTGGTCCCGTGGTACAGTGCCTTTTTAGAATGGGAAACGTTGTTAGTTCTACAACCCGATCGGGTCAATTCAAAGACTGGAAAAAATTGTTCGCTGAAATGCGGCTTAGCACACGACTTAACAGATGGTGGGCACAAAAATTGATCGGGTCGGAGTCAAAATATTTGGTTCAAATAAGATGCTATACATGTATGCTGACTTGTTTCCCTGTAACCTATCACGTTAACAAGCATACTCAGCATATCCGTATAGTACAACACATGGTTTTATGCATATATATATATATATATATATATATATATATATATATATATATAGCACTAACATTTTATTGTCTGGTGAACATGAAATATCCCTGAATGTTTTCACAAATTTACCAATCCAGTCATTGTACACTGTCTTACTATTGGATCAGGATATAAAACCGAAAGCTTGGGGACTGTTTGTAGAACATCATCAGATGGTTGATCAGACAAGGTGTGTTGTATGTCGATTCAGTACCGCAATATGATTATCATTATGGACATATGTGAAGTGTTTGACATGGATATAAAAGTAAATGTTCATATTACATCAATGAACTTTGGATTTTTTTTTAATTCATTATGAAAAGATATAATCATAATTTACTTGATTGCTGCATTCCAATATAGTTGCATTGCATAGATGATTATTTTAAATCCGTAGTTTTCTTAGGTTGACCAAAATTGGGAGGCACTCCAATATCATATAGTATTTCCGTATACAATACACTAGCAATGACTGCACGTGTTTACACTTTTTGATTCTGTTTTGATTATATTTTATTTCGCCAGTTTTGTTTGTAAAGGAAAGGCGATAGATACCAAAGGGACATTGAAATTCACAAGTCAAAAATAAACTGACAACGCCATGGCTAAAAAATACCAACAAACAAATAACAGTACACAAAACACAACATAGAAAATTAAAGACTGTAGCTTTTGTTATGCAGCATGCCAATACGATATTTGGTATATGAAACGAGCAGTAATTGCGGTCTTTAAACTCATCTAAATAACTGAACACTTTTCAAAATGGCAGTCAACTAGGCGTATACTGTGTGTTTTTCTTGTTAGAGCTCCACCTTAAAAAGAACAAAAATTTGAAACAGTAAATTGTTTGAATTTTTTTCTCCTGAATTTAGTTACGTCCTCAGGAAAATCTGTTAAATTTGAACCGAAGCAGTTCGGTAACATGTAAAAGAGTTATTTCACGTTTATGGTTGACATACGTGGTAACATAAAAACTGTAAGTCATAGATACCTAAATGCTTTTGATATACGGTCCTTTGTCCATAGACATGAAATTGAGATCAAGGTCAAATGTCAAGACTATGCTTTTAATTTAGAAATTTGCTTGTTAACCCAATTCCTCAGAAACCTTAAAGTCATCAACATTATCAAATTGCATTTGGGTCTAAAAAGGAATGTTCTGCCCTTTAAGATCCAAAACAAGCTAATAGATCTGATAACTTCGAAACCATTCATATCATACACCTTGGATCCTTTTATTTGAATCCGTGATCTTTAGTTTTGACATTGATGTAAAAGTCAAAGGTCAATTTCACGACCTTTTATATGAATTTATACTTGTCCATTCATTAGCAATGAGGTCTGTCGGACTAAACCCGACGATATAAAACCTTGAAAAGAGTCAACCGGGGCTGACCTTGTGTAACGGAATAAGCTATTTTTTGGTCTCTTTAAGGTAAAGTACCTTGAAATAATCAGTGTGATGTGAAAGAGGGACGAAAGATACCAGAGGGACAGTCAAACTCATGGATCGAAAACAAACTGACAACGTCATGGCCAAAAATAAAAAGACAAACAGACAAATAATAGTACATATGACACAACATAGAAAACTAAAGACTAAGCAACACGAACCCCACCAAAAACTGGGGGTGATCTCAGGTGCTCCGGAAGGGTAAGCAGATCCTGCTCCACATGTGGCACCCGTCGAGTTGCTTATGTTATTACAAATCCGGTAAATAGTCTAATTCGGTAAGTCACATTCGTGAAAAGGGAAGGGTATTGTAGTTACGACATAAGGAACATATCCGATATCATCTGTGAAACGGTTATTCCATAACGGTCAACCAACTCGTGATGGCGTCCGTAAAATTTACGAAGGGATGACTTCGACTTCACCATTTGGAACTCTTGGTTTAATAGCTTCCTTGTGAGCAGACCTATCCCATGAAACCGGAAGTCTCATTTTGCAAAGTGGAAATTGCAAATTATATCTCTCATTCCAGGCAAAGGTAAATAGACACCATACACTTTTATCGAATAAGTGTAATGAAAGCTATCAAGTTACATTAGAAGTGTGCTTGTGGACATCTAAATTAGATGAATATCGTTCTTATCTATCGCGAATTAATAGAAATCATATGTTTTTGGAATCCGAAAACTAAGCTTTAATAAGACACTGAACGTGACGATTTTTTTCATCAGAAGTAGTCGATTATGTGCCTGCTTTGAAAAAAAAAGCATAACAAACTACATTTTTGTTTGAATCTGTGCTGGACAAGTTATTTTACAAAGGTTGGGAATTGTAATTAAGAAAAGGTGTGCATATCTTATAAAAGTGTATCGAAACCTTAAATGTCAACATGTGAGGTGAATGGATCTTAATTTGTTCTTTGGACTATTGGATTTTGAATATCTTTGTACTGGAATTGACTATTAAACCGTATTAATTTGGCAGCATTTTGAATGTCTCATTACACATCAAATATACTGAAACTCCTTCTTTTACGAAATTAAATACCAATAAACATCATATCGTGCTTACGAATAAGCTAGGTTTTTAGTATTTTAGTATGGTTGATGGTGTTTAACTGTAATTTGTTATTTACCATGGTATTGTACACATTTCATATAGCCGGCGTTAGTGCTTATTTGTTTTCCTTTTGTTCATACGGCATATGCACATCAACGAAGATACTGTATGAACAATACCATACAATTTTAGTTTTCCTCAAATATTTGTATTAATAAAATCCTTATTAAAATATCAAATGACTTCGTCAGGTACATGATATGTACACTATTCACATGTAAATCGCAGAATTCCGGATTTTGATTGTCAAGGAACACTTGTTTGTCAATAGATTACTATTGTATTGGTTTGTGTCAACATTTGTTTACTGATATTGATATTTATGGATAAACATACATACTTGTGAGTTTAATAAGATTTGTTTTCCTCCGTATCCGCCTCCAATAACACCGCTATATCCATCAACAAATCCTCCACCTACTCCACCACCTAATCCGTCACCAATTCCGACGCCTACTCCACTACCAAATCCTCCGACTAATCTGCCACCATATCCACCACCGTATCCGTTGCTACGACTGGTAACCCACCATGAGAACCACTGGCAACAGGTATTCTATTGCAATGGAAATCGTGGTGTCAGTCTACATTTTTTGTCCAAAGTAAGCTCCCATTTACGGCAAAGACCGGGACGGCAGGTACAACACCAACGACCAGCTGTATATAACATTTAAATGTTAGTTTATCTTACTGATAAGCTTGTCAACGTATGTATTAAGTTGTAAAATATATAAATAAGGAGATGAAGTATGATTGCCAATGAGAAAACAACTATCCACTAAAGTTCAAATAAAGTATACTTTTATTTCGAACGTAAATCTGTCATGTACCATAAAGACAATTTTCATAAATTCATGAGCCTTAGAAATACATGTATAAACATATCACACTTTAATTTATAAAGTTTATGTCATGATAAGGTAGTTGATTTGTTTTCGGTTGGCCATTTGCATTTAAACCAATAAAACCTAATAAAAGCTTTTTTTCTTTAAACGTTTACGGATGATATCTTTAGTTGTTTTACCATTATTGATAATGACTTTACACTCATAAGAGATTCTATATGACTGAACATTATATTTTTGCTAAATATGAGTGAGGATTTTTACAAAAGATAATTCCTTACCACATAGCTAAACAAATTATTTCTCAGCATAGATCAAGTGTCGTTGAAAAACTGAAGTACGGAAACGTAAACGATGTCCTCTTGAATGGAGTTTTATTAATGACGTCAATGTCAATTTAGCCGAAGAAACAATATATACAGGTAACGTTTTTGTTTCGCTAGTATTATAATATAATAAGCTATACCCACACTCGACAATCGAATAAGGTACATAGTTGGCCTAATATTTATCTTCGATCATCCTGAACACAAACAAATATGTCTGCATAGATCATGTAATATCCCCAAACATCTAATTATTTTGCTTGCTATCTATGATACCATTGTATGTTGAAGAAGCACTTGACTCATTTTATCACGTACACTAATAAATTACTAAGATTCAAAACATGAACCCTCATTATACTATTGTGTAATCAGATAAGCAAATTTGCTAGAAATCGTGATACATACAACATTGTAGTCGCCGTGAGGAAACACGGGACAGGGTAATAGGTAAATACAATTGTCACGAAAAAGGGATAACGAATTTGGAATCACTATTGAATTTATATATGCTTTCTTACTCACTTCGTCCTCATATTACCAATCCAAGTGAATCATTATAATTGTGAGAAATCATTATCACAACACATGACATATGACTCAGACAATGAAATAGGAATACATTCTGACTTGAAATGTGTTTCCTATCAGTATCAAAAAGTAAAACAAGACAAATACTGAACTCCAAGGAAATTTCCAAATGGAAACTCCCTTTTCAAATAACGAAATCAAAAGCTCAAACATCTAACAAATGGAAAACAACTGTCATATTCCTGACTTGTTGACGGCATTTCCTAATATAGAAAATGGTAGATTTAACCTGGATTTATAGCTAGCAATACCTCTCACGTGTATGCAGTTGCATATAGGTCCATTGTATTGACAACAATGTGTGAGCAAATCAAACAGACATAATAGGTAAATATGTCAAGTCAAAAATTGGGGTACTGCAGTCAACATTGTAATATAGCCATAATCACTATAAAAAAACAAAAACAAAACGGCAAATGTCAATTTACTTGCAGTTAAATTAATCGAATACGTGAAATAAACCAATATAAACATGTAATTAACTGCTACGGCCAAACATCTATATCCACCGCCACCGATTATACCACCAATAACGCCTCCTCCTCCAACGCCTCCTCCCACAACAAGGGCTCCTCCTCCTCCCCACCGCCTCCACCTATAATAATGCCTCCTTCTCTACCACCACATTAACTGCTGTCATAACCACCATATTAACCATGTCCGAAGACAGTACCGACAAGGGTTACTAACAGTAGAGTTAAAACTCCTATGGTTGCTTACTTTGGATTTATTCAACCTGAAATGACGATACACCCTTGAACAGCTTTACTTATATCACCAAGATTCGTAAAAAAAACTAGCATACACAACACAAACGCATTGATAGTTGATGAATAATTGTATACTTTTCTTTTAAAGATTTACATTCTAAGATTAAAGCAAAAAAAAAGTCGAAATTAAATACCGAAACCATTTGTTTTCCCCTTTTTCATGATGCATTATATATATATATAGTAAAGTATGATTTTTTTTCGGGTCAAGCTGAACAAAAATCGACAATTTGCTAACTGATACAGATTAAATGAAACAAAATGTTTAATGATGAAAAAAAATGGATTGATATGGATTATTTGATATGTTTTTAGTTATAATTAAAGCCAAACTTGAACAGTACATACGCTAGTCAATTAAGATAATCATATGAGTGATTGGTTAATTGTAGGTTGCTTAGCATTCAGTAGCAAATATTTCATGCATTTTCAGAACGAAAAAAAAATTTCTCAAAAATACAAAAGGTTGATCCTGTAATATGAACCGTAAGGCATAAACGTCGGGTAATGTGTACTGCCACTTAAAAATGAGAGTAAATTGGATTAGGGACAGAAATGGCCACCTACGGACCCCTCCATTATCTGATGTATTGTGCAGATATCGTGGCGCTTTCAGTACACTATGCTTTGGATTTAACTTATCCAGATAGTGATATGATATTAAACTTTAAATAAATTTCTGACACTTGACAAGTACAAGAGTAATATGCGGGGTTAGACGGGTTTTTATTGGTGCCAAACCATCCCCCCTTACCTTGAATTGTGGTGTTACAATACAACATAAGAAGAACAAATTACAAAACAATAAGTCGAAAAGGGCTGAACTCATCAGATCGATACAAAGCAGATAAACGTCTAACAAAGACAGTTTATAAACTGTTGCAATGCCGTTGTCAGTTTATTGTCGACTTATGAGTTTGAGTGTCTCTTAGGTAAAGTTCTTGCCGTTTTACTAGTCCCTTAACAAAGATGATACATCACAGTTAAAACACATCGTGCATTCTCACCTGAATATAAATGAGTTTGTTAAAGCGGCCTATTTATGTGCATTGTACTCTATATCCCTGACATTGATTTTCTGTTTAAGACAGTCAATCTCAATCAGTTATAAATTGCAAGGTCATGGATAAAGCGGTAACTGAAAAAGTACACTATAATGTGATACGTCATCTAATATATAAAAACACATTTTTCCAGTAAATACTGGATATTACAAAGGTTAAGATACACATGTTTTGTTTTTAATTTTTTTATTACTGTGAATTACTTATGAATAACATATACATTTGATATTCTATGTATATTGTATATGAAAAAAAGTTTTAATTTAAAGAAAACATACTGTGTAACTAAAAGTTGGTCTTAAGTGGCATCCGTCGCATATAAAACACGTAGTTAAATTACATCATAATTAAACAATAACAAAACCCCTGTTTACTACTTTTGATACGTGTACTTTTGTTGTTAATAATTTTCAGCACACACAGTCTAAGGTTAAAAGTGACCCTCCTATCAATTGCATATAGAAACAATTTAAATCAACATTTTTTTTTATACATTCATCGTGTCAAAATTGAATACTTTTTTTCAATAAATACAGAAAATCCTACAGTTTCTTGGAATACTTATGAAATATATTTATTATTTATGATTTAGAAACATCACTGATAACAAGCAAAAAATTAATTTCTGAACGATCAAATCATATGGCTGTATAAGAAACAAAAAACACTTTATTTTAATATTTGTATACAAATAATTATTTCTCCGAAAAAAAATATCAAAAAACAGTTTTGTAACCATATATAAGTTTAACATTAACAATGTCTTCAAATGGTTTTTTAACAATGTTTACAAAATAAATATTGTGTATAAGTAGTAAAGAAGTATCAGATAGGGGGACGAATCCCTTTTGACCTTAGACTGTAGATGTGAAAACTGATCATAATACCAAAGATACAAAATCAAGTTATGTTCGGTAAGAACTTACATCAACGGGTTTTACAAACAAAGTATTAATAAAAGTTGGTTATCTTATATATCAAAAGTCGTTACTAATATCTGTTTTATTTAGATTTTCAATAGTTCCGTAACAGTGAAACGATTATATAAATCATGTTTGTACTCAACTTCATTCACAAGTTCACTTGGCAGATTGTACACCAGTTAACTTAATACTTCTGAACATATATAGGTCTTAAAGGTGTTTTATAATATCTGAAAAATTACAATAGATTCATAGTAAATAATGATCTAACATTTTTGTTTCAATATCAAACCCACCATTGTTTTATTTAATGTTCAGTTCATAAACAAAATACTGTTTTGATATTGATACTTCATTTTAATGTGTGTACCAAAGATTCGATTTCATTTGTATTATGTACTGAAATTACTATGTGTTGACAAAATCGAGTCAAGTTAATCCAGCTAACTAAGCTTGAATTTTTTCAGTTGCATTTACCACTGTTTGTATGTAAGTATATTTCTGAGTCTGCTACTATATCAGAATTCACATTTCTGCACAGATTCCATCATTTATATTTGTTTATAAACGCAACAAAGGCAACTAAAAGTAGATCAACACTACTACTACTAAGTGGTGTATAACGACCTAAAATACACATGGTGGTCTCGCACGGTCGGCACACGAACCCAACCAAAGAACCGGGAAGGCTCTTGTTTCACATGTGGCACACGTCGTTCCCCTCCAGCAATAGTGTTCCTTACTATACTGACATGCTATGAAATACAACAAAAACAAAATAGTTGAGTCGTTTTTTTATTTCTTTGACACTAGTCCGACCTTTAGTGAACAAATGATAACATGGTTACCTAGCTTGATCTTTTTTACCTCTCACGTAAATCCACATGTATCGAAACTTATGTGCAAACACTATGTTCATTTCGTTGTGTTAAAATTGAAATTGAAAAAGAAACTACGGAAGCGTTATTCCTATTCTAATGTATCATGTGTATATCAAAAAGACTTAATGCATACGATCTTAAAATATGCAGAAAATCAAAATAAAAATTACGTCATACGGATGAAACTCTCAAGCTGAAGTTTTTTCCGTTACATGTACGCTCTTAATTCCGATAATATCGCATTAAAATGAAGTTTTGAGGTACGTTTTGTTTTATTTTCTACAATATTGCATTATTTGCACATTCATTGATATCAGCAAGTCAACATGGCAGCTCACTCCTTAATTAAGACATGCTTCTTGTGAATTTGACTGTCAATGGAGGCCAACGAAAAAACAAGTTTTGGCTAAGAATTATAAGGATTGAACACACTTTGTGTAGTCGTTATTTAAGAACTTATTCATGCAAACCATAGATTGTGTTGAAGCTTTTATCTTACAGGGGGCAAAATAGAACAGTCATACACACGACAATCTCACCTTCGCTTCAGTTTTCAAATTACCGTATTTGTCCTATTAGAATCGAAATAATTCATGCAAGACATAGGTTTGTTATCAGTTTCACATGGCATAGGCCGTTATGTTCGTTAATTTTCTCCCTCGCTAACGCTAGAGATAAAATTCGAATATAACGGCCCAGGCCATGTGAAAGTGTTCACCAAATTTATAGTTTGCATAAACGATTTCTTAAATATTGACTTTCCATATTTACAGTCAAGACCATGATATTCATTTTTTATTGCCATGTCGAACGCTTCATCTCTGATACACTAACACTTTTTTCATGCGGCTTATTCTACTGAATATCTATTGGCACGATATGACCTCTAACTTTCTAAGTAAAAGTTTTTTTTTTTTTTTTCTGTGTGTGTTTTTTTTTTTTTTTTTATTTTTCATTAACCGTGTTCATATTCTATTTATAGGTTTTGCAGATTGTAAGTTTCGGTCAGTTTGTTTTTATGCAGTGAAGAAAATGTTAGATTATCTTAAGTGGAATTACAATAGATATCGTATACTGCAAGTCTAAAACCTGCATTACAAAAAATAGTTCAAAACAACTGCTTAGACTCATGATATATTTTTAAATGACGAAAGTAAAAAAAAAGTCCTTGTTTACCTTTGCACAAATTTTAGATTTTCGGTTTTTGATATCTTCAGCATTGTTTTTGGTTTGGACTCGTTTTAATTCTTAAAATCAATGTTACATCTTATATCTGATATCTGGCATTGTGGTCATAAGAAATACGAGGATGATTATCGTACTCAGACTCAAAAATTGCATAACACAGTTCTGGACTTTTTATGTCGAGCAAACATTTTGTACTCCGAGTATTGGGGGAAGTTTTATGACCGGGATCCTGTTTAATAATTTGGTAAAGTTCTTGTTGCTCAGTCTTTCGTTTTATATATTTTCTTGCTTTTTTCGTCGTTCTACGTTTTTTTTTAAGTTGTTTTTTTTTCTTTTTCTTATAAGGTTAAATATCTATTTGTTTTTTTTTAGAGCACTAGAGTATAAAAGTTAGCTTTGTATCCTTGATTATATTTCCTTACGATTGATTAAACACACATATGCATTTCAATTGTGTATTCGTGTGTCTTGTTTATTTTTACTCTTTTTATTCTTAGGAATACAACATAAAAACTTGGATATACATAAATAATATATTATCTGACCACAAAAAAAAAACACAACTTAAACATTGTGTACCACGCTTAATAGCACTAAGACACAATAACGTACGGTATCCGTTTTAATAGTTGGTACATCAAAGATGCAAATGACGTTACGAAAATTGTCTTTTGTGATATAATTTGTTCACACGTAGATTAAACAGATAATTTGATAGAACATTTGGCTAAGGTTTCGTGGCGCCCACCGCCCTTACTGTCATAATACCTCCGACTATCATTTACAGGAAGGAACACCTAAACGAAAGATAAAGTATATACCAAGGAGGCAATTTAAAAACACAGGTAAAATAATCAACGACAATACCCTTACCAAAAATATAAACCAAGGAAGGTAAAAAAAACAACAAAATATCCCATAAAACTAAATATTCATCATTACAAACCCCATGAAAAACCTTTGTTGTATCCCATTGTTCTGGAATACCATCAGTTCCCTTCAACATGTGGAAGCCAATGTATAACTCAAGCCATTAAACATCGGTCATAGTAATAGTTCGAATTTAAAGAGTTGATTCCGGTTGGTTAAGTTGACGGTATAAATACTTGAATTACATAGATTTGATGTAATACTTTTTATTGAGGTTATGTTCTACGGTTTCGCAGACTAAGATGTAGATATCAGGAGTTAGCTTTGGTGAACGTATTAACGATAATTGCCGAAGTGAGACAACTGAAAACAAACTGATTATTAATGAGAGGTGGAAATATTTTCTTCGATTTTTTTTTATCAACATACTGCTTAAGATGGGGACGGTTAAACAATTACTATAATCACAGTAAGTTGTGAAAATGTAATTCGTATCAGTGAGGCTCAAAAGCAAATATTTGAAATCGAGATAATTCAAGAATTGTAGACCAGTTAAATGACCTCTCCGCTATCATGCGTTAAATATTCAAATGACAGTAAAACGCAGGGGAAAAATATTTACCAAAAGACGCTACCTCTAACAAATTATATACATAACATATGATTTAAGCTATAACACCAGGTTTGACCCATTATTTGCTGCATAATGATATGTCTGTACCAAGTCGGTAATGTGACAGTGGATGTGTTGATTGAGCTTTTGGTTTTGCCATTTGATAAATGACTTTACATTTTTAACTTTCCCTGGAGTTCGGTATTTTGCTTTTCTATTTTTTGTATTTTATCTTATTAAGTTGTTCACCTTTAGAATATTTTAACACAATTACAAATATGTCTCCTTTTATACATAAACTGTGGTTAAGTGTCAATTAAAATTACTAAAACCACAAAACCAAAAATTCATCATTTTTTTCTTTTAAAAACATGACAGTTAACACTAGAAACAATAAATTATCAGTTATATTCGATGTTTATTCCAAGTGACATGTGATAAATAATTAGTTAAAGGTTGTTCTGCATGATGTATACAAGGTTAAGGTGCAAATAACAGATACCGACAATATAATCGTATGTCAAATAAAGATAATTACCTTCTTATATCCAAAACGAATTAGTTACATCGATAAACATCAATTATATTTCAGCGATAATACGAGAAAAGGGATTTAGTTGTTATTCTATTGACACTGTATGCAGATTCTTAGACACTTTACTTTTGCAATTCAAAGAAATAAAATTATATTATGTTGGTCCTTATTAACATAAAACATTTTACAGATGAAATTAATTAATTACCAATATGTTAAATTGAAGAAGAAAACAATCATGCACGATATACATCAATGACAAAAATGCCGAGCATAACAAGTCTTACAAATTGAAATAAACAGTTCTCAATAATAGTAACCCCCGATCTAAACAACTAAATTCAGATATCAACACCATATGTTTTCGTTCTGTAAGAGATTAACATGTGTCAGCGTACTTCAAATGTTTTTAACATCAATTTTGTTATTTGTTGACGCATTTTTAAACAATAATATACCCTCTTCCTGACATATCGTATTGACCTGTTTTATCGATACGATATAGATCATTGGATTTTCATATATCATTGATTTATCATTAGAAATTGTAAATATTTGTTTAGTAGCTTAAGACTGACAAATTACTACGTTCACTGATTATTCTCTCTAACACTTACTTAATGTATCACCTTTCGTAATCAAGAGGATCTATTGATAAATTGGTGTCTGTTTTTCATTCAGTGAGAAATATAATATGTATGTCCAAGACGAAACAATTTTAACAAGGTTGACAACATGTAGATCCGGCATTAAGAGTATCTTTTTTTTTATTTTAATTTTTCATTGGCATCATAGACATTTCATACAATTTCGTCTTCCTGATTCCGCTATATCCGTATGGACTATAATCAAAAGAAATCTTCAAGCATTAAAATGTAGTACGCGACAGCATGTCAGCAGTCTAAGTATTTTATGATTGCTTAGAAATTGTATGCATATTTTTAGAAAATAGTTTTGTGTTGTTCTTTTTCTTGTAATTAACAGGTCTTTATAATTTATTTTCTAGACTAAACATTTACAGTATTTCCTGAACTATTTTGTATTCATGAAATATGTTCAGACAACTAAAGCATAGTTTGATATCGCACTGATAGTCTAGATGTAAAATGAAGTCATACTTTTATAAATTCGGAGCAATATAAAGTTTTGCATTTTGTGTATAAACATGTGTTTTAGAAAGAGATGCGAAAGATGACAAAGGGACATTCCAACTCAAACATAAACTGACAACGACATGGCTAACAAATAAAAAGACCAACAAACAAGCAACAGTACTCAAAACACAACATAGAAAACTATAGACTGAACAGAACGAATCCCACAAACACTGGGTTTAATGATAGGTGCTCTAGAAGGGTAAGTCAATCCTGCGACTTATGTGACACCCGTTGTGTTATTCATGTAAAAATCAACCTGGTGATAAGTCTTATACAGTAGGTCACATAGGAGAAAATAGGACGGAATTGTAGTTAAGACATTTGGAACATATCCGTCGTTATTTGTAAAACATATATTCCATAACGGTCAACCAACTCGTGATTGCGCACGTAAGGTTTACTATGGGATGATTTCAACTTCACCACTTGGGACTCTTGATTGAATAGCTTCCTTATGAGCAACAATCCTCTATCAACTTATTCATGATAAGTACTTTTTTAGTAATACAGTCCTGGAATATCGTATCTACTAGGAGATATATACTCTGTATGCAGGCGATGATAGTGATGTTGATTCACCTCTACATGCTTTAAATGTCTAAGAGTCACATGTGAAGGTATTCAAAGTTAAATAGTGTTCTTTCTAAATAAGTTATTATTCTGCAATAAGTATAGATTATAACATGCCCTTTTCCATATTGGCCCTGGTATCATCCCGAGATTCCCATATCGGCCCGAGGCTTTAGTCGAGGGCCGATATGGGTCGAGGGATGATACCAGGGCCAATATGGAAAAGACATGTTATAATCTATTTATCACATATTGAAGTTCTACAGAAAAGAGAAAAAAGTTCAATTATAACAATGTAATGAAACAAAATAGGTAAACTCTTAAAAATTTTATCACAAAATTGTTATCAATTGTCGTTAAGGATGCAATGACGTCACGTCATTTGGAATCAGGGCACAATAACCAATATACTCTTTTTTGCCCCGGACAATTTTGAGGTTATTACATATGCAAAACCCAACCGGTTCGTAAGCATGACATTTAAAAAGTGGTATATGTATATGTCAGACCACGATATGGAAAAAATATAAATGTTTTGAACTGTTGGTAGAAATTCATTGGATGGTTAATCAGAAAAGTGTGTGTTAACCCGTCTTTAAGAAATAATTATCAATGCTTTCCTCTATGAAAAGGGTACCATATGGGATTTAATTTTGCATAGTTTGTTAAAAATGAGCCCGAAAGTAAAACAAAATACAATTAAGCAGTATGCTTGAGTTTCACATTGACAACATATTTGTTTAATTCGAAGGTAGAATTTTCCATCAGGTTGTTGGCATATTTATAGGAGTACCAATCATGGTCGACTTTTTCTTATTTCATATGAGTCGGAATTCCTGTAGACACTTGTACAATACAAGAAAAGCAATCAAAAAAGCTAGATTATTAAATTTCACATACAGGTATAGTGATGATCTTCTTTCCATTAACAATCCAAACTTTCCTGAGTGGGTCCCATTGAATTATCCTCCTGAAATAAAGATTGAAGAAACCACAAATACAGCCTCACTAGCCTCATATCCAAACATTTACCCCTAATTTGACAACAGTGGTCAAAGCAGTACCATTATATATAACAAACTAGACGATTTCCATTTTTTAAATTATACATTTATCTCACCTTAGCAGCCATGTACACGGAAATGGAGTATAAATCTCTCAACTCATACCCTATTCAATAATCAAGCTGCTACTCAGGCTTTGTGAAACGTCATCGATGTCTGATACAACAAAAGAATAGTGAACCAGGATTTTGTAATAGAACGTTTCCTCTTTTTTTTCAAAAAGTTCATCGAAAAGTACCAAGACCTAAAAGATAAATGTTCAGCGTCTACTTCACAAATAATATAAATGGTCTTAAGTTAAAAATTACATGTGCTGAAGTTATATAGCTTTTTCATTCACTCTGCAGTTTTCTTTTGATTTGTCGTCGTCCTAATATGTTTCTTTTGGTCAAATGCATTTTGACGTGACCCGGTATGTATGCATTATGCAATTGATTTTTGTTTTCACTCTAGGCGTTCCTAGTTCAATTGAGTCCTGAAGTGCGACTCGGACAAAAGAGTCCTTTACAGTGCTGTTTCTATTTTGTTTACCCCTAAAATTAAATTCACCATACACCATTACACCATACACCCTGTGCTATGACACCATACATGTTACACCTTTGCACCATACACCTTACACATTACACCATAATGCAATATAATTTAAAAGAAAGCGTGCGACTTCAAAGTTATATAGTTATTTTAAAAAACGAATTTTGATCACAATATTGTAAATTAATGTATAAAACTAAAAATCAGTTCTTATGAATATTTTGCATAGTTTTAAATGTCGTTCACCATTCATTCACACCATTCCCGATCGCACGTTACACCATTACACCATTCCCCTTCCACCTTACACTATAGCACCATACACCTTCTACCATTGCACCATATGCCATACAGTATTACACCATACACGTTTTTTTTTTTGGAAGTTTACACCATCCAAGGGCTGTATAATCAGGTTACACTTCAGGAAAAAACAGATACATTGCAAAACATGTAACTTCCGGTTCATCTGATATCACCAACCATTTAAGAGGTGGTCGTGTTTTGCTTGATTTTTTGGCTTTTTTTTTCTACGTTGCTATTTTGGAGTTTGTTTACGTGTTATGGCTGCGGCTTTTTCTTTCTGTTGCTCATGAGGCATATGCGCGCCACAAAGATGACATTGTATTTAATGTATTACTGAATAAACAAAAAGTAAAATAACAAAAACTCCAAGGAAATTTAAAAAGGAAATTCCCTAATCAAGTGGCAAAATCAAAAGCTCAAACACATCAAACGAATGGAAAACAACTGTCATAGTTTTGACTTGGAACAGGCATTTCCTTATGTAGAAAATGGTGGATTAAACCTGGTCTTATAGCTAGCTAAACTTCTCATTTGCATGACATTCGCATAAAATTCCATTGTATTAACAGCAATGTGTGATCAAAACAAACAGATATATTTGGTAAAAATGTAAAAAATGAGGGTAAAATATTCATCATTGTAATATAATCCTTATCACTATCAAAATAAATAACTATTTCAACAAAGAAAAACAAATTGGCATATAGACACTCCTCACACAAAGTGCATAAGCAAACATGAAAGACAAGGAAAACAAAACTCCTCTTCGATTGTGTGTCGTCAAACAACTTCTGCAATCAGTATTAATATAAAATAGTGAAACATATACCGCCATATGATACAGCATACCTCAGGTATCACGTTATTTCCCAACTGTTCAAAATGGCCGTTATGAGGAGTCAAATCACGGATTTTGAAGAAAAATAACTGAACGCTTGAGACTGTATCGTTCATAATGATCAAGTTTCATTTGACAACTATAGAAAAATAATTAATCAAGAAAATGAAAAAGTTCAACCGGTGAACAAACAAAGCACTCATAATGCAAGTAAAGGTTGAAAAATGTGTTTATGCAGACTAAATTTTATTTAAAAAATGTTTTACACTGTTTTCTTCATTTGGTATCCTACAAAATAATGGAAAATATTACTAATGATTCAACATATGTTCTTATGTAAGTTATCTGACTGTTATACTGACGTCGCTATATATGTTTGTGCACTACTAAACAACGGAGTCATGCATTTCGATAGTGATTTCTTAAATTGTCTGTGTTCAAGGCATCTGTTGGTAACAATAAATTAAAAAAACAGAATGCTGGAAAACATTTTGCTCACATATTCTTATTTGTTACTAACAGAAAAATTGTCCAAACTTAATTTCACCTGACGAAGATGCAACTTAAATTTCTGTTCAATTCAATAACTTTACTAAATATTTGGAAACAAAATATTAACAATTTGTCCTCAGTTTGAACATGCATGTACTATTTGTAATTGGACATTAAACACGCAACAATCAATCAATCAATCAAGCATACAATTTCAATCATAACTTGTTACATTTTTCGAACGAAATTTGCCAGCAACAAAGCATTGGTCGCTAATATGTTCTACGACGGGTATACTGGCGGGTTAGCAAAGACTTATTGCAAAATGTTCATAGATATCGATTCACGTATAAGCAATGTTGTGTTCTTTCGTTTTTTTATGTAAAAGAAAATTCTTTCAAGACAGAAAAGAATGTCAACTAAGTTTTTGATACCTTACTACTTGATCAATTATTGCAATACACATTACAGAGGTACGTCTATTGGTTGTTTAATCAGATCAAAGCAAAAACATCATTTCTTTAGTTGCCTTAACAATCAGGAGGTATCGAAAATACACAAGTGTCTTTTGCTAAAGCCAGTATGTTGATCTCCTGATTGTTAAGGCAACTATGCATGTCGATGAATACTATCGTATTGGTATACTCCCAGTTTTTCTTTATCTATAGTTATAAATAAACACAAAGTATCATTACATAATACGTGACATGTCTTTTCTTTTATGTACAAGAATGTTGGATCTGTGGAGCAGATACTTACAATTAGAATTGTACATACATACCTTTTCTGCTTAATATGACTTTTTTCCTCCGCCGTATCCAACGCCATATCCAACGCCATATTCACCGCCTAATCCGCCGCCTAGTCCACCACTTAATCCTCCTCCTAATCCCCCACCTACTACAACACCTGCTCCACCACCTATTCCTCCGCCTATTCCACCACCTATTCCAGCACCGAGTCTAGCACCATAGCCACCACCATATCAGTAGCTACGGCTGGTTACCCACCATGGGAACCATTGACAACAGGTATTCCATTGAAATGGGAACAATGGTGCTAGTCTGCATTTTTTATCCAAAGTAAGCTCCCATTTACGGCAAAGTTTAGGACGGCAGGTACACCACCAACGACCAGCTGTTATATAATATATGAATGATATTATATATTAACGTTAAGCTCCTCAACGTTTGTATTAGGAACGCTGTCATGTAGCTATTAGATAGCAGTGTATTCCATGAGCTTAAGACTTTATTTTTGAAACGCACCACACTTAACTTTGTTCACTTTATTTCCTAATAAGGAACACAATTGTCGTCGATTGTACATTTAGATTGAAAATGTTAAGTTTATCGTTAGAGTTTACGGGCGCTACCGTAGTTTTGACGATTATTGATTATTTGTTTCTCAGACAACCTTGTTCCCTTGGTAGTAGACATAATTTAATATTTATTTTTGCACGTCCTCCATTTGGCCTCATCACCGCATTTTTGCAACATAAGTTTTATTCATTATCAATTATTGTATGCCCTATATAATAAAAACAAACATCGCAAACATTTGTATATTTCCAGTATTTGATTGCTTAAACTAATTGTAATGATCTTTCATATTTAAGTTGACACATATAACGTAACAAAGCCATTACTAGTTTTCATTGACTAGTTTTAAGCATATGGTTTACTGGTTTGTATGCCGATAACCTGATTCGATCAATTTATACAAATTTGCACCAAATAGTTCTATTCAAAATTCTATTCCAAATAAGTAGAACTAACGCTTGTGAACAATAACATGAAAAATATCCATTAGTTTGAACGATCAATAAAGTTATCTAACATATTTTTTTGTTGTTTTCTTAAAGATATGTTTTGTGATAAAATATTATTAATTTTATAAAATGTTTTAATTTTGAACACAATTATATATCATATGTGGTAAATCTGACAAAAAAATTGAATAAATAAGGGTGTCTAAATCATTTTTGGTGAAATCTTAATGCAATTGTACTCCAAGTTCACAGTATGATTGTTAATGAGACAGCTTTCCACCAAAGTTCAAATTGAAGTAATAAGAGGCAACGGTACGTCTTTCAATAATGAGAAAAAAACCCATTCCGTATAGACGGCAATGAATGGACTCAACAGCAACATATGACAATTCAATTGCAAAGAAACGACCTTTTCAATAAAAAAACAGTCAAAATTATATCAACATAACTGTACAATATCCGTTGCACACTGTATGATATTTTTGTGGCCGTAAAATATGAATAAGAGTCCTATTGGATGCTTCATGTCAGCAAAAATTTAAAAAAAACGAAATTAATACTTAATAAATATGATGCGTTCAAATCACTTTTCGGATGTTTCCCTTCATAAGGAACACATATTTATGAATATGTATAAGCCAAGGATGTATACGAAAACAGTTGATGAGATATATCACCAAACGAGGATTTTAAATTAAAGCCCAAATACATCTAAGTTCAACTTAGCCTGAAAAAGTTATTACCTTAGTTTCTTAATAAATGTCACTTGATTAGCAACACACCGGATCAATTAATTAGACAAATATTAACGTGTACTTACCTCCTCCGACAAAACCTCCATATCCACCGCCACCTCCGATTAAACCACCAACAACACCGCCTCCTCCACTGCCTCCGCCTACAACAATGCCTCCTCCGCCAACTACGCCTCCTCCACCGCCACCAAAAGTAACGACTCCTCCTCCAACTCCGCCTCTACCACCACCATAACCACCGCCATTGCCAACGCTATAACCGCCATATCCGTAGACTGTTCCAACAACGGCTACCAAAAGTATAGTTAAAACTCCCATGGTTGCTTACTTTGGATAAATTCAACCTGCTGTAACAAGCCTTTGAGCACCATTATTTATACCATAAACAATTTGAGAACAAAAAATGATCATGCACTGTAAAAACGGATTGATACATGATGAATAATTGTGTTCTTTTATTTGTTTTTGTGGTTTTAAATTTGATGATTACAGCACTAATATGACAGAGTATTAATTTATTGCCGACACCAAAGAGATGTGTCCCGGTTTTTTTATGATGCAGGATACGATTCATTATATCTAATTGTAAGAAAGAACCGCAAATTGCGTACAATTTAAACAAATTAAACTAGAAAGAGCACACTGTTTTCGACAGAACAACTTTAAATGATTAATTTCATTCGTATTCTATTCAAAGAATATATTAGTTTGGATTTCAATAGAATAACAGATATGTAAGGCACAAAGGAACTGACAATAAATTGATACTCAAAGTGCTTGCTTGCTATTTTCCGGGGATATTTTAACGTTTACTGTTTAACTATATTGTAGAAATTGGAATCAAAAAATGTTTTTGTGGACAACTGGTAAAATGCTACTGACTTTTGATGTCAGATATAATCGAATTGTTGATTTAATCTACATTTACAACAATATATAGTTGTAATTAAAAAAACTGTTAATGGACTTTGTAATATGCGAACATGTACGTACGTAACGGTTCAATTGATATATTTTAATGCAATATATCGAGACCAACGTTCTAGTTATCTTCTAAACAACTTATGTTTACAAGGGGGAAATTGTTATCCTAACTTTTGGCTGTATGATTAGTAGATAGGGATAACAACGAATACAAAAATAAGATAAATGCATTTATTTGACATGAATCGTATAAGGCATTCTTTAAGAAGTTAACAAAAATACTAGATCAGAATTACACTTTGTCATTCGTTTATTATGCTTGAATTATCAAAATCTCTGAATAAAATCGTTAAGAAAAGCGATGGTATCCCCATCATAGCATATATGGCTCAATCCAGAATACCCATATTTTAAAATTGTATACTGTCAATCCTCATTTGAATATTTCTTAACTGAGATTATTTCCTATTGTTTTTAATCGATCGCTACTAATACGTTTTATGTAGACTAGACTTTCTTTGAGGGTATCAAAATATACACTGGCACTCTGATAAGAAGCAACAGCAGTTTGCCAATGTTCTGTTCTCATACTTTCCCACAAGATGCTAATCTAGGTTATTATGTGTTTGACATGCTTTTATGACAAATTTGAAATAAAATCCATATGTTTTCAACAATATGTTGACAACGTTTCCTCATCAATTGTCTTTTGTCTTGTGTTTGTTTAATGTTTGTATCTAATTCTGTTGAACATTTATGTATATCTAAGAATGATAGATTAAAGCAGTTAGTCAAATTTTGTGTTATGTCTTATCGTTTGTGGTTTGAATTCTGCATTTTCGGTACATTTCATATATGTCTTATGTGTCAGTTTAGTCGAGTAAATTTCCGTTTTCCATGGATAAAGTATTATGTTAGTCCAAATAATTATGACGTCGTCACAGCATTTATTTAAAATAGCTTTTCAATACCGTCATTGTCATGATAATTGTTTTGACTAGTATTGTGAAAATAATTGTATGAATTTCAAGATTATATACACGTTACAAAAATACGTCACTGTTTGTGAAGTCCTGTGCTGTTGTAAATGGAAGATGTTCGTTGTTATTCTGTGGTTTACCTGTTGTAACGACTATCATATTATTTTTTTTTTTTGTGCGTTTCTATATGTTGAGTGTTCTTGCGTTTGTTTGTGTTGTATTTCTGTGACGTAGTGTTGTCATTTTAGCGATATATTTAACATTGCCATATAAGCGGGTTTGGCTATCCATAAAACCAGGTTCAACCCACCATTTGTTTTTAAAATGTCCTGCTCCAAGTCAGGAATATGGCAGTTGTTATCAAATAGTTCGTTTCTATGTATGCTGGCGTTTGTTTTTGTTGCATTTCAGTGTTTTTATTGTTCCGTTCTTTTCCTCTTATAGTTTATGTGTTTCCCTTGGTTTTAATTTGCTACCCGGATGTGTTTTCTCTCAATCAATTTATGACTTTTGAACAGCGGTATACTTGTTGCCTTTATTGACTACACGTTTTTTTTTTTTTTTTTTTTTTTTTTGATAAATCAAAGAAAACATGTGTAGGATAAACAAGTCGTTTTTTGCAGTTCCAAGGAAAACATTTTGTTCATTTATATATCTAGATCTGCACTCACAAGTAGTAACAACAGTCACCATCTAGCTTTCGACTGTTAAAAGTTATTTTCAAATACGTTAAGACGTTTTCAGTATACCAGTTGAGTTGCATTCGAGGAAATGAATGATGTCACCTGCCAGTAAAAGCACAAATAATTTTTACAATGTTAACACAACACAGCACGTCAACTATTCTACTAAGGAAGAATATTTTGTAAAGTATATATTATGACATTATGATATGGACTATTAAACAATTGCAAATAAGACATAGAATATAGGAGAAGATACAAAGAGAGGGTAAACAAGCTTAAAGAAAACAACCAACGACAAATCAATACCTTACAAGTTTGAGATTTCTAAAAAGCTGTGGACTTTAAGGTAACATGTGTGCATGTGGTTGTTGATTTATTATTTAAAATGTGGTATTTTTAGATGTTGATTGATATAAAATGGATGTCTAAGACTTGGAATATCCATGTTTGTTTATATATTAATATGATCTTTTCTGAAATTTTAAACTGGCTGTTCGGTGTTAAGTTATCAATGTGTTTTTCTGGAGTGTGGTTTTCTATTTTTTTCAGCTGGTCATTGACTTGCGATTTTGATTGCTAGTTCCGTATATAATTTATTTAGATATATATGAATGTTTAGGTATAGTGATTAAGAGTAACATGATTTCGAGTGATGAAGACAATAACAATCTAAACCCGGGAGTAAACAAAGACTAGTTCAACCGAAAGTTATGTTCACTGTACTTGTTGAAAATTAAAACATTTACAAATAAACACGATTCTGGAGGTGTGTCTCTCTGGAGGTGTGCCTAGATTGGCAGAAGTTATAAGATACAGATAATGCTTTTTTGTAAACATTGTATAGGAACATTGTTTAGCAAAACAAATCGTGCATATTGCAGATTAACAAAGGAAATAAACGTATTAAAAATTGCTATTTCAATATTGAATTTCAGTGTGCTATATATGCATAATTAAACGAACTTGAATTAATGACAGTTGATCGGAACTGAAATACACATAGTTAGTTTTCCGGCATTTGATGTCTTATCATGAGACGAGAAAAGTCTGTAATTCTTTATCTCATTTAAGCCAATAGCTGTTGCTGTATCTCAGCCGCATCATAAAGCAACCAATCATAATCTAATTGTGATAAGTAATTATTTCAAGATGGTGTGTTTATCGACTGATTGCTCCGCACCATGATGCGAAGCAAAAATGAAAGCAACAGAAAGATAAAAAAACAGTTCTAATATATTACACAAGTACACACTTACACAGAACATGAACCATAGAGTACCAAGATAAGGAAAAACCTAGTGTACAAAACAAGACAACAACATATAAGTCCGGTAGAGATTTTAACAAAAACAACACATGTACAATACACATTTTTAATATTATTGATAAGAAGTAATCGATATGTAAGAATGTGCCGAACACTGTTTCCTCTTGGAAACAGAAGTAAAATCTTATTTGTTCTATACGATAATAAGGAACCGTTAAAAGAATGTACTATACATTTGACCAGGTACATACTTCAGAGAAATCCATGCACATTGTGTTGTGAGATTAGTAAACAAACACATATAAAAGAAACCCTTGTCAATACAGTTTATCAGACAATAAGTTTTTAAGTGCTAGTTTTATTCTGGATAAATAACACTGATATGCGAGATCTGCATGCAGAGTTAAGATGGGGGTCAGCAGTATTGATTCATTTGTATACAGATTGTTGGTCTTGTATCAGGATGCAGGGGTGCATATGTATGTGTATATTTGTATGTGTTGTGTTTACAATTATATGAAGACATGTATGTGTGTTGGTAAATATGCGGTGTTGTTGCTCTTATGTTTTGTTTTATTATTTTTTTTCGTTATTTTTTTTTCTTTTATCTAGCATGTTGATTATTATTTAGCATGTGGATTATTATTATTATTATTTGCTTTTCTTTTGTATGTCTTCTCTTTAAAACAAACGATACACAAATTTAAATATTAAAACGTGTAAATCGAAGTACACAAATGAAGTTTTACAGTACTTTTTTTATATATCTTTCAGTTATTACTTTAGCACAACAAATATTTGCTAATTTTATTTATACTAGGATGCTCTCGACAAAAGTTTTTTGGGGGTCGGGGGTAACTCTAAGTAAAAAAATGAAACATTGTGAAAAACCTTTTACATATAGATACCCATGTGTATGTTTTGTTGACGCTGCTTGGATATATTGGGCTTATAGATATTTATGTTTAGTATTATTTAAGCTATTCTTGTTTAACAACCTTATTATATTATGTCGACTATAACTATTGGTAGTGTAAACTGCAGGGGGTTATCAGAAACAGTTAAAAGAATTGATATATTTACAAAATATAAGGACTTATATGATATGATTATATTAGTAGACACCCATAGCACATCTGAAAAAGAAAAACAATGGATGCATGAATGAGGATATGTGGCGAAATTTAGTTCTTATTCTAGTAAAAGTAGAGGGGTAGCTATTCCTTTCAAAAATACTTTTGAATTTAAGATCCATGGGAAACTATAAATTTGTCTGGTAATTTTATTATATTATATATCACCATTCAGGACTACCGTATAACTTTGGCAGCAATATATGGACCAAATCATGATCAACCAGTCTTTTGTTGAGAACATAAAAAACAAAATATCCAACTATGGCAATTCGTCAATTGTAGTTGTTGTAGATTGGAATGTTGTTCGAGATTATGACATGGACACATTATATTACAGAAATAAAAATAACACCCAGTCAAAAGCCAAGATACATGAGGTCATGCATGACCTTGATTTATTAGATGTATGGCGCCTGCAACATTATTTTGAAAAGAGGAACTTATGGCAGGGTCAAGATCACAAACAAGGTCGTTTCGACTACTTCATGATCCCCTCTGCTATAGAAGTATTTGTTATCTCATCAGATGTAGGGATTGGGTATAGATCGGATCATTCTCCGGTACTTATTAATTGAAGATTTTCAAGCCAGATTAGAGGTAAGGGTACTTTGAAATTCAATAACAGTCTTTTGAGGGAAACTGAATTTATTGAAAAAATTAAAGTGGACATCAAAAC
Organism: Mytilus californianus; assembly: GCF_021869535.1. Lineage (NCBI taxonomy): Eukaryota > Metazoa > Mollusca > Bivalvia > Mytilida > Mytilidae > Mytilus > Mytilus californianus. Next base: position 2,619,991 of record NW_026262669.1, on the reverse strand, counting down.
TGTCATTGAAGAATATGAGTCTGATGCATCTATGGACATTGAGACAGAGGATACACAGTTTATTATAAGCTTTCAGCTTCTATGGGATATGAGTAAGATGAAAGTTCGCGGATCTGCCATCTCATTTTCGTCATTTCAGAAGAAGGAAGAAAATAAAAAAGAAAAAGAATTGGTGTATAAGATATTATTATTAAATAACAAAGTCATAGATAATAACTTGCCATCAGTAAACCAAGAAAGGGAAGGATTAGAACTAGAATTAAAAATTATTAGGGAAAAAAAATGTAAAAGGGATAATTACAAGAGCAAAGACAAGATGGCAAGTAGAGGGGGAAAAGGGAAGTAACTATTTTTGTAATTTGGAAAAAAAACATTACACTGAAAAAATTATTCCCAAACTTATTCTGGAGGACGAATCTGAGTTAAAAAAAATCCATGTATTATAAGAAATGAACAAAAACAATTTTATAAAAAATTTTATAAAAAATTGAATACTAGTTCTAACCCATTGTTACTTGAAACTCACAGGAACACATTTCTTCAGTATGAAAGTCCTTTTATTACAAAACCTAATGAGGAAGAGGTGGGTTCATGCGAGGGACCTTTATCAGTGCAGGAATGTCTGTCTTCTCTTAAACATATGAAGAACTGGTATAGATGGATTCACTGTTGAGTTTTATAAATTCTTTTGGAATGACATTAAAATACCACTGGTAAGATGTTTAAATGAGGCTTTAGAATATGGAAAGTTCTCTAACACTCAAAGACATGGACTCATTAATTGTATACCAAAGGAGGGTAAGTCAAAATTTTATCTAAAGAACTGGCGACCTATCACACTGTTGTGTGTAGTCTAAAAGATTGCTACAGCAAGTCTAGCAAAAAGACTCAAAAAGGTCTTGGTAAACATAATAAGTCAAACACAAAATAAAGTTTTCTTTAAGGTAGGTATATAGGCGAATGTACTAGATTTATTTATGATCTGATGGAAAAGATGGAGGAAGACGACATTCCTGGACTTTTACTTTTAGTCGATTTTGAAAAGGCTTTCGACACAGTCGAGTGGTCTTTTATACTAGAAGCTTTGCAGTTTTATGGCTTTGACCATACATTTATAAGTTGGATTAAGGCATGTTACTGTGATGCCTCTAGTGCAGTGTTACATAACGGTTATATTTCAGAATTGTTTTCATTGAAAAGGGAGATCCGTCAAGGGGATCCTCTGTCTCCTTATCTATGTATTTTAGTGCTTGAATTAGTAAGTGCAGCTAACAAAAATGACCCTGATGTTGCTGGTGTAACAATCAATGACTCTGAATTTTTGTTGCGTCAATACGCTGTCGATTCTTCCGTAGTCCTGGATGGGACCAAAAGTCCCTAAATCAATGTTTATATTTGTTTGATAAATTTTCAGAATATGCTGGACTTAGGTGTAATGTTGACAAAACCGATACCGTATGGATTGGGTCAATCCATATTACACTTTTTTCCATTGGGAAAAAAGGGTAGTATGAAAAAACTTTTGCCAGAAAAAAAAATCTTGTTTGATACCATTCTGAGAGGTTCAAACTATTAGGTATTTGGTTTGAGCTTGCTAAAGTGGATCAGACTCTATGTAATTTTACGGTCAAGATAAACAGTATCAAGCCATTGCTCAATACTTGGGTTTATAGAGAACTAACATATATTGGAAGGGTTGTAGTTATTAAAATTTTAGCGCTTCCCATTTTGGTTCAAGTTCTGACTGTCCTTCCTAACCCCACAGAAGGGGTTTTTAAGGAGATTCAGAATATTTTTTTTCAATTTTTTTGTGGAAAGGAAAACCTGATAAAGTGAAAAGGGCAGTGATAATGTCCGAACACTGTGATGATGGTCTTAAGATGCCTAGTATTTATTAGTTTTGCTTTAGTGTACAAATGTCTTGGCTGTATAAATTATTAGATCCCCAAAATTACTCTCCTTGGAAAGTCTTGCTGCTTAGTTACAAGTTGGGGGGGGGGGGGGGGGGGGGACAAAATTTTACACTCAAGTCAAGATGGATTGCTTAATTTAGCTGAAAAAGTCAATCCCTTTTGGCATGATATCCTGATATATTGTTCCAAGTTAAAAAATAAGCTTAAAGTTGAAAACAATACTGATATTCTGGCCCAGACCATATGGTTAAATCCAAACATCAAAATAGATGGCAAGGTGTTTTTAAGTTCAAATATATTGAAAATTGTATATTCTTTATTAATGATCTGGTGTCAGATAATAATACATTATTATCATGTGATGTATTTAAATAAAAGTATAATATCAATACTAATTTTGTAGAGTTTTATGGTATTTTAAGTGCTATTCCAAATAGATGGAAAAGTATGATAGAAGGTAGTTCAAAACTAGATATTATTGAAAATAAATTAATAGATAAAGTTAAAAAGGAACCAGAATCTTGTAAATTTTTCTATAAATTATTATTGGAGGACAATAAAGTGTTATCTTTATCTTCCCGTAAAAAATGGGAAATAGATTTAAATATGCATATTGAAGATAAGAAATGCTATTTATTCCATTAAAACCAGAAATTCTTTTTAACACAACTTTCAATTTGAGATTGTTCATAGGATTCTACAAGTTAATTCATTTTATTGAAATGTAAATTAAACTAAACTGAACTATATACATTTTGTTCACAAATTAAAGAAAATGATTTTCACATTTTTTGGAAATGCAATGTTACACAAAACTTCTGGCTATCCATTATTGACTGGATTAAAAATTATGGCATTCTCCTGCCTTTGAGTACAAAAGAAGTCATTTCAGGTGTGTCTGAGGATTCTATCAACAGTAAAACAGTTAATAATATTTTGTTGTATTCAAATAGTATATATACAAATGTAGATGTAAAAACATATCCCCACTAAATACAGAAAAAAAAAGCGTTTTGGAAGCATGAAAGTAAATATATTGCACGTACCTTTGTCACGTGTTCACGTACGTACGGCTACCTTGTCTATCTCGGATATGGGGGAAGGAGTAGCAGACAAGTATACATTTTGGAAACTCTTTAAACATTTTGTTTAACTTATACTAAAACATTGTTTTACTTAAAAAAAAAGATCAATAAGTGTGACTTTTATATTTGAGGAATCTAAGAATGTCATTTTTTATATTCGATTGTATCTCATATTAATAGCACCATGTTCTTGATAAACAAACACAGCATGATACATATTAGAAGGCTTTTCCCTAGAATTAATACGCCTATGTTTTCAAATCAAGTAAGAAGGAGTATTTACCTAGATTATCACAAACATCCAATTGAACGTCGATTAAAAGTTCTGAAAAAAACATGTGCAGGTTAGCAGAGCCAAAGCCTGTTTAGCTATATGGTATTGGTTTTGTTCATTTTTGAATGCCTTTAGATAACCTGTATTTTTTAACATACTTGTCTCCTCTGATATGTACATTATCAGTCAACACATGCATGTGCTTGGCGATAAATACAGCAAACTTAAATGACAGTAAAACGATCACATAAGCAACAAATCCAAACAATGAAACATTAGATACACATCGTAATCGTAATCCTGAGTTAAACATGCATCTCTCTCACTTTGTTCTTAATTTGGTCTTCTATATTTCATGAAATGGGTTAATACAAGAATATGACATCTTTAAAACTAAAAGCTAACAGTTTGAAACTCATAAACAATTTAACGAATTAGATATTTCTTCTGAGGAGTCTACATACAAAAAAATTCTGGTGGGTATTGTTTTTTCTTCAGATTATGTTAAGACCCTCATTGACTATGACAAGAATATGTTATTTGATATGAATAAGTGAAACGCCTAACATATCCCCCGTTGTAATGTTCTGTATTTGCAGCATTGTGTTAGCTAGTTAGGAATGTCAACTTTAGAATGTAGTTGTACTTGTTAACACTTTTGAACCATTTCATATGTGTGCCTTCTGTCGGTTATAATACTAGAAGCCATGGTCACTCACATCACTAGTACATGTATAATTACTATTACTGAGTCGGTATTTTTACCTTTGAACTGTCGGTGATATTAGATACTATCTCTAAATGAGATTTATTTAGTGTTATGTTATCCCAGTCTTTCTATAAGAATCGTTGAGTAGTGTTTTACAACCTTTGCATTTTAGTCTGTTATTTGTTTGCTGAATTAGCTGTGTCTTTATGTTTTAGCTTAACAATTGCCGATGGTCACGATACTAATGTATCATGTTTATAACACAAAAGGAAACGTTAATGAACAGATATATGCTAAATCTTATACCATCATTTACATATTAAAAATGTTAATATAAAGATTACCTTGTTCCTATATAGCCATAATTATGATTTGTACGATCAGAAACTCATTTCATAGTGATTTTCCGAAAATATAAATCATAAATATATTTCATAATTATTTCAAGAAATGAAAAAAATCATTCAATTTTGACACGATAAAAACATTGTTTCTATAGGAACTAAAAGAGACATTTTTGAAACACTTTTGACCTTGGTCTTTTTGTGAATAAAGTTTTTACAACAAAAGTACACGTTTCAAAAATAGCAAATATAGGTTTTGTTTTTTATTAATGATTTAGCAACTACGTGTGTTATATGTAATGGGTACTACTTAACAATAACTGTTAGATACACAGTATAATTATTTAAAAAGCAAAATTGTTTCCATACATAATATATATAGAATTTCAAATGTATATAGTATTCATGATTATTTCATAAAATTCATTAAAAAAAGAAACAAAACAAATCATGTGTATTTTAACCTGTTTTAAATTCAGTATTTACTATAAAAAATGATTTGACATTTTAAATGTAGTATCTCATCACAGTGTACTTTTTTCAGTTTCCTCTTTATCAATCACCTTGAAATTTATAACTGATTGAGATTGACTGTCTTAGACAAAAAATTGATGTCAAGAATATAGAGTACAGTACACATAAATATTTCGTTATTACAAACTCAATTATATACAGATGAGAATGCACAACTTATTTTATCTCTGATGTGTCATCTTATCATATACAACTACGGGACTAGTAAAACAGGGGCTAACTATACCAATTGAAAATTCAAACGCACATGTTCAAAATAAACTGACAACGCTATTGCATAAAGATGTTATACCACCAAATCATAGTACGTCACATCCGGTTGCATACGAAAAAGGGTCTTGGTTATTTCAAAACAAATTTTGCTCGAATCGCTGTACATGTCGTCTTACATTATACTAGATTTTTCTCAAACTATTGAACTGATTATGACAAAACTTGACAGTAATGCTTGAAATAACCAGTATTACAAAGGGAAAAAGTCACATTCAGTTTATTCAACAAAAAAGTCTTCTTTAGGTGTAATACCACTAAATCATAGTACGTCCGGTTGCATACGAAAAAGGGTCAAAAAAAATATTCCCTTGAATTTGACAGTTGTAAGTAATTCATCCTACATTTCATTGCAGTAAAAGATTTTGGGTCATAAACATATATCTTGGGTATTTCAAAGCACCATTATTTTTGTTTGGGGTTTCTATAGAATATTTTGGAACCTTGATGTTAAATGGTTACTAACGATTGTACACAGGTAAAAAAGAGGTGAATATTTGATTGGTTAGCTTCCAGTGATGGTTATTTTCTTATATACAATGAAATGTTATGTGAATTTTTTTCCATAGTACTAGACAGGATAAAACTTTACTCATGCCAAGTATTTCTTTATTTGAAATAAAGATAAATTCTGCACAAATTTTTGAAGAGTGCAAATTTAACAAAGACTAATATGGGAAAATCAATGGTGGTATTAAACCTAATATGGGAAGATGCATATGCACTTTTGACCTTCTGAGTACTTTCATTTGTTAAAATTTCTTGCTATTTAAATGAAATATTACAAAAACTGAAATATTTTGAGTAGATTGAGTCTCAAAAACACATTTTATGAGAAAATTTCCTTGATATAGGACTCAACCATGATTATTAGTAGACAGAGCTAGATATACTTAGTGTTTTGGGGAGCTGCTTCTCCTTATTTTTTTATATTCTGCTTTAAACGTTCTCCTAAGTAATAATTTAATAAATATATAATCATCAGTAAATGAAATTATTTTTTAAAGCAATAACAACAAATTATTCACTGAAAGAGAAGCTTTATATGTCCTTCTCTGGAACGCGGCTTAAATTCAAGTTTTACGTAAGGAATTATTGAAACCTCCTTGGAGAGAGTTAATTTTTATATGAAGAGTTCATTCAGCTTAAGTACTTCAATTACTCATTTATTTTAAGATTTCTATCATAAATGAGTGAAAGTTACCCCAAAATTTTTATCTATTGGCCTAAAAAGATGAAATTTTGAGGAAATTAGAGGTATACATGGAGCAAAAGAGACCTTATAATGGAGACAATGAGGTCCATAAGTGGTATTTATCATCCTTAAGTCATTTATGTATCGTATTCAACTGTTTGTAGGCAGATGGGATAAATATTTGATACTTTATTGGTCCACACTATATTCTATCATGATGCGGCCTGAATTTGATTTTTCGAAGAAATTTTGCTCGAATCGCTGTACATGTCGTCTTACACTATACTAGATTTTTCTCAAACTATTGAACTGATTATGACAAAACTTGACAGTAATGCTTGAAATAACCAGTATTACAAAGGGAAAAAGTCACATTCAGTTTCTTCAACAAAAAAAGTCTTCTTTAGGTGTAATACCACTAAATCATAGTACGTCCGGTTGCATACGAAAAAGGGTCAGAAAAAATATTCCCTTGAATTTGACAGTTGTAAGTAATTCATCCTACATTTCATTGCAGTAAAAGATTTTGGGTCATAAACATATATCTTGGGTATTTCAAAGCACCATTATTTTTATTTGGGGTTTCTATAGAATATTTTTGGAAACTTGAGGTTACATTGCTACTAAAGCTTGTACACAGGTAAAAAAGAAGTGAACATTTGATTGATTAACTCCCAGTGATGGTTTTGTTCCTATATACAATGAAATGTTATGTGAATTTTTTTATATAGTACGAGACAGGATAAAACTTTACTCATGCCAAGTATTTCTTTATTTAAAACGAAGATAAATTCTGCATAATTTTTTAAAAAGTGCAAATTTAACAAAGACATATATGGGAAAATCAATGGTGGTATTACACCTAATAGACTGACAAAAAGTTTGTGTTTTTGTAAGATGTTTTTTTCTGCCTCGTATTGATCTAATACGTTAAACCCTTTTCAAGTATTGTTATAGTTGGTTTTGATGTTGAACTGTAACACTAATTCCCCTAGGTTACGAAGATGGTTTGGCGCCAACAAACTTTTTCAACGCTGCCATATTCCAACCTTTAGTGAACAAATGATAGCATTGTTACCTTGTTTCACTTCTTTCTTTAAAAAAAAAATATGCTTTTAAAATTTCGAGATATCAAAACCATTTTGATGAAAATTAATAATGCATATTGACTGTTTCATATTTACAGTCCAGGTCCCCATCTTTATTTCCTATTGTCATGTCTAGCCCTTGATCTCAGATACACTTTTTTCATGTAGCATATTCTACTGTATACTTGTTGGAACGATATGATCTGTAACTTACTCAGTAAAAGTTTTTTTTTTCATTAACATATTTCATATGCCATCTTAAGATTTTGCAGATTTTATTTTTGATCAGTTTGTTCTGATATAGTGAAGAAAAAGTTAAATTATTTGAATTGGACTCAAAAAAGATATCGTCTAAAACCTGCATTATAAAAAAAGTTCAACTGCTTATACTTCATTTTTGTTTTTTTTTTAAATAATGAAGTACCTTAAGATAGAAACAAGTCCTAGTTTGCTTACATTATTTCTCCAGTCATAGATGGCCTGGGCACAATTTAAAGATGGTCGGTTTTTGATATTCTCCAACAATGTATTTGATTTAGTCTTGTTTAAATCTTGAACCAATGTTATGTTTGATATCTGGACTTTCGGTCGTACATATTTCGATCATGATTATCGTACTCAGACACAAAAAATACATAACACAATAATGGAATTTTCATTTCAAAAACACACTTTGTACTCCGAGTAGTAGAGAAAGCTTTGTGACCGAGATCCCTGTATAATAATGTGATTGGGTTCTTGTTGCTCAGTCTTTTCTTTTCTATGTTACGTTTTATATCTTTTTCTTGTTCTTTTTTTTTTTGTCTTCTACTTGGCTTTGTATCGTTGATTTTTTTCCATACGATTGATTAATCACACATATGTATTTGAATCGTGTATGAGTGTATGAGGGTAAAGATTTATTTGTAATTGTCCGCCTGTTATTTCGGCATACTAGAATATAACCTTTGGCTTTGTATCCTTGATTATATGTCCATACGATTGATTAATCACACATATATATTTGAATCGTGTATTCGTGATTTTGTTATTCTTACATGTACAAGATTATATTATGGATATACATATTTAACATATTATCTGACCACAAAAACCATTACGCAAGCATTGTGTGTCATGTCTGATAGCACTAAGACATAATAACTAACGGTATCCGTTTTAATAGTTTGTACATCAAAGATGCAAATGACGTTAAAAAACTGTCTTTTATAATATAGTGTGTTCACAAAGGTGAATCAAACAGATAGTTTGAAGGGACATTCATAATATTGTCTTTGTATGTAAATCGTATTACTACCAATGACTTGTGAAAGAATTAGGAATAAATGAGCGCTCAGGTAATCCCACATACACAGACATATCATTTGACAAGGATGAGATTTTGGCGAAGTCCTTCGTGGCTTCAACGAGCATTACATTGAACAACAAATCAGAGGACTGATCTTGTTTGTATTGGATACCTAAGCTTTACAAAATTCTGTACAAACAACGGTACATTGCCGGCTGATCAGCATGTTCCACCAAAGAATTGTCCATTAGATTGACTAAAATACTGTCCGCAGTGAAAGAGGGTCTTTAGAAATACTGTGAAACTGTTTACTCACTGTTGAATTTGGAGGTAGAATTTTTCTACAAATTGTCGGCATTCCTATGGGAACGAACAGTGTGCCTCTCCTTGCCGACCTCTTCTTATTTTCATATGAATCGGAGTTCCTTCAGACACTTGTCAAAAACAAGAAGATTAAAGAAGCCAGATTATTTAATTTCACTTTCAGATATATGGATGATGTTCTTTCCATTAACAATCCGAACTTTTCTGATTGGGTTCTATTTAAATATCCCCCAGAACTAGAAATTAAAGAAACAACAGATATGGCCGCTTCACCCGCCTTATTTTTAGACTTATACCTCAAATTGGACATACACAGTCATCTCAGTACCAGAATTTATGACAAACGAGACGATTTTAATTTTAAAATTATCAATTTCCCCCACCTTAGTAGCAATATACCAACTTCATCTGCATATAAGATATACATTTCCCAACTTATTCGGTAAGCAAGAGCTTGCAGCTCCTACTCAGACTTTGTAAAACGTCACCAGTGTCTTGGCAGACAGTTGATGAACTAGGAGTATGTCAAAGACCGTCTCGTCCTTTTTCTAAAAACGTTCATCGGAAGGTACCAAGACCCTGTTGATAAATATTCCGTATCAACTTCACAAATAGTAGATTATGGTATTAAAGTATAGATTATGCGTACTGACGCTGTTTATTATCTTAATAACTTTTTAAAGTGTTCTTTTATTTGTCTTTATTATATTACTTTTACTGTTAGGTCTGTTTTCTGTGATATACATTTGGCGTGGCTCTGTACTTATGCATCCCGTCATTGTGTTGTTTGTATTATTTTTCATTTTTACTTATGTGCTTTGTCCGTGTGACTTTATATGTTTCTTTGATACATATGACGTGTCTCTGTACTTTAAAGGAGACATGACACGATTTTCAAAAAAAAATTTTTTTTATTTAATTAATAAATATTAGTCTTTAAACATGTTTTGTACGATTTTGCTGGTCAAAACCTGATAAATCAGCATTTTTCTGGTCAAAGAATCAAGCGCTTGTCATTAAGAATGGTTTTTAATTAGATAACGATCACGTGATCGTGCTTCCGTCAGTGGTTACAAGCTGGAAAAATGTCTCTTAACTGGACGATGTCGATACACTATGGACGGTATTGACAGCACTTTTCCTGATAACTGACAAACTATAAAGATATTGTGTGTGAAAAATAACCAAGAACAGGATATTAATTCTTCATGCGAAAAAAATTATCTTATATCTCTACCTGTGTGACGTTTACATTCTGACGTCAAACGCGCGGTTCTTTGCCAGAGTTAATGTTAAAATTACGATTCGGTCCCATTGCTTAACATCTCTCGATCCTTTATGGCTTGATTAGTACAAAAATAAGTAAGCAATGAACGAGGTTGTTAAATATGATATATGTTTTTTTGTGCTTCTTTGTTAGATATTTGTTTGTTTTTGTTGTGATTAAGATTTTGACACGATGTTGACTGCTGTGACCCTATTTTGACATTTTTACCTTTTATGTTTGTTTGTTTTATTCACGCATCTTTGTCAAATTAATCGAATTTGATGCGACTGTCATACAAGTGAGAGGTTTAGCACTATAAAACCAGGTTCAATCCACCATTTTCTACATAAGAAAATGCCTGTACCAAGTCAGGAAATATGACAGTTGTTGTCCATTCGTTTGATGTGTTTGTGCTTTTGATTTTGCCAGTTGATTCGGGACTTTCCGTTTTGAATTTCCCTCGGAGTTCAGTATTTTTGTGATTTAACATTTTATCATGTGGAATCGAACGTTTGACTCATGCCAGTACTCATTAGTAATAGTAATAGTTCGAATTTAAATAGCTGATTCCGATCGTTTTGGTTGACGGTATAAATACCTGAATTACATAACTTTGATGTTATATTTGAGATTGAGGTTATGATTAACGGATTCGCTGACTAAGATGTAGACATCAGGAGTGAGCTTTGGTGAACGCATTAACGAATAACTGCTGAAGGGAGAAAACTGAAAAAAAGAGGATTATTAATTAAAGGTGAAAATATTTTCTTTGTCTTTTTTTAGGAACATACCGTTTGCGATAAGGACGGTTAAAACATAACTATAATGACAGTAAGTTTTGAAAATGTAATTCGGATCAATGATGCTCAAAAGCAAATATTTGAAAAAAAAGACCGTCTCGTCCTTTGTCTAAAAACGTTCATCGGAAGGTACCAAGACCCTGTTGATAAATATTCCGTATCAACTTTTCAAATAATAGATTATGGTCTTAAAGTATAGATTATGCGTACTGACGCTGTTTATTATCTTAATAACGTGTTAAAGTGTTCTTTTATTTGTCTTTATTATATTACTTTTACTGTTAGATCTGTTTTCTGAGATATTCATTTGGCGTGGCTCTGTACTTATGCATCCCGTCATTGTGTTGTTTGTATTATTTTTCATTTTTACTTATGTGCTTTGTCCGTGTGACTTTAAATGTTTCTTTGATACATATGACGTGTCTCTGTACTTCAAAGGAGACATGACACGATTTAAATTTTTTTTTTTTTTTATTAAATTAATAAATATTACTCTTAAAACATGTTTTGTACGATTTTGCTGGTCAAAACCTGATAAATCAGCATTTTTCTGGTCAAAGAATCAAGCGCTTGTCATTAAGAACGATTTTTAATTAGATAACGATCACGTGATCGTGCTTACGTCAGTGGTTACAAGCTGGGAACATATCTCTTATCTGGACGATGTCGATACACTATGGACGGTATTGACAGCACTTTTCCAGATTACTGACAAACTATTAAGACATTGTGTGTGAAAAATAACCAAGAACAGGATATTAATTCTTCATGCGAAGAGTCCAAAAACGACGATTTTTCAGACAATACCGATCGGATTGTTACCACATATATTTGGTTTGTCTGATGAATAAATTTAATAGACCGCTTTCTGCATTTTATCATTTCAATAAAACTACTTTTTAATCATGATTGAAAATATAAATTTCTTATTATTGATGATCAAATTGTTCTTTTTTCTCTCTCTGTTACGGTAATGTTATAATTATGTGTGCGCCAGAAGCAGAAAAAAAAAAACGATAGTAAAAGTCAAATAAGGCGTTCGCAAAGTGTCCGTTTTTATTTTTTTTTTTATTACATAGAGACTTTTAATAGATATAAATTATCACCAAAAGTTATGCTTATAATTTTTTTGGTTAGAAACCATACATCACACAAAGGATTTGTATAGTGAAAAATCCTAGCTTTATCACACTATTTCTGCATTAGGATATTCAATTAACAATTGTATTACTTTCCCCCTTTTATGTAAACAATTCAATTCAATATTTTATTTACGTCTCACCTAATGTATAAACTTACACAATACAAAACATTTATTGAAGGCTGTTGTTTTAGTGAATAAATGTTGACACCTATAGCATACTTGACCAGGTGAAAGGTAAGAAGGCACCTGTAGTGTGATTTAGTGACGTGTTATGTTATTTACCTTTAAAAATCATACATTTCTAAGAAAAACTACCTTATGTTGAAGTAATTAATATATTTATACTACTCTTCTAAAGTATACTATTCCATCCAGACCCTTATAAATCTAACTTCAAGTTTAAGGAATTACACAAAGTAAATTCAAATTCACTTATTTCCACCCCTCTCTTCCAAATATCATTTTGCAATTAATTTGTTTATTGCTACCAGCAAAACGCTTGAGTCCAGGAAAATATTTGCAACACATAATGTTCTTTCAAAATATTTTTTTCTAAAAGGGGTCATTTGAATAAATGTTAGATTTTCAATCGGACTGAGCAGGAAAATAATTACATTTAACATACTTCAGTCTTCGAGAACATGAGGTGTGTATTAGCTGTACTTGGCTTTGATCTGTCTAACAGTATTTGTGCGTTGTCTCTATTGTTTTAACGTTAGTGGTTTCTCTACTTCGTACCGATCTTTTGTGTTTGCGTTAGACTGGTTTGTATAGTTCTTATGAATTGCTGTAAGACCACTGTCACACGTTGGGAGGGGGAGAGGGTACCGTAGGCGCTCACAAACATATACCACCGACACATTTTGAATGTACTTGTCTTAAATCAGGAGCATATAGATCAGTTGTTGTCGTTGATACATGTCTCTCAATTTTTTTCTACGGAAATTATTTTGTTATAAATAAGTTAGTTTTCTCGTTAAAACTGTTTTACATTTTCACGTTGAGACCTTTTATAGCCGAATATACGGTATGGGGTTTTCTCATTATTGGAGGCCGTACGGTAAACGACACTTTCTTCATTTATTATAAAGTTTCCATTTTAAAAAGAAATGTTTTTCATGATCTGAATCTTTACCAACTAAATAGTTGTCAATAATTATATTCGATGTTCAATATAATAAAATTGAAAATGGAAATCGGGAATGTGTCAGAAAAAGAATGTAAAAGACTTATGATTCACATTCTCGTATCATTTCCTTGTTGCTTTGTATGCTTTATGTCTAACAATTTCTTATCAAGTTATAGACTTGCAAGCATACACGAATATTACTTTCCATCTCAAGAGGTCAATTAAAAAATGCATCTGTTATAAACCTTTTTATATCTGCATATTCTTAAAAGCAATACAAATTAGAACTATATACAGGTTGTCTATTAGTTATCAACACGGGTAAGGGTATTTAATTGGTGGTGCATAGGGTATTGTATGGTCGTACTACAGGTATTCATTAAACATATATGATCAGGTAGTTTTACCTGTTTTCTGTACACAACAATAATATATTCCAATCTCACATGTGCCCTCGGCAAAACCAACATCCATGATGTACACAAACAGCGTATGAAGTTATATTGCGTAATCACTATATGTCTTTATCAATCCCCCATGTGGAGTAACACTTGAAGTTTGCAACTTCAAACGAGAACTGAAATTGCGAAACTCAATCATCTGTACCGTACACCTGTGACCTATGATGAACTCATGGCATGGCACCCGAGACCCCAACTCTGGAATTCTTATGAAAGTGGGCGAACAGAAGTGTAGTTTGGGCTTGTTAAAAAGTCCCATCTTTACGCCTTCTAAGTCTGCATGTCATTAAAAAACAGAAAATATCATGTGAATATTCCTTTTAATTATATTGTTGAATCCATCGGCATCACACATAATCATTGTTTGTCACTGTCATGCGTTTTGTTGGATAATAATCGAAACTAAATTTGTGCTGTACCCATATGTCAATATGAATGAATGTAACCACTGACGTAGTAGCCTCGTTCTGAGTGACTTCCGGGATGGAAATATGCATATTTGACAGGTCGATAAATCGTTGCATTAAAATCTCAATAAAATACATGTTTTCCTACATAGTTGACACTTATATTGCTATCGATGTATTTTTGGGGAAAGTTAAGTATAAATGAACATTTTGAAACACAAATTGAAAATCGTGTCATGTCTCCTTTAAACATCTCGCCATTGTGTTATTGATCTATTTTAATTTTTGCATACTTTGAACAAAAACATTATCTTATATCTCTACCTGTGTGACGTTTACATTCTGACGTCAAACACGCGGTTCTACGCCAGAGTTAATGTTAAAATTACGATTCGGTCCCATTGCTTAAAATCTCTCGATCCTTTATGGCTTGATTAATACAAAAATAAATAAGCAATGAACGAGGTTGTTAAATGTGATATATGCTTTTTTGTGCTTCTTTGTTAGATATTTGTTTGTTTTTGTTGTGATTAAGATTGTGACCCGATGTTGACTGTTGTAACCCTATTTTGACATTTGTTATGTTTGTTTGTTTTATTCACGCATTGTTGTCAAGATAACCGAATTTGATGTGACTGTCATACAAGTGAGAGATTTAGCACTATAAAACCAGGTTCAATCCACCATTTTCTACATAAGAAAATGCCTGTACCAAGTCAGGAAATATGACAGTTGTTGTCCATTCGTTTGATGTGTTTGTGCTTTTGATTTTGCCAGTTGATTAGGGACTTTCCGTTTTGAATTTCCCTCGGAGTTCAGTATTTTTGTGATTTAACTTTTTATCATGTGGAATCGAACGTTTGACTCATGCCAGTACTCATTAGTAATAGTAATAGTTCGAATTTAAATAGCTGATTCCGATCGTTTTGGTTGACGGTATAAATACTTGAATTACATAACTTTGATGTTATATTTGAGATTGAGGTTATGATTAACGCTGACTAAGATGTAGACATCAGGAGTGAGCTTTGGTGAACGTATTAACGAATAACTGCCGAAAGGAGAAAACTGAAAAAAAGAGGATTATTAATTAAAGGTGGAAATATTTTCTTTGACTTTTTTTAGGAAACATACCGTTTGCGATAAGGACGGTTACAAAATAACAATAATGACAGTAAGTTTTGAAAATGTAATTCGGATCAATGATGCTCAAAAGCCAATATTTGAAATCGAGATAATTCAAGAATGTTATACAAGTTAAATGACCTCTCCACAATCATGCGTTAAAATAAAATGACAATAAAATACAGAAAAAAAGAAAAGAAATAAACAATTACCAAAAGAGGCGACATCCAAGAAATTATATTTCAGAACTTTCTATGTTATTCTCCTTGGAAGTATAACTAAACAATTACAAATATAAATTGTGGTTTAGTGTCATTTTAAACTAATACAACAAAACCAAAAAGTCATCATTTTTACTTTTCAAAACATGACAATAACAAATTAAACAACAAAATACCAGTTATATTCGATGTTTATTCCAAATAACATGCGATAAATAAATAGTTAAAGTCTATTTTGCATGATTGATTCAAGTTTAATGTGAATATTAACGACAATATAATAGTACGTCAAATGAAGATACCTTCTTATATTCACAACGAGGTACATTTATAACATCAATTATTTTCAGCGATAATACGAGGAAAAGGGACTTTTTTTATTGTATTGACATTGTTTGCAGAATCTTAGATACTTTACTTTTACAATTCAAAGAAATAAATGTGTTTATGTGTTTTCTTTTTAAAATAAAATGTTGGTGACGTGTTGTTTTAGCAATACTATACCCTCTTTCGACATATCGTATTAAACTTATTATATCGATATATATCATAGGATTTTCATATATCATTGAGTTATCATAAGAAATTATAAAGATTTGAATGGTAGCTTAAGATAACTGAAAATTTATTACGTTCACTGTTTATTCTCTCTAACAATGTTTGTTTTTACCGTAGTACACTAATGTTATGTATCACCAATCATAATCAGGAGGATTAATTGATAGAGTTGTGTTTGTTTTACACTCATAACACCTATATCATGCTTGTCCAAGCCGAAACAATGTTATCAAGGATTACAACATGTAGATCTGGCAATTGAAATTTTTTTTTTTTTTTTTTTTTTTTTTTGCATTGGTATGGACATTATTGCCTTTTCATACGATTTAGTCTTTCTGATCCAGCTATATCTGTAGAAATCATGATATTCATACAGAATTGAGAAATTTAAGATATCAAACAACTAAAGCTCAAATATGATATCCCATGGATAGTCTTAATGTAAATTGAATTCATACTTTTAGAAATTCGGAGCAATGTAGCGTTTTTGCATTTTGTGTATAAACATGTCGTTTAGGAAGAGGGGCGAAAGATATTAAAAGGACATTCATACTCATAAATTGTAAATAAACTGACAACGTCATGGCATAAATATCAAGACCAACAAACAAACAACAGTACACAAACAGAACATAGAAATCTAAAGACTGAATCCTACCAAACATTTGGGGTTTTGGTGCTTCGAACGAGTTAGCAGATCCTGCGACTTATGTGGCAGTTATCGTGTTGCTCATTTTAGTACAAACCCGGTGATCAGTTTTAATCAGTATGTCACATCGGCGAAAATCGGACGGGATTGTAATGACGACACCTGGAATATATCCATCGTCACCTGTGAAACAGATATTCCATAAACGGTCAACAGATTTGTGATGGCGTCCGTACCATTTATGAAGGAATATTTTCAACTTCAACAAATTGAACTCTTTATTTAAAAGCTGCCTCGTAAGCAGCAACTATCTATCAAAAAAATCATGGTAGGAATTGTAACCCCGGAATAGCGTATCAACTGAGAGATATATACTCAATATGCAGGTGCTGCTCGTGATGTTGGTTTACCTCTACATGCTTGAAATGTCTACCTGTAAGTATTCCAAGTGAAATAGTGATCTGTTTAAATAAGTTAAAATCTAGTTGTCTGGTTATCTGGTTATTTGTTTGCAATAGAATACAGTATCTAACTAATGAGCGTTTGTCTTTCCTGATGAATGAAAATCAAGAAAACCGGTTCAAAAGTATGAAATTTATAGAATAATATATTCAAATGATGTATGAGTCGGACCACGATATGGAACGAAATTTTATAAAAATATACATGCGTTGAACTGGTGTTATAAAATAAATGAGATGGTTGATCAGAGAAAAATGTGTGTTAATCCGTCTTTACGAAATAATCATCGATGCTTTCTTCTATAAAAATGGACCCGTATTGGAGTGAATTCTGCATATTTTTTTAAAAACAAGGATGAAAATGAAACATGCCTCACCGTAGAACAATTGAGCAGTATGCTGGCGTTTCTCATTGACAACATATTTATTGAATTTAAAGTTAGTGTTTTTCAGCAGGTTGTTGTCATACTTATTAAAAACAACGGTGTACCCATCTTTGCCGACCTTGTTCCTAAGTCATGTGAGTCGGAGTTTCTTCAGACAGTTGTAAAACACAAGAACATCAAACAAGCTAGATCGTTTAATTTTGCATACAGGTATATTGATAAACTGTTCATTAACAAACGAAATTCTTCTGATTTGGTCACATTAATATATCCACCTGAACTAGAGATTTAAGATACCATAGAGCTTCATCCTTCTCATTCCAACTTATGAGTTTGTATGTCCCTTCGGTATCCTTCGCCTCCCTTTTTCTAAACATGTACATCAATCTCGAATTTGATAACAGTCGATTGTGTATTATCAAACAACTTCTGTAATCAGTGTAAGTGCAAACTAATAAAACATGTACAGCCATGTTCTTTAGTATACTTAAGGTATCACTTTAATGACGAACTGTTTATATTGCTTTTTTTTGGGAATCGAATCAAGGATGTTTAAAAAAAAAGTTAACACTTAAGACTGTTTCGTTTTTTATGATCACGTTTCATTAGACAACTACAGACAAGTGAGTAATCAACTAAATGAGAAAGAAACAGAAACATTTCAACCGGAGAACAAATAAGGCACTCATGATGTAAGTGAAGTTTGAAAAATGTGAATATGCAAACTACATTTTATTGAAGAAAATGCGTTATACTGTTATCTTCATTTGGTACCCTACAAAAGAATAAAAATAGCATTAATGATTCAACAGTATTCTTATTACAGGGTGTTTAAATTGTGCACTAGTAAACAACGGAGTCAAGAATTTCGATAATGATTATTTTATAGTGTGTGCGCAAGGCATATGTTGGTAACATAATTAGAAGACAAACATAATCAGAACAAATTTCGGCAAAATATGCTTATTTGTTATTAACAGACAAGTTGTCTCAACTTCATTTTACGTGAGGAGGATGCAGTTTAGATTTCTGTAAAAAAATGAATTATTTTACTAAACCTTTGCAAACAAAAAATAAACAATGTTTTGTCGTTTTAAACACACATCTACTATTTGTCATTTGACGTTATACAAACAACAACGAATCAATCATACAATTTCAGTCATAACTTGTTACATATTCTGAACCATTTTTTAAAGCAACGAAGCAATGTGCTCTTCAAACTGTTCTGTGTTGTTTAAGATACTTTATTACCTTTTCTCTTATATTTTCATATACATTACAGAAATACGTGTATTCGTTTATTCAGGGTAAAGCTGCAATATCATTTGTTTTATCCAGGTGAAATGACATTTTCGATACACACATGTCTTTTGCAAAAGTCAGTATGTTGACGTCCTGTTAGTTAAGGTTAATATGAAAGTCGATGAATACTATCTTATTGGTGTACTCCTAGTGTGTCTTTATTTACAGTTACAGATAAACAACAACATATCATCAAATAATAATATTAATGACATTTCTTTTCTTTTATGTAGAAGAATTTTGGATCTGTGGCACAGATAATAGAAACAAGTTATGCGTACAATTAGAATAGGACATACCTTTCTCGCTTAATAATATGACTTTTTTCCTCCGCCTATTCCACCACCTAATCCTCCGCCTATTCCACCACCTAATCCTCCGCCTATACCACCACCAATTAAAACACCTGCTCCACCACCTACTCCTCCGCCTATTCCACCACCTAATCCTCCGCCTATACCACCACCTATTAAAACACCTGCTCCACCACCTACTCCTCCGCCTATTCCACCAACTATTCCACTACCATATCCACCACCATATCCGTAGCTACGGTTGATTACCCACCATGGGTACCGTTGACAACAGGTATTCCATTGAAATGGGAACAATGGTGTTAGTCTGCATTTTTTGTCCAAAGTAAGCTCCCACTTACGGCAAAGTTTAGGACGACAGGTACAACACCAACGACCAGCTGTTATGTAACATATGAAATATATCGTATATTAATGTTAAGCTCTTTAATGTTTTCATTAGTAAAACTGTTATGTAGCTATTAGATAGCAGGAGTGTAATCTATGAGCTTACGGTACTTTTTAAACGCACCTCATTTATCTTTGTTCACTTTATTTCCTAATATGGAAAAAAAAATATTCGTTGATTGACTATTTAAATTGAAAGTTTAAATTGTATCGCTAGGGATTTACTGCCGCTACCGTAATCTTGAAGATTATTGATTATGTGTTTCTCAGACAACAATAATCGTGTTCCCGTTGTAATAGCCAAAATTAAGTATTAGTTTTTAACGTCCTCGATTAGGTCTCATCCCGCATTTTAGTAACTTAAGTTTTATTCGTTTTTAAGTATCGTATGTTCTCTTAATTTTATGGTATGGTAAATAAAACACTAGTTAGGCATCCTGTATATGGTCAGACAATAACACGTAACAATTTCAAATTAACGTTGTAAATTGCATATTTATTCGTTCTATTGTAAGTTCAGAAATTGCTGCGTTACTTTCTATACTGTATCTATTTTAAAGAATGGACACAAATGCAAGACTAATTACTGCGGTTTCAGTTAATGGTGCATGTAGCTAATGCTATAACATTTTAAAAGGTGACTCTTCTTTTTGCGACTCATTTCCGTTGCAACATTTGCAATGATAAAAACATCGCAAACATTTGTATATTTCCAGTATTTGATTGCTGAACCAAAATGGTATAGTCTTTCGTGATTTTAGCTATGTTAAGTCATTAACAGTGTGTTAATTTCAATAACAATATGTCAATTTGACAACAAAAACGTAGCAAAGCAATTACTAGGCTTCATTACATAGTTTCAAACATATTGTTTAGTGGTTTGGTGTACCGTTAATCTGATTAGACGAACAGGAAAGCATACAACACAATTAGTAAGACAGATGTACCAAATAATTAGATTTAAAACTATATTCAAAACAGGTAACACTAACTTTTGTGACCAATAACATGGAAAATATACATTTAGTTTAAACGATTAATACAATTATCTCGTATATTTCTTTTTCTTAAACATATATATTTTGATAACATATTGGTAGTTGTATAATAAATTTAGATTAAGAACAAAATAACGCATTACATATTATAGGTGTTAAATATGAACAAAAATACATTGAATTGATAAGGGTGTCCTAATCGTTGTTGGTGAAATCTTAATGCAATTAAACTTCTGGTTGAGACCGAATTGATAGAAAAATAGGGAGATGTGGTTTGGTTGTCAATGAGACAACAATCTACCAAAGTTTTTCTGATGTTTTCCTTCATCAGGAACACATATTTAGGAATATATGAACATGATGAAAGCCAACGATGTATACGAACCGAACTAGTTGATGAGATATATCCCCCAAAAAGGACTTAAAAAAAATGACCAAATACATTTTCGTTCAACTAATCTTGATAGATTTATTAACTTAGTTTCTTAATGATTGTCACTAAAGAGATAAATATTAACATGTTCTTACGTCCTCCGACCAAACCTCCATATCCGACGCCACCTCCGATTAAACCACCAACACCTCCACCTACAACAATGCCTGCTCCTCCGCCTCCACCTCCACCTCCTCCGGCTCCCCCTAAAGTAACTACTCCTCCTCCAATTCCGCCTATACCCCCGCCATAGCCACCACTATAACCGCCACTATAACCGTTAGCTCCGTAGACAGTTCCAACAACGGCTACCAACAGTAATGTTAAAACTTCCATGGTTGCTTACTTTGGATTAATTCCACCTGTAATAATAAACCTTTGATCAGTTTTATTTATACCATCACTATTTTGAAAAAAAACAACTATTAACAGTAAAATAGCATTGATATATGATGAATAATTATGTTTTTTATTTGTTTTTTTTTGTGGTTTTAAATTTGATGATTACAGCAAAAATATGACAGAATAGTAATGTGTTGCCGAAACTAAAAAGATGTTTCTCGCTTTTTTATGATGCACTATACGATTTTTTATATGCAATTGTATTCTAATAATCATAAACTACGCATAGCGTAAGATTTAAATCGACCAAACCAGAAAGTAGCAGAGTATTTTTGACAGAAAAGAGTTAACTATAACAACATTTGATAAATTTCATTCTTATCTTTTTCAAAGGAAATGTTGATTTAGATTTCAATAGAATAACAGATATGTAAGGCCCAAAGGAAAGGATAAGAAATTGATACGCAAAATGATCGCTGTCAGGGCTTTTTTAACGTTAACTGTTTAGCTATATTAATGAAATTGTAATCAAAAATTGTTTTTGTGGACAAATGGTAAAATGCTACTGACTTTTCGTGTGAGATATATTGGGATGTTGATTTAATTTTTTTACAGTAACAACAATATATAGTTGTGATTAAATAACAGTTAATGTCGTTTGTATTATGCGAACATGGACGTATTTAACGTTTCAATTGATACATTTAAATGCAAAATATCGAACCGTATGTGTTAGTTAAACTCTACAAATTTGATGTTTACAATGAGGAAATTGTAATCCTTTTTTTTGGGGGGGGTTGTATGATTAGTTGATAGGATTAACAAAGGATATAGCAATAAGATAATGCCAAAGAAGTCTTTAGGACATTTACAATGATACTTGATTAGAATTACACTTTGTCGATGGTTTACTATGTTTGAATTATCATAATTTCTTTATATTAAATCATTAAGAAAATCGATGGTATATTTTTCCCATCAGTACATATATGGCATAAAGTAGATGAAACATATTGTAAAACTGTAAACTGTCAATCCTCCTCTAAATATTTTGTATCTGGGTTTATCTATAGGACTAGTAAAACAGAGGCTAACTATACCAATTGAACATTCAAACGCAAATGTTCAAAATAAACTGACAACGCTATTGCAATAAAAAACCGACAAAAAAGTCTGTGTTTTTGTAAGATGTTTTTTTTTTCTGCTTTGTATCGATCTAATGAGTAAAACCCTTTTCAAATTTTGTTATAGTTTGTTCTGATGTTGAACTATAACACCAATTTCCCAGGATTTCGCAGATTGTTAGGCGCCAACAAACTTTTTCAACACTGCCATATTCTGTTCACAATACTACAACCTTCAGTGAGCAAATGATAGCATTGTTACCTTATTTCACCTCTTTCTTTCACAATTTGTTTATGCTTTAAAAATTTCGAGATATCAAAACCATTTTGATGACATTAATAATAAATATTGACTTTTTTCATATTTACAGTCCAAGTCCCCATCTTTATTTACTATTGCCATGTCTAACCCTTGATCTCAGATACACTTTTTTTCATGTGGCATATTCTACTGTATACATGTACTTGTTGAAACGATATGATCTGTAAGTTACTCAGTAAAAGTTTGCATTTTTTTTTATCTTTTTTCATTAACATATTGCATATGCTATTTTAAGATTTTGCAGATTTTACTTTTGATCAGTTTGTTCTTATACAATAAAGAAAAAGTTGAATTATCTGGATTGGACTCAAAAAAAGATATCGTCTAAAACCTGCATTATAAAAAAAGTTTAACTGCTTATACTTTATGATTTTTTTTAAATAACAAAGTTCTTTAAGTTAGAAAAAAGTCCCAGTTTGCTTTCATTATTTCTCAAGTCATAGATGGCCTGGTCGGTTTTTGATATTTGTCAACAATGTATTTGATTTAGTCTTGCTTAAATCT
This sequence comes from Mytilus californianus, assembly GCF_021869535.1. Classification (NCBI taxonomy): domain Eukaryota; kingdom Metazoa; phylum Mollusca; class Bivalvia; order Mytilida; family Mytilidae; genus Mytilus; species Mytilus californianus. The sequence goes on along the minus strand of NW_026262669.1, from coordinate 2,596,630 downwards.
TGAACCAATGTTACATATTATGTCTGATATCTGGCCTTGTGGTCGTACATTCGATCGTGATTATCGTACACAGACACAAAAATTACATAACACAATAATGGAATTTTCGTTTCAAGAACACACTTTGTACTCCGAGTAGTGGAGAAAGCTTTGTGACCGTGAACCCTGTTTAATTATTTGATGGGGTTCTTTTTGCTCAGTCTTTTGTTTTCTATGTTACGTTTTATATCTTTTTCTTGTTCTTTGTGTTTTTTTTTTTTTCTTCTACTCTGCTTTGTATCGTTGATAATATTTCCATACGATTGATTAATCACACATATGTATTTGAATCGTGTATGAGATTGAAGATTTATTTGTAATTGTCCGCCTGTTTGATCGGCGAACTAGAATATAACACTTAACTTTGTATCCTTGATTATATTTCCATACGATTGATTAATCACACATATGTATTTGAATCGTGTATTCGTGTGATTTGGTTTTTTTTTCTTACAAATACAAGATTGTAACATTAATATACATATTTAGCATATTATCTGACCACAAAAACCATACCGTAAGCATTGTGTGTAATGCCTAATAGCACTAAGACACAATAACTAACGGTATTCGTTTTAATAGTTTGTACATCAAAGATGCAAGTGACGTTAAAAAAATGTCTTTTATAATATAGTGTGTTCACAAAGGTAGATCAAACAGATAGTTTGATAGGACATTTGGTTAAGGTTTTATGGCGCCTACAATGAAAGAGAAAGTAGATATTAAGAGGGCATTTAAGAAAACACAAGTTAAATAATCAACGACAAAAATATAAACGGCGGACGGTAAAAAAAACATCTCATAAAACTAAATTGATTAACACGAACCCATGAACAAGTGTTGGTGTATTTAATTGTCGTGGAGGATAATCTGTTCCCGTTTATCATGTGAAATCGAACTTTTGACGCATGCCAGTAATCATTGGTAATAGTAGTAGTTCGAATTTAAATAGCTGATTCCGATCGTTTCGGTTGACGGTATAATTACTTAAATTACATAACTTTGATGTTATATTTGAGATTGAGGTTATGATTAACGGTTTCGCTGACTAAGTTGTAGACATCAGGAGTTAGCTTTGGTGAACGTATTAACAAATAATTGGCGACAAGAGACAACTGAAAAAAAGGGGATTATTAAATAAAGGTGGACATATTTTTTCTTCGATTTTATTTTAGGAACATACTGATTGCAATAAGGACGGTTAAATCATAACTGTAATGACAATAAGTTTTGAAAATGTAATTCGTATCAATGATGCTCAAAAGCAAATGTTTGAAATCAAAATAATTCAAGAATGTTATACCAGTCAAATAACCTCTCCGCAATCATGCGTTAAATATTAAAATGACAATAAAATACAGAAAAAAAGAAAAAGAAAAAAAAAAAAACAATTACCAAAAGAGGCGACGTCCAACAAATTATATTTCAGCACTATGTTGTTCACCTTGAGAGTATTACTAAACAAGAACAATATATCTCCTTTAAACATAAACTGTGGTTTAGTGTCATTTTAAAATAATACCACAAAACCAAAAAGTCATCATTTTTACTTTTCAAAACATGATGACAACAACAAATTAAACAACAAAATACCAGTTATATTCGATGTTTATTCCAAATAACATGTGATAAATAAATAGTTAAAGTCTATATTGCATGATTGCTACAATAATAATGTAAACATTAACGACAATACAATAGTATGTCAAATGAAGATACCTTCTTATATTTAGAGCGAGTTACATTTATTACATCAATTATTTTTGCGATTATAAAGGAATAGGGAATTTTTTATTGTATTGACATTGTTTGCAGAATCTTAGATACTTTACTTTTGCAATTCAAAGAAATAAATGTGTGTATGTGTTTTCTTATTTGAATAAAATGTTGGTGACTTGTTTTTTAGCAATACTATACCCTCTTTCGACATATCATATTAAACTTTTTTCATCGATATATATCATAGGATTTTCATATATCATTGATTTATCATAAGAAATTATAAAGATTTGATTGGTAGAACAAGATAACTGCAAAATTGTAACGTTCACTGTTTATTCTCTCTGAGATTGTTTGTTTTTACCGTAGTACACTAATGTTATGTATCACCAATCATAATCAGGAGGATTAATTGATAGATTTGTGTTTGTTTTACACTCACAACACCTATAACATGCTTGTCCAAGCTTAATCATTTTAACGAGGATTACAACATGTAGATCCGGCAATAAGAGTGTTTTTTTTTTTCTTTCTTTCTTTTATTGTTGTTGCATTGGTATAGGCACTATGGACTTTGCATACGATCTAGTCTTTCTGATCCCGCTATATCTGTATGGAATATAATCAGAAGAAATCATCCCACTTTAAAATGTAGGACGAAGACTTTTAAGTATTGAATTACTGCTGATCGTCTTTTGTTGTTCTTTTTCATGTATTTTGCAGATCTATTTATTATATTTCTCTAGACTTAACATTTAGAATATTTCGTGAGCTATTTCGTATTCATATAGAATTGAGAAATGTAAGATATCAAACAACCAAAGCTCAAATCTGATATCTCATTGATAGTCTAAATATAAATTGAATTCATACTTTTATAAATTCGGAGCAATGTAGCGTTTTTGCATTTTGTGTATAAACATGTCGTTTAGAAAGAGAGGCGAAAGATATAAAAAGGACATGCATACTCATAAATCGTAAATCAACTGAGAACGGCATGGCATAAATATAAAGACCAACAAACAAACAAAAATACACAAAACAGAACATAGAAAACTAAAGACTGAATCCTACCAAACATTTGGGGTAATCCCAGGTGCTTCGGACGAGTTGGCAGATCCTGCGACTTATGTGGCAGCTGTCGTGTTGCTCATGTTATTACAAACCCGGTGATCAGTCTTAATCAGTATGTCACATCGGCGAAAATCGGACAGGATTGTGATGACGACACCTGGAACATATCCGTCGTCACCTGTGAAACAGATATTCCATAAACGGTCAACAAATTCCGGAAAAGCGTATCAACTAGGAGATATATACTCCATATGCAGGTGTTGCTAGTGATGTTGGTTTACCTCTACATGCTTTAAATGTCTACCTGTAAGTATTCCATGTGAAATAGTGATCTTTTTAAATAAGTTAAAATCTAGTTGTCTGGTTATTTGTTTACAGTATCTAACTAATGATCTTTTGTCTTTCCTGATGAATGGAAATCCAGACAACCGGTTCAAAAGCATAAAATTTATAGAATAATATATTTAAAGGATGTATGAGTCGGACCACGATATGGAACGAAATTTTGTAAAAATATACATGCGTTGAACTGTTGTTATAAAATGAATGAGATGATTGATCAGAAAATGTGTGTTAAACCTTTTTTACAAAATAATCATCGATGCTTTCTTCCATAAAAATGAGCCCATGTTGGAGTGGATTCTGCATGTTTGTTTTAAACGAGGATGAAAATAAAACATGCTTCACCATAGAACAATTGAGCAGTTTGCTGGAGTTTCTCATTGACAACATATTTTTTTGAATTTAAAGGTAGAGTTTTCCAGCAGGTTGTTGACCTACCTATTGAAACCAACGGTGAACATACCTTGGTCGACCTTGTTCCTAAGTCATATGAGTCATAGTTCCTTCAGACACTTGTAAAACACAAGAAAATCAAAGAAGCTAGATAATTTAATTTTGCATACAGGTATTTTGATTATCTGTTCATTAACAAACCAAATTCTTCTGATCTGGTCACAATAATATATTCTCCTGAACTAGAGATTAAAGATACCATAGAGCTTCATCCGTCTCATTTCAACTTATAAGTTTGTATGTCCCTTTGTTATCCTTCGTCTCTTTTTTTCTAAACTATATCGAATTTGACAACAGTCATCTTAGTACAAGAATATATGACATACAAGACGATTTTAATTTTTTGAGATTTTCCTCACCTTAGCAGTGATAAACTTGCATATGGAGTCGAAATTTTTCAACTCATACCATATTAAAGAGCTTGTTCAATGTAGCTATACTCAGAAAACGATAAAAAAAGTAATGAATCAGGATTTTGTCAAAGAACGTCTCGTCCTTTTTGTTCAAAACGGTCATCGAAAAGTTTTTTGACCTAATAGATAATTATTCAATTTCTACTTTACAAATGATACACGATAGTCTTGAGTTTTAGATTGTATCTGTTGAAGTCGTGTACCAATTTTTTTCACTTTACAGTTTTCTTTTATTTTGAAATCCTCCTATTATGTTTCTTTTGATCATACGCATTTTGAGGTGACTGGGTACTCATGCATCCCGCTTTTTTTTTATTCTAGCTGTTCCTGTTTCACAAGGGTAATGAAGCGTGGATGCAAGAGTCTTTTACAATGCTGTTTTTATTTATTTTTTTACCATTGAAATTTAATTTTACATAATATGTCTTTGATCGGGAATGTGATTACTCAAAACGGAATATACTGAAGAGTTTGTATCTGCTTCTGTGTCAATTTGTAAGACCTAAACAACTTGTTGGCGTCTTTGTCAAATTCACTAACAACTTCAACAAGTTAGATTCATTTATATGTTTGTTTTAGTCAGTTGTGTTCTACACACGAAATGCTGACATTATTAGTTACATAGTGTGCTAGTGACCTAATACGGTATATGGAATTTACTGACCCCATATATACCGTATTACGTCACTAGCACACTATGTAACGAATTTATCTTACCGACTATCTTAACGTGTGAAATTTAGACTAGTGACCTATCAAAATGAGCAAGTCTTCAATACCGTTAGCATTAAGAAACTACTTCCATTAATCCTACAAAAACAGATGCCAACAATAACAACTTGTTCGGTTTAAATGTGTTTTATGAATTTATTTCAAACTTAATCATCAATTTCTTCGTCTGTTGAAACCTTTAAGATTTTTTCTCAGTACCGTTTTGTTTTTAAAAAGGGACGTAACACCACTACTAACCGTGTATGAAATAAGCTCCGCCTCCCTACTAACCTAATATGGAATATACACGGTCTCCACGCGGACGCTTTTAACCAATCATACTCCTAGAAATGTACAGGAGGTAAGATAAGTATGTATACAGAGTTTTGGGCTGCTAGATCCCAATGATTGTAACATTATCTTTTTACGCCTGTTAAGATTGCTCACCCGGTTTTGTCAATATAACAGAACTATAAACAACTGTCATACAGGTGGGATGTATAGCGAGCTATATAACCCGGTTCAAGGCACCACTTTCTTCGGAATTTGATTGTACTTGTTAAAGAATACGACAGTTGTTTTTCAATCATTCCTTTGGTTGATAACGATTTGATTTTATTAGTTTTTGTGGACTTCCCACTTTTTGAATTAAGCTTGGAGTTTTTTGTTATACTTTTTAAATAAAACTTCTTTCTGTATTACAATGGCCATAGTACATATCTGTGAAACGATCGACAGGTATAACCAAAGCGATTTTGTCTTCTACTTCAATTGATTATAGATCATGATTATTGTTTCTGCAAGAATATAACCATAGTTAACTGGATAGCTGCAGTCGGTATAGAAGTATCACTGATTTTCATTCTTTGTACTTAAACGTGATCAAATGCTCAAACCATTATAAATATGAAGGCCTCACTGAGACTTTGAAATGGAGAACAGCAATACAGGCTCTGTTCCTTTGCTTTCTGTGTGTGTTTTTTGCTGTGCATGAACTGATTTTTTGTCATGGATGGATACCCTATATCCTTTGTTTTTCCATTATAAAGGTTTTTTTCTACCCCAGTATCTATCCTTTCCAAGAGTTGAAACGCTTTTATTCGTTTAATTAGTTTGCATTATAACCGGACTTATTTGAAAGTCCGATATAGTTACAATATAAAAGGGAATTTTGGTACCTTAGAATGTGTGTGTACAGTTAATACGTGTATGCTGTAGAAAAGGGCAACATATAGCAAAAGGATATGCCAACTCATCAGTAGACAACATACTGACAATGCCCTAGCCAAAACACAAAACATATAATAAAGAAGATGTGGTATGATTGTCAATGAGACAACTCTCCACAAGAGACCAAATGACACCGAAACTAACAACTATAGGTCACCGTACGGCCTTCAACAATGAGCAAAGCCCAAACCGCACAGTCAGCTATAAATGGCCCCGAAGTGACAATGTAAAACAATTCAAATAACTAACTAACGGCCCAATTCATGTACAAAAAAAAAGAAGGAAAAACAAATATGTAACACATAAACAAACGACAACCACTGAATTACAGGCTCCTGACTTGGGACAGGCACAAACATACAGAATGTGGCGGGGTTTAACATGTTAGCGGGATCCCAACCCTCCTCCTAACCTGGGACAGTGGTGAAACAGTACAACATAAGAACGAACTATACAAATCAGTTGAAAGAGGCTTAACTCATTAGATGGATACAAATACAAATACTACAAATACAAGTGGACGTGGACGGGTACTTGTACATCCAAACAACAAAAAGACACTAAGTACAGATCTGAGAGTACTCGCAGTTACTGACAGCTAGTTCAAAGCCATTAACAACTAATACAAAAAAGATTGTCGTTTTCTACGTTGCTTTTTGTAAGTTTTTTGTTACTTTTGGCGACTTCTTTTTTCTTTCTTTCTTTCGTCCATGATGCTTATGCGCGCCATGAACAAGACACTCTATTGAATCTATTCGATTGTGTTTTATCAAACAAATTCTGTAATCAGTATTAGTACAAAATTTTAAAACATATACAGCTATGTAAGGTATCACGTTATTGACAAACAGCTTATATTGCCTTCATTGGGAATCGAATCACGAATATTTGAAAAAAATAAGTGAACACTTAAGACTGTATCGGTCATTATGATCAAGTTTCAATTGACAACTACAGACAAATGAGTGATCAACGAAATGAGAAAGAAACAGAAACATTTCAACCGGAGAACAAATAAGGGACTCATGATGTAAGTGAAGTTTGAAAAATGTGAATATGCAAACTACATTTTATTGAAGAAAATGCGTTATACTGTTATCTTCGTTTGGTAACCTACAAAAGAATAAAAATAGCATAAATGATTCAACAGTATTCTTATTACAGGGTGTTTAAATTGTGCACTAGTAAACAAATGAGTCAAGAAGTTTGATAATGATTTTTGTATAGTTTGTGCGCAAGGCATATGTTGGTAACATAATTAGAGAACAAACATAGTCAGAACATATTTCGCCAAAATATGCTTATTTGTAATTAACAGACAAGTTGTCTCAACGTAATTAAATTTCTGTAAAATGAATAATTTTACTAAACATTTGCAAACAAAAAAAAACAATTTGTCGTCGTTTCAAACATGCATGTACTATCTGTCATTTGACGTTATACAAACAACAACGAATACAATTTCAATCCTCACTTGTTACATATTCTGAACCATTTTTGACAGCAACAAAGAATTGTGCTCTCCAAACTGTTCTCTGTTGTTTAAGATACATTACTACCTTTTCCTTTATATTTTCAAATACATTACAGAAATACGTCCATTCGTTTATTCAGGATAAAGCTACAATATCATTTGTTTTATCCAGGTGCAATGACATTTTCGATACACACATGTATTTTGCAAAAGTCAGTATGTTGACGTCCTGATAATTAAGGTTAATATGAAAGTCGATGAATACTATCTTATTGGTGTACTCCTAGTGTGTCTTTGTTTAAAGTTACAGATACACAACAAAGTATCATCAAATAATAATAATAAGTGACATTTCTTTTCTTTTATGTAGAAGAATTTTGGATCTGTGGCGCAGACACTAGAAACAACTTATACGTACAATTAGAATAGGACATACCTTTCTCGCTTAATAATATGACTTTTTTCCTCCGCCTATTCCACCACCTAATCCTCCGCCTATTCCACCACCTAATCCTCCGCTTATACCACCACCAATTAAAACACCTGCTCCACCACCTACTCCTCCGCCTATTCCACCACCTAGTCCACTACCATATCCACCTCCATATCCGTAGCTACGGCTGGTTACCCACCATGGGAACCATTGACAACAGGTATCCCATTGAAATGGGAACAATGGTGTTAGTCTGCATTTTTTGTCCAAAGTAAGCTCCCATTTACGGCAACCTTTAGGACGGCAGGTACACCACCAACGACCAGCTGTTATGTAACATATAAATGATAGTATATATTAATGTTAAGCCCTTAAACGTTTGTATTAGTAAAGCTGTCATGTAGCTGATAGATAGCAGTGTCTTCTATGAGCTTCGAACGGTACGTGTGAACGCATTTCACTGATCTTTGTTCACTTTAATATGGAAAAATAATTTTCGCTGATTGTTTATTTAAATTGAAAGTTTAAATTGTATCGCCAGGGATTTACTGCCGCTACCGTAATCTTGAAGACAACAATAATTATGTTTCCGTTGTAATAGCCACAGTTAAGTATTAGTTTTTTACGTCCTCGATTAGGTCTCACCACTGCATTTTAGTAACTTAAGTTTTATTCGTTTTTAAGTATCGTATGTTCTCTTATTTTAATGATATGTTAAATAAAACACTAGTTAGGCATCCTGTATATGTTCAGACAATAACACGTAACAATTTCAAATTAACGTTTTAAATTGCAAATGTATTTGTTCTAATGTATTTTCAGAAATTACTGCGTTACTTTCTATACTCTATCTATTTTAAAGAATGGACACAACTGCGAGATTAATTATTGCGATCTCAGTTAATGGTGCATGTAAATAATGCTTTATGATTTTAAAATGTGACTCTTTTTTTTTGCGACTCATTTCCATTGCAATATTTGTAATGATAAAAACATCGCAAACATTTGTATATTTCCAGTATTTGATTGCTTAACCAAAATGTTTTATTTCTTTTATGATTTTAGCTATGTTAAATCATTATCAGTGTGTTAATTTCAATAAAAATATGTCAATTTGACAAAATGAACGTAGCAAAGCAATTACTAGGCTTCATTGAACAGTTTCAAACATATTGTTTAGTGGTTTGGTGTACCGTTAATCTGATTCGACGAACAGGAAATCATACAAAATAAGTAAGACAGATGTACCAAATAGTTCGATTTAAAACTATATTCAAATAGGAAACACTAACTCTTGTGATCAATAACATAAAAAATATACATTTAGTTTAAACGATTAATAAAATTATCTCGTATGTTTCTTTTTCTAAAACATATATATTTTGATAAAATATTAGTAGTTGTATAATAAATTTAGATTAAGAACAAAATAACGCGTTACATATTATAGGTGTTAAATTTGAACAAAAATACATTGAATTGATAAGGATATCCAAATCGTTGTTAATGAAATCTTAATGCAATTGTTACTTCTGGTTGAGAACAAATAGGGGGATGTGATATGATTGTCAATGAGACAAAAATCCACCAAAGTTCAAATTGAAGTGGATGTAAGTTATTAAAGGCAACAGTACGGTCAATAATGAGAGAAAAAAACCGTATACTCGGCTATAAATGGCCTTAACATAAAATATGAAACAATTAAATTGAAAAAAAACGGCCTTTTCATAACAAAACATTCAAAGTTCGATCAATATAATTGTAATATATTGATGTCCGTTGCACACTGCATGGCCGAAAAAATATGAATAAAATTCTTGGTTGATGCTTTATATAAGCATAAAAACGAAACAATATATTTTAAACGTGATGCGTTCAAATCACTTTTCTGATGTTTTCCTTCATCAGGAACACATATTTAGGAATATATGAACATGATGAAAGCCAACGATGTATACGAACCGAACTTGTTGATGAGATATATCCCCCAAAAAGGATACTCGGCTATAAATGGCCTTAACATGAAAATATGAAACAATCAAATTGAGAAAAACGGCCTTTTCATAACAAAACATTCAAATATCGATCAATATATTTGTACGATATCCGTTGCACACTGCATGACATTTTTTAGCCGAAAACATATGAATAAAATGCGTTCGAATCACTTTTCTGATGTTTTTCTCCATCAGAAACACATATTTAGGAATATTTGAAAGCCAACGATGTATACGAACCGAAATAGTTGATGAGATATACCCCCAAAAAAGACTTCAAAAAATGGCCTAATACATTTTCGTTCAACTAATTTTGATAGATTTATTACCTTAGTTTCTTAATAATTGTCACTAAAGAGACAAATATCAACATGTACTTACGTCCTCTGACCAAACCGTTATATCCAACGCCACCTCCAATTAAACCACCAACGCCTCCACCTACAACAACACCTGCTCCTCCACCTCCGCCTCCTCCGCCGCTCCCTAAAGTAACTACTCCTCCTCCAATTCCGCCTATACCCCCGCCATAGCCACCACCATAACCGCCATCAAAACCGGTACGTCCGTAGACAGTTCCAACAACGGCTACCAACAGTAATGTTAAAACTCCCATGGTTGCTTACTTTGGATTCTACCTGCAATAATAAGCCTTTGATCAGCTTTATTTATACCATCACTATTTTGAAAAAAATAATCATAAACAGTAAAAAAGCATTGATAGATGATGAATAATTATGTTTTTTATTTGGGTTTTTTTGTTTTTTTTTGTGGTTTTAAATTTGATGATTACAGCAAAAATATGACAGAATAGTAATGTATTGGCGAAACCAAAAAGATGTTTCTCGATTTTTTATGATGCACTATCCGATTCATTATATGCAATTGTATTCCAATAAGCATAAATCACGAATAGCGTGCGATTTAAACAAACCAAACCAGAAGGTAGCAGAGTGTTTTTGACAGAGAAAAGTCAACTATAACAACATTTGATCCATTTCATTCTTTTTTTTTTAAAAGGAAATGTTAATTTGGATTTCAATAGAATAACATATATGTAAGGCCCAAAGGAAAGGATAAGAAATTGATACGCAAAGTGCACGCTTTCCGGGCTTTTCTAACGTCAATTGTTTAGCTATATTAGAGAAATTGTAATCATATTTTTTTTTTTTTTTTTGGGACAAATGGTAAAATACTACTGCCTTTGGTGTGAGATATATTGGGATGTTGATTAAATATTTTATTACAGTAACAAAAATATATAGTTGTGATAAAATAACAGTTAATGTCGTTTGTATTATCCGAACATGAACGTATTTAACGTTTCAATTGATACATTTAAATGCAAAATATCGAACCGTATGTGTTAGTTAAACTCTACAAATTTGATGTTTACAATGGGGAAATTGTAATCCTATTTTGTTTGGTTGTATGATTAGTTGATAGGATTAACACAGGATATAGCAATAAGATAATGCCAAAGGAGTCTTTAGGACATTAACAATGATACTAGATCAGAATTACACTTTGTCGATGGTTTAGTATACTTGAATTATCATAATCTCTTTAAATTAAATCATTTAGAAAACCGATGGTATTGTGTTCCCATCAGTATATATATGGCATAAACCAGATGAAACATATTGTAAAACTGTATACTGTCAATCCTCCTCTAAATATTTTGTATCTGGGTTTTTTCCTTTTTGTTTTAAATCGATTGCTTCCGATGCGTTTCATGTAGACTACACCTGTTTTGAGAGTTTTAAATCATAAACTGACAATCTGATAAGAGGCTACAGCAGCTTGCCAATGATCTGTTCTCGTACTTTCGGACAAGAAGCAAATCTAGTGTATGGTGTTATGACATGCTATTATGACAAATGTGAAATAAAATTCATATTTTTTAAAATAATATTTTGAAAAACTTTCTACGTCAATTGTCTTGTGTTTATTTAATTGTTTTTATGTAATAATTTTGAATATTCATATATATCTAAGAATGACAGATCAAAACAATGACTCTTCACGTTTGTTTTTAAAAATCAAAGAAAACATATGTAGGATACATAAGTCGTTTCTCACTGTTCCAAGGAAAGCATTTTGTTTCATTTATATGTCTGTACTTACAAGCAGTAACAACAGTCACCATCTAGCTTTACACTGTAAAACCCTTTTTTTTTTCTTTTTTTTTTCAAATACCTTAATTCGTTTTCAGTTTACCAATTGGATTGCTTTCGAGGGAATTAATGATGTCACCTACCAGTAAAAATAGAACTAACTTTGATAATATTTACACATCACAGCACTGTAGTACAATATGCATTAATGTATATATTAAGACCTAATGATATAGACTATAAAAAAGTACAAATGAGACATAAACATGATAAAAAAGAGGAGAAAATACAACGAGACGGTAATAAAATAAGAAGGGAAACAACAACAGGCAAAACCTTTACCTTTAAAGGAAAGTGATGAAAAGATAAACAAAAGTTTTAATATATTACACAATTTCACAATCAAACTGAACATAAACGACATAGTACCAAGACAAAGAAAAAATAAAGATATACAAACAGACAGCAGTATATTAATCAGGTATATCTAATACTACAGTATACCCTAGGTTATATGTTTACTTTAGATGAATTTAGCTGTTATGTTTAAATCTTTTCAAGTCATATAGCTCTTCTGTATAAGAACTGGTTTGGTTCTTATACACGCTTGGCTTTCAAATATTCGGTTTTGAACGATCCTGATGAAATCAAATATGAAAAGTGCTTCGGACGCATGGAAGTACATATATTGAACGTACCTTTGTGACGTTAATAACGTACGTATGACTAGCTTGTCTACCTTTTATATTGGAGAAGGGGTTGCAGAATGGTATACATTTTGGCAAATAACTAGCTGTAAACTATTCGTTTAGTCTATATTGAAAAATATGTCTCCTTACAAAGGAGATAAGTCATATATTTGATAAATCTGAGAATGTCAATTGTTTATATTCGATTGTTTCTACGTATTAAAAGCACTTTGTCTTTTTTAAACAAACACAGCATGATACATTTCATAAGGCTGTTTCTTAGAAATACTACGTCTACGTTTTCAAATCATTTAAGGAAGAGTGATTAAAATTGAGAATGGAAATGGGGAATGTGTCAAAGAGACAACAACCCGACCAAAGGGCAGGAAACAGTCAAAGGCCACCAATAGATCTTCAACACAGCGAGAAAATCCCACACCCGGAGGCGGTCTTCAGCTGTCCCCTTAACAAAAATCTGTACTAGTTCAGGGAAAATGGACGTCACACTAAACTCCGAAACATATATAATCTTCTCAGGTAATTGTCAAAAAGAAAGATCAGATTGATAACAAGAAGTAGATTTCTTGTAAATGGTATAAGTCATTATATTCTTCATATTCGGTTAATCAATTACCATTTGGAACATTGTGTTGGTTTTAATGTTCTACTAACTAAAATGAAACGGAACAATTAGAAATATTTTCACTACACATTTTTACTAGACAACATTTCTTTATCGTATTATTCATATATCAGTCGATTTTAACTGTTTTAAACAGTTTTACATATCTTTGTCTATACAAGAAAGGCCATTAAAATAAAGAATGGAAATGGGAAATGTGTTAAAGAGACATCAACCCGACCAAAGGGCAGGTAACAGCCAAAGGCCTCCAATAGGTGTTCAACACAGCGAGAAAATCCCACACCCGGAGGCGGGCTTCAGCTGGCCCCTTAACAAAAATATGTACTAGTTCAGGGAAATGGACGTCACACTAAACTCCGAAACATGTAAATGAAATGAAATTTAAAACAAAGATACAGGACTAACAAAGACCAGAAGGTTCTGACTTGGGACTGTTTACAAATTTGATCTATATTCATTTAATAAACAATGCACATCCAATTGTACATCGATTAAACATTCTGAAAATTTTTTTTTTCTCTGAAGACAATTTATTTCAGTTGCGGATTACACCTGAAATCAATTATTGGTATTTAGCACTATTTCAGATTATGTTAAAACCCTCATTGACTATGATAAGAATATGTTATTTGATATGATTAAGTAAAACACCTCAATAAATTTCCCGTTGTAATGATCTGTATTGGGTCATTTTGTTAACTAGTTTTCAAATATAATTAAGGAACGTCACCTTTAGAATGTAGTTGTTCTTGTTAACATTTTTGTAATATTTCGTATGTGTACCTTTTCTCGGCTATAAAACTGTTGTCTAGAAGCAATGATCACTCAACTCAATAGTACAAGTTTAATTACTACCAGAGTGTCAGGAGACGTTAATGAACAGTTATCAGGCTATAGGTTAATTCTGATATCAGTATTGACATGTGGTTTGCCTCAAAATTGCATAGTCGTCTCTTCTCAGGTAATTGTCAAAAAGTAAGATCAGATTGATAACAATTAGTAAATTTCTTGAAAATTGTATAAGTCATTATATTCTTGATACTCAGTTAGTCAATTATCATATGAAACATTGTGTTGGCTTTAATTTTCTACTGAATAAAACGAAACGGAACCATTAGAAATATTTTCACTACACATGTTTACTAGACAACATTTCTTTATTCTTTTATTCATATATCAGTCGATTTTAACTGTTTTAAACCGTTTTGCATATCTTTGTTCATACACGAAAGGCGATTAAAATCGAGAATGGAAATAGGGAATGTGTCAAGAGACAACAACCCGACCAAAGGGCAGGAAACAGTCAAAGGCCACCAAAAGGTCTTCAACATAGCGAGAAAATCCCACACCCGGAGGCGGGCTTCAGCTGGCCCCTTAACAAAATTGTGTACTAGTTCAGGGAAAATGGACGTCACACTAAACTCCGAAACATATAAATGAAATACAACTAAAACAAAGATACAGGACTAACAAAGACCAGAAGCTCCTGACTTGGGACTGTTTACAAATTCGATCAATATTCATTTAATAAACAATACACATTCAATTGTTCATCGATTAAACATTCTGATAAAAACATGTACTTTTTGTCTCTGAAGAAAATTTATTTCAGTTGTGGATTAAAACAAAGATACAGGACTAACAAAGACCAGAAGCTTCGGACTTGGGACTGTCTACAAATTCGATCAATATTCATTTAATAAACAATACACATCCAATTGTACATCGATTAAACATTCTGAAAAAAAAAAAAAAAAATTTCTCTGAAGAAAATTTATTTCAGTTGTGGATTACACCTGAAATCAATTATTGGTATTTAGCACTAATTCAGATTATGTTAAGACCCTCATTGTCTTTTATAAGAATATGTTATTTGATATGATTAAGTGAAACACCTCAATAAATTTCCCGTTGTAATGGTCTGTATTGGGTCATTTTGTTAACTAGTTTTCAAATATAATTAGGGAACATCAACTTTAGAATGTAGTTGTTCTTGTTAACATTTTTGTAATATTTCATATGTGTACCTTTTCTCGACTATAAAACTGTTGTCTAGAAGCAATGATCACTCAAATCAATAGCACATGTATAATTACTACCAGAGCCAGAGTGTCAGGAGACGTAAAAGAACAGCTATCAGGCTATATTGGCTTTCCTCAAAATTACATAGTCGTCTCTTCTCAGGTAATTGTAAAAGTAAGATCAGATTGATAACAATAAGTAAATTTCTCGTAAATGGTATAAGTCATTATATTCTTGGTACTCGGTTAATCGATTATCATTTGAAACATTGTGTTGGCTTTAATGTTTTACTAAGTAAAATGAAACGTAACAATTAGAAATATTTTCACTACACATTTTTACCAGACAACATTTATTTATCGTATTATGCATATATCAGTCAATTTTAACTGTTTTAAACCGTTTTACATATCTTTGTAAATACAAGAAAGGCGAAAGGTACCAAAGATATTTTCAGACTCATAAGTCGAACATCAACTGACAACGCAACTGCAAAAAATAAAGACAAATAATTAAAAGACAAACAACAGTATGCAAAACACAACATAGACAACTAAAGTCTGAGCATCACAATACTCACTAAAACCCGGGATTATCTCAAATGATCCGGAGGTAATATGTTACGCATGTTAGCTTTATATGGACTTCATTAACAGGGGTGTTCTCCATTCCTTCAAACTGCTACAACATTGTACAACAGCGGTATGCGGAATAACGACATAAATCGGCCAATTACAAATATTATGGTTACCATCCCGTATTGTTCGATCGTTACGATGTGTCGGTGTCTCAATTCACTTGCCTCATATTGCCTCGGTCTTCGATCTTTAGATAACAGTAAAGTCATCTGATTTGTATTTCACTTGTTTCTCTTATTCCCGACGGTGGCATTTTCACTGCGTTTGAATTGGCAAGGAGGTGTCGCATGCATACATGTAGCAGGAGATGCCAAACATATCAACGCACTCTCTTTTTCTCGCGGTTAATTTTGTAACCTTTTTTTTTTTATTTTTTCAAAATATTTTAACGGATACTTGCAGGGTACAGTTGCCCTAATAAAAAGACATCCAAGTAATCAACTGTGAAGACATATTGATCATGTACTTTGATCCTACAGTCTTTTCATATTGACCCTGTTGTTCTAACAAATTGAGTATGAACGGTCTGTTTTATTATTTTTTCCATGCAATTATCATCCAAACAATAAACGTTTATTTTGCAACAATCATTGTCAGATGCATCTCGATTGTTTTGTCTTTTGATTGGAACAATTATTGGTGCATATGACGCATATCACTTTGTTAACTCCTCATAATCAGTCATATAACTGAGATAAGTGCATTAGCTTGGACCAATCTTTTGTTAATATAGTAGAGTGTAATGTCTAAACATTCTACAAAAGATTGACTAATTAATGGCTGTTCTTTGCTTAACATTTATCTGTAATTTGATACTATATAGCACCGTTTGTTGTCGGGTTTTATGACAGCTAACTGTTGCCAACAATTTAGTGTTGATCGCAGATCGTATTTTATATTCAATGCATAATCTAAAACTATTATCCCAATAGGATTGCGTATTTTTTTTCAATCATGGTTGCAAAGACGTATAATGATGGTTACTCATTCAACACGTAGTATTTGTAATACATTTAGCAAACCCTTAATGCTACTGTTGTATCATGTCACATGTATACACATATGGAAAGAAAAAGAAGCAATAGGCAAATGTTGGTAAAAGGAGTTTCTTCGATAAAGTCCGAGCATAGTCCATATGTAATGCTTAATTTACAAATTAGGACTAAACATCTATTTTTAAAAAGTCAACCTAAAATCAACGTCTGAATATCAATTGACCTTCGCTACAAATTATACATAAAAAGATTGAGCTATAAACTTTATATTTTAATGTTCCATCAAATTGAATGGAAACAATCCTGTTTACATTTTCCTGGTAGCGGAAAATAGAAACATTACAACGACATGGCCCACAACATTATCATGGTTATCATGATTATACTAGAATATCAGGTGCTGTCTTCCAATAATGTGAGCATTGATATAATAGACATGTCAGTTCCCAATAATCATTTCTTTGAAATATTCAGGATTTTCCACACCGAAACAGATTACTGTAGCTGAGTCCTCAATGCTTTCAAATGTGAAATGTTTGGTGTTTTTTTTTTTTATTCGAGCATCGCTGATGAAGACGAAACGCGAATATGAGGTTGGTATCTTGGATGAGCTTATTGGATGTGGAAAACAAATGTTAGCTTCAACAAAATGTTTTTCAATTCGAAATTTAGTATCTCATCAGAGAGAACTTGTGTGTATTCTTTGTTTGCGTGTCTTTGAAATTTATTATTGATTTACATCGACTCTTATAGAAAAAAAAACAAAAAAACAAATGTCAAGAGTAAAGTACAACATGAAAACAACATGCTATAATTGTCATGCGTCCGAAACGCCTTTTCTGGGTTTACCTTCATCAGCAACGCTCAAAATAACTATATTTAAAAGCCAAGGATGTATAAGAATCGAAATAGTCGAGGAGCCTTTTGACCAAAAAGATCATAGAAAAAAATTGTCAAATCCATCAAAGGTCAACTTTGCATGAGTGGGTAGATTTATTTAACTGCAACCAACTCATTTTTTTTTATATTCATCGGAGAACTTTAAAAGCATGTTCACTTTTGAATAGTCATCCAAACGATAAGAAAGAATTAATCTTACAGCCTTGCAATACTTTGTATTCTAACAATATACATTGAAGTTATAGTACATACACAATGTAAAAGAGTTGTGCCTTATTTTTTTTTCCTTCTGAATTATCAAAGGGCCGTGGTGGCGCAATGGTGCAAGAAGTTCATCTACTATACAACATGCATTTTAACATAGAGATTATGAGTTCTCCAAGGCTTTTTCCACCAATAAAACAAGCGGCCACCAAAAAGCTAATAGTGCTGAAACTTGCATTCAGCACTACAAAATCAATCAATCAATCAATAGTCTAAACATGATCTAAAAGACTGTATACATGCAGCGCCATTCCTATTGATTGTTTTTTTTACGTGTTTTGTATGCATGTTGAAATAACAGAACCATTACCGAGCTATTTATACAAAATAATTTACTTCAATAGCTGTCGTTACCACTTCCAAAAATCTGTCCAAAAGCCACTTACAACTATTTTGCTGATGAAACCCGTGTTTAGTGACTAAACCAGAAAACTGGATGTATTTATGAAGTTATCCGTCAAACTAATTAGTCACCAATACTTGTTTGATGTGTTGTTTTTTTTTTTTTTTTTTTTTATAGATGTAGACATTAACATAGATATATAATTTATAGCCTAATTACTCAAGTGGAAAATGTGTAGTTGTGTTACTTTTCACATGCTGTATCACGTGACATAGTCGATGATGAAATAACACAGCGTAACAATACAATGCGATATGTGTCAAGATTAACGTTTTGTGCACTTCAGACTTTAACTGCATTTGATATATTATCTTTTTTAAGAGTTATGACGTCATGTCCGCAAAAAAGACAATGAAGGTATTACAGGCGATGATATAATATGTACCATGATTCAAATTGTGTACGCCATAGGCGCGTTTCGTCTAGAAAAGACTCATTAGTAGCGCTCAAATCAGACAGTTAAAAAGACCAAACAAAGTACAAAGTTGTAGAGCATTGGTGACCTATAATTCTGACGGTGTGCTAAGGTATTCTCTTTCTTTGGTAAACACTCCTTAGTATGTTGAAACACTTCAAAGTTTTATTACAATACATATGTTGTTGCTCAAGCAGACAACGCCTCTTAAATATTAGTAGTATATGCAAAACATATTTATTGGGAATTTCTAAAGATTCTAACTATACATGATATACTCCTAAATCATTTACAAAAAAGGGAGATTTTAGAAAATTACAAAGTTGTCCTCCTTTTTTGGTTATTGTAAGAAAGAAAGGACAATGCAAATGTCCATTTTTAATAAATGATACATACACTTCAAAACACACACAAAAAAAAAACGGTGTATAGCCTTGTCGTCGAGTTGTTAAACTAAAAATCTTTCTGAAAGGATTATCACACTTCTTTCAACAGTATAAAATGACTACATAATGTTTTTTTTTATAGGGTATATCCAACCAGCGATATCAATTAGATATGGACTATTAAAAGTACGGTAGATTTACCGCTTCAATCAGTCTTTAAAACTTTGCAGTCATTCACAACTTTTGGTATTTTATATTTAAAAAAAGAATAGCGAGGATGATTTCTTGAAAATTTCAATTTTCTTTTGATCGACAACATATCTATAAGTTTGGAGGATTGATATCAAAGAAGAAAGTCGGTATCCTACTCACAACTAGTTGTTCATCCTTACTTATCGAATTGGGTGTGTACACATATGAATCAACATTTCTTTGTAAGTCTGTTTAGCATATATGGTTGTCGACATTGTCATATTTGAGTAAACTGGATTACTAGTCATATTTTATATACGGTACACAGGCAAACTTTGTTCACGTAAATTTCACGTGAAGATCACGTGAATTTCACATGAAATTTTTAACGTGAGATTCACCTCAAACGAGCTTATACATGAAAGTCACGTGAAGTTTTTCACGTGAAACTCACGTTAAAATTACGTGAATTTCACGTGAATCGAGCTTTCACGTGATATTCACGTGAAATTTTTCAAATGAAATTAACGTGAATCGAGCTTTCACGTGAAATTCACGTTAAATTTTTCACATGAAATTAATGTGAATCGAGCTTTCACATTATTTTTTTTAAATGAAATTAAGGTGAATTGAGTCTCAATCACACACATTTCACAGTATTTGTGCATATTTTAGATACGTAAATGCTTATCTAGTACACATTCTATTTTGATATATATAAATATTCTTCTTGGTCTTGTACTTCCATTCTATTTTACTTTCTCTTTGTATCTTAATTTTTCTTGGTCCTAAACAAGGATTTGTATAGTGACTATACAAATCCTTGTCCTAAACAATACAAATAATATTTATTCATCAACTCCAACTCACAATATCTTCCATGCAGCAGATAAGCTGCAATAAAACCAAGAATGCAAGCAAATATCCAGGGCACCATAGTTCACCCCTAGAACATTTTTGGTTGTGTTCAAGTCTCAATATTTTTGTTAATTTGATGTATGGAAGGTGATTTATTTATAGAAGATGTATGCACTGATGTATATTTCATTTTTAATATGTATGTATACTGTAGATTCATTATTTTTCGTTGGATACCAATTTTCGTGGATTTCGTGGGTACAGGTGAACCACAAATTTAAATGTTCAACGAATTCCAAATTTTCCATTGGACTGTATGCAAACTATGGTAAAACCACGAAATTAAATATCCACGAAAGTGTGAGTTTTTCTCAATCCACCAAAATTGGTACTAACGAAAATAAATGAATCCACAGTAAGTCTTTTTTGTGTTCATCAGTTTTGAGACATTCCAATCACATTATGGACAAGTATTACCTGCAAAAGATGCCAATTCTTCTTATGAGAGTTTTGAAGAAAAAAGGTAGTTCACCCTGCCACATACTCATGTACTCTGGTAAATTAAAACAGATCATAACATATTGTTTAGACACCTGTCTATCGTTGAGGACTGTATGTTAGTACCTTAATGCCTTTCGGGTGTTTTTGTTGTTGTGTTACTGTCTGATTGATATATACCTCATAGTATTAATAAACTGAAATAGAAAGTTCTGTGAAATATATTTGATATACCATATTGAAAGTATTGCTGTTATTTACAACCATTTCCTTCTTATTTCATATATGGTTTTCAGTTTTTCATTTTACCACTGATCTTATTCTTAAGGTTAAGTCAAAAAGAAAATAAATGTTGACAAACAACAGGCATATACCATTAAAAGATTCAAAGTTTGGCTTCAGAATAAGCTAAAAATTTGTGTTATTTATATATTTATATAAAATTCATTTCAAAACTAGCATTTTCCAAATTTAGACAGTAGCTGTCATGTTGACACAATAATTTGAATTAGAATTATATGATATGCTGAAAGTACTTGTAGTTGAAAAATAAATATACACAATATTTAATTCCTGATGTTTAGATTTCTAGAATGCACCACTCCAATGTCATGACTACATGTTAGTAATGTTTAAGTGTTCTCTCCTGCATGTAATTGCTACATGTATTTGTACACAAGGCTTCCTTCATATATTTGCACTTATCCTTCTGAGATGTTGCTTCCATGATAAAATCCTGTAGTTGCATAATCAGCCATAAACTCTTGGAAAACATTTGCTGTAATAAAACACCCAGCATATATTATTTTGTAAAATATACATCAAATTAAATATTGCCTTACCATTCAAGCAAAAATGATAACATCAATTTAATATTTAAACTTACCGGGTACATATATATATATACTTTTATAAATTGTGACTTGGATGGAGAGTTGTCTCATTGGCACTCATACCACATCTTCTTATATCTATGTATATAATCATGCATGTTTATTGTGTGTCGGATTAACTGCAGTGGAATATTAATAGTTGTTGTTTGTTGCTTCACTCCTTTTTGATTACATCTGCTATGGAGCTTGTGGAGGTTTATAATGGTTGAAATTTGCCATGAAACCTGGAATTTGTAAACATTACAGATGAAAATCAAAATGCTCTGATAATTCTGATGATATAAATATATTTAATATTAATTTCATAAAATTCTGGCAAGAATTGTACACAAGAGCCATAACAATGCAATTTTCTAAATAATTAATGTTTCCAAGGGCATAACCCTTTTAAAAATGAATGATTGGCACTGATTTTAAAACTCTTCAGACATTGTTGATATAACCTATCAAAATAAGTTTCCTCAAAATTTGACAAGAATTGTACAAGACATGCAAGTGAGAGCGCTTATAAGGCCAAATGGATAGACGGACTCCAGGTATTTTTAAGTCCCCACTGTTTTATGGTGCTTGTCCTAAAGATATAAGAATAATTATAAGTTTACGATAAGTATCAAATAATCTTAACATTACCAATGATTCATGAAAATATACTGTCAAGCAATTTATATTAAGGTCAAGTTTAGATAAACCAAGCCAGATAAACATGTGCACCTTACAACATGTACAATCATTGCACACACCAAACTAGAGGCTCCAAGGAGCTTGTGTCGCTCACCTGATATTTTTATTTACCATTGATGCAGGAAATAATGTAACCGTTATTCTTTTGCTTAAGTTTCAGACATATAAGTCAAAAACTGCATTTTCCCTCTATGTTCTATTTTTAGCCATGTCTGCCATGTTTAAAATAAAATGCTCCGCTGGGCGCAGCTTGATACGACCGCAGAGGTCGAACCCTGAACAGTTGGGGCAAGTATGGACACAACATTCAAGCTTGATACAGCACTAAATTTGGATTGTGATTAAATATTTGACACAGCATAGGTTTCTGACACAGAATGAAAGTGGTCTAAGAACTTAAAAAATTTTAATTTACCAATTCAAACCATATCATTATTTTTTGCTTTTTTATATAATTTAGAAATAACCAATTTAAAATGGAAAATTTTAAAGAAAAGAAGGAACCCCCTTATGATTCATCACCCCAAACTCAATCCCAGCCTTCCCTTTGTGATATGGTACCTTGAAGTACAATTTCAGAGAGATCCATACGCTTGAACACAAGTCATTGTCTGGAAACTAGAAAAATGCTTATTTTTTGGCCCCTTTTTGGCCCAAATTCCTAAACGTTTAAAACAATTACCCCCAAACTCAAACCCAGCTTTCCCTTTGTGATATGGAACCTTGTAGTAGAATTTCATAAAGATCCATACACTTACACAAAACTTATTGTCCTGAAACTAGAAAAATGCTTATTTTTTTCCCCTTTTTTGTCCCTTATTCCTAAAATTTAGAGACAATTACCCCCAAAATCAAACCCAGCCTTCTCTTTGTGGTATGGTACCTTGGCAGTACAATTTCAGAGAGATCCATACACTTGAACACAAGTTATTGTCTGGAAACTAGAAAAACGCTTATTGTTGACCCCTTTTTCCTAAACGTTTTGGGCAATTACCCCCAAACTCAATTCCAGCTTTCCCTTTATGATATGGAACCTTGTAGTACAATTTCAGAAAGATCCATACACTTACACTTAAGTTATTGTCATGAAACTAGAAAAATGCTTGTTTTTTGCCCCTTTTTTGGCCCCTCATTCCTAAAATTTTGAGGCAATTACCCCCAAAATCAATCCCAGCATTCCCTTTGTGATATGGAACCTTGTGGTACAATGTCAGAGAGATCCATACACTAACACACAAGTTATGTCTGGAAGTTTCAAAAATGCTTATTTTTGGCCCCAAATTCCTTAACTGTTGGTACAATAATCCCCAAAATCAATCCCAACCTTCCTTTTGTGGTATTGAACCTTATGGTAAAATTTCATAGAGATCCATTCACTTTAACTAAAGTTAGAGTGCGAAAACTAATGTGTCTTCGGACGACGATGACGAGGACGACGACGACGCCAACGTCATACCAATATACGACCACAAATATTTTTTTTTGCGGTCGTATAAAAACTAGATACCCTAATGATGATTGTGGCCAAGTTTAGTTGATGTGTCTCTGTTGTTTCAGGAGACGACTGTTGTGGATTAAAAAAAATTACGAAAAATTGTTAAATTTGACTTTAATGGGCAATTACTCTTTTCAGGTCAATTGACCATTTTGGTCATGATAACTTATTTGTAGATCTTGCTTTGCTGAACATTATTGCTATTTACAGTTTATCTCTATCTATAATAATATTCAAGATAATAACCAAAAACTACAAAGTTTACTTAAAATTACTAATTCAAAGGCAGCAACCCAACAACAGACAGATATATCATAATCTGATGAACATATTTTACCCCATGTCAAATTGTCTCTAAATGCTTTACTTTCAGAGATATAAGCCAAAAACTGCATTTTATCCCTATGTTCCATTTTAAGCCATGTCAGCCATGTTCGTTGGTAGGCGGGGTCATCAGACACATTTTTTACACTAGATACCCTAATGATGATTGTGGCAAAGTTTGGTTAAATTTGGCCACGTAGTTCCAGAGGAGAAGGTTTTTGTAAAAGTTAACGGACGACGACGCCAAGTGATGAGAAAAGCTGACTGGGGCCAATAAACAGCTGCGCCATGAGCGCATGATAAACCCTTCGTCTTGTGTGTGAATTTTTATGCAATAATCATAAACAGTTTTTGACATACGGCGCAACATGCGAAACCCCCCCCCCCCCTTTTTTTACAAAAAACTCAATATCTCTAAAATAAAATTTTGAATCAAAACCAAAAAGTATACAGATCTTTAGATAAACATAAATAAGAAGTGTGTAAAATTTAAAGCAATAATCATATATCGTTTTTGAGATACGGCGCGACATGTGAAAAACCCTCCCCCTTTTTTTACAAAATACTCTAACTCAAAAATAAAATTTTGAATCATCACTGAAAAGTATACAGATCTTAAGATTAATCTAACTAAGAAGTGTGTAAAATTTAAAGCAATAATCATAAATTTGTTTTTGAGATACGGCGCGACATGTGAAAACCCCTTCCCTTTTTTTTTACAAAATACTCAATAACTCAAAAATAAAATTTTAAATCATCACTGAAAAGTATACAGATCTTAAGATTAATTTAACTAAGAAGTGTGTAAAGTTTTAAGCAATAATCATAAATTGTTTTTGAGATACGGCGCGAGATGCGAAAACTATAGGCTCTCAAGAGCCTGTCGCTCACCTGTATTTACTGATGCTTTGGAAATCATGTAAAATAAGATTAAAATCATAATTAATAGTATTAGATATAAGATATTATAATGCTATCTTAGATAATAATAAAAAACTGCAAAATTTCTGTAAAATTACAAACTCAGGGGCAGCAACCCAACAACGGATTGTCGGATTCGTCTGAAAATTTCAGGACAGATAAATCTAAATCTGATGAACAACTATCAGATTTGCTCTAAATGCTTTAGTTTCAGAGATATAAACCAAAAACTGCATTTTACCCCTATGTTCTATTTTTTACCAAGTCGGCCATGATGGTTGGAACGCGGGGTCATCGGACAAATTTTTAAACTAGATACCCTAATAATGATTATGACCAAGTATGGTTAAATTTGTCTCAGTAGTTTCAAAAAAGAAGATTTTTGTAAAAGATTACAACATGTACAAAAATTTACGAAAAAATTGTTAAAAATTGACTATAAAGGGCAATAACTCCTAAAGGGGTTGACTGACAATTTTGGTCATGATAACTTATTTGTAGATCTTACTTTGCTGAACATTATTGCTGTTTACAGTTTATCTCTATCTATAATAATATTCAAGATAATAACCAAAAACTGCAAAATTTCCTTAAAATTGCCAATTTAGGGGCAGCAAACCAACAACAGGTAGTCAGATTTGTCTGACAATTTACGGCAGATAGATCTTGACCTGATAATCAGTTTTACATTATGTCAGATTTACTCTAAATGCTTTGGTTTCAGAATTATATAAGCCAAAATCTACATTTTACCCCTATGTTCTATTTTTAGCCATGGCGACCATCTTGGTAGGTTGGCGGGGTCTTCAGACACATTTTTGAAACTAGATACCCTAATAATGATTGTGGCCAAGTTTGGTTAAATTTGGCCCAGTGGTTTCAGAGCAGAAGATTTTTGTAAAAAGCTACCGACGACGGACGACGACGACGGACGCCAAGTGATGAGAAAAGCTCACTTTGCCCTTCGGGTCAGGTGAGCTAAAAAAAAAACACACACCTGTTTTAGCTACTAAGTCCCGTAACTCAAAAAGATTTAATCTTATTTTCACCAAAAAGTATACAGATCATTTGACCATAAGAAACAACTATCTTAAGTTTCATGAAATTTGGATAAGTCGTTCTCAAGTTACGGTGCGGCATGTTTACGCCGGACAGACAATATTTGTATACCATAATACATCCCGTCAAAATTTTGACAGGCGTATAAAAAGCTGATCTTTTAATTGATTATACATGTAGCATGTATAGTATACACCAAACAGACTAAATTATTAAATCTTAATATTGACCAATGAACCATCGAAATCAGTGCATGCATGGTCAGATGAACTCTGTCCAGACAGACATCATGGACATGTACAACTTACAATCATTCCATACATCATATATACTTGACATATTGCCTACAAGAAATAAAAGTTAACAGTTTAATGAACCATGGAAATGAGGTCATTGTTCATTCTAAACACCAAAAACAGTTGATCTACTCAAGTTCTGCTTACTATATCTGAGAAAAGGACCGACGTGTTAATCATGTAACTTTTACCTTGACAGCTCCATGAAGTAAGGTCAGGTGATCCTGTCTCACAGACATGTACATGTACATATAAACATTGCAAGGAACCAATATTCCAAATTCAGATATCCTAATTTACTCATAATGTAAAAAAAAGAAATTCACAGCGCAAAAAAGCCTAAACTTGTTTTTAAGCAGTCACTGAACCATTAAAATATGATCTAACATGGCCAACCAACATATGATGGACAGAAACATTGTAACAAAAGGCATTTGTATACATTTTATGAAACATCCAAGTCTACCCTATGAAATATACATTGTCAAACTTAATAATACAAATAGTAAAACCCAGCAGCCACTACCATATGCATGGACTTCCCTTTTTTGAAATTGCCTTGGAATTCAGTATTTTTGTTATTGTTATACCATTTGGACTATTAATACTGTAACAAATATACATACCAGTTACATATACATGTACTGTAGATATAGGATCTCCTCTAAGTCTTATCCCATCATTAATCATGTTAATTTCTTTGAAACATATGTATGATGTGTATTACTTCCATTCCACTGACATCTGAGGAGCTAATTCTGAAAATTTAAATTCATGTGATTATTATGTAAAACACCTGAACCTGATGCACTGCTTTCCGATAAAAAACAAATTGGCAATACAGTTCTCTCTTGGTCATGTTGATGAATATTTCAAAAAAAATATTTAACAAGAGAGAAAATAAGTGTCAGATTTTTTAAAAATTTATATTACCAATACTGGTAATTAGAACGTCACTAGTTTTCTGATATGAATTGACATTTATTGTTGTTCATTTTTTCAGGATCTTTTACTTCTGACACTACAATATGGTTTTGTTCATTGTTAAAGGTCATACAGTGACCTAAAATATCTTACATGCCCTTCATTTTGACTGGCAGAAAGACTTCTCATTGGTAATCCTACCCATCTCCTTATTTTTAAAAAACTAAATATTTTTAATCTGTGACAATAAAATTTTACTGATTTAATATAAAGGTATTCTGATCAACACTATGAGGTAATGTTCAAAACACTCTGTCATTGTCAGCGATCAAATTTATTTTAACTCCAGTGGCAATGCATTTGTGCAAGACTCAAAACTAAGTAATGTGCATGTACATGATGTACCACAATCTGAATTCATACATACATGAAATATACCCACATATTTGTACATATACAATGTACATAATCTTGTACATGATATTTGAACTTTATAATAGTGAAGGATAGATAGTCTGACCAGTAATAAAGCCACACAACACTCTGTGACAACAGTGAAATATAAGTCCCCCATAGATGCACATACTATTATTGTAGGTCTTATATATATACAATGTATACGTTTAAGGTTACTTAGAATTGGCTGTCGACATACATGTACACATGCCAGTACTGTCAGGCATGTTCAGAGTCATTGGACCCTGGGTTACTTCAGTCCATTATCAGTCACTATCAATATTCAACTCCTCTGACCATTTGTTGTAATACAATGTACTGCTGAAAGGGAGAAAACAGTACTTTATTAACAGCATGTGGATGCAAGACTATAAAAAAGTATTCAAAGATTTTTGCAAACAATTAGCTTATATATTTATTGTTTACTAATATTAAACACATATTATCAAACATCAAAAAGCATTGGATTGAAGTTGCTATTACCATAATTAAGAACAATAAAGAAAAATTAAAGTTAAATTTTTTACCCTTTGGACCTTTAATTTATGCAGGGGTTCAAAATAGTGCAAGTCTGAGGTCCAGGACCTGTCTTTTCTAGGACATGTAGGACTTATTTTTAAATTACAAGTCATGGACCTACCATTCTTCAAACAGATCAGATGCTTTCAACAGGACCCCTGCCTTTATGAAGACAAATTTTAAAACCAGGCCCAAAATTAATAAACTGTTAACACAGAGATATGTCTCGCCTATTTGTTATTTTGATAATGCAACTGTTGAAATTAAAATTACAATACTTTAACATGCAAATGGTCAAAGTCAATGAACCATGACTGAATGTACAGGGCTAAAAAGTCTGAATGGAAATGAGATGTGCCAATGCTAACACAACTGCAAACCAAATACCATTGACTTTTCGTTCCCTTTAAACAAACCTAAACACAAACATTAACTTGTAAACTATGTAAAAGTTTCAAAATCAATGAACCATAATTAGGGGGTGGGGTTATATAATCTCCATGGAAATGAAACTTGCAAATGCCAATACATTTGCATACCGAATATCATTGACTTAACATTAGTGGTTCATCTTAAACTGAACGTATCACAAACTAATACATGTAAACTAAGCAAAAGTTTCAAAGTCAATAGACCATGACTGAGAAGTAAGGACCAAATATTCTCCATGGAAATAAGATGTGCTAATGCTTTTACAACTGCATACCAATTATCATTGACCTACCACTAACGGTTTGCCTTAAACTGACCTAATCACAAACTAATACATGTAAACTAAGCAAAGTTTTAAAGTCAATGGACCTTGACTGAGGGGGTGGGGCCAAATAATCTCTATGGTAATAAGATGTGTCAATGCTAATACAACTGCATACCAAATATCATTGACCTACTACTAGTGGTTCCCCATAAACTGACCTAATCACAAACTAATACATTGTTGACGCCGCCGCCGCCGTCGCCAGAAACAGCATACCTATGTCTCGCTTTTTGACTCCGTCAAGGTGAGACAAAAATCCAAAAACACTTTAGATTTAGCATATAAAAAGATGGAATCCAACATAGTTTAAGTTTTGACGATTTAGATCACAATGTGGACCAATTAACAGTCAGGGCCTGGTTGTTCTGAAATAAATGATTTATGAATCACTCATTAAAGTACAATGAAAAGCTCCGCTGGGCGCAGCTTGATACGACTGCATCATTGACCTACCACTAACGGTTCCCCTTAAACTGACCTAATCACAAACTAATACATGTAAACTAAGCAAAAGTTTTAAAGTCAATAGACTATGACTGAGGGGCGGGGCCAAATTATCTCCATGGAAATGAGATATGCCAATGCTTATACAACTGCATACCAAATATCATTGACCTACCACTAGTGGTTCCCCATAAACTGACCTAATCACAAAATCAAAAATCCAAACACACTTTAGATTCTGCATATAGAAAGATGGAATCCAACATAGTTTAAGTTTTTACGATTTAGATCACAATGTGGACCAATTAACAGTCAGGGCCTGGTTGTTCTGAAATAATTGATTTATGAATCACTCATTAAAGTACAATAAAAAGCTCCGCTGGGCGCAGCTTGATACGACTGCAGAGGTCGAACCTTGAACAGTTCGGGCAAGTAATGACACAACATTCCAGCTTGCTACAGCTCTGAATTTAGATTCTGATTAAATATTTGACATAACATAGGTTTCTGACACAGAATGAATGTGGTCTAAGAACTTACAAAATTTTAATATACCTATTATGGTCCAATATCAAAAATCTAAATACATGGTTAGATTCAGCATATCAAAGAATCCATTTTTTAATGAAATCAATCAAAGTTTAATTTTGGACACTTTTGACCTCAATGTGGACCAATTTGATAACGGTGCCCAAAATTCAAAAATCTAAATACATGGTTAGATTCAGCATTACCCTAGAAAAGAACTGGTAGCGTGATTGAGGGAATCCTGGTGTAGTCTGACATGTCTGAACGAAACATGAACACAAAGTTGATTAAAAGTTCAATAGTTTTACTCATTACTCAATTTACTGAATTATTCAAAATCCAAAGTAACAGTAATATACAGTAAGTTTACAACATCTAAACTGCAGGATAAACGATACAGTGGCATAATATTAAATCTCCGAAGTACATTTCTCTCTTACACAAAATCGTTACTCCTTCTCTACAGCATGTACAGCTATTTCTCTCTTTTATACCTCTATTTGCCCTAGTAACCTGATTACAATATGGTTAAATGACTCTGAACCAAGAAATAATCATTCGGAGCTAGGGCTACAGGAGCCCAGAGCTGGGGTCAACCAGAGCACCTGTATAAACATATAGCAACGGGGCAGCAACTGATTAACATGATTAATTTGAAATTTAACAAGTACAATCTAATTGAAGGCGACAAAAATAGATTGTAATGTATTACTTCCTAACAGTTAATGAGAATAAGTAATCTTATACAACGATAATAAAAACCACTGATGTTATACATGAAAAACGTTACAAACCATGTATTGCCAAATTAACAAATAAATTGTACCCTTAATTTTGAAAAGCATACTGATACATGTATATTTCATAACATGTATGATGAATAAGACTGATTAATATTGATTTTAAAACATTCAAATGAGACATACAGGGTTCTCACTAAGGATTTTGAAAGGCGAGTCCAGGGACTCATCATTTTTGGCACTGATGAGTCCAACAGTAAGAAAAAGATATTTTATTGCAATATAATTTATTATTTTAGTCTTTATGACCTAATACAGCAATGACATGACATCAAATTAAGGTTACTATTAATAGGTTTGCTATAAGATTATGATATGTGTGGTCAGTTTACATGGTTTATACAAAATATTTCAATCTTGATGCAGCTTTGGACTCGCCAGTTTTGAAAATGGTGAGTCCAGACAGATTTTCGTGAGTCCAGGACTCATGGACTTGCCTTAGTGAGAACCCTGGAAATAAAAGATGAATTTTGGTCGGTGTTATAAGGTTCTTTTTAACAATTCTAGTTCTAGTAACTTTTTAATGGGAAATGCATGAACTATTTGCCACTGACCAATGAGTGAGCAAAACACTTACAATGAAAACATAAATCCGTATGATATGCAGGGGTATGCACTCTATGGTGATGTTTATAAAAAGGATCTTAAATCACCACGTACAAGACATTTCGGCCTTAGAGGCAGTTCGGCCTTGGCTTGGTTGACAAGAAGCAGTAGTGAATTTATACATCATTTTTTCAAACCATGAGTTGGATGACGAAGATGGAACTTTTTTCGTCGAGTTTTCTTGTTTTGTATCAGCTGTTGAATACATGTGTGTGTGTGTCTAATGGGTGTTAATTTTAAACGGAGTTTTACAACTGACACTGATCAGGTCAAAAGTTGAAAACCATTCTCACTATTTATGTTTATTTCTGCACTATTAAATCATTTATTTGAGTTACCTGTATTATTTCCTCGAGTATCTATGCGTTCATAGCTCCTTGGTTGTGTTTGTCTCGTTAAATAAACAGAAACAAGTACTTGTTCAAGTTGTTGTCAGTTGGCTACCATAGTCTTCAAATTGCATCATTCATCTGAATCTTTCAAGCGTTTTAAAAACCTACCTCCGGTCCCGAATATCGTCACGAAGAATAGTTATCCATGTGCAAATAGGTACATGATGGTTTCCCCATTCAATATACCAATATCCAATATTTCTTAGCATAATCAACGTCCCGACTTTACTGACTCAATATTCAGTTTTAAAATGATATTTACTGCTTATATTCCTGACTAAGTAAGACATATAAATGAACAAATAACAAATTCTTTTGTTTACAAGCATCATTTACATAGGAGCAGTGTCCCCTTTAGTAGAGCATGAGGTTTAACCCTTAAAACTATTTGATATATTTTAATATGATAATTATATTGTTAATTGAATAATTTCAATGAAGTTAGTTCATTTAGTTGAAGAATCTATATGTTTAATCCAATTAACAGCCTGTCTAATTTGCAATCATACCCTCACATTTATTACAGCTAAATAATATGAGAGACATTATTTAGAATATATTCCTCTGGTAATAATTTAATGTCAATCAAAAATTTTCGATAGCATAAATAGCACATTAATGCATTTGCCCGGGACACTATATCAAGTATATAGGACTTAAAGTATGTTTATTATCTATAAATTTTCAAAGATAATTAAAAATATTTGAAAATTATACAGCTTTTTTAGGTGTAAATTTCATGGTTTTACATGTTTCAAGACTGTAGTATTTTTTAATAAATAATATAAATAATAACAGATCTATCAAAGTTGTAAATTTAACCAATCATTCGCTATAAATTAACAAATTATTTCAGACAATCCTTAATTTTCTTCTTAAAACATACTTATTAATAAGCCAAATAAAAATATACATTGGCGGATTTCGAACTTTTCATAAGGTGGGGGCACTAACTGACCTAAAGGGGGGGGGGGGGTCTCCAGTCATGCTTCAGTGATTCCCTATATAATCAACCAACATTTTTCCATCAAAAGAGGGGGGGGGGATGATATTGTAAAAAAACACAACATAAAATTTAAATAAATGCCTACCTAGTTACTACTGAAATTATAAAATTCATATTTAGTTTAAAATTTTTCCCATTGATTGACAAACCCTGACAACTCATTAACTCAAAAGGAAAAATTGAGAAATCTTGATCATAAGGTTTATAAAATATTTTGAAGTGTACCAACACTTAGATTGCAATCCAGTTGATACACATGCAATCCCTGAGAGAAGATATTTTCTTTTTTCTTCCTTTTTTTAGATGAGGGAGTAGTTAGTATTTACCGCTTTTGTAATACACATTAAATCAAACATTTTTCTTATTTCTGACAGCAAAGCAGTTTTAAAAATATACTGCACTTCCAATATATATACTTTGATAAACATCAATTTTACATTTATTGACAACATTTGGCCCAATAAAAATCTTTTCAGCACACTAACTTATTTTTATTCATATGTCCTATTGTTAAACTTATCATTACTTATGTGTGGTTCAAAACTCAAAATTGTACTTGACTTATAAGTTTGAGGAAAAGTTTAATACACAGCAAAAAAGGGAGATAACTCAGGATTTGAAGTACTATTCATTATCATTTTTTTTTCTTTGCAATTATGGAAAGTAAAGGATCTTAATTACAGGAACAGGAATCTATTTCAAAAGCTGGAGTTACCTCCCATATTTTATAAGAGTACAAAAATAAAGGAATCTTTAAATGTGTGAAAGAAATTAAGTTTACTGATAAATAAAAATAGAAATATTACTGATAAATCAATATTAGCCCATCAATATAATCTAGGTATCTAGGAATTTGAAATCAAAGATACAAATTCTACCCTTTTTGCTCTACTAGAGATAAATATAAACAGTGATAAAAAATACAACTCAAAACCAACACAAATCTTTTTGTAGTTGCATCTAGTCCACTATCAAGGGAGATAATTCATGCGAAATAAAAAGATAAATATTATTCATTTGATGGTTATATGTCCCCCTATTATGTAAATTATATTAAAGTGCTAGTAAAAATGTTCTCCTGTGTATGTTTTTAAAATGTTTATTGTGAAATTTTGTTAGAATTTGTAAATTTTTGTATTTCAAACAAATAAAATATTTATATTCTTATTCTAATTCTTCTTCAATAATTATTTTTACATTTCGGCGGTTATGTCAAAATGGCAATAATTAGTGCACACACTTAATTATTTTAAACAGTGATTTTATCTTGTGCAAAACCAACCATGTAAGCACATTAAATAAAAAAATTAGCCTCAGACAGATCAAATGAATTTTACGTGAATTTCACGTTAGTTAGATCATGTGAAATTCACGTGAGTCAAATCATGTGAAATTCATATGAGTGAGATCACGTGAATCTCACGTGAAAGAAAGTTTATGTGAAATTCACATGAATTTTACATGAGTTTCACGTTAACAAGTTCACGTTAAATTCACGTAAGTCAGATCATGTGAGTTTCACATGAATTTCATGTGAATTTCACGTGAAAACTGTTCACGTGAAATTCACATGAAAAATTCACGTGAGCAAAAATTCACGTGAAATTCATGTGAAACTCAAGTGAATTTTACGTGCATTTCACGTGAAATGAGACTCACATGAAATTCACGTGAACAAAATTTGCCTGTGTAAGGGACGAAGTAAATAATTCAGTTTATGAAAAGTTTTTTTTTTCTTTTTTTTTTTTTGATTGAGAAAACATTATGAAAGTAAGATATCCCCAACTGTATGCTTTGAATAAAGATATCCACTATTAAATAAAAATACGCCCCCAACGCAATAAAATGATATACATACTAAGGGGTTGCTTCACCTTTACATCATATCACCATATAAACGTCAAGTATAGTTAATTGTCTTACTAAATCCCTAAAACCACTAAAGCCACAAATTCATCAGTTGTGTTTTTAAACATGCCTATTAGCAGTTGAAACAATTACATATCAATTATATCGGATTTTTTCTTATAATGACAAGTGATACATCACTAGTCTAAGGGACAATTTAACTTAATATATACATTGTTATGGTGATTATAATTGATAACGACAAAATTGCTCCATGTCAAATGAAAATAAAGACCTCCTTATAATTAAAACATACCAATTACATCTACACCAATAGGTTATGTGTAAGGATGACGCGGATTCATTTCTGAATTAGTATAACTGTAAAATTGTTGACGAGTAGCAGCACTTGGAGCTTCTTTGATAGCAGATGCATTGTTAATTATTTTTTTAATCATACAAACAAGTGCATTTATGTATTACCTCATCCATATCGCTTACTTAGAGAGACGGAAGTTACCAAAGCGATAATGACACTTACAAGTCGTAAACAAACTGACAACACCATAACGAAAAACGTTAAAAAGATAATCTATAAAACACAACATAGACAACTAACGACTGAAAAGCATGAACCCGACTAACAACAATTATGACAATTGAACTGTATATCGTCATCTGTAAGACACATGTTCCATAAACGGCAGCCAACTCGTTCTAAAAGATACTAATTCTATTTATAACCCGTATTTATGTATGAATAACAATATATTCGAGATGTACGTGAATGATACTGGCACCAAACAAAACGTCTTTTTTTATTGAGAATACATTACGAAAGTAATGTTTTCGGGTTATTATTAAACCTAGTATTTACTTCATCTCCTGAATTAAATAGTTCTGAAAAAGGGGGCTTCGGTACCCGGGTAAACTTAATGATGTCAATGCTTCATTTATAAATGTTATCAATATGTAAATATAATTGACATTGTCCAACCATATCCTTATATAACACCTCCACCAAAACCTCAGCAAAGATTCATTGAGAGTTATTACTAGCATGTTCATACTGAGGTTGTGAGTTCGAACCTTGATGGAGACAAGATACGATTGACTCCAATTTAAATTGACTTGAGTTGATAATGTCAGAGAATCATATTCTATATAGGTATCCCGACTCACTCAGATATTGAAAAATGACGGGAATGAAATAGGTGATAGTGATGAAATTACAACAAATAACAATCAATCACTCGACATAAAATGTAAAGGTATTAATTATAAACATGTATAAAGTTAAGACTAATTACATTAGTTCCCAAGAAGACAACTATATACTTATCTTTATAAATCAATGGGGCAATTAAAACACTACTGTTGAGTTCTCACAAATGTATTTGGAATTTCATTTTAGTGTCATTGATAGATTGACTGCGTGTTTAACGTCACTTCTGCATGGGTACCGTTTGTTGGGAACATTATATGTTCGTGAATACTTTATTTCTCGATTTGACCATACTCTG
Source organism: Mytilus californianus (assembly GCF_021869535.1). Classification (NCBI taxonomy): domain Eukaryota; kingdom Metazoa; phylum Mollusca; class Bivalvia; order Mytilida; family Mytilidae; genus Mytilus; species Mytilus californianus. Next base: position 2,560,253 of record NW_026262669.1, on the reverse strand, counting down.
CATACAAGCCGAGTCGACTTCTTTTTTTTTGTGTGTTCAAGAGTAAAATGTATTTTTCACTTTAACTTTCACATGTGGTTCAAAATTTATAAAAGGTTGTGACCTTCAAAGAATGTTGAATTCACATACAAGCAAACTATATATATTTGTAGGTGATGCATTGTGTTAGAATTGGATAACCGTCTTTCCATTTTATTTTCATGTTTGTCCACGACAATACTTCCATGATGTCGTATCTGTTCATGTTAAATTTAACGAAAGAAATGAACACCGATAAAGAAATAAATACGATTCTTGTTTGTGGAATTATAGTATACTACATCTTTCTTCTAATTGATTAATTGAGATTGATTGATCGGTGTGCAATGCCACTTTCAGCGTTATTGTGCTATTTTATGGCCGTCAGTTTGTATTTGTAGGGGAATCCGGAGTGCCCGGAAATAACCAACATCCATCGGTAGGACAGCTCGTAATCATGGTCAATTAAGATTTGATTTGGGTGCACCTGCCACATGGGGAATACATGCCGACTAAAAAAAATGCAACCTATGATTGGTTAATAAAGGGTTAACGTGCATCGTTCGAACACTTAGCTGTAACAAATACAAGTACTCTTCGGAAGCTTAGTTTTTTTTAATTTGCAAAATTTAAAGAAAAAATACTAGTAATCCAAAGTCAACTTTGAGTTTATGAGTAAGTAACCTTATCTTGTTAGTAACTTCTTAATTCATGAATAGGTGTGAACAAAATAGAAACATCATGTTTAGTTTAAATCTGATGTGTTCTGCTGTTGCTTGTTGGTGTTGAGCTACAATGACTATATAATGGCGGGAATTCTGTATGATTAAGGAAAGTCCTCCGATCCCGGCCGGGAAAGTGGCTATTTAAAAGAATCAAGATATGAATAGAACGTACATTGCCATTTAAGAAGTTCGAACTAACAACACAATTTTACATGTAACACTCTTATGTTCATTCTAAATTTACTACGTATACATGAAGCACTAGGCTAAACAAAAACAAAAACTCTGATATGACCGTTGGATTTTGATGATCATTTCTATTATTTTGACAGAAGACTTACCAAGAACATTGTTAATGACATCCAAACGTGACTTAATGTACTATTCAAACCATGTCAACCCATACTTCATCTAGCAATTTTTTCTTAACAATAGCTTGTTGTTTGTTTTTTCCCTTTCATCTTAATGTATATCAAACGATGATATATTTATGTAATGAATGTAGATTCAACCATTTGTTTTTATTTGTTAGAAGTCTTCGTTTCGAAATAATGATCCTTGCCTGAGGGTTTTCATTTAAATCTATCTTTGCAGTAACATACGGAAGCGTATTAGCGCCACACAATGTTCTTTTTATAATTGTCTTCCTATCTTTGCGATATAACGCAAACCTTTGCATAATAACGCAAACCTTTGCGAAATAACGCAAACCGTTGCCTCATAACGCAAACATCTTGATTTCAATTATTCATTAAGTTGTGTATATATGTCCGTCTGTCATTAAATTGTTGTTGTGATTTAGTTAGAAAAGAACCATAAATACAAGGCAAAGTCATTATAATAAATATGCATAGGAATCAGAAAAGTATATAATTTAACAAGAAAATATATATGTTATAGGCATATTCTATTTGAAAGGCCAACAGTTTTAACATTTTGATTAAGGAGCAAAAATAATGTCATACAATTGTAAAACTGTCAAGTCAAATAGACAAAATGATCTTTCTGCTATAAAATGAATTATTCAGAAAATTTTTTTTTAAGTTTGGTGTAATCGTTTTTTAAAATCTCAGAATATGATAAAGATTCTTTGATAAAAAGTCATGACATTTTCAATCTAGTGTGGTAACTTGGTAGCAATTTAAATGGAGAGAACATAATATTATTAATAAAGCATCTTCATTTTTTCAATTATTGAAAAGGGTAGTTAACCAACCTTACACAATCCTCAAACGAGAGCTTACTTTGGAAGAATATGTATATTCGGTTATAGCTATATTAGCAGGGTTGTTTTTTTTTTTCTTCGGTATAACTTTAATTTACCTAATTTTCATTGTAATATATGTACATGTATTATCATGTATATCATTTTGGGGGGCACTGTACAGCTTGATGTTCGGTGTGAGCCAATGCTCCGTGTTGAAGACCATACTTTGACCTTTAATGGTTTACTTTTACCAATTATGACTTAGATGGAGAGTTTTCTCATCGGCACTCATACCACATCTTCTTATATCTATTAAATTGCTCATTATTAGTTAAATAGTAAAGTATTTTACTTTGCAATGAGTACAAAGAAGATACATTTCAATATATGCAGCCTCCTCCATTAATAACTGCTGCTGCCTTTGAATCTTAAATAAGAATTAAGAATAAGATAAAATAAATGTTTGCGTTATATCGCAAAGGTCTGCATTATAACGCAAAGGTTTGCGTTATTTCGCAAAGGTTTGCGTTATATCGCAAATGTTTGCGTTATAACGCAAAAGGTTTGCGTTATAATGCAAACGTAGGAAGAAATATAAAAAAAAAGGTGTGTGTCACTAATACGCTTCCGTAGTAACATGAACAATTTCTTTTTTTTTTAATGTCTGTCCCTGAAATTCAAAAGTAAAAAAAAATAACTATAAATAATTACCATAGATAAAAACTATCAAAAACATATATAATTCTTCATTTATAACATTATACATTGTACAATAACTTTCAGTAGTTGAGTGTATAAACAGTTGCTTTCGTGAATGATGTCATCACAAATGAAGATAACTTCCTCAATTATCAGCAGCTCTACCTCATACATATCAATCAGTTACGTTAGCATCTGTGTTGAGCTATATGCATACCTTATGTATAACACAGTACGCCGAATATGACATTGGAGTTTATACAATAAAACCCACTAGAAGACGTGCAGTTCATCACATCACTTACATAACTAATTACGGGCTACAAAACAAGTAAATCATCTAACTTGAGACTGTGATTCGTCGAATTTTAGATATGATCCATATGGTCATGTTATTACGGGGACCTCAATATCGTTCAAGACCGAGAGGTCTAATACTTTTTTTTTTAAAAAAGGACCATATTATCGTCTTCAATCTGAAATAGATTGGAAACAATTTCGTCAGGTCACAAAAGACACTAATTCTTCGTATTGTAAAAATTGGTGTAAAGAGGGAAAATCTGATAAAATATCTCTTGATTCTTATCTAAATAAATGTATGAATGTTGTGGATATTGGAATATCACATTTTTAAATAATTCAGAAATCAATTAAAGAGTACATAGTACGCCTATTTCGAGAATAAGAAACAAAAAGGAAACAAACTGCATTTACTTTCAAAGCTGTTTGTGTTTGTATCGGCCGACAAAACAGCCACCAATGTGGTGGTGGTATGCCATAAATACTACACGGACGTTCTTAAAAATGAGATTTTAAATTCTTCTACATTCACGTTCATGTGCTCAACAGAGATTCATATAGTAAACAAACGTATCATAACCACATCACAGCTTTAGGACTTTTCTGAACATTTGAAGTTCCCTACTATGTATTGGTTACCTAAACTACACAATTGTTAAGTAGTGTTTCATCTCGGCCTCTAGTAAGTGGTCTACAACTAATCTTTCAGTGTTTTTTATAAGTTCCTTAACTACTATCAAAGAACGTATCATTAACTTTTGTAATAAAATATATAAAACAAGTGGAATTAACAGTTTTTGGAGTGTACAACATTCTTTCGATGTTATAGATGGTCCTTTTGATTCTGTTGACAGTTTTGATTTGTCAACTCTTTAAACTACACTTCCACACAATCTTTTCAAACAAAAGTTTCCCTATTAAATTAACTAGTAGTTTGGTAAATCTGAATGCAAGTATATTTGCTGCAACTCCTAATATAAAACCTCCTTCTCTAATGAGAATGGCAAATATGATAGACATACTTACTGGATGTGTGATGAGATGATTGAAGCTGTTAAGTATCTACTTGATAATATTTATGTATGTTTCGGCAATAAAGGTTATCGACAGGTTGTAGGTTTTTTTTATGGACACCAATTGCGACCAAACTCAATATTAGATTTCAATGAACGTAATTTTTGTATTACTGGTAAATTATTAAGTTAGGGATCTCGTTATCACAAATTACTTAAAACCTTTACTAAATTCTTTCATAGATATAAAGATTTAAAGTTTGGTTGTACCTGTAGAAAACTTATTTCAAACGGGATAGCACATCCTATTTTTTACGGATATGTTGTTTACCGCGCCCGGAAATTTAGGAACAATCCCGATAAACGTATCGATCCTTTAAATGATGTAATCTAAAAGGTTACCAATTCAACACTATAATTAAATCTTTGAATATTGGTTTTATTGGTACAGTTGGATGCAGACAAAGCATTACATAAAGTAAACGCAAGTTAACGCCGCGTGCACATATTTCGTTAGTTCGTTAGTTAACTTCAATTTTCGCGTTTACTAGTAAACGCGCGTTTACTATAATTACGTTAAGGCGGTCAAAATGGAAATTTCAATTGCTACCCGAGAAAACGGGCGTTTACTCTGTGTCCGTTTAGTCAGTAGTAAACGGGCGATTACTTCAGTTTTCACAATTTTTTTTTTACTTGCACTTAAAAGTAAACGGGCGTTTACTACAGATTTCACAAGTTTATTTTTACGTGCACTTGAAAGTAAACGCGCGTTTACTTTTCGCGTTAACTTATTGTGTAAATTGAGAAATAAACTTCGTGTTCAATCGTACATTTATTTTATTAAAACGACTTTTATCTTAATATTTTACGTATATGTGTTTCAAACCAGAACAATTCAAAAACACTTTTAATTCCAAATATAAATTTTATATTAAATTACAAAAACCAGTTCTAATAACTTTACTGATTAGCAGATTGTCTATATTTTATTTTCAAAAAGTACATGTACAAATATCGAGGCGGATGGAAAGGTTATCAAACACATCGAAAAAATATTTGTATATGATGGGATATAAACATCATGGTTTACGTTGCTTCGTTCCACATTTTTAGCTGTTTCTTCGAATTTCTATATACTATGAGGTATAACTCGATGCATTAATATTTAATACATTATTTTTAATCGTATTTCACCTTGTTTGATTGGATTTACATGATTAAAACTTCTGTTTTGCCATATGTTCATACGAAAATTGTACAGTGTATTAAAAGGGATATTAATAAAGTGTTGTATAAGTATGTACATTTGTACCATCTCGTCAATTTAAACAGACTTATCCATAACGATGATAAATGATATTTGGGACGTTCGAAAACTATACTCGATCTGAACATGAATGAAATATTGCCACTGGGTGTTATGCTACAAACAAAATCAATCAACCTACATAATATATTTACAGCATAAACAGTATACTATTCCAAGAAGAGTACTTCTCATAGTTTTCATTATAAACTACATGAATCAGTCATGTGAGTGTTGAAAGATGCCGTTAAATAGTTTTGTTTAAAATAAAAACCAACACGAACTTCTGACATAATTATATTACTGATTTACAAATGTACTATGTGACTATAAGATTTACATAATAAAGTGCACATATGGTCAATTTTGATTGATGCAGACAAATAATTTTGTTATATAAATCAGTCTGAGGTATGAAACTATTGAAATTTGTTTACAATTCAATATTTTGAATAAAAAAAGGACTTGCTGGCACTCTAAATTGATGCAAACTATTTTTTTTTTAGTCAATATATTCCAATATTGCTATCATTTGTATTATACAATCCATCCTTACATGAAAACATAACTCATTTACTATGCACCTATATAGATTTACAAATTAAAGTGCTAATATGGTCAGTTTTGGTTGATGCGGACAAATAACGTTATGATAGTAATCAGTTTGAGGTATGAAAACTACTGAAGTTTGTTTAAGATTCAAGATGTTGAATAAAAAGTGGACATGCTGGTACTCTAAATTGATGTAGAAAATTTTGTGTAGTTATTGTGTTTCAATATTGCTTTAATTTGTTTTATACAATCCGTCCTTACATGAAAATATTACTGATTTACTATGCCGCGTCTATGCGACTATCAGATTTACATAATAAATTGCAAATATGGTCAGTTTTGGTTGATGCAGACGAATAGTTTTGTTATAGGAATCAGTCTGAGGTAAGAAAACTACTGAAATTTGTTTACGATTCAATATTTTGAATAAAAAGAGGTCATGCTGGTACTTTAAATTGATGCAGAACATTTTTTGTAGTCATTATGTTTCAATATTGCTATAATTTGTTTTATACAATCCATCCTTACATGTAAATATTACTGATTTACTATGCGACTATAAGATTTACATAATAAATAAAGTGCTAATATGGTCAGTTTTGGTTGATACGGACAAATAATTTTGTAATACGAGTCAGTCTGAGGAATGAAAACTACTGAAATTTGTTTACGATTCAATATTTTGAATAAAAAGAGGTCATGCTGGTACTTTAAATTGATGCAGAAAATTTGTTGTAGTCATTATGTTTCAATATTGCTATAATTTGTTTTATACAATCCATCCTTACTTGAAAATATTACTGATTAACTATGCGACTATAAGATTTACATAATAAAGTGCAAATATGGTCAGTTTTGGTTGATGCGGACACAAAATTTTGTTATATGATTCAGTCTGAGGTATAAAAACTACTAAAATTTGTTTTTACGATTCAATATTTTGAATAAAAAAAAGACATGCTGGCACTCTAAATTGATGCCAACAATTTTTTTTAGGTCAACATATTCTAATAATGCTATCATTTGTATTATACAATCCATCCTTACATGAAAATATAACTCATTTACTAAGCGGCTATAAGACTCTTAAGTGCGATGGTACTCTAAAGTGCGATGGTCTACGCTAAAGTGCGATGGTGTTAGACGCTAAAGTACGATGGTTGCTTGTTTTTTTTAGTGCAAATAGATGACACGCTAAAGTGCGATGGTATGACACGCTAAAATGCGATGGTATAAGACACGCTAAAGTGCGGTGGTATAACACGCTAAAGTGCGATGGTCTGGCAGGCTAAAATGCGATCGTATTTGACAAGCTAAAGTGTGATGGTATAACACGCTGAAGTGCGATGGTATGGCATGATACAGTACGATTGTATATGATACGCTAAAGTGCGTTGGTACACTACTGGACGAAAAAACAACTGTCCATACCAGTAACAGTCGTTGTACGACTGTCTTAGTCTGTGGAAGACTGAAGATGACTGTCAAAGCAACTGATACAGTTAATTAATGTCTGTCCCAACACTTTTATAGGTTGTGAAAATCAAAACATGTTATCAACAGTCATTTAAGAACTGCTGCAGTAATTTACGGCGTTGTCACAGTCAAATACTATTTATTACAGTCTTTCCAAAAGTTGTGGCAGTTATATAATGTTTGTCCCAACCTTTTAATAGTTGGGACAGTTAAAATTTGTTGGTTTCAACTTTTCAAACGTTGATGCAGTCAAAAAATGTTTGTTACAACGTTTTTAGAGGTGGGACAGTTGTAAAATGTTTGTTAAGACTTTTTAAAGGTTGTAACCGTCATAAAATATTTATTACAAATTTTAAAAGGTTGCTACAGTCGTTAAATGTTTAAAACAAACATTTCATAGGTTGTTGCAGTCGGTAAATGTTTAATACAAATATTTTAGAGTCACGTTAGCAACTCAGTGTAAATAAAATCACGTCTCATCCGGCTCTCAAGATTTAATATAGCTGTGAAATAGCCCATAATTTATACTATTATCATCTATTGTGCAGTTGTTGACTTGTTTTGTTTTTTTATTTATTCATTTTGCGATCGTTGTTTGTCTTTCTTTTGTCGTTTTCCGTTTATTGCCATAGCATTGTCCGTTCATTTTTGACATGTGCGTTTGACTTTCCTTTAGGTATCTTTACTTTTTATTTTATCTATTCAGATTCGTTCATAAGTGGTTTTACATACCAAAAGCCTTCGTTTAAAAATGGAAATTTAATATTATTGCAGAAGATGCTAATGAATTCATTCAAATTTATATTTAAAAAAGTTTTGATAAATTCTGCAGAACAGAAAATATTACCGTGGGTGTTCCTGAAGTAAATTTAAAGAATATGATTAAGTTACCAATATTGTACAGCATAATAAAACCGTTTTAATTTGAATTACTCTCCATGAGGCACATTTCAGATGATTAAAAAAAATAATAAATTAGATCTGTCAAGTTTCATTAAAAACGGAAAACAATTCTTCACCGTAAACGATTTACCCTCTTCATTTTCTTGTCAGCAAACTGGACCTGCAGGTCGGCAAACTATATTTTATACAGGAAACTTAGGTACAGATGTTAGACCATGTACAATATAAGCTGAGCTGGAAATTACAATCGGTGATTAGAAATGAACAATTATATTTTAAAGCATGTCTATCGAATAATCATGGATCAAAGATTTTAAATGGAAAATGTGCACATTTGTTCTTCCTACAGATAAGCTATGAATCGACGTTCTATATCACCACACTCGTGCATAGTTGCATGTTTCAAGGCAAAGTTAGGATTTGGGCTTGTAAAAGTTGTGCAGCATTGAAATTCATGTATGACACCATTCCCCATCCCCCTTTTATCATGTGTATGTCATGTAATCCCTTATTTACTTTGCATACATCACCACAAGGGTGACAAGGTCAAGGGAATAAAAAAGGTTACTCTTGATCTTCATCGTCTTACTGTTAAACTCTAACATGTGGGGCATTAGTTAACTGTTGTTGTGCGGGATGGCCTTTTACAGGACTTATACATCATGTACATATTGTATGTTAATGTATTGTTAACTCTCTGGTCCTAAATTTGCATGAGATACTTGTCACTGGACTTTTTATAACCAACAACCAACCAATCCTTATATGTACATATCCATATAATTGTGTTACTAATGCTGGATTACAAGTATTTCCCTGGTTTTGCTTGATCAGCTGATAGTTTTCGTTCTATCAAGAATGCATTGTGACGTCACAATTTCCATTGAAAAAACATGCATAGGACAAATTAATATGACGGCGCACAAAAACATATGATCTGATCATAAATGTTATGAAAATTGTTTATTTTAGTGATTTATTTAGCAAGTATGCATTTTCATGTAATTTTTTAATAATTCCAAAATCATGGACAACAAAACATGAATATATTTGATAATATAAGGCATTGAAAGTGAATATGTATAAGTTGGCTCAAATAAACATTAATCATCAAATTAAAACAATACTATTAAATTAATGTTCCTGAAACAATGCACAGAGTCATAACAGTTGCCATTTAAACACAGCTGATTAAACAAAATGTGCTAATTCAATTAGTAATTGTTTCATCATGTACTTAAGGATTCATATTGAACAAGGATTGTGGAGGTTGTTGCATCTTTTCTCAAAATGAATAATTACAATGAATAAAATATCTATAAATATTTCATCATGTTAATTGCTACATGGTTTTAAGTTAAAAAGAAATAAAAAAAAACATATTAAAAGAGCAGCAAAGTTAGCATATTAATTATATTCTTTTTAGATTTAACATAGAATATTAAATCACTATACATTTGTAAATACTTTGAACCTAAACAATATATTTTCATGTCAAATTTTTATATAAATTGTGCCCTGTTAGTCATATTTTTTCTACATGTGTTAAATTGTGTTGTGGTTACTTTATTGTCGCCTTACTGTTTGGTTGATGCATCATTGATATATATCCCACATCTCCTTTCATCATGTGCATTCACATCTGACTGCAGATGTTTTGCCTTTTCTACATAATTATTTTATATTTAACATTCAATATTTGTGGAAAACATAACAAAAAACATGAAAAAATCTATATGTAAGCATGTTTTTGTTTATGTAAACATGATATAAACTTTTGTAAAGTATTTTATGAAGCTCACAAAATATTTTTTATAGGTATTGTATTATCAAGTAAGTTGTCATAAAATTTACTGTGTTAACTGCATTGTATGTCTAATAATTTAGTTTGAAAATACCTTTTATTCAAATTCAAAATAAATAATTAAAATATATGTATTTACTGAACATGAATTCATGACCATGCAAATGTGACATTAAAATAGGTAACAATCAGGATGTTAACACTGGATAGGTAATAATCAGGAATTCTTATATACATGCTATAGCTAATATACAGATTAAGACACAATAGTTTATTGCCTTGGGGGTGAATTTTAAACTGTCATGGGTATATATTGAAGATGATTTTATGATGATGTTCACAAATTATAATTGTCCTCTTCAAAATTTGGATAAATGTTTCAAAATAAATTATAATTTAAGAAAAATATGAAACAGCAGGATATAATATTATTTTGGATATAAAAAAAATGCATATTTTAAAAGTTATCTGAGTATTGATTTATCAAAATAAAATTTGGTAAATAATTAAAATAAAATAAAGAAAGTTTTGTCTGAGCTGCAAAGGCATTATTTAATACAAGCTGTAATAAGTAAAAGGTATACCGGGTAACATAAAAGATGTAAAATTAAACTCAATGATTTAAAACATTAACAAGGAGGGTTAAGCCTTGGAACAGAATATATATGTTCCTGATTAACTTTAGGACAAAGATTCTACATGTACATCACAAAGGTTAATTCATTATATGCACTTGACAAAGGGAAAGTCAATAGCATCTATATAGTAACAGTGCATTTATTCATTTATTTTTTCATTCTTTAAACTTTTCTCTGTAGTATCAATCTATTTCATAACATGAACAAAAGAAATAACCTGTTGTGTTTTAGAGAGGAGTAACTATGTCCATGATGTCTGACTTTAAAGAATTGATGAAATAAAGTATGACGTGAGCCTCAATAAGACAGTAACCCTTCAATGAAAGTACGCAGTCACACATAAAACATCATTAATGTAGGAAAAAAGACAACACCATATATAGAATTTAGACCCCCTAAAAAGATTTATACTTCTTGTTTATTGGGACTTAAAAATATAAGTGTATGAGTTCTAGAAATTTTTTGTCAATCAAGTAAGGATTGCTTGTTTTCATCTAGGTAAATACAGTTATTATAATTGACTTTCTTCTAAGTACCGTACAATGTATATAGTATTATATTAGTTATAATTTTAGTGTACTTTAGTCTCAATGTATATTTTGTTTTGTAGAATCATATTGGTTTGAGCATGATTCCCACTTAGAATATGAAGCCTGCAACATGTGCACTTTGATGCATAGGAAATATAGATGTCACTGAGTCACTCTTATAGCTACAAATTGTGAAACAGTGGATTAATTCATTATTTTGTGCTAGTTATTTATTGTTTTTGGAAATAATGAATAGCGCTTGCAGCATTATTCCATGATGATGATGTGATGTTAGGATTAAATTGGACAAGAAAAAAAATTGTGCATTGTAAACATAGGAAACTTACAAATTGTATTAAAGGAGGACCACATTACTGGATGACTAAAAACTTTGGATAATCATGATAATTATTTATTTGGTATATCAATAATGAATTTGGAATAACAAGATTTCATAGTTTCAGTGCATATTAATAGTGCAATCATACATTGTATCTGAATTCCATGAATACCTTGGATAATTATTCATTTAAAATAGCAATTTGGAATAATGAAAATTCATAGTTTCAGTGAATATTAATAATAATAGTGCATCATATCTAACTTCATGAATACTTTAGTAGATAATCAGTCATTTTAATATAATAACAATTTGGATAATGTGAAATTCTAGTGTCAGTGAAATTTACAATACAGTGCATGTATATTGCATCTGAAGTTTATGTTGGCATTGCAATTGTTAACTACTACCAGGGTGTGTAAAAAGACCTTAACCACCCATGAGGGTCTCTCATAGTCCGTCACAATTGTTTAGTGTCAAATGACTGCCTGCTGTACTTGAATTCTGAATAAGAATTAAATAAACATCTAAATTAGTGGCCAAGCATATTAAACAAATAAACCATGTACTTCAAAGTATAATGTTATTGTCCCGCCTGCAACAAAAGTTGAAGTATGCAAGAAATAGGTATTACAATCTGGCAGCGGCTACAGCGTAACCTATTTGTATAAAGCTTCACCAGGTACATTTTAGAAGCTTAAAGACCTGGATACTTCTTTAATATGTTATGAAGTTTCAGTTAGTAACTTGTTCATTGCACTTTAACTTGTTTTCATGGTTCACTGACTGTTTGAAAAAAAATATTACTGTTTGAACAGTCATACAGTGAAATACTCTCTTACATGTATAACGAGTAATTGGATAAATTTATATGGTATATTTGTATAGGTATCTTGAAAGGTCTACATGTCTCATTGTCTGACAGGTAGGGTTCACCTGACCTTGACTTCATTTCATGGATCAGTGATTAAGGTTATTTCAGTTACTTTGTCAAGTTTGTTTTCAGATACTACATGTATAGGATCACTATTGTTGGCTTATTGGATATTCGTAAATTGTACAAGTTTGATTGGCAGGTTTTAAATCTGACCATGACCTCATTTTCATGTTTCATTGGGCAATGTTTAGTTTTCATGGTTTGGATGCTAAGTCTATTTCACAGATACTATAAACCACTAAATTTTGGGCATGGAATGTCAGTTTGTTGGGTGTACATCATCTGTCTGGCATGGTTAATTTGACTGTGACTTCATTTTCAAAGGTAATTGATAATAGAAAGTTTATGTGATACTGGTACATGTAGTAAAACCTTCATGCATGTATTACATTTTTTACATTCAACATAAATTCAATTTTACATGTAGGCAAAGCAGACATGACATTTCAGCGTGTGCGCAGTCACTCTTGTTTACATCACCATTGATCATGTTTACCATCATGACCATGTTGATTATGATTGATTTATAACAAAAGTCGGACAAGTATAAACAATTGTTATAATCATAATTCATTTGATAATATTGTAGTCTTATATAAAAGAGGGACGAAAGATACCAGAGGGATAGTCAAACTCATAGATTGAAAATAAACTAGGGTGTATAACATGTATAATGTACAATTACCAGAATAAGGAGATGTGGTATGATTTTCAATGAAACAACCATCAACTGTAGACCAAGTGATGTAATTGTTAGTAACTGCACTTCCTTCAACAATGAGCAAAATCAGTAACGCATAATCATGATAATGAAAAACCTATAACAGGACTAGCCATATTGGATGATGTAACACAATGTAAACAAGTTTAGATGAGAAACCCAAGTTTGATTTATATACAAAAGCAACAAACAATCAGTTGGCAATAAAATTAGGTCAGTTAATAGATATAAGAAGATGTGGTATGATTGCCAATGAGACAACTTTCCATCCAAGTCAAAAAAATTGAAAAAGTAAACCATTATAGGTCAAAGCACAGTCTTCAATACAGAGCCTTGGCTCAAACCGAACAGTAAGCTATATAGGGCATCAAATTTACAGTTATGCATGTTTAGAATTTGAAAAAAACAGTTCCTGGATCATCATTTCTGATGTCTCCCATTTTTATATGTTTATAGGCCCATTGAAACATGAGTGATGACAAATGTATTATGGTTTACCAAAGACTTATAGGTGATCCAATATTAACAGGCTTCTGCCCTTATTCATGTTTTTCTACAAATCCATTCTTTCTGTTTTTAAATAAATGCCTTCTAAATATATATCTCAAGATGTTTAGCAACATTTTCAATATACACAATAAGCATTACAAAGGCATACATGTATTATGCACGATTATTGAGCTGTTTGTTATAATTTAATTATAATATTTATGTGTGGAAGCATATTTTTGAGGTTATAATTTGCTATGATTTTTAAAACTTCTAACAAACATGACAAAAGAAAACAAACAACCTGTAATTAAAAAAAAATATACAAAAAGTGGTTCAAGAAAGGGATGATAATTGGATTATTTTTTTTTTTTTTTTTTTTTGTGGCCGTACAATTAGAATTAATGTATCGACTATGTTTGTACAGTATTCATATTTATATATATATATAGCATGGTGTGAAAAGCCTATGTAATACAAATAGACTAAAACATGATAATAAACTGGTGAAATTGAGTAAACTGCTATTATGAGACATCAACTCAACAACAACTAAATAACAATCTAGAGGTCAACATATATATATATATATATATATATATATATATATATATATATATATACGTCTAAACACGTGAAAACTTTACGACAAATTCATCCATTGGAGAACAAGTGATCATTGATGGGTGATACATGGCTGAAATCATAATTACTCAAAATATCGACACAACGATGTTTAATAGAACTGCATTTTTTTTTAATAAGATAATTATTTAATAAATAAAATGGTGTGATACTTGTTTAAATTTTTCACTGTAAACCCAAAGACATAGAAATTAGCAACAGAACTGGCAAATTTAATAAGGTCAGAATATTAATTTCCAACATATAGGCAGCCAGATTATATATGTTCACTCAGACCAAGGCCAGAATACTTTTTTGCAGTCCATCCTTCTATTAAAGTGAGTTAAAATAAATTGTATGATTTAATCAATGATTTTTTTTTTCTAAGGGGCGCCCTAATAAGTTTTGCCGGTAATACATAAAATGTACTGTTTTCATCACTGATTGAAGATGAATATATTCAGAATAATGGACCCATTTGCCTAATTTGTAAATGTGACCATTTTAAAATTTCTATTACATCTAGTAAAATTGTTAATTTTCTTTACTAAATGAATAATATATCAATATTGGACATGTTGGACAAGCATTTATATGATTAAATAAATTATTTAAAAAAAAATGGAAATTGGAAAAATATTTTGGGTTAACGTTAGTACGACATCTGATCAACTGAAACCACAAATTAAAGGGATTCTGATGTCAGTCTGTAGAATTTAACAAGACCAGACTCTAAGGAATACAACAAGTTCTAAACCGCGAATAAATAAAAGAAGATTTGATTTCCTGTCTGAAACAATGCAAGTTTTCTTGTTTTGAACATTTCAACTTTCACTGGCGCTAGTTATTTTGTCGGTCTTGTACAGTACGTCCATCTATTTATAAATACCTTTTTTTTTACAAAATATGTATGGTAAATTGGTTGAGAAAAATCCGGTGAAAATATGAATGATCTCGAGTGATAACATTTTTTACTTCAATCATGAATGCCGAAGTGCTATTTATCAAAGACATTTGAACTTTAAATAGACCACTCGGTACAATATACAGTACAAAGTCGAGTAAATATTGAACTATTCAAAATTAAAATACGGTAAAATAAATTAAATTTAGATAGATTTAAGAATATTTTTGTTTTTCCATAGCTGCAAAAGATGCGTTAAATGTTCATTATAGCTTTGTTTTTTTTTTTTTATATGTATAGAAATCAAAATGGGTAATACGGCAATATTTATAATTTGGCAAGAAAAAAAATGTAGCCCTTAATAAAAGCTCAAAATAAGTGTGTGAAATAAGCCCTCGGGAAAAAATTAAGCGGTTTAATATGGGGATAAATTTGACAAGTGTGTATATTCGGAGTTCCCCGCTAGGTTTGCAGTATATCATGTATATTGACCGTTATTATGAAGTAATGTGATTCGTAAAACTACGCATATTAAAGACAACCTTGTACGCATGAATGATTTCACACCTAACTAATTTAAAAAAAAATGAAAAGTTGTTATTTAGATAATATTGAAAATTGTCAACTGTTAATACAGTTAAAGATACATTTGGGGTAACCTTTTTCGATTTATCTGTAAGTAGTTTTAAATGCGAATAAAACCGTCCTGTGTGAAATTGCAGGTATCTAGTGCTAGTTCCGATTTTGTTCGAAGAGATGAGAGGCGAGGTATTGTTAAATAATTATATAAATTTAGCACATTCACTAAATAAGCGGGGAATACCAAAATGTTCAGCGGCAAATATATCAAAATACTGGTTTTTTTTTAAATCAATTTCTATCTTAAGTTAATGTATTAAATGGTGTAATAGTTGTGTCTCTTTGTCACAACCTTAATTATATTGCACACGGTAAAATTGTTTTACAAATAATCTAACCTATCACTGACTGTCAGAAATTTTGTATCCGTGACTTTTAAGTCTTAATGACTATCAATGTTTGGAAGTTGCTACACTTATAAATTAGCTATGAATATATAATGGTTGTAGCAATCATATGTTTACTGTTACAACCTTTTCAGCGTTTAAACAGTTTATTTATGACTGTTTCAACGTTTTCCGTGTTGGGACAGTTGTTAAATAACTGTTACAACTTTCAAATGATTGGAGCAGTCTTATTGTGACTGTGACAACCTTTCAGGCGTTTAATCAGTTTATTTATGACTGTTGCAACGTTTGTCGAGTTGGGACAGTGGTAAATCAACTGTTACAACTTTGAAGTAGTTGTATCAGTCCTTTAATGACTGTGACAGTTATTTCTAGCGTTGTTGCAGTCGATTTATGTTATAGACAAACACTTTTAAAGTTAGGACAGTTACAAAATAACTGCAGCAGTGATATTTAACAACTGTAACAACTTTGACAAACATTAACAGTCTTAGAAAGACTGTTACATGTATAGACAGTTGTTTTTTCGTCCAGTAGTGGTATAACACACCATTAGTCCAATGGTGAAACGGGAATGGGGTTAATGCAATGGTTTTTGTGTTTTATGTGTTTATGATAGTTTTTCTTTTATTGTATTATTTATGAATCATGCCGTCTTTTGAATTGTTTTACACGTCTAGTTATTGTGTTCTCCTATATAGCCTTATTTAATGCTCCACGTTGAAGGTCATAATGTAATTAGGTGCATACACCAACGAAATTGGTCTTAAGTGTATAGTTGTTTCGTTGACAAGTACACCACATTTGTTTTTGATTTTTTTGTTTTGTATATAAATCAGACCGTTTCAATTGTCGTTTAATACCCTTTGGTCGTTATAGATTATTATCTGCGGGGTTAGCCATACGGTAACCTATAGTTAGTTAGAATTAATGACATTTCGCCTTGGATTGAGATTGTCTCATTGGCAATCATATTATGATACTAATCTCTGGTCGTTTCGTTACTGTCTTGATGACCAGTATTCGTCTCTTTCACAGACTTGTCTCATTGGCAATCATATAATGATAATACACCTCTAGTTTTTGAGTTACTGTCTTATTGGCGAATATGAATCTCTTTAACAAACATACTTTTACTTTTACTTTTACAAATTATGACTTGGATGGAGAGTTGTCTCATTGGCACTCATACCACATCTCCTTATATCTGTATAATAAAACCTATTGTAAAAAACATTTTATAAAATAGTTCAATTAAAAAGTAAAAACGTAGACTTTATTTGACGCAACTTAATGACATGGAATTCATAAAATAATTGTTTAAATTAAATTTGGACGAATTAGATATTTAGAAACATGATGATTTTTGCCATTTTCAAGCTCTTTTATGGTATATACCTTCCTCTTACTGTCGTCATTGTCAATGTTTATAACAAGTCCTTTCTTCCAATATCCTGAAAGAAAAACGTTTGTTCCCGCTGATAGAGCTGAATTTGGTTTAAAGTCAATAATTTTATTAACTGCAGGATGAAAGGTTTGCATTTCTGTAATTTTGGATACTTTTTTGGGGAACAACTCCTCCGGATACATGCTACTGTCCCATTCTTCACGATTCTTAAAAGCGTAGAAATAAAGTTACAATAAAATATAACATTAAATCAAAGCATGAAAATAACAAATGTAACAAATGGAAACAATTATTAAAAAAAATTGTTCAAGTGATTATGAATTAAACAAAGTCCTTAATTAAAATATTTTTTTTCGCTTTTAATACAAATATTATTTTTTTTTTTGCTTAAAAGTTTCATAATACTTTTATTTAGCATTCAATAGTACGTAACCAACAAATAATATATTACACTCTATTCGTTCACCTTGATTATTATTTATATTTATTTGTCACAACGCAGGCAGGTTAATGCAGTTTCAAAAAATTGGGCAATGATTTTCGGTGTTTGCATCGCAATCTAAATCTGACGTCATTTTCTTAACAATTCGACACGTGATTGGCTAGAACGTTCCGTCGACGTCAATGTTGAGATTGTCACGAACAGCTGGTCGGGCACCTTGTTATGATAGAAGTTACTGTCATCAGTCCAACAAAAACACGTTAATATAGAAGTGTGTTGCTTATATTTTGAGGTAAGTTTGTTTTAAATTATTTAAGCCCTCTAGGCTCTACTGCCGAGCACCGTCATTATTCATTTCATTCAATATTGAGTATGAATGAAGCTATAGTCTGTAGAGAAAGTCGCATTGTTTACTTAAAAATGGGGTTATTCATTACACGATTCGCTGTCAACATGACGAGGGCAGTCTGTATACTGTATAGACAAACTTCCTATTAATAATTTATGCACGTTAACACTATTTTACTCGCTTATAAACAATCATATCCTCATTTACCATTGACTAAATTACCTTATGTTGACATTTTGCAGACTGACCTGCCATGCACAGATGCGGGTCTAATATTTTTAAATATGGGCTCTTAATGGTCAGCAACAATGCAACGGAAGGAGTGGAATTTGTTAAAATGTCCGAACACCAGCTTTCCCCTTAACCCCCCCCCCCCACCCTCACCCCCCCCCCCCCCCCCCCCCCCCCCCCACAATCTCCCCTTTATTGGTCTCGTATGCATGTCATATCATTCGAATTTATGTTGGAGACAAACACCTAAAAAAATGTTTAAAGATTTATTAGGTTTATTTGTACATGAATCTTCAGATTGCCCTGATAGCACATGCAAAATCATTTCTTATTTAGGTGTTTATTCCAATTTATAGTATATTACAAAAAAAAAACCCAAACATATCAAAAATATATGCATACGTATGACTCTGTGCATGCATCATACTAATGGCTATGACTTGCCTGCATTTAATTAAATTGCTTAGGCAGGCACATGAGATGTTATATGAGAGAAGTATTATTTATTACCATGGCCATAATTGATAAACAACTTGTCTTTTATGGTTTTAAATTAGTCATCATACTATCATGTTAAATCATCCCTTTTAGTGTACATTTAAATTTTTGTCTTTATTAATTTGTTCATTTTTCTTATGTTAATAGTCATTAGATTATATAAAATGTTTATTTGTAATATTGATTCACTATAAAAGATGTGTATCTGAAGTCTATGTTTCTTTGTGTAGATCTTTTCAAATCTTGACAAGCATGTTTAAAAACAATTCACATCAATCTTAATTATGTTTATTTACAATCTGGTGTGTATAAAATTTAGTTTGATTCCTTTTATTAATTATTGTAACTTCTTTTGCAGATTGATTTACACCTAGCACATATAAGTTGACATGTTAATGCCTAAAGGGTGTAGTTTCTATATAAATATCAAATATGAGGTCTACACAATGTAAGTATTAATATTATAATGTATGAGTCTTGCTGGGGGTCCTTCAGTTCTTTATTCTTTTTTTATACCATTTTCTATATTCTTTATCTATTTTGCTCATTATTCTATATTCTTTGTGTTTTAACACCTCATTATTCTCTTTTATTATTGGTCATGTTTTTATTCTTTAATTTGTTAGCCCATTATTCTGCACTTTTTGCCCATAAGGATCATTATCTATTCTGTAAACACCATCCAGACCCCCAGGTTAAGTGTATATGTAAGTTGCCTGTTGTATTGAGTCACACCCACTCAATATTGATTAAGTCATATTTATTGATAACAGATTGGTAAATCATTGTGATGGGTAAATATCAGTTGAAGTAAGTTGTGCTTACAAACTTTACTGTACTTTTACAGAAAATTCATCAGTTTAAAGTTCATTTTAAATCAATGTAGAAATTTTTGTCAAGTTTACTTTTCATTCAATAATATTTAGGAACACACAATTTTGATTGAAGTTTTCTATTTGTATCATAACATGAATACTAATAACTTTAAAATGTCACTAAATGTTTACATATTTTTTGTCAGTATATGTATTAAGATGACCTGGAGGCAATGGTGTTATACAAGTTTTTACTAACTGAAATTGGAAAAAGTTATCAAAAATGTTTTAAAGATAAAAGCTTGAGGACATATAACAAAACTATAACAGTGCTGAATATGAAAGAACCCCATGCCATGTCACATGTGACTTTTGGAATGAAGAAATTTTCAGTATGACAACAAAAGGAAGGATTACACTCTTACTGTTAAAACTGACTCTGGAACATTGAAGACAAAGAAATAAAAGTATTACACCAGAGGAAATGACTGTGCACTTCTTTCTTGTAAGATCAACACACAAAAGGAAATGGTCATATCATTATTCATTATATGCCAGTTATTGAGATAATTTTGGATATATTCATAAAACTGTGAACTGAGTGAGAATTATAATTCAGGCTGGTAATGTAACTGCATGTACTTACTGGCATATATATATTGTAATTCACAATATTTTACATAAATATAGGAATATTCTTTGCATGTTATACTTGTTATATATGTAAAATAAAAGACAAGATTAGGAATAAAGAATTTTCCAGTACATCATTAACATATGAAAATCAGCAGTATGATATATTTCTACATTTATTATGGATCATGGAAAAACACAAGAAAGTATTGTATGCATTATGATCAGGACTTTCGGTTTAATGTGACATATACAATGCTTTTGGTATTAAGTTTGAGAAAACTATCTGAATTGAATCAAAAGTTATCATAGTTTTTATGAAACTTTTGAAATAGACATTATGTATTTAATAGTCAAATAATACTCATAATGTACTCTTGAAGAAGTAATGGCTTTCACATGCATACAACTTCATTGAATATACAAAAAATTTCATCTCTTAAAGGAAATCTCTTATTTTTTTATTTTTTTTCTATAACAATAGAAAATAAGTTCATACTGTATTTACCTACATCATGTACATGACCTAGTGTTATATTTTTTTTCTGGTTTTAATTCTGGACCAATGCATAGACCTGTTTTTGAATTTATTAATTTACTATTCAAGAGACTGCAATGAATGAATGAATCAGAATGATGCATGTTCAACAAATGAACAGCTCTAGCATACTATCTATTCAAAACTGTTAAAAAAAAAAACTTTGAAAAAAAACTTTATCAAGACTTAAGCAGATTAATATTTTTCATGAAACATGAGTTTGATAGAAGGGGCTTCATACTTCCATGCACTACTGCCACTAGCGCTTGTTAAATCTAGATTTTTTAGCTCACCTGGCCCGTCCGTCGTCGTCGTCGTCCGTCGTCCGTCGTCGTTAACTTTTACAAAAATCTTCTCCTCTGAAACTACTAAAACAAATTTAACCAAACTTGTCCACAATCATCATTAGGGTATCTAGTTTAAAAAATGTGTCCGATGACCCTGCCCGTGAACCAAAATGGCTAACATGGCTAAAAAATAGTACATAGGGTAAAATGCAGTTTTTGGCTCATATCTCTGAAACAAAAGCATTTAGAGCAAATCTGACGCAGATAAAATTGTTTATCAGGTTAAGATCTATCTGCCCTGAAATTTTCAGACCAATCTAGCAACACGTTGTTGGGTTGCTGCCCCTGAATTGGTAATTTTAAAAAAATTTTGCAGCTTTTGGTTATTATCTTGAATATTATTATAGATAGAGATAAACTGTAAAAAGCAATAATGTACAGCAAAGTAAGATCTACAAATAAGTCAAATGACCAAAATTGTCAATTGACCCCTTAAGGAGTTATTGCCCTTTATAGTCAATTTTTTACAATTTTCATAAATTTTGTAAATTTTTGTAAATTTTTACAAAATATTTTCCACTGTAACTACTGGGACAAGTTCATTATAGATAGAGATAATTGTAAGCAGCAAGAATGTTCAGTAAAGTAAGATCTACCAACACATCACCATCACCAAAACACAATTTTCTCATGAATCCATCTGTGTCCTTTGTTTAATATGCACATAGACCAAGGTGAGCGACACAGGCTCTTTAGAGACTCTAGTTTTCTTATGCAGGAGAATCATTTTGTTTTAGAAAGACTTTTTTGTCGTTCGTTATCTCCATATTTTAAAGTCTTAAAATCCCTATGAGAATCGAAGTTAAGAAAGTAAACAAGTTAATTTTATTTCCAATCGGCACATATGTGGAGTAAAAAATGAACATGGGGTTACGAAAGCTCTTACAATATCTTACAAAGTATAACGTTACAGTATCCCCCCTTTTTTAACTCATGACATTCGTATGCACCGTGATATTTCTCAAGATTCGTGAACACCTTCAAGTATAAAAATGAAACAAATAACATTGTTTCACATCTTTAATGTGTCCATTTCTAGTCAAAAACTATCACAATGTCGTTTATTTCTGTCCCGGCACTTTGATATAATAAAGGGGAATAATCGATCTGAATCATTTCAGTATTTAAATGTCGCCGCGAAAGGACTTGAGTATCATTCATTTATAAAGATCGCATTGGCACACCCCGTTAATATTTATTGATCTCTTTAAAACTTGGCATATTTATTCTTGGAAAGCTCATGAATACCAAGATTGCTGTTTCTTGTTATTAAAATGAATACAACATTTTCAAAATAAACAAGAAAGTTGATATTTGGTGTTTGCATGGTTGGATTGTATGTCACTTCTGTTATGTTTTATTATAAAAGGGCAAATTTAAAGAAAGAAACAGCTGTTACAGGAAAGATAACATCTTTGTCAACAAACTACAACTTTATTTTCATTCATTGATGTAGTTCTATGGGGTGTGCCGGGCTCTTGAAGTTGAAGGTTCACACGCCATCTTTTAATGTCGCCCGTTACCATGGTAACGAGGTGGGGATTTCTGAGACACAAGAAATTAAAAGTTTGGATGATATAAGGGATGATCATAATTAGTTTAGGGTATGGCAGTTTCCAGACTAAAATTCAAAATAATTTCAAATTTCGATGATTTTTTTATGAATAAATAGCCGATTTACTCTAGAACAGCATTAACCTACCTGCGAATAAATAAGTTGCTTACTTCAGACATATAAATTTCGGTTTCCAAGTGACGGCGTTAAAAGCCTGGCATACAAGAATCAGTATGTTGTATGAATCACCTTGCATACAGGTCCTTATAATATGGGCTAACTTCTGACTGAAAGCAAATAAGAAATGATTTAATAATATTTTATAATTTTTAAGCGTTCATAACAGTTTGTACACAAACCACGCCGTTGGTGTTTTCTTTTGGTTTGTTTTACATTTGTTTTACGAGACATTTTAAAGCTGACAATGCTGTATAGGTTTGCTCATTTCTAAAGGCCGTACGATGACCAATAGCTGTAAACTTCTATATCATTTGGTCTTTAGTGGTGAGTTGTCTCATTGGATATCAAACTACATCTTCTTATTTTTGTATTCTAACTTTTTAAAACAAAATTAATTATTAAGTAAGTATAGCTGCTTCTTTACAACGCTTAGTACGCATGAATAAATAGTTATTTACATTTGTATAAAGTGTTTAAATAATTATTCGTAATACCTTAACACACACCATGCAGTAAAACAGAAATAAATTTCGTTTAAAAGTACCAATGAAATTGATAGTGTTTAGGATATATTTTTAAGAGCTACTTTTTTAAAAGTTATAAAATTTACGTACTTGATGTAAACTTGTATGCGCATCATTTGTGAATTTGTGATATCTTGCAGTGGCTGAGACATTTGGAGCTGTTGTTGTGACGGTATCATTTCATTCGATCTGTTAGAAGTCTGTACGGTATATTTACCTAAAACGACAAAAAATATTTCTATTTTTAAATAGGGTAATAATTTTAAAAGTATAATAAGATTTACAAAATTTTGTGACCAATTAAACTTTTTTTCAGAATTCAGAGTTGTGAAGTATCTTGTTGACGCACCAGCACCTGCACCTCCTGAGAGAAATCATTTAGATTATATAGTGTTTCAGTCATTGAAAACATTTTAGTATTGTGTTATTATCACTATTATCACTTTTTATTGCTCGATAGACAATATTTTGAACTGGCATTTTGAATCATATTTTATTTTCACGCTTTGCCCGGGAAAAAATGGCTACCATTATTTTTTAGCAAACATTTTCCCCTTGCCTCTACCTTGCACATTGTACTGTATATCGATATAAATATTTTAATTTAACAGAGATATTTTTGGGATCCTCCTTGAATTTTTTGCTTGGTTAATTTGTCAAACTAGTAAAAATTTATCAAAGTAACAACAACTTCTACCATTCTACAACAGAGCCTTCCAACGGTGGGAATATCCACGACGTGTCGGCTCTCTTGGACTTTTATCTGATCAACAACTCTTTGGCGTATCATTTTCGATAAAAACTTCAGTTCATCATTCTCCATTCACCTGGACCACCATAGCTAATTGGCTCTTTCTTGTTTGCTTGCCTCAGAGAAAAATTTATTATTTATAGAGAACTAATTTCAACATTCAAAGACATTTATGTCGGAAAGAAAACTTCAAAAATACTTAAAAAGACCATTGCCTTCTATCATCGGTACTAAAACTCATACTCCAGTAGTCCTCACTGACAGCAAAGGTTTTAATCTTGGGGATCAAGTATCTAACCAAATTGAATTGGAGATCAGATGGTGGTGTTAGTCGTCTCGCACATCAGTGAAAGGTTACGACTGGCTTAAACAAAACATAGCCCAACAAATTGGCCGACTGGATAACATACACCTATACGTCTGGCTAGGCACCTGTGACCTAACGAACTACGACGGGAAATTCATTTCACTCTCAACAGAAGAGAACAAAATACAGCAAATAACCGACACATTTCAAGAAATAATAGGACTTGTGAAACCATATCCTGCCTGTAAAATTACCTTCTTAGAAATTCCTCCATATTCAATACTTGATTTCAACGCATATAAAAAGCACGACAACCCTTCAACCTTCAAACACCAAGAGGAACAACTAATTTAAAAAGTAGAAGAACTAAACAGCAGCATTTGTTATATAAATTCAACTTTAGACACCTTCTCTCCAAATTTTGCAATAGACATCAGCCATCATCATCAAGAAAAAACTTCAAAATCCAAAAAATTAACCATCAGAGATAAGTACTTTTTTTATTTATACAGGGACGGAATACATCCAAAGCAGACCTTGTCGAAAGTTTGGCTTAGAAAATTGGCAAATCAGGTACAAAAACAGTGCTGGGGCTGATATTATAGCCAACGGTGGGAATATCCACGACGTTCTCCCTGACTCAGCATCTGCACCCTAACTCAACCAGCAGAGCCTTCCAACGGTGGGAATATCCACTACGTGTTGGCTCTACTGGCCGTTTGCCACCATTATACCAATCTATTCTATAACTTGAAAACTTGCGTCTCATCTACCTGCTTTACATAAACAACCTATTATATATCTGCCTCTAGCATATAATCATCGCCTAACCAACATATACTCGCCTGGCTATATATAACATCTGCGTAACCGCCTCATACTTGCTTGTATAATATTACCATTGCATCAACCATTACTGGATCATTATAAGTATCTTCATCATACAATCATTGATTAAGGAAACATTCTATTGCACACCACCATCACCTTTGTATTTGGATCATACTGACAGTCAATGATGGCTGCATCAAATGTCCCAACAAGACGAATTACTCGTATGAACTATGGCAACAACCTACAAATCACAAATACGATATACAAAGACTACATTCTAGACAAAAATAAGCCATTCACAGGAAAAATGATGCATGCTCAAAATCGCACATTGAATCTACTTTGAAACCTGGCAACAATTTTTTATTAGAATTTAGCACAGCAGCATATGAGCTTGCCAGACTTAGTCTAAGCAAAATAATAGACAATTCCACACAATATTTTGGCCTAATCAGACACAGTGAAGAAAACTTAGGCGCTAATGTTGATTCATGTATTAAAGTCTTTAACCGAAAAAATGACAACACCCAGGGCAAAACTCTGAAATTCGTTATTAATCTCTATCATACCAGCTCAGGAATGGTTATTAATGGCTCAAGCGTAGATCTTTATTTGGCTGAAATTCATGATGAATTATGCGACGAGCTTGCCATAAATGGTCACATGCTGTCAGTTCTTAATGGCAACATCGCATCAACTATTTCAAGGTCAAATAGTGTAGAAACAGATCAGAACCTTCCGGCAGCTACCAAAACCTGTCAAGACAATATTGCTGATTTAGCCATTGAATTTAGGGACGATGAACGTAAAGATTCTGAACATGATCCTGTAGACATCTGTCCAATTTGCAACACAACCTCACTTCTAGACACTATCGAATGCACCGAGTGCTCTTTATGGATTCATTATCATTGTGCTGGACTTTCACAATCGGCTGTTGATGCCTTAAACACACTAGCCTTTGTCTGCTCTCTATGTACTGACAATATGCTGTACCATGCTGACTCATCAGCTTATAACAGATCAGAAACTCTGCAAATGGTAACATGTTCTTCTCTCTCGGACGCTGACAATAATCCAGAGGCCTCTCCGCCAATCTATGAACTTAGTGACACTGAAGAGACAATTGTCAAAGAAATTTTTATTCCACATGCTACACATGACCAGATAGAGTCACCAAAGGACAACTCCATTTTAAACTCTTCCAGCAAAGGCAATGAAACCAGAGCACAGACTTCTCCCACTTCTGAACAAACATCAACAGAGAATTTACAGAAAAAGGCAAAACGCCAACCTTCAAAAGCAGCTAAATCTAAAATCTTAAACACGGAAGACAAAGCATATATTATCAAACTGGAAAACGAGATCAATAAACTTAAATCAACTATTGAACTTCAGAATAGCCTCCAAAACCAACAGGAATATCAGCAAGCGTCATCTTTTAGTGCAAACAATCCTCTCAGCCAAATCCACAAACTTCAAATCTTGGTAGCCTGAACATTGACGAGCAGAGAATAAGAATGCTTGAATTTCAAATGATGCAAAACATGTCTATGAACAACATGCTAGCTAACCAACAAATGCAAATGATGATGCAACAACAACAGATGATGCAACAATCTTTTCTACATTCCACTGCTGGTTTCTCTACTTATCCTCACATGACAATACCAAGGCATATTCCACCTCCTCCTGGGTATGTGCCAAATGTAATACCAAATTCTGCTCCAAATGGTATATATGCTCCTCCTGGGGTCTCTTATCATCACCCCCAATATCATCGACAATTCCAGCCTCCTCCATATCCACAGTTTAATGTTGCGCAAAATCTACAACATCAGAATGTCAATCTTACAAGTCAGCATATTCAAAAGGACCTGAGAGTAAACTTGCCACAACCTAAACCGTCAGTGTCTCAAACAGACATGTGCCATAGACCACAGCAAAGGAAGAATCACAAGAAAAGTCAAATTCCTCCTAGGCTTCACAATAACAATATGCGGCAAATTTCCAAAGAAGTGCTAACAAAACACAAGCACCAGCAAAATGAGAACATGACAAATGTACGGCAAGCTCTGAGCAAAGAGGGATCTCCGCTATTTAACTCACCTGGTGACATTCCATGCGATAATTCTGCAGACTCGTCTCCTCATGACTGCCAACATCCTATGCAAACCGTATCGTCTTCGAGCTACTCTCCTCAATCTGATATGGCAACAGATGTAACCTCCAGGTACTGTCTTCCAACAACAAAAGTGGCTGATCCTGAACCGGAAATATCTCACAACTCTTTTTTAGGGCTCAGCTCAGCATACCACCCGATCTAGGATTAAACAAAATCCGACAAAATCATCAATTCGAAAACAAACTTCTCAAAATAATGCTGCAGAACATCTTAGATTAACAACAATTTATGTGGAAGGGAAAGGAAATGCATTATTTATAAACTCATTAGAATCTTCATCTGACATTATTTGTATCAAAGAACACTGGTTATATGAATTTCAAAAACAACCATTATGTAATGTTCTACCAAATAGGGACATGTTCATTAGATGCAGCGATACATACGAGGAAATCTCAAATTTTAATCGGCCAACAGGGAAAGGTGGTATTGCAATAGCTTGGAAAAGATTCTTAACTCCCTCCATCAGTGAAATACCATCTGGAAACAACAGGATAATTGCAATTGAACTGAAATCACCAATGAAGATTTGCATCATTTGTGTATATATGCCTACGAATAACGCTGGGGACTCATATCTAGAATACACAGAATGTCTTGATGTTATTAGCTCACTTCTATCAATGTACTCAGTATCACATAAAATCGTCATAGTTGGAGACTGCAACGGCACTTTAAAGCCGCCCAGAAAATATAACAAACACGATTTCCTTCTGCAAGCCTTCGTACATGAAATGAATCTTCAATCTCGTCACTCTGAGGAATCAACCTTTTTTCATCATTCTGGAATGTCAACCTCTCAAATTGACTATATTCTGCACAATGCCACAATTGCCTTTCTTTCGGACTACAAGATCCATTACCAATGTCACTCCAATACTTCAAGTCATGTTCCTGTGAGTGCAAAGATGAATGTTAAATCAAAACCAACGAATAAAGCAATCAAATCCGGCTATGTCAGTAAATTCAAAATTCAGTGGAAAGATATAGATAGTGAGACATACCATAACCATATCAGTAATGAACTCTCTCAACACAATATTGAAAGTCACTCGATAAAAGAAAGCATTAACTTCCTGTGCAACTGTCTTAAAAAATCTGCTTCAGTTGCTGTTCCATCAAAGATTATCAAATTAAAAGGTGCACAATTCAAAGCATCTCCAACCACTCTTATGCTGCTCAAAATAAGTAAAGAAAAATATCAACTCTGGAAATCCCATGGCAAGAAAAATGACCATCTCAAAACAGACAAAATACTGGCGCAACGAAATCTTCGCAAACAACTCCGAAAGCAACAGTATTTGGACAGAACTCAATTCTATAATGAATTGATGGACAATCCAAGCAATGATATGTTTCATAAACTCATTCGACGAAACAGAGGCTCCAAAAATAAAGATGCAATCTGCATAATGGAAAATGGCGAGCACCACTATTTTGCAACTGACCAAACAAACAGCTTCTCTAGATGCTTTGAGGACCTGGCTGTTCCAAAAGACAATGGATATGATCCCGAATTCTTAGATCTCTGCAATATCCAGCATAATATATTTGATGAACTTTGCAAACAAAGCAGCAACGAACCACAATTTAGTTTTCAAAATATCTGTGATGCAATCCAACAACTACATTCTGGCAAGGCAACAGATGAATTAGGTCTTGTTGCTGAAATTTTAAAAATTCTCCAACAACTGTATCTCATTTTCTTACAAACTGCTTTAATAACATTTTCAACAATCATCATAAACCTGATATCTTTAAATCTGGTATCGTAACACCAGTACTCAAAAAAGGGAAACATCCAATGCTAATGGACAACTATAGAGGAATTACCGTAACACCTGTCATCTCAAAACTTTCTGAATGTACCA
Source organism: Mytilus californianus (assembly GCF_021869535.1). Classification (NCBI taxonomy): domain Eukaryota; kingdom Metazoa; phylum Mollusca; class Bivalvia; order Mytilida; family Mytilidae; genus Mytilus; species Mytilus californianus. The sequence continues at coordinate 2,530,613 of NW_026262669.1, read as the reverse complement.
TTCTTCCTCGTCTTACAGTGAATTTTAATCAGTCATCACTTCAATTCGGCTTTACAAAAGGCTTGTCGATACTTATGGCCAGTCTAATTATCACTGAAGCTAGAGGAGAAGTAAAACTAGTCACAATGGAGCCTTTATTTCTTATTACTGTGGACAGTCAGAAGGCCTTCGACGTTGTAGATCACATCATACTACTAGATGCGTTATATAACCATACTCAGAATCATCCTCTTTGGTCAATAGTGAAAAATCTTTACTCAGGGCTAGTTTCAAGAGACAAATGGAAGGCAACCATTAGTGATAGCTTCAATGTTCATCAGGGAGTACGACAAGGAGGCATTCTTTCACTTTTTCTATATGAAGTCTATGTGAACAATCTGCTTGAGGATCTTAAATCGCACAGTCTTGGTCTTAAAATTGGCACAAATTATGTTGGTTGCCCAACTTGTGCGGACGACATAGCCTTCTTAAGCAGCAGCCATCAGGAATTACAATGCATGCTTTCTTTTGCAACTCATCATGCCAGACAGTCTAGAGTAACAATAAATCCTACCAAAACTAAAGTTGTCATCCTCAACCAACCGAAAAATATAAACAGGTCCGACTTAAACTGGACACTAGGCAATACCCCTGTTTATCCATTAGAAGACACAACACATCTTGGCTTAATAAGAGCAGAATTGACGGAAAACAAGCTTAATGTTGATGCGCGTATCAGCATTGCGAGAAGAACCCTATACTCCCTTATGAATACTGGTCTACATGGAACAAATGGACTAAACCCACAGACATCTTACAGGATATATCAGAGCTATGTTATTCCTCGTCTGTTATATGGAATGGAAATACTCCCTCTTAACCAGAGTCAACTTGATATCATGACCCGCTTTCACACAAAAACACTGCGTAATATTCAGTCTCTGCCTACACGAACAGCCACTGGATCGGTATTTATGCTGTTGGGTGCTCTAACAATTGAGGCAGAAATACATAAAAGGCAACTTTCATTTCTGTACAGTGTTCTTTCTTGTAACAATTCGACAATTCAAGGCTTAATAGACAGACAAATCATCCTGAATAATGATAACCATCTCAGCTTCTTCTGTAAGGTCAAAGGTGTGCTAGCTTTATATGATTTGCCAAGTATAACTACACTTAGTCAAAATTTACCGTCAAAATTAAAATGGAAAGCAACAGTTAAATTAGCTATTCAGGATTATTGGACTAAAACCCTCATTGAAGAAATAGAAACAAAGTCTTCATTAACATATTTGGACAAAACCTTGTTAAAAATTGGTTCTACACATCCGGTTTGGACCAGCCTTTCTTCAACCGTCTCGGATGTTAAAAAGGGAGCGATAAAAGTCCGGCTATTAACTGGGACTTATTTACTTGAATTTCACAGATCTGAATTTAGTGGTGGCAGGGAGTCGGCATTATGTAAATGCTGTGGAACGTCGGATGAAGATATAATCCATTTCCTGCTGTTGTGTCCAGCCTTACACAAGCAGATAAAAGAAACATTCAGCAAACTTAAGTCTTATGTGATATCAGTTATTGGCATGGGAAATTGGTCTAAAGAATTCAAAGGACATTTTGGATCTGATAAGACTTATTGTCGACTGTTCTTTTCTGCTGCCAAAGCTTAGAAATAGGGCCGAATTGGACAAAATTCAAAGATTAGCTACGGACATGTGTTAGAGACTCCATTCTCAGCGTGTATGGAAATTACAAGGAAAATAATAACTGTGTCGCTAAATATATAGATAATACAATCAGTGTAATGAGGAAAAAATATGATATGAACACTATGTACATATGTGTAAAGGTAGAAGAAGGGGTGTCCTGCTTTCCATTGTATAAAGCACCCTATATTCTTAGATTTTAGTTGTGTACATTAAATCTTAAAATACATAATGACAAGGCCTAGATTTTTTTACCTTTTAATTGCGTAAGAATTTTTTTTTTATCAGTCCTAAAATATATTAGATTTTATCCGTGTACAGTGAATCAAAAATATTTTTTTTTAGTTATTTGTGGAAAACTTTTAGTGCATACTATTTAAGTTTTAATTAACACCCCACCTGGATAATATCCGTTGAGGGGGTGTTCCATAATTGGACGGACATACATATAGAAGAAGAAGAAGAATTCAAATGTAATCCAATTACCCAATCTAAACGTTTAATAGTGATCAAAACATCTTAGCAATACTTACCTCGACATTTTCAACGCCATTTTCGGGCTGCATATAATGCACATTGCTAGTTATAGTTTCATTTCCTGTTATTACCTGAAATGTAAAGAAAACAAATAATCGTTCACAAACAAGTACTACATGTACTATGTACACAAATTCCAAGTACTTTATCTTCAATTACAATTTGTTTAACCTTATTACAATTAAATTATAATTATATGAAATTACTTAATTTAAAAACAATTAAAATAAGCAGTTATGTATCATACAGATTCACTTTCATTGATCATGTTGGTAATTCTTGTGTTCCACAACGACTCAACAAATTCCTGATAATCATTTTCTGCATCCATTCTGGCAATTTCTTGAGCTTTTTTATGCACACTTTCACTGTTAATCTATAAATATGCAATTACAATGTTTTATAAATCAAGTATTGTAACAAGAAGGAATTTTAACCTATTTTAAACATACAAATTTATGTTATTCAATGTTTTAATTTGTTGTTTAATAGAAAGATTTATATCATTAATGCGCTTTTAAATAGAACAAGGTGTTCACACTCACCTCAGAATTTGTACTTAATGCACCAATTATTGCAGTTAATGTATTATCTATCATCTCAGACTGCTGGTTCATTATTTTTCTACAAAGACATTTGTCATGTGAAATCTGTATAATACACTGTACAATGTAAGCTAACAAGTAATAGATATATCTAAAAATAATATTGTAATTTCATTACATTTTCTTATTTACGACTTGTGTGCAATTGACAACCCACTTTAGTGAAATATTTTGTTTTACAAGTTCCATTATTTTTAATTTATTTTATATAAACAAGCAACTATTTTAATACCTGATTAACAACCCTGGGTTCTGCATCAGTAATTCCATTAATTTTTACTGATTTTAAGTTTTCATTTAACATGTTTAATGTCAGGTTATTGTTGTCTTCATCATCCTCCTCTACATCCAAGTGGGCCATCTCTAGAAATTCTTTTTCCTCTGTAGTTAGATTACACTTTGCAACCTAAACATACACAGTACAATAAATACATTTATTTAAGTATAAATAAACAAAAAGGTTGAGTGGGATTGTCCAGTATATGCATGTAATATTTGTCACTGTACGTGCAACATGCAAAAATCATTTTCATTGTGTTAACTTGAAGAAATTACAAGAAATAATAAAACTATTTACCTATATTTTATAATAAACACAAACTTTAAACTTGGTGTAACGTTTTATACTTAAATATAACCGTTGGATTCGTGTATAAAATTGTGTTTATAAGATGATCTTTTAAACTGTACTTTTCAGGGTGGGGTTTTATCATTATCAAACATCGTATTGCAACCTCTTTTTTTTTTGTTTTTATATATGTGATTTGTATTTTAATTGAATATTGTCCTATTTGCAATCATACCTCATTTTCTTATTTATAATTAAAAAAGTTTATATAATTTACCTGTTCGTCTAATGCCATTGAAAAGTTTGGTCTCTTGAAAAATCTGTGATTGGGTGTCATTGGTCTAGTAGATTTGTTCACTCTGTTGTTATATTTGTAATAAAACTCTCCAAGTAAACTTGACTAATATCTTGTGTCAACAAATTGGGCTCTAAAGTATGCAACAACTGTCCTATTAAATCTTTCCACACGTCCTGAAATTATGGTGAAAGTGTTATAACATTGTTTTAAATTCTATATTTAATGAATACAGCATTTTGAAGATAATAGTTTAGTTAAGTAATTTATAGGTATACCGTTTGTCTACATGAAAGGTATAAAAAAAATTATAAATATTCATAAAAAAGTAAAAAAAAAAAACCTGTTAAAGATGTAAACCTGGACGTAATGTAAAGGTAATATATATTTCTATTGCTTTTTCTATTGTAATGAATAGGTGATACTAAATTATTATTTAATATTATAGTACAATTAAGTTTTTTTTAACTAACCTTGTGATTGGGGATGGTACGGACGACCATTAATTTTTCTTGTTTTAAACTCATCCATCACTGCACAAAGATCTGCATTGTTAAATTCTTTCCCGTTATCCGTCTGGAGAATCCGAGGTGGACCAAATATATAGATAAATTTTAGAAGCAATTCGGTTACTTCTTTTGCCGTCTTCTGCTTAAGATGTCCACCAAAGGCAAAGCGGCTGTAGCAGTCAACAATATTACAAATGTAACTATATCCTTTACATGGAGGCACCTTCTTTAAATCCAGTTGCCACCTACTATTGGAATAGGTAGCTGGTATTGGTTTTCTAGTTATTTGTGTCTTTGGTAAATCAAACGCTGTAAGGCATTGCGAACATTATACATGTTGCTTAAACAGTAATCTAGTATTTTCACGAACTACAGGAAAATATGATTTCCTTAATGTTTCATAAATAGCGTCACTTTTGCGGTGATCAATTTTATGATTGTTCTTTATTTCCACTATCATTTCTTCTTTAGATAAGACTCTTCTATGATTGTCTCCTACTTTTTTACCTCTGTGGTACAATGAACAAGTATGGTCATCATACAGAAAGTTGGCCAAATACTTTCTAACACTTGTATCTCCCATTCGTAAATTTAGTTCCTCCTTTATTTTTTTAGCACCCCAGATATTTTCATCAAATTTCTTTTTGCATATCAAATTTACCTCTTCCAATACCGACCAAAAATGTTCCGGATTAGGATCATTAGTTTCTCTTTTCCTTCTTTTTTTGTCAAGTATAAACCCTTCATCTGGACACATATTCTGGTTTAACGCCACGTCCGTTTTTTGTTTGTACAAAAGGCTTATAACGTCATAATGATAGTATCGTTGCAAACGTCCATACTTTCACGAACAAACGCACTTTCGCGGAAAAACGCACTTTAGCATATTGAGCCATCGGACTTTAGCGTGTTCCACTTAATAGCACCGACCATCGCACTTTAGCGTATTAGACCATCGCACTTTAGCGTATGTCATCGCGCTATAGCGTGACCATCGGGTTTTAGCGTCCCCATCGCACTTTAGAGTCCTACATATTTACAAAATAAATTGCTAATATGGTCAGTTTTGGTTGATGTTGACAAATAACTTTATGATACCAGTCAGTCTGAGGTATGAAAACTACTGAAATTTGTTTATGATTCAATATTTTGATTAAAAAAAGGACATGCTAGCATTCTAAATTGATGCGAACAAAAGTTTTTAGTCATTATGTACCAATATTGCTATAATTTGTTCTATACAAACATCCTTACATGGAAATATAACTCATTTACTATGCAGCTATATAGATTTACAAATTAAAGTGCTAATATGGTCAGTTTTAGTTGATGCGGACAAATAACTTTATGTTATGAGTCAGTTTGAGGTATGAAAACTACTGAAATTTGTTTACGATTCAATATTTTGAATAAAAAGCGGACATGCTGGAACTCTAAATTGATGCAGAAAATTTTTTGTAGTCATTATGTTTCAATATTGCTATAATTTGTTTTATACGATCCATCCTTACATGAAAATATTACTGATTTACTATGCGACTATAAGATTTACATAATAAAGTGCAAATATGGTCAGTTTTGGTTGATGCGGACAAACAATTGTGTTATACGTGTCAGTCTGAGGTATGAAAATTACTGATAATTGTTTACGATTCAATATTTTGAATAAAAGAGGACATGCTGGCACTACAAATTGATGCGAACAAAATTTTGTAGTCATTGTTTTCCAATATTGCTGTCATTTGTATTATACATTCCATCCTGGTATAAAAATATAACTGATTTACTATGCAGCTATTAAGATTTACATAATAAAGTGCAAATATGGTCAGTTTTGGTTGATGCGGACAAATAATTTTGCTAAACGAGTCAGTCTGAAGTATAAAAACTACTAAAATTTGTTAACGATTCAACATTTTGAATAAAAAAGGACTTGCTGGCACTCTTAATTGATGCGAACAATTTTTTTTTAATCAATATATTCCAATATTGCTATCATTTGTATTATACAATCCTTCCTTACATGAAAATATAACTCATTTACTATTCAGCTATACAGATTTACAAATTAAAGTGCTAATATGGTCAGTTTTAGTTGATGCGGACAAATAACTTTATGATATGAGTCAGTTTGAGGTATGAAAACTACTGAAATTTGTTAACGATTCAATATTTTGAATAAAAAGAGGACATGCTGGAACTCTAAATTGATGCAGAAAATTTGTGTAGCCATTGTTTTCAAATATTGCTGTCATTTGTATTATACAATCCATCCTGATATAAAAATATAACTGATTTACTATGCGGCTATAAAGATTTACATAATAAAGTGCAAATATGGTCAGTTTTTGTTGATGCGGTCAAATAATTTTGTTCTATGAAATGTATGAGTCAGTCGGAGATATCAAAACTACTGTAATTAGTTAACGATTCAATATTTTGAATAAAAAGAGGACATGCTGGCATTCTCAATTGATGCGAACAAAATTTTGTAGTCAATGTGGTCCAACATTGCTATCATTTGTATTATACGATCCATCCTGATATAAAATATAACTGATTTACTATGCAGCTATAAAGATTTACATAATAAAGTGCAAATATGGTCAGTTTTGGTTGATGCTGACAAATAATTTTGTTATATGAGTCAGTCTGAGGTATCAAAACTACTGATATTTGTTGACGATTCAATATTTTGAATAAAAGAGGACATGCTGGCACTAAAAATTAATGCGAACAAAATGTTGTAGTCACTGTTTTCCAATATGACTGTCATTTGTATTGTACAATCTATCCTGATATAAAAATATAACTTATTTATTATGCGGCTATAAAGATTTACATAATAAAGTGCAAATATGGTCAGGTTTTGTTGATGCAGTCAAAAAATTTTGTTATATGAAATGTATGAGTCAGTCTGAGATATCAAAACTACTGTAATTAGTTACGGTTCAATATTTTGAATAAAAAGAGGACATGCTGGCAGTCTCAATTGATGCAAACAAAATTTTGTAGTTATTCTGGTCCAATATTGCTATCATTTGTATTATACAATCCATCCTTACATAACAATATAACTGATTTATTATGCAGCTATAAGATTTACACAACAAAAAGTGCTAATATGGTCAGTTTTGGTTGATGTTGACAAATAACTTTATGATACCAGTCAGTCTGAGGTATGAAAACTACTGAAATTTGTTTATGATTCAATATTTTGATTAGAAAAAGGACATGCTAGCATTCTAAATTGATGCGAACAAAAGTTTTTAGTCATTATGTACCAATATTGCTATAATTTGTTCTATACAAACATCCTTACATGGAAATATAACTCATTTACTATGCAGCTATATAGATTTACAAATTAAAGTGCTAATATGGTCAGTTTTAGTTGATGCGGACAAATAACTTTATGTTATGAGTCAGTTTGAGGTATGAAAACTACTGAAATTTGTTTACGATTCAATATTTTGAATAAAAAACGGACATGCTGGAACTCTAAATTGATGCAGAAAATTTTTTGTAGTCATTATGTTTCAATATTGCTATAATTTGTTTTATACGATCCATCCTTACATGAAAATATTACTGATTTACTATGCGACTATAAGATGTACATAATAAAGTGCAAATATGTTCAGTTTTGGTTGATGCGGACAAACAATTGTGTTATACGTGTCAGTCTGAGGTATGAAAATTACTGATAATTGTTTACGATTCAATATTTTGAATAAAAGAGGACATGCTGGCTCTACAAATTGATGCGAACAAAATTTTGTAGTCATTGTTTTCCAATATTGCTGTCATTTGTATTATACATTCCATCCTGGTATAAATATATAACTGATTTACTATGCAGCTATTAAGATTTACATAATAAAGTGCAAATATGGTCAGTTTTGGTTGATGCGGACAAATAATTTTGCTAAACGAGTCAGTCTGAGGTATAAAAACTACTAAAATTTGTTAACGATTCAACATTTTGAATAAAAAAGGACTTGCTGGCACTCTAAATTGATGCGAACAATTTTTTTTTAATCAATATATTCCAATATTGCTATCATTTGTATTATACAATCCATCCTTACATGAAAATATAACTCATTTACTATGCAGCTATACAGATTTACAAATTAAAGTGCTAATATGGTCAGTTTTAGTTGATGCGGACAAATAACTTTATGATATGAATCAGTTTGAGGTATGAAAACTACTGAAATTTGTTTACGATTCAATATTTTGAATAAAAAGAGGACATGCTGGAACTCTAAATTGATGCAGAAAATTTTTGTAGCCATTGTTTTCAAATATTGCTGTCATTTGTATTATACAATCCATCCTGATATAAAAATATAACTGATTTACTATGCGGCTATAAAGATTTACATAATAAAGTGCAAATATGGTCAGTTTTTGTTGATGCGGTCAAATAATTTTGTTCTATGAAATGTATGAGTCAGTCTGAGATATCAAAACTACTGTAATTAGTTAACGATTCAATATTTTGAATAAAAAGAGGACATGCTGGCATTCTCAATTGATGCGAACAAAATTTTGTAGTCAATGTGGTCCAACATTGCTATCATTTGTATTATACGATCCATCCTGATATAAAATATAACTGATTTACTATGCAGCTATAAAGATTTACATAATAAAGTGCAAATATGGTCAGTTTTGGTTGATGCTGACAAATAATTTTGTTATATGAGTCAGTCTGAGGTATCAAAACTACTGATATTTGTTGACGATTCAATATTTTGAATAAAAGAGGACATGCTGGCACTAAAAATTAATGCGAACAAAATGTTGTAGTCACTGTTTTCCAATATGACTGTCATTTGTATTGTACAATCTATCCTGATATAAAAATATAACTTATTTATTATGCGGCTATAACGATTTACATAATAAAGTGCAAATATGGTCAGGTTTTGTTGATGCGGTCAAATAATTTTGTTATATGAAATGTATGAGTCAGTCTGAGATATCAAAACTACTGTAATTAGTTAACGATTCAATATTTTGAATTAAAAGAGGACATGCTGGCAGTCTCAATTGATGCAAACAAAATTTTGTAGTCATTCTGGTCCAATATTGCTATCATTTGTATTATACAATCCATCCTTACATAACAATATAACTGATTTATTATGCAGCTATAAGATTTACACAAAAAAAAGAGCAAATATGGTCAGTTTTGGTTGATGCGGAAAAATAATATTGTTATACTAGTCGGTCCTAGGTATGAAAACTACTGATATTTGTTTGCGATTCAATATTTTCAATAAAAAAAGGGGACATGCTGGCACTCTCAATTGATACGAACAAAATTTTGTAGTTAATGTGGTCCAATATTGCTTTCATTTGTTTTATACAATCCACTCTTACATAAAAATATTACTGATTTACTATGCGACTATAAGATTTACATAAAAAAGGGCAAATAACTTTTTGGTTGATGCGGACAAATAATTTTGTAATACAAATCAGTCTGAGGAATGAAAACTACTGAAATTTGTTTAGGATTCAATATTTTGGATAAAAAGAGGACATGCTGGCACTTTAAATTAATGCAAACAAATTTTTTTAGTCATTGTGTTCCAATATTGCTATTATTTGTATTATACAATCCCTCCTGACATGACAATATAACTCATTTACTATGCAGTTATATAGATTTACATAGTAAAGTGCTAATATGGTCAGTTTTGGTTGATGTGGAAAAATAATTGTATTATACGTGTCAGTTTGAGGTAAGAAAACTACTGAAATTTGTTAATGATTCAATATTTTGGATAAAAAGAGGACATGCTGGTACTCTAAATTGATGCAAAAAATTTTTTCTAGTTATTCTGTTCCAATATTGCTATAATTTGTTTTATACAATCCATCTTTACATGAAAATATTACTGATTTACTATGCGACTATAAGATTTACACAATTAAGTGCAAATATGGTCAGTTTTGGTTGATGCGTACAAATAATTTCGTTATACGATTCAGTCTGAGGGATAAAAACTACTGAAATTTGTTTACGATTCAATATTTTGAATAAATAGAGTACATGCTGGCACTCTAAATTGATGCCAACAACATTTTGTAGTCTTTGATAACATTATTAATTAATTGTAATCGTCAATATGTCAATCGAAATTGACCAGTTGGTCATTTAATTTTGATGAACCTTATAACTCGATATTTTAGGTCAGTGTATCCAGGATACGATGCCAATCTGCGTTAACGCGCGTTTACTACAAACAGTACGCGTGCGTTTACTTTTAACAAAAATAGAAGACGCGCATTTTTTCACGTTAACGCGGAAGTAAACGCGAAAGTAAACGCCCGTTTACTCTTTACAAAATTAGAAGACCCGCCGTTTTTGCGTTAACGCGGAGGTAAACGCGAAGGTAAACGTCTGTTTACTTTTAATGTCTACTTAAATTGCGGAGTTAACGCACAGTTAACGCGGCGTTAACATGAAGTGCACGCGAGTAAACGCCGCGTTAACTTTTTGGCCCGTCTACATGTAATGCTTGGTCTGCACCCAACTGTAATAATATTGATTTTGTTATAAGTAAATTACAATCAAGCCTTTGCTTCAATTCCTCTACCCTAATTACAAACTTTGATACTCATGATGGTTCGTTTTGAAGCTGATACATTTCTGTATATTATGTGGTTAAACTATCGGGGTACGAAGTGAAATTCCCTTTTCAGTAATTTGGCATTCCCCAAAAAACCCTAAGTTTTCCCGAGGTTCTCGAGGTAAACACCAAAAAAAAAAGTCATTTGGAAATTATTTGGTTGCTTACATTACATAGCTAAGTATTTTTCCGTCTTTATATCGTAGTCTTTTGCTCTTCAAATCATCGCACATGATTCCACTCAGTCAATTTTTTCAAATTAAAGCATCCAATATCACTGCGCAGAGATTTTTTGCTTTTATACATGTATTATATTGTACTTCCTCATTATGAACATGACCCATTTACCTACTCAGACTTTGTAAAACGTCACCTGTGTCTGAGCAGAAAGTTGATGAACCACGGGTATGTCAAAGAACGTCCTGTTCTTTTTATTAAAAAAGTTCATCGGAAGGTACCAAGACCTTGTTGATAAATATTCCGTATCAACTACACAAATAATACATGATGATCTTGAAGTATAGATTCTGCGTACTGACGTTGTTTATCATCTTAATAACGTGTTATAGTATTCTTTTATTTGTCTTTATTAATATTACTTTTACTGTTAAGTCTGTTTTTTGTGATATACATTTGACGTTACTCTGTACTTATGTATCCCGTCATACTTTGAACCAAAAAATTATTTTATTTATTAATATTACTTTTACTGTAAAGTGTGTTTTTTGTGATATTCATTTTGCGTGACTCTGTACGTATGTATCCCGTCATACTTTGAACGACAAAATTATTTTATGTCTACCTGTGCGAATTTCAAACGCGCGATTTTACGCCAGTACTTAAAACCTTCCACCCTTTATGGGTGGATTTTACATAGATAAATGAAATCGTATAATAAAAAAGCAAAATGAGGATGTTAAATTTGATGTATGCCTTTTGTACTTCTTCGATACATTTGTTTGTTTTTATAGTGATTAAGATGATAACACAATGTTGACTGCTGTACCCCTATTTTTGACATTTTACCTATTGTGTCTGTTTGTTTTGTTCACGCATCGTTGTCAATATAATGTAATTTGATGCGACTGTCATACAAGTGAGAGGTTTAGCTAGCTATAAATCCAGGTTCAATCCACCATTTTCTACATAAGAAAATGTCTGTACCAAGTCAGGAATATGACAGTTGTTATCCATTTGTTTGATGTGTTTGTGCTTTTGATTTTGCCATTTGATTAGGGACTTTCCTTTTTGAATTTTCTTTGGAGTTCAGTATTTTTTGTGATTTTACTTTTTACAACTGAACATGCACATACTAGTGAATATAAGTGTAATATTCTCGTTTTTTTGGGGGGGTTTTAGTAACTAACTTTACAAACTGTATCAAAGTTTTAGTATTCTTTATAATAAACGTATCCGAGTCGTTGGATTTTATTGTGATGAAGTGCTAATTGGCTTCATAGAAAACGTGTATAGTAGCAAAGTTACAAATTTTACGTTTTTGTGGTTAGGTTATAACTGTTATATCTTTGTAAATGTCTACATTCTATATAAATAAGAAAATAAAAAAAACATCAGACTACTCCAAATATTTTTTTTGTGATTGATCAGTTTTACAAATAACCTCACACAAATATCAGGTTCCTGGTTTCGTCACTATACACTTATTTCATCAACAAAACATTTGTTAGTGGTTTTTTAAACATATTTTTGAAAGTTATGATGAAAGTTATCAAAGTCATTCGTTTGCAAATATATCTCGATAATATTTCTGTCATTTCAACATGTAAACAAATATATATGTATAAAAAAACACAATCAGTAGGAAGGACGCTGCATGTATTCAGTAGTCTAATTCATGGTTTAACTATAGATTGCATGATTGATTTTGTGGTTTTACATGCCACCTTCAGTAGTATTAGCTATCTGGTAGAGGAAGCTGGTGGGCCCTTAAAGTACTCATAACCTCAGTCTTGAAATTCTTGTGATACATTATATCAACTACTTGCAACACTGGGTCATCAAGGCTCCGTAGATTATTGAAAAAGAAAAAAAAACAACACCAAAACGAAGGCACAACTCTTAAACACTGTGTATGTACTATAATTATATTGTAAAAATAACAGAATATTGCAAGACCGGAAGATTACTTCTATCTTGTCGCTTGGATGAGTATTTAAAAATTGACATGTTTTTAAAATTCTCCTCTGAATAAGAAGAAATGGTTCTGATAAATCTATCTTTTGTACTATACTCTTGAGTTGATTTTAATTGATAATAAATTTCAAAGACATGCAAACAAAGAAAACAAACAAGTTCTTGTTGATGAGATACTATATTTGAAATATAATAACATTACATTTGTTGTCCAGTAAAATAAATTATTGCTAACATTATTGTTCCAAATTTTCAATAAGCTCATCCCAGATACCAACTTTGTAGATTTGTGCACCAGATGTTCATTTGATATGTTTGAGCTTTTCATTTTGCCATTTGATAAAGGTCTTTCCGTATTATTTCAAACTTTTAGCTTTTTTGTTTCAAAGATGTAACGTGTTTATTCGTATTAACCCATCTCATGAAATTTGCAAGACCCACAAAGTGAGAGAGATGCCTGTGTAACTCGGGATCACTCGATGTGTACCTGATCTAACATTGAATGGATTTGCTGCTAATGTGATTGTTTTACTGTCATATCCATGAGTTAAATATTAACTTAATAATCAGACAAGACAAGTATGGGTTATCCTACGGCATTCAACAATGAACAAAACCAATACCATATAGTAAGCTAAAACATAATTTGGCTCTACTAACCCGAGCATGTGTTTTCAGAATTTTTAAGCGACTTACAATTGGATGCGTATTATTTTTCAAATGAATATCTATCGAATTTAAGAGATATGAGTACATGCAATAGAGACGAACATAGACAGTTTTAATAATTTAAACATACACTCCTACTTACAAGAGAGGCGAACGAAACCAAATGATTTGAAAACGAAGACGTATTAATTATAAGGAACAGCATTATATAATGTATCATGTTGTGTATGTTTAAGAAGATCATGGTGCTTTTGATATGTAGTCACAATCAAAAACGAAAAATGACTTTCTCTGATTTATCAAATATAAAAGTCAAAATTACTTATCTTCGTCTGTACGAAAAACATGTTTTTATATAAATTAAGCATATTGATTAATCTGAAGCTAATTGTCAAAATGTTTACCAGTCTGCTAACCCTTCCTCACATTTTGGAGGTTAACAAGCCAGTAGGACATACACTAGTAATGTGTTCTTCTCTTTTGTAGAAAACCAATCGAAAATAACAGTATAATGCATTTTTTTCAATACAATGTATTTTGCATATTCCCATTTTTCAAGTTTTACCTTCATCATGTGTGCCTTATTTGTTCACCAGTTGAGCGTATTCTGTTTCTTTTTTATTTCGTTGACCGCTCATTTTTGATAGCTTCTTTCCAACAATATTTAAATCGTTTTGAACAATACAGTATAACTTTTGTTTACGGTCATTAGTGGTCACTTTTCTCTGCGAGTTATTTTGAAACTTCAAATATTGTCCCTATGGTTCCTGTATTGTTTGTTTATCAGAATTTCAAATTAGTCTTGTTATAATGCTTAATCTTCAAACGAATAAACATGATAATTTGGATTGTAAACCAAAAATGTTAAAAGCGTTTCAAATCTTGCAAAGTCATTATACTGGAGTAGAAAAAACCGTTTGTAATAGTTTAAAAATATGATGTACAAACAATAATAATTAGTGATACTTATAGTTAATCTAATTGAGTATGCATCAACAGTCATTCAAGTTAAATATGGTTATATTCCTTCAGAATCAATAAGCATGCTCTAAAGTAAATTCATGTAAAAAACAGCCTTGGTTATCAGGTCGATCATTTCGCAGATATGTATACGGCCCTTTGTTGTACAGAAAGATATTACAATACAATAGTATAAAAATATATCGAATTCTAAATCAATTTCCAAATGGGAACGGAATGTGTGAAAACAATTGTCATGTTCCTGACTTGGTACAGGTATTTTCCGAGGAAGATGGTTGGTTTAAAAGGTTTGTATTGTTGTATCAGAATTTATGACAAACGAGACAATTTTAATTTTGAAATTATAAATTTCCCACACCTTAGCGACACTATACCAACTTCACCTGCAGATGGGATATATACATTTCCCAAATCGGTATTCAATAGCTTGCAGCTGCTACTCAGGCTTTATTAAACGTCACCAGTGTCTGAGCAGAAAGTTGATGAACAAGGGTTATGTCAAAAAACGTCTCGATCCTTTTTCTTAAAACAAGATCATTGGACGATATCAAAACTTTGTTGATACATATACAACTTCATAAATAATACATGATTGTCTTGAAGTATAGATTCTAGGTACTGACGTTGTTAATCATCTTTTATACATGTTATAGTGTTCTTTTTATGTGTACTTGTACATTTTTCCCATTTACTATTTAGTCCATGTTTTGTAATATACTTTTGGCATAACTGGGTATTTATATATCCTGCCATTGTGTTATTATGCTATGGTCAATTTTGTATTCTTGTCTTTCATTTTTGTTTCTATACTTTGTCTATAAAGTGAACATATCCCATTTTGTTTTTTATTTGTTGAAATAGTATATGTTGTTATAGTGATTAAGATTATAACACAATGATAAACAAATTCAAACAAACATACAAATAAATCTAGCAATGATGCTCACAAAAAACGTTATTTGAAGTTGTAGTACATACCGTATATAGTTTACGCTTTTTTGATAAAGTAAGCATTAAGTAAAATTTAAATTCAAGGGTAAACAAAATAGAAAGAACACTGTACAATCGCACTTCAGGACCAATCTGAACCATGAATCGAGGAAGTTACTACATTTGTAATGACACCATGCGTGTACACGAAAGCAACTGTATATACACTGAACTACTGCAAATTACTTTACAATATATAATGTTATAAATGAAGAATTATGTATGTTTTAGATATCTTTTATTGATGATACCTGTCTATAATTGATTTTTTTTCATTTTTGAATTTAGAAACAGAAGTTTAATAACGAAAAAGACAAAATGTCCGTGTATCTGCAAAGAGTTTAAATGAAAACCCTCAGGCAAGGATCAAAAGTCCTAGACATTATTTCGAAATGAAGAAGACTTCTAACAACATGAAGAAATGAAAACGAATGGTACAATTTATATCCATTACATTAATATATCACTGTTTGATATACATACAGATGGAAAAGAAACACAAAACAACAAAAAAACAAAAAAAAACTCAAACAATTGCTGATTAAAACTTGCTAGATGAACAATTGGTTGATAAGCATTCGATTTCACATTTAGTCACGTTTGGATGTCGTTCACAGTGCCTTTGTTAGGTCTTTTGTCATAATACATAGTACATATAATGTAGAAGAGATATCTTGAAACATACAGTCATATCACGGGTTCTATGGCCTGTGTGTATTTTATTAACAGTGCTCATTTGTATCAACGTTGGGGGACTGATTTTACACTCGTTTAGTGGCAAAGTGCGTTCGACTCGTAGCTTGATTTTTTCGAATAGACACTTTTCCTGCCTGGACCGGAGGTGCTCGCCTGTTATTCTGACTTTCTCAAGCAATACAAAGTTACCGCCAAGATAAAGCCAATGTAAACGAATGTGGCGTTGACATCAACAAACAAGCTAACACGAAGAACAGACCAGAATGTTACGATAACATATGTTCTTTTGTGTATACACTTAGTCATAAACAACGAAATTATTAACAAAATAGGGCTGTTAAATTCCATCAGGCAAAGTTGACCCAAGATGAATTCTGCTTTTATTTTTTGAAAGGGACACAGATGAAGCTTAATAAGAGTGTTGGACATAGCTAAGTGTTCGATCGGTGAACCTTAGCCCTTTACTGATTAATGTTATCATAGCAAGAGTAAATGCATTGCATAATGAGATGCTTTATACAGTAACTAGTTATGTTAATTTCCTAAATATAGTAAGAAAGCTATATTATGTGCAATGTCCATTTCATCATGGATCACCATTTTCACAATCAGGGGTTCATTTAGGGTGAGGATAAGTTTGAAATTTGTGTTACAATTTGAATAGCTATCATTGCAATAATTTAAGTTGCAGTATAAAAACAATATTAGGTCAATGTCAGAAAAATATAAACGTTTTTGTATTCGGCACAAAATTAGGGAAGCTCTCGGTCTCATACAAAAAAAATTATATTTTTCTGACATTGACCAAATATTGTATATTTATATTTGTGTATTTGTTAAGGTTGTCTTATAATAAGAAGAACAATGGAACAATTCATAAAAAAACATCATGTTTTATCTACGGAGGGGTTATTTAGTTTTGTTGAATATAACATGTGTGCAACACACTTCACTGTTGAACACAAAATACATTTTAGAAAGGCTAGGATGCAGTGTACGTTAGACATGTTGGAATCGAGAAATTAAGTATTCACGAACATTTAATCTTTCTAAAATATGTGTCAATGATAAATAGATAACTCTACTTGTAGCAGTAGTGTTATATGTGCTTCGATTTATGATTAGAAATAATTGTGTTCTGAGGTTGGAAACTCAAATATAAATAATCAGTTTCAAATTTACTTAATGAATGACTATAATATTGTTTTCTGTCTATGAAAAAAATAACATAAAAATATGGTGCACACAGAATAACCGGTGTAACATTTTTTTTTAAAGTGTGCACCTTATTTTATGGGTTATTTCGAATAGACAGAATAAAATAGTACAGTCATTCAGTCTAATTTAATTCTTAATTCCATTAAAAAAGGGACGGGATTGTAGATACGACATTAGGAACATATCAACTATCATCTGTGAAACTGACATAACGGTCAACCAACTCATGATGGCGTCCGTAAAATTCACGAAGGAATGCTTTCAACTTCATTATTTGGAACTCTTGGTTTAGATGCTTCCTTGTGAGCAGCAACCCTCAATCAAGGAAATCATGATAGTAAATACAAGCCCAGGAATATCGTATCAATTGGGAGATATATACTCCGTATACAGGCGATGCGGGAATGTTGCAACATAGGAATGGAAAGTTCACAATTGGAAAGCTGAGATCATCTCTTTTGTCGCAAAGTTTTGTTTTCAACCCACCCTCGTTGTCAATTTCTAGATGTAAGTCAAGATATGACACAGACTTAACTGTATCTGTTGTATCCTTTATCTCTGGTTCGATGGGATAAATGCGTTCAACATTTTGAATTATTTAGTGAGAGAACATCATCTATATAGAGGAAAGTAAAGTTAAAGGATACTGCTTACTTCTTTTCTTTCTTCCTAAGAAGTTCTTGTATGAAGTCAGTCTCATTATAATAAAGGAACAAGTCGGCTAGAAGAGGGACACAGTTGGTTCCCATGGGAATGCCGATTGTTTGTTGAAAAATCCGTCCTCCAAACGTAACAAATATGTTGTTTATCAAAAATCAAGCATCTTGATAATGTCAGTTTCAGAGAATTTTTTGTTAGAATCAGAGTGATTGTTTACAAAGTAGGATTTATCCCTCCCTAAGACAAAATACTTGTATCTACGTTGGTCATACTTTTTTATGATCTTTGGAATTGTTTATGTCCACATCTTATTCACGCCTCCGCTAGAATAGGCAGTTTCACAGTGACTTTGAAGCCCGGCTTTGGTTGCTGATAAAACTGATGTTAATAATTTAGAAAGAGGTTTCGTGGAGCACTTGGAAGACCTAGCAATATATTGTTGTTTGTAAGGACACTTATGTAGTTTAGGTATCCAATAGAGGGATGGAAGATCCAGTTCTTCATCTTTGGTTGAAATTCCAAAGGAACATAGACCAGACCTATGATTATCCAAATGTTTCTCTTTAGTAAGTGTCGTGGGGGTATATGTTGGGTTTCCAAGTGAATTGTCAATACCTAATTCATTTATCAAGCAGTTTATGTAATGTGATTTACACACAAAAATAATGTTGTTTGAGGCTTTATCTGTGGGGACAACAACATATTTGTCATGGAGGTAGTATAAGTGTTTTGCAACATTTCAGTCTTTAAAGATTGACGTAGCATGGGTATTGATACACCCATTCATTTTCTTAATTCTGATTTGTATCAACGACCTAACAGCCTTAATCCATTCGGAAAGAGTATCTACGTCTTCTTTCTTGCGTATAACTAATTGCCTGGCATAATCCTCGATTGAATCCATCAGTATTTTGAAGTTGTGTTTCCAATTGATGGATTTAGGCTCACGATATTTCGGACCTTTAGAGAACACATTTCGCAGGGAAGTTTTATTAACAATGTTGAGGTCATCGATAATAACGTGGCCAGCCGGATTATATATGAATGGGGAACAGGTGCAATCAGAAAGTTTAGACTTGAAGTCGTCAATATTGAGATCCTTCAACACGTGTTTGTAATTGAAAATTTTAGTTGCAATTGGTTTAGTATAGGTTTAGTTTAGTATAGGTATAAGAAATGGTTGGTACAGACAAATCTTTAAAATAGCGAAATATTTTCGATTGAACTAATTCATGATGAGGGATATTGCCCAAATTGACGGCATCGAAACCTTTGTTGGCAAAGGAAAGTTTAAGAAAGGATCTTTTCTCTGTTTCATCTTTTCCAATGCGAACTGGTTTGAAAAGTCTGTGACTTGCAATATCCGAAATGATAGCTGTAAGTTTGTATTGGTTTGAATGAGGGTTTGTAACAGTGGTTTCCAAAAATAAATTGAACAGAGAATGAAGTTTTTAAAGGGGTAATGCTTAAAGCTTCGTGCGAATGAGATGAAAACCTAACGGCTTTTGTATAACATATATAAATGGCAGCAAATCATTAATAGACACATCATGTAGAGTTGGTGATGTATAATGACGATAACTATGACTGCGTCTACGTCGAGCAGTTGAGTTGAAAATATTCATCACATTCACCGAGCTACAGAAAGGACTAGATAGAATACCTAACCATCAATTTTATCATTGCACCATATGGTGTGGCAGTTACCAATTGTCGAATCCAGTAGTCTTCTTTTTGTCTACGGAGATGCGTTGCAAGATGAGGATTGTTAGGCCTGTGGTATATTTTTTTTGATGATGCGAACTTGCATAGAAAGGATTGAATGATCAGGCTGATTAAAATGCTGGTAAAGAATCTCGATTGCATTGTGGTTGATGTCTGATCTGTGGCCGCACATACGTTTGTTTAGCCTTCCTTTCGTTTCACCAACGTATACCAATCCGCGAAGGTTACTATCTAATCCATAGACAACATTTATAGGTTTGCAATTCAGATCATTGTTACTTCTGCTAAAATAAGACTCTAGTAAACTGAGCATCTGTTACAGCCTGACCATTTCTATGCGATTGATGCGGATCTCACATTACAACACTGTCAATCTAAATAGTTGAAAAAGTTTTTTTTCCATCATAGCAAATAACTGATCCCCAATTGGTAGTCATTATCTATCAAATAAAGAAAATAAATTCATTAAACGCTTAAAAAACAAACTAAATGTTAAGTCGTTAGAGGAATTGAGACTTGCTTCTTATTTTTTTTTCATTCACAAATGATTCTGTGACAGCAAATGTCCATAGTATGTCATGCATACGTTTATATAGAAAAAATTTTTAAAGTTTACATGTAAAATCTATAAAATTATGTGTTGCCGTCAAATTAATTTAAACAAAGAATATTCTTTGTTTTTTTGTATTACATGCCATTCATTTTAATAGCACATGCTCATGTGGACACATTATGCAAATAACTTATTGTTATCAGGGGAAATCTGTACTGAGCACATATTGATCTGGGACAATTTGCTAACCTGGGTTTAGTTAGATTGTAAGATATTTGTACATTTCCCACCTCATAATATCACGTACTGCTGACGTTTGACCAGACTTTATACATTATCTTTATCTTTAAATTGATTAATGTACTTAAATACAATTACAGAATTAATCATGTTATAAGTATACACATGTAGTTGATGATGGCAATATTTTCAAAATCCACATCAAAATGTATACCAAGTAATTTAAAAGTTGTCTCTGCCCATGAAAGATTTACATCAAGACAAATAATTTCCTGGTTATACGTTTTACTTTCAATCCAAATTACTTGTGTTTTTGCAAAATTTATATTTAAACCAGATATTTTTTTCAAACCACTCTAATTCACATAGGGATTCATATAAATATGTTTCACTACCATCTAAAATCAATGAAGTGTCATCAGAAAACGTTGACAACTTATGCCAAACTTGAGTAACTTCAATACCACAAATTTCCATATTTCAACTTATCTTGAATCTCAGCACATAGGATGAAAATATAAGATGAGAGCGTAACGCCTTGCCGGCAGCACCGACATATATTTAAAAATCCAAAAAGTTTACCCCCTGTATAACTGCAGATGTGATATTATTATTAAACGCTTTTATCCAGTAAATAATTGATTCCCCAAATTAAAAAAAATAAAACATTTAGCATTGTAGGTATTTCATGATCTTCTGTGTATTCCATAATATCATATAGAAGCCTTACATTTTCTCCTATGTACCTCCCACTAATAAAATTAGTCTGATCTAGATTAATAAGTTTGTCTTGGACACTCTTATATCTGTTTGCAATTACTGCCGACCCAATCTTATAGGCAGTGCTTAAAAGTGAAATAGGACGCCAGTTATTCAAAAAATGACAATGGAAGACAAGTTATAATTCCTTTTTTTTTTGTGTTCTGAGCCATGATATAAAGATTCAACCACATAAAATGGAGATCGTTCCAAAACAAATTGAAAAAAATCAGTTGAAAAGCAATCAGAGCCAGGTGGTTGTTTATTTTTCATATAGTTTAATGCTTTTCAGGCCTCTTTGACTGATTCTTCACTCCAAGCTCTCCTATTCATCACTTGAAAGTATTGGAACATTTACATTTTTATTATCTTCTTTTAGATCAGCTACTGAACTTGAGTTATATCTCTTTTTATTTAAATTTTCGAAAAAAAAGCGTAAATACTTCTTTTAATAATATTGTTCTGATCAGTAAGTATTACCCCATTATCTCTTTCAATTTTTGGAATAATTTTATTCATAAAATTTTCTTACTCTAGTCCACAAAAATAATTTGTTGGTTTTTCGCCTTCTTCTATCTATAGAACACGTGTTCTGACTATTTTCCCCTTTAACGTCTTAAAACGTAATTGTTCAAGTTCTTTTTTTGTTGGCTCTGAAGTTCAGTTATTGAAAGTTTGTCAACATTTTCCTCTAACTGTATCAATTTATTTCGTAAATTTGTATCCCTTTTTTTAAGATTTCTTCTTTTTTGTAACTGGAATAAGAAATACTTTTTCCCCGAATTTTCATCAATAGTTTCAAGAAAAACGGGTGATTAATTCTCAATTGTATATCTTCATTATCAATCTAATCAATATTGCTTTTTGATTTCACTAGTCTTTTGTTAAACTTTATTTATATATTCTATATCATACATTAAGGAGTTGTTGAACTCTAATTAAAGGATCTGAACGACAGCTTTGATGTACTTTACAGTTTTTGAGACTATTTAACATATTACCTGTAAGAAGAAAGAAGTATAATCTAGCCTGTTTAAATGGAGTTCTTTTTCTCAAAGTATATCTTTGTACATTCGGATAAAGCTCCCTAAATGGATCAATTAAACTTCTTTCTTCGATGTATTCTAAAACACTTCCTCTAGCCTTAGGGTTATTAGTATGTTTGTAGTTACAATAGTCTATATAAGGGTTATGTACATGATTAAAATCACTACAAATTATTTAACTTGCATTCTATAAATTATCAACAACGCACATGATATTATCAAACAAAATCAGGACTATCCATATTTGGTCCATATAAGCACACTTAAGTATTTTTTTTTTTTAATTTCAACAAAAAAACGACTAAAATTAAATAGTTACCATTTATATCTTTCTTTTTTTTTTCTTTTAACACTTTGAACTCAAAATTATTGATGAATAATATGGCAACTCCTCTAGAATTTGGACTGACAGAAGAAAAGTAACTTTCATATTCCAACATAGATCTCACGCTACTATCTAAATCACGTGTAAAATGTGTATCATGAATAAAGTAAATATTATAAGTTATCTACGTTCATATCCGTAGATATGGATATTTTAACACCCTGAAGTATCCAAGTACACCCTGAGGCGAAGATACGGATATGAACGTAGATAACAAATGTATCCCCGGTCTTAGTCCAAATCTTGCGATTCTTAGAGAAATTCAACCACAAAATGTAACGTGAAAGCAACGTTTTTTTTTTTTCATTTTTTGAAAATCTTTTATTGAAATTTCGGAATTTGACATATTTTTAACGGGGTGTACGGTACTACCTATGGTAGAACCCTACAGGTAGTCAAATATAAGAAGTTTTTATTCCAGAGACAGAGAAACGGGAATGGGTCGAATTTGGCGCTCAATGTTGTGAAAGTTACATCATAGACGATGTGACGTCAACGTGGGTCATTTGCATAGCTAGGTCAGTAGTCCCATGCATTGACAATGTGGCAGCCAAGTAATGCATTTACTAAAAAGAGTGCAAATGATCGACATAATAAGATACAATCGTTAGTTGATTTAATATTTAATTACAGACATCATTGATAATCTACAAAAAATCCTAGAAATATAATAAGCCGGGTTATAATATATGCTTTTAACTTCAGCATATTAAAGACATTTTTTCGTTTTACTGTGTCTCTTAGTCCCTGATAATTAACAGACAAAGTGTTTAACGAACCCATATTTGTAATGATTGTTTATCAATATACAACATAATATAATCAAAAACATCACAACATTGTAGACAGTAATAGGACATATAAAGATCAAACAGGATAACTCATAGAAATTGAAGACAGTAAATTTGAAGAAATAGTAACGAAAAAAATAAATTAAAAATATATTTAAATGATTCAATATGGCAAGACAAAACTACAATGCCATACTTTTTGAGTTAAACTTTTCAGTTTTACGTAATTTACGTGCATGTATCTAAATGACAATTTGGCTACACACAATGCTTATTAGAGTTTCTATATTTGCAAGTGAATTAATACAGTTAACTACAAATTTAGCTGTTTTCTCAACCATGTACAACATATATATGTATACGGCTTATTTTATATTTATGTTAGGATTAATGCGGTTTGACTGACTTTTTTTAAATAACGATATAAACATAAGAATATGTGGTATGATAGCCAATGAGACAACTCTCAACCAGAGACCAAATGGCGCAGAAGTTATCATTTATAGGTCACCGTACAGTCTTCAACACAAAGCCAAACCCATACCGCATAATAAGACAAAAAAGGCCCAGAAATGACAAATATAAAATAATTCAAACGTGAAAACTAACGGCCCGATTTTTGTACAAAGCAAAAAATGAAAAGCAAGTATGATATACAGCAATAAATAGTAACCACTGAATAACATGCTCCCGACTTGGGACAGGCGCATACAGAATACAGAATATGGTGGGGTTAAACTTTATTCTGTCGTCAAACCTTCCGTGAAAGACATACAAAAATGTCTTCTAATTTAATGCAATTCATTAGCTTTTTATCAAAATAAGATCAAGAGAAATTATATCAATATTTTCATAATACATGTTATAGGAGATCGACTCTTTAGTTTTTTAAATCTTTTATAACTTCAGGACTTCTTAAACACGTGATCATATAACAAATAGTATAAATTTCTCGACACATACATGTGTTCATGTATTCTATTGGTGGTATGCTTGTAAAATTTATAAATCTATGTATTATATTGGTGGTATGATGGTGTATGATGGTAATTTATGATGTATGTTTGTTCAATATTCATTTTTTTCTGAAATTGTCATGTACCAAGTCAGGAATATGGCAGTTCTTATCACATAGTCCGTTTCTATGTATGTTGGCGTTTGCCTGTTTAGCAGTTCAGTGTTCCTGTTATTCCGTTTTGTTTCCTCTTATAGTTGATATCCCTAAGTTTTGGTTTGTGACCCGGATTTGTTTCAGTTAAATCAATTTATGACTATTGAACAGTATCATACTACTATTGCCGTTAATGTACATGTACCAGATGTAGTGTCTCTAAAATATGTAAAGAGTTAAAAAAGAAAAACAATTATAAAAGAATTTTCAACAAACAACAACTTCTGTTATGGCAAACTGCCTCGGTGGTTTTGACGTAACGCGGGCGCCTCGAATGCTGTAGGTTATGGATTCAATATGTCGGCAGGTAAAACCGATGGCTTGAACAATAAGGGCAAGGCCGGGTCAGATTAGTCCCACATAATGTGTCAGATTAGGTTGGCAGTTTTTTGTTGTAGAATGAGACCTTAAATCATGAACAAACACTTTATTAAAATCTAATTAAATAGAACCTAGCGTTTCGGTCTTGGAGAAAGAAAAATTCATATTCCTAATTGATGAATAATAAATGATGGTTATAAGACTGCATTACGCGTTGTATCTAGAGAATAATTCTTTTCACATGTGCACGCTATATGCATTTGTTTAGTCTAAAGTTTGTATCTTATTCAATTTCAATGGCAGGCAGATATATATATATTTAACATATTCAAATTTGATGTGAAGTCTTACAAGAATACAGGAGACATATACCATGAGTTTATATCTATTTTCACACCCTCAAACCTATTCTCGTAAAGTTTAGGGAGACTATTAATGTATCCTCCAATAGACTACAATAAAAGGTGTTCATTCTGTTGTCGTCTAAAATGTGTAAAATATTTGCCAATAGACGTTAAACATTCAACATTCAATAAACTTATGTCTGCCAGTTTCCTTCATCAGACGAGTGACCTTTCCGTCATTGAATTCTGGCTACGGTCTTACAATATTCATATCACCTTCACCTTCACGTTATTCAATTTAGAATTTGGTCACTTTTTTTGGTTTTTTGTTCTTTTTCTTTGTTTAAAATTTTAAACTTCTGATTAAAATACTCATGTTGAGGTATACAGGAGCGTGACCTCAACAATTGGACATAGCAGAGCGAGTCAAACAAACATTTCGCGGATTTTTAAGTGGTTTATTTGGCGTATCCCTGCCTCAATTGATCATTTCAGTTCATCAATGAAAATAATTCACATAAAGACAGACGATAAGATTCCATTAAAAAAAAAAAATCTGGAGCTTTTGGTACAGATGTAGCTTTTTACTTCTAACAAACAAAAGTGGAAAACAAAACAAGACATAATAGAGTTAAAGGTTTTCTATCATTCCGGGTCACAGATTCACATTTTTTTATAATCCTCAGACATCACAAAATGCAGGATGATTGATAGATTGAAGGTTGTTTAACGTCCAGTGGCAACTATATCCGGTCTATGTTTTGCTACTTGTTTTTCTTCTTTGTTTCGATCTGGTGCGTTGAGCCATTTTTAAATGATTTTATAGTTTGTTCATATGTTGTACTGTAACACCACTCTCCAGTGTTAGGGGAAGGGTTGGACATGTTTTTAAGTGGTTGTCGTTTGTTGCTGCTTATCATATTTTTATTTTGTCCATTGGTTTTTACATCAATCAGGCCGTTAGTTTTTTTCGTTTGGATTGGTTTACATGTCATTTCGGAGCTTTTGATAGCTGACTATGCGGTATTGGTTTCGTTCATTGTTAAAGGCCGTACGTTGACCTATAGTTGTTAACATCCATGGCATTTGGTCTATGGTGGAGAGTTGTATCATTGGTACTAATAGAACATCTTATTATTTGCATATGTTCAGGGCGAGAACAAATAAACAATAAATACAATGAAAGGTCCTGTCATATAGGACGTCCGGAATACAGATCGCGGAAATTAAGACTGTCATTGGAAAATGAGGGTTTATTAAATAGGGACAGACATTTTGCCTTGTAACAGGTAACATAGGACACTCAAAGAGTTGTTAAAAACTTTAAAAAGGTTTTGAATATCAGAGAGCGTGGCACTCTCCATACACAAGACATCGCGTACATGTACATCGTGCACAGCTAAAAGAACTTCCCACTACGGCAAGGGCTTTACTGCCGGTCGGAAAAGGGTCTGTAGTGACCAATATTCTATACCCAAATAACCCTTTGGAAGCAGAATGAGATATGCCATCTTCTAAGATAAACAATTAAATATAGAACACTACAAATGAAGTATATTTCATTGTGTTAAAATATTAAAAGCTGGAACCGCCACTGTTGCATCAATGTTTGAATATGTGATATATTTCATATATTTGTATCTCAAACAGAATTTAACTTGTGATTTGCATGGAAAAAAAGTAAAAAATACGCAAATTAAAAATGAAAATGTCAAAGCTTTAAAAAGGATAGTATTTAATTCCTAAGACATGTGAATTTTTATGTGCTGGTTTATGTTGTTTTATGTATCCGTTTTTATTCTGTAGTTAGTCACCACTTCGGTGTTATCATGCGTATCTATTATATACTAGTAGTCATTTTTATAAATTTACTGTTTGCAAAAGTATGAATTATTCTAAATAATAAGGATGTTCTTATCCCAGACAGAAAACCTTAGCCGTATTAGGCACAACTTTTTGGAACTTTTGGTCCTCAAAGTCTTCAACTTTGTACTTGTTTTGGCTTTCGAACGTTTTTGATCTGAGCGTCACTGGTTAGTCTTGTGTGGACGAAACGCGCGTCTTGTGTATTAAATTTTAAACTTGGTACCTTTTGTTGGCTATTATTCGTATGTTTCTCTGTCCTATATGTTCTCCCATTTATTTGTATTGTAGTCCTGTCATGTAATGTTGTCATTTTAATGTTATATTTAACATTGCCATAAAAGCGGGAGGTTTGGCTAGCCACAAAACCAGGTTCAACCCACCATTTTTTTCTTAAAAAGCCCTGTACCAAGTCAGGAAAATGGCCATTGTT
The DNA here is from genome assembly GCF_021869535.1 of Mytilus californianus. Classification (NCBI taxonomy): domain Eukaryota; kingdom Metazoa; phylum Mollusca; class Bivalvia; order Mytilida; family Mytilidae; genus Mytilus; species Mytilus californianus. The sequence continues at coordinate 2,502,765 of NW_026262669.1, read as the reverse complement.
ATATTATAGTTCGTTTCTGTGTGTGTTACATTTTAATGTTGTGTTTCTGTTGTGTCGTAGTTCTCCTCTTATATTTGATGTGTTTCCTTCAGTTTTAGTTTGTAACACGGATTTGTTTTTTTCTATATCGATTTATGAATTTCGAACAGCGGTATACTACTGCTGCCTTCACATATACCTTTCATTATATGCTCGATCATGAGGTATTTCGATAAAGTAATGTCATTGTTCATGACGTATATACATACGTAGACGAGAATACAACTTTTTTTTGTTGATCTTTATTGCTGATTTTTAAGTCTGTTTAGTTTCTATCTATCTTCTTAAGTTTTTTGCTCAAAACACAAAATAAGGTTAAACATATCCTCGTTTAAATGCAATTACCAATATAAAGTGTGACAAAATTGACTTGTTTGTAGATCTTGCCTTGCTGGTCAGTTTTGTTATTTAAAGTTGCTATTTATCTATAGCAAGTTTATCATATAAGACAAAACGCAAAAATGTTGAATTTCAGAAAGTATTTACTAGCCACGTTCGCCTATTCTCCAGGACCAAACACATCGTATTTCTGCAGTACAGAATAGGACATACTTTATGATGTCACGTGGCTCATATGAAGGGTGGGTGCTTCTTCAGGGGTCATGACCCAGTCCTTCATGTTGTACTAAGTTTTGACTACTGAGCTAGTCAGTATTTCTTTTAAATTCCGATGTCTACTACTAGTATACGCAACCATAGGAGGTTTTTAAAATAGTCCTCTAAATTTCGCATTGTGAGGTATTTTATATAATGTTTACGCAAAGCTTTATTTATATTTCCTAATGAAAAGTGATATTTGGTTACAACTATTAGTGGTATCTGCTTGTCAGATTCTTGTTAAAAGCGGAGTAACTCCGATCGTTCGATATTGACAGCCGATTCACAGTTACGATATATGTTATGCTCCTATTATCCCCATTGCTTAAAATGACCTTTGAATTTACATATTGTATTTTTTAAATTATGTGTGTTACTGTTGTTTCGATGGTGGCGAATAGTTTCCCACTTTATAAATCCACAGAAGACTGTTGGGTTATGCATAGATGTCCTATTTATTTACTGGAATGTATAAGTAGGTTTGATGTAGCTCTTTATATCAAAAGTACCTGTGTTTCTGAACCTCTCCCCTTTATGTTTGACTGTATCTAGACAAATGATTTCTTTTTTTTTAAATTTCATAAGTAAAATTTAATAAAGGGTGATGATCATTTGCTATTTTAAAGCACTCCTCAACCCCTTCTGGTATATGAATGAGCTATTATAAACGCATCATCTCTATACCTTCCGAAAATTAAAATCTTATCTTTATACTTATATTTTTCAATGATTTCATTGATAACTTCGAATGCTATAGTATCACAAATTTCTAGGCTGCATTTTTACTTCCCTTATAACGTAACTGTGAATCGGCTCTCAATACCGAACGATCGAAGTTACTCCGTTTCAAAGAATCTGAAAACCAGATACCACCAAATATCGCCTTTCATTAGGAAATAAAGTTTTGCATAAACATTATACTGCTTTGCAATGCGAAATGTAGGGGACTATTTCCAAAAACACCTATGATTGCATACAGCAGACATTAGAATTTAAAAGAAATACTGACTGGCTCAGTAGTCAAATCTTAGTATAACATGAAGGACTGAGTCAGGATCCTTGAAGGAGCACCCACCCTTTATATGAGCCACGTGACATCATAGAGTTTTTCCTATTCTGCACTGCAGAAACACGATGTGTTTGGTCCTGAAGAATAGGCGAACGTGGCAGTTAGGTACTTTCTGACATCCAACAATCGCCATTTAAGGGCAATAACTCCAATGAGGAGCCGTCGGACGATTTCCGCCATCTTGTCTTAATTGAAGATCTTGTCTTGCTGATCATTTTTGTTTATGTAAGTTTCTATCCATCTATTATATCTTTTAAGATATAAAGCAAACACGAAACAAATAGGTAAAGTAGTCATTGAAAGGGCAATGACTCTAATAAGGAGTCGACTGACGATTTCAACAATGCTTATTTGTAGATCTTGTCTTGTTGATCACTTCTGAATTTTTAAATTTCTCTGTATCTATTATTATAGTTTTTAAGATAAAAGGCAAAAATGTATAAAAAATAGTAAAATTTATTCATTTGTTAAAGGCCAAGGAAGAGTAAATGGGCTATGTCACAGATTTACCTTAAAGTTTGCATACAATCTTCGCTCGTTGAACTATTAACTGAAAATCGAAAATACAGTGTATTTATCTCTTTTATTATCTGAAATATTACTGATTGAATTCTTTAAAATAAGTGAACATGTATAGAAAGCACATGAACTTGAGGGAAACCTTCTTAAATTTGTCTTAAAATCATTAAATCTCTAATTTATAATACACAGAATATTCTAAAAAAACGATACCTTATTGATACTTAAATGTCCGTTTAAAAATGTAAAATAATGAAAGGGTCAACGACTTTGTTTTTACGGTATACATTATTGAAAGTGGTGTTCTATGTAAAAAAGCACTACAAAACGATGAATTGACAACAACTGCTAATTGGAGACAGGCATAATAAATATAACGAATATGTCAGGGTAAAACATGTTTTCGAACGCCTAATAATCCTCTGTCATGTTGTGACAGTCATGTGACAACACAAATCTCTTTTTTTTTTAAATAGATTATAATTAATTGGCTTGTTTCAAGCTCGTCAGAAGTTTTCTTTGATACATGTACTCTTTAGTAAATGGGGTTAACCAATCAAGGCACGGACATGTTCATTTCAGTGACGTGTTCGTTTGGTCAACATGCTACTTATTCTAAAATCGTCCTACTTTTGTTAAGTTACGGGGAAAAAAAAACACTGTTTAAGAGAATTGGCAGTTATTTTGCGTCTAACTTATCGCGGAAATGGATAAAGGTATTAAAAGTACGTAACTTTATTTCGACGTTACGTTTCGAACGTGAGTGTATTTTTTAAAAGATGCATATGCATTTGAAATTTCTTAATGTCGCCTTGCCTTTTTTAGATGACTTCATTTTTTGATAGTTTGAATTGTGTAAATGTCATCATAGACCATATGTCTCTGAAATTGTTTACCTGTATTCCTCAATATAAAATATACATATTAGGTATAAAAAAATGCAGACACAAGTGCCTGTAGATGTCATGTGTTACCTCCAGATTTCTTATGTTCTCTTAGCCTATTGGATCTAAAAAAAATTGTGCCCATTTTTGTTTTCTTTTGAATGAACATTCAAGTTTCAGGAAAAATATAATGACCACTTTTGCTGAAAAAAATAAAGCCGCCCCCTCTTTTTATCCTTAAAAAAATGATCGAAGACAACGTCCAGTTTACAAGGGAGACACAACATGTATGTTCCCTAATGTCAAATCAAAATCTTCAAAGTTATTCTTTAAACGTTTGAAACAAAATTAAAAACAGTATTGATATCGTTTTGTTTTGGTACATTTTGTTTCGTTCACATTTCAATATACACTTTACAGGAACTGTAAATTAAGAAATTATTCCGTACATTCATTGTTGCGATTTTTTAATATTTTAGACAACAAAGCGACTATTATTTTGCGATACTGAGAAAGTTTCGCTTCATTCATATAAAAACAAAAAAGCAAGTTTACAATATTGCGATTAGAACGCTGTGGCATTTTTGGCAAATATATAGACATCGCATTAATTTCTGAATTTACAGTACCCAACACACTATTTCAATTAATTCCGTATCTCGACGTTTTAAAAACGGCATCAAAACTGTCAAATGAATGTCAAATTCACCAGGAGCTCATACCGACCGTTAAATCTTGTATCGAATCCGAAGACCTTGTCATACTGATGTACATTTCCTAATGGAATCTACCTGTTTTCAACAGTCCACAAAACAATATATAAAGTAATTTAGTATAGCTGTAATTTTAACATTCTTTAGTCCAGAAAATAAGTTTATATGGAAATGAGGATATAAATGATGATTTAATATTATTTGAAATGATAGCTTCGTTAATTTTTGAAAACCGTGCTCATTTGAGCAAGATAAAAACTAACAATGCTTGATTAAAAATGTACAGCTGGAGATTCCCAAATCAATAAGATTTTTATCAAGATATATTTCCATTATTTTCTCTTTTATTTTCATCCTTTTTTCTTGGAAAAAATGGGGGAAGGAAGTGGGGAGGGGGTTGTGGGGGTCAGTAATATTATTGTTATGTAATCAAGTAAAAATGAATGAAAACAAACCATTGTAGATTCTTTGTTGGATATTTTATATATAAAAATAAGAAGATGTGGTATGATTGTCAACGAGAAAAATCTCCAAAAGAGACCAAATGTGTATTGACTGAATAGTATATATACAAAACAATAAATAAAAAGAGATCAGTCAGATGAAAAATCAATTATATCCGGATTAATAAAAACATGGGTACACACTCAACTAACCATAATATATGCTTTATACTTATGTTAATGAGGCCAGTATAAGGTACTGGTATTTGAGGTATCTATTAACAAATGTAATTATGTTTATGACATTTAGTTTAAAGGGGAAAACAATAAATCTGCAATCTGCTCCTTCGTCATTTTTGTCATTGAGTTGATTTCTTGTTAACGTGTACGCCACATGTCTTCTTTTTATTCATATGTATAGTCATCCTATATGAATATTTACCCATTTCAATCGAATATTTTGTAAATATAAGGGGACGACCATCTGATTTTCTGTGGGGGTATATAAGGAGGATTATGAAAATGATTAACTTGGTTTGGTACGAGCTGAAAATAAAGAACTGTATACAAAACAGACTGAGAATTATTTTCAGCAATACATAATGCAGGAAATTTATATACCAAAAGAAAAACATTCTTAGTAACAGATCAAAATGAATTATCAGTCCTCTTGCTCATCCCTCTACCCACTCCACTAACCTAAAGAATTTCCACAGGTCGTTCCCTAACTCTTATTGTTCTGAATTGATTTAAAACTAACAAGGAAAAACACAAGAATAATTAAACTGATAACATGTGTACAACAGCAATGATAATAGAATATTACTTGCATGATTCCTACATCAAGGATAGGCTTGACATTTGATATTTTTGTGGTTAAAAAAAAAACAATTCATTCATTTAAAAACGTTTTGACATATGATTAATGATGTAATCAAGATAAATTGCTGACTTCTGTATTCCTACACTACATGTACATGTGTTACAGTTAATCTGTAATATTGAAGAAAACAATTTTGAATGATATGTAATTTACCTTCATTCTCTATCTCTTTCTTTCTTGTATTTAAACAAGATGAATTGTTGGCAGGCAAAAATTTCGAAAAAGGAAACTTATATAATTAACTTGAAATAAAATACTTGAGACTATCGTCCTCAAGTTATTAATTTATTTTGTTACTTTTGAAATAAGTGTTGGTTAGGGGTTGACCAGAAACAGTAAGGAAAAGGGAAGCTATTTGGTCTTTTAAATTTTTATTTTTTTTGTTTGGGAACTTTTTGTTGGGAAGGGGGGAGGACATAAAGTTGCATATAGCCATTGAATACACCTTGTATTTCAAATATTGAGATTTGAGAATAATTACCGCGTAATTTTAAATATTTTTTTACAAAAGATAGATGTAATGCCGTTTATATACATCTGATTGGATTGATGAATGTTGATGAAGAAATCTTGAAACATATCAGATAACATTACTGATTATTACATGTATATTTTTACATAACAAGATCGGGCTAATAATAGTTGGTCAATGTGTGTGTACTTTCAGAACTGGTTTTCTCGGGGGATAAATATCCTGGCCTCGTAAGAGCTGTAAATAAATAATCTTGCACAACATAAAAGTAAGGAGATGGGGTGGCAATGAGATATATAAGTCCTAGCCTTCAAACATGGTTAACCCCGCCACATTCTATATTAGCATATCCCAATTGAGGAGCCTGCAATTCAGCGGTTGTCATTCATGCTGTTTCTCATTTTGTTTTTCGTTTACTATTGTTGCATAGTTTGTTCTTGTGTTGTGCCTTTACACTACTGTCCCAGGGAGAGGATGGTTGGTGTGTTCAAACATTTTTAACTTAGATATATTCTTTTTGTGCCTGAAGTTCAGTGGTTGTTGTTGGTTCTTGTCTGTCATATTTGTTTTTCGTAAATTGTTTTGAACGATAGTTGTCTAATTAGCAATCATAACACATCTCCTTATTTTTATATAGTGTTTTCCAGAAAAAAAAAGTAAGCATGCCTACAAACAGATAAAAGTGAATAGTCAATTTACCTCCCTTTTCCCTTTTAGAAAAAGGGTCATCCCCTCATTGCTGCAATATTCTGTAATGTAAATATTAACCTTGTCACCAATTTCATCTGAATTCTGCTGTGCACTCTTATCATGTACATGAATTATTAAACTAGCTGATCACCGGTAACGCTCAATATATATTACACATCTTTCCCTGGAGTCAGTTAGACTTATAATTAACATTTTTTTTCTTTTAAAAATTCAGATAAAAGATATTTCATCTTATTCCTACCTTACTAACTGATTTTAATATTAATTTTGCTGAAATAAGTTAATATTTAAAGTTATGTGTCCTAGAATGTTGTTTTTTTTTTTGTTTTGTTTTTTTGCTTTATATTTAAATTGAATAACGTTTATAAATGATACCTTTTCATTTTATTTCGATTGATTGGTTTCTTTTCTATGGTATCCAATACGTATTGTTTGTGCTTGGTATGTGTATCTTTGACGTATATCTCGAATAAATTGTTATTCATACTATAGGTTGAAAAGTTAAGTTAATATCTGTTTGTAACGAGCTGGCTGAAAATCATGGAAATATGTCTCAGAGATGACGACAAATATGTTCCAAATGTTGGTGGGGTTCACATTGCTCAATCTTTAGTTTTCTATGTTGAGGTTTTTAAACTGTTGAGTTGTCTTATGGTCGTCGTTTCTAACGATGGCGTTGTCAGTTTGTTTCAAGTAAAATTTTCAGTATCCCTTTAGTATCTTCCATTATATGTATTAAGTAATAGATATAGTGATGATATACATAAATACATTTCTTTGTGTGATTACAAACAAAGAAATGCTATGCATTAGCTAACAGCGAAGCTTTAAATGCTGCTGCTCGTCCACAATATATCATCAAAACTGTCAATACTAATTTTAATAAATCACCTTTATCCTTAAATAAAATTTATTGTTATAGATGTGACTGATCTGTCGTTGCTATAAGGTCGTCTTTGTTTTCATTTGACATAACACAATACTGTCGTTTTCAATTATAATCACCTAAATCTTGTAAACATTATGTTGTATTGGCCTTAAACCAGTGATGTATCACTTGTCATTTTAAATACACATCTGATATAATTGATATTTGATTGTTCTTAATGCTAATTGACATGTTAAAAAATAAAACTGATGAATGTGTGCCTTAAGTGGTTCAAAGGATTTAATAAGACACTTAACTATACGTTACGTTTATACGGTGATATATTATTAAGGTGAATACACCTCTTAGTAGGTTTATCATGTTATTATGTTGGTGGTATTTTGTTCAGGTGTATTTTGATAAAAATTATATTATCATAATTTAAAGTATACAGTGGATAAAACAGTAAGTGTTTTTGTTTATCATCATAGCTTGAATTTATTGTATTGTCCTTTACCGTATATAAAAATATGACAAATAATCTAGTTTACTGAAATATAAATGAACACCTTTGAAAATACGTTGATGCAACATACAATGACAATATCTTCAAATACATATGCTAAACAGACTGATAAATGCATTTTGATTCATAGCAGTACAAGTAGAGTTGAACAACTAGCAATAATTGGGATACCATCTTTCTATTGGGATATCAATCCCCGTAACTGAGCAGACTTTTTCATTTCATCCTCGGTATTTTTTATTTGTTTTAAATACAAATATCAAAAGATTTGATATGACTACAAAATTGTAAAGACTAAGATTGAAGACATTGCGGTAAATTTACAGAATTACTAATAATCAACAGCTGGTTGAATATACCTCATCATAAAAATACATCTGACGCCTGTTTAAATTTTAGAAAGAAGTGTGATAATGTTTTCAGAAATAAATGTTTAGTTTTTAACGTTTCGACGATCTGCCTAAAAAATGTTCTTTTTCGTTTGATTGTGAAGTTAATGTAGCCAGAATAAAGACTGGACACTTTTATTGTCCTTTTTTATAATATCAGAGGAGGGAAAGATGGATTTTTAATGTTCTAAAATGTTCTTTTTGTGAATGATCTGGGAGTATATGTGTCGTACTTTATTTGACCTTTACATATTTTTTTTTTTTGAGCGTCACAGATGATTTTTTTTTTGTAAACCAAACACTCGTATGGCGTACATTATTTCAATATTGAAATCTATTTGAAGTCTCAAAATGACTGTCAGAGAAAATTGATACCTGGTGACCGTTGAGGAAAGTTCAAAACGATTTAAAATTCGTTGGACAAAAAGCTATCGAAAAATGAGCGGTCAACAAAATGAAAAAAATAAATCGAACAGACTCAATTGGTGAACAAATAAGGCAATCATGATGCAAGTGAAGCTTGAAAAATGAGAATATGCAATATAATTTTTATAGAAAAAAATGCATTATACTGTTATCTTCGATTGGTATCCTACAAAAGAGAGGAAGACATAACTAATGATTCAACATGTATGTAAGGGTGTTATCTGATTTTTATAATCTCTATATATGTTTGTGCCCTAGTAAACAACGGAGTTAAGAATTTTGGTCGTGATTTTTTATCTTGTTTTTGCACAAAGCATATGGTGCTAAAATTAAAACATTAAGAAAAACAAACAGACAAACTCGACTAAGCTTAAGTTTATCTGAGAAAGATGCTACATAATTTTCTGTGCAATTGAATCTTTACCCCGCACATTTTCAAAAAATAATATATAATATTATACTAATTTTGGAGAAAAAAATTATCAGTACAATTAAAATTATACATACATTTTAGTAGTATGACTTTTTTCCTCCGCCGTATACACCGCCATATCCACCACCGTATCCATCTCTATATCCACCGCCTAATCCTCCACCTATTCCACCACTTAATCCACCACCTGCTTTTCCGCCTAAGCCGCCGCCTATTCCACCACGTATTCCTCCTCCTAATCCATCACCTACTCCACCACCTACTCCTCCGCCTAAGCCTCCGAATATTCCACCATCTAGTCCACCACCGAGTCCACCACCCTATCCGTAGCTACGGATTGTTACCCACCATGGAAACCAGTGACAACAGGTATTCCAATTCCATGGAAACAATGATGTTATTCTGCAAATTTTGTCCAAAGTAAGCTCCGATTATCGACAAAAACTGGAACGGCAGGTACACCACCAACGAAAACAGCTGTTATGTAACATATAAATAGTATTATGCATAGATTAAAAAGCTTTCAACGTTTATAGTGGGTTGAATTTTCGCGTAGAGCTGTAATGTAGACTCTTATATTACCGAAGATATTGATATCAACATAAAAGAGAGGCTAAACATACCAAAGGGACATTCAAACTCATAAGTTAATTCAAAATGAGGAGATAGTGTATAATTGCCCATGAGGCAATTATCCAACAAAATTCAAATGAAGTGGGTATAAGTAATTATAGGCAACCGTACGGCCTTCAATTATGAGAAATTAATTGCCCCGACATGAAAAACAGGAAGTTCAATGGAGAAAAACAGTTTTATTCATCACAAAACAGTAAAAGTTGGGTAAACATAATTATTAGAGATCCCTTACACAATGCATGACATTTTTGTTGCTGTATACTATGATAACATTCCTATCAACATCAAAAAACGAAAACGACACTTAGTAAATGTGATGCGTTCGATTCATTATTTTACGTTTTTCCTTTATCAAAAACACATATTTAGGAATATTTGAAAGCCAAGGACTTATACGATAAAAAAAAAAGCATCGATAAATGATGAAGAATTGTGTACTTTATTTGTTATCGTGGTTTTAAATTCAAAGATTAAGGCAAAAATATGACAGAGTAGTAACTTATTGCCGAAGCCAAAATATGAATTTCAAAAGAATAAGAGATAAGTAAGGCACAAAAGAAAAGAATTGAATAAATTGATATATAGAATATTCGCTGACTATTTTCCGGGGCTTTTTTTTTACGTTTACTGTATATCTATACTGAAAAAATTGTAATCAAAAACTGTTTCTGAAAACAAATGGTCAAATGCTACTGATTTTTTATGTGATATATATTGGAATGTTGATTTAGTTTGTTTACAGTACAATAATATATAGTTGTTATTACAAAACTGTTAATGACTTTGGTATTAAGCGATCATATGATGTAGTTATGTTCTCACAAATTGGAAGTTTACAATGGGGAAATTGTAATCCTCTTGTTTTTTGTAATATGATAAGTTTATAGTGTTAACAAAGGATATAGAAATAAAATAAGGACAAGCATTGATTTAAGATTCGACATGAATTTTAAAAAGCAGTCTTTAAGAACCAGATCAGAATTACACTATGTCGATTGTTTATTATATTTAAATTATCATAACCTACCCAAATAAAATCATTAAGAGAACGGATGACATTTCCATCATAGCATATATAGCACAACCCAGAGTAGACATATTTTTAAAATGTATATTTTCAAACCCCTTATGAGTATTTCTTAACTAATTTTGTTTCTTATAATTTTGAATCGATCGCTACTGGTACGTTTTATATATACTGGACTTGTTTTCATAGTATCGAATTATAACTGACACTCTGAAGCAACAGCAGTTTACCAATGTTCTGTTTTCATACTTTCCCACAAGAAGAAAATCTAGGATATGATGTACTTAACATGCTATTATGACAAATGTGAAATAAAATCCTTATGTTTCAAAGTTGTTTGGTAGCGTTTACTTATCAGTTGTCTTTTGTCTTGTGTTTGTATGCAATATTGTTCAACATATACGTATTGAATCAAATTTTACTATACGTTTTCTTTTGTGTAAAAATAAAAAAAAAAAAAAACATGTGTAGGATAAATAAATCGTTTTTTACAGTTCATAGGAAACCATGTGTTCATTTGTATGTCTGGACTTAAACTCAGTAGCAACACTCCCCATTTAGCATTACACTGTTCAATTTATTTTCAAATACGTTTAATCGATTTCAGTATACCAATTGAGTTGCACATCAGAAAATGATTGATGTCACAACTTTGACAATGTTAACACAACAGAAATCAATATAAAAACAACATTCTATAATGTATAAACTATGGAATTATGGTACTTTTTTGTCTTTTACAAATATGTGTACGAATAGTTGTAGGGTGCTGTTGCCCTGATAAAAAAGACATCCAAGTAAACAACTGTAAACAAATATTTATCATGTGCTTTGAACCTTCAGGTTTTTTATATTGACCAATTCGTTCTGACAAATTGAGTCTGAACGGTCTTTTTTATTATATTTTCCATGCAATTATCATATTAACAATAATCGTTCGTTTTGCAACATTCATTGTCAGATGCATATAGATTTTGTTTTCTTTTGATTAGATAAATTATTGAAGCATAAGAGCAAGCTGTTCATTCCCCAACATTCAGTCATAAAACTGTAATAAGTGAATTAGCTTGGACAGATAGTTTGTTAATATAGTTATTAATAAATATTCGACAAAACAATGACTTATTATTGGTTGATCTTTGCTGAACATTTATTTGTAATTTGATAGTATACAGCATCGTTTGTTGTCGGGTTTTATGACAGATCAGTGTTGTCAACAATTTAGTGTTGATCGTAGATCGTATTTCATATTCAATGCATTGTGTACATTGATGTGTGTTGTTTACTAGTACCTACATTTGTTTTTACCATGTTTAAACCATTTGTAGTTATGTATTTATATTCGGTCAAAAGATGTATATGTTTGACTTTGCAGACTGAGTTTTACTGTGCGTACTGTTGTACGTTTGTTTTTTTCTACATTGGCTAGAGGTATAGGGGGAGGGTTGAGATCTCAAAAAACATGTTTAACCCCGCCGCATTTTTGCGCCTGTCCCAAGTCAGGAGCCTCTGGCCTTTGTTAGTCTTGTATCAGTTTTAATTTTAGTTTCTTGTGTATAATTTGGAGTTTAGTTTGACGTCCATTATCACTGAACTAGTATACATATTTGTTTAGGGGCCAGCTGTAGGACGCCTCCGGGTGCGGGAGTTTCTCGCTGCATTGGAGACCCATGGTGGCCTTCGGCTGTTGTCTGCTCTATGGTCGGGTTATTGTCTCTTTGACACATTCCCCATTTCCATTCTCAATTTTATTAATGATGAGCTCTCCTGGTGAGAGTTTATTAAGAACGTTGCCGTAAATCGGTATCATACCTTTTGTATACATGAATTTCTTTGATAAATGTATGTAGACTTATGACGTATGCTAAACTTAAGATGTTGAGTATAGTTGTCCAAACGTTTTAAACTGGTACACTTCATATTTCAACATGCATTTAAAGTCATATGTTATTTACCTTTTTATTTTTTTTATTGTATTTTAAAGCTTTCAGCTTTGAAAAAAACAGATATGCTAAATGATAAGGCACCGATAGAAAAAACATGGATTTGGACACTTCTATACTACTCGATATAGGCAAATGTAGGTTATTAATCTTCAACATCATGCGTCGATTAGCAGACAGAGCAAGGAGTAGTATGCTCTAAATTCTGATCTTCTAAATAACAAAAACAAACTATTTCTAACGATAATATTTAAGTGCATGTACATGACATGCATACTATGAGGATGCTCACCTTTACAATATTACCGTAAAAACTTTAATAGATATAAGAAGATGTGGTATGAGTGCCAATGAGACAACTCTCCATCCAAGTCAAAATTTATAAAAGTAAACCATTATAGGTCACAGTACGGTCTTCAACACGGAGCCTTGGCTCACACCGAACAGTAAGCTATAAAGGGCCCCAAAAAATATGGTTAAGTGTCGTGCTAGGTCACTTAAACCACTAAAGCCATAAACTCGTCAGTTTTATTTTTAATCATGTCAATTAGCAGTAAAAACAATCAAATATCAATTATATTGGATGTTTATTTAAAATGACAGATGATACATCACTAGTATGACATAATGTATACAAGGTTAAGGTGACTGTGCTTGATAACGACCAAATAGTCTTATGTCACATGAAAACAAGGCCTCCTTACAACCAAGACAGATCAGTTGCATCTATCACTATGCATTAGGTTTAAGGATAAAGTGGATTTATCTTTAAAATAGTATTGACACTATTGATGTTATATTGTGGACGAGTAGCAGCATTTGAATTTCTTTATTAGCAGATGCATTGCTTATTATGAATGTGATTACACAAACAGATGTATATATATATATATATCCTCAGTAATATCTATTATTGATGAATGAAATGCATTGCTAATTATTTATGTGATTACACAAACAAATGCATTTATATATACCCTCATTAATATCTTTTGCTTGATGAATGAGATGGAAGTTATCAAAGTTATATTGAAACTCATAACTGAAACAAACTTACAATGCCATGGTTAAAAACGAAAAACGAAATTAAGACAATACTATACAATTATAGCATTTGTATGGGGTCGATACGAAGTTATATTCACATGAGAGAAGCATTTGGACTGAGGACGAAGTCCGTGGTCGATTTGCTTCTCTAGGTCGATATAAAATCGTATTGACCTAAACCAAAGGCTACTCACTCGTTTCAAAAGGGAAACAACTTAATTGATAAACCGTTAATATGAATAACAATTAATGCGAGATATACATGATATACGTCAAAGATATAGATATCAATCATATAACTGATATATATGGTACACATACGGTTCTCCATATATTTCCTTTATATCCGCATTTAAACGTCGTGAACAATTTAAATCCAATATCAGTACTGCTAAATGGCTGTGTTATGGTAAGTTATTGAATCTAGTATTAAGTCTCTCATTAAAAATGACAGGTGATACATCACTAGTATGACATAATGTATACAAGATTAAGATAACTGTATTTGATAACGACCATATTGTCTTATGTCTAAAAGAACCGCCTTACAACCAAGATAGATCAGTTACATTTATAACAATGCATTATGGTTAAGGATAAGAGGAATTTATCTTTAAATCAATATTGACACTATTGATGTTATATTGTGGACGAGAAGCAGAATTTGAAGCTTCTTTATTAGCAGAAGCATTGCTTATACGAATGTGATTACACAAACAGATGTATTTATATATATCCTCATTAATATCTATTACTTGGTGAATGAAATGGAAGATACCAAAGCTATATTGAAACTCATAATTGGTTAAAACGAAAAACGAAATTAAGACAATACAACAGTATACAAAACACAACATAAAAACTAAAAAAAAAAAATGAGAAACATGAACCCCATCATCTACAATTACGATCAAACACTAAGTTATGAAAAGAAAACAACTCTTAGTAAGATTCATTTGTGTCCCTTGCAAAACTAAAAACAGAATTCATCTAAGGTCAACTTTGCCTAAGGGAATAAACTGCCTTATGGTGTTAATGATTTCTTAATTCATGGTAGGTATGTACCAAAAATATCATAATTTATTGTAACATTCTGATCTGTTGTTCGAATTTGCTTGTTTGTTAGTATTAACGCCACATTCGACTACATTGGCTATACCGTGGCATTAATTTTCAATTGGTTGAGAAAGTCCAAATAACAGGAAAAAACCTCTTGTCCAGGCAGGAAAGGTGGCTATTTGAATCAATCATGTCATGAGTCGAACGCTATTGTTCTTGTAGGTCTGACGGATGCCACATGTTGAGCAGGAGCTGCTTACCCTTCTGGAGCACCTGAGATCACCCCCAGTTTTTGGAAGGGTTAGTATTGCTTAGTCTTTAGTTTTCTATGTTGTGTCATCTGTACTATTATTTGTCTGTTTGTCTTTTTATTTTTGGCCTTGGCGTTGTCAGTTTGTTTTCGATCTATGAGTTTGATTGTTCCTCTGGTTACTTTCTTCCCTCTTTTGAACTCACTGCCGAAACGTTGAATCAAAAGCGCACTGTTATTTGACTACATGTGCATGTACAAGTTGGACAAAAATACCCCGGATATGACTGCTTGTTTTAAAATATCTCTTTTTCAATACATTTACTATTTATTTTTACAAAAGACTTAATAAAGTCATTGTGGATGACATCCAAATGTGACTCAATGTAAAATGTAATCTACATCAACCAATAATTTATCAAGCAATTTTGTATTAACAATTGTTTGAATTTTTAAGTGGTTTTCTTTTATCTTTATGTATATAAAAAGATGATATATAAATGCAATGCATGTAAATTGTACCATTTGTTTTCATTTGTTAGAAGTTTTTTTTTTCGAAATAATGTCAAAGAATAATGATCCTTGCCTGAAGGTTTTCATATACATCAAATCTTTGCAAATACATGGACATTTTTTTTCCTTTTTGTTTCACATGTCTGTTCTTAAATTTAAAAGTGAAAAAAAAACATACATAATCCTTCATGTATAGCATAATACATTGTAAAGTAATTTTAAGTCGTTCAGTATATATATATACAGTTGCATTTGTGTAAATGAATGATTCCATCACACATGTAAATAACCTTCTCAACTGTTCTGCCTCATAAATATAAAAAAGTAAAAAAACAAATAAGTTACGTAAGTACCTGTGTAGAGCTATGTACATACCTTAAATACAACACAGTACGCCGAATATGTCATTAACGTCTACAGCATGTGGGCTATCAATACATTAATTATTAAGTTTGATTAATAAAATTTGATGAATCAAAAAGTATCAAGTCTTGTAGCTTTTTATAAAAAAAAAAAAACAAATCCACAAACACCATTTGGGTCAATATGCACAAT
The DNA here is from genome assembly GCF_021869535.1 of Mytilus californianus. NCBI lineage: Eukaryota > Metazoa > Mollusca > Bivalvia > Mytilida > Mytilidae > Mytilus > Mytilus californianus. The sequence goes on along the minus strand of NW_026262669.1, from coordinate 2,486,763 downwards.
GTGTTTTAATGAAGGCGATAATGGTACCGTTTTCTTCATTGTCTCTGTCCGTATCGCAAATATTTACATATTATTTAGTTACATTATCGGGGAACGAAGTGAGAATCCATTTTTCATCATCTGGTTTTCCCCGAAAAGCCCTATGTGATGCCGGTTTGCGAGTTTACAAAATCGCTATATTTATACCCCTACAAAAAAAATATGTTTTCTCACATTAAAAAACTAAACAGTTTTGTATGTCTTTGTTTCATAGTCTTTTGCTCGTCACATCTTACATCAAACATTAATGATCAAGGGTTTTGTCAAAGAATGTCTCGTCTTTTTACCAAAACGTTCATCAAAAAGTACCAAGACCTAAAAGATAGATATTCACTGTCTACTTTACAAATGATATACACTTGTATTGAGTTAGAGATTATATACGCTGAAGTTGTGTCCCTTCTCATTTACTTAACAGTTTTCCCTTATTTGTCTTCGTTCTATTAATTTCTATTGGAATCAGTATTTATGCGTCCCGCTATTTGGTTAAGTTTTTACTTTGGACGTTCCTGGTTTAGTTTGGTCCTGAAGTGCGATTCGGATGCAGGAGGTTTTTACCGTGTTGTTTCTATTTTGTTTTCCCTTGAATTTAAAGTTTACGCAAAAGAAAGGCAGGCGAAAGATACCAAAGCGACATTCAAACTCATAAGTCGAAAAAAAACTGACAACGCCATGGCTAAAAAGAACAAGACCAACAGACACACAATAGTACACAAAACACAACATAGAAAACTAAAGACTGAGCAACACGAACCCCACCAAAAACTGGGGGTGATTTTAAGTGCTCTGAAAGGGTAAGCAGATCCTGCTCTGCATGTGAGACCCGTCGGTAATGTTTACTTTATCATGAAAGTGTAAACTATATACGGTACATGTATGTACTACCACGTTCAAACAACGTTCTAACAGCGTCTGTGTCAATCTACTTTTACCTACAATCTTTTTTTTGTTGGCGTCATTGCTAGATTTATTTGTATGTTTGTTTGAATTTGTTTGTCAGTTGTGTTGTACATATGTGTATCTGGGATGTATGTTTACATGGGTTTTGGCTGGTGTTTCCTAATTATTGTCAAATTATCTTATTATGTCTGCTAAAGTTTCTAACCAAATTTTGTCATTGTACCAGAACTACAAACAACTACCTTACACAAAAATTAAAATAACAAAAATACCGAACTCCTAGGAGAGTTTCAAAACTAGAAGTCCTTTACAAAATGGTAAAATCAAAAGCTCAAGCACATCACACAAATAGAAAACAACTCTCATATTACCGACTTGGTACTGGAATTTCCTATATAGAAAATGGTGGATTATACAAAGGGTTGTAGCTAGCTAAACCTGTCACTTGTATGACAGTCGCACATATTTCCATTCTATTGACAGCAAAGTGTAAGCAATACTAGACATAATAGGTAAACATGTCAACAATTGGGGCCAGCATTGTGTGATAATCTTAATCACTATAAAACAAATAAAAACCAATCTTGCATATAGACACTCAAATAGCACAATAGTACAACGGAAGGACGTATAAATACCGAGCTACGCCAAAAATGAACTAAACAATAAATGTTGAAAATGTACAAGGACAAATAAAAAGAGCACGTTAGCACGTAATTAAGATGATAAAACCTAAACTTCAATACCATTAAGTATTATTTTGAAAGTTGATACAGAATATTTATCCACAAGGTTTTGGTATCTTCCAATGAACTTTTTTAGAAAAAAAACTAGATGTTCTTCGACATAACCCTGGTTCTTCAACTTTCTGTTCAGACACTGGTGACGTTTTATAAAGCCTACGTAGTAGCTGCAAGCTATTAATTACCGACTTTGGAAATGTAAATCCCACATGCAGGTGAAGTTGATATATTGCTGCTAAGGTGGGAAATTTGCAATTTCAAAATTTAGATCGCCTCGTTTGTCAAAGATTCTGGTGATTGAGAGAAATAGCTAACAATACAAACCGGTTATATCAACCATCTGTCTCGGAAAATGCATGTACCTAATGACTTTTACTCGTTCCTTTCCCATTTTGAATTTACCTTAGAATTCGGTATCTTTTTATACTGCTTTATTGCAATTTTTTTCTGTATTACAAAGTGCCTGATACATATCTGTGAAATGATCGACTGGGATAACAAAAGCGATTGTTAAATGAATTTACTTCAAAGCATGTTAATTCACAGAAGGAATATAATCATATTTAATTTGGTAGCTGCTGCTGCATACTTATTTAGAAGTATCATTGATTATCATTGTTTGTACATTAGGTTGATAAAATTTTCAAACTATTACAAACTTTTTTTTCTACTCCAGTATATATGCTTCGGAAGATTTGAAACGCTTTTTATCATGTTTGGTTTACATCCAAATTATCATCTTTATTCGTTTGATGAATTGGAATCATAACCGGACTTATTTGAAATCTTGATACAATAACATTATAGGAACCATAAGGCATTTCAGAAAAAAAGTGACCACTGGTGACCGTTAAGGAAAATATATGGTATTGTTCAAAATGGTCAAAATTTTAATGGATACAAAGCAATCGAAAAATGAGCGATCAACGAAATGAAAAAGAAATAAAACACGCTCAATTGGTGAACAAAAAAGGCACTCATGATGCAAGAGAAGCTTTAAAAATGGGAATATGCAAAATGCATTATACTGTAATCTTCAAATGGTATCCTACAAAAGAGAAGAAAATATCACTAATGTTTCAACATGTATGTAAGTGTGTTGTCTGCTTTTTGCATTAATATTTCTTTATATGTTGGTAAACAACGGAGTTAAGAATTTTGATTTCGATTTTCTATATTGTTGTGCTCAAAGCGTACGGTGCTAAAATTAAATTAAAAAAAATATTAATGTAAGAAAACATTCAGCTCATTGCTTAAGAAAGACAAACAGACAAACTCGTCTAAACTGAAGTTTACCTGAAAAAGATGCTTACCAAATGTCTGTGCAATTAAATCTTCACCCTGCACATTTGCAAACAATAAATATATACGAATTTTTGAGAGCTAAAATATCAGTACAATTAGAATTATTCATACCTTTTACTGTAATATGACTTTTTTCCTCCGCCTATTCCACCGCCTAATCCTCCGCCTAAGCCACCGACTGTTCCACCAACTACTCCTCCGCCTATTGCCAACGATGGATTCGGCCGACAACAGGTATTCCAATTATATGGATACATTGGTGCTTGTATGCAATAGATGTCCAAAGTAAGCTCCCCTATAGTACAAACGGGGCGGCAGGTACACCGCAAACCACCTGCTGTAATGTAACATAAAAATAGTATTATACATTGATGAAAAGCCTCTTAACGTTTATAGTAGGATGCATTTTGGCGTCGAGTTGTAAGCTCTAATGTAGAATACAGATAGCATTATTTATTTATTGTAACTTAGACGTATTTGTGTTTAACATATCACATTTAACTTTATTTCTTATTATGGTAAACTAAGATATAGTTGATTGACCATTCAGAATTATAGTAGTCTTAAAGAGTTTATCTAATTCATAAGACAAATGTGCCAAATAGTTTTATTGACAACTCTTTTTAAGAGAGTGTCAACCATAAAATCATGCAAAATCCTAAATATTGTACAAATGGCATGTCGGAACTTTTGAAATATTTAAAATAAGAAATATACTTTACACTTGTTGTATGCTGTCTATTTTTTTAAACACCCTCATTTGCATAAATGCCTTAAAATCACAAAATGCTAGTGAAAAATGTGTATGGTTTCAACTGAATAAATTCTGATTTTTTACATTCCTACTTACCATTTAAACTCAAATTGCTAAAAATGACCTGGATAGACAAAAATAAACCATGTCAGGAAAGTTTTATCGAACGATTATTCAGAAAGGGGGGAGGTTATTAAAGAAGGCCTTGTAGGACAAACTGATTTTTGAAGGAAGTTTGAGGCCATCAATCTTCTTAATTGGCACTGATTTTGTCATGGAATAAAAAACAGTGAATAGACAAACCGATATTGTGAAAAATATTAAAAAATATCAATTTTGGCAAATTATTGCGAAATGTTAAAATTTTGCATCTAACTTTCTAATATTTTTCATAGATTTCTGAATTATTCAAATGCTATTTGATCTCATGTACCCTAAGCTATGACCTGATCTAAGACCTGTACATCATAAAATTACTGCATGACACACTCTACATACATAATGTCATTATTTTTATGTATTATTGCAAAAAAATCTCTGGAATAGGAAATAAACCAGTCACAGGTGTTCTATGAGTAATTTCCCCTTAATCAAACTCTTTGTTGTGAAAACATAATGTTGCCAAAAGTTCTCTGTCCTGGAAAGGGAGAACAAGAACTACGACTTCTCATATTCACTGGTATTTTTTGTGGAAAATAACCAAATTATGACAATGACAATCTCACAATACTCATTTCACAGTGAAATAAGAACACACATATACATTTGATTGGACTGCAGTGTGCTCTCCGAGAGTCTGCAAGCCCTACAGACTAGTTGGAGACAAGAGAGTTCATCAGCATAGGAACAGGTGAAAATACACCCTCTCTCCATACACATACACATACACATAGACAGATTCCTGGGTGGTCTTTTACGGTTTCTATTAGCCATTGAAACGTTTAAGCAGTAGGGTTAAGGATTTTTTTTCAAGATATATAAGTAGAATCTTGTGCTACAGAAAAAAGACAAATTTGTTAGCTTGAAACTATTCAGAAACGATTATGGACCAACAAAAATATAACTCTGATGAGTGGTTAACGCATCTCAAGTTTGGAGTATATTTGCCAAATTTGTCAAACTTGGATCTAAACATCAAGCAAAGTCGTCGTTAGTTAAAATTGAAAATTTGAATGTAGTTGATGATGAAGATACGCAAAACACCTTGATAGAATGTCAAGTGATGACATACCGGAACGTGCTGTTTCTGCAGACTTGGTAACATATATTATTATACAGATAGCATAGACATTTCAACTTTACATTTATTCTTATTGTAAAACAGTACAGTGTAATTACAAGCAAATGCCATTGTCATTGTATTAGTGTTTTACTTTCCATTATTAATTGCCTTGATACATGTGTTTTGAATTAATATAAAATGAAAATGGTTATAACATAGATTTGTATGTACATACAAAATTTACAGTTAAAGTCAAAATAAAGTTAAACAGTGCGGAGGGGTTTTATTTAATTGTGATCATGCAGTGAGGTGTTAGCTTTTTGTACATGTTAAAATCAAGAACATATAATATTTTTTTGTCATGAATCTATACAATAAACCCTCCTTTTTAATTTAGATATAATAATTGGTGGCTTGACAAATTATCTCCAAATGTCTTATTCCGTTTGAAAGATTCATATGCGTATCCACAATAGTGAACCAACCATATCCCATCAGCGTTTTTCTCTTTACGAATCATTGAACACGCCAGACGGGATAATTTAACTTGTAATTACTGGCTGCCCTGAATCCATTTTATTCTTTTGTAACGAGTCTTATAATACTCATGCTAGTGATAACTGGGAGACATATGATATTCACATTGTCGGTCTGTCTGTCTGCTGATCATCTGTTTGTTTGTAATATATCTGCAACCCTTAAGTCCTCTCAAAGTACAGAAAGGATTGATACCAAACTAATGATATGTCTTTTGAGGGTTCTGAAATTGCGTACCATATCTTTGTTTTATCTCTTGAGGGTTTTTGGTAGAAACTTTGGACCAATAAGGAGAAAATAATTAGTTGTGAAGTGTGGTCTGCAACTCCTCTGCATCCACTATAGGGTTTAATATAAAAAGTTGTATGATATACTAATTAAATATTTGAATTGTGCCTCATATATTTATTTTCTACAAGGTGGGGCCTCAGAAGGGGATTATTAAACTTACCAAATTCGAGAAATGTCATTAATATGGGATAAAACCTGCTAAACCACAATTCCTTCCAAATTAATAATCTTACACTGAGTACTCTGATCACTTGACCATATTATATGTTGTATATTTTGTAGATACTTGATTAGATGATTAGAGTTTAAGAAAAAAAAACAAATGTAATTTGAATATTTTTGCCACTTTAGAAAATATAGACTTTTAAAAATTAGAAAATTTCACCATTTTAGCAGTTTCGTAAAACTTCAGATATTTAGACCAGAATGAGCAAATAAAGTTAATAAATTTAAACTCAGTTATTAACATAATTTGACAGTAAAAATACAGTATTCTTACCAGTAAAGCAGTAACAAATTGAAAAACACTGGTATTTGTCAGCTTAAAACTGCTGAAATTGGCTACGTTTTAGCTTATAGCTAAATATAGATGGCGTTCTATTTAGAGACTACCCTTGAATATTCAAAAAAACAATTTTGCACAGAGAATAGATGCTATGAAGGCAACATGTATGCAAAACTTTAGGTCAATATGATAACAGTTCATTAGGAGCCGGTTGCATGGTTTTCTGGCAGACTGGCTCTTAAGGTGTAATACCACCAAATCATTGTACGTCACATCCGGTTGCATACGAAAATAGGTCGACAAAAAGTATTCCCTTGAATTTGACAGTTGTAGGTAATTGATCCTACATTTCATTGCAGTAAAACATTTCTGTGTCATAAACATATATCTTGGGTATTTCAAAGCACCATTATTTTTTTATTTGGGGTTTCTATAGAATATTTTGGAAACTTGAGGTTACATGGTTACTAAAGCTTGTACACAGGTTAAAAAAGGGGGAAACTTTGATTGGTTAACTTCCAGCGATGGTTATTTTCTTATATGCAATGAAATGTTATGTAAAATGTTTTCTATAGTACTGGACAGGATATAACTTTACTCATGCCAAGTATTTCTTTATTTAAAACAAAGATAAATTCTGCACAATGTTTTGAAAAGTGCAAATTTAACAAAGACTAATAGGGGAAAATCAATGGTGGTATTACACCTAATATGGGAAGCTGTACATGCACCTTTGACCTTGTAAGTACTCTCCTGTGTTGAAATGTCTTGCTATTTAAGTGAAATATTACAAATGATGAAATATTCTGAGTGGATTGAGTCTCCAAAACACATTTTATGGGAAAATTTCCTTGAAATAGGACTTTACCATGAATATTAGTTGACAGAACAAGCCATAATAAGAGTTTTGGGGAGCTTTTTCTCCTTATTTCTTATACTCTTCTATACTAGAAAATTTTTCCTAAGAAATACTTTAATAAATATATAGTTTTAAGTAAATGAAATTATTTTTAAAGCAGTAACAACAAATTATTCACCAAAAGAGAAGCTTTTTATGTCCCTCTCTGGAACGCGGCGTAAATTTAAGTTTTACGTAAGGACTTATTGAAACCTCCTTGGAGACAATAAACTTTTATACGGATAGTTCATTCAACTTGAATACTTCAATTAATCATTTATTATAACATTTCTATCATAAATTAGTGAAAGTTACCCCAAATTTTTTATTTATTGGCCTAAAAAGTAGAAATTTGAATGACATGAGAAGTATAAATGGACCAAAAGAGACCTTGTAAGGAAGACAAAGAGGTCCATTAGTAGTATTTATCATCTTAAAGTCATCTTTTGTATCATATTCAACTGTTTGTAGGCAGATGAGATAAATATTTGATCATTTATTGGTTCACACTATATTCTATCATGATGCGGCTTGGTTTGGATTTTTCGAAGAAATTTTGCTCGAATCGCTGTAGATGTCGTCTTACATTATACTAGATTTTTCTCAAACTATTGAACTGATTATTACAAAACTTGACAGGAATGCTTGAAATAACCAGTATTACAAAGGAAAAAAGTCACATTCAGTTTATTCAACAAAAAAGTCTTCTTCAGGTGTAATACCATTAAATCATTGTACGTCACATCCGGTTGCATACGAAAATAGGTCGAAAAAAAGTATTCCCTTGAATTTGACAGTTGTAGGTAATTGATCCTACATTTCATTGCAGTAAAACATTTCTGTGTCATAAACATATATCTTGGGTATTTCAAAGCACCATTATTTTTTTATTTGGGGTTTCTATAGAATATTTTGGAAACTTGAGGTTACATGGTTACTAAAGCTTGTACACAGGTTAAAAAAGGGGGAAACTTTGATTGGTTAACTTCCAGTGATGGTTATTTTCTTATATGCAATGAAATGTTATGTGAAATTTTTTCTATAGTACTGGACAGGATATAACTTTACTCATGCCAAGTATTTCTTTATTTAAAACAAAGATAAATTCTGCACAATGTTTTGAAAAGTGCAAATTTAACAAAGACTAATAGGGGAAAATCAATGGTGGTATTACACCTAATATGGGAAGCTGTACATGCACCTTTGACCTTGTAAGTACTCTCCTGTGTTGAAATTTCTTGCTATTTAAGTGAAATATTACAAATGATGAAATATTCTGAGTGGATTGAGTCTCCAAAACACATTTTATGGGAAAATTTCCTTGAAATAGGACTTTACCATGAATATTAGTTGACAGAACAAGCCAAAATAAGAGTTTTGGGGAGCTTTTTCTCCTTATTTCTTATACTCTTCTATACTAGAAAATTTTTCCTTAGAAATACTTTAATAAATATATAGTTTTAAGTAAATGAAATTATTTTTAAAGCAGTAACAACAAATTATTCACCAAAAGAGAAGCTTTTTATGTCCCTCTCTGGAACGCGGCGTAAATTTAAGTTTTACGTAAGGACTTATTGAAACCTCCTTGGAGACAATAAACTTTTATACGGATAGTTCATTCAACTTGAATACTTCAATTAATCATTTATTATATCATTTCTATCATAAATTAGTGAAAGTTACCCCAAATTTTTTATTTATTGGCCTAAAAAGTAGAAATTTGAATGAAATGAGAAGTATAAATGGACCAAAAGAGACCTTGTAAGGAAGACAAAGAGGTCCATTAGTAGTATTTATCATCTTAAAGTCATCTTTTGTATCATATTCAACTGTTTGTAGGCAGATGAGATAAATATTTGATCATTTATTGGTTCACACTATATTCTATCATGATGCGGCTTGGTTTGGATTTTTCGAAGAAATTTGCTCGAATCGCTGTAGATGTCGTCTTACATTATACTAGATTTTTCTCAAACTATTGAACTGATTATTACAAAACTTGACAGGAATGCTTGAAATAACCAGTATTACAAAGGAAAAAAGTCACATTCAGTTTCTTCAACAAAAAAGTCTTCTTCAGGTGTAATACCACTAAATCATTGTACGTCACATCCGGTTGCATACGAAAATAGGTCGAAAAAAAGTATTCCCTTGAATTTGACAGTTGTAGGTAATTGATCCTACATTTCATTGCAGTAAAACATTTCTGTGTCATAAACATATATCTTGGGTATTTCAAAGCACCATTATTTTTTTATTTGGGGTTTCTATAGAATATTTTGGAAACTTGAGGTTACATGGTTACTAAAGCTTGTACACAGGTTAAAAAAGGGGGAAACTTTGATTGGTTAACTTCCAGTGATGGTTATTTTCTTATATGCAATGAAATGTTATGTGAAATTTTTTCTATAGTACTGGACAGGATAAAACTTTACTCATGCCAAGTATTTCTTTATTTAAAACAAAGATAAATTCTGCTCAGTTTTTTGAAAAGTGCAAATTTAACAAAGACTAATAGGGGAAAATCAATGGTGGTATTACACCTAATATGGGAAGCTGTACATGCACCTTTGACCTTGTAAGTACTCTCCTGTGTTGAAATTTCTTGCTATTTAAGTGAAATATTACAAATGATGAAATATTCTGAGTGGATTGAGTCTCCAAAACACATTTTATGGGAAAATTTCCTTGAAATAGGACTTTACCATGAATATTAGTTGACAGAACAAGCCATACTTAGAGTTTTGGGGAGCTTCTTCTCCTTATATCTTATACTCTTCTATACTAGAAAATTTTTCCTAAGAAATACTTTAATAAATATATAGTTTTAAGTAAATGAAATTATTTTTAAAGCAGTAACAACAAATTATTCACCAAAAGAGAAGCTTTTTATGTCCCTCTCTGGAACGCGGCGTAAATTTAAGTTTTACGTAAGGACTTATTGAAACCTCCTTGGAGACAATAAACTTTTATACGGATAGTTCATTCAACTTGAATACTTCAATTAATCATTTATTATAACATTTCTATCATAAATTAGTGAAAGTTACCCCAATTTTTTTATTTATTGGCCTACAAAGTAGAAATTTGAATGAAATGAGAAGTATAAATGGACCAAAAGAGACCTTGTAAGGAAGACAAAGAGGTCCGTTAGTAGTATTTATCATCTTAAAGTCATCTTTTGTATCATATTCAACTGTTTGTAGGCAGATGAGATAAATATTTGATCATTTATTGGTTCACACTATATTCTATCATGATGCGGCTTGGTTTGGATTTTTCGAAGAAATTTTGCTCGAATCGCTGTAGATGTCGTCTTACATTATACTAGATTTTTCTCAAACTATTGAACTGATTATTACAAAACTTGACAGGAATGCTTGAAATAACCAGTATTACAAAGGAAAAAAGTCACATTCAGTTTCTTCAACAAAAAAGTCTTCTTTAGGTGTAATACCACTAAATCATTGTACGTCACATCCGGTTGCATACGAAAATAGGTCGAAAAAAAGTATTCCCTTGAATTTGACAGTTGTAGGAAATTGATCCTACATTTCATTGCAGTAAAACATTTCTGTGTCATAAACATATATCTTGGGTATTTCAAAGCACCATATTTTTTTATTTGGGGTTTCTATAGAATATTTTGGAAACTTGAGGTTACATGGTTACTAAAGCTTGTACACAGGTTAAAAAAGGGGGAAACTTTGATTGGTTAACTTCCAGTGATGGTTATTTTCTTATATGCAATGAAATGTTATGTGAAATATTTTCTATAGTACTGGACAGGATAAAACTTTACTCATGCCAAGTATTTCTTTATTTAAAACAAAGATAAATTCTGCACAATTTTTTGAAAAGTGCAAATTTAACAAAGACTAATAGGGGAAAATAAATGGTGGTATTACACCTTAAAACAAGAAGAACTGACTCTTGTGATTAATAACATAAAATAGATACATTAATTCTAAACGTTTAGAAAAATTACCTAGTATATTTATTTCCCAAACGCCCAGGTAGATTTAATAGAATTAGATATTTTTATAAGAAATGGAAAAATCAAACAAAATAACAAATAGAATTCTATATAAAATGTTTTACATTTTGAAAAAAAAACACAATTGAATTGATTAGGATGTCAAATTATTTTTTGTAAAAATCTTAATGCAATTTTACTCCTAGTTGAGACCAATATATTACAAATCATATTGGTATAAAAATAAGGAAATAGTGTATGGTTGCCAATGAGTAAATTACCTAAAAAAAATAAATAACAATAATACCGGACTCCAAGGAAAATTAAAAACGGAAAGTCCCTTATCAAATGCCAAACAAAGTTCAAATGAAGTGGATATAAGTAATTATTTACAACCGTTAGGCCTTCAATTATAAGAACAACCCATACCGTAAAGTCGGCAATTATTTATCCCTACATGGAAAACAGGAAACAATTCAATAGAAAAAAAAACCGACCTGGTTCATGACAAAACAGTCAAAATTGGGTAAACCTGATTGTTCGACATCCTTTACACTATGCATAACACTTTTTTAACGTCCTATTAACATCAAAAAGAGAAAACAACACTTAATAAATGTGATGCGTTCGAGTCACTTTTCTATTGTTTTCCTTTATCAGGAACACACATTTAGGAATATTTGAAAGCCGAAGATGTATACGAACCAAAACAAATAAAGAGATATGTCACCAAAAAGGAAATATAAAAATACATCTAAGGTCAACTTACTTGAAGGAGTTAGTATCTTAATAAATGTCATTTTAATCGGCAACACACCAAATCTTTTGAAAAGTCCAATACTTACATGTACTTACGTCCTCTGATTAAACCTCCATATCCTCCTCAATCTCCGATATTACCACCAATTACGCCTCCTCCTCCAATGCCTCCGCCTACAATAAGGCCTCCTCTTCCGCCACCACCTAAAGCAACGGCTCCTCCTCAAATTCCGCCTATACCACCGCCATAGCCACTACTATAACCACCACATCAATAGACAGTTCCAATTACGGCTACCAACAGAATGGTTAAAACTCCCATGGTTGCTTACTTTGGATTCATTCAAACTGCTAAAATAAGCATTTGAGCAGCTTTATTTAAACCATCATTATTTTCAAAAACATTATCATGCACAGTAAAAAAAAACATTGATGAATGATAAATAATTGTGTACTTTTTTTTTGTTTTTGTGGTTTTAAATTCGATGATTAAGGCCAAAATATGACAGAGTAGTAACTTTTTGCTGACGCCAAACTATGATTTCAATAGAATAACAGACAAGTAAACCATAAACAAAAGGACAAACAAAATGATACCCAAAGTGCTTCCTGGCTATTATCCGGGGCTTTCTCACATTTACTGTTTAGCTATACTTGAAAAATTGTAATAACAAATTATTGTTGTGGACAAATGGTAAAATGCTACTTATTTTTAATGTGAGATGAATCGGAATGTTGGTTTAATTTGTTTACAGTTACAACATTATATAGTTTTAATAACATTACTGTTAATGACTTTTGTATTTTTGTATTCCACGAGCATGGACGTTCCGATTGATATATTTAAATGCATTATTTCCAATCATATGTTGTAGTTATGTTCTCGCAAATTGGATGTTTACAATTATTCTCTTTTTTTTTTTTTTTTTTTTGGTTGTATGATTAGTTGTTGGGGTTAACAAAGGATATAGAAATAAGATAAGGACAAGCATTAGTTTAAGATTTGACATGCATTGTTTAAAACAGTGTATAAGAACCATATCAGAATAACATTTTGTCGATGGGTCATTATGTTTGAATTATCATATTCTCCCCAGAAGAGAACTGATGTTATTTCCAACATAGCTTATATGGCATAAACTAGATTAGACATGTTTTGAATTTCCGTATTGTCAATCCCCTTCTAAGTATTGAGTTTGTTTCCTATTGCTTTAAATCGATCGCTACTGATGCTTTTTATATAGACTTGACTTGTTTTTTTAGAGTATCGAATTAAAAATTGACACTCTGAAGCAATAGCAGTTTGCCAATTTTCTGTTCTCGTACTTTCCTAAAAGAAGCAAATATAAGATATGATGTACATGTCATTTTTAATTTATATTAACATTAAACATTTTTTTCCTTCCAAAAGGGGATATTAAGTAGTTATGACTTTTATATTTGATAAATCTAAGAAAGTCATTGTTTTGTTTATGATTGTAACTACATATAAAAGGACTATGATTTTGTTAAACATACACAACATGATACAATATATAACACTATGTAAGACTGTTTCTTATACCGTTTTCAAGTCATTTAAGGAGGAGTGTGTATTTAATACCAATTCTCTGTAAGGACCATCCTATTTGAATAGGAGGTTGGAAATGCATGTTCGTTGGCTTCAGTCATACTTTGTCAAATTACTCATCTCATCATACAACATTATTGGAAGGAGAAAATGATTCGGAAAAACTTTGTGTGTTACCATGGTTACGGGAAACTCTGTTTTAGGCCTTTTTTAAGGGAAAAAAGAACTTTTTTTCAGTCTCAAATAAAACCATATATTGAAGGAAATGTATTCCCATGTTGTTATAAATTAAATAAAGCAGGTAAATGCCCTGACGTTTGAATTACATTCATTGCATCTATGACTTTGGCAGATGACATTCAGTATAACAATCACAATATTAGAGAAAAGCTAATATCATACAGAAGAAATATTTTCCTTGTCTGATTTAATATTTTCCTCACATACTGCCAGCTGACTGCAACATTATTATTAAGTATACCTACCTTCAGTATTCAAAAATCTGCTGACTGTATCCTCATTTGTCCAGTTCTTTTCACAAGGAGTTCAGTTGACTTGGGTTGAGACCCAAGTTATTTCCATGAAATAAGTTGTCTTAGAATGAAATAAAATTACTATTTTATCTAAAAATAGGAGCTAAATAAACATGTCGCCTGGCCTTTTTCCATTTGACATAGATTTTAATGATTCTGCACATTCTTTAAAAGAAATATTACGCTCACACAAATCCTTCTGTTCTTCTTAGAGTTTAATACTGTGCTTGAAAAGGGATACATCATCACATTCCTGATTTTTACTTGATTACAATGTTTTAAAAAAATGCTTTTCTTCTTGTAAAACTCTAGATTGCTCTGATATATGTTTTCCTTTTCGTCTATGAGCTCAGTTATTGTTGTTTTAATAAAATTTGTCTTTTCCAATTTAGTTATGAAGTTGGGTTATTAAGGAATTGATTATGTACTGTTCTTTGCACCATCAATAACAGTTACTGTGTCCACAACCTTTACTCTATATTGCTAATTTTGTCTTGTCTCTATGGCCTTACAAATATACATTGTCAATATTATAATGTACACGTCTGAAAACACATTTATATACGACACATAACAATGCATATGTAGGGTTTTTATTTTATGAAGTAATTTCTGAACAAGAGCAGTACAAAGCTTGCATCCCCTTTGGTCTGTACCATATGAAATACATGTCAAAATAGACGCAATAAATGATAAACCGAAATCACCCAACTGTTAAGTACCGTTTTGTCACTGAAGTGATGTCCCTCCTTTCATGGTGTAAAGGACCAATGTAGTCTTTAGTGTTAGCAATTTTTTTTTTTGTATAATAAAAAAGATCAGATACCAAGATGGAAGGAAATATTTACAAAATCATGATATATACATACTACTTTAATTTCTTCAGCTGAAGTGACATCATGAAATTCATTTATGTATCGCTTCACAACTGACTTGATATGGGAGCATTACGATCGCATGGCTCTAAGATAAAAGATACAAAATGTCACTGATTTTAAGCAAAATAATTAGTTTCTGCACAGAAACCTGCACACTGTAATTCAGCGGTTGTCGTTTGTTGCTGTGTAACATATCTTTTTTTCGTTCATTATCTTGAACATAAATTATGCTGTTAGTTTTTTTCGTTTGAATCGTTTTACATTTGTCATTTCGGGGCTTTGTATAGCTGGGTATGTGGTATGGGCTTAGCTCATTGTTGAATAATAATTTTTTTTAAAAAACATCTTATAAATTAAATGAGATATTTTATAAACTATATGAGATATCTTATACATTTCTTCTTATATATGTCTTTTTGATCGAGTTGAGCCATTATAATTTTTTTTATTATAGTGTGTCTTTTTAAGTTGAAATGTTACACTACTGCTTCAGGTTAGGGTGAAGGTTAGTTCCTGCTAAAACGTTTAAACCCGGTGCATTTGTATGCACCTGTCTTAAGTCAGGATCCTGTTGTTCAGTGGTTGTCGTTTGTTGATCCGGTTCATAAGTGTTTCTCGATTCTCGTTTTTTATTGAAATTACACCATTTGTTTTCATGTTTGAATTGTTTTTACACTAGTCATTTCGGGGACTTTGTAGCTTGCTGTTCGTTGTGAGCTAAGGCTCCGTGTTGAAAGCCGTACTTAGACCTATAATTGTTTATTTTTTACACATTGTGACTTGGATGCTGAGTTGTCTCATTGGCACTCATACTACATCTTCTTATTAATATATGAGATATCTTATATAAAAATTTTTAACATATCTTATACACTTTATACGATATCTAGATACCTTATACAGTATAAAAGATATCTTATAAAGTATAAAATATATCTTATATTATATTATATGATATATCGTATACATTATATGAGATAACTTAAAATTAGAATAAATAGTAAAATGGCTTGCCATGAATAATACTTAGTTAAATATGAAGTGATGAGTAACATTTTGTCCATGTTTGGATTTGTTAACAAATTTCCACTATTATTGTTTAATGTGAAACTTACATGCAGCCAGTTGGCAGAAATCTTACTATATAGATCAACCACTGTTGGCCATCAGCAGTAAACATATTTAGTTCTTTAAGTACCTTAGGCAAAATATTCTATAAGATTGAGAATGGAAATGGGGAATATTGTCAAAGAGACAAAAACCCAGCCAAAGAGTAGATAACAGCCGAAGGCCACCAATGATTCTTCAACGCAGCGTGAAAATCCCGCACCCGTTGGTTGTCCTCAGTTGGTCCCTAAATAAAAATGTATACTAGTTCAGTGAAAATGGACGTCATACTAAACTCCAAAACATATCAATGAACTGAAATTAAAAAACATACAAGACTAACAAAGGCCAGAGGCTTCTGACTTGGGACAGGCGCAAAAATGCGGCGTGGTTAAACATGTTTTGTGAGATCTCAACCCTCCCCTATACATCTAGCCAATGTAGAATAAAGAAACACACAGCAATACACACAGTAAAACTCTGTTTAAAAGAAGTCCGAGTCCGATGTCAGAATAGGTAACAAAAGAAACTAAGCAAAATGACAATGATACATAGATTAACAAAGGACTACTAGCAGTTACTGACATGCCAGCTTCAGACCTCAATTAGACTGATTGAAAGATTATGTCTTCATCATATGAAAATCAAGTACAATCCCTTCCGTTAGGGATGTAGTATCATACCATCATTAACTATATGAGAAGAACATAACCCGTATCATGCCAACAACTGGTTTTAGAATAAATGTGTTTATTTCCGATGCAAAGACACTATGAGTGAATCAATATTAATACCAAAATATGCAATCCTTAATGACTTGATAACAGTTACGTAACTATATCCCTTCCGAATAAGTCTGTTTAAAGGTTTGGTTAGCTTTTGAAGTGAATACCGACATTTTTGTGCTTTGTCATGTCAGTTAAAAAGATAGTTATATAAAAAATTAAATTTTGAAAAGTAGAGTTTATTTGGCCAAGTATGGCTCAGAATGGTCGAGTATTGTTCAGAACCTTGGTCGGGTATGGTTCAGACTGAACCAAATTGGTGGAGAATGGGTTGATGATGTTTCAGACTGGTCGGGTAATACTTCAGACTGTATTCAATAGCAAAGTTAAGGTTCAAGTACAAATCAGTCGAGTATGGTTAAGATTTGGGTGGAGTAATATCAAGTATCCCTGTACAATTCAGACAAATTCAGACTGGTCGAGTAAAAATCAGTACAGTCACGTACAGATATAGGTCATTTCAGACTTTTACTGGTTTGTTAGTGAGAGCAGCAATAAAGGTTGCGTCAAAAGCTCCTCCTGCTGTGCATGTTTTATTTGACATGCAATCCACATCATTGACAATATAAACATTGGGAATAGGACAAGCAGTTACGTTACATATTCAACGACTATTCTGGTACTAATGAAGGGCATCTGTAATTGTGTGACACTTCTCTGTCTTCAAGATATCATCCACCAATATGGCTCTTTATCCTAATTGCAGTATGCACAATAAAGTTTCTATCCTCCCTTAAAATAAATAATGTCGGGTTAGTTCGGTTATTTGTGGAATAAAACAACAATTTCCGGATGTCTTTACATTCATTACCCACGGTTTCGATATGTTTGCCTACAGCTTCCACGTGTAACATTTGCCCACAATATTTGATAGTAATGTGTGTTCAATGGTTTTGATTGGATGACATGAAGCGTAAAATTATCTATCTCCCTGACTGTAACTAAGGAAGCCGAAATTTTGAATTCCGGAATATATTTACATGCAATTTTTCCAATAATAAGCAAAAAACTCAGATTTTGCACCTATAAATCTTTCTTTTATCAAAAATAAATACATTTTGAGGCGGACAAGAAGCAAGAAAACGCATAGTGTTAACATTTGATATCGGAGGCATTCCTATGATGTCACTTAGTTTTGGCGTCATATAAGATAACATCATTTCGCTGAATTTTTGTTTAATGAACATTTTACACTGATATCATGACTAAAATAGAATGATTTTTTTTGTTTTGCATTATAATAGAGATAACTGTATTGTATTTGAAGATTTGCGGAGGTGCATCGGTAGTTTTACCGTCGCAAATATTCGTTTACCTGTGTCTGCTACGCGTCGCCAGGTACACTTAATTTGAACTTTATTTGCGACAAAAAAACTACCTATGGACATCCGAAAAGCTTTAAATACTAGTACAATGCAGTTATTTCTTAATTCATCCTTGCGATTAGCGAGTAGTTATCTAATAGCCTTGCCAAATTTCTTTTTTTTTTCACAATATAGTTAAAGTACATACATAATGTAAAAGAGATGTGCCTTAGTTGTTTTTCCTTGTTAATACAAGGGGCCTTGGTCGCCTGGTGATGCAAGTAGTTAATCTTCTGTTTCAGAAGCATATCAACACTGAGGTTGTGAGTTCTCCAGAGGCTCTCCGGCTTCCTCCATCAAAAAAAAAAATACTCAATAGTGCTGAAAGAGGCTTCCAACACCATAAATTAATATAAAGTCCAAACATGAATTAGCTCCTTTCCTATTGATTTTTTTTGTTTTGCTTTATTTTTTGTATGCATGTTGAAATAACATAAGTATTCTCGAGATATTTTGCAAAAGAATGCCTTTGATTACTTTGATCACCACTTTCAATTTTTTTTTCAATACACAGGCGAGTATTTAGTGACTGTACCAGAAACTTAACATTTTATGAGGTTATCCGTTTAACTGATCAATCACCACTACTTATTCAGTATTCTCTGATGTTCTTTTTTTTTCTTATTCGTAGAAGATGTAGACATTAACAAAGATACATGATTGATAGTCAAACCACACACGTGGAAAATTTGTAACTAAAAATACACATATTGTGTCACGTGAAATAGCACCAGGTAACAATAAAATTCGATATCAGTCAGTTGTAACTTTTTACACTAAAGACTCAAATGACATTTGATGATTTATCTTTGTTTGAGTAGCCAGAAGCGAGTTTCGTCTAAAAAGGACTCATCAGCTTAAATAATTACGTTAAAAAGGCCAAATAAAGTACAAAGTTGAAGAGCATTGAGAACCTACAATTCTGAACGATGCGCACAAAAACAGTAAGGTAATCTCTTCCTTGGGTCAAAAATCGTCAGTATTTTGAAACAAGTTATGACCATACCAATGATAATGTATGTCAACACAGAAGTGCTGACTACTGGGCCGGTGATACCCTTGGGAGTGAAATTTGTACCAGCTGTGGCATCGACCCAATACTTTTAAAGAAACTCATCATAGATACCAGGATTTTAATAATGTACGCCAGACAAGTGTTTCGTATACAGAAAAAAAATATATGTGACGCTCGAATAAACAAAAATATATAACGGCCGAATAAATGACGAAGCTGAAGAACTCGAGTCTTTTTGATTCTTTGTTTATTTACTACAGCTGAATCCTTTGATCATTGTATTTAAAAAAAGTATCTCGTGTTATTGTTTCTCATATTATGATGTTTTTTTTTGTCGTCAATCAGCTGTGGAATAACATTGACAGGAAATAACTCAAGAAATAAACTTCAAATTTCAATTTAGCAAGAAAATTATATCCTATTAACCGACAAGTTTAACCCTAACGATACTAAGTTGAGCGTTAAACGAAACTATCAAATTTGGCACTTTATCTAAATGGATCAAAGCTGCTTGGTCTTACATTTAGAAGACATTCAATAAATATACGAGTTTTTAGGCATCTTGGATTGAGATACTCTATCGTCTATCCAACATAAGGTAAATTGCTATTTACACAGACAATGCCTTTAGAATATTAGTGGTATATGCAAACATAATTATTTGGAATTCCTATCTAAAACTTCAGAATTCATAACAAACATGGGAATTCCACATATACTCCTAGATCATTCACGTAAAAAGAAGATTTAAGAAATTACAAATCCGTCCTTCTCTCCTTTGGTAATATTTTTATAAAAAAAGGAGGATGAAAAAAGTAAATAACAATACTACCGAACACCAAGGAAATTTGAAAACGGAAAGTCCTTTATCAAAAGGCAAAATCCTGAAACACATCACACAAATAGAAAAAAATAAAAGTCATTATTCTTGACTTGGTACAGATATTTCTTTGTGTAGAAAATGGTGGACTAAACCTGTTTTTATAGCTAGCTAAACCTCTCAGTCTTATGATTCGAAAATTCGATTATATTGACAAAAATGTGTGAACGAAACAAACAGACATAATAAGAAAAAATGTTAAAAATGTGTTCTGTCTTTATACTGGATACTTCAACTTGATCACAGTTCTTTCTACAATATAAATGGGCTTCAGAAATATTTGTGATGCGGTATATTCAACCAACGATATCAATTAAATGTATTTTTTTACAATTTCTATAGATTTACTGCAAAGTCTTAATTCACAGTCTTTGAAATTTAGAAAAAAAAATACCGAGGATGATACCATCAAAATGTAGTTTTTTTGTTTATCGACAACATATTTGCTAAAATTGGAGGAATGATATATAAACAGAAAGTCGGTATCCAATGCATACTTACTTATTGAATTGTTGTTGTACTCATATAAATCAAAATTCATTCATCAATATGTTTACCATATATAGTCGAAGATAATGTTATTGCACGTTGTATCAATTTTTTTTTTCTAAAGTTGGTTATTTATTTTTTTAATACACTGAACTAGTTGTTATATTTTCATATACTGTAAGCAAAGCAAAAAACAATTAAGCTATGGTGCGCTAACGTCATATTTATTTTTTATAAATTGAGAAGAAATACGGAAAGTAAGGGAAGTTAACTTAGGTCTCTGTCACTGCATGCTTTAAATTATGATCTTCTAAATAACAAAAAAAAAAATACTTTTAACGATAATACGTCAGTGCATTTACATGACATACATACTACTGCTTCATTGTTACAATATATCACCGTATATACGTTAAGTGTCGTGCTGAATCACTTAAACCATTAAAGTCATAAACTCGTCAGTTTCATTTTTAAACATGTCAATTTATTAATAGTAAAAAAACAATCAAATATCAATTATATTAGATGTTTATTTAAAATGACTGGCGATACATCACTAGTTTAAGGACAACATAATATTATGTATACAAGGTTAAGGTGACTGTATTTGATAACGACCATATTGTCTTATGTCAAATGAAAATAAAGACCTCCTTACATCCAAGACAGCAGATCAGATAAATCTATACCAGTACAATATGTTTAAGGATAAAGGGGATTTATCTTTAAATTAGTATTGGCACTATCAATGTTATATTGAGGACGAGTAGCAGCATTTAAAGCTTCTTTATTCGCAGATGCATTGATAATAATTTTTTTGATCACGAAAACAAATTCATTTATAAATATCATCAATATTATCTATTGCTTGATAAGTGAGATCGAAGATACCACAGTGATATTCGAAACTCATAATTGAAACAAACTGACAACACCATGGTAAAAAAACGAATGTAAGACGAGTCAACAGTATATGAAACACAACATAGAAAACTAAAGATTGAGAAACATGGTTCCACCATCTACAATTACGGCAATTAGAAAATATATGTCGTCATGAGACAGACTTTTCATAGATGTCAGCCAACTCGTTTTAAAAAGGTATCAACTTAATTGATAAACCGTTAGTATGAATAACAATTAATGCGAGATATACATGATTTACGTCAAAGTTAAAGATACCAATCACACAACAGACATATAGTGTACACATACGGTTCCCAATAAATTTCCTCTACAGCTATGGTTAAACATCGTAAATAATTTAAATCATATATCAGTAGTGCTAACTGGTTGTGTTGTGGTATATCATTGAACCTAGTATTAAGTCTATCTTCTAAAGTAATTGGTTCTACATGAAATGGTGATCTCGGTGCATTGGTCAACTAGATGAAGTAAAAACATCATATACATATATATAAAATATAATAGGTCAATGATATTTCCTCATGGGTTCTCCTTCTCCAACACCACCCAACTTAAGTTCCAATAAGGTATCTACCAATACCTATACAAAGGCCAATTTTTCATCTCAAGTAATTACTAGCCTGTTATGGCTCGACTGACGTACACAATTGCAATGCTGATATATATGATAAGTTAACACGGAAGTAGTGAGATCGAACCATGCTAGGGGCAATAGGTGTTTGACTCAATTATAAATTGACTAGAATTGATAACATTCCTGTCAAAAAACCGTAGTTCTATCTAAGGATTTCGGCTACCTCTAACAAAAAGACTGATTGCAATGAAATGGCCAATAGTGCTGAAATTGATGTTTCAAATAAAATAGTATTCAATCAATCGAATCAAAATTTAAAGGTGTCATTTATGAACGTTTACACACTTGATACCCTCCCGCTTACCTGGGACAGTGGTGTAACAGTACAACATAATTATAAACAAACTATAAAAATCAGTTGAAAACACTTAACTTATCAGATCGATACAAAGCAGAAAAACAAGTAACAAAAACAAAGACGAGAATGTGTAGGATATCTATACATTCCTACAACAACGAAGACACTACATACAGGTTTTTTGCCAGCATGTTACGATGTTAATATTTCACAACGGGTTCGCTATGCCCGTGCATGTCTGTATTGACGTTTGAGGTTTAAATGAACGCCATCTATAATGTATTACTGGTGAATTGTTAAGTAATGGATTTCGTTACATCACATAACTTAAAACCTTTACTTAAATCTTTTATGGTTACAAAGATTTGGTTTGCAAGTTTGACTGTACTTGTAGAAAACGGCATAGCACATCCTATTATTTACGGAAAATGTGTCTATAGAGCCCATAAATGTATACTGTTGTGAAAATTACAGTTTAAGAGGAAATGGTTTAACTATAGATTTTGATTTCACCATCCAAAAAAGGAAAATTAGCAATAGTGAAAAAAAATCGTCCATTTTGTCATACGTTTTAGTGTACAGGTTCTCGTATAAAACTGAAATATATGAATATTGAACAGGACAGTTATTACCGTTTATATTTGTTTTATTAGATCTTTACACTTTTTCGTAGAAAGACCTATTGATTTTCTTCTGACTATTATTTTTTTTCCGGCACTTTCATTTCTTCCGGTAAGATTACATAATTAGTACTTGATATCGAACAGTTTATACCCTTCTGAAACTGACACCGATTAACGGAACACTTTTCCCTGTGAGAGTTGTCACCCCAAACACTGTTTTGTCTTTTTGTTATTGCTACAACCGAAAAAGAAACCGAAAAGTTCATGAAATTGTTCGTTACATCGTCAGGATGTTGAGAAAAAATAATTTGACAGAAGCGATCCAGAGACTCCATATGAGAGTATTTTCCCTCATGTATTTGATACTGGCAAATCTTAATTGATAAAGACAAGGGCTCTTTTAATTTGATGAACGGTGTCAATCAACAAGAAAATGAGGTCAAGGTCAAAGGTCACCGTCATGTTCTAAATTTTAACATTAACTTCATATTTCTTCTACTATTAGAGAGTTTTAGATATCGACAAATAAATTTAGCCAAACGTTTAGCTCGACATATCACAACTGGAATTTTTTTGTAAAAATGGAACGCGACATTTGGTTGAGGCGTCAATGTCCGTGAATAGTCAAATCAACAAATTGTCTAAAACTTCAAACTATGAAGCTATCATTATGAACATGTGTCTTATCTCAATCAATCAATTAACCAACGATTGATTTTTATTCTGAGGGATCACAATCCTATTGAAATGAAAATCGCCTTCCGTCTTGTTAATTTAACTTTAAAAGTACAATGCGTAGACACATCTGAAATAGAAATCCGTCCTGCAAACATCTGCTCAAATTAATGTTGTTTATTTTTCTGCAAATAATCAAAAAACGTGTTGTTTAACTACACACTATACAATTGCATAAAAGCGAAGCGAAAGGTGACAGAGGGACATTCAAATTCATGTCGAAAATGAAGTGATTACGCCATGACTAAAAATGAAAATGACAAACAGACAAACAATAGTAAACAAAACACAACATAGATAACTGAAGACTGGGCAACACGAACTCCACCAAAAACTGACCATAATAGAGCCATGCAATGCACGAACTATCTTAATCAAGGATCAGACATCAATTTACCTGTGAATAAAAGAACATTTTATCCGTTAGCACTTTGTTTTTACGCGTGACCTGTCTCGACGACGTCTCGCTCTTTCCAGGCTATCACTTAGAGTATATGTGCTTCCTAGTAACGTCACAATCACATCACATATAGCGCTAGCTACCTTAAAATAAAACAGGATAGAATTTGAAATGTACTTTTATATTATACAAAAGTAAAGATCGAGGTCCAATTTCCTTGAAAAAATGATACAAATGCACACACATCAAACAAATAAAACATAACATTCGAGGTTCCGTTGAGAATAATTTATAGAAGAGAGATGCAAGGATTTTTTTCATTAGGGCATCCAGAGCGTCCGTATGGCTGTGCAGAATAAGTAAATTCGCAGCAACGTTTGGCCAGACTGGGGACGTTAAATCGATGTTTTGTATAGAATACCATGCAAAATTTTAATCAATCAAGTATTCAACTAACCAACCAACCAATCAATCATCAGTACATGAATGCACACACGTTTCGGCCCGCTATGGTCATTTATTTTTGTATTCTTGTCTTTCACTTTTGCTGATATGCTTTCTCTATATGTCATTTTGATATACTTTGTTTACATATTTGTTTGTTGTTATACTGATAAAGACTATAACACAATGATGACTGCTGTACCCCATTTTTGGAATTTTTACCTATTATGTCATTGTTTTGTTCATACATTGTTGTCATTATAATGGAATTGTATGCGACTGTCATACAAGTGAAAGGTTAAGCAAGCTATAAAACAAGGTTTAATCCAACATTGTCTCTATGAGGAAATGCCTGTACAAAGTCAGGAATATGACAATTGTTTTCAATCCATTTAATGTGTTCAGGCTTTTAATTTTGCAATTTGATACGAGACTTTCTGTTTTGAATTTTCCTTGGAGTTCGGTATTTGTGTTAATTTATTTTTTCCCATGTGTTTAATGTGGGATCCCGGGTCTCCATTCTCAATTTTCTATACTAATGATTTCATTTTCCACATGTTTTTGTTTGTGTTTTTTGTTTTTTTTTGGAAGAATGCCTGTACCAAGTTCGAAATATGACAGTTGTTTTGCATTCATTTGATGCGTTTGAACTTTTTATTTGACATTAAATAAGGGTCTTTGGTTTTGAAGTATCCTCAGAGTTTGGTATTTTTATTATTTTACTTTTTAATAGTTGACAAGTTTGTTCCCCATTACTATCATGATTTGTTTTGCCATTGACATGCATGATAAGATTTCAATCTCTAGCTCAATTCATTCAGACTTCAGCAAAAACAATTTTACATATGGATGATCTCAAATATTGTTAATTGTTTTTTTTTTTTTTTTTTTTAATTTAAGCCAATTCTTTTCAATCATAGTGCACATAATTTTACAAATGCTGTTTTCTAACTAGATTTTGGATAAATATGATGTGTTATTTTTCATAGATATGTACATATGGCATCATGATTTGGTTGACCATTATTGAGTGTCATGTCACAGAACGATACCCTCATATATATTATACAGTTTGGTGCAGACCCATTGTTAGGTAAAATAAACGCACTTTGAGGTCACGCACACATATGCTGTTTGTGTGCCTCATATCTTCTTTTTCTAGTATACAGACTTAAACTTCACCTACTGTAATATATTGTACATGTAAGCAACTATTCATTTGTTAGTTGCCGTACATGCTATACATTACCATAGGGTCTTTAGAAATGAATAAAACCCATACTGTATAGTTAGCTACTTTATATCAAAGGCGCTGACATTGACAAACTGAAACAATTCTATTAGAAATACACCGTCATGACAGTTTAAGAGTAGTGTATTTTTGCATTTGGAACACCAAGATTGTTTTATGTACATTTTTATGTTTGTTTTTAGTTTTTTTTTTTGTTTTACAGCGTGCATTTTCATATCTATTCCAAACAAATGACAAAAACATATTGTGTTTTTAGAACACTTCTTTTCGAACAAACTTTCCCTTGAAATATTTAAACAATGATTAGAAAATCATATGATTTTTATTGTGTCGCTTGATAGATTACTGTCAAAGTTTTCTGGTTCCTAAATAGGTATAGCTCATCATACTCCTAAGGATTGAAATTCTTCTTTGGACAAAATTTGGGTATATATTTGACATTTTCATGCCCCTTTTTCAATATATATAAGGCCTAACAAATAATGTCAGATTGTTGCCATTATTATATGCTATACACAATTTAGAAAGCCCCATTTTAACATTTGGAAATCAAATCTAGAGAAGATACTGATTAAATACATATGCAAATAGTCAAAATAGTCATACATGTTTACGACACAAAAAGTGAGCTTAAATTGTTAAAACGCAGGTACAAATTATTATTTTTTTAAATTATAAGATTTGAGAGACTGAGAAAGAACATATTTTATGACATACAAATTGTACATCAATTCTATTCATATTTAGATTTTTAATCCATTTCTGAGGTGGGACCTTTTAGGACGACAATGCATGTGTATGTTAAATTTGTTGTGTATTGTCCTTTATGTCGTTAGCAACTAGATCTAGGCATTTAACATTATTTTTTTAAACTTCCTACACTTAGTTCAAAACAGCAAAAACAGTCTCATTTTGAATTCTTGTCATTATATATTATCAAAAAAGGGAAATTTGTAAGGTTTACCGGAGTAATTTGCGCGTTGACTTTGTGTCTGTTTAATCAGCAATTATTGTTTCTGAATTAATTTCTGTCAAATCTTAATGAAATGTTAATACTGATAACAGCGATTCTGTTCCATCACACAATACCGCTCATGTTTTCTACATTTTTGATTAAACCGTGTCTATCGAGAGTGTCAATAGTTCTATTTTTTAAAATTATGCATTACGTGGATGATAATGCATTTAAGTTTGTGCCTAAGACTGTTGTGTATCTAATATATGAATTTTTAGCTATAAAGACCAATACCAATACTTCAACTCTCTACCCCCTCCTCTCATTATATTCGTTCCTCCACTATCTCCTCCCATCATATTAAGTCCTACACTACCACCTCCTTCCATCATACTAAGCCCTCTACCATCTCCATCTGAAAGCCCACCAAATCCTTGACTACCTCCATAGTTCTGTCCGTACACGTTACCAACAATGGATAGCAATAACACAGTCAAAACTCCCATGGTTGCTCACTTTGGTTCGATTCGGACTGCAGTGACAACACGTCCGTGATCAGTTCTATTTATTTAATCTACATTAATCGATGATGAATAATGGTATGCATTTCTGTTTTCCTTGTCGTTTTAAAATCGATAATTGAAGCAAACGATGACAAAAGAGGGACGAAAGATACCAGAGGGACAGTCAAACTCATAGATCGAAAACAAACTGACAAAGCCATGGTCAAATATAAAAAGACAAACAGACAAATAATAGTACAGATGACACAACATAGAAAACTAAAGACTAAGCAACACTAACCCCACCAAAAACTGGGGGTGATCTCAGGTGCTCCGGAAGGGTAAGCAGATCCTGCGCCACATGTGGCACCCGTGACAAATTGGATATTAAAAACAGAAACTATATTATTTTTTCTTTCTTTTTTTTCTGATGCTAGAATTGTTATGTGTTTTTTTCACTCAGTGAAAATTACATGTCACGTACTTATAGTACAGCCATTCGGACAAAATTATAAAATACCTTTCCGTGGCTAGGTAAATTACATTGTAACACAATATTGAAACAGATGACATTGATATGCAATTTAAAAGAGTATCTATGAAATTTGGAAAAATAAAGGACTTAAGCACATACAATTGTGTAAATAATCCGAGTGATTTAACTGAAATATATATATATATATATATATAAGGTCTCCATCAAAGCCTCTACAAAGGCTAAGTATTTCATCTACAGTTATGACTAGCATGTTGTCACTTAGGTAATATTGTTGATCCCTGTTTGTGGCAATATGTCTTTTACTCTAATCTAAATGACTAGAATTGATAATGTTCCGACGGACACATCAGCAGTTTTATCTGGGCACTCAGACTTCCTTGACCAATATCAATTGATTAGCATTAAACAGCCATAATGCTGAAATACATAATGTAGTAGCTGGACACAAGGAAGCAATCAATCCATCGAATTGAAATAAAAATGTGTCATTTACAAACGTTTGCAAATTTGAAACCAATTACGTGAGTTAGGAACAAGAGAACACCATCCTTTTGATACAATTCAACGAAGCAGATGTAACACTTAGTCTACTGATGATTTATTGAAAAATACATTGAAAATTTCATTTCAATTTAATGCTATTGATTGATTAATTAATTGTTAGTTTTGAAACTTCATTTCAGCACCCTGTGGAGTAGCTCGTATATATAAATATTTATGGAACCTTTACCTGTTTAAACGTATCACCAGATTTGTACATACATGAACAACACGACGGGTGCAACATGTGGGGCAGGATCAATTAACCCTTCCAGAGCACCTCATTGCATCCCGGTTTTTGTGGGGTTCGTGCTGCTTAGTCGTTTGTTTTCTTTGTTGTGTTTTTGTACTGTTTGTCGTTTTTCTTTTTTTGTCATAGCATTGTCAGTTTGTTTTCGACTTATGAGTTTGAATATTTCTGTTGTACCTTACGCCTCTCTTATACAGATGATTTATTTTTAGGCAATTTATGGAAATCTAGTACTATGTCGGTTTTAACAAACATGAAAATGAAATTTTTTGTATCTCTTTTTATTTTTCCATAAAATAAGGGCAAAAATTGCAAAACAGAGAAAAATGTAGAAAATGAAAAAAACAGATATAATTTGGCAAATCGAAATGGTATTACATGAATTAAATTTCAAAATACCAATTATTTTGAATTTTTTATGTTTTTAACATATTTAAGTGATAAATAAAAAAAAGTGTAGTCCCGTCTTCATTTCTTTCATTCGGTTGCCATTACAACCAGTACTATGTACAGTGGTCATTAACAGTTGTTTCTGTTGATCTTTTTTGTACATATATTCAACATGATAGTACCTAATTAGAAAATGTAAGAAGATTCTCATGTAATGGGTCAGTAGGTCATAAGTAAATGCCACAGTTACCTAAAATATGATTATGGCTGCCCTTTGACCTTTGACCTTTGACCTCAAGGTTATCAAGACAGTTTTTTTTAAACTTCTTGTGTTTGGAACACGACCTGCTTACCCTTTGACATAAGCTTTTGATATTTGGCACATAGGTGCAGCTCGTATTTTTTCAGACTGTATTTAAATAGTATTGCGATTGTTGGACAATCCACAAATGTATGAGTTTAATTATTGCAATTTCATAACAAATCATGATGTTTTTATTTTTGTTTCACCTATCTTGTTGCAATTTTCGCAATAATCAAAACATTGCCAATATTTCTAAATAAGCAGTATTCTCTTGCTTACCATGACAAGACCTTTTCGATGCAACTAAAAATTTGTTCCTTCAGATCATTCCCTTCAGTGGAACGCTCATAAAGTAAATCAATAAATATCTCAAAAATGATATAGATCTTCACCCTTAACCATTCATGGTCTTAATTATCTTGATAAGACTAGTTTATTCCCTCGATGACATGTCCCGCTCCCTTCATACCATATATTGTTAAAGATCTTGAAAACTATTCACATCCTAAATTCTATACTAAGTATATTCTTAATTGCCAATACAACACTGTTTAAGGGCAACATATATATATATATATTTTTTTCGCTGGGGGCCATACACCTCCCATTCATTTTGTGATTTATATCAAAAACAAAGTAGAGTCTCATGTCGAAACCATATATGTTCTGAACTGCCATCTACCATGACCATAGATCCTGTCCATGGTAAGGGGAGGGGAAAATTTCAGCTAATTTGCCCAAGAGCAACTTTAGTTAAAGGATTGACACAATTGAGTTCATTTATTAACCAGTTTCTACCACATCAATAGAAATGTTGATATTCACATTGTGGACTGTTATACATTAGTTCAATTACTAATCAATATGAATTATGCACAATGAGGAGGAATGTTGAAGGTGTAATACCACCATTGATTTTCCTCTATTAGTCTTTGTTAAATTTGCACTTTTCACAAAAGTGTGCAGAATTTATCTTTGTTTCAAATAAAGAATTACTTGGCATGAGTAAAGATTTATCCTGTCCAGTACTATTGAAAAAATTTTACATAACATTTCATTGCATATAAGAAAATAACCATCACTGGAAGTTAGCCAATCAAATTTTTCCCCTTTTTTAACCCGTGTACAAGCTTTAGTAACCATGTAACCTCAAGTTTCCAAAATATTATATAGAAACCCCAAATAAAGAAATAATGGTGCTTTGAAATACCCAAGATATATGTTTATGACTCAGAAATGTTTTACTGCAATGAAATGTAGGATCAATTACCTACAACTGTCAAATTCAAGGAAATATTTTTTTTCGACCTATTTTCGTATGCAACCGGATGTACCTGTGTAAATATACATCACAGATACCCATGTGTACAACACAACTGACAAACAAATTCAAACAAACATACAAAAAAATGTAGCAATGACGCCAACAAAAAAAGACTTGTAGGTCAAAGTATATTGACACAGACGCAGATAGAAATGTTTGAAGGTGATAGTACATACATATACCGTATATAGTTTACACTTTCATGAGTAAGTAAACATTACCGACGGGTGCCACATGCAGAGCACGATCTGCTCACCCTTCCGGAGCACTTGAAATCACCCCCAGTTTTTGGTGGGGTTCCTGTTGCTCAGTCTTCAGTTTACTATGTTGTGTTCTGTGTACTATTGTGTGTCTGTTGGTCTTTTTCTTTTTAACCATGGCATTGTCAGTTTATTTTCGACTTAAGAGTTTGAATATCCCTTTGGTATCTTTCGCCTGCCTTTCTTTTAAGTAAAATTTAAATTCAAGGGTAAACAAAATAGAAACAACACTGCAAACCTCCTCCGAATCGCACTTCAAGACCAAACCGAACAAGGAACGCCCAAAGTAAAAACTTAACCCAATAGCGGGACGCTTAAATACTGATTCCAAAAGAAATTATTAGAACGAAGACACATTACGGAAAACTGTTAAGTAAATGAGAAGGAACACAACTTCAACGTATATAATCTCTAACTCAATACTTGGTATATTATTTGTAAAGTGGACAGTGAATATCTATCTTTTAGGGCTTGGTATTTTTCGATGAACGTTTTGGTAAAAATGACGAGACGTTCTTTGACAAAACTCTTGCTCATTAGTGTTTGGTGTAAGATTTGACGAGCATAAGACTGTGAAACAAAGACATGAAAAACTATTTAGTTATTTAACGTGAGAAAAAATAAATTTCCAAAGAATTTTTTTTGGAGGGTAAATATAGGGCTTTTATAAACTCGCAAACCGGCATCACAAAGGGCTTTTTGGGGTATACCAGATTTTGAAAAAATGTTACCTCACTTCGTTCCCAGATAATATAACTGCATATGTAAATATTTGCTATACGGAAAGAGACAATGAAGAAAACGCTTCCATTTTCGTCTTCATGAAACAAATTGTGCATATTGACCCAAATGGTGTTTGTGCATTTTTTTTTTATAAAAAGCTTCAAGACAAAGCTACCGTTAAAACGTTTAAACCCGCTGAAATTGTTTGCACCTGTCCTAAGTCAGGAATCTGATGTTCAGAAGTTGTCGTTTGTTGATGTGGTTCATAAGTGTTTATCGATTCTCGTTTTTTATATAGATTATACCGTTGGTTGTCCCGTTTGAATGGTTTTACAAAAGTAATTTTTGGGGCCCTTTATAGCTTGCTGATCGGTGTGAGCCAAGGCTTCGTGTTTAAGACCGTACTTTGACCTAAAATGGTTTACTTATATAAATTTTGACTTGGATGGAGAGTTGTCTCATTGGCACTCATACCACATCTTCTTATATCTATTGATACTTTGTGATTCATTAAATTTTATAAATCAAAGTTAATAATTAATGTTTTTACTTGTTTGATAGCCCACTTGCTGTAGACGTTAATGACATATTCGGCGTACTGTGTTGTATTTAAGGTATGTACATCGCTCAACACAGGTACTTACGTAACTTATTTGTTATTTTTCTTGTTTTCATATTTATAAGGCAGAACTTACAGTCGAGGAGGTTATTTATATGTGTGATGAAATCACTCATTTACACGAAAGCAACTGTTTATAATCAAAACAACTTAAAATTACTTTACAATATATAACGCTATACATGAAGAATTATGTATGTTTTAGATATTTTTTATTGATGGTAATTATTTGATTTTTTTTTTCACTTTTGACTTTAGGAACATAAATGTGAAACAAAAAGGAAAAAAAAAAGTGTTCATGTTTTTGCAAAGATTTGATTTATATGAAAACCCTCAGTCAAGTATCATTATTCTTTCACATTATTTCGAAAAAAAAAACATCTAACAAATGAAAACAAATGGTGCAATTTACATACATTGCATTTATATATCATCTTTTTATATACATAGAGATAAAAGAAAACCACTTAAAAACTCAAACAATTGTTAATTAAACTTTGCTTGATAAATTATGGGTTGATATGGATTACACCAAGTGTAACTTTTCTCTGACAGTCATTTTTAAACTTCTAAAAGATTTCAGGATTGAAATGATGTACGCCATACGATTGTTTGGTTAAAAAAATCAAAAAAAACAAAAAACAAAAAAAATCAAAAACTCATCTGTGACGCTCGAATAAAAAAAAATATAAAGGTCAAATAAAATACGAAGATGAAGAACTCGATTATTTTTTTTTTACGTCTGTTACAATTTAATCCTTTTATTTTAAATATTATCTCGTATTATCGTTTCTAATATTATGATGTTTTCTTTGTCGTTGATAAGCTGTCGAATAATACTGACAAGAATTACTAGCTTTAAATATAACATAAAAGACAAACTTCAAATTACATTGACGCAAGAAAATGATATTCTATCAACCGACATTTTCTACCCTACCGATATCGAAATTTTGCACTTTATCCAAATGAACCAAAGCCGCTCGGTCATACATTGAAACGCACATATAAAATCAAAGACGGTTAAGAAATTTACGAATTTTAAGAAATCTGAGATTGTGATTTTGTATCATCTCTCCACAGTAAATATGTTATCAGTCAAAAATACAATACCTTTACAGTATCAATGGTATATGCCATAATAAATATTTGGAATTTCTCACTTAAGACTTCATAATTCACATCAAAGTTTGGAGTTCCATATATAAACCTAGATCATTTACAAAAAGAAGATTTTAGAACATTACAAGTCCGTCTTTCTCAACTTTGGTATTATAAAAAAGGACAATAAAAGTATCTAGTCTTTATTATAGATACATTAACCTCACAATCAATGAAAACAGAACATTTTTTAGGCAGATCGACGAGATGTTAAACTAAACATTAATTTCTGATAACATTATCACACTTCTTTCTATAATATAAATAGGCGTCAGAAATATGTTGATGATGATGATGATGTATATTGAACCAGCTGTTGGTTATAAGTAATTCTGTAAATTTACCGCAATATCTACCCTCTTAGTCTTAAACATTTTGCAGTCATATCAAACCTTTTGATATTTGTATTTAAAAAAAAAATATACCGAGTATGAAATGAAAAGGTCTGCTCAGTTACGAAGATGGATATCCCAATAGAAAGATGGTATCACAAATAATTCTAGTTGTTCAACTCTACTAATCGAATTGTTTTTGTACTGCTATGAATCAAAATGCATTTATCAGTCTGTTTAGCATATATATTTTAAGATATTGTCATTGTATGTTGCATTACTGTATTTTTAAAGGTGTTCATTTATATTTCAGTAAACTGGATTATTTGTCATATTTTTATATACAGTAAAGGACAAAACAATAAATTCAAGCTATGATGCTAAACAAAAACACTATCTTTTATTTAAAATTGAGAAGAAACAAGGAAAGTCAGAGCAGTTAACTCAGGTCTTTTCTGCTGTATTATATCATGATAATATAATTCTTATAAAAAAAACGTCTAAACAAAATACCAACAATATAATTACATGATAAACATACTAAGAGGTGTATTCACCTTAACAATATATCACCGCATAAACGTTACGTATGGTTAAGTGTCTTATTAAATCATTTAAACCACTAAAGGCACAAATTCATCAGTTTGATTTTTTAACATGTAAAAAAGCATTAAGAACAATCAAATCTCAATTATATTAGATATGTGTCTAACATGACAAGTGATACATCACTAGTTTAAGGACAATATAACATAATGTATACAAGGTTAAGGTGATTATAATTGATAACGACAGTATTGTGTTATGTCAAATGAAAATAAAAAAGTCGACCTTATAATTAATAAAGGCAACAGTATTATACCGATGTTCAAAAGTCATTAATCGAGTGAGACAAAAACAAATCCGGGTTACAAACTAAAACCGAGCGAAACACATCAACTATAAGAGGAAAACGACGAAACAACAGAAACACTGAATTGAACAAAAATCAAACGACAATGCAACACACACAGAAACGAACTATAAGATAACAACTGTCATTTCCTGACTTGGTACAGGACATTTTAAGAAAAAAATGTTTGGTTGAACCTGGTGTTTTGGCTAGCCAAACCTCGCACTTGTATGGCTTGTTAAATATAACACTAAAATGACACCATTATATGACAGGAATACAGTACAAATAAATGCAAGAACATTCAGAACAGAGAAATACACAAATAAACAATATAATAGTACATTTCGACATGCTTACCACAGAATAAAAACGAACACTTAAAACAACATAGGACAGCACACAAAACAGCACAACAGAACCACAAACTGTCTTTAACACGACTGGGTCAACGCCACAAAAGTGACGTCACAGGTAAATTTC
Organism: Mytilus californianus; assembly: GCF_021869535.1. Taxonomy (NCBI): domain Eukaryota; kingdom Metazoa; phylum Mollusca; class Bivalvia; order Mytilida; family Mytilidae; genus Mytilus; species Mytilus californianus. Next base: position 2,451,665 of record NW_026262669.1, on the reverse strand, counting down.
TAAAACTGTTTTGATACTGTTAAAGATCAGGTTAGTAACTATATCATTTGATGTATTTTATAACAATTACAAGAATCAAGACAGATCAGTCACATCTATAACAATAAATTTTAATTTTATGAGATAGATTTTCCATGATTTTCAGCCACTGAATCATTGTCCGAACTTAAGACATTGGTATATATTTTCATCTGGGAAGGAAAAACATAAAAAAGTGAAGAAAATATGTTAAATTTAGACAAAAATAAAAGAGGACATCGAATCAATTATAATTAAATAGATAAAGCGGTTAATAGATGATGAAAATACAAACTGGAAAAATAATTCCATCATACTATTTAAATCAATATGGATCAAACCTATTAATTGTTCAAAAGATTTTAGACAGTGATAAATCAATCTATAATGTCGCAAAACATATACCCAAATTACAATTAGAATTACTCAAAACATGGGTTAAATACAGGGACGGGCAAACTGACAAACCTGATAATTTTAGAATAATCAAACAGCATATGATATGGGGAAATAAATATATAAAGCGTAACAGCTTGATTTTCAGACACTGGATAGAAGACAAAATAATTTACATAATTGACAGTGTTGATGACAAGCGGAACATTTCTTAAGACAAAAATGTTATTAAAATTGAAATGTAAAAAAAAAAATGGATTGCCGAATATGCAGATAAAAAATAGCATACCAAAACAGTGGACACAAATATTAAAGACATAAGATTCAATTAAAACTACCGTCCAGAGTTGAAGTAAAGTTTTTTTTAAACAAGAGACAAAACATATGAAGTACTCAATTTAAAAACATCAACATTTATAACATGTATTTTGATATAGTTGTATATATTATATATGAAATATTATTGTATTTACTTTACATTACAGTAATTTTATATCTAATAATAAAACAAAACCAATGGATTGTTATGAACTATCTAAATATGAATACAAGTACATGTATTTTTTAATGGAAAAAAGAAAGAAAACTGTAAATCACCTTTTGAAAAATATACATTTAAATCTGTAAAGTTTTCGACTACCCTTGATCAAACATAAAGATTTAAAAGAATATGCAAGCATTCAAATGTAAACTTGTATGTACATTGTAGTTGGTCAATTTCTCAAAGAGACATACATGTACCTGTATCTCTCACGGACACATTCTTTTATATTTACAATTCTGTAGTAATAACAAACCATAACAATTCCACTAAAGATAATGTTTAATTGTATACGCTTGAATAAAAAAAGTAAAGAATAATATTTTGCAAGAATACCATCAGTCCTTTTGTGTGATCTTTATGTGTAACAGTAGTTTTTGTTATATATATATATATACTGCAATAAGTACATTTTAATGATAATTTCCTTTAATATTTGTGTATTCTTTTTCTATTAACACAACACAGAAATAAGGAAACATAAAAAGGTTTAATAGCCCTCATAAAGTCATTTCATTTTCTTTCCACAGAATATACTTAACAACATAAAATACTGGAGCTTAAATGGAACTTTCGATGTGAAAGTTAGAGATCTATACAGAAGGATGTATCAATATGGCACTCATCAGAAAAGATAACATTTATCGTGAACCATGCGATCCCGAGTTTCATACAAGTACCAAAACATAAAAGATAGATGTTGATAATGAGCTCATATTAGAACTAGTATGTCATCTAGAATGACCAATTTACACGTAGCAAAAAATATCACACGTGAGACTGAATTGTGCAGGATTAATACAATGCATTATGTTGAAAGTTTAAAAAAATATTAAAATTAAAATAAAATTAAAGTTTTAATATTTGCAATTGTCTACAGCAATCATGGTGAATACAGTTGACCTGTACGTTTTTTAACGGCACAAGAAACTTGATTTTAGACATCGTGTTATGAAAGTATAATAATATAATAATTGATTTAATAATTTGAAAAAATTCTCAAAGTTATGTAACTTGTATTAATTAAGCGACAGACTAATTTATATAATTTCTGAACAAGTTTTTTCTCAGTAAGTATTTAAAGAGTATATTTTGGTCAGGAATATAGATAAGTCAATCAGGAGAGGTCAGGATAGGTCACGCTTATCTTGTGGTATAAAGAAATTATATATATATAATGCATTCAAATCTATGAAAAAAGTATAGAAAATTAACCAAAGCGTTCTTTTAAATATACATATAAAAATAAGAAGATGTGGTATAATTGCCAAAAGACAAGACAACTCTCCACCTGAGACCAAATAACATAGAAGTTAACAACTATAGGTCACCGTACGGCTTTCAACAATGGGGAAAACTCATACTGCATAGTCAGTTATAAAAATGTAATACAATAATTACGGAAACAGTGATTGAATGTGAACCAACATCCTTTAACACGATACTAACAAAGACGGACTGTATCATTTACTTAAGGACAGGAACAGTAAATTGGTATGTTACAGATTTTGGTAAAACTTTGCATACAACTTTGGCTCATTAAACTATAACTATAAATCAAAAAAAAAAAAAAAATAATGCATTTATCTCTGTTGTTATCTTAAATATCACTGATTGAATTTTCTAAAAATAGGTGAACATTTGTATAGAAACCAACAATCGACGAAAAACGTACTTTGATAATTATGTCTTTAAAGCATCAAATTTCTAATTTTAAATCCAAAGATTTCTCTTCAAAAATATATGTTGGCTACGGAAACTTCCATTTCGATAATGTGAATTGATAATAGATTCACCTACCTAAACAAAATCGAAATGATTGGTGAGCACTAAAAAGTAAGTTTTGATTCGATAGGAAAATAAATCAAAACCTGAAGCACGGGGAGACATAAGAGTTCCTACCCATGCTTCAGGTCTATGCTCTTATAATATACAAGATAAGGAAGTGTGTGCCCTAGCAAGAACTTCTCCATGTCCATTACTTTATGAGCCTTCGTCTGTTTTCTGCTCCTTGGTCGGGTTGTTGTCTCTTTGACACATTCACCATTTCCATTTTTAATTTTACAGTCTATGAAACACACTGAAAAACTGTTTACAGTACTGCAAAAAATCAGTATTGTTACAGTACTGAAAAACTCAGTATTGTTACAATACTGAAAAACTCAGTACTGTTACAGTATTGAAAAAATCGGTATCGTTACAGCACAGCAACAACCAGTACTGCTACAGTATAGAAAAAAAATCAGTATTGTTACAGTATTGTAGAAATCAGTACTGTTACAGTACTGTAGAAATCAGTACTGTTACAGTACAGCAAAAATCAGTATTGTTACTGTACAAAAAATATCAGTACTGAATTTACCAAAGTAGAACATTACAATTTTATCATGTAGCCGTTCAGTACTGATTTACAAGAGGGCAGAAATGTACAATAAACGTGTGGTATAATTCTTGGTAGTGTACTACAAATGTATATGAAGTCCTGCAAGGAAAATCCTAAAATAATATAGATAAAAGTTGACATACATGTGTATTGTAATCATGTTATACATACAATTTAAATTGATCTGTTCAATATCCCTGATAAAGTGTTTCATCAAAATATTGTAGTATACATGCATATCTTAAAATTTATTTTATTTTAGGTGACTGAGAAAGATGAAAAAATCACGAATTGGTTAATCCATACGATGTGCCTGTGTCTAAACTAACTAAGGACATGTTTTGCACGTCTTAAATCATGGTTTACCATTTACGTCGTCTGGTCTTTTAAGTTCCGAACATGACCTATTCCCGAATATGACTGTTTTACTGAGTGTTAATTCACATTGCTACAAGAACTGTCTCGGTATTTGTTTATCTAGCGTTCATGTATTTAGTTACGAAGTTTTATTTGTAGTTCTGATCGGATATTGTATTGTGTCTTATCGTTTGTAGTTGTCATTCTATCTTTTATTTTCTATTCGTATGTACAAGTAAAGATAATTAATTAACCAGTTCATTTATATGATTTTAGTTTAAAGCAACTGTGTGCACAGGATTTATTTGTTTTACACAGTTTGATTTGGAAGAAAGGCCGACATAGTTAGTTGCATTATAAGTAACACAATTCTATATTTATATTCTTGTAATTGTTATAAACGACATCAAATAACATAATTAGATACCTCATCTTGATTTATATCAAATTTTTAGAAATTTACCTGAGTGTTTATTCACATTGCTATAAGAAGTGTCTCGGTATTTGTGTATCTAGCGTTCAAGTATTTAATTACGAAGTTTGATTTGTAGTTCTGATCGGATATTGTTTTGTGTCTTATCGTTTGTAGGTGTAATTCTATATTTTATTTTCTATTCGTATGTACAAGTAAAGATAATTAATTACCCAGATCATTAGTATGATTTTAGTTTAAAGCAACTGTGTGCACAGGGTTTATTTGTTTTACACAGTTTGATTTGGAAGAAAGTCCGACATAGTTAGTTACATTATTAAGAACACAATTCTATATTTATATTCTTGTAATTGTTATAAACGACATCAAATAACATAATTAGAAACCTCATCTTGATTTATATCAAATATTTAGAAATTTACCTGTGACGTTACTTTTTGTGGCGTTGATCCTTTCGTGTTACAGACAAAAACTTCGTAATTATATTAAGTTGTTTTTGTGTACTGTCCGAGATTATTTTATTTATTCGTTGTTATTCTGTAGTTAACATGTCGAAATGTACTATTATATTATTTATTTATGTATTTTTCTGTCTTTGGTGTTTTTGCATTTATTTGTACGCTGTTCCCGTCATGTAATGTTGTCATTTTAGCGGTATATTTAACATTGCCATAAAGCGCGGAGGTTTGGCTAGCAGCAAAACCAGATTCAACCTACCATTTTTTCCTAAAATGGCCGGTACCAAGTAAGGAATATTGCAGTTGTTATCTAATTGTTCGTTTCTATGAATGTTGCATTGTTGTTTGTTTTTCGTTGAACTTCAGTCTTCTGTTATTTCGTTATTTTCCTCTTATAGTTGATGTGTTTCCCTTGGTTTAAGTTTGTAACCCGGATTTGTTTTCTCTCAGTCTATTTATGACTTTTGAACCGTGGTATACTACTGTTGCCTTTATTTGAGGGTCCTAAACTGGAAACAGTTTCATGTGTGTTGTTCATCTTCCTCAGTCACCTGAAATAAAATAAATTTCAAGTTATGCATGTATACTACAATATTTTGATGAAACAATTTTTCAAGGATATTGAACAGATCAATTTAAATTGTATGTATAACATGATTACAATTCACATGTATTTCAACTTTAATCTATATTATTGTAGGATTTCCCTTGCAGGACTTCATATACATTTGTAGTACACTACCAAGAATTATACCACACATGTATTGTACATTTCTACAAATGAGTACTGAATGGCTACATGATAACATTGTAATGTTTTACTTTTGGTAAATTCAGTACTGATGTTTCTTTGTACTGTAACAATACTTATGTTTGCTGTACTGTAGCATTACAGATTTCTACAGTACTGTAACAGTACTCTAACCTTACTGATTTCTACAGTACTGTAACAGTACTGATTTCTACAGTACTGTAACAGAACAGATTTCTACAATACTGTAACAGTACTAATGTTTTCTATATTGTAGCGGTACTGATTGTTGCTGTAATGTAACGGTACCGAGTTTGTCAATACTGTAGCAGTTCTGAATTAATATGCATCCACTTCATTTGAATTTGGGTGGATAGTTGTCTCAATGGCAATCATTCCACATCTTCCTATTTTTGTCTCGACTTGACAGAGTCAAAAAGCAAAAAATAGGTATACTGTTTCCAGCGTCGGCGTCGGCGTCAACAATGTATTAGATTGTGATTAGGTTAAGCTTATGGTGAACTACAAGGATGAGGTCAATGATATGTGGTATGTAGTTGTATTAGCATTGGAACATGTAGACTATTTGGCCCTGCCTTCTCGGTGATGGTCTATTGACTTTGAAACTTTTGCTTGGTTTCCATGTTTTAGTTTGTAATTAGGTCAGTTAATGGGGAACCACTAGTGGTAGGGCTATGATATTTGGTATGCAGTTGTATAAGCATTCAATTTTGCATATCTCATTTCCATGGAAATATTTGGCTACGCCCCTTTAGTCATGGTCTATTGACTTTAAACATTAAGCTTAGTTTACATGTATTAGCTTGTGATTTGTTCAGTTCAAGAGGAACCATTAAGGGTAGGCCTATGTTAATTGGTATTCACATGTATAAGCATTGGAACATCTCATTTCCTCGGAGAATATTTGGCCCCGTCCCCTCAGTCATGGTCTATTGACTTTGAAACGTTTGCTTAGTTTACAGGTATAAGGTTGTGATTAGATCAGTTTAAGATGAACTGGTAATGTTCAGTCAATGATATTTGGTATGCATCTTCACCACTTAGTCTTTATAAAAGTTTGAATGTGACAACAGAAGATTACTGCCATATCTCATAAAAATGGTGCCGATTCACTCTAAGAAGTAATTGTTTTTGTGAATATGGCATCAAGAAAACTGTGGTAGATAGGTATCTCAATGGCAGTAATCTTCTGTTGTCACATTCAAACTTTTATAAAGACTAAGTGGTGAAGATAAAACTGTGGTTCTGTTTCCAAAAGTTTAGGAGAAACTGCAATTGAACAAAATTAAAATAAGAAGATGTAGTATGATTGTTAAGGAGACAGCTATCCACCGTAGACCAAAACGACGTACACGTTAACAGCAATAGGGCACTGCATCGCCTTCAAGAATGAACAAAACCCACCTGCATTGTATGGTTTGGCCAATAGTAAGGGCTTAATCATTTGTAGGATTTGTTACCATAAAATTATGTATGACTGAATAGTAAACAATTGTATATACTAATGTATTAGTGTGGCAGCTTTTACTTTTGCCCTTTTCATAGGCTTGCATGAGGTCAAACCACAAATGAAAGTCATCAAAACCAATTATAAAAAAATTTACAAATCTGCCAAAAGTTAACAAAAAAAGTATGCACTTTACACATTTTGGCGAAAAGCTGTGCTTCAGGTGTAATACCACCAAATCATAGTACGTCACATCCGGTTGCATACGAAAATAGGTCGAAAAAAAATATTTCCTTGAATTTGACAGTTGTAGGTAATTGATCCTACATTTCATTGCAGTAAAACATTTCTGAGTCATAAACATATATCTTGGGTATTTCAAAGCACCATTATTTCTTTATTTGGGGTTTCTATAGAATATTTTGGAAACTTGAGGTTACATGGTTACTAAAGCTTGTACACGGGTTAAAAAAGGGGAAAAATTTGATTGGTTAACTCCCAGTGATGGTTATTTTCTTATATGCAATGCAATGTTATGTGAAACGTTTTCTATAGTACTGGACAGGATAAATCTTTACTCATGCCAAGTAATTCTTTATTTGAAACAAAGATAAATTCTGCACAATTTTTTGAAAAGTGCAAATTTAACAAAGACTAATAGAGGAAAATCAATGGTGGTATTACACCTAATATGGGAAGCTGTACATGCACCTTTGACCTTGTGAGTACTCTCATGTGTTAAAATTTCTTGCTATTTAAGTGAAATATTACAAATAATGAAATATTCTGAGTGGATTGAGTCTCCAAAATACATTTTATGAGAAAATTTCCTTGAAATAGGACTTTACCATGAATATTAGTTGACAGAACAAGCCATATTTAGAGTTTTGGGGAGCTTTTTCTCCTAATTCCTTATATTCTGCTACACTAGAAAATTTTCCTAAGAAATACTTTTATAAATATATAGTTTTAAGTAAATGAAATTATTTTTAAAGCAGTAACAACAAATTATTCACCAAAAGAGAAGTTTGTTTATGTCCCTCTCTGGAACGCGGCGTAAATTTAAGTTTTACGTAAGGACTTATTGAAACCTCCTTGGAGACAGTTAATTTTTATACGGATAGTTCATTCAGCTTGAATACTTCAATTAATCATTTATAATAACATTTCTATCATAAATGAGTGAAAGTTACCCCAAAATGTTTATTTATTGGCCTAAAAAGTAGAAATTTTGAGGAAATGAGAGGTATGAATGGACCAAAAGAGACCTTATAAGGAAGACAAAGAGGTCCATTAGTAGTATTTATCATCCTAAAGTCATCTGTTGTACCATATTCAACTGTTTGTAGGCAGATGAGATAAATATTTGATCATTTATTGGTCCACACTATATTTTATCATGATGCGGCTTGGTTTGGATTTTCGAAGAAATTTTGCTCGAATCGCTGTAGAATTCGTCTTACATTATACTAGATTTTTCTCAAACTATTGAACTGATTATGACAAAACTTTTCAGGAATGCTTGAAATAACCAGTATTACAAAGGAAAAAAGCCACATTCAGTTTATTTAACAAAAAAGTCTTCTTTAGGTGTAATACCACCAAATCATAGTACGTCACATCCAATATTTCTAAATAAGCAGTATTCTCTTGCTTACCATGACAAGACCTTTTCGATGCAACTAAAAATTTGTTCCTTCAGATCATTCCCTTCAGTGGGACGCTCATAAAGTAAATCAATAAATATCTCAAAAATGATACAGATCTTCACCCTTAACCATTCATGGTCTTAATTATCTTGATAAGACTAGTTTATTCCCTCGATGACATGTCCCGCTCCCTTCATACCATATATTGTTAAAGATCTTGAAAACTATTCACATCCTAAATTCTATACTAAGTATATTCTTAATTGCCAATACAACACTGTTTAAGGGCAACATATATATATTTTTTTTTTTCGCTGGGGGCCATACACCTCCCATTCATTTTGTGATTTATATCAAAAACAAAGTAGAGTCTCATGTCGAAACCATATATGTTCTGAACTGCCATCTACCATGACCATAGATCCTGTCCATGGTAAGGGGAGGGGAACATTTCAGCTAATTTGCCCAAGAGCAACTTTAGTTAAAGGATTGACACAATTGAGTTCATTTATTAACCAGTTTCTACCACATCAATAGAAATGTTGATATTCACATTGTGGACTGTTATACATTAGTTCAATTACTAATTAATATGAATTATGCACAATGAGGAGGAATGTTGAAGGTGTAATACCACCATTGATTTTCCTCTATTAGTCTTTGTTAAATTTGCACTTTTCAAAAAAGTGTGCAGAATTTATCTTTGTTTCAAATAAAGAAATACTTGGCATGAGTAAAGATTTATCCTGTCCAGTACTATTGAAAAAATTTCACATAACATTTCATTGCATATAAGAAAATAACCATCACTGGAAGTTAGCCAATCAAATTTTTCCCCTTTTTTAACCCGTGTACAAGCTTTAGTAACCATGTAACCTCAAGTTTCCAAAATATTATATAGAAACCCCAAATAAAGAAATAATGGTGCTTTGAAATACCCAAGATATATGTTTATGACTCAGAAATATTTTACTGCAATGAAATGTAGGATCAATTACCAACAACTGTCAAATTCAAGGAAATATTTTTTTTCGACCTATTTTCGTATGCAACCGGATGTGACGTACTATGATTTGGTGGTATTACACCTAAAGAAGACTTTTTTGTTAAATAAACTGAATGTGGCTTTTTTCCTTTGTAATACTGGTTATTTCAAGCATTCCTGAAAAGTTTTGTCATAATCAGTTCAATAGTTTGAGAAAAATCTAGTATAATGTAAGACGAATTCTACAGCGATTCGAGCAAAATTTCTTCGAAAATCCAAACCAAGCCGCATCATGATAAAATATAGTGTGGACCAATAAATGATCAAATATTTATCTCATCTGCCTACAAACAGTTGAATATGGTACAACAGATGACTTTAGGATGATAAATACTACTAATGGACCTCTTTGTCTTCCTTATAAGGTCTCTTTTGGTCCATTCATACCTCTCATTTCCTCAAAATTTCTACTTTTTAGGCCAATAAATAAACATTTTGGGGTAACTTTCACTCATTTATGATAGAAATGTTATTATAAATGATTAATTGAAGTATTCAAGCTGAATGAACTATCCGTATAAAAGTTAACTGTCTCCAAGGAGGTTTCAATAAGTCCTTACGTAAAACTTAAATTTACGCCGCGTTCCAGAGAGGGACATAAACAAACTTCTCTTTTGGTGAATAATTTGTTGTTACTGCTTTAAAAATAATTTCATTTACTTAAAACTATATATTTATAAAAGTATTTCTTAGGAAAATTTTCTAGTGTAGCAGAATATAAGAAATTAGGAGAAAAAGCTCCCCAAAACTCTAAATATGGCTTGTTCTGTCAACTTATATTCATGGTAAAGTCCTATTTCAAGGAAATTTTCTCATAAAATGTATTTTGGAGACTCAATCCACTCAGAATATTTCATTATTTGTAATATTTCACTTAAATAGCAAGAAATTTTAACACATGAGAGTACTCACAAGGTCAAAGGTGCATGTACAGCTTCCCATATTAGGTGTAATACCACCATTGATTTTCCTCTATTAGTCTTTGTTAAATTTGCACTTTTCAAAAAATTGTGCAGAATTTATCTTTGTTTCAAATAAAGAATTACTTGGCATGAGTAAAGATTTATCCTGTCCAGTACTATAGAAAACGTTTCACATAACATTGCATTGCATATAAGAAAATAACCATCACTGGGAGTTAACCAATCAAATTTTTCCCCTTTTTTAACCCGTGTACAAGCTTTAGTAACCATGTAACCTCAAGTTTCCAAAATATTCTATAGAAACCCCAAATAAAGAAATAATGGTGCTTTGAAATACCCAAGATATATGTTTATGACTCAGAAATGTTTTACTGCAATGAAATGTAGGATCAATTACCTACAACTGTCAAATTCAAGGAAATATTTTTTTTCGACCTATTTTCGTATGCAACCGGATGTGACGTACTATGATTTGGTGGTATTACACCTGAAGCACAGCTTTTCGCCAAAATGTGTAAAGTGCATACTTTTTTGGTTAACTTTTGGCAGATTAGTTAATTGTTTTATAATTGGTTTTGATGACTTTCATTTGTGGTTGAAATTATTGCCCAGTCCTTTGACCTCATGCAAGCCTATGGAAAGGGCAAAAGTAAAAGCTGCCACACTAATACATTAGTGTATACAATTGTTTACTATTCAGTCATACATACTTTTATGGTAACAAATCCTACAAATGATAAAGCCCTTTCTATTGGCCAAACCATACAATGCAGATGGGTTTTGTTCATTATTGAAGGCGGTGCAGTGACCTATTGCTGTTAACTTCTACGTCATTTTGGTCTACGGTGGATAGCTGTCTCCTTATCATTCATACTACATCTTCTTATTTTTATTTTGTTCAATTGCAGTTTCTCCTTAACTTTTGGAAACAGAACCACATTTTTATCTTCACCACTTAGTCTTTATAAAAGTTTGAATGTGACAACAGAAGATTACTGCCAATGAGATACCTATCTACCACAGTTCTCTTGATGTCATATTCACAAAAACAATGACTTCTTAGAATGAATCAGCACCATTTTTATGAGTAATCTTCTGTTGTCACATTCAAACTTTTATAAAGACTAAGTGGTGAAGATGCATATCAAATATCATTGACTGAACATTACCAGTTCATTTTAAACTGATCTAATCACAACCTTATACATGTAAACTAAGCAAAAGTTTCAAAGTCAATAGACCATGACTGAGAGAACAGGGCAAAATATTCTCCATGGAAATGAGCTGTGATAATGCTTATACATCTGAATACCAATTAACATAGGCCTACCCTTAATGGTAACCCTTGAACTGACCTAATCACAAGCTAATGCATGTAAACTAAGATTAATGTTTAAAGTCAATAGACCATGACTAAGGGGGCGTAGCCAAATAATTTCCATGGAAATGAGATATGCAAAATTGAATGCTTATACAACTGCATACCAAATATCATAGCCCTACCACTAGTGGTTCCCCATTAACTGACCTAATCACAAACTTAAACATGTAAATTTCTGTGTTGTGTTAATAGAAAAAGAATGCACAAATATTAAAGGAAATGATCATTAAAATGTACTTATTACTGTATATATATAACAAAAACTACTGTTACACATAAAGATCACACAAAGGGACTGATGGTATTCTTGCAAAATATTCTTCTTTACTTTTTTTATTCAAGCGTATACAATTAAACATTATCTTTGATGGAAATTTTTATGGTTTTGTTATTACTGTAGAATTGTAAATATAAAAGGATGTGTCCGTGAGAGATACATATACATGTATGTCTCTTTGAAAAATTGACCAACTACAATGTACATACAAGTTTACATTTGAATGCTCGCATATTCTTTTAAGTCTTTATGTTTGATCAAGGGTAGTCGAAAACTTTACAGATTTAAATGTAGATTTTTCAAAAGGTGATTTACAGTTTTCTTTTTTTTTCCATTAAAAAGTACCTGTACTTGTATTCATATTTAGATAGTTCATAACAATCCATTGGTTTTGTTTTATTATTAGATATACAATTAATGTAATGTAAAGTAAATAAAACTATTGTTTAATATATAATTTATATAATTATATGCACTGTCTTCTATTTTATAACCTATAACCAAATGTTTTAAGTTATTTTTATGTTTATCAATACAAAACTTTTGTAAAAGAGAACTTATTTTTTTTCCAGAACTCCTTGAAAAAACTACAGTCCGTGTAATTATGAAGAAAAGTGTCTGTCATTTAACTAGTAAGACATAGATTTGTTCGATTTATTTTCCAGAAATACAAATGAGTACCTACTTGAAGGATATAATGCAATAACTTCCATCTAGCCATTTTAAGTTTATCATATTCTAATTAGTTGAAAATAAATTCTTATGTGTGTTTTATATTATAAATTTTTTTTATTTTGAACTCTTTTATCCATTTAGAAAACCCAATGGAAAGTCTTTATCAAAATCATTAAACTGCTATACATATTGATGTTTTTATATTGAGTACTTCATATGTTTTGTCCCTAGTTTAAAAAAACTTTACCCCAACTCTGGACGGTAGTTTTAATTGAGTCTTATGTCTGACATATTTATTTCCACTGTTTTTGGTATGCTATTTTTTATCTGCATTATTTCGGCAATCCGAATTTTATTTTCATTTGACACAACATAATAATGTATACATTATGTTATATTGTCCTTAAACTAGTGATGTATCACTTGTCATTTTAGACAAACATCTAATATAATTGATATTTCCTTTCTCTATTGGTACTGTACACGTGTACCTAACAACACAATTATTTTCATTTACCTGTGTTTAAAGTTATTGCAAATGGATGGTATTTTTGTTCGAGCATATTGTTTTTCTTTTATTGTTTAACATTTCTTACCTATATAACATGTTACTTTTATTATTCTTCCATTAGTTTATTTATTTTGTATTCTAAATTATTTATTTTGTAAAAATATTTCCTTTCTCTATTGGTACTGTACACGTATACCTAACAACACAATTATTTTCATTTACCTGTGTTTAAAGTTATTGCAAATGGATGGTATTTTTGTTCGAGCATATTGTTTTTCTTTAATTGTTTAACATTTCTTACCGATATAATATGTTACTTTTATTATTCTTCCCTTAGTTTATTTATTTTGTATTTACATTGTGTCATAGGTCAAATTTATTTGTTCAGTGTATGTTCAATGGTGTTAATATGTCCTTTGATTGAGTTAAGCTATTTCAGTTGATATTTTATAGTGTGTCTTTCTATGTTGTGATGTTACACTATTGTTTCAGAAAAAGGGTGAAGGTTTGGTACCATTAAAACGTTTAAACCCGCTGCATTTGTTTGCACCTATCCTAAGTCAGCAATCTGATGTTCAGTAGTTGTCGTTTGTTGATGTGGTTCATAAGTGTTTCTCGTTTTTTATATAGATTAGACCGTTGGTTTTTCCGTTTGAATGGTTTTACACTAGTAATTTTTTGGGGCCCTTTATAGCTTACTGTTCGGTGTGAGCCAAGGCTCTGTGTTGAAGACCGTACTGTGACCTATAATGGTTTACTTTTATAAATTTTGATTTGGAGGGAGAGTTGTCTCATTGGCACTCATACCACATCTTCTTATATCTATATAACAAATAATCTAGTTTACTGAAATATAAATGAACATCTTTAAAAATACATTGATGCAACATACAATATCTTCAAATATATATGCTAAACAGACTGATAAATACATGTTGATTCATACCAGTACAAAAACAATTCGATTAGTAGAGTTGAACAACTAGCATTAATTGTGATACCACCTTTCTATTGGGATATCAATCTTCGTAACTAAGCAGACCTTTTCATTTCAATACAAATATCAAAAGATTTGATATGACTGCAACATTTTTAAGACTAAGATGGTAGATATGGCGGTAAATTTACAGAATTACTAATAACCAACAGCTGGTTCAATATACATCACCATCATCAAAATATTTCTGACGCCTATTTATATTACAGAAAAAAATGTGATAATGTTTTCAGAAATAAATGTTTAGTTAAACATCTCGACGATCTGCCTAAAAATGTTCTTGTTTCATTGATTGTGAAGTTAATTTATCTATAATAAAGACTGGACACGTTTATTGTCCTTTTTTTATAATACCAAAGTTGAGAAAGACGGATTTGTAATGTTCTATAATCTTCTTTTTGTAAATGATATTGGTTTAAATGTGAAACTCCAATCTTTGATGTGAATTATGAAGTCTTAAGTGAGAAATTCCAAATAATTATTATTTGCATATACCATAAATACTGTAGAGGCATTGTATTTTTGACCGATAACATATTTACTGTGGAGAGACGATACAAAATCACAATCTCAGATTTCTTAAAATTCGTAAATTTCTTTAACGTCTTTGATTTTAAATGCGCGTTTCAATGTATGACCGAGCGGTCAAATTCAATTTAGACTTATTTATATTTTTTTCGTTTTGGGCTTGTATTATATTTGCCTTCGGGTTTATATGATCCGTTTATCCTATTTCGACTCTTTAAAATTCAAGAGTCTATCCTAAATTGAGGTAAATTATATGGCCTTCCAAATACCGTTTCGATTCCTAACATCATAAAGAGACATTAATTGTCGAAATCCGGATATGGTGTACAAATTTTTGCACCTCATGTTTGCGGTATACCATCTTTTCCGCAAGTTTATTGTTTTCTGTGTGGTATTAAATTAATAAATTAAACAAAGATCCATTTTGTTACATCTTGTGATCCGTTTATTTGGCTATCGCCAATGGCAGTCAGCAGGGTTGTCCGTTGTCCGTTGTTCGACCTGTTAGTCAAATGCGATTTGTTTAAATATACTCTTTTGGAAAATGTTGTTTGTGCTATATATATATATATGAATTAGGTCAATGGTATTTACTGCGTCCACCTCCTCCAACAGCACCCAACTAAAGTTCGACTAAAGTATCCACCAAAACCTAAACAAAGGACGATTAGTTCATCCAAAGTTATCACTAGCCTGTCAACCCGCGTCTGACGTTCAAAATGTCAATCCTAATATATATGATAAATTAGCACTGAACTAGTGAGTTCGAACCATGTTAGCGGCAATGTGCGTTTGACTCCGATCTAAATTGACTAGGATTGACAATATGCCTGTCAAAGAACCATGGTTTTATCTAAGGATTTCAGCTTCTTCCACCAATAAAAACTGGTATCAATGACATAGCCAATAGTGCAGAAATGGGTGTTTAGCATAAAATAGAATTCAATCGATCGAATTAGAATTAAAAGGTGTCATTTATAAACGTTTATCAACTTCAAACAAATTAGTTATACTTGAGTATCTTATAAATCGAAGCAGATATGACACAACTACAACAAGCAGATCTATCTATTTATCTTTGGCACACATTGTAGGAGATTAAATGGTCGTGAATAGTTTATTTCTCGATTTGTACGTACACTGCATGCTAGCCTTTCGAAAATGCCTATTTTTTTCAGCGGTAAGATCTGTTGTTCACTTAAACCTCCAAAACTAACAAAAGATAGTTAGTAACCCACGAAAAATAATGAACTCACAGAAGAATCAAACCATACATTTCTGTGCAGATAATGATTTGTTTTACAATTGTACAACCGTCAATAAATGGTTGTGTCTTCACATTTTTATTTGTATATTTAAAACTAAGGAAACAAAATAACACTTCCTTAGATGGAGCATGATGTTTTTGTGAATTTATATCATTTCCCATTTGTATTCTTATTTTCATGTAACCTTAACAAATATACACTTATAAAGTATCTCATTATCCAATGAATCTATTCTTCATATGATATCATTGATTAGTAGAGGTCTAAGGTACACCGATCAAACACTTAGCTATGAAAAGAAAACAACTTTTAGTAAGCTTCATTTGTGTCCCTTGCAAAACTAAAAACCAAATTCATCTTAAGTCAACTTTGTTTAAGGGAATTAACTGCCTTATGGTGTTAATGATTTCTTAATTCATGGCTAGGTATGTACCAAAACGATCATAATTTATTGTAACCTTCTGATCTGTTGTTCGAATTTGCATGTTTGTTAGTGTTAACGCCACATTCGTCTACATTGGCTATACCGGGGGAAGGGGGGGATTAATTTTTCAATTGATTGATAAAGTCCGAATAACAGGAGAAAACCTCGTGTCCAGAAAGGAAAGGTTGCTACTCGAAACAATCATGTCATAAGTCGAACGCTATTGTTCTTGCGGGTTTGAACTCACTGCCGAAAAGTTGACACAAAAGGTTTTTGTTAATTCACTACATGTGCATGTACAAGTTGGCCAAAGATAACACGGAAATGACTGTTTGTTTTAAAATATCACTTATTCAATACATTTACTATTTATTATGACAAAAGACTAAATAAAGGCATTTTGGATGACATCCAAATGTGACTCAATGTAAAATGCAATCCATATCAACCCATAATTTATCAAGCAATGTTTTATTAACAATTGTTTGAGATTTTAAGTGGTTTTCTTTCATCTCTATGTATATAAAAATATGATATAAAAATGCAATGTATGTAAATTTGTTTTCATTTGTTAGAAGTTTTTTTTTTTTCGAAATAATGTGAAAGAATAATGATACTTGACTAAAGGTTTTCATATAAATCAAGTCTCTGCCAAAAAATGAACCTTTTTTTTTCCTTTTTGTTTCACATTTCTGTTCCTAAATTCAAAAGTGAAAAAAAAATCAAATAATTACCACCAATAAAAATATCTAAAACATACATAATTTTCATGTATAGCATTATACATTGTAAAGTAATTTTAAGTCGTTCAGTATACATATACAGTTGCTTTCGTGTAAATGAGTGATTTCATCACGCATGTAAATAACCTACTCGACTGTGAGTTCTGCCTTATAAATATAAAAAAAAGAAAAAGAACAAATAACTTACGTAAGTACCTGTGTTGAGCGATGTCCATACCTTAAATACAACACAGTACGCCGAATTGCATTAACGTCTACAACAAGTGGGCTATCAAACAATTAAATACATTAATTATTAACTTTGATTTATAAAATTTGATGAATTACAAAGTATCAATAGATATAAGAAAATGTGGTATGAGTGCCAATGAGACAACTCTCCATTTGTCAAACAATTATAGGTCAAAGTACGGTCTTTAACACTGAGCCTTGGCTCACACCGAACAACAAGCTATAAAGGGCCCAAAAAATTACTAGTGCAAAACCATTCAAACGGGACAACCAACGGCCTAATCTATATAAAAAACGAGAATCGAGAAACACTTATGAACCACATCAACAAACGACAACTACTGAACATCAGATTCCTGACTTAGGAAAGGTGCAGCGAGTTTAAACGTTTTAATGGAAGCTTTGTCTTGTAGTTTTTTATAAAAAAAAATGCACAAACACCATTTGGGTCAATATGCACAATTTGTTTCATGAAGGCGAAAATGGAAGCGTTTTCTTCATTGTCTCTGTCCGTATCGCAAATATTTACATATGTAGTTATTTTATCGGGGAACGAAGTGAGGTAACATTTTTCATAATCTGGTATACCCCGAAAAGCCCTTTGTGATGCCGGTTTGCGAGTTTATAAAATACCTATATTTACCCCAAAAAAAATCCTTTGGAAATTTATTTTTTCTCACATTAAATAACTTAATAGTTTTTTATGTCTTTGTTTCACAGTCTTTTGCTCGTCAAAACTTACACTAAACATTATTGAGCAAGGATTTTGTTAAAGAACGTCTTGTCATTTTTACCAAAACGTTCATCGAAAAATACCAAGACCTAAAAGATAGATATTCACTGTCTACTTTACAAATGATATACACTTGTATTGAGTTAGAGATTATATACGCTGAAGTTGTGTTCCTTCTCATTTACTTACCAGTTTTCCTTAATGTGTCTTCGTTCTATTAATTTCTATTGGAATCAGTATTTATGCGTCCCACTATTGGGTTAATATTTTACTTTGGGCTTTCCTTGTTCAGTTTGGTCCTGAAGTCCGATTCGGATGCAGGATGTTTTTTTTATTTATTTTTCCCTTGAATTTAAATTTTACTTAAAAGAAAGGCAGGCGAAAGATATCAAAGGGATATTCAAACTCATCAAAAATAAACTGACAATGCCATGGTTAAAAAGAAAAAAGGCTAACAGACACACAATAGTACACAAAACACAACAAAGTAAACTAACGACTGAGTAACACGAACCCCACCAAAACTGGTGATGATTTCAAGTGCTCCGGAAGGGTAAGCAGATCCTGCTCTGCATGTAGCACCCGTTGGTAATGGTTACTTTAACATGAAAGTGTAAACTATATACGGTACATGTATGTACTACCACCTTCAAACAACTTTCTATCTGCGTCTGTGTCAATATACTTTGACCTACAAGTCTTTTTTTGTTGGCGCCATTGCTACATTTATTTGTATGTTTGTTTGAATTTTTTTGTAGTTGTATATTTACACAGGTTTTGGCTGCTGGTTCCTAATTAATGTCAAATTATCTTATTATGTCTGCTAAAGTTGCTAACCAAATTTTGTCAATATAACAGAGCTACAAACAACTACCTTACAGAAACAAAATCAAAAAAACAAAAATACCGAACTCCTAGGAGAGTTTCAAAACGAGAAGTCCTTTACAAAATGGCAAAATCAAAAGCTCAAGCACATCAAACAAATGGAAAACAACTGTCATATTACCGACTTCATACTGGCATTTCCTATGTAGAAAATAGTGGATTATACAAAGGGTTGTAGCTAGCTAAACCTCTCACTTGTATGACAGTCGCATATATTTCCATTATATTGACAACAAAGTGTAAGCAATACTAGACATAATAGGCAAACATGTCAAAAATTGGGGCACAGCAGTCAGCATTGTGTGATAATCTTAATCACTATAATATAAAAACAATCTTGCATATAGACACTCAAATAGCACAATAGCACAACGGAATGACGTATAAATACCTAGCTACGCCAAAAGAATATTACCAAAAATGAACTAAACAGTAAATGTTGAAAAAGTGCAAGGACAAATAAAAAGAACACTATAACACGTAATTAAGATGATAAAACCTAAACTTCAATACCATTAAGCATTATTTTGAAAGTTGATACGGAATATTTATCCACAAGGTTTTGGTATCTTCCAATGAACTTTTTTAGAAAAAAGGACTAGAAATAAAGGTAACAGTAGTTTACCGCTATTGTAAATTCATAAATCGATTGAAAAAAAAACAAATTCGGGTTACATACTAAAACTAAGGGAAACACATCAAATATAAGAGGAGAACAACGACACAACAGAAACACAACACTAAAATGCAGCACACACATAAGCGAACTATAATATAACAATGGCCATTTTCCTGACGTGGTACAGGACATTTTGAGAAAAAATGGTGGGGGGGGGGGGGGGGGGGGTTGAACCTGGTTTTGTGGCTAGCCAAACCTCCCGCTTTTATGGCAATGTTAAATATAACATTAAAATGACAAGATTACATGACAAGACTACAATACAAATAAATGGGAAAACATACAGGACAGAGACACACACAGATAATAGTTATCAAAAGGTACCAGGCTTATAATTTAAAACACCAGAAGCGCGTTTCGTCTACATCAGTGACCCATCAGTGACGCTTAGATAAAAAAAATTCGAAAGCCAAAACAAGTACAACGTTGAAGAGCATTGAGGACCAAAAGTTCCAAAAAGTTGTGCCAAATACGGCTAAGGTTATATGCCTGGGATAAGAAAATCCGTAGTATTTAGAATAATTCATACTTTGCAAACAGTAAATTCATAAAAATGACTATATAATAGATATACATGTTAACACCGAAGTGTTGACTAACTACAGAATAAAAACGAATGTTAAAACAACTTATATCAGCACATAAAGAAGGCACAGCCGAACAACGTATTGTATTTTAGCCGAAGAGATCGACGCACAATGTAACGTCACATATACATTTTTATAAATTTCAAAAAAATAGGACATAATTCAAGATAAGTTTGTAATACTGATATAACATGTATTAATAACAATGAAAATTACAATACTAATTAATATACAATTGTGATAGTAATTAGATAATTAATTGTATTATCAAGCTATGTCGGTATTTTTTCTAAATCAAACTGTAAACCAAATACATCGTTTAAATTTAGTTGACCCTAACTGAAATCTTATAAATGAACTGGGTGATTAATTATCTTTACTGTAACACACGAATTAAACAGAAAAAAATTAGATTTACCAACTACAAACGATAAGACATTTGACAAAATCCGATGAGAATAACAAATATAACATCAAAACTAAATACATGGATTTTGAATAGAAAAATACCGTAACACGTCTTATAGCAATGCGAATTCACACTCAGCAAAACAGTTACAATCGGGAATAAGTCACGTTCGGTACTTGAAAGATTAGACGACGTAATGGAAAACCACAATTTAACACGTGCTAAAAATGTCCTTTCTTAGTTTGGACAAAGACACATCGTATCAATCAAACAATTTGTGATGGTGTCAATAAAATTTACGGAGTGTCATTTTTAATCTGTCCTCCTCATAACTTTGTTGGAGCAGTTTCTGCGTTAGGAGAACACTCCTGTATATGAAGTCCGTATAGTGTGAACACGCACGAGCATAACGTATCAACTGGGATATGTAAACACTATACGAAGGGGCAGCGGGTATGTTACTGCTGAGAAACGGGAAATTGATAATTGGGAAGTTGAAATCATCCCGTTTATTATAGATTTTCGTGTGAAGTCGTCCATCTGTGTCAATATTGAGGAAAAGATCATGTTATGAAGCAGTCCTTCTAGTATCGGTAGTAGCCTTAATTTCAAGTTCACTGGGATATATGAGATGTAAGTATTGACTGAAATATGGGTTATTCAATGATAGGACATCATCAATATTTCTGAAAGTAAAATTAAAGAATTTCGCAAGTTTTTTTTTTTTTTTTTTGTCTTTTAGAAGGTTCTGAATGAATTCTGCTTCATACGAGTACAAAAACAAATCGACCAGTAGGGGTGCACAATTAATGCCCATTGTTCATCAACTTTCTACTCAGAAAATGGTAACGTTTTATAAAGCCTGAGTAGTAGCTGCAAGCTATTGAATATTCACGTTGGAAATGTAGACCCCACATGCAGGTGAAGTTTGTATATTGCTGCTAAGGTGTGGGAATTTGCAATTTCAAAATTTAAATCGCCTCGTTTGTCAAAGATTTTGGTGAGTGAGAGAAATAGCTAACAATACAAACCGGTTAAACCAACCATCCAAATTATCAGAAAAAAAGTGACCACTGTTGACTGTTAAGGAAAGTATACGGTATTGTTCAAAAATGGTTAAAATTTTGATGGATACAAAGCTATCGAAAAATGAACGATCAACGAAATTAAAAAGAAATAGAACACCCTCAATTGGTGAACAAACAAGACACTCATGATGCAAGAGAAGCTTTAAAAATGGGTATATGCAAAATACATTTTATTTAAGAAAATGCATTATACTGTAATCTTTGATTGTATCCTACAAAAGAGAAGAAAAATTTACTAATGTTTCAACATGTATGTAAATGTGTTGTTTACTTTTACATTAACATTTTTATATATGTTGGTAAGTAACGGAGTTAAGAATTTTGATCGCCATTTTCTATATTGTTGTGCTCAAGGCGTAAGGTGCTAAAATTAAATAAAAAAAAACAAATTAATGTAAGAAAACATTCAACTCAGTGCTTAAGAAAGACAAACAGACAAACTCGTCTAATCTTAAGTTTACCTGAGAAAGATGCTGATTAAATTTCTATGCAATTGAATCTTTACCCTGCACATTTGCAAACAATAAATATATACGAATTTTGGAGAGAAAAAAATATCAGTACAATTAGAATTATACATACCTTTTATTTTAATATGACTTTTTTCCTCCGCCTATTCCACCGCCTAATCCTCCGCCTAAGCCACCGCCTATTCCACCACCTACTCCTCCGCCTATTCCACCACCTACTCCACCACCTACTCCACCACCTACTCCTCCCCCTAAGCCACCGCCTATTACACCACCGATTCCACCACCGATTCCACCACCGATTCCACCACTTAGTCCCCCAGCTAGTCCACCACCGAGTCCACCACCATATCCGTAGTTTCGGTTTGTTACCCACCATGGATACCACTGACAACAGGTATTCCAATTATATGGATACATTGGTGCTTGTCTGCAATTTCTGTCCAAAGTAAGCTCCGATTTACGGCAATAACCGGGGCGGCAGGTACACCACGAACGACCAGCTGTAATGTAACATAAAAAATAGTATTTTACATTGATGAAAAGCCTTTTAACGTTTATAGTAGGATGTATTATGGCGTCGAGTTGAAAGATGTAATGTATAATGAAGAAAGTATTATATATTTATTGTAACTTAGACGTATTTTGTTTTTTAACATATCACATTTAACTTTATTTCTTATTGTGGTAAACTAAGTTGTGGTTGTTTGACCATTTACAATTAGACTAATCTTAAATAGTTTCTCTAATTCATAAGACAAATGTGCCAAATAGTTTTATTCAAAACTCTATTTAAGAGAGTGTCTGCCATAAAATCATGCAAAATCCTCAATATTGTCCAAATGGCATGTCGGAACTGTTGAAATATTCTGAAAATCAAAAAAATGCTAGTGAAAAATGTGCATGGTTTCAACTGAATAAATTCTGATTTTTTACATTTTTACTGGTCATTTAAACTTATATTTGCTAAAAATGACCTGGATATACAAAAATAAACCATGTCAGGAAAGATTAGAATCAAACGATTATTCGGAAAGGGGGGAGGGTATTAAAGAAGGCCTTGTAGGCCAAAATGAATTTTGAAGGAAGTTTGAGTCCATCAATCTTCTTAAGTGGCACTTGTTTTTTCATGAAATAGGCATCAGTGAATGAACACACCGCTATTGTGAAAAATATCAAAAACATCCAATTTTGGCAAATTATTGCAAAATGTTGAAATTTGCATCTAACTTTCTAATATTTTTGATAGATTTCTGAAATATTTAAATGCTAATTAGATCTCATTTAACCTAAGCTATGACCTGATATAAGACCCGTACGTCATAAAATTACTGCATGACACACTGTACATACATAATGTAATTATTTTATGTATTATTGCCAAAAAATCACTGGATTAGGAAATAAACCAGTCACAGGTGTTGTGAAAACATAATTTTACCATAAGTAGTCTGTCCTAGAACGGAAGAACAAGAAATACGACTTATCATATTTACTGGTATTTCTTGTGGAAATTAACCAAATTTTGACAAAAACAATCCCACAATACCCATTTCACAGTGAAATAAGAACACACATATACATTTGATAAGACTGCAGTGTGCTCTCCGAGAGTCGGCAAGGCCTACAGACTATTTGGAGACAAGATAGGCCCTCAACATAGAAACAGGTAAAAATACACCCTCTCTCCATACACATTTACATAGATAGATTCCTGAGGACGATTTGATTTTTTTTTTTTTGGGGGGAAAGGGGGGATGTGGTTTGAGCTTGGAAGTATTTTGAATAAAATACTAATTTTTGGGGTAAATTATTTATTTTAGTCATAGGCTGATTTAAATTGAATGTTTTCATGCCAGGGGAAATGAGATAAAATCTGAAGCAAAGCAATTATTTATTTTATCAAACCTTCTGCAACAAATAATTTATTTTCAACAAATGTACATGTATGGAAAAAATGTTCTTTTAAATATTTTCCACCCGCTCCCCCCTGAAAATCTAACAGCCTTCCCTTAAACTTCTATATGAAAAAGACTGTTATTTTGTGTGGGTATGTCCGACCATTTTTGTATTTCTTAGAGGATGAAATTCATTTCGTCTATTAAACGAGCCTTCATACCTTACATTTTTATGTAATTTCATTACAGAACGGTCGAGAAAAGGCTATTTTAAAAATGTACTGCATAATCATGATAATTGACAGTACATGTTTTCACTCTTTTCTAGGACGATTCCGATACCTGACAATATTTCTGTATATTAAAGAAATCCCACACCTTTAACTTTCTTGAAGAGTATTCTCTGTTCTATTTTTTTTCTAATTAATACAATCATTTCATATGCATATGAAACTGTATTGTGACGACTCTTTCCCATAAAACAAATCTGCCAATGTTTGGTCACACATCAATCGAGTGTTTCGTTTAGTAAATTACAAAAACAAAAACCTCAGAATATCATACAGTTTGTAATATATAAAATTATTGGTTAAAATAAAATCTTTGAAATCAATGGCCCCCTCAGACAACAATTCACCATTGGCTCATAAACATGTTTCTCCTTTGAGTCAATATGCATTGTGTTAGTGGACCAACTTGTTGATGATTTTTGTCTTTGACTATTGTCAGGTCTAGGTCAGTACATATACTGTGACATTGGCTAGAAACAATTTATTAGCACACGTTCATGAATTTGATATGGGTTATCAAATATCTGTATATTTTTATAAATGATCACATAAAACTATGACGATTTGCCTTGGAAGCATAGAGCCATTTTCGCAAGCAATAACATGTCAAAGAGTACTTTATTATAGAATCGTCAAACAAAACAGTTTTTCCAACCAATAAAAAAAAAAAACACTCTTAAAAAAAGTAGAAAAATTAAAATTCCTCACGGGGCATGAACTCATATTTCATTAGAAATATATTCAGAAAGGGAAAGCTTGTTGTGCTCCACTAGTTGTAATCCCTTTTTTTAGATCGGTAAAATCAGTCTGTTTGAGACGACAATATGTCCTTGGACATTTTTGAGAAGAACTTTTCATTGAGCTAGAACACTATTATTCTAACATTTTGTCAATAGTTGAGTACGTTGTGCTTAATCAATTCCATGGAGTATGATGATATTGTTTTGGTTTTTATGTAGGTACAATTTGTCGAGAAGAACTTTGTCCTATCGGCTTCCTTTATTTACTCTTAGAAGCAAAGACAAATTAGATGGAGGATATAATGAATCAGCAGGAACTTTATATTTTGCAAAAACAAATGTAATAGCCGACACTGATGATAATTCAGATGATGATGAACCATTATTTGCTTGTCCTGAAGGAAATTGCATAAAGGCTTGAACAAAAGCCTCACTTCTTTGAATATCATATACGCATAGACAAGCATGAATATGTCAATAAAGAAAATATTTATTACAAAGTCAAACTTTTCTGGGCTGAGACATGTGTAACTGATTTCATGAAGACAAAAGTTTTGCTACAATCATTGTTTACCACTAATTTGAATATTGCAGACGGATGGTCTTTTACGGTTTCTATTAGCCATTGAAACGTTTAAGCAGTAGGGATAATGAATTTTACTCAAGATATATAAGTAGAATCCTGTGCTACAGAAAAAAGACCAATTTGTTAGCTTGAAACTATTCAGAAACGATTATGGAACAAAAAAAAATAATTCTGATGAGTGGTTAACGCATCTCAAGTTTGGAGTATATTTGCCAAATTTGTCAAACTTAGATCTAAACATCAAGCAAAGTCGTCGTTAGTTAAAATTGAAAATTTGAATGTAGTTGATGATGAAAATATGCAAAACACCTTGATAGAATGTCAAGTGATGACATACCGGAACATGCTGTTTCTGCAGACTTGGCAACATATATTATTCTACAGATATCATAGACATTTCAACTTTACATTCATTCTTGTTGCAAAACAGTACAGTGTAATTACAAGCAAATGCCATCGTCATTGTATTAGTGTCTTACTTTCCAGTATTAATTGCCTTAATACATGTTTTGTGAATTAACATAAAATGAAAATGGTTATAACATGTAATTGTATGTACATACAAATCTTACAGTTAAAGTCTAAATAAAGTTAAACAGTGCGGAGGTGTTTAATCTAATTATGATCTTGCAGTGAGGTGTGAGCTTTGTGTACATGGTAAAAGCATCACTGTGACTTTTAGCTGAATAACAGCAACAAAAGCAATGTTAATTTGTTGGATTTTGATCAAAAAAACATAACAATTTTAGTGTCATGAATCTATACAATAAATCCTCCTTTTCAATTTAAATATAGTAATTGGTGGTTTGACAAATTTTCTCCACATGTCTTATTCCGTTGGAAAGATTCATATGAGTATCCAACCATATCCCCTCAGCGTTCTTCTTTTAACAAATCTTTGAACATGCCAGAAGGGATATTTCAACCTGTTATTCATGGCTGCCCTGAATCCATTTTACTCATTTGTAAAGAGACTTATTATACTCATGCTAGTGATAACTGGGAAACATATGATATTCATATTGTCGGTCTGTTTGTCTGTCTGTCCATCTGTTTGTTTGTAATATATCTACAACCCTTAAGTCCTTTCAAAGTACAGAATGGTTTGAAACCAAACTAATGATTTGATTTTTCATTTTTGGTGTATTAACGCCACTTTTAAGCACCGCTTTTGGGCTATTTCGTGGCGGCCAGTTTTTATTGGTGGAGGAAGCTCGAGTGCCCGGAGAAAACCACCGACCTTCGATAGGAAAACTGACAATGCTAGTCAATTAAGATTGGAGTCGAACTACTTAGACCACTCGGCCATCTGTTTGTTTGTAATATATCTACAACCCTTAAGTTCTCTCAAAGTACGGAATGGATTTAAACCAAACTAATGATATGTCTTGTTGTGAAATTGCATACCGTATGCTTGTTTTAACTCTTGAGGAATTATGGTGGAAACTTTGGACCAATAAGGAGAACATTAGTAGTTGTGAAGTGTAACAACTTGTGGTCTGCAACTCCTCTGCAACAACTATAGGGTTTAATATAAAACGTTTTATGATATACTAATTTAATATTTCAGTTGTGCCTCGTGTATTTATTTTCTACAAGGTGGGCCTCAAAGGGGGATTATTGATGTGTCCAAATAAGAGAAAAGTCATTAATATGGGATAAAACCTGCTAAACCAACATTTCTTTCAATGAAATAATCTTACATTGAGTACTCTGATCACTTGCCCATATTGGATTTTGTATATTTTGTAGATTCATGATTAGGTGATTAGGTGATTAGAGTTTAAGAAAAAAAAACAAATGTCATTCGAATATTTTTGCCACTTTAGAAAATATAGACTTTTAAAAATTAGCAAATTTCACCATTTTAGCAGTTTCGTAAAACTTCCGATATTTAGACCAGAATGAGTAAATATAGTTGATAAAATTTAATCTCAGTTATTAACATAGTTTGACAGTGAACATACATTATTCTTACCAATAAAGCAGTAACATTTTGAAAAACACTGGTATTTGTCAGCTTAAAACTGCTGAAAGTTTTAGCTTATGGCTAAATATAGATGGCGTTCAATTAAGAGACTACCATTGAATATTTAAAAAAATGCACAGATAATAGATGCTATGAAGGCATCATGTATGCAAAACTTTATGTCAATATGATAACATTGCATTTGGAGCCTGTTGCATGGTTTTCTGGCAGACTGGCTCTTAAAACAAGAAGAACTCACTCTTGTGATCAATAACATTAAAAAGATACATTAATTCTAAACGATTAGTAAAATTACCTAGTATATTCATTCCCCAAACGCCCAGATATATTTAATGGAATTGGATCTGTTTATAAGAAATTGAAAAATCCAACAAAATAACAAATCGCATTCTATATGAAATGTTTTAAATTTTGAAAAAAAATACAATTGAATTGATTAGGATGTGAAATTTTTTTTTGTTGAAATCTTAATGCAATTTTACTTCTAGTTGAGACCAATATATTACCAATCATATTGATATAAAAATAAGTAGATATTGTATGTTTGCCAATGAGGAAATTATCCAAAAAGTTAAATAACAAAAATACCGAACTCCAAGGAAACTTCAAAACGGAAAGTCCCTTATCAAATGCCAAACAAAGTTCAAATGAAGTGGGTATAAGTAATTATATACAACCGTTAGGCCTTCAATTATGAGAACAACCCATACCGTAAAGTCGGCTTTTAATTATCCCTACGTGGAAAACAGGAAACAATTCAATAGAAAAAAAAACTAGTTCATAACAAAACAGTCAAAATTGGGTAAAGCTGATTGTTCGACATCCTTTACACAATGCATAACACCTTTTAAACGTAAACTTTGAAAAAAATCCTATTAACATCAAAAACCGAAAACGACACTTAATAAATGTGATGCGTTCGAGTCACTTTTCTATCTTTTTCCTTTATCAAGGAACACATATCTAGGAATATTTAAAAGCCAAAGATGTATACAATTCCGCCTATACCACCGCCGTAGCCACTACTATAACCACCATATCCGTAGACAGTTCCAACAACGGCTACCAACAGTACAGTTAAAATTCCCATGGTGACTTACTTTGGATTTATTCAACCTGCTACAATAAGCCTTTGAACAGCTTTATTTATACCATCATTATTACAAACCAAAACAATTGAAGAGATATGTCACCAAAAAGGAAATATCAAAATACATCTAAAGTCAACTTTACTTGAAGGAGTTAGTTATTTAATAAATGTCTTTTTGATCGGCAACACACCCAATCTTTTGAAGAGTCCAATACTATCATGTACTTACGTCCTCTGATAAAACCTCCATATCCTCCTCCACCTCCGATATTACCACCGATAATGCCTCCTCCTCCGCCGCCTCCGCTTACAATAATGGCTCTTCCTCCTCCACCTCCTCCACCTCCGATATTACCACCAACTATGCCTCCTCCCCTTCCGCCACCGCCTCCACCTACAGCAATGCCTGCACCTCCTCCGCCACCACCTGAAGCAACGACCCCTCCTCCAATTCCGCCTATACCACCGCCGTAGCCACTACTATAACCACCATATCCGTAGACAGTTCCAACAACGGCTACCAACAGTACAGTTAAAATTCCCATGGTTACTTACTTTGGATTTATTCAACCTGCTACAATAAGCCTTTGAACAGCTTTATTTATACCATCATTATTTTCAAAAACATGATCATGCACAGTAAAAAAAGCATTGATAAATGATGAATAATTGTGTACTTTTATTTGTTTTTGTGGTTTTAAATTCGATGATTAAGGCAAACATATGACAGAGTAGTAACTTTTTGCTGAAGCCAAAATATGCATTTCAATAGAATAACAGACAAGTAAACCATAAAGAAAAGGACAAACAAATGATACCCAAAGTACTCGCTGACTATTTTCCAGGGCTTTCTTACGTTTACTGTTTAGCTATATTTGAAAAATTGTATTCAAAAATTATTGTTGTAAACAAATGGTAAAATGCTACTTATTTTTAATGTAAGATGAATCGGAATGTTGGTTTAATTTGTTTACAGTTACAACATTATTAAGTTTTAATAACATAACTATTAATAACTTTTGTATTCCACGAACATGGACGTTCCGATTGATATATTTAAATGCATTATGTCCAATCATATGTTGTAGTTTAGTTTGGATGTTTACAATTATTCTCTTTGTTTGGTTGTATGATTAGTTGTTCGGGTTAACAAAGAATATAGAAATAAGATAAGGACAAGCATTAATTAAAGATTTGACATGCATTGTTTAAAACAGTCTATAAGAACCAGATCAGAATTACATTTTGTCGATGGGTCATTATGTTTGAATTATCATAATCTCACCAGAAGAGAACTGATGTTATTTCCATCATAGCTTATATTGCAAGTCAGGAATATGACAGTTGTTGTCCATTCGTTTGATGTGTTTGTGCTTTTGATTTTGCCATTTGATTAGGGACTTTCCGTTTGAATTTTCCTCGGAGTTCAGTTTTTTTTGTGATTTAACTTTTTTTTTCCATATTGTCAATCCCCTTCTAAGTATTGAGTTTGTTTCCTATTGCTTTAA
The DNA here is from genome assembly GCF_021869535.1 of Mytilus californianus. Classification (NCBI taxonomy): domain Eukaryota; kingdom Metazoa; phylum Mollusca; class Bivalvia; order Mytilida; family Mytilidae; genus Mytilus; species Mytilus californianus. Next base: position 2,421,255 of record NW_026262669.1, on the reverse strand, counting down.
ATCGATCACTACTGATACTTTTAGAATAGACTTGACTTGTTCATCGAATTAAAACCTGACTAAGGATATTAAGTAGTTTTGACTTTTATATTTGATAAATCTAAGAAAGTCATTTTTTTTTATGATTGTAACTCCATATTAAACATACACAACAAGATACAATACATAACACTATATAAGGCTGTTTCTTATATCAGATACGTCTTCGTTTTCAAATCATATAAGGAGGAGTGTGTATTTACTACCATTTATCTGTAAGGACCATACTATTTGAATAGGAGGTTGGAAATGCATGTACTTAGGCTTCGGTCATACTTTGTCAAATTACTCGTCTCATCATAAAACATTACTGGAAGAAAAAAAAATGGAAACACTTTGTGTCTTACCATGGTTACGGGAACCATTCAATTTTGTTCTGTTTTAGGCCTGTTTTAAGGGAAAAAAGAACATTTTCCAGTCTAAAAAAAAAACATATATTGAAGGAAATGTATTCCCATGCATGCATTACTACATTGGTAAAGTATCTCATCCATTCAAGTTTAACACATCTGCAAGAAAAAAAATAGAACGAACATGTGCTAATTTAGAAAATCTACAATTTGACTTGATATTGTGTTTTCTAAGTAGGTATACCATGAATAAATTCTGAACAAAAAATAAAAATAAGCGGGGTCTCTATGGATGACCAATTTAAAATCATACTAAAAATACCATGAATCAGTATCTGGTCAAATTGAGCCAATACAACCAAGATCTTTTTTTTTTTTTTTTTTTTTACAATTGCTCATACAAAGGATCAGTTGTAATATGTAACGCTGTGTGGTATTCAAGTTATGAAAAAAAATCAGAATGAAAGAACTACCTTTATGTTTGTATGCATAACAACAATTTGTTACCATAGTAACATATATTTTCGTGTAATCAAGTAATCGTTATGAAGGAAAAGTACAACAATACATAAATAAATCTATGAATGAAATTTCTTTTTTTATTGATAGATAATATTTAGACAAAATGCATATTTCGATACTGAATAACATTTATGTAAAATATATCATAGAAATAGTATATCTCCATAGCAGCAATACAAACATAAACTTTAAAATTCTTGTATCTCTTGATATTTCCCTTCATTAGATTCTCTCTAATCGTGTCTTTTAACAGAACTTGACAAACAGGTGACTCTCAAGGGGTAAAATAAACTGCTTACTTTTCTGACGAATCTGAGTTCAAACACATGATGATGGGATATCGTTTCTGATTTACATTTTGATAGTATTTTGTGTTGTGCCTACCATTGAGTATTTGTTTTGTTTGTTTTTTGTTTGTTTTTTTGTATTTGCTATTGACAAGAACCTTTATGAATAACATTAACAAGTCATCTGTGCACTGGCCAAATCTATTTCCTCGATGCCTTAGTTCTTACCTCAACTGACACCAAGAGTCATGTGAGCTTCTGCTTCTGGGCGTTTTGTTGTCATCAATTTAATAAAGCAGGTAAATGCCCTAACGTTTGAATTTCAATCATGGCATCTATGACTTTAGATGATGACATTCAGTATAACAATCACAATATTAGGGCAAAGCTAATATCATACAGTAGGAAATATTTTCCTTGTCTGATTTAATATTTTTCTCACATACTGCCAGCTGACTGCAACATTATTATTTAGTATACCTACCTTCAGTATTCACTAATCTGCTGACTGTATCCTCATTTGTCCAGTTTTTTTTCACAAGAAGTTCAGTTGACTTGGGTGGAGACTCAAGTTATTTCCACGAAATAAGTTGTCCTAAAATGAAATAAAATTACTCTACAAATAGGAGCTAAATAAACATGTACCCATAGATATGAATGAAACACTTAACAAAGTCACTAATTCATTCATGCATAAAATATAGGTCATACTTATAGTTCTCTAATGACTTGTTATTGCTTAGTTGGGGACAGATAGATTGACAAACAAAACCTAACAGTATATTGCCTCAAAAGCTTTGTTACAAGGTTGAAGTGTTATAAATACTTCTGAAAACATCTCCGGATAAAACATGATATATTATGCCTGAAATCTGAGAAAGTATTTTCATGTAATTCACAGAACGCTTTACCTTTTCCTATTGTGTAAGCTTTCTATACTCTCAATCCACCAGACTCAAACTGGAAGTTATGAAGTTGGGTAATTCCTTGGATTGATTATGTAGTGTTCTTTTCAACATCAATATCAGTTACTGTGTCCACAACTTTTACTCTTAATTGCTAATTTTGTCTTGTTTCTATGGCCTAAAAAATATACATTGTTAATATTATAATGTACACGTCTGAAAACACATTTATATACGACACATAGCAATGTTTATGTAGGGTTTTTATTTTATGAAGTAAAATCTAAACAAGAGCAGTACAAAGTTTGCATCCCCTTTGGTCTGTACCATATGAAATACATGAAAAAATAGACGCAATAAATGATAAACCGAAATCACCCAACTGTTTAGTACCATTTTGTCACTGAAGCGATGTCCTTCATTTCATATTGTAAAGGACCAATGTAGTCTGTTTAGTGTTATCAATTTCTTTTTGCATAATAAAGAAGATCAGATACCAAGATGAAAGGAAATATTTACAAAATCATGATATATACATAATACTTTAATTTCTTCAGCTGAAGTGACATCATGATATTCATTTATGTATCGCTTCACAACTGACTTGATATGGGCGGCTCTACTATTGCATGGCCCTAAAATAAAAGATACAAGATGTAACTTGTTTTTGGCAAATTAATTCGTATCTGCACAGAAACCTGCACACCTGTAATTCAGTGGTGTCGTTTGTTGCTGTGTTTCATATTTGTTTTTCGTTCATTATTTAGTACATAAATTATGCAGTTAGTTTTCTCGTTTGAATCGTTAAGCATTTGTCATTTTGGAGCCTTTTATAGTAGTATGGGCTTAGCTCATTGTTGGAGGCCGGACGGTAACCTACAGTTGTTAATTTCTGTGTCATTTGGTCTCTTATGGAAAGTTGTCTCGCTGGCAATCATACCACATTTTCTTTTTTATATAAATAGTGACATCTTTTCAACGTAATAAATATATAGTTTATAAGATATCTTATATAGTTTATAAGACATCTTATATACTTTATGAGACATCTTAATATAGTTATAGTTTATAAGATATCTTAATATAGTTATAGTTTATAAGATATCTCATATAGTTTATAAGATATCTCATATAATTTTCTTTCTAAAATATGTTATGAATTAAATGAGATATTTTATAAACTATATAAAATATCTTATAAATGTCTTCTTATATATGTCTTTTTTTACCAAGCTAAGCCATTTCAATTGATTTTTAATATTGTGTCTTTTTATGTTGTAATGTTACACTACTGCTTATGGTTAAGGTGAAGGTTGGTACCTGTTAAAACGTTTATACCCGCTGCATTTGTATTCACATGTCCAGGAGCCTGTTGTTCAGTGGTTGTCGTGTTGATGTGGTTCATAAGTGTTTCTCGTTTATCGTTTTTTATATAGATTAGACCGTTTGTTTTCCTATTTGAATTGTTTTAAACTAGTCATTTCGGGGCCTTTGTAGCTTGCTGTTCGTTGTGAGCCATGGTTCCGTGTTGAAGGCCGTACTTTGACCTATACTTGTTTACTTTTTACACATTGTGACTTTGATGGAGAGTTGTCTCATTGGCACTCATACCTCATCTTCTTATTTAAATATAAGATATATTATATACAAATATTTTTAACATATATTATAACTTGATATGATATTTTATATACTCCTATAAACTAGTATAAAAGATATCTTATAAAGTTTATACGATATTTTACAAAAACTATATTATATGAGATAGCTTATACATTATATGAGATACCTTGAAATTAGAATGAATAGTAAAATGGCTTTCCATAAATAATATGAAGTAATGAGGAACATATTGCCCATGTTTGGATCTATTAGCCATTCTAGGGGATTTGTTAACAAATTTCCAATATTATTGTTCAATGTGAAACTTACATGCAACTAGGTGGCAGAAATCTTACTTTATAGATCAACCATTGTTGGCCATCAGCAGTAAACATATTTAGTTCTTTTAGTACCTTAGGCAAAATATTCTAGTTTATTATCATTATACTCCTTACAAAACTGCATACTTTCTATATCTTACCTTAAAGTCTGACTTTAGGTAGCTTTTACCACTTAGAAGAAACGAAGTCATTTCTTTCTCTTCTCATCACTGATCTCCGTTTTTTTTTAATATTTTCAAAGTCTAGGAAAGATCTTCTTCCTTTAGCCACATAGTAATCGATTCCCTCAATACATTTACGAACAGAAGCAAAACAATCATTCAAAATCTTGTATAATGTTGAGGTACCTGTAATATAAAGTGTGAATTGGGAATCTTAAAGTTATGTTCTCAGATAAAAATGCGTATTTTCAGTTAATAACTTACAATAGCATATTGATATTGCTAATTTTGAGCCATTTATTAGGTGGGAGGAAGAAAATTCAAAGATTTATATGGTTAATATATATATATAGGTACAAAGATTAATTGACATCTTGAGGCTTTCTATCCCTGATTAGTGAAATTGAGACATCTGCAAATTTCAAAGAAAAATATGCAAACTTTAGAATATCCAAATTTCAGGAGTTATCCCCATGATTCTCTCGCCATGATGCTTTATGGGTGCTAGTTTCATCTTAAAATTATGTTCTGTGCTAGTTTCATTTAATGTCATATATAAATATATTTTGTCGGGCTGTTGTCTCTTTGACAGATTCCCCATTTCCATTCTCAATTTTACACATTTAGAATTAAAACAAATACTAAAATAAAATGTAAAATTTATGTATTAAAACTTTCGTTTGAGAAAATGTTATTTTTCGGACTATTTCAATAGGAGTAGGGGTAATTTTTCACTTCTGATAAACACTGAATATTAGGAAGGGTGCATATTATCTTGCATTTGTTTGAACAGTTATACACAAAGTTTTCCATCAAAGCTCAAAAAGACAAACTTTTTTACATGTAGATGTCCAAAGAATAAATGTTCCTCCAAAGTATGGTCGATTTGGCCTAGTGGATTGGAGGACAAATCCAATTTGATGACAAAATCTCACATGATCCCTTTTGACCAGGTGAGGTAAACTTTAAGACCAATTGTTACAAGTCATATTTCTTGATACCTAGTAGTTTGATATCCTCTGCCTCACAATATTGTTAGCACTGGGTAATCAGTGAGGATGGTGCTAGGCTGTTTATGAGGTTCGGAACTTTAACAATCTCTCCTGAAGAAAGTTTCATGGTATTTGTACCATAAGGCAAATCCTTTATAACATCAGATAACAGAATGTAATTAATAAAATGCTCCCGTTTTTCATTACCCACCCTGTTCCTAGATTATTTTCTCCTGTACAACTGGCATACCACATCCAACATCATTTTTATGGAAATTCAATAAGGCCAAGAACCATACAAATGATGTTGGATACCACATCCAACATCATTTGTATGGTTCTTGGCCCTATTGAACTTCCAGTCTGACATATTAGGTAATAACTGAAAAAAGTGATTAAGTAGAATGTTTTTATTATTTTGCGAATTAATTTATGTGATAATATTACTGTAAAGCTAGAAGGTAAATTATTAGCCGTTACTACTATAACATCTAAATTAAGATCTGTTAATTCCAGTTATTCTATTTTTTATTGACAAAATCAAACAAAAAAACAACTCTAACAATTTGAGAAAATAAATAGTGTTTCTTGGCAAACGCATTAATGTATTGACAGATGCCAATATATATATATATTTCACACAAAGCAGCTTATACCAAAAATTTTTTTTTCAGTTTCTGTATGACATCCCAAAATAAAAATATCTTCCTTGCTTAATTTCAGCTTGTAAAAATATTTCTTTTGGTGTAAGGCTAGTTTGATCTTATGTTGTAATATACAATAGTAAGAATAGTCAAATACAGGATTCTAGAAATGTGATTCATTATTTACATATAAGTTGCGAGATTCACCATAAAGAACCAACACTGACTAAGGCTAAGCCGAGTTCAATATAAGCATTATTCCTTTTTAGATATATTTATATTTATGCCAAATTATAATAAGAATAGATGTATTTCTGATATAAGTTTAAACAATTTTAGTGATTTTGTTGACTGTTGTTATGTAAGTAAATATAGCTATATAACTGTTAGTTGTAATCATGAAACCTAATGTAGTTTTAATTTAAGACTTTAAGTGAATTTACAATTAATTATTTTTGTTACAAAAAAAGCACATGACAAACAAGAAGCACCTTAATAAGGTTTTATTACCATGATTACCCTCAGTACAGTTGTGTTTTTCAGTCTTTTTTTTTTTAACAAGACTCAGACTTCAAAATAAGATAATGTAATAATCATTTTTGTGGCTGTTGTCATGTCAGTTAAAAAGATAGTTATATACAAAATTAAATTTTAAAAAGTAGAGGTTATTTGGCCAAGTATGATTCAAACTGGTCGAGTATTGATCAGAACCTTGGTCAGGTATGATTCAGACTGAAACAAATAAGTCGAGAACTGGTCAAGAACGGGTTAAGACTGTTTCAGACTGATCTAGTAATAGTTTAGACTTTATTCAATAGAAAAGTTAAGGTTCAAGTACAAATCAGTCGAGTATGGTTAAGATTTGGGTGCTGTAATATCAAGTATCCCTGTACAATTCAGACAAATTCAGACTGGTCGAGTAAAAATCAGTACAGTCACGTACAGATATAAGTCATTTCAGGCTTTTACTGGTTTGTAGTGAGAGCAGCAATAGGAATTGCGTCAAACACTCCTCCTGCTGTGCATGTTTTATTTAACATACAATCCACATCAATGAAAATGTTAAAATTGGGAGTAGGACAAGCAGTTACATTACATATTCAACGACTATTCTGGTACTAATGAAGGACATCTGTAATCGTGTGTCACTTCTCCGTCTTCAAGATCTAATCCATAAATATGGCTCTTTATCCTAATAGACCACTTGCACATTAAATGGCGTTTCGCTTTCAAATCTGCAAAATATATCGACCGTAAATAGGTGGGGCAAAATACGTCACAGTTTTTGCTTGTTTACCATAGCGATTCCGCAAAACAAATTGTTTCATTCTACTATTCTATTACAATCACGATGTTATCTTTTAAATCATTGACAATTTCAAAGATTCAGCTGTATTTACGAGATAGAGGAATAGTGGCAAATGGTTATAAACAGAGAGATTTGGCCAGTTTAGCTGAGGCGGTGGAAAAATTGAAGATTCCGTATGATCCCAATTTTCTAGCAGACGACGTCGACTCTACCCTACAAGATCGCCTGAGAAGAACCGGTTGTAGTTTTTCAGACCCGCTTACCTTAGAAGGGTAATTAAGATAATTTTCCATTCATTTCTATGGCTTTTACCCTCCTCTGCATACTTATTTAAACCGGTTTTTGACCGTTTTTTACTAAGGGGGTCCCAACGCGTGGCTATCCACGTAGAATATGTATGCCCATACTAAACTTGCCATAAAATTAACCAAAATTCGTACCTTTACCTAACTTAAATTTTTTATTAGATCCCTTGTCGTTTGAATGAGTTATACAGTCAAAATAAGTCAGAAAGTCATATTTTCGGCCTTCTTTTAATTTACGTGTTCCAACCCATATAAAAATATGCTCAACTAAACTTTACCCAAACCCATACCTTACCCTGACAGTAGCCCTAAATATAAAACCTTACTTTAACCTAGAACATCACATATATGCTAACAATATTGACCATAAATGAACCCTAAACCGTAAGTTTTTTTTTCATGATTTACCTAACCCATAACCTGAACATAACACTGTCTTCCCTAGAAGCTAACCCTTAGAACCTATTTTCAACCCTAACCCAAAAGTTAAAAGTACCAATAACCACTGAAAATAGGTTAAACCTAATCCTTACACACAGGGCCATGTACCCCAACCATATATAGCATAGCACTAGTCCAAATAATTATGACGTCTTGGAAGGCTATTTTAATTTTTTTCTGTGACACCTTCCTACGACAGAAAAAAATTAAAATAGACTTTCAAGACGTCATAATTATTTGGACTAACAGAGCACCAGTCCAGTCTTTAAACCCTTAAAAGAGGGGGGGTGGGGGGGGGGGGGGGCTAGGATGAAATTTGAAAAAAAATAGGCATGACAGAAGTTTTGAGTAAAAAAAAGGCGGGTTGAGGCACTTTGCAAAAAAAAAAAGGCAGGATATGACAATTCATGTAAAAAAAAAAAGGGCAGTACCGTACAGAGTGAAAAATAAAAAAGCAGGACAGAGATTACAATTTAAAAAAAATGCAGGACAAAATTTTTCACCCCACCCCCTTAACTATCAAATGGTAGCTCCCTAAGAAGATACATCCCTACATGTATGCCAACTTCTAAATATTGAAAACTTTTTAAGACTTTAAACTTTTAAAAAATAATAATATGACAATAACTGTTCAATTTTCTATAAACTTTTTCCATTAGAAGTAAATAGACTCAGTTCAAAAGAATATCCATTTATAGCAATTTTACATTATAATTAAAGGGATAGCCCATGGCCCCTAAAATTTAGTCATTCAAAACATGTAGCTATTAACTTTTTTTTATACAATTTTACTTGATCAATAATATACCAAGTATGCTTTAATATAAATATCAACTGCCAAAAACTTAAGAGTTTTAGGGTTTAATGAAATAAAGTCATTGTATGAGTAAACTTTTGAATTGCAAGAATTAAGCGGATATTATCACAATTATCATAATTTTTCCACATTGATTTTCTTTTTATTTCAAGTCCAACAAATTTATGTTAGTATATAGATTAAGATCTACTTAACATTTTGTTGTACATGTACTATAATATATCTTAGAAAATACTTTATGCATTTTCATATGTATAAGTATATATAACTTTCAACTGTCTGAACTGCATGTACTGGCAAGGGCTCATATTCCCAATCAGTATTTTTCACCTTACTATTATACATGTCTTACTAGAATAATCTGTTAATTTCATACCAGCAATGTATTCTGTAGTGTTAATTTGAAAACCTTTTATTTTTTCAGATATGTTGAAGATTTTTCTGGTGTACCTGACTTTTCCTTGTATGACATTTTCAATTATTTGTTGTTGCACCGTTCGGATTACGATAAAAAGAAGTTGAAAGCTTATAAGAGTGCAGAGGACTACCGCTTGTTTTACGATGGACATGTCCAGGAAATGAAAGTCAACTACTTAAAAGATGACAGCTCAGTTTGTGTTTTTATTGGAAAGGTAAGGCCATCACAGAGGGCAAAGACGTTGACTGGGAAGATGACCTACCAGTGCTGGTTTGTTGTTGAGAAGACTCTAGGTGATGTTAAAGCAGCTTACTGTGAATGTCCAGGAGGGTAAATATAAAAATATTATATTTGACAAATTCTAGACCCACTATAGTTTCTATTGTAATATGAAAATAAGAAGATGTGGTATGATTTCCAATGAAACAACTCTCCACAAGTGACAAAATGACAGGGAAATTAACTTCTGTAGATAACCGTACAATCTTCAACTATGAGAAAAACCCATAGGGAATAGTCAGCTATAAAAATTTTGAAATGACAAATGTAAAACAATCCAAAAAAAAAGCTAATGGTCTGATTTATGTACAAAATAATGAAAGAAAAACAAATATGAAATATTTCAACAAACAATGACCCTTTTATTACAGATTCCTGACTTGGGACATGCACATACACAATGTGGTGGGGTTAAACTAGTTTGTAAGTACATTTGTATGACAGCCTCAAGTGCAGGGTGATGAGGTAATAATTCATTGCTATTAAAGTCAAAACTCAAGGTTGGTTTTCTAGCTTCTGTGTCCAGTATTTGGCAGGTAGCAGTTAACAAGTCTGCTGATGTAATTTGATGACTTGCAATCTAAAACACTCATGTTTAGTAAACCGTAAAAATCTATAAAGATATTAGTATTATACAGATCATTTCACAAATGAACATGTATGCATGTACTAACTTTCTCTAAATACAATTTTATTACAGTGCTGATGGAGCTTGTCGTCATGTTGCAGCATGCTTATACGAGTTGGAGGCATTTGAGAAGAAGTCTGTTACTGACGGTCCTTGCCAGTGGAAGAAACGAAAGAGGGAACACGATGAGCCAGTAGAGGTGGAACGAATGAAGATTATCAAGCCAAGGTTTTAACTTAATCATTTTTATCTTTAGCACTGGTAAAATGCAAAAATTAATAAAAATATTCTAGATTTCCCTCATATATTACAGTATTTAGTATATATAGAATAATACATGGCAAAATCCGTATCGCATGCTGTATCACCACCAGAAACCAATATCAGTCCTGATGGCCGAAGGTCCCGAGGGCTGATATTGGTCAAGTGGTGATACAGCATGCGATACGGATTTTGTCATGTATTATTCTGTTTATCATATATTTAAATAGAATCAGATTAATGTCATATACGTTTTTTTTTTTAAATCGTCCGAAAATATAACAAACAAAAGAACATAAGGATTTTTCTGTATTTTTCCAGGTGACTAAGTTTTTGACTTCCTTATTTGCTTAATATCCACATCGTAATGTCCCCTACAACCTTACTACATGCTCAATATAGAGCTATGAAACTGGCAATAATATACTTTAAGACCATGTATTTAAAAGCATTCACTAACAACAGTGTCAACTGTTCCCTCCTGTAGAATACAACCCACCTTCCCAATATTTGTTGTGAATTTAATCATTATACTACAATCGGAACTCATTTGTATACATAAATATGGACAACAATGTTGCCACGTATCATCTACTCAAAGATTATTAACAGACAAACAGGGGATTCCAATATACACAGTCATTGGACAAAAGTGAGTTCCCACTAAAAAAACTTATTGTATCTATTTTATAAAAAATCGCTTATAAAGTTCTACTGGGTAATATTTTTTTTGAAAAATATAGATTTTAGTTGAAATGATATGACATTTCTTGAGTGGGAACTTACTTTTTTCCTATGCCAGGAAATACAGCAACTGGATGTCATAGGTCAAACGTTGACGTCATTTGATTCATGATGTCACGCCAGGTATGTGATACGGATTTAGCTATGCGATACAGGTTTAGCTATGCGATACAGACTGGAAAAAAGAACCTTTATTAGATATACAAAATTGCTGTATTTTGTACTAAATATATGATAAATACATGTATATCATATATATATATGTTACACACAGATCAACATCTGACCTCGAATCTAAAAAAACATTTCAATGCATATTTTTTTTATTTATTTATTAGGAATAAGTTATTTTAATAAGAACTTTGTTTTCATTTTTCTTGTCGCTAAATAGTCTTCTTGTCGCTAAAATATTCTTCTTGTCGCTTCTTGAAGTTTCTTGTCACTACTGAAAACCTTGAAATCCTAAATACATACAATGCCAACATTTAATGCTTTACCAATAAATACATTTAAATATTGTAATATCCCAAAATAGGAGGATGGAAGCATGTGTATCATCAGCAGACCATGTAGTATCCAGTTTTGATCCTAGACAGATGGTTGACAGAGCTGCAGAAGACGAGAAGATAAAACAGTTTGCAAGTAAATTAGCTCAGGTATAACAACAAATAATTTAACAACACGCCCACCGGTTTTATTGGTAGATACACTATACATTCAAGTACAGCGCCCTCTAGCGACTCCTCTTGAGGTTTGAAATCATATTGTACAGATATCTTTATTATATTTAATTTTTAAACCTCAAAATGAAGTCTTGAGCAGAACTCGTGTCCATTACAAATAGGTATCATGGTGCTTACACATGGTGCATAGTTATAACATACACCAACTATTCTTGAAAAGTTAAAGGACTGACAAAATTGGACAGTAACATTTACAAATTCAAAAATATTAACAGCAAAAAATTAATCAAAATAATTATTTCTGTGCAAGACATTTTTGAAACAATATAACACACTTTAATACTTAAATACTACTCATATTATAATTAATTTTTATTAACAGTGAAAGCTTTATTTAATACTGCATTAGTGTTCTTAAATATTCAATGCAATATCAGTATTTTTTAAAAATTTTGCACTGCAGTACATATATATATATATATGCACCATGTGTAACCTTTTTAATTTACGACTTTAAACAACATTAATTCTTATTTCTAAAAAAAATAGTATAGAAAAGGTAACAATTTAGTTTGTGAAATTTATGCTTTGAATTTTTTTCAAGTTTATCATTGATAGGATTTTGCAATAAATTCACCAATTTCAAAACTAATTTAAAAGGTTTTTAAGACAGTTTATAAAAAAATGAAGTTCTGCTCCTGGCTTTAACAAAACACCACAAAGCCAGTAAAGGTAAAAGTTAAAATTATAAACAAAAAACAAAAAATATCAACAAATCCATTTTTTATTACTTACCAACTCTGAAAAAAATAGCATTAGAAGGAACACACCCTTAAACATTGTGTAAATTTTTCATATTTAATTATCTTTTTCAAATTTTTCACAACTTACTTTTAAGAAAATTCATCATATATAGAAATCATTAAAATGCCAAATTCACATAAAAATTATACATTATATCTTGTACCATTGTCCAGCAGATTCTCAGTTAATATTTTTCTTCAAATTCTTAAATCAACGATGTTATTTTTTTCCTGTAAAATATATATATAATTAATGCTTTGGTTAATTCAAGTGATTTTTTAAATAGATAAATCCTGAGGCCAGAGCACTAGAATTTCTACCCCATGAACCAGTAGATGTGGTACAGATGGACTATTCAGAGGCAATACAGGACTTGACAATTCCTACCAAGGCTAAGTATTTTAAAGATAAGTATGTATGTTTAATTGATAATGAAGAGGACATAGTTGAAAAATTTATGGCTACCTTATCATTCAGTTCAGAAGATGTGATGCTTATATCAAAGGCAACTCAGGGCCAGAGTAGCAACAATTTATGGTTCACTATGAGGAAAGGTTTAATTACTGCTTCTAACTTTCAGGCTATAATGAATAATGAGGACCCAGATCTTATTTGCAGCCGAATTATAGGTAGTGAATCACTTTCTGTAAAGAATAAGTTCCAAGAAATGGCCTTAGACTGGGGTAGACGCAAGGAATCAAAAGCCAGGAACCTATACCAAACAGCTCATGGATTGAAAAGGAATAAATGTATAACTGAAACTGGTTTGGTGGTAAATCCGAAGTATCCATGTATAGGTTGCAGTCCAGATGGAGTGATCACTTGTAAATGCCATGAGAGTAAGATTATTGAAATTAAGTGTCCGTTTTCACTAAGAAACAAATCTGCTAAATCTGTATTACACATGAAAACTAATTCTGATGGTCAAATTGATTTTTCTTCACAGTATTATTGTCAAGTGCAAGGACAAATGGGAATTATGGAGATGAGAAAGTGTGATTTGGTATTCTACACCAAACATGGAATAGAACATGTAGAAGTCAGCTTTGATGAAGATTTTTTTAACAGAATGCTGGTGAAACTGCAAAACTTCTTTACAGATTATATTGCACCATTTCTTCTAGAAATAGTGAGTAAAGACAACTAATAAAAATAAGTCTTCTAAAAATTGGTCAATGGGTACTTTAAATATTTTCTTATATATTTGAATCTATAAGTCATTACTAAATATTAGTTTGATATCTATTAAATTTTTTTCATTCCAAAATACTATACAACTCAAAATAATGGTTATTGGTACTTAAATAATTAATTTCAAGCAAAAGATTAATTTTCTTCTGGGTGGTGGGTTCACTTAGCTAGATGTATGAATTTATGTATTTTAGTATATTTTTAACAATTTTCAATAGATTTCTTCCAAATTTTTGAAAGCACTGACCAGTTTTCAGACTATGTGTGATTTCTACCTTGCCTAATTAAGAGTAATTCCTGCTTTTATAACAGTCTAGTATGTTAAATTTTCAATGGTAATTGTTTCATGCATATTCAGGAAGAACCATGTGCTTGTCCTGGCTTTGTCATCAACATCAAAAATTTCAAACTATATAAAACAAACAAATAGAACTGGAGAAATTTTCACTCACCAAAGGCTTTTTATTATAACCTATTACAACTGATATTCTACAATGATATTTTTAAAACCTTGTAAAAGATTGTAATTTTTAATACACCCATGTCTACTGATGATACTGCATACTGACATGAAGGGCATATGATACAGTTACAGGGGAGGTAATGACTTTGCTAACGTAAAATGTTATTTTTGCGACGTTAAACTGTGACATATCGGGAAAAGATGCAGATTCAACTGTTTTTTTTTTTATGATTTAAACTGACTTAAGGTAGCTAGGGTTTCTTCCTCCATCTTGTATTTTGAAATAGCAGATAACAATCGGTCTAGATCTTTAAAGAAATGTGCAAATTTCGAGAGTAGTATGTAATTCATGTGTAAGACTTTTCACGTTAATATAAAATATTATGTGTTTTATCATATTTACGGCTGTATTTTACAAAAAACAGAATATTTTTGTTTGATTCATTTTTTTTTCAACTTTGCCATATAAGGGGAGATAACTCAGATAAAGTAACTTTTATAATAGAATGTGTTGTGAATTTACCTATTTTATTATGTAGCAAGAAAACCAGTCCGGTGACCTCATTTTTTCTTTTTCTTATCTGAAAGCATATTATTAGAGCTATCTTCTCATATTTTATCTTAAAATTCTATGGTGTAGTTTTCTTTTTATCACACAAAATTGGGTTTTCCATGCATAATTTATACAAAATCTGAAAATTTTGCACTACCTGTAGCGTGAAAAAAGCCCGGTGACCCATACTTTTTATTATATTTTTGGAAAAAGCATGATATGAACTGCCTTTTGACAAATTATCAAAAAATTCTATGGATTTTAATTTAGACCCACTATCTACCTTAACTTGGAAATGAGTAGAAAGGCCCCTCTTTTTTACAATGGCATATTCATTCGGTTTGATTACGTATGAAGATTATTTGTACCAATTTAAATGAAAAGTCAACATTCATTTTTTTTTAGATTTGATAAATATACTGCAAAAAAATCCATTTTTTCCCTAATATCTGAATTAATTATTTCCAAGGAACTGTTGTACTTATTAAGAGCATATTTATTTAAAGATTTTCGTAATGTTTTACAAAAAGCTGCTATTGTTTATCTGGTTTTTGAGAAAATGTCTAAATTTTTACCCCTTTTGTCTCTTAAAGTAGCACATGAAGGTATATTTTTTTCTGACATATTTAAATTGCTTAGGTGAAAAATAGCTTGTATCCAAATCTTCATAAAACATTCATCATGGAATCAAAACTGTATCATATGCCCTTAAAACTAAGTTGTATTAATTTTGTTGTCGGTTTGATGCCTCATTGAGGTTTAACATGTGTCCCTTTTCATTCATGTTTATCTAATTATGTTTGTTGGGTTGATGCTTCATTTATGTTTACCCTGTTACATCCTTTAATTTACTGTCAAGCTTGTTCGGTTGGTGCCTTTTTTAATTAGCTAAGAATGTACCAAATTTACTTTTTGAATTAATCCTAAAATTTTTAAATCCAAGTAGATAAATCATAACGATTCAGATATACACACTTGACCCACTTAAATTAATATTGTTTAACCCTTTTGCCGACGAATGAAGGTTTAATAGTAAATATGAAATTTAACAAAATTAGTACACATTCCGACATATATTGAAAATTCAGCACATTTTTAATGATACCTATGCATTGTTCTATAAAACTGGATGTTAACTTTATTGTTTTCATTGGTTGCTTTCGCTCATAATTGTGTAATGTCCGGATCTGATAATTTTTTTCCTAAATCTTGTTTTTGGTAAATCAACAACTATACAGTGCCATACATGTATAGTTGGTTATATTTACTTCATTTGAATTGGTATTAACAACTGACTCATTGACAAATATAACACAGCTCATTAACTTCATATGCAATACTTTGTACTTATTCTAAAATACTGGTTTTTGTAAGTTTTGAGACAGTAAACCTCAAGTTTTGGTATGACTTAGGTGATTTAAGGTAGTTCAGGGGTATACCACAATCTTGAATAGTACAATCACAGTAAATAATCGGTCTTTTTTTTTGTTGCCCAAATTTGCAATTTATTGGTTACACTATTTTTTTTATATTAGGAAAACTTAGTTATGCATTTCATTAGCGAAAATATTTTAACAAATACCAAATGTTTGTGCTTTTAGAACTAATTATTCATATAGAGAAATTTTATTTTTTTACCCGTCAAAATTTTGACTGGGCGTATTATGGTATACAAATGTGCGGCTGTCTGGGGTAAACATGTCGCACCGTAACTTGAGAACGACTTATCCAAATTTCATGAAACTTAACAAAGTTGTTTCTTATGATGGTCAAACGATCTGTATACTTTTTGGTGAAAATCAGATTAAAACTGTTTATTTACTTGTAGCAAGAAAACAAGGTGACCCATACTTTTTATAATTTTTTTTAAAAGAGCATAGTAAAATCTTCATTTTGGCAAAGTATAAGAAAATTCTGTCATTTTTGTTCTATACCCCTGAACTACCTTAAAGTGTTTATTTGTACTGATATCACTTTCCACTAGTAATCTTATCAGAAAAAGGTTAGCTGGAGATTAAAGCAGAAATGTTTACCATCTAAGAGCACCTTTCTGATAGTGTTGAGGGTGTATTCTTAATAATGCTATTGTTTTTCAGGATAGGTAAGTATTTAAAAAAATGTTCTTGTTCTTTATTTGTTTAATTTTGTTTTAAACAAAGTGTTGTCTGTCCCCTCTGAACATGCAAATTTATTTGTCCATTGTGTCTTCAACTTGCAGAAATAGTGATAATCTTAACTGTTTTATTTAAGTGAGAGCTGTTTTTGGCCATGAAATACCTAAATTATATTTAAAGATGGTAAAAATGAAGAGGTCTTACTTCACAAGTTTAGACCGCAAGTTACACAAAGCACCACAAACAAAAATAATATCATCAAGGATGGGTTTAAGAGTAAGAGGCAATGTGCCCTGTAGTTGCTGAAAAGATTTGATATCTCCTATAGCTCGTTCTACATGGATTCGTGCATTTGCAATACGCCTTGTCCTTGTAACTGCTCTACTGCTCAGCTGTCTGCCATTTGCAAAAGGCGGAATTGCAAGAGTTGCACCCTTTAAAGCCAAGAGATCACTTATGGTGAATCCACGGTCAGCCATAACCTCATCGCCAAACTCCAACATTTCCAAGAACTCAGATGCTTGTGTAATCCTGCGGTCTGAAACTGCCCCTGACCACAACTTTGACAAGAAACAGAATGAACCACTTGGTGTTATACCTACCAGAAGTTTTAATGTATTATTATGCTTATAACTTGACCAAGTGATTCTCTGGGCAGAAGGTAATGAGGGTTTTTGAACAAAAAATTCAGTACAATCTATAACTACTCTGGTTTTAGGGAAATACTTAAAAGATTTTGGCATATTTTCCTTTATTTGTTCTTTAGTGGGCCACTTGATAAGAAAATCCAGTTCCTTCCGCAAAAACACAATCCATGTGGTAAAGATCCTGGAAACAGTTGAAGAACTTATACACAACATATCTGCTAAAACATCTGTGTCCAATCCCTTCCTCAGTCGTACAAGGCTCATCAGGTACTCTTCCCAAAGTTTTAACTCCCTTAATGCTCCCCTTTTCTGTTAAAAAAAATCCAAGAAAAGACTTTATACATCAATTGTCCAATAATGAGATTTGTTAATTTTGTATTGTTTATTACTTATTTTTGTTGATTTTCATCATTTTTCTGGCTTATGAGATTTAACATGTTAAAGCCAGGGGCAAAATATCTAATAAACATATGGAATATGGCATTCTAAATAATATTATTAAAAGCCCAACTGACATGTTTAAGATTACATGTACTATTTTCTGGAACTATTTCACACGGAATGTTAATTTAATCATAACATATGAGATGAATTTTTGTTTGTTTCCACAGAAAATTTCTGTAAATCATATAATATGGCTATTTTTCATAATTTTAATCTTTGCTTTTATCTGCCTTTCTAATTTAAAACAACCAGTTGACATGGTCCTTAGTCTTATATGTAATAATAGTAGGGTATGTTTACACGAGTTCTGCTCATGACTTGGCATAAAGATACACGTGATATTTTTTCAAATAAATTGTAATGTTCAGTAAACCCTGAAAACTGTTACTTTTCATCATTGGTAATTTATTTTAAAAAGTTATATAATGAATACCATTGTAAAAAATATTCAGTTGATTTGATCACAATTTCATGGTACCATCAGTAAGAACAAAAATCAGTTTTTACAAAATCATTATGCCAAGTCGCTAGGGGGCGCTGTTCCAACAGTGTATCCACTAATAAAACCAGTGGACGTTGTAAACAATGCTTGATATATAAAACTTTGATGCAAAACAAAAAATATTTATTGTTACATTTTTCATGTTTTTACAGGTAATAATGAAAACCTTGTAGGGGGATGTGAATCAATGAAGAGACACGTTTTTGAGAAATGACCATGTATTGATTTTTCATATAAAGTATTAACACTGGCCATTGCTTGAATAAGTGCTCAAAATCCATCAAAAAGAACAGATCTGTCAGAGGAAATCTTTCTATTGATGTCAAGGATTTGAATAAAATATAGGTAAGGTTTAAACTAAAGTGAATTATGAGACAGATAACTCACTTGTCCACTGACATCATTCTCTGTATCGTCGAAGCTGTCATCAACCCTAGATGACCCATACCAATACTTCATCCTAGAAGCCTTCAACTCTACATGACTAAAAACAAGTTTCAAGACATCCAGTGTCATTCCTGTAAATTTACAACAATGAGGCTGTAAAAAATGATAATGTGTTAATGCAACAATTTCAATTGATCTTAATTTTACATCTAAATTTGATTATAGTTAATCCTTTTTTTTTTAAATCTCTGAAAAATATTC
Organism: Mytilus californianus; assembly: GCF_021869535.1. Lineage (NCBI taxonomy): Eukaryota > Metazoa > Mollusca > Bivalvia > Mytilida > Mytilidae > Mytilus > Mytilus californianus. The sequence continues at coordinate 2,402,161 of NW_026262669.1, read as the reverse complement.
GAAAAGTCTACATATATTAAATAGACCAATCTTTTTAAATTAAGAATAATACATGTACACCATGCTTTCATTCCAATCTTATATTTATAATACTGAGACCTCTTAAATACCTGTATAGGCTTTAGGCTTCTTTTCCACATCTAAAATAAATAACTGTCTTCTCATGGTCTTCAAGTTGACATTTGTACTGCTGTCAGAATAAGTTGGATGGTAAGTCTGAGATCCTGAATCTGCAATTTCAGTTCAAATATAAATACACATATAAATAACACTTCTTTCCTCTATCCAACCCTATATTTAAATTTTGAAAGGAATTTATTTGTTTTTTTCATGTTCTTGTCCAAAACCAATAAACCAAGAAAATGAGGTCATGGTCAGATGAACGCTGCCAATTGAAACATTGATTATTGGATTAAAAATAATTTTTCCAAATTTTATGCCCCCGCTGTAGCATATGGGGGCATTAAGTTTTACCCTTGTCCGTCAGTTTGTCCCCAAGTTGTTTTCCGTTAGAGCTCTAACTTTAGTTTGCCTCAACCAAAAATTATGAAACTTATACAAAATGCTTTTTACCACAAAACAAAGATCAAGTTTGAATTTTGGTGGTGTCACTTTAACTATTCTAGAGTTATGCCCCTTTACTAATGGAAAATTACATTCTGCAAATAGATCAAAGTAAAAAATCTCAAAATAACAATATAAAGTGATTGTTATTTTACTAGTTAAGTAAAAAACTAAAAAATCTCAAAATAAAACATTTGTTTCGAAGTACATTTTTGTACATTGTGGCTATACAAATTCACTGCAACAAGCATTCTGTGAGTATTGCATGGCAATACATAGTCCCCTACCGGTTAAAAATTCATTGTATTGGAACAAAATTCTAACCTGATCTATAACTTGTCATGGTGTAACCTATATAACAAATATCAAGTCAATATCTTCAAGCATGACGAAAAAAGTGTTGAAAACTGATTATGTAAGTGAATTTATTAAGTCCAAGGACCATAACTCTGCACAAAATCATTCGACCGGAACAAAATTCCAACTTGATCTGTAACTTGTCATGATAAAACTATATACCAATTTTCAAATCAATATCTTAAAGCATGACGGAAAAAAGTGCAGAAAACTGATTATTTTAGTGAATTTTCTAAGTCAAAGGACGATAACTCTGCACAAAATCATCAGACCGGAACAAAATTCGAACTTGATCTGTAACTTGTCATGATAAAACAATACACCAAATATCAAATCAATACCTTCAAGCATGAAGAAAAAAAGTGTGGAAAACTTATTTGCCGGACTGACGGACGTAGGGCAAACCTAAAATCCCCTTCGACTTCGTCGGAAGGGGACTAATAAGGAACACTCTAATATAAGACACTTATTAGATTATGATATGTTTAAATCCAGAAATAGAACAGTGCTGCACTACTTGATTTATTTCATTTGATTGCCAAGGTTGATGTATAAAATTTGTAACTTCACACCTTCCCACATATCCTCCAGTCCATTTATAAACATACAGCTCCTATGTCCAGTCATAAATATATTAATTTACCTGTTGTTTCCACATGTAGAGGAGTAGCAGTAAAGATAGTGGTGTCAATGTCATCTTGTACCTTCCCTTCGTCTCCAGGCCCTAGTTCAATCTCTGCTTCAAAATCTAAAATTATTTAATGAAATCCATTATCTATCATAAATTAATAAAATTATCTTCCCTTCATATTTAAAATGATTTTATTTTTTGAAATACACACTAAATGCTTTTTTTATACTTTCATCTATAAATTTAAAGTTTTAGATGATTTTGTTGTATATTGCAAGATATTTCATGTACTTGGTAAACTATTTTCTACATGTATTTAGCAAAAAAAAATATATTTTTGCAACTTGTCCAACACAGATGCTCAGAAAAAAAATCTACATTAAATTATGATTTCAGCCAGATAAATAATCTAAAGAAAACTTGTCAACAAAAAGAAAAAAGACACTTTTAATTATATTTGTTTATCTGGAGTTCACCTACCTATATACTAAATAAATTTACAGATTTTTACCAATTTGATTTGTCCAGGAATAGTCACATTCAAAACTAAATTTTACAAGGTGGATCCTAAATGGCGGGTAAAAAATGATAGTACTGACCATTATTTTTACTTTGTGTGATGTTATAGGATTAAACGCCTTTTTAAAGGAATTTATTGGTGTATAAACTTGACCAATTCACTCACAAACAATTAAAAGTCTGAAGGACTGTTATGATATGTTTGTGAGCGACTTGGTCCAGTTTATACACTAATAAATTCCTTTAAAAAGGCGTTTAATCCTTATAATTCTTTAAAATTGGAGATAAGGAATATATTTTTCCACACTCGTAACCTTTATCACACGTAAATTGTATATTTGTGTCCTTGAATAGGCCTGGCGTATGAATATATTTGTTGGTTAACGCAAAAATATGTACTCCACGAAATTTGCTATCTGATTAAAAATAAACTACAAAAACTCTTATTATCATTCCAACGAATGATTTTGTGTTTATTATTTAATTTAACGATTAACGTGCAGTGAAAATAATTTTGTTAATATCGGTGTTATTATAGCCGCCATCTTGTTTACATTGGTTACGAAAAGAAGTTTGGTCAACGTCGTCTATCGAAAAATTAACAACGTCAAGATCAACTACCGGAAGTCCTCTCGACCAATTATATCAATGTATTCCGTAATATGCAAATCATATAAGAATTATCAACTTATGAACTTCATGATATGGTTAAAAGATTTTCGATATTGTACTTTTTCATGATCAATTATTTAAAAAAAAATATAATCTGGAAAATTTCAAATACATACATGTAAGCAATAACAAAAAAAAAACATTCAAAATAACTGAAATAACAACCAATATGTTGTTGTTCAAGATAAAATATGAAATCTATAAAAATGAAGTTATTCCAACAAAATTATATGATTTTAAAAAGAGACTGTAATGTGCTGACAATTTTGATACAAATATGTTCGGAAATTGATAATATATCAATTGTAGCCTTTGTACGAGGTGTATAATTTACATTTTAAGATATATTGACTGAGGATGACGTTTTTCTAAATATACATGTTTTAAAAGATTTTACCTGGAACATGAACTATACAATAAGCGTGATCTAGGTCTATTGTTCTCTGATCAGCTGATTTTCCTGAAATTATGAAATGCTTTATTGTATCAAACATTACACATGCAAAAAATATACAGTTTATCATGTTGATAGACATTTTTCTTTTAACTGCACGCCACATCTACATGTAATATTTGACATGAATATAGGGAAATGTTGTGGATTTAAATATGTGCTTTTCACAACAGTCTGTACTGTTAACGACTAGTCTGATGCCCCAGACTAGTAATTAAGTTGTTGTTAAAGTTTGTTTAGACACATAGGGAAAATGTGGGAATATTGGTCTTTGAACTAGTAATCAGATAACATTTTGATGCAGACTGCACAACATGCTTAAGATATTTCTAACATACATGTACATACATTGTATCATGCATATATTTTCTGTTCGTGAATACTATATTTGGACAAACTGGTAGGTCTATATAAATGTACATAGAGTGAGATATACAATTTCTGTTTTATTTGTGTATGTCTTTGGGCGGGTTGAATTGCCTTTTTCATCAGTAAAGCAAATTTTTTGTGATTGGGCATTGTGGCAAGTCGTCATGGATTTTATTCTGCAACTATATGTATGCTATTTGGGCAGTCAATATTCATTGGCCTTATAGCCTTGTTCATACAAATTGACATTTCTATAAGATTGTAAGTTGAACAGTAAAATGTATAAAATATGAAACTGTTTTTTGACAGCGCCTGCATTATTTCACACAGCATTTCCTAGTACCATGAGTACATAAACATGTACAAATGCAGCACCTGAATGTTCAAGTTAAAAGTGTCATTGGTAGATATGTCAAGCATGTCAAATTTGAAACAAGGTAATATGTAAACATTATGAACCTTTATAAAGAAAATACAAGCATTATATTAAATTATATATACATTTCGTACCTGTTTTTTTCACCTTCCTACACACAAGGCTGGGACGGTCTATTGGTGCCCTTCTTTTCCGGTTCTGCAGCATGAAATTCTCCTTTTCAGCTTCACAGGCTCCTGCAGGAATAGGAACCGGATATTCCTCAGTCGGACCGTTTCCCCTTACAAAGTGAAGTGAACATATATAGCTGTATTTTGTCACTTTTTCCACGTTCAAGTCATGTCGTCCGCAAGCTCGTATCCATCTTTCACACTTCACTCTATTCCGTAATGGTTTTGGGAACGGAATAAAGTACACATCCTTCTCCGCGAGTCTCTCTGGGTACCTACTGTCACTCTTACAAACCCCGTACATGCAATTCTTGTTCACCATCGTCAATCTAAAATGCGTTTATTTACCCTGGTTACAATGGCGGATTTGGAAATTCTGCCCGCCTTTTGGTTCAGTCAATATAGATTTCGAAATTCCGAAGTTAGGTACTTCCGGTATGACTAATCACCAAACAATGTGCAAGTGGTCTATTGCAGTATGCACAATAAAGTTTCTATCCTCCTTAAGATAAATAATGTCGGGTTAGTTCGGTTTTTGGTGGAAAAGATAACAATTTCCTGATGTCTTTACCGTCATTACCCAAGGTTTCGATATGTTTGCCTACAGCTTCCGCTTGTAACATTTGCCAACAATATTTGATAGTTATGTGTGTTCAATGGTTTTGATTGAATGACATGAATCGTAAAATTCTCTATCTCCCTGTCTGTAGCTAAGGAAGCCGATATTTTGAATTCCGGAATATATTGACATGCAATTTCTCCAATAATAAGCAAAAAACTCACATTTTGCACCTATACATCTTCTATTATCAAAAATAAATACATTTTGAGGCGAACAGGAAGCAAGAAAACGCATAGTGTTTACGTTTGACATTGGAAGCATACCTCTGATGTCACCTAGTTTTGCCGCCAAATAAGATAACATCATTTTGCTGAATTTTCGTTTAATGAACATTTTACACTGACATCATGACTAAAATATAATGATTTTTTTTTATTTTGCATTAAAATAGAGATAACTGTATTGTATTTGAAGCTTTGCGGAATTCCATTGGTAGTTTTACTGTCGCAAATATCCGTTTATCTGTCTCCACTACGCGTCGTTAGGTAAACTTAATCTGAACTTTATTTGCGACAGTAGAATTACGGATGGACGTCCACAAAGCTTTAGATACAATACATGTATCTCTTAATTCATCCTTGCGATTAGCGAGTAGTAATCTTATAGCCTTGCCTTATTTCTTTTTTTTTTACAATATAGTTATAGTACATGAATAATGTAAAAGAGATGTGCCTTAGTTGTTTTTCCTTGTTAATATAAGGGGAATTGGTCGCCTAGTGATGCAAGTAGTTAATCTACTGTTTCAGAAGCATATCGACACTGAGGTTATAAGTTCTCCAAGGGCTCTCCAGCTACATCCACCAAAACATATTCAATAGTGCTGAAAGAGGCATCCAATACCATAAATTAATATATAGTCCAAACATGAACTAGCTCCTTTTCTATAATTTTTTTTTTTCTTTTTTTTTTTTTGTATGCATGTTGAAATAACAGAACTATTCTAGAGATATTTATGCAAAAGAATTACTTTGATTACTTTCAAAAATCTTTTCAATACACAGGCGAATTTTTTTAGTGACTAAACCAGAAACTGAATATTTGTTTATGAGGTTGTCCGTTTAACTGATCAATCACCACTACTTATTCAGTATTCTCTGGTGTTCTTTTTTCTTATTCGTAGAAGATGTAGACATTAACAAAGATACATAATTTATAGTCAAACCACACACGCGGAAAATTTGTTACTAAATCTACACATATTGTGTCACGTGAAATAGCACCAGGTAACAATACAATTCGATATCTGTCAGTTGTAACTTTTTTGCACTAAAGACTTAAGTGACATTTGATGATTTATCTTTGTTTATGAAACATGACGCCCGAAACAAAGACAATGCAGTTATTACAGGCAATGGTATACTAATTTATTATAGATACCAAGATTCAAATTGGGTAGCCAGAAGCGCGTGTCGTCTAATAAGGACTCATCAGCTCAAATAATTACGTTAAAAGGGCCAAATAAAGAACAAAGTTGAAGAGCATTGAGGACCCACAATTCTGAACGATGCGCCCCAAAACAGTAAGGTTACCTATTTCTTGGGTAAAAAATCCTTAGTATTTTGAAACAATTCAAAATTTCTTAACAGAAACTTTATATTTATGACCATACCAATGATAATATATGTCAACACAGAAGTGCTAACTACTGGGCCGGTAATACCCTTGGGATGGAAACCTGTACAAGCTGTTGACGCAATACTTGTAAAAAACACATCATAGATACCAGGATTCTAATAATGTACGCCACACAAGTGTTTTGTAAACAGAAAAAAAAATATCTGTGACGTTCGAAAAAAAAAATATATACAACGGCCAAATAAATAACGAAGCTGAAGAACTCGAGTCTTTTTTTTTTAGTGTATCTCTTACAGCTGAATCCTTTGATAATTTTATCTAAAATAGTATCTCGTGTTATTGTTTCTCATATTATGATGTTTTTCTTTGTCGTCAATCAGCTGTCGAATAACACTGACACGAAATAACTCAAAAAAAAACTTCAAATTTCAATGAAGCAAGAAAATCATATTAACCGACATGTTTTACCCTAAGCGATACCAGGTAGAGCGTGAAACGAATCTATCAAATTTGGCACTTTATCTAAATGGATCAGAGCTGCTTGGTCTTACATTTAGACGACGTTCAATAAATATACGAGTTTTAAGACATCAAGGATTGCGATGCTCTATCGTCTATCCACAATACATATGTTCTATTCAAACAGATAATGCATCTACAATATTAGTGTAATATGCAAAACATAATAATTTAAAATTCCTAACTAAAGACTTCAGAATTCCTAACAAAGATAGGAATTCCACATATACTTCTAGATCATTCACGAAAAAAGAAGATTCAAGAAATTACAAATCCGTCCTTCTCTATTTTGGTAATATTTCTATAACAAAAAGGACGATGAAAAAGTAAGTAACAAAATTATCGAACACCACGGAAATTTTAAAACGGAAAGTCCCTTGCCAAAAGCGAAAATTAAAAGCTGAAACACATCACACAAATAGAAAAATAAAAGCCATTTTTCCTGGCTTGGTACAGGTATTTCTTTGTGTAGAAAATGGATTAAACCTGGTTTTATAGCTAGCGAAACCTCTCACTTTTATGACAGTCGCATACAATTCGATTATATTGACAAAAATGTGTGAACGAAACAAACAGACATAATAAGAAAAAATGTCAAAAATGTTTTCTGTCTTTAATCGAATACTTAAACTTGATCACAGTTCCTTCTACAATATAAATGGGCTTCAGAAATAGTTGTATGCAGTATATTTATCCAACGATATCAATTAAATGTAATATTTTTACAATTTCTATACATTTACTGCAAAGTCTTAAATCACAGTCTTTAAAATTTAGAAAAAAAAGCGTTCCGAGGATGATATCATCAAAATGCAATTTTTTGTTTATCGACAACATATTTGCTAAAATTGGAAGAATGATATCCAAACAGAAAGTCGGTATCCAATTCATACTAGTTGTTCAACCTTACTTATCGAACTGTTTTTGTACTCATATAAATCAAAATTCATTCATCAATATGTTTAGCGTATATAGTCGAAGATAATGTTATTGCACGTTGTATCATTGTTTTTCTAAAGTTGTTACATTTTTTTTTTTACTACACTGCACTAGTTGTTATATTCTTATATACTGTTACAAAAGAAAAATCAATTTAAGCTATGGTGCGCTAACGTCATATTTATTTTTTATAAATTGAGAAGAAATACGAAAAGTAAGGGAAGTTAACTTAGGTCTCTGTCACTGCATGCTTTAAATTGTGATCTTCTAAATAGCAAAAACAAAATACTTCTAACGATAATATGCCAGTGCATTTACATGACATACAAACTATGAGGTTGCCTCATCGTTACAATATATCACCATATAAACGTTAAGTGTGGTTAAGTGTCGTGCTGAATCACTTAAACCACTAAAGTCATAAACTCGTCAGTTTCATCTTTAAACATGTCAATTGGGCCATACCAAATTAATTTCTAGTTCATCAGACTCTTTACTTTGAAAAAGGGTAGCGAGAGGGCGAAAAATTTTCATTTGTTTTTTTTTCCCCCGAAATTTGATTTTTGGCAGGCGAAATTTTTTTTTACTAGCGAGCGATTATATTTTTGAAACATTTCTTTTTTTCTTCATCTGTGAAAAGAATTTAAAGCAAGCGTGCAATTAGAAATTTTCATAGTTTTGGTGCTTGATTTCTAATATATCTCATATCCTAGTTCTTATTACCCTACTGTGCTTCTCAATTTGTTCTCTGACACCCAGTTTAATCTTTTCACAATATTTCAACGTATACAATGGTTAACTTGTAGCAAAACTTACAACTTTGTGTAGTCTGAGCAAATAAATATGAAAAAATTCAACTGCTTTGAACAGGCATGCATCCATGTTTAATGTAAGTTATAATTGATGCATTGTATGTTGTTTTAAATGAATGTATGCAAAGCATAAATGCATGTACATGTATAAAGCTTGTATATACAACCGTAGATATTTGTTAATACAACAAGCTGAAAATTATTGAAGAACTGTCCTTTAAAAAACAGAACAATATATACCATTCAAATGAACCAGTCAGATGCTATCTACTAACTTAACAAAATGAACATTTCAATACATTTCACTAAAGTCATTGATTTCCTGTAGAATTTAATGACAATCTCTGGTGGAAGTTTGTCTCATTGACAATCATACAAATTCTTATTTTTAGAAGATTTTCTAAATTGTAAAGAAGGATGTATGTGTCAAATTCAATTGCCTTATAAACATTCTTTTCAAGTTCCATGCTTTTAACTAATATACATAATTGTCAGATGAAACCAGCCTCTGGGTGTGGGATTTTCTTGATGTGTTGAAGACCCATTGGTGGCATTAGGCTTTTTTCTGCTATTTGAATGGGTTGCTGTCTCTTTGACACGTTCCCCGTCTCCATTCTCTTTGTTTTTATTATACCTTTGTAATGATACTAGCAAAAATAATTAAAAGATTAAACAAAATCAAGATTAAAAACTTTTATTCTAAAACAGATAAAAAAAAAAGTTTCATTTGCAGTGCCATTTCGACTATGTACCATCAGCTTTGGGATTCTCTTTTATTTTTATGCATGTTATTTCGTCATAATCTAAATCTTTCAATTCGGTGGCGTTGTTCCTTTGTCATTTGATCCTAATAGGTATACGGTGAATCATTCAAGGATATTACTACACTGCATGTGAGTCAAATAACTCACTTAAGTGAGACTCCCCTTAAGTGAAAGTTTTAGGTTGTTCCCCTGCTGTTTGAAACTTGGTGAAAATATCCGGTGGTAGTAGGTTCCAATCGTTAATTGTGTTTGGTATAAAGCAGGTTTTTAATTTATCTGGTTTTGTTTGCAGTCTCATGAAATGTTGAACATAATGCATGTTCTTGGTTGTCCTAGATGTTTTTTCCAGTTCATCAGATGGTAAATTGGCTTCACCGTGTATGCCATTACAGAAGAGGATATTATCTGTTTTGGGTTTGACGAACTTTTAGGGATGGTAGTTGCAGCTGGTCTAAAGATTGCTGTCATATTACCTGTGTCGTAATTGTACTTGTAGTTTGATGTTATGACCGTTTGTGATCTTACAAGGAGTACTTCCAACAAATCGGTAAAATAATTGCCCTTATCATATTTTACTGATGTGTTTGCCTGCGTTACCATTGTAACTACATATAGTCCGCTCATGTCTTACATTAAGAATGCTTATCATACTAAATTTGGCAATAATATCGTAACAACAATGTTGTGAATGTTAAATATAGGTCGTTTTTAATGTCAATTTCCGTGTCTGTATAGTGTCACTTTCAAACGCACAACTGATTAAAATTTGTGTTTCATAAATTTAGAGACAGAGGCGCGCGGCTCCGTACTGCACGCAGGTTTTATATAAAAAGTTCTTTTTTTCTGGTCGACTTTTCACAACACGTGGGGAATCCGACGAACGAGGTATTAGTTTGGCTTGGCCTTAGCAGTAAAAACAATCAAATATCAATTATATTGGATGTTTATTTAAAATGACAGGTGATACATCACTAGTTTAAGGACAATATAACATTATGTATACAAGGTTAAGGTGACTGTAATTGATAACGACCATATTGTCTTATGTCGAATAAAAATAAAGACCTGCTTACAAAAAAGACAGATCAGTTACATCTATAACAATACGTTATGTTTAAGGGTAAAGGGGATTTATCTTTAGATTAGTATTGACACTATAAATGATAAATTGTGGACAAGTAGCAGCATTTGAAGCTTCTTTATTCGCAGATGCATTGTTATATTTTTTTTTATCACACAAACAAATACATTTATAAATATTCTCAATATTATCTATTGCTTGATATATGAGATCGAAGATACCACATTGATATTTTAAACTGACAATTGAAACAAACTGACAACACCATGGTTAAAAACGAAAATCGAATGTAAGACGAGTCAACAGTATACGAAACACAATATGGAAAACTAAAGATTGAGAAACATGAACCCCACCTTCTACAATTACGACAGTTAGAACATATGTGTCGTCATGAGCGTGACATGAGGCATACATCAAATAATAGATTTCAATCGATCGAATTTATATTAAAAGGTGTCATTTATAAACGTTTACAAACTTGAAACCCTCCCGCTTAACCGGGACAGTGGTATAACAGTACAACATATACACAAACTTTAAAAAATCAGTTGAAAAAGGCTTACCTTATCAGATCGATACAAAGCAGAAAAACTTGTAACAAAAACAAAGACAAGACTTGCAGGGTATTCATACATTCCTACAACAACGAACAAACTACATACAGATCGTTTGGCACCATTTTACGTTGTTAATATTTCACAACTGGTTCGCTATGCCCGTGTCTGTATTGACGTTTAAGGTTTCAATGAACGCTATCTATAATATATTACTGGTGAATTATAAAGTAATGGATTTCGTTACAACACATAACTTAAAATCTTTATTAAATTCTTTTATGTTTACAAAGATTTGGTTTGCTAGTTTGGCTGTACTTTGAAAAAACGTATTTCAACCGGCATAGCACGTTTTTTACGGATATGGTGTCTATCGAGCCCAGAAATGTATACTGTTGGAACTATAAGGGTTTATGAAGAAATGGTATAACTATATATATATTGATTTCACTATCCGAAAAGGAAAATAAACAATATGGAAGAAAAATCGTCCATTTTGTCGTACATTTTAGTGAAGAGTTTCTCGTGTAAAACTGACATAACTGAAAAATCTGAATATTGGAAGGGACAGTTATATTTGTTTCATTAGATCTTTAAACTTGTTCGTCAAAAGACCTATTGATTTTGTTCTTTTTATTATTTGTTTTTCCGGCACTTTCATTTCTTCCGGGAAGATTAGATAATTGGTATATGATATCGAACAATTTATACCCTTTTGAAACTGACAACTTTAACGGAACAATTTTCCTTGCGAGTTATCTCCCCAAACACTGTTTTGTCTTGTTGTTATTGCTACTCCTTCGCAACCGTGAAAGAAACTGACAAAATTGTTAGACCAAATTCATGAAATTGTTCGTTACATCGTCAAAAGCGATCCAGAGACTCCAAATGAGAGTTATTTCCCCTCCTGTATTTGATACTGGTAAATCATAATTGATAAAGACATGGGTTTCTTCTGATTTGATGTCCTGTGTCAATCAAAAAGAAAATGAGGTCAAGGTCAAAGGTCACCGTCATGTTCTAAATTTTGACATTTGCTTCAAATGTCTTCTACTCAGAGAAAGTTTTAGACATCGACAAACAAATTTAGCCAACGTTTAGTCTCGACTTATTGCAACTGGAACTTGTTTGTCAAAATGGGACGCGACTTTTTATTGAGGGGTCAGTGTCCCTGAAAAAGTCAAATCAACAAAGTGTCTTAAACTTCAAACTATGAAGCTATCATTATGAAAAGGAACCTGATGTTCAGTGGTTGTCGTTTGTTGATGTGGTTCATAAGTGTTTTTCGTTTTTTATATTATAGATTAGACCGTTGGTTTTCCTGTTTGTATGGTTTAACACTAGTCATTTTTTGGGGGCCCTTTATAGCTTACTGTTCGGTGTGAGCCAAGGCATCGTGTTGAAGGTCGTACTTTGACCTATAATGGTTTACTTTTACAAATTGTGACTTGGATGGAGAGTTGTCTCATTAGCACTCATACCACATCTTCTTATATCTAAGCGTCTTATCTCAATCAATCAATCAACCAACGAACTAACAAAGTACCCGCCATCTATCCCCCACCTCAATTCTCCCCCCTGATTTTTTTCTGAGGGATCACAATTCTATTGAATTGAAAGTCGCCCTCTGTCTCGTTGATTTTACTGTAAAAGTGCAATGCGATACATGTAGACAAAAATCTGAAAAAAAAATCCGTCCTGCAAAAATCTGCTCAAATTCATGTTTTTTTTTTCTGCAAATAATAAAAAAAACGTGTTTTCAAACTACACACTTTAAAATTGCCTAAAGGAAAGGCGAAAGAAACCAGCGGGACAATTAAACTCATAAGTCGAAAATAAACTGACAACGCCTTGGTCAAAAAAGAAAAAGACCAGCAAACAAACAATAGTACACAAAAAACAACATAAAAAACTGAAGCCTGAGCAACACGAACTCCACCAAAAACTGGCCATAATAGAGCCATGCAATGCACGAACGCTCTTAATCAAGGACCACACATCCATTTACCTGTAAATAAAAGAAAATTAAGTCCGTTGGCACTATGTGTATACGCGTGACCTGTCCCGACGAAGTCTTTATCTTTAAAAGATTAAAGCAGGCATTCAGTTTGAGTATATGTGCTTCTTAGTGACGTCACAATCACATCACAAATAGCGCTTACTACTTTAAAATAAAACAGAGGGTTTTTACTATTCGGATAGAATTAGAAATGTATTCCTAGATTATATAAATGTAAAAATCAAGGTCCAATTTCCTTAAAAAACATAAAATTCGAGGTTCCGTCTAGAATAGAGAAAATTTATGAAAGAATGATGCACGGATTTTCTCATTAGAGCATTCAAAGCGTCCGTATGGCTGTGCGGGATAAGTAAATTTGCAGCAATGTTCGGCCAGAAATGGGACGTTAAATCTGATGTATTGCGCAGAGTGCCATGCAACTCAATTAATTATTCAACAAACCAACCAACAAACTAACCAATCAATCAATCATCCGTGCATGAATGCATACATGTTTCGGCCCCCTATGGTAATTTTTTTTTTTGTATTCTTGTCTTTCATTATTGCTTTAGTGCTTTGTCTATATGTCATTTTGATTTACTTTGTTGACATATTTGTTTGTTGTTATAGTGATTAAGATTATAACACAATGTTGACTGCTGTATCCCATTTTTTGAAATTTTTACCTATCATGTCTGCTTGTTTTGTTCATACATTGTTGTCATTATAATGAAATTTTATGCGACTGTTATACAAGTCAAAGGTTAAGCTAACTATAAAACAAGGTGTTATCCAGCATTTTCTCTATAAGGAAATGCCTGTACCAAGTCAGGAATATGACAGTTGTTTTCCGTCCATTTCATATGTTTAGGCTTTTGATTATGCAATTTGATAAGAGACTTTCCGTTTTGAATTTTCCTTGGAGTTCGGTATTTTTGTTATTTTACTTTTTCCAATGTGTTTACAATGGGATGCAGTGTCTCCATTCTCCATATTCCATACTAATGATTTCATTTTTCACATGTTTTTGTTTGCGTTTTTTTTTTTTTTTTTTTTTTTTTTTTTTGGAAGAATGCCTGTACCAAGTTAGGAATATGACAGTTGTTTTACATTCATTTGATGATTTTTTAACTTTTTATTAGACATTTAATAAAGGCCTTTGGTTTTGAATTTGGAGTACTTCTACTTTAGCGGACCCCATAAAAAGTACAGGAAACTATAGTCAAAGTTAAAAACGAAAATAGCCCAAAAATCGAATTCCCCAGGTGAAGGTTGTTTAAAAGACTGTTGTTTTAAACAGTTTTTTAAATAAGAATTACAATATTTAACAGAAAGACGTCTTGGTAAGTGTACAAAATGTCCACGCTTCCGTTACTCAGTTAGGTATATCACGTGATAAAATTCCTTTATCGGTGACCTCTACGTCATGAAATAAGTTACTTCATTGTCAACTGTAACGTAAAATCAGCTGTGTTTGTTTACAAACATTACAATGTAAATACGGAAATGCCGATCAAGTTAAAAGATTTTTTTATTATTTGTGAAAGTATTGAGAAAAATATTCAGTGGTGTATTTCTACAGGTTTGATTCTAGATTTAACTGGAGGGGTATGTAAAAAGTGTAGCCATGGACATTTTGGATTAAGAAAAGACAGTTCTTTTTCAAACGACATTTTTTATTGGAAGTGCAGCAACAAAATATCGCAGTAAAAAATTTTCTATCAGAAACAGATCCTGGTTTCAAGGACATAATTTAAGTTTGGAAAAAGTATTATTCATATCGTATTTCTGGATTTACAAAATAGACCAAGAATTTGTAAAGCATGAACTTTACATTTGTAACCAAACAATCGTAGATTGGTAAAATTATTGCCTTGAAGTCTGTATAGACATTTTGAAAATAGACAGTGAAAAAAAGGAGGAGATAGCGTAATTGTTGAAATAGATGAAAATAAATTTGGCAAAAAAAAATACCACAAAGGGCGTCAAGTAGAAGGTCAGTGGGTGTTTCGAGGTATTGAAAGAGACAGCAAAAAAAGATTGTTTGCCACAGTGGAAAATCGAACAAACGAAACATCACTAAAATTAATAAAAGACAATATAAAACCAAGAACAACAATAATAAGTGACTGTTGGAAAGCATATGATTGTCTAGGTTCAGAGGGATTTGAGCATTTGAAAGTCAATCATTTCGTGAATTTTGTAGACCCAGAAACAGGGGCGCATACATGTACAAATACCATTGACAGTATCTGGCGTGCACTTAAAACTTCACTACCAAAATACGGCACGGTAAACTCACTTTATGATACTTATTTCAGTCAATATTGTGTACGAAAGAAATATATAATCGGCTCGGAAAACCCTTTCATAGCATTTATAACCCTCTTTAAAAAAGTATACAATCCAGAAAAACAAAAACAAACATTGATAACGACAGAAATTATCACCATCAGTGAATCACAACCTGTAACTAAAAAAACAGAGTACTACACGAAATAACAAACACATTAAAT
This sequence comes from Mytilus californianus, assembly GCF_021869535.1. Classification (NCBI taxonomy): domain Eukaryota; kingdom Metazoa; phylum Mollusca; class Bivalvia; order Mytilida; family Mytilidae; genus Mytilus; species Mytilus californianus. The sequence continues at coordinate 2,386,665 of NW_026262669.1, read as the reverse complement.
TCTAGTCTGGATCATTGTCAAGCTTAAATGGGTAAGTGCTTTAGATTTATTTTAAATTGTTCAGTTACACTAGTTAAAAGCAATCTTTGAAAATCATTTGCATCTTCGTCATTTGAAGTGGTAACAAAAATGACCGCTGTTTATATTCTAGCATAGCAACGTAAATTGGGGTTATCGATTATGCGCATTAAAAGGTGCATCTTCAAACTTCCAGGGTCCGCTAAAACAGATTCTACCCTTGAATTTTCCTCGGAGAATGGTATTTTTATTATTTTACTTTTTAAAAGTTGACAACTTCAATAGTCATTTGTTTTTTGTTGAAAACTGTATGCTAACCTATTGAATTCAAAAGGGTTTTGTATGTATGTCGGCGGTATGTTATCCTTTATATTTTTGTTTGGCTTTATTTATGTGTTAAGACTGAATCACATACTTTCAAATTTAATAGGATTTTTTTCCTCCATTTAATCCACTGTTCTTTCCGCCTTTAGAACTACTTCCACCAGAACTACCACCTAATCCACCTCCATTATCGGATCCGCTGCCTACTCCAGCTCCCAGTCCTCCACTACCAGATCCACCATCTAATCCACCATCACTATTAGATCCACCACTTGATCCACCGCCACCACTAGATCCACCACCGAACCGACCACCGTATCCGAATCCCATATAATTACGACTTGTTGCCCACCATGGGAACCACTGACAGCAGGTCCTCCAATACCATGGGAACAATTGTATTCTGCAATTTTTGTCGACAGTAAGCTCCCATTTACGGCACAATTTGGACCGACAGGAACACCACCATCCACCATCTGTAATGTAGGATGTACATAATACAAATTGATTTAATGATGATCAAGAACAATAAGTAAAATAAACTTAACTTCGTTAATGCGATATGCTGATATGGCGAAAACCTGAAGGCATTTAAATCGATCCTAAATTTCAAAAGAGCATCGAATTCTTAAATGACAGACAGTAAGTTTGTGCCCCATTACTATTACGATTTGTTTTGCCATTGACATGTACGAAAGATTTCAATCTCAAACTCAAATCATTCAGAATTAAACAAAAATAATTTTACATATGTATGATCTCAAATATTGTTAATTGTTGTTTTTTTTTGTTTTTGTTTGTCTGTTTTTTTTATTTAAGCTTTTGTGTTTTCAATCATATTACACATAATTCTATAAATATTGTTTTCTTACGATTTTATTTTCACTGATCAATTAGATTTTGGATTAATATGATGTGTTATTTTTCATAGATATGTACATATGGCATCATGAATTGGTTGACCGTTATTGAATGTTATGTTTTAGAACGATAACTTCATATATATTAAACAGTTTGGTGCAGACCAAGTGTTACGTAAAATAAACGCACTTTAATGTTACGCGCACATATAATGTGTATGTGCTTCATATCCTCGTTTTCTATTATACAGACATAAACTTCACCTACTTTAATAATGCCAAAAATGGAAATTTGTAAGGTTTACCGGAGTTTATCGCGCGTTTACTTTGTGTCCGTTTAATCAGCTATTATTGTTTTTTAATTAATTTCTGTCAAATTTAAATGAGATGTTAAAATTGATTACAGCGATTCTGTTCCATCACACAATACCGCTCATATTTTTTACATCTGCAATGCCTTTCTCAATTTCAAACAATATTTTTGGACATCATTCAAAAAACAATATACTGCTAAGGTGTGTACAAAAATAAGTTATAAATGTAGTTAACATACATAATGAAAAATCTAACTTGGCTTTTACCAATATGACATCTAGTCTTTGAAAAAGTTGTCTGAAAACATTGCAACCATTTCAAACTGTTAAAATTGGAGCACATTGGTACGAGGTACACATTTAAAACGTATTTTTATTCCTATCGGTGGGTATCACACCATCAATTTATCATTTAGTTTCCATACCATTGAACTTTGTTTTTCTCATTTAAAATTCAGAATTCAATTGATAGTTTTAGTAACCACACAATAAAAAAAATATCATTGCTTAACCAAAATCCTGTGTAAAACATTCCAACCTGACGAACCAACCAACAATTTAATTTTAACGCTGGTACATGATATTCAAGAGCAATAAAAAAATAACCGAACTATCAGTAGAGGCACACAAACTATTCATTCGTTTGTAAGCTTATTTTGATTTTCTTTTTATGTCATCCTGAGGTAGACATATGTGTTTGTCTTTATAGTGATTAAAATCATCCTGAGGTAGACATATGTGTTTGTCTTTATAGTGATTAAAATCATCCTGAGGTAGACATATGTGTTTGTCTTTATAGTGATTAAAATCATCCTGAGGTAGACATATGTGTTTGTCTTTATAGTGATTAAAATCATCCTGAGGTAGACATATGTGTTTGTCTTTATAGTGATTAAAATCATCCTGAGGTAGACATATGTGTTTGTCTTTATAGTGATTAAAATCATCCTGAGGTAGACATATGTGTTTGTCTTTATAGTGATTAAGATCATCCTGAGGTAGACATATGTGATTGTCTTTATAGTGATTAAAATCATCCTGAGGTAGACATATGTGTTTGTCTTTATAGTGATTAAGATCATCCTGAGGTAGACATATGTGATTGTCTTTATAGTGATTAAGATCATCCTGAGGTAGACATATGTGTTTGTCTTTATAGTGATTAAAATCATCCTGAGGTAGACATATGTGTTTGTCTTTATAGTGATTAAGATCATCCTGAGGTAGACATATGTGTTTGTCTTTATAGTGATTAAAATCATCCTGAGGTAGATAAAGTAGGCAGTCATATTGCTTGTACATGCATTTCATTCCAAAAAAAAAAGAGTTAATTTAAATGTTTCCGACATAATCCCAAGAAATTGTACACACGTTGTGCTCACCAATTATTGAAACGGCCCTTTTCCCGGGTACTGAAAGAAATGAATTTCAGTACGAATCATAGTATTCCAGAAAAAGAGAAAGACTTTAACAACACGTTTTACAGTCTTACATTTCAATATCTTCTCTTTTTGTTAACGATCAATTATAAGTTATACAAATCATACTGCCAGTACATTGATTTCATGAAAACGAAGAAATATAGGCACTTTGCAAAGTTGGCGATAAAAAGATTAAGTAAACGTTGACCAATATAGCTCACAATTTGAATGACACAATCAATATTGAGGTACCAAAAGAACAGAATGTTATTCAATGTTTTTTTTTTTTTTTGTTGTTTTTTTTTTTTTTTTTTATTTTGAAGGACAAAAAGATGGCATTGTTTATCAAAAAAGAGTCGAAAAGGACATTTGAACTCATAAGTAAAAAAATAAACTGACAACGCCATGTCAAAAATACACAAGGACCAACAATACAAAACACAGTATATAAGACAAAACATAAAAAAAACTCTAAACACAGAACCATTATTCTTGTCGACACCACTTTTAATAACCATAAACACATAGTATTAGAATATGTTTAAACCAACCCATCTGGGGTATCAAAATAAGTAAATGATTAGGCCAGGATAAAATATTACCATCTTTAAACGGAGTTACAACAACACTAGTTTCAATTTTAAAACTGAAAATGGTTCGATTTTATGTCAAACAATCCATCCTTAGGTATGAAAAGTACTCAATCATAATTCCAGTGCAAAAAAATTCAGAAGATTTTTGTAGTTTGCATTGTTGTGAACAAAAATTTAAGTAACCGTTGACCTTTTTCGTGCTAATAGCTCAGAATTTGTGTTAAACAATCCAGCATGAGGTGTCAATCGAACAGAATGTAAATGCAGGAACTTGGATTTAAAGAATGTTGGCACAATTGGTTATTGCTCACAAAGATTTAAGTCACCATAGACTTTCAAATCTCAGAGTTTGTATAATACTATCTATCTTTGGATAACCCCAAGAACTGCATTTTCATACCGGTACATAAAATTTTAAAAAAAAACATACTGGAAACTATAATAGATACCTACAACACATCTACCTATCTAAAATTTAAATTGCTTTCCTTCTATATCAAACAATAAGTCATAAGATAAACACAGTACTCAAGTATAATGCCTGTACGTGAAATATGAGAGAAAAACAAAATATTGGAACTTGTTATCGTTGTCGACACAAGGTTTAGTTTTTGCAAGATCATAGTTTAACGATACACAAAAATAGTTTTACTTTTTTTCAATTTAAATATTCCTGACAACAGTTTTAATTACTGTAGATTTATATAGCACATGATTTGTATAAAATATTCATCCTGAGGAACAAACAGTGCTTGGTAGATATCCATGCAAAGCAGGAGACGCTTATTAACTGTTTTGGTTCTCCTCGGCTTTCAAATATTCGGCTTTCAGCGTTCCTGACGAAGGTAAATCTTGAAAAGCGCTTCGGAAGCATGGAATTAATAACGTGTTGTTTTCATTTTTTACAGCACTGGGTCGATACCTCTGTTGGTAGAATATCAGTCCCCAAGGGTATCAACAGCTCAGTAGTCAGTATTTAAGTACTGACATGATTAATAACAAACCTTTCTAAAATTGTCCGTTTATAAATTTTAAAATTATAAAGAAACTAAGGTTTTAACTCCCTCAGGTAAAGTTGACCTTAGATGGATTTGGCTATGTTTTAGGTACTTTTTGATTATACAACTCTTCAATTGTTTTGGTTCCTATACATCCACGGCTTTCAAATATTCGGCTTTGAGCGTTCCTGATGAAGCTTAATTCAGAAAAGCGCGTCGGACGCCTGAAATTAATAACGCGTTGTATTAATTGTTTACCCTGTCGACGCACATTTGAAGTTTCGGTCTGTTTCATTGACATGTCTTTTCCGAATCGATTTACGAAATTTGAACATAGGTAAAATACTATTGCTTTCATTGAGATCTGCTATGTAAATAACTATAATGTCTAGTGGAATGATTTTCAGTAGTGATTATTGTATTTTATATTGAGTATGTGATGTGTTTCAAATATACACAGACTAAGAACACCTGGGTTTACTGTGCTCGAAAAACAAAGTTGCCTAATATAGTTTTTCAACTGCGTGCTCTTAGTATCTCTTAGCGGTGTCATTTGTAAACATCTGCTCATTCTAGGCGCAAATTGAATAGCTTTTTGTAAGAGATCATTTTAGTTTGCATAACACTCTCTTATCTGGCAATAGTTCTTTTGATTCGGATGATAATGCATTTAATTTGAGCCTCAGACTGTTTTGCATCTAGCAGATGAATTTTCAGTTATAGAGATCTATACCAATACTGTAAATTTCGTCTGAAATTATTAAAAAAAGCCAGCATTTATACCTTTTTTAGAACTTTTGTTACCTCAGAATGAATTGTTTTACACGAAGTGAGAGCTATATGGATATATTGTTATCTTACAATTATCGCATCCGATACCTTTCAGTCAGTTGCCAAAGGCCTCAGCATAAAAAGATAGAGGGAGATGATAACAAGGGGTATTAAAAAACATTTAAACAATAAAAACAATATCATGACAAAAAAAAAACAAGGATGAAAGGATACTAATAACAAAACATCACATGGAAAATTACAGAATGAGCAACACGAACAGCATAAAAAACCGAAGGTGAACCCAGTTGCTACGAAACTAAAAACAAAATGAAAAATTAAAATTAACAGGCTCATTTTGCCAACCAGTTATCGTGGATTGCGGACATACTGTATTTTTGTATATATTTGGCTTTGTCAAAGTTTGCCTATAAGCGTGTGTAAAAGTTGTAATGTGTTGCACATTTAAAACCTCTCTGTTAAATTCGTGACTTTCCTTTACCCTTCAAATCCACGAAAAAGTGTACCCACTAATTTTTAGATATTAACAGTAAACCAAAGATGAGCAACATTAAAATGTTGACAGACATATTTAAGATTTATGACAGATATAACTCAGAAAATGTGAAACTAATAAATGGTAAGTGCATATTTTGTCATTGTCCACTGGAAACTACACAATTCTAGATACTAAAATTATGCTTGATAATGCATACCTGTTGTCATCATACTAAGTCCTCCACCACCTCCTCCCATCATACTAAGTCCTCCACCACCTCGTCCCATCATACTAAGTCCTCTACCACCTCCTCCCATTATATTAGGTCCTCCACCACCTCCTCCCATCATACTAAGTCCTCCAACACCTCCTCCCATCATACTAAGTTCTCTACCAACTCCAGCTGAAAGCCCACTAAATCCTCGACCGACTCCGGTTGAAAGTCTACCAAATCCTGCATAACCCCCATATCCTTCATGATAAGACTGTCCGTAAACATTACCAACCATGGATAACAATAGCACAATCAAAACTCCCATGGTTGCCTACTTTGGTTTGATTTGAACTGCAGTGACGACAAGTCTCTGATCAGTTCTATTTATTTCCTCTGAACCTTTAAAAAAAGACCATTGAATTGATTGATGATGAATAATGGTATTTATTTCTGTTTTCCTTGTCGTTTTAAAATCGATAATTGAAGCTAAACGATGACAAATTTGAATTTAAAAACAAACAATTTATTGTTTTTTCTTTCTTTTTTTCTAATGCTTGAATTTTTATGTGCATTTTTATTCATACTAATACATTATACTTATAGTACAGTCATTCGGACCAAGCCATATACTTGCAAACATACCTTTCCGTGGCTAGGTAAATAAACACAATATGGATACATAAGACATGCATATGCCATTTAAAGAAATTTACGAATATCTAAGGCAAATTATTAAATGAAAATCAGAAATATAAAAGACTTAAGCACATACAATTGTGTAAATAATCCTCATTTCATAGAATTGTGATTCAAGTACTGAATCATGTTTTCTGAAATTCACATTGATTTTGATATATCAAGAAACAAAACTTTGAAATAAAAGTTTTAATTCCCTCGGGAGATTTCGTGTTATCAAAAATTGAACGAATGTTAAGTAATTAAAACAAATAACAATTAATGAATATGAATTTAAGTGGCTTTTTAAAAGTTTACTTATTTGTATAGTTTGATTGCAGTCTGACGTATTAGGTTTAATGTACAAGTAAAGAGCAAAATACGTACAACATTCTCAACCTGGACTATCTTTGAAAATGTTAAGAATGGCAAATAACCAAACATTTATGAAACCCATGGGCAGTTTTGCGTATATATTTATGAATTTTATTTCAGATTGATCGGAAGTTTAATTTCAGATAAATTGGAAGTTTAATTAGGAATTATATAGTATCCATTATCTCATAAATTGAAATTAAACTTCATGTGTATTTAAATTAAAATGCATAGATACTTAACATCAAAAGGATATTTTTGGCTTATTTCGCAGTGAAGATAAAACTGCAAAATAGATCTGTGCGTTAATTTGATTTGATGGATTATCATAATTAGGGGCAATATAATCGCAAAGTTTAAACATCGCAAAGAGATATTGTCTTGGAAATTGCTTTATTGAAATACCGCGAAAAACAAACCACATTAAAGACTTCGAATTTAAACAACCGATATATTTGAAATCATCCCTCCTGTGTATTTAAACATTAAACATCAAATAAGTCATAAATTGACTATCCTATAATATATAACTGAGCCTTTGCGGAGGCTTTGATAGAGAGCTTAATTCAGCTAAATTACTCGGACTCCAATGCCCCAGTTTCAATAGAGAAACAGCTAATTCAGACAAAATTAATAGTATGGTAATAACATACCCTACAACATACGTTTAACACTTCTGTTGTTGTGATTAAAATATTCAAGACGTTTAAATACAGATATAACGGAAGATAATTTTCAGATATCAAGGAAGCTAAATTTAAAGCTTTCTTGATATATGAAAATAATCTTCCGTTATATCTGTATATTAACATGATAGAATTTTCTTTGGTATTTTCAAATGTTTAGATGAACAAAACTCATATTTCGCAAAGGATTGCGTGCAGAATTTAATAGTCCTCAATGTACGGTTAAAGGTTCCATAAATATATATAAACGAGTTACTCCACAGGGTGCTGAAATGAAGTTTAAAAAACCAACAATTAATCAATCAATCAATAGAATGGAATTGAAATGAAATTTGCAATGTATTTTTCAATAAATCGTCAGTAGTGTTAGATCTGCTTCGATGAATTATACCAAAAGGATTGTGTTTTCTTGTTCCTAACTCAAGTAATTGTTTTCAAATTTGCAAACGTTTGTAAACGACTAATTTTTCCTTTCAATTCGATCAATGGATTGCTTCCTTGTGTCCAACTTCTATTTCAGCACTAATGGCTGTTTAATTCTGGTCAATTGTTATTCATGAAGGGAGTCTGAATTCCCAGAGAGAACTGCTGATGTGTCCTCGGTAATCATATCAATTCTAGTCAATTTTAATTGGAGTATTGCCATGAAATGGGATCAAAAGCATTACCTAAGTGCCAACATGCTAGTCATAACTGTAGATGAAATAATAAGCCTTTGTAGAGGCTTTGATTGAGATCTTATTTCAGTTAAATCACTCAGGCTCCAATGCCCAAATTTCAATTGGAACTAGCTAATTCTGACGAAATTAATACTTTGTTAATATACAGATATAACGGAAGATTATTATCAGATACCAAGGAAGCTAAATTTAAAGCTTCCTGTATGGCAAGCCGTTCTCGTCAAAACTATGTTCAAACCATTTTTTCGAAAAAAATTACACTCTGAGAATTTAAAAAATCACATTGAGATTGAAGAACTTTCAATAACACACTGAGAAATTGAAATTACACAGTGAGAAATCGAAATTACACACTGAAATTTTATAATTACACACTGAGATTTAAAAATATGAAAAACACACACTGAGAATTTAAAATTACACACTGAGATTTTAAAAAGACACACTGAGATGAAGGAAATTGAAAAACACACACTGATAATTGTTAATTACACGATGATATTTCAAAAAAACACACTAATATTAATATGCAAATTACTTATGAATATTCATGAGTTGAATAATTTAACAGATTAATATCTTGGTCTCCCGAACTCTTGTCATTATAATGAAATGCGGTTCCTACAACCAACATTCGTAATAAAGTTTGTTTGCCCATAATTCAGATTATTACTATCAGTATATCGGGATTTTTGCTTAAAACTGTTTAAGCATGGTCCCTTTTCAATCGTCTTTCAACTGTTACCCTGATTTCGCAAGGTAATTTTTTATATTTTTGTCACGTGTATATGGTATAATAGGCATTTGGGAAAAAATTCACTGCATTGTTTGTATTTTTGCAGATTATTCCAATGTTTTCTGATAATTTTAATAAAGTTTTTCACCATTTGGTTATATTTTATAATGAGGGTAAGTGGGTATTTTTCTTGTTCTATTGGTCTTTAATAACGTAGTTTTTCTATACGTTGTATTTTTAATGTTTTTTATAAAACATTTAGCGCCAAATTGAAGGACTAACGAGTTCTGTCCACTAGTTGTTTTAAGCTTGTAATAGATTCAGATTAATTATGCTAATTAGATATGTGCGCATAAAAAGTGCGCACTAATCTCAGTGTGTAATTTTAAATTCTCAGTGTGTAATTTTAAGTTCTCAGTGTGTAATTTCAAATTCTCAGTGTGTGTTTTTCAGTTTATTTCATCTCAGTGTGTCTTTTTCAAATCTCATAGTGTAATTTTCAATTCTCAGTGTGTAATTTTCAATTCTCAGTGTGTGTTTTTCATTTTTTGTAATCTCAGTGCGTTTTTATGAAATCGCAGTGTGTAAATTTTAATTCTCAGTTTGCGTTTTTAGGTTTTTTAATCTCAGTGTGTTTATTTTTAATTCTCAGTGTGTAAATTTTTCGAAAAATGGTTTAAACATAGTTTTGACGAGAACGGCTTGCCATATTCCTTGATATCTGAAAAGAATCTTCCGTTATATCTGTATTAACTTTGTCGGAATTAGCTAGTTCAAATTGAAATTTGGGCATTGGAGCCTGAGTGATTTAACTGAAATAAGATCTCTATCAAAGCCTCTACAAAGGCTAATTATTGCATCTACAGTTATGACTAGCATGTTGGAACTTAGGTTATGCTTTTGATCCCTATTCATGGCATTACTCCAATTTGAATTGACTAGAATTTATATAATTACCAAGGACACATTAGAAGTTCTATCTGGGCACTCAGACTCCCTTCATGAATAACAATTGACCAGCATTAAACAGCCATTAGTGCTGAAATAGAAGTTGGACACAAGGAAGCAATCAATCAATCGAATTGAAATGAAAATGTGTCATTTACAAACGTTTGCAAATTTAAAATCAATTACTTGAGTTAAGAACAAGAGAACACAATCCTTTTTTGGTATAATTCAACGAAGCAGATGTAACACTACTGATGATTTATCGAAAAATACATTGAAAATTTCAAATCAATTCCTATTGATTGATTGATTGGTTAATTGTTGGTTTTTAAACTTCATTTCAGCACCCTGTGGAGTTTTTCGTTTATATATATTTATGGAACCTTTAACTGTACATTGAGGAATATTAAATTCTGCACGCAAGCCTTTGCGAAATATGCATTTTGTTAAAAAGTGAAACGCGTTCTTCATCTAACCATTTGAAAATAACAACAAAAAAAATAGTAACACACGAAAAGTAATGCATTCACTGAAAAGCAAGTCATATATATATTTGCACAATCACGTACTTTTTTCTTCGAATGCAACCTACATGAGCAACACGACGGTGCTAATCTGCTAATTGACTTATTTTAAGACTATGCGTTTTCGCATCTCATTCTATTTTGATCCTCCCTTAATATATTTTTGCATTATTTTAATACATGTACATTTGTATTTGTTATCAGGTTACACTATACATATATCATTTGCTAAACTTTCCTTACTAATGACTTACCTTTCTGAGATATTTTGTCTTGTAAGGACACTTTCAACAAGCCTTAATGAAGATTTAAAATTTTCTGTCAGCACTTATGGTCATGAAGGGGCATACCTCATACAGTGAATCTTGAGCATCATTCATTTTAAGAGCATCATATTAATCTTTCGAATTTCTGTTTCAATGTTTTATGTCATTTGTATGTGAAATTTTTCTACCTTTTTGATATTCACATATATTTTTTAAAGTAGTATTGAAATAAATGAAAAAGGTGGAAGTATGATTTGGCCCCTAAAATTGAGAAAAAATAGTAAACTTATTCAAGCCTTTCAAAATTCTGTTAATTCTATTGATAAATGAACAAGTTATTATAATCTGAACACTTTTGTTCAAAAAAGGTCAATTGTGATCTTATAAACATGTCAAAGTTTATGTATTTGACCTTAAATGCTCTCCATGCTCATACATATATCTAAATACTAATGTAAATAATTCAAAATGAGACTGTTTTGGCAGTTTTTGCTATTTTGTAATAAGTGTAGGAAGTTTGAAACCTAATGTTGAATGTCTAGATCTAGTTGCTAAGGACATGAAGGACAATAAACAAACAAACAATAACATAAACATGCATTTCGTCCTCAAAGATCCCTCCTCAGTAATGGATTAAGAATCTAAATATTAATAGATTAGATGTACAATTTGTATAAAATATGCATAAACAAATGTATAATGTGTGTTCTTTTTCAGTTTCGCAGATGCCCTAAAGTCATGTAGGTACATGTATCAATACATAATTACAGAACAAAAATTGAAATTGACTCACATAATATAAAAAAATGTACCTGCTTTTTTACAAACTAAGCTTACTGTTTGTCTCATAAACATGTATGACCATCCTGACTATGTGCATATATATTTAATCAGTATCTTCCTTAGATTTGATTTCCAATAGTTAAAATGGGACTATATAAATTTGGTATCACATAAATTTATTTGTTAGGCCTTATATATATATATTGCAAAAAGGGGCATGCAAATGTCACATGTATCCGCCAATTTGGTCCAAAGTAGAATTTCATTCCTCATAAGTATGATAAGTAATACCTATTCAGGAACCAGAAAACTTTGACATTTATCAATCAAGAGATCAATAAAAATCATATGATTTTCGCCTAATTTTTTTTTAGTATTCCAAAGAAAAGTTTGCGCGAAAAGAAGTGTTTGTAAAAATCACTGTAAAACAGAAAATACTCAAAACAAACATACATGTACATAAAACAATCTTGGTGTTTAAAATGCAAAAATATACTCCTCTTAAAATGTCATGACGGTGTATTTCTACTATAATTGTTTCACACTTTGTCCATGTCAGTGTCTTTTATATAAAGTAGCTGTTAAAATGGGACTATATAAATTGGGTATCACATAAATTTATTTGTTAGGCCTTATATATATATATATTGCAAAAAAGGGGCATGCAAATGTCACATGTATCCGCCAATTTGGTCCAAAGTAGAATTTCATTCCTCATAAGTATGATGAGTAATACCTATTCAGGAACCAGAAAACTTTGACATTTATCAATCAAGAGATCAATAAAAATCATATGATTTTCGCCTAATTTTTTTTTAGTATTCCAAAGAAAAGTTTGCGCGAAAAGAAGTGTTTGTAAAAATCACTGTAAAACAGAAAATACTCAAAACAAACATACATGTACATAAAACAATCTTGGTGTTTAAAATGCAAAAATATACTCCTCTTAAAATGTCATGTGTCTTTTATATAAAGTAGCTTACTATACAGTATGGGTTTCATTCATTGTTAAAGGCCCTATGGTAATGTATAGCATGTGCGGTGACTAACACATGTATAGTTGCTTACATGTACAATGCACATCCACAATTTGACATGATCATGGTATGTTATGAATATGATGGATAGTTGTCTCAATGGCAATCATACCACATCTGCTTAGTTTTTTTTTAATTTCTGAATATAGAAGATTTCGAATTTTTACCTTATTTTAATTTATTTTCCTTTTTAAATAATTTGGTAAACATCTAGTCATAATTACAATGATATCTAGTATTTGTTTCAAAATAGAGTGGCGTTGAAAAGTATGTTTAGTAAAATTCATTACATCTTATAAATGCTTTGATTAGTGCCAATTTGTATCAATTTATCCTAGGAAAAATTTAAAACTTCATTATTTCCCATTCGCAGGAACAGGTAATTATAAAGTATAACAATTACCTATTTTAACTGGTATAACTGTCAAAAAGATTTTTTTATATCTATCAACCGCTTCAAAGTAATTCGCTTTTCCAGTTTTCCAGATGCACAGAACTATGGCATTTAGATCTTTATTTTAGTGTCCCTAATATACCATGTTTTAAGATGGGTGCAGACCGTCAGATTTCCCATATTATCATAAAATAACTACTCATTTATGGCTACTAATCCCTCATTTTCTATTTGTTCGGTCATTAATGCTATAGTTTCAGTCTGTACAGAATTTGTCACTGTTTCTAGGAATTTATCATCACATCTAGACATGCTACAATCTCCCGGTGTTGGGATATAAGTTTCCCGACAGTACACAGTTAAATACTATTGTTAAATCATGTCAAAATTTTTTGAATATGTATAACAATATACAACAGAAGTTAATTTTTTTTTTTTTTTTTTTTATTCAACAACAATATTGCACATGCTGTTAACAGATTTCTTCACTGGTACAGCTATTTCAGTGGAGATCCCTGTATATTAGTACCTTAAGACCAGGGTATCTTCAGGTATATATTTATAATTTTGTTAGTATGTATATTATATGTCTTTAATACATTGTTTATCATTAATACATTATTTCTCTATTATTTTACTATTATAATTCTGAATATGAACTTTATATATATAGTAAAAAAACAGTTTTCTTTAATATACAATCAATTGCTACTATCTGATAGATGCTGAGAATAAAACAGAATAACGGGTTATGTTAGCGTGTTCGGAATTTGGTTTGTGGTTTAATATATTTCTCTGTTGTCCGGTATAACGGTTTTTCAGTTGTTGTATTTTTGTGTGGATTAATTGCTTTCACCACGTGTCTCCCAAATATAATTGTATTAGGCACGGAAGGTATGTACACAAAAAAAAAATTGGTCTCATATAGTAAGCATAATTTATATATCTTCCGTATAATCTAAAATTATAGTATATCAATTTGTGGTAGAAATAAGTGGTACTTTCACTTTCAAAACTCATTGAAATTGTAAAATGAAATGATCATCTATCAAACCGTTCTGTTAAATTACATATATAATAACAATATTGACAATAATATAACAATGTTGTCAAATATAAGAATGTATCTTTTCTAGTATCCCTTTTCCTTCAATATTAATATATTTTTTTTGTAATAATAATCCTTTTTTAAATTCTGACCTAAAAACATTATATAGATTGATTTTTTTTGTCCTATATTCTGACAAATAGTGTATTTTGTGTATAGTGAACACAATAACTGTAAGTAAAAAGTTTATTTCATAATAATGTTCATCATTAATTTTATATCCCCAGATTAAATTTTTTTCAGTGAAAATGTGTCTACCAATCTTAGCTATTTCAAATAACTTATATATTTCCCCCCAAAACTCATCTAAAAAGTGGCACGTTACAAAAAAATGTTCATAGTCTTCTGTAAGGTTGCAAAAATTACAGGTAGAGTTATGGCTTATTTTCCATTGTTTTAACAACACTTTGTTTGGAAGAATAAAGTGTAATAGTTTCCATCTGCACATTTTTAATTTATTATCTTTTAAATAGTTATGAATAAATTTTTGCATATATTGAGCTTCACTTTGTATATTTTCACATTTTAATATTCTGTTCCACTTATGATACCCTATTGGAACTTCTTTATCATATTCTATTAAAATTGTATAAATTTTCTTCGAATCTAATTTTTCTAGTTTATGTTTGCAATTATTTTTTTCACATATATATAGTGAGTTATTTGTTAAAACACTAGTTTTTATTGAACTTTCTTCATTTAATATTTTTGTCGAGCCTTCGACTTTTGTCGAAAAAGCGAGACATAGCGATCCTACATTCCGTCGGCGTCGTCGTCGTCGTCGTCGTCGTCGTCGGCGGCGTCCACAAATATTCACTCTGTGGTTAAAGTTTTTGAAATTTTAATAACTTTCTTAAACTATCCTGGATTTCTACCAAACTTTGACAGAAGCTTGTTTATGATCATAAGATAATATTCAAAAGTAAATTTTGTAAAAAAAAAAATCCATTTTTTCCGTATTTTACTTATAAATGGACTTAGTTTTTCTGCCAAGAAACATTACATTCACTCTGTGGTTAAAGTTTTTGAAATTTTAATAACTTTCTTAAACTATCCTGGATTTCTACCAAACTTGGAAAGAAGCTTGTTTATGATCATAAGATAGTATCCAAAAGTAAATTTTGTAAAAAAAAAAATCCATTTTTTCCGTATTTTACTTATAAATGAACTTAGTTTTTCTGCCAAGAAACATTACATTCACTCTGTGGTTGAAGTTTTTGAAATTTTAATAACTTTCTTAAACTATCCTGGATTTCTACCAAACATGGAAAGAAGCTTGTTTATGATCATAAGATAGTATCCAGAAGTAAATTTTGTAAAAAAAAAAATCCATTTTTTCCGTATTTTACTTATAAATGGACTTAGTTTTTCTGCCAGTTAACATTACATTCACTCAGTGGTTAAAGTTTTTAAAATTTTAACAACTTTCTTAAACTATCCTGGATTTGTACCAAACTTGGACAGAAGCTTGTTTATGATTAAAAGCTAGTATCTAGAAGGAAAATTTGTTAAAATTTTGTTTGATTTTTTCCGTATTTTACTTATAAATGGACTTTGTTTTTCTTCCAGTTAACATTACATACAGTCTGCAGTTTAAGTTTTTAAAACATTTATTAGATTCATAAACTGTCCTGGATTTTTACCAAACTTGGACAGAAGCTACTAACAATCAAAAGATAGTATAGAGAGGAATATTTTTATTTATTTTTTTCCTCATTTTTGTTGAGCCTGTGATTAACAGCAAAAGTAGGCGAGACACTGGGTTCCGCGGAACCCTTACGAATTTTTAACCATTCTTTTGGAATTGCTTTTCTTAATTTTGAGAATTCAGCTATCCAATTCGATTTATTCTTTAATTTTAAACTTATAATTTTTTCTGAAAAGACTCCATTTTCATCAATAATATCATTTATATGAATGATATTGCTATCTATCCAGTTTTGGAAAAGCAGTGTTTTCTTTTGAAATTTGATCAATTGATTTCCCCAAATGACTTCTTGGCGGATAAGTCTGTAATTATTTGGATGTTTAGTTTTATTATTTTTATTTTTTAACCATACTTTAATCATATCAAGATAAAATTCTGGTAGCTCTTTAGTACCTGGTAGCGAGTATATATTATAAGTATTCATTCTTAAGATAAGTAGATTGCTACCAAATTTATTTAGATAAAATTTTGGTATAACCATCCAATTAAGAAATTTATCAGCAGTTAATCTTTTTATCCAACCTATTTTAATAGATTCTATATATTTATCTATATTTACCATTTTTAATCCGCCATCTAGTTGGTTGAAGCTTAATACAGTGCGTTTAACTTTTTCTGTCTTATTGTTCCATAGAAATTCATATATAATTTTTTAAATTTTATCTAAAGACTCTTTGCCCAAGGTTGAGACTGTAGCCAAATAAGTAATTATAGGAATAACTAAAGATTTAATAACTGTTATTCTTCCTATCATGGTTAAGTTTCTTTTTTTCCAATTAGATATAATTTTTACAGACTTTTCTAGCTGTTTTTCAAAATTTAGTTTAAGACACTCTTCTTTGTTATGCCCAAAATATATCCCCAGACTTTTAACTGGTTTATCTGTAAAGTTAATATTTTCATATTTTTCTTTACAATGTTTTTGTTTCCCTAGCCAAATACCCTCCGTTTTAGATCTGTTAAGTTTTAATCCTGACAGTGAACCAAATGTTTCAATCATGTTAAGAGCTTTTGAAATATCTTGTTTTGATTTGAGAAAAAGAGTGGTGTCATCTGCTAGCTGACTTATTTTTAAAGTATGGGTTTTTCCATCTATCTTGATTTCAAATCCTTTAAGGTTATGGTCTTGCCTAATTTTACAAGCTAGAATCTCCACAGCAATAACAAAAATTATCGCACTACATGGACAGCCTTGACGTATTCCACGATATATACTCATGGGTTTTGAAATCCACCCATTATTTAAAACTGAACTTTTTATGTCAGAATATAAAAGTTTTATCCATCTCATCATGGAATTTTTAAATCCAAATTTTTGTAAAGCAAAGAACATAAAATCCCACTCTAATGAATCGAATGCCTTTGAAAAATCTAAGAATAATAAAGCGCCCTCTATATTAAATTTGTCTGCATAATCTATGACATCTTGAATTTGTCTAATATTGTCTATATAAGTTAATTTTTACATCAAAACATCACAATCTATATCGGTCTTCAAATTGAGTATCATTGCTTTTGGTATATCTAAATACCAAAAAGTTGAAAGTAAACTACTGTTTTCACACAGTTTACTGCATTAGAACATTTACATATTAACAGATACCAGAAATGTTATTATTATTTTCTACAGTATTCATGATCATCTTCTAGAATATGCATTAACTGTTCTATTGTAGGCTGTTTTTTTATGAAAAATTAAAACCGATATTTCACTATATAAGCAGTTAAATGACTGTAAAATCAAAATAAATTGTCTAAACATAAACCCAGTATGACAACACATACGTGAATATGAATCAACATGCAAACACCTTATACGTTCAGGTATTTCACATCTAATTTTTTATGGTAATATTCTATACAAAGCACAAAAATGTCGACATTCACCTCAAAAGCTAACCGAACCTTTAAACAGACTTATTCAGAAGGGATATTGTTATGATACTGTTGTCAGTTCATTAAAGATGGCATATTTTGGTGTTAATATAGATTCACACAGATGGGTCTTTGCATCGGAAATACACACATTTATTCTAAAACCAGTTGTTGGCATGATACGGGTTATGTTCTTCTCATATATTTTATGATGGTATGATTCTAAACCTAACGGGAGGGATTGTGCTTGATTTGCATATGATGAAGACACAATATTTCAATCAGTTTAATCGACGTCTGGAGCTGGTATGTCAGTAACTGCTTGTTGTCCCTTGTTAATTTATGTATCATTGTTATTTTGCTTAGTTTCTTAAGTTACATTTTCTGACATCAGACTCGGACTTCTTCTAAACTGAGTTGTACTGTGCGTATTAATGTGTGTTTGTTTATTCTACATTGGCACAGGTATAGGGGGAGGGTGGAGATCTCAAAAAACATGTTTAACCCCGCCGCACTTTTTGCGTCTGTCCCAAGTCAGGAGCCTATGGCCTTTGTTTGTCTTGTGTATTTTTTTTATTTCAGTTCATTTATATGTTTTTGAAATTAGTGTGACGTCCATTTTGATTTAACTAGTACACATTTTGTAAAGGAGCCAGCTGAAGCCCGCCTCCAGGTGCGGGATACTCTCGCCGTGTTGAAGACCATTTGGTGGCCGTCGGCTGTTTTCTGCTGTTTGGTCAGGTTGTTGTCTCTTTGACACATTCCCCATTTCCATTTTCAATTTTGTACGTTCTAAATTTTCGATGCGCTTTTCTCGATTATAAAATGAAATGATATTTCTTTACAAAACAGAGTGCAAACAATGCAGAGTTTTTTTTAATTTTTTTTTTAAACTTGTTGAACATGAATTCGAAGTTCTGCTTGGATTTCTCTTGCATTACCTCTTATATACTCTTGATAAGCTTTTGATTGATAGGTAAAGAACTAATGTGCTCCCAACGAACATTTAATACGTTATACATTTTTCGAAATCTTCATCTGTGTACTTTGATAGTATCTTTTTTGCTTTTTTTTGTTTATGTGTTTGCTTATTGGTGTTAACGTCGCATGCCGTAGCATTGCATGTATATTGGTCGAAATGTTGTATTGATAAAGAAATTAAAATAACAGGAGAGAACCTCCGATCTAGGGTGCGTACAGGTTAGATTTTGAGTTGAACGCATTTTGCCCCTTGAAATATTAGAACTCATAAGAGTTGACAGACGAATAATCACTATAAATTTACTACGTATACGTATATATGACTCTATATTTCAAAACATATCTATTATAATTCTTTAGCTATTTATTATGACAAAAGACTTGATAATGACTTTCTAATTGATTTCAAATTGAATCCATGTCAGACCACAATTGATCTAGCATTTTTTATTAAACAATGATTTCGGTTTCTTTGGTATTTTGTAATCTTGATATGTAACAAATGATGACGAATTAATGTAATCAATGTAAAGTCTACCATTCGTTTTCATTTGAAAGAAGTCTTTATTTCGAAATAATGTCTAGGGCTCAACCTGGGGTTTTCATTTAAATCTACTGTTAACAGATACATGGACTTTTGTTTTAATGTCTGATCCTAAATTCAAAATTCAAAATGAACTATACATAGTTATCATTATATACAAAATATCTTAGACGTACATATGTTTTTCATTATAAAGTTATACTTTGCATTGTAATTTTCATTATTTCAGTGTAGCTGCCTTTGTAGGAATGAAAGACGTACTGACAAATTTAGATAAAAGAGGGACGAAAGATACCAGAGGGACAGTCAAACTCATAGATAACATGCTCAAGTAAGAGTTCTGACTTATTAAGGTTAAATGTAAGTACATGTTTTTAGCTATATGCAAAACAGTAAACATCACACAGTATGTCGAAATTGCATTGAGTTCTTCAAAATAAAACATAAACTTAAACAACACTTACAACCCCAAACACTTAAGCTTTAGTACCACAAACCACACCAAAAACTAAAGCTGGATCATCATTAACCAAATAAAAGGCTTATGGTAGAGTAACACTTACCACACAACATACTAAAGCTTGAACAACACTAAGCAAACAACATTGATTGTACTTTATTTCTTTCAAAATATGTTTTTCATTATTAACTTTGATTTAATAACTTTTGATAAATCTGATGATATCTAGTCTTAAGATCTCTTCACAAAATGTTCACAAGCACCACCATTTTGGTCAATATGCGCAATTCATTTTAGTTAGGCGGTATTGTTAACCTTTTTCTCACTTCTCTGCTAATATCTTAAAATAGGATTACTATGATGGCTTGCATTTTTTTCCCTGTTTTATTTGTATACTTAATAGTTCATGTTTTTTGTATGATGATATAATTGAAACAATCACGAATGGCAATTGTGGAACTGTTTTGAGAACAATGTGTGCATACAAATCCAAAAGAATGAAGTGTATTTTAAAACGTAAGTTAAAATAAGCCAGACAGAGCATTTGTACTGTATGTTAAAACAACCTATATAATCTAGCATGTCAACAAAACAGATTGTTTGTTCTGTTATGAATTATCTAATTTTTGACATATCACAATAATATATTCTATATTAAAAACGTTTTGTTCTATGAAGATGTATCGTATTTTTCTCTATAAATTGTTGCATCACCGCTTAGTAATGCATAGATACAGCTTACTTACATTGCTTTACACTTATCTTTTTATTCTAAATTTATACAACTTATTACAGAAAATGCTACTTTGCTGACAAGCTGAACTATACATGTTGTTTGAACTCTTTCTTTGTTTTAAATATTTTGTATAAATTCATTACCATCCATTACATTGCAAATGCCCTCTCTCTGGCTAGTTTGTAGCAATGTTTGCAACATGTTCTTGTGTTAAGAAAAAGTCCTTGTATTGGATTTGAATGCATATATTGTTGCCAAAACAGTTTCATAATTTTCATTTGGGATGATAACAATTAAATCATTTACAAAAACAAAGTATAAAAAGGCATAGGGAAACAAGATATGCATAGCGTTTATTAAACTAGTTCCTTACAAAAACTCCAGTAACAAGGAATAGGCCCGGTAAGACCCATTTTTTGCCCTAAAATATAGCATTGTTTACAAATTTGTTGAAATGTAAACTTTTGGCTAGCTATTTATTGGAAAGTAGAAAACTTTTGTTTCATAAATATGGGCTGTTTTTGACAGTATTTGTCAGGTACTAGCATCATAAATTCTTGAAAAATTACTGTAATGTTCGCAATTTTAGCATTTGTGCTAATTTTATATTGGTTTTTGTCTAAAATGTATGTGGCCGCATTTGTGTTTAGTCTTAATGTTCAAATATATGTTGTATATGATGATAATACATAAAATATATGCAGATTGAGATTGAACACGAGTGCAACCACTTACATTTTATACATTAACCATCTGAAACGTGATGTTTTATGGTATATATGATAGGATATGCATAATTAGGCTTGAATTTGAGTCGTTGATGACCAAATCATTTCAAATCTTCTACATTAATGGAGTCGACTGACGTAGACACTTAAGTGTTTAAAAAAAGTAAAAAATCTTTCATCAGATGTATTTCGAATTTAAGGTCGAAACAAGCCCTTACCGGACCTTCTCCCTAACACTATGTAATGTGTTGCATTACCTATAGCTCTCCATTATAAAATATATAAAAAAATGTATCTTTTAAGCACAGTTTGGAAGGGACGAATAACATAAATTGTTATTTGCCATTTAGGAAACACCAATCAATCTTAATTGTTAGGATTTTGGGATTTATCATTATAAACAAAACTAAATGATTGCTTGAGTAATCTAGAATCCATCTTTACAGTTTGATTATTATACTGCATCATCTTTATGACTGTTATCAATATAACATAGATAACAGTTACAGACGGGTGCAGTCCTAACCTGTACAGCTAGTTAACTTAATAAGCAGACTTTATGACTGGTTAAAGTTGACTTAGGACAGGATTTATGACTGCTGTGACCGGCCTTAGGACAGAATTTGTGTTAACTTAAAAACCAGACTTGGTCCTAGGACTGTTTAATAATTGCCCGAAAGTTAACTTCACGACAGGTCCATGGCCAGTACTGAAGTTAACTTTGGACGAAGTTAACTTTGCCACAAGCAGTCCTACACAAAAGTTAACTTATGACCAGGTCTGCTATCAAAAGTCAAACCAGACCTGTTCTTATAAAAGTTAACTTTGGTTTGGTCCATGATAAAGTTAACATGATCCAAAGTTAACTTTGGTCTGGTCTGCTCCTTTAAGATAGAGTTAACTTGATCCCAAGTTAACTTTGGTGTGGTCTGCTCCTCCAAAATAAAATTAACATGGTCAAAAGTTAACTTGTAAACATATGATTATCGACTTCCGATTAAAAAGCAGACCTGTCCCCATGACTGTTAAATAGCAAACTTGTCCACAGGTCTGGTCTGGTCAAGAAGACCTGTCCACAGGTCTGGTCTGGTCAAGCAGACCTGTCCACAGGTCTGGTCAGGTCAAGCAGACCTGTCCACAGGTCTGGTCAGGTCAAGCAGACCTGTCCACAGGTTGGTCTGGCCAAGCTGACCTGTCCGCAGGACAGATCTGCTCTATCAAACTTGTCCTCAGGCCTGGTCTGCAGCAGTCCTAAAAAAGCAGACATGAGGTCTGGTCTGCTAGGGATAAAGTTAACTTACAGGTCTGCTAAAATGTTCCCAAGTTAACCTATAGAGCAGACATAAGGACTGCTTTAAGTTAACTTGTGTACAGGTTAGGACCGCACCCATCTGTAATGCTTATTGATGTTTTTTATATAGTTTTCTGATTCAGTAATGGTTCTTAATCTGTAATATGACAGTTCTTTTTCACTTATTCTGTTGATTGATATCGTTTGATTTAGTCAGTTTTTATAGACTTCCGCCCTTTTTGAAGTTTCCTTGCAGATCGTCTGTCCAAGGCTAGAGGAGAGTTGAGTGCTAACAAACATGTTCAATCAGAAATCTGATGTTCAGTGGTTGTCGTTGGTTGATGTGGTTCATAAGTGTTTCTCGTTTCTCGTTTTTCATATAGATTAATCCGTTGGTTTTCCTGTTTGGATGTTTTTACACTAGTCATTTGTGGGACCGCTGCTGGTGGACGTTTCGTCCCCGAGGGTATCACCAGCCCAGTAGTCAGCACTTCGGTGTTGATAAGAATATCAATTATATGGTAATTTTTATAAATTTCCTGTTACAAAACTTTGAATTTTTGGAAAACTAAGGATGTTCTTATCCCAGGAATACATTACCTTAGCCGTTTTTGGCACAACGTTTTGGAATTTTTAGTCCTCAGTGGTCTTCAACTTTGTACTTGTTTGGCTTTATAACTATTTTGATCTGAGCGTCACTGATGAGTCTTATGTAGACGGAACGCGCGTTTGGCGGATTAAATTATAATCTTGGTACCTTTGATAACTATTTACACCACTGGGTCGATGCCGCTGCTGGTGGACGTTTCGTCCCCAAGGGTATCACCAGCCCAGTAGTCAGCACTTCGGTTTTGACTTGAATATCAATATATGTTCATTTTATAAATTCCCTGTTACAAAACTTTGAATTTTTCGGAAGACTAAAGATTTTCTTATCCCAGGAATAGATTACCGTAGCCGTTTTTGGCACAACTTTTTGGAATTTTGGGTCCTCAATGCTCTTCAACTTTGTACTTTTTTGGCTTTATATCTATTTTGATCTGAGCGTCACTGATGAGTCTTATGTAGACGACAGGCGCATCTGGCGTATTCAATAATAATCTTGGTACCTTTGATAACTAATTATAGCTTGCTGTTCGGTGTGAACCAAGGCTCCGTGTTGAAGGCCGTACTTTGACCTATAATGGTTTACTTTTACAAATTGTGACAGGAATGGAGAGTTGTCTCATTGGCACTCATACCACATCTTTTTATATCTATCAACCCAGCCACAATTATCTATGTGTCTGTTCCTAGTAAAAAAAAAACCTTTAGTTCAGTGGTTGTCGTTGGTTCCGGTCTTTTATTTTTTTTTTTCGTATTTTGTTTTGTTAAAAATTGAAAATTTTTTAGTTTTCTTATTTGAATCGTTTTACATTTATTATGTCGGAGCATTTCATAGCCGAATATATGGTATGGATTATTATCATTGTCGAAAATCGTACAGTTTCCTATAATAGCATAAATCCACTTCATCTGAATTAATGTTGGATAGTTGTCTCATCGCCAATCATACCACATCTCCCTATTCTTATAATGTTAAAAGTTACTGTTACTTTGTGTATTACACAATGGAGAGCAACATTGGTACATTGTATATTTGCTATTGGAGTTTATTTTCAAGGACATGGATTAATATGAGCTATCCCTGTTTTATTTGTATACTTAATATTGCATGTATTTTGTATGATCATATGATTGAAACAATCACGAATGGCTATTGTAGAACTGTTTTGAGAACAATGTGTGCATACAAATCCAAAAGAATGAAGTGCATTTTAAAACGTTGGTTAAAATTAGCCAGACAGAGCATTTGTACTGTATGTTGAAATAACCTATATAATCTAGAAAGTCAACAAAACAGCTGGTTCGTACTGTTATAAATTGTCTACTAGGAATTTTTAAAATAAATAAAAAAAATTTGTAAAGCAACGTCGGCAAATTTTATCTATGCATCACTAGGAGGTCAAACAAAGATTTATGGAGAGCAATACAATACATCTTCATAGAACAACATATTGCACTTTAGCTATTTGGAGGATACAAAGCATGACAAACTGTCATATTTAATCTGGCGTAGCCTATTCTTTTTCTTGTCATAGTGAGTACTTGTATAAACATTTGTCTAGTTTTGTATGATAAGATAAAATGTGACATTAAACTTAGAATTGAGACGTGTTTTAAGACAGGAGCCTGTAATTCAGTGGTTGTCGTTGTTTCCTTTTTTGTTTTTCGTTCATTATTTTGTACATAAATTAGGCTGTTATTTTTCTCGTTTGAAATGTTTTAAATTTGTCATTTTTGGGCCTTTTATAGCTGACTATGAGGTATGGGCTAAGCTCATTATTGAAGGCTGTACGGTGACCTATAATTGATAAATTCTGTGTTTTTTAGTCTCTTTTACAGAATAAAAAAACGCCCCCTCCTCCACCCCCCCCCCCCCCCCCCCCCCCCAAAAAAAAAAGAAGATCACCATAAAAAGAAATGCAAAATAAAACGAAGAATTTTAAATTCGGCTACTTTTTCTATTGTCCCAAATCAACTGCTTGATATGAAGAAAAAATACTATAGCCACATATTAGATGTATACTCATAGTGAGTAACATCACGAAGAGTGGGACTGGGGTAGCTGTAACATTTTTCCCGATTGCATTCCTGGTATTTTTGTTGGTCGTGTAGTTTAATGTAGTGCTAAATGTGAAACATTAGTGGAGGCTGATGTTTGTTCATCCATTTGTTTGGTCATATTGCTGTCTGATATTCGTTTTGCTTAATGTTGGTGTGTTCTTTTTTTCCTAATGTTTGTGTGTTGTTTTTTTAATGTTGGTGTGTTGTTTTCTCTAATGATGGTGTGTTGTTTTCTCTAATGTTGGTGTTTTGTTTTCTTAATGTTGGTGCGTTGTTTTCTTAATGTTGGTGCGTTGTTTTCTGAATATGGGGGTGTTGTTTTCTTAATGTTGATGTGTTGTTCTTGGTGCGTTGTTTTCATAATGTTGGTGCGTTGTTTTCTGAATATGGGGGTGTTGTTTTCTTAATGTTGATGTGTTGTTTTCTTAATGTTGGTGTGTTGTTTTCTTAATGTTGGTGTGTTGTTTTCTTAATGTTGGTGTGTTGTTTGCTAAATGTTGGTGTGTTGTTTGCTAAATGTTGGTGTGTTGTTTTCTTTATGTTGGTGTGTTGTTTTCGTTTTCCCTTATGTCTGTGATTTTTTTTCTTTTTCCATAATTTAAGCATGTTAAGGTTCAAGTTTTTGCATATCAAAAATTTTTTTTTTTGTTCGATTTATAGGTTTTTTTTTTGTAAGTTCATATTTTAAGTCTGCTTTTGTTTCTCTAAGAAATATATAGATAGTACATTATTCAAAAATCAATATTTGATATGAAGAATGCAGTGTTACTCTCATATTAAGTATGTTGCGTATGAATGAATATGATGAGATTTGAGGTCTACTATAATTGCATAGCACCTTAAAGACTAAGGGAAAAGACTGATTTATTGTGAATATATCACTGTTTGTAAAATTATTTTCTTCGATTACTTACACTCATCAATTTTTGTTTTTTTTTTTCTTTTTTTAACATTGACATCTTTAAAACAAATTGTTGATATCAATGCATAGGTAAGCAAGTAGAGGTTAACCAAAAAGCACATCAGATGCAATAAGCCGTATTTGAATGACTTTCATATTATTGGGTGGATATCACTGCTAATGGAATGTTAAAACCAGGGGTAAACTGCCAGTTTCTTCGGATAATGACTGTACCAAGTCAGGAATATGACATTTATTTTTAACGATTGGTAACGTTCTATTTTGTCAGTTTTATAGACTCCCCTTTATCGCATTGAAGTTCGGTATTTCAGTTGCTTTTTTAGGTCGCCGATACTGCCACCAACCCTGCTGTCAGCGCCTCGTTACTGACAATGTTTTAAAGTACATTTCCCGTTGATAACATTTGGAAAAAGTTTAAAGACTAAGAAGTATATTCCCTCAGGAAAATGTGACCTTATATTGTTTTGGCAAGTCTATATTACTTTCGGCCAATCAACGTCGTTTGTATTGAAGCCATTCGTGTCTTTCAATTGTTATCTCAATATGTACTTTTTTATGAAGATAAATCCAATGTAGCGCTTCGACCGCATCAAATTCAATAATAATTTCCTGTATGTAAAACAGATATTGATATACAAATAAGAAGTTGTGATACAATTGCAATGAGACAACTCTCCGCTAGAGACCAAATTTATTTTGACATGATATGTGTGTTATCAATTAAAAACTGGAATGCATATCAATTGAATGATTCTTATAAAAATATATTAAATATGAAAGTGCTTCTTAAATACATTTGTAACGTGTTTCAGATGTTAAATTAGTTTTTGTTCTCTTATTCAACTTAGTTTTGTATGTATTATATAATTATTTACATTAACAAAACATGAAATCAGTCTGATCAATTATAATTCTTAATATCAATTATGTCTAGTATTACACACAGTTATGTCAACAATGAACAAGTTAACAACATCATCGAGGAAAGGACAAAATAACATAGAAAACGGAAATCTTCCCGTTTGTTATATATTTTGATATGAATCGACCATGATAGATTCAAATAGCAAGGCCAAAGAATCGACCACAGCTAGAAATAGTATTTAAGGGTGTAAATGTGACATGTGAAGGATATTTTATATTTAGAAAGATGTGAATTGTATACAAAGATTATGACATGTGAATATCTACAGGTATTGCTATAAACATCTATCAAAAATGAAAACAAAATGTTATAATTGTATGCGTCCGAAGCACTTTTGTGAATTTACCTTTATGAGGAACGCTCAACGCCGAGGATGTATAAGAACCGAAACAGTTGATATATCAAGTTGGGTTTACGGAAGTCACAATAAAATATATCAATACTATATTAATAGCTGTAAATGGTTACGTCTTCAATAAAATAAGCATATATAATTTACAAAAAGGTTATTTCCCCCATATTTAAAGTAACAAGCCAAACTCTAAACTAGTATAAAGTGATTCTATATAATGTAATGTTTGTAACATGGCTGTTCTGTGAAGAATATGTTATGTTTTGTGAAAGATCATATGTGTTACATGTTTATTCCCCCTATTTCGGATATAAATTATCGTTGAGTGTATTGTATTACATATTGAAGGTGGAAACAACTTGAATTGTGTTCATTACATTCTGTCAATAGTGAAAATGTCCTTAACATATGATAATCAACGGACCATAAATGACAATCTGAAATTGAAATATAATTTTTCTTAGCAGGTCATCAAGGGAATGAAATAATGGTCGATTATGACATCATCTATTGATGTAACAATGCCTTAAACCAGCATTAATTAGAAAAGATATGTTGTTCCAAAAGAGAGGCGATAGATACCAAAACGGCATTTAAAGTCAAAAATAAACTAAATACGCCATGGCTAAAAACGAAACGGACTAAAAGACAAACAACAGTAAACAAACACAACATATAAGACTTAAGACTAAGCAACACGAACACCAGGGGTAATATCAGATGTTCCGAATGGGTAAGCAGATCCTGTTCCACATGTGGCACTCGTCGTGTTGCTCATGTAAGGACACATCTGGTAATAATTTTAATTCGGTGGGTAATATTCGGGGAAAAGAGGACGGGATTGTGGTTACGACAATTTGAACATATTCGTCGTCATCTATGAAACAGATTGAAATTAAAATTTTCGAATGGATGATTTCATCTTCATCATGTTATGATATTGTAATTATCATGTTTATTTGTCTTGATCTAATTTGTATTGTGTGGCATTACAGTTGTTTACAAATAATTTGAAATTGTGCAGTTTAGAAATCACTGGAACAATCATAGATACTAATGGAATAATTAGAACTTTCTATTTGACTTACATAATAATTTTGGAATGATCATAATCTAAAATGTTTAATTTAAACTTCTAACGAATTCTAGAAGTTTCCGTTTTATAGTTTTCTAGGAGTTACCCTTCTACATTGTTCTAGAGATTTCCGTGCCAACTATATATATGTATACAGACACTAAAGTTAGACTTTCAGATTGGACATTTATACACTATTTTTCTTAGAATGTCTTTTGAGTTGTTGGATTGACACTTTTGTTTACGTTAACTACACCATGCTATATTGTAAACTTATTGGGCATATTCGATTACAGAATTCCGAATAGAATAAAGACAAAGGATCGGACTTATATTTTAACAGTTAAGTTGACATTTCAATTTGTATAATATTTCTTGTAAACTGGTGTATAATAAATCTTTTATTACTGATTTGAGTTTCTTGTTGGCTACAATTTATTGGTGATTTCTGGTCGTAATAGAAATGGAGGGCTCTTCTGGAAGAATGTTGATATCAGATTAATTTTTGTTCAGTATTTTCTTGGAATTAGAATAAGCCAACAAAATTCAACAAATTGGCATTTGATGCTGATAATTTTTGAAAACGCCAGACCTGCTAGACTTTGATAAACTAAAGAAAGAAGAATTGGTGTTGCTTGCTTAACATCTACAAATATATATTAGAGGATCTATGAGAAAAAGAATCATAAAAATGTTGGTAATAGACAATTTAGTTGACTCAGAATTTGTTGGTGAAGAGGCTCTTGAACGCAAGGTCGAAAATATTGATGCTTTCAAATTAAAACAGCTTGAATTAGAACATGAACTTAAATTAAAACAACTTGAATTAGAACACGAAGATGGATTTAGATAAAAATAATTGGAAAAACAATTAGAAAACGAAGTTAAAATAAAACCATTGGAAAAGGAAGAAAGACAGCCAGAACTTGAAATAAAAGAAAGGTTAGAGATGGAGAAAATAAAAGAAAAAGAAGATGAATTTAAGTTAAAACAGGCCGAGTTTGAAATGAGGGAAAGAATAGAGATGGATAAAAATAAAAATTGAAATGGTCAAAGTAGAAAGCAACACTAATGTGGAGTCAAAATCAGAATATTTTGATGCTGTAAAAATATACGATTGGTGTCCAGATTTTGTGAAAAAACAGTTGATAAATATTTTCCACAGTTTGAGGAAATTGCTAAAAATTTTAAATGGCCGAAGCCTTATTGGACTACGATGTTGCAAAGTGTTTTTGAGGGCAAGGCCGCTGAAATTAACTCAGCACTTTCATCAGAAAAAAGTTCTGATTATGACACGGTAAAACTTGAAGTTTTAAAAGCTAATGAGCTAGTGCCAGAAGCATATATATAGAAATTTCGGTTTTATAAAAAGTTTGATTCACAAACCTATGTTGAATTCGCTAGGGAACAAGAAGATCTTTTTTAAAATGGCTAAGTCAAAGAATGTAGATAACAATTCTGATAATATTAGACAATTGATGTGTAATTAGAAGAGTTCATAAAGTGTGTTCATTTAGACTTTAAAACACATTTAGATGACAAAACTGTTGAGACATTACAAGATGCAGCTGTAATTTTCGATAATTATACCCTTTCACATAAAATAAGTTTCAAATGTCACATTTTTAATACTTCGAGCCGAAATCACAAAAATCAAAGTACTGAGCAAACTGACAGTAAGCCTTTTGCACAGAATAAGAGTTAATATAGTAATAATATGTCTAGTCCAACATTTGATCCTTTTGAGAAGAAGTCACTGACTTGTGCTAATTGCAAGAAAAATGGTCACCTGATGGTTGATTGTTTTAGACTCGAGAAGAAGAAAAAGAGAGCTAATAAACCCAGTGCTTGTACGTTATCCCTTGCTACCAATAAGATGAAATGTCCTGCGAGTCAGGCTTTTAAGTCCAGTAATAGTAGATGCTTTATCTAGATCTTATTTTAAAAAAACTGTATACATACATGTACTATATATTTTTGTATATATTGTTCATGAAGAGTTCTCGTTGCACTCAAACTTCTTTTAAGTGGGAGGTGTTATGATATTGTAATTATCATGTTTTTGTATCTTGGCCTTATTTGTTTTGTGTAGCCTTAGAGTTGTTTACAAAATAATATTATAATTGTGCAGTTTAGAAATCATGGATACTGATGGAATGATTAAACTTTCTATTTGACTTACATAATAATTCTGGAATGATCATAATCTACGATCTGTAATTTAAACTTCTACCGTATTCTAGAAGTTTTCGTTTTTTTATAATTTTCAAGGAGTTTCCCTTCTACATTGTTCTAGATATTTCAGTGACAACTAAATATATACAGACACTAAAGGTAGACTTTCAGACTTGACATTAATACACTTGTATTATAATACGCTCTTTTGAGTTGTTGGATGAACACTTGTAATCACGTTAACTATATCATACTCGATTGTAAACTTATTGGACATTTTCGATTACAGTTAAGAGACGAATGTCGGATAAAGTAAAGACAAAGGATCGGACTTCTATTTTAACAGTTAAGTTGACATTTCAATTTGTATAATATTTCTTATAAAAGTGTGTATAATAAATCTTGTTAAATTTTATTACTGATTTATGTCTCTTCTTGGCTACAATTTAAAGGTGATTTCTGGCCGTAACTATCTTTTAAAACTCTTGGTGTAAAAGCTTCCTTGGTAGTAGCAACACTCTATTAATTAAGTATTTATTGGAAATACAAGTCGTGGTACATGTATATCAGATTCACTGAAAGTAATATATACTCCATATTCAGACGCTACTGGGATGTTGTTACGTACAATTAGATATTCGTAATCTTGATGAATTGTGTCCATATGTTAATGTACTTCATTGTCTGTGAAGGACAGTAGACCTTCACGTTTGTATATTTTGTATGTTGCTGTTTACTTTCCTGTTATATAGAGTTATGTCAGATGTCACGTAGCATCATGTTAATTTTACTCTGCGATGTTTTGAAAACGTTTTGAAAATGTTTAATTTCATTATGTCAATCTGTCATACCGGATATGGAAACCGTAGATTGTTTAAAGTACGAGCAATAGCTTCACACTGTGAAAATCTTTCAATATTCTAAAAGCAATTATTAATAGTTCATTTATTAATATGCTTTTGAGATTCACGTCTTAACTTTCGTTCAAATATGAAAAATAAGAAGATGTTGTACGATTACTAATGGTGCAACTCTCGATCAGTGACAAAATTTCTTTTGAGTTGATAATTTGAAAGACGAATTCTGCAAAATATGCACGTTTTGACGAAACATTAATGAATAAAGAACAAACTGAAACAATAATAACGACACAAACTGGTGTTCTACTGTAATCTGTCTTGCATTGTTATGTTAAATTAGGTTTTTATTGGTTAAATTCTTTTTTTTTTTTTTTGTAAACAATTAACGCTCTTAAAACTGCCTTTTCGTAGAAGTTTTCAAGATATTTGTTCATGCATATAGTATGCATGTTATTTAATGAAATAACGTTTAATATGATACATATTGTTGTCCTGTTGTATACGACGGCGTTCTTCACACAAAAGATAATCAAGATATGTAAAAATTCGCGTAAATATTGGTTTTGATCTACCTAATATTGTAATTTGTTTAATTAGAAATTAGCAGGTTCTTAGTAAATTACAATTACATATTCCATAGCATAACAGAAACGTGCAATATTTAAGTATACAGCGGTTGATTAACCTCAGATTGTAAGTGCAGTCTTCCCACGGGTGTTATTCGGTATATCAAGAATATAGATCGTGATAGAATAGTCAAGCATTGTTTTTGGATCCTGAAAGACTAGTATCGGATCGTGAATGCAATTATGTGTAATTCTACTTCAAAATCTGCTGTATACTCAAAAGGTGGAACAAAACAGATAAAAGAAATATGTTTGTCAAAATGATTCAACTACATTAAAAAAAATGCAGTACTTTTTTAAGAAAACACAAAAGGCAACAAAATCCTTTGAGAATCATTAAGGATAAATCACGTTTTGTATGTATAATGGTCACATTCAAAATATTCCATGATATATATCTTGAAAAAGTTCATATTATTTTTGAAAAAAAGTACAGTTTTGTTGATTTGTAATCAAGATTGATCGTGAAAGTACATGCAACGCATAATGTTGATTGTGAAAAGCAAGGCGTGACAATACCTTATGATCAGAACAAAACATTTCGTCTACTAATTGATATTCATGTAATTGGTTGAAGCGTGTAAGTACTTACTACGAACGTAAATTAATACTTTTTTTTTTGTATGATATATGTTTTCAATTTAGATTTGTATATATATATATATATATATATATATGAGTCTAAAAGATTGTGTAACAATACCGATAAATAGATGGAAAACAAAACACTAAAAAGTGTTGAATATCATCGCACAAAGATGGAAAAACTGAACAGATGATATAAATTATACAATAATTGCAAATATTTCGGCTCAACAAATGGCCTTCCTCAGTGTTAAAAGTTTTAACAATACTGATATATAATGTATAAGGTGTAAAAATAGATCAGTAATAATACAGGTAAGTTTTGGTCGATTGATTTTAATCCAAAATCCTGAATATCATAATATAAACATTAGACTGTAAATTTAATTATTTCTTTCTATTGATTCCATCTGGATGGAGGACACCCAGTTTTTTTATCCAAAACTTCTCCCGATTCTCTCTTATGCCAATATATTCATGGGTAAAGTTGAAAAGCAACTGCTGGAGTGCTCCATCGAAAAACCGCTTTCCTGGTATCGATTCATTGATGACGTTGACATGAAATGGGACAAGGGAGACCAAGAATTACAAACTTTTATAACAAATGCTAACAATCAACACCCTACCATCAAATTCACCCATGAAACATCTAATTCCACCATAAACTTCCTTGATACATCTAGCACCCTCTCTGTAGGTATAATAAACACAGATATATACTCTAAACCTACAGATACTCATCAATACTTGTCGCCTGAAAGTTGCCATCCTCCACACTGCACAAAGAGCATTCCATACAGCCAAGCTCTCAGAATAAGGCGAATCTGCTCCTCTGAAGACACTGCAAAACAACGTCTGGGGCAGCTCAAAGGACATTTGAAAAGAAGGGGATATAAACACAAAAACATCAAAAATAGTTTTCGAAAAGCGGAATCCATCCCCAGAAGCAGTCTGCTAACTTACAAAGAAAAACAGAAAAGTAAAAGAATCCCATGTGTGCTCACCTACCATCCATGCCTGAGAAATAGTTTCAAGACCATTCGTGATCATTGGACAGCAATCGAGAAACATTCTAAGTTATCCAAAATCTTTCCTGAGCCTCCCATGATTGCCTTCAAACAACCTAACAGCCTGAGAAATATACTTGTCCGTGCTGACCTTTCCAAACCTAACCATACTGTAGGTAATTGCCAGCCTTGTGGGGATAAGCGCTGCAAATGTTGCAACCAATTGCAGCATTCATCAACATTTCACAGTAAGACCACAGAAAAGACATACAAGATCTTCTGCAATGTCAACTGCAAAAGCTCAAACGTGATTTACGTTCTTGAGTGTCCTATATCTGGTTTCCAATATGTTGGTGAATCTATGCAGCCATTTCACAAACGCCTTAATGGCCACAGGAGTGACCTCACAAAAAAACCGTATATTCCTGTCAGCCAACACTTCAGGTTACCAGATCACAATCTGAAAGATTTTGATCACATGAAGATCCTTGTGATCGAACAGGATTGTACATGGCAAAATAGGCAAAGAGAGAATCGGGAGAAGTTTTGGATAAAAAAACTGGGTGTCCTCCATCCAGATGGAATCAATAGAAAGAAAAAATTAAATTTACAGTCTAATGTTTATATCATGATATTCAGGATTTTGGATTAAAATCAATCGACCAAAACTTACCTGTATTATTACTGATCTATTTTTACACCTTATACATTATATATCAGTATTGTTAAAACTTTTAACACTGAGGAAGGCCATTTGTTGAGCCGAAATATTTGCAATTATTGTATAATTTATATCATCTGTTCAGTTTTTCCATCTTTGTGCGATGATATTCAACACTTTTTAGTGTTTTGTTTTCCATTTATTTATCGGTATTGTTACACAATCTTTTAGACTCATATAATTTTACCTGTTTGTGTAGTATTGTCAAATTTGATGATCCAATACCTATTAAGTTTACTGGTTGGTAGATTCTTATAGACTCTATATATATATATATATATATATACATAAAGACCCATATGTAGACATTTTTTGATTGAAAAGTCAATGCTTACTAGGCATCCAGGATGATAAGACCTCCAGGAGCGTAAATTGTCGAAAAATAAATATATTTATGTTTTATTATGCTAAATGCATCCACGAATGAATGAGGCGATCAGCGTTTGGTGGCATTCCCCTGGAAATATCTGTAT
The DNA here is from genome assembly GCF_021869535.1 of Mytilus californianus. Taxonomy (NCBI): domain Eukaryota; kingdom Metazoa; phylum Mollusca; class Bivalvia; order Mytilida; family Mytilidae; genus Mytilus; species Mytilus californianus. Next base: position 2,351,730 of record NW_026262669.1, on the reverse strand, counting down.
GTGCACGCTTTTTTTTTTTGTAAGGGTTAGATATATTCCCCGGATTTGACTACAGCGGTCATTTCAATATTAGAGCATATGACAAACGAGATGATTTCAATTTTATAATTATCAATTTTCCTCACCTTAGCAGCATCCTAACAACTTAGAAGAAAGAACGTCTCTTTTCTCAAAGATTCATTGGAAAGCACAAAGACGTAATAGATAAATATTCACCTCACAAATAATAGAATATTGTCTTGAGTTAAAGATTCTAGATGCTGATGGTGTTGTAGAATGTTATCTAAATTTAAGTTTTACCTTAAGTTTATTTGTTTTTGTACTTTTATGTTCCATTTGGTCGTATGACTTTTCGATTTGGCAATATTACGGAAGGAACTTTGACAACTGTCATACACATTTTATCTAGCTAAAAAACAAGGTTTAACCCATCATTTTCTTGCATAAATGTCTGTGCCATGTGAGGAATATAACAGTTGTTTTTTCTAGAGGTTTTTTTAAACAATGTTTGTTTTCCAAATTTTTACAAAAATCAGCAAGGATCTTCGTTTTATAGTTATGACTTAGCATAAAAAAATAATGGAAATCAAATGAGACAATCTTAACTTTTCATATAACACTTGTGCAGGACGGACAAATAGATTTGTATTGTTATAGGACTGTCGGATGAGTATTGTCAAATAAACAGACCCAATGACATTGAACAATCAAAGCCCTATTCACAAACAACAGTGAAGCGGAAGACGTTATGGAAATCAAATCTTTTGCTAAATCAATAACAAATATAAATCATCATGTGTTTAAAGAATGATTTGATCGTTTTTGTGGATTTTTGCAATAAATAATAAGCGACAAAACATGTTTCACGATCCTGTTAACGATCCTCAAAAAGCGATACCCGATCTTTAATGATCCGAAATATCAAATATTTACAAATATTCCCATCTTGCACAGTTTCTGATTAAACAAAAACAAAATACCTTTAAGAACCATTTGAAACAGTAATATGGAACGATTTTTCAGAGAAAGGTAATTTACGCTTTCCAAAATCAAAAAAATATGTTTGTTTACATTTTTATTTCCTTGAATTTTTAATGACCAATCGGCCTTTTTGTAGTTTTGTAAAAATGGTGTACTTTTAATATAAATAAGAAGATGTGGTATGAGTGTCAATGAGACAACTTTCCATCCAAGTCGCAATGTATAAAAAGTTAACAACTGTAGGTCAAAGTACGGCCTTCAACAAGGAGCCTTGTCTCACATCGAACAGCAAGCTATAAAGGACCCCAAAATGACTAGTGTAAAACATTTCAAACAGGAAACCCAACGGTCTAATCTATATAAAAAGCAAGAAACGAGAAACACTTATGAATCACACCAACAAACGACAACCACTGAACAACAGGCTCTTGATTAAGGACTTAAACCTTGATTTTTCTCGGATACTGATAATAATGTTGAACCATTTGTTTACAAAAATCTCATCGTTGAAGCCTGCTTAAAAATATTAACTACTTTAAACAGTCTTTTCTTCTCTTTAATTAACTGGTTTGTCGTTGTTTTCTTTTTCATTTTAGGCTCTTTAGAATAAAAGTGGTTCGGTGTTTGCGAACATCCATTGTCTTCCTTTAACTTAGGAAATAAACATATGATAACTATTCGCGTTTTATATAAGAGTGGTACAAAAACATAAATTGTCACTATCGACAAGAACAAAATATGACAGAGTACTATGTAGTTTCTCTTCCAGTTCCCTAGAGTAATAACAAAAACAATATGTCATTGTTGAGATGCATTTTACTGTATTTCCGTCAGTTAAACAATGTTAAATATGTTGTTTTTACATAAACATTAATCTATATTAACTGCCATCAAATATTTATTGGTGTTCTTATTATTACATGTAGTGTGCTATTAAAAACTGGAATTTATGTCATTAGAATGACCTTTATCCAACTGTATGATCCGCTTGAAGATGAAAGTGATTCTTAAATACATGTTGTTTTTTGTGTTTCGGATGTTTATTCAATAAATTTGTGTTTTCTTTTTCAAATTACCTATTTGTACATTTTATAATTATTTACATCAACAAACACACGAAATCAGTCTGACCAATTGAAATCATATACATTTTATCGATTATGACTTGTATAACACAAACAGTTAGGTCAACAATGAACAATTAAGTTAACAACATCATCAAGGAAAGGACAGAGTAATGTAAGGAAAGGAAAAGCGTCTTGTTTGTTTCATATTTTGATATGCATTGACCATGATAGATTCAAATAGCAAGGTCTCAGAACTTACTTTATTGGAATAAATGTTGGATGTAAATGTGCGATCCGAAGGATAAATCGTATTTATATATTTAAAACGATGTGAATCGTGCACAATGATTATGACGTGTAAATATCTGAAGGTATTGTTATAAGTATCTATCAAGTCAAAATAGAAAGGATCAATACCATATTAAATGAAGTAAATTGATACATCTGCAATAAAAAAGAATATAGAACTTAAAGAAAGGGCAATTGCCTCGTATTTAGAGTGAGCACCCTTATTGTAAACTATTATGAACAGATTTTATATAATATGTTGTTTGAAACATGAATATTTTGTGACGAATATTGTATTTTTTGTGAAAAATCATATTTGTTACATGGTAATTGCCCTTAATTCGGAAAGAAAATTGAATTTCGGGGAATGGTATAAACATTGTGATAAGAAAGGTAAGACAAACGTCTACATTATCAGGATTATGCTCATTGCATCGTTTAAATGTAAAAATCTGTTTAAGATATGAAGATAAACGTACCACAACTGCAAAACTAAAAATAAAATATAATATTTCGTAGCAGTTTATTAAAGATGGGGGGGGGGGGGGGGTATTATGCCGATTGTGAGATCTTCTATTGCTGTAACAATCCTTAAAATAACAACACTGATCAGAGGAGTTATGTTGTTATAAATAACTCGTTTTATGATTGGTGTCAATACGTTAAGATACGTCATTGTCTCTGCGGGACGTTTTGTAGGTTGTCCTTCGCATTCGTAAAGACAATGTTGTTTTTGAATAACAAAACGTGTTTATAATTAGTAACAATGGACAGCAATGAAATTTTAGGTTCTGCATTGTGTGTCCTTAACGAATACAACATTTCTTAAGAATTAGTTCTGTATATAATTTGTCTCAGTTATGAATAAAATTCTTTTAAACACGAATATTCAGAATGACATTAAAATTATCAGTTTTTTGAAATATTGACTCCTGACTATAGACAGACACATAAATAGTGTGGTGGGATACAACTAGTTCATGAGTTCTTTATCCTTCTATTTATGTTTAACAGGGACTGTACATGTATGATGTTTTTAAGCAAAGTGACATTAGATACTTGCGACAGAAAAAAAACCTATCTTCTCCATTTAAGGATGTTTGCTACTCTGTTTCAAAATAACAAGCTTTTTAAAAGACTGTTCTAAAATGATAGTATATAAATAAAGGAACTAAAAAAGTAGAAAAAAATGAAGGGTCCGTGTGCTTGTTTTCGAGATATAAGACATTGAAAATTTCGCGGGAAATGATTCTCTCTAGATTTTTCATACATTTAACATTGGCACCTTTTTTCTTTCAAAAACTATGAAAAAATAACAAGGATTTTATAAGATTTTCAAATGTGGCTTTTTAAACTGTATGTAATAAAAATATGAAAAGAAAAATAGAGGATAGTGGGCAAAATGTTTTAATGACAATACATGGATAAAACCAGAGGATTCCGAAAATCTGACAAAAATTCAAAAACAAGAGGAGCAAACATCCTTAATACAAAGTTAACGTGCCTACTTGTAAGGGGTAATAACTCAAACAACTTAATGGACGAGATAGTAAACATTTAGTTTTATTAATTGTCAGACACTGTCATTCTTTTTTAAATGTTTGAATGATAAATCCAGATACAGGTGCCCTCATATCCAATAGTAAGCTAAAGAAAGGCTCCGAAATGACAACTTTAAAATGATATACACGAGGAAACTTCGGCCTGCTGTAATACAATACAATAAACGAAAAACAAATATGATATACAGCAACAAACGAAAACGTCTAAACTACAGGCTCCTGACTTGAGCCAGACACATACAGAATGTAGAGGGCGCCAAACCCGCGCTTTAAACTTGGAAAGTGGTGTACCACAAAATATAAAACTCGGTTGAAAATAACTTTTTTTCACTGATGTGTTGTTTTGTTTTATTTAACACTTATAGTATTAACAGGTGAAAAAACAAATAAATGTTGACTGGTGTTATGTCGGTATGAGGTTTTCCGATATTCTTCGTTTAGTTGAGTCTAGTTTTGTTAAGCTTGCGGACAATTGGAGTTGTACAAGTTCCCTTTTGTGACATATTTTCTGTCCCTTCCGTAGCTGAAATACTATCATATTGAGGGATGAATATTTCAGTTTCTCCTTTACTGGGTATATAACATGCTATCATCAGCAGTTCTTGGGTGCATGTGGTGTTCTTTTGTTTTAAGTCATTATTTCTGCGTTGCTTTTGTTCTGGACTTAGTCGTAACATAATTGATCACTAGATAGCATATTGTCTAGATACTGTCCTCAATAAGATCGTTTGACTTCTCGGTTTAAGGTATTTTTTTAAGTAATATACTTTCCCCGTCATCTACACTTAACAACTATTTTTAAAAACGTTTGCTAAGGAATGTCTTATTACTGATGTTTGGTGCTCCCATATGTAATTCCAGTCTCATTTCTGGAGTCTCAAAAATATTTTTAACGAGTTGCTGATACACGATGTCTTTAGTTATTTCATAAAAAAAAAGATCGCTTAATGCCAAATGTCTGCATCTAGAACATTGTTATACTAGGCTATGGATTTTCTTGATTTCTTCAGTTCTCGTTTGAAAGAACATCACATTAGGCATATACCCATGTCTATGTATACACATATAAAAAAATCTGTCATTTTGAAGGTTGTGTATATGTTTCTATGATATCACGCATGCAGGATGAGTTCAGTGTTTACAAATGACAAAATATCAAATTATGCTTTTGTTTTTTTTTCTTTCAAAATCGATTGTTTAGGGTACATTGATATGTATGTGTGTAGTGTACCACCTTATAATACTGGTAGAAATAAAGAAGTCTGAATAAAATTCCAAAGATCAATAACTGTTATAATGTGCTTTAAGACAACAAAAATACAAAATGGTGTGATGGAACTCGTTTTCTTTCTGCAAATCAAAATACGTAAATGCACTACCAATACTTTATAAAATAAGTTGTCAACCCGTAATATCGCTGATTTAAAAAAAAGAATCAAAGAAGCAGTATTGTGTTATTGTGAAACAAATTGTAATAAGAAGATGAAACAGATACTTGTCTTCATTCAAACACAAAACAATGTCTTCCAAAATCGCATTATTTTTGTAAAAAGGTTGCATATTCCATTCAGGATCTAGACCGATGTTTTCTACTTATTGTACAATTCAATGTGGCGATATACATTCAATCTGCCTTAAGTTGGAACTTGATTTATGATGGTTTTTTTTCACGTTTAAATAATAATAGTCTTTGTTAAATGAATTCACAATTTGTATAGGGAAATGTAATATCACGCAGTAAGTTGCACAATTTGAATGTGCATTAGTTGCTAAGAGATAATAGCACAAACCGGATGCACAAAGGACATGTAATAGTCAGATCGAACAAGTATTTATTTCTAGATCTGATTAACATAAGTTTTATTGAGTATCTCTCTTTACAATCCACAGAAGTAAACATACGAAGAAAGGAACACGTTCTATATTACTAAAGCCACGAAAGAAAAGAACAGTATGCAACTTCCTGATTTTAATCGTATAATGAATAAATTCATCGTGATGATTACGTACATAGATCATGAGGTTTGCCCACCCTAAGATAGTCAGAAGATTTACAGTTATGCATAAAAAGAGTGATGAATGATGCTGTGAAATACTATACCTGTTCATATGTTTAACACAATCAGGATATAGACATAATCTTCACCAGATTGCACAAAATGAATTTAACTTAATCAATCATTTTCTTGTTACTTAATAACGGTTGACGCTTGAAGTATAAGATGTGCATTTAAATTTCCTATAAAATCAATGTCGAGTGGTTTATTCGATTACGTTTATAGAAATTATTGAAATCTGTATTGGCAAATAATTCGAATTAGTGCTATCAAAATATTTTTAAAGATTAGAATGGTGTTATCCTGTTTTATTTATATTTGAACATCCAATTAAAAGCAAATGAATCATAGCCATCAATAAGAATGTGTTTCTTTTCAAATATAAAAAAAAATTGTATAGAAATATTAAATTGGTAAATTTCAGTATCATGTTGAAAAGGGTTAACAAGATAGTGCTCACATTTAAATCATGCAATTTATGACCGTAATGAAGAAACAGTAAAAAATTATGTCCGTAAAGCTGTATGATTGTTGTATTGTATGTCGTATTTCATTGTGATATATAGGAAAATAAGGAAAATAATGTTTAGCTATATGAAACCTTGTTCTCATAGATATTAATATTAGTGAGGTACCTTGTCGTTAAACTGTAGCCGTAAGGTCGTTGTTAACATATCAAATGCAATAGATTATTATCAAGTGTTAAGGAAAACGAAAAAGAACCTTCCATACATTTGACAGGTTAAAATGAGTACCTACCGTTGCAATATGATCATTATGGACCTTAAACCTAGTGGCCAATTTACCTAATGTACATGTTACCTTACCAAGCCATGATTACTATAGTCTTTTGGTTATTCAGGGTTGAATTGTATTAAAACGGTATCATTCTGCTTTGGCGCCTCATCGTTCCCACATGTCATGTAAAATGTTACTTGAGGTGTTTTATGGACCTTTGCTAAATGATCAGTCGCATTCTCCGTATCTATCGAACCGGTAATATTGCACTAAAATTCATTAAGTAGGAACCACATTCCTGTCGTTATGTCTGAGATGCAAATATTATGTGCGATCTAAGAACGAGGTGAACATCTGATTTCATGGAACCTATTAGTTACTACAAGTTAAGCAATAACGGAGATCAATAATATGTATATGTTTTTTTAATTAAAAAAAGAAACAAGGCAAACAAACATCTTTACAGTTTTCATAACAGAAACATGGAATCGTATGTAACCTTTCTAAGCAATATCAGATAGAATAGAAAATAACATATAACCTTAACGTTGACCTACTTAAGATTGTAAAAATATAATAGTGTACTAATCTAATCCTTTTTAGCCCAAAATGTCAACAACTATCTGAAATGTACACAATTCAATATTAGTACAACATTGAAAGTGTAATTGCAGAGCAAAGACTAGGATATTATGACCCATCGTTTTTAATTCATTTTATTCACTCTATAACTAGTCAACTATATGATGAATTCGCATTACAAAATTTGTGAAGCAATGACAGTGTGCTCTTGATGCAATATAGCAGCTTCTTTTTCATCCATTTTTTTTTAAATGTGTCAATTCAGAAAATTTTGATTTTGAGGAATTGCCTGAAGAAAGACAGCTTACATACTCGAACCGTTTTCTTTAATACTACAAATGAAGATAAAACACAACAAAAGTTTTACTTTTCTAACCATCATACAGATTGTCTTCAAAGATTCTCGCTTTCCTGAAAACGTGTTCCAATTACAGGAATCGGAAGCCTGTACAGCATATCTATAATAATACCCGTTCTGGTCTGACCGTCCACACCGGTTGAACCAGAATCCAACTAGGTGATATGATAAGTTACAACTCCAAGAAAAATATCATTGTCTTGATCACGAGTACTAAACTGATGGCCTGCCTGTGGCATTGTTTTATTCATTAGGCTATCACATGAGTTATTATTACAAGTTCAATTTAAAACATATATTTCTAAAAGGAACAAACAATATTGACATAATAGAAGCCTAAACTCAGAGTTGTTTACCCTTAGAGATATAACTTAGTTTTCATTATAAATGGATTTGTAATGCTTTTTATAGCAAATTTCAGGTATATCTATATTTCAGTTGAAATACTAAACATAGCTCAGTGCTTCGGTACTGTATTGGTCTATATCATTTACATATATATAATCCAAGTTCATAAATATCAAAAACAAAAAACAAAAAACGAGAGTGTTTTCATTTTTCGTTTTTGATTTCTCAAAAACCAAAACGAAAAACGAAAGTGTTTTCATTTTTCGTTTTTGATTTCTCTAAAACCAAAACGGAAAACGAAAGTGTTTTCATTTTTTGTTTTTGATTTCTCTAAACCCAAAATGAAAATCAAAAGTGTTTCCGTTTTTCGTTTTTGATTTCAATAAACAAGAACTTTGTATTTAATTTTAATTGTTTCTCGTTTTATAATGTACAATGTTTTCCTTTCTTGTTTCACAGTCATTGATAGTAAATAATGCCAATGTAAACACTCCGGTGTTCTTTCAACATAATGTAGACAAAAAAGAACACCTGACTTATGAATTGAACTACGGTGATAAATGAATCAAAGCCTTTCAAATTACCTTGTTTATATATTTAATAAAAAATAAATTATTATATTTAAATATTAAATGAATCATAAATTTAAATTGTACAATACAATATTATATAAAGATGGTACAAATAAATAGATTGATTACAACATCACATTAACAAGGGAGGTTACTACTTTTAAAAACTTATAAGAAAACTACCCCAGTCGTTAAAGTCTACATGCACAGTCACTGTGGTTATCAGATCTTTAATCGAAGATAATATCGACGGATGCAAAAGACTTTATCAATCTGAACAATAAGGGTGCGTGATCTTTACTTTTAAATTTAGAAAGGTTGATCCCAGATGATTAGAATTCATAACCAAGGTCCATTATACGAACAGTCAGGACGATAGTGTGTTTTGCTTGATCATTTGATTGAAAAACAAATTTCCGCAATTTCACAATTCAAACCGGGATTAGCATTCAATCATTTTGCCATTCGGAGCCTACTCGGTATTAGTTTTGCTTATTTTTGAAAGCTATATGGTGACCTTAACTATAGCCTGGGTGTGGATGGAGGTTTACGGAATAGAGAATAGTGGGCAAAAAATATAAATAATAGAGACAATGGACCAAGAAATAAAAAAAAAATAGAATAATGAGGTGTTAAAATATAAAAAGAACAGAATAATTGGCAAAAAGTATAAAGAAATAAACATGATAAAGAATATAGAAAATGGCATGAAACACTGATTAAAGAATAGAAAAAAATGGAATAGAATACCAAAGAATACAGAAATGAAGAAATACGCATCCAGACCATCATACTAGTTGCCTTAACCAACGTTATTTTGTCTACGGTAGAATGTTATTGGTTTTCATACGTTTTCTTTTTATTTCTATGCCTATCAATTAAGACATGAGCTTTCATAGTTTGCCAGCTTATTACATTATAAAAAAGACTAAGCCGAACATCACTCTGGATTTTTTCTCAAGTAGACCTCAGCTACCCACCCTACCACACCATTACCGAAAAGTTAATAAAAACAATCTACGGCAATACTTTTGTCCGCACTAGGTGCAAAGGGAAGCTAGGTACCTGAGGTCTTCTGGAGAAAAAAATCCAGGGTATAGGATAAAGCATAACATTGTAATCCACATAGCCAAGTGTGTGGCTGTTGTTTTCAGGGTATGAATGGTTCTTTTCCTCGTTGAAGACCCTCCAGCTACTTTCAAGATGAAGAACAGGAATAAAAGCCCTGTTTATTGATAATTTGTATTTTTTCTATGTATTGCTTGCGATTTTGTCCCATGCACATCTCTTTATTTTCTATTTTAGGGCGCCTAAACACGGCTCAATGCAAGTTTAGCCCTTCAATATTAAAGGTCATATGTTACATTATTGTTTCGGATAAGAGTGAATTTGGTACCTATTAAAACGTTTAAACCAGCTGCATTTGTTTGCACCTGTTATAAGTCAGGAACCTGATGTTCAGTAGTTGCCGTTTGTTGATGTGGTTTATAAGTGTTCTCGTTTCTTGTTTATTATATAAATTATACCGTTGCATAGTTTTCCCGTTTGAATGGTTTTGCACTGGTCATTTTGGGGCCCTTTGTAGCTTGCTGTTCGGTGTGAGCCAAGGCTCCGTGTTGAAGATCGTACTTTGACCTACAATGGTTTTTCTTTTACAAATTGTGACTTGGATGGAGAAATGTCTCATTGGCACTCATACCACATCTTCTTATATCTATATATGGTCTTTTTAAGTGAATTAGGAGATTGGGATTTCTAGCTTTAATCCCACCCATGTCAGCTTTTTATTTGTTTTTACAGAAAAGAGAGCTAGTTTTGTATTCTTTAATATACTGTAACAGTTTAATTTTCCATGAAAAAAGGACATATTTTTCTATGTCCGGTAGCATCGTATCATATCTGGACATCGGCTGTTGTCTGCTCTTTGGTCGGGTTGCTGTCTCTTTGACATATTCCCCATTTCCATTTTGTCAATTTTATTATCGGTAGGCATGTAAAATTGCCAAACCATACACGACCGTTCATTAGTCATCGTAGATCTATTCCAAGTCTTAATATTACACAACTGAAGCCATAGTCATAAAGATCGATTGACTGATTGGTGTTCCTTTAAAGTCGCCGCAGAACATAAAAGTATTACCTGATCTTCATTCTCAACATCTTCAATCTCTATTGTTCCCAAGGAAGCAACCATTTGATTCTCTGGGGTGGGGCAGGGATTTGTACCCGAAGTCAATAATTCTTTTTAACCCAGACTGAAAAACATGCCTTTATCCATGGCCACACACCAACACAATAATATTTTCAAGATTTATTAAAAAAATTTTTTTTTTACACTTTTATATTTTTATGTTGTTTTGAAATATTAATTTGACTTGAATTTATACGAATTTACTAGATATACATGTTTATACCAAGCCAAGTCCGTTTATATCTTGTTTCTCGCCTGACTATACAAAAGGCCAGGAGAGCTTTGGCCATCATTTGTCGTCTTTGATAGATATGGTTGACTGATAAGCTGTCTATATAAAGTAATGGGACAATGGCATGAAGACATCACCAAATCACCATATACAATACACAAAAAGACACCTAGAGCTTACCATATGGTCTTCAACTACCCACCAACAGGCAGTAAGCTCTGATTGACCTTAAACACAAATCAAAGGGCACAGCAAAATGAGAAAATATACAATTAAAACTGGGTGACCTGGTAGGAAAACATTCGAACTTTCCTAAGAAATACAAATTTCACCCCTCCTCCCTCCTCAACATTTTAATAAGAAGATGTGGTATGATTGCCAATGTGACAACTATACCCAAAGTTCAAATGAAGTGGATGTAAGCAATTATATATAAACAGCCGTACCACCTTCAACAATGAGAAAAAAAAACAGTAGGGTATAGTCAGCTATGAAAGCCTCTGACATGAAAAATATGAAACAGTTCAGTTGAGAAAAAACGGCCTAATTTATAACACAATAAAACGAAAAACAAATATGACAGACATCAACAAACGACAACCATTGAACTACAGGCTCCTAACTTGGGACAGGCACATACAGTATGTGGCGGGATTAAACATGCAAGTGAGCGCCGCTTAACCCTCCCGTTAATCTGGGACGAGTTTTGTTACAGAACAAAATAAGAACAAACTATAAAAATCAGTTGAAAAGGGCTTAACAAATCAGATCAATACAAAACAGAAAAAAAACATCTAACAAAAGCACAGACCGAACGTGGCAGGGTATTTATACATCCTTAACAAACAAAAAAGGACACAAAGTACAGATCTGAGAGTAATCGCAGTACTGACAGCTAGTTTAAAGCCAATAACAACTAATACAAAAATCATGTATCTAAGACTTAAATATCAATCAGTACACATCCAACATCCAATGGATTTAGTGTAAAGACGTCATTAACAGTCAGAGAAAGACATGACCTTGTGCAATGCCAAATCATAGGTATCAACAGATTATAGTACCTTGATGTGTATAACAATAATATGTAGTATAATTTTAAGTTACTGATAACAACATTAATATTTATACCAATAAAAACAATATTCAAAGATCTATTTACAGTGTTCAATTGGTAACCTTTTAAAATAAGTTTATTTAAAGGATAGATAAGTTTACCCTGATTGTTTTTAATTTATATGCATACAATTTCTATTTAAATTATTATTGATAAATACAATATTGCAGAAGTAGTGGAAATAGATCTAAAAGTGAGAGAAGTTGTTTGTGACTTCAGGGAACTTTATTTGGATATGCCTGTTATGGTCTAATTGAGATTTACAAGACCTTCATTCAATTTCAGCACATTTTGTGAATGTATGTCCCATTTATAGGCATTATGTTTTTCGGTCTTTCCGTCCGTTTGTTCTTCCGTTCATCCGTCTGTTCCGCTTCAGGTTAATGTTTTTGGTCAAAGTAGTTTTTGATGAAGTTGAAGTCCAATCAGCTTGAAACTCAACACACATGTTCCATATGATATGATCTTTCTAATTGTAATGCCAAATTAGAGTTCTGACCGCAATTTACGGTCCACTGGACATAGAAAATGATAGTGCGAGTGGGGCATTCATGTACTATTGACAAATTCTTGTTCAAATCCTTTATTAAAGAAGTTAGTAAATTTACTTCAGATAAAAATACTAAATTAGACGAACCAATCTAATTGAAAGATATATCTCTGATTTCGTTATACTTATATAACTTTTTGTATGAATTTTAATAAGATTACTGGACAAACGCGTTCAATCTTCGGACTTAATTCTTAACAATTTTACCGAGCGGAGCGATGCGAAAAATAAATAACGTCTTTCAAGCCAAATTTTATATGTATGCTATACACACACATTTATTGTTTAAACTTGGTAATCAATTAATCTAAAATACAGTCCTAGATAATCAAATGATCATGAAATATTTGGTCTAGTAATCAAATAATCACTAAAAAAAACCAGCCAAGTAATCACATAATCAAAAACCCCATGAGGAATCATTAAAGATGACATATTTTTGTATTAATATTGATTCACTTATAAGGTATTTGCATCGGAAATAAACTAATTAATTCTAAAACCAGTTGTTGGCATAATACGGGTCACTTTCTTCACATTGACATAATTTACTAAACGTTTATTGAAACCTGTAATGTGAAGATATGAATGAAAATGCGGAGTTTGTGAGACCAGGTTCAAGGAAGCAGTTACTCGCTAGCAGCCACTTCGCTAGCAGCCAGTTTTCAGATGTTTATATAAACCCAAATGTTGGATAAGATTCAAACGTACTTCAAATGTTTTTATTAATATATTACCACTATATTATCAGTTTTTAATATATAATTAAGCAGTCAAAGACACTATTCAATGAATTTCAAAATTTCATTTCTTGTTCATTAATTATATAAATACAATAGAAATCGCTCTGCATACATCACACAGCGTGCTGCACGCTTTAAATTTCAAATAGTCAACACTTTTGAGTGTATATAGAATCGTAAATAATTATGAAATTATTTAAATGTTGGCAAAATTGCACTATTGTGTGAAATAGCTTTCCATATTCTCGGCATCCTTCAAATAGTTCATGAAAAGTAACAATTGTTCTGCATTAGAAGAAAAAAAAGTTGAACTCTAGCTTTAACATTTTTTTTTTTTGCCACACAAAACTGTTTTGACAAAACATTCTACTTCTGAAACAGTGGATTTCGTTTACTTATGATTGGACGAAAGGTTTATTTTTTGTATTCAAAGTATGGTGGGTAAGGAAATTATTTATTAGCTTTAAAAAATAATCCGTGCTATACCCAAACTGGGAATTTTTATCAAGTAGGCGCTAGGTCTCTAGCTTACGTTTGCACCTAGTGCGGAAAAAAGTATTACCATAGAATTTTTGTTTGTAAACTTTTCGGTAAGGGTTGGGTAGGGTATCTGACCTCAACTTTGGACCTACTTTAAAAAAAAAACTTAGCCGAAAAATACCCTTTTTTTTTTACTGTAGACCTCAGCTACTAAGCTTCCCTTTATCTTAGTGCGGACAAAAGTATTGCCTTAGAATTTTTTTCTATTAAATGGTGGGTTTGGGTGTCCGCGGACCCCAACTTTGGACCTACTTAAAAAAAAAACTAAGACGAATAACACCCTGGATTTTTTTCTCCAGTAGAACTCAGCTACCCAACTTTCCTTTGCACCTAGTATTGCCGTAGATTTTTTTTATTAACTTTTCGGTAATGGTGTGGTAGGGTAGGTAGCTGAGGTCCACTTGAAAAACAGAGTGATGTTCGGCTTAGTCTTTTTTTATAATGTAATAAGCTGGCAAATTATGAAAGCTCATGTCTTAATTGATAGGCATAGAAATAAAATAACGTTGGTTTAGGCAACTAAAATGATGGTCTGGATACGGGGTTCTTCATTTCTGTATTCTTTGATATTCTATGCCGATTTTCTCTATTCTTTAATCAGTGTTTCAGGCCATTTTTCTCTATTGTTAATGTCTTTATACTTTTTGCCAATTATTCTGTTCTTTTTATATTTTAACACCTCATTATTCTATTTTTTTTTTATTTCTTGTCCATTGTCTCTATTATTCATATTGTTTGCCCTATATTCTCTATTCCGTAAACCCCCATCCACACCCAGGCTCTAGTTAAGGTCACCATATAGCTTTCAAAAATAAGCAAAACTAATACCGAGTAGGCTCCGAATGGCAAAATGATTGAATGATAATCCCGGTTTGAATTGTGAAATTACGGTAATTTGTTTTTCAATCAATTGATCAAGAAAAACACATCATCGTCCTGAATGTTCGTATAATGGACGTTGGTCATGAATTCTAATCATCTGAGATCAACCTATCTAAATTTAAAAGTAAAGATCACGCACCCTTATTGTTCAGATTGATAAAGTCTTTTGCATCCGTCTTTTTCGGTCTGCAAATTGAAGAACATCACTTTTGGTATGTCTAAATACCAAACAGTTGAATGTAAACTACTGATTCCAGACAGTTTAATGCATTAGAACATTTAATATCAACAGATACCAGATATGTTATTATCATTTCCCACTGTATTCACGATCATCTTCTAGAATATTTAGTAGGCTGTTTTTGATGAATGAAAAATTAAAACCCATATTTCACTATATAAGCAGTCAAATTTACTGCAAAATCAAAATCAATGTTCTAAACATAAAACCCCGGTATGACTGTTCAAAAAATTATGAAAACAACATGTTATAAAGTTCATGCGTCCAAAGCTCTTTTCTGGATTATAATGTGACAATTCCCTACAAAAGAGAGTGCAAGCTATGCAGAACGACGTTTTTAAAAAAAATAAATAAACAAGATTTCGACGTTCTGCTTGGATTTGTCTTGCATTGCATCTTATATAATCTTGATATGCTTTTGATTGATAGGTAAAGAACTAATGTGCCCCTAACGAACATTTCATATGTCATACATTTTTGAAATCTTCATCTGTGTACTTTGCAAAATATAAAGCCAAATCCGGCTTAGTTCAACTGTGCCTGAGAGAGTTTGAACTTTCTTTTTTTGATTTCTAAATAGGTATAATAAACAAATAGCATACTTTATAACAAACTTTTCTAAAATTGTCCGTTTATAAATTTTGAAATTATAAAGAAACTAAGGTTTCAACTCCTTCAGGCAAAGTGGACCTTAGATGAATTTGGCTATTTGTTTTAGGTATTTTTGTCATATAGCTCTTCAATTGTTTCGGTACTTATACATCCCTCTGATTTCAAATGTTTGGCATTGAGCGTTCCTGATGAAGGTAAATCCAGAAAAGCGCTTCGGACGCATGAAATTATTAAACGTGTTGTTTTCATTTTTTACATCACTGGGTCGATACCTCTGCTGGTGGACTATCAGTCCCCGAGGGTATCATCAGCTCAGTAGTCAGTACTTCGGGACTGACATGATTTATAACAAACTTTTCTAAAATTGTCCGTTTTTAAATTTTGAAATTATAAAGAAACTAAGGTTTCAACTCCCTCAAGCAAAGTTGACCTTATATGAATTTGGCTATTTGTTTTAGGTATTTTTGTCATATAGCTCTTCAACTGTTTCGGTACTTATACATCCCTCGGATTATAAATGTTTGGCATTGAGCGTTCCTGATGAAGGTAAATCCAGAAAAGCGCTTCGGACGCATGAAATTATTAAACGTGTTGTTTTCATTTTTTTATAGTATCATTATGATATGCTTTGTTTATTTTCTTGCTTATTGGTGTTAACGTCGCATGCAGGTGCATTGCTTGTATATTGGCGGAAATGATAAGTGTTCAGATATCATAAATATCTAGAATAGATTCAAATATATACACAAATAGCATATTTCCTTCCCTGTATATTTTTTTCTAAAGATCAAAAGAATTCAATAAAACAATGTTTTGATTGATGAAAAAATTATCTCGATTATCTGATTTCTGCACCTATTTACTTTGACATTTTAAGTACGCATTAATGATTTACCATACTTCAGATAAAGAATTGGCGATTTGGCGGTCGCAAATGCAGTTTTACGCTACTTCTACGATTCAAATTGTAATAAAATCAGATCAAAACGGCTTGTTTGACGTATAAATTGTTTATTTTTGATAATATTGTAGTGATATTGTAGTGAACGAACATGTGTTGATCCAAGCATTTCAAAATATCGGGTCACTCAGTACTTACTTGTTGGTTTTTATTTCGAAATAATGTCTAGGACTCAACCTGGTGGTTTTGTTTCAAATCTACTGTTAACAGATACATGGACTTTTGGTTTAATGTCTGGACTTAAATCCAAAATTAAAAATAAATTATACATATTTATCGATATATACAAACCATCTTAGCAGTACATATTTCTTCATTATAAAGTTATACTTTCCATGTAGTTTTTATTATTTCAGTATTGCTGCCTTTGTAGGTAGGAATGACGTTCTGACACATTTAGATAACATGCTCAAGTAAGAGTTCTGACTTATTTCAATTAAATGTAAGTACATGTTTTGAGTTATATGCATAACTGTAAATACCACACTGTATGTCGAAATTGCATTGAGTTCTTCAAAATAAAACTTAAACTTAAACAACACTTATAACACCACTTACCACACAACACATTAAAGCTTAAGCACCAAAAAACCACACCAAAAAGTAAAGCCAAAGCACCACTGACCAAACAAAAAGATTACGCTAGAGCAACACTTACAACACAACAAACTAAAGCTTGCGCAACACTAACCACACAAAATTGAATGAATTTTATTAACTTCATGATATGTTTTTCATTATTAACTTTGATTTATACATTTTGATAAATCTGAGGATATCTAGTCTAAAGATCTTTTCGCAAAATGTTCACAAACACCACCACTTGGGTTAATATGCGCAATTCATTTTAGTTAGGCGGTATTGTTAGCCTTTTTTCTCACTTCCTCTGCTAATATCTTAAATTTGGATTCGTATGATGGCTTGTTTCAAAGTTGCGACATGTTCACCTATGTGGTTAAGTTTTCAGAGTAAGAAGTGTGATTTTTTTTTTCCATAATTTGGCATATATACCGAAAAGATCTTCGTTAGGTAAAAAAATTATATTTTCACAAACTACGTTCTTTTGATATTTAGTCTTTAGCTTACATTTAATAACTTCATAGTTTCAACAGGTTTGTGTTATAATACTTGGCTCTTGAAATAACATCAAATGGTTGAGGTCAGTCACTTATTGAAATTTGCAACATCATCTAATTTTACTGAACAGAGATTTGTGATAAAATCTTATTTTGAGTACATCAATTTGAGGCGCATTAAAGATATGGACCCATTTACCTTTTAAACATATACATGATGATTTATGTACTCTTAATATTCCCTGCATTTGTATGACTAGCTTCACAGAGTGTTAGAGTTTCTTTACAATTATTGTATTGGTATAGTAAAAGTAATACATGAAGGTGTTTAACCTAACAAACTTGCTATAATATATCGTGATGTTAACATATACACATGTTATTAAACACTATTTTTCACGTTTGTCATAGGTCTTAGGTTTCAGTGTTCAGATATCATAAATATCTAGAATAGATTCAAATATATACACAAATAGCATATTTCCTTCCCTGTATATTTTTTTCTAAAGATCAAAAAATTCAATAAAACAGTGTTTTGATTGATCAAAAAATTATCTCGATTATCTGCTTTCTGCACCTATTTACTTTGACATTTTAGGTACGCATTAATGATTTACAATACTTCAGATGAAGAATTGGCGATTTGGCGGTCCCAAATGCAGTTTTACGCTACTTCTACGATTCAAATTGTAATAAAATCAGATCAAAACGGCTTGTTTGACGTATATATTGTTTATTTTCGATAATATTGTAGTGACCGAACATGTGTTAATCCAAGCATTTCAAAATATCGGGTCAATCATTACTTACTTGTTGGTGTACCTGCTGCAAAGCATGTTGGTATTTGTTTGTTTTCTATTGTTCTCACTTTTTGAACTTTGTTTATCTGTAATATCAAACTTCAGTGTTTTAAAAACAAATGCTTAGAGGTAATCAAACAACATTAGTCATATAAAAGAGACTCGTCGAAGGTCGATAGATACATCGACCAATTTTACATCGATGCACCATTATACTTTCGTGTTCAAGCAATTTTATTTTTTCTAGGCTAGATAACTCATATGTTATTCCAATAACCAATACGCTTAACAGAAATTGTAACTGAAACGTCAACAGTATGTTTATTTTTTATATTTGTAGGGTCATCCTGCTCCAAAAGTCATTACGCATTCATCCTCGGAAATGTGAAAAAAAATCTCTGGTTTTCTAGGGGTTCATATTGTACAATCTTTAGTTACCCATGTAGTATCTTTCGAATGGCATAACCTTTGTATGAGTATCTCTCTAACTACAGTGGTTTTTCCTGGACATATATGTTAAGTGTTTCCTCTGTTTCCTAGACTAAGGATGCAGCTCTTTCTGGTAAGTCTACCGACGACATTTCTGAACGGTCTACTTCTGTCGTTTAAATAAAGGTGATTCCAAAATCATTCACCTATCACAATAATATATTCAATATTTAAAACGTTTTGTTTTTTATGAAGATGTATCGTATTGTTCGCCAAAAATGTTTGCATCACTGCTTAGTAATGCATAGATACAGTTTACTTACATAGCTTAACACTTAATCTTTTATTCTAAATTTATACAAATTAAAACAGAAAAATGCTTCTTTGTTGACATGCTAAACTATATAGGTTGTTTGAACTTCTTTCTTTGTTTTAAATATTTTGTATAAATTCATTACCATCCATTACTGTGTAAATGCTCTCTCTTTGACTAGTTTGTAGCCATGTTTGCAACATGTTCGTGTGTGAAGAAAAGGTCATTGTATTGGATTTGAATGCATAAATTGTTGCCAAAGTAGTTTCATAATTTTTATTTGGGATGGTTACAATTTAATCAACTACAAAAATAACGTTAAAAAGGCACAGGGAAACAAGATATGCATAACGTTAATTAATCTGTTTTCTTGAGAAAAAAAACTCCGATAACAAAGGAATAGGCCCGGTAAGACCCCTTTTTGGCTCCAAACTATAGCATTTTTATAAATTTTTAGCTATTTATTGGAAAGTCGAATACTTTTGTTCCACAAATATGGGCTGTTTTTGACAATACAATGCATATGCATGAGGTAATAGCGTCATAAATTCATGCAATATTACTGTAATGTTCACAACTGTGCTAATTTTTAGACGGTTTTTGTCTAAGATGTATATGACCACATTTGTGTTCAGTCTTAATATTCAAATATATGTTGTATATGATGATAATACACAACATATATAAAGGTTTAGACACGAGTGCAGCCACTTACATATTAGACAAGACCATCTGAAACGTGACGTTCAATGGTATATTTGATAGATTATTCATATTTAAGCTTGGATTTGAGCGTCTTTAACGACCAAATCATTTTAAATATTTTACTTAAACTAATTGAATCGACTGAAGTAGAAACAGTGTTTAAAAAATGTAAAAAATCTTTCATTAGATGTATTTCGAATTTAAGGCCGAAACAAGACCTTACCGGACCTTCTCCTTTACAAGGCATGTAATATGTTGCATTACCTATAGCTCTCCATTATGAAATATATAAAGTAAATGTATCTCTTAAGCACAGTTCAGAAGGGACGAATAACATAAATTGTACTTTGCCATTAAAGAAACACCAATCAATCTCAATTGTTAGGATTTTCGGATTCATCATTATAAACACAACTAAATGATTGTTTGAGTAATCTAGAATCAATATTCACAGATTGATTAATATGCTGAATCATCTTTATGGCTGTTATCAATATAACATAGATAACAGTTAATGCTGATATATTTTTTTTAATAGTTTTTTGATTCATTAATGGTTCTAAATCAGAAATATGACAGTTGTTTTTCATTTATTCCTTTGATTGATACCGTTTGATTTCGTCAGTTTTAATGGATTTCCGCCTTTTTTTAGGTTTCCTCGGAGAATGGTATGATTGCTTCATTGGTCTTTCATAGCCGACTATACGGTATGGATTTTTATCATTGTCGAAGACCGTACAGTTACCTATAATAGATTATATCCACTCCATCTGAACTATGGTTTGATAGTTGTCTCATTGACAATCATACCACATCTTCTTATATCTATCAACCCCGCCACATTATCTATGTGCCTGTCCCTAGTTGAAAAAAACCTGTAGTTCAGTGGTTGTCGTTGGTTCCTGTCTGTTATAATTTTTTCGTACTTTGTTTTGTGAAAAATTAAAAATTTGTTAGTTTTCTTGTTTGAATCGTTTCACATTTATCATGTCGGAGCCTTTCATAGCCAATTATACGGTATGCATTGTTATCATTGTCGAAAACCGTACAGTTGCCTATAATAGCTTAAATCCACGTCATCTGAATTCTGGTGGATAGTCGTCTCATCGGCAATCATACCACATCTCCTTATTCTTATAAAAGTTACTGTTACTTTGTTTATTACACAATGGAGAGCAACATTGGTACATTGTATATTTGCTAATGTTTTTTTTATTTTCAAGGACATGGATTAATATGAGCTATCCCTGTTTTATTTGTTTACTTAATATTGTTCTTTTGTTTTAAGCCATTATTTCTGTGTAGCTATTGTCCTGGACCTGGTCGTAACATAATTCATACTGTCCTCAATAAGATGGTTTGACTTCTCGATTTAAGGTATTTTTTAAGTAATATATTTTCCCCGTCATCTTCACTTTACAACAATTTTCAAAAGCCTTTCCTAAGGAATATCCGATTACTGATGTTTGGTGCTCCCATATGTAATTTCAGTCTCATTTCTGGAGTTTAAAAATATTTTGAACGAGTTGTTGATACACGATGTCTTTGTTTATTTCATAGAAGACGATCACTGAATGTCAAATGTCTAAATCTATAACATTGTTATATAAGGTTAAGAATGTTTTTGATTTCTTGCAGTTCTTGTTTGAACGAACATCAGGTTTTGCATATATCCATGTATATATATACACACATCAAATCTGTCATTTTGAAGGTTGTATATGTGTTTCCACGAAATAAAGCATGCAGGATGAGTTCAGTGCTTACAATTTCAAAATATCAAATTATGCTTTTGATTTTTGTTCTCCAAAATCGATTGTATAGAGTATATTGCTGTGTATGTGTGTAATGTACCACCTTATTAAACTGATAGAAATAAAGAAGTCTGAATAAATTCCAAAGATCAATAACTTTTATAATGTGCTTTAAGATAACAAAAATACAAAATGGTGTGATGGAACTCGTTTTCTTTCTGCAAATCAAAATAAATAAATGCACTACCAATACTTTATAAAATAAGTTGTCAAACCGTAAAATCGCTGGTTTGAAAAAAAGAATCAAAGAAGCAGTATTGTTTTATTGTGAAACAAATTGTAATAAAAAGATGAAACACATACTTGTCTTCATTCAAATACAAAAAATGTCTTTCATAGAAAAATGTTGCATATTCTATTCAGGATCTAGACAGATTGTTTTCTACTTATTGTACAATTCAATGTGATGAAATACATCCGATCTGCTTGAACTTGATTAATGATGTTTTTTTCACGTTTAGATAATAATAGTTTTTTTTAATGAATTCACAATTTGTATAGAGAAATGTAATATCACACAGTAAGTTCCACAATTTGAATTTGCATAAGTTGTTGAGAGATAATAGATAAAGGCAAAAGTAGTATACCGCTGTTCAAAAGTCATTTACCGATTGAGAGAAAACAAATCCGGGTTACAAACTAAAACCGAGGGAAACACATTAACTTTAACAGGAAAACAACGGAACAACAGAAACACTGAAGTGCAACAAAAACAAAAGCCAACATACATAGAAACGAACTATTTGATAACAAGTGCCATATTCCTGACTTGGTATAGGACAGTTTAAGAAAAAAATGGTGGGTTGAACCTGGCAGCACACACATGATGTACAAAGGGCATGTAATAGTCAGATCGAACACGTATTTTTTTCCGGATATGATTTACATAAGTTCTATGAAACATCTCCCTTAAAAATCCATAGAAGTAAACTAACAAAGAAAGGAACACGTTCAATATTTACTAAAGCCACGAAAGAAAAGAAACATATGCAACTTCCTGAATTCAATCGTATAATGAATAAACTCATCGTGATGATTAAGTACATTAATCATGAATTTATCACACCGTAAGGTAGTCAGAAGATTTACAGTTATGCATAAATATAGTGATGAATGATGCTGTGTAATACTGTATCTGTTCAAATGTTTGACACAATCAGGATGTAAACATAATTTTCACCAGACAGCACAATATGAATGTAACTTAATCAATCCTATCTTGTTACTTTAATAACGAATGACGCATGAATTGAAAGGTGTGCATTTAAATTTTCTATAAAACCAATGTCGTGTGGTTTATTAAATTGCGTTTATAGAAATTATTGAAATCTGTATTCTCAAATACGTAGACCTTAAAGACCGGAGCATAAATGGGAGATATGTTTTAATATTTTTAATTCGTTACTTACTTTTTTTACTTTAAAAAAAGAACAGAGGTGGGAATATAAACAAGAATTATTTAGAGCCAAATAGTTTGAAAAAATCCAATTAATAATTAAAACATTTGAAAATAAAATATTGAGGTTTTAGAATGTTCAAATTCAAATCTGGTGATTGACAGATGGGGATGAGATACCTATGGCAATAGCTTCTTGTTTATATTTAGACAGGAAGTTGTGTGCAACATGTGAATAAATTCATGTCTAGATTTTACTGCATGCATTTATGTACTGATGATCCACTTACAAACCAACATGGAAATAAGTATTAATATCCTTGTCAGTGTATCAAGAAATCCAAGAAATGGTCACTGAAAAAAATATTTTACACCACAGGAAATGTATAAAATCTCTATCAGTATATAATTTTCAATTTCACAGATGAACCATGCATTCACTTTTTCAGTATTTTATTTACCATGAACAGAATAATATGTTTTATGAGATCAGGATTTAAAAACAAAACTAGGTAAATAAAGGATTATTAATTGTAAAACTTATGACTTGCAAATTGTTATTCCCCAGGTGGCCCATGAATGGGATGTTATCATGATTGGGGTGCCAGTTTCGCACAAGTTTCAATACACAGTTTGGCATTATATCTCGTTTCTGCCAGATAATATTTTTGAATTTTGGATCACGTGACAAAGCTTGTAATTTTCATCTCTCCAAACATCTCGATGGTACACCATTGTCCAAAAATAGTGATATTTTTCCTTTCTTAAACTGTTATTTCTCCTGTGTCTTTGCTGACACTTAGTCTCCCACCAAAATTGTCTGTTGATTTCATCAGTAAAGCATGGTTTACGCACACAGAAAGAACATTCGTCATTATCTTCATTTTGCTGAATAACGAATCTATTTTCGTCTGTTTCCTTATATGCATTGTTGTCATCATAATCAAGAATTTGATCTGTTTGGGTTGTTTCATTGACACATGTTGCTTGTTCATCATTTAATTCTTTCACCTCCCAGTTATAGTATCCAAACAGAATTGTTTCTTTATGTTCTTCATTTACAAAAAGTGATAATTGTGTGCTCTCATTTGACATATTAGCAGAGATTACCACACTTATATGTATAAAACTAGTGTAAAAACAACTTTCTTTGCACAATTTGTATCTAAGATTTATGGACAGTATCATGTACTATCACATGGTATGGAGGAATTCCTAAGACATTATATTTAATTTATTTATTTTGTGTGTAGAACAGATGAGATTCCACAGACAAAATAAAAAATAGAGTTTTATCTATAACTTTTTTATGTAAGTTAATCAAGCAAATTAAAAGACAAATAATAGGTGTTGTCCTGCTGTGATCCCTGGATAGTTTTATGTTGCAATTTACTAAGGGGTCAGTACAGGATAAATTAATTAATTCTATTATTTTCTTAAAATAATTCATATCATTGATTTCTTCTTTTTCTTAAAGAAAAGAGAAAAACTATAAACAAAACATTTCTATAAGCAAGTTAGATACTTTCTGCATGATTACAGAACTCCTTTTGATACGCTGTAGATACAGGCGCATACATCATGTAGGTATAGAGTTTTCCTCTCTACTAAGGTCCATTTTGTGCAAGTTGTTAATACCTAAATGATGGAAAAATAATCTAAAAGAACTCCTTGTTTCAAAAATTCTATACCTAGTGATGATAGTAAGAAAAATATCTGTATTGGATAAATTACAACATGTCCGAAGTATTATAGTCCAAGAGATGAATCACCCTTTCAATAATGCTTACATTTTGGAGAAGGTACTGGGTGAATTTATTTCTACCCACAGTCTGGATGATTCTGAGACGAAAATGGAAAATATGAATTTTAACACATATATTCAGGTGGAGAAAGGGGATGTTGATCAGCAACTTTTTATGACAGCTGAAACTTCATTACAGAAATTTGTCAGTGTTTCAGAATATCATTCATTATTTTGTACAGGACACTTTAAAGTTAAAAAACTCAAAAGGGACATGTAGCAATATATGGTTAATTCAAGAATCTTCCACGGATAGGAATGCAGTGGAATGTTACCAGTACATTACAACAGATTTTCACAGGGGGCTTATATAAGGCGTATCAACAAGTCAAAACAAAGTTACATGTTTAATAAATATAAAAAGTTTATAGATGAGGAGTACAATGGCAGTATTGAGACAGCATTGATGGAAGAAGTTGGCATGTTTGAAGACTTGACAAGTATTGACATTATGACTGATGCCTGCCATGGCTGGATAAAAAAAACGCTAAGGATACGAATGTTGAAAAAATGCACATGTTCTGAAATGTGAACACGTTACTAAAGCAGACGACTTTATATCACAGAGACACGAGAAACTTGGAACTCAAAGAATATACCAATACTAAGATGATAATGATGTTAAAAGTAAAATCACAAAAATACTGAACTCCCAGGAAAATTCAAAAAGGAAAGTTACTAATCAAATGGCAAAATCGAAAGCTCAAACACATCAAACGAATGGATAACAACTGCCATATTCCTGACTTTGTACAGGCATTTTCTTGTGTAGAAAATGGTGGATTGAACCTGGTTTTATAGCTAGCTACACCTATTACTTCTATGACAGTCGCATCAAATTCCATTATATTGACAGCGATGCGTGAACAAAACAAACAGACACAATAGGTAAAAATGTCAAACATACAGGTACAACAGTCAACATTGTGTTATCATTTAAATCACTATAAAAACAAACAAATGTAACTAAAATGGAAATAAAAGTGGGTATTTATTCACATGACAGGAACATGAGTATAAATAAGTTTGTACGTGATACTGCTGTGGTAAACCAAAATGATCCGTGGCATGGAATAAAAGCAGTGAAAAGTGCCATGAAAAAAGTCTCCTCTGGACCAAAATATTTACGAGTTAAAACATTGTCGGACCAACTTGAGGACAAGGTAGAATCAGTAGCCACCCACTTTCATTGGGCAATTCGTAATTGCGAACAAAATACTAAAGAGCTGAAGGACCTATTGCTTAATGTTGTGGAACATTACAAAAACAACCATGCTAAATATCACCCAGACTCAAGATGCAAATAAGATTTAAATTATGAACCCAAAAAGGATAGTCCTCACTAAACCTATAGTAGAACAAATACTTCTAGGTGTGATCCATAAATCTGTAATTTTAAAACGTCCAGATCATTTTGTTCTTGCATGTGATACATCATATGTAGAAAGTTTTAACAGTACAATGAACATGTTACAGAACAAGATAATTGTGTTAAGTGATGCAAATTATCATACACGAGCCTGTTAAGCAGTCTGTCACTGGAATTAAAATGTGGACAGAGGCTTTACATCTATTTGGAATCCTGAATGGAGAAATGCTACATGAAGCATGAAAGGAAATAAAAATTGCAAACCTCCATCATACTTTCATAGGAAAAATATATGGAAAAGACAAATAAACTCCATTTGTGTGTACCCACATTTTTGATTTATTAGACAGTTTTCAGACCTATAAAATTCTACAAAAAAATTTTGAATTATGGCAAAAAAATTAGGAAAGTGGATTTATTTAATTGTTATTATTCATTCTGTATATTTAATGTGGATATTAATCTTGTAAATGATGTGTACAGTAAATTATTCTATTTACATACATTTCCTATCCATTTCAACATGTGTAATGGTTTACATTATCATCATCAGCTGCTTAATCCATTTCTTGGCCAATTTATCTAAGGTATAGTGTTTTTGGTTATTCAGGGTTAAATTGCTTTAAACCGATCCTATTCTCCTTTGGCGTCTCATCGTTCCTAAATGTCATGTTAAATTTTACTTGACTTAATTCATGGACAATTGCTAAATGATCAGTCGCATTCTCCATATCTATCGAACCGGTAATCTTTGCACTAAAATTCATAAAGTAGGAACCACATTCCTGTCGTAATGTCTGAGATGTAAACATTGTGTGCGATCTATGAACGAGGTGAACAACTGATTGCATGGAACTTTTAAGTAACTATAATTTAAGCAATAATGGAGATCAATAATATGTATATATTTTGTTTTTATTAAAAAAAGATGCAAGACAAACAAACATATTAATAATGTTCATAAGAGAATTGTAATCAAACATGGAATCGGATGTTTACTCTCTAAACAATATCAGATAGAACAAAATCAATTAGGAAATAACATATAACCTTAACTTGTACCTACTTAAGGTTGTAAAAATATGATATTGTACTAATCTAATCCCTTTTAGTAAAAATGTCAACATCTATCTGAAATGTACACACTTCAATATGAGTACAACATTGAAAGAGTGTAATTGCAAAAAAAAAGACTACAATATTATGACCATCATTTTTAATTCATTCTATTCACTTTTTAACTAGTCAACTGTATGATGAATGCGTATTTTTAATCTGTGAATCGATGATATTGGGCTCATGATGCAATATAGCAGCTTGTTTTTTCGAGTTTCTTTTCAATTCATTTTTTGAAAATGTGTCAATCCATGTAATTTTAACTTTGAGGAATTGTCTGATGGAAGACAGCTAACATTCTCGAACCGTTTTCGTTAATGATAAGAATGAAGAAAAAACACAACAATAGTCATACTTTTCTAACCATCATATAGATTGTCTTCAGCGATTCTCGCTTTCCTAAAAACGTGTTCCAATTACAGGAATCGGTCGCCTGTACAGCAGATCTATAATAATATCCGTTCAGGTCTGACCGTCCACACCGGTTGAACCAGAAGCCACCTACGTGAAATGATGGGTTACAACTTCCAGAAAATTTATCATTATCTCGATCACGAGTACTAAACTGATTGCCTGCCTGTGGACTTGTTTTATCCATTAGGCTATCACCTGAAATGATATTACAAGTTCAATTTAGCTAACATATATTTCAAAAAGGAACAAACAATACTGAAATAATAAATGCCTTAACTCAGAGTTGTTCACCCTTGAAGATATAACTTAGTGAAATAATAACATCCTTAACTTAGAGTTGTTCACACTTGAATATATAACTTAGTGAAATAATAACATCCTTAACTTAGAGTTGTTCACACTTGAATATATAACTTAGTGAAATAATAACATCCTTAACTTAGAGTTGTTCCCCCTTGAATATATAACTTAGTTTTCATTATCAATGGATATGTAATACTGTTTTAGCAAATTACAAGTGTATCTATATTTCGGTTGGAATACCAAATATAGCTCAGTGCTTCGGTACTATATAGATTCACATATATAGAATGCTAGTTCATAAATTAAGCATTGTTTAGAAATTAACGTTCCAATTCCCTCAGGCAAAATTGACATTAGATGAATTTAGCTTACCTTAAGCGTTATTTACTAGTACCTAAATTTACCTAAATTTTGTTTTCAAATGTTTAGGTTTGAGCGATCCTGATGAAGGCAGATTCGTAAGAAGCATTTGACTCATCGACGCTCTTTAACAGGGGACAAGTTCAGCAGATGTCACTACGGAAGAAAACACCTTTCCAGACACCTGACTGATTTCCGGTTGTTTGTATTGATCTAAATTGCTTCCATTGTCCTGTATTGTGATTTGTTGAATGTTTTGTTTTGTCTATTTTATTGTTTTTATTCTACATTCATATTTTACATATTTATGATAACGAACGAGTATTCACGTGTTTATATGACATAATGACATTTCCATGTTTTTACCTTATCCATCTGTGGATATATTATATTATTTAGTTGTGTGTTGTCGTATACAAGTTTTGGTCTTGACGGCTTATCTGAGATAATCACTGTTAATTGTCTTGAGTGTGATGACTGCCTTGCTGATATATTTCAATTGATGATTAATTGAGGGTTGAATGCTTTGCAAAGCATTTGAAGATATTTGTTATTTGTTGTTGAAGAAAGTATGTTTATTTTTAGACTCTTTGTGATATAGCTGGATTATTGATATATTCATTATTAACCTAAAGTGCATTGTTATTCCTAAAAACTAATTATTCCAGGACGTGTGGTTTCATTTGTTACAATTTATTATTGTGTTTGCGTGTTTTGAGCAATAGGGATTCCCAGATGGGAATTGTAAACAAGACATACCAATATCTTGGTCTTAGACGTTATAAATATACCTGCCGTTCCACTAAAACCTGAAAGTCCTAAGCGGTAGTTATCACTCTCATCACTGATATAAAACTCAGAATAACTGGCATGTTTCCAAACTCCATCCCACGTCCCCATCAAAATCAATAGCTCTGTTCTACCTGACTTAGTGAGTGTGTACAAATTATCATTTCCTAAAATGATAGTCTTTGTTTTGAGGTACATTGGAAGTTTAAAGCGTCTTATGTTAAAATATATCAACAAGTTGCAATGTAGAATAAAACGTAGACTAACTTGAATAAGTCTTGACGAACGGAAATGTACATTTGCATGCGTTGTCCTTTAATAAATTAATATGCAGTAAAGGTTTAATCGTGGTTTAAGGCAGTACGGTGACCTACAGATGTGTATATCATGTATTTCCTTGTCTTTTAGTCAATGGTGGACAGTTGTCTCATTATAAATCATGCATATGACACCTCCTTACGTGCCTATAACAACACTTAATTGTATCAGTTTTTATCGATAAACATAAAAAAGCAAACAAAACGGAAGACTAATCTAATCAGCAAAGCAATTACGAAACATGTACTTGGATTTTTAAGTAGAATTTTCTCAAAAAAATAAATACATACCAAAGATTTCGTATTTCTATAAAATACTGAACAGACCACAAAAACCACTAACCCTAATGTCATTTGCAAAACAAAATTAAAGTAGAAAAAAAATAAGTAACAACAAACTACATATGGTATTAAAAACCTGACCTGGTATACACAGAAAACGTGGTGAAAACTACTCACTTAAATAGAATATGTATTTTTCTGACAGTTTTGTACTGTTTACACACGTCGGTTGCTGTAGTCGTAATGGAATACGTTTGTCGCATATTTTCGTCGTAGGAACTGTTATTTACTTAATGTGGTCAGTGCCGAGTTTTCATAACAATTATATTAATACAACAATACAATATACAAACCTATCCAATATTCAGTGTATGGATCTCCAAAACCATGTTTATAATCTGACCAATTCATATCAAAATCAACAGAACCGTCCTTTCTGTGCTGGAAAACCTACAAACCAAGAAGGTATCACAAGTACATCGGACAGGGAAAACATTTTCTGTATATGCTGTCAAGTGACAACATGTTGAGTTATCTAGAAAGACATCAAGCTGAGGAGATTTTTTTTTTTATTTTAGGATAAAACATTAAATAAAACGTCATTCAGTTCCAGCCGCATGACCCCTCATTCAGTTCCAGCCTTAGTAAAAAAATGTTTTGATAAGTTATGCAAAGGGTTTGATAAAGGTTCAAGTCAATCCAATTTTCATTGGTACAAAAGCTCCTTCAAAATTAGATGTAGTTCCTCGAAGATACCTTCTTACTAATTTAGTCCTAACGTGAAGGACAAGTCAATACAAGGTATCACCAATGGCACTTGGAATGCCACTTCAAATACAAAGATGAATACAACTAAAACACAAATACTTCAAAATAGTAAGCTTAATCATGTTTGGCTATATGTAATGAAAACAAGTTTCTTTTTGCTACATGAAACATGTTTGATTCGCAGTGAAATCATAAATTATGCTTCTAATTTCAGTTTGTGATGGTCACGTGTCTTATGTCATCTCCAGCGAGTAAACACATGTAATACCTCCTGACATTGGTGAATGCTTCAATATTAATAGTCACGAGTAAACACATGTATTACCCCTTGATATTGGTGAATGCTTCAATATTAATAGTCACGAGTAAACACATGTATTACCCCCTGATATTGGTGAATGCTTCAATATTAATAGTCACGATTAAACACATGTATTACCCCCTGATATTGGTGAATGCTTAAATATTAATAGTCACGATTAAACACATGTAATACCTCCTGATATTGGTGACTGCTGCAATATTAATAGTCACGAGTAAACACATGTATTACCTCCTGATATTGGTGAATGCTACAATATTAATAGTCATGAGTAAACACATTTATTACCTCTAGATATTGGTGAATGTTTCAATATTAATAATCATGAGTAAACACGTGTATTACCTCCTGATATTGGTGAATGCTGCAATATTAATAGTCATGAGTAAACACATGTATTACTTCCAGATATTGGTGAATGTTTCAATATTAATAGTCATGAGTAAACACATGTAATACCTCCTGATATTGGTGAATGCTTCATTATTAATAGTCACGAGTAAACACGTGTATTATCTCCTGATATTGGTGAATGCTTCAATATTAATAGTCACGAGTAAACACATGTATTACCTCCTGATATTGGTGAATGCTTCACTATCAATAGTCACGAGGAAACACATGTATTACCTCCTGATATTGGTGAATGTTTCACTACTAATAGTCACGAGTAAACGCGTGTATTACCTGCAGATATTGGTGAATGTGTCAATATTTATAGTCACGAGTAAACACATGCATTATCTTGATATTGGTGAATGAAAAATGAGAAATCTATACAAATCAGCTTAAACTACTCATCGTTCACCGGAAGTATAAAAAAATACTCGTTTTTTATGGTAACTATGAATAACTTACTGTCCATCGACCACCGTCTGTATGAAGATCACACCAAACGTTGACTGTTATTTGTGACGATATATTGATGTTATATACACCACTACATGTATAACCCTGAGACTGTATGTCAGCACAATCTCTTGCGGTTGTAGGTCCATCTCTGCAGTCAACCCCTTTAAAAAAGGTATCATTGCTCTTGAATAAACGTAACTAGATGTTTGAGAAGTCTGTGTTGCTCTCATAGTTTCATATAATTAATACAATATCAATTATAATATTTTGTTAAAAAGAAATACATACTCACCAAAATATTGTCTGGCTGGCTGTTTTGGTTGACAATGGTTTTGACTGGTTTTGTTTTAGCTTTTAAGATAGTACAGAAATTGTTTTTTTTTAAAGATGGTTAAAATAATAATTTAGAACCCATTTAATGTTTTTTGTTTATTATTTCTAGAGCTTGTTTTGCACATATGGTTTTCTTCCCAAAGTTTCAGTCTATCAATTATAGATTTCAAGTCATTTAGATTTAACACTGAAATTGTTTAAACAAAATTTACATTTATTAATAAAAACTGATAATAAAGTACCAAGAAGAGAAGCACAATAGTCCTTCCAAACGTCAGAAGGATGTTTTAAAAAAAAAACATCAAGCATCTGAACGAAACATTTATGTCCTTCCCAAAACAACACATTTGTATCTGCGTTGATTACTTTTTATTATGAAACTATTTCTGTCACATTACGGGTAGAGAGGGACTATAAGTTCATAGCTAAGATTATTATACTTCATGTAAAAATGCCAGATGTTGATTGGTTGATACGAGGGAGACAATTTACTCTATCCCATAGCAAATACTATATTACCCTTCATGGAAATGCTTGCTCGAGTGTGCGCTTAAATAAATACGGATGATTGTTATGTAGAAGACGACATATTTTACTACTTTGAACTTGAAATTTAATAGACAGTAATAACAGAACATTCAGTATAATAAAATAAATAATACATATCTGCGCCTCAGTTGACAATGTTTTCTCGGGGTAACAATCTGCTCTATCACCCTCTCGGCTATGTGTTATTTGTTTATTAGTCAACTGCTGTTTTACTATTGTACGAGGGCATAGACAAACATTTAAAAGATTCCTACAGTTCTTTGTCGGAATCACATTATCACTATAGTGGGTAGTTTTAGAGTTATCATGATACCCATTTTGTTATCATATAAAATAAATGTTAATAACTTAGACAAAGGATTCTAAAAATGGCCGGTGTTTATATTACCTTTAAGTTATTGTCTAATCTGACGTTCTAATATTTTCTAAATTGCATCTGCCTTTAACGAATGGGATGATTTCTTTACTGTCTACATTTTGTTTTTCATTTATTGTTTTGCCATAAATCAGGTCATTTTTTTTTTTTGGTTTCTTTTTTTTTTTTTTTTTTTTTTTTCGTTTGAGTTGTTTTACATTCTATGGTTAATTAAATGCTGCTTCTAACAATTACCACTTCCGATCTATTTTTGTGATTTAAAACTTGCATTTTGCCAATGTTCCGATTCTTAAAAAATAACAGCCATGCTATTTGGTAAACGGAATGTGATGTTTTATCAAAATACTCGAAGGATGATTGAAGTCAAGTTTGGTTGAAATTGTGTCCAATAGTTTCAGAGATATTTGTTTTGGTTTTTTAAAAATTACGGGAAGAAGACAGACAAAAGACATCAGTTGGTGGCAATAGCTCAAACTGATTCACAGACTAGAGCTTATAAAAGATATAAAATGCATTTTTGCGTCCGAGATGATTAGAGAGAGGTGAACGATACCAAAGGGATATTCACACTTACTAGTCGAAAATAAACTGTAAATGTGATGGCAAAAAATGAAAACCGACGCAAAGACAAACTACGGAAGCGTATTAGTGCCATCACTTTTTTCTTTAAATTGTCGACTTCAATCTTGGAATTTTCAACTTTAATCTTGGAATTTCCAACTTTAATTTTGGAATTATCAACATCAATCTTGGAATTATCAGCTTTAATCTTGGAATTTCCAACTGCAATCTAAGAATCATCAACTATAATATTGCAATTATCAACATTATGAATTGTAAACTTTAATCTTGGAATTTCCAACTTAAATCTTAGAATTATCAACATTTAACTTGGAATTATCAACTTTAATCTTAGAATTATCAACTTTAATCTTAGAATTATCAACTTTAATCTTGAAATTTCCAACTATAATCTTGGAATTTCCAACCATAATCTTGGAATTGTCAACATTAATCTTGGTAACTCCAAGTTTTATTTTCCGATCCTCATTAGTCCGACAATGATTTTTCCAAATTTTAGTAAAAGAGTGAATCTCTGAATTAAGAACATCATGACTTTTGGCACACTGAACTCTCGCCTAGGACAAACAGTGCATTTTTGTTTGATGTGCTTTACTTTACTTTTTGTTGGTGATTGCTATTGTAAACATCGATGCACATCCGCTTATTCAGCAATATAATTTAATAAATGCATGTTCTGCATGCATAATTACAGATGGATATTTCAAATTTGACATAATCACCGGGGGTTCGGGGGTGGTGGTGTGGTGGGGGCGGGGGGGAGGGGGGATGTGTTAACTTCAAAAAATGTTGGTAGGGGTGTGCCATTTTTGCCTAAATAAATGTACTTACTTTTATTTAACATGCACTTATATTTGTTCCTATATTTATATATAGATATATACAAAAAATGACCTTTATTTATATACAATATTTTAATTTTAAAATGCATAGATTCAGGAACTTGATATAAAGTCCATGATTGATTCAAATACCACAATTGGCCATTAATATAAGATTTCTAATAAGATATGTATATAAGATATGTAGCACATACCCAAAATCAATATCAAATTATGAAAAAACATTGCATATCAATATAGAATGTCATTAAAAAGTAGTGTCATATATATAAAATTCTGATCCATATTTTTGGCATATCCACGTATACCCATTATTAGATACACTACCTCCCCCTTTTTCCATGGATATGAGGCTACGCGAAGCTATACCAGACTTTAGATACACGTCTATTTTTCTTTAACATTTTACCAACAATTTAGCAGCGAAAATAATTATAAGTAGATTAAGTATACGGAGAAATACAAAATACTATGGGCTAGAAGTAAAATATCAGTCATTTCTACGATTAAAGTTGATAATTCCAAGATTAAATTTGGAATTTCCCAGTTTAATATTGATCAATCTAAGATTAAAGTTGGAAATTTAAAGATTAAAACTGATAATTCCATGATTCAAGTTGATAATTCCAAGAGTAAAGTTGGAATTTCCCAGTTTAATATTGATAAATCTAAGACTAAAGTTGGAAATTTAAAGATTAAAACTGATAATTTCATGATTAAAGTTGGGAATTCCAAGATTAAAGTTGATAATTCCAAGATTAAAGTCGACAATTTGAAAGAAATAAATAAAAAAGGATGACCCTTATACGCTTCCGTAATTAACAACAGGAAACAACATACAACATAGAAAACTAAAGACTGGGTACTTATTAACTGATAGTACATGTTAACTGAAAGAAAAGCTATTCTTTTAACTTCCAATAATAAAGTAAACCTTTCCAAATACTGTTCTTTCCTCGTATCGGACTTTTCTATTAACCGTCTAAATTATTCTGTACCATTATTAAAGAGTTGAAACTGTGTTCTCCTAAAATGTCCTGTACCTAGTCAGGAATATGGCAGGTGGTATCAAATAGTCCGTTTCTATGTATGTTGGCTTTTGTTTTTGTTGCTGTTCAGTGTTTCTGTTGTTCGGTTGTTTTCTTCTTAAATTGATGTGTTTCTCATCGGTTTTGGTTTGTGATCTGGATTTATTTTCGCTGAATCGATTTATGACTATAACAGCGGTATACTACTGTTGCCTTTATTTACAATATTAAAACAATTGTAACATAAACGTTGTTAATATTGATGGTATGGGTGATGAAGCATCTGCGAATAAATAAAGGCAACAGTAGTATACCGCTGTTCGAAAACTCATAAATCGATAGAGATAAAAACAAATCCGGGTTACAAACTAAAACTGAGGGAAACGCATCAAATATAAGAGGAGAACAACGACACGTCAAAAACACAACATTAAAATGTTACACACACAGAAACTAACTTTAATATAACAATGGCCATTTTCCTGACTTGGTACAGGACATTTCAAGAAAGTAATGTAGGGTTGAACCTGTTTTTGTGGCATGCCAAACCTCCCGCTTTTATGGCAACGTCATACACAACACCAAAACGACAACATCACATGACAGGACCACAATACAAACAAATTGGAGAACATATAGGACAAAGAAACACACGAATAATAGCTAACAAAAGGTACTCGGCTTAAAATTCAATACGCCAGACGTGCGTCTTGTCCACACAAGACCAACCAGAGACGCTCAGATGAAAAAAGTTTGAAGGCCAAACAAAGTACAAAGCTGAAGAGCACCGAGGACCAAAACTTCCAAAAAGTTGCGCCTAACACGGCCAGGGTTTTCTGCCTAGGACAAACACATCCTTATTATTTAGAATAATTTATAATTTTGCAAACAGTAAATTTTATAAAATGACTATATAATAGATATACATGATAAAACCAAAGTGGGGACTAACTACAGAATAAAAAC
Organism: Mytilus californianus; assembly: GCF_021869535.1. Taxonomy (NCBI): domain Eukaryota; kingdom Metazoa; phylum Mollusca; class Bivalvia; order Mytilida; family Mytilidae; genus Mytilus; species Mytilus californianus. The sequence continues at coordinate 2,315,203 of NW_026262669.1, read as the reverse complement.
GGATATATTACATAACACAACTTAATCCAACACATAAAAAAATACACAGCCGAGTTAGCCAAAGCCTCAACGCACAAAGTGACGTCACATTTGAAATTCTAAAAAAACACACAAAGTGACGTCACATTTGAATTTGTAAAAATATTTCCCAAAAATAAGATAGGATTAGGATTGATTAAAGATTAGATTTGTAATTACAAAAATACGTTTAACGCTACCAAAAAATTGTATTAAGGCATAATGTGTTGTTAGGAAATTACAATATTATTAGCTGAAAAAGCTGAAAAAAATTATCATGTATAATTTTGCAACAACTGTTTTACGTTTCAGTGTGTATATTTTACAACATTTTCGCTATTTCCGTTTCTGTAGTGATGTTCTGTATGTCAATGAAGGTCCTCTATGTATAAATGATAAATGATTATGTCATTGATGTCATTACTGCATATTCATTCTTGCAAAGATTGAAGGATTTGATTCTGAAGTTTGGCTGCACACATATTATACTTATTAGGAATGGTATATCCCATCCTAACATTTACGATTATATGGTTTAAAGAGCCCGCTAGTTTAGATACGATCTATGTAAACTCATTGATTCTTTACAAAATCTTATAGTTAAAGGTTATCAGTTGAACACGGTTGTAAAGTTTTTAGATATTGTTTTATCGGATTGATTTTGCTTTTGCAATATTATGAAATAACTAAATATATATCTATTTTGTTATCAATCTTAAGCATACTACAAACTGTCGATACTGATTACATATATAATGACATTACACAAGGTCATACGTTTCTCAAGCTGTTGATGACGTCTTTATATTAAGTCAGTTGGATTTGAAATATTTGTCTACATTTCGGTTTAAAAATAATGGCTGTTGAGAACATCCACATAAACACATACCCTTTAAGTGTGTTTGACTGATTGTTCTGGTACAACTAAACTGGTCATATGAAATTTACCCTAACTATAAAATTACATAATGAATTTAGCAGATCATATATAGACATAGTTGGGTTTTCTTTTCATATTTTGGTATTGGAATAGCTTTTTGAGGGTAAATCAAATCAGTATGGGTTAAATTTTGATGTGTCAATAATTGCCACTTAAGTTCAATCATTTATTATCTGTTTGCCTTAATGGACATCAAAGTAAGATAGGGTTAACAAAGGTTATACAGTGAGTAATATTTTGATAATTGAAATGATACAATAGACAAAATAATCAGTCACACACAATCAGGATGAAAATGAGAAGAAATTAATCTAACTAAAAATTGGTTAGGATAGTTTTGGAGTTTCCATTTAAAGGAATAATGCAAAGGAGAGGCGAAAGATACCATGGCTAGAAAAGACAAACAGACAAACAACAGTACACAAAACACAAACACAGAAACCAAATATATGTCAGACACGCATTAAATGATAACTTCATACGATGAACATGAGTTAAAGCGTTATGATAATTCGTGCTTATCTGAACCTACCTTTTGAAACGTCGAAATGTCTCCATCCGGCATCAGTAGTTCCTGCAACAATCTGATTGGTAAACTCCCTATTAAACACCTGGCATCTACCATCATTCAAGTTATAGGCAACTGACCTACAATCTATGTGGTCTGAACAAGAGGCTATACAAATAAATATACTTTTTGTTTCTAACGTCAATAATACATTGTCAGTCTTATAAATATTGTCGAACGATGCATTCCGTTTAGCTCCTTTAAATCGTATATTTAAATTTGCGACAACAAACTCCGACAGTAAAATGCAAACGAATATAAATCTAAAAACATTTAGCATGTTTTGTATTATAATTTCGAAGAAACAGCTAACAGTAATTAGCAAATATTTCACAATTCTAATACTTCTAGAAACATATTAACATATATGAGAAGATTTCTTCATTTGTTCATTTAATGAAGTCTCAAACTGAATTATCAACCGCTGCAGTATAGTTAACGCAAACAACCAATTAAAACATATCTTATTCAAAATATCCAATGAAAACTGTTTTAGATATTATTTGACTTATTGGAAAATGAAATGAAAACTACATTATGTAAAATTGGATTTGTGTACGCATATTCAATTTAGAACTCTAACATAATATAATGTAAATAAAAAAATAATAAAATACTCGATACCATTTTACAATCAATAAGCTGTTAATTAAAACATCAATGCTATCATCAAAAACTAAAAATGAATAATAATAATCAGCATGGAATGTTTTCAGCAATCATTACGACGGTCTTCTATGTGTTTAACCAGTTATAGGTTGCACTTTGTAAATACAGCTGTTTCTCAAACCACGCCTCTTTTGGGGAGATATATAATATTCATAGATATGTTAATTTGTTAACGTACTGGTTCCCATTTATGATCTCTGTGTTCCAGATCACTTGGGAATGTAACCAGTATAGAAAAACATGGTAGCGCCTAGATTTTAATTCTTAGGAGGTCCAAAAATGGAGGTAAGGGTAGTATAGAATTTTAGTATAAGTTTAAACTCTTAGAAGTTCAGGGCATATAAATGTTGAAAATATGCCGCACAGCCCTATATATTGACCTTTGAATAAAATAGTAGTTCATATAAACTTTCCGTTCTAGGATATTATTTTTCACGAAACTTCATAGTAAAAGTGTCACAGTTTTAGCCGCAAAGGGAGTTCCTATGAGAAATTGCATTGTCTATATTTACAGAATTGCAACCTATATAGGATTTAAAATTAGAACATACAGAATTTCACAAAATCTTGTTTATCTCAGCGATTTTGAAGAATTTAACTCAAATATGAAGTTTTATAAATATTTCATGAAGATTGAGAAAATCCTGGGCCTAAACTATGATGAGTCAGCATAAATTCACAGTTTACAGTATGCATTGTTTACTTAAAGCCCTGAATTAAAAATAAATTCATAATATATGCCTATTTGTAATTTAAATTGGTTAGAAGTGCTTATATTTACTCTTCGCAGTCATTGCAACTCATTGATCCTTCTTAAATATTTTTGGTGGGGTGTTTTTGTCCTGTCGATAACCCAAAAGTAAGCCGTAACATCTTAAGGTGCTTTTTTGTGACTGCGGCATAAAAAGTCCAAGCTAGAATTACAAAAAGACCTCAATAAAACTTACAATAGTTTGTTCTATCCTAAATATGTACCAAATATTCCACATTGCTAGAAACAGGGAAAAAATTTAGGAAATGTGAGGCCCCAGGGGCAAAAAACAGTGAAAAATGCCTCCCCCTGGTTCATAAAACAGATAATTTAACTTCTAAATGCTATGATTTTATTATTTTAAAGGTCTTTTGTAAAGAAAACAATAACTGTGCTTGGAAGTTATGCCAAAATCAAATGTAAGCAGTCATTATTATCAAACTTTTAGTGAATTTATGCACCAGACTGATATCTTCATAAATACAACTTTTGCAAATAGGGCTTTGTTTAAACACTAACTTATGTTAGATATATGGTTAGGGATGATACTGTTGTAACATGAATTCTAAACTGACCATTTGAGGCAGAAATTGTGAACTTTCATTGACAAATAGGCATACAGTAAAATGTGGACTGGAGACACAGGCAGGATTGGATACTTTGTATAATCTTGAATGTTGGAATGATTAACTGCTAAACATTACATTTATAGTATTTTAAAATGCTTTCAATTTGTTATCAGAATAGTTTCAAACAGGTTTTAGACAGTTCATGTCAGAAAACATGCACATAGGGTAAGCTGGCAATAATTAAAGTCTTACTTTCAAATTCTTTAAAATATTTAAACAGGGGTAGGGGTATAAAATGTACTGTAAAAGGAAACTTAGAGTATATGCAGTGATTTCTTCAAGGCTATACTTCTGATAAATAAGTATTGTAGTGAGAAAAAGTGTTTTTAGAGAGTTTTCTATTTGAATAAATGTTTGTATAGGTTGCACTTTGTAAATACAGCTGTTTCTCAAACCACGCCTCTTTTGGGGAGATATATAATATTCATAGATATGTTAATTTGTTAACGTACTGGTTCCCATTTATGATCTCTGTGTTTCATTTCATAGAGACATCACTTGCGAATGTAACCAGTATAGAAAAACATGGTAGCGACTAATTTTTAATTCTTAGGAGGTCCAAAAATGGAGGTAAGGGTAGTATAGAATTTTAGTATAAGTTTAAACTTAGAATTCAGGGCATATAAATGTTGAAAATATGCCGCACAGCCCTATATTTTGACCTTTGAATAAAATAGTAGTGCATATAAACTTTCCGTTCTAGGATATTATTTTTCACGAAACTTCATAGTAAAAGGGTCACAGTTTTAGCTGCAAAGGGAGTTCCTATGGGAAATTGCATTGTCTATATTTACAGAATTGCAACCAAAAAGTAAAATAACAAAAATACCGAACTCCAAGGAAAATATTCAAAATAGAAAGTCCCTTATCAAATGGCAAAACTATAAGTTCAAACACATTAAACGAATGAAAGCAACTCTCATATTCCAGACTTAGTACAGGCATTACCTTATGTAGAAAATGGTGGATTAAACCTGGTTTCATAGCTAGCGAAACCTCTCACTTGAATGACAGTAGCATAAAAATCCATTATATTGGCAACAATGTTTGAGCAAAACAAACAGATATAATACTAGGTAAAAATGACAAAAATAGGGGTACAACAGTCAACATTGTGTTTTAATCTTAATCACAATAAAAACCGACAAATATGTCAACAACCAAAAACAAAATCATATATAGACAAAGCACATAACCAAAAATGAAAGACAAGTATAAAACAAAAGACCATAGCACAATAACACAATGGCGGGATGTATAAGTACCGAACCACGCCAAAAGGATATTACCAAATTAATGATTTACAAAGACAAAAGAACACTATAACACGTACTTAAGATTATAAACAACGTCAGTACCTAGAATCTATACTTCAAGACCAGCATGTATTATTTGTGAAGTTGATAAGGAATATTTATCAACAAGGTCTTGGTATCTTCCGATGAACTTTTTTAGAAAAAAATGACAAAATATTTAAAATTTCTTTTTACGTTTTTATAGAATGATAGCACAAATGTTGATTAATCAATGAATAATTTATACTCCGCACTGGCGTACGTTGTTTGGAAGTCCAAATTATTACATATTATGTCTTCTGAATCACATAAAAGTTATGAAAACTAGGACAAACTTTGAAAACAGAGATAAACAGTCACTTATCAAACGCAATTTTGTATATTTATGACGTATTGGTAATACATAATGCTATATCCGGAAATTCCAGTAAACATGATCAAAAAGAGTGATACCAAAATTCATTGTTCGTGATTTAACTTCAAATCCCCTAAAACCAAATATAATCCTTTATCTAGTATCAGCAGGTGATTATAACAACGCATGCAGCTGCCCATAACACTGCAATTTGCAAAAAGACAGCGTTTAACTTTTCTACTTTAAACGTGTTAAAAAATGTATGTTAAGCCGTAACACGATTCCTACAAATGTGAAATACTACACGTGAGATTTCTGAGAAAAGTGGAAATAGAGGAGATGAATGTTTAAGATTTCAATGACTGTATTTTAGCTGCCAGCCTTACAAACAACGCTTTCTGACAAAATTATAATATTACTTCTCTTTAATAAGTAACATCAGATCCCTCTAAGATCAATGAAGATTATATATTCATCGAAATTAAATGAGGAAGCAGTTTTACGAGCATTTGTTTTTGTAGCAGTCCAGTGTTTATGTTGTTCCGTTGTTTTCCTCGGTTTTGGTTTGTTGAATCGATTTATGACTATTGAACAGCGGTATACTACTGTTGCCTTTATTTTGCAATCCAGGGGACTTCCTATTATCACATACCCAACTGGAGGCATTCAACTTCATTGCTGAATGTATAACACACTATTGTAGCGTCTTTCTCGATTGTAGAACAGGTGATATGCCAAAAAAACTAAGGTACACTCTACGACATCAAAGATTCTAACAGCATCATGTATTTGATGCTTGGTTGAGTATTTTGAAATAGTATTTAGCTACGGCGAGTTTCCTTTTTTTTATATATATAAATTAAACTTGTATTTTGTATTCTTTAATACTTTACTGAAAACAGTTGTATTGAACTCTTTCGGTGACTGATAACAAATATCGTGCAGAAACTGCACATTTGTCAACGACTATAACTGCTATCCATCTTTCTATTATAATGGGATGGGATTCAAAGGGGAAGAAATTGCCCTCTTTGTGTTTTAAAAGAAGAGATGTGGTGTGATATCATATGTGATAACTATCCACCTGCGTATGTGCCTGTACCTATTAAGAAACCTCGTACAGTGTTGTCTTCAGTTAGTTTTTTTTTATATTTTGTCGTTTTGTATATATATTTTTCCTGTATTTTGTATTGTAATCATTTTTTCTTTTCACATTATGCTTAGAGGTGTCTGCTCGTAAGCGGTTTACAATGACTTTTAAATGTATTTTGAGTGTGTTTTAATTGATTGACAAACGGTCTCATTAGAGTATACCTTAAATATCACTATATTCGGAAAACATCGTGTCTGAACAAGCTTTACAGGGTTAAAATGTAAACCTATGTACATGTTTGTCACGAAAAGTGCAAAACGAACTTGCGTGTATTTGATTTATATACTTAGACAAATATATCTTCATTCATTAACAGTCAACCTTACGAACAACAAAAAGAACAATTATGATTAATGTTAAAATTTGTGTCTGTACAATATATCATTAAACCATATGTAATGCGTTTTATACATACTGCAACTAAGTTCAATAATTTGTAAGCACACATTCCGTTCTGGTTTTAAAATATTTTAATAGCTAAGTCCGTGTACAAATCCCCTTTTGTGACTTGAGACAAAAACACATCTTATCGGTCTACATTATTTGTTATGGTGACCCTAAGTATTATTTATTGTCGATTTCAGTCGTTCGTCCAATAAACTCTGTGATAGCATTTTTGTGATAAAACAAAACATTGAACAGAAAATAAACAAAACATTATTTAGACCTGGCAAAGTATATTCAATTCAAAGTTATATTCGAATGGACCTCCTCTATTAGCTTATAAATTATCCTTTGAACCTTCTTGTTTTTATTGTTCGACAAGTATGGTATGTCATATAATTATTCCAAGCCTGCTAATTGAATTTTTATCATGTGATCACTAACATTCGAGAGATATAATTCAAATATGTAACGATGTACTTAAGTGAACAAAAAAGTCGCGGTTTATGCCATCATTATGACACATACTTTATACATTTCCTATTTCATATTACATTGTGAATGATGATGGAAAAACACGAAAAATCTTTAAGTGAAAGAATGAAAGAGGGAACCAACAAAACTATAAGGAAAACATTCTAATAACAATGCTTTGAAAACGTGCAACTTCTTTTTTTTCAAATTAAAAGTTTATAAACATTGTAAAATACGACGATATTAGGAAGACAATCGAAGGACAGAAAACAAGACAACACCATGACAAAAAGGAGCACTATGAACATACATATAACAGTTTAAAAAAGACCTTACTTAAGGACGAAAATTGCGCATATCAAGGCTTGACATAAACGGAAGTGAATGAAGGTAATCCGGAACGGGGGGACATTTCTTGCATCACTAGCGGTCGCCTTCGTCTTGATCATGACAATTGATAACCAAACCAAATGTATTATTAACTTTCTTGAATCAAGGAATTTGCATAGTATCAAAGATTTTAATAAGAAAATTCAGATTTTCCTAAGATCAATGAAAATTATATAAAATTGAATGAGGACGCAGTTTTACGAGCGTTAATTGTACAAAAATGGGTTATAAGTTAGCACAGCAAAAATCATAATGACGCATACGCTGTCAAAATAAGATTGCATACAAACAATCAAGTAAGATAAAAGTGCAGACACTATAAAAGATTTAGAGATGTATGTTTTCAGTAGTTTCAATAGTTTTTACATCATTAATTACGTCAAATTAAAGTTAACAAAACACGTTGTGTGAAAGTAAATCGAAAACAATAGTACATTATGAAAGTCACTACGTATCTCTCCGTAATTATCGCTTCTATATTTTTTTGTCTTTTTAATCTTGCATCACTAGCGGTTGCCTTCGTCTTGATCATGACAATTGATAACCAAACCAAATGCAAAATAACATTTAAATGTAATGATGTCATGACCGAAGATAAAAGGACATGAATATGACTACAACAAAGGAATATACCTTTGTCATATGTCACTCAATTGGTATGTAACGATCATCCAAATCATGTTTAAGAATGTTAAAATGTCATAGTCAACCAAGGAAACTCTGTAACTGAATGCAAACCAAGATGACATAAAATATGCTTCCCATTTACTTCAAATACGGTGACATCGGTTGTGTCAGAAGGGTTAATAAATCCAGTTATGATTGCATCACTCATCTTGTGAATCCATTTGCAATAGTGTTTTAAGGATGTTGTTAAAATAAAAATATGACACTTTTTTCGTAATTTCTTTTGTGGCTTTAATGTAGGTAGGACATATTATTGTTATAATCCGCAGATTTCAACTTCTTTTTTATGTATTCTTTTGAAGTTGTATTCACTCGGCACATGGTTCTGAAAAAAGGCTAGAAAAGTAAGCTCGATACTAAAGTGCTCGGGAAGCATCGTTTGTTTTTTATATAAAGTATTGCTTATGATTGTTTTGCAATTGATAACTCCTTATTTGTGATTAATTTACATGAAGGTTCAACGTTGAGAGGATCTGTAAAGAAAAACCTGTTGATTGTCTTTGAAAAGTTAAATTTTATAAATACCCTTAAATTTCTAGTCACTGCCCAGCGTATGAATTTATGCCATTTTACCCACATGTTTATATCTAAGATTATCTTTGATCACCATGATAATCAATTAGTGATACATTGTTATATTAAATGCTTTAAAAACAATTAACAGTAATCATACATTAATGTGTTTGGTTGAGCATAAAGTAGGGATTAATACTTAGTGATCAACTTAAAAATACTCAATTGGCGTTTTGGATCTATTTTGTATTTTCTCTTTAGCAAAAAGATTGAAAAAAAGGAAATGAAAAGAAATCTATATTTTCGAAAATCTCTTGTATACGAGAATGAACAATTTTTTCAACTTTAAATCACGCTAAGATCTATTGAAAAATACTATCTCGGCTAAAAACCAAAGCAAAAAGTGTAACTGTAAATAAATAAGGGACGAACAAAATATAATGTTATTTTAATAAAAGACAATTACATTTGATTTTTGATTTTTGGTGTTTTAACGCCACTTTTAAGCACCACTTTTGGGCTATTTCGTGGCGGCCAGTTTTTATTGGTGGAGGAAGCCGGAGTGCCCGGAGAAAACCACCGACCTTCGATAGGAAAACTGACAATCCTAGTCAATTAAGATTGGAGTCGAGTGCACCCGCACGAGCGGGGTTCGTACTCACAATCTCAGTGTTGACTGGCTAGTGATTACAGTAGTAACTACTTAGAGACAAAGACATTTACATACAGATACATCGATCTAGGACCCGAATATCGATCATTTACCCATACATGCCAAATTCAACAAGATCTATGTTAGTTTTACCAAGTTCAGCAAGATTTATGTCCCTTGGTCTGTCAAAATGCTGGTATTCGTTTGAGTTGAACTACATATACCGCGAAATACTTCTATGTTCCGACTTACTTCGAGATAAAAGATTGATTAAATAAAAAAACAATTTTAAGCATGTAATTACTTAAAGTATTTGTAACATAGAACAGCTAATTACTTTAAGTACTTGTAACACAAAACAGGTAATTACTTTGATCGAATATTAACTGATTCGTTTACTATTTGCAGATTTGACACTGAAGTATTGAAAAACATGTAATAATTTCAATTACCAGGAATAGTTACCCAGATATAAATTGTAGGTGCTAAAACAAAACAGTTACGGATTGCCAGCAGTCTTTATTATTGGAATGTTTAGTTACGATAGAAACTTAATTGTATTATATTAATCAATAACTGTAGTACTTTTCTCTGTTTGAAAGCTATTCCAGGTATAACATTCATTGATAAAAAAGTATGGTAAGGATAAAATCATAACATAGAAAAAAACCAGTGTTTTAATTTGTATGCGACCATTTATTGTTATTTTTTTTTTTTTTTACAAGTTGGTTTGACCTAAGCATGATTTAGTGTTTTTTATATTCAAGTTTATAATATTGATCAAGTACATTTCACTTTTTGTAATAGGAATAGATCGTTTAATTTTTACCAATACAATTATAATATTCGGAAATGAATGTGTCATATGGTATCAAAGTTAAAAATTATCAGAAGAATTACAATGATACCATATGGTCACTTCTGCCAATAAAAAATGTGTGCATCTGTAAAGATGTTGAAAGATAAAACTACGTTAAAATAGATGCGACATGTTGTTAAAGAACCATTTCTATTTTCAGTTTTTTTTAAAAGCCTGTCATAAACGTCATGTTCAATGACTCATGATCTATCAAGTTAATTGCTTTTATTGCATTATCAATCAGAATAAAATTAGTTCTGATTGAATTCAATGGTATAAATACAGAAGTAAGCAGTTGTATATCAACATCGGGCTAGTATTGTCACAAATAAACCAACAATTAATTGATACTATTGTCGGACCTGTATACGCAAATTCGATGTAGGTTATGGTCAAGGATGTGGTGGCGGGTAGGGGTATGGCAGTAATATTGGCGGGTTGGTATTTAATGGTGTTGTCAGGGGTAACGCTGTAGATGCAGGTGGATTCAGTCTATTCAATGACTGAAAATCTACTTTATAAAAAGAAGGTCAGTTAAGGATGTTCGCTACTCTTGTTTTTTTACTTTTTGTCAGATATTCGGAATCCTCTAGTTTTATCCATGTTAGTGCCAATAAAAATTTTGCTCGCTAACCCTTATTTTTCTTTTCATAATCTTATTACATATAGTTTATATAGCCATATTTGAAAATGCTATAAAATCCTTGTTATTTTTCATAATTTTTTAAAGAAAAAGAGTGCCAATATTAAATTAATGAACAGTCTAGAGAGAATTATTTCCCGCCAAATTTTCAATGGCTTATATCTCGAAAACAAGCACACACACCCTTAATTTTCTGCTTTTTTAGTTCCTTAAATATATACTATCAATTTATAACAGTCTTATTAAAAAAAGCTTGTTATTTTGAAACAGAATAGCAAACATCCTTAATTTGTTATCATAATTTGTAAATAAATTATGTGTATCTTGCAGTAACAATAGGAAAGGTAACTATCATAATAAACAAGTAAATGTCCAATCTGTTAATTAACATGCATGTATTTTTTTAACAAGGACCTATTTAATGGTATAACATTTATAAGGTAAAAAAAGGTTATATGGCATGTACGTAAATCAGCGGAAGGTATTTTAATGTTCAATACCCTGCATGTTTACACTGTAGTGTAAAACATAAGCAGCGATTAGTATATCATGCTTTAATAAATCCAAGTTACAGTTAATTTAATACGTCATGTATAAACCAGCTGACAAATATAGTTCATGGGTGAAACAAGTATAACGGAGTTTCCAAAATTGATTTGATTTCAATTGACATCACCTGGCATAATCTTAAACAAAACGATCTGTGCTTAGATGTCCCAAAATATATAATGATCATATTATTTGCTTTATTTTAATATGACAATCGTAGTAACCCGAGACACCAAACGTATCCTGTGAGCCATGCCCCATACGTGACACCATACCTGGTACTCTCTGATATAATCATTAATTATTAACTTCAATGAAATTATATTCGATGAGGGTTACATAATTCATGTCGGTAGTTAACAAAAAGACTCAGATGATTAAAACTTTTCTATATGTATTTGCAAACATATATTTCAGATGGGTGCTGGTGATGTACCCTTTGTTAAGGAAAATTCAATGAAGAACAGCTTCCTTTGAATAAAAATGCAAACTTGCACCATGGCTTCCATTGCAATAAAACACATGCAATCCGTAGTTACGCCTGAGGTTACAGGGTACAGATTAAGGCAATGGTAGCTTTGGCGTCGAATTTGAAAAGTGGAGCAGAATATTATGGATAGAGTACAGAAGTGGGGTTGGATATGGCGGAGTAAGTGCAATATATGGTAGGAGGCATTAATAAGTTGAAATCGGTGCATGTAAATGACAGTGCGATTAAGTTAGGCTGAATCAATGCTAGGTAAGACGGTGGAGATTGATAAAGTGTTCTTGTAGGTGAAGTCAGTGTAGGTTTTGGTGAAGAATATGATCCAGTCACTTAAGAAAAACGATATCCATCACATGCCTCTGCCCTTTGTACCTTATATAACACAAATAGATAGTAAAACGGTAGCAGTTTCCTGTACAAGGGACACAACAGACTAACATTCATCTTTTATCTCGTATTTGAATGTTTCAAGTCTTATAAATGTACATGTATACATTCACTTGCATAAGGTCGATTTCTAGCCGACGCAGCCGATATCATAGATACCGGGATACGAATTATGTTCGCCAGACGTGCTTTACGTCTACCAAAGACTAATCAGTGATTCCTGAAAGAGTCAAATGGCCAAATAAAATGGAATGTTGAAGAGAAATTTAGAGGAATGACAGAAAATGATACAATAGTATACTGCCAATTCAGACGTATAAAGGGGGAATATAACACAAAACCATTCTACCTATGCAGACAGTAGTAAACCAATTTTGATCTTAACATTATCTAAAAAATTTGAACAATACTTGTATGTTTTAGTCTGTTCATGTGTACATGTAAATAACAACTACTAAACAGTCTGAACATATCTTTTTTTTTATAATGAAATTTTTTTTATTGTAACAAATAGACTAGCACAACATGTATGAACAAAAGGTATACAGAATGGCATATTCACACAAAAGGAAGTATTAAATAATTAAACAACAATTGAATATATGATGGTGCAACAATAGGTTGAAAATAAATAATTTTCTTATAACATTGGAATCTTATTTGTTCTTGCAATATTTGTTAGTGGTGTTTCAATCAAAATTCGACATTTATTATTTATTCTATAATAGGGGCCCAGGGACTCCAGTATTTGTTATATTCATCTACAGAGAGGTATTTTTCGTAAAATAATTTCTTGAACAGAGTCTCCGAAGTAAATATTTCGTTTATTGTTCTTTATTATCAAACAAAATATAAGCAACTCGTCAAATAGTTAAACCCATTACCGTTAAAGACAGCGTTAAAACAAGACAGGTTTAAAAAACCTAAATGTTACTGAGAGACCTGAAGAATTCAACAACAACATATATACAATGTAAGATAAGACCGTCAGGGGATCTGAAACATAAGCAGCAGAAAAATATGATATAGAGACAGTTAGGAATAAGTCTTCGCCAGCTATTATAATCCCCTTTGGTTTATTCCAATCACCATTCAACATTATTTTAAAATAATCACGTAATCATATACAAAATTACAAATGAAAAAGACACATCTGTATACCCTTCCGGAGCAATCAACTCCTGTTTTTTTACCAGGTTCGTGTTGCTCCGTTAATAGCTATCTAGGTTGTTATTTTGTGTACTGTTGCCATGATATTGTCAGTTCGTTTTCGACATTTGAGTTTGCATATCCCTTCCTAATACTTCAACAGTCTTATATCATACCAGTAATACTTCAACAGTCTTATATCATACCAGTAATACTTCAACAGTCTTATATCATACCAGTAATACTTCAACTCTCTTATATCATACCAGTAATATTACAACTCTCTTATATCATACCACTAATACTTCAACTCTCTTATATCATACCAGTAATACTTCAACAGTCTTATATCATACCAGTAATACTTCAACTCTCTTATATCATACCAGTAATACTTCAACAGTCTTATATCATACCAGCAATACTTCAACTCTCTTATATCATACCAGTAATACTTTAACAGTCTTATATCATACCAGTAATACTTCAACTCTCTTATATCATACCAGTAATACTTCAACAGTCTTATATCATACCAGTAATACTTCAACTCTCTTATATCATACCAGTAATACTTCAACAGTCTTATATCATACCAGTAATACCTCAACTCTCTTATATCATACCAGTAATACTTCAACAGTCTTATATCATATCAGTAATACTTCAACAGTCTTATATCATACCAGTAATACTTCGACTCTCTTATATCATACCAGTAATACTTTGACTCTCTTATATCATACCAGTAATACTTCAACTCTCTTATATCATACCAGTAATACTTCAACAGTCTTATATCATACCAGTAATACTTCAACTCTCTTATATCATACCAGTAATACTTCAACTCTCTTATATCATACCAGTAATACTTCAACAGTCTTATATTATACCAGTAATACTTCAACTCTCTAACATCATACCAGTAACACTTCAACAGTCTTATATTATACCAGTAATACTTCAACTCTCTTATATCATACCAGTAATACTTCAACAGTCTTATATCATACCAGTAATACTTCAACTCTCTTATATCATACCAGTAATACTTCAACAGTCTTATATCATACCAGTAATACTTCAACTCTCTTATATCATACTAGTAATACTTCAACAGTCTTATATCATACCAGTAATACTTCAACTCTCTTATATCATACCAGTAATACTTCAACAGTCTTATATCATATCAGTAATACTTCAACAGTCTTATATCATACCAGTAATACTTCGACTCTCTTATATCATACCAGTAATACTTCAACTCTCTTATATCATACCAGTAATACTTCAACAGTCTTATATCATACCAGTAATACTTCAACTCTCTTATATCATACCAGTAATACTTCAACAGTCTTATATCATACCAGTAATACTTCAACAGTCTTATATCATACCAGTAATACTTCAACTCTCTTATATCATACCAGTAATACTTCAACAGTCTTATATCATACCAGTAATACTTCAACTCTCTTATGTCATACCAGTAATACTTCAACAGTCTTATATCATACCAGTAATACTTCAACTCTCTTATATCATACCAGTAATACTTCAACAGTCTTATATCATACCTGTAATACTTCAACTCTCTTATATCATACCAGTAATACTTCAACAGTCTTATATCATATCAGTAATACTTCAACAGTTTTATATCATACCAGTAATACTTCGACTCTCTTATATCATACCAGTAATACTTCGACTCTCTTATATCATATCAGTAATACTTCAACTCTCTTATATCATACCAGTAATACTTCAACAGTCTTTTTTTTAAAGTATGTCATTCAAGAGGCAGAATATTTGAAACGTATATTCATTTCTTGCAGAATGATTTGTACCAACTAGTAGTTTTGTTTTATCTATTCCAAAAATCATCTTTTCGTCTTTAATCTTAGGCATACTTTTTTCTTCGTGTGCTAATATTAAAATTTTGCCCTTTATTTTTGTTTATTTGAGCGTCATATGTGGTAGTAATAAAATTAACGGTACCATTTTTGCTGCACCTTATGCGCATTTCGACAAAAAATGTCTCTTCAGTGATGCTCGAGGCCAACATAGATGAAAAACAAAGCCGGGCAGCAGGATTATTAATTTGGACAGTTTCAGTATTGTCATAAACGTTCTAGAATAATGTCTCGTAAACATTATACTTATTTTTGTGAATGGAACGCAGATTTTATCTTTGTTCATTATAATGTGGATTATATTTATTGCGACGAAAAGTTATTATAGAACTAAACTTAAAGTGCGTATCCGTGTGTTTGTACTGTGTTGTTGGGTGTATAAGTTTCAGGTAGTGCCTTCCACTCGTACACGTCGACAAATGCCAAGTATACTCTTTAACAGGGTTACCCTAGAAATCTACTGGTAGCGTGATTAAGGGAATCCTGGTCACATAAATAAATATATGGATCCTGGTGCAGTCTGAACGAAGTCTTGTAAGTGAACATAAACACGAAGTCAAATAAAAGTTCAATACTGTATTATCAAAATCACACGACTATAACAAAGTTACAAGTATAACAAAATGTACATCTAACTTCAGGCCCAACAATACGGTTCTCATCTCTACTATAAACGTAACTGTCCTCTCCTCACTATAAATTCTCTCTCTCCCTCTATCTCACGCTCTTTCTCTCCTTTATATCTCTCCTACAAGCCCGGATACAAATATAGACTACTAGGGCAACCGTGTATTCCGTGCTCCGGTAATCCGGGTGCTCCGGTTATCAGGATGCTCCGGTTGTCCGGGTTCTCCGGTTATCCGGGCTCCTAGTGTTCCGTGCTCCTTACATAGATTTACTAGGGCACCATATGCAAATCATTAGGGCTCACTAGTCAAACAAAGAAATCCAAATATAACTCTTATGTTAAATGGCTATTTGTGAAAATACAAATGTATGTAAACCTGATACAATTACGTAACACCCTTGACCTAACATATAAAAAATGTTACACAACATATAAAAATTTTACACAGCCCCCCTCTTAACTATGAACTTCCACTGTTCAGTATATACATGTGTAGCACCATTAAAAAAAAGATAATAAAACATTGTTCTTGAGCACCTTATAACAAATACACATGCAGCCAACAAGTACAAATGTATATAAAAAAATGTATATTTATATCAAAAACATATCATGGTTTGCATCAAAATAACTTCTAAGATAAAGACAAATATATATATAAACAAAAATGTACATGTTCCCCGAGATAGATGATAATAAAAAAACTTATCATAACTTTTAAAACATAAAAATAGCACCCCTGACTAGTTTTGAGTATTATGCGATTCTAAATAACAAAACTTTAGATAACTTACAGATATATCATATTTTTATCATGGAACATAAAAAAATTTCGGAATCCAAGTCTTGATTCTTTAAAATCTTTAAACGTACACTCAAAATTGGGCCAGGTAACACCAAGTAAATAACAAGGGTCACAGGTCTCCATATAAATAAAATTGCATCTCAACTTGAAAAATATATCTGTTTTATAAGAAAAGTAATAGTTATCTTGACTAGATTACGTTTAATACATCTAGGTATATATAACAACTCAATGAATAAATAAATTGTAACAGTTCAATACAATGCATGTATAAACATTGAATTTAAGACTAAAAAAACAAATAAATCTTCTTCTTTTTTTTTTTTTTAACAAAAACTTTAAATTGAAATAAGGCTTCGAGACACCATAAACTAAGGGTTTCGAGCACCAAATAAAAGTTCTCTTTCATATTGATTACTATTTAAAAAAATTTACAAACAAACAAACAAAAACAAAATATTGTTAAAGTCACTTAAATGTTTAGTCTGAATTTTCCGCCTTTGCCTGTCTCCTATATTGACCCTGAGCATGAGCTGCAATTTCACCTCGGTCTCCTTCAAAAAAAACTTTCCCAGTCTACATCTCTAGGGTCATGGTGCAAAGAGGATGAGAAAATTTGTTCTCTTTCTTTCGGAAAATAGGTCCTCTCCCACATACCTCCTTGTAGTTACCAAAGTTATGGAGACTGTTTCTACAGTTTTTGTCACATCCTCATCATTTGATTCATCAACCTGTACCTCTTTTGGAACCGTACACGTAGAATGAATTCCTGATGGACCTGAACTTGGTTCGAATTCTTGTTTCACATTTTGATTTGACTGAAATACATGTAGCTCATCTGGTCTATTATCTTCTTCATGTTCTTGTTTCAATATAGTTTGGTTGTTATATTCCCCAGAAATCTGATTTAAACTTTCTAACAGTTCTTTCATTGTTTCTTCTTGGTCATCAATACCGAACTTCAATGAAATCCACAAATATGTTGTCTTCAGATATAGAAGCGGTTTTACACTGTTTCAAACTAAAAGAACCAGACGTGCTTGCGGCAGACGAGTCTGTACTATATGCCCCCAGTCTTGTTACTTTCTTTCTAGGGGCCTCCAACTCACCTCTTAAACCTGTCAATGGTGTTACTTCTTTTGCTCGTCTTTTTGCTTCTTCATCGCTATATTTGTGTGTAAAATCCAAATGTAAACTCAAGTATTAACGCCGATGAAAATGTTTATTACAAAGGTTAATGAGCTCCCTTGAGTCTCTCTTCAAGTTCCTGGACATATGTAGATGCGTATTTTGGTACTGAGAGCATTTTGTCTATTTGTTCCGTAATTATAGCAATAGGAAAACTCATTTCCTGACCAAAAACCAATTTATACGGACTTATCCCTGTGCTTTCGTGTGGGGTCGAATTATAGGCCATCATAATAAAATCTAGACATTGATCCCAATCCTTTTGGTGTGATTTTATATATCTTGAAAGCATGTCATTTATACTTCTGTTCATACGTTCGATCATATCATCTGATCGTGGATGAAAAGGTGTCGTTCTTGTCTTATTTATTTCCAACACGGTGCACATTTCTTTGAACAGGGTGCTTTTATATTGTTTACCTTGATCTGAATGGATTTCCATTGGACAACCGTACCTTTCTATCCAGGCTCGAAATATAATATTTGCAACAGTCTTAGCTTGAATATCAGGCATTGGATAAGCCTCAGTGAGCTTTGAAAAATAATCTCTTAATGAATGGCGTTTTTTGTTAGGTGGATTTTTACGTTCCCCGCATATCTCGCATTGGTTTACACATTGTTCAACGGACTCTTGCATATGTATCCAATAAAATGGTGACAATTTAGCCTTTTCATGTGTCTTTCTTATTCCCAAGTGCCCTGCCGTTCTTGTATCATGTAGGTACCAGAGGATCGTATGTACAATTGAGTTTGGGGCACATATTTTCCATCTTCGGCTTTTGGTGTTATCTTCCAAATGCATACATATAATTCCATCCTTTATTTAGATTGATTCCCATCTTGCAAGCCAACATTTCAACTGGACGCTCTCATAACTAACATCTCCCTAATCAGGTCTTCTTCCTTCATTCTTAAATTTAAGAATTTGTTTGAAAATAGAGTCGGTCTCTTGTTTATCCCTGATGACGTCGGCCGTTAGTTCAATATCAGGTTGCGGTTTTTGTTTTGCCGGTTTTGGTCTGTTTGGTTTCTTCCCCCTCTTTACTCTTGGAGTTTCTCCCGAAACACTGCCGTCTTGCCCGATCTAAAACCCACTAAAAGAAATGGAATTTTGTTGTGGACTAGAGTGACAATGATCATTTACTTCTTCATCACTATTTTCAAGTTCATCAGAATTTGTAATAGCGTCCACTGGACGATCTCTTCTTTCCCCTTCTTTCATTTCTTTGATTTCTATTTGACATGGGCCATCGTAAATGTAATCCCAGGGCATTTCACACTGTTTACAAACAATACCGGTTTCTTTTTTTAATCTTGACATTGCATCCGCATTACCATGCATGTTACCAGATCGGTGTTCAATTTTCATGTGAAACTGACTTCATTGCTGGATCCATCTATGTATTTGTCCGTCAGGATCTTTAAAATTTTGCAGCCATTTTAACGAACCGTGGTCAGTTCCTAATTTGAAACCACGACCTAATAGATAATGTTTAAAATATTTCGTAAAGTAAACTACTGCTAACATTTCTCGTCTAGTAACGCAATAATTCCTTTTTGGCTTGTCAAAACATCGGCTTCTATAAACTATAACACGCTCCTTTCCGTCCTGCACTTGAAAAATTACAGCTCCAATAGCATAAGCGCTGGCATCAGCGTCCAGTATAAACTCGGACCCATCTGCCCGGTGATATGCCAATATAGGTGCTGTAATTAATATTGATTTCAGCATTTGAAAAGATTTTTCACACGACTCCTCCCAATTAAAATTGATGTCCTTTTTAGTCAAATCAAAAAGTGGTTTAGCTATTTTAGAGTAGTCTTTAATAAACTTCCTGTAATAAGACGATAAACATAGAAAGCTCCTCACTTGAGTTACCGTTGTAGGTCTTTTCATATTTTCTACAGCTCTCACCTTATCTGGATCTGTTTTCATTCCATCTTTTGAAACAACATGGCCCAAAAATTGTATTTCTTTCTGTAGGAAATTGCATTTCTTTGGTTTAAGCTTTAGTCCAGCTTCGCTGACTCTACTAAGAACCTGTTCAATGTTATCAAAATGTTGCTCTAAGTTTTTCCCCAAAACTACGATATCATGTAGGTACAATACTGCTAATTTCCACTGCAATCCACTTAGGGCCTTTTCGATTATTCTTTCAAATGTGCTAGCCGCATTACATAAACCAAACGGCATAGTTGTGAACTGATAGAGGCCGCCTCTAGGGGTAGCAAACGCTGTTTTCTCCTTGTCTTCTTCAACCATAGGGACCAGATGGTATGCCATGTGAAGATCAAGTGAAGTGTACCAATCCGCTCCATCTAATGCATCAAGATTTTCATCGATTCTCGTCAAAGGATATGCATCTTTGATCGTCTTCTCATTTAACTTCCGGTAGTCAACGCACATGCGCCAACACTAATCTTTCTTCTGGACCATTACCACCTGCGATGACCAAGGGCTAACTGACTTCTCGATAAGACCCTTCTAATTTTTTTACTTCCTCTTCTTCTGCTTGTCGTTTAAACATCGGAATCCGCCTAGGTGGTTCCCTAACTGGTTTTTCGTCTTTCAGCTTAATTTTGTGAATCCCTAGGTGCGTTCGCCCAACTTTGCCTGGTCTCGCGAAACAATTTTGTTTTTTATAGGAAATTTTTGAATTTTTCAACTTCTTCGCCTTTTAAATGTTTTCAACCTCTTTCAAAAATTAATTGTAAGTGTTCTGGTACTATGCTGGTATCTGTATCTACTGTCACTTGATTTACACGCTGTACCGGATTCAGCTGACATAGATCAATAGTAGGTCCGATTCTACTATCTGGCGTAAATAAAGCCACATGAGTATGCTTATAAACTCTTACATCCACTGGCCCATGGTTATACAACCGGGTATATACAATTTCATTAGTCGCATCTACTAAGGTTTTAGCGATTGCTAAACAGTGCTTTTCCAGAAAACACCTTTCCGGTGTAAGGACTCCCACAAAGCTGTCCTTGCCCGAAATATCAGCCCGGTTAGTCAAACATGACTTGATTACAGCTTCTTGTCCGACTGGCACTAAGAAAGTCTCTAGGGCAATAACTCGCCTAGATCCCATCTTTTTATCTGACGCCTCCAAAGGTATACGACTGCCTTGGATTACTAAACAGGACTCGTCATGGTCCCATACACAACGGTACATTGTAATAAAATATTCACCTATAAGGTTACTGTTAACACCTCCTACAATTATTTCCTGTTCAAAAATTTGCTCGCCAAATATCAAAGTCATACTTGCTTTTCATAAGCAATCAAGTCTTTGTCCGTTGGCCGTAACATAATTAATATTTACGGGTTTGAGTACAAGTTTATCAACAACCATTTCAAACGTTTCTTTAGTCAAAATGTGCTTTTGGCTCCTGTATATACTTTCCAGTTAGCTAATACTCCTTCTATTCTGCCCTGTACCATCATACAACCCGTACTTTTCACTCGAGTTTGTGCAGTAACGCGTTCCAGATTCTCCATGGCGCCAAAATTAGGGCCGAGGGTTCTGGACACATTACTGCCCTCGCTACTAGAGCTGTCTATGATATTTTTACCTTCTTTAAGTCTTTTCCTTTTACGTTTTCTTCTTATTTTCTGACTTATCATAAAATTTTCCTTTTGATTAGGCCGTCCATAGTTGACCGACACCTGGCCTCCGGTGTCGATCTCCTTTAGTTAAAATCATTCTCTCCAAAATCTCTACGGTTCCCTCCCTGGTTCCGGAAATTCCGTGGACGATTTCTAAACATCGGGGATCTGCCTCTTCCACGCCCTCTACCACGGTTATAGAACCGCCCTTGGTGTCCTATCTCGTTATTCTGTGGATAATTATTAGGACGTTACTCTTGTCAACATTTTCTCTTTGTGGTCCTTCTGCTTCTGTAGCTACAATTTCTCTACTGTCCCCGTGTTCAACTTCAAATATCGACCGCTGTACTGGTTTGACCTCCTTAACAAGATCCTTTTCTCCCGCTCTTAAGGATTCTTCCTGCATTGAATTTATCACCTCCTCTTGCAGGGTATTTGGTCTGGTTCTTTTGACAGCGAGGCGAAAATCTTCTGATTGACCACACTTGTCAAGGAACGCTTTGATAGAGTTCTCCTCTACAATCTCAGGATTGCCCGGATATGCTCTACGGTACAAATCCTCTATAGCTTGGCCGAAATCTCTCAAGGACTCTTCAGGTTGTCTTTTTCTCAGTTTTGCCTCAGTCAGATACCTTTCTTTCATGGCCGTGTGTCCAAATCTTTCCTCCATCTTTTGTTTAAGGCGATTATAATCTCTCTGTATAATTAATGGCATCCCGTATGCATACGTCTCAGATTGTCCCATAAGAGTTCTAAGGAGGACCCTTCGTGACTTATCGTTGTTCCATACTTTGAACTCCGACAGATTCTCAAAATATTGGATAAATTCATTCCAAACATCATTGCTAGCTCCGGAAAAGGTCCTACGGACGGGATATTCATTCGATGGAGGAACACTTCTTCCACGGATACTCCGAGTGTTCGTGTATTCTGTAGTCGTTCTGTATATATCAGTACATTTGTTTCCCTGACTATCAGACTCTGGCAGTTGAACATGTCCTGATGATAAGCCCATCTTTTCCGATGTTTGCCCGGGTGACTCAAGCTCCATTTGCATTTGCCCGTTTATAACATGGCGATAAGGACTAGGGCTCGAGTACGAGGGCATCTGTGTCAATATTGAGGAAAAGATCAAGGTATGAAGCAGTCCTTCTATTATCAGTAGTATCTTTAATTTCAAGTTCACTGGGATACATGAGATGTAAGTATTGGCTGAAATATGGATTATTCAATGATAGATATCACCAATATATATAAAAGTAATATTAAAGAATTTCGCAAGGTGCTTTTTTTAGTCTTTTAGAATGTTCTGAATGAATTCTGCTTCATACGAGTACAAAAACAAATCAGCTAGAAGGGTGCACAATTAGTACCCATTGGAATACCGACTGTCTGTTGAAATATCAATCCTCCAAACTCAAAAAATATATTGTCGATCAAAAAGTCCAGCATTTTGATAATATCATCTTCAGTATATTTTCTGGTAGATTCAGTGTGGTTCTTCACAAAATATGAACTATTATAACCCAAAACAAGACATTTGTTTCTACGATTCCAATTTTTATAGAAAAATCTCTGTTTAATGAGATTGTGAAGTCGATCTTTCAACTGAGCATGGGGAATCGTAGTGTAAAGCGGGAAAAACAAAAGTCTTTATGTTGCTGCAAAGTTTCAAAGATTGTGATCGAAGATTAAGCAGTAGATCTTTCAAATTTTTGAGAATCCACATCTGGTTAACACCACTAGTAGAATATATCTCATCACAATATTTTTGAAGCCCATCTTTAACTGTAGAAAGAATAGTAGTCACTACTTTAGAAAGATGTTTAGCCAAACATTTTGATGACCCAGCTATGTATCGTTCTTTATATGGAGTTTAGTGAAGTTTTGGTATCCAGTATAATGAAGGTAAATTTTCTTCGTTTTCTTTGATGTTGATACCAAACGAAAGAAGAACAGATTTGTGATTTTGTAAAATTTCATCCTTGGTTAATGTTGTTAAGGAAAATATGTAGGATTACCAGTTGTTCTATGTATTCCAAGCTCTGTTGTGAGACATTGCAAATAATGGTTTTTACATATAAAGACAATATTATTGGAGGCTTTATTTGCTGGAACAACGACATATTTGCTATGCAAAGAGGATAAAGCATTCACAACCTCCGGATTCTTGAAAGGGTTAATAGCTCTTGTGCTCATAGTTCATCGTAGTTTCTGAATGCGCTTCTGAATGCATGATCGAATAGCTTTGATCCATTTAGACAAAGTGTCCAGTTCTGGTTCGTCTGGTTTACGCTTTACCCATTTTCTTGCATAGTCCTCAACTGCATCCATCAGTAACCTGAAGTTCTTTTTCCAGTTGATGGGCTGGGGAATTCTTTATTTTGGTCCCTTGGCTAACAACTCTCTCATAGTTGTTCATTGGTAACGATGTCAAGGTCGCCAGTAATAACATGACCAGCTGGACTATAATTGTATTGCGACGATGCACATGAGCAATCCGCAGTCTTGGATTTAACTCTTTTGAGGTTAAAGACCTCTAAAACCCTCTTGTGGTTGAAAATCTTGGATGCAATAGACTTGGTGTAAGTATAAGAAATAACAGAAGTAGCTTTATTTTTTAAGTAATCAAGTATAGTTTTTTGTAAAGATTTCTGGTGGAAAATATTGCAAACATTTACAGCATCTCAACCTTTATTGGCAAATTCTGCCTTAAAAAATTACGTTTTTCCTCATTTTTTGAAGTAGTCCATACGGGTTTGAATAGTCTATGATTAGCAATGTCCATGATTATTGCAACTAATCTATCCAAAACAGAACGAGAATAAATAACGGAAGTATTTTGAGCCTCTTGAAATAGTAAAAAATGTTTTGACAATGGAATGGAGTATAATTTAGTTCTGGTATGATGAATTCCTAAAGGTTTTTGAACAGACGTTAACAGACTATCACTTGTCACGGTGTGCACAGCAAGTGGTATATATTTTCTGTGACCATGACTTCTATTTCGTCGTGCAGAAGTATTAAATAAGTATAATGTATTGACATTACTACACCTGGGACTAGACAAAATACCTAAACCATCAATTTTGTCATTGCATCCATAGGGAATGGCTGTTTCCAACTCTGTTAACCAAAAGTCTTCTCTTTGTAAACGATATGGTGTACTCAATATGGGGTCATTTGTTGAATGATAAATTTTCTCTATAATCCGGACTTTCATTGAAACAATAGAATGGTCAGGCTGATTGAAATGTTTATAGAGAAATTTGTTGTTATTAAGATCATTTACATTAGACCGATGATCACTCATTCTAAATTTGAGTCTTTGTCGAGTTTCCCCGACGTAGATCAATTCACAAAGAGTACATTCAATACCGTACACAATATTGGAAGCAGTGCAATTCAAATCCTCATGACTGTATGTATTGTAACTTTTGGTGGTCAAATTACTTTGAAAGTGGGTATCAGATATTAATATATCACAGGTTTAACAATTTTTACGGTTACATTTTGAAATAGAGCAATATTGGTGGTTGTCATTGCAATCTAAAATATCTGAAAGTTGAACAGTACAGGGCCGAATGTAAATAAACTTGTCTGAATTTTTATAGTACAACGAGGAATCAGAAGACTGCACATGTGTCATTTTCATTACATCATTTAAGATGATCCTGGAGACACCTGATAAAATCGGTGTTGTTGTGTCCTTGACAACATCCGACTGACACCTTTTTTATCCTGGGCGGCGTGTCATCCAGTATAATATTTTTTATTCTACTAGTTTTCATGCTGTTAGGCTACCGGACTGGTAGAATCCTCGGGGACAGATTATCCACCAGCAGAGATTCCGGTACGGTGGTGATAAATAAAGGCAACAGTAGTATACCGCTATTCGAAATTCATAAATCGATTGAGAAAAAAATAAATCCGGGTTACAAACTAAAACTGAGGGAAACACATCAAATATAAGAGGAGAACAACGACACAACAGAAACTCAACACTAAAATGCAACACACACAGAAACGAACTATAATATAACAATGGCCATTTTCCTGACTTGGAACAGGACATTTTAAGATAGAAGTCAAAATGTAGTACTTTATGTTTATTTGTCGATACATTAATTTTTGGCATTACACAAGTGATGTCTTCTTTGACTGTCCATGACGTTAAAATACTAAATCCCTGGGATGTGTTTTAGTTGATTTAAGTCTCTGATGAATGATTTTTTATTATTAATTGTTTTTTGGCTTTTAACTAGTGTCAGTAACTGCGAGTACTCTCAAATCGTACTTTCTTGTTTATTTGACCTGTTGATACTAATTGTAATGCTTTTTTGTTATTTAATGTTATTCGGGGTTATATCTGGTTTATATACCAGCTTTGATAAGTGTTTGGTATTACTAAAAATTTTCACTTCTTCGTATTATGAACATCAACATTATTTCTTTGTAAAAATATTTCCTTTCTCTATTTGAACTGTACACGTATGCCTTACGACAAAATTATTTTCACTTACCTGCGTTTAAAGTAGTTGCTAATGGCTGATATTTTTGTTCAAGCATATTGTTTTTCTTATATTGTTTAACATTTCACAGCGGTATAACCGTACTTTGACCTATACTTGTTTACTTTTATAAATTTTGACTTGGATGGAGAACTGTCTCATTGGTACTCATACCACATCTTCTTATATCTATTTGGTATATTAGTAAGTTAATTTAATGTTTTCTTAAAATGCACACCTATTTGATACTTAGAAAAGCAAAATCTGTTAAATTAGAGTTATATTCCTTTGTACACAGTATTGTATATGTTGATATTACTATGGATTCATTTATTTTAATGTGTACCAAATTTCGTGAATAAAGGAAAAATTGTGCTTTCGTGTATATTAGACATCCTGGTTTTACAAAAGTCTGCATACAATGATATAGAAAATGAGTTTTTTGTTAAATATTTCAATTCCTGGATATCACAAAATCCACAAAATTTGGAATCCCTCAAATAATACTGAAACAACATTAATATTGTAGTTATATGGTAATTTATACATTTTATATGTTGAATAAACGTCTGTTAGCATGAAAAATTCACATTTATAAACCTGTCACTGAACACAAACATCATTGAACTTGGTGACGTACAGTAATCAAACTGCAGGCAAGGATTTTTCGTTTCTATAAAAAAATATTTATTTATTAACATGATCAACTTATACCATAAATTAATTCATTAGATTAATTTTACCAAAGCCTTAAGACTTGTTGGGTAGAGTTATAGAAACCCTGTTTTAATGTGTACAAAAAAGACAAATCCTGAAAGGGTTTTGAAATTATAAACGTTTACCATGTTTACGATTTTATAGTTTGTTGTAGGTTCAATAAAAGACGATACTCACAGCATATCCTTCATTAAATAGTTCCGCAATTTAGCATAATAGGGTAATAGTATATAAAGACAATTTGTGACTTTAACCATAACCATTTGACAAAATGTAATCATTACATTTTTAAATTTGTTTTCTAGAAAACCACATATAATCTAAATATATTTAGCTAAACATGTTCAATAATAATCCATCGGTATTAATAGTTGCCTAACATTGGTTTCTTAAACAGAGACTCCAAGGTAAATCTTCCTTTTGATTTGTCGTTCTTAACTGACATAATCATTTGCCTTCTGAAAATCAAAATAAGATGTACAATTAAAAAAAAACGCCATCTAATATTAAATACAAATAAATTACCAATATCCTATTATCTTTCCTTTAGTGAAGAGTCCGAAATAAAGTATTCCCGTTGTTGCCTCTTTCAAGGATGCACTTTCTTTTCCTGCTTGACAAATACCAATAAATATTGTTGTCAAATAGGCAAATAAGAAAAGGGTTTGAGAAAAATATAAATGTTTTCAATTAAATTAGGTAATAATAATCATACTTTTAAGTTAAGTCAACTTGCCGATGATTGAATATAATTGAAAATTTTAAAATAACTCTCCGGCCCAAAACTATTAGAAATACACTTGAAGGAATATGTCTAGGAAATTTGAAGTCATGTAGAGAAAAAATTGACAATATTAGATGGACAAACAGAACCATAAAAAGTAAAATGACAAAAACACCGAACTCCAAGGAACATTCAAATCGGAAAGTCCCTTATCAAATGGAAAAATCAAAAGATTAGACACATCAAACGACTGGAAAAGAACTGTCATATTCCTGACTGTGTAAACGCATTTCCTTGCGACAAAAGTGGTTGATTAAACCTGGTTTTATAGCTAGCTTAACCTAGTATGACAGTCGCCTTGAATTCTATTATATTGACAGCAATGTGTGAGCAAAACAAACAGACATTATAGGTAAACATGTCAAAAATAGGGGTACAGCAGTCAACATTGTGTTATAATATTAATCATTATATAAACAAACAACTATGTCAACAAATAAAAAAAAAATGGCATATATGCACTTTATAGACAATGCACATAATCAAAAAGGAAAGACAAAAATACAAGAAATGACCATAGAACAATAACACAATGGCGGAGTGTATAAATACCGAGCCACGCCAAAAGGATATTACCAAATAATGGACTTAACAGTAAAAAATATACTAAGACAAATGTAAATAACATTATAACACGTAGTTCATATGATAAACAACGTTAATACCTACATTCTATACTTCACAACCATCGTGTATTATTTGTGAAGTTGACACGGAATATCTGCCAACGAGGTTTTGGTATTATCCAATGAACTTTAACAAAAAAAGGACGAGACGTTCTTTGATATAACCCCGGTTCATCAACTCTCTGTAAGACACTGGCACTGACGTTCATGAAATCTGAGTAGCAGATTACATTATAGGTTAACATGCCAAAAATAGGGGTACAGCAGTCAACAGTGTGTTATAATATTAATCATTATAAAAACAAACAGCTATGTCAACAAATAAAAAAATGGCATATATACACTTTATAGACAATGCACATAAGCAAACGCGGAACCCAGTGTCTCGCCTACTTTTGCTGTTAATCGCAGGCTCAACAAAAATGAGAAAAAAAATTAATAAAAATATTCCTCTCTATACTATCATTTGAATGTAAGTAGCTTCTGTCCAAGTTTGGTAAAAATCCAGGATAATTTATGAATCTAATAAATGTTTTAAAAACTTAAACTGCAGACTGTATGTAATGTTGACTGGAAGAAAAACTAAGTCCATTTATAAGTAAAATACGGAAAAAAATGGAACAAAATTTTATCAAAACCATCGTGTATTATTTGTGAAGTTGACACGGAATATCTGCCAACGAAGTTTTGGTATTATCCGATGAACTTTAACAAAACAAAGACGAGACGTTCTTTGACATAACTCTGGTTCATCAACTCTCTGTAAGACACTGGCACTGACGTTCATAAAATCTGAGTAGCAGTTGCAAGCTCTTGAATATCGAATGAGTTAGGAAATGTATATCCTATATGCTGCAAAAGTTGGTATATTGCTGCTAAGGAGGGGGAATTGATAATTTCAAAATTATGATTGTCTCGTTTGTCATAGATTCTGGTTCTGACATTATGTCAAATTCGAGGTTTAAGTCTAAAAATAAGGAAGCCGTGTCTCTTGTTTCTTTAATTTTTTTTCTGGGGGATATATCAATGGAACCCAATCAGAAAAGTTTGGATTGTTAATGGAACGGACATCATCAATATACCTGAGTATGAATTTAAATAATTTGGCTCCCTTGATCACCATGTTTTTGACAATTGTCTAACGGAATTCCGAATCCCAAATATGAAGGGGTAGACAAGGAGAGGCGCACATTTCCTTCACATTGGAATTCCGACAATTTAAAAAAAAAAACCCTCCAAATTCAAACAAATATGTTGTCAATAAGCGCATGCATGCCGATCACTTGTTCCTCGGTGTAGGTTGTTTTACTTTTTTGTTCACTACAAACAAATTATGCTGTATAGTATCCCAAAGCAATACATGTATAGGTTAGTCTACCATTTTTATATCGAAAAGCATTATGGATTATTTCTTTTATACTTGTTTCAATTTTACATAGGGAATGGTGGTATGAAGGGTTTAAAACTCAAGGATTTTGAAAGCAATATTTTTAGAAAAAAGATTGAGATTTAAAATTTACCGGAAGTTTGTAAGAGTTTTTTAGAATCCACATATGGTTAATAAAGGCATTAAGCATTTTTTTAAGAGTTAGAATGAAATAAAAAAATAATGTTAAAAAAAATACATCTGCATTGGCAATACAAGAAATCAGACAAAATAATTAATGATTGGAATAAAATAGACTTATCAATGATAGGAAAGATAACTCTTGTCAAATCATGAATCCTATCAAATATGATATATTGTAGCAGTAACAGACATTGATAAAGAATATCTGGCAACATTTTAAAAGTTAATTCATAGTCTTTATATGAAACAATAAAACATAAAAAGTAAAAAAAAAAACCAATATAAAGTAAAGATTATCGTGTAGGTGGGCTCAACATGATCGATATAGATAAAAATATTGAATATATTGATACGAATTGGGTAAGAAGACTTATTAATAATGATGACGCATTACCTAATTTTAAAACATACCATATTTTTGATATTCAGAAAAAGTTTTCAAAATATTAGTTTAATTGGTTGATTTAAAGAAGACTTTTCCGAATGTTATTTAAGGATTGACTGTAATACTTTTTTCTGTCTATGAAAAAATAATATCAAAAATGTGGTGCACACGCGGGTTATCTAAAAGTATGCATTTTTTTGTGTTATTTCGAATAGACAGAAAAATATTACAGTCATTCCTTATAATTAACTTTAAAAAAAAGGAGTAAATCATGATAAAAACGTTGATGACGTCACGGTCACATGACAAAATTATGTCTTTGAGCAGATAGAAAAAACACTTTCAGGCAATCAAATTATATAAGAATAATCAAAACCTGGATAAATTTAAAGCATGAAAATTCATTTACACTTCATATAATCGAAACATTCTGGATCACTCTCTGGCCTTAAACTTAAGATTAATAAACCAGAATGAATTTAGACTTAAACTAAATAGAAATAAACAAGAAGAAATTTTGCTTTAAACTAAATAGGAACAAACTAGAAGGAATATGGCTCGGCAATTTTAAGTCGTGTAGTGAACAAGTTGAAATATTAGATAGACAGACAGAACCAAATATGTGTTAGGCATATATGTTGGTCTTAATAAAAATGAAAGTAAACAATTAGATCTGTAACGGTAATACGAAAAACCAAAAACATGATAAACGAGTGGAATTAAAGAACCTTAACAATGATAGGAACGATAATTCTTGCCAAATCATTAATCTTTCCAAATGTTAGCAAACTCTTGAATCCAACTAACTCAATCATCATATGATTAAAATCGACAGCAGTTCCTTTGGAGGAATGAAAAAATCAAAATAAATGAAAAACTGTCTATAAAGTGTAACGGGTAATTTTCGCAGGTGAAAAATTTCGCGGGTGAACAATTTTGCGGGTGAAAAATTTCGCGGTTGTGAATGAGAAAAGTATACCAAAACAATTTGGCTTTCTTTATTTTGGCGGATTTAAATATTTCATACAATACACTTGCATGTGCATATACATTGATGGCATTTATTTTGGCGATTTTGTTTTATCTTCCGAAATAAGCGAAAAATTTACATCCTGCGAAAATAACCCGCTATACGGATCGATGTAATTGTAATTTCCAAAAAAGGAAAAAAAATCAGCATTATGAACTATTTGGATTTAAATAACGCAAATGTGACAATATTACCAAATATGTTGCAGATATATAAATTTGAGTCAAATATAGATATTGTTGGTCGTTTGTATGAATGCTTATGATACAGAATTCATCAAATCTGTTGTTTTATTATTATTTTTTATTTGATTTTATTTAAAGAAACCTACTCAGAATGTACGATATTCAAAATCTTCCTTCTTATATGTTGTAACAAAACTAGAATAGGAAATTTATTGACGTAACTATATTGATAATTGTATTTTTCTACTAACCATTTTAATGAACTGTATATTACCATTTAAACGAGTTTAGGACAAGGTACCATTTTTTTCATTATCTTTAACACATGTACAATCTGAATTAGACATTATTACATTAACATCAGGAACAAGAACAAGTTTTAAGTAAATTGTGATAACGAAATCCGTGCCGTTAAGATATACTAGTAATACATGGATGACTTTTATTGAAATCTAACACGTTATCACGGACACGGGTATAAAGAACGATTTGGGATATAAAAACACCGTAAGAAAGTACCAAACGAACATCACCGTCTAAAAAAGAAAAAAATAACAACAGGGTCCGAACAATGACGTTGAGGTTAAGCAAAATGGCGTAAGATATACATGCACTTCATTTGATTTTTGTTGGATAGTTGTTTCATTTGGCCATCATACTACATCTCCTGATTTTTAAGACTTTGAAAAAATGAAAGTAACACATAACTTTGAATACTTCGTTGACAACACATCTGAAAAACCATTACAAAAATGATTAATATGCAGCTTCGATTGTTTCGGTTTTTATTCATTGTAGGCTTTGAAATATTCGGTTTTGAGCATTCATGATGAAGGTAAATACAGAAAAGCGTTTCG
Organism: Mytilus californianus; assembly: GCF_021869535.1. Lineage (NCBI taxonomy): Eukaryota > Metazoa > Mollusca > Bivalvia > Mytilida > Mytilidae > Mytilus > Mytilus californianus. Next base: position 2,282,826 of record NW_026262669.1, on the reverse strand, counting down.
AACGCATACACTTCATTAACTGTTATTTCATTTTTTTTCCGAGTAGTCAAGCATTTATTTTACGCTATTTTGAATAACTTCAACGTCATGTTTAACAAAAGTGACAACAACAGTTGTTTTTCTGCTTTTGAGTTCTGTACATTATACATCATTTATAATGGTACATTTAATAGATTCAATGAAACTATGTACTTCAGAAGTATTTCCCAAAAGGTTTGCTAACCATTCTAAATACATAGTATTAGGTTAAGCGTTAACAACAAAAAGTTTTTGAATCTTGAATAAATGTACAATGTTACCAACACTAATTCGTTAACCGATGCAATGTGTTTCATTAAAAGATAAACATGTTGTTGTGTCCTATATGAAAATGAAAGATGAGGTATAATTGCAAATGATACAACTATCCACCAGCGTTCAAATGAATAAGAAGATAACAACTATAAGTCACCGTACAGCCTTCAATAAAGAGCAAAGCCAATACCGCAAAGTAATTTGTAAAAGGCCCCGAAATGACATAAATAAAACAGTATAAACGAGAAATATAACGGCCTGATTGTATGTTTTTTTAGAATTTCAAATGTGACGGCACTTTGTGCGTTGAGGCTTTGGCTAACTCGGCTGTGTATTTTTATGTGTTGGATTAAGTTGTTTTATGTAATGTATCCGTTTTTATTCTGTAGTTAGTCCCCACTTCGGTTTTATCATGTATATCTATTATATAGTCATTTTATAAAATTTACCGTTTGCAAAATTATAAATTATTCTAAATAATAAGGATGTTCTTGTCCTAGGCAGAAAACCCTGGCCGTCTTTTTGGAAGTGTTGTTCCTCGGTGCTCTTCAGCTTTGTACTTGTTTTGGCTTTCAAACTTTTTTCATCTGAGCGTCACTGGTTAGTCTTGTGTGGACGAGACGCACGTCTGGCGTATTGGATTTTAAACCTGGTGCCTTTTGTTAGCTATTATTCGTGTGTTTCTTTGTCCTATATGTTCTCCCATTTATTTGTATTGTAATCCTGTCGTGTAAAGTTGTCATTTTAATGTTATATTTAACATTGCCATAAAAGCGGGAGGTTTGACATGCCACAAAACCAGGTTAAACCCACCATTTTATTCTTAAAATGTCCTGTACCAAGTCAGCAAAATAGCCATTGTTATATTATAGTTCGTTTCTGTGTGTGTTACATTTTAATGTTGTGTTTCTGTTGTGTCGTTGTTCTCCTCTTATATTTGATGCGTTTCCCGCAGTTATAGTTTGTAACCCGGATATGTTTTTATCTCCATCTATTTACGAGTTTCGAATAGCGGTATACTACTGTTGCCTTTATTTAAATGCAGCAAAAAATGACAGCCAAAAACTTACAGATGAATAACGTGAATTATGTATGCATATACGGAGACACATCATATATCGACGTCCAACAAAAACATAATTATTTAGAACAAAGAAGATGTGGTATGAGTGCCAATGAGACAACTCTCCATCCAAGTCATAATTTGTAAAAAGTAAACAACAAAACGACTAGTGTAAAACAATTAAAACAGGAAAGCCAACGTTCTAATCTATATAAAAAACGAGAAACGAGAAACACTTACAAATGATTTATGAACCACATCAACAAACGACAACCACTTAACAACAGGTTCCTGACTTATGACAGATGAAAAATAAAATGCAGCGGGTTTAAACGTTTTAACAGCTCCCCTAACCTGAAGCAGTGGTGTAACATTACAACATAGAACAACACACTATACAATAGCAATTGAAATGGCTTAACTCGATCAAAAAGACATGTTAACAATAAAAAGTAAACAAACACTTAACGAATAAATTTGATCTATGAGACAATATAAATACAATATTAATAACAAAGGGGGTGTAAACCAATGTCGAAAAGACAACTATAACCTGGGACAAAATAAAATAACGTACACAGGTAAATGTAAATATAATAATTTGGTTTTAGAAGTACGTAAATATTTTTAAAAAAAAAATAAATTTGTTGTTCATAGTACGAGAACAGAAGTGAATATTTATCGTCACAAAATTAGTAAACATGTCTTGTTTTTGAGGAACTAGATGTTCGTTAAAAAAACTTTTTGAAGGAAACGCGCACTTTTCTTATGTCAATAGCAGGTGTTTATAATAATGCGGTTCAGGCAATTTAGATTTTGATTTGCTGTTGATAAATATAGAAGATCATGCATGCTATTAATTGTATTTCCAAATTAAATAAAAACATATATCTTTAAATGTAAATACTGTAAAACGAAAAAGATTGAGTATGAATCTCCTTTTTCGCCTGAACCATATTCTTCACCAGAGCCTCAAACGGCGCCATGTATGAGAACAATTTATCAATGAATAACGACGTATCTTGTACTAATATCGTCATTTCTAACTGTACCGCCATTTCCAGTTTGATAGCCATTTTAAGCCCAATGTCCTTCGGTTAACCCTCCATATCAAGCTCCACCACTATATCCAGCTCCTCCACCATTGCAGTTCCGACGTCATTTCCAGCCCCATCGACATTATCTGCCATGCCTGCATAACTACGGCTGGTAACCCATCATGGGAACCATTTGCAACATGGGTCCCATTTCCAGGTGAACAATGGTGCAAGTCTGCATTTGTTGTCCAAAGATAGTTTGCCTTTAAGGCATTGTCCTTTCCATCAGGTGCACCACCAACGCCCAACTGTAATAAACAATGGCTCATTATTCAAATGCATTTTGAATCTTAATTAAAAAAGTTTATTGATTTTTGAATATCTGTGTTACAGACGACTACGGATATTGCCCCAGTTTTTCTAGAGTTTGAACGTCCTGTATATACCTTGGTTTAGCAATGTATCATTTATGTCATTATCATTCTACGCACATTCTAGCACTCCTCACACTGTCTTTACAGTTAATATACAAAGATATTGTTCTATGTTTCATTTTAAGTATATTGCATGTTTTCCCTTATGCACTGAATTATTCTTCAGTTAGTTAATGGGTTGGATTATTTCGTTTTTCTGTTAGGATTGGTTTTTTTTTCATGTTTTACTTCAAGGTGATAATAAGTTGCTGATACCCGAAAACATATAATTCTATACTAACTAACCGGCGTCAACTCCAACTAGCAAGTTCTATTCCTCTGACCATACCGTCTAATGACTATCCTCCCGCAGCACCAGCATACCCAATAGCATTACCTCCTCGAATACCGGAACCATATCCTTAGTCATAACCTTTATTCATTATTAATGTGCCATATACAGCCGCAAAATGGGTAACCATAAGTAATGTTTCCATTCCCATTGGGGCTAAGATTTGACGGTGTTAAAACATTTGATTTACAGCTTTTCTTCGTTGTAAGACTATTAAGATGTATACAATACCTAATGTAAATACTGCATATGCTCAATTGTTTGAAAATCGATCGGTTTTGTGACCATTTTTCCTCACATTTTCATAAGTCGACATTTTATGTGGAGAAGTCTTGGTTCATACCGGAATGTTCAGGGGGATACTTACCAATAATGAACGGAATGATATTGTACAAGTCCGTGCTCATAAAAGAAAGTAGACACTTACAGGTAGAATTTTCATTTACAATCATTTCAACAGCTATATGAACGTTTTATCACTAACAGTCTTGATCAGATTACCCCAAGTCCCCATTCTGCGTCGTGGTTTCGAAGACAAAAAGAAAACGCAAAGTTCTTTTATTTCATATTTAGATATATTGATGATGTTTTGTCACTCAATTCGTGAGTGCTTACGTCTGATATATGCCAATAAACATGATATTAAGGATACTAACGAAAGTAGAAAATCGGCTTTGTATCTTGAAATGTTCCTCGATATTGACTTAGATAAACAGCTTCAAACTAGAATATATGACAAACTGATGATTTCAATTACATTAACACATGACTAACCGTACCAATTTTTTTGCACCAGATACGCATCTTTTCAGTGATGCTCAAGGCCAAAATATTTGAAAATCCAAAGCTTATCAACAAAATTAAGAGCCTATAACCAAATGAGGACAAAAAGGTATAGCTAAAATTGGACAATGAATCGGAGCATTCCATGAGGGAAATATATTCCTTAATTAAAAAGAATTTTCATGATTTTGTAACACAAATCTGTATTTTCATGCCAGTACAATTTCCTATTGCCAACTCTCTATTTCTCAGCAGAAACGTACCTCGGCCCCATCGTAGGTCGTTTCCATATGTCAGTTAATACGTTTCGCTCGTGTATTTAATATGTTTTGTCTACATGAATCACAATTTATTGAAATATATATCCTTTATTTAAAATTATTAGGATGAAGAGCCATTTTCTATTATTTGGCCTCTTCACAAATTTAGGAGTTTTTTTTTTTTTTTTTTTTTTTCATTTACAAATAATTCTGAAAATAAGATACAAAAAGGTAAAAAGAGCATTTTCTCAGTGTGGATAATACGATCTTCAGAACATGATTGATTGACTGCTTTTTAGTGTTTAGCGTAATTTTCATCACTATTGGCTATATTCTTCCACTTGTGGGGTTCAAATTTATAACCTCAGTGTTGACAGGGTCGTAATACAGTCGCTAAACTACTAAACTTCTTGTCCACCGAGGCCCCTTGAATGGTTGAAAAATTACATTAGTTAACTTATATGGACCAAATAATGAGTACCCTTTTTCAATAATATAACAAGTGAAATAATCGATAAATACCAACAAGTAATTGTCACTGGAAAATGCAACTCAGTCTGAAATCAGTTTCTAGTTGCATGTTACTATCAAAATATTAATTACCCTTGAACAAGAGAACGTATTTTAGAATGTATTGAATTTCATAATTTGTAAAGCCTTTTTCGAGAGTTAAATCCAAATACAAAACTATTCAAATGGCAATACGTAATCAAATAAAACAAGTTATACCTTTTTTTTCATCATATCTCGCCAGAGTTTCCTTCAAGATATACAAATCCAAAACATTTATAGATCTCCTCACTTACCTTTAATTTAAATGTTAAAATACGTGATTTTAATTTAGGGAACGGTCTATGAGAATGTGACAATAACCAAATAATATACGATACTACATGTATTAAAAATGTAATAGAAACAGTTAAATAAATTAAGGATCAGTATACAACTTTAGAGAAACCCTAGATTTGGACTAATTACTTGATATAGCTTTTAAGCGAATTCTATGATGTTATACATTGAACAGGATCTGTGTACCCCTGCTTACAGGTGTTTGGCTTGGGTTCGTGTTGCTCCTTTTTTTTTGGGGGGTTTTCTATGTTGTGTTATGTAGACTTTTGTGTGTCCTTTTGTTAGTTTTTCGTTTTTTGCCATAGTGTTGTCAATTTGTCTTCGATACTTGAGTCCGAATATTCCTTTTGTATCTGCAACCCTTCTTTCATAAAAAGCGTTGTAATTTGTGCTTGTTTTGTTGGGTTTGTTCAATATCTGTTTGTTTACACTACTTAAAGTCTTCTCTATCCATAGTTTTCCACTCGGTCAAGTTTCGAGGTAAGAAAATGTACATGATGAAAACAACGCTTTATAAAGTTTACGCGTCTGAGGCGCTTTTCTTGATCTACCTTCATAAGAAACGCTCTGAAACCGAATATTTCAAAGCCTATTATTCATAACAACCAACACAATTGCAGACCTATATATACAAATATGACCTAGAATAATAGCCAAACCGATCTAAGGTCAACTTTGCCTGAGGGAGTTTAAACCTTAGTTTCTTTATAAATCTTAAATTTGAATTTATAAACTTACGAATTTACGATGGTTTGCGAATCTGGTGATGTCTCATGGTTAGATAAGAATTGCTGAAGCGTGATTTCTAATCACTAGATATAGTTTATACATGTATCGTATAGGCGTAACACGATGGTGTCACGTGTAGAGCAGGGTCTCTTACCCTTTCGAATCATCTGAGATCATTCATTTGTTTGGTGGGTTTCATGCTAACATGGATTTGTATTCGATGTTGCGTTTTGTATATTGTTGTTTGTGTTTTGGTTGTTTTGTTTACTTGTTTGGCATGGCGTTAAAATTTGGTCATCTAAAGATGTTTGTGAATATCATTTGGTATCGTCTGCCTCTCTCGTATCAAGATGAGTTTTCACAAATCTTAACGTGTCACAAAATTGACGAAAAATGTACATCTAACATGTCTTAAAGAAACTGAATGATCTGTTCTTATTGAAAGGTAATTAAATTGACTTATGATCAGCAGAATTACATGTATACATCTGTTTCTTTTATCATTTACTTTGATTAATACAACAGCTTTGAAGGTACGTCTGACGATTCTATGCTTTAACGATAACAAATTTGGGAAAGGTCAATGCAATGCATCTTCTCATGGACACAGTGTTTCTCTCGTACTTTGGTGATTCCGAAGTGTTATAAAATAATGATTAGTCATATATATAAATGTCTGTGGTTTTGAAGATAAAAATGACTTTAGAAGCTAAAATATTGCATGCGTATATGTCTTCCTATTTTCTATGAATTGATCGTAATTATGTACTTAGTATCGTATAAAAATAGTATACAGTACTTTTAACCCTTTTACAAAATGTATTAATTGTTTATCTTACTTTCCTAACTAAAACATAAAACAAAACCGGGTTTTAATGCTAGACATTTTTACAATTCAAAGAAATATTTGTTTGCGCGTATTCTCTTTTGAACATCGGTGTCTTCATACTCTGCATGATTTTAATATACCACAAGCGATTATTTACATTGTACACTCTTTGTTTACTTACAATATCAAAGCCAACGAACTGTTTTGCTGTCTCATGGACCATAAGCTTCTTGAATTTATGAAATACATAGTACAAATTGGTGTTTTGTTCATCGCGTTTATATTTGTGGTGCTAATTTCGACTTGAGCAATATTACGTTCGACATGTTAACGCTCTAAATCAAATATATAATTATCGTTTATCGTTTTCTATCTTTTTTGTTGTTAAAAAACAAAAGAAACAATCGACATAAGTAATTTAATAAAGATATTCGGTAAATAGATATTCCAAAGTTAACACATCAAATGCATGATATTCTTGTGATCATAAACTTAAAACAGCTATCAAAAGAATGCAAAATTGCAAATGCTCATTGTCAGATTAATTCAAACGGTTTTATTTCAATATAGGAATTTATCTGTTTTGCGATCCATTAACTTTCGATATAATTTTGGTGAAATATTAGTCTCTCAGGTAAGAGGATTTATTGATAGTACATCAGACTTGGATCGTTGATATTTCGTTTTGATCGTACGTCAATCTCCCTTTAATATACATCCAATAATTCCTCTTACATGAGAGACTTATATTTCCGAGACCAAACAAAACTTGCTATAGTCGTTTGAAGTCTTCCTTTTGTCGTTGAGCAGTATTCTTGGCTATGATTGATTAATATTTGTTTAACGCCGCTCTCAGCAATGTTGTGCTATTTCGTGTCTGTCGGTTTTTTTTGGGGGTTTTTTTTACCGAAAAGAACCACCGACCTTCGGTATGAAAATTGACAATCCTAGTGAATAAACATCTGTCGAAAGCACCCACCACATGCGGGATTCGAGCTCATAACCTCAGTGTTGAAAGGCTATTGATATAGAAGTGCGAGTACTTAGACCACTCGACCACCGAGACTTCTATCTTGTTTATGTTTGTGTCTGTCTTTTGGAAGAAAGGCGACAGATACCAAAGTGACATTCAAACTCATAAGGCATAAATAAACTGACAACGCCATGACTAAAAACGAAAAAGACAAACAGACAAACAAAAGTACACAAAAGACTGATTAACACGAACCCAACCAAAACTTGGGTGATCTTAGGTGCTCCGGAAGGGTAACCCTCTATAAAGAAAATCATGATAGGAAATACAAGCCCTTGAATATCGTATCAACTGGGAGAAATATACTCCGTAAGTAGGCCCTGCTGGAATGTTGCTACAAAGAAATGGAAAGTTCAAAATAGGGAAGATGAAATCATCTCTTTTGTCGTAAAGTTTTGTTTTCAACCAACCCTCATTGTCAATTTCTAGATTCGGAGAAAATTCTAGACCCATTTATGATATGTATCTCTAAAACAGAAGAAAGAGTTTTTCTCCTCTTTGTTAATTCTTGGTAATTAGGCAAAAATGTATTATATGTTTTTAGATAATTTAAGTTAAGACGTATTGATTCAAATATGTCTCGGTTTTTTACATACCAAAAATCTGATAAGCTGGACAACTTTTTCATCCCATGTATTATATTTTACTTATCTTGGTTACATGTGTTCGATGTTTTTTATACCTTGTATATAGTGTACATGTATCATTGGCCAGCGTGTTGTAAGTGGCGTCATTATATTGATATAACGGTAATATCTTATTCCTAAAAAATCTACATATGAACTAGCAGCATTTATCTTTCTTTTTGACTATAATAAAACTATTTATTAGAATCATTGCGCTTTGCACTTAAAATATAGCTGTTAATTAAGAGCATTCAATAACAACAGAAATTCGACTGTAACATTGTACAAATATTAGCCTACAGGAGTATTTATTAAGCCATACAACGTAATTTACTCTTCGGTACCAGGTACGATATTAACGTGTATAACGGTATGATTTGTGAATTATTAGCTTCAATAGTTTGAGCTGGTTTACAGTTACAGGGAACATTTTCCGTTTATTTATTTGTTTCTTTAAAAATATATATTACATTGGTAGGGATTCCCTTAAACTACTTGTTATCATTTCTTCTTCCACTTTGCCATAACAGTTCACTGAAACAATTTTTCGTCATCACTCTGCTCGAAATATTTGCAACTCAATGTTGCAAATATCAATCAAACAATCAATATAAATGCAATTTCAAGGCAATGATTTAACCCTGTATACACACCTTGGTAGTAGTTGCCTTAAGTGAATTATAATGTGATGTCGTAGAGTATATTTTGTAATGATAATAATCTTTATTAATACTAGTTATCTCTTTTAATCGTCGTCGAGCTTGATATATCTGTCTGCCTATTTCAGCCGTTATTATACCTTCTAAATGCATTTTGGTTTTGAGTTGTCGCTGGTTTCTGATCTCATTAGTGTATACCTATCATTTTACTATATTCCACATAATGATTGATAAATCGTAACAGAAAATAGTTTTACCACGCTTTACTTGTCAAACAATTGACGACAAATGTATATCTGAAAAGAAACTTCATGAACTTTCACTTCGCTAAATGATCATTATAAATAACTTAAGACTAATAGAAGGAAATGCACGTCATACATCAATTGCAATTATAGTTCACTTTGATTGGTTACACAACAACCTTGAGATTCTATCCTTTAACTATAACAAATGTAATCATGGTCAATACAATACATATGTTATCTCTTGTATTTAATCTATATAGTAAGAAAAAATTACATGTTGATCTGTCAAATATAATTTGTCTGTAGTCACAATATAATGTGTCTGAAACTTGATCAAGGAAAAGATATAATATTTAGAATATCTATTTCCTGAAATTTGAAAAAACTGTTGGATGTTGAAATACTGCATGTTGTCATGTATTCCTATTTTTCAATTAATTTATTTTACGAAATTGGTGCTGAAAAAAAGTATAGAACACGTTTTACCCGTCTATCTTAACTGATCTTTAAAAATAAACAGAAAACACAATTATGTGTTGTTTGTTTTTAATTCAAACATGAATTACATAGCAGAAAACATCATGGTCGACTATACAAATAATAGTCTACAAAATAAATTACAGAAATCGAAATATTGACCAGCACAAAATCTACTGAAAACAAGTTGAACCGATATAGGATTAAAAGCGTCTTTTTCACTTGCCGTTTCTGTCGTTTAAGGGCATATGGTAAAGAAAAAATCCCTCGTTGGTTGGTTCCATAAGATTTTAACAAAGAGTCAATTTTTATATGCACTATCGAAATATGCACATAAAAATGTATCTCCATGCCTTTTACTTTCCTAGGTATCAGCTTGGAATATTGATGGTTTATGCAAAAACACAACATTTTATTTTTTTAAATACTTTTCCGAAAACAACAACTTTCAAACAGAATATGTTTTCTTCTTCTTTTGTTTTTGGTGAAAAGTATTCATTAATCTAAAGGCCTCTAAAGTAGTTCGTACAATGAAGGCTGAATGCAAACGATGTTTTTTTTTTTTCGTAGTAAAAGTTCCATGAGTATTTTCTGGTAAGCTGCAGTCTTGTATCAAAGATATTTTGCTATGTCAAGTTTTAAAAATGATAATGATCAAATAATGCCCTTTAAATTGATTCGCACGAACTCAAAAAGAAGCGAGATCGGGTGCGTCGACGTGGTGCGCGCCTCCTGCTATGCATGACATACCCGCCATGTTAATTCATATTCAATAACAATGTCGCAATCAGGTATAGGCCACTATTGTTAAAATTATACAGCAGACATACTAGTATACTTGTATCTAAAGATATAAGACTGCGAAAACATATTGCTGAAGAGTTGAGACACAGGCACACCGTATCGGTCAAACTTTAAAAGACGATATTTAATAAATAGCAAGATTCAATGCGTCAATACTCTAAGTAATTTGAAATCCATGACTATGAGCGGCACTTTATGTCCATTTCGAAAATTCGTAAGTTGTTCCTACAATTACAAAGCAGATTACACCACGTACTAGAAAAGACTTTTTCCAAAGTATCTGATGTGAATTTAAACAAACGGAAATAGAACCTCCATAAAAGAACAGACTATTAAGATTTACGATAATCTAGTGTATGACATCCATGTGTACACCGAAACTTCTCCCACAAATAATTCAAGTAAACAAATATTGTCCTGCAACATTTCTTGCAGAAAGTAAATGAAGCTGAAGAAGCCAAATGACAATCAAAAGTGGTAAGCCAAAGGAAGACCGACATATGACAAAAAAGGAAAACCAAATATAATAATTTGAAAAAGAAGTCAGGTTTTAGGGAAAGTTTCCCAAAACGATATAAACCTAATTTAGCAAACAATATAATTCAGCAAAAATAACAATATATTTTCAAAACTACAATACATATGAGAAACTGTTTAATCCATTTTAAATATAAAAAAAAATGTGATTTGAAATGTAGGGCTATAGCATTCACTTTGAACAGATAATGATCAGATAGGTCAATTGAGGAAAATAATATGTTGCTGCGAATGCATCAAACACCTTGCTAATCTTCATCTCGAAAGAGCTGGCCCTTGTCACAGAATGTTTGTTTAATGCAATCAAATAAGCACCTTCGAAAAAGCTGGAATGCATCCAATAATAAGACTTTAGCAGTTACGTACAACAACAAAAAATCATCAAATATGCCAGGCTTTTACTGTATAACTACAATGTTATGACGCTGTCAAGTCACTAGTATACATTATTGTTTAGGGCCCAGTTGAAGACCGCCTTCGGGTGCGGGACTTTCTCACTGTGTTAAAGATCGATTTGTGGCTTTTGGCTATTTTCTGCTCTTTGGTCGGGTTGTTGTCTCTTTGACGCATTCCCCGTTTCCATTCTCAATTTTATATTTCATGTTTCATGAAAAAGAAAACGGAAAATAAAGTGAAACAATGAACATTGAAAGCTCTATTTTTTTTTGTGTCACGGTGCAAATGAAGCTCATTAATTTCGATAGATAAATATCATCTTGAATTTAATACTGAACAACAGTTAGTTGCTTATTGGTGCGGCTAAGACTATATTGGCTGGAATAAGTATTAAATTTTGAAACATCTCAGAGAGGAAATTGTATACGAATGGTTTGACAGTATGGGTATTCGGGCCCAGATCAATGAATATGATGCCATATGATCACATGTTGTAGGATAATTACTAATAGATCAATTGAAACATTTGTTATTACGCATTTCCTTTGTTTTTATCTGTATACCACAATTAGCTACCCTATGTATGATGTGTAAGATGTTAATATTATAGTACAGTACAAGTCATTGCATATAATATATGACAATAATGATTTCGTTAACTGATGCGTTTAATCGATATTGAGCTATATGTAACTATTATGTATCTATCTTTTAAAGGTAGGTGTTTAAAACTCGAACTAACCTTTTTATCAACATGATCAAGTATGGGTATCAAACAGAGTTTTAAAAAAAATTACAATGAAACAACCTGACACAAGTATATGACGTTATCAATCTAGGTAGCAATCCTCAAAAAATTGTATATTAAAAGCATCAATTTAAGTTTTACCCTCACTGTGTGTATTACAGTTGATGATCAAGTCGAAAGTATCAATCAAATTGTGTCTTACAGAAATATTTTAATTCATTATAGAGAGTTAAGATATTCTGGAATTAACGGTATAACATGTCAGTCTAATCAAGGAGATTTGAATAAAACCTTTTTCGTTGTTTTAGTTTTGTTGTATTGTTTTTTCCTTTCACAGTCTTTAATTGGTGATCCCACAGAACGAAGTATTTTCTATGTTAGGTCACACTTTGTATCAAGCTACTGATAATACAGAAACTGAAACACAAATGATAGTATCAGAAAATAAGATAAACAATGTAATTTTCTCGGCAAATCAAATAAACACACAAAAAAAAGGTGATGTGAAATTTATGATACTGCTAAGTGCTCCGTATCGTTTTGGAAAAGTTTAAATTGGTTTTTCAATATCGATGCTGATTTGTAAAATATTTTCCCCATTCGTACGAGATTCTGAATACCTTTTTCTAAGAAACTGGTACCCCTTTAAGTTAGATTAAGGCTACTATTACTTACACTGCTATATTTCAGCGTTTGCTGTGCGTACTCGGCTTTACATCTTTGTCCGTTAACTGCCTCAAATTTACATTTGTTTATTTTCTACAGGTATATGTTTGATACCGTCATCATCAAAAAGTCTTCGTATGTTAATATTGAATGACTGTGATGCCACAATATACTTTTAATTTAAATATGTAGGTTTGATAATTATCTTAATTAGTATTTGCTTACGATAAGCAAGTTGATAATATGGCACTAGACATTAGTTGTTTCCAATTTATAATAAAAATAGAATATCTGGAAATGACTATCAAATCACTAATATCAAAATATTATAACAACCTTAGAACGACATGATATGATGTCATTAAGTCAATATTTAGTATGTGCTTATGGTTTTTTTTCTGTGAAAATCCTGAAAGATGAGGTTATTTTATCAAAGACTTTTTAATAAAGGCTGTTATATACGTCTTGTTTTATCACTCATGATTAATGAAGTTAATTGTTTAAGCATTACCAATCAGAATCAAATTAGTTTTGATTGTGAACTATGATATAAATACAGATGTGAACGGTCTGATCACCACAGTAGGTTAAATATTGTCAACCATAAGCCACCATGGGTATGATAACATTATACATTTATTTCCCTTGATTGAGGGAAATATGAAGATTTGTTAACCCGAGAAAAGTCATATTTCCCGAGGGCATCGCCCGAGGGAAATATGACTTTTCGAGGGTGAACAAATCTTCATATTTCCTGAAGGCAAGGGAAATGAATGTTTTATTCCACTATCTACATTTAATTTGTCTTCCTGAAATGGAATATGAAAACATTGAAAATAGTACAACAATAAAAGATAACTGCAACTTTTTATTTCAACAATAACAACAAAACAAAATAAAAAGTTATAACAAATACATGTGTATGATTGTCATGTAATAAAGTATGTGAATACTGGAGTATTAAATGTTTTTGCTACATGTGCATGTATGTTTATGAGTAATTGAAAAAAGTGATAAGGTGTCAAAAGGAATTGTTTTGTTTTTTTTTAACAATTTTTAACAATTTTTGAAATTTTCCATGGATAAGCTTCACTTAGTTGGCTTGATAATTGTTCACTGTAACATTAACAGAACAGTTTTCAAATTTTGGAACGAAGGAAAAAAATCCTCTTGACCCACAACACTCAACCTGATTGGTTTTATTCATTTGGACATTCATGCATCTTTCTTGCAATGGTTGTGTACGATTGTCTTTCATATCACATGATTTATTAATTGTGTTCAAACCCTGCATTAGATTCAAATCACTCAAGACATTTTCATTAACTTCTTCCAGTTCCATATCATTTGAAAACAGTTCTAAAAGTTCCTGTGGTGGAATAGGCTGCAGTACTTCAGAAGTTTTTTCAACAACTAAATTTTCAATTTCTGGTGAATGCTCCTGTTTATCTGTAGAGATTGCCTTGCTCAAAATATCAGATATTTCCCTCTTTTTTTCATCACTAACACGATTTGAGTAGGACTTTAATGAATTTTCACTTCTGTGACCAGACACCTTCATTATGTGACGACCTGTTACCCCTCCTACATCCATTACTGTGATGCTGGTAGCTCTAATGGAATGATTGGTATATGTCATACACAATAAAGCATTATGAGATATTTCAGACATCATACCAGCCAGAGTGTTTTTCCCAAGAGGAGATTTGCAATACCATGTAGATTCACCCACATCAAAGGATGCTTTTGGTCTTTGCCATAAAGCTTCAAGATCTGGACACAATTTTGAAATATAATTTTCAAAAGAAGCTACTGGACATTTCAAATCACCTGAAAAATTTAATAAAAATATTTGATACTAGATTTTGTTTGTTTTTTTTTCTCTCTGATAGCAATTTAATAAAGCAATTCGACATTAAAACTACAATGAATGCAATTTCATTAGAAACCATCTGACAAAATTTATGTAATTTTACTGATTCTGTATGTTAATTATCTTTTGACAGTTATACATGTATTTAAATAAATTTTCTGTAATTTCTTTATTTTGAAATATCATAATTGACATGATAGAATTGAATTTATAGACTTTGTGATGAAAAACCGCAGTCAAAGATCTGTTCTAATGTTTTTATTTTAATATTCTTGTGCGCGTATGGTAATTTTTCTTCAGCAATAATGCATTTTTCATGTATTTTATGCCAATCCATATATAAAGTATACTTGTGTTTTTATTCTATTCATAAATTTATACATTTTGTTACTAAATGATATATATCTACCAAGCAAGGATTATTCTGCAGTATGGGTTCTGCACATTGTTGAAGGTCGTACAGTTACCTATAGTTGTAAACTTCTATTTTGTTTGGTTACTGAGTGGAGAGTTGTCTCATTGGACATACCACATCTTCTTACAAATGTCTTATAATACATGTATATATGCACAAAAATAATAAGAAATAGCAAGATGGAAAATTACCTTTCTTCTCGTACATCCTTCCTTCTGTAACTGAGTCAGATGGATCAGTGTTGGCCCTATGATTTTTGTCTAGTTCATCCTTGTTTTGGTAAACATACTTCATACCACTTGAATCTTTTTTCACACGAAATGTATCTTTGGTCATTGTACGTAAATTTTCCTGACCTCTTCTACACAGGAAAAGCATTAACTCAAACCAAACTTTGAACTGGAGACCATAAGGAGTATTGACGTCAAAAACAGGGGTATCACCACTGTAAAGTTTCTGTAAATCCTCCTCAGAAATATCAGGATAATGATCAACTTTAGCAAAGCCCTTGCGCTTTAAATCAACCTTAACTGCTTGGAATATCAAATTGCTCTTGGTAAATTCATTGTCCTTGTTTATGTCAATGTTTCTTTTTTCATGTAGGTATCTTTTTAATCCATATTTGACATTATGAATAGCCGATTTCTTGAACAAACTTCCGTCAGATTTACGAGCACCAGCATAAAAACTCTTCAGTGTAACGTCGAGTTCTGAAAGTTCATACTCCTCAAATTTTGTGTTTTCCCTCCCACTCTCCTCAAGAAATTGTCGGAAACATTTAATTGCAACTGCAGTACTTTTTTTTGTGTTTAGTGAATCTTTGATTTGTAACAATTCTTCAATTTCATCGTCGTCTGCCACATGAAAAAACAATATTCGGAAGCTCTCTAGTCTTTTCTATTTATTATTTTTTGTTCAAAGAAGGATAACTCTAGTATAATCTTGAGAAATTCGAATAAGGGGAATATGACAATGGAATATGATGTTCAGAGGGGAATATGATGTTTTGTTAAATATCACATGGGACAGTCTCAACCAATGAAATGTTCGTTTAGCTATCAATATTTACATATAGTGGAATAATTCTTATTGTTACCTTTGTAGGAGTTTCATATTGCACAGAGAAAATTGATCAAGACTATGGCCCAGGATATGGTACTGTGAGGGGCGGAGGTTATAGTGTTGACAATGACGATGTTTCTATAGGAAAGACCATAGGCGGTGAGACTGGCGGAATGGGACTTGGCGGTGCTGCCAGAGGTTTAGGAAATGGCGGCGGTGCAGGTGCTGATATTGGAAAGAAGAGGTCAATAAGCTATTTATCAGTCTGGCTTTGTTTCATTCAAAGAACTCAATTATTACCCTGCCGGTGAGCAGGAACAATAACTGTTTTATTACAATAATAAAATTTCTCAATAACTGATTAAGTTAAACATGTTAAATGTCAATTAATTCAATGCAACATACATACCTTTGTAACGCATTTAGTCGATTAGATAAAACCTTTTATGCCATACTCGCGTATTTCAAAATTAAAAATTCTAACATGGTTGGCATATTACCTTTGAAATGGAATACGTACTGCAAAACATATATTTTATGTTTATATTACCCGTTTTTTTCTGAAACCAAAACGCTTGCACTATATGGAACGTATGAATTTTGCCTTGTCAAAACCACAGCCGTACTGACCCGTTCTACAATTCGTCATATGTTTAGCACTTGTTACTGCGATCTTTAATATTTGATAACGATAGAAACTCCAGACCTACAATTACAGGATAAAAATAAACGTTTTGGTCATAATTTGAATGCATTGTGTTTGTTATTCTTAACATTAATAGAGAGCAATCTATGTCAAATCCATATTGAATGTTTTATCAAAGTTTTATAAAGTGATGAATACATGACACAATCGGTAGCACATGCTATATAACTCTCGCCAAATACCAACACTCGGGTCTTCGGCTTTCTGGTTGATATTGGTTATTCGGCTTGATACGCATTTTAACATGTATTTCTGTTTATATAATCCTGAAGTGTGTGTCATTAACGGTGTCCTGGTACTCAGTGTAACTATTATCAGTTCGTCTCTGAAGTGCCATTGGATTTTCAACATTGCGTTGAGGTGAGTTAAATTATGTTTTGGGCAAAAAATGCAGACTTGCACCATTGTTCCTATGGAAATTGATACATGCTGCAAGTGGTTTCCATGTTTAGTTACTAGCCGTAGTTACGCTGAATGGGATAGTAATGGTGAAAGATTAGAAAATCGATGGTAGTGGTGGAAATGAGAATGAAGGCGGATATGGATAGAGAGAATCGACAGTAGGATATGGCGGCAAAGCTGGAAATGGTAGTGAGTCTTGAAATGGAGGCTGATATGGATATGGAGGATCAAAAGTAAGCTATGGCGGGGGTGCTGGAAATGGTGATGGTAATTTAAATGGTCTAGGGACTACACATGGAGGCGGATATGGATATATTTAGGACCAACAGTAGGATATAGTGGGGGAGCTGGAAATGGTGTTGGTGCAATAAATGGCGATGGGACTAGAAAGGGAGGCGGATATGGATATGGAGGATCAACAGCAGGATATGGCGGGCTTTTAATAGTGCAGGGACTGGAAACAACGGTGGAGCTAGACAAAGCGGCGGATATGGATATTGTGATAGTGCTGGAAATGGAGAAGGATATGGATATGTATGATCAAAAGTAGTCTATGGCGGTGGGTCTAGAAATGGTGGTGGTGCTAGAAATGGCGGTTGGTCTGGGAATGCAGGCGGATATGGATATGGAGGATCAAAAGTAGGATATGGCGGTGGAGCTGGAAATGGGGGTGGGGTGTAATCAACAGTGGCACTAGAAATGGCGGAGGTATGAATATGGCGGTAGGACTGGATATAATGGTGGGGGCTATGGTTCAGGCGGAAAAAAGAATTCATACTAAATATTTAACGTTTTACAGAACTTATTATTTTTACAAATGAATATATATGTTGATTGTAAAAAACATATTCACGCATAATCTTCTATAATCATCAATACCAAAACAAATGTTTTTTTAATGTTTAGAGCAAGTACTATAAGCATGATTAGGAATATAGTTTCTGATAGATATTTACAAAAAAATTTAGTTGAATAAATTTGTTATACCTTAAACGAGATATCAAATGTGTTTACTTTGATTTTTTTCTGTTGTTGTAAATATTTGTTTTTAATATCCAAAATTTGGAAGTAAATCTATGATGATCTTGATAATAGAAAATAAACACAATCAGTAAAATAACACACTGAAACATAGTTTTCAAGAAGTTAGACATCAATTACATTTTAACAAACCAACACCTAAAGCTACGACAGCAGAATGTTTCATTTAAACCATAGAACACTAAATCAATGACACAACATGACTCCTCCGCGACATATTGTTTCTGTTCTGTATTTTTGCCAAATGGGGAGAATCTAAATGGTGTTCAGTCAGTGACAATATATATAAGACAGGCGATTTGTTTTAATACTTATATTCCTCAAATACAGATCATAAGAAAAAAAACCGATTCAATGATGTAAAATAAGCCTATGCTTGCATATGTCAAAATTTATAACTCAAATTTAAAGAGGGATAGAATATAAATTAGACAGCAAGCACAAACAATACCAACAGATAAAACAATGTGTGTTTATTTAACTCTTCAACAAAAAGCCAATGCGTCATTAATGATAAAAAAATTATACATGCCCAATATATACTACCCAGTAAAATTAGCTAACTTTAACTTGGATGAAAGAAGAAGCGAAGGATACCAAAGGGACATTCAAACTCATAAGTCGAAAATAAAACCGACAACGCCATGTCTAAAAAGGAAAAAAAAGACAAACAGACAAACAACAGTACATAAAACACAACATAGAAAACCAAAGACTGATCAACACGAAAAATGAGGGTAATCGTCGCAGTTGCTCCGGAAGGATAAGCAGATCCTGCTCCACATGTGGCGCCCGTCGTGTTGCTCTTGTAAGTACAAACCCGTTGATATGTCTAATGCGGTTGGTCACATTCGAGGGAAAGGGACCATGCATGAGGGCGTTGGAACATTATTTTCTGAATCATTTATATAAACTTGGAAATCTAGATCAATATGTCAGTAAAACAGATAAACAGCATAAGTAACAAATGTACATTTGATTGTATCGTATTCTTTTGTACTGTTGCACCTTTTTTGTTGTTTTCTGTTGTAAATCAATATGTTGTAAACGCATTTACTTTTTAAAACTACACCTGTCTATGAGAAAGATGTGCAGTATATATTATACGTAGCCTGTCAGGCAAACTTTGTAGTTTTTTAATCAATATGTTGTTAAGTTATTTGCTTTTCAGATCGACTTCTGTCTCTGACAAAGACGTGAAGTATTTTTGATATGTAGCCTGTCAGACAAATTTTGTAGGTCAGTACATATACAAATTGTGACAGGAGCAAACAAGGGGACATGCAAAACTCTTTATTCTAAGATAAAAGGCAACGCTATGTAAAAAAGGAAAAGCAACAAAAATACGAAACAATCCTCAAACCACTATATAAAAAAGACTAGGCATCACCAACTGTAGCAAAACCTTGGGTGAAATATATTTCCTCATACAGAAAAAAAGAAGAAATTTCGACAGGGGGGGGGGGGGGGGGGATTAAAATTTGCGCATGCTGACTTTGTCAAAAATTATATGTATAACTCAAACATAAAAGGGCATCATTCAAAAAAATCTCACAAAGCAAAAATATAACCTATACCTACTCCATGAACTACGTCTGCATCTCTAATAAAGATCGAAAGCAGATCATCCGAAAAAGGATCTAGTAAGAATAGTAAAATCTAACTTGGGTAAACTTTACCTGAGAGTCATTTCTGAATTAAGGAAGATACCAAACTCAAAAGTTGAATAATCCTCCAATTCCAGTTTCATCGCCAATTCTTGCGCCATCATCATTTCCAGCCCGACCTCCATTTCTAGCACTACTGCCACTGATTCCTGAACCATCATTCCATCAACGTTCACCAATACTGTAATCACCAGCGTAGCTACGAATAGTAACCCACCATGGCTACCACTTGCTGCATGTATCTCGCTTTTATCGAAACAATGGTGCCAGTCTGCATTGTTTATCGGAACCAAATTCCCCTTTAAGGCATTTTCCTGGACGACAAGTACTTCACACGTGATAAGCTGTAATGTGCAATGACAAATACATATAAAAGAGTAAATAACTGTATTAATGAGCAACGTCATCAGCTCAAATCGAGGTAATATTGAAAATATGATGTCACTTCATTTTGGCTAATGGATCATCATTATTGTCATGTAAACCAATTATGTTTGTATGGGTTGATCACACACACTTTTTGCAATATATACAGAATTATAGACAACTATCAACATGTGCAAGGCCATTCTAGAGCAAGCGTCTTGGTTTCAGGCAATAACATAAAAAACGTAAATTAAATAAATTTTGAAATCCGTATTTTTTTAGCCAGTGGTTTATTGGTCTTTTTGAAGAAATGTTTTTGCTACTCATTTGAATAATAAACCTGTAATTTTTTCAATTAATCAATCCGTGAAAATATCTTATTAAGACAGTTAAGTTTTCGGAAGTTATTATGTTACTATGGAATTTTCTTGAAAAAGGATTGTCATGCAAAATGCTTCCCTTAAAAAAAAATTAAAAAAAAAACGAATATGAGTATCACTAACTGACCTCTTTTTTTCAAAATCAGCACCTGCACCTATTCCGTTTCCTCATCCTCCGACAACACAGCACAATGACAATCTGCTAGCCACACCACCTAAAGCCAACCCCAAAAACCACCACTATACCTAACACTAATGCCTCCATCGTTTCAAGTTCCATATCCGGGGCCAAACAGCTCCTACAAGGGTAACAATCAGTAAAGTTATCATCCCCATGGTGGCTTATGGTTGACGATATTAACCTGCTGTGGGAATAATACAGCGTAGATCTGTATTGAAACTAACGATTATAATAAGAACTAACTTGATTCTGATTGATAATGCTTCAAATTTAAACTTAAAAACTATTTATCCTCAGAAATATGTTTGTCATAACTTTGAACTCATGTGAATGATATTGGTGAAGGAAAGTTCAAAATTTTAGTTTGATACGCTATTCAATGTTTTTGTTAGGTTTTGAATTTTTTCAAATATTTCGTCTTGAGAGTCATTCATTATCCTAATACGCATCTCATACGGTACAATTGGTACTGTTAAAGCATAAAAAAAACATTAAAAAAGAATCAATTAAGTCTGAAAAACTAGGCAGTGTAAAACTTTTAAAGAAAATCACTGCAGCAGAAAAAAAAAACATTCATCAGTGCCATTTTTTGATTCATTTCATTATAAATTAGTTTAAACCATTTCGTGTTGATTGAGAAAACTGTGTTTGTTCATGGGTATTTGATTTCGTGGTTTGTCAATGTCTGTTTTACAAGCCTATAGAAAATGTGTACTTTAATGAATCTTTAAAGTGATAAAGGTATACCAACGAAATGCACGAAATGCACATACATTAGTATCCCATGAATAAAAATGATTCCATTAGTATTAAAAATCAAGATGTAATTTGAAAAAAAGTCGATCATATATCAGACAGTATTTCGTTAGCCTCCATGTCATGTTTTCAAAGAATCAAACTAGATAGAATACAACAGTTCAGGGAATCAAATGACCTCATGAAGGAGCAGGATCGGATGTATCATCAAAGTAAAGAGCAAGACTATCTGCGTTGACAGTATTTTTGGCCAGTTAAGCATTTGCTTTGATGATTGTTGCACCTGTCTTGCAAATACTGATTCAGTCAACAAGGTCAGTTTATGTACAGGGACATAAGCGGTTTGAATACACATTAGACAATTAAAATTCAAAGAAAAATACGGTATCTTCTTATTTCATTTCAGCTTTACCTTTATATCAAGGATTGTGTTAAATGATATACTCAACAGATTCTTTAATGTGTGTATTTTGTTTCCGACAAGCACGTCGTAAAGACAGGTAAAATGAGTGGATCCCATCTTTTCACAGTATGTGCATCAGGCAAAGCAGATTATGATCGATGTGTATCTTTATTGGTTTTTCGTTTTTCTCCACAACTTTTTTTTTGTCCTTAAGTAGCATTAAAATGTTGTGATCTAGTGTTATATCCGTGTTGTTCTGCGACTTTTCTAAAATTTAATTTTGAATAAAGAGACAATTGTTGTGATAGACCTCTTTCCAATGTTTAAAAAAACAAAACGTGTCACTTGCAATTAGCGGACACTAGACCTTAGATCAATATGTTTTATGAATATAACAGGCTTGTTTTGGACAATTTTAAGTTTGTGTTATGAGTACATCAATTTTAATCTAGACTTTACCTGATTGATAATTGAGTTCACTGTCTTTTCACCTATCAAGTGTTGGTCTATGTTTAGTTCTATATATCTAAGTCCTGGCTGTGATTTCATTATATGATCATTACATGGTATATGAAAATACAATGTTATGCTCTCTCTTATAGTTTAAACGTTTCTACGTATTTGTAAATCCTCAGCTTTCAAATGTTTATGGTTTTGAGTTACTGATGAAGGTAACCCTAGAAAAAACGCTTCGAACGCACGACAGTTATAAGACATATATCCATTTAATTGCATTTGTTCGATACCTCTGCTAGTATATTGTTGTTTTTTTTTAAATACGGTGATTTTTGTATTTGTATTGTTTGTTTGCAGACTTATTTACGATGTATCTCTTTATATAATGTTGTTATCAATAAAAGTTTTAATGAATGCAAACATGCGCTATTGTAACATTCATCATGCGATTTTTTTTCTATTTTGTTCTGTATTAAGGAAATTAAAATTGTTGTCCTAAATCAGTTATCAGACGTTAAAGCTTTATATAAATTGTTTCAATCAAACTGTATTCGAAAAGTAATTTTACTCTGGTTTGCATCTAACTTTAACGATCCTCAGTTATCAGACGTTAAAGCTTTATATAAATTGTTTCAATCAAACTGTATTCGAAAAGTAATTTTACTCTGGTTTGCATCTAACTTTAACGATCCTCGGTCTAATTGAATTATTATTTAAAGAAAAATTATTAAAAATAAAATGAAGTAGTACAATTTGTTTTCTAAATATCTACTTTATTGATATTATGTACATAATCAAGAACATACTACCATGCACTACGTGGAAAAGGTAAATGTCTAACAATTTAAAGACAATTTTCGTATTAAGTTTAGAGGCCTCTGAAAAAAACTCTTTGGTCTTTTTTTTACTAAGTCGTTTTAGGATAAGAAATGATTCATTGATTGTATAAAATTGCATTCAAATCCTATTAACTAATGTGCAACAAAATCGACAAGGAAACTAAATTAGATCTCTGGTTTAAAGGACAACCTGTATTTATTGAATCAAACTAGCATTTATCCTTTTAGTGAAAACATGCACTAAGTATATGCATATAACTTGGTCTAGACAATAAAAAACCGTTTGAGTTGCCATTAATAATTAAAGAACATTGTGCACGAATATGTTTTTATTGTAGTTTTACATACGATAAATATATTAATTTTTATAACATAATCAGTGCTGATTTTTATTTGGTATGAATCTCTCTTACTGACTGGACCATATCAATGACCATATCCTCCACCAAAAGCTCCACCGGCTCCACCTGGACCATATCCTTGACCTTTACCATATCCTTGACCTGGACCATATCCTTGACCTAATCCAGATCCACCTTCATATCCAGCTCCGCCACCATATCCAGCTCCGCCACCATATCCAATTTCGCTTCCATATCCATCTACGCCTCCCTATCCGGCTCCACGTCTATTTCCAGCACCGCTACCAATTTCAACTCCGCCACCAATTCCAGCTCCGCCTGCATTTCCAGCTCCACCGTAACTACGGCTTGGTACCCTTCCTGGTAACACTTTGCAGCATGTATCCCATTTCCATGGAAACAATGGGGCAAGTCTGCATTGTTTGCCCAAACGAAATTCACTTTTTAGACATTGTGCTGGACGACAGGTACACCACACGCGCCCATCTTTAATAAACGATAAAAACACTCATATAGTTGTATTTGAAAACGTTCATTGCACAAGGTCATGTTTTTTTCTGATTGTTAATGACGTCTTTACACTTAAAGCAATGGATAATGGATATGTACTGATTGATATTTAAGTCTTAGATGCATGATGTTTTTATTAGTTGTTATTGGCTTTCAACTAGCTGTCAGTAACTGCCAGCACTCTCAGGTCTGTACTTAATGTCTTTTTTTTATTTTGGGGATGTATAAGTACCCTACCACGTCCGATATGTTTCTTTCTTTTTTTTTTGTTAGATGTATTCTGTGCTTTGTATCGATCTGATGAATTAAGCCCTTTTCAACTGATTTTGATAGTTCGTTCTTATGTTGTACTGTTACACCACTTTCGCAGGTTAGGCGAGGGTTTTGGTCTTCAAACTAGTTTAATCCTGCCATATACTGTATGTGCCTGTCCCAAGTCAAGAGCCTTTAAATCAGTAGTTGTTGTTTGTTGCTGTATATCATATTTGTTTTTCGTTCATTATTTTGTACATAAATCAGGCCGTTAGTTTTCTTGTTTGAATTGTTTTACATTTGTCATTTCGGGGCCTTTTATAGCTGACTATGCGGTAAAGGAGGACCGTACGGTAATCTATAACTGTTAACTTCTATGTCATTTGGTCTCTGGTGGACAGATGTCTCATTGGCAATTATAACACATCATCTTCTTTTTATATTAGTTTATTGATTTACCAGGAACTGTCATCTGAAATCATTTAACGAACTTTGAGGCAATTTTAACGATCTATTGTCACTTCAGTAATCAATTGATGATCGTAAGGTGAGTACTAGGCCACTGTTAATGATTCTAGTGATGTACAGGTTTCATGATTATATTGGTATATCTAGTAGTAAGATAAATTTGTATAATTGAAAAAAAAATAGCTTAATATATTTTCAATACCGTACAGGCTTTTAAAGCACAAGCAATTTGGTTTGAAAAGTAAATGCAATAAACATAATGTTACAATTCCCATTCTAATTTCAAGGTAACATAATAATCATTTGTAATTTTAAATGTATTCTGCTGATACACAGTCTAAAGAGAACTTTCGATTTTACTCACTAAAGGCATTACATGTGTCATTGTTTCATAATTACCAGTCAACATTTTGCACTTTTTTTTAAATGTCGGGAATATTGCTACTGTTATACTTCATTGAGATACTTTTTTTCAGTTATACTACTAAATAAATACCGATAATTAAAAAATAACTGTTAAATTAACTTCCTTTTCCTCAGACTCCTCCTCTTCCTCCTCCTCCTCCTCCTCCTCCTCCTCCTCCTCCTCCTCCTCCTCCTCCTCCTCATCATCATCATCATCATCATCATCATCATCATCATCATCATCATCATCATCATCATCATCATCATCATCATCATCATCATCATCATCATCATCATCATCATCCTCTTCCTCCACCGCCTAATGGTTCTAATGGTTTTCCTTCGGCATTACCTCCTTATCCTAATCTTCTGCCACTACCACCGCCTGATCCAAATCCTCCGCCACCACCGCCATACCCAACGCTATAACCTCCGCCGCTTCCACCACCATATCCTCGGCCATAACCTTCATGATTTCACTGTGCAATATGCAGCTCCGACAAAGTTCAACAGCAGTAAAGTTGTCATACCCATGGTGACTTTTGTTTGACGATTCTAAACTAGTGTGGTGATGCGACTGCTTGGATCTGTATTTATACCTTTTAATGTAATCAGAACTACTTTTTGATTGAAAATACTTAAACAATTAAATTTGATTGATCATAAGTGATTCGACATGACTTTTATAACAGCCATTTATAAAATAAAAAAAAATAAGATCTTTCTGAATATATATTTTTCTAAATATTTTTGTCAATCTTCTTTGAACAAATTACATCATGTGACAGTATTTATTTACAGAAAAAATCAAAACATATATTGCTTGGCCTAATGTCATTAAGTCATTTTCATGGTCCTTTGTAGAGCGTCATCGTTGTCTGATTAAAAGATTGATGAGCCAGGGTTTTGCCAAGGATAATCCCGTCATTTTTCTCAAAACTTTCATCTGACAGTATCCATACCTAATAGATAAATGTTCAGTATCTACTTCACAAATAATGCAAGATGGTCTTCAGATATAGATTATATGTGCTAAAGTTGTGTATCTTTTAATTTACTTTACAGATTTCCCCTTATTGCATATGCAATGTGCGCAATGAATATACAACTACAGATTTGTTTTGTTTCATTCCTTTGCAAGAAAAATACAAAGAATAAACAATTAAATTAGAAATTTGGCTGATTATTTGTCATGGCATTTATTCAACAATATTCAACGATATTCAGCAATATAAACCAACAAACAACCAACATCAACAAACTGGCCAACAAGTTAAAACTTGGTGACAATTGGTCACTGAAGGTAAAACCAACAGTAAATGCAAAACAATGTCTAGCTGCTGGGCAGATCTATAACAGCTCAATGAACAATATTTGAATAAATCACTGCCAATTGAATCATGTTGATGATGACATCCAAAGCACTTTCCATATTGAACGGAATGCCATGACGACAGACATTTTTTTTTTAATCATTACTGCAAATTCCTTGATTTTTCAAGTTTCATTGAATCTGCCGATAAATGTTGAAACGTCTGACATTTTTGATGATACATGACAATTTAA
This sequence comes from Mytilus californianus, assembly GCF_021869535.1. NCBI lineage: Eukaryota > Metazoa > Mollusca > Bivalvia > Mytilida > Mytilidae > Mytilus > Mytilus californianus. The sequence goes on along the minus strand of NW_026262669.1, from coordinate 2,255,913 downwards.
TTGGAACATTCAATATATTTGGATCTGTTCATCATGTAATCTGAAAAATAAACTTAGAACAGCAGCAATTTTCTTTATTAAAGGGAGGGAGGGTGGGTTGTGCAATCGTGTTGAAAAATACTCGTGGAATGAAATTTGAGCGGGAACACGTGTTTATATATGACCAAACTCCACGAGGTGCTTCAAAGTATATTCTTTCGTACGTTTAAATATAAGGTTGTAAGAATTTAAATGGCAAACCGTGAATAATGACATGACTGTACATTCGAAACACCATACACAAATAAATGTATTTTGAATGCAATAAATCAATTTAATTATTAGATCATTAAATATTATTATTTGTCCTGGTGCTATTTTTTTCCTTTTGGTGCAGGTAGGTCCAGAGGTGCAAATCGGACGCAAGAGGTTTTTACAGTTTTGTTTTCATTTTGTTTACCCTCGTCCTTATGTTTTACTTAAATTTTATGTTATCGAGAAAGCGTATTCTATATATACTGTTTGTACATGTACTATCAAATACCGAAAATATTTTTTTCTTGTCTTTGTCAGGTTAACTGTCAGCTACAGGGGCTTTTTTTCTGGCGTTTTTGTTGGATATGTGTTTTCGAAATTTTGGTCCGTTGTATATATGTCTGTGGTGTATGCTTGCACAATCCTGGTTGCTGGATTCCAATAATGGTCATATTGGCCTATTTTGTTTATTTGGGTGGCTCACTTTGTTTTGTCAATAAAGTGAACCATACACAACTGTCATTCAATAGGAAGGTTAAGCTAGCAATACAACCAGATTAGGCCCACCATTTTCTTTGGAAAAGGCCTGTACCAAATCAGGAATGTAACAGTTGTTTTACATTCATTGCTTATACATGTATACTCATGTTTATATTACCTAATGAAATTGCGCCGAATTGATCTATTTGATAATCCAGCAATGTAACTAATACTAAGGGCACATCATTGTATATCTTTACATAGGAAATTTCGTAATGCTAATAAACAAAAAAACAATCAATGAATTGTGTACGTACGAAATAACAGTTAATGAATTGTGTACATACGAAGTAACCCTTTGAATTCTTTGTAATTTGTCTGATATAAATATAGAGAATTTGAATTTTTTTCTGTTTAGTTATGAAACTCAGAGAATCATATTACAGTGAAAGGCACTCTGTTATTTTCGAAGGTCACTAATGTCATACTAATCAAATCATAGAAAAAGAATTGAATGCACATATGAAGTCTTAAACATCAATCGATAATTTTTGTCCAGAAAACAGATATATCAAAACCAATTGCATTTCCGAAATCAAAATGAAGACAAATAAAATTGTCACTTTCGACAATCAGAATTTTTCAGATAACCATGTGTTTTTGTGTCCTGATGTAAAATTACACTTTGTATAACAGACACAGTGTTTCCTTGAGAATTTGATTGGTATTGAACATTATTGAATCTTACATGGTTATAATATACAATCTGGAGTCGGAAAAGTCCAGTTCATCATTATTTTGATATAAAGATCACAGGGACAAATTTAAATTTATAAAGTCTATAATGAATATAGCTAAAATAAAAAAAAAACAAAAACAAAACCAACAGGTACGAACTCATCAATAATATAAGACTTCTAATCTAAAGTAAAATGGGATACCTGTTCATTATATAACATGGAAATTGCTGCTTAACGACGAGCAATTAAAAAAAAATACAAATTCTTATAAAAAAAGTTGTGTTCGTCGTTCCAGAGTCTACGAAAGACGAGACGATTTTAATTTTGAAATTATAAATTTCCCCCACCTTAGCAGCAATATATATAAACTTTACCTGCATATAGGATGTACATTTTTCAAACTCATTTAGTATTCAAGAGCATGCAGCTGCTACTCGGGCTTTATGAAAAGTTACCAGTGTCTTAGCAAAAAATTCATCGGAAGCTACCAAGACCTTATTGATAAATATTCCTTATCAACTTCACAAATCATACATGATGGTCTTGAAGTATAGATTCTAGGTACTGACGTTGTTTCTAATCTTAACTACGTGTTTTGTTTTTCTTTTGTAATTGGACATTATAATCGCTTATTTTACTGTAGAATTGTTTCGACAGTATAGAATTAAGAAAATTCTCTGTAACCACCAACCATTCAAAATTAGGGTTAAGGGTTCGGCACTGGTATTCACTGATTTTCTTTATACTTAGCCTGACCATATACTCAGATGAAAAAGTAAGGACAAAAAAGTGTTGCTAGGCAACGGTTGTCAGTGAGATTTCATGAACATTTTTGGGAATTTAGCATTGAAAAGAAAACCAATTTGCAGGCATTCTGAAGCGAAATCAGATTTCATTTAATGATGTTTTTCAATTTGTTTTATAAACATGATACTTATCGAACATAACAACACTGTTATATTTGAAAAGTGTTTTGATTGAATATTATCACAACCGCAGAAGCAGAAATCATTTTTTATTGTATTTGTGTATGCAAATTATACACATTTAGCATGAACAAAATATGCAGTTTTGCATCCACTCCATTTAAGTTGTGGTAATAAAGATAAAGTATCATTTTTTTCTAGTCAATGATTTACAACAAAATGTTTGGGATTTAAGGTGCTAGATTGGTTGCAATGGAAACCAAAGTGTGTAAGTTTGTGGTTTTTTGTTTTCTTCAGAAATTCAACCATGTTATCAAGATAACCCGGAAACTGTTTCTACTATTATTTATACGTAGTGTAGCAATATTATCACGTTGTAAGCGTTAATGATCATAGAACGCGGAATCATGCCTCTCTTTAGTCGAGACACTATAACATTGTATAGGTTAACCAAGTTGTCATGGTAACAATGTAGTTATACACCATGTACATGTCATTTGGGAGAAGTGCTTTATGCCCAAACTTAATGCAACTACCTGCATTCTTTTTTTCCAATTTTAAAACAAAAAAATGGACAAAGACGTTCAACGCATAACATAATGAATAAATCATATATAAAGAGAGAAGCGACAAATATTAAAAGAAAGTAAAATAACAAAAATACCGAACTCCAAGGGAAATTCAAAACGGAAAGTCGTTAATAAAATGGCAAAATCAAAAGCTCAAACAAATTTAACGAATGAAAACAAGGGGCATTCAAACTCATAAGCCTAGAACATACCTTCAACCCATGGCAAAAAATGAAAAAAAGACCAAAGGACACACAACAATTTACAAAACACAACATTCATAACTTAAGACTGAGCAACACGAACTCAACCAAACAAAAGAGCCCGGGGCTCTAGGAAAGTCAGGAAAGTTAGGAAAACAAGTATGTTTTCACATTCAATAGTCATAATTTTTTAAACTGTTTCTTTAAAAAGCACAAAAGTCGGAAAATTTAAAGAATCTTTTAATATCAGGTTGAAGAAGCCTCTAAAAACTGTGGTGTGGTATTTTTTTATAATCAGTGTAATGCAGGAAAGCAAATAATGCATGGTATGCATAAAATAATATTCACATCTACTCAACGTAAAACAAAAACGACAGGGAAACAAATTTGAACTTAGGTTTGAGGTACAAAATGTTCATTCAACAAATTTATCAAATTAAACGCAGCATTGATTTTTTCAGTGAAAACATTATAATATATATAACCTTGTCCAAAAAAAAAAGGTTTGATCTGCCAGTAATTGTGAAAGAATATTATTCATGAATATGTTTTTAATTGTAGTTTTATTAACGACACATTATAATCATTGTCAGACGAAACATATTTAGTATGAATATCCTGTTCTATGTGAACTAGATCCTCCACCAGAACCTCCACCGTAACCACCACCGGAACCTCCACTGGAACCTCCAGCGGAACCACCACCGGAACCACCACCGGAACCTCCACCGGAACTTCCATCGGAACCACCACCGGAACCTCCACCTGGCAAAACAATATATGAAGCACTGCCGTATCCAGATCCTCTTTCATATCTAGCTCCAGCTCCATAACCAGTTCCGTCACCATATCCAGCTCCACCTCCATAACTAGATCCTCCTTCATATCCATATCCTCCTCCATATCCAGCTCCATCTTCATAACCAGATCCTCCACCATATCCAGATCCACCTCCATAACGAGATCCGCCACCATATCCAGATTTAACTACATATACCGCTCTGTCACCATATCCAGCTTCGCCACCATAGCCTGCTCCACCCCCATATCCTGCTTCGCCCCCATGTTCAGATCCGCCACTATCTCCAGATCCACCTCCAAATCTAGCTCCTACACCGATTCCTCCAGCGTAACTACGGCTAGATACCTTTCCTGATAACACCTTGCAGCATGTATCCCATTTCCAAGGAAACAATTTGGTGAGTCTGCATTGTTTGTCCAATTGAACTTCTCCTTTTAGACATTGTCCTGGACGACATGTACACCAGAAGCGCCCATCTGTAGAAAACGATGGCAAACACACATTTAATTGTTTTCAAAACGTATAATACTTTATCAATTATCAAGGGACTGACATTAGAAATAATTTAACTTGCTTTGAAGCAATGTTTAAAATCTACTGTTCCATCAATAACAAAATAATGATCGTAAGATGAGTACTAGGCCACTGTTAATGACTCTAAAAATATACAGGTTTCATGATTATATTGGTGTATCTGGTCGATACGTTTGTAGAAATTATTGATATCTATTCATTAAATTGAAATTTATTTTTAATATCGTATTAGGCTTTTCTAGGACAAACGTTTTGGTTTAAGACAGTAAATTCAAAAAAAAAAAAAAATTTACAATTCCCATTTCAATTCCAAGGAAACATAGCAACCATTTTCATTTTGAAATTTTTTCATACTGTTGCACGATTCTAAAAAGAACGTTTTATCTTACTCACTAAAGACATTACATGTGTCATTGTGTTTTGAAAATAATTGACATTCAGCATGCTTCACTTAATTGATATTCGAGAATATTGATTCTGTTATAGTTCATGGAACTTCTTTTTCAGTTATATATCAAAGTAGAAATTAAGTACTGGTAATTTAAAAAAAGAATTTCTGTAACATAAACTGACCTCCTTTTTCACCTCCACCAACGCCGGATCCTCCTCCTCCGGCTAATACCAATCTTACGGCACCACCGCCTGATCCCAATCGTCCGCCACCACCGCCATATCCAATGTCGCTTCCACCACCATATCCTGTGTCAGATTTCACCGTGCTATATGCAGCTCCGACAAAACTCCACAGCAGTAAAGTTATCATACCCATGGTGACTCTTGTTTGACAATTTTAACCTAGTGTGGTGATATGACGGCTTAGATCTGTATTTATACCATTTGATGTCATCTGAACTACTTTGAGATTCTGATTGATAATCATTAAACAATTAAATTTGATTGATCATAAGTGATTCGACATGACTTTTATAAGAGCCATTTATAAAATAAAAAAATAGATAAGCTCTTTCTGAATATATAAATTTTTTAAAAGTTTTTTTCAACCTTCTTTGAACAAATTACATCATGTTACCGTATTTATGTACAAAAAAAAGTTAAACATATATTGGCCTAATGTTATTAAGTCATTCTCATGGTCCTTTGTAGAACGTCATCGTTGTCTGATTAGAAGATTGATGAGCCAGGGTTTTACCAAAAAGCATCCCGTAATTTTTCTCAATAGTTCATCTGAAAGTATCCAGACCTAACAGATAAATATTCAGTGTCTACTTCACAAATTATACAAGATGGTCTTCAGTTATATATTTTATGTGCTTAAGTTGTGTATTGTTTTATTTACTTTACAGATTTCCCTTTATTTGTCCTTGTGCTATGATGCTCCTTTTGGTCGTACAACAGTTGCAGTGACTCGGTATTTCTGCATCCAGCTGTCTGGTCCTCGGCTTTGGTCGTACCTGGTGCAGGTAGGTCCAGATGTGCAAATCTGACGCAAGAGGTGTTTACAGTTTTGTTTTCATTTTGTTTACCCTCGTCTCATATTGTACTTAAATTTTACTTTATTGAGAAAGCGTATACTATATACTGTATGTACTATCTACTACCACAAATATGTGTTGATGTCTTTGTCAGGTTAACTGTCAGCTATAGGGGCTTTTTTGCGTCTTTGTTGGGTGTGTTTTTTGAAATTTAGGTCAGTTGTATATATATTTCTGTGGTGTATGCTTGCACAGTCCTGGTTGCTGGATACCAATAATGGTCATATTTGCATATGTTGTTTGTTTTGGTGGCTCACTTTATTTTGTCAATAAAGTGAACCATACACATCTGTCATTCAATAGAGAGGTTATGCTAGCTATAAAACCAGATTAAGCTCAACATTTTCTTTGGAAAAGGCCTGTACCAAATCAGGAATGTGACAGTTGTTTCACATCCATTGCGTATACATTTATACTCATGTTTATATAACTAATGAAATTGAACCAAATTGATCTATTTGATAATCTTACAATGTAACCAATAACAACGGCACGTCTTTGTATATCTTTATATAGGAAAAGACTTAGTGCTAATAAACAAAAAACAGTTAATAAATTGTGTACATACGAAATAATTCTTTGAATTCTTTGTAATTTGTCTAATATAAAGACAGCGAATTTTAATTTTTGTTTTCTGTTTTAGTTTTGAACTTGGAGAATCATATTACAATGATAATCAATATGTTAGTTTCCAAGTTCACCAATTGCATTCAAATCAAATCAAAGAATAGAACGAACATACGAAGTCTAAAACATCAATCGATTTTTTCTCCAGAAAACCGATATATTAAAACCAATTACAATTCCTAAATCAAAAAGAAGACAAATAAAATTGTCACTTTCGACAATCCGAATTTGACGGATAACCATGTGTTTTTGTGTCCTGATGTTAGAATTACACATTGTATAACAGACACATTGTGTCTTTGAGAAAATGAATGGTATTGAACATTATTGAATTTTGAATGGTTATACGATACAATCCGAAGACGGAAAAGTCCAGTTGATCATTATTTTGACATGAAAATTACAGTGACAAATTTTAATTAAAAGTCTATAATAGATTTAGCTTAAAAAAACGTAACCAAGAGGTAAGACTTGTAATATTAAGTAAAATGGAATACCTCTTCATCATACAACATGGAAACAGCTGCTAAACGACAAAAATTTAAAAAACTACAAATTGTAATAAAAAAGTTGTGTTTCTCGTACCAGAATCTTTCAAAGATGAGGCGATTTTGATTTTGAAATTATAAAAAATGAAAACAACACGTTATAAATGTAATGCGTCCGAAGCGCTTTTTTGGATTTACCTTCATCAGGAACGCTCAAAGCCGAATTTTTGAAAGCCAGATAAATCAAATTTCCCCCACCTTAGGAGCAATATACCTACTTCACCTGCATATACGATATACATTTTCCAACTCATTTGGTATTCAAGAGCATATAGCTGCTACTCAGACAGATAATCAGATAATTTTTTTGTGAATTTAGCATTAAAAAACAACTACTTTGCAGGCATTACGCAGCAAAATCAGATTATATTTGATGATATTTGTTTATATGTTTTATGACCATGAAAAAAGTAATTTCTATTGAATGACTATGATGTGGAAATTTTTTGAGCATTACATGACCTTCAATTTGACCCAACGTCAAAGTTAATTGATGACCTTGACCTTTGATCTTGCGTATATTAATTAGATTTTGTAAGAAAAGATAATAGAAAAAAAAACAACGAATACAAGAAGAATATGTTCAGGATGATTAAAACCACAATTTTGTTTACAAGTCAACAGTAAGAAGTCTAGGCCATGTCAAAAGTGTTTAGCAACCACCCTTATTTGATATAAAATTACCTACATGTAGTTACAATGCATGTTTTATGGACTTATGGATTATTACATGGACCCTAACTAAAAAGGTCAGGGTTGAATGTTATCACACTTGTCCTCAGCAACCATTCATTTATAGTTGAGAAGTGCCTATCAACCTTTCATTTATAGATAAAAGTGCCTTGCAACCATTCATTGATATTGGAACTATTTATTTGTATTGGAAAAGTGACTAGCAACGATTTTTTTTCGGTTACATTCAGACAAAAATCAGAAAAAAATTGATATCAAACATGGAGTTTTCTTTTATTAGTATTCCCTTTAAAGAACACACATTGTATGTATCGAATTGTTGAATTACACTAACTTGATTGTACACATCTTAATCCAGAATAGTCTATTATATGGAAAATTCAATTTCAAGGTTGAAAAAAATAATCCTAATACAAAAATAAGAAGATGTGGTATAATTGCCATTGAGACAACTCTCCACACAAGACCAAAGGTTACAAAAACAGATGCATTTTTTGTTCTGGAAAATTTACTTTTTATCATGTAGATGTTATCTATTATAGTTTTTAAGCTAATTATAAAATCTCAAAATAATAATAATACATGTAGACAAATGGCCTAAAGTGGTCACTTCACTGACAAAGAAAACGTTACAGTAACAAGCTTTTTGTATCTATTGGATATACTGATGTAGTTCAATGAAATGGCTATTCAATTATTTATTCACTTTTTTAGTTTAAGTCTTTGATGACGCATTGACTCTTGCCGTTACGAATATTTTTGTGTTTGCATTGTGGATTTGCTGTCTTATTAAAGATGTATCTTCTTCTATTACTGTGTACTAAATAAAAGTTTATAATAAATGCAAACATTCGCTATTGTTCCATTCATCATGCGAATTTTTCTATTTTCTTCTGTATTCGGGAAAAAAATATTGCCCTAAATCAAGTATGAGACTTAATATATAATCACTGTCGCCATATAAGTTTTTGTAAAACACCATGTACATTATCTCCGAAATGGCCTATGTACAATAGAAACAATGCTTCCCTCAGATGTTTTGACCATGATTAGATTAAATCTTCTTAGGTTATATGACCCATTATGCTGTCGTCGCTATCACAATATAACCATAACCAGCACCGCCATAATATCCAGATCCCTCTCCATATCCAGATCCCTCTCCATATCCAGATCCTTCTCCATATCCAGATCCACCTATATATTCTGCTCCGCCACCATATCCAGCTCCGCCATCATATCCAACTCCGCTTTCGTATAGATCTCTACCTCGACTTCCACCTCCGCCACCAATTCCAGCTCCGCCACCAATTCCAGCTCCGCCACCAATTCCAGCTCCGCCAACAGTTCAAGCTCCACCAGTTCTACCGTAACTACGGCTTGTTACCCTTCCTAGTAACACCTTGCAGCATGTATTCGATTTCCGTGGAAACAATGGGGCAAGTCTGCATTGGTTGTTCAAACGAAATTGATTTAGTCATTGTCCTGGACGACAGGTACACCACAAGCGCCCATCTATAATTAACGATGGCAACACACAAAGAGTTGTATTTGAAAACGTTCATTACACAAGGTCATGTTTTTTTCTGACTGTTAATGAAGTCTTAACAATAAAAAGCAATGACTAAGGGATGTGTACTGGTTGATATTTTAGTCTGAAATGCATGATTTTTTATTAGTTGTTATTGGCTTTGAACTAGCTGTCAGTGACTGTGAGTACTCTCAGATCTGTACTAAGTGTCTGTTTTGTTGTTGGGATGTCTGTTTATTTGATGTATCTTCTTCTATTACTGTGTACTAAATAAAAGTTTATAATTAATGCAAACATGCGCTATTGTTCCATTCATCATGCGAATTTTTCTATTTTCTTCTGTATTCGGGAAAAAAATATTTCCCTAAATCAAGTATGAGACTTAATATATAATCACTGTCTCCATATAAGTTTTTGTAAAACACCATGTACATTATCTCCGAAATAGCCTATGTACAATAGAAACAATGCTTCCCTCAGGTGTTTTGACCATGATCAGTTTAAATCTTCTTAGGTTATAAGACCCATTATGCTGTCGTCGCTATCACAATATATATCCGGTTTGCATCTAGCTTTGATGGTTCTAAGTCAAATTGAATTACTATCTAAAATGAAAAGCACTATTCAAAGACAAATGAAGAGGTACCACTTGCTTCGCAAATATTTACCTTCCTGTTATTATGTCCATATTAAAGAACATATTTTAATGCACTACGTAAATCTTTTGTGTTTAAGCATTAAGGATCTTAGAAAGTGAACACATGCCACACAATGGACAAAAGTATTCAACGTATAGTTAAGTATAGTTAAGCATAGCATATAATGAGTAAATCATACGTTTAAAACACGACCTCCCCCCCCCCCCCCCTCCAAAAAAAATAATAAATAAACCGAGGTGTACAATGAAAATTGGAAAAAAGTATGTTTTCGTACTCAAACGTCATTTCTTTTTAAAATGTATATTCAAAAACCTGGAAAAGGCAAATGAGTAACAATTTAAAGACAATTTTCCTTTTAAATTTTAGAGGCCTCTAAAAGCAACCCAGGTATAGTCTGTTTTTTACTAAGTCTATTTTAGGATAGCAAATGAGTCATGGATTGTATAAAATGGTATTCAAATCCTATCAATGAACAACAAAGTCGACAAGGAAACTAAATTAGATTTCTGGTTTAAAGGTCAACCTGTACATTCAACGAATGTATTGAATCAAACGTAATATTGATCTTTTTAGTGAAAACATGTATATGCATATCACTTGGTCTAGAAAATAAAAACCTTTTGATTTGCCATTGATAATAAAAGAAACTTGTACATGAATATGTTTTAATTGTAGTTTTTCATACGGCAAAATATATTCATTTTTATAACATAATAAGTGTTGTTAAATTTTTATTTTGTATGAATCTCCTATACTGACCGGACAATATCCCTGATCATATCCTTCACCAGAACCCCATCTTACATAAGAATAATAGTAGGCCCACTGACATATCCTCAAGCTCCGCCACCATAACCAGCACCGCAATAATATCCAGATCCCTCTCCATATCCAGATCCACCTATATATTCTGCTCCGCCACCATATCCAGCTCCGCCATCATATCCAACTCCGCTTTCGTATAGAGCTCTACCTCGACTTCCACCTCCGCCACCAATTCCAGCTCCGCCACCTATTGAAGCTCCACCAGCTCCACCGTAACTACGGCTTGTTACCCTTCCTAGTAACACCTTGCAGCATGTATTCCATTTCCGTGGAAACAATGGGGCAAGTCTGCATTGGTTGTTCAAACGAAATTCACCTTTTAGTCATTGTCCTGGACGACAGGTACATCACAAGCGCCCATCTATAATTAACGATGGCAACACACAAAGAGTTGTATTTGAAAACGTTCATTGCACAAGGTCATGGTTTTTTCTGACTGTTAATGAAGTCTTTACAATAAAAAGCAATGGCTAAGGGATGTGTACTGGTTGATATTTTAGTCTGAAATGCATGATTTTTTATTAGTTGTTATTGGCTTTAAACTAGCTGTCAGTGACTGTGAGTACTCTCAGATCTGTACTAAGTGGTCTGTTTTGTTGTGGGGATGTCTGTTTATTTGATTCTCCTAATGTTGACAATAAAGTGAAACATACATAACTGTCATGCAATAGGGAGGTTAAGCTAGCTATAACACCAGATTAAGCCCACAATTTTCTCTGGAAATGGCCTGTACCAAATCAGGGATGTGACTGTTGTTTTACATTCATTGCGTATAAATATTTCTCTAATTCTTCGTCAATTTATCCCTTTCTGCACCCCTTGTATAAAAAAATTTAATCAACGTGTGGTTCGTTTGATCTCAGTTCTTCATTGGTTAAAATCCGATTATGACGTCTAATTTTCTTGCTTTCCTCTGAATTTCCTATTGTGACGGCATGAAAAAGGCGACCATGCCTGATGACGTCACATATAAAGAACACATCTTTTTGCAGATCATTGGAAAAGAAGGAATAAATTTGCCTGCGTATTGTTTGAAAATCATTAGAGAAACAGATTCCACCACCAAATCTCGTGTAATACGATATTTATCCACTCTCGACAGTTAAATTTTAAATATTTAAAACGCTCGGCGAGCCTCGCGTTTTAAATTTGAAAATTTAACTGTCTCGAGTGGATAAATATCGTATCACACTCGATGCAGTGGTAGAATCTATATATATTCATTTGTTCTCATGTTTATATAACCTAATGAAATTACACCAAATTGATCTATTTGATAATCCAACAGTGTAACCATTATGAATGGCACGTCATTTTATATCCTTATATAGGAAAAGTCCTAGTGCTAATAAAGAAAAATAACAGTTACTGAAATGTGTTCATACGAAATACCCCTCCTAATTCTTTGTAATTGGTCTGATATAAAGATAGAGAATTTTGATTTTTGATTTCTGTTTTAGTTATGAAACTCAGACACATATTACAATGATATGTACCCTGTTATTTTCCAAGGTCACAAATTTCATACTAATCAAATCATCGAAAAAAAGAACTGAATGCACCTATGAAATTTTAAACATCAATTGATTTTTTTTTCCAAAAAATTGAAATATTGATCCCAATTGCATATCCTAAATCAAGTAGAAGACAAATAAAGTTGTCACTTTTGACAATCAGAATTCGATTCCTGATGTTTAAAGTACACATTGTATAACAGAAACAGTGTGTCCTTGAGAAGATGAATGGTATTGAACATTATTGAATCTTGAATGGTTACAAGATACAATCCGGCGACGGAAAAGTCCTGCTTATCTTTATTTTGACATGAAGATTACAGTAAAAAAACTTTAATTTAAAGGTCTAAATTGGATATAGCTCAAAAAACAAAACCAACATAACAAAGAGTTGGGAACTCATCAATGATATAAGACTTCTAATCTAAAGTAAAATCGGATACCTGTTCATTATTCAACATGAAAACTGCTGCTCAACAACAAAAATTTTAAAAAAAATTGTTATAAAAAACTTGTGCTTGTCGTACCAGAATCTATAAAAGACGAGACGATTTTAGTTTTGATATTATGCATTTCCCCCACCTTATCAGCAACAACTTCAACTGCATATAGGATATACATTTCCAAACTCATTTGGTATTCAAGAGCATGCAGCTGCTACTTAGACTTTAAGAAACTTCACCAGTGTCTGAACAGAAAATTGATGAACTAGAGTTATGTTAAATAACGTCCTCTTTTTAAAAAAAGATCATCGGAAGATACCAAGACCCTTGTATATACATATTCAGTATCATCATCACAAATAATACTCATAGTCACCGATTTTCCTGAAACGTAGAGTGACCTTATAATAAGGCGAGAGTACGCAAAATGCCCCCCAAAGTGTTGCTAGGCTACGCTTGCCATTGCAATAAAGTCAATGAGAATTCCCGTCCATTTTTGGGAATTTAGCATTAAAAGACAACTACTTTACATGCATTCTGAAACAAAGTCAGATTTCATTTAATGATATTTGTTAATATGCTTTAGAAACATGATACTTAATAAACTTAACAGCGCTATCATATTTGAAAAGTGTGTTGATTGAATATTGTAATAACCACAGGAGCAGAAGTCATGTTTCATTGTATTTGTGAAGGCAAATTATACACATTTAGCATGAACAACATACAGAATTTTGCAACCAACTCCATTTAAAAATATAACCTCTGTGGAGCCAAACATTATTGAATTAAACTTGTTTTTTTAACCTGATGTGTGACTGTTAGAAAGTAGTTGATGAAGAAAAAATCATATGGTGGTGCACTTTTTTTCAATTTTTTTTTTTTTTTTTTTTTGCAACCATTTGAAAGTACCCAATTTTTTAAAATTTTCCCATTTTTTATTAATTTTTACCAAAGTTTTAGCTAATACCATGAAAAAACTCACAGTTTCAGAATTAAACGTTTTTTTCATACTTTCACTAAAGATGAAGTGGACCAATCTGAATAAATTTAACTTAAAGAAACTATAGGTTGGTGTTAATATCAATAAGTTTTATAAAATTCTGGGTTTTTTTCGTGTCAAATTGACCATGCTGTCAATGTTGTACAAGAGTAGGCCTGGTAAGAACCCTTTTTGGCGCTAAAATATAACATTTCAAAAATTGGTTAAAATGTAAACTTTTAGCTATTCTTTGGAAAGACGAATAATTTTGTTACATTGATATGGGCGGTTTTTTTACATTATACTGCACATGCATCAGGTACTATCATCATCAATTCATGCAAAATTACTGAAATCTTCACATTTTTAGAATTTGTGCTAATTTTAGACGTTTTTTGTCTAAAAAGGAAGTGGCCGCACTTGTGTTCATTCTTAATATTTATATATATATATATATATATATATATATGTAGTATTTGTTGATGATACATAACATATATAAAGATTGAGACTTAACACGAATGCGGCCAGTTCCTTTTTAGACAAAAATCATCTGAAAAGTGACGTTTGTGGCATATTTGATTGAATGTCATATCTAAGCTTGAATTTATGCGCCTTTAATGACCAAATTAGTTCAATTTTTTTACATAAACTAATTCTTTCGACTGTAGAAGACCCTTAAGTGTTTAAAAAATTTCAAAAATTTTTCATCAGATGTACTTCAAATTTTAGGCGAAAATCAGCCCTTACTGGACCTTCTCCTTTGGGATTTTTTTTTCTATTTTTTTAGAACAATAAGGATATTATTTCAACTTCTTTGTTATAAATGATTGAAAAAATACATATCTAAGAATTTTGAAAAAAAAATATTTGATATGGATGTACATATTTTTTGTAAAATCATTTCTTTGTACCCCTCACTCATTTCTCAACATTTTGTCTGATGACATTGACCGGATTAGTACTTTAAAACTACTACACAATTTTTTCATAGAGTTAATATTTTTCCAATACTTAAATATTTTCCACTTGTATCACATGTTTTGGAAATAATTCCCGAACGAGATTTCAACAAGACTGAAACATCAGAAGGATACATCCTTAAGTTGTGGTAATAAATCTAAAATGTCAATGTTTCTAGTCAATAATTTACAACAAAATGTGTGGGATTTAGGGTGCTAGATTGCTTGCTATAAAAACAAAAATGTGTCATTTTATTTTTTTTCAGAAAATCAATCATGTTGTTAAGATAAAGCAAGAACAGTAATTTCTATTGAATATATATGATGTGGAAACTATTGAGCATTAAATGACCTTCAATTTGACCAAGGTCAAAGGTAAAAGATGACCTTGACCTTTGATCTTATTTATATTAATTGGATTTTGTAAGAAAAGATAATAGAAAAAAGCAAAAACACATGAAAAAAATGTTCAGCATAATTAAAGCCACAATTTTATTTACAGGTCAATAGTAAAAAGTCGAAGTCATGCCAAAAGTGCTCAGCAACCACCCTCATCTTATATCAAAGTACCTAGTCACCATGCATGTGTTGATGGACTGTATGGATTATTACATAGACTCTACCTAATCAGGTCAGGGGTAAATGTTATCACACTTGTCCATAGCAACCATTCTTTTCTAGTTGGAAGTTGCCTAGCAACCTTTCATTTACATATTAAAAGCGACTAGTAACCAGTTATTCATATTGGAAAAGGGCTTACAACAATATTTTGTCGGTTTCATTTAGACAAAAATCAGGAACAAATTGATATCACACATGGAGTTTTCTTTAGATTAGTATTCCCTTTAAAGAACACATAGTGTTTGTACCGAATTGTTGAATTACATTGAATCGATTGTACACATGTATAATCCAGAATAGTCAATTATATGGAAAATCCAATTTCAAGGTTGAAAAAAATCATCATTATAAAAAAAAAAGAAGATGTAGTATAAATGCCAATGAGACAACTCTCCACAGAAGACCAAAGGTTACATTTAAGACAGGTCCTTTGAATCTAAAAGCAAGACGAAACGAACAAAATTGCTTAGAGGATGACTAGTTTATTTCCTTTGTTAGGGTAGGGCTTTTTGGAGTCAATAGACAATTTCGATCATGTTGATTAATTAGTCTGGTTGGAAGTTTTTAATATTAAAGTTTCTTTCTATCTGTAAAAAGTTTCCATACAAATAACTAAAATATGCTAACTTACTTTCTATCCGAACTCCATAAGATGCTGTGTGATTCACCTGTCATGTTTGCGTAAGATTGATAACAATAATATATAATAAGTACATCATATGTTTAAAAAGAGAGAAGAAAGATACTAAAGGTGCATTTAAACTTATAGGTCGAAAATATACCGTCAACGTCATGGCAAAAAACGTAAAATGAATAAAGAACCCAAACAGTAACAACAAAGCATAAAAAACTAAAGACTGAGTAAGACGACCCATCCACTCCCCTCCCCCCACCACACCCCCATCCTAAAAAAAAGTTAACCAATGTGTATTAAGAAAATGGTATTCATATCCTATCAATGTACAACAAAATTGACAAGAAAACTAAATTAGATCTCTGGTTTAAAGGACAACACATACATTCAACGAAGTTATTGAAACAAATGCAGCATTGATCATTTTAGTAAAAACAAGTATATGTATATAATTTGGTCTAGAGGTAAAAAAACTGCTTGATTTTTTTGGGAAATAATTAAAGAACTTTGTGCATGCATATGTGTTAATTGTAGTTTTACAAATGACAAAATATACTCATCTTTTATAACATAATAAGTATCTCAATATCTAGATCCACCACCATACCCAGCTCTGACGTCATACCTAGATCCGACTCCATATCCAAATCCACCTCCATATCCAGATTCACCTCCATATCAAACTCCGCTACTATATCCATCTCCGTCACCATATTCAACTCCGCCTTCATATCCAACTCTGCCACTGTATCCAGCTCCACCTGCATTTCCAGCTCCTCCACCAATTCCAGCTTGTTCTCTAATATGTATGTATTATCAATTGATGGCAAATCAAGCCATCAGCAGTGTCTAAGAACCAGAACCTCCACCGGTTCCACCTCGACCATATCCTTGACCAGAACCTCTACCACTTCCACCTGAACTAAGAATAAAATTAAGCCTACTGCCATATCCTTCAGCTTCGCCACCAAACCTAGATCAATCTTCATATCCAGATCCACCACCATATCCAGCTGCAACTCCATATCTAGATTCACCGCCATATCCAGATCTACTTCCATATCCAGCTCCGCCACCATATCCATCTACGCCACCAAATACAACTCTGCCTCCATTTCCAGCTCTGCATCTGTATCCAGCTCCACCTCCATTCCCACCCCGCTATCAATTCCAGCTTGTTCTTTAATATGTATATATATTGTGAATGGAGGGAAAATATAAGCCATCGATAGTGTCTGAGAACCAGAATGTTAATTTGACAGGGCCATGTGAGCTTTTCCCATCACTTGGGGTCCTTTGTCTGTCGTCGTCCGTCGTAGTCGTCATTGTTTGACGTCCGTTATCTTTTATAAAAGATCATCTCATCTAAAACTACTGGGGCAAATTTAACTAAACTAGGCCACAATCATCAATGGGCTATTTAGTTTTAAAGTTGTGTCCGATGACCCCGCCTTCCGACAAACATGGTCGACATGGCTAAAAAGAAAACATAGGGGTAAAATGTAAATTTTGTCTATTATCTTAAAAACTGCTATAGACAGATAAAATCTGACAGAAGCAAAATTGTTTTAACTGAAAAGATCTACCTAATGACTGTGACATCAAAACTTTAAGACGCCCTTCTTATAGGAGTTATTACCCTTAAACGAAAAATTTGACTTTTTTTCATTTTTGCAAATTATCTCGAAAATAATAATAGATAAATAGAAACTTCAAGAAGGAATTTAAGTTCCATCTTTATTGCCTTTTTTTATAAGAATTGTATAATTTGCTGCGTTTGAAAAAAATGATATTCGTGGTTGACTTTGAAAGAAAGAAATACAATTGCTACCCCTTTAAATACTTTTGAGTAGGGTATTTTCTGTTATCGTGTTTTATTTGTTCTTCATTTTGTGTCGATTATTATTTTCCACAACATTTGTACCATGACAAAAATGCCTAGTAACACTTTTGCTCTACATAACCTGACAATCTGTTTACTTTGTTTGTTTTTGGTAACCTTTTTGGGGTCGTAACTTATTAAACATGTATCAATTTTCACTGTTCATGGCTGTAAAACATGAAACTCAATTCTTCTTGACATTGCCACTCAAATTATATGACGTACTGAATATATCTTAAAGTTTGGTATGTATTCCACCTTGTAGTCCATTCGTTTGTCTTAGAAACTTGAACAACTCAGATAAATTAATGAACTATGATATTATAAATACATGATATTATCAAAGCGTTAACTATGATATTTTTTACAACTCAAATTAACACTACGCACGTTGTACAGTGTCACCATCACCGACAAAACTGGTTTGTGTCTTTATTCTCATGAGACATGTTATCTTGTGCTAGGACCTTCAAATATGACTCTTGTTTAGTACGAACATTTATTCTATTTTGCTAATTCACTATCTGGAATTTGAACTAATTAGATATAAGAAGATGTGGTATAAGTGCCAATTAGACAACTCTCCGTCCAAGTCAAAATGTATAAAAGTAAACCATTATAGGTCAAAGTAAGACTGGTTTCAAATAGCAAATGATGAATTCACAAAATGGGGCAGATACTATCAACTTAAAACAAAAAAAAAACCTAATTTTATCTCTGGTATGATATAAAAAATCCTATATTATATACTTCGTAGTAAATACAAGTAAATTGTCTGTGTAATACAATCGATGGCAATCTGGCTTTATCAGCCAACCATGATTATATCGATATCAGTCACAGTACTAAGGGCTTGATCAAACCCCTAATCTGTATGACGTCACGTAATCGATATCAGTCACGATTACAAGGGCTTTATCAAACCCCTTATATATGTTTTACGTCATGTCACGTGAAAAAACATCCAAATTTGTACTTGAGGTACATGTATAAAATAAAGTGTCTATGATATTATATTGGTGTCTCGGGTTGATACATATGTGATATTGAAAAAGCCATATGATATTTTCTATTAAGCAACAAACTTACTGACGCTCAATCAGAATGAGTGTTTTGTTAAAAAGGCAGTTTCAGAAACATTGTTCTCACAATTGAGACTTTCGGTTGGCTTTTGATAATTATAAAAAGTTATGATTTTTTTTTTCTTTTTTGTTTATTTTCAAATTTTATAAGTATCAATTTGTGAACACAATAAGTACACAGAAATGACATACAGTTGGTATGAATCTCTTTTTTCCGCCTGAAACATATCCGTCACTAGATCATCTACTGGATTCTCTGGACAGACCACGATATCTAGGCCCAACGCCAAATCCTGCGGCCAATTTTTAATTTCCAGTTCCACCGCCATTTCCAGCCAACCACCATTTTCTGCTCCTCCAAAATTTCCAGTCATACACTATTCTCCAGCACCACTACTACCGATTCCTATTCCGCGGGCTCCTTATTTCCAAAACTTTACCCACTGCTGTAATCCCGAGTGTGTCTATGGTTAGTTAAGTACCATGGAAACAACTTGCAGCATGTATCCAATTTCCATGAAAACAATGGTTCCAGTCTGCATTGTTCATAAAAAAAAACATCCCATCTCTACACTTTGCCTAATTGTAATATACGATGTCAAAACCATATACGAAAATATATGAGTAAATAACGTTTTCAATGAGCCACGACATCAAAAAATATCCGATTATATTGAGGTAATATTGAAAATATAATGTCAGTTTATTTTGGCTGATGGATCATACTTATTGTCATGTAACTATGTCTCTAGGGGTTGCTCACACACATTTTTATCAATATACACGGAATTATAGACAACTGTCAACATTCGGGAGGCCATTCTACGACAACAATATTGGTTTTCAGCCAATTACGTGTAACATAAAATAAAAATATATGATATAACGTATATTAGAGCCATTTATATTTTTGTACGAGATGGTATTTAAAATTTTTTTTTTAATCTATCTATGTTAAACTTGCAAGACTTTTAATAACATAAATCTTTATAAATATGATATAAATTGACAGCGACATCATGAAATCATATGTTGTCATTATCTACGATGTTGGATACTTTAATGTCATAGGCATGTTCTGATATCATATATTTATAAACATAAACGATTCATATCTGGTAAATATATTAAAATGCATCTATTCATTGTAATGAAATACCATATCGTACAAAAATACTAAGTAACGTGTATATCAAACTTACAAAGATGACTTTTTGTATCTAAATTTTAAAAAAAACAATAAATTATCCTCCGAAATATGTCTTTCATCTATTTTAGACCGATATATTGATGAAGGCAAATTCAAATTTTAGCTCTTCAACGTTTTAGTTCGGTTTGGATTTTCACATGTTTTGGTTCGAGCGTCACTGAAGAGACATTATTTGTAAAAATGCGCATCTGGTGCAGTAAAATAGTATCGTTAATCTTATTAAACTTTAAAAATGCGTCAATTATAGCTGAAAAATCCCCTCCTCCGTCAAATAAGTATAGCTAGGCAGTTTATTTGACATTAGTTGCTTAAATAAAATGACTACAGCAGCAAGACACCCCTCAACACTGTCAACTATGGATTCATACATTTTCGTGGAAACCCATTTCTCTTTATTGAGGACAGTTTTCATGTTCCCGGATATTTTATATTGTGCTTTTACCAAAGTCTGCATACAATCCCATTGGGAAATCGTGGTTTATGTATACCCATGAAATGCATAAAAATGAAGTGTGTATGGAGTTTTTTTGTTATATTTGTAGTTGATGGAAAGCTAGCAATATTACAATGTTGTGACCTATGATTTAATATTTGACTGTTGAGTTCTTGTATTATGTAGTGTACATGTAAACTTGAGTTTAATTCCTTTTTGTGTAACAATTTGTAATTGTCTTTTAGTTTAATCGTTTTGTTATTCAGTAGATCAAGATTGAAATGAAGAGGGCTACGATTAATTCTTTCTAGCAGTTCAGGAATTTTTTGTTTTAGGCAGGCCCTTTTATTGTGTCAATCATTTTTTTTTTAAATTAGTATTAACAGTTGATCACATTTCGGCAATTACAGTTCTGAGGAAATACAAGTTAGTCATTTAAACAATGGTAATGAATTGAACATAAACAAATTCAGAATTGTGTCAACATCAACGGACAAACATAACCAAAACACATCCAAACTTTTACGTACAGTGGTAAAAAATATACAAATGTCTATGCAGTTAGAAAAATTATAAATTGTTATAAATTAGAGGATAAATAGTTTACCTAAGTTCATATCTCATTAATCCTTAACGAAAATAAAAAAAAGATAAAATACAAATATTGGGGGGTTTGCATGACCTCAAAAAAAAGGAGCGGGATCGGAGTAAAGAATAAGACTATGTGCGTTAACAGTATGTTGAACAGTTACGCATTTATTCCAGTCAATGAGGTCAGTTTATAGGCAAGGACACAAGCGATGTGAATACACATTTTACGATTAATATACAAGAAGGTCACATAATTTCGAAATAAGAGTAAAACACTTTTCCTTCTTATGTCATTTCAGTTTCAGTTTCAGTTTAACCTTTATAAGAGTGATCCTTTTAGAATTTAGACTTAACAGGTAGTTATGTGTGTATGATTTTACGACAAGCACGTTGTCAAGAAAGGTAAAATGGTTACATGTCATCCTACCACAGTACGTGCATTAGGCTTAGCAGATTACTATCGCTGTTTGTCTTCATTTGTTCATGTCGTAAGTCGTTTTTCTCCTTTTTTTTCTACTTTTCGTTTGTCTTTGATTAGTCGTCTCGTTGAGGTTTCCCCTTGTATGTATGTATTTAAATATTCGCCTGGTATCAATAAGTTTTTGTCGATTGGTTATGTTGGGTTTGTTTTAATATATTCATTTTCGACATGTTTGTTGAAATTTTTCATACTAATCTCCATGCCAAAATTATGATAAACTAGACCACTTAACGTCTCTAGATCATATAGACATACCAGATTCAATCAGGGTCAATGTCATATATCAGAAACATACGGTCTGTGCTGTAGTTTAACAACCAGGAAAAGATAATACATTGTAATCTCTAAAATAGTGACAATACTGTTTGTATTGTACTTGATTTAGGTAACGAGATTGTTTATCTATTCAATAAAAGAAACATAAAAAAGTCGACTGATTGATGTTAAAAATCTGCATGCGTGCATTTATTTCTTTATTCTATGTATTGATCAACATGTACAATGTAATTAGTTTTATGTAAAAAGAACAAAGTTCTTACCACTTTAATATGTCTATCCGAGTCTCATAACTTAAACAGAAAACAAGGTATACAATTATCTGTCTTCGAATCAGGCTAAGTTCGATGAATTAAAAGAAATTAATTCGGTCATACGTACGAAATTAATAAAAACGCGTTTTTTTTTTGGTTTTTTTTCTTACACTAAGTCAATCGGACATTCTAAAAAACACAATTTCGAAAGCCCGAATCTGATTTTTGAATTGAATTAAATACGAATTTAGTTCTTTGTGTGGAAGTATAGTGGTGTGATCCCGGATGCCCTGCAGTGCACAGCAACAGTGAGAAGTCAAATAGAAAAAAAAAACAATGTGAAACTTTAATTTACAAACATTTCCAACTTTATAAAAGAGTTTGATCATGTCATTGTCTTTGTTGACATATTTAGTTTTTCAGTAATAATTGTGTTATAAAAACATTGATTAAAAACTGAAAACGGGAGAGAGAAAGGTGCAATAGAAAAGACAAAAAAACTATTCAATATAATCTAATTAAATATCAAGTCGTTTTTTTTTTGTTTTGTTTTTTTTCTTAGTTAGGATATAAGCACGTAAAACGAACAATTAATCAGGACACGATATTAACTATATTCAAGTTCAGTTTTAAATTTGAGTTAACAAAAAAGTTAAAATAGACAAATACGGTAAGTTTGAATGCTATCTCACGTTGATACCCTTCAAAGGATGACCCATAAAAGTGCATATGTCTAATGGGTTCCTTACAGTGTATATCTCTTAGAGTAAAAAAATAAGAAATCAAGAGTCGCCATGGCATTAATTGAATTTAAGTCAAAAATAAAGATACCAATTTTCTTATTTTCAAGACGTTCTTCTACTGCAGCTTTGAATGCGTCCTGATCATTATAACATTTGAAAGCACATTTCAATTTTTGATAGCATTAAAGACAAAATATGTTTGAGTCTACTCTGTTAACTTAAGAAACAACAAAATTGAAATGACGTTTTCAAATGTTATATCCATGTTGTTTTTCGACTTTTCTAAAAATTACTTTTAAGTATCGGGACAATTGTTATGATATATCTTTTTTGCGTGTCTAATTGTGATAGATTTACTCCATTTTCAATGAAAAAAACAACACTTGTTATTTACGATTGACGGACACTAGACCGTAGACCAACATATTGTTCGAATATTACAGGCTTTTTGAATTTTGTGTTTTAGAGCTTAGAATAATCCGGACAGGAATAGTCAAAGCGACACTAGATTATAGCTTTGCAGGTTTCAGTTGACAAACAACTTGCTTTACGATACATAAATGTCAATCTAGAATCTATCTTTGTAAGTGTCTTTTCACCTGACAAGTGTTGGTCTATGGTTAATCCTAAATATCTAAGTTCTAACACTGATTTGACTATATGACCATTAGATTGTATATGTAAATGCAATGCTATGCTCTCTCTTAAACTACGCATTTGTACATCATCAGCTTTCGAATGCTTAGATGTTAGAGCTGCTGATGACGGTAACTCCAGAAAAACGCTTCGGACTCATAGTTTTTTCACTGACACCCCCTCCCCTCTTAATTTTTAGTTTTTCTCAAATGAATATAACACAGTTCGATGTTTCATATTAAATATATAGCTTCAAACTAAATAGTTGTCAATTGAAATTATGGTGATGACAGGGCAGTGCATGTGTGTCAACTATGGAGAGAGGGAAAAGCACAATCCCAAATGAATGAAGTGAATTTGGGACTATTATATCCCAGAGCGAATGTTATATGATCTACGTAATTTCTATTAAAGGTTGCACTACTATAAATATATACAATGCAATTTCCCTAGGAACTCCTTTAGCGGCTAAAACTGTGCCACTTTTACTATGAAATTTCGTAAAAGTTGTATCTTAGAATGGAAAGTTCATATGCACTACAATGTTTTTCAGAGGTCAAAATATAGGGCTGTGAGGCATTTTTTCAACATGTATTTGCCCCATGTGTATTTATAATGGTAACATTCCAAAGTTATGTCTCTAGGAGGTTAAACATAGCGATCATATCTGGGAACCAGTACGTAAACAAACCAAAATATCTATGAATATTATATATCTCCCAAAAAGAGGCGTGGTTTGTGAAACAGCTTTATTCACAATTAAAGTGCAACCTAAAGGTCTGTTGACCTCTGTCATATTTTTACTGTCTCAATAAAGTCTATAAAACTTTCAAATTTTTATTTCAATTTCAGATTCAAATAGTTCAAATTTCATAGCACCAAAACAATCTGTGTTGATCGGTATATGGTTTCATATTATTCAAAACTGACGATCAAGAAAATGTTTGAACGACGTAGATACAATGATTAATTTTGCCCCTATACCCTATAGGGAGTAGCTCTAACATCTAAGCATTCGAAAGCTGACGATGAACAAATGCGTAGTTACATTTAAGAGAGAGCATAGCATTGCATTTACATATACAAAATGTTAAAAGGAAATAATTGTCCTAAATCAATATCAGAATTAATACATAATCACAATCGCCACATAAGATATTGTAGAACACCGTGTACATTATCTCCCAGATGGCTTACTAAGTCTGTACAATAGAAACAATTCTTCCCTCCTGAGGAGTAGTGACCATGATTAAATCTTCTTTGGATATAGGACACATTCTGCTGCCGTAGATTTATATGTGTTATTTTAATCAAATTGTATTTGAAAAGTAATGTAAATCTGGTTTGCATCTTACTTTGAAGATCCTCGGTCAAATTGAATTACTATGTAAAAAGAAAAACATCATTCAAAGAATACTGAAGTAGTATCATTTGTTTTGCAAATGTCTACCTTACTGTTAATCTCTACATATTAAAGAACATATAATGATCTACTACGTGAATCTTGCGTTTTTAAGCGTAATGGATCTTAGAACGTGAACACATGCCACAGAGATGTTCAACGCAGAGTTAAGCATAACGTATAATGAGTACATCATATGCTTGGAAATAGAAACGAAAGATATCAAAGGGGCATTCAAACTCATAAGTCGAAAACATTCTGTCAACGCCATAGAAAAACGAAAAACGATTAAAGGACATACAACTTCATACAAGGCACAACATAAAAATCCACAAAGTGATAAATACGTTTAAGGTCATGTCTGCCTTGGAGAAGACACAACGTAGTATTTTGAACAATTCAACATTATATTAACAGTTAGTTTACAGAAAATAAACATATTAAAGAGATTGTATGTCAATAATGAAGTGCTGACTTCTTTGCTTGTGTACTTTTTGTGCAGAATATATAGAACCGTGTTCACATTGAACTGAACACGGTCTTGTGATAGTGTCCTCAAAAGACTATACAAGATATATTTGACTTCAGTTAAAATTTAATACAAGGTCGAGAATACCTATTCATCAGTTAAGAATGTATTTATGTATTTGTATTATTATCTAGAGCGTTGTGTCGTTTCAGATGAGATTGCCTTTAAGGAGGAAACATTGAAGATAAAGAAACGTATTTTGTATTTTGATGTTTTTTATTGACAGCATTTTATGAACTCTTTACTGATTATATGATTCAATCAATTCAGGACTGTTTTTGTCTATTTCTTCTTATTCAGTGTCTTACATATTTTTGAAAATTAAATTATCACTTCATAAATGTCCTGCATATGGAGAGCTTTTCGTGGGTTTTCCTTCGTATTTGCATCAGAGTGCTGAAACAGAAGTTTCTGATAAATTTATAAATTAAAAAATAAGTTTAGAAAATAAACAATTGTACCATATATGAACAGTGACGAACGTCGAAAACGAACTTACAGTGTTATGGCTAAAAAACGAAGAACAACTAAAAGACAGAATACAAAACACAACATAGAAAACACAAGACTAAGCAATACGAACCCATTGAAAACCTGAAGTCATCTCAGATGCACCAGAATGATTAGCAGTTTATACTTAAAATTTGGCACCCAACGTTGTGCTCATGTAAGAACAAAACCGATCACATTGGAGGAAAAGAGGACAGTAGCATGTTCATATGGTGTATATCTCTTCCAGTTGATACGATATTCCTTTTCCTATCATGATTTCCTACATAAGGAATTGCTCCTTACATTGAAGCTAATAAAAATGTAAATTAAACTAACCATAACCGCCATTGTGTTATTATGCTATGGTCAATTTTGAGTTCATGTCTTTCATTTTTGCTTATATACCTTGTCTATATACCATTTTGTGTTTCTTTGTTGAAACAGTTATTTGTTTTATGTTGATTAAGATTATATTACAATGTTGACTGCTGTACCCCTATTTTTGGCGTTTTAACTATTATGTCTGTTTGTTTTCATCACACATTGTGGTCAATATAATGGATTTATATGCGACTGCTATGCAACTGAGAGGTTCAGCTAGCTATAAAACTGGGTTTAATCCACCATAAGGAAATGCCTGTACCAAGTCAGAAATATGAGTGTTTTCCATTCGTTAGATGTGTTTGAGCTTTTGATTTTGCCATTTCATGAAGGACTTTCCGTTTTGAATTTTGCTTGGAATTCGGTATTTTTGTTATTTTACTTTTTGGTTACCGTGCCATCTTGCAAGGTAGACGTCAAAATTGCAAAATGTTGCATACATTATTCAGGGAATTGTTTTATGTGAATAAAAAGAAATATATCAACATTGATCAACTCAAATTTTGAAAGTTGACAAAAAATAGTGTAACCAAACTAGTTTTCCTAATACAGGTAAACAATGAAGATTGTTGTAAGACTTATCTCTCCTTATATTGCTTTTGAACATTTGAATTGAACAAAAACAACTATTTAGTATTTGTCAAAACAGTCTTATGTTTCTGTATTTCAATCAGCAAATCTTACACATTATGTTTCAATATAAAAAATTGCAGATGTAAGCGAAAAACAGTTACCTCAATAACACTAGATTGATACCGCAGCTGTTAGAATGTTAGTTTAGCGCGATGGTCAGAGCTATGGTACTGATATGATTCAAAACATGATACTACCAGATCTTACAATACTTTTTAGAAACTTATGTTCCAACTCCCTCAGTCAAAAAGTGAGCTTATTGGTCTTGGCATTGAACTTTGTTGTACATGTAGTAGTCTAATGGCCTAAAGTGGTTAGTGACAAAGGGACGTTTAATTCGTTCTGATGACCAGCTCTCAATCTTATAGAGGCGGATATAGTTCATGGCATAGGTATCAGCTTTTTTTGTACTGAGTGAGGATACATTTTATATGAAGCAGTGACTTAGGCTTTTGTTGAAAATTGTATATTTAGTTTTCAATGTTTCATCTGATATTATTGTTCGTCTGGTGTCTTATTTCCAGTCTTCTCACTTTTATATTTGTGTTATAAATATCAGTTTTTATAAATGCATACCTACGTCATTTTTACAGTCATCAATTGATGTTTTTCGTTTGTTCTGTGTTTTAGGGAATAGGAATACTGAGACTTATGTCTTTTCCTTAATCAAGTTTCAGATAATATATGTCATTAAATTCGCCAAAATAAGATATTGAAGAACATCATGTACATGTTCTCCCAAAAAGAAAAAGAAACAATGCTTCCCTGAGAAGATGAGATTTGCACATGATTATATCTTCAATGGTTACAGTACAAATCCTGCTGTCGTAGCTTTAAATGTGTTGTTTTATAAAAATAAGTAATCACCCTCTTATATGATTATATGATTTAATCAATTGAAGACTATTGCAGCTTTTTCTTCTTATTCGTGTCTTACATGTTAAAAAATTGAATTATCACTTTATCAATGTCCTGTATTTGGAGAGCTCTTCGTGGATTTACCTTCGTCCGGAACATACAAAACAAAATATTTGAAATCCAGGGATGTATAAGAACCGAAAAGCTATATTACCTAAAATTACCATTTAAACAGAAAATCATCATTCAAAGAACAATGAAAAAGTACAACTTGTTTTGCAAATTAGCTATTTTATCCCGGTTTTAAGAGTTAATGATCATAGAACGCGGAATATTCCATCTCTTTAGTCGAAACACGTTAACATTGTTTAGGTTAACAAAGTTGCCATGGTAACACAGTAATAATACATCATATACATGTCATTAGGGATAACTGCTTTATGTCCAAACTTAATTCAAATGTCTTCAATTTTTTCAAGATTCGAAGACCACAAAATGGACACAGACGTTCAACGCATAATATCTAATATGTAAATCATATATATAAAGATAAGCGACAAATATCAAAGGGGCATTCAAACTCATCATTGGAGCACATACCTTCAACGTCATGGCAAAACACGAAAAAGGACACACAACAGTTTAAAAAACACAACATTGAAAACTAAAGACTGAGCAACACGAACCCAAACAAACAAAAAAGTCTGTATGCTCTAGGATGAATATTTTAATATCAAGTTTAAAAGGCCTCTAACAAACTCTGGTGTGGTATTGTTTTCATTCAGTCTATTTTAGGAGAGCAAATGATGCATGATATGCATAAAATGATATTCACATCTAATCGACGTACATCGATCCTCTGATTAGACTGGATCCTCCACCGGAACCACCAACGGAATCACTACCTGGCACAACAATATATATAGGTCCATTTCCGTATCCTACACTAAACTGCCATATCCAGAACCACCTCCATAACCAGATCCTCCACCATATCCAGCTCCCCATGCATATCCAACACCGCCATCTTATCCAGATCCTCTTCAATATCCAGCTCCCCACAATATCCGGCTCCGCCTCCATATCCAGATCCGCCACCATATCCAGCTCCGCCACCATATCTAAATTCAACTATATATAGTGCTCCGCCACTATTTCCAGCAGTTCCACCACCGATTTTTCCAACTACTTCTAGTTACCTTTCCTGGTAACACCTTGCAGCATGTATCCCGTTTCCAAGGAAACAATTTGGCAAGTCTCCATTATTTGTCCAAACGAAATTCCCTTTTTGGACATTTCCTTGACGACAGGTACACAACACGCGCCCATCTGTAATAAACGATGGCAAACACACATAGAATAGTATATAAAAACGTCCATTAGTTTGTCGATTAACAGGGAACTGGCATCAGAAATTATTTAACTTACTCATGTTACTTTGAGGCAATGTTAACAATCTATTGTCACTTCAGTAACGAATTGATGATTATAAGGAGAGTACTGGCCACTGTTAATGATTCTAGTGATATACTGGTTTCATGATTATATTGGTATATCTTGTCGTAAGATAAATTTATAGAATTGAAAACAAATAGCTAAATATATTTTCAATACCGTACAGACATTTTAAAGGACAAGCAGTTTTGTTTAAGACAGTAAATGCAATAAGAATAATGTCACAATTCCCAGTTTATTTTCAATGTAATCATTTTTAATTTGAAATGTATTATGCTGATGCACGAATGTAAATATAACGTTTGATTTTACTCACTAAAGGCATTACATGTGTCATTGTTTTATAATTACCATTCAACATGCTGCACTTTTTTAAATGTCGGGAATTTGGCTACTGTTATATCTTATTGAGATTCTTTTCCAGTTATACATCAAACTACTAATTAAGTATTGACAATTAAGAAAAAGAATTACTGTAACATTAACTCACCTCCTTTTCCAGCACCGCCTGATCCCAATCCTCTGCCACCATCGCCGCCATACCAAACGCTATTACCTCCGCCGCTTCCACCACCCTATCCTGGGCCATAGTCTTGATCATATTTTGCGGTGCTATATGCAGCTCCTACAAAGCTCAACAGCAGTAAAACTAGCATACCCATGGTGACTCTTGTTTGACGATTTTAACCTAGTGTGGTCATACGACGGCTTAGATCTGTATTTATACCATTTGATGTAATCAGAACTGCTTTGATTCTGATTGATAATACTTAAACAATAACATTTGATTGATCATAAGTGATTCAACATGACTTTTATAACAGCCATTTATAAAAGGAAAAAGAAATAAGCTCTTTCTAAAAATATATTTTTCTAAATATTTTTTTTCAAATCGTCTTTGAACAAATGACATAATGTTACAGTATTTATTTACAGAAAAAATCTAAACATATATTTATTGGTCTAATGTTATTAAGTCATTCTCATGGTCCTTTGTAGAACGTCATCGTTGTCTGATTAAAATATTGATTAGCGATGGTTTTGCCAAAGGGCCTCCCGTATTTTTTCTCAAAAAGATCATCTGAAAGTACCTAGACCTCATAGATAAATGTTCATTGTCTACTTCACAAATAATACAAGATGGTCTTTAGTAATAGATTATATGTGCTGAAGTTGTGCATCGTTTTATTTACTTAACAGATTTCCCTTTGTTTGTCCTTGCGTTATTATTATGTTTGTTTGGGTAGCTCACCTTATTTTGTCAATAAAGTGAACCATACACATCTGTCATTCAATAGAGAGGTTAGGCTAGCTATAAACCAGATTAAGCCTACCATTTGTTTTGGAAAAGACCTGTACCAAATCAGGAATGTGACAATTGTTTTACATTCATTGCGTATACATTGATACTCATGTTTATATTACCTAATGAAATTGCACCAAACTGATCTATTTGATAATCCAACAATGTAACCAATACCAAAGGCACCACATTATATATCTTTATATAGGAAAAGTCCTAGTGCTTATTAACAAAATTAACAGTCAATGAATTGTGTACATACGAAATAACTCGTTGAATTCTTTGTAATTTATCTAATATAAAAATAGAGAATTCTGTTTTCTTTTTTTGGTTATTAAACTCAGAGAATCATATTACAGTGATAGGCACTGTAAGTTATTTTCCAAGGTCACCAATGTCATACTAAAATCATAGAAAAAGAATTGAATGCACATATGAAGTCTTAAACATCAATTGATGATTTTTTTCCATAAAAATGAAATAGAAAAACATATTGTATTTCCTGATTCAAAAAGTAGATAAATAAAATTGTCACTTTCGACGTACATTTTTGGATGATTTCCCATTTATGTAACGAGATTATTTATCTATCTTATAAATAGAAACATAAAAAGATCGACTGATTGATGTTGGAAATCTGCATGCGTGCATTTATTTCTTTATTCTATTAATTATTCAATATGTACAATATAATTAGTTGAATGTTAAATGAACAAAGTGCTTACCACTGTAATATGTTTATCGGAGTCTCATAACTTAAACAGAAAACAAGACATACAATTATCTGTCTTTAATCAGACTATGTTCAATGAATTAAAAGGGTAAATTCGGTCATGCGAAATTAATAAAAAAAGTTATTTTTGTTAACAAGCACTGGTTCAATAAGACTTTCTAGAAACAACATAAAAATTTCATGCGTCCGAAGCGCTTTCCTGGATTTACCTTCATCAGGAACGCCCAAAGCCGAATATGTGAAAGCCAAGGATGTATAAGGACCGAAAAGGTTGAACAGCTTAAGTCATGTTTAAAGCAGAATTAATGAAACGCATGCAATAATTCATTTTCAATATGTTGTGCAAGTGACCGCCATGTTTACTGCCCTGTAACAAAGTTCAAATGACATTGTGCAGCCTGTGACGTCAAGTGTGATTTGCCGTGATTCGACGCAATAAATTTATCTTTTCTTGTTATTTTCTCTTGTATCGAAGTATGTTCTTTGGATTGTCAAATGGCCAATGTTATACAAAACTAAATTTAAATTTAAATTTAATAAACAAAACTAAAGTAAAGCAAATTCAACATAAATGAAGTAATGAAATGAATAAACACAAATGAAACAAAATAAACACACATGAAACAGAACTAAATATAATGTTATGAAATACACATAAATATTAAACGATTTCAGTTTGCACACCACCATCAACTCTGCACACTTTCCGGTAATGTTGAACAATGCACGTACTGTAGTATAAATTGTGGGTTGTTCCCCTTGAATTTCTTTTAATATTAAACGGTCAGAAAATGACTATTTGCACACATTTTTGGTTGATTCTTAATTGACGAAAAGAACACTAGATTATATAATTGTACTGCAATGATTAACTTCAATGAGCCACGATGACTTGAAACTGTATAATACCGCCCGGACTGCTCGATTCCTTTTACATATTAAACGGACTTTTTATATATTTCTAACTGATATTATTCACCGACTCCAAACGTTGTAATTTTTACCAGCAACCATCAAGTTGATACTATATAATCAATGACACCATTTGTATCTCTATCACCATTATCACCGACCAGTCGACGGTATTTAATACATACTCTACGCACACAAAAACCGGGCCTAAAAACCCCTGCAAAATAAATACTGAACCCACAAAATACTTACTTTATCCATACATTTGCATAATATAGCAATTATCGGACATATTGGACCGCGAGCAAGAAATATCACCTTGACAGCAAAATAGACCTCAATGTACTATATGAATAAGTATAAATGTCTAACCTGAGTGTTGTAATAATATGCCTTAGGATATCCATGTCCTGAACTGACAATTCTGATGCTCAAATGCGACTTTTACTAACTCTAAACTCATCACAAACGAGTGCTTTACTCAATGGCCAGGTGTCGACTGATTTGAAAATCACCTGTGAAATTTCAATAGGTGCCTAATCACATAATACACATGAAAGGTCTGCTTGACTATATAGTCTGGTGTAGGTGAAAATAATCCCTTGCATAAAAGAACTCACCAGCTGCTATTGAAACAAACACTTATAGATAAATTGATCATAGATAACAAAATATGCACGGCAACGTCAAAAACGAAGTTCAACAAATTGGACATCAAAACGTTCCAAAATATACTGCTACGGTCACCTATCCTGTGGAAAAAACATAAGTGCTTCGAATTAAACACTGTATGAACAGTAAACATACAGTATATGAAAGTCTCGGTGATGATAATATAGGAGTGATAACTACTGGGTTAGTTATACCCGAAAAACGAAAAAACTACAAGCAAAGGCATTGACTCTGTTCTTGTAAATATTTGTCAAAAAGTATTAACAAAAAAAGTCAAGTCTAATTTATAATCAAAACGAGGGCAGTCCATAAAACTTTACAAAATCAAACGTTAAACTATATCACCTAACAGAACGATTGGAAATTAACTGCCATATTTCTGATTGTGTACAAAGATCAAGGACAAATGTAACAGGCAGTCAAAAAGCATTGTCACCCAAACAATTTCACAAAGTAATAAATACGTTTAAGGCAATGTCTACCTTGGAGTAGACACACAGTAGTTTTTTGAAAATTCAACATTTCATAAACAGTAAATTTACAGATAACAAACGTATTAAAGAGATGTTTTGTCAATGATGAAATGCTGACTACTTTGCTTGTATACTTTTGTGCAGAATATATAGAACCGTGTTCACATTGAGTTAAACACGGTGTTTTGATAGTGTCCTTAACAGTCTATATAAGATATATTGAACTTCAGTTAAAACTTTATACAAGATCGAGAATACATATAAATCAGTTAAAAATGTATTTATGTATTTTTATTATTATCTAGAGCCTTGTTTCGTTTCAAATGAAATTGCCTTCCGCGAAATAAATGAAGATAAATAATCGTATTTTTTAGTATTTTGTTGTTTGTTTTTTATTGACAGAATTAAAGAACTCTTTACTGATTATATGGTTCAATCAATTAAGGACTGTTGCAGCTTTTTCTTCTTATTAAGAGTCTTACATATGTAAGAAAATTAAAACAATACTTTATAAATTTCCTGCAGTCGGAGAGCTTTTCTTGGATTTACCTTCGTCCGGAACACACAAAGCAGAATATTTGAAAGCCATTGATGTTTTAGAACCGAAAAACTATATGACTAAAAAGAACATAAGAAACAGCTTAATTTATCTAGGATTAAAGAGTAGTTTCTTAAAATTTCTAAATATAAACACAAGTTGAGAAAATATACGTTTGTAACATATTTGAACAGTGCACATGCATTTCAGTTTGATAGCCTGTTGAACTTTCTTTAAATAGAGGCGAAAGACAAACAACCGTATACTAAATACAGCATAGAAAACACAAGACTAAGCAAAATGAACCCCATCATAACCTGGAGTCATCTCAGGTGCTCCGGAAGGATAAACAGATCATGATCTAAATTTTGCACCCGTCGTGTTGCTCATGTAAGTACAAAACCGATCACATTTCAGGAGTAGAAGACAGTAGCATGTACATGTGGTGTATATCTCGTCCAGTTGATACGATATTTAGTTTCATATCCTGATTTCCTACATAAAGACTTGCTGATTGCATGGAAGCTAATCAATTATAGGGTTCCAAATAATAGAAAGTTTAACAAAAATACCGAGCTCCAAAGTAAATTTAAAAAGAGGAAGTCCATCACAACTGACAAAATCAAAAGTTATCAACCAATGAATCGAGTGGAAAACAGTTGTCAAATTCATTCCTTGGTACAAGCATTTTTCGAAGAAACTATGTCTTCAATTCGAATGTTTTACGATGGCCACTACGAGTTGGTTGACTATCATGGAATACCACAGTTGACAACGAAGATTGTCATTGTCTGTACCATGTTATTGACCGTAGCGTTGTCTGTTTATTTTCGAGTACTGAGTTTTAAATGATTCCTTCTATCTGCCGACACTTTTTTGAACTCATTCACACTACGTTTGCATAACGATTAAGAATAATATACACCTTCAAGTCTTTGTCTTACACAGATACAGTTTTTTTAAGAAAGTTAATGCGTTATTAGAATATTGATTAAAAACTGAAAAGATAGGAAGACAACATTAGTACAAAAGAAAAGCCGGAATGCGGTACCTTATAATCCTTGGTTACCTCTGTTTTTTCTAAATTTGCAGTTTTGTAAACTAATAAAGTATTCATCAACTGGTGTTCATTTCAACTTTAATTAAACACCCCTGCCTTTCAATTGTTTAGGTTTTACAGTTTTGGGTAAATCACGAAAAGTTCTTCAGTAAAAAAAAGTCATTTAAGGTGAAATTCCTCAAATACAATTTCTTATACTTTGCAAAAAAGTAGATTTGATCATGGTTATGTCAAAGATGTAATACAATGTATGGGTCACAATTCTATTTTGCAAGCTACAAGTCGTGTAAAATTGCCCAATTTTTGCATCCATTATTCATGAAAAAGCTTTTTTTGTTTAAAAAAAAATAAATCTCTCAACATTGATCAAATCAAATTTTAAAATATAATATGTCAAGATAGGTTTTATAATATGCTCTAAAAAAATGAAAAGAAAAAAATGTTGTCATCCAACTAGTTTTCTTGCTACAAGTAAACAATGGCAATTGCAATATCATTCTATTATCAAAATTTTACTACAAGAGTTATTGTAATCTTTGCTATGTGATAAATATGTTCAATGGTCGTTGAAATCTGTCGTCTGATCGAAACGGGTTAACGGGTGGATTTATAATAGAATAGATAATGGCATGTTGTTTGGAGTATTTATATGCTTACTTTATATCGTATCAATATTCAGGAAATTGTCGTTGTTGTTTGTAATATCGTATTTGGTTTAGAACAGCAGATATTGAGGTTCTAGTGGTCATTTTTGGTTTCACATTGCAAAGGAAATCAAGTACTCGCTTCTAATACTACTTCTTCTTGATGTTGTTACTAGTCAACTTGATAGCTTCAGTTCGGTTTTGATCTATATACGCTTCAAACCATGAATCTGACAAACTATATAGCTTTAATAATAAAATTTATTATTAGTTTGATTCAATGTTACATAAATACAAGTGTAGAAAGATTCAATAACATAACAAGTAATGGTCACGTGATTATTAGAGTACGGAGAATATTGTTGGAACTAATGATAAGGCCTACATTTACCTATACTGCTGGTGCTGGCATATAAAAGCTCAGAAGCGGAAAAGTTCGAATTTGGTTAAGCTAGTAGTAAAAAGAAGCTGCTTCCCCTCAGTTATACCTGTGCTGTTTTGTGCAGTATCAACAGAAAAGGGTAGGTTTGACTATGGTCAATAGCTGTGTAAATTTATGAACATGAGAAAAAGGAGAAAAATAGAGAAATTAATGTTTATTTTGTTTTGAGCTTGGGCCTTTTCTCTAGAAGTTACAGAATATTGGGCCATGTATTTTTATATAGTTGCAGAGATCTTGCAAATGATATGAAGGTTTAAGGGTGTACTTTAAAGACTCAAATATCATGAATAAACCTTAATATTCGAAATTTTTATTGTGTAACTTCGGTATATGGAATAACCCTATTGCTAATTTTACAAAAGTGAATTAAGCTGGGAGAATATGTCACCTGTGCTATATTTGAGCTCTTTAGTAGAATGATATTTTTATTTACATAAAAAAGGGGGGTCGGACTTTGAAAAATCTACCTTTTTAACATGTTCAGTGCAAATAGTTGTAAATAATTCTTATATGATTTGCATATTAGAGAATACGTTGATATGATTGGTCGAGAAGACTTCCGGAGGTTGTTTTTGACGTTGTTTATTTTTCGATAGACGACGTTGACCGAATTTCTTTTTGTAACCAATGTAAACAAGATGGCGGCGATAATAACACATCCGGCTCGACGTTAAATAAAAATATTTTCACTTCGAGTTAATCGTTTGACTAAATGATAAACACAAAACATTCATTTGGATAATAATAAGTGTTTTTGTAGTTTATTTTTTATCAGATAGCAAATTTCATGGAGTACATATTTTTGCTTTAACCAACAAATATATTCATGCGCCAGGCCAATTCAATGACACAGATATACAATTAATATGTGATAGAAGTTACGAGTGTGGAAAAATAAATTCCTTATCTCCAATTTTAAAGAATTATAAGGATTAAATGCATTTTTAAAGGAATTTAATGGTGTAAAAACTGGACCAAGTCACTCACAAACATAGCATAAAACTCCTTCGGACTTTTATTTGTTTGTGAGTGAATTGGTCGAGTTTATACACCAATAAACTCCTTTAAAAAGGCGTTTAATCCTATAATATCTTTAGTTATTATTGAAGTTTGTTACACATAACGTATACATAATTGCTGCTAATGGCTCTGTAGATTAGAGAAATACCTCTAAAAACAATTCAAGAGGAGCGCTCATGTTTTATAAAATATATGCTATAATTTATGCCGGTCAGTGAACTGACCTATGGCTGACTACACGTATGTGTTATATGATATATAGAGTGTCAGAAATAATATAATACTAGTAAATAGACAGTTTGAAAGCCAGTTGAGTCAAGTGGAGATTTCTCCGATATTTCTCCATATGCAGTAGCCATTATAATATAAATGTTTAGTACAGAGTATAACTCAAATGGCTGCTCCCTTATCTAATTATTAACATGTTCTCTTGAAGCATCAATAAAATATGAAAACTTCCTTTAGTCTTGCCCATCTTCTTTGGTTAACTAGTTTCAATTTGGTAACTTTATTTCGAAGTCAAACGAACGTAATACAGACTAAAAATGTAGTTAAAATTACCACTAAGCCGTGCCGTCACAATTGGTGTCAGATGTGGGATTCGAATTAGTTCAACCTAGAGATGTTTGAAACGAAATTTGCTTAAAACTAGAAAATTGTTGAAATCTTTATATTCAAAGTGCCATAGAGATATATATTATATCAATTAATTATAAAAGAAGCAAGGAATAAATGATTACAAGAAGTTTTGTCATAAATTATTGAAGCTACTTTAATTAAAAAGATAAATAAGATTTTTTTTTCTAATACAAATTTTGTTTTATCAAAAGGTAATTTGAAGAAACAGGTAGAACCTTGGATCCGGAGATACGAACTCGTTCTTGAAGTAAAAGAAAATTCTTGACATTGATTTATTTTAGTTAGAAAATTAAAGATGGGTAGAACCAGGAAGTCTTTACGGATGAAGCAAAATAAGAATGAAGTACCAGAAAGCACTCCTGATCAAGATAGGGTGCAACAACACTTGTCTTCTGATTTAGAAGTGCAGCCAAATATTATTAATGGTTCAATTTCAGGGTCACATATTAATGCAGAAAGGCTGAATACAGATATCAATGTTGACAATAATGATTTTAGGCTGCCAGAAATTAATGCTCATATTTCTGTATCAGAAGTCAAGAATGTTATGTCTGAAAGTATGAAAAATAATAATTGTTTGACTCAGACTCTAACAAATGTTTAAAAGGAACTCCCTAAAAATATGAGAAAAATCAGATAAAGGGGATTGTTATTTGCCCAGAAGTCAATCAGCAAGAATAAATGATGAGGTTAGCTCTGATGAAGATACTGAAATATATGACCCTAGGTTACGGTCATATGACAGGACGTCTAGCTTAGATAGACCTTTCAATATCTCTTTAAATTCTAAATTTAAGGTTGAATTACCTATTGTTAGTGGGATAGAACCATGGAAAGTCTGGTTTAGTAGATTTAGTGAAGTAGCTGATAGAAGGGGGTGGAATAAAAATGATAGATTAGATGAGTTACTGCAAAGTTTGCATGGTCAAGCAGGGGTTTTGCTTATGGTCAATTACCTCGAAGAGTAAGACAAGACTATGACTTGTTAATTGATGAATTGAATAGTAGATATAGAGTTATTGGAACTTCAAAAACTTTTGGGGTTAAATTTAGTCATAGAAATCAGCACCCTCATGAATCAGTAGAGGTGTATGCTGCTGAGTTGAAACGCTTATATGATCAAGCTTACCCCGCTAGGAAAGGAAGATGTATTAAGAAGGTTCTTCGATTGGCTTCAAGATGACACAGCTCGGTTTCAAGTAGAATATAATAAGGAACCTCATGATATTGATGAGGCGGTTGCTCATGTAGTCAATATTGTTGAAACAAAAGCACGCTTATTAAAATCTGATCCTTACTATGAAAGAAAGCCTAGGCGGCAAACTAGGAAAGTAGAAGTAAACCCTGTAGATGAAATAGATTATAGTTCAGATGAAGACAGTAGGGAGGGGGTACAACTCATACAAACTGTCCATAAAGTTGCAAAAGAAAAAGAAGAAAAAAATGAGGGTTTAAAGGGAAATAAATTAGAAAGTGCTCCAGGTAGTGAAGATAAAAGGGTACAAGCAATTGTAAAATTAGTACTTCAGAATTTAAATAGCCAGAAGGAAGACAAGGAAACTTTTGATAAAGATTATAAGCAGTTAGGGCATAATGTTAAGGGAAGTAAGTCTGACATACGAACTTTGCTTTGTAGTGGAAAGGAGGGTCACATAGCTAGAAATTGTTGGAAAAGGGGAAATACCCAGAATCAAGAAAAAAGAAATGATAGGCAAAGCTTTAATAGCGGATTTAGATATAACATGTATAAAAAGAAGTTAAACTAGAAAGGACTGAGCCCAGTGGTCAGGGGAAGGTCCAATAGGAAAGTGACCACACAATTTATAATAAGAAAAAGCAATATTGTATTAAACATTTTAATTTAAGTGGTAACATTAAAATGCCTGATGGAATATATGTCAAAGGGTTTATACAAGGTGTTGATGTTATCTTTACTGCAGACACAGGGGCTTGTAAAACAGTCTTATCAGAGAAGATTTTTAATAAGATTCCATTATTGCAACGCCCTAAACTAAGAAAAACTTCACCATTAACGGGTGCTAGTGGAGAAAGTGTTTAGTAATTAGGCAAACAAATTTTAATAATATATTAGGATCTTTAGAAATAGTGGCAGAAACAGAAGTGGCTAATATTGAAGATCAATGTCTATTGGGAATTGATATTTTGCAAAGGCAACAGGGTGGACCTGCATATATTTTACTTAACAAAGGGGTGATTAATTTAAAAGGTTTTTCTTTACCTTGTATTCAAGTTAAGAAATCTGAAATAATTAGGAAAGTAACTGCAGCAGATCATTTTATTATTCCGGGATATTGTGAGGCAGTAAATGACGTTTACATAGAAAGAAATGAAAATGATGAGCTACTTGCATTAAAAGAATTTATGATTGAACCATCTGAAGAGTTTATAAAATATATGCTATAATTTATGCCGGTCAGTGAACTGACCTATGGCTGACTACACGTATGTGTACTATGATATATAGACTGTCCGAAATAATATAATACTAGTATATAGACAGTATGAAAGCCAGTTGAGCCAAGTGGAGATTTCTCCCATATTTCTTCATATGCAGTAGCCATTATAATATAAATGTTTAGTACAGAGTACAACTCAAACGGTTGCTCCATTATCTAATTATTTACATGTACTCTTGAAGCATCAATAAAATATGAAAACTTCCTTTAGTCTTGCCCATCTTCTTTGGTTAACTAGTTTCAATTTGGTAACTTTATTTTGAAGTCAAACGAACGTAATACATACTACAAATGTAGTTAAAATTACCACTAAGCCATGCCGTCACAGTATCTCTCATTATATGGCCAAGTCGAAAATTTGAATTGAACAATAACAACTATTTAGTTTTTGTTATGACAGTCTAAGAATGCAATAAATCACTTATGTTTTTGTATTCAAATAAACCAATCTTACACAATTGGTCTCAAAATTTGCAGATTTAAGCGAAAGACAGTTATCTTAATAACACTGTCCGATACCTCAGCTGGTAGACAGTTAGTTAAGCTAAGTAGTCAGTGTAATGATACTGACATGATTTATAACTTGATATTACCATATCCTACAAAACTTTTCAAAAAACTTAGGTTTCAACTCCCTCAATCAAAAAGTGGGCTTGTTGTACGTGGCATTGAACTTTGTTGTACATGTTGTAGTCCAGTAGCCTAAAGTGGTTTGTGACACAGGAATGTGAAGATCCTTCTGGTCTTCATCTCTCGATGTTTATTATAGAGGCGAATATAGTTCATGGCAGAGGTACATACTAATTTTCTTTACTTAGTGAGGATACATTTTATATGAAACAGTAACTTCGATTTTTGTTGAAGATTGTATATCATGTATATTTAGTATTCAATGTTCCATCCGATATTATTGTTCGTTCGAAGTCTTATTTATATTCTGTCTACTTTTATATTTGTGTTATAAATATTGGTT
This sequence comes from Mytilus californianus, assembly GCF_021869535.1. Classification (NCBI taxonomy): domain Eukaryota; kingdom Metazoa; phylum Mollusca; class Bivalvia; order Mytilida; family Mytilidae; genus Mytilus; species Mytilus californianus. The sequence continues at coordinate 2,214,669 of NW_026262669.1, read as the reverse complement.
TTGATAAATGCAAACCTGCGGCCTTTTTACGGTCATCAATAGATGTTTTGCCTCTGTTCTGTGTTTTAGGAAACAGAACTACTGAAACTAATATCTTGTCCTTAACGAAGTTTCAGATAATATATGTTATTAAATTCGCCAAAATAAGATATTGTAACACATCATGTACATTTTCGTCCACATGCCATTATGCATAAAAAAACAACGCTTCTCTGAGAAGATGAGATTTGCACATGATTATATCTTCGATGGTTATAGTACAAATCCTGTTGTCGTAGCTTTATATGTGTTGTTTTATTTAAATTGGGTTCGATATGTAATTATTCTCTGGTTTACATCTATCTCTGATTGACAAAGTCAAATTGAACTACCATTTGAACAGAAAATCATCATTCAAAGAACACTGAAGAAGTACAACTTGTTTTGCAAATTAGCTACCTTAATTTTAATTATTCGAAGTCTAGACAATATCATCACGTTTTAAACGTTAATGATCTTAGAAAGAGGACTTATTCCTCTCTTTAGTCTAGACACGTTAACATTGTATAACTAACCATGCATTCTGTTTTTCAAAATTCAAAGACCAAAAAATGAATAAAGACGTTCAACGCATAACATATAATGAATAAATCATATTTAAAAAGAGAAGCGAAAAATATCAAAGGGGCATTCAAACTCATAAGCCGAGAACATACCTTCAACAAAAGACCAAAGGACACATAACAATTTAAAAAACACAAAATAAAAAACTTAAGACTGTGCAACACGAACTCAACCAAACAAAAAGTCCGGATGCTCGATGTAAGTTAGGAACGTTAGGAAAACAAGTGTTTTTTCACATTCAATAGTCATAATTTTTTTAAATGTTTCTTTATCATGTTTAAAAAAGCAAAAAGTCGAAAATTTAAAGAATCTTTTAATATCAAGTTGAAGAAGCCTCTAAAAACTCGGGTGTGGTATTTTGTGTAATCACTGTAATGCAGGAAATCAAATAATGCATGGTATGCATAAAATAATATTCACATCTAATCAACGTTCCACAAAACCTACAGGGATACAAATTTGAACTCTGGTTTGAGGTACAAAATGTTCATTCAAGGAATTTCTTAAATAAATCCGTAGCATTGATTTTTTCAGTGAAAACATTATAATGTATATAACCTTGTCCTGACCAAAAAGATGTTTGATTTGCCATTAATAGTTAAAGAATATTATGCATTAAAATATTTTTAATTGTAGTTTTACATACGACAATTTATATTCATTTTTAAACATAATTTGTGTTGTCAGACGAAACATATTTAGTATTAATATCCTCCACGAGAACCTCCACCGGAACCTCCATCTGCCACAACAATATATGAATTCCCACTGCCATATCCAGATCCTCCTCCATATCCAGCACCACCTCCATGACCAGATCCTTTACCATATCCAGCTCCTCCTCCATAACCAGATCCGCCACCATATCCAGATTTAACTACATATACAGCTCTGCCACCATATCCAGCTCCGCCGAAATATCCTGCTCCGCCCCCATATCCTGCCCCACCTCCAAATCTAGCTCCACCACTGATTCCTCCAGCGTAACTACGGCTAGTTACTTTTAACACCTTGCAGCATGTATACCATTTCCAAGGAAACAATTTGGTAAGTCTGCATTGTTTGTCCAAACGAAATTCTCCTTTTAGACATTGTCCTGGACGACAGGTACACCACACGCGCCCATCTATATAAAACGATGGCAAACATTCATAGAATTGTATTCAAAACGTATATTAGTGTATCGATTATCAAATGACTGACATTAAAAATAATGTAACTTACTTTGAAGCAATGTTTAAAACCTACTGTCCCATCAGTAACAAAATAATGATCATAAGACGAGTGAGTATTAGGCCACTGTTAATGATAAGAGATATACAGGTTTCATGATGAAATTGGTGTATCTGGTCGATACGTTTGTAGAAATTTATTGATATCTATTCATTAAATTTAAATTTATTTTAAATATCGTACAGGCTTTACTAGGATAAACGTTTTGATTTAGACAGTAAATGCAAAAGAACAAATATTCTACAATTCCAATTGAAATTGCAAGGAAACATAGCAACCATTTTCATTTATAAATTTATAATGCTGATGCACGATTCTATAAAGAACGTTTTATCTTACTCACTAAAGACATAACATGATTTTTTTTTAAATAATTGACATTTAACATGCCTTACTTAATTGATATTCGAGAATAATGATCCTGTTATAGTTCATGGAGATTCTTTTTCAGTTATATATCAAAGTAGTAATTAAGTACTGGTAATTTAAAAAAAAACAATTACTGTTACATAAACTGACCTCCTTTTCCTTCTCCACCACCGCCGGATCCTCCTCCTCCGCCTAATACCAATCTTACGGCACCACCGCCTGATCCCAATCCTCTGCCACCACCGACATGCCCAATGCTTCTTTTACCACCATATCCTTGGTCAGATTTCACCGTGCTATATGCAGCTGCGACAAAACTCCACAACAGTAAAGTTATCATATCCATGGCTACTTTTGTTTGATGGTTTTAAGCAAGTGTGGTGATACGACTGCTTAGATCTGTATTTATACCTTAAGATGTAATCAGAAACACTTTGATTCTGATTGATAATGCTTACACAATTAAACTTGATTGATCATTAGAGATTCGACACGACTTTTAAAACAGCCATTTTAAAATCAAAAGAAAAAAATATTCTTTCATAATATATATTTTTAAATACTTTTCAGTCCATCTTTGATAAAGTTACATATGTTTTTTTTTTTTTATTCTTTTCCTTTTTGCAATGTTTATACTCGATATCATATAAGGTCATTGTCAATGTGGCGTTGCTGTATAAAAGTTTATTTGATGGACAACAATCAATGTTATATATTATATCAAATGGTAACGTTTTGAACGTATACACTCCCAAGGATGACTGGGAATAGAAATATGGTCAATCAGATATTTTTCTGACAGTATGAAGCCATTACCATAGTAGAGCGTCCGTTCGGTTGTGCGGAATTTACAAATACGAAATCAAGTCCGGTCAGAATAGGGACGTTAGATTCGATGCCTTATGTAAAGAGAGTGTCACAATTTATGCACGTTAAGAACTCTTGAAACTACTGTTTGAAGGGTCCGTAGGTGGCTTGCTTCAAGGTACCATTTCTGTTCTTATCAAATAAACCATAATTTTTCTGTTGCACTTCAATTTCATCAACCCGGACGGCCTCCAGTAGACTACTTAATGTATTTATTCTGAATTTGTTCTCGTCCTGAACATACATAAAATATTTTACACTGGACGATTTAGACAAAAAAATTTAAATATAATGGCGTTTTTTTTTGTTTTTTTTTTGTATTGGCTTGCAAGTCAAGAATCCAAACTCATTTCAATCCGTATGCATGCAACCTTAAATTCGACACTAAATCATGTTTAGTTTTGGAACAGTATTGGGTGTAAAAATTGAAAAGTGAAACAAGTGAGTCAACAGTACGAACCATTTCGTTAAATGCTTCTTTGAACAAACAAAAGTTCTTTTACGGGTAAAACGTTTATTTATACTTTTCCTTGATACAAAGTTTAATATATACGTCTACAAATCACATTTGAAATACAACAAAAACATAACAAGCGATAAACACAAATCAACGATACAAGGGTTCTAAAATAAATCGAAATCGGCTGCCTGTAAAACATTTAATATGAATACATGAACGACAAATTTAATAAAACACATATCAATACAATAAAAAGTTATGTTCGGTTGACTCGTAGGGGCCATGGTGGCTGTATATGCTAAGTACTCAAACTACTGTATCACTAGCCTGTCAACACTGAGGTCGTGAGTTCGTATCCCGCAAAAGGCAGGTGCGCTCGACTCAAATCATAATTGACTAATTTTGTCAGTTTTCCTACCAAAGGCCGGGGGTTCTCTCATGCACACTGGTCGCTTCGGCTACCTTCGCCAATAAAAAATGACATCCCAAAATAGCACAATAGTGCTGAAAGTGACGTTCATTGCCAATTAATCAATTATCGATTGATTCGTTTTAGAAAAAGATGTACAAACATAAACTAACTACAACGATCATAGTCAGTTTGATAAACAAGATGTAGCAGGATGATATACTCTCATTTTACATATCAAGGCAACGTTATACAGACATTAAAAACTGAAAGGTCAAGCCAAAGGATTGCTTTTTAATAAGAAAATGAAATACCAGGGAATAGTATTAAGCAAATCTCGTTAATCAATATTCAATATACAAGCCTGATGACAAACCTTCATAAATGAAATGTACTGAACACCTACAAAAAGCAAAAGTGTATGCGTTGACAGCAATATTGGCCTGTTAAATGTCTCTTGTTGTACATGCAACACCTGTTTTGCAAATTTTGTTTTGGTAAAAAATGTCAGTGTATGAGTAAAGGCACATCCGGTGTTAATACAAATACGACGATTTGATTTAAAGCGGGTGTGTAATTTAGACATCAGTTTTACAACTTGACCACTATTCGTGTTGTTCAGCCTTTAATTCCTATCTTGTGTTTTGTATAATGTTTGTCTTTTGGTTTTTTATTTTCTTTTTTTTTTACCATAGAGTTGTCAGTTCATTTTCAACTGATGAGTGTGAATGTCCTTTGGTATCTTTCGCCTCTCTTTGACAGAAGTGTGTCTCTTCTATGAGTAACCAAGTCCCCCAGGTCTCTTGTTATGGTTAAATTGTCGATGCTCGTTAAACGTTATATCGTTAATTCGTCTTTTAATTAAACGTAAAGAGAATGGCAGTACTTTGATGCTATTTGTTGTATACTACGATAAAGAGATATGGTTACATTTACAAAATTGATTATTTTAAACACGTTATTAGATATAGGAAGATGTGGTATGAGTTCCAATGAGACAACTCTCCACCCAAGTTACAATTTATAAAAGTAAACCATTACCGTTTAAAGTGATACGGATTACTTGTTCTTAGTCATATAAATGAATTGTTGTGCAGCAATATTACTGGGGTGTCAAAAATGGGTAGTTATACGAGAATGATAACTTTTTTAATAACTTCCTACTTTCTCGTATTTCCTTTCCGTGTTAACCATAATAAAAGTCATATTCTACAGTATATATCGTCAAGTTGATACGATTTCCTGAACTACCATTTGCTATATTGGTTTCTTGGCAGCTTTTGAACCAAGTGTTCCAATGATGAAATTAAAATCATTCCTTTGAAAATGTTACGGATGCCATCACGAGGTGGTTGACTGTTAGGAAATATCTTTTTCACAGATGACGATTGATATGCTCCAATCATCGTAACATAAATCCGTCTTCCTTTCCCCGAATGTGAAATTCCGAATTAGACTTATCGTCGGGTTTTTAATTTCCTGAGCAGTATGACGGGTGTCACATGTGGAGTAGGACACAGTTTCAGAGTGTTGTTCCTTATGGCTTTTTTCTTTTAGTTTTCAATTCCAGTGTTGTTCAAACAGGCAATAGTTTCATCTATCTTAAGCAATGAAAAACGTGTTTCTATTTCAAATTTCGATTTTCGATCAAGTTCGGGTTTAGAACATTTACTTGTCCGATAGTTTATTAATTTGGTGACGTTTTGGGGTTAGGATAGAGCCAATCACCAATTCATCATTTACATAATAAGAGGCTCAAGTATGATGAAATGAGAAAAAAGTAAAATAACAAAAATACCGAACTCCAAGGAAAATTCAAAAGGGAAAGTCCTTTATCAAATGGCAAAATTAAAAGCTCAAACACATCAAATGAATGGAAAACAACTGTCATATTCCTGACTTGGTACAGGCATTTCCTTATGTAGAAAATTGTAGATTAACTCTGGATTTAAAGCTAGCTAAACCTCTCACTTGAATGACAGTCATATAGAATTCCATTATATTGACAATAATGTGTGAGCAGACGTAATAGGTAAAAATGTCAAAAATGGGATACAGTAGTCAACACTATAACGACAAATAACTATTACAACAACAAAATCAAAATGGCATATAGGCACTCTATAGACAAAGAAGATAAGCAAAAATGAAAGACAAGAATACAAAAATTACCTTAGCACAATAACACAATGGTGGGATGTATAAATACTTTGCCACGCCAAAAGTATATACCAAAAATGGACTAAACAGTAATGATTAAAAATATATAAGACAAATAAAAGAACACTATAACACGTAATTAAGATGATAAATAAGGTTAGTACCTTTATTTTATACTTCAAGACCATCATGTAATATTTGTGAAGTTGATACGGAAGTTTTATCAGCAATGTCTTGGTATCTTCACATGAAATTTTTAAGAAAACGGATATCAACTCAAAAGATAAAATACAACAGCCTCATTTATGCTAAAAAAAATAAACGAGGAACAAACATAGTAGAAATAAACATCTTACGATCAATGAATTACAAGACGTGTTGTGATACTTCTCTCTTTATTTTCACAAAAACACACAGTACTTAATCACTTGACATAACTTTTGTAACCCGGAGTTGGTTGACCGTTATGGAATAACCGTTTCACAGATGATATCGGATTTGTTCCTTATGTCGTAACTACAATACCCTTCCCTTTTCACGAATGTGACTTACCGAATTAGACTATTTACCGGATTTGTAATAACATAAGCAACACGACGGGTGCCACTTGTGGAGCAGGATCTGCTTACCCTTCCGGAGCACCTGAGATCACCCCCAGTTTTTGGTAGGGTTCGTGTTGCTTAGTCTTTAGTTTTCTATGTTGTGTCATCTGTACTATTATTTGTCTGTTTGTCTTTTTATTTTTGGCCATGGCGTTGTCAGTTTGTTTTCGATCTATGAGTTTGACTGTCCCTCTGGTATCTTTCGTTCCTCTTTTATCAACGTATTTTTCGTTGATGGAGAATATATTCGTTGTTGTTCTGTGGTTTGTATGTTGTGTCGACTATTATATTATTTGTTTGTGCGTTTCTCTGTTATAAATGTGCTTGTGTGTGTGTGCTGTATTTCTGTCACGTAGTGTTTTAGCGATATATTTTAACATTGTCGTAAAGTGGGAGGTTTGGCATGCCATGTTATCAGGTTCAACCCACCATTTTTTCTTAAAATGTCCTGTACCACGTCAGGAATATGGCAGTTGTTATCAAATAGTTCGTTTCTATGTTTGTTGGCGTTTGTTTTTGTTGCACTTCGGTGTTCATTTTGTTCCTTTGTTTTCCTCTTATAGTTGATGTGTTTCCCTCGATTTTGGTATGTAACCCGGATTTGTTTTCTCTAAATCGATTTATGACTTTTGAACACCGGTATACTACTGTTGCCTTTATTTACAGTAACAAGACGGGTTTCGCATGTTGAGCAAGATTAGCTGCCCTGCAAAAACACCTGAGATCCACATCCGATTTTTGGTTCGATAAAGGTTGCTCCGTCTTTAGTTTTCTATGTTGTGTTTTGTATATCGTTTTGGTTTTTTGTTTTTTTTTTTATTTTTAACTTGTTTCTAATTTTTTTGCCATGGTATTGTCAGTTTGCTATCGACTTATGAGTTTGATTATCCTTTTGGTTTATTTTGCTTCTCTCTTTTCCACGGTAAAATTTACATACTCAGCAAACCAACATGAATTTGTGTTATAATGCACTGTACTCAAAGATTTAACATGGCTTATAATGGTCATATAGCTCATAAGGTATTCAGATACTTTAACATTTATGTCTTCATATATATTTGGGTTACAGTGATCCTGATGAAAGTAAATCAAGACATGCGACATTTTGAATCGAGAATCGCATGGTGGCTGATGCACTTATAGCTCAGTGTGATAATCGGATCGATGACCCGGTCTGGCTCTATCTGGTGTCAGAACGAATTACCATTTTCCAATTTCCTATTCTAATCGCGACAAAAATAATACAAGGCTTAGACGTTAATAACCCACACTCGCGTTTTATCAACTAAAAACTCACCAAGTGCGGTCGAATAAAGACAGTTGAAACATATGCAAGGCTTCATCAAAAACGATGTTGATCAAAATTGAACATTATTGTACCAATACTGCAACGGTCACCTATGATATAGGTAGAAACAACTTATTTTTTTCAAATTAACATGTTATTCACTGTTAACAGCAACATAAATTAGCTTATCTGTGGCTACCTTGCTGGTGATAATCCCGATGAATGAAACGAGTACAAGCAAAAACGTTATTACAAACATGCCAAACTCGAAGGTAAATTAAAAATGGGGAAGTCCATTTAGATTTACAGCATCAAAAGTTATACTATGACGAAACAAATGGAAAACAACTGCCATATTTCTGACTTAGTATTTTACGACGTAATTGGTGGATTAAACCTGGTATTATAGTTAGTATACATCCCACTTGTATGACAGTTGTGTATCTGTTTTATAGTTCCTTTATATTGACAAAAATTGGTGAGCAACCCAAACAGACATAGCTGTAATGGATAATGTGACAGTTATTTGGATCAAGCAGCCAGCAAAATATTGTAAAAATACATAACAGACATAAATTGCAACTGAATAAAAAATTCAAACAAACATACAAATAGTTGTGACAAAGACGCCATCAAAAAAATAAATGTGTAGTTGATAGCACATTCAGTTTTTTTAAAACATGATATCGTACTAGTATGCACTTTTCCGACAAGGTAAACATTAAAGTAAAATATAATTACAAGGATTAAAAATAGCAAAACCACATTGTAATCTGGTATCCGAATCGCACTTCTGGACGCAACTCCACCAGAGAAAAAATTATTATTTCAAAATTGTAATTGTCTCGTTTGTCACAGATTCTGGTATTGAAATGACCACTTTAGTCAGATTCGAGACGTATGTCTAGAACAAGATGGATGAAGCTGTATCTGTGGTTTCTTTAATGTCTTGTTCATGATGATATATTATTGTGACCAAATCAGAAAAGTAAGGATTGTTATCGGAAAGAACGTCATCAATATACATACTGTATGTGAAGTTAGATAATCTAGCTTCTTTGAAGTGTCTGAAATAACTATGACTAATATGAAATCAATATATACTAGGCGGTTGCAGGTTATAGCCAAACAAGATTCAATTAGGTTCAATACCATTCGTCTTCTCAGGGACACATGTTTTTTCCAATGCAGTATAATCCATCAGGAAATGAAAATACATGGTATTCTATCATATTCCGATCGTCGAACGTGACAATATTATTTGTCTTTTGTCTTCTACTTGATTTAGGAATACAATTGTTTCAATACATCTTTAGACTGGTAAAAGAGATCGCTTGATTGATGCTTTAGACTGCATGTGTGTATTTATTCCTTTTTCTTATGAATTGATTTATTTCAAATTGATGCATTTTACAAAAACATAAATGCTCATCGTTGCAAAATGTTTCTCTTATTTTTCATTATAACTAAAACACAAGACAAGAATAAAAATGTTTTACCTTTGAATTAAAATTTCTTGAATTAAAATAGTTAGTTAGGATTACCAAATGTTAACAGTGTTGCTCTAGTTTACTACAAAATGTAGCACTAGTCCTTTTTCTATAAAGGTACAAACAGAGGTAACGATTGTATTGGTTACTTTTTTGAAAATTAGAATATATCAAATGGGAGAAATTTTACGCAGGTTATATATATATATAAAAGGAGTTAAAATGTATATGCTTTTGGTGGGGTTCGTGTTGATCAGTCCTCAGTTTTCTATGTTGTGTTTTGTGTTTTGTGTGCTGTTGTTTGTCTGTTTGTTTGTTGGGTTTTTTTTTTTTAGTTTGAATGTCCCTTTGGTATATTTCGCCTCTCTTTTAGTGTTAATGAATGTTCAATTTCTGTTTAGATGTCAATAAAACTATGTACTGATCTTTTGATCGTTATTTCAAAGCTCCTATGTGGTTAATATCTAAATAAGATGTCACAGATTGTATGTCTGAAAACTGGGAAATGTAAAATTTGGTATGATTTTCGTATTCATTACATATATGGACGGGGATTTTTCTCAAACATCAATACAGAAATGAAGTATTCTCAAAACCCATCCGGGCGTCTGTGCACAAATTTGTATCTTGATCCCGTCAAGCGCGTTAACTTTTTACAATTCGGTTGTATGATTCTGTGTAAACGAAATAAACACCAATTGAATGTGGCTATCATTTTAAGTCCTGTTTTTTTTTGTCATTTAGCTCTTTAAGTATTTAAGTACTAATACATTCCTGGCTTTTATATGTTTAGGTTTGAGCGATCCCGATGTAGGTACATTAGGTTAATTAGCTGAGGACGCACAAACTCTATCGTGTTATGTAACATTTACAAAAAAACATGTTTAAGAAAAAATATATTCTTAGTTATTTTTCTCTCTATTTCTTTTGTTAAATGCTAGGTATTATGCCTCATCTCAAGTTATCATATAAAGCATTATGTTGCTTACCTTTATTCTTTTCATTCATATATATGGTTATATCAAAAAGGAAAAAGGAAACATGTTCATACACATTGCTACTATTGTTTCTATAATTATACATCTCACTTGTGCCATTAACACTAAGAATCAAAATGTCATATTCTTCACAAAAGAAAATAGAAACAAACGTTTTCCCGTTACTCATTGAAATAAAATCAGGAACAATATCAGAAATTTTATTTAACCTTTCCATTCTAGATTTATTGCGTTGTGCACACATTATTGCGAAATGGAATTCATCTTCCATCCCTATTTTACATAGGAAACACAATATATTCTATAAAGCAGTTTTATTCTATCTACCACGTTCAAAATCTAGCGTGCTCTCACATATTCTCATGTTGAAATAGTTCTTAACATATTTCCAGTAGTCAAATTCTCATTTTTAAAAAGACCATTTTCCAAATTGCAGTGTAATTTTCCTTAAGCGTCTTTGTCAAATCCAAAAATAATCGTTATTTTGAAAAAGTTCATCAAAGTAAAGACTTCTATGAGCCAGAATCAAATAGAACCCTTTAGAGCCTGAATACAAATGGGCAAATATTCCTAATGCAGCTAATACTGAAACAGCTATATTTACTGCCTTTGAATTAACTCCAAATAGATTCTTTGCAAATTTGATTTGAAGTTTTACTGATCTCATTGACAAACATTGTGACTCAAATGTTTTGTTGTTCTTTATAATATTAAGCGACCATATCTCACCACAATAAAACATAATTTGAAAATCACAAGCATTAAAAAATTTCAAATGTAAAAAATATCTGTCTCGTCAGAATATAGCATTTTTTTTATACCAAACAATACCATTAGTTATAAGAAAAAGCAGATGAAGTATGATTGCAAATGAACAAACTCTTCACCAGAGACCAAATGCCTCAAGCTTTTCTACACGAGAGATTTACTGAATAGGTAAAAACTCCAGATGGCTTAAATTATATTCCTAAATATTTGTATTCTGTGGAATGTTCAATTAATTCATTTTTAAAAATCCACTTATCTTATGCATTTTTTTTATTTATTTTATTAAATACCATTTCCTTTCCAAAAGAAAAACTAAACGAAGCAAGGACTCGTTACAATTTATCAATAGTTCATGTGTATATGAGACACTAGATCCCATGCAATTAACAATCGAGACTTGAAGAAGGCCGATGATCATATGATCTTATAAAAATATAAATATAAATATGACTAGATAAACAAGTACGTGCAATTGTAAATATTTTTTAGGCCTTTTCAGGTCTGTGAATCGGGTATCTGTTTGCAACAAAAGCGTGATACCTGATACTAAATTAACCCGGGAATGAAAAAATAACATTGAGTCTATTGGCTGTTTTAAAGACATGTCGAATCACTTATGATAAATTAAATTTAATTGTTTAAGTATTATCAATCAGAATCAAAGTAGTTCTGATGACATCAAATGGTATAAATATAGATCTAAGCCTTCGTATCACCACACTAGGTTAAAATCGTCAAACAAGAGTCACCATGGGTAGATAACTTTACTGCTGATAAGCTTTGTCGTATCGTCATATTGCACATTGAAATCATACCAAGGTTATGGCCCAGGATATGGTGGTGGAAGCGGCGGAGGGTATAGCGTTTTATATGGCGGTTGCGGTGGAGGAATTGCATAAGCCGGAGGAGGAGGTGGAAAAGGAGGTCAGTTAATGTTACAGTATTTTTGTTTTTAATTATCAGTACGTAACTACTACTTTCATGTATAACTGGACAATTAACTCTATGAAGTAAAACAGAAGCAATATTTTCAATAATTGATTAAGAAAAGCAAGTTAATTATTTTTGAAAATCCATACACTAATAATGCATTTATTTAGATAAATCAAACGTTCTATTCAGGCTCGTGCATCACCTTAATGCATTTAAACTTAAAAATCGTTACCATTCTACTTTGAAAATAATATTGAAATTGTAAAATCACTTGTTTTTATATAAACTTAAACCAATACGCTTGTTCTTAAAATTGCAAGTACTCTTTTGAAAATATATTTTGTTTTTTTTTTCATTTCACAACCATACCGACCCGAGGCATCAATATAATCCTGAAAAATATATACCACTAGTACTATTAACAGTGGCATGATCAACATTGCCTCGTGGTTACTTTTTTGAATCCGGATGTTAGTCCCTTGTTACGCAATAAAATAATGATCGTTATTGAATACAATGTGTGATTGTCATCGTTAATTTCAGGTGGTCAAGTATGGTGTACCTGTCGTCCAGGGCAATGTCTTAAAGGGGAATTTGTTTTGGACAATAAATGCAGACTTACACCATTGTTCCCATGGAAATGGAATACATGCTGCAAGTGGTTTCCAGGAAGTGTAACTAGCCGAAGTTACGGGGGAGGAATCGGTACCGGAGTTGCTGGAAGTGCTGGCGGAGCGGGGTATGGTGGTGTATCTGGATATGGTGGTGGATCCGGTTATGTTGGAGGAACTGGCAATGGGCCTACTGATAATTTTCTGTCAGATGGAGCCGGTGGAGTTTCTGGTCTGAAAAGGAAGTTCATATAAAATAAGATTCGTCTGACAGCACTTATTCTGTTTAGAAATAAATATATATTCTTCCATATATGAGACTACAATTAAAAACATATTCATGCATAATGTTCTTTAATTATTAATAATAGAAAATTAACCGGTCTTTATTGTCTTAACCAAGTTCTATACAATTGTATAATGTTTTCACTTGAAATAAGATTAATGCTGCGTTTAATCCAATAATTTTGTTAAATAAACATGTTGTATCTTAAACCAGAGAAAGAAGTGTTTTTCTCTGTCGCTTTTTGCTGTACGTCGATAGGATTTGAATATCACTTTATTCGTGCCATGCATCATTTGCTATCTTAAAATAGACATAGGAAAAAAAACATACCAAATCCGAATTTTTAAAAGTCTAAAATTTTTATATTAAAGCATCCTTTAAATTGTCAGACATTTGTCTTTTGCAGGTTTTTAAGATATATTAAAAAGTAATTTCTTTTTCCTAACTTTCCTAGAGCACCCGTGTGGTTCTGTATTGCTGTGTCTTTGGTTTTTTTTTCAATTTTGTGTTGAATACTGTTGTGTGTCCTTTAGCCGTTTTTTTTTCCTATGAAGTTGACGGTATGGTTTCGATTTTTGAGTTTGAATACCCCTTTGGTATCTTTTGCCACTCTTTTTAATCATATGATTTACTCATTATATGTTATGCTTAACTGTGCATTTATTTTGTATATACATTGTGTCATAGGTCAAATTTATTTGTTCAGTGTATGTTCAATGGTGTTAATATGTCCTTTGATTGAGTTAAACTATTTCAGTTGATATTCTATAGTGTGTTTTTCTATGTTGTGATGTTACACTATTGTTTCAGAAGAAAAAGGGTGAAGGTTTGGTACCATTAAAACGTTTGAACCCGCTGCATTTGTTTGCATCTGTCCTAAGTCAGGAATCTGATGTTCAGTAGTTGTCGTTTGTTGATGTGGTTCATAAGTGTTTCTCGTTTCTCGTTTTTTATATAGATTAGACCGTTGGTTTTCCCGTTTGAATGGTTTTACACTAGTAATTTTTTGGGGCCCTTTATAGCTTACTGTTCGGTGTGAGCCAAGGCTCCGTGTTGAAGACCGTACTGTGACCTATAATGGTTTACTTTTATAAATTTTGACTTGGATGGAGAGTTGTCTCATTGGCACTCATACCACATCTTCTTATATCTATTAAACATCTTTGTCAATTTTGTGGCATGCGTTCGCGTTTTAAGATCCTTAACGCTTAACAACAAAAGATTCGCATAGTGCATGATAATATTTCTATACTATGTACATTGTCGCGAAAGTTATACCATTAAGTGGTTTGAATAAATTTAGAAAAAATCTAATAGCAAAATATTCACGGAATCAAACTCCAAAATCAATATAATTTATTCACATGGATATTAACTGATATTAAACAAGTCAGTACAACTGAGCAAATTTAAAATAAAACAGTAGACCTGTGTGTCAATGAATCTTGCCCAACCCGGTATTAAGTATTAACTATATATAAATAAACAGTTGCAACAATTTTAGCTAAGGACAAATTGCCGGACTCAATATTAAACCTAGATTTCGTTTATTTTTAGGTCGCGAACTTCATTTCTATATGACTTAAAAGTATATAAGAATATAGGAAACAATAATGTTCCAATAATATTTAACCTTATATTAATTCTTTTATTTGAATTATAACCCAATTTTACAGAAAAGGTGAGGACCTTGCGTTTGGCCAATCTCAACTATGCTCTCAACTATGCTTACCAATTTGTTTTCATCCGTTGATTAACAACATCAGATCACGCCTAATTTCCCATTATACAAATGATTTCACGGAAATAATAGCAAAGTAGAACCATGGATACATCTTTAAGTTTAATCAAAAGGATATTATTTTATCATGCAATTGAGAAATATTATATGTAACTGTACTTACAATAATGAGAGATAAAACATTGAAAACTACAAATACTTTCTGCAATAAAAAATACAAATTCAATGCGTCATATAAAATAAAACCTCACAAAGTAAAAACAAACCGATACATCTGCATCAGCCATGAACTGTAACCGCCTTTATAATAGATATCATGAGCTGATCACTAGAAAGAGCTTCACTTTTCCTGTGTCCCTAGCAACTGTAGGCCATTGTAATGCTACATGTATAACAACATTCAATGCCACGACCAACAAGGTAACTTTTTGCCAGAGAGAGTTGGACCTGCGTGTCTGAGTAATTTCTTAATACATGATCTCGATATATTATGTCATAAATCATATCACTACCGTACAACTGACTACTAAGCTAAACAGTCTGCCAGCTGATATATAGACCCAGTTCTATTAAGGTAGATTAAATGATTACTGCCATCTTGGATTGTGAAAAAGCAGTACACAATCGGTCGTATTTTTATATGATGACGGTGAAAGGGCGGTGGAGCTAAAAAAAATTTACACGCACTAAATCATAATTATAACAGAATCAACAATAAGCAGATGTCATTTTGGATGAAAGTTTAGTCGAAAAAGAAGGGACATAAAGTGCCAGAGAAGTTGTATGGAAAGATGGTAGACATGTTGTAGAATTGGGAGGGTTGCCAGATGCATTGTCAGCATGTAGTAATTGTGACCAGCCTCTTCAACTGCATCAATGAAGAGGGGTTAAACAGAAAGACCACCATATCCTGGTACCCTCCCCTTAAATTCATCTTCACTTCCTTCTTCATGCCAGTCCCCTCTCCCCTTTTTCTTGCTTCTCTATGCCGGTTCTCTCCCCTAATCATGCCTCCTTCCCCCTCTTCTCCCACCTCTCGCAACCCCCTGTTCCCAGGTCTTTCCCCCTCAACTCCTAATAATTCCTGATTCCCGCTCCTCCTGTGTTACAGCACCTTCTGTCCACCCCTCATCATACACTATTATTTCGCAAATGGGTCTGTCTTATCCTAGCATATAAAATAGTTCAGTCCAGCTAGCTTGAGACTCTTCTGACATCTAACAACAGCTATTCATCAAACATGGATAATGGGACGTCATATGCTCTTGTCTCAAGAACTCCGAAAAGAGTGTGTCAACTTAGAAACACAAATCTAGATCTCATGAAATATAGACACATGTGTCAGGATAAATTATATATTGATAAGGCCAAATAGTACATTTTACTTTTAGAATATCGTCCCTTGCAATGTTTTCTGAACAGCAAGGCGATCATAATTTACAATATTTTTAAGAAAAAATGTGCAAAATGTGTCAAATTCAGACAATTATAGCAACAATCATCAAGATATAGATACCGCTCTCCATAATTTTAGTGCCAATAGTGGCTGAAAGATGATAATCTAAAAGTTAATTTTATGTGGCATAGATTCTATGTTATTAGATAAAAGTCATTATACTGATTTACTGATCAAGGTCCTTTCTACAGGGTGCATACGGTTAAAATTATGATTGAAAACATAAATACTATACGTAAACTTATTTCGTCATTAATTGTTTGTGTATCACATGCCAATGGTCCCATCGTATTCTCAATCGGCAATCCTCGGGTGAATCCGCTACTCTACTTAAAGGTACGGAATCGGCCGAGTTGTGATGAATGATCTTATTCTGTTCTGGATAAAAAAGCAGTATGATGTAAGAGATGACTCAGATTATAATTAACCTTATTCTGTTCTGGATAAAAAAGCAGTTTGACGTAAGAGATGACCAAGATTATAATTAGCCTTATTTTGGAGATTTACACTACATTTCAGGAACCGGTCATAATTAATCGGGCGGTTGGGATTTGTGCAAATCTATAAAAATGACTTTGTTCCACTCTCCACAGGAGAAAGAATATACAATAATGCACACAATAATTGCTTTCGTTATCTGCTATATAATTTTATGCTCTTATAATATATTAGATTATGGAGTGTGTGTCCGAGCGAGACCTTCTCTATGTTCATTACTTTAGGAATATTTATCAAAAAGTAGTATTTCACATTCAGCCCCATTGCTCTATTTAGTCAGACGTCAGTCGCTACCCTGATATACCCTATCTTTTTTTTTTCGGGTAATTTATGACGGATATCGTTTGATGTCTTTAGCCGAACAGTTTTATCATATTCACATAATTCAATTTATTGTGTGCTGGTTCATATTCTGGACGCCAGTCTTTGCTCCTTTCTAATAAAATCCACATAACAAAAAACAAATATGAAGCTTAGAAAAGGAAAAATATTAAATACTAAACTCGTTCAAAGGGTATCTACACGTCTCAATCTTCAAAATCGCTTATCTAAAAATACTACCATCGCTAACATTTTTAACAATAAAAATCGTGGTTACCCTTCTATCGATAAGTGTCATGCCAAAAAATGACTTACATGTCCCCGTCTTTCCACTAACAATACGGTAAGGTCTACGTTTAATGGTTGCACATTTTCTTTAAATTTTGAAACTGATATAACTTGAAAAACAAACAGTACTATTCATTTACTCACATGAAACAAACCGGGATGCGGTATTCAGTACGTAGGTGAAACTGGACGATATTTATCTAAACGCACGCAAGAACACCTGTATCGTTTTAAAAGACCCAATAAATTCAAAGTATCATTTATCAACATCTTAAAGAGCACAATCATCCTATTAAATATTTAACAGTTCAACCTTTAGAAGTAGTAAATAAGCAGCCTGGTGAATCTCATTCAAAGTTTGTATGATCACGGAAAATAATTGAATTAAATTGGATTAAAAAATTACAGACAGTCTACCCTCTCGGTCTTAATGATAATATCATGGGAATTGGTATTATATCAAGAACCGATTCTGTTAAAATTTTGAATATAGTTTCTAAAACTGTTCGTAAAAACCGTTCTCATGGGCGTAGAAAAAATCGCGATCAAAGAAAATTTTGGACCAACCATACAAATATTTCGGACCTAATTTCTATTTCAAAAAACAACGGCAGACATTATCTATGAACCAAGCTCTGTTCTTTACCTATAAATAAATTAAATAAAATTTTAGAGGATTGCAACACAATTTCATATTGCAGTCCTAAGTATGAAATCGTTCAAATTATAATGGCATATTGTTATTCTAAACTGTTTACCAAAATTGATCGCCCTGAAGATCATAAAAAACATTTTATTAAAATAAAGTATGTCAATAAAGGTTTTGATTTTGTAAATATTGTCGGTATTTTTAACGACCATTCTGTTAAAGAACAAACTCCTGGATATTTTGATAATACTGAATTCCCTCTTATTTGTTATATTTACAAGAAATCTACCCGAAAATTTGTGTTTAACTATAGCCAAGTCTGAATAAATGTAAATATCAGTGAAAATACACCTCCGTAATGTAATTGTAGTTACACGTATGGCCCCATTTCCCATGTTATAACAGGAGACCTTAACATCATCGCGACCGAGAGTTAAAATCATTCCTCAGTAAAAGACCTAAATATCGTTCCCCGTCAATTATCAATTGGAATGCGTGTCGTAATATCATCCACGACTCACTTCGTGCTTACTGTTTGAAATGGGTAAAACGGGAAAAAGCTGACAAAAAATCTTTGGACTCTTTTTTTAATTCAGTAATGAAGATAGTTGATATACGTATACAATATTTTAAAGAACATTTTACTCTTAACAACAACCATAAAAATCCTATTTCTCGTATCAAACATAAACTAAAAGAACTAGCCAAGGAATTTGTTTTTGTTCCGGCTGATAAAGCTGCTAGCTGCTAATAATATCATTATAGTTTGACGTAAATTTTACATTAAGGTTCTGCAAAAGGAAATCACGAATTCACAAACATTCCAACTGACTTCATTTTCAGTAAACGATATCTGTAACAAACATAAACTATTAGCTACTTCTTTACAAGCAGAACCAAATACAATGAAAGTCCCAACTATGTACTGGCTTCCGAAGCTACACAAATCACCTTACAAATATAGATTTATTTCGTCTTCAAGTCATTGTTCCACTACTAAATTGTCTATTCTACTTAATAATAATAAATTGTTCAAATAAGGCCTTTGAAAATAGTGAAATTGACTACTTTTGGAGTGTAAAAAACTCGTTGGAAGTACTTGATAAATTGCATGCATATATTGGTGATTTTGAATCTGTTCAAAGTTTTGATTTTTCTACCCTATATACCACTTTGCCTCATATTCTTATCAAGAAAAAATTCACACACCTCATTAAATGGGCATTTAAAAAGTCGGAATGCGAATACATATGTTCAAACTCTTTTAGGTAATTTTTTAGTAGCAACAAACAAAAGAGCTATGTCAATTGGACATGCTTTGATACTATATCTGCCCTTGAATTTTTACTTGATAACATTTTTGTTCGCTTTGGAGATTCCGTATATCGCCAAGTTATCGGAATTCAAATGGGGACTAACTGTGCACCACTTATTGCGGACCTGTTTTTGTATTGTTATGAATAACAATTTATGACTAAAATCAGCAAAGACCCATCGAAACAACATCTGATACAAAAATTTAACAATACTTTTAGATATTTGGATGATATATTGGCTCTCAATAATGACAACTTCGGTATGTTTACTAAAGAAATTTATCCTGTTGAACTTACTTTAAATAAAGCTAATACTAACAATGACCACTGTCCTTTCCTCGATCTTGATATCTATATCATTAACGGGAAGCTTAATACAAAAATGTATGATAAAAGAGATGATTTTTCATTTCCTATCGTTAATTATCCATTTTTAGATGGTGACGTTCCCTTGTCACCTTCTTATGGTGTTTATATATCTCAACTTGTACGATTCGCTCGTGTATGTAACAACGTATTAGATTTTAGCGAGAGAAATTTATGTATTACTGAAAAATTATTACACCAGGGTTTTCGATATCATAAACTAGTCAAAACATTTACTAGATTTTATCATCGGTATAAGGACATCATTCGTAAATATAACTCAACATGCAGACATCTTATACGTTCGGGTATTTCACATCCAATCTTTTATGGCAAATAAAGGCAACAGTAGTATACCGCTGTTCGAAATTCATAAATCGATACAGAAAAAAACAAATCCGGGTTACAAACTAAAACTGAGGGAAACACATCAAATATAAGAGGAGAACTACGATACAACAGAAACACAACATTAAAATGTAACACACACAGAAACGAACTATAATACAACAATAGTCATTTTCTTGACTTGGTACAGGACATTTTAAGAAAAAAATGGTGGGTAATATTCTTTACAAAGCACAAAAAAGTTAGTATTCACCTCAAAAGCTAACAAAACCTTTAAACAGACTTATTAAGAAGGCATATAGTTAAGATACTGTTGTCAGGTCATTAAAGATTGCATATTTTGGTTTCAATATTGATTCACTTATAGGGTCTTTGCATCGGAATTAAACATATTTATTCTAAAACCAGTTGTTGGCATGACACGGGTTATGTTCTTCTCATATACTTTCTGATGGAATAATACTAAACCCCTAACAGGAGGGATTGTGCCTGATATTCATATGATGAAGACATAATCTTTCAATCAGTGTAATTGAGGTCTGGAGCTGGCATGTCAGTAACTGCTAGTAGTCTGTTATCATTTATGTATTATTGTCATTTTGTTTATTTTCTTTTGTTTCTTATTCTGACATCGGACTCGGACTTCTCTTAAACTGAGTTTTACTGTGCGTACTGTTGTACGTTTGTTTTTTCTACATTGGCTAGAGGTATAGGGGTAGGGTTGAGATCTCAAAAAAAAAAGTTTAACCCAGCCGCATTTTTGCGCCTGTCCCAAGTCAGGAGCCTCTGGCCTTTGTTAGTCTTGTATCATTTTTAATTTTAGTTTCTTGTGTATAATTTGGAGTTTAGTATGACGTCCATTATCACTGAACTAGTATACATATTTGTTTAGGGGCCAGCTGAAGGACGCCTCCGGGTGCGGGAGTTTCTCGCTGCATTGAAGACCCATTGGTGGCCTTCGGCTGTTGTCTGCTCTATGGTCGGGTTGTTGTCTCTTTGACACATTCCCCATTTCCATTCTCAATTTTATATATATATTTTACATTACATGTACACGTAGAAATGAACATTGTCAAAAATACCTTTTTTGATCAAATAAATATTGTTTTGAAAAGTGTTTGTAAAAATCAAAGTAGCGCCACCCTTCGCTCACCAATAATTTTGCTAAACCTAACTCAATATTTGTTCTACTACAAATTTCAACGTAACAATTCATGGTCTAGATGTAGCACCACTATCATTAATTTGATTGAAAATGTTGCAAAATTTACAAAAACTCAGCAACATTCCAGATTTATGTGACATCAGAGTTACTTAACAGATGACTTGTAAAAAAAATTATAGTTTCATAGGCTTAAGGTTATTGAAAAGAGCTTGATGTAAAATAAACGTAAGCATAGCATAACTACTTACTACTGTCAAAGAACTAATCATTAACTTATGTAATAAAACATATGAAAATAGTGGAATTAACTATTTTTGGAGTGTTAAAAATTCTATGGATGTTTTGAATAAATTACGTGCTTTCGGTGGTCTTTCTGATTCTGTTGACAATTTTTACTGTTCAACCCTTTACACTGCACTTCCATATTATCTTTTCAAACCAAAGTTTTAATATTTCATTAAATGGTCGTTTGATACATCTGAATGCAAATATATTTGCTGCAACTCATTTAAAGCCTTCTTCTCTAATGAGAAAGGTGAATATGCTAGATATACTTACTGGAGGTATGATGAGATGATTGAAGTTGTAAAGAAGTAGGTCCGGTAATTATTTTGGCATAAAATTTGAAGAACATCTGATGAAAGATTTTGACTTTTTTAAACACTTTTAAGTGTCTTCTTCAGTCGATTCAATTAGTGTATGTAAATGATTGAAATGATTTGGTCATTTAAGACGCCTTAATTCAAGCTTAGATATGAATAATCTATCAAATATGCCACAAAACGTCACTTTTCAGATGATTTTTGTCTAAAATGGAAGTGGCCGCATTCGTGTTCAGTCTCAACCTTCATATATGTTATGTATCATCATCAAGTACAACATATAATTAAATATTAAGACTGAACACAACTACGCCCACTTTCGTTTTAGACAAAACCTGTTTAAAAATTAGCAAAAATGCTAAAATTATGAAGATTTCAGTAATTGTTCATGGTTTAATGATGTTAGTACATGATGCATGTGCATTGCATTGTGAAAAACAGCCCATATTCATGTAACAGAAGTATTATTCTTTCCAATAAATAGCTAAAAGATTACATTTTTAATAAATTTTTGAAAAGCTACATTTTGGGGCCAAAAAAGGGTTGTTAATTTTCCCTTTTTGAACGGTGATGTTCAATTGGCATCATCTTACGGTGTTTATATATCACAACTCGTTCGCTATACGCGTGTCTGTTGTGACGTTTTGAATTTCAATGAACATTATCTATGTATTACTGCTAAATTATTAAATCAGGGATTTCGTTACCACAAACTACCTAAAGCTTTTACTCAATTCTGCCATAGATACAAAGATTTTGTTTGGAAGTTTGGTTTTACCTGTAGAAAACCTATTACAAACAAGATAGCACATCGTATCTTTTATTTTTACGGAGATGTTGTTAATCGAGCCCGGAAATTTAGATACGATCCGGGTAAACTTATTGATCCCTTAAATAAACGTATTCTAAAAGGTAACCAATTCAACACTGTAATTAGATTTTTTAATATTGTTTTTATTGAAATTAATATCGATTTTGTTATCAGTAAATAAAAATCAAACCAAACATTATTTGTATATACATATACACACTCATGGCTCTACAATCTGTCGATACCTGCATCATGGCATTGCGCAAGGTCAAGTTTTTCTCTGACTGTTAATGACGTTTTTACACTAAATCCAGTGGGTATTGGATGTGTACTGGTTGATATTTTAGTCTTAGATGCATGATTTTTTTATAAGTTGTTATTGGCTTTGAAATAACTGTCAGTAACTGCGAGTACTCTAAGATCTGTACTTAGTTTCGTTTTTGTTGTGGGGATATAAGTGTATAAGTACCCTGCCATGTCCGGTCTGTGTTTTTGGAAGATATATTTCTGCTTTCTATCGATCTGATGAGTTAAACCCTTTTCAACTGATTTTTATAGTTTGTTCTTATGTTGTACTGTTTCATCACTGTTCCATGTTAGAGGATGATTGGCGCTTACAAACTAGTGTAACCCCGCCACATTCTGTATGTGCCTGTCCTAAGTCAGGAGCCTGTAATTCAGTGGTTATTGTTTGTTGCTGTGTATTATATTTGTTTTTCGTTTATTATTTTGTACATAAATCAGACCGTTAGTTTTCTCGTTTGAATTGGTTTACATTTGTCATTTCGGGGTCTTTTATAGTTGACTATACGGTATGGGTTTCGTTCATTGTTGAAGTCCGTACGGTGACCTATAGCTGTTAACTTCTATGTCATTTGGTCTCTGGTGGAGAGATGTTTTATTGGCAATTATATAAAACCTTCTTGTTTTAGTATTAACTCATCAGATCATTTCTAAGCAGAAAAAACACAGACCGAACATTAATATTCGTGCGAAATGAGAGAATTTATTTTTTTTTATAATGAATTCTCTCATCTCACACGATATATTTGTCATTTAAAACAAATCAGACACTATCGATTTCCAATTCCGACAGCTATTTATAAGTTTTTATTTGAAGTTGTTAAACGTCTGTTTTCATTTTTGCGAAGAGAACGTAGTATGAAAATGCAAACAGTATTCATTGGATATTTAAATAATTGGGATTCTGTATTCGTTGCTTGTATTTTAAACAGTTGCAGCATTTTGTTGCTTTTTTTAACACACCAATGACTGAAATTTTTTTCAAAAAAGTTTTTTTTTTCTCTGTAATAGAAATCAGGAATGTTTGCGCTTCTAAATTACTTGCAAATGTGAAATTATGATTGGAAACATATCAAACGTTAATTCTTTGATATATGCCTTCACTATATTGTCTACGTTTGAAGTTACAAATGCACACAAGAGATTAAAAGCAGGTTAAAGAAACATAGCATTTAATGATATGTATAAGACAGGGAATATTTTATGGATGATAAAAACAGAAAGTATGTATACATGTTTAGCTTCATGTTATAACCACATAGACTGTAGATCGGTCGTCTATATTACGAATGATGGAAGATGTCAGCTTTTTAATAGGAACTTTCAAAATCAGATTTCTGTAGGAGTAGGACCAGATTGTGCCGGATGGAGACATTGTGACATTTCACAAGGTAGGCATTACACTTACACTTTTTATCTAGATACGAGCAACAACATAAAAAGATTCTTCCTCAAATGACATATCCGAAAATTTAGTTACATAGTCTCTTGTTGAGATTCATTTGCTACTAATAACTTTTCTTACTAAAAAGACTGTGTATAAAGACGATTTTCAATTATATATGACAATTAGAATATGTTGATGATGTAATTGTGACTTCAGAAAGGTGGACATGTCATCACTGAAATGGACCAATTACATCATCATATTTCTAGATTTCATACTGACATAAGCTATTCAAATATGTTGGCCTCGAGCATCACTGAAGAGACATTAATTGTCAAAATGCCCATCTGGAGAATTAACGTAGGTACTGTATATGTGATATGTATCTCACTCCAAGAAAGGATGGCTTGGTGCAGTGACAAATCATAGATTTCACAAGGATGCATGGTCTTAGCCGCTTTATTGCGTTTGTTCCATTTTATGCAACATATGTATAATTGGGATTCTTTCTCGACATATGAAATATGTAAACGTGAATCGACTTTCAATAAAAAAATGTGTACACAAGCTTTTCTTTGGTTTCCAAAAAAAGATTTTTCAATTTTTTAACATTTACTAGTTTCTAATACTGTGACATGCGTATGCCTTTGTCTTTTCATCGGTTGATCAAACACCATTCTGCGATTTTTCAATAAAGGGTCTATACCCCCAAGGTATGTCAAATTCATGTTGTTTGGTGATGGGAATTCGCGCAAAACATATGGAAAAACATTTTATCAATTCTACCAATAATTAAATAATATGCATCAGGGTGGTGTCTAACAGGGACAAACGGCAAACAAAAACTTATTTTGTAAATTGACAGGTCAAAGCCGAATACTTGAAAGCCAATGATGTATAAAAACCGAAACAGTTGATGATTTATATGAATAAAAAAAACTTTAAATAATATCCATCGAAGGTCAACTTTGCCTGAGGGATTTTAAACTTTAGTTTCTTTGTAATTTAAAAATGTATAAATCATGTCAGTACCGAATCTTTGACTCCGGAGCTGACAATATCCTCAAACTGTGTAGCTTTGAATAAATATTTATTTTTCTGTGTTTTATATGTTCAGTAATATTTACATTACAAGGGTTATTACCATATAGTCTAATTCTTATTTTAGTTTAGATGGTACTTAAATGTTACAATCTGGAGATCAGACAATCCACAAATAAGAAAAGAACAGTATGTTGACGAATCAATTTATATTGTTTAAAATGAAAAGAATATCTGTCAGTTCAATCTGCTTGTACTATAAGTTGATGAGTATGAACCATATAGTTTTCTTTTCTTTTTTGATAGACATTGCATTTTAAAAATAACTTATATTTGAAATGATCTTTTTCAGGGACCTGCAAAGTTGGAATTACAACAGCAACAGATTGTGCTGATATACAGTTACAAGGTCACCACTCTAGTGGTGTATACACCATCAAACCATCATCAACAAGTACAGTCCAGGTCTGATGTGATCTGCATACAGAGGGTTGACAGTAAGTAGTTCTTTGTTAGAATCTATATGTATAGTACACGTTAATGTGTGATATGGATACAGACTGTGTTCTGTGAACAATTTGTATTTTATTGCTAGAATCAACATGTAATACACGTTTGATGTGTGATCGGCATAGAGACTGTGTTCTGTGAACAGTAGGTATTTCATTGTTAGAATCAACATATGTAGTACACGTTTAATGTGTGATCTGCATACAGACTGTGTAATGTGAACAGTTAATATTTTATTGATAGAATCAACATGTATAGTACACGTTTAAAGTGTGATCTGCATACTGACTGTGTTCTGTAAACAGTACGTATTTCATTGTTAGAATCAACATGTACAGTACACGTTTAATGTGTGATCTGAATACAGACTGTGTTCTGTGAACAGTTAGTATCTCATTGTTAGAATCAACATATACAGTACACGTTTAAAGTGTGATCTGTTTACAGACTGTGTTCTGTGAACAGTATGTATTTCATTGTTAGAATAAACATGTACAGTACACGTTTAATGTGTGATCTGCATACAGACTGAGTTCTGCGAACAGTAAGTATTTCATTGTTAGAATCAACATGTACAGTACACGTTTAATGTGTGATCTGCATACAGAGGGTGGTCGGTGGACAATAAGTATTTCATTTTTAAAATCAACATGTACAGTACACGTTTAATGTGTGATCTGCATATAAACTGTGTTCTGTGAACAGTAAATATTTTATTGTTAGAATAAACATGTACAGTACACGTTTAATGTGTGATCTGCATACAGACTGTGTTCTGTGAACAGTAAGTATTTCATTGTTAGAATCAACATGAACAGTATACGTTTAATTTATGATCTGCATACAGACTGTGTTCTGTGAACAGTAAGTATTTCATTGTTAGAATCAACATGAACGGTACACGTTTAATGTGTGATCTGCATACAGAGGATGGTCGGTGGACAGTAAGTAAATCCTTGTTCATGAAGTTAGAATCAACATGTACAGCCCCTCTATATGTGTGATATAAATCTAGACGGTTTTCGGTGAATAAGTAGTTCATTGTTTGAATCATTAAACATTATTACAGTAAATAGTATAGTGTTATTAACTGGCTTTTTCTGCATCTGCCCTGTTATAGATTCGAGGTGAGGTCCATAATTTACAACAGGGCCAATACAGAAACAACAAGTGAAAAGTTTAGATAGCTAAAGAATCAGGTTAAATCCACCATTTTCTACATAAGGAAATGCCTGTACCAAGTCAGGAATATGACAGTTGTTTTCCGTTAGTTTGATGAGTTTGAGCTTTTGATTTTGCCATTTGATAAAGGACTTTCGTTTTGATTATTTTTGGAGTTCAGTATTTTTGATATTTTCCTTTTTTTTCATAGCACTTTTATTAAATGATTATAGTTCTTTGACAAAACTAAGAAACTTACCGTGAAGAATATATAGGAATTCTTATTTGAACTTTTCTTTTTGCAGTCACGATGCATTTTTATCAACATCTCGTCCAAGTTCTAAATCTTTGCTAATTCAATTCATTCTATCTAGCATACATATAGCATCTTCGAAGAATAAATCAGACAGTTTAACCAGCCTTACTTTTTAATCGTTTGAGTTCTGATGATTTATCATCAAACATTACCATTGATAATATAATCGAAAGTTTTACTCGGAAAGGCTGTGGAATATTTCTGTTTTAAATCGGTAAAAAGCACGGAACATCATTTAAACTTTTCTATGTTATTTTAAGTTACAAATTATGATGAAAATGTATCTTATACACAATGACAAAAAGAACAATGCGATTATTGTTTACATATTAAAAGCTCAGGTCTGATATCAAAAGTCTTATATACGGTAATCTGTCATAAGCAGACCTGTTCCCAGGTCTGGTCAAAAGCAGATCTGTCCACAGGTCTGGTCAGGAGCAGACCTTTTCAATAGGTGTGCAGCAGTCCTAAAAAAGCAGACCGTAGGTCTGGTCTACCAACGACGAAGTTAACTTGCTGGTCTGCTTAAAATTTCTCAAGTTAACTTGAAAAGCAGTCAACAAGTCTGTTCCAACTTAACTTTTGTACAGGTTAGGACCGCTCCCATCTGTACGTCAAAAGTAAGATATGGCGTAAAAAATCAAAATAGACAGTGAACGTCATGGTCTAATAAGGCTTTTCTTTTAGATCGGGATGAATATCAATATTTACTCCTGTTATAAATCGACAGGACGACGTCATCAGTATTGCACATACTGATTTATCCGTATCAAGCCTGATTTCCGCATATCATTTTATATTGTTCTTCATACAAACGGTGAATGTTGATCAGTAAAGTTACACAGTCCAATGACTATTACAGCTTATCTCATTGGCTATACCTCAAAATAAATACGAACTTTTTGTTACGGTTTTTCATCATTTGTTTATGTTATACTGGTTATGTTAACAATAGGAAATAGATAATGAATGAGATGTTGCTACCACCGGAAGTATTTTCAGTCAATATGCAATTTGAATACATGCATTTGCAAAAAATTGCAGTCTTTAAAGGAAATTCTTTTTATCGCACCAATTATTGTCAATAATATGAAGGAATCAAATCCTTGTAGTTTTTCTCTTATTTTATAAATCGTTTACCCCAATATTATCTGCTGTTTTAAAGGTTGCCATATGTGATTTATACTTTTCTACTATGATATGAATGAAAAATATTTGTTAGAATATGAAATCAAATGAACGTTTTCTCTTTGAAATTCAAGTTTCTTTTTAATTTATATTGATTTATTGTATGACAATATTTTGATATAACTTTTGCGCTAAATGTCGAGTAAACATGACCTTAAGATAATAAATTTGATTAATACCAGTTGCATACTCAAGAAAACGATCAATCACTGATTTGGAATAAATTATGACCTAATAGCAAATAAGAAATCGTAAATCTGGCGATAAGTTTTGGAAATCGTAAGGTTCCATGTTTTTTTCGTTTGTACATGGCACTAAAAAAGAAAGGCGAAATATACCAAAGGGACATTCAATCTCATAATTGGAGAATAAGCACGACTACGCCATGGCTAAAAAAGGAAAAAACAAACAGACAAACAATAGTTCACAAAACACAACATAGAAAACTAAAGACTGAGCAACACGAACCCCACCAAATGATGGGATGGGGAACTCAGGAATGGTACGCAGATCCTGCTCCACATGTGGCACCCGTCGTGTTGCTCATGTTAGTACAAACCCGGTTATAAGTCTTAATCGGTAGGTCACATTCGGGGAAAAGTGGACGGGATTGTAGCTACAACATTTGGAACATATCCGCTATCATCTGTGAAACGGATATTCCATAACGGTCAACCAACTCGTAATGTCGTCAAATTTACGAATGGATGATTTCAACTTCACCACTTGGATTTGTTGGTTCAAACGATTTCTTGTGAGCAGCAACTCTCTATCAAGGAAATCATGATAGGAAATACAAGCCCTGGAATATCGAATCAACTGGGAGATATATACTCCGTATGCACGTGTTGCTAGAATGTTGCTTCATAGAAATGGAAAATTCACAGTTTTAAATCGACCCCGTTGTCAATTTCTAGATGTAAGTCAAGATATGAGGCACACTTAACTGTATCTGCTGTATTCTTTATCTCAAGTTCGATGAGATGGATGATTCAACATATTTACCAAACTTTGAACTATTTAGATAGGAATATGACAGTTTTTTTTTTCGTTCAGTCCGATGGTTGTTGCTCATGTTAGTACAAACCCGGTTATAAGTCTTAATCGGTAGGTCACATTCGGGGAAAAGTGGACGGGATTGTAGCTACAACATTTGGAACATATCCGCTATCATCTGTGAAACGGATATTCCATAACGGTCAACCAACTCGTAATGTCGTCAAATTTACGAATGGATGATTTCAACTTCACCACTTGGATTTGTTGGTTCAAACGATTTCTTGTGAGCAGCAACTCTCTATCAAGGAAATCATGATAGGAAATACAAGCCCTGGAATATCGAATCAACTGGGAGATATATACTCCGTATGCACGTGTTGCTAGAATGTTGCTTCATAGAAATGGAAAATTCACAGTTTTAAATCGACCCCGTTGTCAATTTCTAGATGTAAGTCAAGATATGAGGCACACTTAACTGTATCTGCTGTATTCTTTATCTCAAGTTCGATGAGATGGATGATTCAACATATTTACCAAACTTTGAACTATTTAGTGAGAGAACATCATCTATATAGCAGAAAGTAAAGTTAACGGATAACTTTTTTTCGTTCTTCCTTAGAAGTTCCTGTATGAAGTCAGCCTCATATGAATAAAGGAACAAGTCGGCAAGAAGAGGGGCACAGTTGGTTCATATGGGAATGCCAAATTGTTTGTTGAAAAGCACGTCCTCCAAACGTTACAAATATGTTGTCAATTAAGAGATCAAGCATCTTGATATTGTCAGTTTCAGAGATTGTTTTGTTTGAATTAAAATATTTTTTTACAAAGTAGGATTTATCCTTCCCTAAGAATAGGTAATTGTATCTACGCTGGTCTTCTATGTTATGAAACAAAGCAGGACCAACTCTTTCAATTTGTCTTTTAGTTTGGAATGGGGAATACTTGTGTAAAGTATACAAAAGTCAAATTTTCTGATTCAAACCACCTCTAAAATAGGTACTTTCACAATAACTTTGAAGCCCGGCTTTGATTGCTGATAAAATTGATGTTTATGATTTAGAAAGAGGTTTCGCGGAGCACTTGAAAGACCTATACCGTTGTTTGTTAGGATACTTATGTTGTTTAAGTATCCAATAAAGTGATGGAAGATCCAGTTCTTCATCTTTGGTTGAAATTCAAAAGAAACATAGAACAGACCTATGATTGTCAAGGATTTCCTCTTTAGTAAATGTCGTGTCGGTATATGTTGAGTTTCCAAGTGAATTGTCAATAACCTAATTCATTTATCTAGCAGTTTATGTAATGTGATGTACACACAAAAACGATATTTTATCTGCGGGGACAACAACATATTTGTCATGGAGGTAGGACAAGTGTTTTGCAACAGTTGGGTCTTTAAAGATTGATGTAGCATGGGTATTCATAGACCCATTCAGTTTCTTAATTCTGATTTGTATCAACGACCTTACAGCCTTAATCCATTTTGAAAGAGTAACTTTGTCTTCTTTTGCGTTTAACCCATTGCCTTGAATAATCATTGACTGAATCCCATCAGTATTTTGAAGTTGTGTTTCCAATTGAAGGATTTATGCTCACGATATTTCGATAGTGCGTAAATTATTGTTGGGTGCATTGCATTGGAGTTGTTTTTGAAAAAGCATGTAATATTTAAGTATATTTGAAACTGTAGCATGGTTGTTTTCGAAAAATTCTTCTTATGTTTCTCTCCCTAAAGTATTGCATGGAAGTATTATTCCAGTTACTGTTGCAATGGTGTATATGCAATAATTTTGCAGTGGGAATATTTCCCAAGTCTATTGATTTATTTTCAGGCATCAACTTTTTAGAGATATTTTCTCGTTTATGATTTAAAGGATTTTCATAGCATAAGTTTTATTTTTATATGTGTGATGTGCAACTTAAAATTAAACCTACTGTAGAGATTTTTTCCCCAATTCGATTTCTGTATTGTTCTCTGAGTCGTCATTATAAAAATGTGTTTCATCTTTTTATCAAAAGGGAAACAACTGTAAAAGAGAAACAAATTGATGTTTATATTTTTTTTTTAAATTGTACGCAACTTAAGTTTCTCTGATTTCTTTAGCCTGTATATACCTTCAGACCACATCAATTGCTTTTTATGATAAAACTGCCGTCGAAAAACTATGATTTCTTTAGCCTGTATATACATAAAGACCACATTAATTGCTTTTTATAATAAATGGGCCGTAGAAATCATTACACAAATGTACAATTAGCATTTAAAATGAATCAGCTGTAATTTTTCTCAAGGCCGTAACGTATAATGGAGGCAACTGATGCCAATATCATCAATATATTGACATCGCACATGGTCATACCTTTCAAAATGTTTTTACCTAATCTGTTGGACGAGTACTCAATATCATTTAAGTCTTGGAAAACAAAATTTGTGTATCAGCTATTTTTTCCTTTGAATTCCCGTACAGTTACTGCGAGTACTGTTAGATCGGTACTGTTTTTTTTTATAGTATGACAGTAGTTTATTTGGTTTGTGCCAATCAAGCCATTTCAAATTTAGTCTAACAACTTTACATAAGGCATGTCCCAAGATAAAAAAAAACTTGCTTGTGCCTCCTTTGTAAAATGTATGGACCAAGATAGGAATATGACAGTTTTTTTTTCGTTCAGTCCGATGGTTGTTAACGTCTAACGTTTGATTTTGTCAGGTTTTTTTTACTTTCCCTTTTTGTGTTTACCTTTGAGATCGGTATTTTGTTAATACTTGTTGCTGAAAAAAATCATCATAAATTACTAAAAACTATTAGATAAATATTCAGTGTTCTCTTCACAAATAATACAAGATGGACTTGAGTTATAGATTTCTAGGCGCTGAAGTTGCGTATCTTTTATTTTACTTTAGTTATCTTGTAATATGCTTAAAGGGAGGCTTTGCTAGCTATAAAACCAGGTTGAACCCATCATGTTTCTTCGGAAAATGTCTGTACCAAGTCAGAAATATGGCAGTTGTTTTTCACATATTCCGTGAATTGGTAATGTTTGATTTTGTCAGTTTTTATGGACTTTCCCTTTATGAATTTTCCTTGGAGGTTGGTATTTTTGTATATTTTTTTCACTATCCCTGTTTGTATGTTGGACTTATTTTGACGTCTGCTTTCAAATCGACATCATTTCCTGTAATCAGCGTCCAATTTGAAGTTATAATTAATTAAAATTCCAAATCGACGTCCAATTGTATTCTGCTTTAACATGTATAATAACATAAACGGTACCAATTTTGATGCACCAGATGGACATTTCGACAAATAATGTGTCTCCAGTGATAATCTAGACCAACCTGTATTGGAATATCAAAAATCTAATACAAATGTTGAAGGGCGGATCAAACCAAAAAGGACCTAAAGCATAGCCGGAATCGAGCAAAGAATCAATCTTTTGCATGAAGGAGATATATTCCTTAATTTTAAACAATTTACAAAATCTAATAGCAGCAAATTTTTAACAACCAATATTCGTATAATCGACGTCTTCCTGTTCAACTTACAGCATTGACGACACAATAGCATAGGTATTCATTATATCTTATTAATCAATATCAAAGAATATCACTTTAAAAGTTGAAGCAATCTGTTAATGACATGAAATTACAAGAATCAGTATATTCCCCCATTTTTTTATAACTTGATCAATTTACGAGATCAAATGGGGCTTGCGGGTTTAAATTTTCCCGCCTTCTGCGCAGGATGTTGCGCAATGATATCGTTAGTCATACTTGTTGTCGTAATTGGCAATAACAATTAGTTTTGATTATTATAAATAATATGTTTCATTTGAATATATTACAAAAGAGTATTGTAATTGAAAACTGTAATATTAAATTTTATAAAATTTATTATTGCAATTTTCATTGTTGCAAATGCACTTCCGTTTTGGGGTAAATGCCAAATGGCATGTTCTTGCCGGTGAGAGGAGATAAAGACAAGATAATTCATCATAATCAAACGTGGCCTGCTTTTCATGAATACTGAAACGCAGATCGAAAATAATAGAACACGATCTTTATTTTGGTAGCTTATGTAGCAGTTTCACACTTGTTTTACACTAGAAAAGGACCAGGAAATATGCGTAAAATGTATGTAATATTTTGTAAACAAAGGAAATATACTGTAGTGTAAGTGTTTTTTTTTTTTTAATATTTCAGATATTTTACATCGTCTGCAAATGATCCCAGCACAAGAGTGATTAACATGATTAACGACCATAAAATCATTTGAACGCGTAAAATTATAAACGGAAGTGATTTTCAGCTAAATTTGTGAAAAAAACAGTGACAACCATTAGGGTGTATTATAGATTATATAAAATTGAGAATCGAAAAGGGGAATGTGTCAACACGACAACCTGACCAAATAGCAGAAAACAGCCCAAGGCCGACAATGGGTCTTCAACACAGCGAGAAAATCCCACACCCAGAGGCAGGATCACATCAACCCCTGAATAATATTGTATACTAGTTCAGCGAAACTAGACGTCACACTCAACTCAATGTTTTGTGAGATCTTAACCTCTAGCCAATGTGGAATAAGCAAACACACAGCAATACGCACAGTAACATACATGTAGCTCATGGTACAATGTACTGATTATAAATTTTTTAACAAATTATTTACAGACCTTAGGGTCCAGGTGTGTTGACTACATCATCATTTATTTGCGGACCTTAGAGTCCAGCCTGGCAGGTGTGTTGTCTACATCAGACTCTATAGGTAATGACCACTTGATTTTCGGGAAAAAGGGCAGGAGTTTCTTTTGCAAACAGAATTTTCATTTACTCTGTTGTTAATAGATATAGGAAGATGTGGTATGAGTGCCAATGAGACAACTCTCCATCCAATTTACAATTTTTATAAAAGTAAACCATTATAGGTCAAGGTACGGCCTTCAACACGGAGCATTGGCTCGCACTGAACAGCAAGCTATAAAGGGCTCCAAAAAAATTACTAGTGTAAAACCATTCAAACGGAAAAGTCTAGTTTATTTCAATATGAGTCGTTTTGCTCTGATTCCTGTTGTCACAGACTCGTTTTCCCCCAAGGTGTTTCTCACTTATTCTAGTTTGTATTGCTACTACTGGGTAATCTCGCTGGGATTTTTAATAATAAAACTAAGAATATGGTAAAGAATATGAACTCTTTTATGTACATTTTTTGGTTATGCACTATTTCACGGAAACAACTTTGATTTCTAATCACCCAAAAAACTAATAATTTTGCTCAGCTGTATCTTTTCATGAATTATTGGAGAGTAACCCCACCTCCCCCCTTTTTCAAAAATTCTGGATCCACCCCTGTAGATTATTCATGTTAAACTTGGCACATATCAAGCTGTGTTGACTATTTAATTATAAGGTGAAGTTGCATATTAAACTATATATTTAAAACAATTAACTATTTCTCTGCAAAATCTTATGTCAAATGCCTTAATTAATAAAGTTATACCAGTATGTGTTTTTCTAGAACAGTACACTTTTCAAGGATAGAATTAAAAAAATAGATAAATTCAAATCAGGCTATATATACATGATATAGTTGCTTAATCAGTTGGGATTAAATAATAGTTCTTATAATTATTATCACAGTGGCAAAATGTAAAAGGTTATTCATGTTATTTCACGGATTTGATACTATTATAATTTTTTATTACATATAAATGAATGTACATATAAACAGATATATATACATTGTGACTTGGATTGAGAGTTGTCTCATTGGCACTCATACCACATCTTCTTATTTATATATGAGAAGTGAAAGTTTGCGGTGTTGGTACCTTTTGTTAGCTATCATTCGTATGTTTCCCTGTCCTATATGTTCTCCCATTTATTTGTATTGTAGTCCTGTCATGTAATGTTGTCATTTTAATGTTATATTTAACATTGCCATAAAAGCGGGAGGTTTGTCTAGCCACAAAACCAGGTTCAACCCACCATTTTTTTCTTAAAATGTCCTGTACCAAGTCAGGAAAATGGCCATTCTTATATTATAGTTCGTTTCTGTGTGTGTTACATTTTAATGTTGTGTTTCTGTTGTGTCATAGTTCTCTTATATTTGATGTGTTTCCCTCAGTTTTAGTTTGTAACCCGGATTTGTTTTTTTCTCAATCGATTTATGAATTTCGAACAGCGGTTTACTATTGTTGCCTTTATTTCCCTATTTCTACATTTGAATGCCATCATACAATGAATCTAAAATTGAGAATGGAAATGGGGAATGTGTCAAAGAGACAACAACCCGACCATAGAGCAGACAACAGCCGAAAGCCACCAATGGGTCTTCAATGCAGCGAGAAACTCCCGCACCCGGAGGCGTCCTTCAGCTGGCCCCTAAACAAATATGTATACTAGTTCAGTGATAATGGACGTCATACTAAACTCCAAATTATACACAGGAAACTAAAATTAAAAATGATACAAGACTAACAAAGGCCAGAGGCTCCTGACTTGGGACAGGCGCAAAAATGCGGCTGGGTTAAACATGTTTTTTGAGATCTCAACCCTTCCCTATACCTCTGCATAATATAGGATCCTTGCGTCACTAATGTAGCAAATGCAAACAGTATGGTACACTTCTTAACTTTCTTTTTTGATAGATTAATGTTTAGTTTTAAAGTACATGTATAATGAAAATAACTCTCTAATTTTCTGTATTAACCTGATTAAAGAAAGATACCTACTGTCTTAATGTTTTCATATGACATGTTGACTGAAATGTCTGACATTTGGTCTTGGTACACAGTTATCATCCTTTGATTTTCAGTGTCTACAAATATAGTCCCTCGTGTGGACAAAGTCTAACTTGCAATATTTTTTCATACACTTCCCTCATTTATTTCTCTATATTTATGCATAAAATAGTAATAAGAGGGATAAAAGTACATGTAAAAAAAAAGGATCATGATTTTTGAGGTTAAGAAGTGATTTGGGTTAGTTAAACAAGGCAAACATTAATTAGTACATGTATGTATGGAGCTGTCAAACTCAGACCTTCTTAACATAAAATTGTCTATATTTTAAGTTAGAGCTGGTAGACTATTTTATAAGTTCGATGTAATTTTTCCTAAAAGTAGTTCATTACACTGTAAAAATGTTATTGGGAAAGTGCAAGTGTGATTTCTTTTTTTTTTATTTATCTATTTTCATTTATTGTCTGAAAGAAACGCACTAAACAAATGTGGATCCATGACCCCAAAACTAGGCAACGTTTGGAGTGGGACATGTAAAAAGGCTATGCAATAACCATATACATGTATGTACATCCCCCTAAATCCACCTCTGCCATGAAATAATTGTGTTTTCAAACTAAATAGACATTTTATTTAAACTAGGCATGACCTTAGACAAGTGAACTATAAAAGAGTTGATACAGTTTCATGACAATACAATCTTTATTATAGACAATATGTCCATTTTAATAATTTAACTTTGGGGGTTTTTTTTACATATAATTTAACAATTTCAACTATCAAGATTTGTGATTTAAAAAATCAAATATATACTGTAGCATGTATTAAAAGCAATTGAAGAATCGTTCAATGTATCAAGGATTCAAGATTTATTACAATTATTCAAACTTCAAATTAATTTGAGCCTGTGCCTGATAAAAGAGATTTTTAAATGAAGGTGGCTTATCATAAAAATGTATTTTTTTCTACCAATTTAAATTGTTAAAGGTTTTTTGGTTTAAATAATTCTTCAATATATATTTATGTACCTTGAATGGAAAAATAGTAACAAATATCATACCACGTGAGTATTAAATGGTCTTGGCCATGTATGATTGAAAAATTATTTTTTGGTCAATTTAGACCATAACACTTATTTACACATAAAAATGAATACAGAAGCTATAGGAAATAGAATATTTTTACTTTTTGCTCATTTCTATGCTACGATGTCATGATACAAGAAGTACAATATATGCTGATGCAATGTTTTTTTCTATTTTTAGTGGAAAACTTGCATGTAATTTTAGTGCCGATAGGCATATATATGTACATTGTATATGGTCAACTTACTATCCTACCAAAGAAAATAAAGGTAGTATATGAAATGACACAGGTACACTTATCAATATTATTAACTGTTGAAAACTTTATCAATCTCAAAAACACTGTTTCTAGCATAAAAAACATGTGTGCACTTAAAATTCCTGTACGAGGGAAAGGGGGTTTGGGGTGGGTGGGGGTGAATAACAGGTATTTGCATGACATGATTTGCAGAACAGAATGAAAAAACCTGGCACGCTGTGAAAATTCATAAGGCTATATATGAATGGAATAAGCCTGTAAAGTTGGCTGTTGCTAATTAAACCATGCTCTTCAACATTTTTTAATTGGTTAATTGTTTTTTTGGAATTTATGTAATCTGGATAAGTAATGTATGGGAACTTAAATATGCTCATAAATGAATACTTTTGTCACCTATACTGCATGTTGTTATTTATATTTAAAGTAGATACCAAGATTGGATTTTATTATGCGTTGCCACACATGTGGATGGATTATATAAATATACCCTTGTACATCCCTATCCAGTTAAGTTTTACATTTAGCTCCATATCTCAGAAAACTTATATATCGATGATATTTATTCGCCACAGACATCTTGAATACTAGTAGTACAACACATTACTTGAGTTACCTTGCTTAAGTGTCTTTGGTTAAGTCTTGCGTTTTAGTTCATTTCACAGAAACCTATAGTTATATATCACTACTACAGTATTCTTTTATATTACCACACAGCTCATCAACAAGTTGATCAATGTGACCTACATTTAATGGCAAGACATCCTGTGTCTTATAGACACATTTTCTAGTTAATACAAATTTAACACGCTATTGAACCTGAAATTTTTTATTTGTGTAATTACAAAAGCATAAAATGGGTAAATTGACGGATATGAAAAAAGATTAAATGGCTGGTGTATCATGTTCAACTATCTCATATATTAGTTGTTCTACATAAACAAGAGTACTCCTATGAAATGAAAGCAGAATTTGTCTATGTCAAACTTAGATAAAAATGGCTCCTCTTATAATTCATTATACAACAAACATAGAAGCTGTCCTGTGTGTTATATTTGTCAGCATTATGTCTAAAATTTTAAATATATATAAAAAGATGGGATATGATTGCCAATGAGACGCGGCATGATTGCCACTGAGAAAACTGTCCACCAGAGACAAAAAAGACATAGAAGTTAACAACTATAAGTCACCCTACGGCCTTCAGCAATGAGCCAACTCCATACCGCATAGCAAGCTATAAAACGAAAATACAAATGTAAAGCAATCCAAAAAAGAAAATAACAGCCTGATTTATGTACAAAACACAAAAACAAATTAAAATATGACAACAATAAATGACAACCACTGAATAACAGGCTTGGGACAGGCACAGACTACATATTAATTGAAACCTTTAATTTTTTCACAAAAACCAAGAAGGTGTAACACAAGTCATGAGGTTTGAAGAGAATCAAAATTCCAAATGCCATTATTCACCTATTTTTTTTTTTTTGTTGATGGAATTGATGTTTGAGGTTCCCCATATATATCAAACTTGAAGGAAAAGAGGGGAAATGATTTTTTGTTTATCTATCTAATCATCTTTAGTAGACTAGTACATCTTGTTAATTTGTATGTCCTATTGACATTAGATCTTATAAGGAGCATTTTTCTCAGTAGGTTATAATCTATAAAAGTTTGGTACTTTTCCTTCTAAATATTTGGTATTTAAAATTATTTAGATTGTTCCCTACAATCCAAGTTTGACTATTTTAACAATGGTCACTTTGACAATTGAATTATATAATCATTCAGTTCCACCTTCCACTTCTTGTTTAGCATAATGTATTAAAGAATATCTGCAAAGTTTGATTTACTAATCAAATGATCTTATAAAAAACACTTCAAAATTTATGTTGCCATGGTTTCACCCTTTTAGTGATTTATCTCTCTCAAAAGATTGGTGACCCCCATTTTTTTTGTGCTGTTTCTGAACTTCACTTATAATTCTCTTAAAATAGAAAGTTTAATGGAAATCTGTAATTTAGTTCTCTAATTTTTTTTAGGATGAAGGTAATGCAGGTGATATTTTCCTAATTAGTCTTTTCCCGCCAAAAATTGATCATTGGATTAAGAATGTGAAATATCATTTTAAACTAACGATGACCTATATATTTGTTTTTTTAGCTGAACATGTAAAACTATAATTGTGCTTGTTGTAAAACAAATTTAAACAAAATCTTATATAAATTGTATCCGTTATTTAAATCAAAATATATCAACACACAATTTTCCCTATTATTCCTATGTAAAACAGCAAAACAAAAACTCCTTATTTCAATGGCCTTTAAAACGCTTAAATGAACGGCGACCTCCTAATTTTATTTCATTATTTCGATCCACTCACTTCAAGTTTTCAGGAATTTCTTATATAAAGTGTTTATAGCCTGGAGCCTCCTTAAACATCGATTAAGTACTGCAGCCTTACTTTAATCATGTTTCAATTGTCCTTATAAAATATGTTTGATATACGGAAATGAAACCCCAGAACACAAAACAATTTCTGGAAATCGACATTTGATCTAAGACAATAGATGTAGTAGGATTCGAACAGTACCTTTATGTAGTAAAACATCAAATAGTAACAAAAGAGGTTTTTAAGAACGAAAACGAAATATTAAGAGCTATTCAACTTAAAATAAAACATTGTCTTAAAGGCATTCATACAACATCTGTTATTTCTTATAATAACTTAACACTTTTTTTAAATATCGAATCCTATATTTTGTGTCATAGTACTAAAGGAGAATCGTTTCATAAAACAATATTGAAAAGTTGCAATCAAAGGAATTACATGTTGATTAGCGGATACAAATCTTAAACTCTAATGAAACTTCATTTTGTTATAGATGCTGCATTTTGCCTTCATGTATATCGATCCCGCGATGGTTTTTTTAAATGTGCATGCAAGCTTAACGCCAAATCACTTTAAATATTTTATAAAGATACCTTCATGTGCTACATATAGCTATATATAGATATCAATGGTCGACAATTTAGACATTTACCCAAAATTTCGGTGTTTTTCAAATTACTATATTATGGACATACATTACTAATTTTTTTGTGTCAAAAGATAAACAAGAGCAGATATGTGTAAACAATCTAGAATATCTTTTCTACATAAGCATGCTCTAAACTTGTTTAATAATTATTTAGAAATAATCCATTCTTATCAAATTTGCTTGATTTTAAATAACCAAGAAATTATTACAGCAAATGTGCAAAAGAGAATTTGTAACGTTCACAATATTTTTTTTTATTTTCTTATGTTTGATCTTAATGGGTTACATAGGTGATCTAACCTTTTCCTACAGTTTGGTTTCTTACTTAATTATTCAACTTTGGGACGTATTATACCATTTCACATTTAAACTTCCTGGTACTTTTAGGTTGTCCAGCGTAGACAGGACGGGTCTGTAGATTTTGATAGGAACTGGGTCAGTTATCAAACTGGTTTTCATGATCCCAGCACTGAATATTGGATAGGTTGGTACATTGTATTGTTATATTGTCATTCAATAAAAACTATGTTTTGACTACTGAAGGTTGATTACATATCACACTATACAAATACAAGATTAAAGCCACTTAACGCTAACTGAATGTCGTATAAACAATTTATGGAACGACATCGTCCATAACTTGCACAGTTTTGTATGCTACAAAAGTAAACCAGATTTTGGTGCTATAGTTTCCTATGCTAAATAGTAACACTTTTTTTATTATTATGATAATCATTTTACGTTTTAGATATCTTTTTAACTTATTTAGGTAACAGATATTTTTTTAATGTGGAACGTTTTTTTCATAAACAAAACATGCTAAATTTAATATTTATCATGTCTTTATCGTTTTAGTTGCTTTTTTGTCTAGTTAATGAGTTTTATATTAAGTTCTGTAATGGACATGTCTTTTCGACCCCGCACCAGTTATTTAATCATTATAAAGTTTCATTTTCAAATAGCTAACTCAGCAATTTATCTATATATTCCAACATAAAACTCATACAGAATTTTATATACCTAAACACATAAACTATATCAATTTAGGAAATGACCATTTGTACGAGTTGATTTCATCTAACAGCACTGAGCTATTAATTTTGATGGAGACCTGGGATGGAGTTTGGAAACATGCCAGATATTC
This sequence comes from Mytilus californianus, assembly GCF_021869535.1. Taxonomy (NCBI): domain Eukaryota; kingdom Metazoa; phylum Mollusca; class Bivalvia; order Mytilida; family Mytilidae; genus Mytilus; species Mytilus californianus. Next base: position 2,172,853 of record NW_026262669.1, on the reverse strand, counting down.
TCAGTTTTGGATTGGTAATGGGAATGATAAATACCGATTGGGACTGGTTATCGTCGTACAGCAGGTAAATTAACATTTTTTGACAAAGCCGATCGCGAAATGCCCTGCTCACGACACCTGGTAGGGCTTTATATTTTTTGGTTAAATTCTTCTCATAGACACATGTAATATTAAGTGGTGTAAACAAAACACGAAACAAAACAAAAACATCAATTTGATTTGGATCTCATCAGTCCTATCGGTTTCCTGGATGTTTTATGTTTAAATGTACGAAATTGATAAAACCCGATACACGGTTTTCGAAGCCTTAAGCATGTTAAGTATTTTACGATTAATTTAACAGACAAGATTAAAAAAATGTTAATTGTCGGCTGTATGGCATTGCTATTCTATTTGTCTGATTGTCAACGAATTTTGAATTTTACTTATATTTGTCGGATTTGTCTACAAAAATTACAAACCAAGTGTTATTTTCCACAGATTGCTAGTTATTGGTTACATAATGTATTTTAAAATCATATATACAAAACCTAACAAATTAGTTCTCGTTATTCATCTGAAGCGACAAAGCAATACGGCTTGTTTATTATCATTCCAGTATCGGTTTTTTTTCTTTTCTTCTTATGTGTCATTTGTATAATTTATCTTTACTAATCTCACAGGTTATAGTCTACTAAACAATAATGTTTCGCTTAAGACAATATAGCTTCATGATGGTCAGAAAAGTATGACTATTGTTTTAGTTTGTTTACGATATTTTTTTTTAAACATTAACTAATTCTTGATTACACTATCTAGTTGTTAACAACTGCCCTATACAGAACAACTATTCTATATAGATTTACGATATTACAAATTGAAATAGTATTCATTTTGTTGAAAATCAAGGGATTATGTTAGCTTTTTTCTTAATTATCACGTTCTCTTATTACGGGTTCGAAAGGACTTTCACTGAAGCTTTAAGGGCACATTGTTATGCCTTGAAAGATGAACTTTATGGAGAACACAAATAGTCGACCAGTTACTACAGTAAGCTGTAAACAAATCAAATACAAAATAGACTTAGAGGCTTTTACGGATAAAAGTAAGAAAACAACTGACAATATCTTGACAAAAAAGGCAAAACAACTAAAAGACAAACAAAGTACACAAAAAAAAACATATAAAACTTAAGACTGAGCAACACGAACCCTATCAAAACATGATGATGATCTCAAAATAGTCTTGTATTTGTCAATACAATCGGTACCATATGTTTAAACGCTGCCCCTGATACTCTACTCTCACCCAGTGTTGTTATACATGTGAATTATTTACAGTTCAAAAGGAATCAAACCACCAGACATTTTGAAACATTTTTCTTCCTTTGTTCTTCGTTTCTATTCCTTTGGTCTTCATTTTTTATACATATAATTGTTATTAACTCCATACAGATCCCCTTTCATGTGTCTGTCACAAATATAGAATGATGCATAATAGTTTTTGATTGGGATAGAGATCCTTTATTTCTTTAACTTTTTGAACCATTTTCTCTATTTTTTATTATTTTTAGTCCTTTGGTCTTTATTTTAATGCATATTATACTATATTTTGTTAACTCCATACAGACCCCCGTGTATGTGCTTGTCACAGATATAGCACTTTTTCAGTGGATATCTTTATTTTTCTAAGTTCGTCATCAGTTTTAGGTCTTTTTGTTATTATTGGTGAACCTCTATATGTTGTTTGAGATGATGTGATCCTTGCAGTTGTTGTGTTAAAGTCTCGATACAATACGCATCCAAATATTCTGAACTCATTGTCAGAAAAGGTTTTATCTAGTAATTAGAACTTGTCGTCTTTTAAAGATATATGTCAGTGGTTTATAATATATGTTAACCTTTAGATACACATTTATTTTTTGTTTGTTATTTTTTTGTATTTTTTTTTTTTTTTTTTTTTTTTTTATCAACGTTTATCCACCTTGCCTTTTGTTAATGCATGGTATAGGAATTAATATTCTATCTGTGTCCCATTATCGTAACGTTCTCTTTTGATAAAATGAATCACAATTGATGGCTTTCAGTGATAATGGCCTAGTCAAACACGACTTGATATACATGATCATCAATACTTTTCCTCTCCTTTTTTGTAAGGAATATGGATATCAAGTTTGTGTCATAACCTTAGAATTTGTATCACAAATATAGACAGTTATCATTTCTAATTTACGTGCTCACTTTACCCCTTCAAGTTACAAAGGAACGATCAATCAATTTGACATTAGTAAAACATACAGAACGCATATAAATCAGTATCATAACGTTCAGTTGAAGTCTCTTCTTTTCGTCCTTTTTTTCGTTTTTGTAAAGATATACTGGAAAGTATATATCTAAAATAAAGGTCAATGTAATAACATAATTCCTATGTCCTAAAAAGTATATGTATTATAATGTTGACTTCTTACATGACTATTACGGTGAATATCCGGTGTTTCAATTCGAAGTAACTTGGTCTTCATTTCTGTATAAAGGAAGAAAAGATACAACGAGGATATAGAAATCTTTTAAACCTGATAATGCTATGACAAAAAACGAAAGATGACGAACAATTCACAAAACACCCTAACAAAACGCAAGACTGAGCCATATGAACCAAATTTGTAACTTGCAGCGATCTCGTGTGCCCCGAAAGAGTAAGCAGATCCTGATCCACTAGTGACGCCGTCATGAAAACTCATTAGTTTTAGGCTATATATTTTGTTCTTTTGTTCAAATTTTCTCAAAGTATAACAAAAAAAACCGAACTCCAAGGTATACTGAAAAAGGGGAAGTATTTAAAGACTGACAAAACCAAACGTTAGACTTTATTAACCAAAAGAACAAACTGAAAACATCTGTCATATTCCTGACTTGGTACAGGCATTATCCGAAGAAAATTAAGAAAACAATTCATGCAAGCCATATATTTGTTGGATATTTTTACATGACCTTGGCCGTTATATTCTAATCCTCCTTGTTTTTTTTTTCTTTGTGCGAAATAAATATCTACAGCAGAACTTTGATTGCACTGGTAAATAATCAGTACTTTTCCCGACTTTTGTCAATCAATCGTTTGCTGTGAACGACCTACCATGTATTATAATTGCACTTCCTTGAAAATAACATTTTTTAGAATGTTAGTTTTTTAATAGTGCATATTACATTGTGAATTTTTTCCTATTGAATCTTTATTTTCAATAGAAATTTTTCGCATCCATCAAACGATTAAGAACACTTTAATAGTAAAGACTCATTAACACAGTTTGGGAACGGAACTGTACGGTTTTGTAATGTTTTGGTCATTCGGGAGACTGTCAAGCGGGGCTCCGTCATTCGAAACAATAACAAGTTGCTTGATGGAAAGTTTGATGAACTCAAATGTTACTATATAACGTTTCTGCTGCAAGTTTTGGTGATCAAAACATTCTATATGTAAATATGAACCAATAAAATAATAAAATAACATATGCATCCAAACGTTTTCCTTAGAATGGTGGAGCTCCCAGTAAATCGATCAAAACTGTCACTGAGCAGCGATCAAAAATGTTAAATAAACATCGAAAAACCCATCATTACTACCAGAATTTTCACATGTACCTTTTCTGATATATAGTCTTACCTGTCTGAAAGTTTAAAAGCCATAAAGGAGCAAATCAACTGTTTGAAAATAAATTGTTCTGTAAACGTTAAAAAGATTAACTGCAAAAAAGAGAGGCGAAAATTTCAGAAAACTAAAATTTTCAAATCAGTAAGAATCTACGAAATGACTTACCTTGACAGATAACTAAAATATTTATACGTCTAATTTTAACTTACATCTTATACATGTAGGTAATTAAACTAAACTAAATTATTTTATAACTTACAACACATACAAAAACACAAAATATATTCAACATAGTGCACAGCGAGTATCAGCAAAACTTAATGTTGTTGAAAATTGCGCAGACTCTATTGAATGTCATAATTTTTGGCCGGATGGAGTACAATGTAGAAAATGGTTAAGTAATTATGAGTGGAACCACCGTTTTTCAAACGAAACTGAAAACGAACAGCACCATGAATAAACTCTATTTTAAAATTTGGAATTCAAACTTAACTATTGTAAAGTGCATATTTTTCTTTTGTTTTTGATTATGTCTAGTCTCAAATTATTAGCTTGGAATGTTAGAGACATAATGTCCTCCACTGTTTGTTTAAGTAGTCTTTTGAAAAATACAGATTGTGATATTTGTGTAATTTCTGAACACAACTTAAAAAAAAGTTCTCTACATTACCTTTCAACTATTGAACCGGGCTACATTTGTATAGATAAAGCTGAAGACTTACCAAAAAGTTATCACGCTTATCATGGGAAAGGTGGTGTCGCTATATTGTACAAAAATACACTACGATTCTCTGTTAGTGAGATACATGATATTAACTCTGAAAAAATTGTAGGTTAACAGATCAAAAGCAAGTCAAATGGGTCAATTTTTATTTTTGGAGCATACTTACCTTCTGACGATAGTATAAATAATTATAGAAATGAATTGAACATGTTAGATACTTTAGTTTCTTATTATTGTAATTATGGCAGTGTCATTGTAGCAGTCGACCTTAATGCTAGTTGTCGTACGAAAGACAGATTGCATTCAAACCAATATGAATCTGATGAGTTGCAAAAATTTGTTAAAAGACATGATATGTTATTTTCAGGTAGTAAAATTAATACAGGGCCTGATTACACGTTTATAACTAAGAAAACTATGATCGATTACTTTCTTGTCAATAAGAGTGTACTTAGTCAACTGAGGTCTTGTGAAATTCTTGACGAGGGTTCGATTAGCAGTACTTCTGTTCATTTACCGATAATGGTGGAACTTTTGATAGATAACAATCCACACAGAATAATGAACTCGCATAGCAAATTTCCAGCTTGGTATAAAATTAATGACAAACATATTAGAAATTATCAGGAACCTATAGACGTACCACTGGAACTGTTAACTGACCGAATTATTTCAGACAATGTAGAAGTAGATATTACTGTTAACACGGAAATTGAGAGCATTTTACATGCGGCGGCAGATTCCGTTATTCCTACGTGCGGATGTAACCCATACATAAAACCATACTGGACATCCGATGTTAAGAATGCTCATCAGACGGAACGGTCAATGCGTAAACGATGGCTTGCAGATGGACGGCCCAGAGGAATGAGTCATGAATCGTATAAACATTACAAAAATGCCAAATATGAATTTTGGAATGTGCAACACGCAGCTTACGAACAATATATCCAAAAATGTTACGATGATATAAACGAAGCAGCAGAGTGCGATATCCGTTTATTCTGGAAACTAATAAAAAGATATAAACCATAAACATCAAGAATTTATCCAGAAATTATGCATAATGGTGATACATGTAATAACCCAGAAAGCATTGCTAATGCCTTTATGGACTATTTTTCAAACCTTTGCACAACGGACAATACTGACACTTTTGATACGTCCAAGAAACTATTTATTGACACTGCATATTCGGAGATTTTAAAAACCTGTTGTAACTCCAATGAGAACCTACCTGGTGGAGTCATCAACGAATGTGAAGTGCGCGATATCGTCAAATCCTTGATGCGTAAAAAAGCCAGCGGACACGATAAAATTCAAAATGAACATTTAATATACGACGGAGAAGTTGTTATCCGTTGCCTTACTTCATTTGTTAACCTCAAAGTGAAGAAAGGTCGTGTACCTGACGACTGGAAGTTCGGTTTACTAGTACCACTCTATAAAGGAAACAGTAAACCTAAAACATCTCCTGACAGCTACCGTCCGATTACACTTTTGCCGTGAGTTTCAAAGGTCTTTGAGCATATTATAAAAAACCGTTTGCTAATCGTATTGGATAATATAAACTTCCCGAACTGCCAACAACAAGGGTTTCTCGGTTGCCTAACAGCTTCCTTTAATCTACACGAGACAATTTTCCATAATCTCGAATTTTGTAGTAAGATTTTTGTAGCTTTTCTAGATAGTAGGAAGGCATTCGACACGGTCTGGAGACTAGGTCTCATGCACAAATTGTATCAACTAGGTGTGAACAGTAAATTATGGGTAATAGTCAATGACGTTCATACAAACACAAAAAGTGCTATAGTTTTTAACCAGCATCAGTCAATTTTTTTTCCAGTGTTGGAAGGTGTAAGACAAGGCAGTGTGCTGTCTGGTTTATTGTATTTAATTTTTATTAATGATTTAATATGTGAAATTGAAAAATGCAATCAAAAAACAGGTATATACAGTATCGATTGCTGTGCACCTGCTCTTGCTGATGACATATCTTGTATTGCCACATCCCCATTGTCTCTTCAACGCATGCTTGATGTGTGTTTCGAGTACTCTAGAAATTGGCGGTTCTGTTTTAACGCAAATAAATCAAGTATTATGCAATTCTCAGTAAATTCAAGAGAAAGCAATGTTAACTTCAACTGGTGTATTGGAAATAAGAATATTCCATTATCTGACAACTATACACATTTAGGTATAGAACTTAGTTCTCGATTCAAAACTAAGAACAGAACTATAAATGCTTGTAGAAAAGGTAAAAACGCATACTTTGCATTGAAGGGAGTAGTGTCAAGAGCAACTAATCCGTCTGTATTAGTTAAATTATACAAAACTGTAGTCTTACCGAGCGTCCTTTATGGCTGCGAAACATGGAGTAACCTCAAATCCTGTGATATAACGACGCTAAACTGTTTTCAACACTTCATTATCGAACACATTTTAGCATTAAAAACTTCTTACAGAACTGATATGTGCGAGAGCATTATTGGGATTCATCCGATTATGAGTTTTATCACAAAAGAAAACTGTTCTTTTTTCAAAAACTGTGTATATTAGATAACAATTATATTTCAAAAAGAATATTTTTGGTTCGACTATTTTCATTCCTCATAGACCCTCACCGCCGTCACTATGGATACATTCCTGATGCTATTGACATTTTAAAAACATATGGACTTATTCAATATCTTACCGAATATAATGATACTGGGAGTTTTCCATCAAAAAGTCAATGGAAATCGATTGTTCACAAAACAGTGAACGAACAGCAGTCAGTCAACTGGTTAAACCATATTGCGTTAGATGACAATTTTATACGTTTTAAAATTATTCACAAGACAGTTTCTATGACCAACTTCTGGAAAAAAGCACAATCGTTTGCAGAAATACGAAATTCCTATTTTATTACAAAACTGTTAACTGATATACCAAATTCATCAGGAAATAAGTGCGTCGCATGCAAAAACTACTTTGATGATGTCTATGTACATGCATGTTGTTCCTGCATTTGTACTACAGAGTTGCGTGAATTGTGGTGGAATATGATTATTGAGAATTTTTCACTACAACTGTATTGCGAACGAAGTGAATATGATGATGAGGATGTTTATCAAACTTTACTAGGACGAGTTCTTTTTAGCTATGTTACAATTATGAATATGCAATGTTTTTTATACTTTTCACATAGAGAAGACCTTTAATTGTAGGTATTCTATGAGATGTTTGCAAATTATTTAGCGTTTACATTTGATTCACACTGTTTCTAGAGTAGAAATTTAACAAAAACTCACAATAGATATAAGAAGATGTGGTATGAGTGCCAATGAGACAACTCTCCATCCAAGTCACAATTTGTAAAAGTAAACCATTACAGGTCAAAGAACGGCCTTTAACACAGAGCCTTGGCTCACCCCGAGCAGCAAGCTATAAAGGGCACACATGACCAGTTTCGAGGGATTATTGTTTCGTCCCCGATGATATCTCCAGCTATGCCAATGATCATTGTTACTATGCTGACATGAAATATAATGTGATAGGTCTCTTTTTTTTTAAATTTGTAACGTTGTGAGTAAAGACATCTAAAACAGTTGAAAAGACGCAAATGGTAATTTCTTTTCATTGAAAACAAAAACCATATAAAAATTACAGAGTCACATTCGGATGTCCGAATTAAATCTGTGATCCCACAACGAAAGTCTGCATCACAATTATTGCAAAGGGTTGCATTGATAAATTGATAACTTGTTAAGAAACTGGGGTTCCAACTCCGTCAGGTAAAGTTCACCTTAGGGGGATTTGGCTATTATGTTCATCAGCTTCGGTTTTTATACATCATTGGCCTTCACAATTTTTGATTTTGAGCGTCATTGATTAACTTATATCCAGAAATGTGCTTCAGGAGCATGAAATTTAAATAGTGTAATTTTCTTTTTCTTTTTTTTTTGCTATACAATTTAAAAAGTAAGAAATTGTATAAAAAAGAAGGAAATTTGGTATGACATCCATTGAGACAACTATTCAAGAAAGACAAAAGGATAAGGAAGTGTATAATACAGCATTCAAATATGCACAAAACCAACATCAAATAGTGAGCTGTAATAGGTCAAATGATGACAAAAGGTTACAAATATGACCTATGTTTAGTTATAGTCACTCTTGTTTCTTGAGGCAAACCTGTGGATGTATCTGATCTCTGTATTTGAAAATCATCTACATACAACAATAAGTAAATATTATGGCTCATAACTTCAACTACCCTACTGATGGAAAAAAAAAACGTTTTGAGAGACAAACAAATCAGATGGTAAAATTAACCCTATATGTTAAAAATGTTTGCTAGACATATATAAGAAATAAGGTTCAAAGGAGACATTTCCAGTGAATAGAAATTAAGCAAAAGGAAATAACGAACTCCAAGGAAAATGTCAAAATCAAAAGCTCAAACACATCAAACGAATGGAAAACAGCTGTCAGACTTGTACAGGCATTTCCTTATGTAGAAAATCGTGGATTAAACCTTGTTTTATAGCTAGCTAAACCTCTCACTTGTAATACAGTCGCATATAATGCCATTATATTGACAACAATGTGTGAGCAAAACAAACAGACACAATATGTAAACATGTCAAAATTGCATACTGCTAATACCCCAAAAATACCTTTGTTGGTTGTTGACGTTTCGTGGCATAAGAATTAACATAAACTGCATAAAACCTTTGTTCATATAGACAATGTGTATCTACAAAACATAATTTCATTGTTTTTGACCATGTAAGGATAAATGTGATATTATCGTATAACAAAGTGAATATTCCTTTACTAAAGAGTTTTAGTTTACATGTTTTAATCATTTATCAAACCTGTCATTCTATATATTGTTTACATTTAGGGTATTTGTTTGATGAAAACGTCAGTAAGATCCATACAGTGTTGGTATTTTAAAAAACGTTTAAACTTATAACTACTTTCGTATGACCCAGACTTTTCATATTTTTAATTTGCCAACACCTTTACCGGACTTAACAATTCCATAGTACAACGATATTATGTTGATCGGAGTTTTTCTTTGTCTTATTGATGTTAATGTGGGTTTTTGTTTGATCTCAGCACACCTGGCTCTTTAAATGGACAGTATTTTGGACAACTTGAGATAGAAGTTAAAAAACTAACCAATATTACATCTAAAATACCTATTATTCAGGAGAACTATGAAAAAATGTGTTCAGAGCTACTACAAGTGAAAACGAAATCAAAACAGTTTGAAAGTTGTTGTTTATACTGCAGACATTTTACAGTTAAGGCAAACGACTCGATCGAAAGACAAAATGACACAAAGCATTTGGAAAACGTAATTAATAGTAGTTGATTAGTAACGAGAAAATTGATGTCTTTGCTTTATACAATTTAGCGTTAAATAAAAAAAAGCAAGTAAAGTATATCGAACCTGATTTTGTATTCTAACGTTCCTTTTATATTTGATATGTATTGTCTCAAAGTTATGGCTTTTGGGTTTATTAAAGGCTGTTTGGGTTTAAAAGTTTTGTCAACCGGCGTGAATAATGAATGTTGTGTCTGACACGAGTGTCGTGTGCACCGTTTAATGGCGTGTCCTTGTATAGATAGCTATAAATAAACTCATCATAGATACCAGGATTGAAACTTTGTATTCACGCCGAACGCGCGTGTCGTCTTCAAAAAACTCATCAGTGACGCTCGACTCAAAAAACGTTTTAAAAGCCAAATAAAGTACGAAATTGAAGAGCATTGAGGACCGAAAATTCCTAAAAGGTTTGCCAAATATAATAGAAAATACAGAAAACGTCTATTATTTCTTGTTTTGCAGCCATACAACTTATCGACCTGAACTTAAATTTTTGTTAAATGCCAGAAAGAAAATTGCTTTCACGTGCAGATGTTTTTTTTTCATCTTATTTCAATTACTAGTACTTTAGTACAATAATCAACGCATGCAACAGTAGGACAAAACTCAAAAAAGCATATAACAAAAATACCGAAATCCAAGGCAAATTCAAAATTGGGAAGTCCGTAAAAACTAGCTAAATCAAACGCTATCAATCAACGTAACAAATGAAAAACAACTACCATATAACTGACTTGGTACAGGCATTTTCCAAAGAAAGTGGTGGAATAAACTTGGTTTTATAGCCAGCTGAACCTCCCACTTGTATTACAGCTGTTTATAATTCCGTTTTATTTACAAAATTGGGTGAACAACCCAAACAGACATAATAGGTTAAAGTGACAATAATTGGGATGCAGCAGCCGGAACTGTGTAAACATACATCACAGATAAACAACACAACTGTCTAAAGATTTCAAAAAACATACAAATTAATCTAACGAAGACGCAACAAATAAGGTGTAGTAAATAGTAAATTTGACAAAGACGTCAACTAAAAATGTTTTTGTCGTTAATAGTACATACCATATATAGTATAGACTATCTCGATAAAGTAAAAATTAACTTAATATAAATGCAAGTGTAGGCAAAATAGTAACAACACTGTAAAACCCTTTGTGTCCGAATCGCACATCAGGACCCACCTGCACGAGGAATGCCCAAAGTTCAAAGTCAAAATTCGGATGGCGGGATATATAGATACCGAGTCTCAAGTCAAAATTCATACAACCAAAGAAAACATAATAGCACGAAAACAAATAACAGGGAAACTAAAGTAAAATGAACAGGTATACAACTTCAGATAGAAACACAAGTGAAATATAATCATCATCTCCACTTTTTCATTGATAACTAGTAGTATTGCTTTAATCATATTATTGAGCCAGAGTTGTACTTATGGATGCAGTTTTCACATGCTGAATTTATTGATCCGAACACATAGCATGCCCCTTTCTTTTCCCATCCCCTTAACTCTCTATCCGCCTATGGTGTTTTTTTTATGTTAGTAAAAAAAGGCGTCTAGCGTATTGAATTGTATTCCTAGTAGTTGATAAGTCTTTTGAATATCAATTTATGAAATACGTCTTAGTCCAACACTTATGACGATAACATTTACCAATTTGGAACAAAGGAATTCTACTATTGCATCTTATCCAGCCCAAAATATTACACTGTTTTGCACAGTTTAACTGCATTGTTTGGCTGCAGAGACACTAATGAGTCTTAGCAGATGCAAAGCGCGATTTGGCTACTAATCATCCGCTTTAGACTATTATCGTTGATAACGTTTTATAATCATTGTGCTCATAACACCGAATCTGACTGAAGCTACCAATGCCTAGGATTAGAGACTTTCGACACATTTATTAATTTATGAATAATAGATTTAGAGAAAATGACCCCATAATACTTCATATCAGCATAGGTGCGTGTTGATACATTTACAAACGAAATATCTAAGAGCGTTTTCTAGATCATTGGAAATTCAACATCCGTTTACAAATCAGAAATATTTTTTTCTACTTTGACACTCGTTACCATTATTACTTTTTTTTGGTTGGAATGAAGAATATGCTACTAAAAGAGGACCGTTGATCTGACTATCAGAACAATCTACTCATGCTAAAATCTTTATGCAGATTATGTTCGTTCAACTGCATTTTCTAGCGCACTGTATATTGTTTTGTTTTTTTTTTTTTTTTTTTTTGTAGTTGCTGATACTGCATGTGCTGATAGTTTTTCCTAGATTTTTCTACCATCAAAGTATCATACGGAATCAGTAATTTATCTCCCTTAAATATCACTGGACGATTTACATGCGAGAAACCTGGATTATGCCTCATCGTGGCAAGTATGATGTCACATTCACCTAATTCAGAATATTAAATAAGGAAAAATTTAATTGCATTAATTTATGTCCGTATACTAAGTAGTATCAAACTTTACTGATGGTCGTGAGGACCAGTTTCATTCCGGAACAGATTCAATTGTTTCAGTGATGAACCAAAAAGATACTTTAGATATATATATAGTGAATGATACCTACATTCATCCGGGGTATTCTTGTTTGTCTATCATAAAAGTTCATTGATAAAAATATGCATTCGGTTATCAACTATAATGAAATATCAAAAGAGTAACTCTCTTATTGGGTGTAACTGTTTAGTAAGCAGCAAACAAACTACATCCTTCGAGTTGTCAACATATTATCTTCTACGTCAATCAAAACCTCTCATAGTCAATAAGGAGTTTGTTTTTAAATTTAATTGAACCTGCATAAATCGTTTTACCAAAGACATATTCAAATTCAAAAGTCGTGGACAAACTGACAACCCAATTGTAAACAAACGAAAAACTATTTAAAGATAACCAAACGAATATAATGTACCGTATAATAATAACGCTCATCGACAGATTGTAGATATTTCTATTAGAACCAACTGCGTCCTTAAACAGTAGACTTGGTCATGTATTGGTAAAAATGTATGAATGTTCAGTGGTTGTCGTTTGTTGATGTGGTTCATAAGTGTTTCTCGTTTCTCGTTTTTTATATAGATTAGACTGTTGGTTTTCCTGTTTGAATTGTTTGACCTATAATTGTTTACTTTATACACATTGTGACTTGGATGGAGAGTTGTCTCATTGGCACTCATACCACATCTTCTTATTTCTATGAATCACAGTTTATGGCCTAACAAAGTAAAGATCCGTCTTAAGTTCATTTGGACAATAAATCTAATAACATATACCGATAGTTTGACGATATATTTGCTTTAAATAATTAAGAATTCCTTATTTGTAATTCGTAAATTTACCCCTTAGAACTACGTGTGACTTTATCTAATAAAACAGCAGGAATTGTCCTATTCAAGAAAGAGGGTTGAACCCTCACAAACTTGTTTAACTTCGACGCCTTATGTGTATGCCTGTCAAAAACCAGGAGCATGTAGTCCCATAGTTGCCATTGGTCGCTTTCATAATGGGTTTTCGTTTATTTTTTTAGTATAAATCAGTAGGTATATTTTCCCCAAAAATTGCTTAACATATTGTCATTGAAGGGCATGTTTTCTATACCGTTAGGGCTCTGGTCAGTATAGCGGGTACTCTGTTTACCGGTTATTGTTCACTTTTTTTCTCATTTTGGTCTTTATCAATAGTTGTCCAAATGTCAAGCATGCCACTTGTCACATTTTAAATCGAATAAGAAACAATTGTCAGTGCATTCAGTAAAGTTTCAAATCGAACGCAAGTCATCATAATTATTGAACAGAGACTATCAACCTTTTAACCCCACAGGACAACAAGCATTAATAAATAAGTTACGACAGCTGTTGTGGGGTCTTCAACGATGAAATCGCAAACTTTTACCGCACATCAAATTCAAAACTGTCCATGATTTGACCTTACGTCATGTGTGTTTTCTATTAATAATGTATATTTGTTTATTCATACGCAGAAAATTCCAAAATTGATGTGTATAGAACGGATTCAACTTTCAAATCAAATGTTATACAAGCTGTGTTTACTTTATCATCGAACAATATATTGTTCGATAATAAAGTAAACACAGTTTAAGTAACATATGATTATAAAGTTGAATCCATTTAATAAAAATCGATGTAACTTTTTTATCCAATTATTCCATTTAATGCATCAATCTTACATTCTCATCTCAGTCGTTTTACTCTAAAATGATACAAGTAGATGTGTGTGCTAGGTACTCTTTATAACATTGTGTAATTTAATTCGTTTTACACTTTCTATTGTCTCAATACATAACATATATTTCGTATCTTTAGCTTTCAGACAGTGATTTTGTGTTTTGTTTGTTAATAGCAAATTATGTAATATTAGACAATTCAAAGTTTAGGTCGACGAAGTTGAACGGCTGTGAAGTGGATATTTACGGAAATCTGAACTCGACAAAACATTTAGACTGAACCATTGTGTGTGATGTATGTGTTATGTATACGATTGTACTCGCGTTGATTGTACAATATTAATACTTATATGAAATATTTCCACACACTTTGCCCCTCCATGCTCTTCTACTTCTTACTTTATTTGGCCTTTTAACTTTTTTTGTTCGAGCGTCACTGATGAGTCATTTTAGATGAAACGGGTGTCTACTGTTTTTATCGGTACTTACATTGATTTTAACTTTACTAATTATATATTATATGTACAGTTATGAGTATTCATGATCCTACATCCTGTCGATACTGCTTACTTATTTCTTAACACTGCACAATGTCATTCGTTTCTTAGACTGCTGAGGATATTTTACACTAATTCAATTGGGTACTGATTGATACTTTAGTCAGTAATAATATGATTTGTTTATTTGTTGTAATTGGCTTTGAAGTAACTGCTATTAATCTTATATCGAGGGTTTGTGTCTATTGTTTTCATGTTAGTTGTTGTTTTTTGTTTTTTTTTGTTTGTTGATTTATTAAGAGGGGGATTTGGATGGGAAGGGGTGTATGTGTTTTGTCCCGATCTATTCAGTTGTGCCATTCACAACTGACTTTTAGTCTGTTTTTAAATTGTGCTGTTACGCCCATGTTCCAGCTCAGGGGAGGGATGGGAGCTCACAAACATGTTAACCCCGACACATTCCTTGTGTGACTTCCCAAGTCAAGAGCTTATAACTCAGTGGTTTATGTCTGTCATAATTGGTCATAATAGGACCCTAACACATCGCCAAATACGTAAACCATCGTTTATGTTGATTTTACAAACCAGACACTGACAAAATTATGAAATTGAAATGATTTTCATTGCATATGATAAACGTGACTGTAACCGGTTTAAACACAGACATAGACTTATCAAAGTCAAAAAGAATAAAACTTAAAACTAAAGCAAAAGCAACATGAACCCCTTCAAAACAAAACTATTGGGATCTCAGGCGCTCCGGAGGGTTAAGCAGATCCTGTCCAATATGTGGCACCCGTCGTGCACTTTCAAAACCGGTGATTGGTCCAATTTGGTAGGTCACATACGACGAAAAGAGGAAGGGTATTTGGTAACGACAATAAGAAATTATCAGTCGTTGTCTGTAAAACAGATATTCCATTACGGTCAACCAACTCGTAATGGCGTCTGTAAAATTTTCAAAGGGAAGATTTCAGCGTGAAAATCTTGTCTCAATAGCTTTCTTGTAAGCAGCAAGTTGTCAAGTAAACCATAATATGAAATGCAAGCTCTGGAATATCGTACCAACGGAGAGATATATACTCCACATGCTTTGCGCTGCTGGAATGTTGCTACACAGAAATGAGAAGTTCACAATGGGGAATCTGATTTATCTCTTTTGTCGTAAAGTTTTGTTCTCAGCCGACCCTCAGTTCCAATTTCAAGATGTGAGGCAGACTTAATTTTATCTGGTGTGTCTTTTATTTTACGTTCGATGGGATAGATGCGTTCAACATAGTCACTAATTTTGAATTATTTAGTGAGAGGACATCATCTATTAAGCGGAAAGTAAATTAAAAGGATATTGCTTACTTCTTTTAATTCTTCCTAGGAAGCTCCTGTATAATTTGATTTTTTTTTGTGTTTTTAACGCCACTTTTAAGCACCGCTTTTGGGCTATTTCGTGGCGGCCAGTTTTTTATTGGTGGAGGAAGCCGGAGTGCCCGGAGAAAACCACCGACCTTCGATAGGAAAACTGACAATCATAGTCAATTACGATTTGAGTCGAGTGCACCTGCACGAGCGGGGTTCGAACTCACAACCTCAGTGTTGACTGGCTAGTGATTACAGTAGTAACTACTTAGACCACTCGGCCACCGAGGCCCCTGCTCCCCGAGCTCCTGTATGAAGTCAGCCTCATACGAATAAAGTAACAAGTCGGCAAGAAGAGGAGCACAGTATGTTCCCTTGGGATTGTTACAATTGTCGATTGTTCGATGACAACTACGTCCTCAAAACATAGTTGTCTATGTTGTCAATCAAAAAATCAAGCATCTCAAAAATGTAAGTTTCAGAAAAAAAATGTTTTGAGTCAGAGTGAATATTTAAAAAGGACGATTTATCCCTCCCTAAGGCAAGATATTTCTATCTACGTTGGTCGGGTTTTTTTATGCAACAAAGCAGGACCAATTATTTTAATTTCTCTTTTAGTTTGGAATGGGGAATACTTAGGTAAAGGATAGAAAATTCAAATGTTTTGATATCATTGCAAAAGGAAAGATCGAGACGTAGATTGTATGTTCTCTAAGGGAGAAAAGAAAGATATCAAAGGGATATTCAAACTCATAAGTCAGGAGCAAACTGACAATGCCATGGAAAAAACGAAGAACGACGAAAAGACAAACAAGAGTACACTAATAGACCTTTTTGATTTCTTTTCAGAATCAACATCTGATTAATGCTGCCCTATGAGTAGGTCGTTTCCCAAAAATTTTGACGCACGGCTTTGGAAGACCCAGCAATATAACGTTGTTTTTAACCACTCTTATGTAATTCATGTATGAAAGAACTTTATCTTTTGTTAAAATTACAAAGAACATAAAACAGACCTATTATTATTATCGATTTCCTTCTTGGTAAGTGTCGTTCGGTATATGTTGAGTTTATGAGTGAATTGTCTATACATAATTCCTTTATCAAGCAGTTTATGTAATGTAAGAACACACAAATGATGTAATTTGAGGCTTTATCTGCGGGAACAACATCATATTTGTCATAGAGGAAGGACAGGTGCTTAGCAACATTTGGGTCTTTTAAGATCGCTGTAGCATGTGTATTCATAGACCCATTTAGTTTAATAATTCTGATTTGTATCAACGACCTCACAGCCTTAACCCATTCAGAAACAGAATCTACGCTTTTTTCGCATTTAGCCCATTACCTGGCATAATCAATGACTGAATCCATCAGTATTTTAAAGCAGTATTTCCAATTGATGGATGTAGGCTCCCGATTTTTCGAGCCTTTGGATAACACATTTCACAGACGGATTATATATGAATGGGGAGCTAGCACAGTTTCAATGAGGAGGTTTTGACTTGAATTCGTCAATATTTAGATCCTGCAACACGTGTTTGTAATCGAAACCTTTTGTTACAATAGGTTTGGTATAGGTATAAGTGTTTATAGGTACAGACTGATCTCTAAAGTAGGAAGATATTTTTGATTTATGACGTAGGATATTGCCAAATTTGATGGCATCGATACCTTTGTAGGTAAAAGTACAGTTTTAGAAAACATCTTTTTTCCTTTTTCATCTTTTCCTAAACCAACCCGTCTGAAAAGTCTGTAACTGGCAATATTCAAGATGATGCATAGCAAGAAACGATTAGCCTGTCGACGCAACTGGTCTCACTATAAGTTAATGCAATTTCTTAAGATTTTGTTTGTTACCTCGATTTATATATCATTAAATTGTTAATTACTTTTGTTACAATAATCGACTGCTACCTTATGTATTGTAGTATATGAAGTTTACTGTACTTGTACCATTTCTTATGTATATGGTACCGATATTATAGAGAGTTCGATGCTTTGTCTAAACTTATTTTATTGGTTGTTATCATATTGGTCTTTTACAATTCCCTGTTTCCAAGTGGGAAATGGAGCGCTTGTTAAATAACATAGTTCCGCTACGTTGTATGCTCGTGTTGCTTGGTCTTTAGTTTGTAGACTGTTGCTTATCTTTTGGTGGTTCTGATCGTCTTTTTGGCATTTTATAGTCCTGTCCCGAAGTTATGGTCCCTTCACATCTTCCTGGTTTGTTGCGTTATGTTTTTCACGGTCTAAGATATTTATATAGCAATACGGTTGTCTGATCTGTAATTCTGCCGATTGTGTACCATTCATAGCATTTTTTTCTTTTAAATAATAAGATGTCGAACTTTGAGTGTTACAGTTAAATATGTATAACTTTTACCGACTATGGTAAATCAAGTGCTTTGCATGTTGTGATAAAACTTGCTATTGACGACCTAAGGATTTATTTTCAATATTTTGGAATTGTTAGTTTAATTATAGTGAATATAACATTGAATGTCCTTTAGTTAATCTTTAGATTCAATCGAAAGTATACAAATTCCATCACACAATAATTAATAAGATTATAATGATGAAGTTTTGTTAACACCGATATATTAGCCGCGGAGTCTAATCAACAGTGTGCATAATTTTGTATTCTCCCTTATATACATGAGCTTGAATATCCCTTTGGTATCTTTCGCCTTTCTTTTTACACCTTTAAATATTTAAACGGTATGTTCTCTATAACCAATTCAGATTCAAGCTCATCTCACCATTACGTCGACTTAAATTAGCATTATAGACTTATTTACTAGTTGTGAGGAAAAAACCAAGTGTGATGTCCATGATATACTTCCTATTGCTCGAAAAAGTCAAAGTAACACGCATAGTCAATTTTGTCCAATGCAAATAAAGTTTGAAATGTTCGGAAATAATTGCAAAATATTAAACGTTGTAATAGTCTTCGACACTTTTAACAGGCAAATCGACTGCTGGACATAATTGGTGTAATCATTTCATCTTTTTATCCCCCCAAAAAAACGTACTCAAGTATGACAATGATTGCTATTCATTTTGTATTTGAAGATAACAAATTCATGGTAATCTTCAATTCAAATTAGCCCAACTTTTTTTTTCTATGCTTATTTTACTATGCTTATTCGGTTGGCTCCTTTTTATTGGGTGTATATTTCCGAGCTGGTTGATATGTACATGTTTCATAAACAGCACAAATTGAAACAAAGTTAATATTTTCATCAGAAACAATATGTACAAAAGAGATTTGTCATAATGTCATTACAAATATAATGATTTATATTGAAAGTATTGTTCCTTTTTTCTCATTAAGTCGTTATGTATCAAATACAGGCTTCCTTGAATTCTTTCAAAATTTTCTATTCATTGATATGTGGTTTCACCTTTATTTTTTGAATCATTTTAACGCTTTCTCTACAGCAGGTAGCAAAAATAAAATCATAAAAATACTGAATTCAAAAAGGAAAGTCCCTAATCAAATGGCAGGCAAAGTTAATTTACAAGAATACGATTATAATTGGATTTCATGCAACCAGGTTCTTTCTGTTCGCGTCAGTTTTCACGTTTGGACTATCAATTAAAAAGAAATATAACCATAGGCCACCAGTCACTGATGAAAGAATTTGCTAAAGGTTTTAAATAATTTGTGGTAACGAAATCCCTGATAATTCACTAGTTGTACATACATTACGTTTATTTAAGTATAAAACGCGACTTAAGACAGGGGCATAGTGAACACGTATACGTTGGTATATTGCGCCTCCTCTTGTGAAACCCGCTAATAGATAAAGTATAATTCGCACCTGCAACTTCACTTATTAGTGCCGCACGTCTTCCCCCTGTGCAGCGTTATACATTCTGACAAAAAAAGGTCATTGGTGATCAACTATCACTATCCGGAGTTTTAATTCAGTTATCGGACATTTAATTTTTTAGTTTTTGTTTTATTCACAACATGTTGCACTACTGCTGTTAACAATTTACTTTAGTATTCCAGCATTGTAGTGCATGTTCCTGTTTTTTTTTCATCCAGGGTTACTCTCTGGTAAGCAGCATTATATATTCCTCATAAGTAAGTAACATCTAAATTATACCTTATTATATCATTATCAGCCTTTTAAATTTTAACTATTTTTTACAAGATAATGTTTTCCCTTCTCAAATACGCCATTTGTTTTAGAAAATGTGGGTTGTTGCGTTTCTTTGTTAGAAAGTATATATGTTTGGTTCATTTTTTAAATATCATTTAACATGTTTAATACAAGAGTCTTTTGATAAAATCCCATATTTGTATTTGAACATGCTAAAGTGTTTATTTTATCGAAACATTATATAAAATCCATGCAATTTTGGTGTTTTGACAAACGGTGAGATACTTATAAATAGTATTCTAACACCGTAGATATTAAGTATCAAAAGCTTCTCTGACACTGTTAAACTTCGTGTGAAAAAAATAAGTATGGTGGGCAGAATTAGACTGTTCCTTCTTCCTACAACATTTGGGTTTCTATTTGAACTGACAACGCCTGGCTCTGTAAATGGTGGAATCACATATAGTCATTATAATGAGCTATTTTATGTCACCATAGATGAGAGAAAGGAACGTAAACAGCTGCAACAGTATATTGGACAGCTTGAGAAAAACTTGCAAACTAAACCAATATTACACATAAAATACCTATTAATCAGGAAAACTATAACAAAATACGTTCAAATCAATTAAAAGTTGAATCGAAGTTAACACAGTGTGATAGAGAAATCCTTATTGATCAAACAAATACGACAAAGAATTTAAAATTTCTATGAAACAGAAATTAGAAATTAAATTGACAAGACCCTCTAATACATATATTTTACAGCAAAAATACCTTTGAGAGTGTCATACTTGCACGTGAAATGATAAGCTTTGATGGAACACTGTCTCAATGACTTTTTTCCCCAAATCTCATGTAGTTTTAACTTTAGATATATTGTATAGACACTTGTAAATTGTCGCACCCTATATCCTGAGCCATACATATCTCTTGTCTTTTTTGTATCGCTGGGTAACTGTTCCATTGGCTTATACTGCATCTATGTTGTTATCCCAAAATGCCATATTCTTCTTTATTTAGAAACAATAATCGTTGGTACAGAGGCATGTAGTATTATTGCATAAATTTACAAATAGTTTTATGTTGAAGAATTTTATCTAATTTTTTACTCCTGTTTTTGGGTAATATTTTAAATCCAATTTATTAGACATGTCTTTTCAAGTTATCAACTATCTGCATTTGAAGATGTTTAAGATGTTGAAGTGTTTATCTTATAAAAATTTTTATAAGATCTATGCAATGTTGTTATTTTGACAAACGGGCGATACTTATAAATATAAATTTCTAACACCGTAGATATCTAGTATTAAAAGTTTCCCTCTGACAGTTAAACTTTATGTGAAAAAAAATTATGGTGGGCAGAATTTGGCTTTTCATTCTTCCTACAACATTTGGGTTTCTATTTGAACTGAACACGCCTGGCTCTGTAAATGGTGGAATCACAAATAGTCATTATAATGCGCTATTGGATATCATTATAGAGGAGAGAAAGGAACGAAAACATATGGAGCAGTATACTGGACAGCTTGAAATAGAAGTTTAAAAACTTACCAATATTACATCTAAAATACCAATTATTCAGGAGAACTATAACAAAATACGTTCAAATCAATTAAAAGTTGAATCGAAATTAACACAGTGTGATGAACGTTATCACAATCTAAGTGTTGCCTTTGGAATATCCGAAAGTAAAATTAAAAGTGTCGTTATGGTCATGCAGGACCAACTGACAAGGGAAAGCGAGCAATTTCAGTAACTATATTAATAAATTCAATTCATCGTTCGTGATGAAGATAAACAAATAAAGCGCATGCACAGTGTATAAGGTGTTTTTTATTCATTATCTGTTCTATATATATTAAATATTCTTTTATACTTGATAGTGATTTTTTTAATAACAAGTACAACCTTTGCTGTATGGTATGACATGAAAATCCTTCAGATGACAATTGCGATTTGTACTTATTCAAAAGAGAAAATTAATTGTCTAATGTATACTACAACAATCGTGACAATATATTTTAAGTTTCGTTATTAACCTTCATTTTCAGTTTACTTTAAGGACACAAGCTGACGAGAGTAAATTGTTCATATGATTTTAATACTGGGATGTAATTGTTTTGTAATGATCTATATGCTATGCAAAATACTCCCGGTTTACACCACAATTCTTTTTATTTATAAAATCAAAATAAAACATTTGTTTTATTCATGCAAAGGTAATAGTGATGTTAATGATTTAAAATGAATTGACGAGAAGAGTTCAATCTGAATATTTATGTATACACTAATGGAGCAATACATTTGAATAAAGACTAAAACACATAGGTTTTTACTGTAAATATGATCCATCCGACATTTACCAGTACTTGATACTTGTATAGAACTGAGTCTGCTCTTCGTATCCTTATTTGTTCGGATTGGTACGGTCTTTGCTCTACTGAGTTCCACTTAACAAGGCTCTCTAGAACTAATGTCAATTAATTCCGAACAAAAGAAACCCGTTCAATCTCACTATGCGAACCATGCTTTTAGTAGTTTATCATCTTTAAATTATATGTTTAGCTGACTGTATAGCATTGATTTTTCTCTGTTACAGTTGGCGTTACTGTGTGTACTGACCGTGGTGACTACTTCAATAATAGAGTCGTCGGATTTCAGGACTTCAAAACTTCATATGGAATCAATAGTTCGGCTACTTTAAAATCTTCTGGACAATTTACGTGTGATAAGCCTGGATTATACCTCATCATTGCAAGCATGATGTCTCAATCACCTGATGCAGAATATCAAATAAGGAAAAATGGAATTGCTTTGGTTTACGTCCGTATAGCCCCAAACTATTCTGATGGAAGTAACGCGCAAAAACATTACCATCCGCCCAATGTGAAAAAGTCTTTCAAATCTAGATCGCCCTCTGGGAGCTTTGATGACCTTCTTTCATATCTTCATCATCCGCTAGGGTTACATAACATTAGAACTACTCTTTTTTCACTGCCTGTTAATTTGCTAAAATGTTTGAGAGAATATGCACTTGACAATGAATGCATAAATACATTTTCTCCAATATACAGACTGGTCAGTATAATTTGTGATGTAGCTCTTTTCGGTCTTTTCAAACCAGTAATATCCGAACCTTTACATGATGGAAAGAGGATATTCATTCCAGTTCAGTTTTCTAATAAAGGATTAATGCAATCAACATCAGCAACGTTCTTCGTCACAAGGAGGTAACATCTAAAATTCCACTTTATTTTCAAAATCATTCTGTTTTTATTGTATCCAACACATGCAACAGATACACCAAAAACCATTGCACCTAAAATATTTCACTATAAGCATGCATTGCAAGACCTTGATTTAGAACAATACATACAAAACCCTCAGACATGTGACTGTTCAACATGAACATCTCAGAAAGCTGATATCCTATGGTTCTAAGTTTAGAGAACCCAACACATCAATTGGAACCATAACTTCAAAATAATTATGGATTCCATTGAGGACTACGCCAGAACATGGGCTAAACGAGAAGAAGTTGAACTGGACACTTTGTCAGAATGGGTCAAAACAATCACTCCCCATGTGAAATTGGAAAATCGTCTATAAGAAATAATCCACAATCCTTTTAAATAAAAATGGTAGCACATGCTATGAATTTATTACTTTGGGATACCATACGGCATATTTTGTTAATACTGAACAAAAAGGTCAAACGTGCTACACAGAGGAACAAGTGATCAGTATGTTGGAGTTTCTTATTGACAACATATTTGTTGAATTTGGAGGTAGATATTTTCAACAAATTGTCGGCATTCCTATGGGAAACGAACTGTGCGCCTCTCCTTGCCGACCTCTTCATATTTTCATATGAGTCGGAGTTCCTTCAGACACTTGTCAAAAACAAGAAGATCAAAGAAGTCAGATCATTTAATTTCTCAATCAGATATATTGATGATGTTCTTTCCATTAACAATCCAAACTTTTCTGATTGGGTTCCTTTATTATATCCTCCAGAACTAGAAATTAAAAAAACAACAGACACGGTTTCCTCATCCTCATCCTCATTTTTAGACTATACCTCGAATTTGACATAAGCAGTCATCTCAGTACCAGAATCTATGACAAACGAGACGATTTTAATTTTGAAATTATTAATTTCCCACACCTTAGTAGCAATATACCAACTTCACCAGCATATTGGATATACATTTCCTTATTCATTCGATATTCAAGAGCTTGCAGCTGCTACTCAGATTTTATAAAACTTATCAGTGTCTGAGCAGAAAGTTGATGAACCAGGGTTATGTCAAAGAACGTCTCGTCCTTTTTTTTTAAATTCATGGAAGATACCAAGACCTTGTTGATAAATAATCCGTTTCAACTTCACAAATAATACAAGATAGTCTTGAAGTATAGATTCTAGGTACTGACGTTGTTTATCATCTTAATTACGTGTTATCGTGTTCTTTTATTTGTCTTTGTAAATTATTACCTTTACTGTTAAGTCCATACTTGGTAATATCCCTTTAGAGAGGCTCGGTACTTATATATATATATATACATCCCGTCATTGTGTTATTGTGCAATGGTCAATTTTTGTATTCTTGTTTTTCAATTTTGCTTATGTGCTTTGTCTATATGACATTTTGTTTATCTTTGTTGACATATTTGTTTGTTTTCATAGTGATTAAGATTATAACACAATGTTGACTGCTGTGCCCTATTTTTGACATTTTTACCTATTATGTCTGTTTGTTTTGTCAATATAATGGAATTTTACGAGACTGTCATACAAGTGAGAGGTTTAGCTAGCTATAAAACCAGGTTTAATCCACCATTTTCTACATCAGGAAATGCCTGCACCAGGTCAGGAATATGACAGTTGTTTTCCATTCGTTTGATGTGTTTGAGCTTTTGGTTTGACGTTTGATAAAGGACTTTCCGTTTTGAATTTCCCTGGCGTTCGTTTTTTTGTTATTTTACTTTTCATTTCATTCTACTTTTTAAGTTCCGTTATAATCATGAGTTTGTTTTAAATCTAACTGTACCTGCATAAATTGTTACCAAAGACATATTCAAATTCAAACTGACAAAACCAATGTAAACAGACAAAACATTACTCAAAGTCTACAAAACACAACATAGAAATATATGAATCACCGTTTATAGACAAACGCAGTAACGATCCCTTTTAATTGCATTTAGACGGCAAATATAATAACACTTACCGATACTTTGACGATATATTTGCTTTAACTAATTAAGAATTTCCTGTTTGGACTTCGGACATTTGCCCAGTAGAACTACATGTGAATAAATCTACTAAAACAGCAATAATTGTTGTTTTTTTAAAATGAGAATTGAGCAATAACATACATATTCAACTTCGACACATTCTGTATATGCCTGTCAAATACCAGGAGCCTGTAGTCCAAAAGTGGTTGTTTTGATATTTGTTTTTCTTTTATGTTCTAAGTATAATAGAGTGGCGAAAGATACCAAAGGAACATTCAAACTCATAAGTCGAAAATAAACTGACAACGCGATGGCTAAAAAAGAAAAAGACGAGCAGGCAAACAATAGTACACAAAACACAACATAGACTGAGCAACACGAACCCCACCAAATTAATTAGGATGTATGTTTTTCCCGAAAATTGCTTTACATAGTTTCAACGTCGGGCATACTTACTATACGGTAAGGCCTCTAGTTAGTGTTGTATACAAGCATGCCACTTGTCACATTTGAAAACAAATACGAAACAATTGTCTGTTGATTTTGCCATTTGACTAGGAACTTTCCTTTTTGAATTTTCATCGGAGTTCAGTATTTTTGTAATTTTTCTTTTTTCATTATGTAAAGCTTCCTATGGAATTCAATCAATGCAAATCAACATAATTATATAACAGAGACTATCAACTGTTTAACCATAGATGACAACAAACATTGAGGTATAAGTAACGACAGCTAGTGTTGGGTCTTCAACGATGAACTATCAGCTAACACGTATATAAAATTCAAAAATGTCCATGATTTAATTTTACCACATGTATGTGATCTATAAATAATATGTATCTGTTTCTTTATATACAAATGATTCCAAAATTGATTTTTATAGTATAGATTAAACTTTCGGATGTTGTTTTACCTAAGATACCAATATGCATGATACAAAATAAAATAGCAAAAATACCGAACTCTAAATGAAATTCAAAACAGAAAGGCCTTTAGCAATTGACAAAGTCAAAAGCTCAAAACATCAAACGAATGAAAAACAACTGTAATATTCCTGACTTGATATAGACATTTTCTTATGTAGAAAATTGTGGATTAAGCCTGGTTGTATAGCTAGCCAAACCTCTTACTTGTATGACAGTCGCATAGAATTCCATTATATTCTCAACAATGTGTGAGCAAAACAAACAGACATAATAGGTAAAAGTGTCAAAAATTGGGGTACAGCAGTCAACATTTTGTTTTAATCTTAATCACTATAAAAACAGATAACTATATCAACAAAGAAAAACAAAATGGCATATAGACACTCTATAGACAAAAATGAAAGACAAGAATACAAAAATTATCATAGCACAAACATACAATGCTAAATTAAATCATTATCAACCATTTAAATTTTAACAATTATCAGGTTTTCAATTCGCAAATACGCCAATTCGTTTAGAAAATTTGGGTTGTTTCTTTTTTTGAAGGTATATATGTTTGGTTATTTTTTTAAATACCAGTTAATTCAAAAGTCTTTTGATAAAATCACATATCTGTATTTGAACATGTTAAAGTGTTAATTTTATCGAAACAGTATATACGATCCATGAAGTTTTTGTGTTTTGAAAAACAGTGAGATACTTATAAATAGCATTCTAACACCGTAGATATTAAGTATCAAAAGCTTCTCTGACTTTTAAACTTCATGTGAAAAATATAATTGTGGTAGGCAGAATGTGGAATTTCCTTCTTCCTACAACATTTGGGTTTCTACTTGAACTGACAACGCCTGGCTCTTTGAATGGTGGAATCACAAATATTAGGACCCGGATTTGTCTTCGCTTAATCAATTTATGACTATTGAACAGCGGTATACTACTGCTGCCTTTACATATTCATTATAATGCGCTATTAGAAATCATCCTAGAGGAGAGAAAAGCACGAAAACAATGGAACAGTATATAAGACAACTTGAAATGGAAGTTAAAAAACCTTACCAACATTACATCTGAAATACCTATTATTCAGGAGAACTATGAAATATTGCGTTCAGAGGTTCTAAAAGCGCAATCGAAATCAACACAGTTTGAAAGTTATTGTTCTTACTGCAAAAGTTCTACAGTTACGTTAACCTGCTCGACATATAGACAGAATGACAAAAAAACATTTGGCAAAAGTTGTTGAAATAACTCACAATAAGGTAAACATATTATTAGGTAAGGAAGAGGCGCGAAAAGAAATATGTTTTGCTTTAAACAACTTAACGCTAAATAACCAAAACACTGTGGCCAGTGTGAACGCAGTGGTCTGAGTAATCAATGAAGGTTTTAAGTTAGGTCCACAGGTAGATATGTCACCCTACCCAGGCACATAATTCTGACTCAAACTCCGGAATCTACGATATGGAATCTCTTGGAAGTCCAATATAATCATAGTAGATTTTTCATGATCAGATAAAGGAAATCTAAAGATCAAATAAATTTTGTCTTATTAATATGCTACATATAAAAAGTTATCATCCACAAAAAATTAAAAAAAGACAATAGATTCTTAGATTATGATCTTCATCAATGCTATCACAATGAGTACCTATATTTTTGCACTCTTAAGATAAAAATCAAATGAAAGGTAAATTTTGTTAAATATTATTAATAATTTCACGGTATAACGTTCTTCAAGGTGGAGATGTGAAAAACCCAGGTGTGTCTTTCAAAAGCAGAGCAATTAGGTTACAGCAGGTGTTTTTACAAAAACCCTGATTTAACAAATTCACTGTAACATATAGATGTCATAAACAGTCAGAGGAAAACATGACCTTGTGCAATGCCAAAATATGGGTATCGACAGAATGACGAATTATGAATCTTTATAAGTGTATAGCAATACTATTAAGTTGGGTTTTAATTTATTGATACCAAAATCAATATGTAAACCGATAAAAATATATTCAAAGATCTATCTATTTTTGTCAATCAGACAATTAGATATTAAAGACCTAATGACAAAGATTTGATCAAATACAGATCACCCTACGATCTACAACAATTAGCAAAACATTAACAGTTTAGTATGCCATAAATTTCCTCGCGATCACAATTAAAATTTGAACCAATTAAAAGCGAAAAACCATTAGTTTTGACTATGGTTATCTATTTTTGACATCAACCTTTATCTTCATTTTTTGTTTTAAAAACTAACTGATTAAAGGACTTCGTACGTATGATTTGAAAACTGTAAATTTTAATCAAAACTCAATGGTATGAGACATGCTTAACGTATACCCAACATCTCAATTATTTATACAAAATCAAAATAAAAGGTTTGTTTTATTCGTGTAATGATGTTAGTGTCACGTGTTTATATAAGAAATTATTAGATAAAGGCACTTTTATATAGATATGAATAAATAGTAGACATTTGGTATTGACATCAAAGAAAACGAGGAAAATCTACCGTCATTATACTTGATACCAAAACTTCATTAAATTCCGTAAAAGAACGATACATAGCTGGATCATCAAGATGTTCGACTAAACATCTTTCTAAAGTGTTGACTACTATTCTTTCTACAGTAAAAGATGGCCTTCAAAAATATTGTGATGAGATGTATTCAACCAGTGGTGTCAATCAGATGTGGATTCGCAAAAATTCTAAAGATCTACTGCTAAATCTCGGATCACAATCACTGCAATTTTGCAGCAACATTAAGACCTTTGATTTTTCTACGCTTTACACTACTATTCCCCATGCTCAATTGAAAGATCGACTTCACCATCTCATTAAACAGAGCTTTTTCTATAAAAATGGGAATCGTAGATATAAATTTCTTGTTTTGGGTTATAATAGTTCTTATTTTGTGAAGACCCACACTGATTCTATCAGAAAATAAAGTGAAGATGATATTATCAAAATGCTGGACTTTTTAATCGACAATATATTTGTTGAGTTTGGATGATTGATTTTTCAACAGACAGTCGGTATGCCAATGGGTACTAACTGTGCACCCCTTCTGGCCGACTTGTTTTTGTACTCGTATGAAACAGAATTCATTCAAAACCTTCTAACATGTGTACAAAAGACAAAAAGAAAAAGCACCTTGCAAAGTTCTTTAATTTTACTTTCAGATATATTGATGATGTCCTATCACTGAATAACCTATATTTCAGTCAGTACTTGCATCTCATATATCCCAGTGAACTTGAAATTAAGGATACTACTGATACAAGAAGGACTGCTTCATACCTTGATCTTTTTTCCTCAATATTGACACAGATGGACGACTTCACACTAACATCTATGACAAACAGGATGATTTCAACTTCCCAATTATCAGTTTCCCATTTCTCTGCAGTAACATACCCTCTGCTCCGTCGTATGGTGTGTACATATTTCAATTTATACGGTGGTTGATATGGTCAAGCATTTTAATTGTAATGTTTTATGGACTTAACCCATTTTTGAATTTACCTTGGAGTTTGATAGCGGATTAGTAATTTATTCTTATCTAACTCAAACGTCATCACAAAATTAATAAACCATCGGAAAATTAAATGTGTTAGACCATTGGTTCCAGGTTAAGATTGTATAAAAAGAACAGTATATCAAAAGTTGAATAAATTATTAGATTATAAATTCCACTTCATAGCTCCACTCCACTCCACTCAACATGTTTGTACATGCCAGGGAGGAATGTAATATTATCGTATAAATTGAGAAATGTTTTTTTGTTGAGAAATTTTATCTAAATCATTACGTATGTTTGGTTTATTTTCAAAAGCCCATTTATTACACTTATCCTTTGATATAATCACCTGTCAGCATTTAAACATGTTGAAGTGCTGTTTTTATCAAAACATTTAATGAGAGTCTGGATGGGGACAGAGAGAAGAATAATGGCCAAAATAATTAATAAATAGAGCTAAAAAAGCAACAACAACAAAAAAACAATAGAGAATAAGGTGTAATCTGTGGAGAACATAAGATTTATGTTATACTGATTACAGAAATAAAGAATGTTCAGACTAAAGAAATCATAGAATTACAGATGAATTCAAAGTAATGTAATTGTATGAGAATTTTACAGAATAACCCGTATGTTTGAAAGATAAAGAAAGATGATCCAAAAAATTCAGTAATATAAAAATTAAAGACCCCCATCCAGACCCTTTTCAACAAGATCCATATTGACATTTTGACAAACAGGCAATATTTAGCCAAAGCTTTTCTCACACTGTTACATTTCGTGAAACAAAGTCATTATGGTTGTCAGAATTTGGCTTTTCCTTCTTCCTGCAACATTTTGGTTTTTATTTTACCTGACCACACCTGGCTCTGTAAACGGAGGAATCACAAATAATAATGTCGATGCGCTCTTGGATATCATTGTTGAGGAGAGAAAAGCACGTTAACAGATGGCACAGTATATTAAACAACTAGAACTGGATGTTAAAAACCTTACGAATATTACATCTGAAATACAAATTATTCAGGAGAACAATGAAAAATTGCTTTCAGATAAATTAAAACTGGAATGGAAATTAGCACAATTTGAAAGCTCTTGTTCTAACAATATATATTCTACAGATGAGATAACCGACTCGACAGATAAAAAGATTGAGGCGAAACATTTAGCACAGGTCCTTGAAACAACTCAAATCAAGTAAACATGTTATTAAGAAACGACGAGGCGCGAAGAAAGGACTATTTCGCTTTATACAATTTGACGCTAAATAACCAAAACGCCGTGGCTAGACTGAACGCAGAAGCACAATTTCGTGAAAAGGAATTAAGAAGTACACTGATGAACGCTATCATAATCTTAGTGCTGCTTTTGGAATAGTCTAAAATAAGATTAAAAGTGACGTAATGGTTTTGCAAGGCCAACTGACAAAGGAGAGTGAACAAGGTAAGTTACTATCTTAATAAAATTACTTCATCGTTCGTGATGAAGATCAATCAAGAAAAGCGCTTCGGATCCACGACATTTATAAAGTTTGGTGTGTACATATCTCAATTGATACGTTATGCTCGTGCATGTTCACACTATACTGACTTCATGTACATGTGTGCTCCTTACGCGGAAACTGCTCCAACAGAGTTATGAGGAGGAAAGATTAAAAATGACACTCCGTAAATTTTATGGACACCATCACGAATTGGTTGATCTATACGATGTTTCTGCGTCTAAACTAACTAATGACATTTTTTACCACGTCTTAGATTGTGGTTTAACATCTATGTCGTCTGTCTGCTAAGTACCGAGCGTGACCTATTCCCAATTATGACTGTTATACCGAGAGAGAGAATTTACATTGCTATACGACGTGTCTCGGTATTTTGTACATCCAACATTCATGTATTTATTTTTGATGTTTTTGTTATGGTTTCTGTTGAATAATGTGTTATGTCGTATCGTTTGTTGTCCAAATAATTATAAAATTGCCTTTCAATACCATCATTGTCATATTCCCGAATATGACTGTTATACTGAATGTGAATTTGCATTGCTTTGCGGCGTGTCTCTGTGTTTTGTACATCCAACATCAATGGATTTATTTTTGATGTTTCTGTTATGGTTTCGGTTGGATAATCTTGTATGTCTTATCGTTTGTAGTCCAAATAATTATAAAATTGCCTTTCTATACCATCATTGTTATGACAATTGTTTGGACGAATATTGTGAAAATAATTGTATAAAGTTCGAGATTGCATGTTAGTTACGTAAGCGCGTCACTGTTTTTGTGTTTTTTTCGTTGATGGAATATGTTCGTTGTTGTTCTGTGGTTTGCATGTTGTGTCGACTATTATATTATTTGTTTGTGCGTTTCTCTGTTATGAATGTTCTTGCGTGTGTTTGTGCTGTATTTCTGTCACGTAGTGTTTTAGCGATATTTTTTAACATTGTCATAAAGCGTGAGGTTTGGCATGCCATGAAACCAGGTTCAACCTATCATTTTTTTCTTAAAATGTCCTGTACCAAGTTAGGAATATGGCAGTTGATATCAAGTAGTTCGTTTCTATGTGTGTTGGCGGTTTTTTTTTTTTTTTGTTGCATTTCGGTGTTCCTGTTGTTCCTTTGTTTTCCACTTATAGTTGATGTGTTTGCATGTTGTGTCGACTATTATATTATTTGTTTGTGCGTTTCTCTGTTATGAATGTTCTTGCGTGTGTTTGTGCTGTATTTCTGTCACGTAGTGTTTTAGCGATATTTTTTAACATTGTCATAAAGCGTGAGGTCTGGCATGCCATGAAACCAGGTTCAACCTATCATTTGTTTCTTAAAATGTCCTGTACCAAGTTAGGAATATGGCAGTTGATATCAAGTAGTTCATTTCTATGTGTGTTGGCGGTTTTTTTTTTTTTTTTTTGTTGCATTTCGGTGTTCCTGTTGTTCCTTTGTTTTCCACTTATAATTGATGTGTTTCCCTCGGTTTTGGTTTTTATCCCGGATTTGTTTTTTCTCAATCGATTTATGACTTTTGAACACCGGTATACTACTGTTGCCTTTTATTTATTATCGTTCATTTATAGTTCTATATAAACTTTGTTTTTTAAATTTGATAAATCAGTGATTTTTTGTCAAATTTTAGTTCATGAAAATGTTTTTGTATTATTTATTATTACTAATAGATTAATTCTCTTATTAGATGACGGTCAATATTTGCCAATTATGATGCAAACGAATACTTTATCAGAATCAAAATTTGTAGATTGTTGGCGTTGTGGATATGATCACCAATCAGACAACTATCAATTAAAGACAAAAGGACAAAGATTTGATCAATTACAGATCACCGTACGACCTTCGACAATGAGCAAAACTCTACAGTATGGTACGCCATAAAAGGCCCCGCGATGACAATTGATGTTTTAAGCATTAAAAAGATACAAAAACAAATAAATTAATGTATACTACAACAATTATGATTATAATGCAAATATCATTAGTATTACACACACTTAACGTAAACCCCATACCTCTATTTATCTATAAAAATCTAAATAAAACATATGTTTGATTCAAGTAATGATGAGAGTGATGTTTGTGTATATAAGGAATTATTAGAAAAATTCACTATTAAAAGATATGAGTATAAAGTAAGAATATACCAATAAAGCAATCATATGAAAATAAGGACAGACAACACACTGGGTATTAAGGATATAAGTTTCAGATAAACAACTGTCCACAAAACACTATGAAAAGATCCACAAAACACAACGAAGAAAAATATAGATTGTTCAATCTGAAGCAAAACAAAGATTTCTGGGAGTTGCCTTTGGTGTTCCAAATAGGTAAACTTTTCCAGTAAATGCTACTAAGTTTATCTACAAAGAAACAAATCATTCATCATTCTCACAATATGCATAAATTGTAGTTATGTACATCATGTACTTCATGATTTAAAATATAACATAATAGCTCTTCATATACTTATTTGTTCGGGTAGGAACGGTCTTTGCTGTACTTACGGGGCGCCGAATGGGACTTGAACTTTTTGTAATCAAAATCAATTTTGTGTACACAAAATTCAATTCTATCATAACGAAATTATTTTTGTCTTACAAAACTATGTGATACAGACTTGTTTTATGAGAACTTCAATTTTGTAATGACAAAATTCTTTTTTGCAGACAAAATTCATTTTTGTCAAGATAAAATTCAATTTTGTCAAATTGGTATGCAAATATAAACTTATTTGCATACAAAATTGACTTTTGTTTCCTGATATGGAAATTAAAACACAAAAGTCAATTTTGTGACACAAAAGTCAATTTTGTGACACACAATTGAATTTGTAAGCAATTAACATGTTGATTAAATTAGCATCCTGTGATTTTATAATTAAAATTATTTTTTGTGTAGACAAAATTGAGTTTTGTAAGAAGTGAAAATTTAACACAAAATTGACTTTTGTGACAAAAATGACTTTTGTGACACATAATTGATTTTTGTTAAATTTTCACTTCTGTTTAACAAAACTCAATTTTGTCTACATAGAAATAAACATAAAATTGAATTTTGTGACAAAATCTCAGTTTTGTATGCAAATTAGTTCACAGAATCCAAACTAAACTAATTTGCATACAAAATTGACTTTTCAAATTAGGTAACAAAAGTAAAGTCTGTGATAAAAAAAATGAATGTCATGACAAAAGTAACTTTTGTCCACTGGAAGATAATTTGTATGACAAAATTTAAATTTGTAGTGTGTTACAAATTTTGTTAAACTGAACTCATTTTTGTTGAACAAAACTCACTTTTGTCCGTACAAAAATGAATTTCGAGTACAAAACCACACGAGTCCCGTTCGGCGCCCCGTAGTACTGAGTTCCATTTTACTAGGCTCTCTAAAACTAGTTTCAATCAATTAAGAACAAAAGAAGACGGTTCAATCTTACTATCCGAACCATGTTTTTATGTTATCATCTTTTTAGTAGTTTATTGTCTTTAAAATTTGACTGTATAGTATTGATTTTTCTTTGTTACAGTTGCCGTTACTGCGTGTGCTTATGGTGGCGGTTACAATAATAGAGTCGTCAGATTTCCGGACTTCAAAACTTCATATGAAATCAATAATTCATCTGCTTTAAAAACTTCTGGACAATTTATATGTGAAAAACCTGGATTATACCTCATCATTGCAAGCAAGATGTCTTTTTCACCTAATGCAGAATATCAAATAAGGAAAAATGGAATTGATTTGGTTTACGTCCGGATAGCACCACACTATGTTGGTGATCGACAACAATAATATACTGGTACAGGATCAGCTGTTGCCATTTTGAACAAACATAATACTTTAGATATAAATGCAGTCACTTATAGCTACTTTCATGGACCATATTCGTGTTTGTCCATCATCAAAATTCATTAATAGAGTTACTTTTAGTACGTATTCTAGTACAAAGGATCTGGGGTGTTGGAATGAGACACAAATGTATTTAACTAATCGAAATATAAAATAAACAGCATACTATTGTTTTGATTGAGTATACCTCATTTATAAAAAAAAATGTCGACTTATGGTCGAAAGAATAAACAAATCTATGTACGGTATTGCACTATTTTCATCACTAGTTACCATCAAGGTTGCTTGAGGGTCTTCAGTGGGGAAGATCAAGTGTTCTTGTTATATCTTCTTAGTATCTTCTTACTTTTAACATCATCTTCATACTTAGCAATGTGATTAATCTTCATCGTTTAGAATCGTTTTGTCAATATGATCGAAACAAAACGCTAAAGATGTTATGTGGTTAAACCGTAGGCGTAGAATTCATTTAATTCTGTACGTTTGAAAATAAGCAAGAGGATGTGAAAAGTAGTGATATTACAACCAGCATGAAAAACCATGAATAATCCAAGTTTCATCAAACGAATGTGTACATTTATTTGGTATCAGCAACACATGATTTCAGTATACATAAATCCTTTGTTTTTTAAAATCTGTAATGGAATAAGAGACAACAGTAGAATGCCGATGTTGAAAACTTGTATTGAAATGTTATTTTAATATACAAACTCAAATAAAATCAATGAGGAAATCCCATTCACTCCAAATGATGCGTTGACAACGTTAGCGTCTACCCGTCTTCAGTATCAAAACTCAGGAACATGTCAAGATAGGGAAAAGGAAACAATTGGTAAATTTGCTTATCAGACGAAAAATCTGTATTATATAAGGATACATAAATTACAAAATACCTTAGAAAAAATTAATGTTAATATATATTATTTTAGCTTTGTATATACCATTAGTACAATTTTATAAGTAATATAACATAATTGCATTTTTCAGTTCTTAGCCGACATAAATTGTTTAAAACCTGTTATTAAATCAAAACTACTTTAAGGGCATCCGATACAGTTTCAAGGGAGTTAACTCTTGGCGTGACGTTAAGCCTTTGAATCTCCCCCAAAACGTCACTTCGGCGGGACGTCATGCGTGTAATTTTCCGTAATAAAATAACCGCTTGAACGATATTTAGTATAAACGATACTCCAATTTATGTTTCTCCCACACGTTAACTTCTACGCCCTTTAGATAAGCGCATTTGACTCTAACATTTTGGTTATATATACACAAGATAAAAGTCTAATAAAATCCTAAGAAATAAAACACATATATAATTACTGGTTTTGCTGTTCATCGTCTTGAAGCTTCTGTTAGGTCCTCAAAAATGAAATCAATAAAATATCGTACATTGAGCAATATCAAGACGAATGACCCCTTTCAACATCGGGTGTTAACATAATGCATGCCAATTAATATATTTCGATCCCTGATCGAAATTTGATTTGGATCCGATTTTCTGATAGTGCGTTTGTCTGACAGCACACAACAAATAGTTTTACAGCGCATTTTAGTTACAAGCTAAGTCAATATCAATTTGTGTCAATGATCTTTAAAATCTCAAATCGAAAGTTCGGATAGGTCAAAATTCCAGTTTTAATTATTGTAATCCATCGTATAAAAACACAACAACACTGCAAAAGATGCAAAGTTTCTCACAAAACATTATATTCCATTTATGTATGTTAAATATGAGAGGATTCCACCATTATCAACGATGATACAACACAAATTCAAAACATAAATATAGTTATTTTCTAACAAAATTACGCCCCAAGGAAAGTATTTAACCAAAACTTTTACTCAAGAAGCTTTTACGAAGAGAAAGTATGCCATTACAATAGTACAAAACCAAAAGAGGTAGGCTCAGTTTTCCATAAATTTACTACACAGCCTTGTTATAAAAATGGTCTTTAAATCTGTACTAAAATCATCACAGCTATACCTGGAGGTTTCTACAACATAATGTAGTATTTCTGAACATTTAGTAACCACGTTATAAATGCTTCAAGTGACTTGCTTTAAAACTGTAATTTCGGACGGTATATATTGGAAATTTGAGAGATGAATAAAAAGGACACAAAAACCAAAGTTATGGGGGAGTAAAGGTAACATGTCCTGTCTTTCACATATACATTCACTAATATTTGCTAAATCAAAAATTATGAAAAATTTCAAAATTATTGGAAAGTTTTCTTCAACTGTAAACATTCACCCAAATAACAGTTTGATTGTATGAATCAATGTGAAATTCTTAAAAAATATCAAAGTGTGAATAAAAGGATGTTTTGGGGTATGTCATTGAAACAGCAGCCCATCAACCAAAGCAAAACACCTCTATCGCCTTAAACAATACACGAGTGTGTACACAATATCGGTATGTCTAGCTCTAAAGAGTCTTTAAATTAAGCCGTAAAGAATTTATACCTGAGGTGTTTCTCACTTGGAACATGAAAAGAACAAAAAAAGAAAGGAATTTATGATACAAATGTTTTTATTTCCGAAAACATTATTACTATTCTAAGGTAGCTCTTTCTAAGCAATATATGTCTACCTGATAATTGGCGGGAGACGTCAGAATCGTCAGTCAGCAATTTAGCGCATTTTCGCGCTAACATTAAGGTAACCAATAGGGACGTATTTTAATGGATAAATCGCGATTATCTTCGAATCCAGCCCGTTGACATATCTTTTTTATTTGCAATTTGGAGTAAGCATGACAAAGACAGTTAATGTAGAAAAATGACATTATAAGAACCTCTCAATCGATTTCCACATTTTAAGGAAAAAAATATATCCCACTTAGAGCAACTTATCCGTAATCTTAAGCATAGCTTTAATAATTACCTAGTCATTCTTGTATGGATTTATTTTTCCCTTATTCATGTTATTTTTCACTCATCACAGCTTCATATTGAATGCAGTATTATTAACACTACAAACCAGTAAAAGTCTGAAATGGCCTATATTTGTACTCGACTGTACTGATTTTTACTCGACCAGTGTGAATTGGTCTGAAATTTACTTGATAATACTCGACTGTAGTCTGAACCATACTTAACAGTCTGAACTTGTACTCGACCTTTACTCGACCAGTACTTAGCCATTTTATTTTCGTCTGAACCATGCTCGACCTAGTCTGAACCATGCTCGACCTAGTCTGAACCATACTCGACCTAGTCTGAACCATACTCGACCTAGTCTGAACCATACTCGACCTAGTCTGAACCATACCCGACTAAGTCTTAACCAACCTAGACCTAATTTTTGTATCTATCTATTGTATTTCATCAATTTAGGAACTGTTTTTAACAGCTATTTCCCCTGGCTATTTTAAAATGTATTCAATATGGCATTGAAACCAAAATTTCACAATAAACATAATATAAATTCAACACCATATTTATCAACACTTACATATATATATATCACCTTTAAAATAAAAATAAATCAAGCTGATCAAATAATCTCAAAACTGAATTGTGACATATTTTCAATGTTATTCAATTTTTTTTGAATGAATCAGATATATTTTATGGTTACTGGACAATTTTCACCATTTACTTAAGCCTTGTATAGATTTATGGTGTCAGTTGAGTTTAGTTAATAATGCAGTGAAAATTTTTTTTTATTAAAATATATTTAAAATAGTATATAAAGCAACTTAAAAAAATTTAAAAATCACAACTTTGTTTTGTAAAACCAAGAATTTAATATAATCATGATAATAGAACTTCCATAGCAATCCTTGATAACCATTTAAAAAAGGAAATGTGTTCCAAAGTTGCAGAAAAAATTTATTTCAATTAAATTCAAATTACTTTTGTCAAAATTAAAGACATGGCATACAAGAAGCACTTTAATAAGGTTTAATTACATCAGTACATGTGTGTTTTACAGGTAAAAAGAAAGCCCTTTTTTTCTTAAACTCGTGTATTACTTATCTAGTGAATTCAAAAGGCCTTGTGATTTAAGTTTTACTGGATGTTGCAATTTTTAATGAATGTTAATTAGAAATTAATACTCTCTGTCCAGGTATGATCTTTTTAATGAGTTTGCCCCAAGCAGGAGGTATTACTTTATACTTTACCACTAATCAGAAGAATCTATTTCTTTAATTTTTTTTTATCCGTTTTTGATATATATTATATATAATATATCCCAAATTATGATAAGAATAGATATATTTCTAATATAAGGTTAAACAATTTCAGTGATTTTTCGGCTGTTGTTACCATGAAACCTATATAGTTTTTCTTTAGGAATTTAGGAAAATTAAGTTAAAAAAAAAAAAACAAACACATGCCAAACAAGAAGCACCTTATTAAGGTTTTATTACCCTCAGTAAAGGTGTGGTTTTTAGTTAAAAGAAAATGTTTTTTTAACAAAACTCTAAAACTTTAAAATTAATATAATTAAATTATTATATAAGATAATTTAATTTAACTATCTCTATTTGATAAATCTGAGAATCATGTAAGGATGTAAAAATATGTTTTCATATATATCTTTATTTTATTGTGGCTGTTGTCATGTCAGAAAAAAAGAAATTAATTTTAACAGCTAAAATTAAAAAAAAGTATAGGTTTTTTGGTCAAGTATGGTTCAGACCTTTTGTCGAGTATTGTTCAGACCTTTGGTCGAGTATGGTTTAGACTGAAAAAATTGGTAGAGTACAGGTCGAGAATGGGTTAAGACTGTTTCAGACTGGTCAAGTAATAGTTCAAACTATATTCAATGGCAAAGATAAGGGTCAAGTACAAATCAGTATGGTCAAGTATGGTTAAGACTGGGGTCGAGTAATGTCCAGTAAAATTCAGACCAATTCAGACTGGTCGAGTAAAAATCAGTACAGTCGAGTACAGATATAGGCCACTTCAGACTTTCACTGGTTTGTAGTGTAATTTATGACGAAGGATATCTACTCCAAACATTTTTTAACTTTGCTAAACTTTGACATAAAAGTGCAAAATTCCCCAATGTTCAATCTCAACTTTCTCGACAACAATCACGGTGACCTATGTTTTATTTGATGATTTCTTTTATAGCTCGCCCAGGCCAACAACATATTTCAAAATGATAAAAATGACAATATAACGTGAAACTGTATCGGATGTCCTTAATTGTAATTTTGATATATTAATAGTTTTATAATCCAGGGTCTAAGTCTATTACTTTGTTCTGTTATTCAAATGGCATAGACTAGAACATCTTAGAATGTAATTAACACGCAAACTTTTGAATTCGAATAAGAAGTTCTCATTTATTAAAATTGGTATTGACCAAAGAAAAATATCGTGTTTGAAAAAATATAGTAGTCGTTATTGGCATTGTCCGATATAAAACGGCATCTGATAAATATTCTAAATTGGTTATAGATATTCATGTGTTTCAAAGTATAGTTGGTGGGATATAAACATTACGCAGTCTATCAATGACCTAATATGGTATATGCACTGTCTTACCCCATACATACAAATGTGTTGACCATGTATGTTCAATATTTTTCATGACTTTTCATCTGATTCTGAATACTATACATGTTTGAAGCACATACAACGCACAATTTCCTTTTACTTCAGTTACAATTCGGTGTTTTACTTCGTCCGTGTTTTTTTCAAGAGCAATTTTTAAAACGTCTAGGTTTTTAAACAAATGGTCCGGGATTTTCAAAGAAAATGTGAATAAGAAGGAAGGCATTCTTTGGCTTAAAAACTGACTTTTTCTAGTTTGTAACTATAATTTAGGGAAGGACAATATATTATATTCCTAATAAGTCACAAAACATATTACTATGTTGACCAAATTTAACCCTCTTCAATTTAATGATAATGTTCTGATCTGAAAATATTTTACCAATAACCTTGCAATATTAAGATAACTAGGAATTACTGGATTCTTTATAAACTGTCTTTATAACGCGGATCATACTCCTCATCACAGAAGTAGTATTTGTACATTGTTCCCAATTTCTATTTCTAGAACGATAAAACAAATTATCATCAAGACTAATAATAGTAAATGAAACATTTAAGATGTATTTTCTGTTAAAAAAATACACATATCCGCTTAACACACAATGTACGTACGTCTCAATCCAACATTGTACTGCTTGATATTTCAGTCTGGGAAACTATGATTTATCTATCAGTTGTAATAAGCTTTGAACTAGCTTTCAGTAACTTAGAGTACTCTTATATCGGTACTTTGTGTCTATGGTTTTATGTAAGTTGGTTTGTTAGTGCTTCGTACCGATCTATTCATTTAAGCCATTTGCAACTGATTTTTACAGTTTGTTCTTATGTTGTGCTGTAACACCACTATCCAACGTTACAAACGCGCTTACAAATATGTTTAACCCCGCAAGATTCTGTATGTGCCTGTCCCAAGTCAAGAATCTGGAATTCAATGGTTGTCGTTGGTTCATTTCCGTCACATTTCTTTTTATTGTATAAATTCGGTAGTTAGTTTTCTCGTTTTAATTGTTTCAATTTTTGCAAGTTGTTTTTCTAAGCTGACTATAAGGTATGAGGTTTTCTTATTGTTGAAGGCCGTACGGTGAACTATACTTACTTTTATCTTCGTCATTTGAACTGCTGTGGAAAGTTTTTACAGTTATGGCTTATTGCCTGTGCGAGAGCTGTCTACATATTTCATTATATTAATGTTCTATTTAATAATATTTATTACTCTTTTGGTCTTTGGTTAAGATTTGTCTCATAAGCAATTATACCACTTCTTAATGATTAACTATATGTCTGTGCTCACATGAATATTGTTTACATCACGAATATTAACTGCATGATATCCATATCGGTACGCTAGCATGAAGACTGTTTACATCACGTAAATTTACTGTATGGAATCGAGATTGATATACGTATGATTGGATCGATATAGCATGTGTACCTTGGCGTTGACTTGTTGGATAGCTTAAGACAATTCACGAGTTTGGGCTTCAGCGTGAACCATACAGTGTTTTGGTTATTCAGTGTTATTTTGATACAATGCTCTCTAGAA
The DNA here is from genome assembly GCF_021869535.1 of Mytilus californianus. NCBI lineage: Eukaryota > Metazoa > Mollusca > Bivalvia > Mytilida > Mytilidae > Mytilus > Mytilus californianus. Next base: position 2,130,850 of record NW_026262669.1, on the reverse strand, counting down.
CTATAGTCAATCAATTCCAAACAAAAGAAGCCCGTTCAATCTTACTTTGCGAAGCATGTTTTTATGCTATCATCGTTTTAGTAGTTTATGATCTTTAAATTTAAAGCTGACTGTATAGTATTGATTTTTCTCTGTTACAGTTGACGTTACTGCATGTGCTTATGGTGCCGGTTTCAAAAATAGAGACGTCAGATTTCCGGACTTCAAAACTTCATATGAAATCAATAATCCATCTGCTTTAACAACTTCTGGAAAATTTATATTTGATAAGCTTGGATTATACCTCATCGTTGCAAGCGTGACGTCTTATTCACTAATGCAGAATATCAAATAAGGAAAAATGAAATTGCTTTTGGTTAACGTCCGTATAATACCAAACTATGTTGGTAATCGTCAACAACATCATACCGGTACAGGATCAGCTGTTGCCATTTAGAACAAACATGATACTTTAGATATAAATGCAGACCCTTTTACTACATTTATGGAGCATACCGGTGTTTGTCTATCATCAAAATTCATTGATAGAGTTACTTTTACTACTTATTCTAGTACAAAGAATCTGGGTTGTTAGAATGAGACAAAAATAGATTTAACTAATCAAATTATAAAATTAACACCTCATAATGTTATGAAAAAAGATTTAAATATGTCGACATTTGGTCGAAAAGAATCAACAAATATATATTGGGTATAGCACCATTTACATCACTCTGAATCTAGAAACATTGTACACCAAATTCCAATAATAATAACTACTACTTACCATCAAGGTTGCTTGAGGTTCTTAAGTTGAGAAAATCAAGTCTCTTGTAATGCCTTCTTAGTATCTTCTTACTTATTACATCATCTGTATACTTAGCAATGTGATTAATCATCACCTTCATACTTAACAATGTGATTAGTTATCATCTTCATACTTAGCAATGTGATTAATTATCATCTTCATACTTAACAATGTGATTAATCATCAGCTTCATACTTAACAATGTGATTAATTATCAGCTTCATATTTAACAATGTGATTAATCATCAGCTTCATACTTAACAATGTGATTAATTATCAGCTTCATATTTAACAATGTGATTAATCATCAGCTTCATACTTAGCAATGTGATTAATCATCAGCTTCATATTTAACAATGTGATTAATCATCAGCTTCATACTAATCAATGTGATTAATCATCATCTTCATACTTAACAATGTGATAAGTTATTATCTTCATACTTAGCAATGTGATTAATTATCCTCTTCATACTTAACAATGTGATTAATTATCATCTTCATACTTAGCAATGTGATTAATCATCATCTTTATACTTAACAATATGATTAATCATCAGCTTCATACTTAGCAATGTGATTAATCATCATCTTCATACTTAGCAATGTGATTAATTATCATCTTCACACTTAGCAATGTGATTAATCATCATCATCATACTTAACAATGAGATTAGTTATCATCTTCATACTTAGCAATGTGATTAATCATCATCTTCATACTTAGCAATGTGATTAATCATCATCTTCATACTTAGCAATGTGATTAATCATCATCTTCATCCTTAACAATGTGATTAATCATCATCTTCATCCTTGTGTGCCTTCCCAAAGTAAAGAGCCTACAATTCAGTGGTTTGTGTCTGTCATAATTGGTCTTAATAACTAGTAAATAGAACCCAATCTAACCTACAGTTATTGCCCAGTGTCTGAACAAAAAGTTAATGAACCAGGATTATGTCAAAGAACGTCTCGTCCTTTTATTTAAAAGTTCATTGAAAAATACCAAGACTCTGTTCATAAATACTCTGTATCAACTTTACAAAAAATACACGATGGTCAAGAAGTATAAGATAATAGGTGCTGACGTTGTTTATCTTCTTTATTACGTGTTGTAGTGTTCTTTTATTTGTCTTTGTGAATTATTACTTTAACTGTTAATTCTGTTTTTGGTTATATCCATTTGATGTGAAATGCCATCATTGTGCTATTGTGTTATGGTATTTTTTATATTGTTGTCCTCAATTTTGCTTGTGAGCTTTGTCTTAATTTTTATTTTGTTTCTATTTGTTGACATATTTGTATATCTTCATCTGTTCATAGTAATTAATATAATAGCACATTGTTCCGTTATTTTTGAAATTTTACCTTTAATGTCTGTTTGTTTTGTTCACACATTGTTGGGAATATCATGAAATTTTATTCGAGTGTCATTCAAGTGAGACGTTTTGCTAGCTATAAATCCTGGTTTAATCCATCATTTTCTAAATAAGAAAATGCCTGTTCCAAGTCAGGAATATGACAGTGGTTGTCCATTCGTTTGGTGTGTTTGAGCTTTTGATTTACCATTTGATTATTGGCTATCCGTTTTGAATATTCCCCGGAATTCTGTATTTTTGTTATTCTACTTTTTTCACAGCTTATGTCTTTCTTTTTAAGAATAAAATGTCGAACTTTGAGTGTCACTGTTAAATACATATAACATAAAGAGCTTTGCATGTTTAGAAAAAACTTTTTAATGACTATCATTTTTGGATTATTTTAATTGCACTTCCTTCAATATTAATATTATGGAATAGTATGTTAAATCATAGTGAAAATTACATGATAATGAATTGTCTTTTAGTTAAACTTAAGATTCAAAAGAAAGTATGCATTTTCATCACATAACAATTAATATAAGCTATAATGATAACGCTTTGTTACTACCGATATTTTATTGCTATCCATTTTTTACTTGTTGATAACAAATTTATCGCAATCTTCAATTCAAACTTATTTGCAAAATAACCATTGGGGTTTTTTTTCCGATTATTTTATTCTGCTTATTCAGTTGGCTCCTTATAACTAAATGTGTATTTCCGAGCTGGTTGATATGCACATGTCTCATAAACGATTTTAAAATTGCAACAAAGTTAATATCTACACCAGAAACAACATGTACAATAGAGATTGTTAAAATGTCATTATATAATATAATGATTTATATTGAAAATATTGTTCCTGTTGTCCCCTTAGTGCCCAATTTATAACCTTTAAGAATAAGTGTATTCAAATATTAGTACGTTTGCATTGATCGTATGATAATTTATGGGCTATATACAAAACAGCACCGTAAAATTTAAGATATGATATCCCGTTTTAATAATAATTCATTCTCCCTTAGCCAAACTTCATATCCAAATATTGGTATCTATAAAATAATTGGCTAATAGTTATCAAAGGTATCATGCTTATAATTTGATACGCCAGACGCACGTTTCGTCAACATTAGACTTATCAGTGACGCTCACATCAAAAAAATTAGAAAGCCAAACAAGTACAAAGTTTAAGAGCATTGAGGACACAAATTTCCAAAAAAGTTGTGCCAAATAGGGCTTAGGTTATCTATGTCTGGGATAAGAAAATCCTTAGTATTTCGAATAATTCATACTTTTGCAAACAATTATTTTATAAGACTAACCATATAATTGATATGCATGTCAACACCGAAGTGCTGACTACTAGGCTGGTGATACCCTCGGGGACGAAACGTCCTCAAGCTGTGGCATCGACCCAGTGGTGTAAATAGTTATCAAAGGTACCAGGCTTATAATTTGATATGCCAGACGTTTCAAACTCTAAAGGTTTCAAATAATGTGTGGTAACGAAATCCCTGATAATTTACCGGATATACATACATTATATAGAACGCGACTACAGACTGGGCATTGTTTGAACCCGCTAGTAGATAATGCAAAAATTGCTCGTGCAACTTTAACTTATTATTGCGCTAACCACGCTATACATGTTGACTCATCGGGATCAAAAACATTAATTAATTCAATTCTCGGACATTTGATATTTTAATTTTTGTCTATTCACAATTCACCTTAGTATTCCAGCATTCTAGTGAAAAGTCCCTGTTGTTTTCATCCAAGTTTACTCTCTGTTTAGCATCATTATATACTCCTCATTAATAAGTTATATCAACCATTTCAATTTTCACAATTTTTCATTTCTCAATTACGGTATTTGACTTGAAAAATGTTGATTGTTTCTATTTTGGATATTATATATGTTTGGTTCATTTTAAAAGTCTTTTAATACACGAATTTTTTTATAAAATCCAACATCTTTATTTGAACATGTTGAATTGTTTATTTTATCAAAACATTATATAAGATCCATGCAATTTTGGTGTTTTGTCAAAAAGTGGGATACTTATGAATAGCATGCACACATCGTAGATGATAAGTATCAAAAGCTACTCTGACACTGTTAAACTTTATGTGAAAACAAAAATTATGGTGGGAATAATTTGTTTTTTTCCTTTTTCCTACAACATTTGGTTTTCTGTTTGAAATGACCGCTCTTCAAATGGTAAAATTACAACTAGTCATTACAATGCGCTATTGGATATAGAGGTGAGAAAAGCACGAAAACAAATGATGGAACAGTATATTAGACAACTTTAGATAGAAGTTAAAAAACTTACCAATATTACTTCTAAAATACCTACTATTCAGATGAACTATAACAAAATAAATTCAAATCAATTAAAAGCTGAATCAAAATTAACACAGTGTTATTGGAAGTCATTAGTGATGAAACAAATACGACAAAGAATCAACGCTGAATTTAAAATTTCATTGAAACAGAAATTCGAAAAAAAATTGATGACCCTCTGATACACATATTCTATAGCGTAAACACATTTGAGAGTGTCATAATTGCACGTGAAATGATAAGCTTTGATGGAAGACTGTCTCAATGACCTATGTCCTCATATGGTTTGACCTTTAGATATATTGTATAGACACCTGTAAATTGTCGAAGCCTATATGTTTAACCATACATATCTCGTGTCTTTTTTGTATCGCTGAGTGACTGTTTCATTGGCTATACTGCATATATGTGGTTATAAACAAAATGCTGTATTCTTCTTTATTTTAAAAAAATAATCGTTGGTACGGAGGCATGTCGTATTATCGCATAAATTTACAAATAGTTTTTGTTGCGGAATTTTATCTAATTTATATTGCTTGTTTGGGAAATTTTTAAATCCTATTTATTAGACATGTCTTTTCAAATCATCTGCATTTGAAGATGTTGAAGTGTTTATCTTATAAAACATTTTATAAGATCTATGCAATGTTGTTATTTTATCAAACTGGCGATACTTATAAATATCAATTTCTTTTTTTTTTCTTTTTTCTTTTTTTTTCTTTTAAAAAAAAAAAAAAAAAAAAAAATATCAATTTCTTACACTGTAGATATTTTGTATCAAAAGTATCTCTTACACTGTTAAACTTCGTTGGTACGGAGGCATGTAGATTATTGCATAAATCTATTAACAATGTTCTGTTTGGGAATTTCATCTGATCTATTACACCTGTTTAATTATTTTTTTTTATCCCATTTATCAGACATGTCTTTTCACATTATCACCTATCTGCATTTAAAGACGTAGAAGTGTTTATCTTATTAAACATTTTATAAGATCTATGCATTGTTGTTATTTTGATAAATGGGCGATACTTATAAATATGAATTTCCAACATCATAGATATCTAGTAGCAAAAGCTTTTCTCACACTGTTAGACTTCATGTGAAAAAAAATAATTATGCAGGTCAGAATTTGGTTTTTCCTTCTTCCTACAACATTTGGGTTTCTATTTGACCTTACCACGCCTGGCCCAGTAAATGGTGGAATCACAAATAATCATTATAATACGCTCTTGGATATCATTATAGAGGAGAGAAAGGAACGAATACATATGAAACAGTATATTGGACTACTTGAGATAGAGGTTAAAAAACTGAAGAATATTACATCTAAAATACCTATTATTCAGGAGTACACTGACGAACGCTATCACAATCTAAGTGTTGCCTTTGCAATAGCCGAAAGTGAAATTAAAAGTGTCGTTAGGGATATGCAGTTCCAACTGCCAAGGAAAAGAGAGCAAGGTAAGTAATTATTTTGATTAATGCAATTTATTATACGTGATGAAGATAAACCTGAAAAGCGCTACGCACGGATACAAATTGTTAGGTGTTTTTTTATTCTTCATCGGCTCTATATATGTAGGACTCTGGCCACGATGGTACTCCGAACCGCGATGGTCACGCTGAAGTCCGATGGTGGCACTGTGACGCTTTCTTGATGATAGCTACGCCGAAGTGCGATGATGTTGACGCTGAAGTGCGATAGGTTACATAAACTATAATGTCAATGTTTTTCATAAAATTGAGAATGTAAATGGGGAATATGTCAAACAGCCGAAGGCCATCAAAGGGTTTCAACACAGCAAGAAAATCCCGCTCCCGGAAGCGTGCTTCAGCTGGCCCCTAAACAAAAAAATGTACTAGTACAGTGGACGTCATACTTAACTCAAAAACATGTAAATGAAATAAAATCAAAAAATCATTCAAGACTAACAAAGGCCAGAGGCTCCTGACATGGAACAAGCGCAAATGCTGCGGGTTTTAACATGTTTTGTGAGATATCAACCCTCCCTCTATACTTATAGCCAATGTAGAAAAAAACAAACAGCAATACGCACAGTAAAACTCCGTTTAAAAGAAGTTCGAGTCCAATGTCAGAATAGGTAACAAAAGAAACTAAGCAAAATGACAATGATACATAAATTAACAAAGGACTACTAGAAGTTACTGACATGTCAGCTCCAGACCTCAATTAAACTGATTGAAAGATTATGTCTTCATCATATGACAATCAAGCACAATCCCTCCCGTTAGCGGTTTAGTATCATACCATCATGACATATATGAGAATAACATAACCCGTAAGATACCAAAATGTTCTCATGTCGATGATGAAGTCAATTTGTTTCCTAGAAGCGGCTTTTCATGTTTATTAAGTAAATCATCGAGAATGTTACCCGTTCAAATTAAATCAGTACCGGTTTATAGTTATCGTATTACAGTTCATGTCTGTATCGTTGTAATGTACTTTGTAAATTGGCTTGGACAAAAATAAGCCACTGTTCATACAATCGTTTAAAAATTAACCCGATTGATGGATGGCTAATGTTTAAATTCCAGTTGAAAATATTTTATGCAAATTCAACAACGGAACAATTTTAAAGGGGGCTTATAAACTCATAATCATACATAGATACTATCATGACCAACATGACCACAATTCCATGAGTATTAAATAAATGGAGTAATATGATTTGAAAAAAGACAAAAAAACACATAGGTTGTTCCTGTAAATATAATTCATCCGTTATTGTAGATATACACCAGTACTTAATACTTGAATAGATCTAATATAAAAAAAAAGAAGATGTGGTATGATTGCCAATGAGACAACTCTCTACAAGAGATAAAATGACACAGAAACAAACAACTATTGGTCACAGTACGGCCTTCAATAATTAGCAAAGCCCATACCGCATATATATTGTCAGCTATTACATGTATTAAAGGCACCGAAATGACAAAATTTAAAACAATTCAAACGAGAAAACTAACGGCCTAATTTATGTACAAAAATGAACGAATAACAAATATGTAACACATCAGCAAACGACAACCACTTAATTACAGGATCCTGACTAAGGACAGGCACATACATACAGATGTGGCGAGGTTAAACATATTACCGGGATCCCAACCCTCCTCCTAACCTGTGACAGTGGTATAACAGTACAACATAAAAACGAACTATAAAAATCAGTTGAAAAAGGCTGAACTCATCAGATGGGTACAAATAGAAATACATCTAACAAAAACAGAGTGGACGTGGCAGGGTACTTGTATATCACAACAACCAAAACATAATAAGTACTCATCTGAGAGTACTCGCAGTTACTGACAGCTAGTTCAAAGCCACTAGCAACTAATAAACCATCTAGGACTACATCATCAACCTGTACACATCCAACATCCAATGGATTTCGTGTAAAGACGTCATAAACAGTCAGAGAAAAACATGACCGTATCCAATGCCAAGATACAGTTATCGACAGATTGTAGATCCACGAATGTGTATATGTATATAACAATAGTATTTAGTTTGCTTTTAATTTACCGATAACAAAGTCAATATTAATACCAATAAAAACAATATTCAATGATCTAATAACAGTGTTGAATTGGTAACCTTTTAGAATAAGTTTATTTAAAGGATCGATAAGTTTCCCAGGATCGTTTCTAAATTTCTGGGCACAGTAAACAACATTTCCGTAAAAAAGAGGATGTGCTATCCCGTTTGAAATAAGTTTTCTACAGGTACAACCAAACTTCTTAACCAAATCTTTATATCTATGGAAGAATTAAGTAAAGGTTTACAGTAATTTGTGGTAACGAAATCCCTGGCTTAATAATTTACCAGTAATACATAGATTACGTTCGTTAAAATTAAAAACGTCACAACAGACACGGGCATAGCGAACTAGTTGTGAAATAAGGTGCCAAAGGAACATCACCATCTCTTTGTAGATCTATTTAATCGGATTCGAACGGTCTTTGCTCTCCTGGGTTCGATTGTACAAGGCTCTCTACAACTAGTGTCAAACAATTCCGAACAAAAGAAGTCCGTTCAATCTCGCTATGCGAACCAATTATTTGTGTTATCGTCTGTTTATCAATTTATGATCTATAAATTATATTTGTTGCTGACTGTTTAGTATTGAGTGTTTTTTCTGTTACAGTTTATTTGACTGCGTGTACTGATGGTGGTCAAAATTACAATAATAGAGCCGTTAAATTTCCGAACTTCAAAACATCACATGGAGTCGTTAGTGTAGATCCTATACAACATCGTGGAGAATTTACGTGTGATCAGTTTGGATTATACCTCATCGTTGCTAGCATAACGTCTCATTCACCTAATGCAGCTTATCAAATAAGAAAAAATGCAAATGCTTTGGTAAACGTCCGTATAGTATCAGACAATTCTAGTGGTCCTCAACAACAATATACCGGGACAGGATCAGCTGTTGCCGATTTGAATAGACATGATATTTTAGATATATATGTGGTCACTAATAGCTACATTTATGGGAAATATTCGTGTTTGTCTATAATCAAAATTGATTAATATAGTAACTTACATATTCTAGTACAAAGGATCTGCATACTTAACAGTGTGATTAATTATCCTCTTCATCCTTAACAATGTGATTAATCATCAGATTCATACTTAACAATTTGATTAGTTATCATCTTCATACTTAGCAATGTGATTAATTATCATCTTCATCCTTAACAATGTGATTAATCATCAGATTCATACTTAACAATGTGATTAGTTATCATCTTCATGCTTAGCAATGTGATTAATTATCATCTTCATCCTTAACAATGTGATTAATTATCATTTTCATCCTTAACAATGTGATTAATCATCAGCTTCATACTTAACAATGTGATTAATTATCAGCTTCATACTTAACAATGTAATTAATGATCATCTTTATACTTAACAATGTGATTAATGATCATCTTCATACTTAACAATGTGATTAATTATCATCTTCATCCTTAGCAATGTGATTAATTATCATCTTCATCCTTAACAATGTGATTAGTTATTATCTTCATACTTAGCAATGTGATTAGTTATCATCTTCATACTTAGCAATGTGATTTGTTATTATCTTCATCCATAGTAATGTGATTAATTATCATCTTCATCCTTAACAATGTGATTAGTTATTATCTTCATACTTAGAAATGTGATTAGTTATCATCTTCATACTTAGCAATGTGATTTGTTATTATCTTCATACTTAGCAATGTGATTAGTTATCAGCTTCATACTTAGCAATGTGATTAGTTATCATCTTCATCCTTAAAAATGTGATTAATCATCATCTTCATCCTAAACAATGTGATTGATTATCATCGTTTAGAATCGATTTGTAAATATGATCGAAACAAAAAGCTAAACATGTTGTGTGGTTAAACCGTAGGCGTAGAGTACACTTTATTGTGTACGTTTGAAAATGAGCAATTGGATGTGAAAAGTCGTGATATTACAGCCAGCATAAAAAACAATGAATAATCCAAGTTTCATCAAACGAATGTGTACATTTATTTGGTATCAGCAACACTTGATTTAAGTATACATAAATAAATCCTTTGCTTTTTTTAAATTTGTAATTTAATAAGAGACACCAGTTGTACCAGGCTGACTTCATACAGGAACTTCTTAGGAAGAAAGATAAGAAGTTAGCAATATCCTTTAACTCTACGTTCCGCTATATAGATGATGTTCTCTCACTAAATAATACAAAATTTGGTGACTATGTTGAACGAATCTATCCCATCGAACTAGAGATAAAGGATACTACAGATACAGTTAAGTCTGCCTCATATCTTGACTTACATCTCGAAATTGACAATGAGGGTCGGTTGAAAACAAAACTTTACGACAAAAGAGATGATTTCAGCTTCCCAATTGTGAACTTTCCATTTCTATGTAGCAACATTCCAGCAGCGCCTGCATACGGAGTATATATCTCCCAATTGATACGATATTCCCGGGCTTGTGTTTCCTATCATGATTTCCTTGATAGAGGATTGCTGCTCACAAGGAAGCTATTAAGCCAAGAGTTCCAAATGGTGAAGTTGAAATCATCCCTTCGTAAATTTTACGGACACCATCACGAGTTTGTTGACCGTTATGGAACAACCGTTTCACAGATGATATCGGATATGTTCCTTATGTCGTAACTACAATACCCTTCCCTTTTCACGAATGTGACTTACCGAATTAGACTATTTACCGGATTTGTAATAACAAGCAACACGACGGGTGCCACATGTGGAGCAGGATCTGCTTACCCTTCCGGAGCAGCTGAGATCACCCCCAGTTTTTGGTGGGGTTCGTGTTGCTTAGTCTTTAGTTTTCTATGTTATGTCATCTGTACTATTATTTGTCTGTTTGTCTTTTTATTTTTGGCCATGGCGTTGTGAGTTTGTTTTCGATCTATGAGTTTGACTGTCCCTCTGGTATCTTTCGTCCCTCTTTTGTATGCCGATGTTCAAAACTTGTGAAGAAATTTTTTTAATATACAAGCTCAAGTAAAGTCAATGAGGAAATCACATTCACTCCAAATGATGCGTTGACAGTGTTAGCGTCTACCCGTCATGAGTATCAAAACTCAGGAACATGTCAAGATAGGGAAAAGGGAACAATTGGTAAATTTGCTTATCAGACGAAAATTCTGTATGATATAAGTTTCCATTATTTGCAAAATATATTAGAAAAAAATAATGTCAATATGTATTATTTAAGCTTGTTATATACCATATGTACAATGGTATAACAATGTATAAGTAATATGACACTTTTTCAGTTCGTAGCAGCAATAAATTGTTTAAATCCTGTTATTAAATACAAACTACTTCAATTTCAATTTTTACATATAAATAGTGTTATAATCAAGGGTCTAAGTTAATTACTTTGTTCATTTATTCAAATTGCATATAATAGAATATCTTAGAATATGATTAACACTCAAATGTTTTGAATTCGAATAAGCAGTTTTCATTTTTCAAAATTGGTATAAACCAACGAAAAATATCGTGTTAGGAAAAATAAAATCATTCATCATGTTTGGACATTTGAACATTGCCATTGTTCGATATAAAACGACATTTGATAAATATGCAAAGTAAGTGATAGAAATGCATGTGCTTCAAAGTATAATCGGTGAGATGTAAACATCACGCAGTCCATCAGTGAACTGATATGGTATATATACTGTCTCATCCCATATAAATGTGATGACCGTGTGTGGACCATATTATGTCACTGGCCTTCGTGTTATATATAAAAACCTTAAGTAATACAATATTCCAGGTCTTGTATTCCATATTACGATTTCCTTAATAGAGGGTTGGTGTGGATGGGGTTTACAGAATAGAGAATAACGGGCAAAAAATATAAAGAATAGGGAAAAATGGACCAAAAAATATAGAATAGAGAATAAAGAGGTGCTAAAATATAAAGAATAGAGAATAAAGAGGTGCTTAAATATAAAAAAGAGAGAATAAAGAGATGCTAAAATATAAAGAATAGAGAATAAAGAGGTGCTAAAATATAAAAAAGAGAGAATAAAGAGGTGCTAAAACATAAAGAATAGAGAATAATAGGCAAAATGTATAAAGAAATAGAGAAAAATGGCCTAAAAAATTAAAGACTACAGAAATAAAGGACCACCTCCCCCTCTCATCCAGACCCTCATAGAGGGTTGGTGCTAACATCGAAGATATTGAACCAATGCTTATTGATGGTAAGGTAGTCTCTTATTTGACATTTTGACTGACAACTTCATGATTTGGATTACCCGTGACTATACATTGCGAAGATTATTCAAAGAATGCGTTTTGTGGATATAAATCTGATTCAATGATTATGTATTTTGGGGTAATAACAGCAATTAATTCATAATAAGATTGAAACAAGAGTCAATCTTCTGCATTCATTGTTGTTCGGTGTGAGCCAAGGCTCCGTGTTGAAGGCCGTACTTTGACCTATAATTGTTAAGTTTTTATACATTGTGACATGGATGGAGAGTTGTCCCATTGGCACGTATACCACATCTTCTTATTTATATTTAAAAGTTAAATTAGATGTTTGCATAATGTCGTTTTATTATGTCATCATTAATGAATTTGTTGCATAAAATTTACTCATAGAAGTGTGGATTACATATCATTTCTTTTTTCCGGAGTTTTGTTTCGGAAATGTGGTTTGAACGGCAGAACCTTGATAGTTACTGATAAATATTCAAAACTTTTTCTGAGAGCAGGCGATCAAGGGCTAGATAATTTGTAATGAACTAGTTGTGAAATACCGCACTGTTTTTTATTTTACTTCCTTTTAATAAACATTTCGGAAATGGTTTATTTCCTAATACTGCATATGGATAACATTGTGCAAGCTAAGACTTGAATTTAAGTAATTGTTAATTGTGTAGTTTTCGGCGTATAAAGAAAAAAACACTGTTAAAACCAGTTATTCTATGGAAAAGTGTATGTTGACTGCGAACTCCAATATTTATACATGTCTCCTTTTGAGCTTAACCGTCTTCATTTGTAATGACTGCTTAGTGACATATTTTCTACACACTGTATCCGTACATACTGTAAACCAACCATGTTTGCGATCAAATTATATATGTGGTACTCGCTACGGATATGGTAACACAAATATAAACTGTTGCGACTATGTTGTATTGGGATTGTCTTATATGAATACAACAACAAATGAATTTCCGCAAATTCGGTAGAAAACGGTAAACACAATGAAGCATCTGCGAAAAAATGAACGTGTATGGTATTGTTAGTTATCACTAGGATTGTCTCTAGGTAGCCTCTGAACAACAAACGTTCTCTTGTCACTTGACTTAAATCTATTATATTCCAATCATAGGAAGAACACCAACCATGAGAGTAAAAAACACAAATTTACGATAATGGGGCACAGTTTGTTCCATCAAAAAACCAACAAATTTTGGTGAAAAAAAGGTTAATTCTAATAAAACAGCAACATAAATGAAACACAATCAATATATAGCGGTCAACATACAATCATGATCATTGTATTCATAAATATCTAAAGAAGACAAGTTATCATCCCAATCTAAAAATGGTCCTTGTACAAAGAATAAAGTCAATTTGAATTATATCGTAGTGCGATATATTAACCAACCGACATTTGAAAAACAGATCTAGAAAACACAGGCGCTTGGGTACAGGATTTGGATAATTTTGTTTTCATTGTTTGCACTGAATATTTAATTTTCTATTTCTATACCTCATACTAAGCACTACTAAGCTTGTCTTACCTTGTTTTGGCTGAATTTATCCACTCGGAAAATAGTCCATTTGTTTTTAATAGAAAAACAAAAGATATGGGGTATACATCTGTAGGATAGTAAAAAATAAGTGATACTTTCAGAGTAGTTAAATTCGTCAAAAACAAGATAAGGCAAGTTTGGTGTTGTTCAGTATGTGGTATAAAAACAAAAATTTAATATTCAGTGCAAACAAACGTCTGTCCTAGAAAGACGTTGGCATGTTCGTTTTTTATATCAACACAAAGCTGATCATTAGTTTACTTGTATTTGAGTGCAACGAAACTACACATTAACACATGTATGATAAAAATAGAACATGACATTTCTTCTTTATCACTATCTTCGAATTCCAATTTCGTAGTGGTAGTAATTTTATTTCTTTTATTGTGCTTTTGTGTACATTTAGAGGTAGTGAATTAAAGTTGGAAGCCCGCTTCGTGGTAGATGTAGACTAGTGCATTTGATATTTGGTGGAATGAGAGGTGAGATGATTTCAGACTCTTACATATTGTTTTAGCATTTCAAAGGCTCTCACTGCATTGATACTATCAAATATATATGGTATCCCAGTTCCCAAAATAGAAGTAAGCTCAGAGGAAAACGTAGAATAAAACTTTACTCATACTTATGATACTTCTAAAGTTCAGACTCACGATACATGCTATACGGAAGAAGTTTGACATGCCACTGATCTATTACAATTATTTTTGAAAGGAGATTTGACTTTGACAGACATCAATCAAAGTAATGCATTGAACATTATAAGAAATAAAATAGAACAATTTCGACAGTCGCGATCGACACATAGAATAGCAAACCTTTGGTTTCAGTATATGGACATGATATGCATCCTGCGAGATTTTATAAAGGCAGAGAGAACTGTCAAGTGACATTTACATTTGGAATCCCTCAAGGCTATGCTACCATACTTTACAGCTTCTGGTCACAATCTGTATGCAAAGTCTGCTTGGATTTATCTTAACCAAATGGAATGTCTCAAGAAACAAAATGCAGAAGTAGCAGCTCTGTTTGAAGGAGGATATCATGTGATCAGACGAACAGATCAATATTGGGCAGCTATTTCATCTGATTTGGCTATCTAGCAAGCTTTGATGCGAAGCATTAAGACTACAGGATGGCTTACCAGAGAACGAGATATGAGTGAAAGTCAGAGAGCACTCTGGATTTTATCTATACCTGATTGTGTTGAGGTAAATAATGCAATGATGTCATTTACGGGGACAAAATTCTATGCATCAGATCAGCATAAAGAAGATGGTGTAAGTCGTCAAAAAAGGGATACTAAAGATACGATGGTATTTGCTTCCTTTCTTGAGGAGAAAAACCCGTTTGTTGAGGAAGAAGGTTTGAGAAACATAGAGACGGGTGTATCTGCAAAATCAGATGTGAATGCGGATAGAGCTAAAGACATTGGGCTCAGTATATTAAAATCGATGGAAGGTAAATGCGTATCAGAGTTCACTTTCAAAAGAAAACACCAAGCTATCACACTTCAACATGTTCAAGACAAAGCTTTTTGCGTTAATTCAGAACCTGAAATACTGTAAACCAACTTATTTCCGCGAGCGATTTATTTTTGCGACTTTCGCGATTTGAAAAAATAACACGAAAATAAATATTCGCGAATTTGTTAAACTGTTATCTTCATGATCTTCCTTTATACAAATACGTTAAAATAATTTAAAAATCGCGAAAATAAATCGGCACAAAGGGCTAAACGCGAAATAAAATATCCGCGAAAATAAGTTGGTTTACAGTAGCATCAATCGACCCACAACTTTTATTTCAGAGATTTATCGTATGCAGACAGTATATATGAAGACAAATTAGAAATAATTGCTTATGAACTGTATAGTCAATCAAGTTATATGTTTGATTCGTCCGGATTTATGAGGTCAGCATCAAAGTCAACTCTTGCGGATGCGATTTGGAATCATGGAGACTGCAGTACTGAATATACAGATATTGTTTACAATTATGTTGTTGATGGCGGATCTCTTATTCATCAAATACCTTGGAAAAGTGGGTTAACATTTGGAGAAATCTTTAAAAGGTACATTGACTCTGTAAAGTGTAATGGAACAAATTCCATTGTTGTAGTGTTTGTTGGATACGTATCCGGTCCTGATACGAAAGATGCAGTGCATCTTAAACGAACTAAAGGAATCTTCGGAACAAAGGTAACATTTACGGAGACAACGCCTTTAGGTCAAAAAAGGAATTATTTTTGGTTAATAATGAAAATAAACAGAACACTTTATTGAAATGTTGAGTAAAAATATGCATTCAAACGGTATTGAAACAAAGCATACTTCAGCAGATGCAGACGTCCTGATCGCTAAAACTGTAGTAGAATCTTCCATTTCATACCCAACAATACTCCTGGGTGAAGATACTGTCCTGTCGGTACTTCTGTTGTACTATTACAATTTTGGATCTATGAATCTTATCTTTAAACCAAACCATAATTAGAAGACTAAGTCAAACATATGGGACATAAATAAAACGAAATTCGTTCTTAGACAAAACATGTGCAAAGTCCTTCCGATCATTCACTCAACAAGCGGGTGTGACACGACATCAAAGCTGTATGGTGTAGGGAAGGTAGCTACGTTAAAGAAATATAACGATAGTCAAATATTGAAAGAACTTGGTGAGATATTTTTGAAGGGATCTCTTGTTGAAGACATCATGAATGCCGGGGAAAAATAATCACGTTTTTGTACGGAGGTGTTCCGCTCGAAGGACTTGATGTTCTCAGGTACAAAAAGTTTGCAAACAGAGTTCCTACTTGCAAAGAAGTGATTCAGATACACACTCTCCCGCCAACTACCGAAACTGCTGCATATCATAGCTTAAGGACATATTTTCAAGTTCAGACATGGATTGGAGGAGAAGAGATAGATCCTTGTGATTTCGGTCGGTTAGTTGTAAATGGAAAACTTATGCCTATTAAGACAAAAAAGCAACCCGCTCCACAAAGACTCCTTTCGATTATACGTTGCAACTGCAAGACTAATTGTGAAACTCGTCGCTGTATATGTAGAAAACATGGTTTAGAATGTAACTTATAATGTGGCGAATGTCGTGGTCAGAGCTGTATGAATTCAAGGCATGGTGACATTAATATATATTCTGAAGAACTTTTCTATGACTCAAGTTAAAATTGAATACTATAGTCAGTTATATTTTCTATACTTGAAGGAGTCAGCTACCTAAGTATATCCTTTATTTACTTGATTTAAAGATGTGACATTGTTTCTTTGACATAAGTTCTATATAGTTCTTTTCATAACTATTGAATCACTTATTTACTTAGTCGAGATAAGTTAATCATTACTATAGTACATTTTAAATAGATGACTGTCTTAAATTTCAGTTTTCCTCATTTTTTCATTAAAAAGTAAACTATTTTACCCCAAAAATTGGCATGTTAAAAAAATGAATAGGATATTATCGTATAATGATATAATATACTGTCTAAAAAAAGTGGAAAATCGATTTTTTTTACTTTTACTATCAGTAATGATAGATTTTCAGGCTTTGTCGATTTTCGCCACAAAAATGCAGTTTTTAACCCAAAATAACTCTTTTTCAAAAAGATTTTTTTCAATATTGTCTCCATTATAGGAAGTTCCCATAACTGCTATCATATTTTTAAACTCATTTCTTTTAGTTTTGTTATTATAATACAATATAAGAAATTTCCAAGTTTTTACCGATTTTATATATTTTAAACTCAAACTTCACGGAAATTAGCCCATCGATTTCTGTCGATTTTTTATATAATCAATAGGATATGTCAGTAGATCGAATTATACCAAAAAACCTTTTGCTGCAATTAGTTTGAGGTTGGGTGATTTTTTTGGCTATAATTCCATTGGATGTTGGATGTGTACTGATTGATATTTTAGTCTTAGATACATGATTTTTTTATTAGTTGCTATTGGCTTTGAACTAGCTGTCAGTAACTGCGAGTACTCTCAGATCTGTACTTAATGTCTTTTTTGTTGTTTGGGATGAGGGATGGATATATACCGTGCAACGTCCTGTCTGTGTTTTTGTTTGATGTTTTTCATTGTTACAGTATCGATCTGATGAGTTAAGCCTTTTTCAACTGATTTTGATAGCTTGTTCTTATGTTGTGCTGTTACACCACTGTCCCAGGTTAGGGGAGGGTTGAGCGATCACAAACATGTTTAACCCTGCCACATTCTTTATGTTTCTGTCCCAAGTCAGGAGCCTGTAGTTCAGTGGTTGTCGTTGGTTCATGTTTGTCATATTTGTTTTTCATAAATTGTTTTGTTATAAATTAGGTCGTTAGTTTTCTCAATTGAATAGTTTTATATTTTTAATGTCGGGGCCTTTTATAGGCGACTATACAGTATGGTTTTTCTCATTGTTGAAGGCCGTACAGTTGCCTATGATTGCTTACATCCACTTCATTTAAAATTTGGTGGATAGTCGTCGCATTGGCAATCATACCACATCTCCTTATTTTTATATTAGTAGTGAAACACCATTGTCTAATGTTAACAATTTCGCCACCAAATTAAATCTTTCCTCAATTGCTTCGTAATTTTCAAAAATGTTTCGTCTTGTTCATAAAATTGTCTTAAGAAATACAGAAACCTTGAAATGAAAATCCTTTCCAGTTTGATACAACTAGTTACAAAACTCAACTTACCTACAAATGATTGAACATCAAAGAGACAGTAGTTTTCGATAACCAAGATTTTACTAACTCCAACAATTCTACAAGTCTTGTAGGAGTTACTTTCAACGTTATATTCTCAGTATTAAACATTACCCATGGAAAAGTCTGACATTCTAGACACGGATTGTCTAAGGACTCTTCTAAGCCACGACCATCCAAAACTTCCTTCGAACAGAGGAAAGCTGAATCAGTTAACTTTGGCTCCTCAGCTCCTCCGAAATCATCCAAGTAATTGATTATCATAAAACCATGCTTATTTACAATAAACTGACAACCATTAATTTTGTAACTCTCTGACAATAAACCAAAAACAAAATGTTTAATACATTCTATATTATATTTAGAATAATACAGAATGTGTTAAAATTTATAAATATCTCGGGCTGGTCGTGTGTAACAATGGCAAGTTCAATGAAATCAAAATAAACATAATCGGGAAGAGTACATCCTAAATTTTACGGTGGTGTTGTTAAGAGAGCCCGGAAATTTAGATACGATCCGGGTAAACCTATCAATCCTTTTAATAAACTTATTCTAAAAGGTTACCAATTCAACACTGTAATTAAATCTTTGAATATTATTTTTATTGGGATAAATATAGATTTTGTTACCATACTATATATTATTTTATACACATATATACTTTCACAGTACAACAATCTGTCGATACCTTATTTCTGGCATTGCACAAGGTCGTGTTATTCTCTGACTGTTAATGACGTCTTTACACTAAATCCAATGGATGTTGGATGTGTACTGATTGATAATTTAGTCTTAGGTACATGATTTTTTTTATTAATTGTTATTGGCTTTGAACTAGCTGTCAGTAACCGTGAGTACTCTTAGATCTGTACTTAGTGTCTATTTTGTTGTTAGTGATGAGGGATGGATCAATTTCTTGGCACGTCCGGTGTGTTTTGGGCTTTTTTATTTTTTATTTAATGTTTTTCTGCTTTGTATCGATCTGATGAGTTTAGTCTTTTTCGACTGATTTTTATAGTTTGTTGTGCTGTTACACCACTGTCCCAGGTTAGGGGAGGGCTGAGTGCTCATTAACATGTTTAACCCCGTCACATTCTTTACGTGCCTGTCCCGAGGCAGGAGCCTGTGGCTCTTTTCACAAAAAATCTTAAGAGTAAAAATACTCGTAAGTCATACACATTTCAGTATAACTTACGATCAATATTAATCGCAAGATTTTTTGTGAAAAGAGTCGCAGTAGTTCAGTGGTTGCCGTTGGTTCATATCTGTCATATTTGTTTTTCGTAAATTCTTTTGTTATAAATTAGGCCATTAATTGTTTCATATTTTCCATGTCGGGGCATTTTATATCCGACTATACGGTATGGGTTTTTTCATTGTTGAAGGCCGTACGGTTGCAACTAATTGGTTACATCCACTTCATTTAAACTTTGGTAGATAGTTGTCTCATTTGCAATCATACCAAATCTCCTTATTTTTATATTGTATGAAAAGGGACTCAAAGCTAGTTTTATATTTTATAAGAGTATAAAATCAGCAGTGCCATCTGTACCAGCCATTTTTCAATTTTTTAATCATAATATGTAAAGCCAATTTTACTTATGGCTGTAAAAAGTGGGGAATGATAGATCTGACCCAAAAATGAGATATGTCCTTAAATGATATATACAAAGATTGGGAGCAAGAGAAGCTAAATATCAAATTTTGTAAATAGTATACATTCTAGGTGTAACAAAAAATTGTACAATTCCTGGTATAATACAATTAAATTCTTCAGCGAGAAATTAAAATTTGATCTCCCTATTTGCAAAAATAAAATATAGTGAAAATAATTTTAAGAAGTTACTAAATAAAATGCTTCAACTTGGATTTTATTAAGCATCGGAAAAGCATACAGATTCCATGTTTCATGGTGAGCAAAGCACATTAAAAACCTATTTTAATTTCAAACTCAACTTTGAATTTGAAAATTGCGTTTATATCAAACGTAACCAAAAAAAATCACATTGTGTAGATTTAGACTAAACAACCCTAGTCTCAGAATTGAGAAAGGTCGTTATGAAAGAATTACTGATAGTCGAGGAAAATTGGTTGTATTACCACGACACGATATAATATTCAATTTTGGTCACTCAACACGGTGGAAGATGCAGCTCATTTCTTATTTATATGCCCTCTATATAATACTATTAGAGAACCACATCTTAATAACATTTTTCATAAGTTTCATAACTTGAGAAAATTCCATAAAGATGATCTTTTGATCTGGATATTAATGTCAAATGGTGACATGCAATTTACTAATGGTTTACTTTTATAAATTGTGACTTGGATGGAGAGTTGTCTCATTGGCACTCATACCACATCTTCTTATATCAATGTATATCAGAATTCATTGATTATCTTAATTCTTTATTTGAAACAAGAAAGGCAAAATATCGTTAACACATATTCTATCTTGACAAAAACAAATTTAAAAAAACAAATATATGTTATTAACACTATATTTCTGAAGATTTGGTGTGGGCCAGGAGTTTTCCTCGTTTATATACTGTATGAACTATTGAACTCCCCCTTTTATTATTGAACAATCATAGTCTGTTATATGTATTAATAATCATAATTATATTGTATAGTCTATACCTATATCTTGATTGATTTGCTTGTCCGTAAAAAGTGAATCTTGATGATCAGTAGGAAAATGAAATATTAGTATAGTATATATAAGTATAAGTATTAGTACACAAAACACATCATATTAAGCAAGGGGTAGCCCCGTTATTCCGACACCCCAATAATCCGACACCCCATTGGTCCGACACCCCAATAGCCCGACACGGAATAATTGAACAATATTTTAAATAAATAATCTTTATTTCATTAGGATAATCCAGTTACTTAAAATTAATCCTCCTGAGAGCCTTCAAAATAATAATAACATATTCATAAAGTACTTACGGTATTATAATTCTGCTTAATGTCCAGTGGCAAATATTACATGCATGTTCAGGACGAGAACAATTTAACAACAGATACACTAGATAGGTTATGTAATAGATGCCATCCGGGATGAAAAAGGTCAATGACACTTGGACTGCCACTGGACAATGAAAGTAACTATATTGAATACGGACATACATGTAGTTTTGCGTTTCAACAGGCTCAGAAAAGAGGCAACCGACGGTCCCCAAAGAGTTGTTGCAATGGTTCTTAACCTGCAGAGAGTGTGACACTCTCTCTACATGAGGCATCGGATATAACGTTACCACTAAGATATTTGTTAAAAATTATACATCCCGCACAACCAAACGGACGTCCAACTTTGGCAAGGGTTTACTACCAGTAGGAAGAAGACCAAAGTGACCACATTTCTATTCCCATTTGCTTTTTATATATTAAAAAGTAAAACTCACTGGACCTAGCTTGTCAATCGAATGACTAGGAACAGGTAATACAATTTATAAAGGTTGGTTGGTTGATATGTATAATAGTGAAAACAGTGGGATATATTTACCCAAGCAACATATAGAATGATTGAGACGCGGAGTAGCGAACATTTTATCAAATTAAATATACTAATATGTTTACTAAATATACATGTTTAACCCCGCCACAATTTTGCGCCTGTCCCAAGTCAGGAGCATCTGGCATTTGTTAGTCTTGTATGATTTTTAATTTTAGTTCAATTATATGTTTTGGAGTTTAGTATAACGTCCATTTTTACTGAACAAGTACATATTTTTGCTTAGGGGCAAGCTGGTCGTTCATATCTGCATTCTTTTATTTTCAGGCCATTTTCCCTATTCTTTGTACTATTTGCCCATTACTCTCTAATATTTATATTTTAACACCTCATTATTCTCTATTCTTTATTTTTTGGTCCATTTTTCTATATTCTTTATATTTTTGCACATTATTCTCTGTTCTGTAAACAACCACTCACACCCTCATGAATACGGCTATCAATCGGTATATCGAGAGAAATGATCGTGAAAGAATACCTAACGGTGGTCAAGCATTGCGATCTGATCGTGAAAGATATGGTATCGGATCGTAAATGTAATTAATTGAAATTCTACTTCAAAATCTGTGAAAAATCTGTTGTATTTTCAAAACGCGGAACAAATCCGAACAAAAGATCATGTCTGTCAAAATGATTAAACTTTCTCAATAATACTGTTCAATAAGATAAATAAAATTTGCAGCACTTTATGAGAAAACACAAGAGGCGCAACACAAGTCTATGGGATTCATTAAAAAAAAACACGTTTTGTACCTATAAAGACTACATTCCAATATATAATGATATATTTTAAACTGAATCTTTGGTTAGACAAATAATACAGTACATAAAATAAAAGTTTTTTTCCTCTTAAACCTTTCATTTTGTTTTTAAAAACACTGAATTTTGTTGATTTTTCATTAAAATTGATCGTGAAAGATCGGGCAACGCATTACCTCGATCGTGAAAGACAATGCTTGACCAGACAGAAACAGGACGTTTGAGAGTCGGTTTCGCAAAAAAACTTACGACTAAGATTGGTCGTAAGTATACAGCGACTAATTTCACAAAAAATCTTACGAGAAAAAATGGATGTGAAGTTAGCAGCCGGTTCGTTATTCGATATTCGATATTCAATATCCAACCGACTGCTAGCAGTCGGTTCGATATTCAAATTTAGTTGAAAATCATAAAAAAACATAATATTTGATAACATTAAAAGCATGATTTTAATAGTTGAAAAGAGTGAAAAGATACGTAGGAAATCGTTTTATGACCCCTTCAAGTTGTCTTAAACTCTCGTTGTCCTCAAATATAAACCCTTATCAATGCTTATGTAATTTGCATATTTGTCTTTATTACATTTTTATCAATAAAACGACATCAAAACTGTAATTTTATATCTAATATTTCTTAAAAATAAAACAAAAACCGATCACTAGAAAAAATTTTGAAATATAAATAGAAATATATATGGAAAGCCCCGAAAAAAGAAATACATAGTGAAAACCTATATACCTGAGACCGCTTAAATGAGGGTGAGACCCCCCTGTTCTTTCAATGTCCATTCGACGAATTCATAGACTCTGTATAAATAAAGATTGTATCAAAAGGATTTTCCAGAATAATGTCATCTTCGATATCTACGGAGGGCTTAAATTGTAACTTTTCAGCTAAAAAGTGTCAAAATTTCAGGACAAAGGGCACAGGGCAATGGTGAGAGCCCCCTGATCTCTTAATCTGCCTAATATTAGGCAGACAGTTAGTTAATAGGTAGATACAAACGTAACTAAGAGGAATTAGGGTATACTTCCTGTCTTCTATGTTTACGGAGGGCCCAAAGTGCCAGTTGGATATTCAAAATATATAGCGAAAACCTTCCTTAGACCGCTTAAATGAGGGTGAGACCCCCCTGTTCTTTCAATGTCTATAAAATTCGACGAATTCATAGACTCTGTATAAATAAAGATTGTATCAAAAGGATTTTCCAAAAAAATGTCACCTTCGATATCTACGGAGGGCTTAGATTGTCACTTTTCAGCTAAAAATTGTCAAAATTTCAGGACAAAAAAAGCTCTTTGCACGTTAAGAACCCTTGCAACAACTCTTTGAGGGGTCCGTAGGTGACCTGTTGCAAGGCTTAATTTCTGTTCCTATCCAATATACCCTCATTTCCCGTGGCAGTCTAAATTTCTCCGACCTTAATCCCTTAATCTATTACAGATCCTACCTATTGTATTTATTGTGAACTTGTTCCCGTCCTGAATATGCATGAATTATTTGCCACTGGACGTTAAGCAACCAACAATCAATCAATCCATGTTTACAGAGCGCCTAAAGTGCCAGTTGGATATTCAAATTAATAGTAAAAACCTACCTGAGACCGCTTAAATGAGGGTGAGATCCCCCTGGTCTTTCAATGTCCATAAAATTCAACTTAATCATAGACTCTGTATATGTAAAGGTTGTATTAGAAGGATTTCCCAGAATAATGTCATCTTCGATATCTACGGAGGGCTTAGATTGTCACTTTTCAGCTAAAAATTGTCAAAATTTCAGGACAAAGGGCACAGGGCAATGTTGAGAGCCCCCTGATCACTCAATCTGCCTAATATTAAGCAGACAGTTAGTTAATAGGTAGATACAAACGTGACTAAGAGGAATTTGGGTACACTTCCTGTCTTCTACGTTCACGGACATTGAAAGACCAGGGGGGTCTCATCCTCATTTAAGCGGTCTCAGGTAGGTTTTCACTATATATTTTGAATATCCAACTGGCACTTTGGGCGCTCCGTAAACATGGAAGACAGGAAGTGTACCCTTATTCCTTTTAGTCACGTTTGTATCTACCTATTAACTAAATGTCTGCATAATATTAGAAAGATTGAGAGATTAGGGGGCTCTCACCCATGCCCTGTGCCCTTTGTTTTAAAATTTTGACAATTTTTAGCTGAAAAGTGACAATCTAAGCCCTCCGTAGATATCGAAGATGACATTATTCTGGGAAATCCTTCTAATACAACCTTAACATATACAGAGTCTATGATTAAGTTGAATTTTATGGACATTGAAAGACCAGGGGGGTCTCACCCTCATTTAAGCGGTCTCAGGTAGGTATTCACTATATATTTTGAATATCCAACTGGCACTTTGGGCGCTCCGTAAACATGGAAGACAGGAAGTGTACCCTTATTCCTTTTAGTCACGTTTGTATCTACCTATTAACTAAATGTCTGCATAATATTAGAAAGATTGAGAGATCAGGGGGCTCTCACCCATGCCCTGTGCCCTTTGTTTTAAAATTTTGACAATTTTTAGCTGAAAAGTGACAATCTAAGCCCTCCGTAGATATCGAAGATGACATTATTCTGGGAAATCCTTCTAATACAACCTTAACATATACAGAGTCTATGATTAAGTTGAATTTTATGGACATTGAAAGACCAGGGGGGTCTCACCCTCATTTAAGCGGTCTCAGGTAGGTATTCACTATATATTTTGAATATCCAACTGGCACTTTGGGCGCTCCGTAAACATGGAAGACAGGAAGTGTACCCTTATTCCTTTTAGTCACGTTTGTATCTACCTATTAACTAAATGTCTGCATAATATTAGAAAGATTGAGAGATTAGGGGGCTCTCACCCATGCCCTGTGCCCTTTGTTTTAAAATTTTGACAATTTTTAGCTGAAAAGTGACAATCTAAGCCCTCCGTAGATATCGAAGATGACATTATTCTGGGAAATCCTTCTAATACAACCTTAACATATACAGAGTCTATGATTAAGTTGAATTTTATGGACATTGAAAAACCAGGGGGGTCTCACCCTCATTTAAGCGGTCTCAGGTAGGTATTCACTATATATTTTGAATATCCAACTGGCACTTTGGGCGCTCCGTAAACATGGAAGACAGGAAGTGTACCCTTATTCCTTTTAGTCACGTTTGTATCTACCTATTAACTAAATGTCTGCATAATATTAGAAAGATTGAGAGATCAGGGGGCTCTCACCCATGCCCTGTGCCCTTTGTCTAAAATTTTGACAATTTTTAGCTGAAAAGTGACAATCTAAGCCCTCCGTAGATATCGAAGATGACATTATTCTGGGAAATCCTTCTAATACAACCTTTAGATATACAGAGTCTATGATTAAGTTGAATTTTATGGACATTGAAAGACCAGGGGGGTCTCACCCTCATTTAAGCGGTCTCAGGTAGGTTTTCACTATATATTTCTTTTTTGGGCTTTCCATAAATATTTCTTTTTATATTTCTAAATGTTTCTACAGTTATAGGTTTTTTTTTTTGTTTTTAGAAATAGCATATATAAAAGTACATATTTGAAGTTGTTTTATTGATAAAAATCTATATTACATAAAGACAAATATGGAACTTAGAAAAGGGTTTGGACAACGAGAATTTACGACAGCTTGAAGAGGTCATTAAACGATTTCCTACGTATCTTGTCAGTCCTCTTAACTATGAAAATCGTGCTTTTAATGTTATCAAGTATTTAATTTTTTTTATGATTTTCAACTAAATTTTGAATATCCAACCGACTGCTAGCAGCCGGTTGGATATTGAATATCGAATATCGAATAACGAACCGGCTGCTAACTTCACATACATCGAGAAAAAACACTCGTAAGTCATGAACATTTCAGTATAACTTACGATAAATTTTTGTCGTAAGATGTTTTGTGAAAAGAGCCCCTGGAATTGTTCATGACTTACGATCAATCTTAGTCGTAAGTTTTTTTTTGTGAAACCGATTCCTGAACACCTGAACAAAATTGATAAGACAGTTGCGCTGTTTACATATAATAGTTGTATACCTGTAATCTTTAGAAATATACCAAAGTCGTGGAAAGATGTTCACATATTCTTTGAAAGTTCATCCGAACAAACGAGAAATTCAGAAAAAAAAATATTCGGGTAAACCAGACATATTATAAAGGGTAAAGTATACGTTTCTGGGAGCGCATTAGATTCGCCCGCATTTGGGGATTAATTTCTGTTTATGTTTGCGCACAGCCTTTGCTTACATTTGCGAATAAACCAGAGTAAATAGCATTCTGCTTCATTATGAAAGAATGGCAATTGAATGAATAATTTAATTTAGTTTGTAAAATTACACCAAGACACTCGCATGGAGATTCCTTTGTCAGAAACAAATCGGGGGGGGAGGGGGGTTGTGTACGATGGATTTACTTTCTGTATAGACAGAACACTTAAGTCAGGGGATATTTCATAGAGATGCATCGTAAATAATTGCAAAGGTATTTCACCGGAATCCCATTTTCCTCCAAGTCTTTGGGCCGGGCGTACTACGTATATTTTTGAGAATGTTACGACATGTGAAATTAGTACTTTTAATCCTTTCATTTACTATTTTCTGCATTTTTATCTGTATATTGTTCCAGAACTACTTGCGTGTGCGTAATACCACCGAATTTCAAGTAATATCCTGCTCGAAAATAATAGTTCAATAAATAGTATAATCTACCTTATTTACCTTAGTTTACCTCTAAAAGAATGCGCGCAAATTTAATCAAAAGCTGTGCGCAAACGTAAAGGTTTAATGCGCTAAAATGTTTCACGATCGAAAAATTCAACTTTTTTTCTCGATAAACCGAATGACACCCGTGATGAAGTATTATAGATACTATGAATTCTTGAAAAAGAAACCATGAGCCCATGAATCAACGCTTATCATTGTCTCTACTTCTAACTTGACTCTATAACTCATGGATCTTAACCTTGCGGCTACTATCTTATACTATACGATTGTCTATTATGTATATATAAAGGTACAAACCCTGTGTGTCCGTTGTACCGATGTGTATCATATGTTCATTTATATATATAAAATAGACATCTAGATTGCAACCCATTGGTAGCCGAGAGGTTTCATCGATGTGTTAGTGTCAAGCACACATAACAGATTCCAAGGAGGAGTTCGATTCCCAGTGAAGGTATATGCAATATAGTTGAGATTCCGGAAATATAAATTTTGCATCTGATTTCGTGTATTATTTTGAAATATCAACTTCCTGTACTTTTTTTGTTTTCAATACCAGCGGAGATGAGGGAGGTGTAGAAATACAATTAGCAAGTTTTACTTCTGTCCGATTGTGGTAGACGAAGTTTTTAACATTTCGTTTTTTTTTCTTCAAAATCAATCACTTGCTATTCTGTTCTGTACAGGTATTATCCTCCGTTATATATCGGAGCACTCCCACTTGTGATATATCCCCTAGGAACCAGTAATGACGCACCTAAGGTTGTTTTTGTTTCTGCATTTAATCTACCATTTAAAAGAATTAGAAAAAAGGAATGGAATAAAAGATTGATAACTTGTTATTATATTTCAATTATTGAACAGTTGATATTTGAAACAGTAATAGCAATAAAATCATGTTTGCTAACATTACAAACGGACTGCCAACTAATGATGGGTACCAGTAATGACGCATAGCCTGGGATCCTGGCTCACTGCTTGACAGTAGAGCCAGGCTGATTACGACGACATGGTTTCTTCAATTGGATGTTAGAATGTTGCATCGTGGGATAGCGTCATTTCTTGACACATGGCGGGAAATATTTATATTGTCACGAATTCATTGAAAATTATTTTTCATTTCATATGAAATGCAAATTTCGAAAGATTTAGCATAAATAATTCACACGTTATTGATTAACATCATGAATCAACTGTTAATCAACGATCTGATCGATATATTCCTTGTTTATAGAACATGCACATGCGCAGTAATTCAGTCCTGTTCAGCGCTGATAGTTGGTCACGTGGATTGTATTACGCCTGGCCCTATCGACAAAGTATTAGATTGGGTCAGGATGCCAGGCTATAATGACGCACTGTAAACAAACCAGTAAAAACCACTTGTACGTAACTGATAATCAAAAAATTGCTTCAATCCGGATTCTTTAAAGTTAAAACTGTTCAACAGATTCAATTTTATTAACAACTTTTGAAATTTTCATTCACTTTTATGATCATGATGATTGTAACACCAAATTTTTAATCAATTTAATTGTAACCTATATTTTGATATATAATTGTCCAAAATTTATGAAAGTGATATACATATTCCATTATCATGTATATGAAAATAAAAAGTAATTGCATTCATAAAACAACATTGACAATAATACATTTATCAATGTACATATGCATGTCTTACGGTGTTTATATATCTCAACTTGTACGATTCGCTCGTGTATGTAACAATGTTTTAGATTTTAACGAGAGAAATTTATGTATTACTGAAAAATTATTACACCAGGGTTTTCGATATCACAAACTAGTCAAAACATTTACTAAATTTTATCATCGGTATAAGGACATCATTTGTAAATATAGCTCAACATGCAGACTTCTTATACGTTCAGGTATTTCACATCCAATTTTTTATGGAAATATTCTTTATAAAGCACAAAAATGTCAGTATTCACCTCTGAAACTAACAAAACCTTTAAATAGACTTATTAAGAAGGGATATAGTTACGATACTGTTGTCAGGTCATTAAAGATTGCATATTTTGGCGTTAATATTGATTCACTTATAGGGTCTTTGCATCGGCACTAAACACATTTATTTAAAAACCAGTTGTTGGCATGACACGGGTTATGTATTTCTCATATATGTTATGATGGTATGATACTAAACCCCTAACGGGAAGGATTGTGCCTGATATTCATATGATGAAGACATAATCTTTCAATCAGTTTAATTGAAGTCCGGAGCTGGCATGTCAGTTAACTGCTAGTAGTCTGTTGTTATTTATGTATTATTGTCATTTTGTTTATTTTCTTTGGTTACATCTTCTGACATCAGACTCGGACTTCTCTTGAACTGAATTTTAATGTGCGTATTGTTATGCGTTTACTTTTCTACATTGGCTAGAGGTATAGGGGGAGGGTTGAGATCTCATAAACATGTTTAACCCCGCCGCATTTTTGCGCCTGTCCCAAGTCAGGAGCCTCTAGCCTTTGTTAGTCTTGTATTATTTTTAATTTTAGTTTCTTGTGTACAATTTGGAGTTTAGTATGGCGTTCATTATCACTGAACTAGTATATATATTTGTTTAGGGGCCAGCTGAAGGACGCCTCCGGGTGCGGGAATTTCTCGCTGCATTGAAGACCTGTTGGTGGCCTTCTGCTGTTGTCTGTTCTGTGGTCGGGTTGTTGTCTCTTTGACACATTCCCCATTTCCATTCTCAATTTTATTCATACATTGAATGGAAAAAATTGATAAACCATAGAAAATTATATAAGCGACGATCATTTGTTCTACAGTGATTCCCGCTTAAATGTAAAGCCATGTCACATGACAGTCACGTGATTTGAAAAACACAAAATGGGGAAGTATAGGGTTACATACTTTTCTTGAGCAAAGTGGAGATAGGACTGATAATCTTTCGGGGAAGGGTAGAATTTTTTTTACCTTAATAAAATGGCGGAAATTGCATTGTCTTTAATATTTTAAGCAATAATAACATTTCTGGGCACAGTTTTAGGCATCTTTGTTGTAGTCAGATGACCTTCAACATCATGTTATGAACAGCAAATGTTGATGACGTCACGGCTTTTGTTTAGAAATATAAAACCGTTAACTAAATCGGTGCGTCATTTCTGGTCTGTGTCAAAACAGGTACCAAGACGATAGTTTTAACACTTAACAATATTTAAAAGTGTGATGGGGTGCAAAAATTTAATAGTTTTATATACAGATGAGAACTATGGATTTTAAAACAAGTATTTATAATTATAATGTGCTATTTACATCATTTATAGTTCTACCTATATATAGGTTAGAATTTAGGATTTTAAATATTCTTTTAATGAGACAGAGGGAGATTTATACCATACAGGCATACGTTAAAAAAGTAAAAATTGCTTAGTTCCAATGCTTTTAGATGTTTCGGTCACAGTTTAATTCAACCACATATCCAGTTACAAATTTTTCAACACCAAATTAAACTATTTGCATATATGTTGTAAGTTCATTGATACATTACAATTATTGAATAATACACCTTATCACTATTTAGTCCAATTAAAAAAAAACGTCACTTAGACAACTTCCTGTTTGGGTCATGTGTCGCTAAAAGAAAGGTCATCAGTAACAAGCTGAGGGAGTAAAAAGTTTAGAAAGCGAACATTTTGAAAGTTTGATAAATTATGATCCACTTTTTGTCAAGCCTGCGACTTAATTTTGTCGCAAAAGCGACATAGCAATCCTACATTCCGTCGTTGTTGCTGGCGGAGGCGTCCACAAATATTCACTCTGTGGTTAAAGTTTTTGAAATTTTAATAACTTTCTTAAACTATCCTGGATTTCTACCAAACTTGGACAGACACTTGTTTATGATCATAAGATATATAGTATCCAGAAGTAAATTTAAAAAAAAAAAAATCCTGTTTATCCGTATTTTACTTATAAATGGTCGACTTAGTATTTCTGCCAGTTAACATTACATTCACTCTGTGGTTAAAGGTTTTAAAATTTTAATAACTTTCTTAAACTATCCTGGATTTGTACCACACTTGGACAGAAGCTTGTTTATGATCATAAGCTAGTATCTAGAAGGAAATTTTGTAAAAATTTATTTCCTGTTTTTCCTTATATTACTTATAAATGGACTTAGTTTTTCTTCCAGTTAACATTACATACAGCCTGCAGTTAAAGTTTTTAAAACATTTATTGGATTCATAAACCATCCTGGATTTTTACCAAACTTGGACAGAAGCTTCTTACAATCAAAAGATCATAAGTATCTAGAGGAAAAGTTTGATAACTTTTTCCCCATTTTTGTTGAGCCTGCGACTAACAGCAAAAGTAGGCGAGACACTGGGTTCCGCCGAACCCTTTATACAAATTTTTTAAAACACAAATTAAAATTATGAAACGCTTTATTTTAGGTGTTTACGATGGTTAAAAAATGTCTCTTTGAAAAGTTTTATGCAAAATACATTGTTTAAATAGGGCCCCAGATAGGTTCAACTGGATGAAAAAGTTGTGTTATTTCAGAACTTATCCGGATTGAAATAAATACGATAAGGTGTATCATAGTGTATAGAAAAAAATGAATATCAGATGAACAAATTATAATAGTCTTGGAGTCCATAACAAATTGCACCATTGCAACAGGTGACAGACAGTTGTAGGCTTCAAATAAATGAAATATGTCCACATGAATTAAGGTAGCACAAGTCTGTCAAATTTGGCAACATAATTTTATCTAATAAATGGCAAATAACAATGAATAATAACTTGTATCCTTTTTAAATTTAATTTTTATTGTTATATATTTCACAAACAATTTTGGGACGTTTTGGAATTGTACATTAATTGATTCCAGTCCATTTAGATGTTTGATGGACACTGGTGCACTTTTAGATGGAAGAGGTCTTGTGTTCTGAATAATAAAAAGTAAAATAGCAAAAATACCGAACTCCAAGGAAAATTCAAAATGGAAAGTCCTTTATCAAATGGCAAAATCAAAGGTCAAATACATCAAACGAATGGAAAACAGCGGTCGTATTTCTGACTACATGTAGGTACAGGCATTTCCTTATGTAGAAAATGGTGGATTAAACCTGGTTTTATAGCTTGCTAAACCTCTCACTTGAAAGACAGTCTCATACATGTAGTATCCATTATGTTCACAACAATGTGTGAGCAAAACAAACAGACATGATAGGTAAAATTGTCAAAAATTGGGGTACAGCAGTCAACTTTGTGTTATATTCTTAATCACTATACATGATCAAAAAACAAATAACTATTTCAACAAAGAAAAACAAAATGACACGAATACACTCTATAGACAAAGCACATATGCAAAAATGTAAGACAAGAATACAAAAAATGACCATAGTACAATAACACAATGGTGGGTTGTATAAGTACCCAGACACACCAAAAGTATATTACCAAGAATGGAATAAATAGTAAAGGTTAGAAATATATAGTCAATAAGATATATTTATAGCACTTGAGCTATTTATAGCTAGCATTATTGACTTGCATTAGCATGATTAGCAACAGTGGTACATTGTAAATCCAAACAGTGGTAATAATAAAACCTGCGTTATCTGAATTTATTTTATTTATCTGGATAATTTCATTTTTAAGTTTGATTTTATGTCCGTAATGTTTTCCTTTTATTGTAGCCTATATCTTTTTTTGATGGTTTTTGTTCAATTCCATAATTTCTTCCAATCAGAGTCAAGATCAGTGACATCATGCATGCCGATACCATGGTTAAGCATCCTTAGGTCACAAACCAAAATTATTACTGACTGCATCAGACAGTCAGAAAAAAAATTGTGAATGATTTTGGATAAGCAAGTATTGAAATATATATCTAACTATAATGTGGACTTTGATCTCTATTAATTTTTCAGATTATGAATCTGGACATATGTGACTTAGATGTATAATGACATGTGAAGGTCACTATGACAGTACTTTTGACAAATTTGCCACCAGAATTAATCATCAGAATACTTGAAGATTTACCCAGCAGAGAAATTGGACATTTAAGTCGGACGTGTACACAACTCAGAGCAATATGTAGAACTGATATTGTATGGCAGAAACTTTGTCAACAAGGTATGGATCTAGACCCTTACAATGGCATCATTACTCTTGGTGGACATTCAACCTTTGAATGTCAGTTAGATCTTCTGTGTCACTAGATTGCTGTCTTGTTGATGTATACTCAACTTATCCATTTATTCACATTAAGATTCAGGATCCTCACCGAGATGTGTTCTGGACTCAAGAAAATAAGACTGACTTATCATATCTAAACACATAAATCTAAATCTTCGTCAAGATTCCATGAGATAGATTTTTTTTTCTTCCTCCCCCCGACCCCCCCCCCCCCCCCCCCCCCCATTTTGTTTTAGACCAAAGAATTAAAAGATAATTTAAGGCTTTGATTGTTTTTTTTTCTATTACAATATATATATATATACTAAACAATAAAACAAACAACCAATTTGATTGAAATATCTTTAGTTAAAAATTTAATGTGACAGCAACCCATCAACAGAGGTTAAAACTAAGGAGACATCTAGAAGTCAGTTATGAATCACACCTGACATTTAGTTATAAAAATTACTTAAAGTGTAAGCCAAATAAAAAGTAAGTATTGTCAGGTGCTGTTAATTATGTGTTTTACAGTACTTACTTTTTATTTGTCATAAATAATTTTCCGCTGATTCACATAATTACAATGTCTTGAACTAAGGAAAGCTTTGTTGTAGCTATTGTGTTTGGAGACCTCTTTGTGTCAGTAATTATTCTCTCTATTACTAAGTAGAGAGAATACTGACACAAAGAGTTACCTTAAGTATAAGCATTAAAATTCTTCTGAACGACCAAAGTAGACAGGGCTGTTATGTATACTGTGGAATTATTTATATTCCTGGATACCAATTTTCTT
This sequence comes from Mytilus californianus, assembly GCF_021869535.1. Taxonomy (NCBI): domain Eukaryota; kingdom Metazoa; phylum Mollusca; class Bivalvia; order Mytilida; family Mytilidae; genus Mytilus; species Mytilus californianus. Next base: position 2,096,317 of record NW_026262669.1, on the reverse strand, counting down.
GGACTGATGACAAATTTTATTATTGTAGTTTTATTTAATTTTGTGGATTTGCAGATTTTTGCATATAAAGAAATTTGTTCTTATTTGAACATTCAAATTTAGTGTTTACCAAAAGTCACAGAATCCACAAAAATTAGTTAATGTATTTCACTAATAATATATCCGCAGTAAATATAAATGTTTCTTAAACCAGAAAATGATGGTGGTTTAATTTAGCTGAGGCCGTTATTTTTACATATATAAAAATGATAAAATGCTGAGCAAAAAATGGAAACAACAAAGATTATTTGTAAAAGGATATGACAAGTATAAGTCATAGAGACAGCAAACCAACAGTATAACAAATAATCAAAAGACCTTAATCTGGCAGTATACAGTTTTTATACAACAATAGAGAAATTGTGTTTGTTATACAATATATATGTCAAACATTGCACTGATTATAAACATGTTGTAAATAATTAAACAGAAACTTTAAAAGATCTGCACGGACTGTTGGTTGATATCTCTAGGCACTCTGGCTTCCTTCACCATATAAAACTAGTCGCCATGATGTTGCGAGAGTGTTAAAAGTTGGGTTAAACATGAACAAACAATCATTCAATCAAACAAAGATCTGCAATTAACACCAAATGCTCCAAATAACAAATACTTCACATACAGAAGTAAATAAGTTGATGTTTTTTTTTACAGTATGTGATATAAAAGTGGATGAATGGGAGACAACATATTATAATATTTATACAAAAGGTGAGTTACATAAATTACCAAGCTTTAAAAAATTAAACAAACTGGAAATTTATGAAAAGTTGCAGTTTATACTAAAGAGGCATCAGTAGTTTTACTGATATTCAAATCTCACAAATTTATTAAGAAGATTAAAATTAAGGTAAAAAACTAAACTGAGGAATTCCAAGGATTTCCTGCTCCTACTCAAACATGGAAAAAAGTGGAAACATGTCATTCACAAAAAAACTAGGATAAAAAAGGAAGAAGGTGCCATGGTGACAATCAAAACCCAAAACAAGACTGTTTTTCTTGTTGAGGGTCGTATTGTGTCTTAGTGTCTTATATCCACTTCATTTAAAGTCTGGTGGATAGTTGTTACATTGGCAACTAAAGATAGTCCATAAAGTACTACAGGAAAACCTAAAGCTGGAGCAACTAAACCCTAGCAATAATTACCTGTGTAGTCTGGTACTCAATTAAACTGAAAACAACAAATGAGCGTCACAAACTCCACAGGAAAACATGGGATGAACTCAATTGCCCTGGAAGAGTAAAACTAACAAATAAATCTTATTGATTTCTAGTTCTACACAGATATGGGAGATGTCTGGGATTGTGGAGAAGGAACATATTGCCTTATGGTGGACTATTACAAATTAAAGTAAGTATTAACCTAACGTCTTGTTTGTTTGGTTGCTGTCTAGCTGAGATATTAAGTGTTCTTACATTTAAATGTGACTTTCCTGTATGTTTCATAAAAAGATTAACTTTGTCAGATTACCTCATAAAGCAGACCAACAAGTTCTTCGTGAGATGTGGTACAATGTATGATTGCCATTTAGACAACTATAAAACAGAGACCAAGTGGTGTGGATTTTACCAATTATAGGTCAATGTATGGCCTCCACAATGAACAAAACCTACTGCATAATCAGCTATTAAAGACCCAAACATAACAAAATGTGAAACTAATCAAAGGAAAAAACCAACAACCTGATTTATGACAAAGCAAAAGTATGAAAGTTAACATGTTTTCAAAATAAATGTCTTTGAAATATCCCTTTTTTTATTCTTGCAATAATTTCAATGTACACAATTATGGTGTATCATGCATTCTTGCCACAGCTGTGTTTATGAATTGTTACATTATTTAAAATCAAATGAAGATAAAAAGTCAGGTTTGAAATATTGACAGAAATATTACTTCTATAAGTTATTTTGACTTTTAACTGTTAATTGATAAAACTGCATATAACTGTCTGCAAATATACTTTTGATTTGTTTGAATGTTGCACCTATAAAATCTCTTTTATCTATAAGCTTATGTTTAATTCTGTATGGACAGGTAGACCATGGTAGACTTTTAGCAACAGAATACAAACCACCTTTTGTATCAGACATGCATGGTCCATTACGACCTAAGAAAGTGTTTAGTATAGGTATAAATAAATCGACCAATCGGACAGAGATACTGTGTTTACATGGATATGGTGGGGCACATCCTGGTAGTATAGAATTTGTAAGTACCATATACACACATGGGTATTTTAAAGCACATCCCGGTAGTGTAGAATTTGTAAGTACCATATACACATATGGATATGGGTAAAGCCATAAAGGTGGTCTGGAAAGTGTGACATTAGGATATAAAATTGAAGTTTTTGATATATCTATCAATTCACATTATTTTGTTAGCAACCATCTGTATCTTACTACCTCTTTTTATTTGAAACCCATGGTCTTGCTATGTTTTTGTAAAATTGACCTTCCTTGTATATTTTGTGTAAGTTATATTGACAATAGTGCAATCTTTTGTTTTAAATAGTTTCTTATGGGATTAATGAAATGTATCAATACTTAGCTGCACATAATATCTTTCAACATCATTATATCATAGACCAATTCACAGAGATATCCCTGATGTTCTGAAATGTCAGTGCTCTGAGCAAGATCAGTATGTTATAGATGTCCAAAATAAAGTTTTCTTCTAGTAACTTGTGTAAAACGTTTTTTGAACAGCAATTATATTTGTAAACATAATTATTATATTTTAAATGAAATATTTTATGTAGTTGTTGTAAACCCAGATTTTCGTTGACAAAATTAAATCCAAATTCAATGTATGTTATTTTGACAATAACCCTTTTTGATAGTTTTTCTGCCTTAATTTTAAAACAGGCCACTCAAAAAACAGGGGGTCAACACTAGCTGATTTTTTAAGTAGGGGAAAACTTATCCAATACAGCTCAATCTTCTAAATGAAGTCAGAAGAAGATGACTATTAAATCTTGTATACCATATCTTACATGTAGGTTATATTGACGAATAGTGTTTAAATTTAACCTTTTTCAAAACATTTTTTTAAAGATTTTTTTTCTACTATTGCCTAGGTAACTGATGGTTATTTTTCATTTTACCAAATTATGATTGAATGCCTTTATTGCTCACAACACTACCGTCTTTTGGTTGTTATATTGACACAATGTCAAGTAACTTACTGAAAAAAAACAGGAAATCTGGTGTAACATCTGAACACAAAGAGTTTGATCCATTATGTTTATTTTGATATTAACTTAATTCTTGAATGCATGCAGGGGTTCATGTTAGTTATTGTTCAGCTAATAATAAAGTCACAAGCTCATAACCAAAACTATCTGAGATCTATCAGATCAAAGTGACAACTATAGAATGCAAGAAAAATAAAGGTGCACTAATTCACAAATCCAAAAGGGAGAGGAGAAATCAAGATAAATAACAAGAAAAGAACAAACCTTAAATAACAACTCAAACCCAATAAAACTATCCGGTGCACTGCAAGAGTTAGCTTAGCCTGATGGTAAACAGACACTTAATGAATTACTCACAGTATTTAGGGGAACATATTGTTTACTGTTGGTATTAAGGAGTATTGTTAAATAGGCTCACTTGAACTGACTTTGTACTTTGGTCAAAGGTTGCTCATTTAATATGTACAGTTATGATACTCTTGGCTATGTCAGATGGTGACTTTATTGATCAACTGTTTTCAACAATTTTTTTCAAGAGCTTATTAAATCAACACTTTTGAAAGTAAAGTATAAAACACATTAATGTATGAGTTTGACTATCCCTCTGGTATCTTTCGTCCCTCTTGTATGACAATACTAATAATTAAACCACTATTCAAGAATCAAACCATAAATCATTTATTTAAACAATTTAAAAACATTTTTTTAAAGTGCATTCTGCTGTCTATTCCACTGTTCATACTCAGTTGATTTATCTCAAAGATCTGAAAAGCAATAAATAAAGAAGTTTTATACATGATTTTAAATTGAAATGAATGAAAATGTGAGTCAAGGCTCCATGTTGAAGGCCATAACGTGACTTTATAGGCTATAATTGGTTTTTTTTACTTCTTTAGGTCTTAGGTAGAGAGTTGTTTCTTTGGCAATAATACCACATCTTCTTATGTTTATGATGTTGTATGTTATCCATGTTGAAAACAGCATTGGAAATAAGTACCACTTCACATTGATTTGCATTGTGTCTACATTCATGTTTTTATTGTCAAATTCAAGGGTATGGGGAGGTTGAGTGCTTAAAATAAACTTTTGGACCATTGTTATATTGACTTGAATCCTTTAGTCGTCAACTTAAATGCTCTATTTCAAAGAAGCAGGAAATATGCTTACAATTTCACTAAAAGGCTTAATTTTTTTTATTGTACAAGAGATGTGTAGGCTAAAAGCCAAAGTCAACATATTTCAGTAGTAATAGTAGCTTTAGGACTACTGTGGGAGTAGGAGTTATATTGACCCTAACATTAAGGTGTCAACTAACTCCCTTAATGACCATTGTTATATTGACTATGCATATAATTGTCAACTAACACCCTGTGAAAAAGCACTGAAAATTACTTCACCCTTTTTAAATGTATATTCACTTTCCCCCTTTATTATCTGTAAGTTGAAATAGAAGTTAAATGAAAAGAATGGTGCAGTATATCTCTACAAAGATCATCTACATCCTAGGTGTTATATTGACTGGGTTGACAAAATTGGTCAAGTAACGGTCATATCGATGTTACCGTAAAAAGTGAACGAACGGTTTGACTTGGGTGTTTGAATGCGTTGTTTTCGTTAGTTCTTATCATTCGAAGCATATTATTTTGGCAAAAATTATATAATACAGTGTCAATTTGACAGAATGGTTTGGTCGTTATACCTTGTTTGACGCCCTGGTCGTTATTAGTTTGACATTTTGCTCAAAACTTACCATCGAGTTCTTCTTCCATTTTCATCCATGAATGATAGTGATGTTTACATTTAGTTTCGTATATATAGCAATTTTGAAATGAAACAAAGTATTTTTTCTCCCTGGATAAACTCTTTCTGTCAGTAATAAGGAATAAACATTTACGTACGTTTAACGTTATTTTGACATTACAAACTTGCCATTCTATGTTTCTCATAAAACGGAATACGAAACCAAAACTAGAACTATTTGAAACAGCCGAGATACGACGGCGCATGAATATGACAGGAACCAATCAAATGTTCCGCAGATGACGATATCGCGGAAAACCCCGTGCGTTATTTTTACCATTATAGTCTATTGTCAATATAACATTACTAACCTTGTCGAAATAATCGTTTCTTTGATTAATTTTACTGCATTTCACGCAAAACTTTGACGGATTTATAGTGCAACAACACTTTTCTGACGATTTAACTTACTTTCCGTTTTTCTTTTGCCCATAAAAACAACCAGGTATATTTTTTGTTAGAAGGGGATTTCCATGTCACGCTTTGGACACAGGAACGTACAGATCTACGTTTGACAAACTTCAATAACAAGACACATTGAATTAGCGGATATTTGATATTTATCAAAACTTCTGCTTCATCATGTCACTGATGCACAATAACAAGTTGTAATCAAATAACATTTATTAAATATTTTAAAATTGGGATTTAAGCTTCAGATGGTTATTTGACCAATTTGGAGCACCTTTTTGGCTTTACCCATATTTTATAGCACATTCCGGTAGTGTAGAATTTGTAAGTACCATATACACATATGGGTATTTTATAGCACATCCCGGTAGTGTAGAATTTCTAAGTACCATATACACATATGGGTATGTATAGCACATCCTGGTAGTGTAGAATTTGTAAGTACCATATACACATATGGGTATGTATAGCACATCCTGGTAGTATAGAATTTGTAAGTACCATAACACACATGGGTATGTATAGCACATCCTGGTAGTGTAGAATTTGTAAGTACCATATACACACATGGGTATTGTATAGCACATCTTGGCAGTGTATGTGAGGGGCAACTGTAGCTGCGTGGTATAAGTAGTTGAGGTTACCAGTTCATACCCCTCATGTGGCAGGTGTGTTTGACTGTAGCACTAGCCTGTCAACACTGAGGTTATTAGTTCATACCCCTCATGTGGCAGGTGTGTTTGACTTTGTAGCACTAGCCTGTCTACACTGAGGATATTAGTTCGTACCCCTCATGTGGTAGGTGTGTTTGACTGTAGCACTACCCTGTCAACACTGAGGTTATTAGTTCATACCCCTCATGTGGCAGGTGTGTTTGACTTTGTAGCACTAGCCTGTCTACACTGAGGATATTAGTTCGTACCCCTCATGTGGTAGGTGTGTTTGACTCTTTAGCACTAGCCTGTCAACACTGAGGTTATTAGTTCATACCCCTCATGTTGCAGGTGTGTTTGACTGTAGCACTACCCTGTCAACACTGAGGTTATAAGTTCGTACCCCTCATGTGGCAGGTGTGTTTGACTCTGTAGCACTAGCCTGTCAACTCTGAGGTAATTAGTTCGTACCCCTCATGTGGCAGGTGTGTTTGACTGTAGCACTAGCCTGTCTACACTGAGGTAATTAGTTCATACCCCTCATGTGGCAGGTGTGTTTGACTGTAGCACTAGCCTGTCTACACTGAGGATATTAGTTTGTACCCCTCATGTGGTAGGTGTGTTTGACTGTAGCACTAGCCTGTCAGCACTGAGGTTATAAGTTCCTACCCCTCATGTGGCAGGTGTGTTTGACTTTGTACCACTAGCCTGTCAACTCTGAGGTAATTAGTTCGTACCCCTCATGTGGCAGGTGTGTTTGACTGTAGCACTAGCCTGTCTACACTGAGGTTATTAGTTTGTACCCCTCATGTGGTAGGTGTGTTTGACTGTAGCACTAGCCTGTCTACACTGAGGTTATAAGTTCCTACCCCTCATGTGGCAGGTGTGTTTGACTGTAGCACTAGCCTGTCTACACTGAGGTTATTAGTTTGTACCCCTCATGTGGTAGGTGTGTTTGACTGTAGCACTAGCCTGTCAGCACTGAGGTTATAAGTTCCTACCCCTCATGTGGCAGGTGTGTTTGACTTTGTACCACTAGCCTGTCAACTCTGAGGTAATTAGTTCCTACCCCTCATGTGGCAGGTGTGTTTGACTCTGTAGCACTAGCCTGTCAACTCTGAGGTAATTAGTTCGTACCCCTCATGTGGCAGGTGTGTTTGACTGTAGCACTAGCCTGTCTACACTGAGGTTATTAGTTCATACCCCTCATGTGGCAGGTGTGTTTGACTGTAGCACTAGCCTGTCTACACTGAGGATATTAGTTTGTACCCCTCATGTGGTAGGTGTGTTTGACTGTAGCACTAGCCTATCAACACTGAGGTTATAAGTTCGTACCCCTCATGTGGCAGGTGTGTTTGACTGTAGCACTAGCCTTTCAACACTGATGTTATTAGTTTGTACCCCTCATGTGGCAGATGTAGTTGAGGTTATTAGTTCATAGCCCTCATGTGGCAGGTGTGTTTGACTCTGTAGCACTAGCTTGTCGACACTGAGGTTATTAGTTCATACCCCTCATGTGGCAGATGTAGTTGAGGTTATTAGTTGATACCCCTCATGTGGAATGTGTGTTTGACTTCTAAATCTACGTTCACGACCTGGCAAAAAAAAATAGTCACATATACATGTACAAGATAATGTGTAAATATTTAATTTATTTATTGTAATCAAAACCAGGAATCCTTGTGTAAAAATTCTCATGCATATATAACATGTATAATCACCACTAACTAAAACATATAACTGTGCACAAAAACAATCACAGAATGAAGACGACAACAGACCCATACCATACATTTGTTATATAGGAAATTAGGACGGCAGATACATACTTATTATACCGTTTTCAATATTTCTGAGTTTTATTTTTCCATGGGCAAAAGTAGAAGCAACACAGTGATGTCCTTTTTGTCCAATGAAAAATAAGTATGAAAAAGTCTGGGAAATATGATTATAAAACTATTGACTGGGTAATAGTCTTCAAAACGTTTGACTGGCAAATAGTCTGTGAAATGAAATAGCACAAATATTCCAATCTTTTTACATAGAAAAAATCATACTGAGTTATTATAACAAAATATACTCACAAAACATTCACATATATTCACGCAATAGCCCTATAGAATTATTTCAGCAAAAAGTTTTAATACGGCTGCAAATTTATTTGCGGTAGTATTATGTTATGGTGTTGTCTGTGTCTGAAGACATTTTGGTTCGCAGACAATAACTTGAGTATAAGTTCATTGATCTCTATGAAATTTTAGCATAAGGTTCTATACCACTAAAGGATGGTTGGGATTGTTTTTAGGGGCTATTGTCCATGCGGTGTTGTAATTAGGGGCCAAAAAAGGTCAGTTTTACTGGTTCATGGAAAATAAATTGGTTCTCAAACAACAACTTTAGTGTAAGTGTATGGATTTTGAATTTTTAACCCGTAGGGGACTATGTATTGCCAGGCAATACTCACAGAATGCTTTTTTTTGATGAAGCGAACACCTTTAAAAACTAAGCTTATATTGTCTATTAATAAACATGTATTTAGATTTTTTGATTTTGGGCCCAGTTTTCAAGTTGGTCCAAATCGGCATCCAAAATTAAACTGTGTTTGATTTCCACATGAATTGAATATATAAAGGGTTCTTTGAAATGCTGAATCTAAAACTGTATTTAAATTTTGGACTTTTTGGGCCCAGTTTCCATGTTGGTACAAATCAGGTTCCAAAATTAAACTTTGTTTGATTTCAACAAAAATTGAATTTATGGGGTTCTTTGAAATGCTGAATCTAACCATGTATTTGGATTTTGGGCTCAATTATCAAATTGAGCAGCATTGAGGTCCAAAGGGTCCTTAATTAAACTTTTGTTTGATTTCATCAAAAATTTAATTCTTGGGCTTCTTTGATATGCTGATTCTAACCATGCACTTAGATTTTTGATATTGGACCATAATAGGTAAATGTCCAATTTCAAATTTTTCAGTTCTTTGACCACATTCATTTTGTGTCACAAACCTATGCTTTGTCATATATTCAATCACAATCCAAATTCATTGCTGTTTTAAGCATAAATGGTGTGTCCATACTTGCCCCAACTGTTCAGGGTTGGACCTCTGCGGTCGTATCAAGCTGCGTCCAGCAGAGCATTTTATTTTTTCTGAAATAAAATCCCTGCCTGTATAAATTACACCTCATGTATGTCATGGGAAGAAATATTGTTGTCTTATGGTTTCATTTCCATGTACTGTATAAAGTTTTCTGAAAGTATGAAATTCTGGGCCCTCAGTCATAAAAATTTACTCAGTACTTGGGAGTAAAAAATTTATGCTTGAAACACCCAAGTCCAGTATTTTGAATTGTTGATTTCTGAGACTGAGTAAGATAATTGTACTCAAAAATTTTATGAGCACAAAGCGACCTGGATTCAAGAGACTTACAAAAGCCTTTGTATAATACATATGATTTGTTAAAAAAACGTGATGATGAAAGGAAGGTGGTAAGTACTGTAAATTCAGAAATTATTGCGATGTTTTTATTATTGCGAAAAATGCGACAGGGTTATAATCGCAATAATTTTAACTCGCATTTTGAAATTTTTTATATGAATTAAACAGGATTTTTCTCAATATCGCAAAAATTCAAATCGCATATTAGTCTAAAATGACAAAATCGCAATAATAAATGCACGCAATAATTTCTGAATTTCTGTAAAGAGGGAAATATTGACTTATATAAATTATTTTTCAGGAAATGGAAGAATCTGATGTTGTATTTAAATGTTGTCAGATGTAAAGCCATGCTCATCCTAAGGGATCCTCTGTCGTAAGTTATTTATAGAAATATGTTTTGATTTATTTATTATCAAATGAAAGTAAAGAATTTAAGATTTATTTCTCTTTTCAATTCTTCAAGCAAAATACTAAACGTGTCCTAGGTAATCCTCTGTTATAGACTGGCTTTATATCAAGCAAAATACTAAACCTTTCCTAGGTAATCTTCTGTTATAGACTGGCGTAATATCATCAATAATTTTCATTTTTTTCAGTAATTTGTAAAACTTTTTGATAAACAGTGTTCTTTTCTAAAAATTAACGAGATAACACCAGTGTGTTATTGCATGTCATACTTTTTCATGACATAATGGACATGTTTTATTTCAGAATGACAAACTAAGGGCAGATAACTCTTGTATATTTTTCTACAATGACAAGTGTCAGTTATTTTCTGCAATAACCTTATTTTATCTTCATTTCAATGAATTCAATGTGAATCTACAACAAAATACCTTACAGTTTAGACTGACTCAATGTGAATCTACAACAAAATACCTTTCAGTTCAGGCTGACTCAATGTGAATCTACAACAAAATACCTTACAGTTCAGGCTGACTCAATGTGAATCTACAACAAAATACCTTACAGTTGAGACTGACTCAATGTGAATCTACAACAAAATACCTGACAGTTCAGGCTGACTTCATGTGACTCTACAACAAAATACCTAACAGTTCAGACTGACTCAATTTGAATCCACAACAAAATACCTGACAGTTCAGACTGACTCAGTGTGAATCTACAACAATATACCTGACAACTCAGACTGACACAATCTGAATCTACAACAAAATACCTGACAGCTCAGACTGACTCAATGTGAATCTACAACAGAATACCTGACAGTTCAGGCTGACTCAATGTGAATCTACAACAAAATACCTTACAGTTCAGTCTGACCCAATGTGAATCTACAACAAAATACCTGACAGTTCAGGCTTTTCAATGCGAATCTACAACAAAATACCTTACAGTTCAGACTGACTCAATGTGAATCTACAACAAAATACCTTTCAGTTCAGGCTGACTCAATGTGAATCTACGACAAAATACCTTACAGCTCAGACTGACTCAATGTGACTCTACGACAAATTACCTGACACCTCAGACTGACTCAATTTGACTCTTCAACAAAATACCTTACAGCTCAGACTGACTCAATGTGAATCTACAACAAAATATCTGACAATTCAGACTGACTCAATGTGAATCTACAACAAAATACCTGTTATCTCAGACTGACTCAATTTGACTCTTCAACAAAATACCTTACAACTCAGACTGACTCAATGTGAATCTACAACAAAATATCTTACAGCTCAGACTGACCCAAGGTGAATCTACAACAAAATACCTTACAGCTCAGACTGACTCAATGTCAATCTACAACAAAATACCTTGCAACTCAGGCTGGCCCAATGTGAATCTACAACAAAATAAATTACAGCTCAGACTGACTCAATGTGAATCTACAACAAAATACCTGACATCTCAGACTGACTCAATGTGAATCTACAACAAAATACCTGACAGCTCAGACTGACTCAATGTGAATTTACAACAAATTACCTCACAGTTCAGGCTGACTCAATGTGATACTACTACAAAATATCTGACAGCTCAGACTAACTCAATGTGACTCTACTACAAAATACCTTACATCTCAGACTGACTCAATGTGAATCTACAACAAAATACCTGACATCTCAGACTGACTCAATGTGAATCTACAACAAAATACCTGACAGCTCAGACTGACTCAGTGTGAATCTACAACAAAATACCTAACAGTTCAGTCTGACTCAATGTGAATCTACTACAAAATATCTGACAGCTCAGACTGACTCAATACAACTACTACAAAATACCTTACAGATCAGACTGACTCAATCTGAATCTACAACAAAATATCTGACAATTCATAATGACTCAATTTGACTCTACAACAAAATACCTTACAGCTCAGACTGACTCAATGTGAATCTACTACAAATTACCTTACAGCTCTGACTTACTCAGTGTGAATCTACAACAAAATATCTTACAGCTCAGACTGACTCAATGTGAATCTACAACAAAATACCTTACAGTTCAGACTTACTCAATGTGATCTACAACAAAATACCTGAGAGTTCAAGCTGACTCAATGTGACACTACAACAAAATACCTTACAGTTCAGACTGACTCAATATGATCTACAACAAAATACCTGACAGTTCAAGCTTGCTCAATGTGACACTACAACAAAATACCTTACAGTTCAGACTTACTCAATGTGAATCTACAACAAAATACCTTACAGCTCAGACTGACTCAATGTAAATCTACAACAAAATACCTTACAACTCTGGCTTACTCAGTGTGAATCTACAACAATATATCTTAAAGCTCAGACTGACTCAATGTGAATCTACAAAAAAATACCTTACAGTTCAGACTGACTCAATGTGATCTACAACAAAATTCCTGACAGTTCAAGCTGACTCAATGTGACTCTACAACAAAATACCTTACATCTCAGACTGACTCAATGTGAATCTACAACAAAATACCTGACAGTTCAGGCTGACTCAGTGTGAATCTACAACAAAATACCTTACAGTTCAGGCTGACTCAATGTGAATCTACTACAAAATATCTGACAGCTCAGACTGACTCAATGTGAATCTACAACAAAATATCTTACAGCTCAGACTGACTCAATACAACTACTACAAAATACCTTACAGATCAGACTGACTTAATGTGAATCTGCAACAAAATATCTGACAATTCATAATGACTCAATGTAAATCTACAACAAAATACCTGACATCTCAGACTGACTCAATTTGACTCTACAACAAAATACCTTACAGCTCAGACTGACTCAATGTGAATCTACTACAAATTACCTTACAGCTCAGACTGACTCAGTGTGAATCTACAACAAAATATCTTAAAGCTCAGACTGACTCAATACAACTACTACAAAATACCTTACAGATCAGACTGACTTAATGTGAATCTGCAACAAAATATCTGACAATTCATAATGACTCAATGTAAATCTACAACAAAATACCTGACATCTCAGACTGACTCAATTTGACTCTACAACAAAATACCTTACAGCTCAGACTGACTCAATGTGAATCTACAACAAAATACCTTACAGTTCAGACTGACTCAATGTGATCTACAACAAAATACCTGACAGTTCAAGCTGACTCAATGTGACACTACAACAAAATACCTTACAGTTCAGACTGACTCAATGTGATCTACAACAAAATACCTGACAGTTCAAGCTGACTCAATGTGACACTACAACAAAATACCTTACAGTTCAGACTGACTCAATGTGAATCTACAACAAAATACCTTACAGCTCAGACTGACTCAATGTAAATCTACAACAAAATACCTTACAGCTTTGGCTTACTCAGTGTGAATCTACAACAAAATATCTTAAAGTTCAGACTGACTCAATGTGAATCTACAACAAAATACCTTACACATGTTACAGTTCAGACTGACTCAATGTGATCTACAACAAAATACCTGACAGTTCAAGCTGACTCAATGTGACTCTACAACAAAATACCCTACATCTCAGACTGACTCAATGTGAATCTACAACAAAATACTTGACAGTTCAGGCTGACTCAGTGTGAATCTACAACAAAATACCTTACAGTTCAGGCTGACTCAATGTGAATCTACTACAAAATATCTGACAGCTCAGACTGACTCAATGTGAATCTACAACAAAATATCTTACAGCTCAGACTGACTCAATACAACTACTACAAAATACCTTACAGATCAGACTGACTCAATGTGAATCTACAACAAAATATCTGACAATTCATAATGACTCAATGTAAATCTACAACAAAATACCTGACATCTCAGACTGACTCAATTTGACTCTACAACAAAATACCTTACAGCTCAGACTGACTCAATGTGAATCTACTACAAATTACCTTACAGCTCTGACTTACTCAGTGTGAATCTACAACAAAATATCTTGTACAGCTCAGACTGACTCAATGTGAATCTACAACAAAATACCTTACAGTTCAGGCTTACTCAATGTGACACTACAACAAAATACCTTACAGTTCAGGCTTACTCAATGTGAATCTACAACAAAATACCTTACAGTTTAGGCTCACTCAATGTGAATCTACAACAAAATACCTTACAGTTCAGGCTTGCTCAATGTGACACTACAACAAAATACCTTACAGTTCAGGCTTACTCAATGTGAATCTACAACAAAATACCTTACAGCTCAGACTGACACAATGTAAATCTACATCAAAATACCTGACATCTCAGACTGACTCAATTTGACTCTACAACAAAATACCTTACAGCTCAGACTGACTCAATGTGAATCTACTACAAATTACCTTACAGCTCTGGCTTACTCAGTGTGAATCTACAACAAAATATCTTACAGTTCAGACTGACTCAATGTGAATCTACAACAAAATACCTTACAGCTCAGACTGACTCAATGTGAATCTACGACAAAATACCGTACAGTTCAGGCTTACTCATTGTGAATCTAATCCAAAATATCTTACAGTTCCGGTTTGACCCAATGTGTATCTACAACAAAATATCTGACAGTTCAGACAGACTCAACGTGAATCTACAACAAAATACCTTACAACTCAGACTGACTCAATGTGAGTGAATCTACTACAAAATATCTGACAGTTCAGACTGACTCAATGTGAATCTACAACAAAATACCTTACAACTCAGGCTGACCCAATGTGAATCTAGAACAAAATATCTTACAGCTCAGGCTGACTCAATGTGAATCTACAACAAAATACTTGACATCTCAGACTGACTCAATGTGAATCCACAACAAAATACCTGACAGTTCAGACTGACTCAATGTGAATCTACAACAAAATACCTTACAGCTCAGACTGACTCAATGTGAATCTACAACACAATACCGTACAGTTCAGGCTTACTCATTGTGAATCTACTACAAAATATCTGACAGCTCGGACTGACTGAATGTGAATCTACAACAAAATACCTTACAGCTCAGACTGACTCAATGTGAATCTACAACAAAATACCTTACAGCTCAGACTGACTCAATGTGAATCTACAACACAATACCGTACAGCTCTGGCTTACTCAGTGTGAATCTACAACAAAATATCTTACAGTTCAGACTGACTCAATGTGAATCTACAACAAAATACCTTACAGCTCAGACTGACTCAATGTGAATCTACAACAAAATACCGTACAGTTCAGGCTTACTCATTGTGTATCTACAACAAAATACCCTACAGTTCAGGCTGACAAAATGTGAATCTACAACAAAATACCTTACAACTCAGACTGACTCAATGTGAATCTACAACAAAATACCTGACATCTCAGACTGACTCAATGTGAATCTACAACAAAATACCTTACAACTCAGACTGACTCAATGTGAATCTACAACAAAATACCTTACAACTCAGACTGACTCAATGTGAATCTACAACAAAATACCTTACAACTCAGACTGACTCAATGTGAATCTACTACAAATTACCTTACAGCTCTGGCTTACTCAGTGTGAATCTACAACAAAATATCTTACAGTTCAGACTGACTCAATGTGAATCTACAACAAAATACCTTACAGCTCAGACTGACTCAATGTGAATCTACAACAAAATACCGTACAGTTCAGGCTTACTCATTGTGAATCTAATCCAAAATACCTTACAGTTCCGGTTTGACCCAATGTGTATCTACAACAAAATATCTGACAGTTCAGACAGACTCAACGTGAATCTACAACAAAATACCTTACAACTCAGGCTGACTCAATGTGAGTGAATCTACTACAAAATATCTGACAGTTCAGACTGACTCAATGTGAATCTACAACAAAATACCTTACAACTCAGGCTGACCCAATGTGAATCTAGAACAAAATATCTTACAGCTCAGGCTGACTCAATGTGAATCTACAACAAAATACTTGACATCTCAGACTGACTCAATGTGAATCCACAACAAAATACCTGACAGTTCAGACTGACTCAATGTGAATCTACAACAAAATACCTTACAGCTCAGACTGACTCAATGTGAATCTACAACACAATACCGTACAGTTCAGGCTTACTCATTGTGAATCTACTACAAAATATCTGACAGCTCGGACTGACTCAATGTGAATCTACAACAAAATACCTTACAGCTCAGACTGACTCAATGTGAATCTACAACAAAATACCTTACAGCTCAGACTGACTCAATGTGAATCTACAACACAATACCGTACAGCTCTGGCTTACTCAGTGTGAATCTACAACAAAATATCTTACAGTTCAGACTGACTCAATGTGAATCTACAACAAAATACCTTACAGCTCAGACTGACTCAATGTGAATCTACAACAAAATACCGTACAGTTCAGGCTTACTCATTGTGTATCTACAACAAAATACCCTACAGTTCAGGCTGACAAAATGTGAATCTACAACAAAATACCTTACAACTCAGACTGACTCAATGTGAATCTACAACAAAATACCTGACATCTCAGACTGACTCAATGTGAATCTACAACAAAATACCTTACAACTCAGACTGACTCAATGTGAATCTACAACAAAATACCTTACAACTCAGACTGACCCAATGTGAATCTAGAACAAAATATCTTACAGCTCAGGCTGACTCAATGTGAATCTACAACAAAATACTTGACATCTCAGACTGACTCAATGTGAATCCACAACAAAATACCTGACAGTTCAGACTGACTCAATGTGAATCTACAACAAAATACCTTACAGCTCAGACTGACTCAATGTGAATCTACAACACAATACCGTACAGTTCAGGCTTACTCATTGTGAATCTACTACAAAATATCTGACAGCTCGGACTGACTCAATGTGAATCTACAACAAAATACCTTACAGCTCAGACTGACTCAATGTGAATCTACAACAAAATACCTTACAGCTCAGACTGACTCAATGTGAATCTACAACACAATACCGTACAGCTCTGGCTTACTCAGTGTGAATCTACAACAAAATATCTTACAGTTCAGACTGACTCAATGTGAATCTACAACAAAATACCTTACAGCTCAGACTGACTCAATGTGAATCTACAACAAAATACCGTACAGTTCAGGCTTACTCATTGTGTATCTACAACAAAATACCCTACAGTTCAGGCTGACAAAATGTGAATCTACAACAAAATACCTTACAACTCAGACTGACTCAATGTGAATCTACAACAAAATACCTGACATCTCAGACTGACTCAATGTGAATCTACAACAAAATACCTTACAACTCAGACTGACTCAATGTGAATCTACAACAAAATACCTTACAACTCAGACTGACTCAATGTGAATCTACAACAAAATACCTTACAACTCAGACTGACTCAATGTGAATCTACAACAAAATACCTTACAGTTCAGACTGACTTTTTCCTCCTGCCTACTTAGTATGTGCGCAGATTTGGTAATTTATTTTTTATACCCAGCCAAACCTAAGCTTATAAAGCCAGGCATGCTTTAAAATTAAAAGTACAATCCATTGATATACATTTTCGGAGTTTAGTTTGACGTTCATTTTTGCTGAACTAGTATACATTATTGTTAAGGTGCCAGCAGAAGCTTGCCTCCAGGTGCGGGATTTTCTCGCTCTGTTGAAGACCCCTTGGTGGCCTTGGCCTGTTTTCTGCTCTTTGGTTGGGTTGTTGTCTCTTTGACACATTTCCCATTTTCATTCTTTATTTTATAGTCAATATTGTACACAATAAAACATTCCAACTTACAAAACATTGACCTAATGGTTTCGTGTAAAAACCTGAAGTTTAAAAGTTTATTATTAAGGTTCTGAATACATAGTTTCAGAAAATTAATATTTCATGTATTTTGACAGGAGTTATCTAACATGATTAAGAGAGAAACAAACAACCACACCATACCATTTACAAGAGATGACCAAAAAAGGTTGGAGAGCTATGCTAGAAATGTGTAAGTGGATTATATAGTGCACACAAGGGGCAATCACTCTTATTGTTGATGTAAAACTAGGTGATTGCTTGTGATTTATAGTGCACACAAGGGGCAATCACTCTTACTGGTGATGTAAAACTAGGTGATTGCTTATGATTTATAGTGCACACAAGGAGCAATCACTCTTACTGGTGATGTAAAACTAGGTGATTGCTTGTGATTTATAGTGTACACAAGGGGCGATCACTCTTACTGGTGATGTAAAACTAGGTGATTGCTTGTGATTTATAGTGTACACAAGGGGCGATCACTCTTACTGGTGATGTAAAACCAGGTGATTGCTTGTGATTTATAGTGCACACAAGGGGCAATCACTCTTACTGGTGATGTAAAACTACTGGTAGATGATAGCTTGTGATTTATAGTGCACACAAGGGGCAATGACTCTTACTGTGACATAAAACTAGGTGATTGCTTGCTACATATAGTGCACACAGGGGACAATCACTTTTACTGGTGATGTAAACTAGGTGATTGCTTGTGATTTATAGTTGCACACAAGGGGCGATCACTCTTACTGTTGATGTAAAACTAGGTGATTGCTAATGATTTATAGTGCACACAAGGGGCAATCACTCTTACTGGTGATGTTAAACTAGGTGATTGCTTGTGATTTATAGTGCACACAAGGGGCAATCACTCTTACTGGTGATGTAAAACTAGGTAATTGCTTGTGATTTATAGTGCACACAAGGGGCGATCACTCTTACAGTGATGTAGTCTGTAACAGTGATGTTGTCTGTAACAGTGATGTAGTCTGTAAATGTTGACTGTGATTGTTGTTGTCAGTGATGTAGTCTGTAAATGTTGACTGGGGTTTTTGTTGTCAGTGATGTAGTCTGTAACAGTGATGTAGTCTAAATGTTGACTGGGGTTGTTGTTGTCAGTGATGTAGTCTGTAAATGTTGACTGGGGTTGTTGTTGACAGTGATGTAGTCTGTAAATGTTGACTGTGATTGTTGTTGTCAGTGATGTAGTCTGTAACAGTGATCTAGTCTGTAAATGTTGACTGTGATTGTTGTTGTCAGTGATGTAGTCTGTAAATGTTGACTGGGATTGTTGTTGTCGGTGATGTAGTCTGTAAATGTTGACTGGGATTGTTGTTGTCAGTGATGTAGTCTGTAAATGTTGACTGGGGTTGTTGTTGTCAGTGATGTAGTCTGTAAATGTTGACCGAGATTGTTGTTGTCAGTGATGTAGTCTGTAAATGTTGACTGGGGATGTTGTTGTCAGTGATGTAGTCTGTAACAGTGATGTAGTCTGTAAATGTTGACTGGGGTTGTTGTTGTCAGTGATGTAGTCTGTAAATGTTGACTGGGGTTGTTGTTGTCAGTGATGTTGTCTGTAAATGTTGACTGGGATCGTTGTTGTCAGTGATGTAGTCTGTAAATGTTGACTGGGATAGTTGTTGTCAGTGATGTAGTCTCAATGTTGACTGGGATTGTTGTTGTCAGTGATGTAGTCTCAATGTTGACTGGGATTGTTGTTGTCAGTGATGTAGTCTCAATGTTGACTGGGATTGTTGTTGTCAGTGATGTAGTCTCAATGTTGACAGGGATTGTTGTTGTTAGTGATGTTGTCTGTAACAGTGATGTAGTCTGTAAATGTTGACAAGGTTGTTTTTAGTGATGTGTTACATGTCATTAGAATTATTGTTATCATCTTTGTTATAGAAAATATGCTTTTTCTTTCAGGCAGAAATATAAACTGACACGTGTAGAAGTCCAGAAACCTAACCCAGTATACCCAATACAGCCTGGTCTATTTCTAGCACATTACAGTGCTCATGGTATAGAAATGTTCCTGTTGAAATATGATATGAGTAAGAAGGAAGCTGAGGTCATTAAAATTACAGTAAGTTCTAATTAAGTGGAAAACCATGGTATGGTTTATAAATTTTGTAGCACAATCCCATTATACACATTATTAAGACCCAAAATATTTTTCTTTGTAAAATAAAATAAAATATTTTTAGCATGCAATTGATGACAGATTTTTTTTTATTAATGAATTTTATAAACCCCAACTATAATAAGAAATCAGCTATAGCTGATGTGCTCCTATAAATAGGAGGAAGATAAATAGAAAGAAGAATGTTGTTTACATTCTGTGCAGTCTCAGGTAGAGCACATTGATTTTAAGTGATAACAAAAATAAATTGTTGCAAATAGTTCAGGGACTTGTATCTCTCCAAAAAGGGATGTATAAAGAGTTTCAAATTATTTTGAAATGAGTTTTATAGGATAATTGATATTTGCAAATGGCAAATTTTATAAATCTGGACCTGAAATTGTGAGTCAAGCTTGACTGGCTTAATTCAACCTTTCTTGGGTTCAATTTTACTAGATAATGAGAGAATTGTTATTACCTTTCAAAAGAGTGTCAAAATTATGTTTTGAAAGCTGTAAATCATTCAATTGAAAGCAAATTATCAAACTTCCCTTCAAGGAAGAATTTCAAATTTGCTTTTTTTTCACAGGAAAAGTTAGCATTTTAGACTTAGTTTGTTCATATGTTGTTCTGTTGCACCACTGTCCCTGATTGGGGGTAGGGTTGGGTGCCAGCAAACATGTTTGGCCCTGCCATGTTCTGTGTGTGCCTATCCCAGGTCAGGAGCCTGGGGTTCAGTGTTTACTTCTATGTCAATTGATCTCTGGTGAAGAGTTGTCTCATTGGCAATCCTACCACATCTTTTTTTTTTTTTTATTTGGAAGTCTCATTGCACTAGAATATGGGTGAAAATGGGTCATTTGATAAAATCCCGGGTTATTTGATTACCTGGAAAGGTACAAGAAAATCTCAAAATTTGCACGTTTCATAAAATATCTCCTAGACTGATTTTTTTCTGATATTTTACAATCCAAGATGGTGGAAGACACCTGATATAACTTATTTAACATTTTTTTTCAACTTTGCCTATTATCTTGAAAATATTAATAGATAGAGAGAACTTTTTACATGTTTAAAGACAAGAATTATCAGCAAGACAAGACCTACAAATCAGTCTAATAGCTGAAATTCTTCAGTCAACTTGTTATTTGAGTTATTGCTCCTTAATGACAAATTTTACCAATTTATAGTGTGTTTGCCTGTTTGCCTGTTATCTTGAAATCTATGAAAGATAGATAGACACTTTGTAGAGCAAAAATAATCAGCAAAACAAGACCTACAAACTCTCTAACTTTAGTTTGCCTTAACCAAATATTATAAAACTTATGCACAATGCATATTACCACAAAACACAAAACCACAGATCAAGTTCAAAATTGGGTGGTGTCACTTTTACTGTTCATTAGTTATGCCCCTTTATAAACATAAAAATTGCTAAATCTGTCGTTTCCGTTCTCTAACTTTAGTTTGCCTCAACTAAATGTTATGAAACTTATACGCAATGCTTATTACCACAAAACACAGATCAACTTCAAAATTGGGTGGCATCACTTTTACTGTTCATGAATTATGCCCCTTTATGAATGGAAAAATTGCTAAATCTGTTGTTTCCTTTCTCTTACTTTAGTTTCAGACATCTTCCCCTCTGAAACTACTGAACCAAATTAAACCAAACTTAAGCTGAATGATCCATAGGGTATCTAGAATAAAGTTTGTGTTTTATTTTCTGTTTTGTCTAAAAACATGGCAGCCATGGCTAAAAATAGAAGGTAGGGGTAAAATGCAGTTTTTGGCTTATATCTCAAAAACTTAAGCGTTTAGAGCGAATCTGACATGGGGTAAAAGTGTTTAATAGGTCAAGATCTACCTGTCACGAAATTTTCAGACAAGTTGGATAACAGATTTTGGGGTTATTGCCCCTGTATTGATAATTTTAAGGAAATTTTGCAGTTTTTTGTTGTTATCTTTATTATTATAGATAGAGAGAAACTGTGAACAGCAAAAATGTTCAGCAAAGTAAGATCTATAATTAAGTCAATATGACCAAAATTTTCAATTAACCCCTTAAGGAGTTATTGGCATTTAAAGATAATTTTTCACAATTTGTTCATCATTTTTGTTAACTCAAAAATCTTCTTCTCTGAAACTACTGAACCAATTGCAGCTAAAATTATGCTTAATGATCCTTAGGGTATTTATTATAAAGTTTGTGTTTTATATTGTATTTCCTCAAAAAACATGGCCGTCGTGGCTAAAAATAGAACATAGTGTAAAATGCAGTTTTTGGCTGATATCTCAAAAGCTAAAGCATTTATAGCAAAACTCACAGGAGTGAAAGTGTTAGGTAGAGATCTACATCTGAAATTTTTAGACAAATTAGACAACTGATATTGGGGTTATTGCCCCTGAATTGACAATTTTAAGGAAATTTTGCAGTTTTTATACGACCGCAAAAAAATTTTGTGGTCGTATATTGGTATGACGTTGGCGTCGTCGTCGTCTGGCGTCGTCCGGCGTCGTCCGAAGACACATTGGTTTTCGCACTCTAACTTTAGTTTAAGTGAATGGATCTCTATGAAATTTTACCACAAGGTTCAATACCACAAAAGGAAGGTTGGGATTGATTTTGGGGGTTATGGTACCAACTGTAAAGGAATTAGGGGCCAAAAAGGGGCCAAAAATAAGCATTTTTGTAACTTCCAGACATAACTTGTGTGTTAGTGTATGGATCTCTCTGACATTGTACCACAAGGTTCCATATCACAAAAAAGAATGCTGGGATTGATTTTGGGGGTAATTGCCTCAAAATTTTAGGAATTAGGGGCCAAAAAAAGGGCAAAAAACAAGCATTTTTCTAGTTTCATGACAATAACTTGTGTGTAAGTGTATGGATCTTTCTGAAATTGTACTACAAGGTTCCATATCACAAAGGGAAAGCTGGAATTGAGTTTGGGGATAATTGCCGAAACGTTTAGGAATTGGGGGCCAAAAAGGGGCCAAAAATAAGCATTTTTCTAGTTTCCAGACAATAACTTGTGTTCAAGTGTATGGATCTCTCTGAAATTGTACTGCAAGGTACCATACCACAAAGGGAAGGCTGGGATTGATGATTGGGGTAATTGCCTCAAAATTTTAGGAATTAGGGGCCAAAAAGGGGCAAAAAACAAGCATTTTTCTAGTTTCAGGACAATAACTTGTGTGTAAGTGTATGGATCTTTCTGAAATTGTACTGCAAGGTTCCATATCACAAAGGGAAAGCTGGGTTTGAGTTTGGGGGTAATTGCCTTAAACGTTTAGGAATTTGGGGCCAAAAAGGGGCCAAAAAACACATTTTTCTAGTTTCCAGACAATAACTTGTGTTCAAGTGTATGGATCTCTCTGAAATTGTACTGCAAGGTACCATACCACAAAGGGAAGGCTGGGATTGAGTTTGGGGGTGATGAATCATAAGGGGGTTCAAAAAATTTGGGGGTGGTTTTTATTTTTTCCTTTTTTTTTTCTTTTAAAATTTTCCATTTTAAGTTGGTTATTTCTGATTTATATTTAAAAGCAAATAATAATGATATGGTAGGAGATACACACCAAACAGGATGTGTAAATTATTATATAATAAGTATTGTGCAATAGCAAGAAATTTTCAATTGCACAGTATTGCACAATAGCAAGAAATCTTCAATTGCACAGTATTGCACAATAGCAAGAAATCTTCAATTGCACAGTATTGCGCAATAGCAAGAAACATCCAATAGCACAATATTGCGCAATAGCAAGAAATTGTCAATTGTACAGTATTGCGCAATAGCAAGAAATATTTAATTGCACAGTATTGTGCAAGAGAAGATACTTCGTATAAATTGCTTATTTCTTGACCAATTTCAATGGGGTTTTATTCTTGAATTCTTGGGGTTTTTTAATATGCTGAATCATACCGTGAATTCAGTTTTTGGATTTTGGGCCCCGTTTTTAAATTGGTCCACATTGAGGTCCAAAGGATCCAAAATTAAACTTTGTTTGATTTCATCAAAAATTGAATTATTGGGGTTCTTTGATATGCCGAATCTAACCGTGTATTTAGATTCTTAATTTTTGGTTCCGTTTTCAAATTGGTCTACATTAAGGTCCAAAGGGTCCAAAATTAAACTTAGTTTGATTTTAACAAAAATTGAATTCTTAGGGTTCTTTGAAATGCTGAATCTAAACATGTATTTAGATTTTTGATTATGAGCCCAGTTTTCAAGTTGGTCCAAATCAGGGTCCAAAATTAAACTTTGTTTGATTTCAACAAAAATTGAATATATGGGGTCCTTTGATATGCTGAATCTAACCATGTATTTAGATTTTTGATTTTTTGGCCCCGTTATCAACTTTGTCCACATTGAGGTCAAAAGGGTCCAAAATTAAACTTTGTATGATTTCATCAAAAATTGAATTATTGGGGTTCTTTGATATGCCGAATCTAACCGTGTATTTAGATTCTTAATTTTTGGTTCCGTTTTCAAATTGGTCTACATTAAGGTCCAAAGGGTCCAAAATTAAACTTAGTTTGATTTTAACAAAAATTGAATTCTTAGGGTTCTTTGATATGCTGAATCTAAACATGTATTTAGATTTTTGATTATGAGCCCAGTTTTCAAGTTGGTCCAAATCGGGGTCCAAAATTAAACTTTGTTTGATTTCAACAAAAATTGAATATATGGGGTCCTTTGATATGCTGAATCTAACCATGTATTTAGATTTTAGATTTTTTGGCCCCGTTATCAACTTTGTCCACATTGAGGTCAAAAGGGTCCAAAATTAAACTTTGTTTGATTTCATCAAAAATTGAATTCTTGGGGTTCTTTGATATGCTGAATCTAACCATGGATTTAGATTTTGGATATTGGACCATAATAGGTGAATGTCCAATTTAAAATTTTTAAGTTCTTAGACCACATTCATTCTGTGTCAGAAACCTATGCTGTGTCAAATATTTAATCACAATCCAAATGCAAAGCTGTATCAAGCTTGAATGTTGTGTCCATACTTTCCCAAACTGTTCAGGGTTCGACCTCTGCGGTCGTATCAAGCTGCGCCCTGCGGAGCATTTTATTGGTTATTACCTTAAATGTTATAGAAAAAGATAAACAAAAAACAGTAAAAGTGTTTTGCAAAGTAAGATCTTCTAATTTTTCAAATGATCAAAATTGTCAATTGACCCCTGAAGGAGTTATAACCGTTTAAAGACATTTTTTTTTAATTTGTTCATCATGTTTGTTAATTTTCAAAAATTTATGAAAGATTAATGCATTAAAATTACAGGTGAGCGATTCAGGCTCTTGAGAGCCACTTGTTTAGAACTTCCCCAGGTGAACTGTGTTGACAGCAGGGAGTTCAATCATGCAATTCATGGTCCATAAACTCTTCCCAGATGTGTTGTTATGAAAATATGACAACCTTAATGCCGTCCTTGGAGTTCAAAATCAGAAAATGATCAGCAACTGAAGATCAACAAAAACAGAGATTTTTGTCATGATTTCTATTCTAATCTATAATGTTGGAGAGTGTCCATTGTTAAAGATGCTCATAGACCTAGGTAAAAAATGTAGGTGAGCGTTACAGGCTCTTTAGAGCCTTTAGTTCTGTATTTTTGTTTTGTCTCAATGAATCCAAAAAAAGGGAGACTTAGGCCATTTTTTATGATATTCAATACAAATTTTGGACAAGTGGGTTTCTCTTTCAGACAAGTAATATATCATGGTGACTTAGTCAATTGCCCAAGGGAAAGTCGGTAAATAGATTACATTGGTATATCAAAGGAACAATGCTTTTATTGCTGTTCATCATCCTAGTATTGATCAAAGGTCTAATATGATGTTTATTTACCATGTTCCAGGGTGATCCTAATGTACCATCAGGAGAAACCAGTATTTTCATTAACTTACGTAAACCTATGCAGCTGACTAAAGAACAGCAGTTAGATGTAGACAGCTTGTTGTTATTAGAGGAGGATGATATACCCGATTCAGACGATGTACAACCTAGAAACCAGCCATTTGTGATACCTCCAGGTTTTTCCACCTTTTTAGGTGATTCAACACCAACAACATGCGAGTACAGGTAAAAACCTATACTGTATTAGCAATATTGATCATAGGCTTCAATCTACTGGCATCTTTTCATTCAAAGTTATCTTTGGTGCACTAATAAAAACACAGGAATTATTAATTTTGCCATGCAGAATAAGGGAAAGGGTTATGAAAGTTAATAACAGCATTTTAAGAATTTGAACATTTCTATATGGTTGTGGTAAAGTCAACATTAGGAAAGGGAGGTAATAAAAAAATCTGGCACTAAAGGATATTTTAAGAATTGTTTTATTGCGAATCACTTCCATTACAATATTATTAAATCTCAAAAGATTTTTTACTGATATGAAATAAGGAGGTATGGTATGATTGCCAATGAAACAACTACCCACCAGATGATGTAGATAAAAGTAACTATAGGAGACTATACGACATCAAAGATTAGCGAAACACATATCGTAAAGTCAGCTATATGTAAAGGCTCTGTCGTGAAAAATGTAAAATAATTCAAACGAGAAAAAAACCAATGGCCTGTTTTTTGTACAAAACAAGTGAAAAGCAAATATGATATTTAGCAACAAACGACAACCACTGAAATACAGGCTCCTGACTTGGGACAGGCACATATAGAATGTGGTAGGGTTAAACATGTTTGTTGGTACTGTAACAGCACAACATAAGAACAAACTGTAAAAATCAATTGATAAGGGCTTGCTTCATCAGAACAAAACAAAGCACAAAAACAACTCTCAGGAACTCTAAAGACACAAAGTAACAATCTGAGAGCCTTTGCAGTTACTGAAAGCTAGTTGAAAGCCAATAACAACTAATATATAAAATCATGTATCCAAGACAAACTATCATTCATTACACATCCAATGGATTCAACATCAAGACGTCATAAGTAGTCTTGGAAAACATGAACTTGTGCAATGCCAAAATAAAAGTATTGACAGGATGTAGAAGTGTTAAAAATTGTATAGCAATACATACTACATATTAAACTAATATATGTTCTGATTTATTTATAACAAAATGCAATGTTAGAACAGATAAAATCAATGTTCAAAGATCTTATTATCGTGTTAAATTGATAAGGAATCATAGATTTATTCTAGCGAGGAAGCTCCGAGCATGCTCGAGGATGCTCAGAGCTTTTTAAGTAGGCTCTTCTCAGCAGTTAATGTGACAATAATTATCATGATCCATTAAGATGTCAATCAAATCTACACCACTTCTATGATAAGGAAAGTAGAGCATCATAGAGGAAGCTCCATAAACACCTGTGTAAACATCTGTTCTATTCAAATACATTTTGCATGAAATTTTACAAAACTATAAAATAGATTAGAAATTCTTCAACAGTGCTTTGTAATGCTTGGAAAGAAATCTCAAGTCTCCACAAAAAGTAAAAGTCATTAAAATATTTTCTTATTATATTTAATAATCATTCCTTTTTTATAATAAAAAAATTCTCAAATTTTATAATTAGATGATATGATTTAAAAATAGTTTATACTGTATAATATGCTACATAAAAGTTATCAAGACACAAACAACAGTCAGGTGGCGATACTAAACAAGTAATTTTTTTTAGTCACTTTTATAAGTATTTTTTGTTTTTAAAAATTATTTAATAACCCAATAGTTATTTTAAATGTCAAATAAAGCATGGACTAAACTTAGTTTTTAAGAATTTTTATATCATTTCATTAAATAAAATTAAGTATTTATCCAATTTTAGATAAGTATAGAGAGGTTACTTTAAAAAATAATGACAAAAATATTAATTTAATAAATTGTTTTATACAACTTTAAAAAACTTAGTACTTACAATTATTTAAGGAATATATGTAATTGCTTTTGATTAAGATTCAAATTATAAATAACTTCAAGTCTTAATTAAAGGTTCCATATCTAGTTATAACTGTCTATCTCTAAGATTTTAAAGGGAAATGATATTTTAATAGCCCCAAGAGGCCAATCTTTGACCAAGAAGTGTGGAACAGAAAAGCAATTAGTGCTTGTTGAGGATTTAAATAATTTTACTAGTATTTCATTTGGAAAATAACCAGATGTCTGTGAAAATTTGTTAAAACTAGTAAAACCTGTATGAATGGACACCTATAAAAATAATATTAACAGAAGATACTTATTCATGATATAGAAGTAATATTTGAAACAGCCTCATCTTCAACATAACTTGTATAGGTAATTTTGAAAATTACTTGTTTAAGTAATGCCCCTAACTAAACAATGGTAATATGTTTTTTTAAATAGCAAACTAAGTTCTTTTATAGACAATTATGGCTACTTTAAGAAAAATTGTAATTCATTAGTGGAAGCCTGGTTTGAGGGGGTAATACCACCATTGTTTTCCCACTAGTACGTCTCTCTTTAATTGGCATTTTTTTTTAATTGTGCAGATTTAGCTTTGTTTTAAATAAAGAAATACTTGGCATGAGTAAAATTATTTTCCCCCTATAAATCTTTGTTTAATTGTCATGATTGTTATATTTAAAAAAAAATGTGCAGAATTTATCTATGTTTTAAATAAAGAGATACTTGACATAAATAAATGTCCTGTACTACAGTGAAAATATAGCATAACTTTTCAGTGCATATAAGAAAGTAAACATCACCAGAAGTAAACCAATCAAATTCTCTCCCCCTTTTTTCCCTGTAGAATATAGTATATTTTTATTGCTTTGAAACACCAAAGAAACATGTTTACGACTCAAAAGAACTTTTCTGCAATGAAATGGAGGGTTAATTTCAAACAACTGTCAAATTAAATGGAATATAAAAAAAGATCAATCCTTTTTCGCATGAAACTTTACTATGTTTTAGTAGTATGGTTATAAATCAATAACCATAGTTTGTGTCTTTGATGACTTTTATATTTCATTTTATATAGTATAAATTTAAAATATATTTATATTTCAAATATAAAATTTGAGTGTTTTTTTGTATCATGTGTATTGAAAAAGAATGATAATTATTAAGAACATGTTTTAAAATCATTTTCTTTCTGTGAAGACTTGATACCAAGCATTGAACAGTAATATTGAAGAACTTCTCATCTATTTTATAGTTTTGTAAAATTAATGCAAGATTTGTTTGAATAGACCAGATGTTAACACAGGTGTTAATGGAGCTTCCTCTATAAAACTCTACTTTCCTTATTATAAAAGTGCTATAGATTAGATTGACATCTTAATGGATCATGATAATTATTGTCACATAAACTGTTGAGAAGAGCCTACTTAAAAAGCTCCAAGCATCCTCCGAGCATGCTTGGAGCTTCCTCGTAAGAATAAATCTATTAGTTTAAACATATTTTATTTGCTTAATATCAGCAAAATGGATGAGACACAAGTAAATCATACTTATGAAGTCTTCTCCATAAATAAATCTATGATCCCTTAGCCTTTAGAATAAGTGCATTGAAGCTATTTGTTTTAAGTTTACATTGCAAGGTCACTTTCACAGATAGTATAAGCAATTAGCCTTTAGAATAAGTGCATTGAAGCTATTTGTTTTAAGTTTACATTGCAAGGTCACTTTCACAGATAGTATAAGCAATAAATTAACTATATGTGGTGTATGGAATGATTTTAAGGTTAACATGTCTCACTGTCAGGGTTCGTGTGACCTTGACCTCATTTTCCTGGTTCTTTCATGAAGGTTAAGTTTTCTTAGTAAGGTCATTTTCTCAGACACTGTAAGCAATACATCAACTTTACTTGGTGTATGAAATGATTGTTAAGTGTACATGTCTATGTCTTTCTAGGATGGTTCAACTGATCTTGAACTCATTTTCATGGTTCAACTGATCTTGAACTCATTTTCATGGTTCATCTGATCTTGAACTCATTTTCATGGTTCATCTGATCTTGAACTCATTTTCATGGTTCATCTGATCTTGAACTCATTTTCATGGTTCATCTGATCAACTTTCTTGTAAAGTTACTTTCTCAGATAAAATAAGCAATAGGTCAACCATGCTTGGTGTACGGATGATTGTAAGATGTATATGATCCTCAAACAGGGTTCATATTACCTTGAACTCATTTTCAATGATAATGTAAAGTTTTTGTGATATGTGTATAAGAACCTTTATCTCAAAGACCTTCAATATGAAGTTCAGTAATGCTCAGTTCAGCAGTCGAGATATCTCGATACACATGATAAACCAACCCTTCATGTAATCACTTTCTGTTGTAGGTATTTCTCCAAAGGTCGAGTGGCAGGAACTGGATATATCAACCCCTCGATTAGTCCAGGACATTTATGTATTCAGTCTCAAGATGCTTTTTATAATCTCTGGTTGTTGATGCATTGTATATATGGTTATTACAGAATAAAAGATTTTTATTGAAAGAAGCATGACTTTTTATTTTATGGAAATGAAATTACCCCTTTTTGTCTCGTCTGGATGAAGTCCAAAAAAGTGAGACTTGAACATGCTGTTTTCTGCGTCAGTCTGGCTGCAGTGTCAACAATGTATTAGTTTGCAATTAGGTCTGTTTATGGGAAACCACTAGTGGTAGGTCAATGATATTTGGTATGCAGATGTATTAGCATTGGCCCATCTCATTTCCATGGAGATAATTTGTACCTGTCCCCTAAGTCATGGTCCATTGACTGACTTTGAAACTTTTGCACAGTTTACATGTAAGTCATTTATATTTGTTATGCAGTTGCATGAGTATTTGCTTGTCTCATTTTGATCGAGATTCTATGGCTAGCCCCCTCGTCATGGTTCATTGACTGTGAAACTTTTGCATAATAAACATGTTTAAGTTACATTTTAGGTCAGTTGAATGGGAACTTATGATAATTATATGGTATTTGGTATGCAGTTGTATTCGCATTGACATTTCTCATTGCAGTTGAGGTTACTTGGCTCTGCACCTTCAGTCATGACTCCTTGACTTTTATTAATTTGTATAGATTACATGTTTATTTTCATATTTAAATTATACTATCAACATTGCATAAAAGCAAGACATATATTTGTGCCAACAGTTTATTTTATTGGAACTGGAATTTTCAAAATCAAAACATATTTTATAATGAATTTTAATTGCAACATTTTTCATTTAGTTCCTAATGGAAAGATATTTATGAAATATATATAGTGCTTTCGTTTTCTAAGTTATACTAGGTTATTTAGGGGTGGCATCAATAACTCCAATTTTTTACTTGAATTTGATGCAATATTTGATTTGAATTCTTAATTAAATTTCCTGCTGGGTTTTTCTATCACATTTCACATGAATCTCCAGCTATCAGGGACTAATCGACTATAAATGATGCTTTGGCATAGTACATTGATTCTCCAGCTATCAGGGACAAAGCGACTATAAATGATGCTTTGGCATAATACATTGATTCCCAAAGGTTTGTATGCGTATCGTTCAGCTTTATAGTACGTATTGATCCTTTCAGATTATGCAGCAGAGGACTAACTGCATACCACGGATTTCTGTAACCAAGTTTAAATCCGGGACACATTATACTTCTTTATAATGAATGTTTTGTCAAGTTGTAGATAAACTTCCGTAGGGCTTATCTATTTATTAGATTATGGATGCAAAAGGGATATTTTTTAACTGTGGAGTTCTGTATAAAGAAGCACTGCTTTATCAAATAAATTTGTGCTATTTTATATGTTGTGCTTTGTGAAATGTTGGTAGCAGAAAATTCTATTTATCTCTTTTAGAAATGAAACCATGTTTATTTACAGATATTTTGGCACAGGACGTATTGCAGGTGATGGCTACAGAAACCCAGACCTAGTTACAGTCCATGTTCTTTCTTTTGAGGCAAATGACTTTTTCTTTGCTATGTGGTTCAAATTTGGGGACATGGATGGTTTCTTCCGAATAAATGATATAACAATATAATAAAATCATTAAGAAAATAAAAAAAAAATAACTGTTACTTTATTTACTAGTGTAAAAACTAAAAACATCCTTGTTTGTTACTAAAATTAGAAAGTGTGGTATGATTGCCAATGAGACACTACCCACTGAGACCAAATGATGTAGAAGTTAACTAATATAAGTCACCTTACGGCCTTCAACTATGAGCAAAACCATACCACAAAGTAAGCTATAAAAGGTTCAGAAATGACTTGGAATAGGCACATACAGACTGTGGCAGGATTTAACATGTAAGCGGGCGTCCAATCCTCCCATAACCTGGGACAGTGGTGTACCAGCACAACATGAGAACATTGTTTATTAGTCCCACCAGAAACTTGGTGTTGACAACAGGTTTTCTTCGTGGTCTTTGAATGTTCACATAAATTATAACAGAAATCCAAATTTAACCAGTCACAATTTGAAGATTTGTTTGACAAGTGATCGCAGCGAACGATCTTTTGCAATGTCTTCGACGTTTTATTCTTGCATTCATGTCAGTTTTAGCAATCGTTATAATAGATGCAAGCTGAAATTTCAAAATTTCCAGTAGTCAATCTATAGTGTTGACTCGAGACGGTTTTTTGATCTAAAAAGGGTGTTTCATTGTTTTACAAGATAACCGGAAAACAACTGATATGTTTTGATTAAACTTATTAATATAGGTTAAAACCAACAAACTTCGCATCAAACATTACATATTAGTACATGCCAATGATATTAAGGTCAGGTCAATGAATGACTTTGAGATGAAGAAGAACAATAAAAGCGCTGATCCTTTGCTTTTTGTGTGTTTTTGCTGTGCATGTACTGATTTTGTGTCATGGATTGATACATCATATCCTTTGTTTTCTATTAACCCAGAAAATGTATCCGTTAAGGTGAATGGTATGCATTCGAAACCGCTACTCCACTAATCATGATTGGTTTTTTAAAATAAAGGTCGTGAAAATCTAGAACGGATTTGGTAATTCACGCTTGAAGCACCAGCTAGCACTTTGTCAAAATAAAGTAATTTTCCGTCTTCTTCCTCCAAATTTGTTGATGACATAAATTCACTTTATAGCAAGATTGGTCAAGTAGACTCATATTCCCTGGCGCCTTCGTTATCATTTAAATACAAGAAACCCAATGGTGCAGTCCTGTAGTTCATAGTAAAAACAAGAGTGTCTGTATATGCAGCAAGAAACTTCCCATTATAAGAACAGGCCTTAGAGAAACTTGTGGCTTCTCTGGTACACTGCCTTACTGGAACCTGTTCTCGGAACATTAGTGTCCCATTTGAGGCTAATCGAATGGTATTCCTAAAAAGGCAGTAACTTCTGTTTCAAGAATTGTCTGCTGAAATCCTTGAAGGTATCCAGTTATAGTACTTATTTTAAGTTCCAACGTGTTGCAATGTACTGTTAAATAAGATGACAGAATAAGAGCAATAATTCTTCCAAAACTCGGAATCATTCCAAGACCAATTTAAAGTGATATCAAATTTAAGGTGACTATCACTGTCACAGTTATGTCAACGACTTTAATCAATGGGAATATTGTTTAATACAGATTATAACTACCACGTGACTTACGTTGTATCATAATTTGAATGATTTAGAAATGTAAGATTGATTGTGTATAACATGTAATATAGTTGCAAATGTTTCGTATGGCAAGCTGTTGTGTAATTTATTCCCTTTTTATTGATATCAATTCAAAATTACTTGCATTTTGATAATTTTAACATGATTTTCCCTATTTGTATTAGTTTTCATGTGACTTTAGTGATATTGCGTAAATAACACTTTGTTACCTGCTTTCTATACAATAAACAAACAAATTCTATACGATGTCCAAGTTAATTTTAATCCATTTACATATCTAAATTGAAAATGGCCACCTAATTCGTATATTTGAGAAATTGTTTCTCTTTTTATTTTGCTAGCTTAACCGATACGATATGGCTGTGTCTCAAATCACTAGCGACATTGTTCGATGTTGATGTTTAGATGCCAGAATAGTCGTCTAAACTTTAATTTTACCGATTGTGTTCTATCCCTTTTGTTTCCTATTCCTCATTCTAACATTTTACTCACAGTGTATTGGAATGGCGGTTAATACATGCATTTTTCTGTTCACGTACCCGGTGTCGCTCCTGTTGGAGTGCATGCATTTTCATCAATTATTGTATGTTACCTTGATTTTTTAAACTTCTTAGAACCCCACTCTAATCCCTGGAAAACAAACTCATCCTTGTCATAAAATTAAGGGGTATCACTATTTGGACCGTACAATGTGTTTAAAGTAACATAGTTATCTTCAATTTTAATGTTTTATCCAAACAAAGAAAATCCCATTTTGATCCTTTATATATTTGTAAAATTTTATTTTTATATCATTGATAAATAAATTGCTTACTCCTCTTTGTTCGAGTGAGAGGACTAAAGACTCGAACCCGGTGTTTGGTGGGGTCTATGTTGCTCGGTCTTAATTTTATATGTTTTGTGTACTGTTGTTTATTTTTTCGTCGTTTTTTCATTTTTTTGCAATGGCGTAGTCTTTTTTTTTCGACTTATGAGTTTAAATATCCCTTTAGTATCTTTCGCCTTAGGAAAGGGAAGTTCACGATAGGAAAACTGATGTCGTATTCTCTGTTCTAGGTGGAGATGCAAGAACGCATTGAAAATATTTATACAATATCATAGTTCGTTTCTGTGTGTGTTACATTTTAATGTTGTGTTTCTGTTGTGTCGTAGTTCTCCTCTTATATTTGATGTGTTTCCCTCAGTTTTAGTTTGTAACCTGGATTTGTTTTTTTTTTCTCAATCGATTGATGATTTATTTATTCATGGTGGCTTGCATTTATTTATATTTTACCACGGGTTGGCCCTTGATGTTTAGTATTTTACCACGAGCGATAGCAAAGTATAAATCATCGGCATAAATGACAAACTCGTGGCAAAATCAATATTAGATCATGGCCCCATGCATTTGTTCTTTTCAAATAGGATAAAGACTAATAGTGAAGTAAAAGACGAAGAAAACATGATTAGTTGCATACTTAAACGATTTTCAATATCATACACAGACAGGTTAGAACAAATTTAAATGATTATCAGACTTTTATTTTAGAAAATGGGCTTTCTGCAATTTCTTATCAATGTTTGTTAATGTTTCCATTTTGTGACGAATTTCAGTTCATATTGGTGCATTTGTCCGTAGATTCCTGATATCCTTACGTCCGTCACCGTTCAATGAAATCATTTACACCGATTGATCTCTGCTAACGCATACATGAAAAGCACACGACGCGAGAGTATAATTAGAACAACCTAAACAAATAATGACGTGGACAATCAGCTGACATACAATATATTCATATTTAACCACGGGCGTGCACTCAAAGCGTTTGGTGAACGTCATTAAGAACTGTGTGTATAGACAACTTCAGTTAATATGAATGTCAAAACAAAGGCTATGTAATTTTCATCTTTTTACGACAGCCCTCTTTTGGGTGTCACACAACCAATTTAGCCAATCAGCTTTAACATGTTTAATCAACTACATTTGCATAAATAAAACATTTGATGAATGAGAAACATATTTGGACAATTTTGTTAATTTTTCTGTTGGTTTCTGATACCAATTACTTAATTACTTGTTGGAATTCGTTAGACGTTTTACGTTGCCAAATTTACAAAATACGGTATGATAATGTCGTTGAGGTTTTTGTAGACGAAACGCGCGTCTGGCGTAAATATAAAATTTCAATCCTGGTATCTATGATGAGTAATACATATGGTAAATGCAGTCATACTTTGCCTAGTGGTGTTTAGAAATGGAGGGAAATTTCCAAAGGTTGACATTAGTAAATCTGTCGTCTTATATATCTGGTTTTTTTTTCTTCAAATGATGTGTAATAAACGTACCAGGTGAGATTATCATGCACTTTGGTGGATAGTAGTCGCATTGACAATCATACCTCATCTCCTTTTTTTATATAGCGTTAGTTATTGTCTTTATAGTTGTCAGCAGGGTTTAAGAACATTTGTATTTCGACCTGTTAGTCAAATGCGTTTTGTTAAAATATACTTTTTCACTTGTTTGGTCTTTTGAAAAATGTTGTTTGTGCTGTATTTAGACCCCTCTACCAAGAAATTTGTTTTACCATGCACACGTATAAAAATTGCGATTTTTATCCAACGCAATCATAAGTTTGAACGTTGTTTCAATTTAGACATGTTGTCATTGTCTTTATAAATACACTCATCAGTATACAACCTTTCAGTAAAAAGAATTTGTTACAAAATAAACTTTTATTTTATTATTTTATATCTTCTGATTAATTAAGTACATTCTTCAAAAAAGCACACTGAGATTCCAGGAGTTTTCCACCATCTTGTGGACAATCACTGTCAATAACCAGATACTTCCTGTTATTGGTACGGTACTGATCCCAATCATCACAGCTGTCATGTCTAAAATTTGGATTTCTACAACAAAACAAACATTTCAGATTAAATGATAATAATAAGTATAATGATAGTATCAAATTATTATGTAACATCCAGCGTCTTTGCATCATTTCCCTAATATAAATATTTGTTTATTGATGCCTTTTTATTATGTTTTCTCTTAATGTTCATAGTAACGATGAGCTCATGGTACTTAGCTCCACATGTTACTGATCTTTAAAAAAATAAATCGAATCAAAGCTGGGACTTTTGAAAGATGACCAAATATATAAACTGTTATTTGGTCTTAAGTGAACTCAATTATTTTTCAAATTATGCTTAATTATTAAAGTGGTCAAAACGGTGCTAGGGGGCGTCCTAAACTTGCAGTGAGGTGAGAGCTTTTGTTGTTTTTTTGTTGTTTGGTTTTTTTTTTTGCACCGTATTTAAGACTCACTGTGACTTTAAGATGAAGAACAGCAATAAAAGCGCTGTTCCTTTGCTTTTTATGTGTTTTTTTGCTGTGCGTGTATTGGTTTTTTTGTTGCGGATGTATACCCCATATCCTTTGTTTTTCTATTCTATAAAACAAAACATAATCATCAAGGTTTCATTCTTGCTGTGAATTCGAAATCTAGTAAATTGTATGTTCAGTGTTTTACACCAAAGTTAACTGCATACAAACACTTCAGGCAAACAGAACACACCAATGCAATTGTTCAATTCTGGCTTATATTGACAGTAAAATATTTTTGTTCAATGAATTTTGAAATATTTCAGATTTTATAAGCGTTTTTCTGAGGGAAAAGATAGAATGCCTTTAAAATTGTTCTCTTGTGGTGTACACCATGCCATACTGCAATATAATCATCGGTCCGCTACATTTTTAAGCATTTTGTTAAGGAAATAATATTCAAATGACGATGTATTGACCAGCTGAATGCAAACAGTATAAGTACTAAGCATACTATTTCGGACATTCTTATCTCAAAACACATGACAACATGTAATATTTATCAAAAAGTAAAAGGGAATACAACATGTATAATGTGACCGGGCACAAAACACTGGGCATATGCTACGTCATGGTAATAAATTACATCAGATAATCGATATTCCATGTTTGTACAGGTTTCCGATAATGACATCACTGAATGAAAATTATCGACGAATGTGTACTTACCATGACCAACACGACAGATGATGCAGTGAATCAGGATCTATATTCCATTCTGGAGGACCTGATATCACCCCTTGTATTGGATGGGGGTTCATGTTGCTCAGTCTATGGTTTTTTTTTCATTTATGTTTAGTGGACTTGTTTGTCTTTTCTTCGTTTTTTGAGTTTTTTAATGACTTTTTGGCAATTGGGTGCTGTGAATGATATTTCACAATAGAAAAACAAAGGATATGGGGTATCCATCCACGACACAAAATCAGTACATGCACAGCAAAAAACATACAAAAGCAAAGGAACAGCGCTTTTATTACTGTTCGTAATCTCAAAGTCACACTTAGGCCTTCAACACGGAGCAAAAAAAATACGTTCACCTCACTGCAAGTTCAAGGGCGTACGATACAGTTACAGGGGAGGTAATGACGTTGCTAACGTAAAATGTTATTGTTAGCGACGTCAAACTGACATATCGGGAAAAGATGCATTTTTCAACTGATTTTAATCATTAACTTGAAAACGAGTACATTGGCCCTCTTTTTTTTAAATGACATTTGGTTTCATTATGTGTGAAGATTATTTGTATCAATTTGTATGAACAAATCACCGGTGATTTTTTTTTTAAATCAAATAAAAATACAGCAAGAAATGACGTTTTTTCTAAAACCATGAAGCTATGATAAAAATTAATCATTTCCAAAGAATTGTTACCCAAATTTAGAGAATACTTATGTAAAGAAGATACTCCAAATGTTTTTACAAAAATCCGCTTGTGTTAATCTTTTGAAATAAAAAAAGTTAGGTATATCTGTCTAAAGGATAGAAATTTCCAAGAAATCGAAATTTTGAGTTAATGTCTAACATTTCGACCCCATTTATCTCTAAAAGTAGCACATGAAAGGTGTATATATTTTGTTGCATATTTGAATTGACTAGGGGAAAAATAGCTGGTATGAAAATTGTCGTCAAGAATTCACCGTGGGATAAAAAGTTTATCGTTTGCCCTTTAGACGGCCCTTGGCACCGGTTTGATCGGACTTCTTTGCAAAATCATTCGGACAGACTTTGTAAGATCTATCACCAAATCAGGCACGGTCAAAAAGAACATACTGGAAAGTAGTACATATATATATATAAAACAAAAAAGTTCCAATGCATAGATGCAAATATCAAACTACATGTATGTCGAATAGA
This sequence comes from Mytilus californianus, assembly GCF_021869535.1. Classification (NCBI taxonomy): domain Eukaryota; kingdom Metazoa; phylum Mollusca; class Bivalvia; order Mytilida; family Mytilidae; genus Mytilus; species Mytilus californianus. Next base: position 2,057,617 of record NW_026262669.1, on the reverse strand, counting down.
TCTTGGTAATTTATTAGGTATCAAATGAAAGGTGAAGGACTGATGGTCCTTCTAGAACACATGTTGACTGATAATTTTGAATAATACAAAACTGTATGAATGTTTGAACCATACATGGCTTTTCCTAAAATAAAATATGTAAATTTTCTATATTTTACTCCATGACTATACTAAGGATCATATTTACCCCGTTTTAGCAAACGTTGTCCAGTATTTCATCATTCTCTCACTAACACGTTTGTCTATTTCAGTAAACTTTACGTTGTCAACCAAAGGATAACCAAATACATAACTGGTCTCTGAGCCATGTATAACACCGAACCAAGATGGCGTTGGACTTTTTGCTGATCTATGTTCAAAAGAGTACATATAGACTGGGTTACTAGGGTTTACAGTTGATAAAGTCTGCGCAGTGTTTATAACAGGACACCGAAAGATAACATCTGAACCTGCAAGTGAAGATAATTATGACCGTAAATATTACATAATGTTTTCAAAAGGAAGAGGCATTGCTCGACGATAGACACGTACTTTAAGAGGCTAGTTGATTAAGATGAAAAAATATAAGTTTAAATGAAAAAATTAATAACAATAATCTTTTTTATTTTTTCTCGAGAAAAACAGTATTTTACAACCTAAAACGGTAGATTAAAAGTGATACAAATAAATAGTTGCTTTACCTATGTCGTCCCCTACATCAATGTACAAGGGCGGTTCACCTGGAAGATAAGGTGCTAGGTAGTGCTTCGCAATTATGTTCAATGTTTGATTACTTGATGCTGAGGTAAGTGGAAGTAACCGAAAAAATTCTTCTCTGTTGATTCTTCCAGTGAGAATATTTATCGGTATTTTCAGTACACCAACGTAATATGTTAAGAAGAACGACACCTCGTTCTCAACGACACCTAGAAGAATTGGGATCTGGCGGGAGAATGGACGATCCGACAGTTCTTTAGGTGACTGCGTAATAAATCCATTTTTATCAATGGTTGGAAAATGTACCCTGAAAAACAATGGAGCTTTAGGGTTAGATGGTAACTGTAATGCTGATAACTCAGAAGGTGGTAATAAGCGTAAACATTCAATTGTTTTGCCTACAGTGTCCTTCTTGCATCCGAGATGATTGGCAAATTCATAGGCCGTGGTAAGTGCTTCTGTAGGTGAATGGTATCCGTAATCTGAGTTCGCTGCTCCACTCATCATGATAGCCTTTTGAAAATAAGGTCGTGAAAAGCTAGAAAGGATATGGTAATTTATACTTGCAGCCCCGGCACTTTGTCCAAATAAAGTTATTTTCCGTCTACTTCCTCCAAACGTTTTGATGTTGTCATAAATCCACTTTATGGCTAGATATTGGTCAAGTAGACCCATATTCCCTGGCGCCTCGTTATCATCTAAATACAAGAAACCCAATGGTCCGGTCCTGTAGTTCATAGTAAAAACAATAGTGTCCGTATGTGCAGCGAGAAACTTCCCATTATAATCCCGAACATCGCCTGCGATTAACCCTCCTCCGTATATCCATATCATAGCAGCTTTCCGTTTACAACCTCCCTTCGGAACCCATGCATTCAGGTACAAGCAATCTTCACTTTGGTCTTCAGCTGGAACCGCAGTAGCATAGATAGCAGGCTGAGAACAGGCTTTAGCAAAACTTGTGCCTTCTCTTGTACCCTGCCAACGTCTTACTGGTATCGGTTCTCTGAACCTTAGAGACCCAACAGGAGGTTTAGCGTACGGTATTCCTAAATATGTTGCAATTTCTCTATCAAGGACAGTTTGATTAAATCCTTGAATATATCCAGTTTTAGTCCTTATTCTAGTTTTGAATGAGATGCAATGTGTTGTTAGACACATTGATAGAACAAGACACACACTAATCATTCTTTCAATACTCAGAATCATATTCAGACGAAAACGATGTCAATTGGAAGGAGACTGTCACAGTTATGTTGACTCGGTTCAAAACAAGCGGAAAATGTTTGAATACATATAACCATTTCCTTCCTGACATATATTTTGACATAATTTGATTAATTTACAATAATTATAGAATCGCGTTGTATTGAATGTATAAACAAAAGATTGATTGTTTATCATTAGCTTTAAATGTTCATACGGCAATCTGTCAGTAAAGTGCAAATTACTATTTTAAATTTCAATAAATAATTGCTAACATGCTTATGAATGAATTATTGATATCAATAACTATTTCATAACATGCTACTAAAACTTGTATAATATCTTTAAAAGTGATTTTTGTGTATTTCTCAATATCCTAATAAATGATCATTGACATTAATAATTCATGCGAATTACTATCATCCTCACAAGCAGAACACAGTGAATATTTAAACAGAGGTAAGGGAACATGGGAATGAGGAGCGGGAACCGGGGGAAGCGCAAGAGTAAAAATATGGATAGTCTGGGAAATATTGTTTTGATGATAAGGAATTAAGGGGGAAGTGGGAGTAGATAGAGGGAATTGGGAGTAACGGGGTAGGGAAGTGGGAATTAGGAGTAGGGAAGTTGGAATCAGGGACCTCCTTGTCCGTCCCCTCTTGATATGAATTTCCAAATTTATTTCAGTTTTCTTGTCGAGATAGGGTTACCAACTCCATATATATTGTATGTCGCGAAATAGCAAATCTCAGTATTGGCACGTACTACAACAAGAGTGCTACAATTAAAGTATAATTTTATGTGGCATAAGAAGGTTGATGATGACACATGTTAAAGATGTTATTAAAAGAATCATTGGTATCAATACTATAATTGGTTGGATTTATTAGTATTTGTATTTTAAAATTGACAAAATTATTCATATATTCACATATTTATAAATTAGACAGATGTTTCCACTAGTTCCGCTGATTGATAACGTTTGATTTTATCAGTTTTATGGACTTCCCCTTTTTTAATTTACCTTTAAACTATCATGACTATCAATTAGGACTAAATTTTATCTAACAACTTGTCATACTTTTTGTCAGTCCTGGTAGTCTCCACTCAGTGTTTTACTACAAATTTCATATTTATTGATAAATATTTCATATATAATGCTACATCATTACAAATTAGCTAATCTTAATAAATTTTGGTATTTATAAAAGACATTTAATTATTCATATTCAGAAAACATTTATCAGTTTTGAAACATTGAAAAAATTGCATTAACCAAAATTTAGAACCTTTTGTAATTTTATTAGTATTTAGGTACCTTCGAGTCGTGCAGTAGGTTATGTAGGTCTTCAACCTGGGCTACATTATTCTATAAATATTTTTAATAAAAAAAAAAGACCGCCTGTCCTTTTTCATGGTAGATAACAAAGTAATTTGCTTATCAAAATACCATCATTTATTGTCTAACATATGCAATATCATCTAAACTTTAGTAGCATTTTATACAGAACCACTCTGTGCACGGCTTAATCAGCTTTTTAAAAATTCGTTATAAGTTTGATATATTTTCCAAAATAATAAGGTATTTGTTTCTCTAAAAGTGTTCATTTGCAATTAAACTTAAATTGTAACTTGCAATGGCGGACACGTCTATGGAATTTGCATTTTTTTTGTCCAAAATCATATGTAAACCAAGCTTAGACAATCATAACCAAAAGTCCTTATTTTTACATTTTGGCAATCATAGCCACATCTCCTTATGTTTACAGTTATCAATCCTGTACTATTTTTTTTTGTAAAAATGCATACCATTGAGACTTAAAGAAATTTATAAGTAAATGTAATACTCGTGTCGTCTTCGTTACCAATTTGGGATGAAGCCAAATCCCACAATATACACATCAGCAAACATGTGTCTTATTTTTGGACAACAAGAGTATACTAACTAGATTACAAGATGTATCTTTACAAAAACATATCCAACTTCCTTCCGACAATATAATGATTCGTAAAGATAATTATTATTGACCCAGCTTCCATATTCAAAAAAAATAGATTAATCAACACTATTTATATTACTTTTTTTATTCTTCATTTTTAAATGAAGAATTAACGTTATATTTTCTCCCAGATTTGGCTTAATGAAACTTTCATAAATTAAACAAGCTGTGTCAATCACAACGAAGTTCGAATGTGTTCTGTCACTAATCGTTATACAATAAACGATGTTCGTATGTGTTCTGTAACTTATCGTTATACAATTAACGATGTTCTGTACTAATCGTTATACAATCGACGAAGTTCGTATGTGTTCTGTAACTAATCGTTATACAATTAACGAAGTTCGTATGTGTTCTGTAATTAATCGTTATACAATAAAAGAAGTTCGTATGTGCTCTGTTATTTGTCGTTATACAATTAACGGAGTTCATATGTGTTCTGTAACTTATCGTTATAATTAAAGAAATTAGTATTTGTTCTGTAACTAATCGTTTTACAATTTACGAAGTTCGTATGTGCTATGTAACTAATCGTTATACAATCAACGATTATCTGACGTATTATTTCGTCATGTTTCCAGTTGGTGACGAATTTCAGTTCAAGTGACACAAGAACAAAGGTCATCAGTAATGAGCTGAGGAAGGAAAACGTGCAGAAAGTGAATTTTGATATTTGTATTGTTTATGATCCAATAATCAAAACACACATTAAAGCAAGAAAAATGCCTCGTATGAAGTGTTTACGATTGTTTAAACATACTTCTTTGAAAAGTTTTATGCACAGTACAATGTTTAAGGTGGCACGGTAGTATTTACATTCTGGAATTTAGGTTGCTCTTTTGTGTACCCTACTTAAGTCAATGTATCTGAACAGTGTGATTGGACAAACAATACAGTATCTACTGAACATACTTTCTCAAACTGAGGGATGAATCGGGTGTAGAAAAATGTGAAATAATTTTACATACAGGTGAAAATGAATTTTTGAGAATTTTTTCAAATTTTGTATTCACTGCATGCATGATAAAAGACCTAAAAACACTAGTGACCTTAGGTTTACAAAGATAGCAAAAAAAGTAAACGGTCATGATACATATTCAAATTCATTTCTGAATATTATTATGAAAGTACTTCAGAGTACTTTGTATGTAGAATTTTGGGCAGTATTAGAAAGTGGTAAAAATTCAAAAAAAAAGGCTATCATTATCCCTATGGGCCAGGAAATACTACCGTGTCACCTTAAACAGGGCACCAGTGAGATTTCAGAACTTATCCGGAATGGAATAAATAGCGATAAGTTGTATTCGTTAGACGTTTATGTTGTTTTGTCATGTTTTCCAAATTTAAAAATATATGATAATGGTGTTTAGATATGGGTATAATCTGGTAAATTCAGGCATATTTTGCATAGTTAAGTTTTAAAAATGGCTGGTTATTTCCAAAGTTGTTGACATTAGTAAATCTGTATTCTTAGTTATCAGTCTTATTATTTTTTAAACAGTGTGTATTTAACATACCATGTTAGAGCAACATGCATAATCGGTGTCCTTTAAAATACACAGCACATACTCCACCTGTCAATAAAAAGCATTTTTACATAACACACTTTAATTTTATTTTTTGTTTTATCTACTGCGTCCATTAACATAGTTAAAAAAAGGTAGTGCAGTTTCTACTTTTCATTAAAAATTGTTTGTAAAATAATACAATTATAAATTTTTAACAATTTGTCAATCTTTTATATTAACTAAGTACATTTTAAAGGAAAGCACACTGAGATTCCAGGAGTTTTCCACCATCTTGTGGACAATCACTGTCAATAACCAGATACTTCCTGTTATTGGTACGGTACTGATCCCAATCATCACAGCTGTCATGTCTAAAATTTGGATTTCTACAACAAAACAAACATTTGAGATTAAATGATAATAATAAGTATAATGATAGTATCAAATTATTATGTAGCATCCAGCGTCTTTGCATCATTTCCCTAATATAAATATTTGTTTATTGATGCCTTTTTATTATGTTTTCTCTTAATGTTCATAGTAACGATTAACTCATGGTACTTAGCCCCACATGTTACTGATCTTTAAAAAAATTAATCGAATCAAAGCTGGGACTTTTGAAAGATGACCAAATATATAAACTGTTATTTGGTCTTAAGTGAACTCAATTATTTTTCAAATTATGCTTAATTATTAAAGTGGTCAAAACGGTGCTAGGGGGCGTCCTAAACTTGCAGTGAGGTGAGAGCTTTTGTTGTTTTTTGTTGTTTGTTTTTTTTTTTTTTTGCACCGTGTTGAAGACTCACTGTGACTTTAAGATGAAGAACAGCAATAAAAGCGCTGTTTCTTTGCTTTTTATGTGTTTTTTTGCTGTGCGTGTATTGGTTTTTTTTGTTGCGGATGTATACCCCATATCCTTTGTTTTTCTATTCTATAAAACAAAACATAATCATCAAGGTTTCATTCTTGCTGTGAATTCGAAATCTAGTAAATTGTATGTTCAGTGTTTTACGCCAAAACTAACTGCATACAAACACTTCAGGCAAACAGAATACACCAATGTTATTGTTCAATTCTGGCTTATATTGACAGTAAAATATTTTTGTTCAATGAATTTTGAAATATTTCAGATTTTATAAGCGTTTTTCTGAGGGAAAAGATAGAATGCCTTTAAAATTATTCTCTTGTGGTGTACACCATGCCATACTGCAATATAATCATCGGTCCGCTACATTTTTAAGCATTTTGTTAAGAAAATAATATTCAAATGACGATGTATTGACCAGCTGAATGCAAACAGTATAAGTACTAAGCATACTATTTTCGGACATTCTTATCACAAAACACATGACAACATGTAATATTTATCAAAAAGTAAAAGGGAATACAATATGTATAATGTGACCGAGCACAAAACACTGGGCATATGCTACGTCATGGTAATAAATTACATCAGATATATCGATATTCCATGTTTGTACAGGTTTTCGATAATGACATCACTGAATGAAAATTATCGAATGTGTACTTACCATGACCAACACGACAGATGATGCAGTGAATCAGGATCTATATTCTATTCTGGAGGACCTGATATCACCCCTTGTATTGGATGGGGTTCATGTTGCTCAGTCTATGGTTTTTTTTTTCATTTATGTTTAGTGGACTTGTTTGTCTTTTCTTCGTTTTTTTGAGTTTTTTAATGACTTTTTGGCAATTGGGTGCTGTGAGTGATATTTCACAATAGAAAAACAAAGATATGGGGTATCCATCCAAGACACAAAATCAGTACATGCACACCAAAAAACACACAAAAGCAAAGGAACAGCGCTTTTATTACTGTTCTTAATCTCAAAGTCACACTTAGGCCTTCAACACGGAGCAAAAAAACGTTCACCTCACTGCAAGTTCAAGGGCGTACGATACAGTTACAGGGGAGGTAATGACGTTGCTAACGTAAAATGTTATTATCTCAGATGGTGCCATTAAAACAAAATACATATATGGTTTGGCGATATCTGGCCACAGCTTTTATTCATAATATAGATTCATATGATATATATATATATATAGATAGATAGATATGTATATGTAGATAGATATATGGTTGGTTACCCGAAGATAATATGGCAACCTTGCAGATAGATAGATAGATATATATGAAAATGTAAAGATGCACCGTGGGATACACTGGTGCTTTAAATTTAGAAAACACCGTGGGATACACAAGTGTAGTCTGTATTATCCAAAAACCTAAAATTTCATAGTTAACATTAAGATTCTATGCAGCGAATTCTGCCACATTGACGGAGGAAAACAGAGACTCTGTCAACCGCCATAAAAAGGGCGGTTTGCTGCAAAGCTGTGAACCAGATAACTATAGATAGATAGATAGATACTTTTATTTAAAGTACAACTTGGTACATATAGACCATGACTGTGGGATAAGGACCTAATATTCTCCATGGGAATGAGATGTGCTAATGCTTATACAACTGCATATCAATTATCATTGACCTACCACTAACGGTTCCCCTAAAACTTAAAACTGACCTAATCACAAACTAATACATAAAAACTAAGCAAACGTTTCAAAGTCAATAGACCATGACTGAGGGGGCGGGGCCAAATAAAATCCATGGAAATGAGATATGCTAATGCTTATACAACTGCATACCAAATATCATTGACCTACAACTAGTGATTCCCAATAAACCGACCTAATCACAAACTGATACATGTAAACTAAGCAAAGTTTCAAAGTCAATAGACCATGACTGAGGAGGCGGGGCCAAATAATCTCCATGGTCATGAGATGTGCCAATGTTAATACAACTGCATACCAAATATCATTGACCTACCACTAGTGGCAATAAAAGGCCCAGAAATAAAAAATATGAAACAATTCATTTGAGAAAACTAACGGCCAATTTTATAACAAATCAAAAAACGAAAAACAAATATGACAGACATGAACCAACCTTTTAGAATAAGTTTATTTAAAGGATTGATAAGTTTAGCCCGCATCGTATATAAATTTGCGGGCTCGGTACACAACATCACCATAAAATTTAGAATGTGCTATTCCGTCTGAAATAAGTTTTTTACAGGTACAGCCAAACTTGCAATCCAAATCTTGGTATCCATGGAAGAATTAAGTAAAAGTTTTAAGTAATTTGTAGTAACGAAATCCCTGACTTAATAATTTACCAGTAATACATAGATCACGCTCATTGAATTCCAAAACGTCACTACAGACACGGGCATAACGAGCGAGTTGGGATATATAAACACCGTAAGATGGTGCCAGAGGAACATCACCGTCCAAAAAAGGAAAATTACCAATAGAGAAAGAAACATCGTCCCTTTTGTCGTAAATTTTTGTGTAGAGTTTCTGGTGTTAAAATGAAATATCTAAATCTAGGAAAGGACACTTATTGCTGTTAATATTTGATTTGTTTAAAGTAACTTGTTGCGGGTAAATTTCGGCAGTATGTTTAGGGAATTCTTGTTTATTTAACAAATATCATCAAGATAACGGGAAGTTTTGTTGAATTTATCAATTAAATGGAATTTAGATGGGTCTTTACTGAGTTTGGCCATAAAGTGTGATTCATAACAGTACAGGAACAAGTCTGCTATTAAAGGGGCACAATTGGTGCCCATGGGAATACCTACAATCTGTCGATAAACTTTATTGCCGAAACGTACATAAATGTTGTCAAGGAGAAAAATTTATGGTTGTAATCATCTCATCATACCTCCAGTAGGTATATCTAGCATATTTTCTTTTTCATTTGAGAAAAAGGCTTTATATGAGTTGCAGCAAATAAACTTGCAATTAGATATTTATCGAACGACCATTTAATTAAATAGGAAAACTTTTGTTTGATAAGATTGTGTGGAAGTGTAGTGTAATGAGTGGAAAAGTCAAAACTGTCAACCGAATCAAAAGGACCATCAAAAGCATGTAATTTATCAAAAAACATCCACAGATTTTTGTATTCAACCCCAAAAATGGTTAATTCCACTATTTCATATGTTTTATTACAAAAATTAATTATCAGTTATTTGATAGTAGTTAAGGAACTCGTTAAAAGCATTGAAATTCTAGTAGTAGAACACTTACTAGAGGCCAGATGAAAACGATATTTTACGGGTTTTTTATGTAGTTTAGGTAACCAATACACAGTGGGGACCTTCAAATGTTCAGAAGAGGCCTTAAGCTGAGCTGTGGTTGTGACATGAATATTTACTATATGACTCGCTGTGGAGGGTACGTACAGCCTTGAATGTAGTTGAATGTATAATTTCATTCTTAAGGACTTCCGTGTAGCATTTACGTCATACCATCACCACTTTGTTGGCTGCTTTGTCGGCCGGTATGAAAACAAAACGCTTTGTGAGTACTTGAATTTTGTTTTTAATCCTATAAATGGTATTATTACTTATTCTTTTATTTATTTCTTAATTATTTTCGAAATGTGATATGCGAATATCAACAATATTGAGACATTTATTTAAATAGGAATCAAGTGACTGTTTGTCAGATTTCTCCCGTTTACACCATTTTTTACAATAGGATGAAAGAGCATCTTTAATAACCTGACAACACTCTTCCCAATTTATTTACGACGGTGGACGATATTTTGGTCTTTTTTTCAGAAAGTTTATAACCTCTCAGTCTTGGACGATATTGAGGTCCCCTGTAATAACATGCCCATATGGATCATATCTAAACTTTGATGTTTCACAGTCTCATGTTGAAGGAGCATTATTTGCTATACTGACAACTGATATAACTGACGTATAATTAAAATTTAAACTTCTACTGGGTTTTTCATACTAATAAAAAATTATAGGTGGCTCTGTGTTATCAAAATATGGAGGTTTAAAGTTTTGAACGGTAGAGTCATGAAACAAGAGGCTCTCAAGAGCCTGAATCGCTCACCTGTATTTCAGAGGAGAAGATTTTTTAATGTTAGCAAACTTGAACAAATTGTGTAAAATTGTCTTTAAAGGGCAATTTAAGGGGTCAATTGACAATTATGGTCATATTAACTTTTTTGTAGATCTTACTTTGCTGAACATTATTGCTGCTTACAGTTTATATATATCTATAATAATATTCCAAATAATAACAAAAAACTGCAAAATTTTGTTAAAACTACCAATTCGGTGGCAGCAACCCAACAATGGGTTGTTCAATGCGTCTGAAAATTTCAGAGCTGATAGATCTTGACCAATTGAACAACTTTACCCCATGTCAGATTTGCTCTAAAAGCTTTAGTTTTTGAGATATAAGCCAAAAACTGCATTTGACCCCTATGTTCTATTTTTAGCCATGGCGGCCATGTTTGTCGATGGATCAAAACTTCGGATACAATTTATAAACTAGATACCCTAAGGAACATTTAGTTAAAGTTTGAAGGTATTTGGCCCAGTAGTTTCAGAGGAGAAGATTTTTGAAATAGTTTACGACGACAGCTGACGACGGACGCCAAGTGATGGCATAAGCTCACATGGGGCCCTTCGGGTCCCGGTGAGCTAAAATTACTAGACTAGACAAAATACTTGATGTTTGCCATTTTTTTTTAAATATAGATAAAATAATCATCAAGTGTAATATTGGAACGACGTTTATTTTGTTAATTGCAGTTAATGCATTTGCCATGAGACCTATAATTGTGTTGTCTTTTATCAACAATAGTCATGATATCAATAGAGGAAGTTTAGATATGTTCCCTTGGCCCATGATATTGTCATTTAGACCTAGGGGATGTGCTGTCTGTAGTCGTTTCATCCAAGACTTTACTTATTTAATGCATGAAAAGTGAAACTTTGAATGGATTAAATATGTAAATGAAAGGGGCAATATATGGTTTGCAATAATAATTGGCGATGACTTGTGTCAAAGGTTTTAAAATACTGACCAATGAAAATTTACTATACTTTAAGTGACATTCTTCAGGTGATAAGTGCAAATCTTGTTCGATATATACCGCGGCTGCTTGTTTTCAAAACCAATATGACATGTATTCACAATAATGGGTTGTTGATTGCGTAAGTTCAAAGAACAAATATTTCAAGCATGCTCAATTCACAGAGAAACCCCTTTGTAGAGTGGAGGAAAAGACACGACTGCACATTCAGTGACATATTTTGGAATATTTATTTTAACACAATTGAAATAGGTTTCCAACAAAAAAAGTTGGATAGCATCTAGTCTAAAATACACATGAAATGCTGATACATTATAACGATTCCATGCATTTTTTTCTCTTAAGGACTTTTTGTAATTTGGGTAGATGTTTTAGTATTTTATAAATCAATAAACTGTTGACACAGAGATATGTCTCACCTTTTTGTAATGTTGATAGTATAATTCAAATATTGAATCCTAATGGCACTATCTAAACATGTAAACTATGCCTAACATTCAAAGTCAATGAAGTTGAATGAACCATGATCAATAGTGCAGTACCAAATAACCCAATGGAAATGAGAAATGCCAATGCTTATAAAACTGCATACCAAATACAAACAGAACACAGTCAGTAACTATGTGCCATATATAAGCTAAATATATCCAAGGACATGAACAAAGTAGTTTTCATGAGATTTAATATGTGAAAAAGCTGTTATTTTGTCAGCTGCAAGTCAAATAGATCATATCTATTATATATATATCTGCAATTTCTCATGGCCAATACAATTATTTATTTCATTTGTCAGCTCAATCCATCGTAAGATGGTTTCCTGATGATGTAATTTGGGTAGGGTGAACTGAAATTCCCTGTTATATATGTTGTTACAAAATTTCAAAATGGTTTGTGAATAAAACCAAATTAAAGCATGGTTACTAAGGGGAGATAATAAATAATAAAACATAAAAAAAAAAACAATGTAACATTTTATTTGTCATCTATTGCCAAGCTACAAAATTTCAGGGGAATCTGAGCATTGTGTTGAGCATGTGTAGCAGGTAACTAAACAACAATTGAAAATCTTATGCAAAATTTACAACTGATTTCTATTGAAAGCAATGGTTGAACTAAAGTCTTATGACAGTGTTTTAATCAAATATTTCTATTCTACATCTATTGCACTTAAACAATTTACACATATTCAATATCCAAATTGTATAGATTTGTTTTATACTTACAAGATATCAAATATATTTTCAGTTTTATATTTATTAAAAAAAAAAAAAATTTTAAATAGGTAGTCCATTTAGAAGTATCTAATTTGTATTTAGAACCTTAAAAGAATTCAGTGCTGACTTTCAGTTGCATTACAATTTGAACATGTACTGTTGACATTGATTGGCTAAAAATTTTCAACTAAACATAGACAGGGTGAATATAAGAGATCATCAGTAACATTCTGTATTTTAAGGGCACACCATTTTGAAGTTAACATAATGACACAGACAGGACTTACAGGGCAGTACATTTTTATGCGTGAAGAAAAATAAAATTCAATGAAAACTTTTTTAAATTCCATTAAATATCTAAAACAATATCAATGTTCTTCTTCTTACATTATTAAAGGATTTAGATGCTTAAGTTTTTTAAATGCTGAATGTTTCCAATTGGTCACCATATCTTAGCTCTGTAGGAAACTTTGTAGTGGAAATGTATTCAATGAAAAAAAGATTTATATTTATTTAGTTTATTCCATGTTTCCTTGGAAGTTTTAATATTTCCAAAACTATTAACAAATTACCAGAAATTGTACCGTTGTGATAGTCATTTTGATTTGATTATATATAATATTCTAGAAGTAGCATACTTTCAAGACTTAATTGTTGAGTACATCATGATAATTACATTTTTTCAAGTTTCTAAACACAGTTTACTTTAATCTAAATTACAAGTTTTTGACAAACCAAATACCAGTAATCATTGCTCAATGAAAGCGCCATTACTTGAAAAACGCTCAAAATTGAAATTGATGTCTAAAAAAAAGGATGCTTTGACTGTTTTCTACCATTTATAAAATAAAAACATGACTCACTTAGGATTTTTTATGCAAATAAATACCCTCATCTATATCAGAATAAGTAACAATTTGGTGTGACCTTAAAATACATATGTGTGTTAACAAATACAGAAAATACTGTAAATTCAGAAATTATTGCGATGTTTTTATTATTGCGAAAAATGCGACAGGGTTAAAATCGCAATAATTTAAACTCGCATTTTGAAATTTTTTATATGAATTAAACAGGATTTTTCTCAATATCGCAAAAATTAAAATCGCATTTTAGTCTAAAATGACAAAATCGCAATAATAAATGCACGCAAGAATTTCTGAATTTACAGTAGCCTATAAGCAAAACAAAAAAATGTCAGGAAAAGACTTAAGACAACATATGACTAGAAACATTACAGAACAGAACATAAAAAGATAAGAACAGATAAAGTTAGTGTACAAATTTCCAATTCTTTATTTTTTTCAGTTTTTTCTCTTTCATATTATCTCCAAATTCCATTTTTCTCTCACAGTCTATGTAAGAAGAAAAAGAAAAGAACAAATTAAAAGCCAGATACACAGTGTTATTAAAATAAATTCATATTTAGGATATTTTTTTCATATCTATCCAAATATAATTATTTTCTTCCTTTCACATACAAGCTTGAAAGGTATATTTACCAAACATCATGCATTATTCATTATGACACAAATTTATAAAAAAATATTAAATTATCAGCAATTGCATTTCCATACTGAAAAATTAAATCCTTGAAAAAAGTATTTAACAGGTACAGGAATGCAATTTAACATGCAAAATAAAAGTTGATATATAAAGCACACATATTCTGTAAGGAAAATGATTGGAATTTTAATATATATACAAATTATATACATGCTGTTTAACAATATATACAAATAACATGAACTATATCATACTACAGCTAAAGGCTTTATCACAATGAAATCAACAGCTCTCAAGTAATTTAACAGACTTTCTAGTATAAAGTGATCAATATTCGTGAGAGGTTTTATTTTTGCTTATTTCCTAATTAGGACAACATTATTTATATATACCTTGCATCTATTTACCCTTAAAATCAGTCAAGAACAAAATTAACCCGAAAGTAAAATTTCTAGGAAAAGTTTTGGGCCTTTAAATTGCTTAATCTAAACTTCTTTAAATTGAAACCTTGGGCAAAGTTTTGCTTTTAGAAATTGTTAATTTTAAACGCCCCAAAATAAAACTTTACAGTGCAGCTGTTATGACATATATTGTATCCAAGATGAGTCAGGACCACATGTACAGCTTAAATATCTTAATCCATGATTTTATTATCTCCCTTTGCGTGTATTTGACTTATCTCCCTTAGTGTGTATTTGACTTTTTCATATTGGTACCTGACAAATTTGTAAAAAGAATTCATTGAATAGGAGAAAAAAATTTATGACCTTAGTTAGACAAATCTTTAAGTATCTTTACAAAAAATTGAGAACTCTATTCCCCAAACTATCCTCCTGTGTTAAATTACATAGCAAAATAACCAACTCGTCAATGGTTTATCATCAGTGGTTAAAACATGGTAACAAAATTCCTGACAGAACCATTGTGTCAAAATTTGGGGAAAGTAAAATGTGTACTTCACTCAATGAATTCAACACAGCTTTTATGTCAACTTGCCAAAACAAAATAATGAAAGAAAAAAAATTGTCTCAAAGTTATTTATGTGTGCGGAATTACTGCTTTAAACATAAGTTTTAAAGTATCAGATTTAAGCAGGTCTATACATCATTTCATAAAAAGTCTTACAACAAAAACTGATTCTAACTTACTAAGATTGATTTTTTACATTTTCTGATACTATTTTAAATTTTCTTTTTCTTTTTAAACAAGTTTCTTTATTTGAAGAAAAGGTGAAATGAAACAGAAGCCAAAAAGGCATTTAATTAAATACAAATCAAGTTTTGAGATGCATTCAAAAAATATCAAGACCCCTTCTATTTTTAAGTTCATACATGTTTAAATACAAGTAGATGTGAGGTATATGTCAATGAAACAGAAACCCAACAACACAAAAAACCAAAAGATACAGGTTAAATCTAGAAAAGTAAATTTTTCCATTTAACATATTTAACAAATCTCACTTCCTGTCAGTGACGATAAACTATTTGTCAACGCAGATATAAGGCATTCTATAAATAAACAATATTATAAATCTATTATACGGATTATGACACCAATTCTATAAATAAACAATACTATAAATCTATTTTTAGGATTATGACACCCATTCTATATATAAACAGGATTATAAATTTATTTTAAGGATTGTAACACCCAAGTATATACATATAAATATAAATTTTGTATAAAAATCCCTCAGCTGTGTAATATGGGTAGATAACACATTCAAACATGAAAAAAAGTTTTCTGGATAACAGGAAAAAAGTAATTTCAACAATATATAGAATTTTCTTATATTCTATTGGTTAATAACCAGGTCATGTGTTGCTGTCAACAGCCTTCATAACACATAAAAGCAAAATACTATATTTTACATAGCAATTATCAAATCTGTTGAATCTAAAATTAAAAATTCAGGAATTGTCATGCAGGTACAGGAGTAAATGCCAGTTGTTTATTAAATTGAAATTTATACATCTCCTTATGTAAATAACCACATTTTTTTATCATTGTATAGACAGGCAAACCTGCAAATGTGTTAATATAGGATTTGAAATGTAAATTTTACATCATTAAGAATCAGACATTTCAATCCCTAAAACTCCAACAAAACTAAGAATGGAGTGTCAATGTTTCTTTTATAATATAATTTTGAACATTTGTTAAGTTTTTTTTCTTTACAACAAATAGCAAGTGGTGTGGTAAATTGTGAGTTGTCTCCCCTAAACCTGCTGTGTAAAGTTATACTATACAATTAATTTCACTGATGCACTGTATTCAAGGTGTGAAAATGAATATTTATTATGCATAGCTAAATATTCTCATTGTGAACAAATATAAGTAGAGTGTTGAACTTTAAAAGGGAAGAATAGTTCTGCTATTTAAGAATTTTTCCAAACTTAAACAAAAGCTATAAAATTGATCTATACAAAAATGTAAGAGTTATCTTTCTTATGGTTGGAATCAGTTTCCATCAAACTTTAAAGATTCTTTTGTTATCCAGAAAACCATGAATTTAAAGCTTAATGAATCACTTGATATAAAATAAAAATACAAATGGTGAAAAAATTGTAAATTTGAAATCTCAATGCTTAATAGTAATAAGCGGTATTATTAGTCAGAGTAATTATGTAAAGTGATTAATAGATTTACAAATCATTTCTAAAAGATTTTACAAAATCAAGTTTAAGTGACAAATAATTAATTAAAATTTTCCTTAAATTATCTGAATTTAATTTTAAACATATAATTTAAAATAATTTCCAAATGTATGTTGTAAATGTCTCTTCAAAAGAACAAAAGGAAATACAAAGGTTTCAAAAGAAAAAAAAACTGTCAATGTATTTGTTCAAGGATTCACAGATATGGCAAGTTCTAATTGGCTTCACAAGTTAAATGGCAATTTGAAATTGCCATTGTAACAATGAAATTATGGATTAAAAACATTATGAAATTACATCTTCATTTATATTTTTCATTGCATAACCTAATGTACCTGTCAAAAGGTCAACCATTACGTCTGAACACATAAGATATTGAACTGTTAATATATATCTGTCATTAATGAATGAATTGTCTGACATTATAAAAAAAAGGGGGGATGACAAGTATTCTTAAATATAAAATTCATAAATTGCTGTTTTTAACAAAAAAATTTAGTTCCTACAAAAAACTGCTGTAGTTTTTACAGAACATTCCATGATGCAATAAAACAAAAGAATAAAATTGACATTAACTAAACAGATATATTTACTTTTCATCCATTAGTGATACATATGTGATAAAAGTCAATTAACACTAAGATTGATATTTAGGCTATAAGACTCATGCCAGCAAGACTTTTTGATAAACCTTAATTTTTACAGAATATTTTCAGAATTTATGTATGAGGATTGGATGTAGCTGTTTTTTTTTTTTAATTTGCCATCAAAATAATAACATCAGTATGGTTAAAAAAAATCACCAACTAGCAGCTTCATGGTCTATACAAAAATTTGTTAGGATAAAGATCACATATTGCCACGACCTCTGACCTTTTACAAACATCTAGAAGAGATCAACAACCTTGAAAAAAAAACTGACAAAATTCTTGTATAAAATACAAAATTTATAGATGCAAATTTCAGTCTCTACACAATGCTTAAAAATGTATAGTTTTTTACAGAGGTGTAATTAATCTATATTTGTATATTTCAACATTAACATTGTATCCAATCAAACTTAAGCAATAGTAGTATCAGGCCTTTGTGTCAGGAGGCATTAAACCTTACCAGTGGCTTGCAGTTTCAGAATGTAAGGTATTATGGGTAAACTGTCACACATGTGATCAAATATTCACTGTTAAGGATGTTCGCTCCTCTTGTTTTTGAATTTATGCTAGATATTCCGAATCCTCTGGTTTTATCCATGTAGTGCCATTAAACATTTTGCCCACTAACCCCTACATTTCTTTCCATAATTTGATTACATGTAGTTTAAAATGTCATCTTGGAAAATCTAATAAAATCCTTCTTATTTTTTCATTGTTTTTGAAAGAAAAAAAAGGTGCCAATGTTAAATGTATGAAAAATCAAGAGAGAATTATTTCCAGCCAAATTTTCAATGGCTTATATCTCGAAAACAAGCTCACCGACCCTTCATTTTTTTCTGCTTTTCTAGTTTCTTTATTTATATACTATCAATTTATAACAGTCTTTCAAAAAGCTTGTTATTTTGAAACAGAGTAACAAACATCCTTAAGAACCTTTTTCACCAATCACAACATTTAAACATGTTTATTTAAAAATATTACCAGGAATGAATCAGATTGAGATTTGTCCTTCATTCTAAAAATGTGAAAGTTCAACAAGATTTTTTTTACCACTCTTCACTTAATTATAATTATCTTCCTATAGTGAAACACTGAGAAATTTTTGCTAAGCCTGGCAATCACAAATTTTTGGCATTTTAGCATGTATATCTAACACCATAAAAACATCATCTTTTATAAAATAATTTCAAAAATTTCAAGGATGATAGGTGTGTAGTCCATGCTATTTTCCCAAATGCAACTTGACAACTCTCAATTACATACATTTTGACATAAAAGTGGTTACATTTCTGTAACTCAGTTTACCCTCTAACTAAATGACCTATTGTCCTTTATGTCAATTCAGTATTTTTATACAAGTTGTGTAGAAATATAACTATGATCATGATGAAATCTTTCTATAGGAAAAGAAAAATAAATTATATTGACGTACATATATTTCATTATGATACATTACAGTAACAAAACTATATATAGTAACATGATAATGAAAGAACTGTATAACCATGGAAACAACAAACATCCTTTTATGTCTTTCATCCAATCAGAAGCATAGATACATTAAGAGCTTCATAACCATGGTAACATCCAACTAAAGCACTATCTGTGAAATATATACATTTCTGTTGATCAGACAGGAGTCCTGTGATAAACTACGCTACTCTCGTTAATTCTGAAAAGTAAAAATAAAACAGTGATTAGAATATCATTGTTATATGAGCTGCATCAGATAGAAATCGACCTTATGCAAGTGCACGTATACATATACATGTATAAGACTTTGAATGATTTTGGAACATTCCACTCTGTCCAAAATCAAACTTTTATATTATGGTCAATAATATTGTGTTTAAATTGAAAAAAAAAATTGTCAAGTAGAACAATTATTGTCGTCAAAATACAAAACCAAATCAAAATTTGTTTAAGGCTGAGCTGGAGTACCTAAATAAACTCATCATAGATACCAGGATTGAAATTTTGTATTTGTACCAGACGCGCGTTTCGTCTACAAAAGACTCATCAGTGACGCTCGAATCAAAAAAAGTTAAAAAGGCCAAATACAGTACGAAGTTGAAGAGCATTTAGGAACATTAAATGTTCGCAAATAGATTTTTCTTAAACTTCTCTAAAAGACTTCTGGGTGAATGTACTTTCAAATTTCAATATAAAAACTTGGGATTAAACACCTTGTTTTTTTTTGTTAATATACATTAAAATTAACAAAATCACACTTTA
The DNA here is from genome assembly GCF_021869535.1 of Mytilus californianus. Lineage (NCBI taxonomy): Eukaryota > Metazoa > Mollusca > Bivalvia > Mytilida > Mytilidae > Mytilus > Mytilus californianus. Next base: position 2,038,000 of record NW_026262669.1, on the reverse strand, counting down.
TTTTATATGGGTTACATACATTTGTAAGGGAAACTTAATTTTTCCTTATTGAGAAAACATTAAACGATAGAACTGGTTAAAATTCACAAAGAGAAATGCTTTTTATAAATACTTCTGAATGTCAAATACAAATAGGTGGTCACAGGCCTTGTTTTCTTAAAAAGTTCAAAAAAATATAAATTGTCTTATCAAATTCAAAATAATTATCTGCCTTTGATTTTAAAAAGATTTTTTCTGAAAATTTTAAATACACTTTACGACATTTAATTTTTTGATAGTCTAATCTTAAAATTTCAAGTTTTAGATTTTTCTGTTGTATATTGAACAATACTTGGTATAATGTCTTCCAACCAATAAAGTATTTTTGCAACATGCCCAGAAGAGATGCTCAGAAAAAGACACCCAATCTACCTTAAAAAAAATATTTTGGAGCCAACAGAATACTTACTCATCTTTGTGATTGAGGCAGATCTATAACATTTAACTTGACATCATGAGGACAAACATGTTCATACCCTCCTTTACTGGACATCTGATTCTGTACAGTGGTTAACTGCAATAAAAAATAAACATGAATAAAAATACTGACAGAATTGTAAATTCATTGGGAATTCAAATTTACTAGAATTAACAAGAATGCAACAGTGTTGTGCTTAACATACCCCCACTTTTAATTCAATTTACTAGGAAAACAGGAAGCATGTGTCTGACAGAATAACCCACAGGTCATCTGAAAAATTTGTTAGCCTCAAGGAGGAAGATTTTCACTCTGCCTATAACCAACAAAAAAGTCTAATCATGTGATTATTTGTTTCTGTGAACCCTGAGGGTTCTCACATATACATTAACTGCTCTTGTAGTCTTTCTGAATAACAGAAATCTCTAGTTACTGTTTTTAGAAATACATCTTTTCTTGGACTTGGGACATTACGAATACAGCTTCCTTAAGTGTTCACCTGCATTATAGTAGTTAATTGATCTAATGAATATGCATTAGCATTTTACAGTTGCTATAGAGATATGTTTTAATCGAGGCTGATTGATATCCAACATCAGTAGTTAATTAAATTGGAGTCACAAATGTTAAGTTCTGAAATACAAGCTTTGTTCACATTGGAGATTAGATTTTAAGCGAAAAAAGCAACCGTCAATTCAATGGATAGGCCGTTTTTAAGATTTTAAAACTGAGCCATTTTAGCAAATTCTATTTAAGCAGCAATTAAAATTATACGTCCAGAAAAGATACAAACAAACAAGGAGTTTATTAAATTGTTCCTATGTAAATTAAAATTGCAAAAATGGTATTATTATACTCATATATTATTTAATTCGATAAATATTGGAACAAAACATCCTTTATAGTTATCAAAATACAAACTAAAATAAACATGATAAATAGAAAATAAATTAAAGAAAAATAAACTGTACTCTCAATTCTCTTTGAAAAATTCCCATTTGATCCTTACAGAACTGTTGAGATATGTAAAATACAGATATAAGATGCTGCAACGAGTACTCAACATTCGAGTTATAAAAATTAATTTTTGCAGTATGAAGATGATTCTGAAATAATGAAATGTTTGGGGGGTGATATATGTATATGCTCTAGCAGTCAGGCAGTGGACAAGTAATAATACAGGGTCGGAGATTAAAAAGTGAATGTCTATTATAGACACTGACCATGCTGAGTGATCATGGTGATGATAGATACAGTCAGAGATATAATAATGAATTTCTATTTATAGTAATCATGGTAACTATAAGGCTTTACATTTTTTCAAAATATAAATAAGGAAACAAATGCAATAAAAAGACAATGCGATGATAAATATTTTTTTTTTTTTCATGAAATACATGAAATACGAAGCTGTAGCTATACTAGCTACAAACAATAAATTTCAATAAAGATGAAATTTCGTAAAGAAAAAAAAGTTAATATTTATAATCTAAAAATGATTCTTTTGTAAATTAAAATTACATGGTCAATTCTCTTGTTTTTAATTGGTATGTGAAACCCTACAAAAATAAATCAGATTAAAAGTTTAAGTAGCAAGTGCATAACATCATGTCCCATCTAAAGAAGAATCAGTGCAAGTTTCTTGGAATTATGTCAATTCATTGTCCAGGAGTAGAGGCAATCTGTATTCATAAGCACATCTACAGGGTCTATTTGACAGAGCTCGTAGAGTATTTTTGGTGATAAAATGGACAATAGCGTAACAAATTACCGTTTGTATTTGTATTTATAAGCAAAAAATAGCACAAATTAGTACCAAATTATTTACTGATATCGATTTTTCTTAAAACAAATATCGGTATATTGGACAGGCATTTGCAAAATATTGCATATAGGACATGAGTTATACTTACTGAATTGGCCTTGTTATTCCTGCTTTCTTCTGCCTATCACACAGTCGTATAAAAACAACATTATATTCTTGTTGATTTACAAAAGGATAAGTTATGAAATGAAGACTTGAGATTTGTTTGAACAAACTGATTTAAGTATAAAGTTAAGGTTACAAACTGTTTCTATTCTTATTGACCTGATTGCAATTGGAGCTTGTTGCCTGGGGTATAATTGAGATCCAACATTGAGATCCACCATATCTTGAATAAATATGATAGCCAATGACTAAACCATATATTGTTTTTCAAAAATGGTTTTAATTCAGAATTAACAAAACAGAATACTGCTTAGGGTTTTGAACAATCATCATGATCATGATTCATTTCATTAAATTTTTTCAAAACAAAAACTCTTTTCCTTTTTTTCATTTTGACTTAAGCCAGGAAGCTACCTCTAATTTCCAAAACAGCACCTAATAATGGAATATTCAGTGGCTGCCTCCTACTCTCCATGTTGCACTGTTATCTTTCAGAAAAGATTTCTTTAACAAGAATAGTATGCCCAACATTGAACAGCAGTTACATTAAGAACCCATGTCAATTTCCTACATCTTACATAAAAAATATCATGCATCTTTATATAACATTATCTGATGTTTCAAACCAAAAAGGTATTTAGGTCCATAATTGCATTTCTTTTTTTTTTTAAAGAAAGCACCTTGCCTAGGTTTGTTCAATATGTACAAAATTTGTACAGGTAGTTTATTATAAAAAGTTTGCATACCAAATAGTTATGATAGTTTGAAGGCTTTTGTCTGAATCAAGAGATTCATCACACAAGCAAAAATGATTATGTGGAAAAAAATGTTAATACCATCTACACATGAAACATGAAAATGTAGACTAAATAGAAATAAAGTTATTCTTGGCTAAAGTTCACCTCATAACTTAATAACCATGACAACACTTACATTTAATGAATTTCTAGCTTCTCCTGATCCTATGTGAGCAGTGTGTCGGAATTCAGTAGGCTCGCCTATCATACTGGGATCTAGTCGTCGCCGCCTCTTCTGGGGCAAATAGAAGAAATAAATAATTAACAAAGACTCATTCCACCCTATATGTTCAGGTGTTACTTTTGTAAGGAAACATTTCTTGCTTATAAAAAAAAAGATAGGAATTTGACTTTATAAGACCGTTTATGTCTGTGATTAGATGACATTGTTTCTTTACTATGTTTGCGATTAGATGACATTGTTTCTTTACTATGTTTGTGATTAGATGAAAGTGTTTCTTTACTATGTTTGTGATTAGATGAAAGTCATGAACATGATGAAAGTGTTTCTTTACTATGTTTGTGATTAGATGAAAGTCATGAACATGATGAAAGTGTTTCTTTACTATGTTTGTGATTTGATGAAAGTGTTTCTTTACTATGTTTGTGATTTCTAGGAATTTGACTTTATAAGACCGTTTATGTCTGTGATTAGATGACAGTGTTTCTTTACTATGTTTGTGATTAGATGACAGTGTTTCTTTACTATGTTTGTGATTAGATGAAAGTGTTTCTTTACTATGTTTGTGATTAGATGAAAGTGTTTCTTTACTATGTTTGTGATTAGATGAAAGTGTTTCTTTACTATGTTTGTGATTAGATGACAGTGTTTCTTTACTATGTTTGTGATTAGATGACAGTGTTTCTCTACTATCATTTGACTATGTTTGTGATTTGATGAAAGTGTTTCCTTACTATGTTTGTGATTAGATGAGAGTGTTTCTTAACTATATTGTGATAAGATGACAGTATTTCTTTACTATGTTTGTGATTAGATGAAAGTGTTTCTTTACTATGTTTGTGATTAGATGACAGTGTTTCTTTACTATGTTTGTGATTAGATGAAAGTGTTTCTTTACTATGTTTGTGATTAGATGAAAGTCATGAACATGATGAAAGTGTTTCTTTACTATGTTTGTGATTAGATGAAAGTGTTTCTTTACTATGTTTGTGATTTGATGAAAGTGTTTCCTTACTATGTTTGTGATTAGATGAAAGTGTTTCTTTACTATGTTTGTGATTTGATGAAAGTGTTTCCTTACTATGTTTGTGATTAGATGAAAGTGTTTCTTTACTATGTTTGTGATTAGATGAATGTGTTTCTTTACTATGTTTGTGATTAGATGAAAGTGTTTCTTTACCATCTTTACTATGTTTGTGATTAGATGAAAGTGTTTCTTTACTATGTTTGTGATTAGATGAAAGTGTTTCTTTACTATGTTTGTGATTAGATGACAGTATTTCTTTACCATGTTTGTGATTAGATGACAGTGTTTCTTTACTATGTTTGTGATTAGATGACAGTGTTTCTTTACTATGTTTGTGATTAGATGAAAGTGTTTCTTTACTATGTTTGTGATTAGATGACAGTGTTTCTTTACTATGTTTGTGATTAGATGACAGTGTTTCTTCACATTTCTGTCAGGTCTTTTATTATGTATACTGTGGATTCATTCATTTTCGTAGGTTCCAATTTTCATGGATTGAGAAAACATTAATTTTTTATTGATATTCTATTTCATGGTTGAGCATCTGCATACACACCTACAGAAAATGTGTACATCGTTGAACGTTTAAATTCCTGGTTCATCTGTACCAATGAAATCCTCATAAAAATGTGTGTGTTCTCAGTGTTCTCATTGAAAATTTCCTTTAAAAATAGTACCACACTTGTAATACATTCTATTATACCATCTATTCAGATAGGTCGCATGGTGGTGCAAGGCCTGTGGGAGAACACTTCATTCCATAGTTTTTCATTCAGTCATTAGAAAACTTAGAGAAACAATGCCTACTACTTTAACCCATTACATTTCCTTATGATATTTCTCTAGACTCTCAACATTGCTCATTGTTAAATTTTCAATTCTAAAGTACTTAAAACATTGTAGGAAACTTACCATTAAGTGGATAAACAATTATATTGTGGTGCAATCTATACCTATTTCTATTGAACAGTTCATTCACATAATCATTTGATAATTGATGTGAAAATGAAGTGTGGAATATACAGGTTTTTTTGGACTGATTTTTTATCTAGGGAAAACCATTTTCTATTGGAATAAGCCAAAGTAAACATGGTTAACTTGACTTTTCAAAATGTAATGCTAAAAAGACTGCAATGAAATTATGCAAGAATAAAACTGACAGCAATAATTTTTTCTTGTCATGTTTGTCTGAAAGTCAAGGTTGTACTATTTTTTTGTCATGTTCATAATTTGTCTGAATGTCTAGGTTATAATTTTTTCTTCTAATTTGTATGAATGTCAAGGCTGTACTTTTATTGTCATGTTTGTAATTTGTCTGAATTTCAAAGTTTTACTTTTTTCTGGTAATTTGTCTGAATGTCAAGGTGATGCTTTTTTTTTTGTTATGTTCTTAATTTGTCTGAATGTCAAGGTTATACTGTTTTTTGCCATGTTTGTAATTTGCCTGAATGTCAAGGTCATACTTTTTTTTTGTCATGTTTGTAATTTGTCTAAATGTGAAAGTTATACTTTTTATTGCAATTTGTCTGAATGTCAAGGTTATACTTACAGGTTGAGGCTGTTCAGCTATGCAGCAGGTAAAACAAAATAAACCATCCCCCATCATTACAGAACAATATCTAGTGATGCTTCACAATATCACAGTCTGTCAACAGAAGTCACAAAACACCACAGGATGGTACACTAAAAACGATAAGGAAATTCAACTTTGCAGAGGGGTACTCAAAGTCTGTATGTTATATACGAAATCACAGATTGGTTTATAAACAGAGCCGAGATTCCTGAAATAAAGCCTGGATATGCTGAGATCACAAGAGGTACACAAGTGGATTATGGATACGGTTATCTCTTGGTTATGATGAGATCAGAAATAACTCTCACAGATAGATATATATATCCTTCTTCTGTAGTTCAAACAAATTTGAGGTATCAATGAAGTAGTCGTTGTGTTCGCAAATTCCAAATTCAATATTCTTGGAATGAATACTAATTTATTTTCAAACACAAAGGGGGAGAACTACTTTGGAATATCCTGTTTGGAATGTTTTAACTAATGAATTATCTCCCCCTGATTTTGTACCGTATTTCTGTTCTGTCCCTCTCTACTTTTCTGAAAAAAAAAAAAAAAAAATTAATTGAACATGTACAATGTAAACAAAAATTGTTTAAGAATAAAATAACTCTGTATGAATAACACATCGCCAAGAGGGTGATAGTCTGATTTTTATCTACAAAAAAAACATTGTGTCAACTATCTCAGCTATAGGTTATTCATAAATATAAGGAGATGTGGTATGATTGCTATGAGACAACAATACACTAGCTATATATATAGAGTCCTAATGATGTTTATGTGAGCAACTATAGGTCACCGTACATCATGTCGTACATCATTGAACAATCAGCAAAACCCAAACAGTCTAGTCAACAATAAAAAAGACTCTGGCGAAATGTTTAGTTTATCGTACTTTTCTGTCATTATCTCTTTCAAAATAGTTTTGCCAGTGTTTTTATTGTTTAAAAAGAGAGGGTAAAATAAAAACAAACTGTTACCCATTGAGCCATGTGTTAAGAGTAGAATATTTCCTCCTCATACATGTATTAACCAATCAACAAATGGGAGTTAAACAGGAAGTTTAATATATATGTATTGTTACTATTCTATTGATAAGGGGCTCTGTTGCTGAGTGGTCTAGATGTAGTTCATCTGAGTGGTCACTTGCTTATATAAAGTTCTCTCAGGTTGTTAGTTCAAAACCAGTTCGGGGTAATCATGGTGATGTGTGTTCAACTCTGATCTTTATTTGACATGTATTGCCAGTCTTACTGCTGACAGTCGCCGATCTCTCAGAGTACTCCTAATCTCCCACCATCAATAAAAAGTGACCACCAAGATATAACCAAGAACTATGTAAATGGGGTAAAAAACCAACAAACAAACAAATTATTTTAATGATCAGTGCTCAGTATTACAAAAATAACAAAAATAAATGTGGATAGTGTCCACATGTGTCCACAGATGATGCCCCCGCTTGCATATCATATAGTTATAAAGGGAAATAACTGAAGAATGGTAAAAGTGACGCTACCCAAATTTGAACTTGATCTGAGTTTTGTGGTAATAAGCATTGTGTGCAAGTCTCATAACATTTGGTTGAGGCTAACTTAAGTAGAGAACAGAAACTAAAAATTCAGCAATTATTCTATTTGTAAACACGCATAACTCTAGAACGGTTGTGTATAAGTTTTATAACATTTAGCTGAGACAAACTAAAGTTAGAGAATGGAAACGAAAAATTCAGCAATTTTTATGTTTATAAAGGGACATAGCTCAAGAATGGTAAAACTGTTGCCACCAAATTTCGTACTTAATCTGTATTATGTAGTAATAAGCATTGTGTATAAGTTTCATAACATTTGGTTAAGGCAAACTAAAGTAAGAAAAAGGAAACAAAAAATTTGTACTTGATCTTAGTTTTGTGGTAATGAATATTGTGTATAGGTTTCATAATGTTTGGTTGAGGCAAAACTTAAGTTACATAATGGAAACTAAAAATTTTGCAATCTTTTGATTTATAAAGGGCATAACTCAATAAGGGTTAAAGTGACAATACCCAAATTCAACTTGATTTGTGTTTTATCAGCGGAAGTCAAAATTAAACATTGCATTGTATAAAGCATTGATTGTAGTTGATTCAACTATAATCATGGACAAAGGAAGATCACTCAATTTTTAATAAAAATTACTTGATATTTAGAAGAAAATAAAAATTTTGTAATTTTCCATTTCTAAACATGCTAAAGGGGCATATATCTAGAACAGTTAAAGTGACGTCACCAAAATTCAAAATTGATCTGTGTTTTGTGGTAATAAGCATTGTGTATAAGTTTCATAACATTTGGTTGAGGCAAACTAAAACTATAGAACAGAAACGAAAAATTCAGCAATTTTTCCATTTGTAAAGGGACATAACTCTAGAATGATAAAAGTGATGCCACCAAAATTCAAACTTGATCTGTGTTTTGTGGTAATAAGCATTGTGTATAAGTTTCATAACATTTGGTTGAGGCAAACTTAAGTTACAGAACTGAAACCAATTTTGGGACGTACGTACGTTCGTTTGTACGTACATACTTACGTACATACAGACGGACAAGGGTAAAACTTAATGCCCCCTCCGCTACAGCAGGGGCATAGAAATAATAATCATAAATTCTTTATTCAAACAGGGTAAACATAGTTACAACAAACCTTAATCTTCTCTGAGGTCCTCACATACAAATTAAAATACAATAAAAAAACAGATATTTGTACATTGTTTATTTACTATCCTATTATTCAATGCATCATTATAAAAGATAAAACAGTTAAAGAGGTACATTTCGTAAAAACAATATATGTAATATGCAACATGTACAAATCATAATAATACATTGAACTGTCAAAAGTAATCTCGATACTTTGTTTAAAAGTCATGAAAGTATAGGATTTCAAAACTTACGGTGTACAGGCTAACTGTTGAAAACCTCAGATAATGACCTATTAGGCCAACTAAAATTAATTAGTAGATTTTCATCCAAGTTTTTGAAAAAAATGGGGTGGGTGGGAGAATTTTATTTTTTAATTATTATTTCCTCCGAAACCTTAATGTGTTCGTTGTATGGGGTAAATCTAAGGGATTGCTATAATACATTGTACACGTTGGCAGACTTTTTGTACTCATTCGATCATAAATCGCACAAGTTTGTGCTTGCATCAATTTCTACATTCCAGTCATGTTTTTTGTACCAATGAGTTCCACATTTCTTGCACTTTGAATATCATTCACAGTCCAAATCTCCTGACACAAAGTCATTGTATAAATAGAAAAATCCACGGTTTTCTAATCACTGAAATTTGTGACAAACTGCGATTTGTGTTCTTGGACACCGCCTATTACTTGCAACCCAAATTTTCCATGCCCTTCCCATAATCAATCTCTTATTTCAGAAGATAATAGCGGCAGTTACTGGTAAGGAAATCAGCAAAATCTGAAAATGTAAACTTTTAAAAATAAAAATAATCGGGGCTTGATGATTTTAGAGGGGCGGGCAGGGATGAAATCTATCAATTAATTTTAATTGGCCTTTAAATCATCCTTTTTGGTAAGTATAAAAATGAGAAGATGTGGTATGATTTCCAATGAGACAACTCTCCACAAGAGACCAAATAACATAGAAGTTAACAACTATAGGTCACTTACGGTCTTCAACAATGAGCAAAACCCATACTGCATAGTCAGCTACAGAAGGTCCCAAAATGACAAATATAAAACAATTCAAACAAGAAAACACATGGCCTGATTTATGTACAAAATATTGAACGAAAAACAAATATGATATACAGCAACAAACGACAACCAATGAATTATAGACTCCTGACTTGGGACAGAAACCCAACGTATGTTATTGAGTTTCTGTCTCATTTCCCTTTACCCTAATATTAAAATCTCAGTTTTCATACATTAACTTATAAATACGACAAAAATTATCTAAGTACTTACATCTTACTGTCAATGTTGTAAAATGTTATATCTGATTATCTACGTTCTTCTTATACTTATAAGATATTTCAGAAAAGTCCTCAGTTATTTTTACAAATTGTCGTTATTTTTATTTATAAACGTGTAAACATATATTATTCTAGAAGATGTCAGTTTAATACAGCAATGACTTATACAAAATATACTGATTGACCTTTGGTCTCAACTTTATTCATCAATCATAAGCATGTTATAAAAAAAAACTAAATTTGTCCATTTCTAAATAAAGCAAAAAAAAAGTCCACTGATGAAATTTTAAAATATGGGATGGTTGAGAGGTAAAAAATGTGGGAGACCTAGTCCTTTATTTGAAGAGTTCAGTGCTGATAACATGTCAACTAAAGACTTCGTAGACTAAGGGCAATCTATAGCTTTCAGATTTCTTATTTTGATAAACATGACGAATTTCTTAAACTTTGTAGCTGAACACTTTTCTCTACTTTTAAATATCGGATTTCAATTGTCTTGTTTTCTAATTTTAATAATATTTATACTGTTATAAATATAGTTTACTAATATCATGAATATATAAGTATTTCCTGGCCAATGTGTACATTTATTATTAATTTAGGACAAATAATTATCTTAAACTACATGTACATGTGTCTATATATTACACGTACTTGTATCGTGTGTAATTACTCCTACAATGTTCCTTGCCACACGATTTATAACCACATTTGCATCTGACTCTGAATCAGAAAATCATTATATTCATTTATCTATTATTAATTATTATCCAGTCCTTCTTTCTTAAAATCCTATGTAAATTTTAATTCTAATATCTATGAAATAAAAAATTTGGGGAACTATTTTTTTATTTTTGGAATGATCCTTTTGGAGTCATTTTCAGAAGTTTATTAGGCAATAATCTAACACAGTTTTCGAAAACTGATGATCCCAAGGTTTTGACCACCAAAATTTTGCAAAGGACCGACACTATTTTGGTATTTTGCAATAGAAATAAAAGTGAGGACCAGCAAATTTTTCTTTCAAGAACTAATGATCTGAGTTATATTGATAATAAAAAATTTGTGGTTTTTGATCAGTTGGACCACAAATCTTATAACATAATCCAAATCCCACAATGACCAAATTACATTCCTAAAGAACTGCTAATAAATCTATAAAATTGGTTGTGGATATAACATTTGTTTTTTGGAGGTTTTTTCATTTACTTTCATACATATCAATTAATTTACATGACACACCAATAACCAGGGTGGTACAGATGACTGGAACGAAACCAAAAATACCATTAAAGTTGAGACTCAAATTAAAGTTTCAAGTTCAAAATTCAAATTAAAGTTTAACTATTTTTTAGTCAAGATTTAAATAAAAGTTTAACTATTTTCTAGTCAAAGATTCAAATTAAAGTTTAACTATTTTCTAGTCAAAGATTCAAATTAAAGTTTAACTATTTTTTAGTCAAGATTCAAATTAAAGTTTAACTTTTCTAAAGTTGAGATTAAGATAGAAGTTTTTACTATAAAAGTAAGAGCGTCATGACCCCAAATAACCCCCTTAGAGACATCCTGGCTATGGGCCTATACATGAAGCATCTTTTTTCATTAATACCACATGAATATGCATTGGTATATTATGTAATTGTTGTTATAAAACCACATGCATTATTCATCAATACACTCAATTATCTACAAATTGACTTCTAACAGATATATATTCCAATCCTACAAATTCATATTTGATAATAATCAATTTTTTAATCAGATAAATGGTAGTATACTGTGAACATTGATATATAAAACTTGTGATTAGGGGAAATAACCAGTATCACTCCACACAGCGTTATAAGTAGAATTATCAAAACATTCTAGAGTAAAATCCCCCTCATATTAATCAGATAAATAGCGGTATACTATGAACATTGAAATATAAAACTTGTGATCACCACAGGGAAAATAAAACCATGATATCTCCAGAGAAGTAGAATTTTAAACATAGAGAAAAATCCCCCTCATATTAATTCATATACAAAAATATTTTCTTCATTCAATAAAAGTGTAATATTGTTTAATAAATGGAATAGATTACAGTGACTTGACTATGGGTGTTACTGTATACTTTACCTATAGCTCAACCATATTTTAAAATTGACAATACAATAGGGACATTTAAATTGACCAGTTGGTATTGTTAGATTTAAATCTACCTTGATGCTACCTGTACTGTTTTTTATTTACCTATTCCAACCTTACAGCATGCTTTTTTCCTGAAGTTTTTCTTTACCTAGGATTATTCTTTTTAAAAATTGATAGGGAAGAAAATATTTTTGGATTTCATTGTTTTAAATCCCCAATATATATGATTTATCTAATTTTTACCTAAAATTCTAAATCAGTAAAAGATTAAATCAACTATGTGTTAATATGTTTGAAAATTTAAACTTTTTTTACATAATAAATGCTTCTTTAAAATTTTAACCCTTATACATAATATTGTCCAGCTGCCAGTGAACAAGAAATAGCTGTTCAGGTGTTTACAGTTTGATTTTCAGATGGATATGTTGTTCATTTCTTCACATATCCCTTCAAGATTTCTATTTTGGATTATTATTTGCAATGTTTGAAATCTATTGGTATCATTGTGCATACAATATTGGATTTATCTTATTTGAATTCACTTCTCAGACTTTACATAGTAATTTTGCTTCTTAAAATGTGACATGTTTTTTCCAAGAATTTATTGTCATGAAGGTATCGAGGAGGAAATAATTCATTCAAACTGTTTTGTGGGGCTTACATATGATGATGTAGTTTGTATTGATTTCTGTCTATCGTTTTGTTATTTATATGTTTTTCTTTAGTAACAATCCTATTGTTTGGATTTTAAACTAATAAAATTCTTATTCTTATTCTTTCTTTTAAATAAAAATAATCAAGACATTAATTTGATCAAATTCAGAATGTAAGATTCTCATGGTTGGCTTCTCTCAAAGAATTAAGTACAGTCATAATGCAGATTCTAAACCTCATATAGAGAATCCCTATTTGGAAATTGGAACCACAAGAAATCAGTGTCAACCAAAAAATAAAGTAAGAGGTGCACCACTTAATTAGGAGTACCATATACACAAATTCTATTATACATTGTTATACAAGGTGTCCAACTTTCCAAACTCTCAAATGATTTCCTTCTTAAAAAATACATGTATCAAGAGAGATTAAAACAATTTTTTTTTGTCATATTTTGTCTATAAATCATGCATATTTTTTAGTCAATGTTAACAAAACTTTCACATTCAATTTCAAATTATAAAATTTGTAAAAAAATATTTGGAGTCCTCTGTTGTTACAAACTTCTAGTTATATGTCTAGAGAGTTGAAATAAAATGTTTTGATTATTTGAATATCTGTCAAATTTTCCAAAGTGAATGTTTGTAATAGTTACAATAACACAGCCATAAGTGTCAATTCTCCACATAATCGTAAATATTAAAATCATAGACATTTTATACCACAGGAGGAAATGCATAAGTTCAGGGTAATAATCTTTCAAACTGACATTTTTCTGCAAGATTAAGAGTTCAAAATATTCAGTCAAGAGTTTATTAATAAAATATTTCTCTCTGATAACAAAGACATTTTACAATGTTTTATAAAACATCTGTTATTTTCACTTGGGTGATGATCTATATTATTCCAGAACACAGCTGCTTCACATTCTGTGGCATATTGTAAAACACAGAATCAACTTTGTGGACTGGAAATTAATTTTATTTATATATGCAGGTTTGATTTTTTGTTCAACTTCATAATTCTTGCCGAAAGGTCGTGACTTCCTCAACCAATAAAAACTGACCTCCACAGTATAGCCAATAATGATGAAGTAGCTTTAAACACCAACAATCAATCAATCTAATTCATAATAACCAAGGATTTGTATAAGTGTCTCCAGGGGCGGATCCCTACAGCCATTTTTAAAAGGGGGTTCCAATCTAGGATAAAGGGGGGGGTTCCAACCATATGTCCCCATTCAAAAGCATTGATCGTCAAAAAAAAGGGGTTCCAACCCCCGGAACACCCCCCATACCCCCCCCCCCCCCCACCCCTGGTGTCTCACTATAATAATCCTTGTAATACCTGATACATACAAATATTTCAGGGGTGGCCTTTATCAGTTATTTTTAAGAGGCAGCAATATTCAATCATTCTTATAATCCTGTTGTGTAATCATGGCAATTCAATTTGTAGAAGCCAGTTTAATTTGAGAAAGAATAACAACCAATTCGCTAAAAGAATGAAGTCATTATCAAATTTTTGCCCTTATCTTTTGAATGGATATAAAATAGTAAAAAGTATTCCATCTATTTGCAATAGGAAAATTTTTTTTTTTATATTATTTTTAAACTGAGAACCCAGTTTATAAGAACATCCCACATTTTCATTGATGCCATAACTTTTAAAATGAATCCTTCAATATGTGGGATCAAAGGTTGATATAATCTACAGTTGTAACTGTGATGATTGAAATATTCAAAGGAAATTAGTAAAATATTTGGCCATTGTGTGATATTATGTATGCCAGTACATATGGGACATTTTTGTTGGTTGTAAATTAATCAATTATTGAGATCTGTGTCATATTATTTATCATATATATTCAGTGTCATTGGCATGTTTTAAGCTTCAGTTTTTGTAAATAAAAGATGTACTGATGCTAAATGTTGTATTAAATAAATATAAACAATTAAAGTCCAAAAGTTACTAAAATATTTAAATATGACTAAAAAGTAAAAAAGTTATATATTTCTAGGCCTACTTTAAGTACATGTTTAACTGATCACATGCAGTCTTATGGTCACACCCAAATTTACATAAAAACAATGAATTGATCCTCGAGAAAAGTCACAATCATATACTGAAACATCAAATCATATACTGTGAGAAACATCAAATCATATACAGAAACATCAAATCATATACTGTGAGAAACATCAAATCATATACTGAAACATCAAATCATATACAGAAACTGAAACATCAAATGATATACTGAAACATCAAATCATATACAGAAACATCAAACATCAAATCATATACTGAAGCATCAAATCATATACTGAAACATCAAATCATATCTTTCTTCACTGAAAACATCCCTAGCTTTAATTATAAATAATCTGAACTTAAAACATAAATCCATCATGCTGGACCTTTTATATATCTTACTATGAACACTAGATGCAGTTTGGTTTTTGTTCATTGTTGAAGGCATTATGTTCAGCTGTAGTTATACATCCTCTTCCTTTAATGATTTCTGGTGGAAAGTTGTTTAATCTACATGTAACTAACTATATATCGTATTATTGTAAAAAGAGATAATTGTTTGTGATCTGTTGTACACACTGCTGTGATTGTGATGTGCATTTATAATCATGATCATTTTTTATGTTTAATTGATTTCTGATAGACATGCTGTTTTAACAAACAAAATGAAACTCACCAAACTATTTGAGGGATTACATACATTCTAAATAAAGCACAAGTGAAAGTCCAACCTAGATCATAATAATGATAATAAAACAATGCCAGTAGCTGTATACTGATCTGTTCATTCATAAATCTGTGGGAAATCTATCACTCACTGACAAATCTTTTGATGTTTTGTTGTGTATTGGATTATTACCACCTGTTTACCTGTTATTTACCTGTAAATTGTTTACTTTAAGATGTGTAATTATAGATTTCTTTATAAATCAACTGTTGTTTTCCTTCAAGTTCACAAAGGCTAATTATATATAACTAAATGTACAATTAACAAAATGATTGTTGGCCACAAAGTACTTCAACAAGTTTTTACACAAAAGGTTTCATAAACTTTTAAATAAGAATCTTATTATTTAAGAATGGCTTATTATTTTCCTTAATAGCAGCAAATTACGAATAAATTAGTTTTCTCAATATACATGATATATATATGCTAGGGACAATCAGAACGTGTCTATACTTTGGTTTCATTTAAAATGTATTTTCGTGGATATTTGATTTCGTGGTTTGCAATCAATACTATAGAAAATTTGTACTTCGTTAAATATTTGAATTCGTGGTTCACCATTACCCAGGAAATCCACGAAAATTAGTATCCCACAAAAATAATGAATCCACAGTATAGATTTAAATCCACTTCAAGATGGATTCTACTTATTCCATTGGATATGATGGATGGATTGGTGTTTAATGTCCGGTGGCAAATATTAACTACTAGTATCTGGACTAGAACATACCATAATAAGTTAACGTGATATGAATTATGAACCCTACTTTGTACTAGACTAACATGTTGAGTTGATTTTATAATAAGCTACAGGAATTTCTTATTCAATATTTTATGGTAATATTCTTTACAAAGCACAAAAATGTCGGCATTCACCTCAAAAGCTAACCAAACCTTTAAACAGACTTTTTCGGAAAGGATATAGTTACGATACTGTTGTCAAGTCATTAAGGATTGCATATTTTGGTATTAATATTGATTCACTCATAGGGTCTTTGCGTCGGAAATAAACACAGTTATTCTAAAACCAGTTGTTGGCATGATACGGGTTATGTTCTTCTCATATATTTTATGATGGTATGATACTAAACCCCTAACAGGAGGGATTGTACTTGGTTTTCATATGATGGAGACATAATCTTTCAATCAGTTTTATTGAGGTCTGGAGCTGGCATGTTAACTGCTAGTAGTCCTTTGTTCATTTATGTATCATTGTCATTTTGCTTAGTTTCTTTTGTTACCTATTCTGACATCGTACTCGGACTTCTTTTAAACTGAGTTTTACTGTGCGTATTGCTATGTGTTTCTTTATTCTATATTGGCTAGAGGTATAGGGGGGGGTTGAGATCTCACAAAACATGTTTAATCCCGCCGCATTTTTGCCCCTGTCCCAAGTCAGGAGCCTCTGGTATTTGTTAGTCTTGTATGTTTTTTTAATTTTAGTTCATTTATATGTTTTGGAGTTTAGTATGACGTCCATTTTGACTTAACTAGTACACAATTTTATTTAGGGGCCAGCTGAGGACCACCTCCGGGTGTGGGATTTTCTCGCTGCGTTGAAGACCCATTGGTGGCCTTCGGCTGTTGTCTGCTCTTTGGTAGGGTTGTTGTCTCTTTGACATATTCCCCATTTCCATTCTCAATTTTATTAATTCTACATGTAGTACACAAGGTAACAGTCCACAGGATGACATCCAACTAGGGACATTATTTTACTGGTGAGTCAACCAGTCTTTACTCTTACTCCTAAAGATACCCCATGATGAGACTCAATGAACAGCAGTGTTTTGTTTGATACAGCAGTAGGAGATTGAGCCTACAACATACATTGTGTACCACACTCAAGTTAATCACCACCAAGTTGGTGTTTATATTAGCCACTATCTAAACAAAGAATTACAGGTACTGTAAATTCAGAAATTATTGCGAGGTTTTTATTAATGCGAATAATGCGACTGAATGAGTATCGCAATAATAAGAACTCGCATTCTTATATCTTATACGTATAATTGTATACAGATTTTCCTGAAATCGCAATAATTAATCTCGCATTTTGGTCTATTCTACAAAATTCGCAATAATAAATGCACGCAATTATTTCTGAATTTACAGGTATTTCTTTTCCTTATTGTGGATTTTGAAAATTCAAAAATGGAGGTGATGGAAATAAACAATAAGACAACAATCCAAAAATACAAGAAAAAGCAGAAAAGTCTCTTTTAGCCATGATTCAGCATTAAGGCATGTAGGTTCTATGCCAAAACTAATTAATGATATTAAAGTCAACAAGAGAAAAAGTTTGAATACTTTGGCACCTTTATAATTGTGTACTTAATTTCAGTCAAGATACATTAATTTTAATTGTAGTACAAAAGTAAAGAGATGAGTAAGGTTTAAGTTGGGGTATTGTACTTAGAAAAACATGAAAATTTATTTTAATTTAAAACTGTTTACCGTACATTTTAATAAATTGAGTTCCAACATTTGGTCAACCAGCTGACTAGCCTGGGATTGCTTTGATTTCTGATGACCTTTTACATCATTCTTCTGGTATGTAGGCAGTCTGAAGTCAGTGCAATCTTAGGCTACTAGTTGACTTAATTGTAGCCCAACTTTGCTTTGTCAAATTTCAGAACTCTTAAATCTTTTACAATATATATATGCATATAATAAATATACAAATTGGAAATGATCTTACAGTACTTACAATATTGTTAAGATAAATTCAAAATTAGATATCTACATTTGTACATTCACAAACAGGAAACTATTTCCTTAAATTTTTCCTTATTTTTTGTAAATAAAATATCTTAATATCAAGGTACATGTACATGTAGTTTGCAGTTTCCTTTTCAGATAAAATCTATAATGAACACTACAACATGTACAATAAAGGAAATAAGACAAGCTTAAACTTATTGGTGTTAAAAATAGCTTAAATTTCAACCACATCACACTATTTAATCTAAATTATTGGTACAAACATTGCTTCATTATTATGACAATTTCTTGAAAACCCCAAACATCTGAATCATTTTTTTTAAGGGTCTTAGACTTAAATGCATTCTGGTAACATTTTCAAAAGTGTATATCACCTAGCAGACATGTGATAACTCTAAATGATATAGAACCATATAAATTCTCAGTGGCGGATCCAGGGGTTGGAACCCCCCTTTTTTTTGATGATCAATGCATTTGAATGGGGTCATATATTTGGACCCCCCCTTTTAAAAATTGGAGTGATCAGCCCCTGATTCTACAACTTTCTTGATTTCTCTCTCTACATAATAGAACAAAGATTTATTTGTTTGCATCATATGATTCCATGTATCATTATTATTACACAGTCAGTAACTTCATCTCCCTACAATTGTTTATTTATTGATTGCCTTGTTTATTTGTGTGACCTATCAGTACTTGTATTTTAAGTGATAATTATCTGATGATGAACAACTTATTGATTGTATACTGTTAGATATGATCATACATGTATAATCTGTCTATACTCATATAATAATAACATGTACATGTAACAGTGTAATTCTAAGGCAGGTGATTGTTAAAAGGGCACAGAGATATAACAGAAAAATAACAATTCAAAAAATCAATTGAGATAACACTTCACAGTATAGGTAGAAATTTATCCCTCAGACTTTCCATCTTATGGTTAATTTATCTGCATCTGAAATGGGTATTTCCTCTTATTTTTACAACCATGGGCCTTTTTCACCTTTTAAATTTCCCCTATTTTTAAAATTTTAGAACCTTGAGCAGTGATTCAACAAAAGAATGTTGTATGATTGCCAATGAGACAACTCTCTACCAGAGAACAAATGAGTAAGAAGGTTAGCAACTATGGATCACTGTACGACCTTCAACAATGAGCAAAACTATTTATATACATATACAATAAAAGAATAGAGAATGGAAACATCCATGTGATTTATATTTGCCAAATTATTTGATATGATCTTTTCTATTGGGGTTTATTTCAACTTGAAATATTTAAACTGTTGACCTGGCCTGGTTAAAAACAAGCATGTTGATGAAAAATGCAATCCATGCAACTATATGAGTTTGAATGATATGTATAGAAGTCTGTAAAAGCAATAAAGTGCTGAGCCTATGTATCTATTTTATATGTTACATTCAGAAACAAATTATTTACTAGCATTGACAAGGGATATAACCAGTATATGAGAGATTGAGTATTGAAAAACACAATATATACATGTATTAGTTGACCCATGTACAAGTTAAGGACCGTTAGTTATTGGATAGTTGGTAGACATGTTGTTTTGTATATTTCTCATGAACCTATGTGATAGTTATATATTATTGTTATAGCTTAATACTGATTTAATCAACATATATAGAACTTTGAATCTGTGTTGTGTTAGCATCAGTTCATAATGAAGAAACCAGCTAGTTCCCCAACTAACATTATGATGAACCAGGTCAGGAATTGGTATAGTACTGGCCTTGCATGGTTATAGAAGTACAGTCATGAATAAGTAAGCACATGCTGTAATGTATCACCTGCTTTACTGACCTTGAGTCTTAATCACAATTAAGATAAAAGTTTTCACACAATAAAATTGAGAATGGAAATGGGGAATATGTTAAAGAGACAACAACCCGACCAAAGAGGAGATAACAGCCGAAGGCCACCAATGGGTCTTCAACACAGCGAGATAATCCCGCACCCGGTGGTGAGCCTCAGCTGGCCCCTAAACTAAAATGTGTACTAGTTCAGTGAAAATGGACGCCATACTAAACTCCAAAACATATAACTGAACTAAAATTAGATAAATGGGGAATGTGTCCATGGGACACAGATGATGCCACCACTTGCATATCATATAAAGTTATAAAGAGACATAACTAAAGAACGATAAAAGTGACAATACCCAAATTTGTACTTGATCTGAGTTTTGTGGTAATAAGTATTGTTTATAAGTTTCATAACATTTGGTTGAGGCAAACTTAAGTGGGACAACTGAAACGAAAAATTCAGCAATTTTTCCATTTGTAAAGGGGCATAACTCTAGAACAGTAAAAGTGACATCATCAAAATTCAAACTTGATCTGTATTTTGTGGTAATAAGCATTGTGTATAAGTGTCATAACATTTGGTTGAGGCTAACTTAAGTCATAGAACGGAAACAAAAAATTCAGCAATTTTTCCATTTGTAAAGGGGCATAACAATAGAACAGTTAAAGTGACGTCACTAAAATTCAAACTTGATCTGTGTTTTGTGGTAATAAGCATTGTGTATAAGTTTCATAACATTTGGTTGAGGCTAACTTAAGTGAGAGAACAGAAAAGAAAAATTAAGGAATTTTTTCCATTTGTAAAGGGGCATAACTCTAGAACGGTTATAGTGTCACCACCAAAATTCAAACTTGGTCTGTGTTTTGTGGTAATAAGCATTGTGTATAAGTTTCATAACATTTGGTTGAGGCAAAATAAAGTAAGAGAACGGAAACCAACTTTGGGACGTATGTACGTACGTACAGACGGACAAGGGTAAAACTTAATGCCCCCTCCGCTACAGCGGGGGCATAAAAACATACAAGACTTACAAAGGCCAGAGGCTCCTGACTTGGGACAGGCGCAAAATGTGGCTGGGTTAAACATGTTTTGTGAGATCTCAACCCTCCCCCTATACCTCTAGCCAATGTAGAATAAAGAAACACACAACAATACGCACAGTAAAACTCAGTTTAAAAGAAGTCCAAGTCTGATGTCAGAATAGGTAACAAAAGAAACTAAGCAAGTATTTATCTGACACATAAACAATTTTTTTTAAATTTACATGAGGTCAAGGTGAGATGTTCCCAGCCAGACTAACATTACAAGGTACACGCATTAATCTTTCCATAAAGCAAATATAGTTGACATATTGCTTAAAGTGTCTTAGAATCAGACTTAACCAAAAAACTAACCATTAATCAATGAACTATGAAAATTAGGTCAAGGTCAGATGAACCATGCCAGACAGACATGAATAATTTACAATCATTCAATACACCAAATATAGTTGCTCTTTAGCTTAAAAAAAAAAACCATGAAAAATGTAACATTGACCAATGAGTGCCAATGACTCACCTTACAATCATTCAATACATCAAATCTAGTTATCCTAATTTTGCTTATACTATCTGAGATGGAATTTGACCAGGAAACTTTAACCTTGATCACTGGACTATAAAATGAGGTCAAAGTCAGGTGAACCCTGTTTTTCAGAGATATAGAACATGCAAGGATCCTACATAACAAATTTAGTGATTCTATATAGCTAGCATTCATTTTTAATAAGTGAGAAATTGATGTGACAAAAAAATTTATTCAGCTGCTGAGAATTGAGCCAAGGGCAATTGGACATAAAGATGAAATTATTGTAGATAAAACTGATTTATGATTCTAAAAAATAATTTGGGGAAAACATCTGTGTCAAAATTAAAAGAATGCACCCTTGAACCGCTTAGGACTTTTGATTTTAAGCAGATCCCTGAGGACCCTAGCAGGAATTCCCTTCATATGATAGAATGTTAAATTGTATTAGGTTTCATCTGGTGAGCCAAAGGTGATAAAAACAACTCTGATATGGAATCACCATATGGATCAGATTGGAGGTACATGTACATGTACATGTATGACTTTGACAGTACTGAAGCTAAATAGTTTAAACAAGAGACAAAGGACCTTTATGTACATGTACATCTCTGGCTAGATCCGATAATATAACCCTGTGTCTGCTTCTCTCCTAACAGGGTTACGATTCTATCCCAGTACTCACATGACTCACAAAAGAATATAGAATGGAAACAGGGAGTGTGTCAAAGAGACAACAACCTGACCAAAGAGCAGAGAGTACATGTAGGTGTGAATTTGTTGTGCAAATATAAAACTGCCATGTACATGTATCTGACCTATAATGGTTAACCATGTTTACTTTTACAAATTGTGACTTGGATGGAGAGTTGTCTCATTGGCACTCATACCACATCTTCTTATATCTATGTAACAAATTTATTCACTTGGGACAGTTACATGTAGGTAAAGAGAAAATACCTTCAACAATTAAATCAAGAGAATCTTCAATCTTAACTTATATTGGTATTTTATTCAAACACTTGTCTTGAAAAGTTCGATCTTGAACTTCATCCAAGTATATTTTTTATTTACAATAAGAAACAAAATTTTATTCAATTCTGCTTTTCAACCTAATTAACTCAAATTTAGACCAATTTCGTGAGGAAAAAAACATGTTTATATTAAGGATTGGAGGTAACCCTTGGATTTTTGTCTGCTTACCGTAATGCGTGTTTTAACTCTAAATTCAGTAAAAAAATATGGACAATAAGTAAAAGTAAACAGCTCTGAACATGCATGGATGGTACCAGCGGAATTCAAAACCCTCAATTTTGAGATCTCAAGGCAGCACTCTAACCAACTGAGCCAAAGGCAAAAAAGATCTTCTTGACTCGACCAGTTAGACTACCTTTATATCACAGCCAAGCAGTGATTAACATTTGGCATAGTTTTCTTAGGATCGCATAGCACACACATGTACGATTTTGAATAATCAAATTTGTAAAAAAATAATAATAATAAAAAATTTAGTTGACCATTTTTGTTTACACACCCTGTCACCACACACAGGACTCTGAAAATGTTGACTAAATATCATCATAGGGGTTTTACATCGAAAACTGTGTTAAAATAGTAACAGAAACAGGAGAAAATTGAGAAAAAAATAATTTACAAACCTATGAATGCAATATACTTCTGAAGTTTCTTCACACAACACAAGTACCCGGAAACAACACTCATGCAGTGAAAATTACTTCCCTTTCACGTGTTGACGAAAACGACGACTTCCCATTTGCCGCTTAGTACACAGAAAAAAGGCCGGTGTCGCTTACCTCCAATTCAGACAATGTGTGACACGTTTAGAAGTCTTTTGCTGTTATTTTTTGTTGCTTCACTTTGTCATGTCATTTATTCTTCTCAAGTGAAACAAGTTACTACAGAAGAGTTCCGTGAAACGATAGAAAAGGAAAAATATGTCCTAGTTCTGTTCTGTAAGACATAAAAATTTCCCATACTGGTGTCAGTGTTCAACATGATTTCTTTACATTACACACTATTTGATATATCTTTTAAAACCATTGATTAAAGAAAACTGTAACGACAGAAAACAGATTTCCTTCTTTCTATCTCAAATCACCAAAAAATTAGTGGCTGTCAATATCTGATTTCCCCCTTTATTGGCTTTAACTGTTAGTGTTAAGGTTCATCATAACAAATGGACAAAAATGGCTGTATTTCCACCTCAAAAATTGCTCTGAGTGCAGACTAACCTGTGCAGTTGGAAAAGTTTTAATGCCTGGCATCCACTAGATATATAAAAGTTAAATGCATTTTGAGTGTCAGAAAGATAAAATCTTTTTTGGATTTTGATGGGCATTTTTTTCATTCCTGCGGATACAACTTTGAGATGCTCCCTCTCAGGTAAAAAGTATTGATTGTCCTTGATTGACATAGACAATAGACAAACAATAGATATCTACACAACTATAGGTGAGTTAAAGGGTTTAACTGAGTGGACAGTATCAAAGCAATTCAGGTGTTTGTTTATTTTTACACCTTTTGCAGAAAGGAAAAAAAATGCCCATCAAAATCCAAAAAAGATTATATCTTTCTGAAACACAAAATGCATTTACCTTTTATATATATCTATTGGATTCCAGGCCTTAAAATTTTTCCAACTGGACAGGTAAGTCTGTACTCGGAGTAGTTTTTGGGGTGTAAATACGGCCATTTTTGTCCATTTGTTATGATGAACCTTAATAGCCTAAATTATAAATAGGTGTTCTGGTATGTAGATAGTTGCGAAACAGTAGCTCTCATGCACAGGCACTTGTTTCTTTCCATGGGAAGGTCGACTACCAATATCTTCTATTATATATATGGATAGTCAAACTTCCCATGGATAGAAACAAGTGCCTGTACTCTCCTGGTCCTTGTAATATTTTTTTACAATTTGCAATTATAGATCTGGTCAGCAAATTGTCGAAAAAGTATAATAAGGATCCTAAGCGCTATGGTTCTGCAGCTTGTATGTAGGTTTAAATTTTTGCTGTTTGCTTCTTCTTGCAGGCAATACTCGATCCTTAAAGCAGCATGCTTATATCATGTATATAAAGTGCTAAACCATATATATAAGAAACTAAGATTTTGAAAAACAAATCTTTGTGCATCATTGTGTATTATGGTGATGTGGTTGTCCTATTAAATTATGCTGTCATCTAAGGATTTCATATATAACTGTTTCAAATTTTATTAGTGAATTTGGCCATAAGGGCTATATGAGCTATTGTAATAACTTGACTTCTGACGACCCCCCCCCCCATCTGTCTGTCTGTATGGGGAAGATGTTACACACTTTCATCTCTGGAAACTTGTTTCAGCCAATAATTACCAAACTCACAAAACACATGATTGTTTTGACAAGCAGTTTTCATTTATTTTGATCTAATGAAACACACGGCCATGCCAGACACATACATTTTTATTCTAATTGGCTTATTTTCCAAATTTTCCTCTTTTGAAACCACACAGTGAACCTATATAATTCTGCAATTATTAATAAAGCAAGGAAGATCCTTTATAGAACAATCCTCATTTGATTCATATATAGTATAAAAACATGACCTGATCAAGAAAGGTGGTCTTTGATTTTCAAAAACCTTTTGAATTCAGACCCTGGCATCACTTCGCATCAGTTAGTCTGATGTATTTTACATGAATGAAGCAAATCTAGGTTATGTTTATTGACGTTGACCTGGTATTCCAAGGTAAAGTCAACACTGTTGAAAGTAAAATAATATGTCATTATCATAAAACTAATATTTTGATTAATTTGTATTTGCTTTTGCCCCTTTTAACAATTTTGTTTTATTTCTTTTCATTTCGCTGATTCCTTTTCATTTAGTTTTTTCTTCCATTCCTTTTTGTTTTGTTTTTTGTTTTGTTTTTGTTTTTGTTTTTGTTTTTGGTTTGATTTTTTTTTGTTTTGTTTTGTCTAGTTTTGTTTTGGTTTGTTTGTTTTAGGTTTTTTTTTTGCACTTTATATATAGAGGCACCCTATAATTCAACATGTTGAAAATTCTGGCCAGTATGATTAAAACTGACTAAAAACAAAATTGTTAATATGTTTAGTTAGTAGACTAGTGTTGGTCACTTGAGACAGTCATGATTTACATTTGTTCTTCATTGTCAAGTATGTACATGGTTAAAGTGCTTTATGGATAGAATAAAAAATTGTGTTTGGTTTTGTTTATTATGAACTTTAATTGTTCTCCCTTTTGGTTTTTGGTAGGGTTTGTACTGCTCTATCTTTAGTTTTCTGCATGCAGTAAACTTTGGTTTTGTTTATTATGAACTTTATTTCTTCTCCCTTTTGGTTTATGGCATGGTTTGTACTGCTCTATCTTTAGTTTTCTACATGCAGTAAACTGTAGTAAACTGTTGATTGTATAGTTATTTTTTTTTCTATGGTCACGTTGATTTCTATTATTCTTCCAGCATTATCTGTGGCCATGAAGTATGGAGTTTTCAACAATAATTTTTCTCACCATCAATATTTGTTTTTTACTATTTTTCTTACCCCCGTCATTGCCTGGTCTGTAATTATCTTTTGCTGTGGACTGAAAGATTTCTGTCTCAGCCAAATATCAGAACGAGACAGTGTACATGCCTTTTTTCCATGAGATTTTAACTTTTTGAATCTGTGGCCTCTTTGAAATCATATATTATTGTTTTTTAAAGGTGAAAAAAAACAAAAAAACAATCAAGACTTTAAAATCTCAAACATCCTGAGGTCAGGGTTCTCGGTCATAAAACTTTACTCAGTACTCAGAGTACAAAATTTGTGCACGATAATGGTACCTGAAATTTTTATGACAGTAAGGCCAAATTCTTATTATTTCTAAGTAGCATTTTAAGAGACAGAAAAACTTACCCTCAGGTGTCTGATATCATCTAGTTTTGGACACTTTATTTCTTAATAAATCTCTGATGTCATAGTAGGTTTCAGGGCCCTTTGACCAAGGGGTCTAAGTAGTTAAACTACTGTATCACTAGCCTGTCAACACTATCTTGCACATGGCAGGTGCACTCAACTCCAATCTTAATTGACTAGGATTGTCAGTTTTTCATGCCAAAGGACAGTGGTTCTCTGTGGTCACTTTAGCTTCATCCACAAATAAAAACTGACTGCCAAGAAAAAGCTAATAGTGCTGAAAGTGGTGTTAAATACCAGGCCGAAGTTTGTTTGTTGCGAGTCGATGTAACAACCCCCCTTGAAATTCCTTGCTACGGGCCGGAGTACCAATCAATCTATAGAAGTTCCAGGCTTGCTGCTGAATATAAAGTAATGACTTTAAGTCTAGTGATCTACCTGTTACTCTGTCTTATGAATTCAATCTTTTTTTTCAGATTATGATACAGATACTTGTACAAGATGTGCTGATGCTGAAAAAGAAATAGAAAAAGTACAAACACCAGAAATGTTTGATCAGGGTATGTTATATGATACATACATTAGAAATGTCTGGTCAGGGTTAGTTATATGATACATAATATGAAATAAGGAAATGTGGTATGATTGACAATGAGACTGGTCAGGGTAAGTTATATTATATATACATAATTTGAAATAAGAAGATGTGGTATGATTGACAATGAGAAAACTATTTATGACATGGATGTTAGCAATTATGGTCACAGTAAGAATATTTGTCTTTCTGTTTTGTCTTTCAAACAAAATAACTGTACCCTGGTCTTATACATAAGAAATGGAAATTAATTTATGATAAATATACTTGTGACAGTGTCATTTCCACGAAGCCAGGAACAAATCATCAAATATAATTTACTGCAATTTATTTTTATACTCTGGATATGATAGTAAAGGCAATGATGTTTTACCAATCTGTGCTTCTGTCTGTCTGTCTGTCTGTTGGTCCCTCAATCCGTCCATCCTGAATTAGGTTTAGGTTTGGGTTTTGAGGAATTTGTCCAACATTTCATGGTTCAATGAACAGTAAAGTAAGATAGTATTAGAGGGGCATGGTGTCCTATGGACCTGTAGTTTTGTTTATCCAAGATAGTATTAGAGGGGCATGGTGTCCTATGGACCTGTAGTTTTGTTTATCCAAGATAGTATTAGAGGGGCATGGTGTCCTATGGACCTGTAGTTTTGTTTATCCAAGATAGTATTAGAGGGGCATGGTGTCCTATGGACCTGTATCTTTGTTTATCCAAGATAGTATTAGAGGGGCATGGTGTCCTATGGACCTGTAGTTTTGTTTATCCAAGATAGTATTAGAGGGGCCCCATGGTGTCCTATGGACCTGTAGTTTTGTTTATCCTATTTATATAATTTAAGGTGGTACCCAACACCTTGACTAAAATTAATTTGGCTCGTTTAATTTTCATAAAATGTTTACAAAATACTTACTTTGACCCTTTGAAAAAAATATAAAAATTTCAAAGAACTTGAACCTATCACTTTCTCGGAAAAATTTCATTGGATATATAGCAGTTTGACAAACACTAATTTTAATCATTGAGAAGCTTAATATTTCCTTAACAATACAACGTAATTAAAACGTTTAGCTGATTTTAAAGAGTTATCTCCCTGTAGTGTTAGGTACCACCTTAATTAATCTTTGGGTGTTGTTGTTATTCCAGTCCCTCATATTACATGTATTGTGAATAAATTGTATAAGTCAATGAGACAGAAATAACCAAAGATAAAAAAAGTCAAGTCAACATCATACCTACCAACTAGTCACTTCATCATTTTGACCTCTAGTCCCAATGGTATAAACGTGATCATAAAAACAACCATAAAACAAAATTTTGTGAAAATGTATAATAAAAATGTGTTGTCTCCAAATTTTGAACTTTTTTTAAGGGAGACAATCAAGATCAGCAATAATAAGACAATGAAATGCAGTTATTTCTGTGTTCACGCAGATGCAGTAAAAGTTAACTGTGATGATTCTAGTACAGGCCTTTTTTGCAGTGGTTACTTACTGCAACCTTAGTTAGAATGTGACACATCTGAATGTTTTTTATTCTATTACAGATATAGTAAAAGTGAAATGTGGCGACCCTAGTACAGCCCTTTTTAGTAGTGGTTACTTACTGCAACCTTAGAAAGTTACATCCCTGAATTTTTTTCTTCTATTACAGATATAGTAAAAGTGAAATGTGACGATCCTGGTACTGCAGTTAAGTATGGTGTACATACAATCCCACAACTTATATTCTTTAGAAAGGCCAGTCCAGTATTGTATGAAAGTAGGTTATGAGTCGGAGTTATCTGGCTTATATATTAATGAATAAAAGACAAAAAGTAGTTCACAGATGTTCAAATCTTGTAAATCCATTTTGAATACATATACAAACCAAATATAAACCAATGGGAATCGTGTGAACTCCATCATTAACATGATTTAAGTAGTGAGACAGTTGTGTTGACACAGGCAGCTTTTCAATGAAACAGCCACATATCAAGCTGTAAAAGTACTGGTGATTTTAGACAAGATGTGAACAGCAGGAAACTGTAAAAGATCTGCCATCATTACCAAATATTGTTCATTGAGAAAAACATTGAGATATCATCTTTGCTAGCCAAGGGTTACGATCAAGTCCCCTCCTCTAAACCCTTGACAGATTAAGCCAACATTTGTGATTACAATGCTGCGCCATCTACGGTAGATAAAAGTCATACCCATTCCGACTACATCATTCTTAACCAATGGCAGCACTTGAACTGTCTTCAGTGTGGAGGTGTAAAAATGATTGTGTCTAGTTTTTACAAATTTCGTGAAGCAGAAACCGAAAATATACGTTGACATTCCAACATTTGCACTAGAAACATACCAAGGAACTCCAATTAGTTGGTTAAGAACTTTAAAATTGTCACTAAATATTGTCCTATGTTTTGGGGGTAAAGACTTGTTGCACAATCAGCACGTGGCAATTGGTTATTTACATTTTCTACATTTGTACGTGATCATCTTAAAGGTGCTTTTTGATTGGATGCAGCCAGTTACAACTGCGACCAATGAATATCATTACCTCTTGGATCCGAAATTCTATTTTAATCCGCCAAGGGTGGAGAGGAGGGGACTGGATAGTAACCATTGGCTAGCGAAGATGTGAGATATAGGAGGTTCCTTACTTGGTTCAGACACATTTAAATGTGACATGGTTGTAAGTGTCAAAAGAGTAAAAATAGATTTACAAAAAAACTTGCATTGATTATAAATAAATAAAAAAAAAAAGAATTTTGGGGGAAAATTGTCTCAAATTTTTCCATTTGAAATTAATGAAATGCATGGCTAGAAATGAATGTTACAAAAGAACAAGTATATTTTCACACATCCTTGAATACATTGTATTATTTTAGTTCCTGAGGACACAAGAGTTATACTGTGGGAAGATGTAACAGTCTGGTTGGATAATGCTAAAACTATTGCCACACAGACCCTGTATGAGGACTCATTTGAGCATCTGACACAGGCTTCTACTGGTGCTACAACAGGGGACTGGCTTGTTATATTGTAAGTGTTTTATTATGGTCTACTAGGGCTACAACAGGGGACTTACTTGATATATTGTAAGTATTTTATGATGGTCTACTGGGGCTACAACAGGGGACTGAAATGATATATTGTAAGTAATTTATGATGGTCTACTGGGGCTACAATAGGGGACTGGCTTGTTATATTGTAAGTATTGTATGGTGGTCTACTGGGGCTACAACAGGGGACTGGCTTGTTATATTGTAAATGTTTTATGATGGTCTACTGGGCTACAACAGGAGACTGGCTTGTTATATTGGAAGTGTTTTTATGATGGTCAACTGGGGCTGCAACAAGAGACTGGCTTGTTATAATGTAAGTGGTTTGTGATGGTCATCTAGGGCTGCAACAAGAGACTGGCTTTTTATATTGTAAGTGTTTTATGATGGTCTACTTGGGCTACAACAGGGGACTGGCTTGTTATATTGTAAGAGTTTTATGATGGTCTACTGGGGCTACAACAGGGGACTGGCTTGTTATATTGTAAGTGTTTTATGATGGTCTGCTGGGGCTTCAACAGGGGACTGGCTTGTTATATTGTAAGTATTGTATGATGGTCTACTGGGGCTGCAACAGGAGACTGGCTTGTTATATTGTAAGTGTTTTATGATGGTCTACTGGGGCTACAACAGGGGACTGGCTTGTTATATTGTAAGAGTTTTATGATGGTCTGCTGGGGCTACAACAGGGGACTGGCTTGTTATATTGTAAGTGGTTTGTGATGGTCATCTAGGGCTGCAACAAGAGACTGGCTTGTTATATTGTAAGTGTTTTATGATGGTCTACTGGGGCTACAACAGGGGACTGGCTTGTTATATTGTAAGAGTTTTATGATGGTCTGCTGGGGCTACAACAGGGGACTGGCTTGTTATATTGTAAGAGTTTTATGATGGTCTGCTGGGGCTACAACAGGGGACTGGCTTGTTATATTGTAAGAGTTTTATGATGGTCTACTGGGGCTACAACAGGAGACTGGCTTGTTATATTGTATAAAGAGTTTTATGATGGTCTGCTGGGGCTACAACAGGGGACTGGCTTGTTATATTGTAAGAGTTTTATGATGGTCTGCTGGGGCTACAACAGGGGACTGGCTTGTTATATTGTAAATGTTTTATTATGGTCTACTGGGGCTACAACAGGGGACTGGCTTGTTATATTGTAAATGTTTTATGATGGTCTGCTGGGGCTACAACAGGGGACTGGCTTGTTATATTGTAAGAGTTTTATGATGGTCTGCTGGGGCTACAACAGGGGACTGGCTTGTTATATTGTAAGTACTTTATGATTGTCTACTTGGGCTACAACATGGGACTGGCTTGTTATATTGTAAGTGTTGTATGATGGTCTTTTTGCATCTTTTATGTTGTGAAAAATTTCAGAACAATGGCTGAAAGTGAAGAAAATAAATCAAGGGATGTAACTCTCAATAAAATCAAAATGGATCTCTAATCAGTTTACCACTGCTTAATTTCTTCTTGGATTTTATGAGTTTAACCATTGCGATATTTAAAACCAATTATTGAATGGACTCTGTCAGTTAAAGTTAATATTTTCTTCTTTATATTACCATATCTCTCTATCCAAGGGGTCAGTCAGTGTTGTTATCTTCATTATTTAGTCAGTAGTAGCCTACTTCTTGTCTTTCCTTATTGGTCATTCCTTATTGGTCATTCCTTATTGGTCATTCCTTATTGGTCATTCCTTATTGGTCTTTCCTTATTGGTCATTCCTTATCAGTTCACTTTTAAAAAAGCTGTTACCAATTTAGACCAGAATATAAAGACTTGTGGGTAAATTCAACATTTTTCTGTTGTTTGATATTCATTCTTTAGGACATTATAAATCAGTCAACATTTTTCTGTTGTTTGATATTCATTCTTTAGGACATCATAAATCAGTCAACATTTTTCTGTTGTTTGATATTCATTGTTTATGACATTGTAAATCAGTCAACATTTTTCTGTTGTTTGATATTCATTGTTTATGACATTGTAAAACAGTTGACATTTTCTGTTGTTTGATATTCATTGTTTATGACATTATAAATCAGTCAACATTTTTATGCTGTTTGATATTCATTGTTTATGACATTGTAAATTAGTCAAAATTTTTCTGTTGTTTGATCATAATTCATTGTTTATGACATTGTAAATCAGTCAACATTTTTCTGTTGTTTGAACCCCCAAGGGTGACTGGGGAATAGAAATATGGTCACTACAGGTCTTCTTCCAACCAGCAGTAATACCCTTGCCAAAGTGGGGTGTCCGTTTGGCTGTGCGGGATGTATCAAGTAGGCAGCCAAGTCCTGTCAGAATGGGGACGTTAAATCCAATGTCTCGTGTAGAGAGAGTGCCACACTCTCTGTACGTTAAGAACCCTTGCAACAACTCTTGGAGGGGTCCGTAGGTGGCCTGTTGCAAGGCAAAATTTCTGTCTTTATCCAATTTTCCCTCATTTTCCAGTGGCAGTCTAAATTTGCCCGACCTTCATCCCTGACGGCCTCTTTAACAGGACCTACCTATTGTATTTATTGTTTATTTGTACTCGTCCTGAACATGCATGAAATATTTGCCACTGGACGTTAAGCAACCAACAATCAATCAATCAATCTGTTGTTTGATATTCATTGTTTATGACATTGTATATCAGTCAACATTTATCTGTTGTTTGATATTCATTGCTTATGACATTGTAAATCAGTCAACATTTTTCTGTTGTTTGATATTCATTGTTTATGACATTGTAAATCAGTCAACATTTTGCTGGTTTTTGTCGCAGAAAGCTTGACATAGGGATAGTGATCCGGCGGCGGTGGCGTTAGCTTACTTCTTAAAAGCTTCATTTTTTAGAAGCTAGAAGACCTGGAGGCTTCATACTTTGTATATAGATGCCTTATGTTACGAAGTTTCCATCTGTCATACATCCTTTGTCCTTGACCTCATTTTCATGGTTCAGTGACTACTTGAAAAAAAAGTCCACATTTTTTGTAATGTTAATTTCTTTCTTATTATGAGTAATAGGATAACTATATTTAGTATGTGCATACCTTGCAAGGTCCTCATGCCCGTCAGACAATTTTCATTTGACCTCGACCTCATTTCATGGATCAGTGAACAAGGTTAAGTTTTCGTGGTCAAGTCCATATATCAGATACTATAAGCAGTAGGTCTACTATATTTGGTATATGGAATGATTGTAAGGTGTACATGTCCAACTGGTAGGTGTCATCTGACCTTGACCTCATTTTCATGGTTCGGTAGTCAAAGTTAAGTTTTTGAGTTTTGGTCTTTTTTTCTAATACTATATGCAATAGGTCAACTATATTTGGTGTATGGAAATATTTTATGATGTACATGTCAGTCTCGCAGTTTTTATTTGACCTTGACCTCATTTTCACGGTTCATTTCTCAGTGTTAAATTTTTGTGTTTTGGTCTGTTTTTCTTCAACTATAATCAACTATATTTGTTGTATGGAAGGATTGTAAGGTGTATATGTCTGTCTGGCAGGTATCATCTGACCTTGACCTCATTTTCATGGTTCATTGGTCAATGTTAAGTTTTCATGGTTAAGTTTGTTTCTTAGATACTATAAGCAATAGGTCAACTATATTTAATGCATAAATTGATAGTACGGTGTACATGTCTGTCTGGCATGGTTCATCTGACCTTGACCTCATTTTCATGGTTCATTGGTCAATGTTAAGTTTTCTTGGTTAAGACTGTTTCTTAGAAACTATAAGCAATAGGTCAAGTATGTTTGGATTATTGAATGATTGTAATGTGTACATGTATTTCTCGTTTGGTTTATCTGACCTTGACTTGACCTCATTTTCTTGGATCATGTTAAGTTTATGTGTTACTTGTAGTAAAGCTTTATATTTAGGACTATCAACATACAATCAATGGTTAGTAAAGAAGGCGAGACATTTCAGCGTGTGCACTCTTGCTTTAATATTACCCAGAATGAACTAGAAAGATGAAACATCCCTGGTGTTGTATGTCATATGACTCTACACCAACCACTCAAGAGTGTTGCTATTACTAAAGAGAAAAAATATGTTCATATTGTTGTAATCTTATTGATTTGAGAAGTATGTCATATGACTCTACATCAACCAATCAAGAGTGCTGCTATTACTATAGAGAAACAAATATGTTCATACTGTTGTAATCCTATTGGTTTGAGAAGTATGTCATATGACTCTACACCAACCAATCAAGAGTGATGCTATTACTATGGAAAAAAAATATGTTCATATTGTTGTAATCTTATTGATTTGAGAAGTATGTTGTTTGACTCTATACCAACCAATTAAGAGTGCTGCTATTACTACCCATTGGTGGCCTTGGGCTGTTCTCTGCTCTTTGGTCGGGTTGCTATCTCTTTGACACATTCCCCGCTTTTATTCTCAATTTTATAAAGAACAAAATATGTATATGTATTGATTTGAGAAGTATGTCGTATGACTCTATACTAACCAACCAAGAGTGCTACTACACATGTATTACTATAGAGAACAAATTATGTTCAGATACCAAAATGTAATGTAATTGTATTTATTTATTTTCCAGTTACAATTCAGCTTGTCAGAGCTACCTGTCTGCAATAGAAGGAGCAGCCATAGAGTAAGTCAAGAATAATCATGAGGGAGTATCATTAGGGGTTATCATTTAGGGAGTATCATTAGGGAGTATCATTAGGAATTATCATTAGGGAGTATCATTAGGGATTATCATTTAGGGACTATCATTAGGGATTATCATTAGGGATTATCATTAGGGAGTATCATTAGGGATTATCATTTAGGGATTTTCATTTAGGGAGTATCATTAGGGAGTATCATTAGGAATTATCATTTAGGGAGTATCATTAGAGATTATCATTTAGGGATTATCATTAGGGAGTATCATTAGGGAGTATCATTAGGGATTATCATTAGGGATTATCATTTAGGGAGTATCATTAGGGAGTATCATTAGGGATTATCATTTAGGGAGTATCATTAGGGATTATCATTTAGGGAGTATCATTAGGGAGTATCATTAGGGAGTATCATTTAGGGACTATCATTAGGGATTATCATTAGGGAGTATCATTTAGGGATTATCATTAGGGAGTATCATTAGGTAGTATCATTAGGGAGTATCATTAGGGATTATCATTAGGCAGTATCATTAGGGAGTATCATTAGGGATTATCATTGGGGAGTAACATTAGGGATTATCATTTAGGGACTAGCATTAGGGATTATCATTAGGGAGTATCATTAGGGATTATCATTAGGGATTATCATTTAGGGAGTATCATTAGGGAGTATCATTAGGGATTATCATTTAGGGAGTATCATTAGGGAGTATCATTAGGGATTATCATTTAGGGAGTATCATTAGGGAGTATCATTAGGGATTATCATTTAGGGAGTATCATGTAGGGAGTATCATTAGGGAGTTTCATTTAGGGAGTATCATTAGGGAGTATCATTAGGGATTATCATTTAGGGATTATCATTTAGGGAGTATCATTAGGGAGTATCATTAGGGATTATCATTTAGGGACTATCATTAGGGAGTATCATTAGGGAGTATCATTAGGGATTATCATTTAGGGACTATCATTTAGGGATTATCATTAGGGAGTATCATTAGGGAGTATCATTAGGGAGTATCATTAGGGATTATCATTTAGGGAGTATCATTAGGGAGTATCATTAGGGAGTATCATTAGGGATTATCATTAGGGATTAGCATTAGGGAGTATCATTAGGGATTATCATTTAGGGAGTGTCATTAGGGAGTATCATTAAGGATTATGATTAGGGATTAGCATTGGGGATTTCAATTTAACTTGTTTTACTCTATAAAGGATTTTTTTTTTTTTTGCCATGTATTCTCAGTTTTGTCCATTTTTCATTTTTGCATTGCTAACATGTTACTGTTTTGTCTTAAATTTCAATATTGGCATTACACTACTATCATGATTGAAAATAACATATGTCTCTATGCCAACAATATTTCTCATGAGCAATGCATGGTATTCAAATTACCTTGGTTTATATGCCCCCGTTGCCTAATGTTTATGCTTGTCCGTCTGTACGTATGTAAGTCCCAAAACTAGTTTCCATTATTTATCTTTAGTTTGCCTCAACCAAATGCTATGCAACTTAAAAAGTGTTTATAACCACCAAACAAAGATCAAGATTGAATATGGGTATCGTCAATTTAACCATTCTAGAGTTGTGTCCCTTATAAATGGAAAAAATGCTGAATTTGCCGTTTCCATATTAAAAACATCAATAGGTTTGAATAAGAACATTGACTCTTGCATCTTTACAAGCGAGGGCATCTGTCTCCATGGACACATTCTTCTTTTATCTTACCATATCAGCAGAATATTTCAGATATTGAGTAATTACAGTGCTTATAGTTGCAATAACCTTATAATATTCACTTGCAAAAATAAAAATAGATTGTAATTGTAGAATTAACTGAAATAAAGTGATAACCCTCATCTTTGAAGCTTATTTATATAAAATATCTTTCAGATTAAAACAAAGAATGAATGTAGCTAAAGTTGATACAGATATAAACCCAGTACTAGCCACAAGATTTGGTATCAAGGAGTGTCCTACTACTTATTTGTGAGTACAGGGGAGTTTTAATTATAAACAAAAATAAAACCTTTGTAAAAGGGCACCTGCTAATTTACTGTTAAATCAGAAATTAATGTGTGCATCTATTATTGTGAATCACTGATTATATATAAAAATGTGAGATCTAATAAATGTATTTGCAAAATTTTGTAAAAGAAAATACTAAAATAATGAATGCATGTTTTTATATTTGCACATGTTGGTATTGTAAAGAATTGACTGAACTTAAGCATTTGGAATGTTTAAAAATGAGTGGACCAAATGATTAAAATGTAACAGCTGTTGGATGCAAATAACCAAATTTCCAGGGAATTTCATTGTGATTTTTCAATATGAGACAAGGGGAAATAGCTCTTTTTGGTTAACTTGATAGTGAAAAAGATAATGTGAAAGCATTTCAGGAAAGTAGAACATCATATTGAGAATATCCCAGCTCAAGGAATTGAAGATAACGTACATACTTTTAAAGCTTAACTGAAATGAAAAAAAGGTTAGTTTTCTGATGCAAAAAAGTTTTTCTTGCCCTGCCAAAGGGCTAAGGGGGCATTAAGTGTTACCATTTACTGTTAGCCGGTCTGTCCTTGCATCCCTCCCATGTTCGTTTCCGCACTCAGAACTTAAGTTTTCCTCATCCAAAAGTTATGAAATACTAAAAACCAAAACTCTCAGACAGATTTCGAATTAAAGCAGTGAGTCACTTACCATTCTAGAGTTATGGCCCTTTATAACTTGGAAAATTGCAAATTTTTTCGTTTACACATTCTCACTTAAGTTTGCCATCATGCAAATTTTATGAAACTCATACACAATGCCAAGAACCAAAACTTGCAGATAGAGTTAGAATTAAGTCAGTGAGTCACTTACCATTCTAGAGTTATGCCCCTTTATAACTTGGAAAATTACAATTTTATTCATTTCCACAATCAAGTTAAGTTTGCCTCGTTTAAAACTAGCAGTGTCATGCCCTCAGACACATTCTTCTTTTATTATTTAACCAATACTTTAGAAGAAGATGATTGACTTTCTATCAACTTGAATTAATCCGTTTTTTTTTCAAATATATTTTAGTTTGGGCATTACGGTTTTCAACCTTAAAAATGATTAAGTTTGATTTATTTACTTAATGGATAGTTTGTTATCTAGTTTCAGACAAGGCAAAATGTACCTGTATTTTTCTGATGACAAAAACCACTATGATATCAAATCTTTAAGATTGTTTGCCACCAGCTGGTACAAAAATGTGAAGGCTGTCAAAGTTCCTAGTATACCTACATACTTGTAAGTATGATTATCTAGTCACCATGGTTATGATATCAAATCTCTAAAATTGTTTGCCACCAGCTGGTATAAAAATGTGAAGGCTGTCAAAGTTCCTAGTATACCAACTTACTTGTAAGTATGATTATCTAGTCACCATTGTGACCAAACAAAATCTCTGATTGTATATATTAAACCAGCAGGCATAAAAATTTGTAAAAAGATTCTAGTATACCCATATAAATGTAAAGTATCTTTATCTTGTCACCATGATTACCATATAAAATCTCTGTCAAAATTCATGATGAACAGCTGCTTACTTGTTTTTATGCCCCACCTAGGGGCATTATGTTTTTTGGTCTGTGCGTCTATTCGTCAGTTCGTCTATCCGTCCGTCCATCCATCAGTCCGTCTGTCCTGCTTCAGGTTAAAGTTTTTGGTCAAGGTAGTTTTTGATGAAGTTGAAGTCCAATCAGCTTGAAAGTTAGTACACATGTTCCCTATGATATGATCTTTCTAATTTTTTAGAGTTTTGAACCCAATTTCACGGTCCACTGAACATAGAAAATGATAGTGCGAGTGGGGCATCCATGTACTATGGGCACATTCTTGTTTTATTCAATTTGTCACCATGGCTTCTACATGGAATGTGTTAATCACTATAAAGGAATGTCTAAATCACTGTGCTTTTGTTCAGTTGTTATGAAAATATAAAAGTCAAGTTCCATGGCATTTATTTTGTAACCCTGGTTACAATAAAGGATCCCTTAATCTCAAATATTTGAATAAACAGAATTTAAAGAGATATGGTTTGAACATCAATGATACAGCAAGACATTCACAAAGAAAAACAGAAGACATCTTGTCGGAACCCCCCTTTTTTTTTACTATCAATACTTTTGAAAGGGGACATATGGTTTGAACCACTCCTTTTAAAAATGGCTGGATCCACCCCTGATAATTAATTTAACAGCGATTTAAAAGATCTTCCCATCATCTCTTAAAGATAAAGAAGGTGTAATATATATGTTTACTTTTTCTAGAATCCTAGCATAGCAAGAAGTTATTCCCCGTTGTTTGGATAGATTATTTTAATCATCGGACATTAAAACAACATTCAGCCAATACAATAGTTACGATGCTTTATATAATGTAACATCTCAAGAGCTGACATATCTTATTTGTTTTAGGGATGGATGCAGCATTTTTAAAAGAGGGGTGTAATTCCTGAAACGAAAAAGGAATATATATTAAATATATTTTGGACAATTTAATTATATCTTTTCCAATAAAAGGGTGGAGGCGTGTATGCGCTCTTTACTTCCCTGAATCTGCACTGTGTTTTAACCATGTCTGTTTTATTTTACAGTGAGAAACTGACAGAATCAATAGCCATGAGTTTGAAGGTAAATATAATTTTTTGTAGTGGTGCAGTCAACAACTCCATTCTCCCAACAGATTTTTCTCTGCTTGTTTGATTCAGATGGGTTTTTCAATCACTCTTTAGATTGCATGTCTATACAACCTGTGAAAAACTTTTTGCTCAGAATTTTGTAACGTTTTTTCAACAATATAGTTATGAGGCTGCCTTTTTTGACTGACATTATCTTGTCTCATACTTTTAATTCATAGGCATTAATTTTCTTGGATTTTGTATTTTGTGGATATTTGTTTTTTAATGGTTTTGAAAAATGCTACAAAACAAGCCTGTTGTTAATTTGTATTTTGCTAAACAATCTAATTCCTGGTTCGGCAATACCCTAAATATCCATAAAATATTAGTACCACAAGAAACGTTCAATCTTTTATTTTTGTGGGTAATGGTTCAAGGAAATATAATGTTTTCATAATTATTTGATTTTGTTGTTTTACCAAAGTCTACTTACAAGCAAATAGAAAAATTGTACTTCCTTTAACATTTGCAATCATTGTTTACATATACCCACAAAATCCATAAAAATGGGTATCCATGGTATATCATATTTGTTATTTGTTTATTGTTTTGTACATAAATCAGGTTGTTAGTTTTCTCGTTTGATTTGTTTTACATCTGTCATTTTGTGGCCTTTTATTGCTGCCTATACGGTATGGGTTTTTCTCACTGTTGAAGGCCTTACGTAACCTATAGTTGTTAATTTCTATATCATTTTGTTTCTGGTGGAGAGTTGTCTCCCATGAAGAATAATGAATCCACTGTAGTGTTCCTATCTACAAACTTTTTTTGTAGGAGAAAATGAACAGTCCAAAGAGGAACCAGTTCCTGATAATAATAGCGATTGTCCTGGCTGTAATAGCATTTATTGTCTCCCTTGTTGTTGTTCTCTGTGCAAAAAGAAAAGACGTCAAAACTGAATAAAGGTGAAGAGAATTTGAATATGGAGTTATTGTTATGTTTATATGAAGAAAGGAGTCATGGAAGATATTGGAGATTTGAAGGATGATAAAAACTGCAATTCAGCCGATATTAAGAAGCTGAGAACTGTTCACATGTTTAAGAAATGGTTGTGTATTTCTTAGTGATTTAAGATAAATGCTTGGTAATGTTACTGTTTTGCTAAATCTGAAAAACATCACAAAGAAAATGATGATAGTTTCCCAGGCAGCTCACCATTAAATTCCAGTTTGGTATCTTTTTATTATTTAAAACAAAGCTTCCATATAGTAATTATATGCACGGTATAGACTTTAGTTATTATTCAAGTTTGTTGGTTGAGCAATGGTGAACATACTTGGCATTATTTTTTCTCGTTTGCTTTCCCAATCCAAATTTGAATTATTTCTAAGATAATATAGATAAACACATAATGGGTTTGAAATACATATTAAGGTAACAATCAACCATTAGATATTATGGGTGCAGCCATTTTATGAAGATAACATGGTATTCAGAATTAAGAGTATGGTTAATCCTGATTGGTTGTTGTGTGCAGCTGTTATTTTTTATTGCTAGA
This sequence comes from Mytilus californianus, assembly GCF_021869535.1. NCBI lineage: Eukaryota > Metazoa > Mollusca > Bivalvia > Mytilida > Mytilidae > Mytilus > Mytilus californianus. Next base: position 1,996,981 of record NW_026262669.1, on the reverse strand, counting down.
TACTTTGTCCTCTCTGCATTTATATACCAAAGGCAAAATATAATATTTTCCTTAGTCTTAACGGAACTGAGTAGTCTTTTCTACGCTGTGATGAGACATATGTTTTTTAAGTGCTCAAAGAAGATAAGTACAAATTACGTTATGAAAAGCAACAATAACCTATTTTTTTGGGACTAAAATATACTGTCCCAATAGTTTTTCTTTTATACTAGCAAGGTTTCTTTCTAAAAATGAACTTTCTAAAGTCTGTATCTTGAAAAAGGATACCATTGTTGATATTGATATTAACCTTTTTTTATGAATTTGGGAGCATGATCAGTTTTGACTCTTATAAGGTGATTTTGTCATTTTCCAGAATAAGACATGTGTAACAAAATTCACATACATAGTTATAGCATTGTTATACCTTCATATTCATTTACCAGGAAAGGATATTATACTTTGGAATTTGGCATGTTTGGATAGAGAAAAGAGGAAATGTCTGATAAACAATGTCGTCCCTAATTACCTGTTTGTGTTTGTATAGATCACTTTGGTTTAAAGATCATTCAAATTAATGTTTTATGGTACAATGTAGCTGTTTTAACTGAAGAGAAGTGATAGGAGTATCATTTATAAATTATTGATAGTTCAGTGCATTTTAAAATACTCTTTACACAAAAAAAAACCTGAAACTTACTGTTTTATGGTTTAATTATTTTCCATGGTTAATGTTGTCTGCCTTGAAGAATTTAACAGCAACCCAACAGCACCAATATTGATAAATTTAAGAGACTGCTTATTATCTTGCCTTGACTTGACATTAAGCAACCAACAATCAATTCATAAATCTAATGATCTTTAATCAATGAACATCTAATTCCTCAAAATGTGTTGTTGGGTTTCTGTCTTATTTATTCATTGGACAGATTTGGTGTCTAATTGACAATTACAACACTTAAGGTTCTGGAAACAGAATTAATTTGAATGACATCAGTTTAATAATGCTATTGAAAGGGTAGCTTTTGTGAGGGTTTTAACATTTGGTGGTGGAGTATTTAAGATAGAACATTTAATTTTGATGTGCATACACATGCCTGTAAAAGGATCTTATGTAAGAGGATGGTCTATTTATAGGATGGTCTATTTATAGATGGTCTATTTATAGAGTGGTCTATTTATAGAGGGATGTTATTTGAGAGGTCCTAGTGTTGAGACTGTTGTCTAATAGTTATGATATTCTTCTATCTGTTTTTTTTAAATATTATGCATGTTATGTCATTATTGATTATTTTTGTGTTATATTAGTTGTGTAAAATTTAATATGATTTTGAAGTTCCCATTTATGAAATTATGTATTTTATATGTTTTTATATCATGTATATCTTCTGTACAGTATCAAGAAAAGGTGTGCATTATAATTTTGGACTGGACAATCTGCTATAATTGGTCAGAAAATGCATTCAAAGTTTCTGAAATAGAAAGAAAAAGTCTTTTCTTAGTAATATTACAATTGAATATGAACTTAAAAGTGTATAATACCCCACTCTATGAGTTTATATTGCATTCACCTTGTCCATATTTCAGTCTGTCTGTTTGTCCATTTGACTCTCTGTATTTTTGTCTGGACCTTAGTCTAACAAATATGTCTGTCACACTTTTCTCAGGTACTACTGAACAGAATGGCTTAATCTTTGGTCAGGGACATTAAGAAGTTGAATATTTCGGATCTGCCAGGCACTTTCTTCCTTTTTGTCGATTCTTCGAATTTTTCTATGTTTAGAAAGAACTTATATTAAAAATGTGTTACACTTTTCTTTTGAGCAGAATGACTTCATATTGTGTTTGAAAATTGAATGTGATGAGTTTTAAAGTTTGAGCACTTTTCAGATCAGTCAGACCTCTACTTCTTGTTTTCCGATACTTTGAATGACAAGTGGGGGTATGCTTATTACAACAACTCATGTCATTTTGATAATTATTACATGTATTATTTATGTAGCAATAATGGGGTTATTCCATTTTTAAATTAACATGTATTTCCTCTCCTATGTTACAAACTCTGAATTAATCTACCCCTTTCTGCATATATTTTTACTTTTCTATTATCCATAATATATTATATATGGACTATGTGGTAAGTCAAAAAGGACTAATTTGTTTGCCAAGCAAACTGATTTTTTTATATATGTACAAAGTCTGCAACCATGAATTAGAAAAAATTACAGATGTTTGCATATTTTGTCAAATGGAACAATTTATTGTAGTGGGAAAATCACTGTTTTGTTTGTTTGTTTGTTTGTTTGTTTGTTTGTTTGTTTGTTTTTCTTTTCTTTTCTTTTCTTTTGGAGAGGGTTAAAGTTTATTATTGGTTGAGACATCATTTACATGAAATCTAAAACATCAACATGATTGACAAGGTCAGAGATTTAATTTCTGTTTTATGCTTAAAAATGAAACTTTTTTTGTTCTTTCTAGTCATTTATCATACTGATTATCATATTAATGTATTATGGGATAGTGATCAGTTGGATTTCCTATGAGATAGGAACATTTCTGGCTTATTTATATGTACATTTCATTAGAATATCAATGTAATTTCCTGAGAGACTTATATTCAAAGATAAACCTCTGCAAGTCTCACAAGTTTTCACTTAATAATTTTTTATATATTGTTACAGACATATTTATTGTTTCTTTTCAATGTTGTGTTCATTTCAGGAGAGCCTGTTCATTGTATGGGATGCTTTTTAAGTTGTTACCATGCCATGGTGCAATTTTAGTGATTACAAATGTTTATCAAATTTATTTTTGTTCTTATATTAATTTATAATGGGGTAATAATCAGAAACCTCTATCCTACCAATGTCGACCACATCATAATAAAGGTCAATCTCATCCTAAGAATGTCCACAATATTCTACTAATTTCATCTTATCAATTGCAACCTCATCCTACTTATGTCGACATTCCACTAATGGAAACAACCTAATACCTTTGTGAACAACATACTTCTTATGTCATCCATATCTTACTAATGTCAACCAGACCCTACCAATGTCAACAGTATACTATCAATGTTATCCACATGCAGCTAATGCCACTATCATCCTACCAATATCAACTGCATCCTACTAATTTCAACACAATTCTAATGTCAACCGTATCCTAATCATGTCAACCGCATCTTACAACTGTCAACAATCTCCGAACAATGCCAACCACATCCTACTAATGTCAACAACCTCCTATTACTATCAACACCATCCTGTTAATGTCAACAACCTCCTATTACTATCAACACCATCCTGTCAATGTCAACAATCTCCTAACAATATCAACACCATCCTGCTAATGTCAATAGCCTCCTTTCAATTTCAACAGTACCATTCTAATACCACTATCATTCTACCAATGTCAACCTAACTCTTCCAATGTCAACCATATCATACCTATACGAACCACATGCAACTAATGTCACGAACATTTTACAATTTCAACAGTATTCTTCTAATGGCAAAAGAATCATACATAAGTCAAAAGTATCTCACCATCCCGCTTATATATCCTGCATCCTTCACGTGGATTTGGACCCGATAACTAATAAAGACATCAATGAACAGCAAATTAGAGATGAAAAAGTATTCACAAAAATACCGAACTCTAAGGTGAATTTAAAGGAGGAAATCCGCAAAAATTAAAACAACACTTTATAAATTTCATGCGTCCGAAGCTCTTTAATTGATATATTTTCATCAGGAACGTTCGAAGCCGAATATTTGAATGCCAAGGATGTATGAGAACCGAAACAGTTGAAGAGCTATATGACCTAAGGGATCTAAAATGATAGTAAAATCCATCTTGGTCAACTTTGCCTTAGGGAGTTGAAACCTCAGTTGCTTAACAATTTATAAATTTAAACTCTGACAATTTTACAAAGGTTTGTTGTAACTCATGTCAGTACCGAAGTACTGACTACTGAGCGAATGATACCCTCGGGGACTGATAGTCAACCTGCAGCAGTATCGACCTAGTGCTATAAAAATGAAACCACTTTATAAGTTTCATTCATCCGAAGCTCATTTCTGGATTTATCTTCATAAGTAACTCTCAAAGCCGAATACTAGTAATTGAAAGCATGTGATGTATAAGAACCGAAACAGCTGAAGAGCTTAAGGATGTACTTATTTCAGGTTTAGGAATTTTTGTCAGAAGTTCGGATTCCTTGTTTTTTTTTCCTATGATACAGGGTAAAATATTTTGCCCCATAACACCCATTTTTCTTTTCATATAAGACTTTAATAGCTCATGAAATGTCATTTACCAAGATTTAAGCAGATTCTAGATTTCTTTTCTTTCGATTTGAAATCCAAATAATACCAATTCATATATAAGATAAATAAAAGTCCGAGTCAGCCATTTCTCGCCAATTTTTAAAAACTAAATATCTCGATAAAGAGCTCCATAACCTATCAATATTTTTAGCTTATTTTGTTCCTTAACTAATGCTCTTCTGACTTATAGTATCAATTTTAAATTCTAGATTTTTTTAATTTCACCTAAATACATCCTTAATGGCCAAAATGACTTGAAAATAATAGCCAACTCCATTATACAATACCCGACAAAATCAAACGCTCAAATAGAACTACCGCGAAACGCACCTGTTAAATTGCCATGGATGACAACAGAACAACAACGCCCTTGCTAAATTTCTAACAAGCAACAAGCAGCATCACATTCATGCTTTAGGACCTTGTATGGTCAACATTAGAGCGAAGAAATAGAGCAAAAGTCATCATGCATTACAGAATAAATCACCAGGTAGTGGCTGTATGAACCTAACAAAACCTCAAGCACAAGGGGTAACCTCAGCAACGAGTGACCATGCCACAAAATACCAACTTCCGTATTCCAGGATCCTGTGCCAACAACGGTCGTTCTTAGCATCTACCATAAGACCATGGAACAACTTACCATCTACCATAAGACCATGGAACAACTTTCCATCTACCATAAGACCATGGAACAACTTTCAAGCTTAGGCTGTGGCAGCCTCAACAATGGACGCTCACAGAACTGCTTTCCAAATAACACTCCAATGAGTCTATACATCGGTTAGCATTTAAATTTGTTTTTAAAGTTGTTTCCCTGTGAGCATGTATCTCTACATATTGAAGAACCCTAGCAACAACTCTTTCATTCGCCCATAGGTATCCTGGTGCAATATAGAATGTATGCCCATATCCAACATAACCTCCTCGTCAGCGATAAATCCATCATATATGCCAGGATTAAAATTTTGTACGCCAAACGCGCTTTTCGTCTACAAAAGTCTCATCAGTGATGCTCGAATAAAAAAGGACAAATAAAGTACGAAGTTGAAGAGCATTTGGGACCAAATTTCCGAAAGGTTTTGCCAAATACAGGTAAGGTACTTCATTCCTAGGGTAGAAAATCCCTAGTATTAATTTCGTAAAATGCAAAGTTTGTAAACCGTTAATTCATAATTATGACCATATCAATGATAACTCATGTCAACACAGAAGTGCTGACTACTTCCAACAACAAACAATCAAGAAGTTTTTCATCGTGTATTTATGACGCACAACAGTAAACAAAACATCAGCAATGTAAGCAGCATAGTAAATTCCAATTGAAATAACTACTTGATGTTATATTTAATCTCTAAAACGAACATAAATATTATCCCACAAAAATGTTTAAGTATTTTTTCCATTTCCAAGTGCATTCAAATTTAACTCTGGTAAATAGTCTCATTGGCGATCATACCACATCTAATTTTTATATTATTTACAGTTTTATGATTAAAAAATGAAGTGCAATGACTGAAAAAAAGAGGAACAAAAATATCGAACTCCAAGGTGAAATAAAAAAGGGGAAGTCCTTAAAAACTAACAAAATCAAACGTTATCAACAAACGGAACGAATGGAAAACACCAACTGTCATAATACTGAGTAAGCTTAGCAACTAATATATATATGTGCACAAACTTTTATCGGAGGATCGTCTTTTAGAAAGGAATACTCCCTGTTTGATAAAATTTGGTGGTAATATCGTATACAGAGTAGATAAGTATCAATTGTATATTTTTTTGGCAATTTAACTTTTTGAAGCGAGCGTCACTGGTGAGTCTGTTGTAGGCGAAACGCGCGTCTGGGTAAAAAGTATTAGCCAGGTACATTTGATGGGTTTTATTTAAACAGAATAGAGAAATTACAAATGTTAACTGAAATCAACTAACCCTCAAAGGAACACACATTTGGATATCCGAGACTACAAAACATTTAAACTCTTCAGAAATTAAAAATAACACCATTCAAATAAATCCTGTCACAAAATTATTACATGAGACAATAACGCACTGTCAAACATTACATAAGGATGTACTTAGGTGACGTTAAAAAGATCTAGAATTTAAAATTGATACTATAAGTCAGAAGAGCATTAGTTAAAGAACGAAATAAGCTCAAAATATTGATAGGTTATGGAGCTCCTTTCCGAGATTTTTTTCTTTTTTAAATAACGGGAAAAGGCTGACTCGGACTTCTACCTTATATTTGCATTGGTATTATTTGAGTCTCAAATCGAAAAAAAAGAAATCTAGAATCTGCTTACATTTTGGTAAATGACCTATTATGAGCTATTGAAGTCTAATATGAAAAGAAAATTGGGTGTTATGGGGCAAAATATTTTACCCTGTATCGTAGGAAAAAAACCAAGGAGTCCGAACATCTGACAAAAATTCCTAACCCTGACCTAAGCACATCCTTATGTATGGCTGCAGACTGAATGTTCAAAGTACTTGATCTATTGAAATATATATCATGCTCTTACACTCTTATATTATCAAAAAATTTTAATGTTCGTTAGTGTAATTCCGACAGATTTTGACATACTCAAATCTAGTTATATTTATGTTCCCGTCTCAAGTCAGAAATCCGGTAAGGGGTTGGTGATGACTATGTTTATTCAAATCTTTGGTTGTCTCCGTGTACTATTTACTAATTGGTTGAACTTGGCTGTGATAAAGCATGGCGTATGTCATGGTCGTTTTTTATTATTACAGACAATACCTTTACCATTATGTTTCTTCAAAACTAGTGCAACATTCATTTTGATAATTTAAATACCAATCGAACATCTCTAGTGATTTGTTGTCGGTCGTTCATCTTTGCTATTACATGCAAAAAGGCAGAAAAGTGCTACTATTCCTAATGAATAATAAATATGTAGATCAAATGACACATATGTTAAGTACAATGACTGAACGTGCATTTAAGATACCTTTACATAAGAAAGGTCAAATCAAAGGTCAGCATTGTAAATCATACAGCTGTAAATTATGGTGTAATTACCACTGTGTATATTCCATTGATATATCCATATTTTTAATAGTCAATTCGTTCAAACAGTATTCCAAAATGCTGTTGATGATTGTAGTATTCTGCAGTTCAACTGGGATGGCTATCATCTAAGGTGAGAAGTTAAATTGAAATCATCAACTATGAAGCGATTCCGAACAATAATGGCCACAATATAGAGAAGTTTTAGTGGCGGCATTCGGTGGACCGAGCCAGTGTCATGGCATTCAATTATTAAGCTGAATTAACGTCTTTGAAACTAGACAAATGTGATTAGCTGAAGGTTTTTCGGAAATCATAAAGGGATCATGTAATCTCAACATCACAAGTAACAATAGATTCATCATTTGATATATTAGCTGTATTTGGAAAAACCTTTCAGAATTTTGTGTCTTCAATGCTCTTCAATTTCGTACTTTATTTGGGCTCTTTTTAATTTTTGATTCGAGCCTCATTGATGAATCTTTTGTAGACGAAACGAACTTTAGGCGTACACATATTATTCCTGGTATGATGAGTTTATTTACAACCACTGGGTCGATGCCACTGTTTGTGGAAGTTGCCTCCCCGAGGGTAACACCAGCACAGTAGTCAGCACTTCTGTATTGACATGAATACCATTGATATGGTTATAATTATAAATTGACTGTTTACAAAACTTTGCATTTTTTAAATTTCTATCCCAGGAATAGATTACCTCAGCTATCTTTAAAAAAAACCTTTCAGAAATTTAGGTAATGCGCGTTTCGCGTATACAAAATTTCAATCCTGGTATCTATGATGAGTTTATATATAGTATAGACATCATTGACAGCTAAATCGTGTCCATGTGATACTAGGAAAACACACATACAGAACAATAATACTAAGCTAAACCTAGAAGAAATTTTCTTTTCATTTAATCCTTAAACTCAATATTGCGAATGAATCATAATAAGGAAGGTAACCTTAGCTGTATTTGCCAAAACTTTTAGGAATTTTTGGTCCTCAATGCTCTTCAACTTCGTACTTTATTTGGCCTTTTTAACTACTTTTTTTCGAGCGTCACTGATGAGTCTTTTGTAGATGATACGCGCGTCTGGCGCAAATACAAAATTTCAATCCTGGTATCTATGATGATAAAATTGAGAGTGGAAATAGGGAATGTGTCAAAGAGACAACAACCCGACCGAAGGCCACCAATGGGTTTTCAACACAGCGAGAAAATCCCGCACCCGAGTTTTTTTTTATATACCAAGCTAATGTACTTAATCTGAAAGTACCTTAACAGTTTTACATGGATCCTTGATACACTTTGTGAGGGTCTGGATTGTAATTAGAAAATTAAAAATCGGTAAAGCGAAATAATACAACCTAGTTCGCCCAAACAATAACTATGAATAATAAAGAATTAAATCCCGTTAAAACCCTCTCTGGTGACGTAAACAGTGAAGGTTTGGCAATGGTTTTTCACTTCAAGTATGGAGAAAGTCTTACGAAAGGAATCGACATTCAAAATGTGCAAATAGTTAAGAAGGTTCTTACAGTGTGTAATTTGTCAAACTTTCAGCAGTTACACGATCATAAGTCGGGTTTTGGTATTATCAATAAGTATAATTCAATATTCGTCACCCCTTTTGCCAAAACAAGATTTTTTTTCGCCACTTTCAACTTTTTTTCTCTAACTTATTTTGCCTTTTGAAACAACAAAATTTCAATTTGCAGCATCGTCTAGCCTCGTGTATATCTGGGATCTTTATAACATGTTATACTAAGTCCAAGTGAACATTTATCCCACATCTCTATTTCCTAATCAACATTTGAATAAATGAACACTAGAATAGAATAACAATTTCTATCCAAAACTTCTGTTGATTAGGATGTGTCTTCAATCAGTTTATCGGATTCAAAACAATTTAAACTTTTATTAACATATTCAGGGTTTATTTAAAAAATGATTCTTTCCGTTACATCGTTTAAAGTTAAAACGGAAAACTATCTTTGAAAAAAAATTTGACAAAATTAATGGATAGAACAAGTAAAGTAAATCTACAATTTCCGACGCTTTTGGTCATTTTATATGTAGTGCTGACACCGGGTATAAAATGTTTATGATGTAGGCATAGACTTATATTTGGAAGCATTGCTTGGAGACGGGATCATAATACGTCATAAACCAAGTTTCCATGTCATTGCAATGAGCTGTTTGAAATGAAAACGTCGACCTTTTTAGATTGGGTTAGTGAAACGAGTTGGTAGTTTTGACGAATTCGATATTTGCGTCTTATATTTATAAAATATTCATGTTTCATAAACAAAGGACACTCCTTAAATTATGTAGTAGTAATAATGGCTACATGCTCACTTTCAGATACATCTGAACATTGATGTTTTGTCATATACATATACTACTCCATGTTTTTTGGTCATATTATCAATTTCACTAATGAAATCTTGCAATGCCTTCTGACTACATGAGCATTGGAGTGGATTGTTTCTGATGTTCACTTTACCCTGTCTGAATTGCAAAAAAAATGATTTAAGCTTTGCTATGTCTTGTTTGGGTAATACGGTGATGTTGTTTCTGGTTGAATCGATCATCTTCGATATAACCGTGAAACGTTATCAAAATTTTCAGGTAAATTAAGGGGTCATATAATATCTGTGCACAGATCAACGATCAGAAGCTGATCAGCAGTACATATCATTCATCTGGTCAGCAAATAGACATGTAGGTAAATGTTCAAATCCATTATTGGTCAAATTAACAGGATTTACTTCACTCAAACATATCTTTTATAATAGTTATCGATTCCTCGTTTGCAGTGGAAAATATGTTATAATATCTTTTTGTCCCCTTCAATCTATTTAATTTCTTCTTTTCGTCATCGTAGGGATCTTTGTGTTTAGGAAAAATGGTCCAGGTATGTAAAGAACACGTTCTGTAACACATAGCAATGCAACGTTTGTTGTAATTCACACTTTGTATAGTCCATTAATAAGGAATAACTATATCCTTGTTATATTTTATCAACTCATTTCCAACGGATGCTCTTTATTCACAAATACAGTTAATGAATGTCTTGCAGTTCTACTGGAATGGTTTAAATCTTAGCTGTATAAAAGTCATATATAGATATAACTATAAGGCAATTCCGGATAGAAGTGACAACCAGACCAAGCAGTTTTAGTGGTTGCACTAGCTGGACTAATCCGGTGTAATGGTATTCAATTATCAAGCTGATATTTGAAACGAGATTTATGTGATTGGGTTACAGGCATGTCGAATCTAGTACTAAAGGTTTAAGGGGTCCCAATCAAATACTTAGATTTATAGACATTACAATACAACGCTATGGGTTACAGGTGTCAAAACACAATGCAGGCATCTCAATCTGATAATAAGGGTTAAAGGCGTCTCAATCTAATACTAAGGGTAACAAGCGTTCTAAACAACACTAAGGATAGCAGGCGTCCAAATCAAAAGACAGGTATTACAGGCGGTCCCAATCAAATGCAGCGGTTTCAGACGTCTGAAACAAAAACTTGGGTATTACAGGCGTCCCAATCAAAATGAAGGGATTTCAGGCGTCCCAATCGAGAACCGATTTTTTATGGATTTAAATGATATTCACTCGACTACAATAAACCATGTGAATCAAAGAAAATAAGCTTAAATAAAACAGAAATGAAATGATAAGAATAATGTTTTACATATCTACACTGTGGTGAGTTTTTAATGTTGAGAGGTGATGAAGAATTTTAAGGATATATATTGCATTATTCTGTCCTTTTCATTGGGTATATCTATAAACTGTGTTTGGGGCAAACAGGCGGTTTCTAGAGTATATAAAAATGCTTATAATGTATGTTTTAATACATTTATGTAAAACTCTGAGTATAATTGATTATCAAAAATAACAATTCAAGTTACCGTCTTTTTAGTATACCAAATATTACATAGCTTTATTAATACAAAGTAAGCTATCCATTATTGAATCTAAATTATTCCATAAATTAATCCTCTTGCTGCCGGAGGGACACATGTGACCACACCGGCTGTGCTTGAGGGACACATATGTCCATATGTTTAATGTAGGCAGCCATCTGTTCAGTATTGTATCTCTTCCAAAAAAATATCGGAAATTAAACAGTGTACATAATATTTTTTCAATGGGGCTTTATTCTAATGTCATTAGGGCGTGACGTCATATATATCGAATGACGTTGTATCTGACGTCACAGACGTCAAGCTGTCGTATTTTCTGGCACACGAAATGCAACCATATCTCGAGTTGTTTATTATGAATGAATTGCACCGGTTGGCCCGGGGTCAATCGGTGTAAACGACTTCATCGAACAATCGGTTCTTACTCAGTCTGACGTAATAACATTTATGCATTTTGACATTGTGACATTTAGGGGAACGTGCACGAATTCGAAATTCGTCTATCCAACACAAATTCACATCCTTGTCTTTTGGTTTTTGAATGATAGTTGTCTCATCAATTAGCAATTATACCCTAACACCTTATTTTATTGGGGACCTCGGTGGCCGAGTGGTCTAAGTAGTTCATGAGTCCGAGATTGCTCTGACGTCCAACGGCGGTTTTGCCAGACAAGTTGGGGCCGTCCCTGTATCACTAGCCTGTCAACCCTGAGTTGAGTTCGAATCTAGCACGTGGCAGGTGCGTTCGATCGATATCTTAATAGACTATTTTCATATTACCGACTTTTGACTCCGGATTATATAATTTGTCGACTGGTTACCTTGGACATCATGGTACTCGGTCAAGTAAGAGCAGCCAAAATAAGTAAAATCAAACATATAATCGGTGTAATTTGAGGGGAAAGTTTACTGTTTTCCGATGATTTTGTAGTGAAAAAAAAATATTAACCAGGTAATTTTCCCCCAAAATTAAACCGATTGAAAGCTTGGTTTTACTTCTTTAGCTTGCTCTTACCTGACTTGGTCGTTGGTACCGTGGCTCCTGGCCATTTTGCTTCCTCTGCTAATAATAACTGACCCCCACGAAATAGCCAATAGTTTTGAAAGCGACATTAAAAACCAACCGATCAATCAATCAATCAATCTTATTTTGTGTATATATTTATATAAATCAATGTCAATTGCTTTGATCAAAGATTGTTCAATATGTTAAGACCTTAAAGGAATTAACAGCTCTAAATGGCTTAAGTGGATTGATAGGACATCAAAAAACTTTTTGTAATAGTTTTAAAAGGCTTCAGTAGCTAGTAGCTCTTTGTACATTGTATGCATACAACATTTCCATTAAAAGAAAGTGTTTATGTGCGAAACATGTGTGCTAATCAAAGTTTTATGTTTTAGACATATGTTATCTGTAATTTGATAATAATGACTATATCAGATTTTGATGGTCTCTAATTTGATAAATAAAAAAAAATGTGTTATAGGCGAAAATATCAATTTTTGTTTTTATCGTGATCGAACAAAAGAGAATTTTCTTTCAACACTCTGGTGTATTAAGATCTTCTCTGACATCTGACTTGTCGGAAACCAGGTAATATATCTTAATTGTTTTGTAATTATAAAATAATGAATATTAAATAAATAAAGTAAAAATATTATAAGCACAAAATTCGGAAAATATATTTGAAATTCTTTTAAACAAAGGACAAGAAGAAACAAGAAAATATCAAAGAGGTATTGCCTGTGTCCCTTGAATATGTTGGTATCTGGCCCGCATTACTTGTTTCTTTTGCATCCCCTCTATTTGTTGGTATCTGGTCCACATAACTGGTTTTTCTCGCATAGCCTTTGTCACCTGTACTTTGTTGGTATCTGGTCCACAGAACTGGTTCCTCTTGCATAGCCTTTGTTTCTTGTATTTGATGATATCTTGTCCACAGAACTGGATTCTCCTGCTAAGCCTTTATCTCCTGTATTTGTTAGTATCTGGTCCACTGAACTGGTTCCTCTTACATAGCCTCTGTTTCATGTATTTGTTGGTATCTGGTCCACAGAACTAGTTCCTCTTACAGAGGAAGATAAATCCTAAGGTGATTTCAATATCAACGAGTCTTAGTGCGAAATATTTAAATCAGGCCTTTTGTGTCCATATCCCTAGGTAGAAAATATGTGTGTGTGCATGTCCAAAGCAAAACACCATACTTGTGTGTATGTCCTTAGCCAGAAACCAAATTTGTGTGATGTTCCAAACCAGAAACCAAAAATCACATGGCCCTAACCAGAAACCACGTTCGTGTGCATGTCCCTAGTTAGAAATTACATATGTTTTGCCATGTCCCTAACCAGTGTCCCTAACCAGAAACAACGTTTGTGTTCATGTCCCTAGCTATAAATTTCATTTGGGAATGTCCTTAGCCAAAAACCTCGTTTGCGTGTCTGTCCCTAGTCAGAAACCACGTTTGTGGGCATGTCATTAGCCATAAACCTAGTTTTTATGTATGTCCCTAACCAGAAACCACGTTTGTGTGCATGTCTCTAGCCAAAACCAAGTTTGTGTTCATGTCCTTATCCAGAAACCACGTTTGTAGGCATGTCCCTTACCAGAAACCAAGTTAATGTGTATGTCCCTAGTTAGAAGCCAAGTGTGTGTGGATGTCCCAAGCAACACACCATGTTTGTGTGTATGTCCCTAGCCAAATTAAGCCACGTTTGTGAAATTTCCCAAAACAGAAACCACGTTTGTGTGATGTCCCAAACCAGAAATCACGTTTGTGTGATGTCCAAAACCAGAAACCAAACTTGTGAATGTTCCGTACCAGAAATCACGTTTATGGGCTTGTCCTTAGCCAGAAACCGTGTGTCTGTGCATGTCCCTAACAAAAAACTAAGTTTGAATGTACGTCCTTAGCCAGAAACCACGTTTGCGTTCATGTCCCTAATCAAAACCACGTTTGTGTGCATGTCCCAAGAAAAACACCATAACTGTGTGTATGTCATTAGCCAAAAACCACGTTTCTGTGATGTTGCTTTCAAGAAACAATGTTTGTGTGTATATTCCTAACCAGAAATCAAGTTTGTGGGCATTGCCCTAACCAGAAACTACGTTCGTGTGCATGTCCCTAGCTAGAAATCATATTTGTGGGCATGTCTTTAGCCAGAAACCACGTTCATGTTCCTGTCCATAGCTAGAAGTTACATTTGTGGGCATGTCCTTAGCCAGACAACTCGTTTTTATGTTTGTCCCTAGCAAGAAATCACGTTTGTGGGCATGTCCCTAACCAGAAACCACGATTGTGGGCATGTCCCTAACTAGAAACCACGTTCGTGGGCATGTCCCTAGCCAGAAACCACGTTTGTGTGCATGTCCCTAGCCAGAATCACGTTTGTGGGCATGTCCTTTGGCATAATCCTCGTTTGTGTGCATGTCACTAGCCAGAAACCACGTTTGTAGGCATGTCCTTAGCCAGAAACCTCGTTTGTGTGTATGTCGCTAGTTAGAAACCAAGTTTGTGTGCATGTTCCAAGTAACACACCATATTTGTGTGTATGTCCCTACCCAAATTAAGCCACGTTTGTGAGACGTTCTTAACAATAAACCAAGTTTGTGTGTATATTCCATACCAGAAATCACGTTTGTGGCATGGCCCTAACTAGAAACCACGCTTGAGTGCATATCCTTAGCTAGAAATTACATTTGTGCGCATGTCCCTAGCTAGAAATCATTTTCTGTCGGTTAAGTATACATAGGGTATACTGTTATCATTTACTGCATTATAGGTTTGCTATTAGCAACATTAACGCTGAACGTGACCGTCAAGTTATTGACCATGTATGTCTGTACGGCATTATACAGTATACTTGGAATTTGGTTACAGATATAAAAATCAGTTACAAAATCATACCACTTTTCCTTTTTTATAAAGACTTATCGGTCAGTGCTAAGCAATAATGAACGACTACAAAAATTACAAAGTTAAAGTACCAATCCAAAAGTTACCTCTTTCCTTGCATATTTCAAAGGCTGTATTGCAGCATTTCCTATTGATGTATCTTGGCCTTGTAAGTATACAAACCATTTACCTTTGGTCTTTAGGAATAGTAGTCTCGTTGGCATTATATTACGCCTCCCTATATTTACATTTATTCTCGGGGGCCTCCTTGGGAGGCACAGTTTGGGGTTCATCCGTAACATATATATTTTGTGTTTGCAGGAATATATTCAATATTAAAAAGAAGAATTTCAAGTCTTAAAATTTTTCACAAATATTGTCATATATTACACAACATATTCTATAAAGTTCAAATTAATAATGTACTCAATAATCCACGATCATTGCAAAGGAAAGTGGTATTTGAAAAAGGAATTACTTAAAAGGAGATTGCAGCTGCCAATCCCTGTCATCCAACATCAGAAACCGCAAACGATGCATATTTTTTTTAAGAAAACCTCAATAGCAATCAGACGATAATAGCAAGAAATCAAAACAGATATTTGCCATTGGTATCTTTACCTGTGTTTCTTCTTATATTTGTCTAAGGTCAAAATAAACTGTAGATCTGTCACATAATTACCATTAATTTTCAGACCTACCTTAAAATATTTTTGGTCAAGAGCTGTTAAAGTTCGGGCATTTTTGGTTAAGGATCGTTGAACTTAACACTGTCACATGGAAGGATTCCGTTTGTGCCCTATGCGACACAAGGCGCTAACGGGAGTTTTAAATAATAATCGTTGAATTCTAGAATATTTCCCTATATACTTGTAGTTAATGTAAAATAAAATATTTCAAAATTATTTTACCTACCTACCTACCTACCCTATTGTTTCAGTTAGACAGGAGTGTATATTTGCCTAAAGTCTCATTGACATACCGGTAGTTGTCAAGACCTGTAATTGTTTTTAAATCATATTGAAAAATTCCTTATGTCATATGACCTTTACTCATGAAAAAATACAATAGCTTAAGCTGTATGTAAACAATAAAACAATAGCAAGATGTTTTGTCCACTGGTATACTTATCTTGTATACTGGTAACAGGTGCTCAAATTATTTAAATATGTACATAAATTGACATGTACGGAAATATGTAGTCACGGTGGAATAAGACATGAAACACATAGCTAAAAAATATAGTTAATAAAGCAAAGTTATGAATTTTGAAACGTTTGGAGAATTTTGAATAAGAAATCCTGACAAGTGAGTTTTGGTTTTTTTTATTTTTCGTTTTATCTTTGTGTTTCTTCGAGATTTCTATACAGCGGATTCGTAAGTGTTTCTAAATCAAGTTTGTCTTATAATGAAGTTTTTTGTTGTACATGTATTTTCTGGTTTAGGTTCATATAGAATTATAACCCCAAATAAGGCTACGACCACGTGATGTTGTCTTCCAAAAAGGCTCTGACCATGTCCTGTTGTCTTTCAATTTTTACAATACCATATTGTACATTGCATACAATATTAATACGAACTGTATTTACTATGATAATGTTTAGATGCATTGTATCACATTAGGTTACATACCAAGGAAGCAGAGTAAGTGGCTATGATAATGGTTATATGCATTGTATCACATAGTACACAAACCCAGGAAGCAGAGTTAGTGACTATGATGATGTTTAGATGCATTCTATCATATTAATACAATTGAGAATGGAAATGGGAAATGTGTCAAAGAGACAACAACCCGACCAAAGAACAGAAAACAGCCGAAGGCCACCAATGGGTCTTCAACACAGCGAGAAAATCCTCTATTATACATACCCAGAAAGTAGTGTTAGTGGCTATGATCGTGTTCAAATTCATTGTATCACATTAATATACATACCAAGGAAGCAGAGTAAGTGGCTATGATAATGTGTAGATGCATTGTATCACATTAGTATACATACACAGGAAGCAGAGTTAGTGGCTATGATAATATTTAGATGCATTGTTTCACATTAGATTACATACCAAGGAAGTAGTGTTAGTGGCTATGATAATGTGTAGATGCATTGTATCACATTAGTATACATACCCAGGAAGCAGAGTTAGTGGCTATGATAATGTTTTGATGCATTGTATCACATTTAATATAATACATACACAGGAAGCAGAGTTAGTGGCTATGATAATATTTAGATGCATTGTTTCACATTAAAATACATACCCAGGAAGCAGAGTTAGTGGCTATGATAATGTTTTGATACATTGTATCACATTTAATATAATACATACACAGGAAGCAGAGTTAGTGGCTATGATAATATTTAGATGCATTGTTTCACATTAAAATACATACACAGGAAGCAAAGCTAGTGGTTATAATCATGTTCAAATTCACTGCATGAAAATACGGATATTGTGTTATTTAAGTTTGCTGAAAAATAAATTTGGAAATTACTTTTAATTAAGAAATATATCTTCCTCATGCAAAGCTCTGATTCCTAGCCCGACTTTGGATATATTTTTTGTCTTATTTAGATTTATCAGCTATTCAATTTTCTGATAAATTTTGGATTTTCATATATTTTGGCCTCGATCATCACTGAAGAGATATTTATTATCGAAATGCGCACATGGAAGGGGAAAATTAGTACCGTTAATGTTATTACAATACATACTTCTGAAGCAGAGTTGGTGGTTATGGTTATGTTCAGATTTATTGTATAACATTGGAATACATAACCCAGGAAGCAGAGCGCCTGTAGTGTATTCCCTTATATTTTTACAGTTAGGGTTTTTTGCTTGTGAGAGAGCTGTCTACATATTCCATTATATTAATGTTCTATTTCTTTTATTGTTAATTTCTGTGTCATTTGGTCTCTTGTTGAGAGTTGTCTCATTGGCAATCATACCACATCTTCTCTTTATAATTAAAGTAATATGAGACCCGTGTAACTTGTGAAAGTCCGTACTATTTTCGTAATACTTTTTGGTAATCAGATATTTACAACATGACAGCCTCCTTCAACAGTGTAATGCGCAAGTGCAAATGTTGTAAAGAAAAGTTACCGATTTCAGAGTCACTAGTACTGTAAATTTAGAAATTATTGCGTGCATTTATTATTGCGAATTTTGAAGAAACGACAAAAATGCGAGATTTATTTTTCGTCGATTTTAAGATCTGCATAAAGACATGCGTACCAGATATCAAAATGCGAGTTCTTATTATTGCGATAATCACCCAGTCGCATTATTCGCAATAATAAAAACCTCGCAATAATTTCTGAATTTACAGTATATTGATTTTTCTTCTGATTGATTTTCTTACAGTTATTAAAATACTTATACAGAAGGCAGAGTTAGTAGTCGTCTGTTGTCATATCTTACCGCCGTTGTTGTTATTTTAAGAATTAGATTTTGATTGCAAATCTCTCTGCCAGTTTCTGTATAAATTTCAGAGCCACTAGTATACTGATTTTTCTTCTATTGACTTTCTTACAGTTATTAAAATACTTATACAGAAGGCAGAGTTAGTAGTCGTCTGTTGTCATAATTTTATCTTAATTACCGTTTTTTATTCTAAGAATTTGATTTGATGACAGATCTCTGCCAGTTTCTGAATAAATTTATAAGCAGCTTGTTTAATCAGAACACATCTTGCTTCATCATATATAACGTCCATATATGAGGGTCTGGAAAGGGTGCAGCACCCCATTATTTCTAATCTTTTATTTACTTTTTTGCCTATTTTTCTCATTTAAAAAAAAATCCATTTTTTCTGTACTTTTGGTCCATTATTCTCTATTTTTATAAACTGCATAGAGATCCTCATCATTAATACTACATGCCTTGAGAGACAACAATACATTTCTGTTTTATCCATGTAACTTTCTACTGAGTTCTACATACTTAAACTCGGTTTAACTTGTTATAGATGTGTTGACAAAACATAACCTTACGATAGCTACAACTGCATGGTTTTACTTCAGAAAGCGCTTTAGTTTTTATTAAATTAAAATCATACATGAATGGTATATAACAGAAATTATCCAATCATATTGGACAATACAATAGACCACACCCACCGCGAACATCCAATTCCTCCGAACATCAAATTCCTCCAAACATCCAATTAATTCCTCCGAACATCCAATTCCTCCGTGAAAATATGGGTACAAACCACGATAAATAACAACGAACAACACATGGTCCGGATAGCCTAACTTAGTACCGGCACAAAATGTGCTCATTGTTGAAGGCCGTACGGTGACCTATAGTTGTTAAATTCTGTGTCATTGTGGTCTCTTGTGGAGAGTTGTTTCATTGGCAATCATACCACATCTTCTTATTTTTTATATTCGCTTATATGTTTATGTTAATATGCCCATTAATGTCTAATTTATATAACTTGAGGGTACCGAAATTGCTCCTATTTTGACACGGGTTTTTTTCAAATACGTTTATTTATCATCCAGACAAAAGTTCCCATTCTGTGTTTATTTTGTAGATGTATTCTTATTTACTATATAGTTCCATCAATTTAATTTTGAATCCATATTGAATCATAGAAAAATGGGTTTGAACCGACCTCGAAACGATCTATGATTCTGTAGTGAGGAGTATTCAAATTCACATCCGTAAAAATCGAATAATTTATGTTTTGCTTTATTTCTCCAAATATTTAGAACGACGTGACAATTAAGAGATAACTGTATTGTATTTGAAGCTTTGCGGACGTCCATCGGTAGTTTTACTGTCGCAAATTTAGTTTACCTGGCGACGCGTAGCGGAGACAGGTAAACGGGTATTTGCGACAGTAAAACTACCGATGGACGTCCGCAAAGCTTCAAATACAATACAGTTATCTCTATTCTAATGAAAAACAAGTACATAATTCAATTTCAATCATTATCTCAGTGTAAAATTCTCATTAAAGAAAATTCCGCGAAAAGATGTTATCTTCTTTGGCCCCTAAACTAGGTGACGTCATAGGTATGCTTCCGTGGTCAAACGTAAACACCGGGCGTTTTCTGGCTTCTTGGCCGCTTCAGAATGTAATTAAATTTGATAAAAAGAAGATTTCTAGGTGCAACATGTGAGTTTTTTTGCTTATCATTGTAAAAATTGCATGTCAATACATTCCGCAATTCAAAATGTCGGCTTCCTTAGTTACAGACAAGGAGATAGAGAATTGTACGTTTACTGACATCCAATCAGAACAACTGATACAAACTAATTGCATTAGAATAGTCTATGCTTAGTATTAATTTTTCTGAAATGGATGTCTGTAACATATTTTAATTGCTCATTTTTAAGATTTGACTTTTTGTGGACGTCGCATGACGACGTTTCTGTAGATTTTACTTTTTTCTCTGGATACTTCATCTGTTGATGATATACTGTGAACATTTTGTATATATTTAAATATATTTAGCTATGTTGAAAGACGTGCATAATGTCTAATCATAAAAATACAAATTGTTTAGTCTCTTAGAAAACTTCTAAGATTTCCACTGCTATTTTTGCTAATTGGGAGCAATATGGGCACTCAGCAATTTGGTTACTGTGACGTTACATAAATTAGTGTTCTTATGTACATCATCGCATCATGTTGTATTGATTTTAAATAATACATCAATATTACATGAACATGTATACTAGTAATTGACTGAATTCTGTTCGCGATAGGTTTCTTTTTTAATTTATATAAAAATAATCAATGAGAATTGTATACTAGTAATATAACTTTACAACAATTCACATATAAGTACACTTTTCAACATCCATCCCTTTCCAAAAAAAAAAAACAAATAAAAACAAATAAGGCCTGTTTCATCTTGAATCCAAATAAATGATCTGATTTTTCATTTTTATTAAACTGTATGTGAGGGTCCAGTGGTGGGTTTCGTTTCTGTATTCTTTGTTTTATGCCATTTTTTTGTATTCTTTTTTGTTTGTTAATTTGTTTGACCATTTTCCTCAATTATTTGTTTCCCCCCCAGTATCCTCTATTATTTGTTTTCCCCCCAATATCCTCTATTATTTGTTTTCCCCCCAGTATCCTCTATTATTTGTTTCCCCCCAGTATCCTCTATTTATATTTTAGCACCCTTTTATTCTTCGTTCTTTACTTTTAATCGTTTACAGTATCTCGTATCTTTATGGGTTTATCCCTTAGTCTCAAGTCTGTAAACCCCATTCAGACCTTCGTCTTTACTTTTAATCGTTTACAGTATCTCGTATCTTTATGGGTTTATCCCTTAGTCTCTAGTCTGTAAACCCCATTCAGACCTTCGTCTTTTTGGAAATGTGTTAAATCTGTAGATATGAAAACAAATTGAGAACATTCAGATACTTCAAGGAATATAACAAATTGGAAAATTATATTTTACTTAAAAAAAATGATTTAAAAGAAATTACATTTAAAAATATAAGTAATGGGGAACTGTAGGTATTGAAGAGGGTAGTTTTACCAGACCCCACAATCGTGAGCTGACTGAATTTGTCCTACGTCCAAACAGAATTAATAAAAGGAATTTTAGTTAACTATCATCTGGATTTCAACTGACGGATGTAACGATTTCAACTGACGGATGTAACGATTTCAACTGACGAATGTAACCGACTACAGGTAACGTACGACCTTCAACAATGATCAAAACCCATACCGTATAGTAAGCTATACGAAAGGCCAAAATATCACAAAACCCATACCGTATAGTAAGCTAGGAAAATCCAGATATGACAAAATTTAAAAGATATTATACAAAAGAAAACGATCTGATTTATGGACAAACAATAAATGAAAAACAAAAAGTATAGACAGCGACTGTCGAGTACAACTGAAATATTATAGGTTTCCGACTAAGAACATGCACATACAGAATGTGGCGGGGTTAAACATGTTTGCGAGAGCTCAATCCTCCCTTAAATTAGGACAGAAGTGTAACAGCACACAATAACAACAAACTATAAAAATCACGTGATAAAGGTTTGACTCATCACATCAACACGTAAGCACAAAAAACAACTAAGAAGGTACGGCGACCTATTGTTATTGACTTCTACGTCTTTTGGTCTGTGGTTGAGAGTTGCCTCATGGACAATCATACCACATCTTCCTATCTTTTTATTGTCAAACAGACTTAAGACACAAAGTACAGGTCTTAGAGTAGTTTCGCAGTTACTGAAAGCTAGATCAATTTGAAAGTCAACTGTTCCTAGACTAAATTCAATCAGTATACATCCAAAGGAATTAGTGTAAAAACGCCATAAACAGTTCGAGAAAAACTTGACCTGGTGCAATGCTAAAATATAAATATCTACGGGATGAAGGCCCGTTAGTGTTCATAACTATAGAGGAATAAATAGTTCACCATGTTTTAATTTATTAATAACACAATCAATGTTAGAACCGGTAAATACAATATTCAAAGATATTATCACAGTGTTAAATTGATCACCTTGTAGAACATTTTTTCAAGGTATCGATAAGTTTACATGGGTCGTTTCTAAATTTGATAGGCTCTATAAACAACATCACCGTAACAAATTACGATGCGACACGCCAGACACCTAACCCTCCCCTAACCTGGGACAGTGATGTACCAGCACAACATATGAACAAATTATAAAAATCATTTTAAAAGGGCTTAACTCGTCAGACCGACGAAAAGTAGAAAACAAGTAACATAACACAGGGTATTTATACATCCCCACAACAACAAAAAACACTAAGTTCAGATCCGAGAGTGCTCGCAGTTACTGACAGCTAGTTCAAAGCCACTAACAAATAATAAACAAAATCATGTTTCTAAAGACTCGGTGCTGCCTTATTTTAGTGCTGTCCTAACACTTCAAGTTTATAAAATTATCCATTGACAGCGCGTGCAAAAATGCCTTTTAAAATTAATAGTGTACTGAAGATTACTGTTCTTATTCTATTTGATTATAAGATTACGAAGCAATCATACTGCCTGTCGGTGGATGAACCCACTCATTCCGATGTATTAAGGAGAACATTCAATGTATGATATACCAATCATATACTGACTGTCTGTGGATGAACCCAGCCATTCTGGTTATTAAGGTGAACATCCAATAAACGATATCTCAATCATACTGCTTGTCGGTGGATGAACCAACTCATTCCGGTGTATTAAGGTGAACATTCAATGAACGATATATCAATCATACTGACTCGGTGGATGAACCCACTCATTCTGGTTATTAAGGTGAACATTCAATAAACGATATATCAATCATACTGACTCGGTGGATGAACCCACTCATTCTGGTTATTAAGGTGAACATTCAATAAACGATATATCAATCATACTGACTCGGTGGATGAACCCACTCATTCTGGTTATTAAGGTGAACATCCAATAAACGATATATCAATCATACTGACTCGGTGGATGAACCCACTCATTCCGGTGTATCAAGGTGAACATCCAATAAACGATATATCAATCATACTGCTTGTCGTTGGATGAACCCACTCATTCCGGTGTATTATGGTGAACATTCAATGTACGATATATCAATTATTTTCACTCGTTCTGTTGTATTAAGGTGAACATCCAATGTACAATATATCAATCATACTGATTGTCGGTGGATGAACCCAGTCATTCTGGTGTATTAAGGTGAACATTCAATTCTATTAAATATCACTTTCTCTCTCACCTAATACATATGCATTGATCAGTATACTGTAGCATTTCTTTAAATAATAAAGCCACACGGCCATGTGTTACACTTCAATTACAAAGAAAAAAATTAAACGATCATTTATTTTTTAAAGTTGTGTATTTCTGAGGGTCTGGAGGTTAAGTCTGTATTTCTATATCAAATAATGGTTTGGACTTTTTCTCTATTCCTTATTTATTTTGCCCATTAATGACTCAATTCTTTATATTTTAATTCCTCATTATTCTCAATTCTCTACAGTTTATTACCTTACTCTTTATTTTTGTTGTCCATTTTCTCTATACTTTTTTACTATAATCCCTTATTATGTAAACTCCATGCATACCCCCATTTATGAGGATTGTTTCTAGTGTAATGGACGTGACTGATCCTTCAGGTTTGTTTGAATATCTTTGTTTAATTTATTTCGAATTTGTTTAATTTTTGTTTTCAAAATGACCAGAAGAAACCTCATAGTGATACTCTTGAAGATGTAAGTGTCAATGTGCAAGATTATTTTATTCAGTTTGATGCAGTTATTCTGTGAAATTAATGGAACTCATCTGTATACTGTATAATTAATACTATATATATATATATATGTATATGCTCGGAAACGGGCCCTTTAATTGGATTCAATAAATATTCTTATTCATCTGAAAGTCCTTGTCCACTAGTCATAAGCTTTGTCCACTAGTCATAATTTGTGTCCACTAGTCAAAAGTTTTGTCCACTAGTCATAACTTTTGTCCACTACATTCATAAGTTTTGTCCACTAGTCATATATTTAAGAGGAGAAGCACGCACTGTTTTAAGCCCTCTTATTATTACTCAGTTACAAAGTTTTTTTTCTTCAAAAATGTCTTACTATCACGTTTAAATCTAGACCGAATTCTTCTGTCTCTATAAAGTATATATTTCCTGTTCATTTGCTTTTTACTATTTTTGCTCTTTTCAAATTTTGTTTTCTATATTGCAAAAAAAAAAAGAAAAAAAATAGTAAAAAATTAGCAAATGAAGATCAGGAAATATATATACTATATAGAGACAAAAATATTCGGTCTAGTTTAAATCATCAGAAGAGCAATGCTTTCTTATATATATATATATGAGCTGATTGGTTGTAAACTTGTGCCGTATGAATTTAAAATTGATTTTAGACATCAACTTTTAACGTTTGTGTCATAGTTCATATCCTGAACCGTTTCATGAATTACAATATCATTTTATCGATGTTTTGTATGACAAGCCGTTTTACTTTTTATTCTAACTTCAAGATATCCAATAAACTTTATCAGATATCTCATATTATTTTCTTCATAAGATATCTTATAAATAATATGAGATATCTTATAAACTATATGAGATATCTTATAAACTATAAAAGATATCTTATAAAATATATGAGATATCTTATAAAGTATATAAAATATCTTATATAATATATATATAAACTTTATAAGATATATTATATACTGTATGAGATATCTTATAAATTATATAAGATTTCTTATACATTATATGAAATATCTTATATAGTATATGAGATATCTTATATAAATTATAAGATATATCATACAATTTTCTTTATATTAAAGATATCTTATAAACTTTATAAGATATCTTTTAAACTTTAGAAGATATCTTATGAAGTATAAAATATATCTTATAAAGTTTAGTATGTATCTTATAAAAACTACATTATATAAGATATCTTATATATTTTATGAGATATCTTATATATTATGTGAGATATCCTGAAGTTAGAATAAATAGCCAAACGGCTTGCCATAGTTTTGATTGGTTAATTAGAACAGAAATGGGTAGGTTTGTCCATTCCATGCATCCAGATACTGTAGGTGATGGTATATAATTATATCTATGAGGGGAGGGACAGAGGTGAGGGAACATGGTAATAAGGGTGTGGGAACCGGGGGAGGGAGAAAAAATAGAGATATTCTGGGAAAACAATTTTGAACGATTTTCGTCTGGGAGTAAGGGGGGAGTAGGAGTAGTGAGGAAAGATTTGGAAGTAGAGGTGATGGGAAATGGAGGTTGAGGGGGTAGCGAAGTGGGAATCATGGACTTCCTGTCCACCCCTCATCTATTAGGCTGAAAAGTTGAAGTCTCAATTTAATAAGTCTGATGGCGATGTTGAAAATCGGAGCAAGGATGTTGGAGAGAATTGTTACCTTTATAAAAAAAAAAAAAAATAGGTAGTTGTTTGATGAAATTGATAAAGCTATTAAAAGTCGTAGATGCATGTGATGTTCAGTAATGATCATCAGTTTATATGACATTGACATTTTTCTCAAGAATACAAAGTTACGGATGAGCTTGCAAAACCGGAAGCATATTTTTCATTCACTAAACAGGTTAAGGAAGATATAAATCAACTATATCAAGGTACATTTTGTAACAAAATTATGCCATTTCCGGTTTTTATTAAATCTCTTCAATTGTACAGGCTAACAATTTCTTTGGTTTAGATATTTTATAAAAGGAAAGGCTGCTTAGACATGATTTACAAAGAAGTAAAATGGTCCATATAAATATGTTTTTCCGTTTCCGTTTCCGTTCCGTATTCCGTTTCCGCCGTTTAGCAACCACATAGCACGCAGTACAGCTCTGGAATATCATTACAAGTAACCTGCTTACCCAGCAAACACACAACATTTTAAAAACATTTTTGAAATGTCATATGGACGTCTATCACAAAATATTTCAATAAGATATCATTTAAACATAAAAAAAATGTTTATTTTATTGTTTTTGAAATGTTTTATTTCTAACATTTAAGTAAAATGTTTTTACAACATTAACAAAATATTATTTGCTAATATCTTTGATTCATGTTCTCAAACATTGTTCTAAAATATCCCGTAGATATTTTATAATATAAAAAAATAATATTTTCTTCAATTGGTATTTTATATTTTAGCAACATTTAAAGTAAATATTTTCCAAATATCCAAAAAACATTCTGCAAAAAAATGTTTTACAGAAAATATAGTTTTGCTATTTGCATAAAATGTTTTATAACGTAAAATTAAAATGTTTTACACAAAACATCTGAAAAATATCAGCTAAATGTTTTCTATAAAATATTCTGACATACACATTATTTAATAGTCTTACTGATATTTTATTCAACATTTTACGGATATAAAAATAATATTTTATTTAAACTTTATTCAAAACCCCACAAACAACGTTTTGTGGAATAAGCTCGTTTTTTTTCAGGATAAGATATAGTACTACATTTCATCAATATCATGACAAGCAAGATACTATGGTTGAAATCCTTAAATGATATCTTGAAGATCCTTGAAGTCAGATTTTATTCCTTATATTAAAATTCAAAAGAGTCAACATTAAATTAAGCAATAATGTATTAATAAACAATCACCTTTCTTTAATGTTTATTCATTTCGTTCGTGTATATTTTAGAAATTAAGAAATGAAAACTGTAACTGTACTAAGTTCAATTTTCGTATCG
The DNA here is from genome assembly GCF_021869535.1 of Mytilus californianus. Taxonomy (NCBI): domain Eukaryota; kingdom Metazoa; phylum Mollusca; class Bivalvia; order Mytilida; family Mytilidae; genus Mytilus; species Mytilus californianus. The sequence goes on along the minus strand of NW_026262669.1, from coordinate 1,969,566 downwards.
TTTATATGCCTTACGGAAAACCGACCTTTTCCGGAATCGACTTTTGTTTTATCACCGGAAATGATTTTGAAATTTGAATTTTGAAACGAAGACAGGATATCAACAAATAGAGCCAAGAAAATTGTTTGTTACGCGATATATACTCACTCGGTAAGAATGATTAATCTGTTAAGATGAAACTTGTGCATTCATTGTGTGTGTTCAATCATAATTGGAACCAAATTACATCTGTTTCTGGAGGTGCGGATCAAGGTTTTGAAAAAAGGGGGGCCCCTGCCCAAGGCAAGCAAACGTTTGGAGTGATACTTGTAAATAGTCTATACATTTATCTTATAAGTAGCTCCATAAGGGGGTCGGGGCCCCTAAATCCGCCACTGTTCAAGCATCTACATACACCAAATATGAATTTGTTCATTGATATAAAAAAATTATAAGGATATGTGGCTTGTGTGTTTGATTGCCAATACACCTTATCACTATTTGTCTGCCATTACTGGCCATGGACATCACAAAAGTTCCCGTAAAATGTTGACGTCATATTAGAAAATATTTGGCACCACAATTGAAAGTAATACACCTTATCGCTATTTGTCCGCCATTATTGGACATCACACAACTGTCACAAGTTCCCTTAAAATTTTGACGTCATCATAAAAAATATCTGATGCCACAATGGAAAAGTGATTGTTTTTTTATGTTAAAAGTTCAAGCAGGATAGATTCTCGGGTCAAGCGGGAATAGCGATAAGGTGTATTATTGTATGACGTATGCTGACGTAAAAAGTTCAAGCGGGACAGATTTCCAAATACTGTAATAGCGATAAGGTGTATGAGACAGCTATCCACCAGAATTTAAATGACTTGGATAAAAGAAATTATAGGTCACTGTACGGCTTTCAAAACTGAGAAAACCAATGCCATATAGTCCACTTTGAAGCCTTGACAAACAATTGTTAAATTTTTCTCAACACAATTGAAACAAAACAACTAACTGCCTACATTAAATACACATTATGAAAAAGAAATTTGACAGACAGACTTAAACCAACAACAACTATTGCAATAAGCATGACTCAATACCTTGTTTCCGAGGCACACAAACAAGTTACAATAACACTAATATAAGCACCATTTGAATATGGAGATTTTTTTTTTCTAGTAAAATCAGTGTATGTATGTATTTGCAAAACAGTAAATTAAATTTCCCTTAACAGCTTAATGAACATTACAAAGACTATGTAAGACTTCAGTACAAGCAAGATAATATAAACTGTTGCTCAAAATTATATTTATTGCTTCATACACACAATGTACATACTATGTATCTTTTATTTTTTTAACAGGAGCTAAAAGAAAAGCCACAAAGGACAAGTTCAATATGCAGGTTTACAATTTGGAAGTGGCGCAGGTTCTTTGGAATGTCTACAACCTTTCAGGAGATTTTTTTTTTGAAGTAAGATTTTCATACAGAATTACTGTTATTCCATATTTAATTCAAATATTTAGCATAAACAATGCATTACATTCAAGATTAAGGGCATACAATACAGAAAAGATATCTGGATATTTGAATAAATTATTTTTTTTGTGACAAAATAGAAACAAGTTATTTGTTTAAATCAATCTTTTAGTCCAACAGTGTGCTTTCATAAACAACATATTTGCTTTCCTTTGAAGTATTTCAAATACATATAAACAACTCATTTAATGACATCTGTGTGTTTCTCGGAAGTTAAGTTAAATTTGCCATCATTGCGAAAACAATGCGTAACACTTCGATAAGTTGTTATGTGCCTATAGTATACTTCTAGGACTGTATCATATGCCCTTACATGTAGATTCAAATGACAAGTTATAAACTATGTCACTCTACAGAGTTTAACACTTAAAATAAGATGTTTAATGACATTATGTAGCACGGCTTTTAAAGGCCCCTACATGATACAATGCATTTAATGAAAACTAAAAAAAAACAAGAAAATCAACAGCCTGATTTATACAAAACAATAAAAGAAAAAAAATATGATAGACAACAATCAACAAGTATAATGAAATAAGACTCTTGACTGGACACATATCTAGTCTAAAGTTTTTTATGAGGTTTTTTTGTTGAGCCGGCGACTTTTGTCGCAGAAAGCTCGACATAGGGATAGTTATCCGGCGGCGGCGACGTTAGCTAACTTCTTAAAAGCTTTATATTTTAGAAGGTGGAAGACCTGGATGCTTCATACTTTGTATATAGATGCCTTATGTTAAGAAGTTTCCATCTGTCACATGTCCATTGTCCTTGACCTCATTTTCATGGTTCAGTGACTACTTGAAAAAAAAGTTAACATTTTTTGTAATGTTAATTTCTATCTTATTATGAGTAATAGGATAACTATATTTGGTATGTGCATACCTTGCAAGGTCCTCATGCCCGTCAGACAGTTTTCACTTGACCTCGACCTTGTTTCATGGATCAGTGAACAAGGTTAAGTTTTGGTGGTCAAGTCCATATCTCAGATACTAAAAGCAATAGGTCTAGCATATTCTGTGTATGGAAGGACTGTAAGGTGTACATGTCCAACTGGCAGGTGTCATCTGACCTTGACCTCATTTTCATGGTTCAGTGGTTATAGTTAAGTTTTTGTGTTTTGGTCTGTTTTTCTTATACTGTATGCAATAGGTCTACTATATTTAGTGTATGGAATGATTGTAAGGTGTACATGTCTAGCTGGCAGGTGTCTTCTGACCTTGACCTCATTTTCATGGTTCAGTGGTCAAAGTTAAGTTTTTGAGTTTTGGTCTTTTTTTCTAATACTATATGCAATAGGTCATCTATATTTGGTGTATGGAAATATTTTATGATGTACATGTCAGTCTTGCATGTTTTATTTGACCTTGACCTCATTTTCACGGTTCATTGCTCAGTGTAAAGTTTTTGTGTTTTGGTCTGTTTTTCTAATACTATAAGCAATAGGTCAACTATATTTGTTGTATGGAAGGATTGCAAGCTGTACATGTCTGCCTGGCATGGTTCATCTGACCTTGACCTCATTTTCATGGTTCATTGGTCAATGTTTAGTTTTCTTGATTTAGTCTGTATCTTAGAAACTATAGACAATAGGTCAACTATATTTAGTGTATTGAATGATTGTAAGGTGTACATGTATTTCTTGTTTGGTTTATATGACCTTGACCTCATTTTCTTGGATCATGTTAAGTGTATGTGATAGTTGTAGTAAAGCTTTATATTTAAGACTATCAACATAATATCAATGATTAGTAAAGAAGGCGAGACATTTCAGCGTGTGCACTCTTGTTTAAATAACTAAATGAAGTTCAGCGTGGCATATTGCTCTCTCTTAACACGGTCAGCCATTTATTTTCCCCTTCCGACAGACTATCATCGTTATTTGTTTCAAAACTTTAAAGGGGAGGGGATGTATATCCTTCAGGCAACGTGAATCGTTCTATGATAAAGGAATGTGTAAGAAGTTTATATATGAATGTAAGATTAATTTTTTTTTCAGAAGCATGGCACAGCAAGAAAAAGATATAAGACACTACAAGACATTCCAAGTGATTTTGAATAACACAATTGATTGACTTTTCAATGTATTCTTAAATAAATCAAATACATGTAGTTGATGTAAAATGGTGTTTTGTTCTCATCTCTTCAGCCAATTATCAATGATTATTGACTTAAGATGTAACCCTATTAGAAGTGTAGCGTTTTAGTTTAGAAAGAGAAGTTGTATTGAAAAATCTGAATTTGGGACACAAGTTTTAGTCAATGTAACTTGAACTTAAAAATGTGTATAATGTTTGCATAATGTCCAATGGCATATATGTCATGCATGTTCAGGTTGACATATGCATGATGTGTATAAGATAGGTAATAAAAGTTGAGAGTGAAAAACTAAACATTATACCATTGTGGTTGGAATGTGGGCATTCTTGCACTGTCAATTGTCTGTCCACCTATATTTGTCGGATTTTGTCCAACAAATATTTTCATCACTGTTTTTCCCAAAACTGCTGATAAAGATGAGTTCATATTTAATGAGCTGCTTGATAGTGATGAACTGTGATGTGTGAACATTTTTGTATCTAGCACCCGTTTCCTGTTCGCTTATACATTGTATTTCAAAATGTTGAATGTTCTCAAATTTTTCATTACTTTAATTAGTAATGTTGATGAACAGAATGACTTCATATTTGGTAAGTGGCTTGACCATGATGAGTTGTGTCTGCCATTTTGGATGTGTCAAAATTTGTAGATACTTCTTGTTTTTAGAGACTTTGAATTGTGAATTTCATATGCTTAGCAAAACAACTGATTTATTCTTGTTTGTATATAGAATTAATCACTGTGTATAAATAAATTTAACTAATGATTTGTTATTTAAAAAAGCAGGAAACTCAATCAAAAGGAGAGAAAATTTTATATTGATATAATCTAGATATCAACCAAAAACATCTCCTTAAAACATTTTGAAAACATTTTTTAGGCACAGTCTCACTTGCAAGAAAACATCCAAAAAACATTTTTATAACATTATTTGATGTTCATGATGTTTTTCAAACGTTCAGAAAATATTTGTAGAAAATATTTTTTAAAAGATTATCAAAATGTTTTATACGCCATTGTTTTTCACATTATCATGATATTTCTTTACAACATTTTAATTATATTATGCAAATATTTTAGAAAATATATTAGAAAACGTTTTAGCGATATATATTCTACCATACATTTAATGTTTTTCTCACGTTTTTTTGTGATATTTTCATGACATTAGACACAACATTTTAAAAACATTTTAAAGATGTTTTTGTGTTTGCTGGGTAATAATGTGCTAAATCTCATTTGACATTTATCATACTTTCATGATTGAGTGATTGAAACATAGTAGGGACCACCCCGCTCTTAATGTGTACATAGACTTCTCTTTAGTATTGTAGTAAAAGTGGGACAGTGCATATATATGTTATGAAGTGTTGTGTAACCATATACAACACTACAGTTCTCCAGACAGTGGAGGAAAGATACAGAACAACAACAACATCCCGTCAGTTGATCATTTAGAATCCGAAAACAAAGTGCTAAGACTAGATTTGCCATCCACAAATTTCATGAAATAACACATAATTCAGTTCTTTTGTGAATAATAAATATTTCAGTTCTTTTGAGAATATTAAATATTTCAGAAGGGTTTATTTTTTATTATTAAAACTCTTAAAATGAAAGCATTAAAATTCAGTAATTATTATAAATAAAACTTCTCTGTTGTTCACTACTTTCAACGGCTATGCACATTTTCATTCTATAAAATAATTTCAGGCATTTTGTAAAATGCCTTTCAACTTATATATTGTTTGGTTAAACTATTAGGTCTTTATATATATATCAACTTCATTAACATTTGTTAATAAGTAGTTAGAATTGTAATGGACGTGAACTGGATATAGTCTCTTTTTTATATTCGGTTCATTGTTTTCTTAATAAAATGTTCATTTTATGTCTAATTTTATTTAAACATATTAGAATGTAAAGAAGCTCCGTTGATTTAACTTTTAACGTATTTGACTCTTACACCACTTTAATGTTACTGCGCATGCTCTCTACATGTATGAGTCCACTGATATGCTGACACTCTCATGCATAATATATTCAGTTTCAATAAAAAAAAAAAACTTCTTGTACACAAGCACATGTCTTTAAATAAAAAAAACTTCCTGTTATATTAAGGTATATAGGAATATTTTTTCAGAGACAAGTGCATGTGTTCTTGTAGAAATACTATAGTGTTCACTCGAGTTGCTAAATTATAAAACACAACGCGAATTACTGAATTCCTACATTGTTTAACGCTTCTTTTGATAATACTCTTGTTCGTGATGTCATTTGATTATGTTTGGCTTGTTACTTGATTATTCGATATATAATAATGGTTCATTTATAATTGATTTACCTCTCTCCCGATTACCGACGAAGGTAAACAAAGTTACGTCATGTAGATGTCGAACACTTATCCCCCCCCCCTTTTTTCCTCACCGACCTGTTACACTAGTAAATAATATTTAAGTGAAGTTGCCCATACATTACTTCAATTGAATACAAATTTTTCCTCGTGTCATAAATATTGGCATGTTGGTTAAGGGACATATAATTTTTGGTCTTAACGAATATTTACCTTTAAAATAATAATACATTTCTCAATAAATAAAAGATTTTTTTGTGCGCATGACATGGATAATTGAAAGCGATTTGTGTAAGTATTGGTTCAACTTTTAATATGTCTATTGAAAGGATTTAATTATAAGAATTATGATAAGTTTACCGTTGTTCCTGAACACTATTCCAATACAATTTGATGACAAACCAGAGTTCAGTTTTAGGTAGGTGCTAGAAACGTTTGTGCATGTGTGTGCGTGTGTGTTTTGGGGGGTTGAGGACCACGAAACCTTAACAATGCAGTTATGAAATATTCTTGAAAAGCGATAAAACCCAAGAGACATTGGTGGCAGAGTGGTCTAAATAGTTCATCTACAGTTATCACTAGCCCGTCAATTCTGAGGTTTTGAGTTCGAACCATGCTAGTAGCGAGTTGTGCTCGACTCCAAACTTAATTCACAAGGACTGTCAGTATTCCGGCTGAAGGTAGATGATTTTCTCCGGGTACTGCTGTTTTAACCACCAATAAAAACTGGCCGCATTGATTTAGCAAAATTCCATGAAAGTGGCGTTAAATACCCCCAAAAATAAAGACCTCAGATCTCAGACAGTGGGCTAAAATAAACGAATCAGCGTTATGAACAATCTCTTTATACATTTTGATAGATTTAAAAAAAAAAAAACAATCTAGTAGTGAGAATGTGGCATTCCTTCATCCCTGCCTTTCCGTCTCCTCATTCCTTCATCCCTGCCTTTCCGTCTCCTCATTCCTTTATCCCTGATTTTCAGTCTCCTCATTCATTCATCCATGCCTTTCCGTCTCCTCATTCCTTCTTCCATGCTTTTCCGTCTCCTCATTCCTTCATCCCCACCTTTCCGTCTCCTCATTCCTTTGTCCCCGCCTTTCCGTCCCCTATTTTCCTTCATCCCCACCTTTCCATCTCCTCATTCCGTCTCTTCATTCCTTCATCCCTGCCTTTCCGCCTCCTCATTCATTCATCCCTGCCTTTCCGTCTTCTCATTCCTTTATCCCTGATTTTCAGTCTCCTCATTCCTTCATCCCTGCCTTTCCGCCTCCTCATTCCTTCATCCCTGCCTTTCCGTCTCCTCATTCCTTTATCCCTGATTTTCAGTCTCCTCATTCCTTCATCCCTGCCTTTCCGTCTCCTCATTCCTTCTTCCATGCTTTTCCGTCTCCTCATTCCTTCATCCCCACCTTTCCGTCTCCTCATTCCTTCGTCCCCGCCTTTCCGTCCCCTCATTCCTTCATCCCCACCTTTCCGTCTCCTCATTCCGTCTCTTCATTCCTTCATCCCTGCCTTTCCGCCTCCTCATTCCTTCATCCCTGCCTTTCCGCCTCCTCATTCCTTCATCCCTGCCTTTCCGCCTCCTCATTCCTTCATCCCTGCCTTTCCGTCTCCTCATTCCTTTATCCCTGCCTTTCCGCCTCCTCATTCCTTCATCCCTGCCTTTCTGTCTCCTCTAAAAAATTAAACCCCTTGGAACTTAAATGTATGGTGCCTAACTTACTACATCACTTTTATACTTTTAGACGATGTGGACCCTATTTCTACGTTGGACCCTCTTAATGAATTTGGTATGGATATCCAAAAATGAAAAATTATTGTTTATGAAAACGGATAATGACTTGCTAAAAAGAAATAATTCTGTGGAGAGTAATGGCGACTTGCCACAGATACGTAACTACGCTGACTGTATTATTTACGATTTAGTAGAAGCAGAAATGAGAAATTTGTCTTTAACTGAAATCCGTCAGAACTGTAACGATTTATTTATACAACAGACACAAATATGGAAAACTAATATGGAGGACAACAACGTAGCCAACTATGTCGGCCATTTATTAAGAGGAGTGCATTCTGGGATAGCTGATTACCAGAAGCGGAAGAAGAGGAGTATATTTGGCATTGGAGTTTTGACCCGGAAGGAAATAAGAGAGCCCCCATATGAAGATAACTGGGGTCGGTATGTCAAAGCCGTTAGACGTCTGAAACAGAGCTATGTAAGTTTTGCAGTTACATAAAGATTCTTTCTTCGGTGCAGCGCTTCGGACGCATGAAATTATTAAACATGTTGTTTTCAATTTTTTTATTCCTTATTATAGGACAGTTAACAAATATTGCCTGGAACTGCATGCGAGAATTTGTTTAAGCCATGCATGTCTGATTCTTCTATGTTTTGCTTTATGTTATTTTCAAAACCTACCAACCAGTCACAAAGAAGAAGACAAACAAAATAAAGACACACGTCAACTTAATCTGCCATATAATTTGATTCCATTTTTCTGAAACATGTATACAAAAAAAATGTAGAAAACTACACATTATCATTAAGCATTTTTCTAAACCTAATAATCTGATTTAGAACAAACTGATTTATAAGTTCAAATGTCCCCTTAAAAATATTAATTTCTACTGATTTTTTAATCTGTTTTTGGTCTTTCTTTTTTCATCTAAAACTTCATTGAAAAAACACACAGCAAACAGACATAGAATAACAAAAAAAACTTTGGTCAAATTTGAAAGTTTTACCATGCTTAATGAGCACATTATGAGATATCATGTGTGTGAATTCTAATAAAAATAAAACTTTATATTAAATGCCTCTTTAAGATTTTTGCATTTAATTCCTATAAAGGAAGGGTATTATATAATCTATACTAATCGTCAAACAATAACAATTTAGACGCGACAATAAAACAATAAATAGTTTAATAATAACTTTATCAATAAATGTATTAAACCAAATTGAAAGATCAAAAAGACAATTATAAAACAAATACGTTTATTGCCATTATATCAATAAAAAGCTGAAAACACTTTTTATTAGATTAAATTTCTGCATGTATAAACATATAACTCAATAATGAATCTTTCTTCGATAAAAGAGGTAAACATAATTTCACCTGAATTAATTTCAGACCAGCGGAATTTTAAAAAAAAGTATGTTATTGTCAATTACCCCAAAAGTATGGCAGCTTCAAGTGTGAACTCTGAAGTTGTAAGGAAATAATTAAGTATCAATGCAAAAGCATACACCAACAGATAATAAGGTTGGCAGTATATTTACTGCAGTGTAAAATGCAAATGAGTCTGATCTGTCCTATACTATTCCCTTGTGTCTTATCGCATTGTGGTGTTGACGTATGTCTTACCGCAGTGTAATATTGACACGTGTCTTACCAGCAGTTGACACGAGTCTTACCAGCAGTGTAATGTTGACATGTTTTAATGCAGTGTATTTCTGATATTTGTCTTACCGGCAGTATATTGTTGACATGTGTCTAATTAGTGTATTGTTGACATGTGTCTTACAAGCAGTGTGCTTTGACACGTATCTCATCGCACTGTAATGTCGATATGTGTCTTACAAGCACTATAATGTTGATATGTGTTTTACCATCACTGTAATGCTGATATTCGTCTGACCTGTAGTGCAATGCTGACATGTGTCTTACCTGCAGTGTTATGTTGGCACTTGTCTTTTTATAGAAAAAACATAATTTTGTCTAGCTCGCTGATTTTTAAAACACTGATCATTATGTCGTGTATAAACTGCTGTAACATTCTCTTTTTTTAATTTGTCGGTATTATGTCCTATTTATAAAACACTAAAGAAAAGTATATCCAGTTGTATTTAGAAATTTTTTTATTAAATCTGATTGTCTTCATCCACTTTATAGGATATTAGACCAGACATGAACACATATGACGTCGTAGCCAATCTACACACTGCAGATAAGGTCATTCCTACAGCTCATGACGGACCGGGTTTCTTTGCATGGCATCGAGAATATTTACGAATGTAAGTATAATGGTGTAGTAAGTCTACACACTGCAGATTATGTCATTCCCACAGCGCATGAGGGACCAGGTATCTTTGTATGGCACCGAGAATATTTACGAATATAAGCATAATAGTTTCTCTCAATAAGAAAATTTGGAAAGTTTAAATTAAGAAGGTAAGCCAAATCAACGTAAAAATATGTAAATTATATTTGTGTGACTTGGTGTATATGGAATCTATAAACACGTATTATATGCAATATTTGAGTAGAAGAAGGCATGCTTTCATATTTAACGGATGCAGATGTTTTAATTTGCCATCTGTACATTCGACGATTGCCTCTAGTTGAGCGGAATCTGCTCACTCTTTCGGATTATCTGAGACCGTTCCCGGTTTGTTTGTGGGGTTCATGTTGCTCATTCTTAAGTTTTCTGTATAATATTCTGTATATTGTAACAGCAGTTTGTCTTTGTCATTTTGCCTTTGGCTATTGTATTGTCGCTTTTTCTTTTGAATTAGGATTTTTTTATTATTTTCCCATATATATCTTCCACCTCTTTTCTAACTATTGTTTGAATTACATCTTTTGTCCTGCTTCTGATCAGGAAAATAAAGAGGTGTACTCGGAACATGGTAACTTGCAAAATCCGTATTCGTGTCTCAAAACTTTCGAAGCAACGTCGGCTGCTCACCGAACTTAGCCGAATTAGCTAGCTTCGATCATTTATGGAAAGTTGGTCGTCAATGTTTGAATTCATTCACAAACTTAAGTTTTAACCCGTGATTACTAAATAATTCGAAAAATATATTTCAGAATGGAGACTGCTTTAGGTTGTCCTATCCCATATTGGGATACTACACCAGACCATGCAATGAACGATCCCACGGAATCTGTCGTCTGGTCAGACAAGTACTTTGGCAATGGTTACGGCATAGTTCAAAATGGAATTATGAAAAACCTGCCCACTTTACTTCCGATCATTCGGAACATAAACAATGCCGCATGGCTTGTATCCAAAGATGACATCAAAATGGCGTTAGAAAAGCCAACACTATACGAATTCACCGAATCTTCCCCGTGTACTAAAGAAGACAGGACACAATATAGTTGGGAATGTTTTCATAAAGGGATTCATGATTGGATAAGTGGTACGATTGGACCTTCAAATACAACTACTTTTGATCCTATTTTCTTCCCAATTCACGCGTTTATCGATAAAATATTTGAAATTTATAGGCAAAAATTAATTTCAAAAGGCATCGACCCAGCAGAAAATTATCCAACAAAATCAATTAAAAACCATGGTCCGGACCACAAAATGATATGGGTCCCAATTTTCCCGGATGTAGAACATTTGACAAATCGCCAGGGATATGGCCACGAGCTAGCAGCATTGACAAAGTATAGTTATGGACCTGTTTGTCCTGATTGTATGAACAGTGAGGATTTATACTGCGACGCCAGTAGACAACTATGTGTTTCAAAAGAACGGGAAGAGAAAGATAAATATGTAATGACTACAACAGCTACTTTGACACCGACTGGTATCGCCTTCACTGATATACTGGAACCAGATAATCATATCAGAGTTAAGCGTCTGATAGAAAGAACAGGACGATTCCCGTTTGGTAAAAAGTTCAATGTGGGATCACGTGATATACGCACTCGTAACGACGAAGCATCATCTGTTCTTTGACGAACCGGGAAATAAATTAGTTGGAAATCTGGTATTATGTGTGTATTATTTACTATTATTTATACCTATGTCATATTTCTATAATTGCCACTAGACGTCAAGCAATCAACAATCAATCAATCATATTTCTATAACATTGTGTTATTGGCAACAAACTAAATCAACAAAAAAGACAGGAATAGGTGTCTATAGGTCCACATGTTCCCTGAACAGTGGCATCAGGGTGAAAATCAAAATTTTACATAAAATTTTAAAAGTTTAACACGAGTAATAGGTTTCTAATCGATGTGACCACAACTTCAATGCGAACTACCTTAACCAAAAACGTTAATCTAAGAATTAACTAATTTGCTATGTTCAGTAAACCATGACAGCGGGTCAATATCGTTAATTGGTTTACAACTTAAACAGTTCAAATCATTATGAACACGAGGGCTACGTTTTAAGTTGATCTGACCACCCTATCAAAAAAAACTTTTACTTTGTATGGGATGGACAGGCTAATTGACGGACGGACGCAAAGCCCGGAAAACTTTATACCCCCCCTTTACTACCATAGGCGAGGCATAATCAGACACATATAAAAACAGAAACACAGACACACAGACACACAGACACACAAGCGCTAGTTATATATATAATAAGGGCGGATCCGTTATGACCGAATATTTGTGATATAAGTTTTAATTAACGCCTCCTTTAAGTCATAGATTTCCGGTGTGACCGTCCATGCTCTCCTTTTAAATTATTCTACGTACACCGCTGATTATATATAAGAGCATACGCCGAGTTTGCGTAAAACGGTGACAGAAAACTAACGAAAACTCTCATCAACTTTCGACAATCCTCATCGACTATCGAAGATCCTAATCCGACTATCGAAAACCCTAAGTAATTGACTATCTGAAACCCTCATCTACTATCAAAAACCCTCACCGACTATCGAAAACCCTCATCGACTATCGAAAATCCTCACCGACTATCGAAAAACCTCATCAACTATCGACAACGATTTCCTCAATTTATATCGAAAACACTCATCGACTATCGACAACGATTTCCTCATTGATTATCGAAAACCCTCATCGACTATCGACACTGATTTCCTCAATGACAATCGAAAACCATCATCGACTATCGACAAAGATTTCAATGACAATCGAAAACCCTCATCAACTATTGACAACGATTTCCTCAATTAATATCGAAAACACTCATCGATTATCGACAACGATTTACTCATTGACTATCGACAACGATTTCCTCAATGACAATCGAAAACCATCATCGACTATCGACAACGATTTCCTCAATGACAATCGAAAACCCCCATCAATCTTGATCGTGCAGTAGGACAATGGGAATGATAAACAAAACAAACCGTGGAAGGACTGGACTAGAGTGAAGTGTGAGAAAGTAGGAATTCAGAATTTTAATTGTATGTTCTGAATCTTTGTGTAATTCTGATATATATATTTGGAAAGCCATACAATTTACCTCAATTTAGGATAGATTCTTGAATTTTGAGGAGTCAAAATAGGATGAACGGATCATATAAACCCGAAGGCAAATATAATACAAGCCCAAACGAAAAAATATAAACAAGTCTAAATTGAAAACAGCGTTCAAACCTATGATTGCGTTGGATAAAAACGGCAATTTTTATACGTGTGCATGCAAAACAAATTTCTTGTTAGAGGGGTCTAAATACAGCACAAACAACATTTTCCAAAAGACCAAAAAAGTGAAAAAGTATATTTTAACAAAACGCATTTGACTAACAGGTCGAACAACAAATGTTCTTAAACCCTGCTGACTACCATTGGCGATTGCCAAATAAACGGATCACTGATGTAATAAATGGATCTTAATTATAAATTTAATACTAAACAGAAAACAATAAACTTGCGGAAAAGATGGTATACCGCAAACAAAAGGTGCAAAGGTTTTTGTACACCATATCCGGATTTCGACAATTAATGTCTCTTCAGTGATGTTAGGAATCGAAACGGTATTTGGAAAGCCATACAATTTACCTCAATTTAGGATAGATTCTTGAATTTTGAGGAGTCAAAATAGGATGAACGGATCATATAAACCCGAAGGCAAATATAATACAAGCCCAAACGAAAAAATATAAACAAGTATAAATTGAAAACAACGTTCAAACCTATGATTGCGTTGGATAAAAACCGCAATTTTTATACGTGAACATGCAAAACAAATTTCTTGTTAGAGGGGTCTAAATACAGCACAAACAACATTTTCCAAAAGACCAAAAAAGTGAAAGAAAAAGTATATTTTAACAAAACGCATTTGACTAACAGGTCTAATATATATATATATATATATGTATAAATGAGGGTTATCGATTGTCATTGAGGGGTAAGGGCTTTATAGCTTACTTTACCATATCATTTATTAGTTTGTCCCGGGGGGGTCAGGACTTTGTAGCTTACTTTACCATTTCATTTATTAGTTTGTCCCGCGAGGGTCAGGGCTTTGTAGTTTACCATTTCATTTATTAGTTTGTCCCGCGGGAGTCAGGGCTTTGTAGCTTACTTTACCATTTCAATTATTAGTTTGTCCCGCGGGGGTCAGGGCTTTGTAGCTTACTTTACCATTTCATTTATTAGTTTGTCCCGCGAGGGTCAGGGCTTTCTAGCTTCCTTTACCATTTCATTTATTAGTTTGTCCCGCAAGGGTCAGGACTTTCTAGCTTACTTTACCATTTCATTTAGTAGTTTGTCCCGCGAGGGTCAGGACATTGTAGCTTACTTTACCATTTTATTTATTTTTGTCACGCGATGGGTCAGGGGTTTGTAGCTTACTTTGCCATTTCATTTATTAGTTTGTCCCGCGAGGGTCAGGGCTTTGTAGCTTACTTTACCATTTCATTTATTAGTTTGTCCAGCGGGGGTCAGGGCTTTGTAGCTTACTTGACCATTTAACTCATTAGTTTGTCCAGCGGTGGTAAGGGCTTTGTAGCTTACTTTATCATTTCATTTATTAGTTTGTCCCGCGGGAGTCAGGGCTTTGTAGCTTACTTTACCATTTCAATTATTAGTTTGTCCCGCGGGGTCAGGGCTTTGTAGCTTACTTTACCATTTCAATTATTAGTTTGTCCAGCGGGGGTCAGGGCTTTTTAGCTTACTTTACCGTTTCATTTATAAGTTTGTCCCGCGAGGGTCAGGACTTTCTAGGTTACTTTACCTTTTCATTTATTAGTGTGTCCCGCGAGGGTCAGGACTTTCTAGCTAACTTTACCATTTCATTTATTAGTGTGTCCCGCGAGGGTCAGGACATTGTAGCTTCCTTTACCATTTTATTTATTTTTGTCACGCGATGGGTCAGGGCTTTGAAGCTTACATTACCCTAAATTTTATTTGTTTGAACCGCGAGGGTCAGGAATTTGTAGCTCACGTTCACGGGGAGTGATTACTTCCTATTATTTGGTATACGGGAATGTGCCAAAAATATGGGTCATAATTTTGCGCGATTTTATATAAAAATTACCCTCCTTTTTAAGACATCCTATGTTAAAATGCATTTACGTTTGATAGCTGTATATTGATTTGGGTATGATCTACATATCATATATAATATAAATAAGAAGATGTTGTATGAGTGCCAATGAGACAACTCTCCATCCAAATCGCAATGTATAAAAAAAGTTAACAATTATAGGTTAAAGTACGGCCTTCAACACGGAGCCTTGGCTCACAACGAACGAACAGCAAGCTATAAAGGGCCCCAAAATGACTAGTGTAAAACTATTCAAACAGGAAAACCAACGGTCTAATCTATATAAAAAAACGAGAAACGAGAAACACCTATGAACCACACCAACACACAACAACCACTGAAAAACAGACTCCTGACTTAGGATAGGTAAATAACAATGCAGCGGGTTTAAACGTTTTAACAGGCGCCAACCTTCGCCCTAACCTGATACAGTAGTATAACATTACAACATAAAAAGACGCACTATAAAATATCAATTGAAATGGCTTAACTCGATCAAAAAGACATTAAAACAAAAACAAGTAAACATAAACTAAACGAATAAGTTTGAATATGCTATTGAGAATCTTACGTTATTAATGGTCAATTATTATATTAAATCAAATCAATTCATTTGAAAGTTCAACTTTCAAATAAGTTCCCAAATGAACCCGGATGTCAATTCATATATAAAAACTTAAGGGTAGCTGTATATTTATGAATTATGAGTGATGATATAGATTTAGTGCTTATATAAGCATGGGTCATATTTTAAATATTGTATATAAGTAAAGGTCATTCTTTCTTAAATATTTATATAACTATAGGTACTGAATTTCAGTGAATGTTATATTAAAATGGGTACGTTTCATGAGGCAAAGATGGTACAACCCTACCAAAAAACATATCGAAGTAACCCCCCCCCCCCCCCCCCCCCCCCCCGTGCTGACGTTAACCTTCGAATTATTTGTATTCCTCGCGGTTGGCAGGATTTGGAACTTATGTTATCATTTTATTTATTTGTTTGTTTCGGGTGTCAGGACTTTGAAGCTTACGTTACCCTTGCATTCATGTCCGGTAAATATTCTTGATCTACGCTGTAGTTAATTTAATTTCTATTGAAGTCAACACCATTACGTCTGAAAAATTCCAAGTTAGTACAGTGCACTGTGTACATCATGTTGTTACACGTGTATTGTGTATTCAACATTTCTATTATAGGATTACATTGTATTATGCAGCATTTACATACAGTACACAACTAACGTGTGAAAGGTCATTATATTTTATTATATATATCTTTTCTACAACTTCCTATATGTAATGCGTGTTTTTTTTTTCTTTCTTCATAATCCTTTGCTACATGTATTTTAAAAGTACATGTGATATCAACAGATTTATTATATTTACAGGTTTTAACTTCATTGAAATGAAAAATCTCTTGTTTAATGTAATTTTGATCTCATTCTGCTTTACAAATGATAAAATATACATTGTAATAGCATTAGCCACAATCCCGTTCTTCTGCGTACGTTTTACTGAATGCGACTTATGAATGGATTCTAGCTTGCCGCGAGCAACATTGCGGTTGACACGTCTGACGAATGAATTGATAACCATTCCGGAGCACCTGACCTGATCCACCGTTTATTTTCAGATTGAAGTTGTTTAAACATTAGTTTTCCGTGTAGCGTTTTGTTGATTGGTGTCTGTCTGTTTGTTTTTTCTCATGGTTCACGGTGGTGTCGGTTATTTTCACCTGTCATGTCCCTCTTAGCATTTGCTTCCCTTTTTACAACCCTCAGTGTAAAAGACTTCAGATTGTCATTTGATCATGTATTCAGCACAAGGAAACAGTAAACAAATTCATATTATTTCCATATTAGTTTCAGAAGTAATTTAAAGAGTTAATAGAAGCTGTTGTTATGAAGCTGTTGAAACACAGGAAATGATATTGGTTTTCCTATTGTGAAAAAAGGGATAGAATTTATGAAATGTTGCTCAACTTAATTGTACTATCCTATTCATTTTTCTTTTTTTTTTTATTTAAACCTTTTCTCTTATATAAATAAGAAGATGTGGTATGATTGCCAGTGAGACAACTCTCCATCCAAGTCTTATGCACATATTTGTTATTTTTTAAGATTGATATTCCATTACTCGGTATTCCAATGGGTGTTATCTGTGATCCCCTGCTATTCGATATAGTTTTGTTTCCATTACTCGGTATTCCAATGGGTGTTATCTGTTCTCCCCTGCTATTCGATATGGTTTTGTTTTCATTACTCGGTATTCCTATGGGTGTTATCTGTGCTCCCCTGCTATTCGATATGGTTTTGTTTCCCCTTACTCGGTATTCCAATGGGTATTACCTGTGCTCCCCTGCTATTCGATATGGTTTTGTTTCCCCTTACTCGGTATTCCAATGAGTGTTATCTGTGCTTCCCTGCTATTCGATATGGTTTTGTTTAACTTTATTCAAAACTTGCCTAAAGACAGGAAGCAAACCCCTTTAATTATATATTCAGATATATTGATTTGGTCTTTCCATTCAGTTATGAAGTATGTTAGGCTACTTTCTCTTTTCTAAATATTTTTAGGCCATCTACTCTCAATTCTTGACATTATCCCACCCCACTTACTTTATTTCATTTTTTGTCCATTATTCTTATTAATATTGACCCATCCAGATCCTCAATTGTCCATTTTCAGTGAATACTTCCTTCCCCCCCTTTTTTGTTGTTGTAAACTTCTAGATTGCTAGTTCATTCCAATGTTTAGTTGTATTCGTATTGCTTTTTTTATTGTGTTTTGTATATTACATTTTTTTCAGTATTTGTGTAGTTATTTAGTAATACTCAAAAAGGATAAACAAGTTACTAGTACCGAAAGTTGTGGATAGTACGAAAGAATACACCGCCGTCACTAACACATGACTTCTCGGGAAAACACAGACGAACAAACAAGTACAAACAACAAACAACAACAATAGCCTTGTCCATCTTTTGTCCAGATAGCCTTGTCCATCTTTTGTCCAGATAGCCTTTTCCATCGTTTTTCCAGATAGCCTTGTCTATCTTTTGTCCAGATAGCCTTGTCCATCTTTTGTCCAGATAGCCTTTTCCATCGTTTTTCCAGATAGCCTTGTCCATCGTTTTTCCAGATAGCCTTGTCCATCTTTTGTCCAGATATCCTTGTCCATCTTTTGTCCAGATAAGCTGTGTTCAACTGAGACACTCTGTCAGGTATACAGAGTTATAAACAAAATGCCTTGTACCAACCGCTATGATGTATGAGTCAAACAAGATTTTTTAACTAGATTTCGAATTTAAACAAAATTAACAAGACTGCATTGATGAAACTGTCTACCCTATACCGCAGCATCCCTTCACCTTCTCTCGCATTTTTCAGATGCTTAATCTTTACGTTTTCTGGTTGTTTATTTATTTGTTGTTTTTCCATTAACAAAAGTGCTGTTTGTTATTTTTCTACAGCTCGAGATAAAATTAAAATATAACGGTCCAGACCATGTGAAAATGTCCAACTAATCTATGGCTTGCATTAATTATTATTTAAATGAAATATTTCGGCCGGAATATACGGTGCGATACCATATGAGAGCACTGGAAGAAACGTAAATAATGTATACTTGGTGCACATTGTGCATGTTGTAATTATTATCAAAGTGCTATATTTACAAATATTGTTAGGTTTTGTATGTGTATGTGGGACATGATAGCAGTATGTTTATATGATTTGTACATGTTGGTAAAAAGATGGCGTATTGTAAGTGTATTTCTGTTATCAAATCAATTGTAATTTCGAACAATACAGTATTAATAAAATTGTTTTATTAAATAAGCACTGAGGCAAAATGCCTGGCAAAATACAAATTATCAAAATGCCTGGCAAAATACAAATTATATAAAACAGTATTATAAAATGGCTATTAAGATTAATTATGTCATACATTATAACAGATTGAAATGGTTCCATTTTGAAATTTCTGTCAGGTGTAAGGGAATAACCACTGAGACTGGGGGTTGTGATTATTTTTTTTCTCTTAGAACTATTCCGATTTCCAACATTGAAGAATAAAATATTTTGATCAGGCCTAGGGAGAAGGGTAAAAAATTGATTGAAAGTATTTGCCATTCAAGTTAAGGTTCAGTAAAAACAATTCGCGACAATAATATAAACAATTTGCTGTTTGATTTTTTTCAGAATGATAAAGAAAAACATTTACCCCTTTTCAAAGTTAATTGGTCGTTCCCTAATAAAATATACAGCATACAATAACATATCAAAATTCATATAAGTAACGCGAAAACACAAATCAGATACAAATAATATAACTTATCTAACAGCTAAATAATGCAACATAGAAATTCATTATAAACTACATAATATGGCAACATAATTTATATATATTTACATAGATAACTTATTGTCTAATACTGATAATAGTCAAGTGATCCACAGAACATAGTCACGTGATCCACACAACATAATCACGTGATCCACGTCAAGTTGTTACCAGAAAACCATTGGTTTTTATTAGTAATTTAATACCGACAATCAGGTTGTTTAGAGGCAATCATGAATTTAATTGTATAGAATGATACTTAAATCTCTCGTTGTTAAATAGTTTAAAACTATACGTTCTTATTTCGATGCTCTCTAAACATGTACCTAACAAAATAGCATGAACGTGAGGGTCTCGGTAGGTGGGGAGGTCTTCATCTTTGTTTATAAAAAAAAACAAAACGTTTTTTTATAGTTTTCATAACAACAAGGCGTGGACCTTTATGGACAGGGTTAATACTGACACGGCTTTATTATAAATATAATTGACTAGATACTTGTATCTTTATATTGCTCACTGTATTTTCTTACTGTAGTTTGCCAGTAATGGCGTCTTAAAACATACGTCATGTATGCGTATCACATGTTTTAATTAAAAGAAATTTCCAATTACCCCAAAACTAATGACATTCCATGTATTTCAACATTTGGTTAAAACAATCGACTAGATTTTCAATTACCCCAAACTTACGACTTCCCATCAAGTTTAAAATTTGTTTATCAAAAAAAATTTGACTAGATTTGTTATTACCCCAATCTACGACTTTCGTTTTAGTTTAAAATTTGATTAAGAAATTTCGGCTAGATTTGTATTAACCCTTACCCCAAACTTTGGGACTTTCCATCTAGTTTAAAATTTTAATTAACAGAATTTTTACAAGATAATCCATTACCCCGAGATTACAATTTTCCTTCTAGTATAAAATAATTCAAGTAAATTACATTTGACAAGATGAGAATTTGTTTCTAAAACATTACTATAGTAACTATTTTAAAAAACATAGCTTTATCTTTTCTGCACACTCAACCGTTTCAGAATCTATTGTAATATGGGTACTATTTCCAAAAGCGTACCCCACCTAACAACGTCATACACAATTAAAGTTCAACAAAATATATGACGTTTTTATCATTTTGTAGCACGAACAATGCATTAACCCAGTGTCCTTTGGATTCTAAATTCGCGAATATCACAACAGGTGAACGTTTCTCTGAACAAGCTTAATAAGAATAAACATAAAAATAAATACATACTAAACAGTTATGTTATATATACAATCAGCACCATCTAATCAGTATCGCTCAGTCTCTCCCACGCTCGCCAAATCATTCCTTACAATTCACCATAGGGATAATGTCTAGGACAACTAACTTGTCTGAAGATGGTAATGGGTTACCATTGAATTTATAACATGTAATTTCTGAGTCTGGAGCATTCTGAGTAAGTTTGAAGTTAAGATTTGTTCTAATAAATGGGACATAATCAACGTCGAATTTTTTTCATTGGCCATTACAGATGGATTAAGCGGGAAACGAGAGATAATCCAGACCATAACAGATATATTACGAGGGAAACGAGAGATAATCCAGACCATTACAGATGTATTACACGGGAAACGGAAGATAATCCTGACCATAACAGATGTATAAACGGTTAATATAAAACTAAGAAGATGTGGTATGATTGCCAAGAGACAATTATCCACCAGAGTTCAAATGAAGTAAAAGTAAGCAATTCAAGGCAATCGTGCGGCCTTCGACAATGAAAAAAACCCATACAGTATAGTGTGGGATGACGTATAAATTCTGTGTAAGTCAAATACTGGTTGCTTCTTTAGACGTATCTAATGAAGCGTGAATTACAATTATAGATAGAAAGAAATACTGACGTTGATCAGTTTTAACAAATTTCACAGTTACCTTTTACATGAATACAAAAAATGAAGTCTTTGATTTTCACATACAAAAAAAAAGGTACACCAACTTGCATGCATGTCCCTTCCAGAAACCCTTTTAGCAACAGAAATAGATTAATATTCTAGTGTACTGTTTAGATACAGGCACAAGTTATTCAGTTATACTGCAAACATTACCAGTATTGACGAAACAGGAGAATGCACAATCACTGTTTTATTAGGATAATACACTTAGTAAAGTGGCTACAGCCTCGCAAACATTTTCTGCCATACACACACACACATACATACGCAAACACATACAAACATACCATTGGCACATGACTTGATTTTTTTTCTCCTCTCGACACTGTCTATACACATATAATATCATAGTCCTGGCAAGATTGCACACAAAAAAGATTGCGATTAGTAGCCTAAACAATAAGCTTACTAAAGCATATTACAGCTTAAAACAGCATTTAAACATATATGTAAACACAATTGCACTACGATTTAAGGCACTAAAGCAATATCTGAACACATATATTTGAGTATTGTGTCATAGTCTGGGCACCATTCGGAATTCTTTGGCACTAATGGCGTCTTCTGATGTTATGCATCACACGTAAGTCACGTGATACGGTCGTTGTCAGAAGTAATCATATTCAAGCCTGAAAAGGAAGGGTTATATATATAATTAACATATGATATTTTTGTTCAAATTAAATAAGCCCCTAATAGGGGTTTAATCATGCGTTTAACAGATATATCATATTATGATACTAGTATTCGAATAATGGATAAATAATTTCATATTGCATTGTATCAATTAAGGCACCTTATGGTTAATAGGATATACTACAACAACGTATGCAATACAAACATTATGTGGTATGGGCTTTGCTCATTGTTGACGGCCGTACGGTGACCTATAGTTGTTAATTCCTATGTCATTTGGTCTCTTTTGGAGAGTTGTCTCATTGGCATTCACACCACATCTTCTTATTTTTATATTATATTTTGAATGACGCGGTTACCTTCCACTTGCTGTACACTTGACCTACACTGTAATGCGTTCAATCGTGATTAATTTAAATTTTGAATACCAAATTTAGTATTTCATAGTACATGTATTTCATTGTTCAGTCTTTAAAAGATGTTGACTGCAGTTAAGGTTTAACTTTACGTTCTCGTAAAACTTTCGGGTCAATTTTACAACATAGAAGGACACGCATTTCTTTTATACGCAAAAGCCAAACATTTCTAGGTAGTTTGATTTGAAGTAAATATATCATATGATACAAATTCAATGCTTCATGCAAATTAAAGAGGGATGAAAACTGTTAATATTACATTCACACCATCACTGGACTCTCTCAACAGGTGCGTTACAGCTAGTGCTTTACACTATAATCTTAAGAGATAGATTCACTGTTCATTAGGTGAGATTCAGGGAAGAGTCATACAGTTATTAGTTGTGAAAGAACAGGAGTTACGGTGATACTGTTTTTATTGGTTGGTATAATTAAAGAAGATGTTAATGAGACGGCAATCCAACAACACAACTATATAAGAGTGTAAGTGGTACGTTTTTTCTGTTGCAAATAAAAATGGGATCAAACAATGACTAGTTGGTATGTTAACACCTTTTGGGATTCTGAGTTAGGATCAATTTTCTTAAATAATTCCTTATTGGGAAATCTTTTGTATGCGACTGTCATATAAGTGAGAGGTTTAGCTAGTTATAAAACTAGGTTTAATCCACCATTTTCTACATAAGGAAATGCCTGTACCCCCTTGAAGTTGTTTTCCGTTCGTTTGGTGTGTTTGACCTTTTGATTTTGCCGTTTGATAAAGAACTTTCTGTTTTAAATTTTCCTTGGAGTTCGGTATTTTTGTTATTTTACTTTTTACCAGTTACCACACCTCATCATGTGACAAAATACTTAAAAGTTGGTTACATGGCGGATTTTAAAGTAAATCATGTGACATAATAATACTACCGTTAAGGTATGGTATCTTAAACTGTAAACGGATTATTTTTGCTAAATATATGTTTTCTCTGCTTCCGGTGTACGGATTTTTGCTGCAGACGTGAAGGTGCCGGTTCGAGATGAGTAACTCAGTAGTTGACAAAAAACTTTCCCAAATCGAATTTATAGATTAGGGCTTGATAAGGGATTCTGTGGGTGATAAATCGGTCCGGACTCAGAATCACAAATGGGATTTGTTGGTATGTGTTTAGGGATGAAGTTGAAGAAGCATAAATATATCAACATACAAACAACAACCATGCAGCAGAACAATTATTTAGAATCGAGGACATGGTGTGCAATTTACTCAGCGAGCTACATTCAGACTGTGACATGCGCATACAACAGACATTTGGCATGCACTTGTACCTAACTAATGGCGCAGGTCTATCTGTTCGGGGTCTTCTCTGGTAGTATTCCCTACTACGAAGATCTGCATTGCGGGTGTATGGTGGTGGTCCGTCCTCGTCTAACAGACTCGGGGGAATATCACACCATATCCGTCGTCCAATGCTTCCTGCAAGGTATGAGTAAACACCCTCTTCGGGGTCATAGGTGAAAGGTGGCGTTTCAACCTGAGTATTTCCCTGGCAAGGGGAAGCAGTTGGTATATCATTTCTGTGTATTCTATCCCGATTGCTATATAATCTTGTTGGGTCTTCCCCAAAAAGTGATCGTCTGTTAGGAAGGGGACTCCTTACATCATCGTTAGGATGCTCATAACAACTTTGGGGTCGTTGGTTTCTTTCAAACTGAGAACAAGTGGAATTCCCATGGTTTGAATTTATCACAGGGTTTCTGATTGGTTCGTTTCTTCCCATTACTCTTTGGTTAATTCGAGGACTCGATATAGGAGTGCTAGTGAATATGTGACCGGAAGTTGATGTAATTTGTGCATTGTGTGATGTGTGATGCCTACCTCTTTGGGCATGTGAGCTAATTACCGGAGAGCATGAATTGACAATTGTTTGACCTGACCTATCAGCACTTATCGAGACTGTAGATGCTATATTACTAACCGGATTTCCGTATGACGAGGTAGTTGCCGTGGATACAGCCATAGCTGCAGATGAATAGCGTGGAATGCTGTGAGGTCTAGATGGCGTTGAAATGGCCACACTATATGGTGGTGGTTCTAGATTAGACGCCAGTGACGTAGATGCTGGTGATATGGTTACGTTACGTGACGTTTCCTGGCGTGGAGGACATGAAGCTTCGTCGCCCCTGACAACTGGAATCCATGTCCAAATCTCGTCGTAACTCGTGTAGCTTGGATTGACTCCACCATTTGCACTTTCCAGTACTCTAAAGACACCAGGCCTGAAATAATACATTGAATAGTTTTATTATTATCTCTAACACACAACAATGATTCGTTACATTTAGTAAAACTTTGCCAGTGTCTTAAAGTTCAGCTTCCAGATTTGTACAGCCCTGACGCAGCCCAAAAAAGATTATAAGTTTCTCTACAAGTTCTTAAAATACACTCCCAAACTTTGGCTTTACCAATAAGGCATCCCGAAATACGGGTAATATTAGGACATTAAAGGCCACTAACTCCCGGATTACGGGTAATATTAGGACATTGAGGGCCACTAATCCTCGAAATACGGTTAATATTAGGCCATTAAAGGCCTAACTTGTCCAAACTACAATACCATTGTCGCTCGCAAGTAGTATTTTCAAATTTTATACTATACATTTTTTTCGTTTGTCGGTTAGCAGTATAAAAGTACTGTTGTTTTTTTTGTGTTTTCAGTCATACAGTATTTTTGTACAGTATTTTTACCATATTACAAGGCAAATTGTTAATTTTATTTTAACAAGTATGTATAGGTTGAAAACAATGGAACGCAATACGTTAAAAACAATGGAACACAATACGCAAAAATCAATGGAACACAATGCGTTAAAAACAATGAAACGCAATACGTTAAAAACAATGGAACACAATACGTCAAAAAACAATGGAACACAATACGTCAAAAAACAATGGAACACAATACGTCAAAAACAATGGAACACAATACGTTAAAAACAAAGGAACGCAATACGTTAAAAACAATGGAACGCAATACGTCAAAAACAATGGAACACAATACGTTAAAAACAATGGAACACAAAGTGTTCATATGTCTGTGAGACGGACAAACCTTAATGAAAGAAATTATAGTAGCGGGGCGAGCGGTTTGTAAGCGGTGAGTAAAGACAGTTTTACTTTGAAAGTGTAACCTACTGTCAAAACTAGTTACTCGTCAAATTTGGTTATTATAGCTCCCCTGACGTCGACTATTTATTAAACGAACTATTCAATTTTAGTAATGTGATGTAAAAACACTCAAACAAGAATTGGCTACAGTTTCAAAGAAATATCCACCAGACGGCGTTATATGAACCCATGGAGACGGACATAAAAGGTTTACTGAACGATATCAAACAAACGTACTGTAGGGACAAAATTAAAGAACTTAGAAGATAGCAAAGTGCTCTCGACCAATAAAATTGTAGGATTTGGTGTTTCTTAATTGTGAAGAATGAATGAAATCATGTTCTTAGTAAGGGGTTATCCTATTGTTTAGGCCTACTTACAGTTCAAAACAAAGAGTTTCTATAAATGAGTTACAAATGCTCCGAAGCACATTTATCAGCTTGAAAGAACTTGTGATTAAAACTGACTAAAAGTTGAATTTTGAAACAAAAACAAAAAAATCAAAATTAGATGAAGTTTACTGGTGCAGTAACATTGGTTACTGGATCCGCGGTTGGTGAGAATAGTAATTTCCAATATTCTGATAAAATTCTAAAAAAGGAAATTTAGTTTAACTTTTGAATATATTTCAAACTATTCTAAAGGCATTGTATTTGAACATTTCCCTGACATAATGAAGTAGCATTTGATGTAAAGGACTGGACTAAAATATTGGCTGTAAAATAAAATTTATTTGTAACTCAAATTTTGAATTTATTGATTTGAAATGGAAATAAACAAAAAGATAATTCCTCGCTAAAATATTACATGATTTACATTCATACTCACAACCAGGAAACATTTCTTACTATTTCATTGTACTGTTGTGTCATCTAATGTATAAAACATAATTTATTATATTTTCCAAAATTATCAGAAGGTCCTTACATCATTAAAACTAATCCATAAATGAAATCATGCCTAAAAAGGAAGTCATGCATTAATTTCAAACATTGCACTGACAATGAAACTAATTCTTAAATACAACCAATCAAGAGATCATTTAAGCCTTGAGCACTTTACAATATTCTAAGTTTGTAAGAGAATAATAATCCCTTACTTCATGATAAGTACTCGCTGACGCTCGTACTTAATCATGAAGAAAGGGATTATCATTCTCTTACATATACGAAGGGACTCAGATTAAACTTGTTTTATCATTTCAAAACGGCTGAAGTGCATTATTTAAACCTATGAGATGTGCAAGGGATGTCGAAACGATCCCGGACCATTATTATTTTAGTGGTTATGAACGCCACCATGCAGAGATAGCGGCTTTCCATCTTGATTGGGTGATGGGATTTTACCGCGTTCCACCAGCAGCAGGACTAACCCGAATAATTCAGTCGTTATATTGCGCTGATCTACGATTACTTTCTCGCAAGTAGGAAAGATCTATTACGGGGAGAGACTGAATTATTCGGGTTAGACGTACAATAAATGTGACTTCTGAAATTATGAAATCACACTATATGTGGGAAACCTGATCTGATTGAAGGATCGTTTGCTACAGGCAGACAGGATAAAGTGGTTGAATCTATGCCGACGGTCTTATAGCAAACGTAAAAAAGGCATCATGGAAAACTAACAGTGATTATTGCGATGAAGTTAAACAGGAGCCAATAAACATGATATACAATAACTACAGACGATTACTAGAATTTTTGACTTTTAAACAGGAAATGGACCGTCATCATTACGAAACGTACAAGGAGTTCGGATATAACACATTTAACTTTCATTAATATAATGACCGAGGATTCGGAAAGACTAAACATGATGAAAAGTCAATTTTAGCGTCATTATACCAATGTTGTCAAATCAGTTATGAAACATCTTAAAAACTAGTATAGCTATGAAGTGACATCATGCGGAAGTCACTCGCCAAAGATTTGTTAACCCCTTTACTAACAGAACCTCATTTGTTTGCTTTAGACCGGCGTGTCATCAAAATTTTAAAAGAAGTAAATAAATGTATCCGGAAGGGAAATAATATCCGGGATGTCATACTTCATATAAACCCTATTAAGTGAATATTTTTAAAAAGGCGATTGGTCTTATCTTGGCGGTTGTCATTTAACGTAACGTTTAAAATATTTTGACAGCAAATTATTGCATCCTAACATAAGCAATTTGCTACAAGAAACTAGAACTAGAAAATAATCTCGTAATTTTCAACTTTTATATTTCATTAACAGCATTACCAAACTTTAATTCACCTGCAGCAATGCTGGAGAGTAAAACGGTTTGGGTGAGAGAGAGAAATCGTATCCATATCTTAGTGAATTAAAACGTTTCCGTCTTTCTTGATAGTTTTCAGTATAAAGTCTAACAGTAATAACAGTTCAAAGAGAGAGAGAGAGAGAGAGTTAACCCATACCTTAGAGGATTAGAACGATTTCTGCCTTTCTTGTTTGTCCTCAGGATACATGCCAACAGTATAATCAGGGAGAGGGAGAGAGAGAGAGAGATATGTTATCCATACCTTAGAGGATTAGAACGTCTTCTGCCTTTCTTGTTTGTCCTCAGGATACATGCCAACAGTATAATCAGGGCTATCAGTAATACTCCACCGGATATCCAAAGAATCACGATCACTGTTTCAACCTGCATCTCTTTGTTTACCATAATGTCTGTACCGTTGCTAGGCAACATTGTGGTGGTCAGTCCTATAACATTTAATGATGCCATTTTCTTAATTAATTTTCCCACATTAATAGAACATCAGCACAGATGAGAATATGAAATAACCTCAGCACATGTATTATATAGATGTATTTTTATACCAATAGATGATTAAATGTACCTAGCTACTGGTATTGAAGATTTAACGATATATATGCAGATATTTATCAACCTAACAGCGAGTAGCTGTAGTCGTCGCAAAGAGGTGGTTTTTTAGTTCACTTTCAAGGTACGCCGTGTTTTGTCATATGATGGACACAGTCATTATGTTCAATGTATAGTGCCGTAATGTTTAGAAACCTGATAAACGGTTTTTCTCTATGAAAAATTAGTATATCCTTTTCCTCAAATATGGCGAGCTGTCGCTTTGAAAACAACACCCGACCGTTCTAATTTAACTTTAGTAAAATGCACCCTCCCGCACAAAAAATATGTACTTTATGATTGGATCCTGGGGAATTTGTACAAAAACAGATAAATCTCGCATATCATCCTGTCATCAAGTTTAAAATCGTATACACCCTCAATAGCCGGAGGGGTCCGAACGTTCGATCATCTGGAATTTGTCGGCCTTTATCTGTACCTTAATCGGTTTAAAATCATAATATTGCATAAGAGTTTATACACTGATAATAAATCAACATCAGACCAATGTTTTAGCCTCAAAGCGTTCAAATATTGTTATGAAAACGAGGCAAAATTAGCAAACTTATTAATAAGTTCAGATATATTTCAATGAAAAATAATTTATCTCAGGCTATTTTTAAGTGGGTTGATCTGATGACAGTTTAAACACGGCAATAAATTTTGAGGAGTTTGAATGATTTATTTTGATATAGAAAATTATTTCTAAATTCTTCGATAATAAATTTATAAATTGTTAAGAAACTACGGTTTTAACTCCCTCTGAAAAGTTTGATTTGACAATTTCTTTTGGTCATATATTTTTTGACGTGTTTCGGTATTTTAACATCCTTGGGTATCAACTTTTGGAGTTTGGGCGTTTCTGAAGAAGGTTAATCCAGAAAAGCGCTTTGGACGCAGAAAATGTGTTTAATAACATTTAATTTTCCACTACATTTTTAGATACTCGTGTTTGAATTTATAATTTTAAAATCATCTGTACAATCCGCCATCTGTCACACTCCAGATGGATATCTCCACCAATCTTTCCACAAATTGGTCAGTCGATAAAATCTAATTAATGTCCATGATAGTTTTCACATTACATTTCTTAAGAACACAAATTATTGTCATTAATAATTTTAAATTAGACCACAAATTAGGTTGAAGGTTACGGAATAAGTTATAAACATGTACATTGCATTTAATTAACACGATAGAAATCAAATAACTCGCAATGCTCGCCGACATTTTTAGGGAACTGCAATATACATACTATGCCATTTATCTCTCGCTTGAACAGAAGTTGTCTGTAAAAATATGACAGATGGTTGAAATAAGGACAACTAATTGCAATACTTTTTAATCGTGCGATGTTTTTTTGTGTGACGCCATTATGCGTAAATTCATAGCAAAAGTAATAACATTTTAATAAATATCAATTTCTGTGAATCATTTCTATATGTCGCAATACAGATTTTAAATTTTTATGTATGATATGTATTGAATATATTTTGAGACTCAAAAGCTCCTCAAATCTTTCCTGTACCTCTGAATGAGTAATTTTAATTTGGGAAAATGAACACGAAATATCGGAAGTTCATAACAAATCACTGCATTATAGTGCGGTTTACATATGTTACAAATTAGAGGCAGAAGATACCGAGGACACATTCAAAACTCTTTAAATTAGAGGCGGAAGATACCGAGGACACATTCAAAACTCTTCAACTTAGAGGCGGAAGATACCGAGGACACATTCAAAACTCTTCAACTTAGAGGCGGAAGATACCGAGGACACATTCAAAACTCTTCAAATTAGAGCCGGAAGATACCGAGGACACATTCAAAACTCTTCAAATTAGAGCCGGAAGATACCGAGGACACATTCAAAACTCTTCAAATTAAAGGCGGAAGATACCGAGGACATATTCAAAACTCTTCAAATTAGAGCCGGAAGATACCGAGGACACATTCAAAACTTTTCAAATTAGAGCCGGAAGATACCGAGGACATATTCAAAACTCTGTCGACGATAAACTGACAACGCCATGGCAAAACAACGAATATCGACCTAAAGACGAACTACAATACTTGTTATACAAAACAACAGAGTAAAACCGAAGGTGAGCTCAGATGCTTAGGAATTAAGGGTTAGCAGTTCTAGATCCACGTGTGGCACCTGTTCAATTGTTTTATTTCATATATATGGTAGCGAGCTTTTTAAGTTTTAAACCATCATTTCCCTCTTGCACATTTTTTCTTCATGAAAATTTTAAAAATTATATCAGACACTTTTTCACTAGATTGTCTAAAACTTTTTTACAATAATTTGTTCCTTAAGTCGACATTTTCCTAATACAAAACTGTCTTTATTGTTCATGCATTTAACATATGAAAATATATGCAATCTCTATTCTACATCATGTACAGATTCAATACATTTTAAAACTTGTTCGAACATATTTATTGAACGTTGTTGAAAGATTTACATGTATCTTAGCCTTGATTTGTCGTGGGTAACATATACGTATCTTTGTCGATCCATAGGAAATCTATATCTAACGTCAATACACGTTATCCCATATGTTACATCAATAAATCCTGATTACACAAATCAACATGATTACACAGACCAACATGTTAACATACTCAAATGATTAGTGTATTTAATTATTAATGTAAATATTACAAAATCACCAGACAGGTTTATCATATTGATAGAGTACATGTTTCTCGCAGAAATTCTAGCATTTCCCTCACTAAAATAATCACTCTCAAATAGGTTACTTAATACTATATTTCCCTTCAATTTATTTTACAAAAAAAGACAAAAAGCTATGCAAAATGATCTATTTGATTCATCATTGACAATTTCTTTTTTTTATTAAAGCGTTGCAGGCATTTTGTCTTTTGTTTATGGTAAATTCATTGGACGTTAAGGGACGACATCAAAAGTTCAATGTAGGATAAAAAACTTAATTCACGTAGTTTTTTCACTGACCCCCCACCCCCCTCTTAACTTAATTTGGGAAAAGTTGATTGACCAATATGGATATATGTAAAATCGATTTTGGATAAACAAAACTTGCAGCAATTTTAACCCCCACCCCCAAACTATTTGATTTAAGTTTTTTATCCTACATTGATCTTTTGATGTCGTCCCTAAGCCAACAGTCAATCAATCATTCTATGGTAAATTGAGCATTGTAGTACTTACATTAGTCTTCAGCCATTTTCAGAAAGAAAAACATTAAAATCACGAGGACAATTAATTCAGATCATTTTTAAGCTGAGTCGTGTTGAATTGACATTTTAAGTAACAAATTTTTTTTAAGACAAATGGATGTAGAATGTAAGTATAGGCCGACATAATGAATAACTATGACACGGTTGTATATTCCTGTAAACATGGGTTTTATTGATGTTTTCCCACCGTGTTATAGTCGCAATGTCGTCTTATCCTATAACATAGACTTGGGTTCACTTTTGAATTTCAGTATTTTATGTTCTGAATTTTGCTCAAAATACAGAATGCAGAATTATTACTATGTTTATACTATTGAATAGTATAGCATGTATAGTGATAAGCTATATTTTTCAGGACAAAATAATGCCTGCACAAAACTGGTATTGCCCCCTCCCCGTATTTGCTGGTCGTGTGACCAGACTCAAGCTAGCGAACAATAAGCCAGCGAACAATAAGGTGTATCAAGCTAGCGATAGTACGTCAAAGACAGAATCGAGTCCATTGTTGTGAATTTGATACACAATATATCATAGTACAAATACTGGTTACTTATACTGGGTAATTGGTGTTTATACCTGCTTAGATTGTACTAGGTACTTGGTGTTAGGTAGTTAAAATAAGGTAACCGTTAGTGAGAATAGGCTAGCCAATAACATTAACGGCATGCCAATCTTTCTGCACCAGATACGCATTTCGACAATTAATGTTTCTTAAATAATGCTCGGGGCCAGGGCATTAAGATTGACTTAGGATTACGTTATCGCTTCTACGAATGGATAGCGAGGATTTCTAATGCTCGAAGAATAAAATGTTATCAAACATAATACTGATAAAGGAACCTGTAAATCTACACGTCTCATTGTATACTACGGTAACAGTTCACACATAGAGAAGATAGAACAGTAAACCAACTCGCCATAAAAGAGTCCATCTAATCTTATCTTTTACCAATTTTGTATAGCAATGGCCAAATAAAGACAACTGTCCCTCAAGAACCCCCTGTTATTCCGTCAAAAAATGTTTCAAAGGGACGTCTTTCCCAAATAAAGTAATAAGTCAAATTTCACTTCTAAAATATTAATAAAATTATAACAATACACATGTCTTACATAAAGGATTATATGGTCTATTATATATAATAATAATTTGTGGTTTCATGATTGCCAATAAAACAACTGTCCATCACAGTCCAAATGACGTGGCTTTGTGAATTATTTCCTCTTTATTATTTATTATTTGTTTAATTTCAAGATAAACATGGAAATAGTTTAGAAGATGGTGTTTTAAGGTTTTCTATACAATAAAATTAACTGTTTAACTTATAAATCAGTAATGTTCATTACAAAGTACCAATATAGTTGATTTACATTTGAAACATTAAACTTAATACAATTAAGTAAATATTAAACTCTTACCCGTGAAAGCTTTCATTTTTGTAATGTCAAAAGCAGTCGTTGAAAAAATACGAAAATACGTAAAAATATAAACTCCTTATTATGTTACACACATCTTCCTCCTCTCGCAAATCAAATAATACTAATTCTAAAGAAGTCAGATTATTGATTTTATCATCTACCCGACTCACTCGCGGAAATATTACACGCCTCTAATTAGATAAACAACTTCTATTGTACACAGCATGTCAACTGACGGATGCTAATCGGATTTATTTGATGCAGATATGATAATTCGTGTGTTCCCTCTTGGGATCTTGTTTAGCCGGAACAGAGGCCTGTGGGAGATCCGGTATTTACACAGCCTTATCGATGAAAGAGTAATCTCATGGGAGTGATGGTGCTTACAGGACACACATCAAAGCACTTCTATTTGTAAATATACATGTCTGCTTTAAGATACTTTCTTAACATCCTATATTTTATTTCCATTTCAAGGTTCTTCACTGTGATTGACAACACCACTAAGACATTGACTAATAACTTTTTTTTGGTGTAATCGATTTTAGATTTCTTTTAAAAAAAATATTGTTCGTTTAAGAAAGGAAGAGTGAAATTGAATTATTTCCATTTAAAACAATGGGGAAAAAATTCATTATCCAGTTCTTTCCAGAACATTTTTCCATGTCAAAATTTCTCAAAATTTCTTGGTATAACTTTTTCAAATAGTTCTAGCGGAATTTAAAAATCAATTAAGTGAATACCTCATTCCCTTTTCTTATAGTTCTAGCGAAATTCATTCCCTTTTTTTAGGAACAATTTGGAGGTTGTCATCATGAATCATCATACAAGTGAAGAATCGAACAATTTGCAATTTATTGCATAAATAAATAATGAAACTTTGCATGATGTGCAAACAATTTTCAATAAAACTAAAGGACCCCCTCATTTATCAAACAACAAATTCTGACTAATAACTTTCTATACAGATGGTCAAGTTTACGTGTTCTCTTCCGTCAATTTAATTTTGTAATTATGAGTATCAGTAACATTTGTTAAACATGTCGATGTTTGTCTTTTCATTTCTTCTTTGTTCTATCTTTGTCATTCTATCGATCCTTTATTATATCTAACATGGAAGCATATCAGTGGAAATTCAAACCTAATATAATTAGATTTTATAATAACAAATTATTTCAAAAGGCCATCTATTACATTGCTTTAAGCTGTAGGTTCGTGCTGTCACCACGGAATTGTCTGTCATATACAAAGGACCGTAGAAGAATTGGTTTTCAATTTCAAAGATTAACTTGGTAAAACCTCTGGGTGCTTGTAACATGGAAGTCCATGCTTGTACAAATATTTAAAAAAATAAAGAATTGGTAGGAAATAATAGAATAACAGATTGACCAGTGGTTGTTTGCTTTGAATGTAGGACAGAAAGTCACAGGACAAAAAGTCACAATTCAGTTTTGAGACTATTTTTCTTTGAATAAGAAAATACTTATTAAAAAAAAGTTTTTGTATTTTTCTTGAAATATTATATATAAAGCAACTTTGTAATTAAAATTTATGTAATAGATATCAATAATGATCATATAATTGTTAAGAAAACAAAATGTCAATTTTAAAGTGGCTTGGTACTTAAACGGCTTCATGGTGCCAAGAAATAGATAATTTGCATGATAAAAATTTAATAAATTGTCATTTATCAATGCTAAAGAATAATTTCCTAACTGTAAAATGAAAATGTGTAATAAAACAAAAATATTTCAAGATCTTTCTCTCATATATTTTAACAATTGTCAAACCATTATTTTTGACTTTTTGTCCCATCAAATTTGTGACTTTCTGTCCTGGGACTTTTTGTCCGTTTACCGTTTGCTTTACGTTCAGCAGAAAATATTTCAGGTCGATTACTGTTTAGGAGAAATTAGAATATTAAACCACAACGAAAAATAATACTTTTCTATCCACGTATTTGTGTTGCTCTTTTACGAGGACTGCATGTGCGCTATATTTTTCTCGATCTAAATTACTTGTCAATCATATTTCATCTCTGTCATAATTGTAATCAATTAATACAATATGATTACATAGTTAATATCAGGTCGTAATTGTGTCATTCGTGGGTAATCCGACATCAGACTTCAGAAAGGCTTCCCATTGTGATTGACAATAAACAGGTATCGCTGTTTTATTGTAATCAAAACCTGATAAATATTGCTACCTGTTGGAATACGATAATGATATTACACCTGGCCAGGTAACGGTATTTTATTATCACAGGTAAAATTCATTTCATTCATAATTTCTGATTAAGGTAAAGAGAGATGTACCGGTATGTAGCTAATTAACTAAGGGTCGTTAATCATTATTATAAGGGCAAAATTGGTTAGCTAGGACAATTCAATACACTACCAACCTTTCATTACAACGTTTAAAATAAGTTATATATAGATTTTTTAAAGTCTTTCAACTATACAATCTAAATTTCTGCAAAAAATAAATTGAACTTGAAGTTCAACTCATTTGACATTAAAAAAAACACAGAATATCCAGCTGCATTGTTGAGAGCTCACGCGACAGCCACGTGCGGTTTTTCAGCAGGCGACAATGACATCATCTGTCCCTATACAATCGACATTTAAATTTTCATTGTTGAAGAAAAATGGTCTTAGCTCCATCTAATTCGCCAGATGGTAATTATACATCCCGCTTAAATCGAACATGAATAACAACCAATTAGTTCTAACAATGAGGGCGGGAGATTAGACCATTATAAAGTGACATTTCTGATTCAGACGAAAAATCATCTATAATGGCATACTTGAAACCCTAGAAGACAAATTTACACATTTTATTAGGTTTTGCATCTGAGAAAAAAGTTGTTAATCGTCTTGGTCATACAATGTTATATTTTTTTACGGAGAATGGGGAAAATGGATGGCATCACTTTCAAAATACAAGGCTATATGAAATCTTCTACAAAATTAGAAAAAGAAGTAAAGCAGACTGAAGCTAATATTGTTTCTGATTTTTTTTTTGTATTCAAAGCATCCATTACAGGTTATAAACTAATGAGACAACTATCAAACGGAAAACCAAACTGAAGGATGTGGAGGTCAACAACCATAGGGCATTCTGCGGTCTACAGCAACGAACAAAACTTACATCGTATTGTGAGCTACAAAAGGCCCTAGCCTGATACCCCTCGCCCAATCCCAGCTTCTCGTAAAGTCGCTTTCAAAGGCTTCGGCATTACAAAATTAGAAACAAGTCGACAGAGAAAACCAACAGGCTAATGTATGCTAAAACTCAACACATCTACTTATATATGTACTTCTTAATACTACAATTTTACAATACTGAAAATGAACCTACATAATATAGTATTGATGTTATTGTAGTACTTCCAAACCATTGCACCAATTTAGTACCATGATTTTACAGTAATAGATTTGTACTATACGTTTGAAGAACTAGTTTTTAACTCCGTTGTATAATATGTAGTACTTCTCTATTGCTATTTTGGAACATTTGCCAAAAGTGCAATAATTTTAAAGAACTGAACTGGTAAAAAATAGCTTGGTACATAAAATTTACTATACATAAAATCCAGTATATACAATGAATTCGTGGTACTGGAATGGTAAATTAATTTCAAAGTATTGAAAAGCAATACTAAAATTGAGAATGGAAATAGGGAATGTGTCAAATGTCAAAGAGACAACAACCCTACCAAAGAGCAGAAAACACTACATTGTTTAGAATGTAGGACTGAAAACCACAGGACAAAAAGTCACTGACAAAAAGTCACAGTTCAGATTTAAGATTATTTTTCTTTGGATAAGAAAACACTTCTTTATAAAAAAAAACATTTTTGCCTTTTTCTTGAACTATTGTATATAAAGCAAATTTGTGAATAAAATTTTTCAAAAAAAAATCAATTATGATAACATAATTGTTAAGTAAACAATTTGTCAAAGTGGCTTGGTACTTAAATGGCTTCATTGTGCCAACAAATATTTTCTGCTCTTTGGTCGGGTTGTTGTCTCTTTGACGCATTCCCCGTTTCCGTTCTCAATTTTATCTACCCCCTCTAACTGCAATTAAAACATTTAGTTTTTGTAATTGACGAGACGTTAGGTCTTAGTAGTAAGTCAGAAGTAAATTAATCGATAACAATATAAAAATTCCCCTCTAAACTGAAACCTTACAATTTCCTTATCAAATTGATGCGATTTATAGTTCCTTCACGTCCACTGTCTGTGATATCTTCATTTATGGCCTCAACTGTCTTTTGATGGATATATCTATTCAAGACATGCTCTTCGAAATACCATGGAATTAAGTATTATATTGTCTCATTTTACTTCCATGGAAATACCAAGACTGGATTGCTCGTGAGCCAAATCCAGTTTCTAATAGTTCTTTTGTGACTTTCTGTCCTGTGACTTTATGCCCGTTTATATAATATTTTCTTTTAAATTGTTATTGCTGTGAGAAGAATACTTCTTGATTAAGAATAGGTACATTAATATAAAAATGCAAGGTTAACTTTATTGCTTTTCCCTACCTCCTCGTACGTCAGACACGAATTTTACGAATTTTGTGACTTCTTAGTTTATAGATATAAGAAGATGTGGTATGAGTGCCAATGAGACAACTCTCCATCCAAGTCAAAATTTATAAAAGTAAACCATTATAGGTCACAGTACGGTCTTTAACACGGAGCCTTGGTTCACACCGAACAGTAAGCTATATATATATATATAAAGGGCCCCAAAAATTACTAGTGTAAAACCATTCAAACGGGAAAACCAACGGTTTAATCTATATAAAAAACGAGAAACGAGAAACACTTATGAACCACATCAGCAAACGACAACTACTAAACATCAGATTCCTGACTTAGGACAGGTGCAAACAAATGCAGCGGTTTTAACGTTTTAATGGTACCAAACCTTCACCCTTTTTCTGAAACAATAGTGTAACATCACAACATAGATAGACACACTATAAAATATCAACTGAAATAGCTTAACTCAATCAAAGGACATATTAACACCAGTGAACAAACACTGAACAAATAAATTTGACCTATGATACAATGTAAATACAAAATAAATAAACTAAGGGAAGAATAATAAAAGTAACATGTTATATCGGTATGAAATGTTAAACAATTTAGTCTAGTTTATATTATTTTTTATAGCTTTAGGGTTTGGTAAGTATAAAAAGAAGTCTTTCCCGCCAAATTCATACGTCCAATGAGTTCTAGGACACGAATTGCATTTACTTCATCATCATCATAAATTCCCCAATCTATCAATGTCCTTTAAATGACCTTTCGTGATAAAGTTCAAAATAAAAAACACGAAAGACATCACAAAAAATGAGTCAATTTTTCGTTTTTCATGGATACTACAAAATTTTATGTCAGTTTTGATTTAAATGTACAAATACCGTGTAAATGATTTATATACATAAATTAACAAAATAAAAAAACCATAAAACACAGGGAGGACGAGGAAGGGTGAACTATTTCTTCTCAAGGTACATAATTTTATTGGAGCCTGAGGGCTAACAGGACATGTTAAACAAATAGATTGCATGGGGTCCATTATTGTGTGTGTAATCTTTATTTTATTGAAATTTTATGACTGGTGATAACAGATTATTATTTTATTGCTGAGGGCAATAGTAGGAACTTGTACTATCAAAACTATCACATAGAATTCAGGTGATTCTAATATATATATATTTATAACATATGAAAATGTACAAACTCCTAACTAAAATGAATTGTATCGCTGGAATCTTGGTAACGTGCTCGCTTTAAGTCATAGAATTAAAACAGTTTATGGTGCTTCTGACCTCGATAGGTACTTATAAGACTGTTCCGGTCAAAGTCAGTACAATGTGTCCGGGTTTGGGTAACTTATCTTCATGCGAAATTTACATTTTGATTGATTGTTGGTGACTTAACGTCCAATGGCAAATATTTCATCCGAGTTCAGGACAAGTGTAACCTTGCGACTTAGCACGTTAAAAATACGACTCGCCGGGTATCGGCCTTAAACAAGCAGGGTACATGTTTTCGACCCGAATATGCACGTTCTATTTAATATTGAACTATTAAAAGCATCCAGCATTCATCAGACTAGCCAAACAAACCAAAATATAACAGAGCTGACAAATGGTAGAAAATTAAAGGCAAAACACTAAACGACTCCGCGCTATGATTATGCTTTGGTTTAAACAATATTTTATTCGATAAGTGAAATCATGCTATATAGAACAGTATAAACGATGGGATTCAGAAACAAGCAACATTTCTTATTTTAATCTGTCTCCAAAGACTATGCTTTAATAGCTTGCATGCGATTATATTTTAAAGTCAAACAACTAAGGCTTCAATGCATCAGCAATGCAATTAGTTATATGTTTCTGTATGCTGAACTAACTTAGTAGACGATATATAACATCGAGTCACATAAAAAATAGGGGTACCACGATTTCCCAAGAACTCCCAAGAACCGAATAATGACCCGAGAACCGATAAATGTTACCCGAAAACTTTATTTTATATGGTTTTATACTGCTTTTATAGATATTAAAATATTTAATTTTGAAATATAAGTCATTTTTACTATAAAAAATATAAGAATAATTTCACTTTAAAAATTCGATTTTGTATGTCTTATTCAGTTTTTGGGGGTTCTCGTGAAATCGTAGTACCGACATTCTCGTGGTGCCTTCAGAACTAGGTTAATTACAAGTCAAATATTGGACCATACAAAACAACGTTTTGATTAAAAAAAAACATGTCTATTAAAAAAAATCTTCTGATATCTTTAAAAGAAGAAAAAAATAATGATGTTTATACCCAATAAACTGGAGTTATTATCATCTCTAATAACAAAGGAATAATAAGATTTATAAACATGATGGACAACAGACGATGACAAGGTATTGATGTCTTCTTGTTTCTGTGGTAACATGTTGTACAACTTTATAGTCAAATATTGACATTTATAGTAAAACATGTGTTATATCAAATATAAATGTCTTATGGTTTTATCATTGGTGAAAATTATCATAAAATTGAGTAAAATATTAACATACGAATAATAAAAGACCCGGACTTTTGTTGTTAAAAGTATGCATTATTCTGAGGTAGTGTGCATGTAGTTTATTTCCTGTTTAATATTCAGTTCTATATCCTATAAAGTGTGTATCGATGCCATAATCCCATTTTCTTTAAATTAAATTCTCATTATAGTTCG
Organism: Mytilus californianus; assembly: GCF_021869535.1. Taxonomy (NCBI): domain Eukaryota; kingdom Metazoa; phylum Mollusca; class Bivalvia; order Mytilida; family Mytilidae; genus Mytilus; species Mytilus californianus. The sequence continues at coordinate 1,929,108 of NW_026262669.1, read as the reverse complement.
CCCAAGCAGAAAACAGAATACATAGGGAAAGTCACTATACAAATTCTTACTATTTGAAGAAAAAATTATAAAAAATTCCGACTTACTTTCCATTTTTGATGATCAATAATATGTGTTCTGATTTTAAAATCGAAGAATTTTACAATTGTTTATATCACATAAATTCTTCCTATAAAACGTACGATACCATCATGAGTGATGAAGACCTGCCATAAACCTCGTAATTTATCAATTACATGTGCTCATGTTTACATTGTTAGGTTTAATGACCCTTGACCTCTAACTTCATGCAGGCTTTTGATTGGCCAACTGTAACATCGCAACTGATATTGCCGTTCAAAGATTAGAAGAGGACGTCTTACAAGAACCTGCATATGATCAGGAACATATATATTGACGGGACTTGACACTACCTGAATGTAGTAGATTTTATCGTCGTGCCATAGTTAATAAAGATACGATACAGAAACGGACATGTGTTAAAAACGGACTCGCTATTATCCTAATAATTTCTGATGTTATCAATAAAATGTCATTCAAACTAGTTTTACAGTGATGCTAGTGTATCAAACTTGTATTCTGTCACTTCAAATTTGTTAAAATCGAAAGCATTTCATCACAGAATTGTGCAGAATGCCAACCAGGTAATAAAAAAATGGCGGCCATAGCCGCGATGATTTACAAATTCCCAAACTATTATAAAACACTTCACATCAAATAAATCAGATCAGATTTGGTATGATTACCAATGACACAAATATGGGTTGAGATCTCAAAAAAACATGTTTAACCCCGCCGCATTTTTGCGCCTGTCCCAAGTCAGGAGCCTCTGGCCTTTGTTAGTCTTGTATCATTTTTAATTTTAGTTTCTTGTGTATAATTTGGAGTTTAGTATGACGTCCATTATCACTGAACTAGTATACATATTTGTTTAGGGGCTAGCTGAAGGACGCCTCCGGGTGCGGGAGTTTCTCGCTGCATTGAAGACCCATTGGTGGCCTTCGGCTGTTGTCTGCTCTATGGTCGGGTTGTTGTCTCTTTGACACATTCCCCATTTCCATTCTCAATTTTATGTCAAAAGATATTAAACAATTGCAGGTCATCATACGGGTTTCACATACAAACAATACGAATAAAACTAAGAGCATTAGTTGCACTATTTGCTTTTGTTCTATCATAATTGTCTTCATGCTAAAATGATTACAGAAATGGCAGAAATTTTGCCTTCCAACAGATATTTAAAGACCAGCCCTCAAAGATTTCTTGAAATGCTTTTTTATCGAGCAGATACCGTGACATTCATAGCAAACTAGAATATATCGAGGAGTAATAAACAAGGATTGTATATTAGTTATGGAAAGACAAGATACATGTTTTGTCATTATCATAAGAGAAAAAGATAATATAAATAGAAAAGAAGCAATAGATACCAAAGGGACATCGTACACTATTAGACTTTATTTTAGAGAGAAAAATAATAAATTTTAAAGTACAAATAGTTTAAACATGTTTAAAACTCCATATTTAAGAGTATATTACACATTCATCTCAGGTATATACCGACAACTATATTTTATCAATCTTATTTCAGTCTATGTGTAAGACCATAGATATAATAGCCATTAAGACCATGCAATACAGGATAAACTGAACGTAATGTTTGGTTATAGTAGAGGACTTTTAAGTGTTTGGTTATAGTAGAGGACTTTTAAGTGTTTGGTTATAGTAGAGGACTTTTAAGTGTTTGGTTATAGTAGAGGACTTTTAAGTGTTTGGTTATAGTAGAGGACTTTTAAGTGTTTGGTTATAGTAGAGGACTTTTAAGTCTGAATGTATATAAACCAACATCGATGTCTAATCGACCTAAAGCCAATATCACCTTTGTTCAAATGTTGTCATTTATTACAATTAAAACAAAGTATTTAGTTTAACCACAATGTGAACATAAATAAGTTAAATTAACCGTTATTTGTAAATAAATTATCCACAAAAGTGTGACATTGTATATATAACAATTTAATTTGTTTGTAAATAAGTTTTAATTGCATTTTTGTGGTTTTATGATCGTGGTTTTGTGTAAACAGACAATGGCACAAACGTAAATATTTTTCGTATGTGCAATTCATTGTTTTTTTAGCTCACCTGGCATATAAGACCATGTGAGCTTTAGCCATCATTTGGCGTCCGTCGTCGTGAACCTTTTAAAAATCTTCTCCTCTGAAACAAATGTTCCCAAACTTTACATGAATGTTCCTTATAGGAACATCTAGTTTGAAAATTGCAAGTATCCGGGGATTAAATTCAACAAGCATGGCTGTTGTTAAAAATAGAACAAAGAATGTGAAATGCAGTTTTTGACTTATATCTAAAAAAAAAACCAAAACTAAAGTAGTTAGAAAAGGGACTCTGAAGGGTTTTTTCGTAATTAGATAAATGCACTAAAAGCATCATATTATTTGAAATATATATGTGGTAGAAATATAATAATACAAGGGTTTTCATTTTCTTGTTTGACCTTTGACCCGAAGCAACTGCCTGATTTACCCGAAGCAACTGCCTGATTTTAATTGATATAAACATTTCTTCTGCCACTATTTCAATTAACACACTTTCAAACTTACTAATATGACTACAGCAGCACGAACTCGAATAGTTCAGTCCCTCCCCGTGATCGACTCTCCTCGGGCACTGATGATGGGAGTTTTTAACGACCTTGACTGACTAAAAGCCCTCGCACGATCGGGCACTCGCGAGGGCCTGAACTCTTTATACGATAAAAACGCGTTACGAATCCAGGATTTTGATTGGTGCTCTTTTTGAGAGAGAGCCAATCAGCTAATAGCTCAATATTATCGAGATACGTAAATTCTGAGCTAATTCAGAATGATTATTTGACGATTTTTTATTGATATAATCAAGGACGTATAACTAACAATATATACGTCCTTGATATAATTGACATTTGTAGAGCTATGTTTCAGCTGGGACTATTATACTAACGTTAGTATAATAGTCCCAGGTTTCAGCACCAAAATATTACTAAAAATGAAATAGAAGAAGCTTTGAAGTTATTAAATTTAAATAAATCACCAGATATTTTTGGAATTTCAACTGAAAACTTATTTTAAGGTGGACCATCTCTTATTTATTATTTTAAAGAACTTTTGGATAGTACTTTTAGATTTTGTTATATACCAGATGAACACAAGTTAGGGATAGTAATTCCTCTTTTCAAGAATAAGGGAAGCTGTAAAGATAGTAAAAACTACCGTGGAATTAAAATTACTCCAACATTATCTAAACTCAATGAAGCAGTTCTAAAGATCAGAATTAATCCTGACATTATAAAATATCAAAACCCATTACCACGTGGTTTCACTAGAAGAACAGCACCATTAAACTGCTCTTTTATAATAGAAGAATTTCCTAAAGAATGTGTTGAGTTAAATGATCAAACAATAATTACTATTCTTAGTGCAAAATCGGTATTTGATGCAGTAAAACATCATAATAATTCATGCTTAAAAATAGTAATAGACTTGTGCTTCAAAAAATAGTTTTTCTATCTGACCACCTCTTATTGGCTTAATTTCTAACAAAATTTTGTAGCATAGATTTTTAAGTCTGGCATTGAGTCTCTCGCAATCAGTCAGTTGAAAATGGTCACACTGACTGTTCAGAATACTGACATATGACAGAGAATACCTTGCTACAGCATCATTTAGTTGGTATAAAAAGTTATTTGATAATCCAAGACTAAACGCAACCTCTATTTCACTGATCGATTGTCTGTTTAGAATAATCGGCGACGTTTTGACAATGTGAATGACATCTCTGAACTTCAGTTCATTCAATGGTGACAAATGATCGGACATGATGTTCCAATTGTCGCACTAAATGAAAAAAATTTCAACTCCAAAGATATATTTGCGTAAACGTATTTAAGGTAATTTTACAAATCGTCAGGCAAAAGCGATGCGGGTGGCAGATGTTACGCGAATCTTTTCCATAATGTACTCCTTATTTACAACTGTTTCGTCCAAAGGTACAAAATTGTTTGTAAAATTTACCACTGATGTGACCCTAACAGGAAACTTCAGTGCACTCCCTACGCCATTGTCTCTGTACAATGTGTCCCAATTTCATTAAGTTTGAGTTTCTCGAAAACGTCTTTATCTGCGAGTTTTTCCTTGGTTGATTTAAACGTATAAATATATAGGTCACTTGGAAACATGAGAGAAAATGTGTCATTTCATGATTTTAATCTCTTTCTGACGCTTTCTTCAAGATGAGACGAGTATATCTTTATTATGTTGTCCGATATCACTTGGTTGAAGAAATCTTGGATAACATTCTCAAGAAGATGATTTCTTGGTTCCCAAGTACTTTCATTGGCATGGTATCCTTTCCATTTAACTAGAAAAAGTTGACCCTGGAATAGAAAGGTTTTTTTAAATCAAATTGTGTATGGCATTATGAAGAAAGATAAATAAAAGGCTCAATAGCAAAATTAACTAAAGATATTATCAAATATACTACTTCCTTAAACCTTTTCCTGTAAATCGATTGATTGATAATATTGCCGGTTGCTTAAAGACCAATGGCCAATATTTCATACATTTTCAGGACGAAAACAAATCAATCAGTTCACAATAAAGTTCGGTTCTACAAAGAAGGTATAAAAAGATGAAGGGTGTGGGCTTGGGACTACCACAGGAAATGGCGTTATGTCGGATGGGGCCGAAGTTTTGCCTTGCACAAGGCCACCTCCGGACCCATTCGAGAGTTTTACTGAGGTTCTTTTTCGCACAGAAAACGTGATAACTCGAATAATTCTGCGCCCTCTAGCGGCCTATAGCCTATCGAGGGCTTGAAGGCATACAGTGCAAAATATCGTCAGTCGTTCCCTGTAAGATGGAACCAATCAGTGAACTCGACCTTTCGATTTTGCGCACTTACAACTTCCTGCACATTTTAGTGCGGGTATTTCAAAATAAACATGGACGCCGACCAATCGCTTAAAATAATTCAAGATAGATACGACTTTATATTCAAAGAAAAACAACTAGATTCTGTCAAATCCATCCTGGAAAACAAGGATTGTTTCATTGTTTTGGCAACTGGATATGGAAAATCCCGCATTTACTTCCATTTACCAGAGCTATTTGAGATGACAACAACGAGGAAATCGGCCATTCTGGTTATATCACCATTACAATGTTAATGTAGCAATCGGAGATTAGGCGGAATATAACGACTGACATTATTCGGGTTAAAAACGTGACAGCCTACGGTCATCTTACACAGAGCATTTATTTTCGTGTACTATTCTGATAATGCCGATAATAGTCCGAGGTTGCTCTGGCGTCCAGCGGCTGTGTTGCCAGACAAGCTGGGGCCGTGGGACGCCAGAGCTCGTCCCATATCAAAAAGTGGATATTTGCCCGTCCAAAAGGGATGCGCCGCTTCGTTGATTCTGGAGCCGACTGACGGCCTTGAATCCATATAAATCGGGTCTCAATTTGTTCATTTTTCATTTATCTATTCATTTATGTAAGTTTCATCTACCTGCTACCCTTTTTTTTCTCATATTTGGACAGTTTTCACAGTGACATATCGGTTCCGGCATTTTAACGTTCACTTTGAAAGATTGTCACGTGACCAACGAGAAAAAGTAAGGCGAAATGCATTATGGGAGCTGATTTATGCAAATGACCCTGGGTCAATATGAATACATAATCTAACACCTCGTTCATTTACGACGCAAATAAGCTGAATGGCCGAGAGTGTTCCAATTGTGATCATGTTTAGCTAGGAAGGTTCAAGGCCGAAATTAGCATAAAAAATACATACTTATAAGTCTCGAGGCCGCGAAGTCTCTCGTAACTTGACGTCCATTTGTAAATGAAAGTTAAAATGCCGGAATCGATGGGTCACTGTGAAAACTGTCCAAATATGAGAAAATAAAGGGTGTCAGGTAGATGAAACATAAATGAAGAGATAAATGAAAAATTATTTAATTTCTATACACGATATTCACTTTTGGGATTGTAAAACAAAACCAACAACAACAAAAAACGAATGAACTTAATAATATACTTCATACACGAAAATGTACATTGGATTAATCAAGGATTTGTATAGTCTCACTATACAAATCCTTGGATTAATAAAATAAAATAATACATGTACTATAGAAATCGGCGTAATGCGTTTTCGTTATATTCGTTTCTATGTTAAAATCTAAAATGTAAAAAAGAAGGCAAAATTAACACGTCTACATTCACACGCCTCTATCCTATTTGCTTATGTGGTGTTTAAAAATCCCCAACTTTACATTATGCACTTGTATGCATGAAATACGGAACCAAAATATATATGTACATGTACTTACTTTCAAGTGTCAGTGAAAATTGGAAGATGCAAGTCGAAGTTTGAATAAGATGTGATAAACTTTTCTTTTGCAGTACAGAATATTAATAAAGAAGTCCGGAAATAAAACATCAAATTTGAAAATGACACCAGCATATTACTTAATTTGTTTACCTGCAACATAACATAATTTCGTTTACTTTTTTATGATATATAACGAAAGTTAATGGTTTGTTGACATATGATATAAAAACGACAATTCTATGATAATCGTTTCCTGTTATTAAGTGTGACCAGAAGCCACAGCCATAGATATACACACATGCCACCGCTGACTATTCTAATAAACAACAATGATAATATTTTATTGTTTTAGACCTTGGACATAATATGAAAAAAATATTTTAATATACTTCACGTAAAAATGCAATATTTTGATTGGCTTATACAAGGGTGTTAATCTACTCTATTCTATGGTAAATACTCTATTACATGTACCCTTCACGGAGACGCTTGATCAAGTGTGCGCTTTATTAAATACGGATGGTTGTTATGAACTTGACGTCATAGTTTATTATGCTTTGAATTTGAAATTTAATCGACAGTAATAACAGAACATTCAGTTTGATAAATTAAATAACACATATCTGAGAGGGTGATAGAGCAGATTGTTACCCCTCGAAAAGACATCGTCAACCTTGGCTTCTCCTCAGTTGACAATGTTTTCTCGGGGTAACAATCTGCTCTATCACCCTCTCAGCTATGTGTTATTTATATAATGTCCCATACAGAGACTGTGTAGACCATTTTTAAATTTAGTAAAAAAAGCTAGCCACTGGGTCAATCGAACCAATACTTAGTAGAGTCCTCATATGTTTAGGATTTATTCTTTCTGTAAATCCGTCAATTTGTACGTCTATTTGGCACAACTTTCTCTCATTTCAAAAGGAAAAATATGCCAATATCAATTGTGGGTGTTATTAAATGAAATAAACAATTAAATGTAAAAGAGAAACCAAATATATGAATTTACATTACAAACATCATACAAGAGTAGGATAACATAACGCAATGCAGAACATTATGTTCAACAAACACTTTTTCACAGAAGAAATAAAATCTGTTTTCCTTATTAAGGATGTTCGCTACTCTTGTTTTTGAATTATTGCCAGATATTCGGAATCCTCTGGTTTTATCCGTCTATTGCCAATAAAAAAAAATTGCCCGCTAACCCCTACTTTTCTTTTCATAATATTATTATACATATAGTTTTAAAACCCATATTTGAAAATCTCATAAAATCATTGTTATTTTTTCATCGTTTTTGAAAGAAAAAAGATGCCAATGTTAAACGTATGAAAAATCTATAGAGAGAATCATTTCCCGCCAAATTTTCAATGGCTGATATCTCGAAAACAAGCACACTGACCCTTAATTTTTTTCTGCTTTTTCAGTTCCTTTATTTATAAACTATTGATTTATAACAGTCTTATAAAAAGCTTGTTAGTTTGAAACAGAGAAGCGAACATCCTATATATATATATTTACTCTTCAAAATTCAAGAGTCTATCCTAAATTGAGGTAAATTAAATGGCCTTCCAAATACTTTTCGATCCCTAACATCACTGAAGAGACATTAATTGTCGAAATCCGGATATGGTGTAAAGAAATTTAGCACCTCATGTTGTGGTTGACAATCTTTGCCGCAAGTTTATCATTTTCTACTTGGTATTAAATCAATATAGAGATCCATTTTGTTACACCTTGTGATCAATTTATTTGGCAATCGTCAATGGCAGTCAGCAGGGTTTAGGAACATCAGTTGTTCGACCTGCTAGTCAAATGCGTTTTGTTAAAATATATTTTTTCACTCTTTTGGTCTTTTGGAAAATGTTGTTTGTGCTGTATTTAGACCCCTCTACAACGAAATTTGTTACATGCACACGTATAAAAATTGCTGTTTTTATCCAACGCAATCATAGGTTTGAACGTTGTTTTCAATTTAGACTTGTTTATATTTACTCTGTAGTATTTTTGTCCAGCGGGTGACATATGCGTTAAAATTAGAGCAGACGAAGTTACATCCATCGCCATTACATTTTGAATTATTGGGGTTCCATACAGGTCTGAGGCTGTGATTGACGAATTCACTGTATTCCTCATCCGGTACATTTATTTCAAACTCATCCATGACCGAAAAAGTAAGGCATCATAAAAATATGACAAAATAATCATACTATACAAAATATAAAATATATATATGTACATGTGGGAGTTTCTCGCTGCATTGAAGACCCATTGGTGGCCTTCGGCTGTTGTCTGCTCTATGGTCGGGTTGTTGTCTCTTTGACACATTCCCCATTTCCATTCTCAATTTTATAATAAATGTGTTTCTGTTACGTAAATTGATTAGAGACAACTAAACTAGATTTAAACAAATGCCATACTAGTATGTACAGAGGCACACATGTAGCCTTGGGCAGCACAGACAATTGAGACAATACTAATTCTAAGCATTACGCGAGTTTAGTCGAGTTTAAATACATATTTCATTTAGATTTGCAGCAAATCTTTTGAAGGTATGTACCCTTATAAAAGTTTACACGTGTTTAAATTTATTTTATTGGCGAGGGGGAATAAATGTCTCTGGGTTTTGCTAGTTTCCCTGTCTATTAAATATGACAAGCCATGTCTGCTCTGTCTGGTGGAACACGTTTAGTCCAGTATTCTGAAGGGCTATCAAGTTGTTTCCCAATTCTCTCTACTTCATAAGATAATGGCAACACTGGTCTCTTTTTTTACTTTCCTTCCACCATAATCTTTTCATCCGCTGATTTTTATTATCGGGGTGACGTCTAACGGGAAAATACGACGAGTAACTGTTCCTGATCTACTGATCACCTAATTAGTACCATGTATTCGAAAATCAGTTCAGAAAACAACTTGGGTTATCTCGCTTGGAAATGTCCAATATTCTTGAACATGGTAGGGCTTATAAGAAGATTATATCAAATGAAAATTCGAGAACAATCTATTTTGAAATTATTTTAATTTATATAAAAATGCTATTTCTTGTGTAAGTTGGAATAACCAAATATCAGACACTTTTAGAATAGAACAAGGTGTAAGACAAGGTGGGCTCTTAGTGCAGACTTGTTCAAAATTTATATAAATACACCTTTAGACATTTTAACTGATTCAGGATATGGAGGGAAAATTGGATCAATTTCATTTTGTGGTCCAACTTGCGCAGACGATTTAGCCATACTTAGCATTTGTCCGTATGAAACACAGATTTTAATTAATATGGCCTTTGATTTCAGTAAACGTGAGGCAAATTTACTAAAACCAGCAAAAAGTTGTGTTATACAGTCTATATCTCGTCACCATGAGAAAGATAATGAAAATTTTTGGACTATTGGAATTTGTCGTACAGACGATGATTCATGTAAAGCAACAATAGATGAGAATTTAAAGAAATCAAGAAGGACACTTTATAGTTTAATGGGGGTTGGACTTTATGGAGAAAATGGATTAGATCCACAAACCTCAATATCAATTATGAATACTTATATAATACCAATAATGTTATATGGATTAGAAATAGTAATCCCAAGAGGAAAATGTTTAGAAACTTTAAATTTCCAGTTTAAAAAATTTTTGAAACAGCTGTTATCTTTACAAAAAGCAGTTGCTGATCCTGCAAAATATATAATTTCTGGGATGTTACCTGTAGAAGCTCAGATAGATATTAAAATTTTAACTTTTTATGGAAATATTACTAGACAAGAAAAAAGTTCTATTGAATGGCAGCTAGCAGAAAGGCAATCAAATGTAAAATCTATCAATAGTAATAGTTAGTTCAGTTTACTGAAAAAAGCATTTTTGAAATATGAATTTAAAATTTCTGTAGTAAAGAGTTGGCTATTTTTAATATGAAAGATGAACAATTTGACATTTTACAACTGATTATAGATCCATTTGCTTATTTAGCAATATTTAGAAATGAAAAGGCTTGTACAGTGTTACAGAAATTTATAGAACCAAAATGTAGACGATCATGTTATAATCTTCATTGTGAAATTAAGGTATAGACTGTTGCAATTAGATGATATAAAGAAAAAGAAGAAAAAAAGTAGATATCTTTAAGTGGTTTGTGGTTGTCTACTCAGAAACAGTGATATCTTTAGCTAGATATTTTTAGATTTTATAGTAAAAGTGTTGGTACTGCTTAAACTGACATTAAACCTGATTTTATCGACAAGAATATGATGTAAATTTTGTACAGTGATATTGGTGGAAGAAACTTTTATTCCAATTGTGAACCAGACTACTCAGAAGGGGTGTGCCTACATTGGCAGAATTTATATCACGGATTACAGATTGACTAGGCTTTCAGGCGTAAATGTAGCCATCGTAGAGCAGCGGAATACAACGACTGAATTATTCGGGTTACAGCAGCACATATCATACACAAAATGAGCAGCCGAAAGGATGCAAAAAACTAACATATATTTATAGCGTATTATAATTAAACATCAAAATCTTGTCTCGGGCGGAAAAACATGGAAAACTTACCGAATTTCCACAAAAAATTGAGAAACAAAATTTGCAAATAATTTAATTTTGCTAGCTTACATGCACTATTTGACCAAATGATTTAAACAAAGAGCAGTTTATGGTTTAAGAAGTGTATTAAGTGTTTAATGTGGCTATGATTTGTGGATGCATAAGGTGGGTTATGGGGCCGGGGGGAAAGGATAGCCTATCAAGTACAAGAAGATAAAATAAAAGAAAATTAGCTTCAATCAACCTTTCCATGTGAAACTCTTTACATCAATCTTTCCATGTGAAACTCTCTACATCAACCTTTCCATGTGATACTCTCTACATCAACCTTTCCATGTGACACTCTCTACATCAACCTTTCCATGTGAAACTCTCTACAATAACCTTTCCATGTGAAACTCTCTACATCAACCTTTCCATGTGATACTCTCTACATCAACCTTTCCATGTGATACTCTCTACATCAACCTTTCCATGTGATACTCTCTACATCAACCTTTCCATGTGAAACTCTCTACAATAACCTTTCCATGTGAAACTCTCTACATCAACTTTGAAGATTTCTAGATATGAGGCGGTAATAAAAATATTAAGCATTATGAATCAATACTGAGGGTCGGGATGGGGTTAACAGAAGAGAGGTTAAAGGCCAAACATTAAAAAAAATACAGCAAAATAGGTCAAAAAGTAAAAAATAGAGAATAGTAGGGTGCTAAATTATGAAGATAAGAGAATAATGGGGGAAAAAAGAATAGAGTAAAAAATGGTCAGAAAAATCAAAGAATACGTAGGATCCCTATCCAGACTCTCATTACTTGAAGCAAAAGCATGTCTTTTTTTCCCGAAGCTTTTGGGTTGCTTTGTTTTATTCATTGATCAAAATATATTTGATGAATTATATAATATACTGACGGACTTAAAAACGCATCACACGTTTTTGGTGATTTGTTTTACCAAATGAAGATTGCTCCTCATATAACAACTATTCATGCTTGCCATACTCCTTTCTGTTTAGAAAAATTCCATGCCTGACTTTAATACCTGAGGTTATTGTCTTTGGTTTTCTATGTTGTGTTTTATGTACTGTTGTTTGTCTGTTTGTCTTTTTCTTTTTGCCATGGCGTTGTCAGTTTATTTTCGACTTATGAGTTTGAATGTCCCTTTGATATATCTCGCCTCTCTCTTATTGAACATACCGGATTATTGAAGTCGCACGAATTTCTTGAAGCGAAATTTGAAACCAAAAATGCTTTTTTCTAAAGTTTTTCTTTGTGAAACAATTCTTTCAATCAATACCCACACTTGTATTAGTAAAAAAATATTGTTGCATCTCCATATTGCCGAGACTGAGCAATGAAAATTTGAATTAGGCCATAAGAATATTGCAGACAGGAATACGTTAACGTGCTGTTGCTAGACAATTTCACGTCAGAAACTCATCTTCTTATCCTTACAACAACAGTACAGACAGACGGGTTTTGTTGATGACCACCCAGGACCAGATCAATATGTAGTGACAACGCCACATCCAAAAAAAATTATTACGCAACGTCATTTCCGAGACATGTTTACGACCGCAACGTCAACTGCTAATCAAGTCGACGAATGCCTTGGCAGACAGATTCACGCCATAAATGTTTCCCGTGTACTGAAATGCCAAAGAATCGACTGCAGAAAAACATTTAAAGCCTTAAAATTTAAACCGCATACCGGTAATTGCCAAAACACACTGTAATGGGGCCATAGGTGGGACAGAGGCTAAGTCAGTTCTTAAGGCACAAAACAGAACTCAAAACATGTCCAACAGAATTGGTTTATCTTTTTGTTAATCATTTTGGGCATTGGTTACAGACAGTTATTGCCTTCGACGGTAACACATCCATTGATAAGAGGAAACCAGGGTTTCAGTGATAACCACATGATTTGAACATTAAACATGACGTAATCAATTCAACTTTCGAACTGAAAACCTTTTTTTAGACAATGAAATAATGAATGAAACTGATTTTTATACATTTATTTCACAAAAATTGTATATTTGAAAATGAGAATAAAAAAAATAATCTAGGTTTGCGTTTTTAAAGTCCGTCAGTATATTTGAAACGCATCAGCCAGATAAATTTTTTAAATGTAATAATGAGATCTTTATCAAGTTACACAGTTGAAAAAAGATAAAGAAAAAAAATGTAGTTGTTACAAAAATGCAGCCTTAAAATCCATTTTGTTGATGGCTCTACTGTCATGGCTGACTTTCCTCAGCAATATATTTAAAACAAATTATGTGCATAATAAATATGATGAAACATTCCTAGATTTGTGTGTGTTTTTTACTATTTCTATAAGTATTTTTGTTAATTTTTTTTGTGGTTTCGTTACTCTCTTGTTGCTGAATACATATCTCTTTTCATTCGTATTCCAGAATGATTGATATATTGATTGTTGTATGCTTTACGTTCGGTGGCAAATATTTCATGCATTTTTAGGACGAAAACAAATTAACAATAACAATAAAGGTATAGGTTATAGGGGATAGTTGATATCTCACAAATCATTGTTAACCCTGCCACATTCTTGCACCTGTCCCAAGTCAGGAACCTCTAGCCTTTGTTATATATAGTCTTGTGTGTTTTTTGTACATTTACATGTTTGGAGTTTAGTGTGGCGTCCATTTTGCTGAACTAGTATATACATTATTGTTTAGGGTCCAGCTGAATCCCGCCTTCGGGTGCGGGATTTTCTCGCTGCATCAAAGACCCATTTGGGGCCTTGTATTGTTTTCTGCTCTCTTTGGTAGGGTTGATGTCACTTTGACACATTCCCCATTTCCATTCTCTCTCCCAATTCTACTAGGTAGGTCCTGTAATAAGGATCGACCAGGATGTAAAGGGGGATTTGGACAGCCACTGGAAAATGAAGGTATATCGGATAGGGACAGAAAATTTCTGTTGCAACAGGCCACCTATATATGGACCCCTAAACGGGTTCTTACTGTACAATGAGCTTGGCAATTACTCTACACTTCTAACCGAACGTGTCCGCGTCTTTATACATCCTGTACAACCAAAATCTTTGGCAAGGGTTTTAATGCCGGTCGGAAGAATACCAAAAGTGACCGTATTTCTATACCCCAGTCACCTTTGAGGTTGCCAGGATGAAGACATGTGACTGTACATTTCCCTGAATATATTACACATCTGGACCATTTTCAAAGAGTCTTCAACATTACTATCTTTTTGTGTGTACTTTGAAGTTATATATAATCACAACATAATGGGATTTTTTAAAAACATTTCACCTCATGATGGGTCAAAACTACAACTTAGGTAGATTGTATCAAATAAGCATATTTATCAAGAAAATGAATAAGAATAGCATACTTCATCAAAACCAAAACTATATTGGAAGTAAAGCTATCTTTTGTCTCTCAGATACATATCAAGTTTTAAGTTCGTTAAGTATTCTTTTAATGCAAAACTTTGTATATGAATTGTAATATTTTACGATATTGTTTTAAAACTGCCTCCACCAACAAAATGTAACACTGAATTACATTTTGAATTAATAGATGTTTGTGTAAAAATATTTGTAAAATCTTCAATATGTAATATTTTAGACTCTTAAACTCCAGACAATTCCAGAAAAAATTAAGATTTTTAACCTCCAAATGAAAGAAATTCGTTGATGTTCAATCTTTTTTTTTTTCAATTTTTTTCAATTAAATCGAAATATTACAATATTTGAATACATTTGTGTGATGGTGGATGAAAACGACAAATATTCTATATAAGGGAGTCAAACTAGCTGACGAATGCTTAATCATCATCTGAATACTTATCTTTAAAATTTTACATGAAACGATATGTGACTGATTGAAAAGTGTTGTCTTAATGTCCAGTAACAAGTATTTCATGCGTGTTCAGGTAGATAGCAAATTCAAATAGTCAACTATCTATGGTCTTTAAAAATAGTCGATTGGGATGAAGGGTAGGAAATTTAGACTTTCATGTGACGATTTCATCTTTTTTTTATTTGGCCAATTATCTCGAAAACTTGAATAGAAAAGTATAAACTGTACACAATAAACTGTAACATTTGTCATCAATATAAGATCTACAAAAATATTATATTTCTAAATGAGATTTACAAATAAGCAAACATGAAAGATTGCAATAAAGGTTAAAAAAATATCTAAATGGCACATTTTTTCCAGATTAGCGATTCAGGCTCTTGGGAGCCATGCACTTGTTTCAATATACATACTAATATTCTACTTCCAACGGAGCCCGTCATTTCCACTAACATTTGGTTTTATACTTATGCGGAGTTTTATACGTTTTCAATACCATATCATTCGATGAAAATATCTGGTTCCGTGACTATTAAATGTTGTTTCTGTGACGCCAAATGATGTTTCCGTGACCTCAAATGTTAAATGTTTCTTTGACTCCAAATGTGTTCGTTGCTTGAAATGTTGTTTCCATGACTCCAAATGTTGTTTCCGTGACTCCAAATTTTGTTTTTCGTGACTCCAAATGTTGTTTCCGTGACTCCAAATGTTGTTTCCGTGACTCCAAATGTTGTTTCCGTGACTCCAAATGTTACCTTTATTATTTTCAACTATACCAACACGTGTTGATTAAACTGTTGACTCCAAAACCACCTGATGACAAATTCCTTATTCATATGTATTCTGATAGGTCGTATTTTACCTGGTAACCTTAACATTGTCAATGGAAACTCTCAGTGGAATATGTCAGCCAAAGAGTGTTAATATCATAACTGTATTATTTGAATGAGTTCTGTCGTAATGTGTTAACCATGGGTCCATATATATGTGTTTACCATGGGGTCCATATATATGTGTTAACCATGGGGTCCATATACATGTGTTAACCATGGGGTCCATATATATGTGTTTACCATGGGGTCCATATATATGTGTTAATAATGGGGTCCATGTATATGTGTTAACCATGGGGTCCATATATATGTGCTTACCATGGGGTCCATATATATATGTGTTTACCATGGGGTCCATATATATGTGTTAACCATGGGATCCATATATATGTGTTTACCATGGGGTCCATATATGTGTTAACCATGGGGTCCATATATATGTGTTAACCATGGGATCCATATATATGTGTTAACCGTGGGGTCCATTTATATGTGTGAACCATAGGGTTCATATATATGTGTTAACCAAAAGTCCAAATATCGTGATTTTGTAGTAATCTAATGAATTCGGTCGAAATGTGCTATCATATACGGCTCAAATACATGCGTTAGCCAATGGGTTCAAATATCTCTGACTCTGAGCTATTCTGATGCAATCCGCCGAAATGTATTAGCCAAAGTGTTCAAATATCGTGACTGTAAATTTTTATTAATTCTGTCGAAATGTGTTAGCCATATGGTTCATATATTGTTAGCCAAAGAGTCCAAATGTCGTGATTTTGTAGTATTTTTATTTTAATGAATTCTGTCGAAATAATTTAGCTATAGGGTCCATATATGTGTTTGCCTTTAAATGACCCAAATGTCGTGATTTTGTACTAATCTAATGCTTTGTCGAAATGTGATAGCCAAAGGTTCAAAAATAGTGACCCTTTGAAATTCTAATGAACTATCTCTGTATTAGCCAAAAGGGTCCAAATATCTAAGACAAAGGTCCACATATTGTGAATTTTTTCTATCCTAAATATCACGACCCTTAACAGTTATAATGAATTCCGTCGAAATGTGTTGACCAAAGGTCCAAATATATAAATAAGCATGCATGCGTTTCATTCATTTTTGTCATTTTTTTACAAGGCAAACTAGTTCATTATAATACAAAAATTACACATATAATCAGTCGCAAATATTTTAATATTTCATGTAAATTCAGGACATGTATAAATCAACAATTACAAAAAAATAATAAAGGATGGATTTCAGAATCATCCTAAAAAAATGCTCATGTTAAATTTTTTCGGGGTCAACATTTTTTCAGAGTCAGAGGTCGATATTATGTATATTAAATATTTGCCAATTGAAAAGGACTGTATGTTGATCTATATAGACGTCTTTTGGTATTTGTGTCATAGTGTTGCTGTCTCATTGACGTATACACCACATCTCCTTTTATTCACCAACGTAGTATGCATGAAATATTTGCTACCGGAAGTTACGGAAAAAACTTTCAGCTTAGGCAAGATAAAAAGAGTATAGTAAGATAGATACCGGTATGCGCAAACTCTTAATTTGTGAAGACTTTTAGACAGCAGATTTTAAAGGAACGATTCATAATGTTCAAGTTAGTGCATTTTTATAAAAATATTATGTATATTATATTTATGTAAACAAGAATGGGCAACCTACCTAAATGTACAAATTAAGACCAAAGGCGGATTTCCCCCTTTTGTGGGAAACATTTGGTTGATTATTTAGGGAATCACTGAAGCATGACCGGAGCGGGCCCCCTCTTATGACAGTCAGTGCCCCCCCCCCCCCCCCCCCCCCCTTAAGAAAATTTCTGGATCCGCCACTGAAGACAGACTCTCCCAATCTAAAAGAAAATTTAAGAACTTTGTTAAAAGCAGAAAATAAAGAGTTAAAGGTCAACATAGAACAAGAAAATATGGAGACAGACAAAACAGGAAACCAGAAAACGGTTAATAAAAAAAGTTTAAGTAGTTTAGCAAGAGCTTGATATTTAATATCGTCAAAAAGATTTTTGAAAGGAGAGTCTAGTTTATCTTGACTCTTATTACCTGCGCAAGCGTAGTATTCCTTTAGCTCAGTTGTTACAATGATGGCTTACGATGCATGTCCAGATAAGACCCGTTACAAAAAAAATATACCCTCTGCTGTTAAATTTGGCGCACAACTAAAATCCCCACGGTGGTAAGAGTTGATATGAATTATTTCTAGCCAAGGTTTGTGTTATGAAAAGATAAAACGGCATGCTGACTCTTGGGGTAGGGGAAGTGTGACGGGATTGCCTCCCTTTTGTAGCCATAATCGGTTGACTTTGAACCAAAGGTCCTGAAGGTGACAATGCCGTACTTTTTTAGTAAGAGTCGTGCGCAACTGTTTGATAAACAATTAAAAATGATAGTATGAAAAGCTAGGTTTAGGAGAACTGCCATGTTAAACCGAAAAGCAAGTTTTATAAGCTGGTTCAAAGGACATCTTGAAAGCAACTAGCAAAGATTTAAAGCTATGCTTAAGCGATCTGAAAAGCATACATGTTTCATTAGCTATATTATCGATCTTTGTATCTTTATGTTATGAAACTTTCTATATAAATGTTAGAAAAAGTATTATAGATAAATACAAGTAGGATAACAGGAATTAACTCAGTATTGGGCAGCACAGCAGACAACACAACAAACAAAACGGACAAACAAACAAAAACAAATAAAACACTGTCCAGACAACCTGACTTGACACAGGCACATACTGACATAGAGTTAATCGACTTGACACATGCACATAATGACATAGAGTTAATCGCTTTTTCTGTTTACTTCTGTATCTTGTACGACATAAAATGTTTTGGATTCCACTGATCGAGATATAAAGGAGGATGTCGATCATGGTTCAATCCACATGTTCATGTGACTATATCAAGTAAGAAACTTCGTCAATGGTTGCATCTCTTTTCAAATCTTAACTATCAATATTAAGTTATTTGAGGAATTCAGGATTGGTGGTAGATATTTTATGTCACTGTTAAACTGTGGCACAACCTCAAGAGACCCGGGGCGATTAAGAGCTCACAACCCCAAGAGACCAGGGGGGATTTAGAGCTCACAACCTCAAGAGACCCAGGGCGATTTAGAGCTCACAACATCAAGAGACACGGGGCGATTTAGAGCTCAAAACCTCAAGAGACCAGGGGCGATTTAGAACTCACAACCTCAAGAGACCCGGGGCGATTTAGAGCTCACAACCCCAAAAGACCCGGGGGGATTTAGAGCTCACAACCTCAAGAGACCCGGGGCGATTTAGAGCTCACAACCTCAAGAGACCCGGGCGATTTAGAGCTCAAAACCTCAAGAGACCAAGGGCGATTTAGAACTCACAACCTCAAGAGACCTGGGGCGATTTAGAGCTCACAGCCTCAAGAGACCCGGGGCGATTTAGAACTCACAACCTCAAGAGACCCGGGGCGATTTAGATCTCACAACCTCAAGAGATCCGGGGCGATTGAGAGCTCACAACCTCATGAGGCTTTGAAGGATTGAGTGTTTTACAACTTATAGAGACACGGGGCGATTGAGAGCTCACAACCTTTAGAGGCCCGGGGCGATTTAGAGCTCACAACCTTTAGAGGCTCGGGGCGATTTAGAGCTCACAACCTTAAGAGGCTCGGGGTGATTGAGAGCTCACAACCTTTAGAGGCTCGGGACGATTGAGAGCTCACAACCTTTAGAGGCTCGGGGCGATTGAGAGCTCACAACCTTTAGAGGCTCGGGTCGATTGAGAGCTCACAACCTTTAGAGGTTCGGGCGATTGAGAGCTCACAACTTTTAGAGGCTCGGGCGACTGAGAGTTCACAACCTTTAGAGACTCGGGGCAATTGAGATCTCACAACCTTTAGAGGCTCGGGGCGATTGAGAGCTCACAACCTATAGAGGCCCGGGCGATTGAGAGCTCACAACCTTTAGAGGCTTGGAGCGATTGAGAGCTCACAACCTTTAGAGGCTCGGGGCGATTGAGAGCTTGACAAAGTGTAGGCTGGTTTTCTCTCTTTTAACATTTGGGTATCCTAGTCACCCTAGTTGTCAGTCTAAAAAATGACTATCTGTTAAGCTTGGTAAATTGATATTCCAACAGATTGTCGGTATTCCAGTGTGTACTTTCAGCAAGACGGTCTGTTTTTGACCTCATGTGAAGCAGAATGTATTCAGAAGAAAAACCATGTAACAAAATCCTATTACTTGACAATTGACCAAAATCCTATTACTTGACAATTTACCAAAATCCTATTACTTGACAATTTACCAAAATCCTATTACTTGACAATTTACCAAAATCCTATTACTTGACAATTTACCAAAATCCTATTACTTGACAATTTACCAAAATCCGGTCACTCATTTACCTTTTTTCAGTGATTCTTTTGCATTCCTCTTTTCCCGCACTCAATATCGTTCGACTCGCTTTGCAGTATATTGAGTAAATAAGCGAATTTGATTTTTGATATGTTATCGCCCTCGAATGCGAGAATGCGAGAGGTCGTGGGTTCTAACACCGACCGGGTCACCTCAAAACTGGAAAGTTGGTATTTGCTGCTTCTACTCTAAGCAAGCGGCATTTACGAGTTAAAGCAAAGGCTAGTTTGATAGTAGTCATAATGTGTTCGGGTATGTTGACATTTTTCCTGCAGACTGTTATCATGGGAACTAGCATGTTAAAATATGTACCGATCTAGTAAAAAGCCGGACTCATATTTATATCACTGTATTATGATATGCATGTACTATTTGCGACTGGACGTTTAGCCAATAACACTCAAGCAATCGACCAGTCATACTTACATCCGACATTGCCCGTAAACTTGGGACAAATTATACTACGCATCTTCATCATATCCATTTCTTCACCTGAAAACTGCAGGCTGGATGAGACATTAGAATAACGTGAGCCTCGCCTTTCTCCGTGTCAAGAAAGCTTGTACAAATACATTTGATATTTATTTTCTGAGTATGTTCAATGTACGTATACTGTATACTCGAATATACTCGGATGATGATGATGATGATGATGATGATGATGATGATGATGATGATGATGATGATGATGATGATGATGATGATGATGATGAATGGCAGCTTAACATCCGTAAAATTTACGAAGGGACGATTTCCACTTCACCACTTGGAACTCTTGGTTTAATATAAGTTGCCAATAACAATATGTGATAAATATTCGCAGTAACAATCAATTTATGTGGTTATTAAGTAAAGAAAAACCAGTTTATGTAAAGAAAGAGCCCTAAGTTATAGTTAAAACCATAGCTTATAATATGCAAGAGTTGTCTCTCTTCCAATGGTTCCCAAATACACAAAATGTTGAGTTTTGTGTAAAAATTTCACGACTGTAATAACAATTTGATTCCTTCTCATATTGTTTAACCTTCATATTTTCATATGTTTCAATTAGAGATTTTAATAACATATTAGTTTTTTGTTTATTTATTCCGATGTCATGAATTTATATGCTGATCTAATAGACATATTGCATTATCATCAAATCATGTACTATTAGAGAACAATTATTTTCCAAAATTAGTGAAATAGTTCCCTCTTTTTTAAATATGACTAATGAATAAAGATTTAATTTTTTTTGTATACGCGTGTTGAGACTGATATAATTTGAATTATTGTAAAATTCATAAGCGATATGAACAATTCTAGAAATGCTTTATTGAGTACTAAATAACTTTGTGGTACCACCTCCTCAGCAGAGATTATATACATTTATTATTGTAACAATATTTTCTTTTAATAATGGAGGGGATATACAAATTTATATATACAATGTTAATAAATGTGGCCAGATATATGTTTGTATGTTTATGTATAGCCAATGTTTATTGTCTTGGTAACAATCCTATAATTTTGGATTTTAAATCAATAAAATATCTTATCTTATCTGTCACGATGGTGCCCTGGTTAGAGCAGCACAATCCCTCATAACTTAATAAACACGTTCATATATAAATAAAACATGATGTTTATAATTGAATAATGGACATAATAAAATTTCTACAAAAGAAATAAGTTTTATTTCAGGGCATCTGTTAGTAAATGGTGTTATTAGTCAAATACATGCGCATGTCTTTGTAAGCAAATCTTGAACTTCTTTATTTTAAATTTCTCTCAGTTCTTCAGATTAAAATCCATTTTTGTCTCCTTTCCGTCTAGTAAAATTAAGATTTACTTCAAAACCGCGAACTAATTTAAAAGAGTGAATGGATCGATGCGTTTGATTTTTGTTTTAGTTTTTAAAATTTGTTATTTCCCTTTTGCCGTAAAAATAGGAATAGTAAATTGACAGTGGTCTTATTGAAAATTTTCACAAGCCTTCTATTCAATAGTTAACACTGATTTTTCTAGGAGATTTTCTCGAGAGTTTTGTTCAATACGAAGCTGTGGTCATATATTGACAATTTTCACAAGAATTCTATTCAATAGTTAACAGTGATCTTCTTGGAGATGTTCTGAAGAATTTTGTCCGACGTAAAAGTAACGGTCTTCTTAATAATTTTTAAGAGAATTATGTTCAATATTAAGCGGTGATTTTCTTTAACCTATTCTCGAAAATTCTGTTTAATACGAAGCGACAAACTTCTGGCGATTTTCACGAGGATTTTTTAAACAACAATCGGTGGTCCTCTTTGCAGTTTTCTCGAAAGATCTGTTCAATATGCAGTGGTGGGTTTCTTGAAGATTAACATGAGGTTGTTTACAATGCATATCTAATGATAACACGACAAATATAAAAAAAAAGTAAAATAACAAAAATACCGAACTCCAAGGAAAATTCAAAACGGAAAGTCCCTTATCGAATAGCAAAATCAAAGCTCAATCAAACGAAAGGAAAGGGATTTCCTTATGCATAAACCTCGTTTAATAGCTAGCTTAACCTCTCACCTGTATGACAGTAGATTCCCACTATATTGACAACAATGTGTGAGTAAAACAAACAGACATAATAGGTAAAAAAATCAGAATTTTAAAACAAAGTTAAAGTTTTATTTTTTAAACCAAGCATAGATAAAACCCACAAACTGAAATGTCCTTTTTTTGTTTCCACTGAAAAAAAGTATAGTTTTTCTCCGTTCTTCACAACAGTAAAGAAAGAAGAAAGATCAAATTTTTCATATTATTGTTTTTAAATTTTACTAAAATAATAAACTAAAAGTATTGAAGAATTTCATTTATATACTACTAGCGGTGTAAACAAGAGATATTCGATAGGGACAGATATTTAGCAGTGCAGGATAGACAATCTACTGACCCCTCAGCGAGGTAATACTAGTCTTGTTTAACGTGTATGGATATGTTGGCTCAATGAGAGGAGCTATGACTGTTCAGCCCAGAAAAGAGTGCCTGGGTAGGGTGACAAGTCTCTACACTCTACATCTGGTATGTTATCGTGTTATCTATCATCTTAATAAAGCTAAATACATAACCTATTAAAAAACTAATAATCCCACTCCCTAAGGCAAAGTTGTTTTTATTTTTGGCTATTCTTTTTAAGTCCCATTTGGTAGTAAATATGGCCCCTAACTTTACCTCGTACATCCCTGGCTTATAAAAGAGGGACGAAAGATACCAGAGGGACATTCAAACTCATAGATCGAAAACAAACTGACAACGCCATGGCCAAAATAAAAAGACAAACAGACAAATAATAGAACAGATGACACAACATAGAAAACTAAAGTCTAAGCAACACGAACCCCACCAAAAACTGGGGGTGATCTCAGGTGCTCTGGAAGGGTAAGCAGATCCTGCTCCACATGTGGCACCCGTCGTGTGCTTATAAATGTTTAGGTATGAGCATTCCTAATGAAGATTAATCGTGAACAGCGCTTTGGACGCGCGACGTTTATAAAGTTTTATTTTCACTTGATAATACAGCTCAGTGTGTCGACCTAGTACAAAGCAGGTTTCATTTTGATATCAAATTAAATTTGCTCTCGTCCGTATATGCATGTAGACCGATTTGAGATTGAAATTTCCAAAACATTTTAGGGCACAGAAATCCATATAAGAATTTACACATTGGGGTTTTACCCACAAATGTTTTATGTAATTGAGTGAAATATTTTTTCATTTGCATCATCAATTCCCATTTCACCCCTCAGACAAAGATCGAATTGGGTTTTTCTCCACTTTAGAGAAGCTCCTGGATATTTTTGATCTTACATCACCACACTGTTGAATGTATTGGGTTTTTTTTTATCTTCGAGTTATAAGTTTGAGAAATGCTTTTATTTATGTCATAAATCAAGATGGTCATCCACTATTGTCTGAGATAAATTTTATTATATTACATATGCGATAGTCGTCCAAGGTGTCATTGTAAAACATAGGCTTTCAAGACATAAGTATTATTTGGACTAATGCGATAGTTGTTTTATTTGGTATATATCTTCGTATTATCGGTTTTCGTGC
The DNA here is from genome assembly GCF_021869535.1 of Mytilus californianus. NCBI lineage: Eukaryota > Metazoa > Mollusca > Bivalvia > Mytilida > Mytilidae > Mytilus > Mytilus californianus. Next base: position 1,904,986 of record NW_026262669.1, on the reverse strand, counting down.
TATTAAGAACGCATAGTGACGTCACAATTTCATTTGAAAAAGCATGCATAGTACGAATTCATATAACGTACGAAAACATATGATCTGACCATACACTGAGGAGACAAAGACATTCTGCCAGTTTTGAATTTGACAGAAGAAAGACAAGTCACCCTACCAAGACACACTATTATGACTCCAAAACAACCATCCTAAATGCTGTGTGCTAATCAAATACCATTTTTCAAGTCTTTTGTTTAACCTAATCGAGGTTCAAACCAACAACCTCCTGCACTCGATGCGAAAATGCTTCCGCCAAACCACGAAGATGGTTATCATGCTTCAGATTCCCGCCAAACCACCAAGATGGTTATCATGCTTCAGATTCCCGCCAAACCACCAAGATGGTTATCATGCTTCAGATTCTCGCCAAACCACCACGAGGGTTATCATGCTTCAGATTCCCGCCAAACCACCAAGATGGTTATCATGCTTCAGATTCCCGCCAAACCACCAAGAGGGTTATCATGCTTCAGATTCCCGTTAAACCACCAAGATGGTTATCATGCTTCAGATTCCCGCCAAACCACCAAGAGGGTTATCATGCTTCAGATTGCAGGTTTGTTGTCAGATTCTTCAATAGGGTATCCGACTCGAGCGCTAACGTTGCTTTCTGTCTACCTTTCCGACTCAACTTGTGGTCTTGCAAAGAACATTTTATGAACTGGGGCTTGTTGTGTACCAGGAAACCACAATTTTAGCAAGGGCCAAACGATTTAAAATTCCAACAAGGACACAAATCAGTATTTGATTGTGTGGTCGATTTTAAATTACAAAAAAAAAGATAAACTAAGCGACAACAATTTTTGATCAATTAGGGTAAATTACAAACTCGACAGACTGCATATTTTTGACATGTAATTTGGGTCTCCTTTGCATGAATTGAATTTTTGAATGCTGAGATTGTGAAATGGATTGGGTTTTTTTTATGTCAAAGAAGCCTGTTCTGAAGATAGATAACTGTTCTAGGGAATGTTATAGTCTCCTGACAGTTCCTGATAGATTTACAGAGATGTTACAACTGATCCCAACTTTTTTCAAATCATTGTTGTTACACCGGGGCGTATCCATAAATTCTGAAAGGGGAGGTGTAATTCCAAAGATCACCGATCGTTACGATACGAATAATGTTTTGGACTATTTTATCCTAAAAAAAAATTTTCAATCAAAGAGGATACGCCCTTTACACCCCCTGAATGGTTTTACTGCAACTAATACTATACAAGGTGTACGTGCTGATAACATGGAAAATCAAGGCTATCCCTCGAATAATTAATGCAAAGACGACACTTCTGCATTAATATCTTAACAAATCTATTAACCTATGACAATTACCACACAGGCAAATACAACATTGACACCTCCAAACAAAAGATCGCTACCTTCACAAATATCATATCCGGTGAAAGAGTATCAAGTATTATTATCTAACAGCTTAAATGTTTAAATTGTTGTTATAACGTTTTGGAAAGAAAACACTGCTTTTTCATTGCAATGACAATTGATATTAATTATTTGCGACAAGGCTTACTTAGTACTTTGTCGCGTGCGTGGCGTAATGCTCGTTATTTTTTTACAATTATTTTTGAGACGTATAAAATGGAGAAGATATTCTATTATAGTTAAAAAATTGAATAAAATTAACATAAATTGAATTAATCAGATATTCATTAATAGCTGAAGCTCTTTCCTAGAGGTTTAGAAGGGATAAATTTATAAACAGTATTTAAAACATGAAACAAAAATAATTCAACATAAATATTGATAAATGAAGTCTATATTTTTATTGGCTAATATATATTTTCTAATAATATAAAAATAAGGAAATGTAGTATTATTGTCAACAAAACAACTATCCACTAGAGTTCCTTCTTTGTTTAATATTCTTTACATTTTAACACATTTGTGTTCTCTGTCGTACTTTGGATGGCGGATTTTACCCAAACCAAACGGATTTCCCCAAACCACATGTTGTTTGCATCATACCTTTCTTAATTTGTCCATATCTCAATTGAGAAATTATAAAGAAACTAAGGTTACAACTTCCTCAGATAAGGTTGACCTTAGAAGGATTTGGCTATTATGTTGAGGTCCCATTGGGTCATAAAGCTCTACACGTGTTTCGGTACTTATACATCCTTGACTTTCATTTTTTGACCGAGCGTTCCTGTTGAAAGTAAATCCAGAAAAACACTTCGGATTCATAAAATATATAAATTTTCATTTTCATTTTTTTCTTGGTGAACACGTTAAATTTTTCATTTGTGTATAAATATCATTAACATTGATTGAGAAACGGACAAAACCGAAAATGATCTTATGTGCCACTAGGGATGATTTATACATGTTTACTTCGTACACCCCTTTGAAACAGATCTTTAAATATCAGATTTCGAGGCAGTAGCAAAAAGTAAACAATTTATAGATATCAGCTTTTTTACTTGGACTATATCGAAAAAACCCACTGATAAAGAAACTAACAAAACAAATTTTAAATTTTTACATCAATTTTGTTTTGTAATCTTTCCTAAAACAGTGTTATCTACAATTTCTTCGGGTGCATCCAATTGGACTTTGTGATACGTTGAGATTACCGTTTAGTAGTTACTTATTATCAAACAATTGAACTTTGATTCGCAACTGATAGTACAGTGTAGCATAACTTGACCTTAGATTGCTGAAAAAAGATACAATATATGCAATTTCATTCATCCTTTTATAGCCGAGCAGTATTTGATAATATATAAAAAAAACTTAAGATAAAACTCTATCAATTAATCTTAGATAGATATATGTACTTTTGTTATTTACCTATTTTTGGGTGCCGCTGTACTACATAAATGATTTTGCAACAAAAATCGTGATAGTATTATACAGGAGTATCTGGGAACAGGATTCAGACTAAAATTGTGATCACATATCGTTAACCATCCCACTAAGCGTGTCGGTATAGTACAAAACAGAGTATACTCGTACTCATTAACCTGTGGTTGCTCTATATATTGATGTAATATTTGCCATTTGAAGGCAAACATCCTTTAATCAATCAATCAAGGAAATTATAAACACATTGTAATTGTCTCAAAAAATATGTTCAGACTATCAAAAAGTCGAATAACAAAAATACAGAGCTCCAAGAAAAATTCAAATCGGAAAGACCCTTATCAAATGGCAAAATCAAAAGCTCAAACACATCAAACGAATGGAAAACAACTGTCATATTCCTGACTTGGTACAGACATTTCCTTATGTAGAAAATGGTGGAATAAACCTTGTTTTATAGCTATGACAGTCAAAATTCCATCTGCTGAACAATATGGATGCCGCTTATTTGTTTAGGAAAATGTCAAATCGTTCAAATCTGAGTACCTGAGATCTCCCCTTTTTTTTGGTGGGGTTCGCTTTGCCCAGTCTATGTTGTGTTTTTTATTGTAGTGGTGTTTGTCTTTTCGTCGTTTTTCGTGTTTGACATGGCATTGTTAGTTTGTTTTCGAATAATGAGTTTGAATATCACTTTGGTATCACTTTCTCTTCTCTTTCACAGCAAATCCAGGCACTCCACTAATATACGCTTGGTATCTTTGATGAGTTTTTATCTGCTTGAACCATTAACGAAAGAGGAGGTATCTTAACAATTAGTTGGTATTCTTATGAGTACCAATCGTTCACCTTTCTAACATTGTTTTTTTGTGTGGTTTTTTTTTGTTTTTTTTTTGTTTTGCATTCATTCGAGGAAGAATGCATACAAATCATCATGAAAACAAAAAGAACAAAAACGTAATGTTCAGTTCTTTAATTCATGTTCAAATATACTGAGGATGTCCAGTCGCTTAGTAGTCCACATTTCATCGAGTGCTCGCTCATATGTCCCAGTGAACTTGACATTAAATATACCACTGTAACTAAAAGGTCTGCTTCATATCTGATTGTTGAAAAGAACAAGGATGGACGACTTCAAATTACGATTTATGACAAACGTGACGATTCCAGTTTCTGCATTCATTTTGTCAGTAGAAGCATACCCTCTGTTCCATCGAATTGCGTATATACGCCAAACGAGCGCATGTTCACATTGTATTGACTTTATTGGCAGAGCTGTGCTCATAACGCCACAAATGAGGCAGAGTTAATAGGAAAAAAAACCGATTCAAATCGACACTTTACAAGCTTAATGGTCAACATAACGAATTGGTTTACCGATACGATGTGTCTGTGTCTGAACTCACAAGAGGCATGTGTTTGCGGCCAGAAATCTTCAAATAGGGAAAAACTTGTCTTGGCGAATGCATATATTATAATTCAAACCAGACACATCAAAACAAACTGACATTGCAATGGTAAAAAATTTAAAAACAACACAAAGACAACATCAGTCTACAAAACACAACATAGAAAACTAAAGACTAAGCAACACGAGCCCACCAAGTTACTTGTTATAACAGCAAAGAAAGGGACGATAAAGATAATGTTATAAAATCACTATCATACATGGCATCTCGTTACATAATGATTAGTCTGACTTCATGTATAATATGTAGTAAAGGACTTTAGTGCAGTAGAACTTTTCTGCCAACAGTTTGATCCGCTGATCAACACTCGTAAATTCATTTATATCAAAGAAACCGAATCATCAACAGTACACGACATAGGTGACTTTGTATACTGTCCAGTATAAACAGTCAATAAAATCCAAAACATAACACTTGAAACAAATATCTGAATATTAAATGAATAATGATTAAAAATCACCGGTTCTGTAAAAGAGGCAGTAGTGATTTACCGATCTTCTAATGTCGTCACAAACCAAGTGTACACACATAATGAAATTGTATGAACTGTGAAAGGAGCGAGACCGGTTGCTTAGATAGGATAAGCGTCTCCTGTTATGCAAACATAGTATGCCATGTGAATCAAGTCTCAGTCAAAATGTCACGATAATGACTATGACACTGGCAATTGATATGCTTACTGATTCAGACTAATGAAATAGCTACATTTTTGAGGTTTGTTTCAACCAATAAACACCCCAATAAATGCTTAAAAAATATTTCCACAAACTTGAATAAAAATAAATGGAATTCTGAAGATCTAACGACAGGGGGATTAACGGAATGGTGGCAATGCTGAAGATTTAACGACATGAGGAATGACGGAATGGTGGCAATGCCGAACATTTTGGCACTTTGGTCTTGCACAAGGTCATGGTTTTCTCTGACTGTTAATGACGTATTTACTCTAAATCCATTGGATGTTGGATGTGTACTGATTGATATTTTAGTCTTAGATACATGATTTATTTTATTAGTTGTTATTGGCTTTGAACTAGCTGTCAGTAACTGCGAGTACTCTCAGACCTGTACTTTGTGTCCTTTTTGTTATTAGGGATGAGGGATGGATAAATACCCTGCCACGTCCGATCTGTGTTTATGTTTTATGTTTTTCTGCTTTGTATCGATCTGATGAGTTAAGCCTTTTTCAACTGATTTTAATAGTTTGTTTTTATGTTGTGCTGTTACACCACTGTCCCATGTTAGGGGAGGGTTGAGCGCTAACAAACATGTTTAACCCCGCCACATTCTTTATGTGCCTGTCCCAAGCCAGGAGCCTGTAGTTCAGTGGTTGTGGTTGGTTCATGTTTGTCATATTTGTTTTTCGTTAATTGTTTTGTTATCAATTAGGCCGTTAGTTTTCTCAATTGAATTGTTTCATATTTTTCATGTCGGGATTTTTTATAGCCGACTATACGGTATGGGTTTTTATCAATGTTGAAGGCAGTACAGTTGCCTATAATTGCTTACATCCATTTTATTTGAACTTTGGTGGATAGTTGGTCTCATTGGCAATCATACCTCATCTCCTTATTTTTATATTTAACGACAGACAAGAGGAATGACGGAACGGTGGCAGTGTTAAAGATTTAACGACAAGAGGAATGACGAAATGATGACATTGTCGAATATTTAAAGACAAGAGGAATGACGGAAGGGTGGCAGTGTCGACGATTTAACGACAAGAGGAATGACGGAATGGTAGCAGTGTTGAAGATTTAACGACAAGAGAATGACGGAATGGTGGCAGTGTCGAAGATTTAACGACAAGAGGAATGACAGAATGGTAGCAATGTCGAAGATTTAACGACAAGAGGAATGACGGAATGGTGGCAGTGTCGAAGATTTAACGACAAGAGGAATGACGGAATGATGGCAGCGCGAAGTTTTAACCAGAGAAATGACGGAATGGTGGCAGTGCCGAAGATTTAACTACAAAAGGAATGACACCCTTATTTAGATGAGGTTAAGATTAAAGACAAGTGTGTAAGAGCGTATTTTCATATAAAGCATTTCATTTTTTCATTTTATTTCTGGTGTTCTTGCTATCAGTCATATATATAATTCATTCATAACTTTATGTTAAATAACGGTCGGCAATATAATATAATACAGATCCCTAAAATGTGATTGGGTGATCCAGAAACACAGGTGTGCTTCATACCTGGTTAAGCTGACCTTTGACATATTAGCGTGGGAAAACGTCTGGAATTCATACACAATCGATAAATATTAAAGATTTCAATAGGTATATTTTTTTTAATATTTCTGATAGTATGAAACTAACTTTTTTTCTGTCATTTCAAAAAGGTATAACTGATAAATACCACGAACAAAACAAATTATACCACGAACATAAAGATGTGTTTACTTAATGCTTCTTAAAAGCCAACAATTACTTTGTAATGTATATTCTAAAATATTAATGTTGAAGTTAAAGTGTAAATCCCAAAAGATATATCACTTTTAATTTCTTTTACAACCAAAATATTTATATCGCAGACGTGGTCATGACCTGAACCTGATTTAAAGATGGCAGAAGTAAAATAACAAAAAATACCGAACTCTAAGGAAAATTCAAATCGGAAAGTCCCTTAAAAAATGGCAAAATCAAAAGCTCAAACACATCAAACGAATGGAAAACAACTGTCATATTCCTGACTTGGTACAGACATTTCCTTATGTAGAAAATGGTGGAATAAACCTGGTTTTAAAGCTAGCTAAACCTCTCACGTGTATGAAAGTCGCATAAAATTCCATTATATTGACAACAATGTGTGAACAAAACAAACAGACATTATAGGTAAAAATGTCAAAAATAGGGGTACAGCAGTCAACATTGTGTTATAATCTTAATCACATAAAAACAAACAAGTATCATAACTCGTAAAAATCACAAAGAATATTTTGATTGTGTTTCACGTGAATGCTTATATAGCAATGAGAAGACTGACTATTGCATACGTTTTACTGATTAAAAGAAAATGCCATATTTTTATATCAGCTCAGAAGTCGGTTCCTCGGTCCGGACCTGATTTGTAGCATAATTTTGCAATTAAATTATCATTTGTTAATTTGAGAAATTATTTGATAAAAAAGGGTTCCAACTACCTCAGTCAAAGATGACCTTAGAGCTAATTGGTTATTCTTTTATACCACTTTTGATTTTATAGCCTCATTACGTCCTTGGCTTTTAATTGTTTGGTTTTGATCGTTCCGAATGAAGATAAACCCAGTAAAGCGCTTCGGAAGCAACAAAGTTAAAAAAAAGTAATTTTAATTTTATAGCCATCTACAAACTAATTTAGGTAATAAGTGCAGTTCTGTTTAAGAATCAAGCTAAACCTGATTCGTGGTCGAAAACTATCAAATGGTTTTCTTGTATATCCGTTTAACAGGGAAGGGAAAATATAATATCTTAAAACAGGTGAAATGTTGTCTTTAACCATACACGACAAAAAATATTTTGAGCTTCATGATTTAATTGATCTTTTTGTATTAATCCATACATTTCCATCTACTTTTAGTATTTACATATATTTAGAAAGTGTGTAATTTAAATTTACAAAAAATGCTAAGTTAATTTGTTATTGTATAAAAGTAAATATTTAATCTTGTTGAAATATCAGTTTATTTTTTATATTTATTCTGCTTCGCAATTTAAGTGTATCATTTTTACACATGTTTTACATGCGCATTTGTTTTAATGTTTTAATCTACATAAATTTCTTTTGGACTACAAATTATACTTTTTTAACGCTGTAGTTTTGTAGAATTTTGTTTAAATGCCTCGTCATATGCATGAAAATTTTAATCAACTATGCACTATAGTTATGCATTATATTATATGTCTGTCGACAAAGATAACGTCTGGTAAAATGTGTTTTTCATAATTTCAATATGACATATATATAGGTTACCAAAAACTCTATAAATTTGAAATTTTAGTGGTTAGGGCAAACCGTGCTTACTTTTTGACAGACTATTCAAACCCTTCATATCGGAAGGTAAATTAAACAGATATGTCACCTTGAAGTATAGGCTCATTCAAAAAAAGATAACGTGATAAGATTTAATACAAACGTTACCTTGCACGATTTGAAATTATAAAACCGTTTAAAATCAATAGAATACACACAACATATATTTGCATTTTAAGACTGCATCCGGGTCTTTCTTTCCAGACGATGACCTCTATATTTAGTACGTTCCTTAGAAACGGATATGCGCAATGCCTATCAATAGAAACAGTGGCGGTGTTTTCAAAAATGGTAAAAACCTGACAACTTTAAAAACAGAATTGGATTATAAAATGACAATATTGTAGAGTATTAATTGTTATTAAGGTAAGAATTTTTTGTTCATTGATGAAATATACTAAAATCTAACATATTCAATCTATTGAAATACTTAATTTTTCTTTGAACCAACACAATTGATTGATTGTTGTTTACTTAACGTTCAGTGGCAAATCTGAACCAAAATAAACATTTTCTATATAGTAAAAATAATGATAGAAATGAAATATTAAAAACCCTTCTCACAACTTCAAACAACTAAAAGAAAAATAATAGATGAAACGACATTTTACATGCTTAAGGAAAAAAGAAAATGGGTAATGAATTATAGAGAGGTTATAGGACAAAATCTTGTTTCGTTTATGATATCGCGTGTTTCCAATCTACACAATAAAAAAAAGCAAATCCAGTGGAGAGTAAATAAAGTTCCTACTTTGTTCGTATGTAATCTTTTTATACTCATCCGTGTCAGACATCATTAATTTGGACATAAAGGGGAGGTGGATATTTTTTTTTTATTTGGGGGTGGGGGGATACGGTTTTATTTAATTTACTTGCTTTAAAATAATAAACATAAAGTTAAAAAAATAATCATTCAAAAGGCGGATAAACTTTGCTCATAAATTATATTTTCCCCTCGAAAAGTATATACATGTATTCAAATTATATTGGATTTATTTTGATGGTAAACAGTGAACTAAGCGAGCATTTTCGTTACGCATCATTTAGCCTTCATAATGATATCTTTAAAATAGAGTAAAATATTAAACCATGTTCGTGTTAAATATGCCATGCCTGGCAATCCTTGTGTGGGAGTTCCCCTTTTTTTGGTAAGCTTGTTGTTTCAATAAAGCATTAAGCAATTAATTAAACAAATCAACATATTTTAACAAGAGTAACACAGCAGGTGTAACTATTGGAGCAGAAAGTGCAGACCCTTCCGATACACTTGAGTTCAGTCGGGTTTTGGTGGCATTCGTATTGCTCAATCTTTAGTGTCTTATGTAGTGTCCTAAGACTTGTTTGTCTTTTAGCTAGTTTTTTTTATCATGATGGTGTTTGATTTTCATCCGTCTCCTTCTTTTACAGATGAATTGTATGAATATGTGTAATTCAACTCATTCAGTTTACAACAAAATTGTTATATTCAAATGATATCATTTTTTTTTTATCTCCAAGACGATTTTCCAAATTCTCAAAGTGCAATATCATCTTATATTAGAATTGGGGCGTAGCTTTAAATTTGTAAACTCCCAAGTTTCAAAATGAAAATTGTGTAATGAGAACATTCGATTTCCCTTCATTTTTTTCACTTAAACGGTTATTTTGGGATACTTCCCTCCGACTGAAATAAACATTTTAATAAAAACAAATATTTACGACACAACACATATACGGACAAATTGAATAATTTCTCACTTTTATATTCGAAATTTTACCCATACATAATTTTGATAATGTTATCAAACCCAAGTGTACATGTCTAATCTAAAGTCAACATTTTAAAAGGTTTTAGACTTCCGTTGAATAGCAATGTTTATACATTAGCTCAAATTTTAAATACGACCTTATTCGAATTGTTGTTGGGTTGATATGACCGTACTGATGTACAAAAAAATACTGTTTACTAGTATACGCCAAATTAGGATTTTCTTATAATGTCTTTGTTAAAATGAACAAAATGACATATAAATAAAGAAAGAAGCTAAAATCACCGTTTTCGGTTTTTCAATTGTATGTAGTAATTTTGTGTCATGCATTAATACACTACATGCTTTTTCAGAATAGACTTTTTAACGTTTCCTCTAATTTAAAATTGAGTAAGGGATATTTAAAAAAAATGATCTTCTAAATATAACCTTGTTCAGTATTATGTGTAGAGCTAACATTTTATGCCGATACCCTTATACTATTACAATGTACGTAATATTAAACGAGATTTTAATCTCCGGTAGTAGTATCTCGACATATCATCACAATACAAATAGATGGATGTATTTACATCATTAGTAAAATACTGTGATTTAAATCACGACACGCGACCACTTAAATGTCCAAACTCGCACTGGTTCATATTTCTACTCATTGAATATGTTTTTTTTTCTTTTTTTTTCAATTCATGAACTGGATTCTAACGTCCAAACCAAATATTTTCCATTAGAACGTGCACCTCTTCCGCTTAGTAGGCTCTTTAGCCGTTTGACCAACATATCGTTTAATAGGACTAAAAGTAAAACAAAATATTTTTGTAATTTTAAGTAGGAACGTATAATAATTAGATCTTCCCTACAGTATTTTTTTTATGTATTTCTCAAATTTTTTTTTAATTTGTATTTCATTTACAAATCATTATTGAAACAGTGGTCACATCATTATCATCCAATTAATCGAGGAAGCGTGGATGGACGAAAACAGGTTCACATATAGATATCACAATTAAATAGCATTAAAGAATGATACAAACACATAAATATTTCCTTTTTCTTATTTATTCCATTATTCCACTATTTAATTATTTGTTTAAGCATATATATTTTTGTTTACGAAGTACGAATTATCCATGGAGCCCATCTACATTTGTGAATTGAGTTTTCTATAATCAGACATTTCCTTCCCATAACAAAATCCAATTAATAATAATATTTCACTATTGTAGATCCTGTTTGCGAAATGTTCCTCTATAGAAATATAAATCCACAAAATAAAGCAATCACTTGAATATTTTTGAACTTCAAAACTCAAATACGCTTACTATCCTTATGACTCCAGGTAAAAAAATATTTTCAATTTATACTAGCGGAAATAATTCCATGTGGAAGGTTTTTATGTTCCAAATCAATCTTCCTGTGTAATTTTACAAATTTCTTCCTGTTTCGTAGTTTTTTCTTAACTGATATGTAGCTTCCTTTGTTTTTTTCCAGAATAACGATTATTCAGCAAGAACGAACATTTGCAGGCATGCCTTTTAAATTTCAGTATTCAAAATTTACAAAACATTTGTAATTATTCAAAATCCATATACTCAATATTTAACCTTAAATTTTCTAGATTTATCCAGAAACCTGTTCAAATTAATGGCAGGAAACAGACAAGATGCGTCCTTTTTAACAAATCAAAACGCAAACACCACTGATCCAAAACAACAAAAAGGTACCTGCTTTTTATATGAAGACACCCATGGCAGACGACATTTCCATGACAACACGCACGCGACAGGTGCGACTGATATCGAGAATAATCAATATCAAGGACCGGAAGTACCTGGCAGGATCATCTTACATCATCCAGTGAGTGGAGAAATTTATTGTGATATATCCGGTCTTTAATATCTTGGATAAAAACTCTTTATTCTAATAATCAACAACTAATAGATAAACATCAGGTTTATAAACGATTTCTTTCAACCAAATCTTCAGTTTAAAAAAATCATAATATTTTATTTTTTTTCTTCAAATTAAAATTTTCTTAAATTTCTTACATTTAGGAAAAAAGCTGACATGCACTGCTTTCATCGTTTATACATAAAATACTTGAATCATAAAATTAGGAGTTTTTTTATGGGAAGAACAAATATGAAAATGTTTGTGCAGTTGGTATACGATACTGCAATATGATATAATGGATACTATACCAAAAACTTTGTAATGTTTGGTCAACAGTTCCAGTACTTATTATGAAAATAATTAAAAACACAATTTAATTATTCGAAAGAAAAATCTAATAATATTTCATATATATTTTTTATCCAATTATTTTATATGAATAAAAATACAGTTTGTTATGTCCTATTTTGGTCATATAGTTCTTCAACTTTTTATGTTCTTTTACATCCTTGGCTTTCAAATATTCGGCTTTGAGCATTCCTGGAGAAGTTTATCCGGAAAAGCGCTTCGGACGCATACAATTTATAAAGTGTTGTTTTCATGTGTTAAAACTTCACCTAGGTAACTACTACTAAATATTTGAATGAAAAGGCGCAATAAGCTCACTGACATTGCGTTTGTCAGTTTTGATTATAAAGTTTGTCTACCAAGCTGGTGTGTTTTTCTAGATTGTATAACAAAGAACATGGTTGTAATTGGTGTGTAAGCGAATATAGCTTATGTATCTAATCAACGAAAGGGCTTCTAAAATATCGATGTAACATAATCACAAATAACTGGTATATTGTACAATCGTATCAACATTGGAACTGAATTTTTTATTAGATATGTTAAACCGAATTAAATGCTTAGGATGGATTTGGCTATTATGTGTTGATCCTTTTTTGGTCATATAGCTTTTAAATTGTTTCAGTTCTTATTCATCATTGGCTTTAAAATACTCGGCTTTTGGCGTTCTTGATGAAGGTAATTCCAGATAACTGCTTTGGACGCATGAAATTTATGTTGATTTTGTTTTTGAATAATCCTTATCACGCATTTCAAAGCATTTATAAGTAAGGAAAACCAAATACATTAAACGCCAATTGCAAATTGAAATTATTTCTTTCAAAATGGTACGCAAAATAATCATTGGGCACGAAGACGACGACAGAAAATCGTTAAATGTAAACAATGATTGGCCCAGTTTATAAAAGCTGCACTAATTGGTCAACTCATAATTTTCTGAAAAACTATCTAACCATTGGAAACCATCATGAAATTAATTTTTTCAAGGGGTTTAGTATTGACGCACTAAAATTAATACGTGTTATTTTGCATATTGTATTGCTGAACGTAGTCAAAATTAAATGAAATTATAAAATGAATTGTTTGCAATTTAAACTTTAATCACGTGACTTATAATCAGACGCATTAACATGCATTACAGTGTGTTACAGCAGCAGCTGTATGTAAATAATAGAACAGATATCCCACTCCTAAGATTTATAATATTTAAATATTACGTAATTGTTAACAAACAAATGTACAACAAACATTTAAGATTGTTGGTAACCTCATTACAGAACTAACAATTAGATTCAAATTAGAGGCAACAGAAGTTTTCCGCGTTCAAAACTCATAATTATATTTAGAAAATACAAATCAAGGTATAATAATAAAACCTGTGGGAATCGTATGAACTAAAAAAGGACCGAGACCGATTATGTCGCTTGTGTAGGCGTTTCCTACTATGTTATGATAAAACAGGAACTATAAATTATACCAGTGGCGTAGCTTCCATTGAGTAGTAAGGAAACTGCCTCACCAATTGTTTTTTCCTAAAATAAATTAAGATGGATAAAGAGAAATAGATTGTACAACATGTATTCAATAGTTCATAGTATAGAATGAAGAGGGTCCCAATCTTTTGATTTCTGTACAAGAAAAAGATACTTTTAAGAGGTGATCAGGAGTATCTCATTTATTTAGTTTGGATCAGGAATTTTCTTAATTAAAAGGCTGAAAGTTCTAAATTTAGCCAGAATAAGTACAGTTGAGTGTATTGATCAAATGCACATTGAAACATACCACTGTTTCATGATAAAAATTCCACAAATCTTGATTTTGAATAAACAAGAATATGGTGGTGGTCTTTCAATATAATATGTAAAAAAACAAGCAAAAAGGGAAAGAGAACGAGAGAGAAAAGAGCGAAACAACACAGAAGCACTTAAAATTTAAAGATGAAAATCATGATTCTTACTATAAGTAATTGATGTATGTAATTGTAAAACTCCCATTTGCCCAAAGGTAACTGGGGGACAGAAATATGGTCACTTTGGTCTTCTTCTGACCGATAGTCAAACATTTGCCAAAGTGGGGCGTTCGTTTGGCTGTGCGGGATGTACAAGTACGCAGCTACTTCTGGTCAGAATGAGGACGATAAATCTGATGCCCCGTGTAAAGAGATTGCAAAACACTCGTTAAGAACCATTTCAAAAACTCTATTAGAGTTCCTTAGGTAGACTGTTGAAAGGCAAAATTTCTATCCCTGTCCAATATACCTTCATTTTCCAGCGACAGTCCAATCTTCCCCGATATTCATCCCGGACGGCCTCTATTACAGAACCTACCTATTTTATTCATTGTTAATTTATTCATGTCCTCTACATAAATGAAATATTTTCTACTGGACTTTAAGTAATCAACAACCAACCAACCTTTCTGCCAAACTATTATTTCCTGATAACCAATCTTATTTTGTATAAAAAGACCTGGAACTTTCACGCCCGGCAGTAAAACAAACAAATGCTTAACAGAAGAGGACCGGATTTGCTTGCGGTTGCATAAATATACAGCTCCATCCGGTCCTAATGGTTTCGCTCTGGAACTATTCAGACAAAAGCCGGTTCGCGGTTTAAAATCTGAGACATTATCTCCCAAGCCGCATGGCGACTTTGAACCGATTTGAAGCCTGGACTCTTAAGCGTCAAATCGTTTGTCTCACTAGAAATGAGGGTCAAACTACAACACTGTATACAAAATATGATGGAAAAACCTTAATTTAAAAATCGTACAAAAGATATTAAAATTCACCGGTAAAAATTATTTTAAAAAACTATCACTTTCCTCTTTCCTTTATAATATGTTCTGAGTGAATTAAATTCAATACGAATAATTTATTATTGAATGCACAATATCAAAGGCTCTCAATTACCGTTTTCCCTTTAAATCTCGACATATGTACTTTCTAGCGTAATAATTGTGATGTTATCGCATGTTTTTCCCGTATACACTCTTTTCATTATGACAAATGTAATATTTTGATTCATGAATTATTACATTTATAGGAAGAACCAGTCTGTTTCATATTGCGCTCACGTGATTGCCCTAAATTTAAATGAATAACGTGATGATTGTGCATTTTCAAGCAACAAAATATTGTGAACAAAGTATAAACGCCAGATCTCCTTCCTTTTCGTTTTATTGCTCATGAATTGCAAGATATTCATATAATCAACACATAATTATAAAACGGTAACTGACCCTATTAGATCAATGAAAATATTTTGTGAGGACTAAATCGTAAAAACACGTATGACACCTTTCATTACGTACGCTCGGGACCGAATCTTGACAGGAAACAAATAAAAGAAGAAGCAGGAATGAACCTGACATTCTTGTTTCCGTTAAATCGTTTATTGTTTATTATTTGTAGGTCCTTTTTTTGTCTAAAATTTCTTCAACTGCGATCCAGATGTAGGTAAAGCGTTTAGGACGCTTGATAATTATATCATTTTGTTGTAATTGTTTGTAATTTCTTGGAAATATATGAGATGTAAGTAAGTGACTGCAAGGAGACCATCAGTATATCAAAAATTGCAATTAAGGTGGTACCAAACATCTTGACTAAAATTAATTTGGCTCTTTTAATTTTCATAAAATTTTGACAAAATATTTACTTTGACCCTTTGACAAAAATATAAAAATTTCAAAAAACTTGAACCGCACACTTTATCGGAAAAATTTCATTGGATATATAGCAGTTCGACAAACACTAATTTTGATCATTGAGAAGCTTAATATTTACTTAACAATATAACGTGATTAAAACGTTCAGCTGATTTTTAAAGAGTTATCTCCCTGTGATGTTATGTACCACCTTAAAGAGGTTTTGCATTATTCTGCTTCATGAGTACACAAAAAGAAAACAAATCGGTTGCAGGGGTGCCTTACCAACTTTAATTGTTTTTGGAATATCTTTCCTAAAAAAAAAAAAATCTATTCTAGACTAAATTAAGTTGTTATCAACAGTTCTACATTTTTTTTTATTTATACATATTTCATTTTAAAAGTTTTGATTTAAAGACAAGAAATTATCCGCCTTAACCATTATTATAGAAAAAATGTTGAATGAGAATTAAAATATGTAAAACATATCTTTGGCAATATCAACGAAACGTTAATACACGTTTTTTTATAATAAAAACAAGCGTGCAAATAGGTATCTGTTTGTTTCGTAGAGTTAACATAGGAACAATGCGTTGATTTCGAGTCGTAATTTGGGTTTTGTTTGTCTATAAAGGTTAATCATGTTCTAGGGTGTGTTAATTGCAATTCTGACAAATAGTTGTATATATTCAAAGGTTTCATTTACATCAATGTGTTTTAAAAAGAAATATATTGTTGATTATAGTTAATTTATTCTTGTAGTCGACAGAAGGTCCACATGTGGAACACGATTTACCATTAAGACAGTTTTCAGGTAGAAGTAGGTCACGTGATGGCGATAAAACTACAATGTCATCAACAACTAAACAACAGGCACCTACTGCATTCATTTCGCGACCTATGTCACCATTAACGATCAACACTGATTTAGACAACTATGCGCCATCCCATACCTTACACGATGAGATCAGTGCATCTTCCCAGTTCTTTTATTCACATATGCAAGGGCCGCTGAAGTCACCTGGAATATTTGTACCTTATACAGATGAACGGAAGCGGGAGATAATAGAAAGAGCCATCAAGGAGGCATTGGCTAACGGTATGTATATTTTGACCAGTCATTATAGCTGCATGTTGAAATTAGAAATATGAATTATTTTTAAGTTTTTGAATTGAAAACCAAAACAAACAAGAACAATCAACAATACCACGTTCTACAAATAGTTTATGAGAAAACGTACTTCCACTTTTAGTGTGTACTTAATCTTAAACTCTTTAAGCACATATTACACACACTATAACCAACCAAACTACAAGGACAAACGTAAAAGCAGTGTCCCAATATCATAATACCTTCATTCATTTAGCATTTATGTAAAAGAAACAAGTTTTAAAACATTTTTTGAGAATTATACCCATGTTTAAAATAACAAATATTGTTTATTGCAGACGAAATCTCAAGACAAGCAGAAATTTCAAAGACGTTCCCGCTGCAGGATCCTCCAAAGTCAAAGTTCAAACGTCAAATGTCAGCTGATTCCAATGACTCTAATGATTACCGTGCGCAGATTTATCCATCAAAGCGTCATCAGGACTCCTATTCCACTACTGATGTCGACAATACCGATCTTTATCATGGCACATATTCTACCCCAGCTTCTGTATATTCGAGTTTACCTAGTGGCAGCAAGCCGGCGTCTTCATTGAATGAAGCTTATCATCAGAACCAAATAGTTAAACCTACTGTTACAGAGAATATGGTTCAATACTTTCATAAAGAAGAATTAAATACATCAAACATACGTGCATCCCAAACATATACAAGTGATTGTTCTGGTGATAACTTCATGATTTCAACGAATCGGCGAAGCCAATCAAAATCAGAAACTATAAACAGTCCTCAGTTCACAGAAAGTCCCAGAAAAGAAACAGTTTTAGTAACAGTACCTGAAAAACCATATACTAAAAATTTACAATGGGTAGTTTCGGATCCAAATCCAAATTCTGTGAACGATTTTGTACCGGCAACACCTACTGTATTATATTCAGAAGATTCACCAAATCCCTTCAACAAGACATTAAGATCATCCACTGGTTATAGTCCTGGAAAATCTTTAGGTAATGTTAGATGTGACGAGGTTGACCGAACACTTTGCGCAAATGATTTTTCAAAAGAATTCAACCATGAATCATTTCATCGTGATGCCTTTCCTTTGCACACTTCGTCTACAACCGTATCTGGCAGTACAGTAACAGAAAAGGGATTTGTTTTTCCTCCTTCTCCAACAATTACACGCCCCTTACCTTTCAGTCCGAGAATAGTAGGTGAACAATTTACACCTAAATTCAAGAGTACTCCAAAAGCCATCCGGGAAACGTATCCAAATCCTGTAATAAGACGCACTGTGGAGTCACAAGTACATGGTTCTCCATCAAGAAGTTCAACAAACAAGTTGCCTTTACATAGTCCTGCCAAAGAACCATGGGACAAATTAAACATTAAAAGTCCGAGTAAACAGATGAATCCAATGAATCAATTACTTAATCAAAGGAACATTCAACATGGCCAAGGATTTTGTAACCAAAATCTGCATACTGAATATGATTCTGAAAAGATAACAAATTCATTTAATTCAACACTAAGTAGGTCAACCTCACTCTCAAATCATACGGATTCCTTTGCAAGAGAAAAGGCAAATGAATATATACAAAATAATATTCAAAACAAAATTCAAATTCAACCAAAGAATGGAAACTGCTCAAATGGCCACTTACTTAAGGGGGATGCGGAGAAGGAATTATTTTTAGACCAGGCCGTAAAACGTTTATTGTTCAGATCGTATAGCGCAATCGAGTTGTCGCCCTCTAAAGCTGATATAGAAAGAATGAGAAATAAAGTAAGAAATATGTATCGATCTATGTCAAGTCCTGCAGAAATGAAAGAAATGCTAAAAAATCTGTTAATGGAGGAGAGAATTAAAGAAGAATTTTTTGTAGACAATGATGTGTTCGAAACTTCATCTTCTCCATCAAAATTACAGCGACATCCGGGTCACATTCAATGTCAGCATGGTGATCATAATTTGTATAGACAAGATGGTTTAGCGGATGCTCGAAGAAGACTTTTTGTTGATGCACAACACCCAAAAGGTATGATACTTCCGGGACACCTTTTTTATCTAAAGTTTTATTAGAGTTAGAATGGTCAAACTTTTTACGTACTTATTTTAAATGTCCAGTTCATCACTTTTATAAATGTATTCAAACTGAAGTTGCAATCCTCGGGCAAAGTTGACTTTAGACGGTTTTAGCGTTTATTTGTTTAGACGCTTTTGGTGTCTAAGCTGTCAAGTTGAATTTTTTAGGATTATGGTTATAGTTTGGCGTATTCTTGTTTTTGTGGTTTTTACTCATTTGCATACAAGCCAATACGTACATAAAGTTTTGTTTTGAAAAAAAACCACATACTTTGACTGCTTTGAGTCACTACTAGCAAGTGCTTTGTAACGTTAAATAATAAATAATTAATTACATTAATAAATTGTAGAAATTACCATTGCTTTTTACCTTTTAAAAATAAGAGAATCAATTCCTGAATAACGCAAATGTTGCATCTACACCTAATCTGGTCAAATTAATGGAGAAATTGCAAATATTTATTAATATTTTGTACGTTTTATTTGCAATGGTTGGACTTTTTGCACATGTCAATTCATCTGAAATATTAACATCTTTGCGTAGATAACAGAGAGCAACAATATGCCACCGCAGCTGATGCTGACCTTCCTCTCCTTCTTGAAATGTTTAATCCGACTGTGCTCTCAGCAGATGATCATGAATCGGCAGGACATGCTCAATATGTGATGGGCAAGTCAACGCAAAGTTCAACAAGATGTTACCAAAGAGATATACCTCAAACAGCAAGATTTTCTCATCCTGATATAGCGCATGCCTCCTTCCGATTTCCAATGTCTTCATCCACAGTTGACAACAGGTTCAGCGAAAGAGATTATGATCGTGAATGTAATATGCCTGGATGTTCACATTCACAACCTCGATATGAAAGAGATACAAGCAGAAAGAGAAAGCATGGTATTTTATTTATCCATTATATTAATGTATGTTTTATAACCAAAAAATGTACATGCAAAGTTCATCATTGGTATCCACATAGTTTCACTTAACAGAATTGTCGTTTAAGGTACACTTTTTCAACAAGTTGTCGGCATTTCTATTTCTGTCCTCTCCAGTCAGACCTCTTCTTATCTTCATATGAATCGGAGTACCAGAATTTATGACAAACGACCATTTGAATTTTGAAATTATAAATTTCTCCCACCTTAACAGTAATATACCAACTTCACCTGCATATTGGATATACATTTCCCAATTCATTTGGTATTCAATAGCTTGCAGCTGCCATTCAGATTTTATAAAACGTCACAAGTGTCTAAGCAGAAAGTTGATGAACCAGGTTTATGTCAAAGACCGTCACGTCCTTTTTCTAAAAACGTTCATCGGGAGATACCAAGACCTATTTGATAAATATTCGGTATCAACTTCATCAATAATACATGATTGTCTTGGAAGTATAGATTTTATTACTGACGTTGTTTATCAACCTAATAACGTGTTATTGTGTGCTTTTTATTTGTCTTTGTACATTTTTAACCTTTACTGTTTATATAAAAAAGAAGATGTGGTATGATTGCCAATGAGACAACTCTCCACAAGAGACCAAATGACATTTTTGGTTATATCCTTATGCTGTGGCTTGGTATTTATACTATTGTGTTATTGTGCTATGGTCATTTTTTTGTATTCTTGTCTTTCAATGTGCTTTGTCCATACAGTTTTTATATGCCCTTTTTTTTAACATAGTTTGTTGTAATAGTGATTAAGATTATAACACAATGTTGACTGTTGTACCCTAATTTTTTACATTTTTACCTATTATGTCTGTTTGTTTTGTTCGCACATTGTTGTCAATATAATGGAATTCTATGCAACCGTCATACAAGTGAGATGTTTAGCTAGCTATAAAACCAGGTTCAAGCCACCATTTTCTACCTAAGGAAATGCCTGTACCAAGTCAGGAATATGACAGTTGTTTAGAATAGAGAAAAATGGACCCAAAAAATAAAGAACAGAGAATAATGAAGTGCTAAAATATAAAGAATAGAGAATAATGGGCAAAAAGTATAATGAATGGAGAAAAATTGCCTTAAAAATTAAAGAATACAGAAATGCAGCTCCCCATCCAGACCCTCATTATAGGTGGCAACCCATTTAACCTACATATTAAGACCCTACATTTTATTGCTTCATTTTTGAATTTTGCATATTATAAAAATAAATAATCATAAAATTCAATGATTTATATTATATAAAAAATTGCACGTTTAAATTACTTAGATAAATAAAAACTTTTTTTGGAAAACTGACACAATTTTACGGGGATATAACAACTGTATAATGTATTCTACACTATCAACTGTATATTAAGTGTCATTAAGTTGAATTGTAAAATACACGAATTCTAATTTTGATTTCAGTGTAAATACATCAACAGTAACACGTTTACTGCACCAGATGCACATTTCGACAACTTATGCAAAAAAATATTTGAAAATTCCTAATACATAACATTGAAGTGCTAATAAAACCAATTAGAAGCAAAAGTGTATAAGTGTGGTCTTTTTTCGTCAGATGTATAATAAAAATGTACATTTGAAACAGAAATCTTAAAAGATTAAATGCTGATGAAACCTGAGTTAAGAGCAGATTTTTAATGTGGTTTATTTTGCTCAATATTATTTTTTTACTTCTGTGTAGGGATAGGTGAACTGTTCGTATTATTTCGTGTGTCGATTGTGTTATATAAATAGTAAAATAACAAAAATACCGAACTCCAAGTAAAGACCTTTATCAAATGGCAAAATCAAAAGCTCAAACACATCAAACGAATGGAAAACAACAGTCATATTCCTGACTTGGTACAAGCATTTTCTTATGTAGAAAATTAAACCTTGTTTAATAGCTAGCTAAACCTAGCTAATAGTTTACATAATGTCTCATTAGAAAGTCGAAAAGTATTAAGCAGAAATCATTTATATTAGTTATATAATGAGACAATATAAGAGACATGGAAAATGCCAAATAGATATTCAAAATCATAAATAGAAGACACTGACATGGTAAAAACAGTACAAAAACGACCAAAAGACAAACTACAGTCCATAACACATAACATAGAAAACTAAAGACTGAGCAACAATATAATATGTGTTTGCCTCATTATGAATGTCCCCATATGACGACAAATGGTCATAGCTTTTTAGGGTCTGCTGTACTTATAACCTTACGGATACAGTTTTATATTTTTTGAGACCATCACGACAACAATAATGGAAGGTAGCTTTAATTCAAAATGTACTGTTAGTTTTAGGTGACATTGACGTATGTGTGTGTGTGTGTGTGAAATATGAAGCATTGTTAGTATGATGAGGTATTAGAATTTGTTTGATCTGTGAAGCATTGTTAGTTTTAGGTGATGTTGAGGGTTTTATGAAGGGTGAAGCACTGTTATGGTCATGTGACATTGAAATTTGTGCAAAATGTTAACAATTGTTATTGTCATGTGACATTAAAATTTATGTGAACTGTGAAGCATTGTTATGTTCATGTTACATTAAAATTAGTGTGAACTGTGAAGCATTGTTATTTTCAGGTGATGTTGAAGTTTGTGTGAACTGTGAAGAAGAAGATGAAGTATCGGATAAATCTCGATGTCTCCAATCAGCTCTTAAAAAGGTCCAACATCCTGAAGGAAAAACTTGTCGTTGTGCAAACATTGAAAGCGCTATTTTGGAAATGGCACGTGACGCATATAAAAAGATAAGAAGGCGGGACTCTAGTGAATATTCATTTGATAGATTCAACACTGAGGCGACAGAAACCCGAGAACAAATTTTCGATTCCGTCAAGGTTCTTTGTGAGATCAAATCAATGTGCAAATATGGCCGTGTCATCGACGACATATTTTCTGGAAGTATCATATTTTTGTTTAATTGTCCGACATTATTAGCACTAGATGACTTATGGGAAATATATTTATCTGGAAGATTAAAAGAAATGTTTAATTCGGCCTTCATAACGGATGAGTTAAAACATAAATATGGTGCTAGTACGGCTAGACTTGAAGTGGTTATATCTAAAGAAGTATATCATCGAGCAAGATCGGAACTACTGATAAGTAAGTTATCTAATCATTTTTTTTTTAAATAATGAAACTAAACACGTCCTTTTTCAACTTCTAACGATGTGATTTGAATATTCCTTGTTTGCCTACAAGTTTCGCATGTTTTCAATTATATATATCCTTCACTTTTAATTTTTTGGACTTGAACGTTCCTGATGAAGGAAGATCCTGAAAAGCGATTTGCACGCGCACCAGATCCATCGACAGGGTAAGCATCTCTTGCTATTCATGCCTCTCCCATCAAAGATATCAAAAGTCCTAAATCAAAGTACGAAATCTATCAGTAATCCAAAATCCATAAATATATTTCAGGAGAGATAAAATCACCGAAACTGAACACGACTCTTTCTAAAAGTGATACTGAAATAGCCAGCGTGTGTAGCTCTTCTAAAGAAAACTATATAAGAGACACATCACCGAGAAAAAAAGTGAAACCTTCCGCCCTAGCTATAATACACATGCGCAGTCAATCAGCCCCAAGTGTTAATCAGTCACCTTCTCCAAGTCCTTCCTGGATGTCGCAGCTTTCTAATTCACCATTTTCAAAAGAAAGAAAGTTTTCTTTCTCCAATATCGGAGAATTGTCACCACGTAAAGTGTTCCAAGAAATGTAAGTATGAGCTAATTAAGATTTCAAATTATCTATCATTGTCATTCACTCATCGGGTCTACCTTTGTCGGTTTTCCAGTTGGACACTGATTAATACAACTGTTTGGAGTTCGTTACTTTCCCCCTTTATTTATTTGTTTTATTGATTTATATTTTGTTCGGTTAACTACTGTTTCCATAATCTATCAATATGTGAAATTCCTGATAATCGGTACATCCGTATAGTTAATTATTTACCCAAAACTAACAGAAAATAAACAGTATACAAAACACAACATAACAAACCTACAACTGAGCAACATGAACCCCACCAAAAACTGGTGGTGATCTCAAGTGCTGCGATAGGGTAACAAGATCCTGTTCCACATATGGCACCCGTCGTGTTGCTTGTGTAATTACAAACCCGGTGATAAGTCTAGACTTAATACTATAATTCGAAAGGTCCCGATCGATAAAGAGAGGACGAGTTTACGTCAATTGTAACATATCCGTCGTCATCTCTAAAACAAATATTCCATAAAGGTCAACCAACTCGTGGTGGCGAGGATGAAAATTTTCGATTATTTCAAATTTACCACTTGGAACTCTCATTTTAATAGCTTCCTTGTGTGCAGCAATCCTCTATCAATGAAACAATGACAGAAAATGCAAACTCTAGAATATCGTATGAACTGGGAGGTAAATACCTCATATGCAGGTTCTACCTGAACAAATGCTGAATGTTGCTACATAGAAATGGAAAGTTCACAATTTGGAAGCTGAAATCATCTCTCTTGTCGTAAAGAGTTGTACTCAACCGACCCTCATTGTCAATTTCTAGATATGAGGCAGGCTTATCTGTTATATGTTTTATTTAAAGTTCGTTGTTCTCGATGCGTTCACCAACCTGAATTATTTATTGGGAGAATATTATCTATATAGTGAAACGTAAAGTTAGAGGATAATGCTAGCTTCTTTTCGTTCCCCCTAAGAAGCTCCTGTATGTATTTCACATACGTTTCATTTTAGTCTTTGGTAGATAGTTGTATCATTGGCAGTCATGCCACATTCTCTTATTTTTATTAACATGTTGGGGCCCTTTATAGCTTGCTGTTCGGTGTGAGCCAATGCTCCGTGTTGAAGGCCGTACCTTGACCTATAATGGTTTACTTTTATAAATTTTAACTTGGATGGAGAGTTGTCTCATTGGCACTCATACCACATCTTCCTATATCTGTTAAATATATTAGAAAAATAACAGCTAAATATCTATGTCTTTTTTTTTTTTTTTTTTGATAATGAGAGTGTTTAGGGTGTAATTAATAACACAATTTGGTACATTCGGATAATGCATGTGAGATGGATTTAATTGTTCGCAGGAAACATGTGTAGTACCTTTAATGTAAACTGCAAGCATCGTTCTTTTTCCTATGTCCGTATTATACGCTGATATTACTAAATTTCTGAATTTTCAGAATAATGTTTTAATAAAACTGTTCTATTTATTTAGAAATACAGGTTCGCCAACGCTCAAGAAAGTATTTGATTTTGATGTGAACATTACTTCAAAATTGTCACCCAAAAGAAAGACGTTTGGTGATCTGATGCCATGGGAAAACCAAAACGTTCAACAAGAGACATCTACATCCAAGCGAAAATCAATCCGCGACTGACGTCATATGCTGTCGGCATCAACTGACATCCAATTAAAGAGTGATTTGATGCCATGGGAAAATCAGAACGTACAACAGGAGATATTAACATCCAAGCGTAAATCAATCTGCGACTGACGTCATCTGCTGTCGGCATCAACTGACATCAAATTAAAGAGTGATCTGATGCCAAGGGAAAATCAGAACGTACAACCAGAGAAATTAACACCCAAGCGTAAATCAATCCGCGATTGACGTAATCAACTGACGTCATGATTCATGGTAATCGTTCACAAGCGAAAGGAAGATACTTTCTTTTTTTGCTTGATAATGTATCTATGTATTATTGAATACAGAACAGGATTTTGTGTAAGGCAAAAATGTATACAAAACATTTGAATCCAAAACAATATTCTAGTTTTAATAATAACTGACAAATCGTTTCCATAGCTCTTAAGTATAATTTCTATTAAAAATACATAGTATGGTTCGTTGTTAATGTAATATACTTATAATCAGATCACATCTTAAAGAATTATGTCATAATACTTTTTTAATGTTTAAGCAAACTGTACCGAATCCGTTTTCCATTTTCTATGTTTTCTACTTAACTCTAAAGAAGTCCTTTCCATAACATTTATTTTTTTTCATAGTAAAAAACTGCTACAGAACAATAACAAAAAAAGCATATACAGTATACTAGTATGAAACGGCCAGTAGTTATGTTTGAAAAATAACTTCGCCTTCATTATTACATTTCATATATAAATTACAAAATGGGTAATCAGCGTTGTTAATTTTTTATTGTATTAAGTGATTTTTAATCTTATGACCGTAGAGAGAAGTATTTATTTTAATTCTTCCTTGTTCATTTGTGCGCTGTCTTTGTTTATTTGTGCTTTCCTTTTCACGTTTATTTGTTCATTAATGTGTTCATTGATACCTATATTTGTTAATTGTTATGTTCCTGAAGATGCACATGTCTTAGCACCTGTATCAGTTCAATAGCTCCTGTATCAGTTCAATACTACCTGTATCAGTTCAATAGCACCTGTATGTCTTCAATAGCAAATGGGTGTGTTCAATAGCTCCTGTATGTGTTCAATAACACATGTACGTGTTCAATAACACATGTATGTGTTCATTATCATATGTGTGTGTTCATTAGCACATCTATGTGTTTATGAGCACCTGTATTTGTTCCTAAGGATGTGTATGTTTTCATTATCACCTGTATGTGTTCATTAGAATCTGTATGTGTTCGTTAGCACCTGCATGTGCTCATAAAAACATGTATGTGATCTTCAGCACCCGTATGTGTTCATTTGACCGTGTTCAGTGTTGTGATCGATTTTCCAATCAGTCATACTTGATCCAGGAATATTTAGTACTGGTATATAAAATTTTAATCTTCTTGAACTTCATGCAACTGGAAACAATCTCATATTTGGAAGAATTAGGCGTTTTATCGTCTTACCAACAGGTGTTGATTTTTCGCCTGGAAATAACATTAGTCAAAATTTAAAACAAATAAATAATTTCATTACTCAAATGTATTTTACTTTTTTTATTGGTGGGCATTAAAAAGGGCTTTTGATTAGAGCATTACTTTCACATTATAAGTCATAATGGTTAATTTCACGGAATTTTCTTGATATAAATTACACACAAACTTAACATCAAGTCCGAGTTAACTTATTTTGTGAGTGAGTAAAAAAATAAGGTTTCAACTACTTCAGGCAAAGTTGACCTGAGATGAATTCGCAATTTTCAGGGTTTTTTTGTCATACAGCTCTGCAACTGTTTCGGTTCTTAGACATCATTAGCATTCAAATAATCGACTTTGAACGTTCCTGATGAAAGAAAATCCTGAATAGCGCTTCTGACGCATGAAATTTATAAAGTGCTGTTTTTTTATAAACAAATTTAAATAAACTCCTTCAAAATAACATTGATTACTTTCATATCGTAATACTAGTCCTCTACCTGTCACGAATGTCATTGACGTTTACCCATATCTGACTTAATTAATGGCGATCTTGCTTCTCTCGGTGTTTCTTCTCTCTTGTATACAAGTCTAACTTTCATTAATAAAGTAATTACTTGATTAAACTTTTTACCATAGGAATAGGCTTCGAATTACTAAGCTTTTGAATGATGACGGAGAGAGAGAGAGAGAGAGAGAGAGAGGGATATTTCATGTTACCATAGAGTTTGCAGAGTTATTTATTTATTTACTTAATATTTGGTACGCACGAGAGAGAGAGAGAGAGAGAGAGAGAGAGAGAGAGAGAGAGAGAGAGAGAGAGAGAGAGAGAGAAGGGGGGGGGGGGGTACTTCATATAGTTTGCAAAGTTATTTATTTATTTACTTAATGTTTTTATATTTGTTATCTGTAAAATCATTTATGTTGTACATATTAACATATTAAATAGTTTATTCCAGTTCATGTGCGACAATTTTAAGATTTTAGTTTTAATACAGACTGTTGTTCTAATGGTAATGTTGATTAAATGATGTAATTTTATGACAATATTTTTTTACATATCAAGTTTATTTTTAAAAATAGCTTTGTCTTATTAGTAAGCAGAAAACAAAAAACTTATATATATTCAATAAAGTATTTTTTTTATATGACTTTCTCCGTATACTACATTTTAGGAATTCAGCCCAACCAAATTAAAAGTCCATAAGGGAGCTGCCATTTGATTTTTATGGGGGGGGGGGGGGCTAGGATGAAAAATTTTGTCCTGCATTTTTTTTTTAGTTGTTATCTCTGTCCTGCCTTTTTATTTTTCACTCTATTCGGTCCTGCCTTTTTTTTTTAGTTTATCCTGACTTTTTTTAGATAAATTGTCATCCTGCCTTTTTTTTTTGCAAAGTGTCTCATCCTGCCTTTTTTTTACTCAAAACTCCTGTCCTGCCTATTTTTTCAAATTTCATCCTAGCCCCCCCATAAAAATCAAATGGTAGCTCCCTAAGGTAGACGAAAGATATCACAGGAATATGCAAACTCTGAAGTCAGAAAGAAACTCACAATTCCATGACAAAAAACGAAAAACGATCAAAATACGACAACAGTACACAAAAGACAGCAAAGAAAACAAAAGCCTGAGCATCTTTTTGAGCAATTTGTGTACAGCCTAGTTGGCAGGGTACTCTAAAGTGTATGTAGTATTGCCTGAAATCCCAACAGCTCGGCTTGAATCCTACCGAGAGAAAGATATTTGCAAGAAAAAACACACACTTCTAACATTGCTGTGCTGAAAAAGACGAAAAGAGTGAAAAATCCTTGTACCGTTGACTTGTCAATTCAATAGAAAAATTGGTTTCATTCAATTTTCGCATGTGAAGAGGCATGATATAGATAGCCAAGACTGCATAACTTGAGTTAGATTATCACCTTTTCAAATATATTGTACTAAAGGTTAAATGCAAATATATGCCGTATCCAAGTCACTAAACTTCATATCTAATCCCAGAGAAGAGGAGGCATCGTCCGAGGCACTAAAGTTAAATCGATACATATTGTCAAAACTCGTAAATTAATTTAAATATACAAACGAAGACGGGAAAACATGTAATCGCAAAAACTCCAAACAGACAAAGAGTTGTTTTTCTACGAAGAATCGTCTTATGTAATGTATACATTACTTCCCCACTCCCATCGTCCCCACCCCTACCCCACCCCAGTGTTTTAAGTCAATACGCAATGTTTATGTTCACGCTGATTCCAATATGATATAATCTTTCAATTTCCAACTTTTTTTCTTAAATTCTCCCATATTCTCGCAGTTCGTTTTCAAATGTTTCAGTCATCATTTTTTTATTTTACCTTCTTTTCTCTGTTTCCCGCAATAATGAGCTTATTGTTATATATTTTTAACATGTTACGGATGTGGAATAGATGAAGAAGAGTCCGAAATTTTGTGTATGTATATGTCTGTACATTTATCGGTATTACGTTTTCGGTCCTTATACATCCTTGGCTTTCGAATATTCGTCTTTGAGCGTTCCTGATGAAGGTAAATCCAGGAAAGCGCTTCGGACGCATGACATTTATAACGTGTTGTTTTCATTTTTTTATCATTTTGGATAAAATCTCCTAATCATGATTTCCTATATCACGTTTCTTGTTTTTACAACGTATATCCTACTTGGCACACGAACTGTATCCCTAAAACCTTTTGTTGATAAAATCATGGCGACAAATATAATCAACTTTACATAAACAGGGTAAACAGTTTGACTTGTGCATTACATGTTTAACTAAATATTTATAATGTCGGTGTTTTTGTTTTAAATGTTTACACTTACACGGGGATTATTTAAATTTACAAACAGTAGATAATAATTTATCCATTAAAACGTGTAATATTTTGTGTCAATAGACTTCTCGCAACTTGATTGATTTATTTGACCTTTGTATAAGTTGTAAGATTTATCTCCCCTTTCTTACAAGCACGTTTGCTGCCATACAGTTTTACATTTTAAACATATTATTATTGATGGTTGATGTTTAAAGAAATCCATAACAAAGAAAATTTTGATAAACTAAATGTGAAATTATTTTTCCATAATTTTCAATGAAAAGAAACTATATTTTTTCACTAACCTCAAACAAAATCATGTTTTTCAAGAAATTTAAAATCAAACATTTTTTTCAAACCCTTGCTCCCCCATCATTTTCCACAAAAGATGAATTGTTGGTGTCTTACATGTTGTCGTTGAGGTTTTATGACTTACTTCAGCTAGGACACAGGACATTTATCTTTTGTTATATTCTTTCTTAAAAATAAATACGGTTTCATTAACATTCATTTTCTGTATTTCTCATAGAAATAAGGATAATTCAGCAACAAAAGGCTGCAAAGTTATGTCATACGCTATCTAAATTTTTCAAAAAGGGGGACAACTGATTATTTTGGAACTACAATATACACCAACTGTCACCATGAAAAACAGAAATATAGAATGTGTAATCTATGAAATAGTTTGTTTTTTTTTTTCTTTTAATTTTGTGAAATTAAGTGTTTATGTGACCCAATATTTAGTATTGCAATAGACAGTAAAACACATCAATTTATTACTCATATAAATACGTCAAAATCGATTAACAGGTCGCCTTTCAATATCAAAGGATCAATTTTAAGGACACCGCCCAAAAAGTAAACTGATTGAAATTTAACAACTGAATTTTTCAAAAGCAATGCAATTATTACAGTTGTTAAAAAAATATCAAAAGAAAATCTGCAGGGATTACCAAATAGGGCGTTCCCCATATTTGAATTATAATCCAGCATAAACGTCTTAATACCAACAAGCTTTTATGATATGTCTGCCGACCAAAAGAGACAGTGCAGTAATGATTTGATTTTTAATTATTTATTGTCTATGTTTAACTTTGATGAGATAAGCCTACTGTCTGTCATAAGTAGTCCTCAGAGATTA
The DNA here is from genome assembly GCF_021869535.1 of Mytilus californianus. Classification (NCBI taxonomy): domain Eukaryota; kingdom Metazoa; phylum Mollusca; class Bivalvia; order Mytilida; family Mytilidae; genus Mytilus; species Mytilus californianus. The sequence goes on along the minus strand of NW_026262669.1, from coordinate 1,874,052 downwards.
GAGGTTAATCTATTGGGTATACAATGACAGGAAGATCGACTTTCACTAATATTATATTGTTATAATAATAAATAGATTTCCGATTAAAGTTTATTTAAAATCCATTAAACTGATTTGATAGTCTTTTCGGATAATAAAGAGTGTAGCTTATTACCGAAATTGCTACAATGCTTGTTGTACTCGGTGACTGGTACAAGGCGGCGGTTTCATTTTTTTCCTCTGTGTATTCTTGAAAATTTTAATAACATTAACGGTACCAAATATTCTGCACCCGATGCGCATTTCGACAATAAATGTTTCTTCGGTGATGCTCAAGGCAAAAATATTTAAAAATCCAAAATTTATTAAAAAAAATTACCGAAAGCATCTTCGTTTTTCTTCTGTTTTTTCCTATATAAAGTCAACATTTCCTCGTATCCTGAACTAACTTGTCAATGTCAAATACACACAATTTTTATATTTCATAAAGAAAAAAAATTGTCAACTCAGATTTCTGCTGCCCGTACAGACATTTTGTTGGTATTGAAACAAGATTATTTTGTTTTACCTTTTATTTGCATTCTCTTATTAAAGTTTCTGTATATTTTTGTTTGATTTGGGTTTAAAAATTGGTTTACTCTATCACGAGGTCAAATGGTTGCAAATGACCTTGAATGACTTTCAATGTCAAATCACATCTATAATTTTCCAAAATTTTTATACAAATTTTGACATGTTCCAACAGCTCGTATTGAAATTGTTTGTATCTGTATCTTTTTTTTAAATTCTCCTGCAATAGTTATCTTATACCTTCTTGTTTTTAAATAACGTGTCAAGAAAGAAGATATGATGAAATTTAAATCACATTTCTGTATGTCAATTTATATTGACTAGAAATATAAAAAAAAATAATGCTATAGAAACAACTAGCACCTACGTCATTTAGTCTACGGTGGATAGTTGTCTCGTTGGAATTTTAACATTTTGAACAATGTTATTTTGTGGACTTCTATATAAAAAATAAGGAGATGTGGTATGATTGCCAATACACCTTATCGCTATTTGTCCGCCATTACTGGACATCACATAATTTCCCGTAAAATTATGACGTCATAATAGAAAATGTCTGACGCCACAATGGAAAAGTGATTGTTGTATGACGTCAAAATTTCGAGCGGGACAGATTCTCGGGTCAAGCGGGAATAGCGATAAGGTGTATGAGACAACTATCCACCCAAGTTCAAATGAAGTGGATGTAAGCAATTAAAGGCAACCGTACGGCCTTCATCAATGAGAAAAACCCATACAGTATAATCGGCTATAAAAGGCCCTGACATGAAAAATATGAAACAATTCAATTGAGAAAACTAACGGCTTAATTTATAACAAAACAATTTACGAAAAAAAAATATGACAGACATGAATCAACGACAACCACTGAACTACAGTCTCTTGACTTGGGACAGGCACATATAAAAGAATGTGGCGGGGATAAACATGTTTGTGAGCGCTCAACCCTCCCTCTAACCTGGGACAGTGGTGTTACAGCACAACATAAGAACACACTATACAAATCAGCTGAAAATGACTTAACTCATCAGATCGATACAAAGCAGAAAAATATCTAAAAAACACAGACCGGACGTGGCAGGGTATTTATACACCAATAACAACAAAAAGGACACAAATTGCAGATCCGAGAAATTCAATACTCGCAGTTATTGACAGCTAGTTTAAAGCCAACTCAACTAATAAAACAAATCACGTATATTAGACTATTGTATCAATCAGTACACATTCAAAATTCAATGGATTTAGAGTAAAGACGTCATTAACAGTCAGAGAAAATCATGACCTTTTGCAACGTTTTGGATTGTTTTTTACATTAATGTCTTGACACAAATTTGTCAGACTATTTATATTTCATGTAATGCATAATGCCATTCAGCGTTAATATAACACCTGGCTTAATTCTGAATATATAGACCGAGTAGAAATATAAAACCTGGTTTAATTCTGAATATATTGGCTAGTGGAAATAAAAAACCTGTTTTAATTCTGAAATATATAGACAGAGTAAAAAAATAAAACTTAGTTTAATTATGAATAATTATTTTATCGAAATCAAAACTTTCAACTATAGAACTAAAAAGTTTTGTCTCCTTTTCAAAATAACAAAACAACTCTTAAATATATTGTTTAAATGGATATGAAACCGAATTTGCCGCCATTCGCATAAGAAGCGTGTCTTTGACTTACGGCGACGACTTTCGTATATAATCTTGGTATATATAAATGTTTTATAACCCGTTAACTTGTTTATGGCTTATTAATACATAACCAGATTACAGGAGTATAATGCAGTTTGCATACCAGTATTTCCAAATCTTTTCTTGAACTGATAAAAGATTTTGGGTGTGAAGCAATCGTAGATATTACAATTCGGATCAAGGCAAAGTAAATAAAGATCTCAATAAAACACTGATTACAGTCCCGCAGACACCGTATATGATCCTGGCTGAATAGGGCAATAAATGTTTAAATAATGATGACTTAGCAAATACTTTTAGATTACACTATGTCTCTGGTGGAATAACCGGGCAATAAGAACGTGATTATCACCCTGATGATATATATTTGACAACAGTTTTTCTGGCTGTCAACTTTGCAATTAGCACCATTTGTTTCCATGTCACAATGCAATCTTATAAACTGATAAATGGAAATTATAGAATATTTCAATATATACTCTCCTGTTTTCATGTCAAAGAACTATATGTGAAAACAGCAAGGAGTATTAAGATGTGTGTATTTGTTTCATTATTGGGCAAAACTTGCAACAAACTGGAAAGCCTTCATAGCGGAAATGTTGGTGGAACAAAATGCTTTTTAAGACTAATTGCAATGTTTGTCTAAATGAAGCTTATCTCAAACCATCACTGAATTAAAGTTTATACAAGGTAAAATGGTCTGTGATTGTTTGATGAGAGGAACCCCCCACCCCCAACCACAAAGGCCGCCTTTATCTGCCTACTAATACTAAAGGAGAAAGCTTGGTTTTTACCTGTTACTAACCGTAAATGCGTCCATATTGGTTGTAAATTAAGCTTTGAAGAGCTCATCTTCTAATACATAATAAAGAAAGTCACTATGGCCTATCGCTGGCCTTTAAATTTAAATGAAAATGTTTTTGACATGCTAATATTAAAACTGTTCATAAAAACTAAGATAAAATAATAACAAGGCTATAAATTTTCTTCTTTTGAAGCGTAATTTATTTATTATTTTACTTTTAATTTATTTGTGTTTATTTCTGCATTGTCATAAACGTGAAAATATCACTTTCTCATAATCAATCTTTAATATCTATATACTTGTGTTAGCAAACTTAAATAATTTTACATAATACAAGTATTTAGTAATATAATATATTTCATTTCTCTTACTAATTGTTCATTAAAATCTGCCAACAACTCCAACAATAGTTGTGTAAATAAAATCATCTGACAAATATTTAAATCTGTTTTATTACCCGTAATTGTGTTTGATTATTACACAGAAATGTTTATATAAACACTGAGCTAATGTTTACCGGCGCAAAACCTCAAATATTGGAATTCCCGTGTGGGAATTAAGACGGTTACATATTTACGGAAAGTCGGCATCTGTATTCAGCTATTTCCATTTTACGAAGATTTCAATGCCTTGGTTCTAACGTCAAATATTTGTGGTTTGATACAAAGGGAAACAACCTACGTCAGCACGTCAACAGTAATAACAAAAATACCAAACTGCAAGGTAGATTCAAAAAGTGGCAAGTCCTTAAAACCTGATAAAATCAAAAACACGATGAACGAATGGAACACGAATGCTAATCGATATAAATAGTTAAGGCTTTAGTTGCACCATATATTTGATTAGCTTCATTATATGTGCATATTTACATTTCTTTGACATTCGGTCAATTGTCAGGGTTAGCAAATTTTACATGACCGATGGTCTACAATTTGGTGATGTCTTAGGGTTAGATAAGAGTCAATTACCAATACGCTATTCCGTGATGTCTAATCACTTTATATAACTTATCAACGTATTTTATAGGAGTAGCACGACGGGTGTCACATGTGGAGCATGATCTGCTTACCCTTCCGAAGCACCTGAGATCACCCCAGTTTTTGGTGGGGTTCATGTTGCTCAGTTTTTAGTTTTGTATGTTGTGTTTTGTGTACTGTTGTTTGTCTATTGGTCTTTTTACTTTTTTAGCAATGCCGTTGTCATTTTATTTTCTACTTTTATGAGTTTGAATGTCCCTTTGGTATATTTCGCCTCTCTTTGACAGGTCCATGTTTTTACTTTCTTTTTCGTTTTTGCAAGCGTTGATGTTTTGGAAATCTTTCTTCAGTAAAGTTCCTGGGTTGTATTCGTTTTTTCTTATCAAGGCTTTACCTAAAAAGATATTTTGTTACAAGATGTCTATTTTTAAGGTGTTAATATGGGTAAAATATCTTTTGGGGTCAAAGTCTCATATCTGATAAAAACAATTCATAAAATTGGTTCTTCTCGACTTTTTATTAATATTATTATCATTTTTCAAATGACATTGATGATAACAATGTGATCAGTTTTAAGTAATGCCCTTTTGAATCTTTGTATTTGGACAAAATAAACTTTTTACAACAGTTATATTTAGATCCGAGTTCGTGCATCAGCCACGAGGAAGGACTTAAATCATAAAAGCTATATTTATAATGGATGTGATGCTGTTTCTGGTGCATGGTCAATAAACACTAAACATACAAATGGAAGTTTTTAACGACCTTGACTGGCTATACAGCCCTTGCACGGTCGGCCCTGGCTTGCGCCTTTTTGGGCATTAAATAATTTATTTTTTACCATATGGTAATTGATATAATTTAGAATGACAAAAAAAAAAATTATTAAAAAATAATATAGGGTAAAAATTTGAATAACTAAATGAATAAATTATGCACTAAACATTATGGTTTATATGGCTATATATATTACTAACTCAATTTATATTTCATGTTTGAGTTGGTCTTCTTGTGTATTGTCTATATTGCAATTGTTTAATATACAAAAATCACTGTACTGATTATGCCCATAATAGGTCCTCTATTGGAAATAAAAAAAATTATCTATCTATCTATTTAATCTGTTAGATTTTTTAATTTTGTTTTTTTATGGATTTAATAATGATTCGAACGCTTTAAAGAAGATTACTTAATATGTTGTCGTCTTTTAAAATTTATTCGAAACACAATTTTTATTACCGCCAGGCAATTTTGGCCTTTTCCAGATTTGGCACAATTTGGTTTTCAATGCATTCCAACATCGTTATTAATTAGTCTTCTAGGTGTTTCGATTCGAGTTCAACTGACCAGTCTTCTGATTTTCTCCAAATTTTTACTTTTGCATGAACAATTTCCAATGCGTACTGTTTTTATGTTATATTCATCACGTGGCAATGTGAAATCAATTATCAAAAATGTAACAGATATATCATTGTGTAAAATGGCATGATTTCATTATAAAGAAATAGATCGTGCTAAACTAAATACAATGACATAACAGAAAAGGAAGATAATTTCATTTATAATATTTGTATACAGTATATAACACACACACACACGCTTTTATTATAACTATAACAGACCGTTATATCGAAGGTTTTTATAATTGACTCTATATTAGATTTTCCCCATGAATCAATTGCAATAAAATTGTTTTTTGCAGATGCTCCGTTATTAATTAGTTTTTTCTTTTACTCTTAGTTATTTTCTTTTTCTACTTTAATAAAATACTTTATCTATAATAAGAAGTCAAAAATGTCATAGCTAAACTAAAACTTTGCAAGACGACAACACTTGGCGTAGCAAACCTAAAACTGTACAAGTTGCGTTATAATACCAATTTTATAAACAATATCGTATTGTTATACTTTGTGTGATTCTTTTAATTATTATTTTAATTGATACTACCGAGTCTTTGTATAAAGCATGCCTATGATCTGAGTCACGGATTGGCAGTAACGTGCTATTTATATATGTAAAAGATACTATAATAAAGTTGTTTTGTTTATTTAAATTGAAAATACAATTGTGAAATGCTGACTGTGTATCTATTGTAGTATGACCTGACCCTTGTGGCAGTTTAATAGATATCTGCTCGGAGTTTTATACTTAGCTTTTGTGTGGCTTTCAACAAATTTGACTTTTTGTCATGCCTTTAAGCATTCAAATGACTATGCTGAATCAATTAAACGCTTGAGTGACATCAGCACGTGGTTGATCGGTAGCCCTGGTACGTTGACAGTTATAATTGAATTTAAATCATAGGGTTTTAACTTTTGACAAATTGTCGTGTCCACTACTACTCCAGCGTAGTAACTTCTTGTCGGTAGTACAATGTAGTGAATATTTAAGCTCGTATTTGCATTTTTATAAAGCTAGTTGGTCCGTTATATCTTTGAATGAAACATTATGAATATCAAATATGAACTATGGATTGGATCCGATTATACAAATTTTACGGCAGTTCGGAAGTTGAAGAAGATAATTCGGACGATCACCTAGAACCCCACTGCGAGATCTGAATGAAAACCGACAGAGCCTCAATACCACACACGTTCATTTTAATATAACAGTTTAATGTTAATACTTGTCAGCTTACAAAAGTAAGCGTCACATATTTTACATGGTAAAGTTTATATTTACATATATTATTTATTATGTTTAATTCGAATTCTTCATTGGGATGTGCTTAAGCTTCTTGAGAGAAAAAAACATGCACAACATAAAAAAACTATAAAAATACAGTTTAAGTTTGTAAGATTATGATTGCACGTGCCAGGTTGGTCCTAATTTAATGCATAATTTATAAAGCAAGCTCAAGAGGCTGTAATTCGGTGGTTGTCTTTGGTTGCTGTCTGTCATAGTTGTTTTTCGTTTATTTTGTCATTTATCAGGCCGTAGCTTTCACATTTTGCCGTTTATACATGACTCCTCGGTATGTGTTTTGCTCATTGTTGAAGGCCGTACAGTGACCTATAGATGCCCACATCCACGACATTTGGACTCTGTTATACAGTTGATCAGCATACTTCATCTACTTATTTGTATATCAAGTAAACATTTAGGGTTTTATCTCCTCTATAAAAAATATGAGACAGAAACCTATTCCATTTCTTTGAGTATATTTTGAAATACTAAATAAAATTGAGAATGAAAATGGGGAATGTGTCAAAGAGGCAACAACGCGACCAAAGAGTAGAAAGCAGCCCAGGGCCACCAATGGCTCTTCAACACAGCGAGAAAATCACGCAACCGCAGGCGGGCCAGCCTCACCCGGCACCTAAATAAAAATGTGTACTATTTCAGTAAAAATGGACTTCACACTTAACTCCAAAACATATAAATGAACTTAAATCAAAATACATACAAGACTAACAAAGGCCAGAGGCCCCTGACTTGGGACAGGAGCATAAAAATGCGGCGGGGTTAAACATATTTTGTGAGATCTCAACCCTCCCCCTATACCTCTAGCCAATGTAGAATAACCTTATTAGTAAAATCAATAGATTGCACTAAGTTGTTAAACGATAATACTGTTTGTTTACATAACTACATTTTGAAGTGATTAAGGAGAAGACTATCTTTACTTCGCTGCACAAAGTACAAGTGTCCGTCAGGATAATGGTAGGTGTACAAGTGTCCGTCAGGTAGGTATGGAAACTTTAAGGATTGAACGAATTATCAATAAGTTTACTCTTTGAAACTTCTTCATTCCAAATCAAGTTTTCTCAATCTCTTTTTGACCCGTCTCTAATACTCAAGTGCAAAGTTTATGCTCAAGATAGTCTTTTGTCATTGTAAATACTTTGTCCTTGAATGTCATTTTAAAACAACCAAAACATCTTAACATGTACTATTGGTTTAACACTAGGGTAGAGTGAGAAGGTGAGCGATTGATTGGCTGGAATCATATCATAATCTGATTTTTTTGGCTGATTTACTGGAGTGTGCTACTCCCCGAGTTCAAAGATAGAGAGATAATTTTCAAGAGATGAACAATATTTGCCATAACTTTTCAGATCTCTCAAATGAGGCAAAATTTGTTTGGTTATTTACATTGAAAAAGTCTGTCCTAAAGTATTTAGGGAATTATATTATTAAATGTTTAGATGTTAGACGACACGTCAATTAATATGCCTAATAGCGATGATTATTGTAACAATTTTATGGTTCTGCTCCTGCCTGAAACAAAATGTACATGATGCAAAAATATATACTAGTCAACAAAAGAAACGATACAAGGCAACGTTTTTTCCATATATAATGAAATTGGATACACTGATCCAAGGTAAATAATTGCCAAATTGGTCTAATGGTTACAGAGTGTTATTTTCTCATCAAAACCATTGATTTAAGGCAAATACGAGATTTTTTTTGTGCAATTTTTGTTATTTCAAAAATATTTCACCCAAAAATTAAAAAATCGATATTAGAACTTAAAACTTTAAATCTAAACATAGTCTGCTTAAAATTTTGAATGCCTTTGCAGATATTCGAATACTTAATTCTCATCTTCGAAATTAAGTGCCGACTTTTGTCATCATTTTCTGCAAAATAGATTTGACCCCTGTGTTCAATAACACGGTATTTTCTCACTTTCAAATTTGGTCAGATTCTTTTAATCATATGCATTTACTTTGCAAATAAATGTTTTTCATTGGATAATTTAACAGTTTTTTCTATTTATTATATTTTATGATAAATTGGAGTTCAAACTTGTGTATCGTTACTTTTGTTGACTAGTATATGTAGGTTTATAACTATATGCATGCACATTTAATATTTCATATCAAAGTAAAACATTTTATCTTTTTTTGACAAAATCATAGAGTTTTGTGTGTATAAATGTCATGCTGTCCATCAAGGGTCATTAATTGGAACAATAAATGTTTTATATTCTTATTATTCTTTTTCTGCTAAGTTCTACGTTTCATCAATGTACAAAAGTCTAATGGGGTCAAATAAAGCTTGGTATATTGTAATTTTGCATCACAAGTCAATCCAAATACCCTTATGTTGAATGGAGTTAGTGTACATGTTTTTTATACTCCATCACGAAAAAGGGTGTTTTGGGTTAGCTTCGTGAACTGCGTATCAAATATTGGTCATGTTTCACAGGTTTTTTTTTTTGTCAAAATAGAACGGTAAACTTAAGTTGCACGTAATATTAATCTCTTACTGTGCAAGGTAGATATGTTTTTGGTGGCTTATATAAACCATTGAAAAACGGTATAACTCAGTAAATGTTGTTATGCTAAATGGGTCATGCCTAATACGACAGTGGGTTATCATCAAGCAAAGCTTATATTTAAAATAATAATACAATATATTGTACATATAAAACCTCTAATATGTTACTTGAGTGTGTTTGTTGTACAAAATGTACAAAGAATTTTGTTGATGTCAGAATTTTTTTTTTTAAATTTCACGAAAAATGACGTCCAATTCTCATAAATCTTTAGTAATACACAGAAAATCACGGCTGATTACTTTTGTCATGATAAAAGTACCGTATCAATTAACGATAAGAGTAGAGACAATACGAAGGTCAACAGTCTTATCTCTGTACAAACAAGGAGAGGGAGATAGCTAGGCGTGGGAATACATTTTACATAATAAAAGAAGTTTACTGGTGACTTTAAATGCTATTTAAAAAATGCTATTCACAATAAATTCTATTGCTTAAGATGATTATAGAATGGGCTTCACAACATATAAAGGAACATCATGATCATTTTAATATGATTATTATTTAGAAATTCTTTCAAGGTGAAATGTTTTTCAATGCTATTCTAATTTAGTGTAAAAAATCAAAGTGAATTGACCGTTATAGGTATTATAACCATTGTATATGTAATAAAACGTTTTGTAGACTTTGTCACCGTAATGGAAGTTAATATAGGGTAATAGCATGCGGAGGGTGATAATAAAAGGTAATAACATACGGAGGGTTGATTTCTTTTAAATGAATAATCTCTTTATTCATGATTTTTACAGTTTAATAGGATAAGAAGGCATATGTCCTTTTATTTACCATAGAACTGATTGATTTGGTAATAAAATTTACAGACTTTCTCACCGTTATCAATATTTTATGTCTGATAAAATAATATTCAGAAGAATCGGTTCCGACTAAATGGTGTAAGGTGGAGGTTAATGGACCCATATTAAAACCGGAAGGCGAAAAGAGCAAGATTTTTTAAAAGCTCACCTTATTAAAGTATTATTTATTTTTATTCAACAACATATTGCACTACTGCTGTTAACAATCTACTTCGCTAGTCCAGCATTTTAGTGAACGGTCCCTATATTTTTGACCAGAAATCCAGGGTTTCTCTCTGGTAAGCATCATTATATTACATCTAAATTAAATCATATTATATCATTTTCAATCATGAAATAAACAAATATAGATTATGAAAATAATCATTTATCGATATGTATCATCTAGCACGTTTGGTAAAAATTGTTTCCGGGAATAGTTCTAACTTTCCGTTATTTTTTTACTATTAAAAAAAATATTAGTACAGATGGGTATTAAACATCTATTTCCTGAAAAAAACAGTAATGAGGGACGAAATCACAATGCAGTATGGTTTGTACTCTGTAAATTGGCAGTCTTTAGTATGCCCAAGTGATGAATAGTTCGAATGATAGAGATGGTAAATTTGCCTATGCTACAATTTTCCGTCTATATCAATGTACACGAGTGACTGTCTTTGATCATGTGACTGTCTTTGATCATGTGACTAGGCTGAATGAACGGCAACAGTTTTTATCTTTGGTATTTTACAGAAAGCGTTGTTTCCAAAATGGTCGCATTCATGATTTCCCAACATATACCTGCTCAAAGCGGTAGTATATGAAAGAAATCTTTCATGAGCTCGTTTATAAAATCTTGTTTTTATGCATTGAACCAATCGGTCGAAAGTGAGTTTTATACTTTGTTCTTGTATTGTGCTGTTACACCACTGTCCCAGGTTAAGGGAGCTACCATTTGATTTTTAGGGGGGGGGGTAGGATGAAAAATTTTGTCCTGCCTATTTATTTTCCCCTCTATTCGGTCCTGCCTTTTTATATTTCACTCTCTTTGGTCCTGCCTTTTTTTTTAGTTTATCCTGACTTTTTTTTACATAAATTGTCATTCTGCCTTTTTTTTGCAAATAATCTCATCCTGCCTTTTTTTTTACTCAAAAATCCTGTCCTGCCTATTTTTTCAAATTTCATCCTAGCCCCCCCCCCCCCCCCCCCACCCACCCATCCCCCCCCCCCCCCCCCCCCCCGCCCCCCCATACAAATCAAATGGTAGCTCCTTAAGGGACTTCTTTTTTGTACTAGCCATCTGTAAGTAGAAGCACCTCTGTATGAAGTATTTACCCTTAGTAAAAAAATATGTCGTCACATACATATAGAACTAAGGCTATTTAACATCAAGGGGGTTTTGGGGGTATGGTTTTTTGTCTGAGTCAGAAATTTTTTTTCGCGAAATTTTTTTTTTAGTTTTTCGACGCTATCAATCAAATTATTTTTTTTTTAATTTAACACTATAAGGTATTGAGAAAATCTGGATTCCGAATATTTTTTTGTCATCTTCTTGACCACAACATTTTTTTTTCCGTCAAATTATATATATCATAATAGGGACTTGTTTTATTATTTCAAACTAACTCCATCGGACAAAGTTGACATGAGATGGATAAGGCTGCACGTTTAAGGGACCATTTGACCATACAGCTGAATTATCGAAGCTTTCACATATTTGGGGTTTGAGTAGTCCTAATAAAAGTCAAAAGCATTGGACGCACTAAATTTTTGAAAAAAGTAAAATAACAAAAAAACCGAACTCCAAAGAAAATTCAAGTATTCTTTTCATTCATAAACAAGTCACTCTTGTAACAGTTTAAATGAAACATTGTTTAAATAACAGTTTATAGCTTTATCATGTGAAAATTCAAACTACCTGCATTAATTAGGACATAAAAGAGAAACTTTGTAACAACTTAAACACCTGTGTCAGGTATTAACTATCAGTTAAGAACGAGATTTAAATGTTTACATTCAAACTTAAGTACCAATACATTAACAGTTACGACTTTAAAAGGCGTGAAGTAATGGGAATTCCAATAACTTCATTAAATATTTACAACACTTAGAACTGATGCACTACATATGCACGTGGCTATTTTGAGGCGCGTTCTGAACATTGGTCCACTATAGATCTGACTATATATCAAAATATAACATACAGAAAAAGTTGACGTTACAACATTTAGGGTTGGGCGTTTCTGATGGATGTAAATCCAGAAAGCGCTTGGGACGCACATAATTTATAAAGTTTATTTTTTATTTATAAGAGTAACTACTACACCCTTTAGCCCGAGTATTTTTAATATTATACATTGTTAATTTATAAAATGTTTCTTGCTCTGAAATATGTCTATAGATAAAGTAAGTAGCATTTCTCCTTTTTCTATTAATTATATTATAACATTGGTAGCATTGAATTACATTGATTTCCCAGTCAAATAAAAACCAATAATTTCACATGTGAAATAAACGTGGTTATTTCACTCTCTGACGTCATACAACAATAGGCGTTGTCAAGACGTCGATAACGTCGGATCAAAACAAATTGTGAATGCGTAGAAAAAAGATATAGTTCCTTACATTTTCTACATTAATTTCATTAAAAAAACCATTTGCCAATGTAATAAAAAGAATAACTAATCAAAGAATTCAAATATCGAAAAATATTCAACTCGTGACCGAACAACACTGATAATTAACTCATGCGCTACGCGCATTCGTGAATTAATGTGTTGTTCGGTCACTCGTTGAATATTTTTCTCTATTTGAATTCTTCGATTAGTTATTCTATAAATAAATTAGGTCAGAAAAGCCGGAGTAAAGAAACACTACATACAGTCTAGAATCTAACTCCTGTCAATCTAACTCCTGTCAATCTAACTCCTGACAATCTAACTCCTGACAATCTAACTCCTGTCAATCTAACTCCTGTCAAGTATTCGGTCGCAATTTTATGGAAACCTATTTAAATTGAGAAGACTTCGAGGCTTAAAGTGTTTAAAAAAATACAAGATCACTTAGACTTCCCAGTCGGGCAGTAAATCCCATGATAACATGATTGGCAGTGCTGGATGTATAAATACGCAGTCACGTTTGGTTGAAATGGGGGCGTTTAACACGATGTGTATGTAGGAACTAAGCCAAGATCTCTGCCCTGTAACATAATTTGAGGTATTCATATGCATTAAGAAAAATAGCAACGGACGTTAAAAGCATACGTATAGAATGGGTAAGAAAACGTACAGAATGGGAAAGCATGCCTGCAGAATGGGTGAGGATACGTACATAATTGGTAATCACACGTTCGGAATGGGTTAGTATAAGTATGGAATGGGTAAGCACACGTACGAAATGAGTGAGCATACGTACGAAATGGGTGAGCATACGTACGAATGGGAAAGCAAACGTACGGAATGGTTGAGCAAACATGCGGAATGGGTAAGCAAACGTATGAAAAAGAAAAGCATACCTACGGAATGGATAAGCATGCGTACGGAATAGGTAAGCATACGTACGGAATAGGTAAGCAAACGTACGAAAAAGAAAAGCATACGTACGGAATGGATAAGTATGCGTACGGGATGGGTAAGCATACGTATAGAATCATTAAACATCGTAAGAAATGGAAAATATAGTATAAAAAGGGTAAGTATACGTACAATATGGGCATGCATACGTATAGAATGGGTAAGCATACGTGCAGAATCGCTAAGCCTACGTATAGAATGGGTAATCATATCTATGGAATAGATATGCAAACGTTATGAATGGGTGATCATATGTATATAATGGGTAAGCATACGTATAGAATGGTTAAGCATGCGTTAATTAAAGCATACGTATAGAATGGGGAAGCCTACGTAAATAAATGGTAAATGGGTAATCATATATATAT